>NC_142871.1:161737500-164137500 GCF_051225735.1 Oryctolagus cuniculus | reverse complement strand
TCTGCAGTCTTGGGTATGAGAGCGATTACAAATGAGAGAGAGAGAGAGACTTAGAAAGCAGCTTATTTCAGCCCTTTCTCCCCATTGCAACTGACCTTGTAGACAAATACATTCAGTGCAAATAGGCTCGCCCTGTCTCCAGTGAAGGGAAGCCTAGGAGATGGGATTTCGAGCCATCAAAGATTTGATGGCCTCATCATTTTCTCAGCCATTCTCAAAGGCCTAAGCCGTGCTGGTATCTGATGTTAAGCAAATAAAATCTAAGTCGCTCCTGCATGCAAGTGTCCTCCGGTTCTCTCTAAAACCAGGTCCTCGTCCTGCCTGTGTCCTCTGTTGCATTTGGGCCTCGTCCTGCCTGCGTCCTCTGCTACATGTGGGCCTCACCTTGGGCAGGCCGGGCACACAGCAGCGTGGACGTCCTGCCCGGCTCCACCTGCAGCTGTTGGACTGCAGAGCCGGTAGATCCCGGACCCCATGAGGCCAGGTGCATGGCCCTCAGGGGAATGGGGTCGTGTTCTCCCTTGACGACGCAGGAGATGTTGGATAGGACACTGACAGCTCTGTTGCAATGCTCAGCTCTGTGGACTGGGACCGCCCTGCTGTGCCAGACCTCAGACCCCGACCCCTGTGTGCCTGTGCCAGGTGGACGAGTGACTCCCCTCCCTCCCTCCCTCCTGCCCAGCCTCTGGGAGGCGTCACTCTATGCTCTACTTCTATGAGGTCACCCCTTCTGTGATCCACACACGGGTGTGATCGCCCAGCGTTTCTCTTTCCATGAAAGAGAAATTCCCCCCGCCCATACCTCCATCACCTCCCCAAGGTGCACAGGGGACCCAAACATCACACACAAGAAGTTGAATTTTATTTTTGGGAACATTTGCAAATGCTCAAGAAAAGAAACACTTTCAGTGAGCTCAGCCTGCGCATTGCTCCTGGTGATGTGGGCGGAGCGAGGCTACTTGGGGCTTTTCTGCAGCAGCAGTGACCAGAGCTGCTCCCTCGGGACGGCAGGATGCAGCACGCCCTCAGTAGGAACCAGAGGATCCTCCTGCCGACCCTGCGCCGGCCCTGCCCCTTGCCCTGGGCACTGGCTGTGGTGTCAGCGGTGGGTGGCTGCGGTGGCTGTGGTCCCAGCCCCCTCAGGCTCACGGGCAGCTGCGGCGGCTTCTGGCTCTGTGAGGTCCACACGGCTCCTGGCACTGGGGCTGGAGGGCGACGCCTTGGAGGCTGGCTGGGGGGCTGCGCTGGGAGCAGGGCTCCTCTCCTGCTGTGGCTGGCCTGGTAGGAGAGAGTCAAGAGTGGGGTCACCTTGGGGGTCTTGGGCTCAGCTCCTGGAGGCCCCAAAGTGGCAGGGGTAGGGCAGGACTCACTGGAGACTTGGGAGGAGTCAGGGGTGGCGCTGGGAGCAGGGCTCCACTCCTGCAGTGGCTGGCCTGGTAGGGGAGAGTCAAGAGTAGGGTCACCTCAGGGCCTTGGGCTCAGCTCCTGGAGGCCCCGAGGCAGGGGTAGGGCAAGACTCACTGGGGGCCTCGAAGGAGTCGCTTCCTGCGGAGGAGGAAACGTCGACGGCCATGCTGTCACGGCAACTCAACACCAGAGCCGAGCAGTCGTCCTCTATGGGGGGGCGCTTGCTGCTCTGTGAGGACTGGGGCAGGGACGCAGGATCCTGGGGCTGAGGGCCTGGCGTCCCCTCGGTCCCCGTGCCTGGCAGCAGGCCGAGGCCCGCCAGGTACTCCCTGGCCTCTGGGTCCTGGGGAACGCCCAGGGGCTGCAGCAGGGTGACCGCGCCCTCCTCGTGCTCCTGGGCAGCTTCTCGGCTGGGGCCGAACCACGAGTGGGTCCTGGCGTCCTCCGCTAGCCCTCTCTTTTCCCCTCTTCACTCTCACACAAATAGAATACAACTTAGAAAAAAAATGAGACTCCCTGCTTCAACTCCTCAGGACCTACACAGCCCAGAAGCGACAAGACTTGGCCGCATCACAGCCTCGGATCTGTCTCCTTGGGACAGCCTCGTGCTGAGCCCTCAGGACCTGTGTTTCTCCCCAGGAAGCCACAACCTCCTCTCAGGTAGGAAATGAGCCTGGGAACCCCCGCCCCACACAGCAGGTGGATCGGTGTCTCCTGCAGTTCTTGAGGAGCCCCCAGGGCCCAGCACAGCCGTGGGCCCAGGAACACGTGGTGATCCCTCTGGACCGACTGCCCAAGCCCTCTTGGGAGAGGAACCCTCCCTGGGGAGGTGACCCCTCCTCCGGTTGCCCAGGGACATTGCACGGTGCGATTTCTCCGTGATTTCCTGCAGTGCTGGTCACCTCCTCAAGGCTGGGAGGAAAGAACCAGCACCCCAGGAATTCTCACTACAGTTTCATTACTTAAGCCGAAAATATTAAAGTATGATGACTCTTGTTGCTGTTTTCCATTAAGTAAAGGTAATACCAATCTTACTTCTATGGTTTTTTTTCTTTCTCTTTATTCTTTGATTGATTGATTGATTTGAAAGGCAGAGTTACACAGGATCAGAAGTGCTGAGAGTGAGAGAGGTCATCCATCTGCTGGTCCACTCCCCAAATGGCCACAGATGCCGTGCTGTGCTGATCCAGGAGCCAGGAGCTTCTTCTAGGTCTCCCTCATTGAGATAGGAGTCCCAGGACTTGGGCCATCTTCTACTGTTTTCCCAGGCCATAGCTACCCTGCCTGGACTAGGCCCGTCTGAAGGCAGGCACCCAAACTCCATCCAGGTCTCCCCAGCAGGTGGCAATGCCCCAGGTAGTTGGCCATCTTCCTCTGCCTTCCCAGGCATGTTAGAAGGAGCTGGATCAGAAGCAGAGCAGCAGGGACCCAAACCAGCCTCCCAATATGGGACGCCAGTGTCACAGGCGGCAGCTTTACTGCTATGCCACAGCGCTGGAGCCCAGGCTTCTTTTAAGATTTATTTGAAAAGTCAAGTGATCTTCTATCCTCTGCGTACTCCCCACGTGGCCGCAATGGCCAGGTGGGCTGGTTTGAGCCAGGAGCCTGTGGGGCTGGCACTGTGGTGTAATGGGTTAAGCCAGCGGTGCAGTGCTGGCATCCACATGGGTGCTGGTTTGAGTCTCAGCTGCTTCACCCCGGATCCAGCTCCCTGCTAATGGGCCTGGGAAAGCTTCCGAAGATGACCCAGATGTTTAGGCTGCTTCTCCCACGTAGCAGACCTGATAGAAACTCCTGGTTCAGGGCTTCAGCCTGGCATAGCCCTGGCTATCGTGGCTATTTGGAAGACCTCTGTGTGTGTGTGTGTGCGTGTGTGCTTCTGTTCCTTTCTCTCTTCCTCCCTCCCTCTCTGTAACTCTGCCTTTCAAATCAATAAGGTAAATTATTTCAAAAAGGCTAGAACTAATGCAGGTCTCTCACGGGGGTGGCAGGGGACGGTTCTGGGGCCATCTTCTGCTGGTTTCTCAGGAAGGGCCGAGAGCAGAGCATCTCCAGTCCACCGTGCGTGGACAGCTCACGGGGAGCATAAGGCGCGGCTCCTCAGAGCCTGTCCCCAAAGCACCTGCCCCCGAAGGTCCGGGAGTGGTCACGCTGCCTTCAGCGGCCGCGCCCTCTGGGCTCCCGCCTCGGGACGCCAGGCAGAGAGCCTGTTCCATTTTCCTCGCTGCCTCACTGGGGCCCTTCATGCTGCACACAGGACTTGAGTTCATGTTCCGCCCTGAGGCTACGACGCTGAAAGTGACATCTGAAACACTGAACTAGTGATTTCCAGGAGGTGTGGACACTGCCAGCACCTGGCAAGCACACGTCATCCTGGGAGTTTCCATGGGGCAGGGAGACTCCCGAGGAAGGCGGTCACGGGCCGATCCTGGAGAACTGGAAGTTCACTGGGTGGGGCCCAGAAGCTCCTCCAGGCCGAGGAGGCTTGCTTGGGCTGCTGGTGTGGGGCTGGAGAGACCTGGCTCGCAGAGGGCAGCCGGCCACTCTGTTGGGTGGGCAGGTAGACACTAGCCTGTGTGTGTGAAAGAGGCCTAAGGGAAGACAGGGAGTTCGCTGGGGGAGGAACAAGCAGCCTTAGCAGGCCTTGGAGAACAGCCCAGTGTTTGCACGTCAAAATCCTGCCCATGTCCCCGTCAGTTAGGTGGTCCCAGCCTGCCCCCTGGAGACGTCCCGGGAGAACATTGGGGAAGAAAACTTTGGGGGAATTTTTACAAATTTCACACCCAGAAAGCCCATTGCCCAGCAACATCCTAGAAGCTGGGGGAGGAGAAGCACCAGTCAGTCAGAACGCAGAATCAGACATTTCTGATGAGCTGCCCATTTGCCCTGTTGCATGCACTACCTCCTTAAACCTTGCTAGTTTGTTTACCACTGCTCTCTTCTCACATTGGAGACAATGTTGCAATAACATCTAACTTGCTGCTGTTAATAAACTGGTGGGGGTTGGGGGAGAGCCTTGCCAGGGAGGAAGGGAAGTAAAACACATCCTGGGGTAATGTGATCTCTCAGCCTCATTTCTGCCTTGTTCCCTGACTCTGCAGAGTCCATTCACTGATGGCCTTGGCCTCAAATCAGACCCCCGTACTCCAGGGTTAGCCCCTGCGGTGTGTGTGTGTGTGGGGGTGCCTGGATGCCCGTGTCTCAGCTGTCACCCAGGACTCTGCTCCCCTTGGCCATCACTAGAGAGCTCTGCGGCCAGCCCCGCCGGCTGTAAGAGGATGGCCCAGCCCAGGGCCATTGCTTCAATTGCCCCAAGTGCAACTGTATCCAGACTGGGTGTTAACAACAGAGTGTCCAGGTGCAGGGAGGACAAAGGGGAAAAAGTGCAGAAAGTGCCTGGGGACAGGCTCTGTGCCTGGGCCAGGGCTGACTTATGCTCCCTGGGGGTCCCCTCCTGCCTGGACCCTGTCCCTCCAGACTGTGACAGAGGTCTCCCCGCCCCAGCCCCTTGTCCTTGGCACAGCTTTACCTCAGCCCCCAAAGGGCAGCGTCTTCAGACAACATCAAATGAGCCCCTGCAGGGCAGACACAGCCACCCTTTGGCTTCTCAACTTCCATTCACCACACTCATCTGTTTCATGCAGAAGGAAAACAACTCTTGGGGCCAGCATTGTGGTGTGGTGGGTAAACAACTGCCTCAAGGCTGGCATCGCATACTGGAATGCTGGTTTGAGTCCCAGCTGCTGCACTTCTGATCCAGCTTCCTGCTATTGTGCCTGGGAAAGCAGCAGGAGTGGCTCAAGTGCTTGGACCACTGCACCCATGTGGGAGACCTGGATGGAGTTCCTGGCTCCTGGCTCCCGCCCGGCCCAGACCTGGCTGAGGCAGCCATGCATCCAGGGGCTGGGCGATCTCTTTCTTCGTCCCTCTCTCCCTCTGTTTCTTTGCTTTTGAAGTCAATAAATCTTCAAAAACAACAAGAAGAAATAGGGGCTGGCAGTGTGGCATAGCCAGTAAAGCTGCCACATGTGAGGCCAGCATCCCATCTGAGCGTCAGTTTGTGTCCTGGCTGCTCCACTTCTGCTGCAGCTCCCTGCTATGGCCTGGAAAAGCAGCTAAAGAAGGCCCAAGTCCTTGGGCCCTGCACCCATGTGGGAGACCTGGATGAAGCTCCTGGCTCCTGGCTGTGGCTTGGCTCAGTCCTGACCATTGTGGCCACTCGGGGCGTGCACAGATGCATGGGAAACATGTCTCTCTGTCTCTCCCTCTCTCTCTTTGACTCTGATTTTTGAATAGGCAAGTAAACCTTTAAGAAACAGAAAAAAGGAAGGAAAGAACCCTTATGTTTGCATGTAACCTTCTCAGCCTGTCTCCAAAATGAAGAGATGCGAAATCCCAGCAGCCACTGTCTCCATCTCTGGGCAGTCTTCACACTTACCCCAGGTCCAGCGCCTCCAGGATCCCGCCCCCAAGGACTGCATGGGGAAGAGGAGAAAGAGGTGGTTACTATAAACACACACACAGCACATAGTATACACACATGCACACAGTACACACACACAGCACATGGTACACACACACACAGTACACAGTATACACACCCAGCACACACAAACACCACACAGTTTGCATGCACATGGCACACAGTATACACAAACAGCACACAGTGTACACACACAGCACACACACTCAGGACACACACGCACACACAGGACACAACACACACAGCACACACACAACACACACAGGCACAGAGCACGTGCACACACACAGCAGACACACAGCACACAAAACACACACAGCACACACATAGTACCCAGCATACACACAGCACACACACACACACAGGTGCACACACTCAGTACACACACACAGTACACACAGCATACATTACATAGCATGCACACACAAAGCACACAGCACACACACACAGAGCACACAGTACAAACACAATACACAGCACACACACGGCACTTACAGCACACACAGCACACAGTACACACAGAGTACACAGAACTCACACACAGCACACAAACACCACACAGTATACACACACACACACCACACACAAACATGGCACACACACAGTACAACACAGCACACACAGCACACAGTATACACAAACACAGCACACAGTGTACACACAACACACACAAACACAGCACACACACACAGCACACACACACAGTACACAGCACACACACAGACACAGTACACACACACAACACACACAGCACAAACACAGAGCACACACACACAGGCACAGAGCACACAGCACACACACACAGCACAGACACACAGCACACACACAGCACACACACACACAGGCACACAGCACACAGCACACACACAAGGCACAGACACACAGTACACACACAGCACACAGGGAAGAAAACAGTCACAGCTGCTGCCCTCCTGGACCTGGAGTGGGTCATGTACCCGCGGTGACGTCTCACACTTTCTCTCCCACTCCTCACCCCACACATCCTGTGACACAGGACACAACACACAGCACACAGTACACACATACAACACACACAGCACAAACACAGAGCACACACACACAGGCACAGAGCACACAGCACACACACAAGGCACAGACACACAGCACACACACAAGGCACAGACACACAGTACACAGTACACACACAGCACACAGGGAAGAAAACAGTCACAGCTGCTGCCCTCCTGGACCTGGAGTGGGTCGTGTACCCGCGGTGACGTCTCACACTTTCTCTCCCACTCCTCACCCCACACATCCTGTGACACAGGACACAACACACAGCACACAGTACACACATACAACACACACAGCACAAACACAGAGCACACACACACAGGCACAGAGCACACAGCACACACACACAGCACAGACACACAGCACACACACAGAGCACACACACACAAGGCACAGACACACAGTACACAGCACACACAGAGCACACAGGGAAGAAAACAGTCACAGCTGCTGCCCTCCTGGACCTGGAGTGGGTCGTGTACCCGCGGTGACGTCTCACACTTTCTCTCCCACTCCTCACCCCACACATCCTGTGCTCGCCCTGTTGGGTCTGTTTCTGATGTGGTGACCTCAAGTGCCGCTCCTGAGGTCCCTGCGTGCTTCGAGGTCCCACCTCTGCTGACCGCCCTGGATGTCCCCAAGGTTGGTGACCGGACGTGAGCGTTCCAGGGAGCACCCCAGACGTCCTCTGCTCCACATGCAGCCCCCTCCCTCCACCGTGCAGTGGCACCCCAATTTCTTCTCGTAATCAGTCGGTTACCCCTTCACTCTGCTCCCGGTTCAGCGGCATGAAGACCCCCATGGGCAGGGGGGTCCCTCGTCCGGTTCCGTGGAGCTGCAATTGTGTCCTGGTGGAAGCCAGGACCTCTAGCCCAGGCGCTCAGAGGCCGAGGGGTGGTGCGATCGTGAGAGGTGCCGCTCACCTCTGTCCCTGGCCTTGGTATTCAGGTGATGCAAGGGAAAGCGAACGTGGAGTTTCTGACCCAGTGCATAGCCGCATCCCCTATGACAGAATTCTACCTATTCTCCCTATTCTCTGTGGCTGCAGGCCTGGAGGGGTTGCCCTGTAGAGATCATGGGTTTTATCAGGAATCTAGGTGGTAACACGGAGTTGTCGAGGCAAAGACATGGAGGTGAGAGCTGAGACTTGAGACAGGAGAGCTGTAGGGAGAAAGCAAACAGAGGGGCCCAGCCTATGCCTGGCCATGGCCTTGAGTGAGGGGCGGGGGAGAGGAACCAGCTGTGGGGAGGGAGGACTGGCCAGCAGTCTCCAGAAGCTTAGGGCCAATGGCGCCATGAACCCAGAGATGCCGGCTCAGAGGTCAGCCACAACTAAGTAAAAAGATTTATTTATATATTTGAAAGGCAGACTTACAGAGAAAGAGAGAGAAAGGGGGGGGGGAGAGAGAGAGAGAGAAAGAGAATGAATCTTCCATGTTCTGGTTCTCTCCCAGAATGGATGCAATGGCCTTGGTTGGGCCAGGCTGAAGCCAGGAGACTGGCACTGCATCTGGGTCTCCCACCTGGTGGCAGGGGCCCAAGGACTTGAACATCTTCTGCTGCTTTCCCAGGCACATTAGCAGGGAGCTGGATCAGAAGTGAGGCCCCTGGGATTTGCACTGGTCCCTGTTTGGGATCCTGGTGTTGCAGGCGGCGGCTTAGCCTGGACACCACGACGCAGGCTCTCGGACGGCGGCACTGCAGGCCTGGCTCTGGCTTCCTTGCTGGGGGCCGTCCCATCCCTGTGACTCCTGCACTGAGTGGCATGGACTGGCTCTCCCAATCTCTATGTAACTGCCTTTCAACTATATAAATAAATCTTTTAAAAAAAAAGTTCATTCATAATGTTGGTCGATCATCACCATCTTTTCCAGAAATTTTTTTATCATCCAAAACAGAAATTCTAACCATTCAACAATAACTCTGTCTTTTTCCTCCCCTCATTCCCTGCTAACTTCTGTTTTACTTTCTGCCTGTATAAATTTCCCATATGACATTTGTCCTTTTTCATCTGGGTTATTTCACTGGGTATCACGTTTTTAAGGTTCTAACATGATTAGCATAGCATAATTTTCTTCCTTTTTAAGGGCTGAATAATATTCATTGTGTGTGTATATATGTGTGTGTGTGTGTGTGTATATATAATGTTTTGTTTACCTGTGTATTAGTTGATGGACAGTGGAGATTTCCACCTTTGGGTCACTGTGAATAGTGCTATGAGGACTGGTGTGCAAGTATCTGGGTCCCTGCTTTCAATTCATTTGGAAATACACCCAGCAGAGGAATTGCTGGATCAAATTCTACGTTTGGGTTTTTGAAGACTCTTCTAACCACAGCAGTTACATTTCTCCCAGCATGCACAGCAGCTCAGATTTCTCCACGCCCTTGGCAACATTGACACATTTCCAGGGTCGTGTTTGTCACCATCCTAATGGATGTGAATGAAGTAGTTTTCCACTGTGGTTTTGATCTAATGACCAGTGAGGTTGAGCACCTTCTCACGGTTTGTCGATCTTGGGAGAAATGGCTACTCAGAGTATGTGTACACCTGTTGGTTGGATTGTTTGCTTTGTTGGTGAGCTGTAGCTCATTACATAACCCAGATATTGATCTCTTATTAGATATATGATGATCTGGAGATATTTTCTCCCATTCAGTAGATTCCCTTTCATTCTCTCAATTGAATGCTTTGAAGCAGAAAAGCTTCCAATTTCCAAGAAGTCCAATTTGCTTATTTTTTATTGCCTACAGTATCCAAAAAATCACTTCCGAATGCAATGTCATAAAGATTTCCCCCTATGCTTTTTTAAAAAATGCATTCTTATAGTTTTAGCTCTTAAGTTCGGGTCTTTGATCCATTTTGAGGTTTTTTTTGTTTTTTTTTTGTTTTTGTTTTTTTTGTACCTGGGATCAGGTTAAAGCCAAGTTCATTCTTCTGCCTGTGAATTTCCAGTTTTTCAGGAACTACTGGCAGATAAAAGGTCTTTTCTAAGAATGATCTTGGCACTTCTGTTAAAACTCACTCTGTTCAAATTTATTTCTGGGCTGTGTGTTTGCCTCCATCGATCTATAAGTCTCTCTGCCAATATCACGTTGTTTTGATTACTGTGGCTTTGCAGCAAGTTAGGAAATCAGTCTTCCACTCACTGTTCCATATTGTTTGGCTTTCCAGGGTCACTTGAGATTCCATATGAATTTGGGGAAGGTTTTTCTATTTCTGCAAAAAATGTCATTGGGGTTTTGGGAGGGACTTGAATGGATCTGTAGACCCCTGTGAGTATTAGGATTGTAACAATATTAAATCTAATCCAAGGACACAAAACCCTTTGCATTTATTTTGTCTCTTTCAACATGTTTTATAGCCTTCAGCGTACCTAGCTTTCATCTTGTCTGTCTGTTCAAGTTGTTCCTGCAATGGTGTACCTTTGGTTTGAAGTGGCTCCCTGGAGGCACAGCCCTCTGAATGGCAGTGCTAAGGTGGAGGCCTAGTGGAAGGTGATTGGATCAGGGGGGCTGTGGCCCCGTGCAGGGATGAGTACGGGCCCCAGAGCGGGTTGTTACACAGACAGGCCACCAACACAGCTGTCCCCCCATCATTTCCCTGCTGTGTTGTGATGCAGTCTGGAGAGGCCTCCCCCCTCAGAGGAGGAGTGGATGGAGTCCCCCCATCTTAGACTTGCAGCCCCAAAACTTCCAGGTAAGTAAACCTCTTTTCTTTCCCAAATATCTAGCCTTAGCTCTTCTCTGTAGCAATGGGAAACAGGCTAAACCAATTCCTAAGTATTTTATTCTTTCTGATGCTATTTCAATGAAATTATTTCTTTTTTAGTTTATTCATTACTAATGACTAGAAATACAGCTGATTTTTGAGTTTCTCTGTATATTGCAACTTGGCTGCATTCATTTGTTAACATGTGCATGTGTGTAATGCGTACTTTTCTATATGTAAAATGACAAGTGGGGTTGGCACTGGTGTGCAGGTTAAGCCCTGGTCTGCAGTGCCAACATCCCATATAGCGGCCAGTTTGAGTCCTGGCTGCTCCATTTCTGATCCAACTCTCTGCTATGGCCTGAGAAAGCAGCAGAAGATGGCCCAAGTCCTTGGGCCCCTGTACCCACGTGGGAGACCCAAATGAAGCACCTGGCTCCTGGCTTTGGCCTGGCCCAGCCCTGGCCACTGTGGCCATTTGGGGAGTGAACCAATGGATAAAAGATCTCTCTGTCTTTGCTTCTCTCTCTGTAACTCTGCCTTTCTACTAAACAAATAAATTTTAAAAAATAAATAAAAAATGACATCGGTGAACAGAGGTTATTTTCCTCCTTGTCCAGTCTGAATGCCTATTATTTTTATTGTCTGTGTCTACCTAGAATTTCCAGTGCTGTGTTGACTAGAAATGGTAAAAGCAGGAAACACTGTCTTGTCACTGAGCTTACGCTGCACATTTTCAATCTTTCACCACTGAGGATGCCGTCATGTGGTTTTTCATGTATTGACCCACAAAGTTTTAATTCCATGGAGCTGTGAAATCTACCAGCCTGGAACTACTGGTGCAGAGGACGGCACATCAGCTTCAGGTCAGGAGTCCAGGAGCAAATAAAAGCATCTCTTTCTAAACTCCTGGGCACTTTCTGTTATGACGGAGAAATGAGCATCAAACCTACTCTCCACCCCAAACTGTACAACCGGGTGCTACAGCTGTAGGATCAGACAACAGGCAGGCACACGGCTGTGATACCCGAAACAGGAGAAACGCAGGGGGACGGCTTCATCGCCCTCACCTCCCACGTAGGAGGCACTTTCCAAGTGACAGCACAGGCAGCCGTACCCCAGAGCACTGACCTAACCTGTATGAGAAAGCAGACACAGGAGTCTGAGGATTCCGAGCTTACCGGGTTTTCTTGGGACTCTCTTGATTCTTCGGGCGCACACTAAGTTATACACACGTGGGGAGAATTTCTGCAACATCTAGCAAAGAGCTACTGAGGAGAGGCGGGGCTTCACGGATTCCAGGGATTGCTCAGTGTTGGGAGACACTGGAGTGGAGAGAGCCTGTAGGAGTTAAATTAAAACCTCATGGGAGACGTGTCTCAGGGACAGAGCTCCTTGTCCCTCTCAGGAAGGGTTACTACAGCCGGCACTGACAAAGCCTCCGCCAAAGGTGCGCACGACCAAGCCACGCTGCAGTCGGTTAACTAGGCAGCAGATTTTGCGGATAAGGCTCTGTTAACAAAGTTTGCTATTTCCCAACAATGCAGCGTTTCCAATGCCCGTGGTGGAATGAAAAACTTTCTGGACACCATAAAGCAGCAGAAGAATCCAACCTGTAATATAACAATTACTGTGAATGCCCAGAGGTCACACTGTGACGGGTTTAGCCAAGACTTTAACCCAGCTCTAACAAATATAATGAAGGACTTTTTTTAAAAGTCAAACACATGAGGGAATGGATGAGCCATCTCAGCAGAGACAGACACAAATATTATAAAAAGGAGTTCTACAGAAATTTTAGAAGTTAAAAATATATTATTTAAAATAAAATAGTATATTTTGAATTTCAAATAGAAACTTTCCAAACTGAAACAAAGATAAATAAGATGGGAAAAAATGAACCACGCTTCAGTGATGTGAGTGAAAAAAAGTAGTCTAACGTACAGGTAATCAATCATGGAAAATCTTAAAAGTAGTCAAAGGGAAAAAAGACAGGGAACAATGAAAGAGGTCCCTGGGGCTGGCGCTGTGGTGTATTGGGTAAAGCCGCTGCCTACAGTGCCAGCATCCCATGTGGGCACCGGTTCGAGTCCTGGCTGCTTCCAATCCAGCTCTCTGCTATGGCCTGGGAAAGCAGTAGAAGATGGCCCAGGTCCTTGGGCCCCTGCACCCACGTGGGCAACCCAGAAGAAGCTTCTGGCTTCCGATCAGCCCAGCTCTGGCCATTATGGCCATTTGGGAGTGAACCAGTAGATGGAAGACCTTTCTGCCTCTCTATAATTCTGCCTTTCAAATAAATAAAAAGTTAAAAAAAAAAAAGTGGTCCCTAACTGCTCATCAGAGTCAATGTAATATAGAATTTGATGGAACAAACTGCTTAAAGTGTGTCAGTCGTAATTGCCTCCTCAACTGTTACGTGTAGGTAAAGCACCTTTGGAGAGAGAGCGAAAGACAGACATTTTCAGGCGAACAGAAGTGGAGGGAACTCTACCAGCACATCAGCACGCAGGCCATGTTAAATGAAGCCCTTCAGTTTAAGGGAAAATAACAATAGACGGAAACCAGGTCTCTCACAAAGCATGACGCGCACCAAGAATGGCAAAGGTGTGGACAAGGAGAGAAGATCACGTGCTGGCAGACAGTGGGCTGCTGTTGGGAGACCCGTGCGCCGCGGCCCCCACTGCCGGTGCCACTTTGTGTACGGAAGCCGGCTGACGAGGCTCGCCTGCCTTCCACAGCCAATGGCGAGCGTGAGGACGCAGCAGGGCGGTGACGGTGCCACTCCTGGAGGGACAGGGAGCCGGCGCTGCGGTCTCAGTGTGCATTGTCCTCCACCAGCCCATGCGTGAGAGGCCTCGTCCCCAGGGAGGCGCCCTCGGGTGGGGCTGGGATCTTCGGGAGGCAGGGCCCAGAGGGAGGCCATGCATGGGAGGCTTCTTGCAAGGGTTGTTCCCACGACAGAGCTGTGAGGACACACCCCGTCTCTCTCTGCTTGAAATACATTATTTCAAGTTTCTTACTGCCGCATATTAGAATTCCTAGAGCAGCTCTCTCCCATAGAAATAGAATGCAAATCACGAATGTCAGCCACACATGGGATTTTCAATTTTGCAGCAGCCATATAAAATAAAAGATAAAAGAAGTAGAGGAAATTAATTTTTGGTATTATATGAGTATTTTATTTAATCCAGTGTCTTTAAAATAAGAGCATTTCCACGTGTAATCACTGTCATCAGTGAGGTATTTTTACAGTCTCGTTTGTACTAACTCTTCAAAAGCCAGTGTGCCTTCTACACCATTGCACGTCTCAATGTATTGTAGCTAGATTTCAAGTGCGGATGTCGGTCACGCTAGCCTACTGGACAGCATGCCCAGTACCGCCACCAGACAAGGAGGTACGGCTCAGAAGCCATTAGGGGAGATAGTACAGAACACTGGAGACATGCTTTATCAATCCAGAAGAAGGCAAGACAGAAGGAAAAGCAAAGACGAGATGGCACACACGGCATGTCTAAGTCTGGGAGGTCAACCTCTCACTTGAACCAGCGCCCGTATGGGCTGCTGGCACTGCTGACGGCTGCCTTCCCTGCCATAGCACAGCTCTGGCCATGGAATATAATATTTCTCACCCTGCATGTGCTCCTTTTTCATACGGCTTGTCTTGGATGTTTACTCATTTGCTTAGAGCAATAGAGTACTGTAGTTAAGATATTGGATTTGGATATTAACCCTAGATCTGAATCTTGGCTCTGCCATTACAAGACCTTGAATAAGTTACTTAATAGCTCCACACTTTAGTTTCCTTATCTGTATAAAGCGTATTATACGCCACCTGCTTCAAATCCACATAAAACACAGTGCCTGACACTTCAAAAGGTCTCCAAGATAAGCTAATTACTTATTATCTTTTTTTTTTTTTTTTTTTTTTTTTTTTTTTTTTTTTTTACAGGCAGAGTGGACAGTGAGAGAGAGAGAGAGAGAGAGAGAGAGAGAGGTCTTCCTTTGCCGTTGGTTCACCCTCCAATGGCTGCCGCGGCCGGCACGCTGATCTGAAGGCAGGAGCCAGGTGCTTCTCCTGGTCTCCCATGGGGTGCAGGGCCCAAGCACTTGGGCCATCCTCCACTGCACTCCCGGGCCACAGCAGAGAGCTGGCCTGGAAGAAGGGCAACCGGGACAGAATCCGGCACCCCGACCGGGACTAGAACCCGGTGTGCCAGCACCGCTAGGCGGAGGATTAGCCTAGTGAGCCACAGCGCCGGCCACTTACTATAATTCTTGTTCGATCCACTAACCACGAGGAAGGTGAGCTATGATCCAGACACCATGTAGCACGGCAAGGACCCCAGGGTGAATGACCAGGTCCTCTTCCTCAACAGAGAAGCCAGACACAGCAGCGCCTGCCTGCTCACAAAGGCCAGCACGGGGTGGAAGTAACAACACACAGAGAAGCACGGGGTGGAAACACACACGCCAGTGCAGGCTGCGATCTGAACACAGGCCTTCCCCAGAGCTCCACGTGCTGGGGGCCAGAACAGGAGGCCACTGGGCTCTGCCTTCTCGAACGGACTCCGGCTCTCCAGCTGGTGCGACTCAGGTCTGGCAGGAGGGACTAAGTGCCCTCTTCCATGAGTTGTAACCAGAAGAGAGCCAGGTCCAGCCAGAGGGAGGAGCCTGGCCCCTCCTGCCTCTTCGCTCCCTTCTGCACGCATCCAGACCCTTTTTTGTTGCTCCACACTGACAGAGCTGGCCCGGGTGCTGGTGCCGTGTTATCTGAGCCCTCTGGGCACTAAAACAGTGAGCCAAAAAAGCCCCTTCACTGGGCACCGTACCCAGTCTCAGCTGTCTTGTTGGAACAATACAAAACAGACCAAAACAGTACACAAGGGTTACTTGGCAAAATGCACAAGCCAGGGGTCACCGCTGTGGCATAGTGGGTAAAGCTGCTACCCCGGCATCCCATCTGGGCACTGGTTCATGTCCCGACAGCTTCACTCTGATCCAGTTCCCTGCTAATGGCCTAGGAAAGCAGCAGCAGGTGCCCCAAGTGTTTGGACCCCTGCCACCCAAGTGGGAGACCCAGCCCTGGCCTTTGCAGCCATCTGGGGAGTGAACCAAGTGAAACATCGGAAATGTTTCTCTCTGTTTCTTTCCCTCTCTCTCTGTAACTCTGCCTTTCAAATAAATAAATAAATCTTTAAAAAAAAAAAAAACAGCAACCAAACAGCCTGGGAAAATCATGGATATGATTCAGACCAAGTCATTCAGCTTAAAAAAAAAAATCTGCAGGTTTTATTCTACCAGCGGTGGGGAGTGAACAGTTCTCACTGAGGGACTGATATCCTGTGCCTGTTTTTCTTCTAGAGCGTTCTTTTTCAAAAGCCCCGTGTCTGCTCTCATACGTTAACCCAGCCCCTCATCTACAGAGTGAGAGTTGCTTGCAGATGAGGGCCATGAGAGTTTTAGTGCCAAGTATGTCCTAAGCATGTTCCACCCATACTCCACCTTGTTTTGTTTTCAAAGCGGAAATGTAGGCTTACCGAGTTTACAGCGGAGACTCTGGAACTGCCCCAGGTCACAGAGAGGTCGGGAGCAGGGCCAGAGAGTGAGCACAGGTCCATCTGACTCCACCCCGCTCCTGCAGCCCCCGCCTTATGGTGCTTCCTCTGCTGGCGGGTGCTTGGGAGGAAGCAACGTCCGAGCCGTCGTAGTTCCTGCTCCTTGGACGGATCAGGAACTGAGCACACATCTGCAGTTGTCCTTACCAAACACCCAGAGCTCTCCAGGGAGACCGTACGCTCCAAGCTGCATTTCCAACAGCCCCCAAGAGTCCACACTTGGGAGTTTGCTGACAAGAGGGCAGCCAGAGCGATCCTCCTGAAGAATTCACCTTTAGCCGTGTGACTTCCATGTTAAAAAATTATCTACAGCTGTAGAGAAATTACCCACGCAAATACAAATGTCCTATATCAGGCATTATTTTCATTTTTATGCAGTAAGCACTGTATATTCTATTACATGGTCTGAACCATCCTTAAACTTAAGTCTCAGACCAATATCAAGGCAGGATTTTCTTGGCCTGCATCAAATCATGAAAACGCTTACATGAGGATAAAGAATACTTTGCAATAAGGAGGGAATGATGTTTGTTGAATTTTCATAAAGGTCTAAATTCAGCAGCCTCTTTCACTTCTTTCACTCAAATATTCAAAAGATAGGCAGTATTTGTGCACAGGAATTTGAGAAAAAATACAAATGGTCAGCGATAATAATGTGAAAAAATATTAGTGCTAAAAGAAAGGCAAATAAATATAAGGAGAAACCAATGTTTATCTACTAAATTGACAAAAACAACAAGAGAACTTTTTAAGATAGAGACAGACAGACAAGAGAGCAGAGAGCTTCCATCCACTGGTTCATTACCCAAGTGCCCACAACAGCCAAGAGTAGGCCAGGGAAGGAGCCAGGAACTCAATCAGGTCTCCCACACAGGCGGCAGGAGCCTAACTAATCGAGCTGTCACTGCTGCCTCACAGGACACGCACTGGCAAGAAGCTGGAGTCAGAAGCCAGATGGAAGGCAAGCAATCAAACTCAGGAACTCCGCTGTGGGACACAGGACATCTTATCCAGGAGGCTGAATGTCCACCCCCCAAAATATTTGTAAATAATAATTCCTAGGTACTGATGGCATTGTTTAACTGTTCCATGTATCTAGAAAACAATATGACAGCATGTATCAAAAGCCTCAAAAATTTACTTTTAGGAATTTACCCTGAGAAAAAGGACGATGGCTACATAAAAACATAACAATAAGCACAATAATAGCACTATCTCCTATTATCCATTAACAACAGCCTAGCTGTCTAGAGCATAAACTGCTTAAATCAGTCATGGACGATCCACATGGTAGAATACTACACAGTCATCCCAAGCCACGTAATGGGAGAATTTAAAATAAGCAATGGGAAGCAGTGTGGTCCCTCGTAGTGCAGGCTGTCTGCACAGTGTGACTGAGTGTGTGAGCATGTGTGTGAACACGGGCGAGTGCGTGTGAGTGGGTGGGAGAGCATGTGTGCTGTGTGAGCATGCCTGAGCGTGTAGGTGTGCATGAGCACGTGTGAATGAATGTATGTGAGAGCGTGGAGATGCGTGCACACGCGTGTGTGAGCTGGTGCACGGGAGTGTGTGCACTGGAAGTGGATCTCACAACACTGTCAGCAGTGAGCATCTCTGGTGCCGACTGTGTGGGTGGTTGCTTTTCCCCTCCCTCCAGTTTCTGCCCCACAGGGGAAGGCTGGCCTGTATATCCCAAAGTTCTTCAGTCAAAAAATATCTCTTTAAAAATAAGAAGTAAAGAGAGAGAAAGGAGAAAGTGTGGCCCACTTTCGGAAAAAGATGGTGCCACTTGGACTTCTTGGGGGCACAGAGCTGAGAGGGTGGGGAGGACCCAGCTGCCCGGCCACAGAGATAAGCTCGCGGGACATACCATCCTCGGCATTTCATCCAACTGTGTTACCAACTCCGTGGCCCCGAATTGTCCCTTCTCACCTCGAAAGAAGGCCTTGCCTTTGCTACGGCTTTTGAAGTGTGAGACTGTAGACTCCCCTTCAGAGAGTATTTCATGGGCACCCATTACGTGCTAGGCACTGGGTATACAATGATAAGGGGAAGGGAAGAAAGAAAGAGAGAGAGAGAGAGAGAGAGGGAGAGAGAGAAGCAGCATGGACGGGAAGGAGGGGAGAGGAAGAAAAGAGTCCCTGGAATATTGTGCTACCCTGGACGTTGACTACCCTAGTCCACTTCATATTGCAATAGCAGAATACCTGAGCCTGCGTAACTCAGAAAGGACCAAGGTGTACTCCTTCCCACTCTGGAGGCTGGGAAGTTCAAGGCCAAGGGCCCACTCCTGTTGAGGGTTTTCATGCCGGTGGGAACTCTGCAGGGTACCACATGCTGAGATGCAGCAAGTGTGCATCTCAGTGAGAGATGTTATGAAAGTGAGAGCTCACCCCCTCAGTAACCCACTAGTCCAAGAATGGATGGGCCCATTCCCGAGAGCTGAGCCTTCCTGACCCAACCAACTTCCAAGGGCCTCACCTCCAAAACCCTTTCACCTAGGACTTGGAGGATGAAATCCCGAGGGACCACAGCACGCCCCTTTGTCAGATGACAAGGAGGCCCCCGGGCTTCCTCCGTGAGGGTGAGTTGTTCCCCGGCCACAGCGGAGCAGCTTTCTCTAGAAGGCGAGCACCGAGCAGAGCTCTCGAGGAATGAAGGCGAGGAAGGGGTACACGCGTTCTGGGCACAGGCCAGAGAGAGGCCAGCCAGAGAGCTGGGAGGCCGCAGGGGAGGCCCCAGAGCTGGCCAGACCTCCTAGGCACACTCGAGGGACACCACTGATGGTCTCCCTCCACCGCTTCACATTCCGACCGGGAACTCCAGGTGCAGACTTGAGAGGGATGTGGGAGCCCACGGGGAGCCCAGGCTGCGTTGCATACTACGGCGCTCAGGAGCCATCCTCACTCACTCAGACTGCTTTTCTTTGGCTCTCTGATGGAGAGTCTACCGTCTCACACTTCAAAAACCATAATAAAGGCAAGGCCAGCTTTTGAGGAGAGACGGGACAACTCAGGGCCAAGGAGTTTGTAACACAATTAAATTCCAGGTGAGCCAGGCCATGGCCATGGAAAACATTCTTTTGCCTGCAAAGTACAAAGCACTTTTTTCCCCACTTTCTTCACAGATAACTTTACAATCGGAGCTGACATATCCAAGCTTCAAAGGAAAAGAAAAGAACTCAAATTCTGAATATCAAGCAGCTCACCACAAAAAGACTCCGACCCTTTGTCTCACCCTTGTCCAGTGGAGGTGGGAAGGGGCCTCTCATTAAGCTCCTCCAAGTGCTTCACCAGCCCCTTCCGCGGCCTCTCCTGGGCTCTCAAAGGCCTGTTTTCCATTGCCAGTGCACACTCGCTAGGAGGAGCTGCTTTTGGGCTCTCCTCGTCCACCCACTCAGCACAGAGTCTACGACTTGGCTGCTGACCAGAGTCTGAAACCAGCCCATAACGAAGCCTGGAAGCCTCAAGGCCTCCTCACATCTGGTTTCCTCTAAAAACAGAACAGTCACTTTTATTTAGTTACCATGTATTGATTATTATTGACCATGCATAGGAAAACATGCATATTCATGGAGTTCATGTGCCGTGTCAATATTGTAAAGTAGAGGCAAGTTTTAGCCCAGGCCCATCTGACAGCAAAGCTCGCTCCTTCTGCACACCTCCGGCTGGCAGAGCCAGACGCCTGGGCCAAGTGTCAGCAGCGGCCAAGAAGTGGGGATGATTTACTTTGATCTCACTAGAGGGGAAGACAAGCCAGTCCACAGGCACCAGAGCAAACAGGTGGCTTTCTCAGGGGTCAAGAGATTGGGCTCTGGAATCTGTCTGATCTTAGCGGCCCAGCCACGCGTGTGACCATGGACAAATGACTGATCCTGCCTCAGTTTTGCCCATGAAGAGTGAAGTTCATCCTACAAGCCCAGAATCCTTCCCTTGAAATCCTTTGGTGCAGATGTGTTTTAGAGATCAGAGTCTCCTCGGGCTGGCATTGTGGCCTACTGGGTAAATCTACCGCCTGAAACACCGGCATTCCATACAGGTCCTGGTTCGGGTCCTGGCAACACCACTTCTGGTCCAGCTCCTGCTAACGCACCTGGGAAGGCAGTGGCTGGGCCCCGCCACCCACGTGGGAGACCCAGACAAAACTCCTGGCTCGTGGCTTCAGCTCTGCCCAGCTCTGGCCATTGGCAGCCATCTGGGGAATGAACCAGTGGTTGAAAGATCTCTCTCTCTCTCTCTCTCTGACTCTTCCTCTCTCTGTGTAACTCCAACTTTCAAATAAATAAATAATTCTTAAAAAAAGAAAGAAATTGTAGTCTTTTGATGCCAGAAAGGAAATTGAGTTTATACTTCCTCACAGCTCCAAGTGTCTGGACCCATTGCTCACGTAACCAATCACACAGCTATTTTTGCAGTCAAACAAGTTAAGAATCACCTAGGTGAGATAAATTAGAACTGTAAATAGTGTCATCAGTGCAGACAAGATTTTTTGCCACCAAAAGAAAAAAAAATCAAAGGAAGGAAAGAAGGGGTAAGGAACTGCTTCTTTCAGGCTCTGGGACTGGAGAGTTTGGAGCAGGTGCACCAGGAGAGGAGCTGAATATACCTGGTAAGGCTGTGGTGAGGCGTAGTCCACAAACCCAGAGAAAACTCGCCATCTCTTGCCAGTGCAGTCTATATACCGACATCTTCAGCTGGATGGGTGAGGGAGTATGTACCCATACCGAAGGTGCTTGCAAGAGTGTGTGGCACATAACTGGGGCTCGATACTTTTGGTCTGTTCTTACTCATTCCAGAGGAGAGAGAGAGAGAAAAAAAGATGCTATTTCAAGAGTATTATTTGTATGTCCAAAGGACTGCGGGGTCAGTTTCCTACAGTTCTGCACTGGAGCCCTGCAGGAGCATTATGGAGGAGGCCAGCAGCCACCGCCAGGAGACCGAAGTCAAGACACCCGCAGGACTCTGATCCAGAGCGTGGGTAAGTTCTTGTCTTCCAAATGCCACCTGTCAGTCCAGCCAAACGTGCTCCCCAATAATTTGGTTTACACGAGGCAAGCGGAAATCCCATGATGACAGCTGTAAGTTCTAGAAGCAACTGGAGATGGACGTACGTACGTACGGAAGCCGAGCCTAGATTTCCAGTCACGTCAGCAGCTCGGGGCCCCTCACTCACACCAACAAAGGAACTCGCCCAGTTCTCTACCACACGCCGGGAGTCCTCCCCAACAGATTCCTTTGGCTTCCTAACATCACTTCAATCCTATCGGGAGGAACCTGAGAGCGTTCTCAATTGGAGAGCAGAGCTGGAGCTGCAATTGTGAACCTGACCTCTGTTGCAGAGAATTCTGCTACAACAAGCATCAGTCCCGTCAGATAGGACCTCCCCTCGCGGGACCTCGGAGCAATTTCGTCTTCCGTAGTCAGATCCGCCAGTGAGCGCCCTTTTCCTCACTGGGAAAAGGATCAGGCTGAACTACAGTGCCCACCTCTTCGCACTCCCAGCAAACAAAACTTCACTTCTGTTTGTCATACAACTTATAGACCCAGCAGACACCAAGCCCTTTGCATGCTATGTCCCCAGAATAATCCAACATTAATAATGAAAACAAATTAGAAAACAACGAGGGAATGTGGAGGTGGTGGAGTTTCAGAAGGAACTGTTTCAGTTTGTCCAATTGGTGCAAGCAGCTATTGGGGACAATCTGAGTAAATTATGAAAAACAGGTGTATTTGTAAACATGCAGCAGCCAACTGGAAATATCTCAGAAAGTCCAGTTCAATTTCCTATGTGAAACCTGAGCAACTGTTTTCCACAAGCAAAGTCTCCTTTCTTTTATTAAACAATGGTACCAAACACATTTGTTTATTATGTGTCTCCTCCTACTAGAAACTAAAGTCTGTTTTGCTAGGTACCTGGTGCTTGGGACTGTAGCTGACATGTCTGTGATGCTTAATAAATATTTACTGACTAAATCATTGAATGACTCTGAAGCTAGTAGACAAATGGATGGCTTTTCCTCCCCGTTGTATAGAGAGCAGGCAGCTGCTTTCCCTACATTTCTATCAGAGACTAAGAGACTTTCTCAGCCATCTTAGGCTTTCTTGGGCAGAGTCTTGCAGGAGGTGAGAGGCTGTGGGAAAGACTGGCACCAATTCTACAGGATATTTGTGAAGCCCACGTAACACAGGGCATGACAATAGCCAGAACATACCCTCAGCAGTCAGCCAGGAGGTTGTAAACTGGCGCTACACAGGAAACAGTGCGGATTCCTGCCTTCTACACAGCAGGGAGCACTTTTCAGGGTGCACTCCATCTAGAAGACAGAGGCAGGCTGCGAGGCTGGCGCTTGGCAGAATGGGACGCTGGCACGCATATCAGAGCGCTGGGGTGGGGTTCCAGCTGCACTTCCAATCCCAGCTTCCTGACACACATGCAGGTCCCCACCACCCACCTGGGAGAACTGGACTGAGTTCCCAGCTCCTGGCTTTGGCCTAGCGCAACTCCCTGGCATTGCAGGCATTTGGGGAAGGGGGCAATCAATGGGAGTTTCCTTCCTCTCTCTCTCTCTCTCTCTCTCTCTCTCTCTCTCTCTCTCTATCTCCATCTCTTGAAATTAAAAAAAAAGAAAAAAAAAAGATGAAATCAAACCTGTCTCACCTCCACCATAGCACGGCAGACACTCATAGACAGGCCACAGAGAAAAGGAGCAAAGGGGTGGTATCCTACAAAGGGAAATTGCTGCCCAATACAATGAATGAATGAGGCCAATCAGCGGAAAGTGACCACGGTTGAATACCAATGACAAAAAACTCGCAGTGGCCGTGGGAGACGGCGAGCACCGTACTATCAAGGCATCGCTGCGGCTGCCTGCCTCCGCCGGGAGGTGAACGCAGATCCAAGTGGCCGGGACCTCTTCCCCGTCCACACCCTGCGGGGAGTGCAATGCCCTTCCCAAGACTGAGTGCTGTTCCCACAGATGCTGGTTTCTCATGGCCCTCACCCATGCTACACAAACATGAGCGTCTTCTATCACACACACACGCACACACGCACAGCTTGTGGCTCACAGAGTGCACAGGGCTGTCCCACTGCACAACCGACAACTCACAATCTGGCCTGAAGAGAACTTGGTCAGGCCCCTGCGGACCGGCTGTGCCCCGGCACTCAGCAGCACCCTGCGCCTGCTCCCCTCTCCCCTGCACCCTCTGCGGTGCTTGCTGCTCCCCTGCCTCTCTGGAACACCTTAGTTCCTCACATGGGGAACTTCACCCTCACTTCCTCACATGGCCGACTCCTGCACCCGCAGTCTCAGCTTGCAAATCGCTCCTTGAACACAAGAGCTCTCTTCTTAAGAACACCTTTCACACCAGCATCGCGGTTGCACCACTTTTCCTCTGCAGGAAACGAAGCCTCTGTCTCCACACCGATCTCTACAAAAGAAAGTGGCGTGAGATGCAAGGAAAGGAGTTGTCGAAAAGAGAAGAGACATCCAGGAAAGAGCAGAAGCACGGCTTCTGTAGCCGTGAATTGCTAAGTGCTGAGAAGCCAGATTCCAAAGCGTACGAGAGGACTTCAAAAACTTCACAGAGAAATGGAATTCAGCATCTGAAGTCACAGGGAACTCCCTTACCCAGCAGTTAGAGGCTTGCTGGGATGCCTGGCTCTAGTTCCTGACTCCAGCTTCTTGCTAATATGCACCCTGGCAGGCAGCAGGTGGGGGATCAAGTAGCTGGGTTCCTTCATGTGGGAGAGCAGGACTGAGTTCCAGGATCCCGGTTTCAGCCAGTGAAGTCATTTGAGGAGTGAACTAGAGGATGAGCTCACTCACTTTCTCTCTCTCTCTCATGCTCTCTACCTTCCAATGTTTATTTTTTAATTTTTAAAAATAGTTTATTTATTTATTGGAGAGGTAGAGTTACAGATAGTGAGACGGAGAGAAAGAGAAAGGTCTTCCATCTGCTGGTTCACTCCCCAAATGGCCGCAACAGCCGGAGCTGTGCCAATCTGAAACCAGGAGCCAGGAGCTTCTTCTGGGTCTCCCACTTGGGTGCAGGGGACCAAGCACTTGGGCCATCCTCCACTGCCCTCCTGGGCCACAGCAGAGAGCTGGATCGGAAGAGGAGCAGCTGGGACTTGAACCAGTGCCCATATGGGATGCCAGCACCGCAGGCAGAGGATTAACCCACTGCGCCATGGCGCCAGCCCCAACCTCCCAATTTTCTAAAAAAGTAGTGTAAAAGCATGCATTGATTTGGGTACAAAAAATGTTTTTTTCATGTTATGTGGCAAATGCAATTCATTTTGTATTGTGAAAAAACTAAGCATGGATCTCCAATTCAGTTTCACATCAAAATAAACTTATACTTTTAATTCCATTTTTCATGAATTTTTTATGTATTCTTGTATTTGGTTACCACTTGCATATATAACCATATTTTAAATAACAATCACAAACTAACTCTGTGTTTTGCTCTACAGTTAGAGTACAGGACATTCTCCAAGAACTCTCTCGTTTTCTCTATAAAGCTTCTGATTGAGGAGCTCCTCAAGACGTCACATGGGTTGACTTCTGACCTAGATGGGCCACAGCCTGCAATTTCAGTAAAATCCTGAATCTCAATAAACAGAGTAAGTGGAACCCCTTTTTCTAATATGATTTTTTTAAGATTTATTTTATTTATTTGAAAGCAGATACATAGAGAGAGGAGAGAGAGGTCTTCCATCCATTTCTTCACTCCCCAAATGGTCCCAATGGCCAGGGCTGGGCCAAGACAAATCCGGGAGCCAGGAACTTCTTCTGGGTCTCTCACATGAGTGGCAGGGGCCCCAGGACTAGGGCCATCGTCCACTGCTTTCCCAGGCAGCTGGATCTGAAGTGGAGCAGCCAGGACTCAAAGTGGAGCCCATATGCGATACCAGTGCTGCAAGTGGCAGCTTAACCAGCTATGCCACAATGCCAGCCCTTCTAATATGATTGCTTTACTTCTTATATAAAATGACACTTGTCCTATCACAAAACATCTTATTAAGAAGAATGTTTAATGTTCATTACAAAACAAGCCATACCCTATAACCTAAAACAAAGGTTCTCAAAATGTGACCCTGGATTTCCGGCAAGATGGCGGAATAGGAAGGGAGCACACTGATAGTCTGGGGAGAGATAGTTTAATAAAAGTGGAGATACTGCAGGTTCAAGGAAGAGTAGGGGAGGAAACAGCAGAAGAAACTCTTCCGGAACGCGTGACTCACAGCGGACCTGTGTGGAGAGCGTGGGAGCCCACAGTTCGGGACATCAGCGGCAGACTCAACACACCAGCACTGGAACGCGAGGTGAGCCGAACCTCAATAGCCTGAGACACCGGCAGGCAAGCGGAGAGAGGAGACTAGAGGGAACGACCCCCGGGGGGGGAAGTTCACAAGGCTAACTGGAAGAGAGAGAGAGAGAGAGAGAAAAAAAAAAAAAAGGGTGACTAGTACGGACACGGGTTTCTCTCTCTCCGCTCACCTCTCAAGGGCGAGCAAGACAAAGAGCAGGCGCCATCTTGGACATACGTCATAAGCAGAGCGACCTCAGGTCTGCACCGGCCCTGAGCCTAGCAGCAAAACCTGACTCTGGGCGGGGCGAATTAACAGGAGATTAGAACCTAGTAAATTTGTGGTGCTACTGAACTGAGACTGTGAAAAAAGAGACAGTGGGGGAGAGAACTCACGGAATTCACGTGAGCACTCTCCAGAGACGCTACAATTCCGTAACTTTGGCAACCCAGTGGGAGGCTGAAGGAGAATTTGAGCCCACTCTGAGGGCCGAACAGATTCCCTGTGGGGATCTTGGGAAAGAGCTTCCAATCTCTGGCTCCTGTGGGCATATCATTTACCTGCTAACTACCTCCAACTTCGTTCAGCTGTGCGGAATTACTTCCCTTTTGAATCAAAAAAAAAAAAAAAAAAAAAAAAGAAAGAGAGAGAGATTTACCACACCTAACCTGGGAGTGTCACCTTTGGCACACCAAACAGAGCTCTCAGGCCACACCCATCTCAAGCCCTAAGGCTCCATCAAAAACAGATAGTCCACTTAATCTAGAGTCATAGTATAACAAGAAAAAGCACCACAGTGAAGAAACCAAATATCTCCAATATGCCAAATAACAAACAAAAAAACCAAGGTAATAAAAACAAGGAAGTCACCATGAAGCCCTCAAATGAAAAAGACACCCCAATTCAAGATTATGAAGATGATGACATAGAAGAAATGCAAGAAGCAGATCTCAAAAAATTGATAAGAACATTAAGAAGTTCTCAAAAACAAATTCTTGAACTACAGAAATCCTTAATGGACAAGATAGAAAATCTCTCTCGTGAAAATGAAATATTAAGGAGGAATCAAAATGAAACGAAACAACTAGTACAACAGGAAACTGTGATAGTGACTGAAGTGAAGAATTCAATAGATCAAATGAAAAACACAATAGAGAGCCTTACAAACAGAATGGGTGAAGCAGAAGAGAGAATATCGGACTTAGAAGACAGAGAACAGGAAAGGATACAGTCAGACCAAAGAAAAGAAGAGGAAATTAGAAATCTAAAACATATTGTCGGGAATCTTCAGGATACTATTAAAAAACCCAACATTCGGGTTCTAGGAGTTCCTGAAGGCATGGAGAGGGAGAAAGGATTAGAAGGCCTTTTTAGTGAGATATTAGCAGAAAATTTCCCAGGTTTGGAGAAGGACAGAGAAATCCTAGTACAGGAAGCCCACAGAACCCCTAATAAACACGACCAAAAGAGATCCTCACCACGAAACATTGTAATTAAACTCTCCACAGTGAAACATAAAGAAAAGATCCTAAAATGTGCAAGAGAGAAACGTCAGATTACTCTCAGAGGATCTCCAATCAGACTCACAGCTGACTTCTCATCAGAAACTCTAAAAGCTAGGAGGGAATGGCGAGATATAGCCCAGGTACTAAGAGAGAACAACTGCCAGCCCAGAATATTATATCCTGCAAAGCTATCATTTGTGAATGAAGGTGAAATAAAGACTTTTCATAACAAACAGAAATTGAAAGAATTTGTTGCCACTCGTCCAGCCCTGCAAAAGATGCTTAAAGATGTGTTACACACAGAAACACAGAAACACGGTCATCAGTATGAAAGAAGGTAAAGGAAGGAAACCAAGGAAGGAAACCTCACAGCAAAAGATCACAGGGAATTCAAAGCATATATTAGAACTTCTCTTTGTCAAATGGCAGGGCAAAGTTACCACTTATCATTAGTCACTTTGAACGTGAATGGCCTGAACTGTCCAGTTAAAAGACACCGATTGGCTGATTGGGTTAAGGAACAAAACCCATCTATTTGCTGCTTACAAGAAACACATCTTTCCAACAAAGATCCATACAGACTGAAAGTGAAAGGCTGGAAAAAGATATACCATGCCAACAGAAATGAAAAAAGAGCGGGCGTAGCCATCTTAATATCGGACAACATAAACTTTACCACAAAAACTGTTAAGAGAGACAAAGAGGGACACTATATCATGATTAAGGGATCAATTCAACAGGAAGATATAACAATTATCAATGTATATGCACCTAACTACAGGGCACCAGTTTATCTAAAAGATTTATTAACGGACTTAAAGGGAGACTTAGACCCCAATACAGTAGTACTGGGGGACTTCAATACTCCACTCTCAGAAATAGACAGATCATCCGGTCAGAAGATCAACAAGGATACAGTAGATTTAAACGACACTATAGCCCAAATGGATCTAACAGATATATACAGAACTTTCAATCCTACAGCTAAAGATTTTACATTCTTCTCAGCAGTACATGGAACCTTCTCTAGGATTGACCACATACTAGGCCATAAAGCAAGTCTCAGCAAATTCAAAAGAATTAGAATCATACCATGCAGCTTCTCAGACCATAAAGGAATGAAGTTGGAAATTAGCAACTCAGGAATCCCTAGAGCATACGCAAACACATGGAGATTGAACAACATGCTCCTGAATGAACAATGGGTCATAGAAGAAATCAAAAGAGAAATCAAAAACTTTCTGGAAGTAAATGAGGATAACAGCACAACATACCAAAACTTATGGGACGCAGCAAAAGCAGTGTTAAGAGGAAAGTTTATATCAATAGGTGCCTACATCAAGAAATTGGAAAGACACCAAATAGATGAGCTTTCAATTCACCTCAAGGATCTAGAAAACCTACAGCAAATCAGACCCAAATCTAGTAGGAGAAGAGAAATAATTAAAATCAGAGAAGAAATCAACAGGATTGAATCAAGAAAAACATTACAAAAAATCAGCCAAACGAAGAGCTGGTTTTTTGAAAAAATAAACAAAATTGACACCCCATTGGCCCAACTAACTAAAAAAAGAAGAGAAAAGACCCAAATCAATAAAATCAGAGATGAAAAAGGAAACGTAACAACAGACACCACAGAAATAAAAAGAATCATCAGAAATTACTACAAGGACTTGTATGCCAGCAAACAGGGAAACCTATCAGAAATGGATAGATTCCTGGACACATGCAACCTGCCTAAATTGAACCAGGAAGACATCGAAAACCTAAACAGACCCATAACTGAGACAGAAATTGAAACAGTAATAAAGGCCCTCCCAACAAAGAAAAGCCCAGGACCAGATGGATTCACTGCTGAATTCTACCAGACGTTTAAAGAAGAACTAACTCCAATTCTTCTCAAACTATTCAGAACAATCGAAGAAGAGGGAGTCCTCCCAAATTCTTTCTATGAAGCCAGCATCACCTTAATTCCTAAGCCAGAGAAAGATGCAGCACTGAAAGAGAATTACAGACCAATATCCCTGATGAACATAGATGCAAAAATCCTCAATAAAATTCTCGCCAATAGAATGCAACAACACATCAGAAAGATCATCCACCCAGACCAAGTGGGATTTATCCCTGGTATGCAGGGATGGTTTAATGTGCGCAAGACAATCAATGTGATACACCACATTAACAGACTGCAGAAGAAAAACCATATGATTATCTCAATAGATGCCGAGAAAGCATTTGATAAAATACAACACCCGTTCATGATGAAAACTCTAAGCAAACTGGGTTTGGAAGGAACATTCCTCAATACAATCAAAGCAATCTATGAAAAACCCACAGCCAACATCCTATTGAATGGGGAAAAGTTGGAAGCATTTCCACTGAGATCTGGGACCAGACAGGGATGCCCACTCTCACCACTGCTATTCAATATAGTTCTGGAGGTTCTAGCCAGAGCTATTAGGCAAGAAAAAGAAATTAAAGGGATACAAATTGGGAAGGAAGAACTCAAACTATCCCTCTTTGCAGATGACATGATTCTGTATTTAGGGGACCCAAAGAACTCTACTAAGAGACTATTGGAACTCATAGAAGAGTTTGGCAAAGTAGCAGGGTATAAAATCAATGCACAAAAATCAACAGCCTTTGTATACACAGGCAATTCCATAGCTGAGGAAGAATTTCTAAGATCAATCCCATTCACAATAGCTACAAAAACAATCAAATACCTTGGAATAAACTTAACCAAAGACGTTAAAGATCTCTACGATGAAAATTACAAAACCTTAAAGAAAGAAATAGAAGAGGATACCAAGAAATGGAAAAATCTTCCATGCTCATGGATTGGAAGAATCAATATCATCAAAATGTCCATTCTCCCAAAAGCAATTTACAGATTCAATGCAATACCAATCAAGATACCCAAGACCTTCTTCTCAGATCTGGAAAAAATGGTGCTGAAATTTATATGGAGGCACAAGAGACCTCGAATAGCTAAAGCAATCTTGTACAACATAAACAAAGCCGGAGGCATCACAATACCAGATTTCAGGACATACTACAGGGCAGTTGTAATTAAAACAGCATGGTACTGGTACAGAAACAGATGGATAGACCAATGGAACAGAATTGAAACACCAGAAATCAACCCAAACATCTACAGCCAACTTATATTTGATCAAGGATCTAAAACTAATTCCTGGAGCAAGGACAGTCTATTCAATAAATGGTGCTGGGAAAATTGGATTTCCACGTGCAGAATCATGAAGCAAGACCCCTACCTTACACCTTACACAAAAATCCACTCAACATGGATTAAAGACCTAAATCTACGACCTGACACCATCAAGTTACTAGAGAACATTGGAGAAACCCTTCAAGATATTGGCACAGGCAAAGAATTTCTGGAAAAGACCCGGGAGGCACAGGCAGTCAAAGCCAAAATCAACTATTGGGATTGCATCAAATTGAGAAGTTTCTGTACTGCAAAAGAAACAGTCAGGAGAGTGAAGAGACAACCGACAGAATGGGAAAAAATATTTGCAAACTATGCAACAGATAAAGGGTTAATAACCAGAATCTACAAAGAGATCAAGAAACTCCACAAAAACAAAACCAACAACCCACTTAAGAGATGGGCCAAGGACCTCAATAGACATTTTTCAAAAGAGGAAATCCAGATGGCCAACAGGCACATGAAAAAATGTTCAAGGTCACTAGCAATCAGGGAAATGCAAATCAAAACCACAATGAGGTTTCACCTCACCCCGGTTAGAATGGCTCACATGCAGAAATCTACCAACAACAGATGCTGGCGAGGATGTGGGGAAAAAGGGACACTAACCCACTGTTGGTGGGAATGCAAACTGGTCAAGCCACTATGGAAGTCAGTCTGGAGATTCCTCAGAAACCTGAAGATAACCCTACCGTTCGACCCAGCCATCCCACTCCTTGGAATTTACCCAAAGGAATTTAAATTGGCAAACAAAAAAGCGGTCTGCAGCCTAATGTTTATTGCAGCTCAATTCACAATAGCTAAGACCTGGAAACAACCTAAATGCCCATCAACGATAGACTGGATAAAGAAATTATGGGATATGTACTCTTTAGAATACTATACCGCAGTAAGAAACAACGAAATCCAGTCATTTGCAACAAAATGGAGGAATCTGGAACACATCATGCTGAGTGAAATAAGCCAGTCCCAAAGGGACAAATACCATATGTTCTCCCTGATCAGTGACGACTGACTGAACACCAAGAGGGAAACCTGTTGGAGTGAGGTGGACACTATGGGAAACAGTGGCTTGATCAGCATAGCCCTGACTGTTAATGAACAACTTAATACATTATCCCTCTTAGTAGTTTTTTTATCTGTTCTACTTAATATGACTGGTTTAGATCTGTAATTGATGCACAGTTATTCTTAAGTGTTGAAAATTAACTGAAATGTGATCCCTGTTGAACATGGTGGTGGGAATGGGAGAGGGAAGAGATGTATAATTTGGGACATGCTCAGGCTGACTTGCCCCAAATGGTGGAGTTGGAAGCATACCAGGGGATTCCAATTCAATCCCATCGAGGTGGCATGTACCAATGCCATCTCACTGTTCCAGGTGATCAGTTTCAGTTCACAGTTGGTCATGGTGGAGGGACTGGGAGTCAAAGGGAGCACATAGACAAGTCTAGTACCTGCTAACGCTAACTGATGGAGTAAATAAAGGGGAGAGTGATCCAACATGGGAAGTGAGATACTCAGCAGACTCATAGAATGGCAGATGTCCTAAATAGCACTCTGGCCTCAGAATCAGCCCTAAAGGCATTCGGAGCTGGCTGAAAAGCTCATGAGAGTATTTCAGGCATGGAAAGCCAAGACACTCTGGCAAAAGATCTCTGCGAGTGAGATCCCAGTGGAAAGAACAGGTCATCAAAGAAGGAGGTAGCTTTCTCTGAAGGGAGGAGAGAACCTCCACTTTGATTATGACCTTGTCTAAACAAGATAAGAGTCGGAGAACTCAGAGGGCTTCCATAGCCTTGGAAACTCATGACTGGAGCATAGGGAGATTACTGATGCCATAGACAGGAGTGTCAATTGGTAAAGTCAACAACAGGAGTCACTGTGCACTTACTCCTCATGTAGGATCTCTGTCCTTAATGTGCTGTACATTGAGATTTAATGCTATAACGAGTACTCAAACAATATATTTCACTTTGTGTTTCTATGGGGGTGCAAACTGTTGAAATCCTTACTTAATGCATACTAAACTGATCCTCTGTAAAAAAAAAAAAAAGAAAAAAGAAAAAAAAAAGAAATTATCAATTCCCAACTTGACTCTCACTGGGATTAAACATGACAATAGGTCTGCTCTGATTTCATCATCATTTAAAAAAAATCATCTATTATTTTTCACTTTATGTTTCTGTGTGGGAGCAAACTGTTGAAATCCATACTTAATGTATACTAAGCTGATCTTCTGTATATTAAGATAATCGAAAATGAATCTTGATGTGAATGGAAGGGGAGAGGGAGTGGGAAAGGGGAGGGTTGTGGGTGGGAAGCCATTGTAATCCATAAGTCGTACTTTGGAAATTTATATGCATTAAATAAAAGTTAAAAAAAAAAATGTGACCCTAACCAGCAACACCGGCCTCGCCCACGAGTGTGCTGAAACTACAAGCTTCCAGGCCCGTGAGCTTTAACAAGCCCTGCAGTGGGTGCTACTGCCCATTCAAGTCTGAAAACCACTAATATTTATTTTATTTATTTGAAAGGCAGAATGACAGAGAGAGGGAGGGAGAGATCTTCCATCCGCTGGTTCACTCCCCAGGTAACTGGAGTGGCCAGGGCTGGCCCAGGCTGAAGCCAGGAGCCCAGAACTCCATCCAGGTTCCCAACATGGGTGACCCAAGCACTAGGGCCATCTTCTGCTGCTTTCGCAGGCGCATTAGCAGGGACCTGGGACAGAAGTGGAGCAGCCAGGACTCCGATAATGGAACACCAGTGTCGCAGGCAACGGCTTAACCCACTGTGCCACCAGGCTGGTCCCTAAAAACTACTGTCCCAAGGTCACTGTGCCACCAGTGTCTGAAGTGTCCTTAGTAAATATTTCCCAACGCCAGTCTCTGGATTGTGGTGCTTTTCATTGTCAGTCCTGTCATTCACCAAAGTCTGTGACCCCGTGCTCAGGTGACAGGGATTCTGCAATGGACTGAATGCTTGTGCCTTCCAAGCTCATTTGTTGGCATCCTAACCTCAAAAGTCACGGGCTTAGGGGGTAGTGTCGTTCCCCGTCTTCGTGGAGGAACGACACAGGACCCTGCGCTGTTCTTTTGTCTGCTCGGCCCTCCCCGGGTTTGCTGCTGGTTCTTCCCGGGTTGGCTACCGACCCTTCCACCTCTGTGGAAGGGCGGTTCCCCCTGCCACATTCCCCACTTCCGCGGGGGAGCGGCACACCGCCGGCCGGCTCTCTCGGGGGCTGCTCAGGTGTTCCTTCAGATAGATGTTCCTGGTGCATGTTGTCTCTCTCCTCCTTTATAGTCCTCTTCCACCAATCCCAACTCTGCTACCCACACGCCGAGTACGCTGCTCTCCTCCAATCAGGAGCAGGTCCTGCTGTTTATTGGTTGAACTGGAGGCAGCTGTGTAGAAGCTGTTTCCTCCTCTCCCAGCGCCATATTGTGGGAGAGCAGATGCATAGAATAAGTCTTAATTCCAGTAACAGTCTAGTCCGAGTTGCTCCCCACAGGGTAGGGCCTGCAGGGATACTTGGGTCAAGGGGCTGCAGATGTCCTGTACGTTGCACCATGTGAGGACAGCAAGAGGTGCCATCCAGGAGCCAGAGAGTGAGCCCTGACAGTCCCAACCTGTATCCTCATCTTGGACTCCCCGACCTCCAGAACAGTGGAAATAAATGTCCATAACAGGACAAACTAAAGCAAGACAAACTAAGACAGCTGCCCGGAGCCAGCTCTGTGGCATAGCGGGTTAAGCCACTGTCCACAGTGCTGGCATCCCATATGGGCGCTGTTTCAAGTCCTGGCTGTTCCACTCCGATCCAGCTCACTGCTAATGTGCCTGGGAAGGCAGTGGAAAATATCGCAAGTCCTTGGTCTCCCATACCCACCTGCGAGACCTGGAAGAAGCTCCTGGCTCCTGACTTGGGCCTGGCCCAGCCCCGGCTATTGCCACCATTTGGGGAGTGGACCAGCAGATGGAAGAACTCTGTCTTGCCTGCCTCCCTCTCTCTCTCTTTCTCTCTCTCTCTCTAACTCTGACTTTCAAATAAATAAATAAATCTGTTAAAAAGAGAGAGAGACAGAGAGAGAGAGAGAGAGAGAGCGCTTCCCACAGCTCTCTGCCCTCATGCCTGGCCCTGCTCTGCACTCTTGGTCCCTCTGCTGGTGTATTGGGCACACTGTGACTTACTCTCCTCACTTCCACGTTCAGTATTCTCTCAATGACTCCTGAAGCGCCCGACTGTCCCAAAGGAGAGCTCTGGGTTCTGCCTTGGGACCTACCCATGGTTACAAATCTTCCACCGTGGCTCTCACCATAATATCAGATTCTCATCTCCTGAGGTCTCACAGCTCAGCTGGTGAGCGCCCACTCAGACCAGGTGGGGTGTGTGAGTCCTGCTCTGTTACAGCAAAATATCCGAGGCTGGATAAGCTTCGAAGAAAAGTTTTGTTTAGCTCATGGTCTAGGAGGCGGAAAGTACAGAAAGCACGGTGCGGGCTCTTGCTAGGGCTGTCCTGCTACAGCACAGCCCGGAGGATGGCATCATGGCAGAAGTGCACGCCAGAGGAGGGATTGCAAGGCCAGATGGGAGTCCGGGGAGTGGGGACAAGCAGTTGCCCTTTTACAACCTCCCTCAGTAGAAACTAACTAGGGTCCCCTGAGAACTCTGCCAACTCCTTCTTCAGGCAGAGATCTCAATGACCTAATTATTTCCCACTGGGCTCCACCTTTTAAAGGCCCCATGCCACCTCCCAACGTCACCCACCAAGTTTCCAACACATGAACCTTTGGGGGGAAAAACCCTAGCCAAGTTATAGCATGGGACTGACGTGCCTTCTCTTAGAGTGACTTGCCCATTTCTCCTGTGGGACTTGATGTTCAGCTTGGGTTTTGTAAAGCCAGTGGTTCTTAAACTTGGTCTTGGGGCCAGCGCTGTGGCATAGCGGGTAAAGCCATTGCCTATAATGCTGGCATCCCATATGGGCACCGGTTCGAGTCCCGGCGGCTCCATTTCCAATCCAGCTCTCTGCTAAGGCCTGGGAAAGCAGTAGAAGATAGCCCGTCCTTGGGCCCCTGCGCCCATGTGAGGGACCTGGAAGAAGCTCCTGGTTCCTGTCTTCAGATCGGCACAGCTCTGACCATTGTGGCCATCTGGGGAGTGAACCAGCAGATGGGAGACCTCCCTCTCCCTCTCCCTCTCCCTCTCCCTCTCCCTCTCCCCTCTCCCCTCTCTCCTCTCCCTTTCCCTCTCCCTCTCCCTCTCCCTCTCCTCCTCTCTCTGTGTAACTCTGACTTTCAAATAAATAAATAAATCTTTAAAAAAAAAACTCAGTCTTAGGTCAGACTCCTCTGAGAGATTATGGAAACAGAGCTGGGCCCCACCTGCAGAGCTTCTGATTCCGGAGTCTTGGGTGTTGCCCACAATTTGCATTTCTAATCCAAGGCTGTAAGCCCAGATCACTGATGGGTGATGTAGATGGGTATAATGAATCCAGACTCACCCCTTTCCCAAATGACTATTCCCTGTCTCCCAAGAAATCCAAATCATCCACCAATGAACTCAGTACATTGATCCATCTTCATTGTAATTCAATGTGCTGAATAAAAAACCATTTTGAGGTGACTTTAACTCTTATTTGGCCATCAGAGAAGAGTTTCTACCCCATGAGCTACGAGAAGCGCTTTTCCTCCAGGGGAAATGGTATTCTCTGTCACTCCTATGATCTGCTGTTCTTGGCACTGACTCGGGCTCTCGTACACCAAGGCGGAGGCTGGGTAGGGGGTGGAGAGTCAGGGTTGAAAAATCCTGAAGCAGGAAACAGAGGCCCAAGGGAGGAAGTGAGAGGCTAGGCTCTGAGAAGCAAGTGGGATGTGACGTTATCATTCCCACCAAGGACCGCAAGAATTCAGTGAGCCTTCAGAGGGAGACCCTGCCTTCCACCCTGGCGGCTCCGTCCACCAAGGCCGACCCAGAAACGGAACACTGCAGACTCAGGGCTCTTCTCTCATCTCGACACGGCAGCTGCTGCTCCCAAAACAAGGTCAACTGGAAATCCACTGCCAGAACCCTCACCCCAGCCGTGGAGCCACGGCGATGGGACAGAACCATGCCCAGAGGGCCAAGTCCCCCTGCCACATTCCAGGTGTCATTCTGCCATCTGCAAAACACTAACCACGCTGCCTTCTGACCCTCAGCCCTAGACTCAGACACCAGCCTCAAGCTGATGACTCAAATGCCAACAGCTCTGGCGGAATGGTGTTCAAACGCCCCCGCTCATGGTCTCTTACTCCTCCCAGTGGTTCCCCAGAGTCTAGAATCTGAGAAGTGAAACTGAACCTGCTACCCCTTTTCTTGAAGGGTGAGGAAGAACCTTTCACGACTTTATATCAGGCCTGCTATTTTTCCTTTGGTCACACACATGCCCTCGCCATGAAGGGCTTCACAGCTACCCTCCTTGTCTGCATGTTGCTTGGGGGCAGCCCTGGGGGAGCCTGGCCCACACACCTTGCCTGCAGGAGCGGTGGCTTGGAGGTGTTCTACCAGAGTTGCGGTAAGGTCTTTTCCAAATATCCATTGGCGTTGATGGGGGAAATTAAGGCCCAGACTGGAGCTGCGGAAGCATATGGTTGGGGTGGGTGAGGGTCGGGGGGAGGGACCAGCGGCTGGACTCTCTCTACCTGCAGTGGACCTGCAGAGGTTACTGAGGGCCCTTGGGAGACTGGGGTTGCAGAGAGCAGCAGAGAGCATAGTAAGACTAACATAGAGCAATTCGCTGATAATACTACAGGGCCAAAGAGCAGCGTGAGCAATGAGTCTCCTAAATCGTGACCCTCGCCAGCTGAACGTCAGGGAGAGGTCTCCAATAGCCGCACCCCCCCCCCAAGACTGTGCAGCCACCATGCCAGTGCTTCTCTGATGATAGAGATCCCAAACGCGGGTGAGACACGGTTGTTACCCAGTGGGCCGCTCCAAGGGGCCTACGGGAATTGCAAGCCAATGAACAGAATGTATGAGTGGCCTTAATCAGCCAACATCGGAAGCCACCCCCTGGGTATGGCTTAGTCGGCTAGTGTTCCCAGAGCACCAACCACTAGGGGGCGTAATCACAGAAATGTGTTGGCTCACAGTTCTGGAGGCTGGAAGTTCAAGATCAGGATGTCAACTGGGTTGGTATCTTTCTTTGTAAAACAATATTTATTTATGGGACTGGTGCTGTGGCGTAGCAGGTAAAGCCGCTGTCTGCAGTGCCAGCATCCCATATGGGCACTGGTTCGAGTCCCGGCTGCTCCACTTCCTATCCAGCTCTCTGCTATGGCCTGGGAAAGCAGCAGAAGATGGCCCAAGTCCTTGGGCCCCTGCACCTGCTCCTAGCCTTGGATTGGTGCAGCTACAGCCATTGCGGCCACTTGGGGAGTGAACCAGTGGATGCAAGATAGATCTCTCTCTGCCTCTCTGTAACTCTGCCTTTCAAATAAGTAGACAAATCTTTTTAAAAATAAATTTATGTGCAAGGCAGAGAGACAAGAGACAGAGATTATCTACCTGCTTGTTCACTCTCCAAATGCTGGCAACAGCCAGGGGTGGGCCAGGCTAAAACCAGAACCTGGACACTTAATCCAGGTGGATGGCAGGGACCCCCGTGTGTGAGCCACCACTGCCGCTTCCCAGGGTGACCTTTTAGCAGGAAGCTGGAATTGGAAGCAGAGCCAGTCCTCGAACCCAGGCACCCCAGATGTGATGTAGGCATCCCATGTGGCAAATTAACCACCACATCAAACACCAGCCACCAGTCAGGTTGGCTGCTCAGCCTCTCCTTGGCTGCGGATGGCTGCCTTCTCTCTTTGTCATCACCTGAGCTTCCATCTGTGTCTCAATCCCTTTTTGATTAAGGCCCATCTCGTGACTTCCTTTTAACTTAATCACCCTTTTGAAGACCCAATGTGCAAATACACACACACTCTGAGGTGCTGGGGAGTAGACTTCAATACAGGCATTTAGGGGGCCACAGCCCATCCCACAGCAAGGTTCCTGGGTGGGAAGAAGGGAGCTCAGGCTCGGGCTCATATCTTGAGCGGAGATGAGTGGAGCTGGCTGGTGAAAAGATTTCTGCCACTCTCAGGGGGAGGTGGGGGTATTGCTGTCTGTTCTGCAGGAGGGGAAGAGGAGCTGCCACTCAAGCATCTAAGTTGGCCATTCTATGAGCTGGAGAGTGGCACAGTACAGCTGCCACCACCAGGCTGCCTCAGAGAGGACGGCACAGAGAGCCCAGTCTCAGGCCCGCGCCTGCCCTGACCTCCTGGAAAACAGGAAGAGAGGGAGCAAGAGGAGCTGCGGAGAGGGAACAGAATATGCAAAGCAGGGAGACAGAGCCGTGAGCAGGCTGAGAGCTCAGGACACTTCAGAAGGGCTGGGAACACAGGAGGATGAGAGATGAGGTGGAAGATGTGGACCGAGCCCCAAGGAAGAGCTGCCAACCTCTGGCCTTGAGGAGGCTGAGTTTTGGAAAGACTCCTAGGGCAGGGAGTGGGAATCTAGATATGCAGCTAGAAGCTCTCTGTGGCTGGAAACAAGGTTCACAGCCAGGACAAGCAAGCATTTAGGAAAGAAACCCTAGACCCCAGGGCTAGCAGCATCTCAATAGCCTTAATTAACATTAGGGGGTATCTTCGGCGCACTGTGGGGTCAGCAGAAAGGAGAGCAGCTTGTTCCTGTAGCTCCCACCTGGCTGGGCCGTGCCTCAGCTCCTGAAGGCCGTGGCCTAGCCTTTACACTGATAGTGTTGCACACACTGCCTGCAGGAGGCTTGTCCAGTGCACACCAGGCTCCAGGGAAGGTCATCTGCCAACAGAAGGGCCACTGCGTCCCCGTCAGTGCTGAATTTGTCTCTTCTGCTTGCACTCTGTAATTTGAGTGAGCTGTGGGGTGGAGACCTGGCCAGTACAAACACCCTTGAGGCGAAAGAAGGAAGCAAGTGCAGAGTACTGAGCTCTGACCCCTGACCAGGAAGTGAGCAAAATCTGAAAAAGCAGAAGTGCCGCCTGTCCAACTGTCAGAGCTGTGGGAAAAGGGACAGCCGGAGGGGAAAAGCAAAAGCAATTCAGGGGGCCTTATCTTTTTAAATTTATTTTCCCCCAAAAGAACCTTTTATTAAAGGACTAAAGACCTCATGCATTCCATAAGTACAACTTTAGGAATATGATTTTTCCCACCATAGCTGCCCTCCACCCACACTCCCACCCCTCCTCCTCCTCCCTCTCCCATTCCTAGTCCCATTCTCCACTAAGATCTATTTTTGATTAACTTTATACACATTAGACCAACTCTCTATTAAGTAAGGAGTTCAACAATTTGCATGGAAAACAAAGCAAAACAACAACAACAAAACTTCCTCAACAGCTGAGGCAGGGCTGTTCAAAGTCATTGAATCTTGAAGTTAATTTCATTTTTTTTTAGAAATTTAATTAAATTTAAAGAAGTACCCAAGAATGATACATCTTTTGCAGGCACATAGACACAGGTCCTGCATGGGAAGTTAGTACACAGTGACTCTTGTTGTTAATTTAACAATTAACGCTCTAATGTAGGACATCAGTGATCACCGGAGGCTCTTGACATGAACTGCCTAGGCTAAGGAAGCCTTTTGAGTGCACAAATTCTGTCATTACTTAGAAAAGGCCATAGGAAAAGTGGAAGTTCTCACCTCCCTTCAGAGAAAGGTACTTCCTTGGATGACCACTTCTTTCCACTGGGGTCTCACCCACTGAAGTCCTTCATGTAGGACATTTTTTGCCACAGTGCCTTGGTTTTCAATGCCTGAAATGTTCTCATGGGCTTTTCAGCCAGATCAGAATGCCTGAAGGGTTGATTCTGAGGTCAGAGTGCTATTGAAAGCAGTTGTCATTCAGAGTCTGCTGAGTGCACTGCTTCCCATGTTGGAGAATTCATTCCTTTTTGACTCTATTTATTATTATTACCAGACCTTTAATCCTATCCATATGATCACTTTAACACTTAAGATGATATTTTTACAACCCAGCTTAAGGAGATTTGGGGTCCAATGGCAAGTTTTTAAACTGTACCCTTTGAAGTAAGTCCATAGGAATGTATGCAGAACTATACAGCTTTACAGTTACAAACTTCATACACTTCATAATTGCAACTGTAGGAACATGGTGATTCTTCCCATCCATACCTCCCACCCATACTCCTAACCCCTCCCCCTCCTCCCCCTCTTAGTCCTACTCTTATGTTTTACTGAGACCCATTTTTCAATTGACTTTATACACATATGTTTAACTCTATGTTAAGTAAAGAGTTCAACAAATACTATATAAAAAAATCCTGTTCCTCAACAGTCAAGACAAGGGCTGTCCAAGTCAGTGCTTCTCAGAGTGTCAATTTCACTTCTACAGATTGCCTTGTAGGTGCTCTACTAGTTATCACAGGTCAGGGAGAACATGTGGTACTTGTCCCTTTGGGACTGGTTTATTTCACTAAGTATGATGTTTCCCAAATTAATCCATTTTTGTTGTAAATGACCAAATTTCATTTTTTACCACTGTGTAGTATTCCATGTGTACATATCCCATAATTTCTTTATCCAGTCTTCAGTTGACCAACATTTGTGTTGATTCCATGTCTTAGCTATTGTGAACTGAGCTGCAATAAGAATGGGGGTGCAAATAACTCTTTCATATGCTGATTTAATTTCTCTTGGGTAAATTCCCAGGCGTGGGATGGCTGGGTCATATGATATAGGTCTATATTCAGATTTCTGATGTATTTCCACACTGTCTTCTATAGTGGCTGTACCAGTTTACATTCCCACCAACAGTGTATTAGGGTATATTTTTCACCACATCATTGTCAGAATTTGTTGTTTGTCGATTTTTGTATGAAAGCCATTCTAAATGGAGTGAGGTGAAACCTCATTGTGGATTTAGTTTGCATTTGCCTGACGGCTAGTGATCCTGAGCCTTTTTCGTGTGTCTGTTGGCCATTTGGATTTCCTCTTTTGAAAAATGCCTGTTTAAATAGTTTGCCCATTTCTTCACTGGGTTGTTTGTTCTGTTGTTTCTGAGTTTCTTGATCTCTTTATTATATTCTGGCTATATTATATTCTTGACTGTTTGCAAATAATTTCTCCCATTTTATCAGTTGCCTCTTCACTTTGCTGAGTTTTGGTTTTTTTGTTTTTTTTTTGTTTTTTTTTTTGTTTGTTTGTTTGTTTTGCTTTTTTTTTTTTTGCAGTACAGAAGCTTCTCAATTTGATTTAATCCCAGTTGTTAATTTTGGATTTGATTGTTTGTGCCTCTGGGGTCTTCAGCAAAAAGTCTTTGCCTATGCCAATATCTTGCAATGTTTCCCCAATGTTCTCTAATAATTTGATGGTTATCAGGTTGTAGATTTAGGTCTTTAATCCATTTGAGTGGATTTTTGTGTAAGGTGAAATAAGAGGTCTTGCTTCATACCTCTACATGTGGAAATCCAATTTTACGAGCACCATTTGTTGAAGAGACTGCCCTTGCTCCAGAGACTGATTTTAGCTACCTTGTCAAATGTAAGTTGGTTGTAGATGCTTGGATTTCTGGTGTTTCTATTCTGTTCCACTGGTCTATCTATCTGTTTTTGTACCAGTATCAGGTTGTTTTGATTATAACTGCCCTTTAGTATGTCTTGAAATCAGGTATTGTGATGCTTCCAGCTTTGTTTTTGTTGTATAAGACTGCTTTCGCTATTTGGAGGTCTCCTATGTTTCCATATGAATTTCAGCATTATTTTTATATCTGAGAAGAATGTCCTTGGTATTTTGATTGGTATCTCACTGAATCTGTAAATTGTTCACAGAAATATGGACATTTTCATTATATTGATTCTTCCAATTCATGAACATGGAAGATTTTTTCAATTTTTTGTATTTTCTTCTATTTCTTTAATATGTTGTAATTCTATTGTAGAGATCTTTGATATCGTTGGTTAAATTTATTCTAAGATACTTGATTTTTTTTTTAGCTATTATGAATGGGATTGATCTTAGAAGTTCTTTCTCAGCCATGGCATTGTTTGTATATACAAAGACTGTTGATTTTTGTGTATTGATTTTATATCTTGCTACTTTACCAAACTCTTCTATGAGTTTTAATAGTCTCTTTTGGAGTCTTTTGGATCCCCTATATATAGAATCATGTCATATCTGTAACTCTTTGATTTCTTTTTCTTGCCTAATGGCTCTGGCTAAAACTTCCAGGACTATATTGAATAGCAATGGTGAGAGTTGGCACTCTTGTCTGGTCCCAGATCTCCGTGGGAATGCTTCCAACTTTTCCCCATTCAATAGGATGCTGGCTGTGGATTTGTCATAAATTGCCTTGATTAAGTTGAGGATTGTTCCTTCTATACCCAATTTACTTAGAGTTTTCGTCATGGAGGAGTGTTGTATTTTATCAAATGCTTTCTCTGCATGTATTGAGATAATTACATGGTTTTTATTCTTCTATTTGTTAATGTGATGTATCACATTGATTGATTTGTGAATGTTGAACCATCCCTGCATACCAGGGATAAATCCGACTTGGTCCAATTAAAAGATCTTTCTGATGTGTTGTTGGATTTGATTGGCTAGTATTTTGCTGAGGTTTTTTGTGTCATCACAAAATTTTCATCAGGGAAGTTGGTCTGAAGTTCTCTTTCTCTGCTGCGTTTCTCCAGGTTTAGGAATTCACGTGATGCTGGCTTCATAGAAAATTTGAGAGGAATGCCTCCCTTTCAGTTGTTTTGATGAGCTTGAGAAGACTTGGAGTTACTTCTTCTTTAAATGTCTGGTAGAATTCAGCAGTGAAGCCATCAGCCTGGTCTTTTCTTTGTTGGGTCTTTATTACTAATTCAATTTCTGTCTTGGTTATGGGTCTGGTTAGGTTTTCTATGTCTTCATGGCTCAATTTAGGTAGGTTGTATGTGTCCAGGAATCTAACCATTTCTTCCAGGTTTCTGTCTTGGTAATGGGTTTGTTTAGGTTTTCTGTGTCTTCATGGCTCAATTTAGGTAGGTTGTATGTGTCCAGGAATCTATCATTTCCTCTAGGTTTCCCAGTTTGTTGGAAATACAGCTCTTTGTAGTAATTTCTGATGATTCTTTTTATTTCTGTGGTGTCTCTTGTTACATTTCCTTTTTCATCTCTAATTTTATTAATTTGGGTCTTTTCTCTCTCCCTTTTTTGGTTAGTTGGGCAGTGGTGTGTAAATTTTTTTTTCAAAAATCAGCTCTTCATTTTGCTGATCTTTTACAATTTTTTTTGTTTCAATTTTGTTTTCTTCTCTAATTTTAATTATTTTTTTTATCCTACTAGTTTTGGGTTTTGCTTGCTGTTGTTTTCCTAGATCCTTGAGATGCATTGATAGCTCATTTATTTGGTGCCTTTCCATTTTCTTGATGTAGGCACCAATTGCTATAAACTTTCCTCTTAACATTGCTTTTGCTATATCCCATAGGTTCAGTATGTTGTTCTGTCATCTTCATTTGTTTCTGGAAAGTTTTTGATTTCTATTTTGATTTCTTGAATGACCCACTGTTCATTCAGGAGTGTGCTGTTTAGTCTCCATGTGTTTGCGTATGTTCTAGAAATTCCCGAGTTGCTGATTTCTAGCTTCATTCCATTTGTGGTTTAAGATCCATTGTATGATTTTGATTTTTTTTTGAATTTGCCTAGACTTGCTTTATGGACTAGCATGTGGTCAATCCTAGAGAAAGTTCCATCACTGGTGAGAAGAATGTCTATTCTTCAGCTGTGGGATGAAAAGTTCTGTAGATACCTGTTAGGTCCATTTGGTCTATAGTGTTAACTCTGTTGTTTCCTTGCTGATTTTCTGTCTGGTTGATCTGTCCATTGCTGAAAGTGGGGTATTGAAGTCCCCCATAACTACTGTATTGGAGTCTATGCCTCCCTTTAGATCACTTAACATATCTTTTAAATAGCCAGGTGCCCTGTAATTAGGTGCATATACATTTATAATAGTCATATCTTCTTGTTGAATTGATCCCTTAATCATTGCATAGTGCCCTTCTTTGTCTCTTTCAACAGTTTTTGTGTTGAAGTCTATTTTGTCTGATATTATGATGGCTATACCAGCTCTGTTTGGTTTCTGTTATTATAGACTATTTTTCCCATCCTTTCACTTTCAGTCTGCATGCATCTTTGTTGGTGAGATGTGTTTCTTGTAGGCAGCAAATAGATGTGTTTTTTTTAATCCATTCAGCCTGTGTCTTTTAACTGAAGAGATGAGGCCATTTACATCCAAGGTGACTATTGATAGGCAAGGAATTTTCTCTGCCATTTTTCCATAAATATTCCTATTTTTTACTTTGGATTTCCTTTGTACTTTTACTGGGAGATTTTCTTCCTTTACCTTCTTTAATAGTGATAACAATGTTTCTGTGTTTCTGTGTGCAGCACATCCTTAAGCATCTTTTGCAAGGATGGATGGGTGATAACAAATTCTTTCAATTTCTGTTTGTTATGGAAGGTCTTTATTTCACCTTCATTTATAAATGATAGCTTTGCAGGATATAGTATTCTGGGTTAACAGTTTTTCCTCTTAAGACTTGGACTATATTTCACTATTCTCTCCTAACCTGTAGGGTTTCTGATGAGAAGTCAACTGTGAGTCTAACTGGAGATCCTCTGAAAGTAATCTGGTGTTTCTTTCATGCACATTTTAGAATCTTTTCCTTCTGTTCAACCGTGGAGAGTTTGATTACAATGTGTCATGGTGAAGATCTTTTCTGGTCACGTCTATTAGGAGTTTTATGTGCTTCCTGGAGTTGGATGTCCCTTTCTTTCTCCAAGTTATGGAAATTTTCTGTTATTATTTCACTAAAAAGGCCTTCTAATCTCTCTTTCCACACTTTCAGGAACTCCTAAAACTTGTATGTTGGGTGATTTGATATTATCCTATAGATTCCCACAGTGTATTTTAGTTTTTTTTTTTTTATTTTTTTAATTTCTTTTATTTTTGACAGGCAGAGTGGACAGTGAGAGAGAGACAGAGAGAAAGGTCTTCCTTTTGCCGTTGGTTCACCCTCCAGTGGCCGCCGCGGCCTGCGCACCACGCTGATCCGATGGCAGGAGCCAGGTACTTATCCTGGTCTCCTATGGGGTGCAGGGCCCAAGCACTTGGGCCATCCTCCACTGCACTCCCTGGCCACAGCAGAGAGCTGGCCTGGAAGAGGGGCACCGGGACAGAACCGGCGCCCCAACCGGGACTAGAACCCGGTGTGCCGGCGCCGCAAGGCGGAAGATTAGCCTAGTGAGCCGCGGCGCCGGCGTATTTTAGTTTTCTAATTTCTTTTTTTTTTTTTTTTTTGTCTGACATAATTTCCTGTGATATGTCTTCTACATCAGATAGTCTTTCTTCTGCTTCACTGATTATGTTGTTAAGGCTTTACATGCATTTTTTATTTGTTCTATTAAATTGTTCACTTCCAACATTTCTTTTTGGTTTCTTTTTAAGATCTCAATTTTGTGGGAGAAATTTTCTTTCATGTCATATATGGACTTCATTAGTTTGTGCATTTGCTTCTGATTTCTTCTAATTAATCCTATGATCAATTTTTTTGGATTCCATTTCTGGCATTTCTTCAGACTTCATCTTCACAATCTAGTACTGAAGTGTTGTATTCTTTAGGGGGCGTCATGTGGGGTTCCTATTTCTTGAATTGGCATTTGTGGAGATACTGCCGGTTTCTTTGGTTTTTTGCTGTATCTTTGGCTTTTGTCTTTGGACTATATCTGTGTGGATTAGTGGAGTGTCTGCTTTCAGGGAATATCTAGATGCCTGTGGTAGGTGTGGCCAGGGAGCTCTGTTCCACAGTCACGAGTACCCAGCCCCCTCTCAGTTCTCCCCGCCAGAGTCAGGGGTCTCTGCTTGGCTGGTTACTGGGCATGGACATGAGCTGATGTAGCTGTTATGTATGTTCAGAATGGCACCCACTCTCTATCGGCTTGTTACAGGATGCCATTGCAGGGTGATCAGGGAGAAACGTGCCCCTCCCTTTTTCTCCTCCTCTAGTTTGGCAGGTACACTGTCCCCCACAGGATTCCAAGTCAGAGTCCCTCCAGGCTTTTCCTGCAGCTTGTCGCCAGTGGCTCGGGATGCTGCAGTCTGATCTCACCTCACTCTACAAAGCATGTGTAGAGGCTCTCAGCTGCTGGGCTCCTGATTTGTGTGCGTCTACACCCTCTACATAGGTCTGCTCTGTCCCTCCAACCTGCGTGGACTTTCCTCTGCTGTTTTATTCCCTGAGACTGCACTCTCTCCACTTTTTTTGAACTATCTTCTCCTAGACTAGTGCGGTAAGCTCCCTCCTTACTCCACCATCTTAATCCCACTCAGGGTCTTTCTTTAGTGAAATCACAAGACAATGCCCAGAGCCACAAAAAGCCCAGGGACCCCCCCACACACACACACCTGCAACAAATGCCCTCCCACCAACGTGCTTGATTCTATGCTGCCTCCAGTACACCAGAAATGGAGGCAGGTCACAGAAATACATGCAGCTGGAAGAAAAACAGGCATTAACAAGAGACACAGAGTGAGAGAGGGTGGTGTGTGTCCCTCAGCACTCCAGTATTGAAACCCTCGCAGCCAAGGTGATGTCACTGGAAGGTGGGGTGTTGAGCAGTGATTGGGTCATGAGGGTGGAGCCCTCAGGGATGGGATCAGTGTCCTTGAAAGTGCAAGGCCACTCTCTCTCTGTGCCTCTCAAATTAATCATTTAATTAAAAAAAAAAAGAAAGAAAACACAAGGGGTCATTTCCTTGTCAATAAGAACAGCAAGCTCAGTAGGAGCCTTCCCGCTCATGCCCTAAGGAGGCCAGTTTCGCACACTCGACAGTCTCCTATGTAGGGTAGTTGCTGGATGCGGTGGGGGCTCGTCCCATCTCAGGCAATCTGTGGAGGACTGTGGGTGGTCTGCAGGGAAGCTGGCCCACCCCTGGGGGCATGTGTGTGCAGGTTACCATGGCACCTGCTCACCACGCTCCAAACCTGCGGTCAGCATCTGCTCTTGTCCCTGAAGGCACTGGGTCCTGTCCACATCAGCCTGAGCAGGTTTTCTGTGCTGCTGAATTTCACCTGACCTCTGAAAGGTTCCTTCGTTATAAGGTCTAAATCACAGCACATGGGTAGGAGCTCCCTCCTTGACCCGGCGGCTCTACCAGGTTGGGGTTCCTTCCTTTTCTGCCATGCCTGGTAAGGTCACCTCTCAGGCCCGTCATCCAGGTACTTTGTTCTGGGGCTCTAGAGAAACCAAACAGACCACAGAAATCTCTGGAGCCTACTAGGAACCAAATACAGTTGGCTCTCCTTATCCATAATTTCACTTCCCTTGGTTTCTGTAATCTACAGTTAGCAATGGTCTAAAAATATTAAATGGAGAATTCCAGAAATAAACAGTACGTAAGTTTTGGGTAACTTTATTTGCAGTGTGTTTTTGTAATTGTTGCTTTATTATTAACTATTGCTATGTTGGTAGACAGTAAGAGGTCCACTTGCCTGGGGTGTTGCCAAATAACCAACCTCAAGAAGGAGGGAACCTTTACTTACTTGGGACACATAAATGGAGCAGCCAGAACTGGCAGCATGAGATGTCCGCCCCCCCCCCCCCCGCCCCGTACCACATCACTGGTCCCTTAGCCACGTTTTAAGTCAAAATCCAATGTACATTCTGGAATGTGAAGCAACCTTTTGTTGGTCTAGCCTGCAGCTATTAATTGGTTAACTATGTATTCCCCCATCTCTTCCACTTCCACCCTCCAGCCTTCATCATTCAGTTTAGGGCATTTCAGGATTTTTCTTTTACCTTATGTAGATACAAACAACACAGTCTGTGCAGGGCTCAGTAGCACCCAGTTTCAGGCATCCACGTGGCGTCCTCACGTAAAGGAGAGAGTGGGAAGGTTCAGTTCCCTAAAGAAATCACTTCCCCAAGAAGGAGTTTGCAGGGGCTGGTGCTGTGCATAGTGGCGTAGGCCCTCACCTGCCATGCCTGCATCCCATATGGGTGCCAGTTCAAGGCCCGGCTGCTCCACTTCCAATTCAGCTCTCTGCTACGACCTGGGAAAGCAGTTGAGGATTGCTCAAGTACTTGGCCCCTTGCACCCAAGTGAGAGACCGAAAGAAGCTCCTGGCTCCTGGCTTTGGACTGGAGTAGCTCCAGCCGCTGCAGCCATTGGGGAGCGAACCAGCAGGTGGAAGGGCTCTCTGTCTCCACTGCTCTCTCTCTTAATTCTGCCTTCCAAATAAATAAATAAATCATAAGAGAGAGAGTGAGAGAGAGTTTGCCTTTTACAGCAAAGGTCAGAAGAGAGCCCACAATGCAACCCGGTGCTCACACAGTGTGTTCCAGAATCTAGTTCAGACTGGTCGCCTTCAGCTTTCCTTGTCCGGCCCTGCTGAGTACAAGGCTGCAAGATGAGCTTCGCTGTGGCATCCTCTGAGAAACAGGCTCCAAGGAGCAGAATGGGTTCAGGTTCTCTGCCCCTGCTCCTGTGCCCAAATCCTGCACTCTGGCTGGCACTCTCTCCTACTGTGCCTAGTTTACAAGTTAGCCTGTATCACAGGGGTGTGTGGGTATTAAAACAAAACTCCTGAGGTCAAATAATCGCTGAAATAAAAGGACTATTGAGTCCTGACAGATGCTAACCAGAAAAAGAACCAAGAACCAGGATAAGTTCCTATAACAGCCGGCATCAAAGGTAGACAACAGTTGGAAATAGGCCCCCTAGACCTGGAGCGGAGAGTATTTTTACAATGAAAAGTTGGGGAAGAAGGCATAAATTGTTTACATTGAACCTACATTGGTTATAGACAAAAGGTGGAGGACAGTATGAAGCGAGAGGGCAGGGGGGCTTTGAGCCAGGACAGACCCTAAGAAGAGGGGCCTTGCTGCTTCTGCACTGGTTGGGCCAGTCCGAAACCAGGAGCCAGGAGCTTCTTCCAGGTCTCCCATGTGGGTGGCAGGGGCCTCCAGTGCGGATGGCAGGAACTTAATCACTTACGCCATCACCACTACTTCCTAGGGTGTGCGCTAGCAGGCAGCTGGGCTCAGGCACTCTCGGAGGGGATGCACGGTCTCAGCCAGCATCCTAACGGCTAGGACAAACACCATCAGGAGCTTTAGGAGCCCATGTACAATTAGAAGGTCATCTAAAGGAGATGGTAGGTTTTGCTTGCATAAGCGAAGTTCAACTTTGCAACCGTCAGCTAAGTCAGTATCTTAGAACGTAGCGCTGAGCTGTCTTTCTACTTAAGAGATTCTGTGTGCTTACCGGGGCTGACTTGACTGGTGTCTAATTTTCACGTGGGACTGCTTGACTGACTGATCTTGTTCTTTTCTGGGGCTCTCTGACCCAGCTGCAGCCCTTGGTCTTTGTCCTGTTTACTTACAAACAGGGAAAACCACAGAGCCGTCACTGGTGTACCCGTGTGCATGGAGACACTCCGAGTCTCCAACACAAACGAGGCTCACGTTCATCCAGGGCTTGGGACATGACCTAGTTTCCTTCCTGTCTTTGCTGTCTTCCAGACCTGCTTGCTGCCTAATTCTTCCAGAATCTTGAAAGACGAGGTCTTCAAGAGCTCGATACAGCAGCCACTGCCTTCCTAGTCCCAGCCACTGCTTGGTGTGGTTAATGGCATTCACCCAAGCACAGAGGGGCACGCACTGGAGTGCCTGCTCCTGGCCCACCCTCTCTATCAAGATGCATGTAACAGGCTCCACCAGACCTGGCTGTTTCTGGTTCTGTGGCCAGTGCAGTGGGACAGGACCTTAGACTCCTGGGTCACAGTCCTCACTGGCTGCAGAGAACAGGGGTGCATGGGCCAGCAGGGGCTGAGGCCTGCGAGCAGCCTTGGATGTCGGCTTGGGGCAGAGCCACAGGGTTTTTGGGTTTTGACAGCCGGCCTGTGGCTGCTGACCGAACATGGGGGTTGGGCAGTGACACACCTGTTTCTCCACATGCCTGGTGTTCTGCAGCCTTCGGGGGAAGGGTCAGCATCCTGGCCAGTCTCCGCCCACAGACAGATTGGCAGTTATTTGCAGAACCGGAAAATGTGCAAGCCAATCCAAGCACCTCTCTGTTCAAAGAGGAACCTCTGAGCCACAGGGCAGTGAATGTGTCCTAACCACCAACCATGGTCTCAGAGCACAGCAAGAGGGGGCTCGCAGGCAGCTCCGCTTCCTCTTCAAGCACAAGGGCCTCTGTGTGCCTTGCCCAATGTCAAGTCAACGTGAACACAGAAACCAAAGCCAGGGCCCTCCCACGTCCCCAGAGAGCCAAGGATCCTCTTCCTGTGCCACTCTCCGCTAAGGCACTTTGCCCACATCCCCTCTTGCCCAAGACCCTGCAAAATAAAAAGCCTTGACCTACACAGGCGATCTATGGAGGTTCTCTTATAATACTGAGAGGGCCAGTCATTCCATAAATTTACTATGACTGCAGACTTTACGTGGAAGTGACACACCATGGCTCCTTTCAGCTGCAAGGGATATATTCTAAGATCTCTAATGGATACCTGAAACAGAAAATAGAACCAAACCCTGTACGTACCGAGTTTTCATTCATAAGTTAGTTGCAGTAAGAGATTAATCATAACTAAAACTTCCATAGAAGAATGGTAACAACATACTGTAACAACATAGCCACATCACCACTCTCGAGCTTGGGGGGAGGGGCGTCGGTAAGTACAATAAGAGTGCTTTGAACGCAAGCACTGTGATACCGCCGAGCGGATCTGACGACTGAGACGGCTGCTCGGTGCCTAACAGGGAGCTGCAGAATTGTCCATTCCACATTGCTGGACCACAGTTGACGGGTGGGTGACTGTTGAGGTGGATTCATTCTGAGAGGAGGAGTGTGGTGGGGGCAAGAGGCACGGAGTTACCACACAGACCCTGGGAGTCGGGTGAAAGCAGGCCAGAGGCGAGCAGCCCACAGACTCATTTATTTCAGTTGCTACAGCAGCTTATATAGCCGAGGCAGCCAATCTGGTCAAGGGGTGGTCTATGCCCTAACCAATCACACCCTGTTGCCGAGCAGTTTCCAAAGTAATCCAATCACAGCCTGTTGCCAGGCAGACTCTGCTGTCATGTGGTTTCCAAAACCATCCAATCATAGCCTGTTGTCAGGCAGTTTCTGTTGCCAGCGGCCATCTTGGCATGGCCTTCTCATTCCACCACAGGTGGCTGACTCTGTGGGTGAGTGGAAACTACTGTATTTTCGTAGCACGGCGAAAGCAAGTGCTTCCTTAGATCAAGGGCTACTTTCTGAGGTGCGAGCCTCACTAAGGACCCCAAGAGCCTTCTGTAGACAAGTAACCATGACAGGGGACAGCTGATGAAAACGTGACAGGTGGCATGGGCCAGGAAGTCTGAAAGCTTCATGCCACAGCCTGCTTCTTCTGGTCCTTTCTCCATGCACAGACAACCTTGCTGTGGACACCAACCTCACCCATCAGAGAGACGTCATGACCTTCCCTCCTCCGCCATGGGGATCACCTGCCCTGGGGCTGCATCAGTGGACTGAGGGTGCTCCTAAAGGGACACACCAGGACCCTCCAGTCTGCAGAGGCTAAATTCTAGCTGTTTGCAATTCAAGAGGAATGGAGAGCAGGCAGGGAGATCCTGATCCCAGAGCAAACAGGAGCTTCTCTATCTCACACTTGGCTTTGGTTTGAGTAAGTTAAAGAACCATTCGAGTGTAAATCAGCAAGGGCATGTCCAAAAACCACCTGCAAAGAACACTGCTGACTCTCGGTTTCTCTGAACCCACGGCTGAGCAGAGCACAGGATCGCCAGCAAAATGCCCAGTGTCCAACAAAAATGTTCCTGAAGTTTCGGAGCCAAAAGCTTTGCTCAAAGGAGCAAAACACTCACGAGCAAACACAGCCTGCCCTCGGGAGCTCAACGGGGCCCCCTCCTGGGGGAGCGGACCTTCAGAATTCTGCAGTGTGGCAGAAAGAACAAGATACAAAAGGCCAGAGCTACCCTCCTGCAAAACAAGTCATCCACGTCTCGCCCAGGTCACAGGAAGTCAAGCCAGAGCTCAAAATGCAAATAAAGAAAATAATTGATTTTTGTTTAAAAAAGCAAAATAGATGGTAAAAGTAAATATATACTTTATGGTAGTCAACTCAGAAGGCTTCAACTTGGGAATTTTTAACCTGCCAATGATGGGACAGCTATCCACATTATGCAGAAACTACGTGGAATGTTGAATTTGATATTCTCCCAGACTTGCACTATGCAGCCCTATCCTCTCTGGTGAGGCTGGGCAGTGGCAACCATGCAGCTCCCATGCAGCCTGACGGTCACCAGGGGGCAAAGCACTGCTGAGCCAGGGCACATGAGAGGTCAGCTGCATTCAATGCACTTTCCACTTACAAAGTTTTCTGCTTATGATGGTTTGTCTGGGAGCGCCTCATCATAAGCCAACGAGCAACTGTAATGAGTGGAGAGCATCCATGGTGATCTACAACGGGAAGTGGCAGGGACTGTGCCACTGACCTCTTCTCAAGAAGGAACTGCCCCCTACCTCCCTCAACTGCCACGTGGGATTACAGGACCAGTGATGCCCACGCTCCTAATTTTTCAAAAGAAACTAGTGTTCCGGGGCTGGCACTGTGGTGTAGTGGGTAAAGCTGCCACCTGCAATGCCTGCATCCCATATGGGCATCGGTTCAAGTCCCAGATACCCCACTTCCAATCCAGCTCTCTGTTATGACCTGGGAAAGCAGCAGAAGATGGCCCACGTGGGAGACCTGGAAGAAAACTCCTGGCTCCTGGTTCCTTGCTTTGGATCGGCGCAGCTCCAGCCATTGCAGCCATCTGGGGAGTGAACCAGTGGATGCAAGACCCCCCACCCCAACCCTGCCTCTCTGGAACTCTGCCTTTAAAATAAATAAGTAAATCTTTAAAATGAAAGGAACTAGAGTGCCTACTCTGAAGCTGCAGCCTCCCCGTGTGTAAATACGGTAACTAGCCTGGCATCTTAAACACTGCTCAGGTCAACAAAAACAAGGAGCAACACAGGGTTACCATGGCAGCCATGGCTGTGGAGAGGGAAGAGTTCAGCTGAATCAGGCCTTTTACTCCTTCCCCTCCTTGACTCAAAGCTTCGCCAGGCAACATCTTACAGCTCCGTTTTACCACCATCCTCTTCATCAAAGAGATGCCACCACATAAATCCCCAAGAATGCAAGGCAAATGGTAGCGACAAACGCACTTGTTCAGAATGGATTAGTCTCATCAGCCCACTAGTCAGGCATTCAAATCTGTCTGGTCCATGCCAGCCCCATCACCACCCAGACTCCTGGAATTGTTAGAGTTGGTGATTTGGACACAAATCTATTAAAATGCTGTCTGTTACCTACAAATGTCACTAAACTATGTTTATTTTTCTTTTTTTGAAAGATTTACTTATTTATTTAAAAGGCAGAGTTACAGAGAGGCAAAGGCAGAGAGAGAGACACAGGTCTTCTATCTGCTGGCTTACTACCCAAGTGGCCACAACAGCCACTGGCTCCAGGAGCCAGGAGCTTCTTCCTGGTCTCCCACACAAGTGCAGGAGCCTAAGGACTTGGGCCATCCTCTACTGCTTTCCCAGGCCATAGCAGAGAGCTGGACTGGAAGAGGAGCAGCTGGGACTGGAACTGGAGCCCATATGGGATGCTGGCACTACAGGTGGCGGCTTTACATGCTACGTCACAGAGCCAACCCCCTAAACTGTGTGTTTCTAAAAGTGAGTAAAAAGCAAGAGACCCAGCATATTTTATGCTGGAGAAGAAGCCACATCTGACTTCTGTTAGTGCAGGACACATAGTCCATACTCTATGTAAACTAAAGGGGTTGGCCTAAATCTGGCTTAAGTTAGTTTCCTCCGGATGGGCTCTGGCACAAGGAATCAAGAGCAATTTGTTTGAGAAATGACCCTGGGAAGCGCAAGGGGGACAGTGAACAGGTGAGACTGCGCAGCAAGGGCCAGCAATGTGGGTGCCACTGTGGGCAGCCCAGGCCCTGAGGGGACGTCGGGGAGCGCCCACGGTGTCACAGGGGGCTGGGGAGAGGCTACCCCTGCTCCAGCAGTGCCCAGCGGCTGCTGAGTGCTCGTCCCAGAGGCTTTGACTCCTGGCCCTCTGCCTTCACTGTGCATGGGATGAGCAGAGACGGTCCTGGGGGCTGCAGGAAGAAATCTTTCGTGAGCACAAAAGCCCTGTGTCTGAGTCCATTTGTGCCACTCTGATAAAACACCTTGGACTGGGACACTCACGGGCAATAGAGGCTGACGGCTCACAGGCCTGGAGCCAGCTCCGCACTGGCAGAGCCGGGGTCTGCTGAGGGCTCAGGGTGCACTTCCTAGGCGGCGCCTGCTTGCTATGCACTTGCACGGTCGGAGAGCAAACAAGCGTCTTCAGTCCTCTCTGGAATGGGCACCGATCTCATTCATGAAGGTGCCTCTCCTGATCTAATCAGCTCCTGGAGTCTCCACCTCTGATACTGTTGCAGGGATGAATGGCAACAGTGGGGGGAGTGTGTGGGGAGAGTGGGTAGTGAACAGGCATTCAGGCCACAACACCCTGCTACAGTGTCCCGGTGTGTGTGAATTGCTGGCGTACACAAACACCACAGCATCCATCAAGAGAACACTAGAGAAAGACAGAGCAAGCCAGGCCACAAAAAACTGAAGTACACACCTAGGGAAACTGTAGACTGCAGGCAGTCCCATCTATATATCATGAGGAACTGTACCGCTACAAAGTTTCTGCAAACAATGTATGAAATGTGACACAAATCTGTTCAAATGCATAGCTTGCAAGCAAGCAGGAAGAAGTCTCCAGGAGCTAAAAAAATAAAACAAAGATTAAGCTGAAAAACAGAACTGAGGAGCAACAGCTAAGCGCCAGGCTTCGGGAACAGGGTCAACCTCCGTGAACCAGGACCTGGCTTTGCAAGCTGCGCGGGAGTACGCACCAGTGACCTGTAGCACTCAAGGCTGAAAGTGTTTGCCCCAGGGAGCTACAACCTTCTAAGAGTTACGGCCACTGTGGGGGAAAAGGGATAAGAATAAAGTGCACCACTAGGCAAAGCACAAGAGGAGGGAAATTATTGAACTCTGCCTGGTCTCTAGGGAAAATAGGTCTTCCATGAAAATCAGTAGCTCCACACCCAAATCACATAGGTTGGGAGCCCAGATGTACACCTATAGCATTCTCGGCTCAGGAAATCCCATGCCTAGAAATTACAGTGGTTCAGGCCGGAAGCATCAGAGCACGCTGGCAGAAGGAAGTCACCTCTAGAGGGGCACAGACCCTCGATTCAGGTTTTACTGGACTTCTATAAAGCAACTGTGAACAAGCAGTGGAATACTTAGAGAAGAAACAAAGGAAATAAGCAAAGTGAGGGAAAGACAGCAGAAGAAACAAATAAAGTCATAGTCCCAAAGATGTTAGAAACTGGAATTATCAGATACATTTAATTTTGTTTTTTTAAAGGGGGGGACCAAAATATAAGAGAAGATATACCATAGGGAAAAGATGAGGGGCAGGCATTTGGGGTGCCTGCATCCCATGCATGGGTGCCTGGCTTTCAGTTCTAACTCTCACCCCAGATTCCAGCTTCTGGGAGGCAGCAGACGTCACTCAAGTAGTTGTGTCCTTGCCACAAGATGGGCCGTCTGGACTGAGTTCTAGGTCCCTGGGGTCAGCCTGGTCCAGTCCTGATTACTGTGAGGATTTAGGGATTGAACCAGCATATGGGAGCATTCTCTCTCTCTCTCTCGCTCTTGCTCTCTCTCTCTTTCTGCCTTTCAAATAAATAAAAACAAACACATTGTGGGGAAAATATCAGAGAGATCTGAAAAGAAAATAAAGCCCCTAAAATGAAATGTTTATTGAAACTTAATTAAACTAAAACACGGATTTTAAAATAGTCAGAGAGAGAACTGATAAACTGGATGAAGAAGTCTGGAGCTACACTTAAAATGAATCATAGAGAACTAAAGAGAAAGAGAGAAGGAAGGAAGGAAGGAAGGAAGGAAGGAAGGAAGGAAGGAAGGAAGGAAGGAAGGAAGGAAGGACAAAGAAGGAAGGAAGGAAGGAAGGAAGGAAGGAAGGAAGGAAGGAAGGAAGGAAGGACAAAGAAAGAAGGAAGGAAGGAAGGAAGGAAGGAAGGAAGGAAGGAAGGAAGGAAGGAAGGAAGGAAGGAAAGAGAAAGAAAATCCAAGTCACAGCCACAAGAGAAAATACAGAAAGCGGAGAAAAGGCATTTTCAGATGAAAAACACAGGAGAATTCCAGAACTAATGAGATGATTCTTCACGTTCATTAAACACGATTCTCACACAGAATCATAAAAGGAATTCCACAGTCAGCCCGATCAGGATAAAGCCACAAATCGCCAGCAAGTGGGGAATGATATAAGTAGGAAGAGTGACAGCAGCAGCTTGGTCAACACAGCAGCACTCAGAGGAAGTGGCAAGTCCACACGCAGCCAAATGCCACTTGAGAGTGGACTGAAGGCTGTGAACCAGTGTGGTCTGCAGCCTTTGCCACAGAGGACTCTCACTGGCAGAGCGCAAAGGCTGCTACCGAAAGAAAATGATCCCAGGAGTAGGTTTCGAGCTGCAAGTCAAAATGGTGAGCAGAGACCTGGCAGATGTCAACAAGCGAGGCCGGGAGTGGTGAGAACATCTAGTTCGGAGCAGCAGTGTGTCTGTTGTATTGCTACCTAACGAATTACGCCCAAGGGTAGCAGCTTCAAACAAAAAAAAACATTATCTTTTTTTTTTTATATATTTTTCTCTGGCAGGAATGTGGATAAGACTTAGCTGGGTGTCCCTGACACGGGGCAGCCAAGGTGGGGCCACAGGCACCCTCAGGCTCTGCCAGGGGACTGACTGCTTCCAAACCTCTATGCACGTGTCTCTATTAGCAGGATGCAGGGCCCCAATGGCTGCTGGCTGAGACAGTGGTTCCTTGCCTCTCCCCGGGGTTACACCAATGTGGCCATGTGCTTCCTCCAGGGTGAGGGTCCTGAGAGAGAGGAAGATACAGCAAGAAAGCAGGTGCCAGTTTCTCCGGAGCTTAATCTCCAAGGCAACATCCCAACACTTCGCCATGTTCGGCTTAGAAGCTGGTCCCCAGCCAGTCAAAGGGCCTGGGTTACAGGAGAGCATGGGTAGCAGGAGGAAGGGTCAGTGGAAGCAGCCTAGAGAAGCAGTCACACAGCACAGAAGCACGGAGGGCAGCAGCCTGTGCAGGAGGCGCTGGGGACTGGACAGGAAGCTTCCTGATGGCCTGTCCCTGTATTTTGCAGGAAAGAGAAAAGATAGCACCTAGTTATGCAAGGTGGAAAATGTGTAGAGCTATGTCGCCAAACTATGTTAATATGTTTTTTAAAGATTTACTGGGGCTGGCGCTGTGGCTTAGCAGATAAAGCTGCTGCTTGCAGTGCCGGCATCCCATATGGGCACCGGGTTCTAGTCCCGGTTGCTCCTCTTCCAGTCCAGCTCTCTGCTGTGGCCCGGGAAGGTAGTGAAGGATGGCCCAAGTGCTTGGGCCCCTGCACCCAAATGCAAGACCAGGAAAAAGCACCTGGCTCCTGGCTTCAGATCGGCGCAGCGCCGACCGTAGCAGCCATTTGGGGAGTGAACCAACAGAAGGAAGATCTTTCTCTCTCTCTCTCTCTCTCTCTAACTCTGTCAAATAAAAGGAAAAAAAATCAAGGATGGGGTGGGCATCTGGCCTGATGGTCTTGATGCCCACAGTCCATACTGTGGCACCTGGGTTCGATTTACAGCTCCTGCTCCTAACTCCAGCTTCCTGCTAATGCATGCCCTGGGAGGCAGTATGTGATGGCTCAAGCCATTGGATTCCTAGCTGCCAGGTCTGGCTGCTGCAGGGATCTGGGGCATGAACCAGAGGATGGGAGCTCTCTGTGTTTCTCTGCGTCTCAAATAAATAAGAAATTTCAAGAGTAACTACTACCAATCAAGTAGAAGAAGGAAAAATTTAAAACATTTGCATCAATCCAGAATGAATGCTGGAAAGGAAGGAGAAATGGGGCATTAAAGAAAAAAAAGAAAACCCAAACTGAGAAGTAACTACAAAAATAGCAGGGGCCCTAATAAATATAAATGGACTAAATTAACTTGATAGATGAACAAAGACTACCAGATTGTATTTCAAAAATCAGCCTCTGCTCTTTAAAGAAACACACCTCAAATACAAATCTGCAGTGAACATTTTATTTAACGGTGAAACCAAGAAGGAGACAAGAGTGCCCATCATTGAGTCCTGGCTGCTCCACTTCCGATCCAGCTTCCTGCTGATGTGCCTGGGAAAGCAGCACAGGTTGGCCCAAGTCCTTCGGCCCCTGCATCCACATACGAGACCTGGATGAAGCTCCTGGCTCCAGGCTTCAGAATGACCCAGCCCCATCCACTGCAGCCATTAGGGAGTGAAGCAGCAGATGGAATCACTCTCTCTCACTCTCTAACTCTGCTTTTCAAATAAATAAATACATCTTTAAAAAAGAATGTACACCACATGGGAGACCAGGGGGAGGCACCTGGCTCAGATCACAATTTGTAATTGCAAAAAAATGGAAACAATGTTGGGTGGCATCATGGTGCAGTGGGCTAAGCTGCTGGCACCCATGTTGTTGCAGTACTTTGTAGCTTAGCTTTTCTGTATAGACACATGTATCGTGTCTGGCTTCAGATCAGCACAGTGTCCACCGTAGTGGCCATTTTGGGGGTGAACCAACGGAAGGAAGACCTTTCTCTCTGTCTCTCACTAACTCTGCCTGTCAAAAAAAAAAAAAAAAAAAAAGAATGTGCATCATCACCACTCCTCCTTGATGCTGTGCTAGACTCTCACCAATGATCAGACAAGACAAAGAATATTTAAGGATTTGAAAGAAGGAGAAAAATGTTATTCTGAGTACATGATACAAGTGTCTATACAGAAAAGCTAAGCTACAAAGTACTGCAACAACATGGGTGCCAGCAACACAAGCAGCAGCTTAGCCCACTGCACCATGATGCCACCCAACATTGTTTCTATTTTTTGCAATTACCAATTGTGAATATTACGTCCCAAGTGTCAGAAAGTAGTCCCCAGCATAGGGCTTTGCCTTCTCCACTTCTCTGAAGCATAAACCACAGCAAAGGTATTTAGAATAATCATTCCAGCTGCATCCACTCTGCCTAGCAATGCTGCCATACAGACCACCAGTTTTGAAATGTTATGTTCTGAAAGCAAATAACAGAAGGCAAGGAAAAGACTGAATGACATCCAAATGGCTGCATCAGTGGTGTCCAAGAGAAGGGTGTTGTGTAGGGCCAGCCCCTCTTGCAATTTTGCTGGGAAACAGATAAATTCCTATGTTGCATTTGTGTGTGTGGAGGGGGTGTGAGCAGGGCAGGGGAGCTGTGATTATCTGACAGGTGCACTGTCTTCATTTATTCCTCTGAAGTCCGGTTTCCTATCTGATTTCTCATGGCAGCTTTCTATCCTTCAATACAAATTGTTTTTCTACTTAGCAAAAGTATTTTTTAATCTTCTGGTCAGGATGGGAACATTAGGGTGCGCTGTTCCAAGAGGCAGAGAACCAGTCCCTTCCTTGGGTGGGAATGAATTTCTCCAGCAGAGGCCAGGCCAATGGCAGCTGCCTCTTTTCTCCCAAAACAGCAGTGTGCAGGAGCTTGCAGTCCTGTGTTATTCATGCACACGGCCCCTCTTCCCGGATGGTCTGTGTTACATGAACAGAAGTGCAAATGAGTACTTCCTGCAGGAACCTCTCCCTGCTTCCCAAGCGGGCAGTCATTCAGACTCCTCGTTGATCTAGGAGACACAGGGACATGCAGCTGACTGGTTTGAGGACAAGGAACAAGACTTTTCTGTTGCAGTTCAAGAGAGACACCCTGGTAGAAATTCCTATAAGGTATCCACCTTGTCCTCTCTGGAACATTCTAAAGGATCTTTAGGAAGCCTGGGATCCCACACTGTAGAGATGCTGGGCCTCTTTTACTCTGGGGAGACCTGGTCTGTGACGCTTCTGGAGTGGAGGGCCTCTCGGTGGGGGACTCTCCTCTACTGATAAATTAGGATGGCCACGGACAGAAGCAGTCTCTCTCCAGCCCACGCGCAGCATGCTAACCTAAGAAACCGGCTCTGACCGAGGCAGTTCTGTCAACTGGATTGGTTCCAAGGAAAGGTGTAAATTGGTTTTCTTTTTCCTCTTGTGGGTCATGGAGGATTGCAGCCAGCAGTGGACAATTCATGATCACGTTAGAGAGCGGGACAGAAAAATAAGATCTCAAGCCAGGGAGCACTTGGGGATGAAACTTCATGAGCCAAGGGCCAGCGTCGTGGCACAGAGGGTTAAGTAAACGCTAGTGACACCGCCACGCCATGTGGGCGCCAGTTTGCATCCCGGCTGCTCTGCTTCTGCATCAGCTCCCTGCTAATGCACCTGGGACGCAGCAGAAGATGGCCCAAGTGCTTGGGCCCCTACACCCACATGGGAGCCCTGGATAGAGTCCCCGGCTCCTGGCTTCATCCTGACCCAGCCCTGGCCGTTGTGGCCATCTGGGGAGTGACCCAGAAGATGGACGTTCTTTCGCCCTCTCCCTCTCTTCCTGTTACTCTGCCTTCCAAATAAACAAACAAATAATGTTTTTAAAATCTCAAGAATTAGCGCTTGTTCTTTAGGCCTCTCTTTGGTGTGGCCAAGTAGTCTAAAGGGCCTTGAACTCAGCACTGGGGAGGAAGAGGAGTGGCTACCGAAGGACTCCAGCTGCCACAGCTGTGCAAGTGGCCCCCTCCTCCACACAGCATCAACGGCGCCTGTCCAGAGCTGCTTGTGCACCTGCAGCTCCTTGTGTTCTGATTGCTCCTGGGAACGTCCTTCTCACTTCATAGAGGGAGTCACGCCAGGTCCCTGAAGGCTGGGTGGGTACAAAAGTTGCCGGCCTCCCGTGGGACCACAAGGCCCCCTCTGCGTTCTCCCTGGGGAGCCAGCCTGTCCCACAGTGTCGCTGTGTGAAGAGGGCCCTCGCCTGCTGGATCTCTCCCACGTTGCTGGTAGAACATGCTAAATGCACAGCCACTCTGGAAAAGAGCAGCACAGTTTGTTGTAAAATCAAACACGCATTTTTCCACATGGCCTAGCAATCCTGCCACTCCTGGGTATTTCTCCCACGGAGATTAAAAATGACCATACAAGAACCTATTCCTGAGTGATCATGATGGCCCCAAGCTGGCCAAACATCCATCAACAAGTGAATGTTCCAGCAAACAGGCAGTCACACCCTGTGCAATGCCACCCAGCTACAAAGAGTGACTTGATACAGCCAACAGCCTGGAAGGATCTTAGGGACATTGCACTGAAAAAACCAGTCTCAAGAGGTGACCTACAGTAGGACTGCGCTTACAGAACTTTCTGGAGATGAGGGAACTGTGCTGATGGAGAACAGATGAGGGGTCTTCAGGGCTGGGGCTTGATCATCAAAGGCGGCAGGAAGGAGACCCTTCATGGGGACAGAATAGGCCTGTACCGCGATCATGGTGAGGCCTGCATGCAATAAAAGGGCATAGAACTACATGTGAGAACACAGGCGCACACAGGAGCCTGTGTAAGAATCGCAGAGATCTGGATGAGGGCTGTAGACCACACTGACGTCAACGTCTTGGTTCTGGTATTATGTAAAATAACTCAAGGGGGAGGTGGGGAAAGATGCACAAGGCTTCCCAGTCCTCTCTGTGTAACTTCCCGCACCTGTCTTTATTTTAATATAAAAAGTTAAAAAAAAAAAAAACAATAAAATGCCTCCAGCTCCTGACCCTATGGCCCTGCACCTGCTCAAAAGGGTACTACAGTCAATGCAGGCCCCAGGTCCCCAGAGTCTGGGCTCTGTTGTCTTGGCCTCCAGGGCACCCAAGAAGCCCACTGCTGGAAGGAAGTGTAAAGCTTAAAACAATGCCAGCCCCTTCCTTCCCAGGAGGGTGAGACCACCTGCCCCCTGACTTCATTTCTGAGCGAAGCAGAAGTAGCTGATGCTAAGAGCTTATCAAGATAGAGGGCCCTGAAACGGCCAAACAGGCCCAAAGCCACACCCAGGGTGGGGGCTGGACTCAGGGGAGGAGGGGCATGTGCATGCTGTGTTAAGGGCTGCAAAGGTGAACTGTTTGGTGTCAAATTGTGGGCATCATGGCTGTGCAGTGCAATTCAGTTCAGCTCCTTGTAGCGGGCAGAGGGTCAGCAGAGTCAGTAAAAGGGCAAGAACCTTGGAGCTTACTCTGCAAATTCCTCCTCTCCTCAGAAGCCACAGAGATTTGCCTTCTACCAGATTGGCCCTTCTTGAAAATATAGGGAGAAGAGGCTGGCATAGTGGTGTGGCGGATAAAGCCACCGCCTGGGACCCCAACATCCCATGTGGGTGCAGGTTCCAGTCCTAGCTGTGCCTCTTCTGATCCAACTCTCTGCTATGGCCTGGGAAAGCAACAGAAGATGGCCCAAGTTCTTGGACCCCTGCACCCACGTGGGAGACCAGGATGAAGCTCTTGGCTCCCGGATTTGACCTGGCCAGCCCTGGCTGTTGCGGCCTTTTGGGGAGTGAACCAGCAGATGGAAGACACCTCTCTCTTTCTCTCTAACTCTGGCTTTCAAATACATAAATAAATAATGTGTGCACACACACACACACAGGAACAAGACAGGTATATATCTTCCCAAAGCCACTGGAAGTGAGAGAGGAAAGGAAGCCCTTGGCTTCCCAGGATCCTTCTGGTCGTGATTCTAGGGCCTTTGAATACTTATTTACTCATTTATTTACTTATCTGAAAGGGGGAGAGAGAGGAAGAGAAATCTGCTATCCACTGGTTCAGTACCCAAAGCCCATGACAGCCAGGGCTGGGCCATGCCAAAGCCAGGAGCCAGGAACTCCATCCATCCGGGTTACCCACACGGGTGGCATGTTTCTGGATGTGGAGGAGCCCTGGTGATGTGCCAACGACTTAACCAATAGTGTGGCTGGGTGAACTGGTCCTGTCAGAAGTTCCCTGGTTCCACACGGGCCAGCATGACATCCAGCACACAACTGACCACGATGAATACGGCTGAAAGAATGAACAGTAACACTGCCAATAAGATTGTGTTTAAAACAACAAGGGCGAGGGGCCAGGCCAGGTAGCATGGAGACACTGTAAAATGTTGGCTTGTGTTGGACTGGGAAATGAGAGAATTAGAGAACACACGTATCTTTTCTGAGTCTGTTTTTAGGTAGTGTGTTATCATCATTATTTTTGGATGTAGAGGTTAGGAATCCCTTGGGATCAGAAGTATTTGGGGTTTCAAAACATGTTAATTGTATTTTGGAAGGTCTGTATATACATAATGAGGTATCTCGAGGATGAGACCCAAGACTAAATATGAAATTTATTTTCACATATGCCTTATACGCATACCCCGAGGGCAATTTTATATAATAGTCTTAATAATGTTGTGCATGAAACAAAGCTCCATGATGTGAAATGGCCACTTGTGACATCGTGTTGGTGCTCAGTTTCAGACTTTGCAGCATGGCAGTTTCTGGGCTTTTGATTAATTCAAAAAAGACGCTCGACCTGTTAGAACAAGGATGAGAGCAGAGGCACTTTCTGATTTTGCTTCCTTGTTGCTGACCAGGCCCAACCCTCTTCCTACCACATGGCAGGTACTCAGTAAAGTGAGTGAGGGAGTAGGTGCTCTTCCTGTCCTCAAGCCACTAAGACGCACTGTCTCCCACAGACAGCCTCTAGTGTGCCCTCTGTGCCATGTGGAATCCTGGAGACCCCTGGCAGCAGACAGTAAGATCATGGACCTGGTGTCCCTTGCTGATGTGTTCCCAAGACACTAAGCATCAAGTGTAACTGCCTCAAGTGGGCCATCATTTCTGTGGAGGCATTGGCAAGGCACTTTGGACAAGAGCTCGTCTTCACTGCCACTTCAGGTCACATGGTTTCTGCTGTCCCACCAACCTGTGGGGGACAACTTCCAAGACTGCCAGAAGATGCCCCAAAACAGACAGTAGCAAGTCCCACACATGCTGTGTTCTTTCCTAAACATATGTGCCTATGATAAAGTATAATGTATCAGTTACACATAGTAAGAGATTAGCAACAGTAATCAAATAGTGATTATAACAGTATATTGTAATGACGCTTATATGAATGTACACTTTCTCAAAGCATCTTACTGCACCTGCACGTGTCACTTCAAGGAAGCCCTTTCAGCTTCTCTCTGGCGTGTCTGAAGTGCTCTCGCACTTCGGGGTCATCATGAAGTAAAAGTCGGGTTATTGGAACATGAGTGCTGCCATGCACAACGGTGGATCTGATGCCCACGGTGAATGCTGGGCGATGAGCAAGCAGGTAGAGCGCCCGTGTGAGGACGCTGGACGCAGGGCAGGACAGGGGAGGTCAGTGCAGGATTTCATCGTACCCCTCCGAATGGTGTGCAATTTGAACCTGTTACCTGTTTCTTTGTGGAATTTTCCATCACCATTTTTGGCTCGTGGTTGACTGCTGGTAGCTGAAACCATGGAAAGCAAACGCAGATCAGGGGGAACTACCTATCGTGTGAGGAAGCCTGGGGCCCCAGTGCTGTCGCACGCCAACCCTCAGTTATTCTGGGGCAGTGAAATTCAGGGCTGAAGGGATCATGTAGTTTCCTTCCTCTTTGCCATCAACAGAAAGATTATCACAAGCATAGCGTCAAGAGTTCATGGGAAAATGAAATTAAAAGATAAGTTTATTTTGGTACAAACCGCTGTGAAATATATACATAACATTTGTATCATGTTTTTTCCATGAACTTTTGAAGACCTCCCATTTGTGCGGATTTCAAGTTTTCACATGAAAATTAACTTCTCGTTTAATTTCATTTTTCCATGGATGTTTTCAAATCCCCTTGTGTTAATGAACAGCCTGTCTTTTGTAGTTAAAAGCAGACAAATGTGAGAAGTAGAACTTTCAGCTCTTCAGCCCAACGGTACTTTCACACCAACAATTGCGTTTGCCAAGGTTAGCAGGCGGCCTGCAGGGTGCTGGAGTTCTTCCTCTCTCACATCACAAACAGTGGCTAGTCCATTGTGACACTGTTAATGCCATGTTTGTCGCATTTGATATCAGGGACCATGCTAAAGCATTTTTAATACACCTTCCACTTATCTAGGATGAGGAAACCAGAAACCAGACCACATGTGGGACTCTGAATGTGCGAATCAATTCCCAATGAAATGCTGACCAAAGAGATCTGAATGGGGGCAGAACTACTATTGTTTGAAATAAAGGCCCATCAGGGGGCCTTGCTGTGCCTCTCCATAGTAATTAGATTTGACAGGTGGAAAAAAGAAGAGATGGGGAAATAATAGACAAACACAGTCAGAACACATTTACCGCATTGCACGTTATTGCTTTTTCTGCAAAAGCACAGAGGGAACTGGGTGGAGGAAACGCAGCAGCATCAAGGGCAGAAAACATGAAAGGCAATTTTATGTTGGAGTGGCAACGAAGTCCAAGCACGCGCACTTCACTGAAGGTTTACACACCACTCTTTCCGGGATCTGCAATGGTCCTGGATGCTACCCATGAGCTTGTGCGTAGAAATCACAGCGCCTAGTGAAGAGACAGCCATCCAAGAAGGCACACCTTTAGATCCATGCTCTGCCAGATCTGTGTCCTGAACGCAGCCCCAGCTTGCCAAGCTGGTGGTCAGCTAAACTGAAGCACAAAATCGAAGGCGAGCTCTGTTGGAAAAGAAGTCTGACAGAGGCAGAGGAGTAGCTGCTGCCCACTCAGAAACTCCATCCACAGCACCAGAGCAGACGTTCCCATTGATGCCACCGTGGCAGAGTTAGATCACCAGCACATTCCCGAGAGCACTTCCATGTGTGAGGCTGACTCGGACATCCCTGGCGGCTTCCCAAGAAATTGCTGGCACCCAATAAAGCTGGAAATAAAAGTTGAACTTCCTAAGACCTTCTGTTATCATCGAATTACCAGATTCTTTCTCCTTTCATCTTATCCAACCAACTGCCGTTGTTAGGCATGTCCACTGTATTAGACTCTGGTTATCTGAAAGTTAATAGATGAAGTGCAGTTCCTAACAGGCAAAGCAGCAGTAACTTCCACACTGGCTGATGACACACAATGTACCACGGAGATCAGAGGAGGGACGGACAGTGGAACCCCAGCTGGCACCTGGACAGGATGTGGTTGAGTGAGGCTGTGCAGGTGCAGGAGGAAGGGGAGAGAAGCCTAAAGCTTACTTCGTGAGATACAAACTTCTCACAAGATCCTTTATTTGAAATTAACCAAATATTTTGGCTAATGAACATTTTCTTGACATTGAAGTTGCAATTAGATGGAAAACATGTTTCTGGAAAGCAGAGAATACATGTAAGAGCCATTCATCTTGCAAACACCAAGTTAGCACCTGCCATTGGAGATGCGTGTCAGACATGCTGGCAAGGGGGGAGCCATCAAGAATACAAGGGAATCTCCTGTAAATAAAGGCCCTCCTCCGAGATCTGACACTGGAGGAGGCGGGCCTTCCCTTACAATCCACCACGTCATTCAGTGCCGGCTATGTTTCATGACAAGTAACTGGTTCAGATCATAAACTCCTAGGAACAGAGAGAAAGGACCCGGTAGGAGAAGATAAGGTTCCCCAGATGTCAGGATTTGGATGGAAAGGAAGAAAATCACGGCACTCAATGCAAACACAGATCAGATCTGTCACCTTCTCCCCCCGGAGTCATCAACAGCTCCCCAAGCAGAGTCACCGGCTCACTCCTTGTACCTCCGCACAACCAGGATATCCCAATTCATAATACTCCTGAGGACTAAAACGCCTTCTTTTAACATTATATTCTAAGCACGCTGTAGAGTACCTGCTGGTGGTAGGGGCTCCATAAGTCTATCCTACAAATATACAGAGCCACTAATCCCAAGCTGACTACTGGCCATACAAGAGCAAGAAGGCTTTGCAGGCACTGTGGAAGGGGAGTTAAAGACGTGGGTGATGTCACATACAAGGTCTCCATGGTAGTGAATTGCATGTGTCACCTTGGCTTGGCTTTGGTGCCCAACTGTTTGGTCAAACACTAGTCTAGACGTGGTGGAGCCACATGTGTGGACTCCAGGCCTTAATGATATACATCCAAGCACCATGGTTGCCTGAGACCAAACCAAGCAGGAGCCCAACATGGGGCACCAACCTGTCCTGAGGAATTGTGCTTCCAGAGTCTGCACCACTGGACTTTGTTTCCTTCCTACCAATTCCAACTGAAGAACCACCACTGGCTAGAAACTGACCGAGCCAAAGCTGTCCTCCCTATGACTGCTGCCAGGGTTCAGCTCAGCCCACAAGAACACAGGCCACTAGCAGAGCATAACGCATGCAGACAGCTCTATAGCTGGGCTTCGTCAAAACCCTGCTTACTCGGCACTGAGCTTACTTACTCGACTCTAGTCTACCGCACGCATGTACAAGAAAGCTCTTCTAGAGGGATCTGGTTATGGCTGCTGGCTGGCGGCCTCCCCAAGGCTCTTCCTCACCTCCAGCGGCACTGGGCTCAGAGGCCCTGCAGGAGCCCGCCATCCAGGACACGCATGCCCAGGAGGCAGGGGCAGATTCAGGGCTGCCAGCTTCATTCACTGCAATACCAGCCTCTCCTAGGCTGACACCACAGGAGTTGACAGTATGGGAAGAGGGCAGGTATAACACAGAGGCCACAGAACGAACACTGAAACAGAGCTTCTAGTTCACAGGGAAGCTCTTACTTCTTTCCTCAACCCCTTTGCCACTCTGCAAAGAAGGACCTGGAGGAAACACTGGGCCCTGCCCCGGAAGCCCCGGGAACACAAACTCTCATTAACTTTCCTGTTCTAGGAGGTCCAAAGTCAGATGATGCCACGCGAAGGTGTTCAAAGTCAGAAAGGTCCCAGGGGGAGTCTCTCCCTTCCTCACTTGCTCATCACATCTCCTATAAGAAAAGGAAAACTACTTTAGAAGTCTAACTGACCACCCTTTTTTGTTGGGTAATTCTGAGGCATTTGCAGTCTAGATAAAGCCTGGTAATCACAAAGGTGATTCAAGCAGTGAGTGCGTCCCTCAGGGGAGCATTGACGATGTCTGAGACAATTTGGTTGTCACAGCTGGGAAAGCAGACATGGTACTGGCATCTGGTGCGCGGAGACCAGGATGCGACTGAACGTCCCATGATGCACAGAAGAGCCCCACGACAAAGCACGACCTGGAAAAAGTTTCACACTCAATCGGTTGAGAAACCCTAGTTTCAAGCGCTCAGGGAGTTTACTGCAAGTTCATTCATCAAACGATGACCTGGGACCCAGCACAGCACAACCTCCAGAGGTTACGCTCGTCCCTAACGCTGCTGAGTCTGCCTTAGTGGCACCCAACAGACAGATGAAGAAGGCACACAGATCACACGGCGCATGCTCAGGGCCTGCGTGGACAACAGAATAATGCAGGCGGGGATGTGAGTTCAGAGGGAAGGGCTGGCGGATGGCAGGAACAGAGGTCAGCTCAACCAGGAGGGCTGCAATGCCGTGTCTGTGCTCAGAGCCTGGCTGTCGCATCCGCGTCTGAACTCACTGCTCGGGGCTCATCAAGCCCCTGCGCCCTGAGAAAGCAATCAGGCTTTTCTGCTCCCACCTCCAGATCCCGAGAGAAGCCACCCCTGGCTTTGTGACTTGGCTCCTTATTGCGATCGTTTTCCCAACAGTAACGCTTCTCCACTCCCAAGGAAATGCTGTTTCCTCCTCCCACTCTCACTTTGTCTATTTATACCTTTAAAATATCGATAAACATTCAGTGTAATTCTCCTACTGCTAATTGACTAAGCAAGACTTCCCTCATCTCTTGTATTTTGCCTCAGGTAGCAACCTAAATTCACATCCAAGAAAAGTAATGACCAGATCAAAGCGTTTTGATGAAACAGTAGTGCACCTGCATTGGATCAGCAAGGCTGAAACGGTGTCATGGCTGTGGCAGATCCCCCAGGTAATCAGTGTGAATGACCAAACTGCCTGGAACACGCTGCCACCGGCAAGTGGGAGCTCACAGCCAAGCCGAGGTTTCCAATCACGAACTGGAGCTGTCGAGTGCCTGCACACAAAGCATTGCAGGCCATTCCACGAGTCACAGAACTAACACAAGCTCTGCCGTCTCCACCTCCACTTTGAGGGCATCACCAGCCCCGTACTAGACAGCATTTGCTGGTTCTGAATCTTGATACTGACACTGTCGTGCGGGATCATGGGGAAGGTAACATAAACTCTCGGAGTCTGTGAGGTGAGGAAAGGCATGCCTGTCTCTCTCTCTCTCATGGTCACTGCTCTACCAGCCTCAGTCCTGTTGGGAAAAGAGACCACACCGGCTATTTTAACAGAAATACTTTAATCTAGGGAGTTGGCTACAGAAGCCATTGGTGGGGAACAAACAGCAAAACTGCAGCAGTGAGGAAGCAGCAGCGGGCACCTGAGGGCTGGGTGAGCAAATGGAAGAGGTTGAGGGTATTGGACCCGGGATGCCTGAACGAGGAGCCCAGCAGGGCCAAGACGCAGATGCTGAGGGATGGCCATGTTACAGCAGGAGCTCGGGGACCCACGGAGCTGAGCCTCCGCTGGTTCCGGGAAGATGCAAACGAGAGCTGGGTCCTGGAGCTGCTAGGGTGATGGGCCACTGCTGGTCACACCCTGAGCAACTCGCTTCTCCAGCTCCTGCTGGCACCTCGAGTGGCAGATGGCAAAGAAGAAACAGGGCAGCAGAGGGCCCCAGCTTCCCAAGGCAGCGTCCAGAAGGCTGGGATAGGAGCTGTGAAATCTACAGCTCGATAGGCGACCTGTCCACTTACCCATCACCAAGTGCTTACTGTGTGTGGGACTGGGCGGTGCCGGGGGCCTGCAGAATTACAAGGAAAACTCTCGTAAAGTGGGCAGCTCATTCCTGCTAATGCGCACTCTGGGAGGCAGCAGGTGACGGCTCAGGAAGCTGGCTCTCTGCCACGCAGGTGGGAAACTCAATGATTAAGTTCCTGGTTCCCAGCTTGAGCCTGGCCCAGCCCCAGCTGCTATGGAGAAGAAACCAGCAGATGAGAACTTGCTATCTCTCAAATAATAATAATAATAATAATTTTTTCAATGAACATAAACATATAATCTTTAAAAATATTTCAGACAAAACTGTATTAAGATTTCAGAGATGCTAAAGAATATTTGGGGAGCTGTCAGGGAGGCCTTTGCAAATAAGATGGGAATGAGCAAGGCCTGAGTATTCAGACCAAGGCCAAAAGGGCCAAACGGCTTGAAATGGGAAACTCCACAGGAGCAATCGAACGTGGAGGGGATTCGCTGGGTGTGCGTGGCGCTACCCTGTGGGGGAGGTATTTGTGATGTGAGCTAAGGCAGGCAGGCCAGGAGAACATTTCTGAATGCTGTTCTGAGGTAGAGATGAACCATCGACCCTTTGAATGAGCAGAAAACATGTTACATGCATTAGCTTTCTACGCACACGGCACCTTGCAGACAAGGGAAGATTTGGGGAAATCTGGTTCCGTCAGATGAGATGGGATGGGACGGAGAAAATGGTCTTAACTTGAAAATCTGAATGCATCCCCTCGGTTTTAACTATCATGATGAATGATAATTAAACTTGTAAGAAATGTTCTGCACAATCCATGAGCGAACTTGAAGGACAAAAGTTCAAGAATTCAGAATCCAGGCAGTGGTAAAGCTTCTCACAAGTAAAGACGTAAACCAGCCGTGACGTCTCAGTGCCCGTTCCATGGACTGAGACGCTGCTGGAGGGTGACCGTGACGTTGCCCTGCTGTGAGAGTGACTGCTGACAGACCTTGGGAGCTGGTGGAAGTGCCCTGGGCTTCCCAAAGCAAGCACTGGGCAGCACGCTTTCGCGCATGTCTTAGTGGTTCTCACCAACAATGAATCCAGTTGGTCCGAGTGCTGGCTCTGAGCTAGCAGAGGACACAATGTTCTCACAATGGGCCTGTGCTCTTCTTGGCAGATCCCTTGCAAGACTTCGGCTTATCCATTGACGAGTGTTCCAGAGAATTAAAGCCAAATCTCAGCATTCGATTTGGACTCATTCTGAGTAAGTAAAGATTACTGCCATGAAATACAGCACTGCCCAAGCCCTTGCCAGCACACGTACCCAGCTGACTGATGGGAGCCACGACGGCGGGGTGGAACTGCTGTTCCCCCGCCACCCTTTAAATTAACTCTGTTTCCATCTCCATTTTCAAGTCTCTCTCTCGGCAACAGCCAGCTAGAGGAGAGCACTCATTAAGTGCGGAGTTTTGCACTGAAAAGACTCGAGGTGCTCATTTGGATGACATAAGCACCTGCAATCAGTATTGCCAGAAACAAACATATCTGGAGACTACAGTGATGATGTCTGCTCAGGAGGGAGCTTGGGCTTGGTGCTCGCAGCAGCTCAATCCACCGCAGGAGCCTGGTTTGTCAACTGTGCTGCTATTTCCCAAAGAGCTAATGTGAATTCTTCTTTTTTGCTGAATACATACCTTTTTTAACTTAACAGTTTATTTCTTTTTTGAGATAATGTATTTTTAATTATATTATATACAATTATATTTAATTGTAGTCCAAGGCTTAATGGCTCTACAAAATAAAGAGTTCAACAGTAAAAAGTCAAAAGCCTGTTGTCCAGCAGGAAGCCAGGCGAGGGCTGTGAATGATGATCAGGTGCAACGATGTTCGGCCTCGCTGCGTTCTTCCACACTGACACAGGCAGAGGAGCGAGCTGCCTGCTCGCTCACCCCAGTCAATGTGCCCGTGAACTTGCGGACTGCTTCATTTTTATTTGTGCCATTACAATCAGTCAACATACTTGCTCTAGCTACTGGAGCATCTACCCCTCTGAAACAGTTTCATCAAAAGCCAGAGCAGAGGGATTTAATAAATGCAGCATGAGGATTCATTCCAGAAAAAAGCTGGAGGGAACCTGCATGCATCTTTGTAGTTCCTGAAGCTTGCGCCACACGTGGACTCTCAGGAAACGCCTTGAGGAGCGAAGGAAAGGGACAGGGGAACAGGGGGAACATGATAGGGAGGAATGGAGGAAAGGGCGGGGAGACCAGGGCTTCTGGTGTGGCCCTGCGGCAGCAGCTGACCACAAGCCGTCCTAGAGGGCAGGCTGGCCACACCCATGGCTGTTACGGGGCATAACTGGAGGTCGCAGAGACGCTCTCAAGGCCAGACCTGCAGACATCTATTACGGGATATAGCTGCAGGGCAGCAGAGCCCAGCAGACGCCTTCTCTACCTCCAACAGGCAAAGCTGAGAAAGCGCACTCTGTACCGTGCCGTCAGGACCCCCTGGGCTCAGCCTAAGCACTGTTTTGCCAAGAAAGAAGACAGTCGCCCCACGCAGAGCAGACGGGTGGACTAAAGAGGCTTTTAGCCCACGCCGTTGTGAGTGCTGACCTGCAGCGTGGCGTGCGCTCAGAGTACAGCTGCTTCTCTCTTTCCTGCAGGAGAAGACATCCGACAGCTGTTTCTGGACGTAACTCTCGTCTCCAAAGGCGTGTCTGTTCTGAACTTCTCCTACCCCATCTGCGAGGAGGACTTCCCCAAGTTCTCCTTCTGTGGAAGAAGGAAAGGAGGTGAGTGTCGGTGCTGCTTCCTACACGTGGAGGCCCACTGAGAGGTGAACAGAGCTGCCCTCTCGGATCTGGACCCCCCAGACCGGAGCTGAAGCTCCACCCACCTCCACCTTTGGACAAGCTTACCCTCACTCAGCGTCCGTTAGACAAACCTAAGAGGCCCATCCCAGAAGGCATGCCCTGCAGGGCTGCTGTAGCGACCAGAGTGAAAGGATGTGTGGGAGACGCTTTCAAAGCAGAAAAGTGGGACAGGGAGTAGCAGCCCCTAGAAACAAGGGCTGGCAGCAGAACGACCGGCCAGCTCCCAACAACCCTGAGACACTCAGTGTGTCCAGGCGGCCTCTTGGCCTTTTCCACTGGGGTCCTTGATTCGTGGGGACATCAGGTAGCTGGACTCAAAGTACAGAAGCAGAAACCCATTGTCTTATCTCCCTCACCTCTAAATCATGAACTCCAACTTCTGCCATACGTACCCGAGAGTACCAGACACCCCCCACCTGCCCCTGCCTCTCCTCCCTGCCTTGTCTGCACCCACATCTTCACCAAGACCCTGACTGAGTCACTAATCTTGGTTCTGCTCTCCCTCTCCTTCCCAACACTTGTTTCTTTCCGCTGTTCTCTCTGTCCCCACAAGTCCTTTGTAACCCCACTGGCCAAGGAGGAGCCACTCGGCCCCCTTCTTCCCACAGCCCAGAAACTCCCCCTTATTGATGTCCCTGCATGCTAGGAAGCAAGCCCTTGAAAAGGCACACAGCTCTGAAATGGCCCAATTGTTCTTCTAAACAGACAACCTGGAGGAACTTGGAGTCCTCTTCCCAAAGGGATGCAGAACAGGGAGTTTCGGGGAGGGGAAGACAGAGCAGACAGAAGCTGGCGCACTTCGCGGTGGTATGGGGCAGCCTGGGGCCACTTGGATGCCTGCCTCAGCCTCTCCTGCTCCCCCAGGACGTGCTCAGAGCTCTGCTCTGGCGCAGCTGTGATCCGGGATTCTCGTGCATCACCTGCACTGGACAGTGGGATAGAATCTTTGTCTTTTGACCCCCGGCGCTGTCATCTCTCGGGATGTTCAGGGGAAGGGCTCCGGGACCCCTTGCACATACTAACAGCTGTAGATGCACAAGTCGTGCATATACAACGGCACAATATTGGCTTAGAACCCACGCACGTCCTCCTGTATACTTTAAATCATCTCTGGATGACATAAAATACCTAATACAATGCCAGTGCCACGTAAGGAGCTGCCCTGTGTATTGCTGAGGGAGTAATGACAAGGGAGAAAATCTGTCCATGTTCAGTTCAGATGCAACTTTTTTTTTTTTCAAATATTTCTTGATCTGTGGTTTTTTTTTGCATGGATGCAGAACCTGGGAATGCGGAATGTGCAGATAAGGGTCGCCATATTTCTCCCTGGGTGGGACACCCAGGGAGAGGTAAACACAGACACACACACAGGAAGTACAACAGCCAGCATCACCAAGCATTTGTTCCAGGTCGTGTTCGAACAGCTTCCCAGCCAGTGAGTCATTTGCTTCCACCCTGATCTTAGGAGTTAGTGCTATTGACACTCCAACTGCACAGGTGCAGCAGCAGAGGCAAAGAACGCTTTAGCAGCCTGCACCTGTCTGGGACAGTCACAGAGCTGATGAGGGCCCCTTGGCTCGAACCCAGGCAGGCTGACTCTCAGAGCCCCATCTCCTTTGCATGGAATGAACGAATGAGTGAACAAAAGAACAGCGGAGAAGATGAATGTGGCTTGCACCCAGGAGGTCATTGAAAACTGTCCTGTAAGAACTCTTCCTGCCTAGTGATACTGGTAGGTTTCCGATGGCGAGTTCTGTCCCTTCCTAACGAGCCTGCCTTAGATTCTGTGGCCGGTGCTCCTCTCTCAGCTGGCTGCAAAGACTTCTGATTCATCAAGGCCACTCGTGTGCTTGCCCATGAGTCTGCCCCCTCTAACCTCTCCTGCCTGCCTGGAGCTGGGCCGACCTCACACTCCTCACCCACAGCCAGCCCTCCCCTCCCCCCGCCATAGTGACTAAGTCCTACTCTGTGCCAAGTGCTTTGGGGAACCTGAAGATGCACCAGGGATGGCCCCTGACTTGAGGGACATTGTGACTGACTAGAGGACATTAGCGATGCACACAATGATGATTCCTCCAGGTTGTTGTGTGTGTTATGTATGTGACGGAGGCATGAACAATAGGCCAAGTCACCTTGAGAGACGCAAGTCATCCCCAGGGGTTTCCACCTGTTGGACAGTGAACAGTACAGGAAACTGAGTGAACGACTACTTTCCTGTTTGCCTCCAGGTTACATGAGCTTCAGCATTCTCTTCTTAAGTATAATGTGTACACAGCTGGCAGTTTACAGGAATTCCTTGCTTTATAGGATGTGTTGCAGGGACTTGATGTGTCTTGAGTTGCAGGCAGGCATTTGGCACGGCAGTGAAGATACAGCTTGGGATACTCACACCCCATATCAGAGAGCCGGGTCTGAGTGCCAGCTCTGCCTCCTAGTCCAACACCTGCTAATGCTCACCCTAGGAAGCAGCGGGTGACGGCTCAAATACTTGAGAGCCAGCAGCCATGTGAGAGACCCAGAGTGAGTTCCAGGCTCCTGGCCTCAGCCTGGCCCAACCCCAGTTGTTGTGGGCATTTGGGGAGTGAACCAACAGAGAGATGATCTCTCGTTGCTTATCTGTCTCTCGTTGTCTCCGTTTCCCTTTCAAAGAAATTGAAAATTATTTTTAATTTTAAAAAAGTATGTTGTGTTAGAAATTAAAAACCATGGGCCATCACCTACAGCCAGCATTTATAGTGCTATCTCAGACCTTCTCGTTTCTACGAGCTTTCCCAAAATCAGTGTTCTTGAGCCCAAACATGGCAGCACGCCCTGCTTCTCAACAGACAGCACACACTGGGTGGTCTGTCCTCCCACGCCCGGACCCAGTCTCCCCCTCTCTGGTTCTCTCCCCCACCTCCACTGCTGCCAGCGCAGTCTGCTCAACACAGACCCCAAATGCTGCTCCCTCACACACTTCAGGAGTCCTCACCTGTGAGAAACCAAGTTTCCGTTCTCGTACGACCGAAGTGCATCATGACTTTGGCTCAAGCCCACGTCTCCAGCCACATCTTGCCCTGGTCCCCATCTGCAGCCTCAGTACCACGGCCTTGACACACACAGAGTCGTGAAGACGGCCCCTTACCCTCCCTTACCCACTCCCCGCCACCCAGCTCTGACCCAGGGGGTCACCTCTCCTCGGAAGCCCTCCTCCAACCCAAAGGCACTGTTCCCTCTGGGTATTTCAGGAGCATTCTGTTCCTGCTTCTTGGGTAGCAGTTATCGCAGAAGGAGTTGTCTTCTGTTGCTATTGTGTATACGCAAATGTGTGGATTTTTAATATTTATCTAAAAGGCAGAGTGACAGAGAGGAAGGGAGTGACAGAGTGAGAGAGGCAGAGGCAGAGGGTTGGGGGGGGAGAGAAAGAGAGAGAGAGAGAGGTCCTCCATCCACTGATTTCTTCCCCAAATGACCACAACATCCAGGTCTGGACCCCTATCCTGGTCTCTCACGTGAGTGGCAGGGGTCCAAGCACTTGGACTATCTTCTGCTGCCTTCCTAGGCTCATTTGCACGGAGCTGGATCAGAAGTGGAGCAGCCCTGGACTCGAACCGGTACTCATTATAGTTTGCTAGCATCACTACAGTGGCAGCTTAACCCGCTGTGCCAAAATGTCCCCACCTCCATTAAACTTGGAACTCCTGCAAAGCAGAAATACATTTTATTCATGTTCATCTCTTAAGACCTGGCCAAGAGAGCTGGCACAGAGGAAAGACTCAATGAGCACTTGTCTTATTCAGTTTACGCGTAGGCATGTGATGGATTGAGCCCAGCCACACCAGTCCACCTCAAAAGTAACCACACTGATGGATATACATAGCCCAAGACACAGGCACATCAAATCCTAATCCACAGGAGATTTTCTTGTTCATCCAAGTTTAAGAAAAACTTACTGTTTTTCCCTCTGTGTACAGTTTTAATGGAATTAATAAAACAGAAGAGATACCTTTCCCTCAAATACTGCGAGGTATCCAATACAGTTTACAGCTCTGAAAGCTGGTGTTTGCCTTCCCCGAGCGCTGAGAGCCCCACAGTCGCTGATCGGCCTTATTGCTATGAGAGGATGACGGCCGCAGAGGCAGGCTGAGACGTGAGCACTTGGGGGACTGCCAGGAAATTTCATACAGTGTAAAGCGATCAGAAAAGCGCGACACAAATGCTGCACAAACAATGATTACGCACGTTACACTCATACGATCCGCAGAAACTAAAATCTTGAGTTCAGAAGCTTCCTGGGTTGTGAACTGTTTTTAACCCGCCCACAAACCCACAGCAGAAATGACACTGTTCCAAAGAAGTTATCACTACTGAGACCAGAAGGGGGTAGGGGACGGCACCAGGGAGAAGTGAAATCAAACCCAAGTCAAGCTGCGGCTGGCATACGGAGCACGCCAAGGCTCCCCCTGGGACTTGCAGAACACACGGGTATCTGTGGTGGGCAGCACATTCTGTGTCCGCTGCAGTTGAGCCGTTTGGTCTCGTGTCCACACGGCATTACCAGGCATTCTTCCACGAGCTGCAGTCTCCTCTCCCGCCACAGCCTCCATCGCCAGCTGTGAGCAGGAGGCACGTTGCATTCAGCACCACGCAATGCCCTTTTGGCATCATCTTTTATGGTCTGATTGGCAATCTGGGGGAGAGAGCTTATCCAAATACAGCGCACTGAGTAAGATCATTGTTCAGCCAAAAGCACACTGTGCTGTGACTTTAAGTGATACTGTAGGAGATTCTTAAAATATATAAATACATCCCAAAGAATACTGTTAAGTGACATGGAAGTATGCTGTAAGAGTTCTCCCTGTTGGGTCCTGTTTTTATTCAAATGTGAGTAGGCGTACACCCAAAAACCTCTGGAAGAGCACACACTCAGGGGCTAAACGTGGTTATCACTGAACGGGGGGACAACTGACCTTTACTTTGGTCTTTGTTGGAAAACTCGCTTGCCTTATGCTAGATTTGCAAGGTTACTCTAGTGGATGTTGGTCTATCATTGTAGGGAAGAACAGACAGGGTGAATCCTCTTCTCTACAGAGTAAATCTCAGAGTTCCCAAAGTGGATCGGAGCCTATGTCACAGTTCGTGGTATCTGGAACAGATACAAAGTTCTGGATCAGTGTTGCATAGAATGTCAAGGGGTCACCTAACACTCCTTCCTAGGATTCCCCGCAGCCCCTCTGCCCGGGCTCCAGCTCACTGAGAGGGAGACACAACAGACCCCAATAACTTTCTGCCACTAATACTCCCATGACCTCTCTTTCAGCCATAATGCCTTATTGGCTTTATTTGATTTCCATACCTTCCAACTGGTTGCACAGGCTCAACATCAATTTTAAGACTAAATTGAGATTAATGGAATGTCCTTAGTGACCATGGCTTCCTAACCGGAGGCAGGGAAGCTAAAATAAACCCCCTTGATACTCAAGAACAGTCCTGCCCATAGAACCCCCATGAGACTAACACAGCTTTGGCTTGGTCTGCCAACAACCACCAAGCTCCTAGCCCAGTGGACCTGAATCTTGGTTGCACAAGAGTTAGATCCGTGCCATCTTAGCCCTAACCACAGGCCACTCATGGCTACCAAGACCCTGAACACGTAGCCAGTTTGAATAGTGCCATGCTGTTAAGTGTAAAATACAAGCTTCGTTGAAAGACTGAATATGAAAAAGACTGTAACATGTCTCAGTCACGTTATCTTGGTTACGTCTGTCTTAGTCTGTTTTCCGTTGCTACAACGAGCTACCTGAGACTGAGTCAGTGATAAAGAATGGAAGTTGATTTGGCTCCTGGTTCTGGAGTTTGGGAAGCCTGAGGGCAGGTGCCTGCCTCTGGTGAGAGCCCTTGTGCTGTGTGATGCCCTGGTGCAGGGCGTCACCTGGACAGAGAAAGCCGCTAGCCTGGGATTCTCCTCTACTTATGAAGCCTCTAACTGTATCAGGGGCAGCCCATTCTCATGACTTCATCTAATCCCACATGTGTCTCAAAGACTTTGCCTCCAAATGCCATTAGTATATGATGTCAGCAATTAAGTCTCCAACATATGAAATTCAGACCATAGCAATGTCCACATGATAATAACTGGGACATATTAAGTTTATCATTAATATATTACTAATTATAGATGATAAAGCATATTACTGGCATATTATTAAAACTACTTTCACCTTTTAAAAACGGCTACTAGGAAACATAATTACACCTGTGACTCTCATGGTATTTCTGCTGCGCTTTAATCTTCCCTTAACATCTGGAAGATCCCAACACCCAGGCCATAAACCAAACCAATTAAATCGGAATCTAGAGAGCCAGAACCAAGCTGGGTGAGTCACAATCCAGCCAAGGCTGAGGAGCTCACCTTAGCCCCAGCAGATGAGTTACACAAGAACGACCGATGTGCACCAGGTGCCCACCCAAGGATGTTATGTGCGTTAACTGACATGTATTTGCATCAATCTTGTGAAGCAGGGAGTCTCCTGTTATTAGCCTCTGTGACGCTGTGATTTATAATAGGAAATGCATGTTTAGCCCCTACCCCTGGGCTCCTGGCAGCTCCTAAAACCTTTGTGATTTTCTGAGCAATAGAGGTGCTTGTAGCATCATTTGTTCTCCTGCTTGGTCTTTGGCTGAGTTTCTGACATGGAGCTATGAAGTCCCTTAGGATGCCCTGGTGAAAGGAACAATTTTTGTTCCAATAAGGTCACTCTTGGCGGACTCCTGCAAGGGGAGGGTGACCTGAAGGACCAAGCTGTGATCGGAAACTTGGAACCTTTAGCCCCACCCTTATTCTCTGCAGAGGGGTCTAGGCTGGAGGCTGAGTTAGTGTCAGTCATGTCGACATGATGAGGCCTCCACAAAATCCCTAAAGAAGTCCCTGGCCTGTGGTGCGTCCAGAGAGGGCGCAGGGGTCCTGAGCCCCTTCCCACATCCCTTGCTCAGTGCACCTCTTCGTCTGGCTGTGCATCTTTCCTGTCTTTTACAATAAACCAGAAAACGTATCAAGTGCTTCCCCGAGTTCTGTGAGCCATCCTAGCAAATTAACAAACCTGAGGAGGGGGCGTGGGAACCACTGATCGGCAGGCACATGGGACAGAAGATGCACGGGTCACCTGGGAATCTGCCACTTGTGGTTGGGGTCCAACGTGAAGTGGAAGGGCAGCCTTGTGGGACTCAGCCCTTGACATGTGGGGTCTGAAGTAACTCCAGTCAGTGTCGTAGGAGGATTGAACCAGCTGGTGTCGGAGAATCGGTTCATGTGAGGGGAAAGCCCCAGGCACTGGGTGCCGAAGGGGTTGTGTGTAGGAAAGGACAACTTGTCCTTCCCTGCATACAGCTTCATTTTCCCAGAGGAGAACACTGAGTCCCAGAGAGGGTACGCCATTGCCCTCAGGTCACACAGCCCACAGGCCACGGGGCCGGGCTTCTATCCAGGTAACACGTGATCTTCTGTGGCTGTCAAGAAAACCGCTGGAGAAGCAGTGAACTCCTCTCAGCCCTCCTCTCGGAGTGGAGATGGGAGTGAAAGGGCAGAACCAAGCTATGGGGATCCAGTGGTCATGCTGGGACATCAACGGCCATCATTGTAAGACAGTGGGTCTCAGAACGACATGAGCAGCATCTAGGACATGATTAGAAATGCAAACGTGTGGCTCCTACTCAGACGCACTGGGTCAGAAACTGCGGCACTGGGGTTCAGCAATCAGCATTTTATAAACCCTTGAGGTCACCCCCAGTAAAGCTTCGCTGGGAAGAGCAAGGCGGTAAATATTTGAGACTCTGCAGGCCATGAGACCCCTGCTGCAGCCAATCCACTCTACCTCTGCAGCGCCAGAGTCCCTGCAGGCAGGATGAAAATGAATGGTCGTGGCTGTGTGCCCACAAGGCTTTAGCTACAGACGCTACAATTTAAATTTCATGTTTTCTCTGCGTGGTAAAACAGTATTCTTTTGATTTTTTCCCTCCTACTATTTACAATCGAAAAAATAAAAACCACTTAGCTCATGAGTGCTCCAAAACAGACGTGAGGCAGAATTTGCCCGGCGGGCTGTAGCTTGCCAACTTGTGTTCCAGGCCATTCTGTTGGGGACTGCAGTTTAGGAACCACCGCTACCGAGCAAGTCAGAATTCAGGACTCTTGGCCAGTTCCTGAGCACAGGGACCCTCCAGCACTCGTTGTGCTGAAGGCTTGACCTGAGGTTCAGCTTAAACGCAATCCCTCTGCTTTAATCATGCCAATTAGGAGACTGGGGCAAAGGGGACTTAGCAGGCAGACTGGTGAGAGCGGCACCAGCAGGAGGAAGCCAGAGTGGAAATGATCCCCCCCCCCCCCCCCCGCCCGCCACCGCAGCTGCCTCTGACCGGCTGGGGATGCAGCTCCTGTTTTCAGAACGGCCACGTAGCTCCTCTGGGTTTGTTACCGCATTCCTAGCGGGGAGCTACCACAACCCCTTACAGGGAGCAATGAAGACTGAGTAAGGAAAGGAGAGCTATGCTCCTGGCACATCAGAAATCACGGCAGTGGTCTCTGGCCTTCCTTCCCTAGCTGGGGACATGAAGGCGGGACGCAGAACCTGCAAGGTTGCTCTTGCACACTCAAAGCGAGTCTCACGCAGGAAGCAACCAGAGAGGAGGGTGGCGGCTCAGCACATGGTGGCGAGTCCAGCGCATCTCCCCTTGGCCCTCCCGCTCAGGATCCGAGACTCCCTGACCTGGGCCTGAACACATCGTTTGTGATCATGCCATTGCTTTCTGTGCTTTTTTCTCACCTCCCTCTCTGCTCAGCCTTGCGGTTCTCACTTTCTGCCCATGACTTGACTTCCTTCCAGAATGAATGGCCTCTGAGTATCTACTCCCTTCGGGATAATCTGTCGTCTGCCACGGATGTCAGGTGTGGTCTCTGCCCATGGCCCCAGCAAGCCTGCTCTGGTCTGAGTAGGACCTGGCTCCCGAGCTCATGCAGGACTTTAAACACTGAAGTCATAAGTTAATGGTGCTAAAAGGGCAGAATTTACCCCAATTATGGTGTTTAGAAGGTGCCTAGTGGGAGGTCCTTAGGTGACTGGGGGCATGCCCCCGAAAGGCAGCTCTCCCGAGAGGAGGGTGTTGGGAAAGCCTGAACTGGGACAAACCTTCTCTTCTGCTTCCTGGCTCAGCATGGAATCTGCCATCAGATGCATTTCTCCATTGCCATCTCAGGGGCCAAACCAAAGGGGCTGTCTGATTTTGAATCTGAACATGCAAAACTTTGAGCCAAATAAACATTTTCTCTATAAATTTGACTCTGATAGTTTGTCACAGAGCCAAAGAGCCAACCAATACAAGAGCATCCCCAAATCATCTTTTTTTAAAGATTTATTTATTTGAAAGGCAGACTTATAAAGAGAGGGGGAGGGGGACGGGGAGGGGGAGGGAGATAGACTGAGACAGACAGAGACAGAGAGAGAGGGAGAGGGACAGGGAGAGGGAGATAGAGACAGAGACAGACAGAGAGAGACAGAGAGAGACAGGGAGAGGGAGAGACAGACAGACAGAGACAGGGAGAGGGAGAGGGAGAGAGAGAGGGAGAGGGGGATAGACAGAGACAGAGACAGACAGAGAGAGACAGGGAGAGGGAGAGAGAGAGGGAGAGGGAGCGGGACAGAGACAGAGACAGAGACAGAGGGAGAGACAGAGGGAGAGGGAGGGAGAGGGAGAGAGACAGAGACAGACAGAGACAGACAGAGAGAGACAGGGAGAGAGACAGGGAGAGGGAGAGGGACAGAGACAGAGACAGAGGGAGAGGGAGAGACAGAGGGAGAGACAGAAGGAGAGACAGAGGGAGAGGGAGAGGGAGATAGACAGAGACAGACACAGAGAGAGACAGGGAGAGGGAGAGGGAGAGGGAGTGGGAGAGGGAAAGAGAGTGAAGTCTCCCATCTGCTGGTTCACTCCCCAAATGGCCACAATGACCAGGGCTGGGGCAGGCTGAAGCCAGGAGCCAGGAGCTTCTTCTAGGTCTCCCACGTGGGTGCAGGGGCCCAAGCACTTGGGCCATCCTCTGCTGCTTTCCAAGGTGCATTAACAGGGAGCTGGATAGGAAGTCGAGCAGCTGGGACTAGAACCTGCTCCCATACAGGATGCTGGCGCTGCAGGCTGGGACTTTAACCCGCTGTGCTACAGTGCCAGCCCCACCTCAAATCATCTAACAAAGGGACTTCTCTCGAAGTCTGGGGTTGCCAGCACTAACCAAGAACACAAATGGACATCCACAGCCTGGTTAGCTTGGAACTAAGTCCAGTCCACCACAGCCGCCTTCAGTATCTCCTTTCCCTAGAGTTCAACTCAGCTTCTCAATGCCTGTTCTCAGTGTGGTTCACTTTGTTCAATGAGTTCCCTGGAGAATCCAGTCCAGGAACATGAGAGTCAGTTGATAAGTGAAATGGGTGTGGGGCCTCCTGTTGAACATGAAAGAGAAGTGTCCATGTGTGAAATAGAACAAGTCCTTCCACAACGTGCTCCACCCAAATAAGTTATGGAGAGAAATCCCTCGAAGAACAACCGTGGCTCATGTCTGAATTGTCGAGAATATTGTGAGGGGCCATGCTGAAACCTGAGTTAGCTACAGGGCGGGGCCGATGTGGTGATACAGCCAATTAAGCCACTTCCTGCGGTGCCGGCATCCCATATCAAAGTGCTGGCTCCAGTCCTGGCCGTTCCCTGCAGATGCATCTGGGAAAGCGAGGAAGATGGCTTGGACCCTTGCCACCCAATTGGGAGACCCTGAGGGAGTTCCTGTCTCCTGGCTTCAGCCTGGCATGGTCCCAGCCATTCTGGCCATTTGAGGAGTGAACCAGTTGAGGGAAGAGATCTTTCCCTCTCCCTTTCTCTCCCTCTCTCTGTCACCTCACCTTTCAAATAAATCCAAATAAAGCTTAAAGATTGTCAACTGGAAATAAATCTGGAGATTGGGGTACAGGTCCAGATTAAGGCCGTGAAACAAAGAGAATGAACCCATGCTTTTCACTCTTGTCCACTGTCAAACCTGGTTTGTCAAACTCTGTGAGTTCTGACCAGGCAAAGGGTCACTGGTTTCAAAGCACTGAATAAGTAACTGAATGTCAAATATAGTTTATTTATTGTTTCACAGATTGACTTGTGGATATCAATTATACCCAACCTACTGTCCAATCAACTGAAACTGAAAGAAAGGTTTGAGGGACTTAAAGTAATAAATCGTGTGTGTGTGTGTGTGTGTGTGTGCTGGGTATCATGATGATAAACTAGGGGATCTGTTGGCCAAAGGTTCTTTTGTTAAGATTTTATTTATTTATTTGAAAGGCAGGGAGACAGAGAGATAGAGAGGGAGATATCTTTCAATCCCAGTTCACTCCCCAAATGCTTGCAATAGCCCTAGGTGGGCCAGGCCACAGCCAGAAGGCAGGAGCTCCATATGTGTCTCCCACATGGGTGGCAGGAACCCAAACACTTGGGTCATTATCTGCTGCCTTCCTTGGTACACTAGCAGGAAGCCTGGAAGTGAGTAGCCAAGATTCAAACTGGCTAGGATATGGGTGTCCCAAGTGGTGACACAACACCCACCCCTTTTGAGATTTTTTTTTAAAGATTTATTTACTTAAATATCTCAAAGTCAGAGTCACAGAGAGAGAGACAGAGAGAGAGAGAGAGAAAGAGGGATCTTCTATCGGCTGGTTCATTCCCCAGATGGCTACAATAGCCAGGGCTGAGCCAGGCTGAAGCCTGGAGCCAGGGACTTCATCTGGGTCTCCCACATGGGTGCAGGGGCCCAAACACTAGGGCCATCTTCGGCTGCTTTCCCAGGCGCATTAGCAGGGAGCTGCATCGGAAGTGGAGTAGCTGGGGCATAAACCGGCACCCATATGGGCTGCCGTCACTGCAGGCAGCGGCTGTACCTCCTGTGCCACCTGCCGCCTCCCCTTTGGAGATTTTGACAGCTGTGACTGCCATGGTGCAGCATAAGAAGAAGCTGACAGGACTTAATGAAGCCATATTCATGTCAAGATTCTAGGGTTGTGCAGCAGACAGACGGCCCCACAAGAACTGCTGACTCGTGGTGCATCTGTTCCTGTATGAGACAGTGTTCAGTGCAAGCAAATAGTGAAATAACACACTAGAGACACAGTCACACCCCCCACCTTGTGCACTGTGTAAGCTACAGAAAAAAACAAGATTTGGGCTTGATTTGCAATGCGTTCATCTTAAATGCGTGTCATTAAGAAATATTGCAGCGACACCTTCTGCAAGATGAAGAATCGTTCAGTGTGGAAAATAATTGCTCCCTGGCTTATGTGTGGTATGAATCTTAACTTTCCTACTTTATGTGTTTGGCCAACATGGGGAGTACATAGTAATTAGATGAATTTCAATATACAACAGAGTGGATCTGCTGAGAGCCATACTTAAAACTTATAAGGTATTTCCCATAGGCACACATCCCTGACTGCAGCCAAGGGGTTTCACGCTAATAGTCCCTGGTTTTACATACACGCGTAAGTCAAAGCTGTAACCACAGTGAGCACTCAAGTCGGCTACCCTTTCTGCCTCTGCATTAGCTAGAGTGTCCCTCTTCCAGGCCTGGCTGTGGAGCACCCACCTGTCCGGATGGTTCTCCACCTCAACAATCGCACTGTTCATATCTAGTCAACATGCATCAAGTTCTATCGAGATCAGCGATTCAGATTCCATCAGCTCGGGTTCTGCTACCCTGCCTTTTCTCTCTTGATGTGCTTCTTTCCACAGGGCTACAAAAGGAGGGCATTTTGGAGGAGCAGTGGCATTGCAATCCGTTGATTTCCCAGATTTAGAAAAAAAGAAATCCGCAGACACAGTTTCTGCAAAACGCCTTGAGCTCTGCACTGCTCTGGTGGAAGTCGGGGCAAAGCCACCTTCCAGGCAGGGGCAAGCTTGAGGAGCATTAATCAGCGCTGTGGACCTGACAACCTCTATAAAGCATGCCGACGGCCCTGGCTCCTCTAATGCCGGCCTCATTATTCAGTTGCTTCGCATTCACTACACATACATTAGCAAATGCAAGCCCCAGGAATTTGGTCATCGATTTCTGCTATAACAGAGGGAAAGTAAGCAGCTTTATCTGAAACCCTATTTTAAAATAATCTCCTCTAGGGTATCACCTCTGTCCTACTTGTTTGCTCACTTCTGATTTACGGGGCCCTCAGACCACCTGCTGTGGCAGCCTCCTTCACCTGGGCTTTCTGCTCTGATGGTCCTTGTCCTCAACAGGCCCCAGTCCCACCTTCCGGTCCTGTCTTCATCAACCACTGCCAATAGCCCAGACGACAAAGTGCCTTAGAGGCTGGGAACACAAGTGGCTTGGCCCCTCCTCCCATGGATGAGTCTATGGGCTCGTGGGGAAAGCAATGATTTTCTCCCATCTGGGAAACAGCACCCTTTCTCCTGCCACCATCATCCCCAGTGTCATTTTGTAGCTGAATATAGCACAGTACCAAAACCAGTATTATTTTTGAAAGATTTTCTGCTCCCTGCCACACCAGAGCCAAGTTTCCATTGCAGAACAGGGGCTTAACCCAGACCAGTGGCTCTCAAACTTGAACATGCAGGTGCATCTGCCGCAGGACGTGGTCAGCCACAGATGGCTGGACCCACCCCCAGAACTGCTGATTCAGTGCCTCTGCAGGGAAAGCCTGAGAGTCCAGAGGCGGCTGCTGGGGCCGTTGCAGGGACCACAGTCTGAGAAGCACTAGCCCAGCACACGGGCACAGGGCTTGAAGGCAGACCCGCACGGAGCTGGACCTACACCCTCACTTACCACCCACGTGAGCTGGGGGAAGCCACTTCACCCCTCGGAGCCTGTTTTCCGCCTCTTCACAATAAGGAAAATACAGCGACCACATGGGACTGCCACAAGGATAAAGTAGGATAATATACGCAAAGCCCTTAGAATGGGGTTTGGCACACAGGAAGCATTTAATAAACCATCAGTGGCAGCTACTTTGTGCTGAGCTCTGAGGCCTCAAGTCATCATCAGTCTCGGGGTGGAAGGCACCTGAACAGGCTATGGAGCCTTAGACTCGTAGAACTTTAAGACCATTTTCCTTAGGGGTAGCGGAAGGTGACTCTGGTCCGAGTCTGAGCATCCTCCAGTGGTTGACAGTGTGGAGTCTCCCTGCCCCCTGCCCCCGCCCGGCACTCCTGTGGGGAGAGCTCTGTTTGCATTTCTCACAGAACTGCACCCCCACCCCCCCGTCTTCGGCCCTTGCTTGTCTTCATGTTTCCCTCCCTGTCTGCAGACCTTAGGCAGCCGTGGACCTCCCTCCTGTGATGACAGGACAGGCCCTGCTGCTGCAAAGTCAAGGAGAATCAGCAAAATCGATGGTTGACCTATTGCACTTGCAGAAAACCCCTACTTGGGAACTGCAAGAGATCAGAGCTGGAAACAATGTCCCCCAGAGTGAGGCCCCCAGCTCTGATCAAATAAAAGACGACAGCTTCTTGCTGGACGAAATGAAAGGGGACACATCAGCTGTTAAGGAAGCTTTTTCCTTCCGTCCTCAAATTCAAGTGCATTCGTAAATGTTCCAATAACTTGCTCAAATTGACCTTTGACATCAGTTTTAGCATCAAGAAAATTTTTTTAATATAATGGTACAAGTGAGAGTACTTGGTAATTTTGCTGATGTAATTGAACATATGTGATAAACGATAATTAAAATGTTTATTTTGGTGCCAAAAGAAATTGAAAGTCCAGGTCTTCAACGTGCTCATGAAAATGAATATTATGAGAAAAACCGCACGTGCTTCAAAATCGTTTGCACCAAAATAAACAGACTTTTGACATTTTTAAGTGCCCTCATATTGATCAAGTACAACAATTTGATGCATTCATGCAACCTGTAGCGATCACATTAAGGTAATTAGCATTTCTACCTCCTTTGTGTTGGGGACCTTTGAACACTCTCTCCTGATTCCTTAATTCACTGAATTCTTTGTGAGCTGAGCCCAGTTTATTAAAACTAATGATGACCTGGGACCAGAAGCGATTTTCATTTTCCAAGCCAATACAAGCCTCTAGCAGCATTTCACACACCTGGCTCAGTGACACGCACATTTTCATGCAAGGATCATTTAAGAAGCTGATTAATAAGCTCCCCCACCCCATCCCAGTACGAGCCCAAGGTCACTGGCATTTGCATCTGAACAAAGCAAGCATCCCAAGAGCTCTGATGTTGGACCCTGGAGCCCCCAGCCTGGGACGAGTACCCCTCTGCAGCTTCTGCTTCGCATGTCCAGTCATGCTGCTGTCCCACGGCGCCCTTGGTTCTGCCGATCAAGCCACGGTCCTCACTGCCTTTCCTCCCAGCACAGGCTCTGCCTTCCCACTCCCGAGGCTCCAATCCGTCTGTCCATTTATGTATTGCATTTTGAGTGGTCGGTTGTTTGTCCACAGAAATCCAGGACTAGGTTAGCAGAGGGGGAAGAAAGCTTCAACTTCTCTAACTCATCTTTCCTTTGCTGCCAGAAATTATGTGTCTCTCAGAGGGCACCTGGGCAGCAAAGACCAGGAGGAATGAAGGGAAGACTTCTTGTACTTCCTGGGCCCCCTTGCTCATCCATGACTTAATGCCCAGTTCAGGAGACCCGCAGTCACCTGTGACCGCTGAGCACCAAGAATCCAGTCCATGCAAAGTGAGATGTGCTCTAAAACACTCAGGGACTCCCAAAAAGTTCATGGAAAATGTGTATGATGACAAATATATGCATGAACTTCAAAAATGTTGGTACCAAGAAAATAATAAGTTAAAAGATTTTTTTTAAATTGGCACCAAAATAAGCTTGTATTTTTAATTAATTAATTTTATTTAGAAAGCGAGAGAGAGCGAGCTGCCATCTACTGGTTCACTTCCCCCAAATGTCCACAACAACCAGGGCTGGACCAGACCAATGTCAGGAGCTGCAAACTCAGTCTGGGTCTCCCACATGGGCAGCAGGGACCCAACTACTTGAGCCATCATCCACTGCCTCTCAGAGTGAAAACCAGCAGGAAGCTGGAGTCCAGAGTGGAACTGGGACTGGAACTAGGCATTCATGATATGAGATGTGGGCCTCTGAAACAGTGTCATTACCACTGGACAAGCGCCTGCCCCTAAGTTTACCTTTTAGTTCCATTTTCCACAAATTTTTTGATGTACCACCATACACAGTGGATTTGGAAAAATTCATGCATAAAAAGTCATTAAAATGTAAATATTTCATCAGTATTCTTTTGTATTGATTCCAGGCTGTGATGATAATATTCTTAATAACTGAGTTAAACAAATGCATTACTAAATTAATCTCATTTGTTTCCTTTTTATTTACTGTGATTACTAGGAAGTTTAAACTACATATGCAGCTCACATGATACTGGTATTAGACAGTACTGACCCAGAACTGCACTGTCACAAGTCACATGTGGCTATTTTGAGTTAAATTAAAATGGTAGCTTGTCGGTCACAGGGGCCACATTTCAAGCTCCCAGAAGTCACAGGTGGCTGGCGGCTGCTGTACCTGAAGGTACAGGTGCACAGCCATCTTTGTAGAGGGTTCTATGGGACAGATCTGACCTTGTAGTTTCTAGACTGTTGTGAATTATTTTTAGCAATCGGTCTTGAACTCATTTTAGGAGTCTGTTGGAAACTTCCCCCTCTGGCCCAGCGCTAAACCCAAGCATTCTCTCTTCTCAACTTCCTGATGATGTTTGTGTACCGGGTCTGAAGCACCCTTGGTGGGGGCACAAATCCATACAAGTCACCACCTTTGGGTCCTTCTGAAGCCAACCACCTGGACCTTCCTTTTTTTTTTTTTTTTTTTTTTTTTTTAGACTTTATTTGAGAGGCAGAGTTACAGAGAGAGGGGGAGACAGAGAGAAAGGTTTTCCATCTGCTGGTTCATTCCCCAAATGGCCACAACAGCCAGAGCTGTGCTGATCCGAAGCCAGGAGCTTCTTCCAGGTCTCTCACACAGGTGCAGGGGCCCAAGGACCCAGGCTATATTCTACAGCTTTTCCAGGCCATAGCAGAGAGCTGGATTGGCAGAGGAGCAGCCGGGACATGAACCTGCACCCATATGAGATGCCTAGATCACAGGCAGAGGCCCAGCCCACTGCACCACAGGGCCAGCCCCTGGACCTTCCTCTCTTAATCCAAGGCCACTGGATTGGCTTCCTATTGCTACTGTGACACACTACACCACGCCTAGCAACTTGCAACAGAGGAACTTAGTCTCTTACAGGGCAGAGGTCAGATAGCGAAGTGTCCGTGGGGCTGTGCTCCTCCCTTTCTCCATTTCTGGGGTCTCAGAACTGCATCACTCCACCGTCCGCTTCCATCTCCACATGGCCACTTTCAAGGGCTCCTGGGATCCTGTTGGGCCTGCCCAGCTAATCTCCCCATCTAAAACCCCTTTAATTTACACACGTCTGCAGAGTCCCTGTTACCATATAAGCTAGTGTATTCAGTTTCTGAATTAGCCACAGACATCTTTCTGAGGACCATTCCTGGCCTACAGAAGCCCCCACCAGGGAGCCACACATCCCATCTGACCTCTCCCTGCATACCCCGATAAGAGGCCAAATTACCATGTGTGATCTGAGCTCAGCCCATGCAAGCATTCAATGAAAATGTCTTCATAGGAATCAAACAGTTCTGAAAATGTCACAGGTGGTATCCTTGCTGGAGTGCCCGAGGCACGCTGAGTCTGTCTGTCTGATCATACCAGTGTCCGACAAGGGATTCCCTGGCTGGGTCATTACTATCCCCCCTCCCCAGGCCCACAAAGGCTGCACCTGCAGGTCCCTTATCCAGAGGGGAAACTACTGGGCTAGAAACCAGCGACACCACCCATGTGGAGGAACCATTACTGGCAGGGAAAGAGGCTAGGATGGCAACGAGTCCGTAATGGGGCTTTTTCATTGAGAGAAAATCAGCTTCCTGTTAGGAAAAACAGAGGAGGGACAATGAGCACATCTCAGTCCTTGGAGAGGCCTAGGAAGAAGACTGCAAACGAATCCCCCTGAGAGAGTTCTTACATGACAACTTCACACAGATGCAGTGCGTTTGCAAGGTCACAGTGTAAATAACATCACACTTCTCCAGGTCCTGGAAGACCGGAGAGACGACCTCACAGCCTGGCTAAACGGACAGGGAAAGACAGCTGAGTGGAGACTGCTGACGCAGAGCTGAGATCGTTCATGTGGTGGAAAAGTAACTGAACACTGCCTGTTTAGTGATGAGCTCTACAGCACAGCTGTGATTCTAAAAGGATCGCAGGAACTATTCTGAGAACACGCTGACCCCACGCACAGAGTAAGGGGCGACAAAGTGCCGGGCACCAACAGAAAACGTTTGGAAATCAACTCGGACATGTTCCCGTGGTGGGGCACCCAGCAGCAGGAGTCACGCTCCCAACAGAAGGGTTGTGTGGCCTGCCGAGACCCAAAGTTCTCAAGTCCAATTTACCATAACTCTCCTTGTGGAGCGGAGGTTATGCTGTCAGTGACAGTAAACTCCATCCAACCAAAAGAAGAAAACAGACGCAGAAAGCCTGACCATGGCCTTCCCCCTTCTCCTAATTCCTCTTTCCTAAAACTCGCTGCCTCCTTACCCGGGCCCGTTTGTCCCCTTCTGTGCATCGCTGTGGTCTTCAGCTCCCAGTCCCTTTCTCTCTCAAACTGTGTCTTCCCTCAAACTCTGAGTCACTCGAGTCTCTGGGGCCCCGGGGTGGACCCATAGCCACATGCACCCCGAAGGCAGGGGACGCTGGTGAGGGCCTGCAGCTGGCAAGCTCCCCCTTACTAGAACGAGCACCCTAAGACACAAGCTGCGTACACCATGGCGACTTAGTGTTAGCAAAGCTGCTCTGTGATCTTCAACATGGGCCAAAATAAACCTCAAGTGTTCTCACCACACAGAGAGGTGGCAACTGGGTGAGGAGATGGATGTGTTAATTAGTCACATGGGACACCTTGAGGTGTGCACTATTTAAATAGCACACTTTTGCTTATTGATTATTCTTCAAAACACTTGGGGGGGAAAAACACTCCTCCCAGAAACCCTCCACCCCACCATGGGCACAGGACATAGAGAAGAGGTTCAAAAGGCTGAGTAAATGGATAAATGACCATTTCTTTCTTAAAATTCACTATTTATTTTTTATTTGAGAGAGAGAAAGAGAGAGAGAGAGAGACTGACTTGCCATCTGCTGGTTCACTCCCCAAATGCCCCTAACAGCCAGGCCTGGGCCAGACTTAAGTCAAGAGCCTGGGACTCAATCCAGGTCTCCCACGGGGGAGGCAGGGACCCGCGTGCCTGGCCATCACTTGCCACTCCCCAGTGTGCACGTCAGCAGGCAGCTAGAATTCAAAGCAGGGCCAGGCCTGGAAAGCAGGCACTCCATCTGGGATGAGAGCACCCGGAGTGACGTGGAGCCTCTGCTGAGCAAACGCTGGCCTGGTGTCTCTGGGGTTTTCTTTGTCTACGCCATTGTCCTTCAGGCGGAGAAAAACTGCTGCTTTGTAGAGTGACAGTGACCACTGTGGTCTTGGCAAAACGGGGAAGCTTGGTTGGATAAATGGTCATTAAAAAAGAAAAAACAATTTTGTTCTGGATATACTAATTGGCCTGATCATGTCATCATAAATCTAAATGGCTTCACATTGTCAGGTTCCCTAACATTAAATATTGATGACATGTTATAATTAATTTGGAAGGCTGGACAGAAGGCCAGTAAGAGCCCAGCAGGGGCGAGCAGATGGACTGATGGCCACACGTGCAGCAGGCTCTCGCACACCAGCATCCAGACTGGTTAGAGAACCAAGAGAGGCAGAGCGAGACACAGGCCCTTGCCTCAAGTCATTTTAACCCACACCCTTTGGAGCCTTTTATTTCCACAATTTGAAAATCAGTTTCCTCTCTAAAAGACAGTGTGACCACCACATAGTCTAGGTCAAAAAAAAAAAAAAAAAAAAAGCCAATTCTCAGAAATGACTTCATTTGTCCTGACCCAGGGGGGTGAATTTCTTGAAATCAACTGCACATTAAAAACTGATAAAGAATGGTGTACACTGGCACAGTAGTTAAGATACTACTTAGGATGCCCGCATCCCAAATCAGAGTACCTGGGCTTGAGTCTTGGCTCTGCCTCTGATTGCAGCCCCCTGAAGATGCACCCTGTGGAGGGCAGCAAGTGATGGCTCAAGTCCTTGGGTCCCTGCTACCCATATGGGAGACCAGGTTGGAGTTCTGGGCTCTCGGCTTTAGCCTGGTCCAGCCCTGGCTGCTGCAGGTATTTGAGGAGTAAGCCAGCAGACAGAATTTCTCTGTTTCCCTCTGTGTCTCTTTCTCATCTCTGCTTTTCAAATAAATGAAAAATAAATAAACAAAAATTTCAAAAAACGGTTAAAGATTTCAGATGAAGGAAAGGAAGAAACACAGGTGCAAATACACTGGGGCTCTTTTTATAGTGCTGAAGTGTGAGAATGTTAATTACAGGAATCTCAGCGTCGCAGAGGATCTGAGAAAGGAAGAAGAGAGAATTTAATTTGGGATGTTGTTTCATCAAGTTAAAAAAAAAAGAAATGGCTTCATGAGTTACTTGTAGCTATTCTCAGGAATTTCATGGGCCCCAAAAAAGCTCCAGTTGCAACTGTCACGTGTAGGGCCAATGTAATGAAAATCTCCCATCCCAGGACAGAACCTGTTAATAGTGAAGACACAGATCAGAAAACCTTGGGACGTTCCAGCAGGAACAGCTAAATGTTAGATGTCATTCAAATGATATGCTTCAAAAGGCATGTCCAATTTCCAAAATGGAAACTTAAAAAAAAAAAAAAAAAAGATGCAGATAGAACATGGCCCTCGTGCACACTGGCTCAACCAAAAAAGTTCCAAAACCTGACCTGTGTACACTGGGATCCATCGAGTGAACACTCACTCCTTGCCCTTCTGCACACCCCGGAGATTAACAACACAACTCACAGCTGCTGCTGCTGCCCTTCCCGGGGACTCCTGTGCGCTATTACATACGAGCTCTCCAGGGCCTTAAAGCTCTGCCAGGACGTGTTCTACTCTAAAAGTACAGAAGCCGAGTTTCAGGAGGGTTAAGCAGGTTGCCTGCCATCACAGAGGCTACGTGAGTAGGGGGCTGAGCCTTGAACTCCAGTCTGCTGGCTTCCTGGGTCAAGTGGTTTGCACCCTGCAATTGTGGAGCAAAATCTGGAAGCACAAAGTGGGCATAAACCGTACCCTAGGGAGCACAGCCAGACCAGATGAAGACTGGCCCACGCAGTCCTCACTCTTGCTCTGTGCTGAGTCCCAAAACCAAAAGACCAGCAAGGGTGATCGTGACTGGTTCATGCCCGTCACAGTCATTTCTTTGGGTTGTAAGTGCACAAAACTCCTTCCAGCCAACAAAAGCAAAGGGGGTTGCCTAAAGGGGCATCTGGGACTCACAGAATGTGTGAGAAGGGAGAAAGCTAGGCAGCAAGTAGACAGCTCTAGAGGCTGCGGAGCTGAAATGAAACCATCTGTTACCAGATGGGCAGGGGTCTCCGACTCTGTTCTGATTGTGCCAGTTTGGGTCAAAGAAAATCCACCTGGGAAAAGACAACGTCTAAAAGAAATCACGCCCTCGTAGCTGCTCTACTGCCCTGCACACCTGCTGGGGGCACCACTGGCATAGACTGCAACACGACCAATGAGTCCTCAGGCTGTGTGCAAAGCACCGGCCCCACAAGGCAACCTCACAGAGGCCTCCTTGCACTGATTAGATACCATGCACACACCCTCAGCCATACAGCTCACTCCTGGTACGTTTAACTTTCAAATCATCTTTAAAATTTTTGTTTATTTATTTGCGAGAGAGGGCTGCCATCCTCTGGTTCACCCCCCAAATGCTTGCTGTGGCTGGGGCTGGGTCAAGGTTGAAGCTAGGAGTCACGAATGCAATCCAGGACTCCCCTGTGGGTGACAGGAACCCAGTTAGCAGGGCCATCACTGCTGCCTCCTGGGGTCTGCTTTGCCAGGAAGCTGAAGTCAGGCACTAGAGCCAGGGGTTGAATTCAGGTACTCTGACATGGGACATGGGCATCCCGGCCATTACACCAAACCCCTGCTCTAAATTCCCCCTGTTCAGCTAGTTATTGCATCTCCCCAGTTGCACCTGAAGATCGCTAAGGACAGGGTCTAGAACTGTGACATCTCCATGTTTAATCCTGCATCGTGAGGCTGGAATTTGGCAAAATCAATTGAGCCACCACCTGAGAAGCTGGCATCCTATATGAGTCCCAGACATTCTACCTCCAACCCAGCTCCCTGCCAATGCACCTGGGAAGGCAGCAGAGGACTGAGCAAGTCCTTGGGCCCCTGCACCCACGTGGGAGGCCCTGATGGAGCTCCGAGTCCCTGGATTCACCCTGGATCAGTCCCAGCCATTGCAGTCATCTGGGCACTGAACTAGTAGTTGGAATGTTTCTCTCTTTCTCCCTCTGCCTTTCAAATAAATAAATAAATATTTTAAATAACTATAATAGTGCATCATCCAAAGCAGTAGTTTCCAATAAAACTTCTGCTCATATCCAGAACCCTACACATTCACGTACCACCTAACAACCTTCAGGTCAACCACGAACCACGTATGTGACCATGCTCCTGCAAGTCCATGCTGCCTAGTGACATCATAGCCACCTCGGTTTGTGCAGGTACACTCCATGACATTCGTACAAGGGAATCAACTGATGACACACTTCTCAGAACATATCCCAATTGCTAGGTGATACATGGCCGCAGACATCTCCTTTAGAAAATGAGCAGATCAGGACGTTCATTAAGTAGGAAGGTCTCCCCCACGGCCCCCATCTTGGACGCAGGGCATGCTTGCCGGATACCAGGAACCGATCAAAGGAAGGAAGGAAGGAAGGATCGATACATTGAGGACAGGGGCAGCCTCCTAGAAGTTCATGCCTCAGATAGCCCTGGTGAGGCACTGAAGGGAAGATAATCCTCCTCCCCTAATACCATTTACTTTGGGCAGCTGCTCATGTAGCTGCCATGCTGTCCCTGGCCCAAGCCCTTTCGAAAGGGAAGAGTCTGGTCTGTTTCCAAATATTTACTAGAAGTCATGAAGAGCCAGGTGCTGGGCAAGACAGGAAAGCCCTGCATCATTAAAACAGCTCAATACCTAATGCCTTGAATAAAACCCTCAGTGTTTAGTTACCTCCCTCCTCCTCCACCTTCCTCAACCCGCCTCCCTGGACTTGTCTGCTCTCAGGGTCTCAACCCTCACTTCAGTCCCTTACGCCAGCCCAGCCAGGCCCTGAGACTCCCAACGTGTGGAGGATTACAATCGTGGGAGCAAGAATGAAGTTCACTGCAAGAATTCTTAACTCTGGTTCTGCTCATTCAGTAGCCACAGATCATGCCTCTGTGTGCTAAACACTGCATGGGAGTAGGAGACGTGCAAACGGGAAGACACAGAACAGCCCTGGAAGCCAGTGGCTACACGTCTGGGTGCCCAGTGTTTCAAACAGTTCACAACTGCTGTATCCAGTCCTGGGCATGGCTCCTGATCTGTATGAGATGGACGCTCAGTAGTGCTGACTGGCGATGACTATGTTAATGACAAACACTTAGGGAGTGCTTACCATGTGCCAGGTGCTAATGTGAGAGTTCTGTGTGTGTTAACTATCTGCATACAGCAGCCCTGTGAATGGACATTCCTATCACCCCATTCACTGAGGAGGAAACTGAAGTGCAGGAAGGTAAGGAACGTGCCCAGTCAGTTAGAAGAGTTAAGACTCAAGCTCAGATAGTCTGGCCCCAGAGTCTGTGCCTGGCCCCTGGGTTTATAATATGCTGACCATTCCTGCTGATCTCAGTGTTGACTTGGATGGTCCACCCAGCACCGCAATATCTCAGTTCCTTCCCCTTCTTGCCTCTAGCAATCATTTCCATCATTCTATCTCAGCTACCCTTCCCCGAGCCACCCTGCATGTTTTCACAGCCGGTGAAGTCGTGACACCTTTGAAATCCCAGTGTTGAGCCTCCTGCCCTATGACTTCATCCAGTGCTCCCAGCTCACCAGCACTAGGACCCTGATTACAAAAGTGGAGATTCCATTCAGCTTGCTCTACCATTGCTTTTGTGTTAATCACCCCTCCGGCTTCCATTTTCTTCATCACCCTTGGTAGACTCCATGGTCTATTACTACACTCTTCCCCTTACTCATCTGTCCTGAACAACCTTGCCTTTCTTCACTTATCACCTCATCCAGCAAAACTCGACCACAACAATACACCCTCTCCATTTCTGCACCAGAGATGCTGAAGGGTGCTAAGAAAACAGACCTCCAGGATGACTGGTGTATCTCTGAATTCACGGCCACAAACTTCAACAGCAACAACACAACACATTCCACACTCCCTAGGAATCCTATGCTTCACCAGTAAAATTTCCCCCACAGTCCATGAGGAGGGTTGCAATACTGTCTTGCGCTTTTCAGCACAGTGCAAGCCCTCACCTGCACCTCCCATGACCTGTCTGCCCTTGGCCTTCAGAGAGAAAACCCAAGTAATCGGCCAGGACCTGCGCCACTGGTCTGCTGGCCTTTCCGCAGACCTGCTACACTCGACCCTGTGCTCCTGCAGCTCTGGGACTCCTCTCAGGGGCAAATCACTTCCTTCTGAACTTCTAACCCCTCTGCTTCTTCAGGTGGTCCCTTTCTTCTGCAGCCCTTCTCGTGACAAAGATGGTATAGTATCTCCCATCCTGAATAAAGAAACAAGCTACTCATAACTCACACGCTCCTCTGGTTATCATTCATTTTTTTCTGCTTTCCTCTGCAGGAAAAACCCTTACTTCCTCATCTCCATATCACTCTTCAACTCACCCTGTTGGAGTGTTCATCCCCAGTGTTGCCAATGTTGTCCAGGTTGCCAGATGACCTCCGTGTGGTCCAGTTCTGCACATTCCTGCCTTCACCTTATTCAGACCAGCACAGTCAAGTGCACCCCCCCCCTTTGGAAAGTACTCATTGCCTGGTTCTTTGATCCCACACTTTCTGGTCACTCCCCATCCACAGCTACTCCTTAGTCTGCTTGGGCGGCTTCTCCTCTACCCAACCTCTGAATGCTGTAGGCCCTCAGGAAGGTTCTGGCCCTCTCTCCTCCCTCTCCAGCGATTCTATCTCCCTAGGGAATTTTCACCCTGTGCGTGGCTTTATTGCCCATCTACATTTCAATGACTCCAATATTCATAGTTCCATCCTTACCTCTTTCCAAAATTCCAGATTCATCCATTAAACTGCTTTCAAGGACCCAGAAATAGGACCCAGCATTGTGGCATAGCGGGTTAAGCCACTGCCTGCAATGCCAGTATCCCATGTGGATGCTGGTTTTAATCCTGGCTGCTCCACTCCACTTCCAATCCAGCTCCCTGCTAATGTGCCTGGGAAAGCAGCGGAAAATGGCCCAAATGCTTGGGTCCCTGCCACCCACACTGGAGACCCAGATGGAGCTTCTGGCTTCTGGCTTCAGCCTGAGCAAGTTCTGACTGTTGTAGCCATTTAGGGAGTGCCTGGGTGGATGGAAGATATTCTCTCTCTCTTTCTCTCTCTCTCTCCCTCCCTCTCACACACTCCCTCCCCCATGCCCTGCTAACTCTGCCTTTCAAATAGATAAAAATCAATCATTTTTAAAAGCACCTGGAAATAGAGCTCTTTAATCAACACACACACACACACACACACACACACACTTCTTCCCTAAGCCTCCTCATCTCAGATGGCGCCATTATCTTCCCAAATTCTCAAGCCAAGGCCCTCCCTGGTGGCGTCCCATGTGCTCGCTGTCCCTGTTCAGCTCACCAGCGATGCCATCTCCCAGCACCGCCATGATCTCAGCAGCATTTCTCCAGTCCACACCAGCTCCTGGCCACTGTGGAGCCTCCCCTCTTCACCTCGCCACCCCATGCTCCATACAGCACAGTGTTTCTGCAACGCACAAATGAGACGTTTTCCTAGGGCTTCTGCACACCTCTCCCACTGCCTCTGCAGTGAGGTGCCAACTTCCTGCCATGTCCCCATGGTCCTGCAACATCTGCCCCCCCTCAGTCTCTCTCAAGTCTTCACACAGTGCCTCCTGCTTGCTGTGTTTTATCAGACTCATCTGCCTCCTGCCCTTCCAACTTCCCCCACCTCTGTTCCCCGCCTCTCCATCTCAGGGCCTTTGTCCGTATTCTGTTGCTCCGAAATTCTCTTCTCCCAGCTCTTTACATGCCTGTCTCATCTCCCGCTTTAGCCCAAATGTCTCCTCTTTAGAGATGCCCTTCCTGGCCCTCCTCCTGTCAAGTCTGGCAGCTCCCAGTTCTGAGAGCAAGCACAGGCTGGCTGAGTGCTCTCCGGACAGGGAGATGTGTGCACTGCCCAGATTCACTCTGCTGATCTCCGAGGTCCACGAGGGGGCATTGTTCCTGGCCTCATCACACCCATCTTAAAAGCAAGGAGACTGGCCCAAAGAAGGAAGATCTGTTCAAGGTCAAATAAGCACAGGGCATCACAGGATTTAACCTTGTGCATCCCGGCTCCAGCCTGGCCTCATAACTGTCACACCACATCCTGTCTCACATTACCTGTGTGTCTCCTTCTAGCACCTGTTGTTGTGTAGCTATTGCCTTGTCTAGTTGTTTCCGTATTGTCAGACGCCTCATTAGAATATAAGCAAGCTGAGCACAGAGGCCTTTCTCCATCACTGGATGCCCAGGGCAGTCACATGGCAGGTGCACACCCAACACTTAGTATGTGAAAGAACAAAGAACAATGGATAGGTTGGGACCAGGAAATGGAAGCGTTGAGATGATGGCTCCTCTTATTTTAGCAGCAACAACTGTTACAATATCTGTGTGACCACAGGTGCTATGAGCAAAGCATGTTTTATTTAAATGATCGAATAACGTGATCTATGTTTCATGTATTTTTCCAGAACAGATTTACTTTGCTGGTCCTGTCAACAACCCTGCATTTGATATTCTCCAGGTAAGGTTTTAGTTTTCTGTTCTGTTTTGCCATTTAACTGCTGTATGGAACAGTTTGCTTCTTGAAGAGAGAGGAGAGAAGGAGGAGGAGGGGAAGGAGGAGGAGACCAGAAGGGGAAGAGGAGGAGAAGGAGAGAACTGACTTTTAAAACCGGGGGCTGACAGCTGGCATAGTGGTTAAGATGCTGCTTGGGACACCCATATCCCATATCAGCATGTTTGGGTTCAAGCCCAAGCTCCACTCTTGATTCCAGCTTCCTACTCACGTACACCCTGGGGGGCAGCAGGTGATGGCTAAAGTCGTTGTGTCCTCACTGCCCATGTGGATGACCTGGACTAAGGCTCACAGCTTTGATCATAAATCCTTTGATCATAAATCCTTTTCCATAGGCCATGGAAAGCAAAAAAAAAAACCTCTTTCTCAGTAAAGCAATGACCTTGAAGTGGGTGCTTAAAAATGCTTGGCCCAATGGCTTGGTCATTTTGACACGTAGGGGCTCCCACAAGAAGGACACTTGTGTCTGCGGGCTGCACGTGGCTCCAGCTGCTCGGAGCACTGGAGGCAGCTACATGCACGCTGTGGTCCTGCTCTGGTGGTGCTGGCCTTCGGAGACAGGATGCTCCACAAATCCACAAAGGCTTCGAGTGCCCCTGGCTACCCTCCTCTCACTATTACCCACACGTGACCCCCACGTACACCAAACACTCACGTCCTCAACACCCACTGACCAGGCTCACACTAAGGAGAGAATTTCCCAGAAATTCCTTTTCCCTCAAAATAATACTACTCTTAAAAAAAGAATCTCTGGCTTGGTTTCATTTCTAGGTTTGTTTTATCCCAGACTCTGGATTGGGGGTTTTTGTAAATTATTTTATTTTGTTTTTTGAAAGAGAGAGACACAGACACAGACAGAAAGCGCTCTTTCATCTGCTAGTTCTCTCTCTAAATGCCTGCAGCGACAGCCAAGGCTGGGCCGGGCCAAAGCCATGGCCCAGGATTCAGTTCAGGCACTCTCAGTGTGTGGCAGGGACCCAAGTACCTGAGCCCTCACGAATGCCTCCCAGAGTGTGCACTGGCAGGAAGCTGGACTCTCCGGTAGGAGGTGGGACTTGAACCCGGGCGCTCCAGTAGGGGGTGCAGGTATCCCGAGTGGTGCCCCCGCCTCCGGGTTTCTGAGTCAGAGGTCGTCTCCACACGCCATCTTGGATTTCCCCCAGCACTGCTTTTGCACCCAGGCAGTCTCTAGCCTTCTCCTTCTAGAAACCTCCAGAATTTTCTCCTCAGGACTTTTGGTGCAGTAGGAAAGTTTTGCCAGAAAGAAAAAAATCAACCTCATTTCACTTCTAGAATGCAGGCTCTGAATTCTCCAGGATGGGTTTTCTCTTTAACTCTTTGCAATCTGAACTCTTTTTCTTTCACCATTTTCCATCTGACACCTGCCCCCACCAAGGATGCTTCAATTTCCTAACAACCAATTTCCATTTTGCATTTTGTGTTTTTTCTTTTTTTTAAAATATTTTATTTATTTATCTGAAAGTCAGAGTTATACAGAGAGAGGAGAGGCCTTCCATCCAATGGTTCACTCCCCAGTTGGCCGCAATGGCCAGAGCTGCACCGATCTGAAGCCAGGAGCCAGGAGCTGCTTCCGGGTCACCCACGCGGGCGCAGGGGCCCAAGCACTTGGCCATCTTCTACTGCTTTCCCAGGCCACAGCAGAGAGCTGGATCAGAAGAGGAGCAGCCGGGACTAGAACCGGTGCCCGTATGGGGTGCCAGCACTTCAGGCCAGGGCGTTAACCTACTGTGCCACAGCCCCAGCCCCTTGTGTTTTTTCTTTAACCAATTAGCCTTAGCAATTGCTAAGGAATGAGGAGAAAGGAGTTAGCCAAAGAAACTTTTGGAAGAAAATTTACCAAAATTGTCAGCAGCTTTATAGAGGATCCTCAGCTTACGATGGTCTCATCCAGACAGAGCAATCACAAGTCGAAAATGTCCTGAGTGGAGAGGGCATTGGCTGCACCTGACCGCCCAGCTTCCTGGCCAGCAACGCAAGCACTGCAGAGCAGCCGGGGTTCCCGCTCCTGACAGAGCCAGGCGTGGTGCCTGAATCCTGGGGGCAGCAACGGTGCCCGAGGAGATACTGCCCACCAGGAGGGCAAACACGTGGTCAGGGCCTGGGGAAAAGGCTCCTGGCTCTGCTGAAGCTGGGCAGACCCTACTGGGAGCACAACCGGCCTGGGACACACCCAGCACGCACACATCCACCACACCCCCAGGCAGCAGGGGCACCGTAAGCTTCAGTCCCAAGTAGGCTCCCCGCACTGGCCACAGTGTGCCCAGGCTTCTGTGGCTGACAGCCCATTGTGACATCAGAGCCCTCCCTTGCCTACTAGGGGACAGACACAATCTATAGCCCTTTGGTTCTGAAAGACCTCCCCAGAAGCCCTCCCCAGCCACATCCCCCAGGGTGGGCTCTGCGCTAACAACGGTGGTCCCTGCTTGTCCAAGACATTCTCACCCAGCTCTGCATCTGGTGTCTTGGTATCATTTTCCTTTTAACACATCCAATCTCTTAGCCTAGGCTGAAGCCTTGCCTGGACTCCCCGGTCTGCCTGCTCCTGCTGTTTTCTGAATTAGAACTTACAGACCCTCTGAACTCCCAAAACACATGGGCACCGATGTATAGGTACTGCCTGAACCAGGAACCACTATGGATGCAACCTCACACTCCTAACTCGGGAATTCAACGTCCTCCTAACAGCAGAAAGACTGGGCTCTCAGCCTGTCACCCAGACTCTGACCTCCTGGCCTTCCGGCACCTACTCCCACACCGGCCCGGGTGCCCAGAGACCCCAACTCCCTAAGCCGCAGTTTGTATTTCTTGCAATTCCTAATCTAAGGCCCATCCTTTCCAATACTGCACCTTCTGTCAGGCCCATCAAGCAATTATGAAAAATTCATTTGGTTTTTAATAATCGTGTAGGGTAAGCACTAAAATACAAATAGAGTTTCAAAAAAGTAGATGATGATGATGATGGAGAAGAAGAAGAAGAAGAAGCAGGAGGAGAAACACAGTCACATATAAATCTGAGCTGGCCTTTCTCTAACTCTTAGACTGCTTTGCTAAATTCCCAACACTGCTCTTTAAATTACAGCTGCTTGATATCTGGACAAGAAGACTCCTAGGAGGCTGTAGACACGAGACTCTCAAGCTGAATGACACCTCAGGATTGCTCCCATCAGTCCTGCCACCCCAGGCGCCCCCCAGCGCCGAGCCTGGCTCTCTCCGGGGTGATGCTGAGTGCAGGAGAGTCTGCTGCCTGCTGAACCCCTGCTAGCTGCTAGAAAGCTGCTCTCATCTAGCAGCAGCCCTCCCTCGTGCAGGCAGCTTCTATCCGTGGTCTCATACATCCCTTCCCTCTGGCTTTCTGCACATCGAACCTCTCTCCTCTCACAGATGTGCCTGGAGTTTCCAGTGCTTCTTCCCACTCAGTCCCCGTGCCCCACTGGCCACTACCTCTGCCCACCCCGCAGCCCTCTCTTCCCCAGGCTGCTGAGCCTACAGAGGGTGCCACACCTGCCTGCGGGGTGCTGGGGCCTGGGCTACCGCAGCGCGGCTCAAGCCCTGGTCCATGCCACGACGCCTCACCGGGCACGGCTCTCAGGCTGTGTCTTCTAAACAAAGGAAGGCAGCCCTCCCCGGAGCGTCCCCGGCACAAGGCAGCATGTCTTTCCCGCCAGAGCACTGCGCTTCTGCGCTGCTCCGCTTGCTCCCTGACGGGGTCTGCTCTGCCTCGGCCAAGGACACTCCACCCTGCCGGCTGCTCAGGCTGGACACCTCGGAGGCATCTTTAACCCCTCTCTCTCCCCTTGGGTTTCCGCAGCAAATCTCATCAGCTCTTCTTTCAAAATCTACTCAGACTCCAAAGCCTTCTCCCCATTGCCACCAACTGCACCACGTCAGCCTCACCTCTCACCGGATGCTGCAACTGCCTCCTACCTGGTCTCCCTGCTCTACCCACCCCCACAGCCTCTTTCCAGTGGGCGCAGAATCAGACTTCAGCACGCACATCAGGCCAGGCCACTCCTCTGTGGCTCAAGTCCCTTTCAAAGCGGACGCCAAAGTCCCTACCATGGCTTGCGGGGCTATAAGGGTCTGGCCTCCCTCTCTCCTGACAGCTCCACTGGTCTCCTCACTGCTCCCCAAACATGGGGGCTCCCTCCCTACAGCTGCCTGGCCCCTCCCCCAATCTCTTTAGGGTCTCTACCTCTGGGCTACCTTCTCAGCAAGACCCTCTACTTAAACTTGCAAACCAGCACTAGCCTCATCCCGCCCAATGCTCCCAGCCACCCCCTTCCTGTGTGCATTTCCTCTCAGTGGGCCTCTGATGACCTTCCACGGCCACTTGTTGTGCGGACCATCTGTGCATCTCAGTGAGACTGGAAGCTCCACCTCCAGGCAGGGCGTCAGGGTGCCTCCTTCCTCTTTATCCCCACTGTTGGAACCATGCCACGCACACTTACATACGTGGATGCTCAAGTCCCTTAAAGGAAACGGGATAGGATTTGCGTAGAATCCGCGTACATCCTCTCATATCCTTAAATCATCTCTAAATCACCTATAACACCTCAAACAGTGGACTGTTGTGTGCGTAGTTACTGTACTGTGTTGTCTGGTGAGTAGCGACAAGCAAAAGTCTTTACGTGTTTAGTACAGATGCAATTTTTTAAAAAGCATTTTCTACCTGCAGTTGGTTGAGCCCAGGGAGGCTAAACCCATAGGTCTGGAGGGCCAGCCACTTCACAAATGGTGGACTGTGCTGAGGGTCCCATGCCTAACATGTCTTTTTATGTCTCTTGCAGGGTGAATATGAGATTTTGCTAGAACTGTACAATGAAAACCATTCCACCGTGGCCTGTGCCAATGCTACCGTCCTCTGCTCCTGACTGTGGCCGGCAGCAAAAACACAGCTCAGTCTCCTTGGAACTCCAGCTTCCCCAGACTGAGCCTGCCATGGAAGAAGAACCAAAGGACAACGGAGAAAGGCTCTATAAAGAAATCCTCCAAAGAGTGCAGCTGCTAACCTCAGCCCCAGGCTCAGCTGTCTCAACTTCCAGACTTCCCAGATGCAAGGAAGCCCCCTAAGTCACCTGTTTCCCAGGAGCCCTTGGCAGCCACCAAGAAGTCTCCAGGGTCATCCTTCCCCTCTAATTAGTCAGCGGCACAAGACTCGCCTGCATTTCAACTCCTCGGGTGCACCTGCTCACGGTGACAGGGAATAAAGAAACTGGCCTGTGACGGATCCTCTTGGTGTGCAGAAAGAATCTTAGCAGAAAGCTCTAGTTAGACAGTCATTTCCTCCAGGAGCACATGCAGGGGCTGGTGCAGCACCAGAATGGAATCGGGGGGTAAGGGTGTGGCTAACATGAGAGCACTAGGAAAACCTGCCATGGCTGCTTCTGGACACGGCCCCACGCCCCTGGACCATGGGGTCTGAGAAACTGGTGAGAGCTCACCAGCAATCGCATCAGTATCCCCCTTGTCCCAGTGCTCGCTTCCCCTTCATCACCCAAAGTGTGATGAGACCTGAGCCCAGCTCGAGATGGCGCTCGTCACAGTGCTCAGTCTGTCACTCAAGCAACAACTGCTGAACACAACACAGCAGACACTGTGCCCTAGGGGCCACACCAGGGAGTCAGACACAGGCCCTGCCTTCAGGGAGCTTGTAGTCCCCGCAATATTAAGAAGCCACAATGCCCTGCAGTGGACACAGCACTTCACAGTCAGGTGAAACGCCTCCTCCAATGGCAGGGCCATTTGGGCAACCCAGTATATCCTCTCTCTGAATGTGCCGGTGGCGTGGCGGGCCCTGCAGCCCCTGACTGTCCCCTGCGCCCTTTTCCAACTCTTCTTCCTGTGTCCCCAGGCCCTGTCTAGGCCTCGTGCTCCTGCTAAGGGACTGCGGGGGGGGGGGGGGTAGGCTGACTTTATCAGTTGCAGATCTTTTACATACATACATATGTGTATGTGTCTATATATATGTGTATATATGGAACAGGTTTCCTGTATTTTATATATACAATTTTAAGAGCATAATGATATTTCCCACCCTGCCACCCTCCCTCCTGCTTGCTTTCTTATTTTTCTTTAAATTTTTGCCATGACATACTTCCAATATATTTTATAATCATAAACTTCACCCCCCACTAAATGAAGAATTCAACCAGTAGTAAGCTGAAAAAAATATCTCATATGCCATATCCTGCCCAGGAAGCAGGATATGGTAAGCCTGCAGCCCCAAGCCATTCCTCAGGAGTATAGACCAGGGCTATAAATAATAATCCACTCTCAAAATATCCATTTTGCTAATCTACATTACATTTTTTTAATTTTTTATTTATTTATTTTTTTGACAGGCAGAGTTAGACGGTGAGAGAGAGACAGAAGGGTCTTCCTTTTTCCATTGGTTCACCCCCCAAGTGGCTGCTATGGCCGGTATGTTGCGGCCGGCGCGCTGCGCCGATCCGAAGCCAGGAGCCAGGTGCTTCTCCTGGTCTCCCATGTGGGTGCAGGGCCCAAGCACTTGGGACATCCTCCACTGCCTTCCCCAGCCACATTACATTTTTTAAGAGTTGACCTCGAAAACCAGCCGCTGAGGTTTCCTGGGTTATAGAGAAACAAACTCAGCGCAGTGTCTGTGCTTAAGCCCAGAAGTCTGGGAGAAAGGGCGTGCACAGCGGTGCCAGACTAGGGAGCAGCACGTGAACACACGCAGGCAGGATGGTTCTGTCTTGCAAGGGAAGAGCAGTTGCTAATCCTGTGCCGCTCCCTCTGGCTCGGTCATCCGCCCTTGTCTGTAAGGACCCAGCAGAGGTCCTGGGCGGATTCTGTGGCTGAAAACTCAAGCACACAGCAGTTTCACAAAGGATGTCAACTCAGAGAAAAAGAGTGCTTCTCTGGCCCCCTAAATAGGCCTTTTTTGCATCCCCTGTCTCGAGCCTCAACTGTCACGCTCAGCTTTATTCTCCCAAGTTGAGACAGATTTTCATGGTTCAGGAATCACCTACTAAAACACAAGCAGCCGTGGGAGAAGCAGCACCAGAATCACTGTCATTAGTTAACACGCTGGCAGAACATGCCAACTACTCAGGTATGAGATCAGTGGCCCAGGAAGCAGGGTATGGTAAGCTTGCAGCCCCAAGCCAAGGTCTCTTAGGCCAGACATTTGGGTGGTGTCTGGGGTAGAGTAAGGGCCCCTGACAATCGAGCAGCAAACCTAAAATCCAATCTTAGAGATATTTCCGTTTCTCTCTGTCTCTCCTCTCCCCATTGCTGTGCCTTTCAAATAATTAAATAAATCTTAGAAAGGATGCAGCTTTGTGGCACAGCAGGTTAACTCACCTCTTGCAAAGCCAGTATCCCAAATCAGGGTGTCAGTTCGATTCCCAGCTGCTCCGCTTCTGACCCAGCTCCCTGCTGACAAGCCTGGGAAGGCACTGGAGGACGGGGCATAGTATTTAGGTCTCTGCCACCATGAGAGACCCAGATGGAGTTCCTAGCTCCTGGCTTCAGCCTGACCCATCCCTGGATGTTGTGTGCATTTGGGGTGTGAACCAGCAGATGAAAGACTCTCTCTCTCTCACTCTCTCTCTCTCCTCTTCCCTCTCCCTTGTCACTCTGCCTTTCAAATAAATAAATAAGTAAATGAGATATTGCTACTGCTCCAAAAATCACTATTAAGTGGCAGGAGTTTGGTGTGGTGATTGATACCACTTAGGACGCCTATACCCCGTATCAGAGTGTCTGAGCTCTAGTCCCAGCCCCTCCTCCAACCCCACCTTCCTGCTACTGCCAATCCTGGGAGCTAACAGGTGATGGTGCCAGTACTTGGGCCGCTACCACTCACATGGGAGACGTGGATGGAGGTCTAGGCTTCTAGCATCAGCCTGGCCCAGCTCTGGCTGCTGCAGGCACTTGGAAGAGAACTAGCAGATAGGAGATCTGTGTGTGTGTGTGTGTGTTGTGATCAGGATGATGTCACGCCGTGCCCCACCCCCACACAGAACCAACGTCCCTGCGGAAATCTCCCTGCTCCAGTCACTGTGGTTCCTCCACGTCCTGCCATGGACTTCGAGGGAAACATCAGCTCCTCTAAGAAAGCAGTTTATAAAATATTTTTGAGGGAAATTCCAGCGCCCACGGGAAGCAATGCAGGCTACGACGCAGGCAGGAGGTTACACAGTGCTTTGCAATAGTGCGGTCACATCACAGGGCGCCTGGCGTGGGCACAGCCTCAATCTGGCTTCAGCGGATGGGGACGGGGCCGGTGGCTCAGGTGTACAGGGTTCACTCACCAGCCCTACAGCATCACTTCTGGGCAGCTCTGCCACAGACGCCCTGAATACCAGCTGCACCCCCAGGCAGTCTTTCCTGTGACAGCAAACCATTCTAGCCTCTGAGGTGCAGAGGACAGGACCCACCCTTAGCCCAGGGTCCTGCCATTCACTCTCACTGGGTCACAGGACCACTTCCGACCAATCACTTTGGCCCTGCCCTGATTGGTTCAGTTTCATTACCTGGGCACCCCTGCAGCTGGATCAGAGTCAGTCCCCCTGGAACCACGGGCATGCCACAGTGAAAACTTCAAGAACTGGGAAGGAGTAAATGGAGAAGGGAAAGACCGTAGGAGCCAAAAGTATGTTCTAGAAATCAGGCCAATTCCGTGTGTGTGTGCATTTAAATATTTACTTATTTATTTGAAAGGCAGAGTGATAGAGAGAGAGAATCTTCCCTCTACTGGCTCAATCCCCAGAGGCTCCAACAGCTTGGGCTTAGGCCAGGCTGAAGCCAAGAGCCAGGAATTCCACCTGGGTTCCCCACCTGAGCAGCAGGAATGCAAATGTTTGGGCCATCTTCCACAGCTTTCCCAGGGGAATTAGCAGAAAGCTGAGCAGCCAGGACTTGAACTAGCGCCCCAAAATGGGATGCCGGTGATACAGGTAATGGCCTCACCTACTACACCACAACACAGGCAGCTTTCAAGTTCTAATTCTCCCCCAGATGCTCATTGTGCCAACCATAATACCTTCCTCAAAAAGCGACTGTGAATTATATCAGGGAAAACAGATCATGTGATTATAACTATGCATTTCACTCAGTAAAAGTGAGCTATTATTTTTAATAGATTTATTTTTATTTATTTGAAAGGCGGAGTTAGAAAGAGGGAGGGAGACAGAGAGAGGTCTTCCATTTGCTAGTTCACTCCCAAAATGGCTGCAATGGCTGGGGCTGGGCCAGGCCAAAGCCAGAGGTTTGGAACTCCATCTAGCTCTCCCACACGTGTGGCAGGGACCCAAATACTTGAGCCGTTATCTACTGCTTTCCCAAGCACGTTAGCAGGGAGCCGGACTGGAAGTGGAGCAGCCATAACTCCAACTGGGGCTCCTATGGGATGCTGGCATTGCAGGTGGTGGCTTCACCCACTGCACAACTCCAGCCACACCCAGAAGTGAGTTATTACTATGTCAGGGTGAGTGTTTGCATGAGCAGCTCAAGCCCGGTTTCCTAGCTGACCTCTCTGACTGCAGAAGCCTAGCCCTGCTCCCTGAGCTCACGTTTCCCTCTGGGTCCAGAAACACTTCCTCAGCACCTTGACCTCTTCCAAGCATTGCTAATTTTATCCAGCCTTGGTCAGAGGAATGAATCATGACCTGTGTGAAGTATTTAAGGAGACATTGCCCACCCCAAGGCTGAAATACAAGTTCACCCCCAACAGAAACGCAGTCACCAGGCATAAGGGGCCAGTGGAAGAAAATGTGTGTATTTGTTAATTAAACTTGTTTCCTGCAAATAAAAAGGCACATCCAAGAAGTGAAGAACAAAATGTAACATCGGCAAATTTAACAATTACACCTGCCTTCAGGAAAAATAACCCAAAATAGCTGGTGAGACAACAGAGAGGGGCACATCCTGATCCCGACCTGGACTTGTCAGGGAGAGCTTAGCAGCTCAGCAGCTCAAGTTCAAATCCGTATCTTCTGTTCTTTTCTCAGCCAACAAAATAAGTTGCTGCCTGACTGCCCAGTCACTGTATCAGATAAGCAAGGGTCTTAAAGGAGTTGGAGAAATGCTATTTTATATTGCGTTTGTCAACACTTCCGAGTGCTTAGTTCAAAACAGAAGCCTTCTGCTGCTTCAAAGGCCTGAGCCTGGAACTGGTGTCTCCCCCTCTAGCCCAGTGTGTCGTCAGGTTTACATTGCTCCAGTGAAACCCCTGAGACACATTCCTTAGGAAGCAAAGAGGTTCACTTTGGCCCGTGGTTCTGAAGGCTCGCTGTCCGGGGGAAAATGCTTCCCTTAAATATTTTTTTTGAAGATTCATTGTATTTATCTGAAAGGCAAAGTGGCAGGTGGAGATCTCCCATCTGCTGGTTTGGCCCAGGCTGGCTCCTTCTGAAGCCAGGAACTCCCTCTGGGTCTCCCACGTGGGTGGCAGGGGCCCAAGCACATGGGCCTTCTTCCACCGCTTTCCTGAGCGCGTTAGTAGGGATCTGGATGGGAAACAGAGCAGCCAGGACTTGAACAAGGGTTTGTACGGGATGCTGGTGTCGCAGGCAGCTTCTTCATCAACTGAGCTCACTTAGAAGAAATCAAAGCACCAAGGAGTTGTTTCAGGATCTAGGAGGGAATGTGGGCTCCGAGATCTGGCAGCCCCGTGCCTTTGCCCCTGCCAAGGGCAGCCGATTTCAATGGAGGGTGCTGGGCAAAGGAGGGACCAAGGCTGAGACAGGAAGCAGCGCGTGAGGCTGGGCCTCAGTCTCGCTCTAAAACCAGCCCTCTGCTGAGAGCCACCTGCCAAGGACATGCCAGGAGCTCAGGGCCTCGGCGCTGTGACGGAATTAGACCTCCACCCTCGCGGCAGCATCAGCTCGTGACCGTGGGGCTTCCACATCTGCAAGAGTTCAGGACCAAACCACAGCGCTCAGCTTCTAGTGAATGTGTGTGACAAAACCGGATTCTTGCTTCCAACATCTCGACCTCCTCACTCCCGAGGAAGGAAATCTGTGCATCAAGGTTCCTGTAGCCGAAAGCGGTTTCTTCCTCCAGCTGGAATTTTCCTGGATTTGCCCAGAACCCACCCAAGAATAGGAAAATGGAGACCTTCCAGGCCCCTGACATCCCTACCCTGTGTGTGTGAGGCTTCCCCTCCTTTTCTTCTTGAATGAAAAAAAATGTAAGAAGGAGAAAAAAGAAAAGAAAAAGCTAACACTGATTTGAGCATTTTCTCTGTGTCAGGCATCATGCTAGATACTTCACCTGCATCTCAGTACTTCAGGACAGCCCCTAGGAGTCTGATACTACCTCCCACCTTATTAACAATGCACCTGAGATTCAGAGACGGCCGGTGAGCGGCCCAGGGCCCCTTGCCTCCTGAGGGTAGGACTCAACTCTGCCTGACTCCAAAGCCACCCTCTGTCTGACGCTGCCTTGGATGTTGGCTTAGAATATATAATAAAGGAGCATTTTATGGCTTGAGTTGTGGGCTTGCAGAATGTGTCAACTCAAGCGGCAGACATGCAGAAAGTAAAGGCAGGCTTAGAAAGGGCGACCTCATACCGCAGATGACAGCACAGCAAAAAAGAATGTACGTGTGTGTGTCACAGACGCTTAAAATATGTACTCCACTGTGCAGCTTCACAACTTGCAGAAACTCACTGATAAGGTATTTCCTAAAATTCACAGAAAATGGAATTAAAAGACAGCCAAGCATATGAGGGAAAAGTGCATATTATACAATACTGTACTTAAATTCAAAAATTTTTGTGCCAAAATAAATTCATATTTTATTTCTATTTTTTCATGAACCCCCTGAAGTACGCTTGTGTGATCTTCAACAAGCTCGCTGTCTTTCTCATGGTTTGAATTATAGATGAATGTCCTCAAAAGGCCCATGTACTGGGGGCTGGGTCCCCAAAGCTTTTTTTTTAAAGATTTATTTATTTATTTGAGAGGCAGAGTTACAGAGAGAGAGGTCTTCCATCCACTGGTTCACTCCCCAAATTGCCACAATGGCCAGAGCTGGGCTAGTCCAAAGCCAGGAGCCAGAAGCTTCTGCCACAACTCCCAGGCAGGGGCAGGGGCCCAAGTACTTAGGCCATGTTACACTGCTTTACCAGACCATAAACAGGGAACAGGATTGGAAGTGGAGCAGCCAGGACTAGAACCGGCGCCGATATGGGATGCCAGTGCTGCAGGCAGAGGCTTAGCCTACTATGCCACAGCACCGTCCCCAGTTCTCAAAATCTTATAATGAGTGATGGATTAAGGCTGGTGACTTGATGTGACTGTGGAATCTGGGATGTGAGCCCCCTGGGAGGTCATTAGGCCACTGGGGGCTCAGCCTTGGAAGCTCTCATCAAAGTGTTGGTTCAACCTAGCTTGTGGTCCTGCCTGCTGGCTCCCTCCGCACACACTGTATCTCAGCAGAAGCCAGACTAACGGGGCTGCCTGATGCTGGGCTGCTCCCTCCAGAACTGTGAGCCCCAGTAAGCCTTCTCCCTTCCTGAGAAGTCCGTCCACGGCACTCTAGTCAGTCACGACTAGCTGAGTCACAGTCACTCACTGCCAAACCAACAGCCTAGTGTGGCCCTTCCCTTCCCGCCTGCCTTTCTTCATAAAGCCGGCACTGCCTTCTCACCCAGCGTGGTACTGAAAACAATACAGGAAAAGTAAAATGAGCGATGGGTGCTACAATCCCTACTCAAAGCCAGCTCACATGTCAGAAGGGAAGACAGAAGGCCTCAAAACTGTCCTCCGATGGGGAGACCATGCTAGGTGACAAAGCTGTCCTCTGATGGGGGGACCGTGCCAGGTGACAAAGCTGTCCTCTGATGGGGAGACCGTGCTAGGTGACAAAGCTGTCCTCATGGGGAGACCGTGCTAGGTGACAAAGCTGTCCTCTGATGCAGAGACTGTGCTAGGTGACAAAGCTGTCCTCTGATGGGGAGACTGTGCTAGGTGACAAAGCTGTCCTCTGATGGGGAGACTGTGCTAGGTGACAAAGCTGTCCTCTGATAGAGACCATGCCAGATGACAAAGCTGTCCTCTGATGGGGAGACTGCTAGGTGACAAAGCTGTCCTCATGGGGAGACTGTGGTAGGTGACAAAGCAGTCCTCTGATGGGGAGATTGTGCTAGGTGACAAAGCTGTCCTCATGGGGAGACTGTGCTAGGTGACAAAGCTGTCCTCTGATGGGGAGACCGTGCTAGGTGACAAAGCTGTCCTCATGGGGAGACCGTGCTAGGTGACAAAGCTGTCCTCATGGGGAGACCATGCCAGGTGACAAAGCTGTCCTCATGGGGAGACCATGCCAGGTGACAAAGCTGTCCTCATGGGGAGACCATGCCAGGTGACAAAACTGTCCTCCGATGGGGAGACCATGCTAGGTGACAAAGCTGTCCTCTGATGGGGAGACTGTGCTAGGTGACAAAGCTGTCCTCTGATGGGGAGACCGTGCTAGGTGACAAAGCTGTCCTCTGATGGGGAGACCGTGCTAGGTGACAAAGCTGTCCTCATGGGGAGACTGTGCTAGGTGACAAAGCTGTCCTCTGATGGGGAGACTGTGCCAGGACACTAAGCTGTCCTCTGATGGGGAGACTGTGCTAGGTGACAAAGCTGTCCTCTGATGGGGAGACTGTGCTAGGTGACAAAGCTGTCCTCTGATGGGGAGACTGTGCTAGGTGACAAAGCTGTCCTCTGATAGAGACCATGCCAGATGACAAAGCTGTCCTCTGATGGGGAGACTGTGCTAGGTGACAAAGCTGTCCTCATGGGGAGACTGTGGTAGGTGACAAAGCTGTCCTCTGATGGGGAGATTGTGCTAGGTGACAAAGCTGTCCTCATGGGGAGACTGTGCTAGGTGACAAAGCTGTCCTCTGATGGGGAGACCGTGCTAGGTGACAAAGCTGTCCTCATGGGGAGACCGTGCTAGGTGACAAAGCTGTCCTCATGGGGAGACCATGCCAGGTGACAAAGCTGTCCTCATGGGGAGACCATGCCAGGTGACAAAGCTGTCCTCATGGGGAGACCATGCCAGGTGACAAAGCTGTCCTCATGGGGAGACTGTGCTAGGTGACAAAGCTGTCCTCATGGGGAGACTGTGCTAGGTGACAAAGCTGTCCTCTGATGGGGAGACCGTGCTAGGTGACAAAGCTGTCCTCTGATGGGGAGACCGTGCTAGGTGACAAAGCTGTCCTCTGATGGGGAGACCGTGCTAGGTGACAAAGCTGTCCTCATGGGGAGACTGTGCTAGGTGACAAAGCTGTCCTCTGATGGGGAGACTGTGCCAGGACACTAAGCTGTCCTCTGATGGGGAGACTGTGGTAGGTGACAAAGCAGTCCTCTGATGGGGAGACCGTGCTAGGTGACAAAGCTGTCCTCTGATGGGGAGACCGTGCCAGGTGACAAAGCTGTCCTCTGATGGGGAGACCGTGCTAGGTGACAAAGCTGTCCTCTGATGCGGAGACCGTGCCAGGTGACAAAGCTGTCCTCTGATGGGGAGACCGTGCTAGGTGACAAAGCTGTCCTCTGATGGGGAGACTGTGCCAGGTGACAAAACTGCCCTCTGATGGGGAGACCGTGCTAGGTGACAAAGCTGTCCTCTGATGGGGAGACTGTGCCAGGTGACAAAGCTGTCCTCTGATGGGGAGACTGTGCTAGGTGACAAAGCTGTCCTCTGATGGGGAGACTGTGCTAGGTGACAAAGCTGTCCTCTGATGGGGAGACCGTGCTAGGTGACAAAGCTGTCCTCATGGGGAGACTGTGCTAGGTGACAAAGCTGTCCTCTGATGGGGAGACTGTGCCAGGACACTAAGCTGTCCTCTGATGGGGAGACTGTGCTAGGTGACAAAACTGCCCTCTGATGGGGAGACCGTGCTAGGTGACAAAGCTGTCCTCTGATGGGGAGACCGTGCCAGGTGACAAAGCTGTCCTCTGATGGGGAGACCGTGCTAGGTGACAAAGCTGTCCTCTGATGGGGAGACTGTGCCAGGTGACAAAACTGCCCTCTGATGGGGAGACCGTGCTAGGTGACAAAGCTGTCCTCTGATGGGGAGACTGTGCCAGGTGACAAAGCTGTCCTCTGATGGGGAGACTGTGCTAGGTGACAAAGCTGTCCTCTGATGGGGAGACTGTGCTAGGTGACAAAGCTGTCCTCTGATGGGGAGACCGTGCTAGGTGACAAAGCTGTCCTCTGATGGGGAGACCATGCCAGGTGACAAAGCTGTCCTCTGATGGGGAGACTGTGCTAGGTGACAAAGCTGTCCTCTGATGGGGAGACTGTGCCAGGTGACAAAGCTGTCCTCTGATGGGGAGACCGTGCCAAGTGACAAAGCTGTCCTCATGGGGAGACTGTGCCAGGACACTAAGCTGTTCTCTGATGGGAAGACTGTGCTAGGTGACAAAAGGAAACAGAGCACTGTGGCCGTGAGGCAGGGGTGACTCGTGACCCAGCCACATGGAACAGCTGGGCCGTGAAGGCTGGAGGGGACCCTGGAGGCCTGGGTGCCCACAGCGGGAAGCGGTCCCCACTGTGGCCGCCTGGCCCCCACAGCGTCCTTCCTTCCTGAGCACTGGGACACACAGTATTTCTGCTCACATTAGGCAATGGGCTCAACTTTAGAGCAAAATACATGATGCAGAACTGCTCCCAAGCACAAGCTCCTCTGTGAGTGCGCGGTGGTGCTTCCTGACACCCAGCGAATGGGCACGCGTTTGCTGCCGCACCCTATGGCCACTCCTGCTCCCGCCCCTCCTGGACAGCTGCCCCTCACCTACAGCATCCTCCCCTCTTCTCACGTTTGACTCCTGCGATGGGGCGGGGATGGGGGGTGAGGGCTGACCCAGCAGGCCGGGTCCCTGGAGGGTTCCGAGAGGATGGGATAGAAGAAGGGAGGAGACTCCAGACCCTGGAGGCGGCATGGGAACCAGGAACAGAAGCTGTGTGGAGGGAGCAGAGATAGGAGAGCCAGGGGAGCGAGAGCCAGGAGCAGCTGTTCTGTGGGTGATGAACAAAAACGCTGCAGTGACCCTGGGACCTGCAGGAGGCTCCCCGTGGACCTAGGGCCAGGGAGGCCAGGCTAGGTGGAGGCCCTGCCCCCGGGGACTCCATGCTCTTCCCCTGTCTCAGAGCCTGATGGTCCATTCTGTAACACCTAACACTCAGGAGCCAAGAGGATGGCCTTATTCCTTCGCTTCCTCCATCTAGCTCACTCCCTTGTCCACGTCATTTTTGGGAATGAAATGCACTGAATGAGAAGTCACCCCAGAAATCTCCTTCCAGAAGGTCAAGTCCAACCTGGGCTGCCGCTGCCCATCGGTGAGGACTCCCCACCGGCAGGGTGACCAGGGCCACTTCTTCTAGGGTCATGACACAGAGCAAGGCACTCAGGGTTACAGTCTTCATGATCAAGTTGTTTCCCGATGACTGCCTCCCAAGTAATGACTTGTCTGTGCTGGGTTCCCACTGAGAGCTGGCTGTCGGCGGTGCTGGCGGTGGTCTACCTCTGTTTCTGTAACGGAGTGTCATCAGTCAGCACTGCATGTGCTGGCTTCGATACTCCACAGCCACAGAACCCCAGGACCAGGCAGAAGAAGGTAAGCGGAGAGCTCAGCTGCACCTGTGCTTGGTTGGTTGCAGAGAGCACGTCCCCACAGACACTTCAAGGCTGCAGAGAGCTCTAGAAACCAAATCCCTGGAAACCAGCACACGCTGTGGCAGACATCAAGTCTCACCTGAGCAGAGGCCACTGTGCCGTCTCTTCAGGACAGGCTGGGTGGGGGGAGCGGTGTGGCAGTGATGATGTAGGTGGGCTCCTGGGCACAGGAGTGAGTGGGAAGGGCAGCCTGGTGTTCTGCCTCTCTTCCTGCCCCAGCCCTGGGATTTGTGGCAGAGCCTTGAGGGCAGAGAAGCTGAAGCCAGGAGCTGACTTCACACGAGATACAAAGAAACACCAGGGCCCCTGCAATATTGGGGTGGGTGGGAGTGGGAGAGTAGGCAGGGGCAGGATGGCACAATGGCAAGAGGGTTAGACACTGCATGGCTTGTTCCACAACCGGGGGGGGGTGGGGGGCAGTAGAAACAGGGTGGGGGTGGGGTGGGGGTGGGAGGGCCAGACAAGCCAGGACACAGGCTCCACGCTGTCTTCTAGAAGTTTTCAGAGCCAGGACAGCAACCAAGGAGGGAGCCAGAGACACAGTGGGCAAGAACTGCTCTTGAGCTACATGAGAACCCCAGAGGGGACCTGAAGAGGCTGCGTAATGCGACACTGAGGGCCCCAAGTCAGTGTGCTCAGTGAAGCTCTGCATCTGAACCCACGGAGGAACGTCCAGATTCCCTAGGGAGCAGGGCTGCCCTCCCTCAGCACCGCATCAGAATGGGGGTCCTGGTCCGTTACCCAGCACTCCACCTCGGCTCCTGTGTTCCCTCCCCCACGGCCATCTGGAAGTCCATTTGCAAAGCCCGTGCCACCCCAGTACTCTGCTTCCCTCTGCTCCAAGACAGACAAGAAGCATTGCTCTTGTGGGAAGTCAAGTCCCCTCCTCACCACGCAAAGAGCATTAGTTGTATTTGCTGGATTTCAATGCCCACTCTCTCTTTGGCCAGGGCTCCCTGTGCAATCCACAACATGTACAACCTGACCCAGCAGTGCAGACCAAGGTTTGGAATCTTCTCCCGCCACATGGCACATGTTGAAGAAAAAATAGCAGGAATAATTCTGCCCCAACAAGACACACACTGGCCCCATGGCCTATCCATCTCCCTCCCTCCCACAACAAATCGGGCAGGATGGACAGCTAGAGATGCAGCAGCCCTAAACTCAACGCGGTTACAAAGTATTAGACGCCTGAGCACACAGCAAAAATGAAATCTGCAGAGAATATTGTCCTAACAACTCAGACAATAAATAACTTTCCTAGGCATTATTTAGAGTGTTAGGATTCCCTAGGTTCCACATAGACGAGATATGGGCTTGGTTTTAGGTGCACAAGCTAAAAGCCTTGTTCAGGTAAGCAAATGAAATGCGAGGGGGTCGTTCCGCCAGCAAGGAGGGATGGTGCGTTAGAGTTGTCATTGTGGCCAGACTCTCGATGATAACTAGGACTCGTGGGCAGCCTTCCAATGTGTACGATGGATTTTGTTTTAAGGAGACAATCCCTTATCCTGCACCCAGACCCAAAGACCCCTCTCAGGATTACCACCAGCATTGATGGCATCTCTGTGGGAATTAGGAAAGGGTGCCCTTTCTGGGTGGAACTGGAGTCAATGGCAAACGACTTGTGCAGAGCAAAGAGGTATTCCAAGATGCACCACGTGGGCAGGTGTATGTGCTGGATTTCAATGCCGACCCTCTTGGCCAGGGCTCCTTGTACAACCTTACCCAGCAGCTCAGTCCAAGCTCTGGAATCTTCTCAGGCCACATGGTACATGTTGAAGAAAGAGAGCTAAATACAGCAGTACTTCTGCCCCAAGGAGACAGCTTGTGGACTGAGGGTCTCTGATCTCACTATCCCCACCTGCTCCAGTCCCCCTCAGCTACTGCCCACCCCGTGCACACTTACGAAGGAAACATCCCAGGTAAGAGCTGTTCTACGGGCAAAGCTGCTCAGTGAAGCAAACGTTAGCTTCCCATCTACTCTCGCCTGACTCCATCGTTTCTCGTACTGACCTGGGGCACAGCCTGCTCCAGTACACCAGCAGAATCGGTCACCCTGCTCCCTACCTACAGCCTTCTTCTTTCCCAAAAGGAGCTGCTGCTCCATCCTTTGCTGAGTATCCCTCCTTCAAGAAGCTGCCCTTCCGAGTGTCCAGGTTGTGCTCAGGGACCCCACCCCCCCCACCCCCTGCCTGCGTGCCTGGACTGTGGCCTGCGCTAGAAACATCCTACTGTGACTCCTGGTTTATGGGACACAAGCCACAAGAGGGCAGGAATAGGACCTTGCTCACCTCTGACCAAATCCCCAGCACCTCGCATAAAAGGTGTGTAGAATGAATGGCCTACGGCAGAAGAGTACTGACTGCGCAGTGTACTCGTTTCCTGGGCCTCTGTAACACAGCACCACAAACTGAGCGGCTGAGGACGAGAGCTTGCATTGTCTCACAGTTCCGGATGCCAGACGGCCGAAATCAAGATGGCAGCAGCAGGACCGTGCTCCTCGGGAAGGCACCAGGAATGCCCCGTCCTTGCCTCTCTCCTGGCTTTGGGCGGCCCCAGGCAGCCTTGGCTCGTAGCTGCTTCTCCCCAGCCCTCCACCGTGCCTGGCATTCTCCCTGTGTAGCTTTGTGTCATCTTCCTTCTGCACCTGTCTCTTTCTGGCTCCAATTTCCCCTTTCAATAGGGCCAAGTCAGATTGGACCCGTGGCCACCTAATGACTTCATTTTAACTTTCTTACCTCTATAAAGACCCTGTGTCCAATACCATTGCACTCTGAGTACTGAGGCTTAGGATTTCAGTATATCTTTTGGAAAACAAGGGGCCAGAAAGCATGTGCCTACGGTCTAGCCAGATCTTTAAGTGGGGAAGCTTACTTAATCTTTATGGAAACCCCACAAAGTAGGAAGCACCATTCCCATTATCCATGACATTAGGAAACTGAGGCTTCAACTAGAGGGCTCAGTCGTCTCTGCTGACTCCCATGATGACACCTGGTGAAGCCAGATTTAGCACCCGCGTGTACATGATTTCAACATGAGACAACAGCGCTGTGGTGGAGACAGGCATAGACTTGGGGCCCACTTCTGCCACCTAAACACCATGGACCCCCTTTCCTCATTTATTAGACAGGGACAAGGACACAACCTGTCTCTTCACACTGTTCTGATATAAAACAATCACCATATAAGGTGTAGCACAGGGATGGAAAAGAAGTTAACAATGCCATGTCGTGATAGCACTCTAACTAGGCCTTCCCAAGAAGTGGTGCCAGGGACAGCCCCAGAATTCAGTTAGAAAAGAACCTGAGTCTCTGGCTCGTCTCTGCGGAGGGCGAGACCTGCAAAGCAAACCCAGCCATCGTCTTGCATACAAAGAAGCCCTCAGCTTCCTCCTCAGCACCCCCACCTCCAGTCACTCTGCTCAGATACGACATTCTAGCAAAGCAGGAGTGCCCAGGGGCAGCTGCCGGCCTCCTGCTGCAGTGCCCACGGCACAGCTCTCCGCATCCAGCCCTTCTCATGTGTCCTACTGTACAAGCTCACAACAAGCGAACCACTGGGCTACTTTAACACAGCCACAATCACAGAAAGATGTCAAAGGTCCTTTCAGGCAAAGGGTACTTTAAGCAGGAGAAAAGCTGACTGTTGAGTCAGGGAAAACAAAAACACTATTTTTTAGGAAATATATTCAGTAACTAGGAACCTACAGTCCCAAAGTTCCCATCTAACCCAAGCTCCTCTTCCTTTTGTTTTTTTTTTTTTTTTTTTTTTTTTTGACAGGCAGAGTGGACAGTGAGAGAGAAAGACAGAGAGAAAGGTCTTCCTTTGCCGTTGGTTCACCCTCCAATGGCTGCCGCGGCTGGCGCGCTGTGGCCAGCGCACTGCGCTGATCCGAAGGCAGGAGCCAGGTGCTTCTCCTGGTCTCCCATGGGGTGCAGGGCCCAAGCACTTGGGCCATCCTCCACTGCACTCCCGGGCCACAGCAGAGAGCTGGCCTGGAAGAGGGGCAACCAGGACAGAATCCGGTGCACCGACCAGGACTAGAACCCGGTGTGCCGGCGCCACAAGGCTTTTGGCTTTTCGTTTTTCCTTCCTTCCCTCCCTTCCTCCTTAAAATGATGTAGACTTGGGAGCATGGTGCCAATGAAAAACAGAGGGACTGTCTCACTCCCATCACTTCCTAGCTCGTGCCCTTTGTCAAGCTACTTGCTGTAGGTCTCGGCTTCCTTGTCTGTAACACGAGGTAACAATTTCTGCTTTGCAGATCATTTCGTGGAATATGTCCCCTGTTGGTATTGGCAGGCACTCAATAAACACTTGCATTTCCTCTTCTATTTCCTTCTTTTGAGTCGTTTTTAATGGCATGCGTTAAAACAAGCACATGATTTTATTTTTATTTATTTATTTGAAAGGCACAGAGAGACAGATCGACAGAGCTCCCACATGCTGGTTCACTCCCCAGATGCCAGCAATGGTTCCCAGCCGGAGCTGAATGCAGGACTGGGGGAAGTCAATGCAGGTCTCCCACATGAGTGGCAGGAACCCATCGTCCACTGCCTCCCAGTGTTAGTCTTCCCAGGAAACTGGAGTCAGGAGCCAGAGCCAGGATGCAAACCCAAGCACTCCAATGTGGATGCACACACGCAGCCCTTAGGACAAAGGCCGGCCCCAGCACATAGTTATACAGAACATTAGAATGGCTTTAAATATAATCAAGAAAATGTGCAACTTGTCTTAAAAAAACCGAAGGGTCATCTTTGGAAGATGAAAAACTTAGGAGAGGGACCCCTGTGCTCACACAGTGGTGTGCACATGCTTGGCGTCTCATGTCGCCCACATGCTTCCAGCATGTGGAAGACTTCATTGGGAAAAACACAGAAAGGAGTTTATTCTCGGTTTATTTTCCTTAAGGGACAAGGAAGAGAAAATGAATTCATGGATGTTTTAATACTTGATGTGCCTTTCCCAATAATTCCACAGTTTTTACAAAGTGTGTACTATTGCACAAGTCTGTTCAGGCTTCTTTGATCTTGAAATACTGGCAGCCAGGATGCTATACTAGAAACTTGTTCAAAGGCATTCTTTAAATTTTTCTCCAAATGCCTTGTTCTTTGTAAGGGTGACAGTCCCTTTAACTGAGGCTGGGAACAGACTCAAATCTCCTAATAGGACAGGATCCTCTTATCCGAGAAACACAAAAGAGTAGTGGGTCCTCTTGGGCATCATAATATTTTAGAAGGTTTCTCTCCTCCCTCTCTCTCTCTCTTTGTGTATGTCTTTCTCTCTCTCTCTCTCTCTCTCTCTCTCTCTCACACACACACACACACACACACACACATGCACATACACAGGGAAAGAAGAGCAGGGATTTCTGAAGTGATGAATGCAAACAAACTGGTTCAAACACCCTAGAAAGAATGACATGGGGAGAAGACAACACTTTGTTGGGAATCTATGGCCTTGAACCCATTGACCTCAGCTCTTCAATTTAAAAACCACCACTACCCTGTGAAGTAAGACTATCCCCATTTAAATGCTTCTTTATAACAAGGTTCAAAGAGGTTAAATGAATTTACCATCATTGAAACTAACATCCCTCTAAACTAATATTTAGAACAACTGAAAGTAGAGCTATTCCTAATGGAATCACGCTTTAGATAAAGTGTACAGAGACCAGGTGTGTTTGTGTGGCGTGTGTGTGTGTGGGGGAACTGTCACCAGGGGTACAGAGTGAAGTGTGTGTGTGTGTGTGTGTGGTGAGCTGTCACCAGGGGTACGGAGTGAAGTGTGTGTGTGTGTGTGGTGAGCTGTCACCAGGGGTACGGAGTGAGGTGTGTGTGTGTGTGTGGTGTGTGTGGTGTGGGGGGGGGTGAGCTGTCACCAGGGGTACAGAGTGAAGTGCGGGGGGTGTGTGTGGTGAGCTGTCACCAGGGGTACAGAGTGAAGTGTGTGGGGTGTGTGTTAGTGTGTGGTGAGCTGTCACCAGGGATACAGAGTGAAGTGTGTATGTGTGGGGAGCAACTCGGACTAGACTAAGTTACTGGAATTAAGACTTATTCTATGCATCTGCTCTCCCACAATATGGCGCTGGGAGAGGAGTAAACAGCTTCTACGCAGCTGCCTCCAGTTCAACAAATAAACTGCAGGAGCTGCTCCTGATTGGAGGAGAGCAGCGTGCTTGGCGTGTGGGTAGCAGAGTTGGGATTGGTGGAAGAGGACTATAAAGGAGGAGAGAGACAACATGCACCAGGAACATCCGGATAACATCTGAGCAGCCCCCAAGAGAGCCGGCCGGCGGTGTGCCGCTCCCCCGCGGAAGTGGGGAAAGTGGCAGGGGGAGCCGCCCCTCCACGGAGGTGGAGGGATCGGCAGCCAACCCGGGAAGGACCAGCAGCAAACCCGGGAAGGGCCGAGCAGACAAAAGAACAGCACAGGGTCTAGTGTCGTTCCTCCACGAAGAGGAGGAGCGACATGTATGGTGTGTGGTGTGTGTGGTGAGCTGTCACCAGGCGTACGGAGTGAACAAGGCTGAGGATTTGGTGTGAGCACAGTATCTGCTCTCAGGGTCTGGACTGCGGTCAAAATGTTGGCAAGAATGCCTTCCTCTGGGAGCCTCCTTGCTCTCGCAGCTGCTGTGGCCTTCAGACTCTACCGCTGGAGTGTGCATTTGGCACAGAAGTTAAGACACTCGTTGGGGGTGGCTCTGCACAGCAAGTTGTCTCTGGTATTTCTGGTGGTACCTGAGCTAACACACCACTCACGTGCCTGGCTCCCGGCCCCCTCCTCTACCTGCAAGTGATTGCATCTCTGTGGCTTTTTCCCGTAGCCACATCTTCCTGAGTCTCTCCGGCCCCGGTCCACCTTGAAGGGCCCACCTGGATAACCCAAGGTCCATCTCCACGTCTGAAGGTCCTTACATTAATCCACCTGCAGGCAGCAGATGCCGCCAGGGTCTGGGAGGTGGACGTCTTAGGGACCACTAGTCTGCCTTCCCTGCTGCTTCACTGGGGCCGCCAGAGTGCCTGACTCAGCTGAGACCCTTCCCAGATTTACAAAACAAAATGAATCCCTTGTTAGATTAAAACAGCCAAGCTCTGTGCTACCAAGAAACAGCAAATTCCAGAGAATCCTGAGTTGTGAGCTGTCAGTCACACAGAGGCAACGGCTTCATCTGCGCTAGCAGGGTCAGTGTACGAGGTCTTTGTGTAATCAGAACATTAAACACAGAATAACCATGCGATCTGGCAGTTCCACTGAGGCATGGATACACGGAAGGATCAGAATGAGGGCTGTGAACAGATGTCGGTCCAGCCATGTTCATAGCAGCACAGTTCACAGCAGCCACAAAGGAAGGGCAACCCAGCGCCCATCGTGATGAATACAGACACAAAGGCAGCACATGCATAGATGAGTTATTGTTCAGCCTTTAAAAGGAAGGAGATTCTGACACACACCACACCCTGGGTGAGCTCTGACCTGATGCTCACAGAATCAGCCAGTCACAAACGGAAAACACTGTGTGGTTCCTCTTACATGAGGTGTCCAGAGGAGTCAAAGTCACGGGGACAGGAAGTAGAGTGGAGAGTGTCAGGGCTGGAGGAGAGGGGGAAAGGCACGTTGTTTTACAATGGGTAGATCTGCCAGAAAATAAAGTTCTGGAGGTGATGGCTGCCCAACAAAATGAACATCTATACCACTGAACTGTACTTGGCGAATACGGGGAGAGGTGCCTGGCGCAGAGGTTACGAGACCACTCGGGTGCCCACACCCCATATCAGAGTGCCAGGGTTCAAGTCCCAGCTCTGCTCTCCGTACCCATTTCCTGCTAACAGGCACCCTGGGAGGCGGCAGGCATCGGATCAAGTACTTGTGTCCCAGAACCTACACACTGGGTCAAGGACTTGGACCCAGGTGGGATATCTGGATTGAATTCCTAGCTCCCACCTTAGGCCTGGCCCAGCCCCAGCTGTTTTGGGCATTTGGGGAGTGAACCAGTAGATGGAAGATTCATTCTTTCTTTCTCTTTCTCTCTCTCTCTCTCTCTCTCTCTCCACCCCCACAATATCTCTACCTCTCAAATAACTTAATTTTTAAGTGGTTAAGATGGGGATATTTTATGTTATATATATTTTACCACAATAAATGTATTTGTGGGTTTTTCTTTTTCTGTTTCCACTAAGAGAAGGCACCCACAGAGCTCCAAATCTTAAGATTCAGACCATAAACCCAGACTGTGCACCTGCCAGTCTCCATGTCAAGCATGTGCCCCCGGATGCTTGAATGTCCCTGAAACATCCCAGTTTCTTGGCTGTGCCTCTGTCCTGGCCCCTCTCCTTGTTGGAAACAAGAACACACGCCTCTCTGGGGCAGCTCACCAGACCTGCCACAAGCCAACAGACGTGCAAATCCCTGGATGAGAGTAGAGTAACAGCCGGGCTCAGCCCCAAGAGTTCCCAGGTCCTCAGCAGCCTCCATGATGCAGGTGCCCGGGGTCCCCCCCTGCAGTCAATCAGCTCCTCGGAGAGGTACAAAGGGTCGGAGAGGAGGGCAAAGACCACTGCTCCAGTCAGCATTTTGCTACTGTAAAGAAATACCTGAGGGAGGCTACCCTTGAGTGAACAGGGGGCTACGTGGACTCACTGTTCTGGAAGAACAAGGGCCAAATGGCACAGAACAGGCTTGTATGAGGGCACCCCTTGCTGCACCCTACCATGGTGGAGCATTCGTGTCTGTGTTTCTAGCTCTCTCCTTAAAAAGTCAACACAGTTCAATCATGGAGCCTCCACCGTAATGACTTCATCAAATCACAACACTTCTTAAGAGCCCTGCCTCCAATCATCATGATTAGATTAAATGTCTGCCTTTTAGTCCCATAAACAGAATTGGGAGGGGGGAGTTGTTGTGGCACAGCCAATTAAGCTGCCTCTTGCAACAATGGCACCCCACATCTGTGAGCTGGTTGGAATTTTGGCTACTCTGCTTCCAATCCAGTTTCCTGCTAAAGCAGCTGGTTATGGCCCAAGGGCTTGGCCCCTGCCACCCACATGGGAGACCAGGATGGAGTTCCAGGCTCCTGGCTTCAGCCTGGCCCAGCACTGGTTGCTTCTACTACTTGGAGAATGAACCAACAGATGGAAGATATTTCTCTTTCTCTCTCTCTCTCTCTCCCATTCCCCGCAAGTCTGCATTTCAAATAATCTTTTCAGCAATTGAATTAATACAAGCATTTGAGGGGACAAAGATTCAAACCACAGAAACCATGTTCTGAGATGGGAACCGGTAACCCTTGAAGATGGTAAGTCTGTGGCTAAAGAGATGAGCCTGTAATAGACTAAACAACACCAGGGCACACAGAGAATGATCAACAAGAGGGAGCTCCTAACCTGACCCATTGGTATTGCTACCAAATGACTTGAGATATGCTCAAATCTCATCAAAAGTGTATGCTGATGTCTAGTTTACCACTGCTATGGCAAAATACCCAGTCTGGGTATTTCACATAAACAGGTTTATTTAGCTCAAGTTTTGGAAGGTCCAAGAGCGTGACAGCAGCTTTTTCCTGACTCTGGTGAGGGCTTCATGGAGGATGACTTCACAATGGTGGGCGGAGCAAGGGTGATCACAGGACAGGACAGGATCACAAGACAAGACAGGAAGCCAGAGAGCAGGGAGGGCCAGTCTTGCTCTTTTGTCCTGGGAACGAGTCAGGGTTTCATGAGAGCTGCACTAAACCCTTCCTCGAATCGTGCCCTCAGTAACCTAATGACTTCTCCCTAAGCTCCACCTCTTCTAAGTCCCACCCCTCTCAACATCAGCTTACTGCAACCAAGCCTCCCAGGCACAAATCCCTGGGAGATACACTCAGGCCACACACAAACCAGAGCAGCTGTGCATAGCATCAAACTCAAGAATAACAGACCTCAATGAAGCCCTTTCTCACCCAAGTGGTCCTTTTCCAGGAAGTTTAGGAAAAGAGCATCAACAGGATCAAATCTATGTCTCGGGCCCACGTGAGACTTCCCATCCACCTGGCAAGTAGGATTAAACTCTTGTCCCAACACCAGGGTCTCCATCTCGAGGGCTGAATTATTTCAGGTATCTCTTTGTCGTGCTCATCCTGTAACTCCAAGCACTCCAGTCCCCTGACAGCTACATTCCTCTCAGCATCTAAATGAACTCAGGATTCTCCATCTAACAGCAGGCCTCTCCCAGATCTGTCAGATGAGCCACTTCTTCTGATTCTGCTTATTACAGGGAGAAATGATAAAAATTTAATTTCTAAATGTATCAGCCCAAGAGTAAAGTCCTCCCTGATGAAGCACCCGAGTTCTAGTCAATTCCTTAAACGTGTAAGTGCTGGCCTCTTTTTTATCTGCAAAGTAAAAATGAGGTCAAACTTTAGTTTGCAAAGAATGATTGAGTGTTGGGGGGAAAAAAACTTCATGAATTATACATTTGAGTAAACACAAGTTAGACCCTTCATTTATTTTACAAGTGTCACTGGATTTTAAATTTACACCACCAGTCAGGTAGGAAAAGAAAGTGTAGATTTTTTTAGTTTGGGTCTGTAACCGGTTCAGTCTTCCTGCTGAGCACCCATTTATCAGGTGGCAGAGGAAAGACAATAAATTCACAGAACAGTTTCAACTTTATTTAGATGCAGTCAGGTAAGCGGCCCCTTTGGTGGTCATTTTTGAGGAAATGCTACATCCACGCCCTTTGTCCATGCCCGTTCCTTCCAAGATCCTATCTCATGTGCAGGGGAGGCAGGTGCCTGCGACCTCATGGTGAGAACGTGAGGCTATGTGGGGACCCAAGGATTACCCTCAGCCCTGACTTGTCTCGGCCAGTCTGGTCCAGAGGCTGAGTTGACCTGATCCTGTCTGTTGGATCAGCCAGCCCGCTGCTGGTGCCCGCGCCTCACATACACGTGGCCATTCTCTCCCAGTGGGATCTGCTGCTGACCCCGTCTCCTCACAGCGCTCAGTGGTCAATGGGTCACTGAGTCTCAGTCCCTGTCCTGGCTCTGTGGGGCTGCCCCTCACCTTCCCACAACTGGCCTCAGAACAGACTCGGGGGCTTTCCACTCGGCATGAGTGAAAAGCAACGTAGGGACAACAGAGTTGAGTACATGCACTCTGTCCAGCCTTGCCTACCGCCATCCGTCTCAGTCCATTCTGTTTCCGTAACAGGATACCTGATGCTGACTAATGCATAAGCATATCTGTTTGGTGAGGACCCCCAGCTGCATCAGCACACGGTGGGGAAGCAGGCATGTGGAAGGGAGGGAGAGGCCACAAGGGAGCAGTGGAGGCAAGAGAGTGAGCTGAGAAAGCCACACACCCTCGCTGTGAGCAGTCCAGTCCTCAGACACCTGATGTACTCCCACAAGGCAGGCACGAATCCCTTCCGGGGGGGGTACCCCAACACCTAATCGTCTCCCACTGGGACCCACTTCCCAAAGGTTCCACCACTCTCACACCTGTACAGCGAAGACCAAGCCTCGAGCACAGAACCTCTGGGAGACAAACCATATCCAACCACAGCATCTGACCGCGGAGGGTCACTTCCCGCCGGGGGGGAGTCTGCACAGGGAGTTCTCCAGCCCTCTCTCCACCACTGCCTTCTCTTTATTGGATCTGCCCCTCAGTGTTGTGCTGGAGCCTGAATGGTGGACTCTATAATGTGTTACAGTGTTTGCCTGTTACTACAGTGTAACCATCCCACTATGTTCAGTCTGAACCCCCCAGCTATTTAGTAGTCAGATTGTAAAATCTCTTGAAATTCTAACAGTCAATTTGCAAGAACTGACACAAGTCAGCACCAACACTGCCATCTGACAGTCTCAGTCCTCACGGGATGAAGACAGACCTTGCAACGAGCTTCCCGCTGTTTACCTCTCCTGCCTCTTTCTTTCTCCCTATATTTTTTCTCATTATCTTCTAGGATGAGAATTGATGGGTTTTCCCTCTTTTTTCTACCCACACCAGTAAGCCGCAGAGCCAAGACATGCATCTTCTGCACCCGAAGGCATAAAATAGGATCTGAGCCCCATAGCTTGGTCCCTAAGAGGCTAAATAGGAATTTAAAATATGAGAAAATGTTTTCCTCTTCCAAATCCTACTGCTAGGCTGTTGGAGCTGATTTTGAATGTCCGAAGCTGAACGTGTCCTCTTACTCACGCTGAATCATTTCTACTGATCTGTCTTCACGTTTACTAGTGCTTTCCCCAGTCAAATCCATGAAGCCCACTTAGCTTTCTAAAAATTTGGTTACTGTATTTTTCACATCTAAAATTCCCATTTAGGAATGGGCATTTGGCACAGCAGTTTAGACACCATCTGAGACACCTACATCCCATATCAGGGTGCTCGGCTTTCAATCTGAATGCCCCGGGAGCTGGCAGGTGATGCTCAGGTAGCAGGTCCCCACCACCCCTGCTATGGTTTCCACTCACTGCCCTCGGCTGCTTTGCTGGGACTTCCTGTCTTTCCAGTGACTTCGAGAGGAATCGCCATGACTTCTCGGGGCTTGTTTATACTGCCCTGAGCCCTGGTCAGGTAATTTCAGCATCTGGGACACCCTGGCTCTGGTGTTTGCTCTGAGTTTCTATTTTTGGTTTTTCTTTTTCTTTTTTTTTTTTTTTTTTTTTAAATATTTTTTTTATTTATTTATTTTTTTTTATTTTTTTTATTTTTTGACAGGCAGAGTGGACAGTGAGAGAGAGAGACAGAGAGAAAGGTCTTCCTTTTGCCGTTGATTCACCCTCCAATGGCCGCCGCGGCTGGCGCGCTGCGGCCGGCACACCGCGCTGATCCGATGGCAGGAGCCAGGAGCCAGGTGCTTTTCCTGGTCTCCCATGGGGTGCAGGGCCCAAGCACCTGGGCCATCCTCCACTGCACTCCCTGGCCACAGCAGAGGGCTGGCCTGGAAGAGGGGCAACCGGGACAGAATCCGGTGCCCCGGTTTTTCTTTTTCTTTTTAACTGCACAAGTTAAGATTTTCCTGGTTCTTTGTGTGCCAACTAATTTCAAATGGTTTCTTGGATATTATATTTTTAGACTCTATTTCTTATTTAAACTCTAGGAATTGTTGATATTTTCTCTTTTAAAAAAGATGCATTTACTTATTTGAATGATAGAGAGCAAGAGGGAAGGACAAGAGAGGTATCCTCCATCTGCTGGTTCACTTCCCAGGTGTCTGCAACAGCTGAGGCTGGGCCAGGCTGCAGCCAGGAGCCTGAACTCCCTCTGGGTTTCCCATGCAGGTGGCAGGGCCCCAAGTATCTGAGTCAACGTCCACTGCCTTCCCAGACACATTAGCAGCAGCTGGATGGGAAGCTACCTGTGCTCTGATACGGGATGCCAGCATCGCAGTGGTCTAACCCGCGGTGCCACCATGCCATCCCCTACCCACGGGGCTTCAATATCAGTTCTGTTTTCAAAGCGTTTGTGCTACTCAACTGTGTTGCACACGCAAGCCACCAGCTGCAGGCCTGGGTTTATGGTTTATTTCATAGTTCTGTTCTTATAGTCTTTGATGCTCCATTTATAGTGAGAGTCACACATGTGCAGCTTGGGGAGGGGTGAACCCAGGGGTTCATAAACGGTTTTATGAGGCTGATTTTCTGAGCTCCTCCTTCTCCACAATTTCACCAGTATTTTCGGGTCCCCTGGGGCTCCCTTTCTCAGTCTTCAGCAAGAAAGCTAGGACTTTAACTACCTCACTCTGCTACACACTTGTTGTATTTGAGCCCTGTCTACTATCAAACAAGAAAAAAAAATGTTTTTAAAGTAACAGAGTTCAGCCTAGCCTCTTAGATCACAGCTCCTTCAACTGGAAGGGAAGTTTCCCTCCCTCGGAACTTTTTCAAAGATTTACTTACTTGAAAATCAGACAGAGCTCTTCCACCTGCTGCTGGTCCGGAATGCAGCCAGGAGCAGCAACTCCACTCAGTCTCCCGCATGGGCCAGCCTCCACTGCTTCCCAGGTGCGTTAGCAGGTCACCGGATCGCAAGCGGAGCAGCTGCGACTCACACCAGCACTCTGACATGGGACGGGGCATCCCGAGCAGTGGTGCAGCCCACTGCACCACGGCCTCCACTCCTGCCTCATGATTTTACATTCCTGTGAGTGCCCATTACGCCACCGTCCCTACCGCCACCTCAGAACTGCTTGGGGACTGGCATCCAAGAGGAAGAGGAGAAAGGGGACACTGGAAATGTTCCCTACTCTTTCTTGGCATCAGGAGACCTCTTCCACTCCTCAACCCTGAACCAGAAGGCTTCTCCTGGATTTTTCTCTCTGCCAATGCCCCCTTCCAGGTCTTGGCCCAGGCTGAATCCAGGAAACACTAAAGGAGGGGAAACACGACAGCTCACTACTGGCTCAGCAGGACGTACAGTCTAGTCTTCTCCCCCAACACACCTGCTGCACGTACTTCCCAGAGTCCTCCCTCAGCCACTCCATGCACCCCGCCCAGGGCTGACGGAAGACTTCAGTGGGTGGCACGGGAACAGCGCATCTGATCCATCTTATGTGGAACCAGAACCCCATGATGCAATCAAGGGAACTTCCTAAAGTATAAATCTGGTCGGGTCACTGCTCAGTCTTCACGGCTGCCCTCATCCATCGGTGCCGCCAGCCGTTCGGCGCTCCGGCCTCTCCAGCTCCCATCATCCCAGCCTTGCACTCTAGGCAGCAGCAACCCTGAGCCGGATGGGCAGCGCTCTCCCAGCCTCCATGCGGCTCCCTTGCCTCACGGGCTTCTCCCATGTTGCCCGGGTACTTTCCCCAGGTCTCAGTAGAGATGAAGCTCTCCCTGGGAAACCGTCTGTCACCCACATGAATGGCTCACTTTGCCTACTGTGAGCTCCCACTGCCTCCGATGACAGCACCTGGCCACCGCCTGCTCCCCGGTCCGTGGGCCTTTCTGCCTGCCCCACCTCCTAGGAAGGTGCCGTGCTTTGACCAAGGCGACCTGGTGTGCTTCATGCTGCAGTAACAGAGTACCTGAGCCTGAGCAATCTGTGAGGAGCCAAGGTCTGCTTCTTGGAGTTCTGGAGGACTGAGGGCCCCAACTCTGTGGAGAGCCTTTACGTCGTGTCATCCCACACCGGAAGGAAAAAGGGTGGGGGAGGACGGGGAAGAGGGGAGAGGGCCAAGTGCAGCCTCTTCTCAGCAACCTGCTCCCGTGGTAACGGACCCGCCTCCAGGACGACAGCATCCATCCTCCCGTGGACCCAGTCACCTCTCAGCACTGCTGCCTTCACGTGAACTCCGGGGGACACAGCGGAGCCACAGCAGTGTCTGGCACAGAGCGGGTTCTCCACGGCTAACTGTGGAACTGAACCCTGTGGGCACCAGCAGTGCTCCTGGGAAGATTTCCTACCTCAAAACTCCCGCCTCCTGGGTCGAGATCCCCGACAACTGCCCGTCGTTGGTTCTTGGGGGTGATGACACCTGCCCTGCCCCCAACCCTCACCGTCTGAGCCACCAGATCCCCAGCCTATCCTCTGAACCACATGGCTGAGCACTGCTCCCTGAAATGAGCGCCCTGGACCCGTCACCACCTGTGGAACTGAATGGTCTCCATGCCCACAGCACCTCCCTTGTTGGATCCACTCATAACCACAGACGCTGACAAAGTGGACCAGGATTTCACGGCTCACTTTACCTCCCTGCCAGACCTGCCAGCCTACACCAGCGCCTACCTAAAAGCCATCTAATATGCAAGCCCTAGATAAAATCTGAAAGTTTCTAGGAGCCACATTTTTAGAAAGAGAAAAAGAAAACAGTTGAAATTAATTCAACAATATATTTTAATTATAGCACAGTAGAGTAACTATTGCTGAGAGCCATTATGTACTTCAACATATCTACCATGGAGGATCTTAAATATTTCTAACACATGAAAAAATGATAAATGTTTGAAATGAGGGATACACCAATTACCCTGACCTGATCATCATACAATGTATACATGGACTGAAATCACACTGTACCCCATAAATATATACAATTATTATGTTCTTTAAAAATAATAAAAATATATTTACCTAACTTAGTTATCCAAAATATTATGACACATAATCAGCATTTTTAAAAAATGCTTAGCAAGATTTTCTACATTCTGCCATTACACATTGTAATCAACTCTCCACAATAAAATATAAAGAAAAGATTCTAAAGTGTGCATGAGAGAAACGCTACATTACATTCAGAGGATCTCCAATTAGACTCACAGCTGACTTTTCATCAGAAACCTTTCAGGTTAGGAGAGAATGGCGAGATATATTCCAAGTCTTAAGAGAAAAAAAAACTGTCAACCCAGAATACTGTACCCTGCAAATCTATCATTTATGAATGAAGGTGAAAAATAAAGACCTTCCATAACAAACAGAAATTGAAAGGATTTGTTACCACCTATCCATCCTTGCAAAAGATGCTTAAGGATGTGCTGCACACAGAAACATGGTTATCACTAAGAAAGAAGGTAAAGGAAGAAAATCTTCCAGTAAAAGTACAAAGGAAATCCAAAGTAAAAAATAGGGAGTATTTATGGAAAGATGGCAGGGCAAAGTCATTACTTATCAATAGTCACCTTGAATGTAAATGGCCACAGCTCTCCAGTTAAAAGACACAGACTGGCTGAATGGATTAAAAAACAAAACCCATTTATTTGCTGCCTACAAGAAACACATCTCAACAACAAAGATACTCAAAGACTAAAAGTGAAAGGATGGGAAAAGATTCCATGCTAGCAGAAACCAAAAAAGAGCTGGTATAGCCATCCTAATATCAGACAAAATAGACTTTAACAAAAAAACTGTTAAGAGACAAAGAAGGGCACTAAGTAATGATTAAGGGATCAATTCAACAGGAAGATATAACTATTATACATGTATATGCACCTAATTACAGGTCACCTGGATATTTTTAAAAAAGGTTAATAGATTTAAAGGGAGGCATAGACTCCAATACAGTAGTTATGGGGGACTTCAATACCCCACTTTCAGCAATGGACAGATCAACCAGACAGAAAATAAGCAAGGAAACAACAAAGTTAATCGACACTATAGACCAAACGGATCTAATGGATATCTGCAGAACTTTCCATCCTATGGTCAAAAACACATATTCTTCTCACCAATGCATGGAACTTTCTCTAGGATTGATCATATGCTAGGCCATAAAGTAAGTCTTAATCATACCATGGATCTTCTCTGACCACAATGGAATGAAGCTGGAAACCAGCAACTCAGGAATCTCTAGAACATATGCAAACACATGAATATGCTCCTGAATAAACAGTGGGTCATTCAAGAAATCAAAAGAGAAATTAAAAACGTTAGGGAAAAAATGAAGACGACAATACAACATATCAAAACATATGGGATTCAGCAAAAGCAGTGTTAAGAGGAAAGTTTATAGCAATTGGTACCTACATGAAGAAATTGGAAAGGTACCAAATAAATGAGCTATCAGCACATCTCAAGGACCCAGAAAAACAGCAAACCAAACCCAAAACTAATAGAAGAAAGAAATAATTAAATTTAGAGGAGAAATAAAACTGAATCCAAAAAAATAATATAAAAGATCAGCAAAAAAAAGAGCTGGTTTTTGAAAAAATAAACAAAATTGCCACACCATTGGCCCAACTAATCAAAAAAAGGGGAGAGAAAACCCAAATTAATAAATTAGAGATGAAAAAAGAAATGTAGCATGAGACACCACAGAAGTAAAAAGAATCATCTGAAATTACTACAAAGAGCTGTATGGCAACAAACCAGGAAACCTAGAAGAAAAGGACAGATTCCTGGACACACACGACCTACCTAAATTGCGCCATGAAGACATAGAGAACCTAAACAGGCCCATTACCAAGATGGAAGTTGAATCAGTAATAAAGACCCTCCCAAGAAAGAAAAGCCTAGGACTGGATGGCTTTACTGCTGAATTCTAGCATACATGTAAAGAACTAACTCCAGTTCCTCTTAAACTATTCAAAACAATTGAAAGGGAGGGAACCCTCACAAATTCTATGAAGCCAGCATCACCTTACTTCCTAACCTTAAAAAGATGCAACAGAGAAAGAGAATACAGACCAATTTCCCTGATGAAAATTTTATGATGACACAAAAATCCTTAACAAAATACCAGCCAAATCCAATAATACATCAGGAAGATCATTCACGTGGAATAAGTGGGATTTGTCCCTGGTATGCAGGGATGGGTCAACATTCACAAATCAATCAATGTGATACATCAAATTAACAAACAAAAGAACAAAAACCATATCATTATCGCAATAGATAGAGAAAACATTTGATTTTTTTTTTTTTGACAGGCAGAGTGGACAGTGAGAGAGAGAGAGACAGAGAGAAAGGTCATCCTTTGCCGTTTGTTCACCCTCCAATGGCTGCCGCGGCCGGCGCACCGCGCTGATCCAACAGCAGGAGCCAGGTACTTCTCCTGGTCTCCCATGGGGTGCAGGGCCCAAGCACTTGGCCCATCCTCCACTGCACTCCCTGGCCACAGCAGAGAGCTGGCCTGGAAGAGGGGCAACCGGGACAGAATCCGGCGCCCCGACCGGGACCAGAACCCGGTGTGCCAGCGCCGCAAGGTGGAGGATTAGCCTAGTGAGCCACGGCGCCGGCCAAAAGCATTTGATAAAATACAACACCCCTCCATGACGAAAACTCTAAGTAAATTGGGTATAGAAGGAACATTCCTCAACACAAGCAAAGTAATTTATGACAAATCCATGGCCAGCATCCTACTGAATGGTTGGAAAAGCTGAAAGCATTCTCACTGAGATGTGGAACCAGACAAGGATGCCCACTCTCACCATTGCTATTCAATAAAGTCCTGGTAGTTTTAGCCAGAGCCATTAGGCAAGAAAAAGAAATCAAAGGGATACAATTTGGGAAGGAGGAAGTCAAACTATCCCTATTTGCAGATGACAAGATTCTTTACTTAGGGGATCCAAAAGACTCCACTAAGAGACTACTGGAACTCATAGAAGAGTTTGGTACAATAGCAGGATATAAAACCAATACACAAAATCAACAGCCTTTGTATACACAGACAATGCCATGGCTGAGGAAGAACTTCTAAGATCAATCCCATTCACAATAGCTGCAAAAAAATATCAAATACCTTGGCATAAATTTAACCAATGATGTCAAAGATCTCTATGATGAGAATTACAAAACAATAAAGAAAGAAATAGAATATACAGAAAAATGGAAAAATCATCCATGTTCAATGGATTGGAAAATTCAATATCATCCAAGTGTCCATACTACAAAAAGCAACTAAGAGATTTAAAGTGATACCAATCAAAATACCAAGGCATTCTTCTCAGATATAGAAAAAACAATGCTGAAATTCATATGAAAATATAGGAAACCTCCAAATAGCTAAAGCAATCTTATACAACAAAAACAAAGCTGGATGCATCACAATACCAGATTTCAAGACATACTACAGGGCAGTTATAATCAAAACAGCCTGGTACTCGTAAAAACAGACAGACAGACAAATGGACAGAATAGAAAAGCCAGAAATCAATCCATGCATCTACAGCCAACCTATCTTTGACAAAGGAGCTATAATCAACCCCTGGAGCAAGGACAGTCTCCTCAACCAACAGCGCTGGGAAAATTGGATCTCTGTGTGCAGAAGTATGAAGCAAGACCCCTGCCTTACGCCTTACACCTTACACAAAAATCCACTCAAAATGGATTACAGACTTAAATCTATGATCTGATTCCATCAAATTATTAGATAACATTGGGGAAAACCTGCAAGACATTGGCATAGCCACAAAGACTTCTTGGAAAAGACCCCAGAGGCACAGGCAATCATAGCCACAATTAACAAATGTGATTATATCAACCTGAAAAGCTTCTGTACCACAAAACAAACACTCAACAAAGTGAAGAGGCAATGGACAGAATGGGAGAAATTATCTGTGAACTATGCAACTATTGAGAAAGGATTAATTACCAGAATATATAAACAGATCAAGAAATTCAACAACAAAACAAACAACCCAGTTAAGAAATGAGCAAAGGACTTAAATGGGCATTTTTCAAGAGAGGAAATCCAAATGGCCAACAGACACATGAAAAAATGCTCAGGATCACCTCACCCCAGTTAGAATGACTTTCATACAGAAATCGACAAATAACAAATGCTGGCAAAGATGCAGGGAAAAAGGTCCCCTAATCCACTGTTGGTGGGAATGTAAACTGGTACAGCCACTGTGGAAGACAGTATGGAGATACCTCAGAAATCTGAATACAGACCTACCATATGACCCAGTCATCCCACTCCTAGGAATTTACCCAAGGGAAATGCAATCAGCATATGAAAGAGTTATCTGTACCCACATGTTTATTGCAGCTCAGTTCACAATAGCTAAGATATGGAATCAACCAAAATGCCTGTCAACTGAAGCCTGGAAACAGCTTACAATTTTATTCTTTTTAGTATTTTCTTTTTCTACTTAATACCATTGGTTGAACTCTTTAATTAATGCACAATTATTCTTAGGTGTTTAAATTTAACTGAAAAAAATGATCCCTGTTAAAAATAAGAGTGTGAATAAGAGAGGGAGGAGATGTACAGTTTGGCACACACTTACTTGGACTTACCCCTAATGGTAGAGCTAGAAACATGCCATGGGACTCCAAATCGCACTAAGTTGGCATGTATCGATGCCATCTTACTAATTAAAGTGATCAGTTTAAGTTCATAACGGATCATAAAGATAAGATTAAGTGTCAAAGGGATCACATAAATAAGACCGGTGTCTGCTAATAATAATTGATAGAATTAAAAAGGAGAGAACAATCCAACATGGGAAGCAGGATACCCAGCAGACTCAGAATGGCAAATGCCCTAAACAGCACTCTGGCCTCAGAATCAGCCCTTAAGGCATTTCAGATCTGGCTAAAAAGCCCATGAGAGTTTCTCAGGCATGGAAAGCCAAGACACTGTGGCAAAAAAAAAAAAAAAAAAAAAAAAAAAAAAAACAACAAAAACCTAAATGAAAGATCTCTGTGAGATCAAGTGGGAAGAATGGGCCATCAAAAAAAGAGGTACCTTTCTCTGAAGGGAGGAGAGAACTTCCACTTTGACTATGGCCTTGTCTAAATATGATCAGAGTTTGTGAACTCAAGAGGCTTCCATAGCCTTGGCAGCTCATGACAAGAGTCTTGGGTGATTACTGACGTCATAAATAAGAGTGTCAATTGTTAAATCAACAACAAGAGTCTCTGTGCACTTACTCCCTATGTAGGATCTCTGTCCTTAAGGTGTTGTACTATGCGAATTAACTGTAAAACTAGTTTTCAAACAGTACTTTATACTTTGTGTGGGTGCAATCTGTTGAAATTTTTACTTAGTATACACTAGGTTCGTCTTCTGTATATAAAGATAATTAAAAATGAATCAATGAAGACTGGGATGGGAGAGGGAGTGGAAGATGGGATGGTTGTGTGTGGGAGGGAGCTTATGGGGGGGAAAGCCACTATAATTCAAAAGTTGTACTTTCTAAATTTATATTTATTAAATTAAAGTTTTCTAAAAAAAAACTGAAGCCTGGATAAAGAAATTATGGTATATGTACACCAATGGAAAACTACATAGTGGTAAACAAAAATCCTCTCATTTGCAACAAAATGGATGAAGCTGGAAAACATCATATTTAGTGAAATAAGCCAGCCCCAGAAAGACAAATACCACATGTTCTCCCTGACCTGTGATAACTAACAGAGCGCCTAAAAGGCAATCCACAGAGGTGAAATGTGAAATTGACACTTTGAGAAGCAATGACTTTGAACAGCCCTTGTCTCAACTGTTGAGGAAGTTTTTTTCATACTACTGTTGAACTCTTTACAACTTAGAGCTAATCCTATGTATATAAAGTTAATTAAAAATAGATCTTAGTAAAAAAAAAATAGAATGGGAATAGGAGAGGGAGGAGGAAGAAGAATAGGAGTGTGGGTGGGAGGGCAGGTACAGTGGGAGGAATCCCCATGTTCCTAAAGTTGTAACTGTGAAATATATGAAGTTTGTATTCCTAAAGAAACAGTTTCTGGGGGGAGGGAGCTATTCTACATTCTTATTTTCATACTAAGACTTCAAAATCCAGCTCGTATCTGACACTTTACAGCACAGCTCCATGTGGAGCAGCTCCATGTCAAGTGCTCAGTGTCCACACGTGGCCTGTGGGCACCACAGCGGGCAGCATGCGGCCGGAGACTGGGTACCGATACTACTAACAGTAATCACCAGCATACGGCCAGAGACTGGGTACCGACATCACTAACAGTAATCGCCAGCATGCGGCCGGAGACTGGGTACTGACATCACTAACAGTAATCGCCAGCATGCGGCCGGAGACTGGGTACCAATACTACTAACAGTAATCGCCAGCATACGGCCGGAGACTGGGTACCGACACCACTAACAGTAATCGCCAGCATGCGGCCGGAGACTGGGTACCGACACCACTAACAGTAATCGCCAGCATATGGCCGGAGACTGGGTACCGACACCACTAACAGTAATCGCCAGCATACGGCTGGAGACTGGGTACCGACACCACTAACAGTAATCGCCAGCATACGGCCAGAGACTGGGTACCGACATCACTAACAGTAATCGCCAGCATACGGCCGGAGACTGGGTACCGACATCACTAACAGTAATCGCCAGCATACGGCCGGAGACTGGGTACCGATACTACTAACAGTAATCGCCAGCATACAGCCGGAGACTGGGTACCGACACCACTAACAGTAATCGCCAGCATACGGTCGCCAGCATACGGCCGGAGACTGGGTACCGACACCACTAACAGTAATCGCCAGCATACGGCCGGAGACTGGGTACCGACACCACTAACAGTAATCGCCAGCATACGGTCGCCAGCATGCGGCCGGAGACTGGGTACCGACATCACTAACAGTAATCGCCAGCATACGGCCGGAGACTGGGTACCGACACCACTAACAGTAATCGCCAGCATACGGCCGGAGACTGGGTACCGACATCACTAACAGTAATGGCCAGCATACGGCCGGAGACTGGGTACCGATACTACTAACAGTAATCGCCAGCATGCGGCCGGAGACTGGGTACCGATACTACTAACAGTAATCGCCAGCATGCGGCCGGGACTGGGTACCGATACTACTAACAGTAATCGCCAGCATGCGGCCGGAGACTGGGTACCGACATCACTAACAGTAATCGCCAGCATACGGCCGGAGACTGGGTACCGATACTACTAACAGTAATCGCCAGCATACGGCCGGAGACTGGGTACCGACATCACTAACAGTAATCGCCAGCATGCGGCCGGAGACTGGGTACCGACATCACTAACAGTAATCGCCAACATACGGCCGGAGACTGGGTACCGACATCACTAACAGTAATCGCCAGCATACGGCCGGAGACTGGGTACCGATACTACTAACAGTAATCGCCAGCATATGGCCGGAGACTGGGTACCGACATCACTAACAGTAATCGCCAGCATGCGGCCGGAGACTGGGTACCGACATCACTAACAGTAATCGCCAGCATACGGTCGCCAGCATACGGCCGGAGACTGGGTACTGATACTACTAACAGTAATCGCCAGCTTGCGGCCGGAGACTGAGTACTGACATCACTAACAGTAATCGCCAGCACTCACGGCGTGCCCAGCACTCTCCTGAGACCCTACGTCATTCAGACTTGGTCCTCAGAGCAACCCCTGAAGCTAGGGACCGTGATGACCCCCACGCTGTAAGTAAGGAAGCACCCTCACAGGTTCCGTCACTGCCCAAGGTGACACAGCTGCCGAGCAGCAGAGCCCAGGCTGGAAGCAGACTGCACGGGTCCGGGCTGCTCCACCCTGCCCCTGACCCTGGCTAAGCTTACGAATTCACTAACCTCCAGGTGCCGCAGGTTGCAAATACATGCGTGGGCTCAAGTGCTCTGGGTAACAGGGCCCGGGCGTTCCCACGGGCAAGTCCTCGTCTGCCAGTCATCAGGCAGGGGACCGGCGTCCTCCCAGGAACCCCTTCCCTGCCCTGGCCGGAAGTCTGCCCAGGCTCAGTACAGCGGCACTGTATGGTGTTCTCGCGCTTGGAAAGCTTCAGAAGGGACTGGTGAGGGGAAAGCGAGTTTTCGGCAGATTTGACACACAATTAAAATCACGCTGCTTCCCTCCTGATTTTTTCGTTCGACAGACTGCCTCAGCCTCTGGGGCCGGCGTCCGCAGCCTGGGCCCGGGGGGTGGCTGCTGGCGGCTTTCTGGGGCACTGTTTTCAAAGCCTTCGCCAGGTGAACCTCAGGGGCTTCCTTCTGCCCTTGCTCACTGCGAGGGCCAGCGAGGGGACAGCGTCTCCAGTAACGAGCCGGGGAAGCCATCCTCCTTCCTTCCCATGACTTACTCTCTGGGAAATATTCACTCCTTTAACCTTCGGACTTCACATACGAAACACACAACGGCTTTCCAGTGAACATTCAGTTCTGTTGCAAGTAACAGGAAACCAAGCGACGCCTCACACAGCTGTCTGTCACCTGCTCGCTCGCTCGCTCGCTCTCATGAACCTGGGCAGACCAGGGCAGCTCTGCGGCCACTGTGGACCTGGATTTCCTTGACTCTGTGATTCCATTGTTCTCGGTACATGGCTTCTGCCTCATGGTCCAAAACGGCCATCTCAATCCAGTCATCGCATCGCCTTCCAGCCAGCAAGTGAAGGGAACGGGTGAGGATGTGACTGATAATTTCCTCCTTCTAAAACCCCTTCCCTGGGAGGTGGCTGCGGCATCAAAGTTAGGTAGCTGCTTGGACCCGCATCCAGGCCAAAAGACATGGGTTCAACCCCACCTCTGCTTCCTGCAAACACACACCTCGGGAGGCAACAGATGATGGTTCAAGTACTTGGGCCCCTGCTGCCCACACGGGAGACCCAGCTGGAGTTCCTGGCCCAGCCTTGCCCATTGTGGCCATCTGGGGAGTGAATCAGCAGACCAAAGCTCGCTCGCTCCCTCCCTCCCTCTCTTTTTATCATGTTCTCTCTCTCTCTCTCCCTCCCCCTCCCTCCCTCCCTCTCTTTCTGTTGCTGCACCTGAATTATTTGAATAAATGAATATTGAAAATAATAAAAAGCACGTGGTGAGTTAAAAAAGGAACAGTTCCTAGAACTTGCACGTGGAGACACAGCACATGGGGCTGGTGTTGTGGCATAGTGGGTAAAACCTGTACAGCTGCTGGTTCGAGTCCTGGCTGCTCCACTTCCAATGCAGCTCCCTGCTAATGCACCTGGGAAGGCAGGGAAGATGGCTCCAGTGCTTGGGCCCCTGCACCCATGTGGGAGATGTGATTGAAGCTTCTGGCTTCAACCTGGCCCAGCCCTGGCCATTGGGTCCAGTTGGGGAGTGAATCAGTGGATGGGAGATCTTTCTCTCTCTCTCTGCCTGTCCTCTCTGTAACTCTTTCAAATTAAATAAATCTTAAAAAAAAAAAAAAGACACCGCACACCCTGGAGGCCGCTCGTGGTTCCCTGCCACGTGGCCTTTCCAACGTGGCAGTTCCATCAAAACAACACTTACCTAGAAAGGCCAGCAAGCGACCTCCAGGGAGTACCATGCGCACCCCCTAGCCACACTCTGCACAAGAAACCAGGGACCCGGCCAGCGGCAGGGAGCTGGACCGGAAGTGGAGCAGCCGGGACTCGAACTGGTGCCCATGGGGGATGCAGGTATTGCCGGCTTTGCCACAGCGCCGGACCCCGCCCCGGTAACTTCTTTTCCCCGTTGCTTCAGATGACAAAAAGTGCACGGTGGTTTTTCTGTTCTCTCACGTGCATCGCAGTCAGAATGGAACACACCAATGAAATCTAAAAACGGCCTCTCTCCGCGTCCCTTTCGCGGAAAGCCGTGGGGGCGACAGGTGAGTTTTCCTCGTTCCCGGGGAAGCCCAGGCGCGTAGTTCGCAGGCGCGGCCAGCAGATGGCGCCAGGAGCCAAGGCCACAGCCCGCTCTCGGCCGCCCATTGTTCGGCTTCCGGGCTCTAGTCTCCTGCTTGGGAGAGAGATTTCCTGCTCTCCCAAACAGAAACCAGCCCCATCCTGCAGATAACGAACGTTTGTGCCTTACACGTGGTCGCTCTTTCCAGCGGCTGCCCGAGCTTCGGTAAATATTTTCCCCGCAGCAAACATGGAAGCTGTGCGTGTTGTCCGATGCAGCAGGCCCAGTCTGGGGGCTGGACTGATGCTCATGCTGCGCCCTCCGGGGAGGCTGAGCTGGCCCCGGCTTGAGCAGCAGACGCCCAGGAACTGCACACGGGGTTCCTCGGAGGGGGGGGAGAGAGAGAGAGAGAGAGCGAGAGAGGGGGGTTCCCACGTCCCGGCCCGCTGGGGCATCCCCGAGGGACGCTTAACCGGGCTGACCCCCTGCCACCTCCTCTGCAGAGCCCCAGCGCCTGCTCGGCCGGCCAAGAGCACTGAGGACCAGGGAGCCCCAGCACCCGCGGGCGCCGCCACCAGAGAAGTCGGACAAGGCCGGGAGGGCGAGATGCAGCCGAGGCTCGCGCTGCGCAGGTTTCCCACCCCTGCACCTCGGCCCTGGGCCGCTCCTCCCACACTCCCGCCCGTGGGTCCTAAAGAACGTGAAAGTCTCCCCTCTCGGCCGCGGAGCCCTGCGCGGCCCCGGGAGGTGAGCAGCCGCGGCCCTTCCCCGTCCCCCAGGGAGGCGGCGGCGGCGAAGGAAGTGAGACCACACCTGCAAGTACGTGCTTGATAAAGTGTGTTAGGGTCGCAGGCAGAGATTTGCCCTGGCAGATGGTCGGGAGGCAGAGCAAACTCACCAACACACGCGGGGAAGGCCCAGGCCTCCAGGTAGTGCCCAGTACCCACGCGACGCACACACGCACACAAATACGCATGCGCACGCACACATACGCATGCGCACGCACACAAGTACGCATGCGCACGTAAATACGCATGCGCACCCACGCACCAGCGCAGCAATCCCGCCTCCATCTTGCACCGCCACTAGGCCTCTGGAGCGTGTCCTGTTCGTTTCCGCTGAGATGCCCTGGAGGTGTGTCGGTACTTGTTTGCATGTGCACCCTTCAGTCCCGGGGGAGGGTCCTGCCCCTGTGCTCCATCCCATGCGGGCCCCCGCCAGGGGCGCCCCTGAGCAGAGCGCTGCGGCGTGGTGCGTTTGCTCTGAGAGCCTGTGCGGGGCTCTAGCGTGTGCTCGAACTGCGAGGAAGGGGAGGTGTGCGGCCAGGGTTGGGAAGAGGGCGGGCAGGAAGGCGGCTGCTAAACCCGGTTCACGGCCGTGCACCCCGGGGTGTCATTGCGAGGGACCGAGGCGTCCCTGGGGGCGTCCCTGGGGTGTAGGGACCCAGTTCGCGCCCTGCAGCCGCACGGGAACCTGCACTGCCAGGCCTATTCCGGGGAGCCCCGTGCACACGCAGCAGGCACGCCTGCGAGGGCCTCGTGCGCTGGCGGGGCCGAGCCAAGCTCGGGGGCGAGGGAAGGCGCAAGCAGGGCGGGCGGCTCCCGGGGAGGGTGGCTTCTGGAAGCCGCCCTGGTCCCCCGGAAGGCTGTACGTGGGCGAGCCGCCTGCCCCTGCACGGCAGAGCCAGGGCTGACGGTGACCAGGACCTCAGGGGACAGAGCGCGCGGGAGGGGGGGGGGGGCCCGGCCGCACCTGCGATGCGGCGCTTGAGGGTCTTGGCTTCCGCGCTGGGAGTGGAGGGCGCGGGTGTCTGTCCAAGAGGCCAGCGAGGCGCCGCATCCCGGCACGGAGCCCTGTGGATGCCTTGTGGAAGGCAGGTGCCTGCAGCTTCGAGGATGCGTGCGTTGGCGCGTCCTTGGGAAGGCGGTTTTCTGCAGGCCCAGAAGCTGCCATCGTCGGCGTCCGCCATGAAACGGAGAGGATGGGTCTGCTTTATGCAGGGCGTTTGTCACCTGTAGAAGCAGGACGAAACCGCGCTCCGTTGGCTTTCTTGCCGGCAGACGCTGGCTCTCTGTGCTCCGGAAGGAACTGTACGGGACTTGAAACGTGCGGGAAGCAGATGCAGGTTGAACTGTTTTTCGGGAAGCAAAGATGGTCTCCGTGATTACACCTGTGGCGCCAAGGATGCGGCTGGACACGTGCTGTGTGTTTAAGTCTCTGGCGTACCAAGGTCAAGGGGACTGGAGCGAGCAGCCAGGCTTGTGAACCAAAGTGCTGTCATAACGCCACGCCACCTTTGCACACCTGCTTCGTTCTCTAGATTGCGTATTTTCTAGGTCACTTTTTATTTTTGCTCATTTTTTTATTTTTATGTTTTTAATTTTTTGCTTTAGACATAAGCCAGGATGAACAACAACAACCAGAAAAAAAAAAAAAAAACTAACCAAAAATACAGCCAGATACATAGCCTTTTAACACTGGGGCTGCCCCCTCCCAAAAGCTGGAGAGTTTCTTGGCTAAATTGCAAAACTCTTGGCGGGCTTCCATGAGATTTCGAAAATAGTTTAATGACAAGATGGCTCACATAGTTTTCCACGAACACATTAGAAACAGATTGATGACTACCAACAGAGACAATACAGACGCTACCGTATTGCCTGGAAACTACACGTCTGTTTTTGTGAGACACACTACTCTTCAGTGTAGGGCTAAGACAGAAGAAAGGCTGGCGCGTTGCTAGGGGTGTCCCAGTGCCTGCTCAGCGGTAAGCATTCCCCTTTTCGACATGTTCAAAGAGCTCTTTTAGACCTTGTGGTTTACAGAATATTTTAATCTGGTATCGTTCTTCTGCAAACACAAGGGAAATAAATGGGTTAAGGTGCCCAGAGTGTCTTTGCATTCAGGGTCTAACTCTGTGCAACCACTCGTTGATTCTGGGTCCCCCAGACACTACTGGGAGAGTCGTGCGAGGACGTATTTCTTGTAAAAGTGCTCCACCGTTGTCTTCAGACTCTCCTTCCTCCTCTGACCTTTGATGCCCACAGCCTGGGGCAGTGGCCGCCTCTGCACACCTTGGCTTGCACTTGATCAGTCTAAGGCACAGAGAGTTCAGGGCAGTTAAAGCCTGAAAAAGTGTAGCTCTCAGAATCCATTGCGTACGGCCACCCAAATTTCACAGGGACTTCTGTTGTATTCCAAGTTTACTTCCCCCACGCCCATCCCCCAACCCCCATCCACCCTAACCAGATGTATTTATATGCAATACATATCTAAAGAGAAGCTAAAGGAAAGAAGAAACACCTGACATCTGTAGTACAAAGTAGGAAAAAACACAGCAGGGAGAACTTTGGCAGGACCATTCCAGAGTGTCTCCAGCTAGCACACAGTGTGAGTCAGCATTTTATGCATGCGGTGACTCAGCAGTTCCCGGAGCTGGACCTCAGCTGGGCTGCTAAGGACACAGCGTAGGCGTGGGATCAGGCGCAGCTGGGTGGGATGGTTTTCTCATTTATCCTGCCCAGTGACGCGCATGTCAGCTAACTCACCTCCCTTGGTGCCAGGTTGCTGTTGTCTGTTAAAAGGACAAACAGATAGCACCTGTCTCAAAGGGTTGTCTCATGGGGTAAAAAGTAACACACGTGCAAATGCCATGAGTAAGTGCCAGATACACTCTGGTGCCCTCATGTGTCCTACCATGAATATACAGCCTCGGGGTGGGGGGGGAACAGAAGCAGTTGAAGCATGCTTTAGTCTGTATTCCACTGAGATTCGTGAGTGGATACGAATTCTCTTTAAAACTCACATTATTTCATAAAAACAGGAGGGTGGGTGTTGGGGTACAGCAGGTTGAGCTGCTGCTGGATTTGTCCACAGCCTGTATCAGAGGGCGCCTGTGCTTCCCACCCAGCTTCCTGCGAATGCACAGCCCAGGAGGCAGGAGATAATGGCTCAAGTGCTGGGGCCCTGCCACCTACATGGAGACCTGGATTCCAGGCATCTGGCTTTGACTCGGCCCAGCCTTGGTATTGTGGGCATCTGGGGAGTGAACTGGTGGATAACAGAGCCCTCTCCCCCTCTCTCTCCCTTTCTCTCTCTCTCTCCCTCTCTCTCTCTCTCTCTCTCTCTCCCCCCCCCTCTCTCTCTCTCTGTAACTATTTTTTAAAAATAACAAGAGAACCGGCATTTGGTCTCAGGTTTAAGATACCAGTTAAGATACCTGCATCCCATGCTGGAGTACTTGGGTTCAATGCCTGCCTCTAGCTCCTGCTTCCAACTTCCTGCTAATGCAGACCCGGGAGGAAGTGGATAATCACTTAAGTAATTGGGTTCCTGCCTCCCACATGGAAGACTGGGATTGAGTTCTCAAGTCCTGGCTTCTGCCTGGCTCAACACACAGCCCTTGCAGGCATTTGGGAAGTGGACCAGTGGATTGGACCTTTCTCTCAATCTCTCTATCGTTGCCTGTGTGTGTCTGTCTCTCTTCCTCCAAATAAATAATTTTTAGTTTGATTTATTTATTTATTAAATAAAAGTATAAAAGATTTATTTATTTGAAAGTCAGAGTTACACAGAGAGAAGAGAGGCAGAGAGAGAGGTCTTCCTTCTGCTGCTCCACGCCCCAGGTGGCCACAACAGCCAGAGCTGCTAATCCGAAGCCAGAAGCCAGGAGTTTTTTCTGGATCTCCCACGTGAGTACAGAGGCCCAAGGACTTGGGCCATATTCTACTGCTTTCCCAGGCCATAGCAGAGAGCTGGATCAGAAGTGGAGCAGCCTGGACATGAACTGGCATCCATATGGGATACCAACACTGCAGACAGTGGCTTTACCCACTACACCATAGCACTGGTCCCAAAATAAATAAAAAAAAAATTAATAACCATTGAATATCCAGGGCCTTTTAAAATTTCTGCTACAAAGGTGATCTGTAAGGAGCAGTTTGTGAGCGTGACTCAAGGTCGTGAGGAATGAGTTCAGCCCTGCCCTATGGAGTTCCTGGAGGCAGTCGCCGGCTCTTGCACAGCACAGGCAAGTCCTGCGATGACACAGCGCAGCCCAGCTCGCAGTGCGGGCTCCCGCCTCCCCTTCACTGCCAATGGCGTGCGGGGCAGGCCTCTGCCTTCCGGGAAACTCAGCAAACCTTCTTCCCCGGGGTTAGTTTTTCCAGTAAGAGGTGGAGCTCTAACCACAGCCGGCAGGAAGCCCAGAGCGTAATCCCGGACTCAGCAAAGACGCCCTTTTACAGGCGTGGCAGATCCTCGGTTTGCCATCTCTAGAATGGGGGTAATGGGACTACAGCATCTGCACGTGTGTCACGAAGCGCGACCCTAACAAGTGCATCTCCCCTTCCCCCTTCACACTGTAACTCACAAAAGCTGACTGCCAGCCTTGTGACTTGCCCGTGACCAGTCTTGTGGCTTAAACTGCCTTAGAGTGTCAGCACCCCTGGTCTTCCCTTCATGCCTCCCCCCTCCCCAACCACGCTTCTCCTTTCAGAGTCACCCTGCCTGCTGGCAACGTGGGGACACTGGAGTCCGCCTCCCCCCCCCCCCCCCACCAGGGGCGTCGAGCAGCTTGGGCCTAGTTTTGGATTAAGAATTTGGGAAAGAGTTCTTTGCTTTCACTACCCCGGCCACAGCCCTGAGTGTGCTCTGGCTTGTCTCCGGTGTCCCCCGCTGTGGCAAGGAGAAGGACTGGTGGGATCCCAATGAGACCAATTAGATCGCCAGAGCCAACTGCTGTCAGCAGATCCGGAAGCTGCTCCAAAGATGGGCTGGTCATGCTGGAGTCTGGGACTGTCCATTCCCCTGCTCGGTGCTGGCAAAGCGCCTTGGCATGCGAAAGGGCAGGTAAGCCAGAGGGTGCAGCCAGCGCGTGAGTGCCGCAGTCGGCAGCCCGGAGCGGGTGCGGCTTCTCTGCTGGCTGCTCAGGAGATGCAGCAAAGCTAAGGTTGACTGCCACGTGTATCACAGCCTGTGCTTGGAGGTGAAGGGAGAGGTGTTCAAAAATAAGCAGATTCTCACAGGGAACTGCCAGCAGCTGAAGGTCCACGAGGTGTCTGGGGAGCTCCTGGCTGGCCGGGCTGCGGCCCGCAAGTCTACGACCAGGGAAGCAGCAAGTGCCATAAAGAGCGCCTTTGGGCCAAGAAGGAAGAGATCAGCAAGACTGTCCAAGGAGGAAGAGACCGAGATCTAAAGCTCCCCTGTCTTCTCTGTGCACAGACCTCCGGCTGCCAGGGGATCAGCCATGAAATCCGTCTTCATCTGCTAAAAAAAAAAAAAAAAAAATGCAGAATATTGGAAGAGACAGCTGTGAGCTGTGTTGTGTGCTCTGATGGGTGGATCATGGAAGGAGCACTAACACCACCATGGCATAATTGTGAGTAAACTTGCAGCTCCACCCAGAAGTAAACCATATTCCTAGCAGGCTGGTTTCTACCATTACTCAAATGTGCTGGATAATTCTATGTGCCTTCCCTGCCCCCCAAGGTCTATTCCCCCTCTTCTGTAGCAACAGCACCCCCTTCCCTCTCTCCACCAAACCCCATCCTATCCCTGTGCTATTTGGGGACTCAGGCCTGGTTGGATATAACAGACCACTCCCTCTTAGCCCAGGTTTTCTGGAGACCAGAGCCTATCATGCAAGTAGCTTATTTGGGACAAGACGATGGGGAGCAGGCATGAGAGAAAGAAAAGTCAGTACCTGGACATGTCCCCAAGGTGGTCCCCAAGGAAGACATCTGGAGAAAGATCCCACAAGGCTTTCAGAAGAAACTCGCACATGCACCATGCAGTCATCTCTGGCGGGATGAGGGGCAGAAGCACTCGCCCGCTGGCTTCTGTCTGGAGAGAGTGTGTGTGAGTCCTGGGGGCTCCAGCAGACATCCCTCACCAGGGTTGACAACTGAGGGAGGAAGCTGGGGGCAGCCCAGGCTGAGGGAGGCACTGCCAGCGAAAGTAGTTTTCAGGCATGGCTGAGATGAGACAGGAGTCCAAGAAACTGAGGGAGGGGACAAAAGCTGCCCAGTGTACGCTCCCTGTGCGACCGCTCCATCTCCATTTGTACCTGCACTACTGCACACTGGGATGTTTTCATGTGCACAGCAAAGAATCCTGCCAACTAGGGTGTGGAGGTAGCACACAGGCTGCCAGGCACATACAGATGCCTGAACAGAAGGAATTACACTGCTGGGAGCTCTTCCTTCCTTCTCCATCTGTCCCTCCCTCCCTCCATTCCTTCAGATTTCAGAGAGATAGAGTCTTCTATTCACTGGTTCACTCCCCCAAATGGCCGCAAAGGCCAGGGCTGTGCCAAACTGAAGCCAGGAGCCAAGGGCTTCTTCCAGGTGTCCCACATGGGTGCAGGGGCCCAAGCACTTGGTAGCTCTTCTTAAACTTGGGTTTGGAAGCCAATAGTTCAAACTTCAGATGATTGTGGTACCACTCCTGTAGTTACATGTAGACGCCCAGGAACTCCCAAATAAACTCTTACTTTCATAGGTATATTTAGCTGGTTCTTAGAAAAATTATGCACCTGTTTCCTACTGTGTTTGCCAGTTATATCAGCATTTTTAAAAAAAGATTTACATATGTATTTGAAAGGCAGAGTTACAGGGAGAGAGAAACAGAGGAGCTTCTATCCACTGCTTCACTCCCCAAATGGCCACAATGGCCAGGACTGGGCCAGGCCAAAGCCAGGAGTAGGAGCTGCTTCCAAGTCTCCCACATGGGTGGCTGGGGCCCATGTACCTGGGCCGTCTTCCACTGCTTCTCCCATGCACGTCAGCAGGGGGCTGGGTCAGAAGTGGAGCAGCCAGGACTGGAATGGAAGCGCCACAGGTGGCAGCTGAACCTGCTGAGCCATAAGACCACCCCCAGCCTGCAACTTCTTAAACTCTCAGTCCCCACATGTAATTCCAGAAACAGAGTAGCGCTCCAGGAAAGCTTCTGTAGAAGGCATTGGATAAGCCAAGTTGGCACACATACCTCTGGAGCAATAGATTTGAAGAGGAGGATCAGGAAATTTCTTGTGGAAAGCCAAGGTCGTTGTCTCAGCAACCTGAGATCACTACCAAAGCTTCCACATATTGAAGGTCAAGAGTCAGTGATAACACCTGCCCCTGTGTCAGAGGCACATGACCTTAGGAATATCCAGGCAGTCCTCACCCTGCGTATTTTCAGATGCATGAATTTCCATTAGCCTGTGGTAACTAAAGTGAAATAACACCAGCAACATGGTTCTGAGTTCAGTTACCACATCACTACCGTACACCCCTGTGAGCAGTGTCATGGGCAGCCAGGCCACAGATATGACAGTGGTCCTGTGAGATGACAGTGGAGCCGAGAAGTTCCTGTCCCCGCTGGACCCTGTGGCCTTCATGATGTCCCAAGGCAACACATTCCTCACGTGTTTGTGTGATGCTGGTAGAAACATACCTACTGTGCCATCCATCATACAAAACCACAGCACGTGAGGCATGTGTTGTGGTGCAGCAGGTTAAGCTGCCCACCTGGGGTGCCTGCATCCCCTATCAGAGGGCCTGTTTGAGTCCCAGCTATTCTGCTTCCAGTCCAGCTTCCTGCTAGCATCCATGGAGGCAATGGATGATGTCTTAAGTGTTTGGGTCCCTGCCACTCACATGACATGAATGAAGTTTCAGGCTCCTGACCTTGGCCCAGCCCAACCTTTACTGTTGTGGGTATTTGGGGAGAGCCAATGAAAGGCTGATCTCTCTCTCTCTCTCACTCACTCACTCACTCACTCACTCACAAGTAGATAAAAGTAAATAAGGGGCTGGTGCTGTAGCCTAGTGGGTAAAGCCACCGTCTGCAGTGTCAGCATCTCATATGGGTATCAGTTCAAGTCCTGGCTGCTCCACTTCCAATCCAGCTCTCTGCTATGACCTGGGAAAGCAGTAGAAGATGGCCCAAGTCCTTGGGCCCCTGCACCCACGTGGGAGACCGGGAAGAAGCTCCTGGCTCCTGGCTTTGGATCAGTGTAGCTCCAGCTGTTGCAGCCGTCTGGGGAGTGAACCAGTGGAGGGAAGACCTTTCTCTGCCTCTCTGTAACTCTGACTTTCAAATAAATAAATCTTTTTTTAAAAAGTAAATAAAATTTTAAAAGTGTAGCACACACAATTATGTGCAGTGCAAATGTTTTTGACACTGATTTATGTATTTTCTGTACCATTTCTCCAGTGTCCTACTCAGTAAAAAACGGTGACTAAACATCACGCCCAGTTGTGCCAGCAGCAGGCTCAGGCATCTTGCGTTCACCTCGTTTCTCTCGTGCTTCATTCATTCTGGGCCCACGTTTGCAGTGCCAGACTGCACCTTTTCCCCTGGGAGCTCACTGCACTCTCAGCTCCACAGCCCTAAAACAGAGCTTATCTTCATGCAGGGAGCTGCTGCTTCCTCTGACCTTCCTGCTCTGCTTCCAGGCCCTGCCCTCTCCCAGACCTCACCCTCCTGGCGGGGAGCCATCTCTGTCTCCTCCCTGTTCCTGGACTCCTTCTCAAGTCGGTGGCGTGTCCCCAGATCTCTGAAGTGCCTTTGTTGTCTTTCTCCTCCCTGGTGTTCCTTCTGCTCCACTGCACTTCTGCCCAAGGAGCTCTGACAGCTGCCCCTGACACCCCTGACCCTCCCCCCAACACAGAGGCCCTGCACCCTGCAGCTGGCACTCCCCACCACGCACAGCTCCAGCTACCCTTTACCACCCGTGAAAGGCAAACTACTTCTGCAATTCCCAGCCCTCTCTCACAGGTCCCCCACCCTGACAGGTCTCCCCTCCCTGGCTCTACCAGCTAGCCAAGAGCCTCCCCGGCCTGGCCCACCAATCTACTGCTTTAGAAAGTCGAAGTCCTTCCAGATTTCTTCATCCTTAACGCTGGCAGCAGTTGCTGGGACTGGGCAAACTCTTTCTTCCCCCAGATTTGCCTTCCTCTTTTTCTTTCCTTTCTCAGCCATGCACATGCATGCAGATACACACACACACACACACACACAATTACCTCTTTAAATACAGAAGGATCCTTATCTGAAATGATCAACAACAACAAAAAACAGCACATGCAGATGTCTCACAAGAATTAAGAGGGAGCACAGGGAAAATACAGAAATCCCAAATTCTAGCCCAGTAAACAGCCTCCTCTTGCCTGCACTAAGAGGCATCTGCGACACTGCCTCCCTCAGCAGGAAGCATCAGGGTTTCCTGAGGCTGTCAAAGGCAAGTGGATTCTTTTTCAAGGTCAAGCGTCATTAGAGAGACAGAGGGGTTGGTGCATGCCTGAGCAGAATCCTCTTTCTTTGACAGCAAAGAGTGAGAGACGTGTTCCTGTGGACAGTACTAGGGGAAAGGAGGAAGAGAAGAGCAGCTGGCCTGTTTCTTTTCTAAGTTAAAAAGAAAAAGTGACTAAATAAAACAATGAGAAGATGGAGTCATCATCAGACACTGTGTGTGTCTTGGCTGGCGAGCTGTGAATATATCACACAGCCAGCAGTGCTGCCAGTCTCTCTGCAAGACCCTTGTACAAACACTGCTGAAAACCTCAGTGAGGTTGTGCATGTGTGCACTTGTATGTGTGGACAAGCATCTCAATAGAAGATCTGTTTCCTTCCTACCTAGAGCTGCCCAGGGGCACCTGTGATTAGGGGGGAGAGTGAATGACAAAGGACTAGACAGAGGCTTCTGTCTTTTCCCCTCATCTTCACCCTACTCCTAAAAGCGACAACTTCGGGGCTGGAAACCATAACAGTGTTTCCTAACCTGAACTAAGTAGCCCAGACCATGACCCTGCAGGGACCCTGGGAGAAGAACATGCCTTCACCCTCAGCCCCAACACATCCCCAGCCCCACCCATTTCTACACAACCCCCCTTTCCTTCACCATGGTTACCAGGGTCCCCACCCCTTACTTCCCTAAACCAAAAGTTGGCAAAGAACCCAAGGAAATGAATGTCTTCCCAGTGAGCTCAAGTTTTGCTTTGCACAGTTTGGATAATAGTGTCCCAACAGAATACCTGGAAGTTGTGGAATATCCTTGTTAAACACAGCTGCCAGTTAACAAACCCTTGAAATGTCTGGAGACCTATAACAAAGGGATTCTGGGGACCCAAGGCTAGGTGGAAGCCTACATCTGGCTAGAGACTTAGACTTCATTTCCGAGACCACCTGTTATAGCTGAAGCAGACCCCTAGGGGGAAATGCGATCCTGAAAGCACCTAGGATCTGGAAAGGGGAGTGGCATGCGTCTGCCACCCTGTCTGCACACCTCTGTCTTCTACGGACTTCAGTCAAGCTGAGGCATGACCCACACAAATGGCATCATCTCCACTCGGTTAAATCTGCCAAGACCCAGTTTCCAAATAAAGTCCCCTTCTGAGGTACTGGGACCTGGAACTTCACAAATCTTCATTTGGGGGATAAAATTCAACCCATCACAGTAGGCCTTGGTGCAGGAGAGCAATGGATATTGCTTGAGGCAGCCGGGAAATGGAAGATTTCTGCAGTTGAAGGGTTTGGGACATGAGGTCCAAGTTGACACTGATGCCTGGGTATCCAACGTGCCTCCAGAATGCCCTGTTAAAATGAGGATCCCCCAGGGCCAGGCACGAAGCAGAGTCCTAGCTAATGTCTGCATCACGGTGGCCACATTGGTCCTTTGACACACTTGGGTATTCCCTGTGCCCTGAGTGCACAGTTAGAACTGGGATAGAGATACTCTTTAGTTTACAACAAGATAGCTTCCCAGTAACTCCATCATAAATTGAAATTTCAGGACCAAAATCTTGCCTAGTGGCTAAGGCACAGTGGGGGATGCCCACACCTCACATCAGAGTGCCTGGGTTCAAACCCAGCTCCAGTCCTGATTCTAGCTCCTCATCAGTGTAGACCCTGGGAGGCAGCAGGCGATGATGGCTCAGTAGGTTGAGTCCCTGGCTGCCACGTGGGACACCTGGACTGAGTTCCCCATCCCCAATTTTGGCCCCTAACATGGGGCCATTATAGGCATTAGGAGAGTGAACTTGAGGATGGGAGCTCTCTCTCCCTGCATCTCAAATAAACAAACTTTTGAAAGAAAAATTGAAAGTGGAAAATGCACTGAATGCAGATGTCCTTCACATCCTGGCTCAGCAGCACAGCACGCAGGAGGGCATCGGGGGCCTCCCCTGCAACTGCAGAGCTGAATGGGGGTTGCTCTCAAAGCCCTGTGCAAGATTCAAAGTCAACATCCCAAGCACAGGTTCTAGTGAGTGTGTATCACTTTTGCATGAAAATCAAGTTGAAAAATCTGAAGTCAAAGCTTTGTAAGCTGCAAATCACATGAACTTGGTGGATGGATTAAACATTGGGTCTCTGGTCCAGGGAATAAGATCTATCATGATGGCGAAGGGAAATCAAACTCTGGAAGCCAAGATAGTAAATTAAAAACAGTACAGCATTCTGATGGGGATGGCAGAAATGTGTACCACTGTCCTAGAGGACAAAGTGATGGCACTGATCATATCTCATCAGCCTGACCCTGGAGAATGACTTAGTCCATAGCAGGATTGCACAGGGAGAGCTCTGACTGCGGGTGCTGTGCTGGCCATCTTGCCTTTGCTAGCACAGAATAATCAGGCCTTGGGCACAGGGCATGCAGCCCTTGGCCTGGCAGATGCCTTCTCTTCAATTCCGATCAAGGAAGAGGATCTGACCTAGTTTGAGTTTATGTGAGATGGGGAACAGGATTCAATTGAAGCTGTTCCTCATGCTGTATGAATTCCACTGCCTGGTCCTGAAACAGTCTGAGGACATGTGGGCCACCTGAACCTGGCACAGGATGCCACACATCTTGGTGATTGGACAGCACAGACACTAGGCAGCTATGTCGCTGGAGATCTTGGTAAGATAAATGCACTACAGAGGATGGGGATGCATCAGTGCATTTTCTGTCACTGTCACAAAATATCTAACCCTGCGTACCGTATAAAGAAGGGACATTTATTGAGTTCCTAGTTTCAGAGACTAGAAAGGCCAAGATCAGGTGGCCCCACCTGTATGAACTAGGGGAAGGACCCTGTGACACAGCACAGCGTGGTGGATGGCACCACGGGAGGAGAACGTGCAGGAGGGTGATGGAGGATGAGAGGCAGGCATGGGAGGTCCGTGTGGGGAGAGCATCCTCAGGAGAGCAGTGTGGCAGCCTCGAGAATGAGAAGGTGTGGAGACCCGTTCACCTGCCTGTACCCCTACAGCCCAGCAGGGCGCGTCAGTGCAGCAGGTGAAGGAGCACTCACAGTTTCTTCATGCAACTGGGGTGTCAGGGTTCAGAAAAGGAGACCCCAAAACAAAGGCCACGGGGGAAAGTTTCTGACCTTCTCCCCTTCTCCTGCCCCTCACGCCTTACTCTCCCCCAAGGCAAGCGATGGAAACTAGAATTCCTCTTCCCCAACGCAGGCCATAGAAATCAGATCTCCTTCTCCCTAAAGCCAGTCATAAAACTTAAAGTTATTACTCTTTCTCCTACCTTTCTGTGTAAGAGTTGGTCCTAAAGAAATTCTGTGTCCAGGAGCCAGTGCTCTGACATAGCGGGTAGGCCACCATCTGCAGTGTATGGGCGCAGGTTTGAGTCCCAGCTGCTCCACTTCCGATCTGGTTCTCTGTTACGACCCAGGAAAGCAGTGGAAGATGGCCCCAAGTGCTTGAGCTTCTGCACCTGCATGGGAGACCCGGAGGAAGCTCCTGGCTTCTGGTTTTGGATCAGCCCAGCTCCAGCCATGGAAACCATTTGGGGATTAAACCAGCAGTGGAAGACCCCTCCCCCCCAACTCTGACTTTCAAGTAAATAAATAAATTTTAACAACCAGAAAGATAGCCACAGTATTCATCAACATTGACCAGTCTCCAATATGAGTGAGATTCAGGCTGGACACCATACATGCACATATGAATAATGTGGAAAGTGCACTAAACATAATAAATGGTATAAACTTGCGGCAGTTTACAGAGATAACACAGACGGTGGGTCCTGTGGCAGGGACACAGAGCGGGAAGGTGGACTGAACCCTGGGAATGGTTCTGTTCTGAGGCTTAGGTCATCCGAAAGGCAGCCTCTGGGACAGCAGCCCCTCCACCTGGAGACCTGGTGCAATGGGTCTTTGTAACCACCCTCCAGATCCAGACTTCTGCTCTTATCAAATCTCTCTGTGATCAGCTTTCCATCGATGCCTGTGGAAACATGAGACACACTCTTGGGTTTCTCCCGGAAGCCTACACTGAGGTTTCCGAAACGAAACAAGAGCGATGAGTTGAACAGCCAACTTCCTTCCTTGCCGCCTGCTATAGTCTTGGCACTTAGGTTACATCAGTTCTCCCAAGCACAACTCCCAAATCAGAGTTGAAGAACTGCTGTGTAAGGTCCTTCAGAAGAAAGGTGAGGGGAAACAGTACAGGCACAGGGGTTTCCTGGGACTCATCTCTGGGGCCTGAGCAGAATCAGCCAGGGGTCCTCACTGACAGCTTGTCCAGCCCATCTGCCAATCCCAGTCATCCAAGGAACAGACGTGCTCATCACCAGGCAACATGGGAGAAACGCTGAGCTGTGGGGCTAGTGAGCCACACTGAGAACTCATCGGTACTTCAGGAATTGCCTGTCAGGCTGGTGGTGTGGGTGTGAGTGAAGAAAAGCAGCAGCACCAAGTCCCATTGTCTCTTTGTTTGGCTCTCCCTAGTTCATACAGAGATAGGCCCCTAGTCTTTGCAGGGAGACAGCAGGAATATAGCCTTAGATAAAGACAGCAGGACTGTAGAAAACAAAATCCAGTGGGTGCCCAGTCCCAAAGCAAGCCAGGAGTCTAGTCCTCGGGTTTCTTTCTTTCTTTTCTTTTTCTCTTTTGTCTTTTAGACAGAGAATCAGAGAGCAAGTGAGCTCCAATCTGCTCTCAAAACACCCTCATGGCCCCAGGCTGGGACCAACGCCAAGAGGCAGGAATTGAACCCAAGTCTCCAAGGTGGGTGGCAGGAACCCACCCCCTTGAGCTACCGTCTGCTGCCTCCCAGGGTCTGCATCAGCAGGGAGCTGGAGTCAGGAGCAGATCTGGGATCCAGCCCAGGATTCGGATGTGAGATGCAGGCATCTTATCTAACCAGCAGGCCAAACACCTGCTCAGCTTCTCAGCTTTCTAACCGTGACCTCTGCCTTGTGGTGCTGCTTTGGGGACCTCACCGTGCCTCTAATGTACACCCATTGCCAAGGCCTTGCAGAGCACTTTCTACAGTACCATAGCAAGACCAGGAAGGAAAGAGGGGAGATGAGACCCACACCCCAAGAGACAAGAGGAGCACTGTGGCATGAAGATAGGAGATATTAAACAGAAATAAGCTTGGCCTGAAAAGTGCCTCCCTACATATTGTACTATAACCTAACTTGACATGTACACAGACCATAACCTACCCTTGGAAAAAAAAAAATAGCAGAGGGGGCCGGTGCTGTGGTGCAGCAGGTTAACATCCTGGCCTGAAGCGCCGGCATCCCATATGGGCGCCAGTTCAAGACCCAGCTGCTCCACTTCCAATCCAGCTCTCTGCTATGGCCTGGGAAAGCAGTGGAAGATGGCCCAACTGCTTGGGCCCCTGCATCCACGTGGGAGACCCCGGGGAGGCTCCTGGCTCCTGGCTTTGGATTGATGCAGCTGCAGCCATTGCGGCCAAAGGGGGATGAACCAGCAGATGGAAGAACCCTCTCTCTCTGCCTCTCCTCTCTGTGTGTAACTCTGACTTTCAAATAAATAAATCAATCTTTTTAAAAAATAGCAGAGTCTAAGCCAATCAAAAGCAGCCAACTTTCAAGTCATGTTGAAGTAAGAACCAATCAGGCTCTCCCTGTGCTTTACTTCCTTTTCTCTGGCTATAAATATAACCTGCCCAAATGGTAGGAAGAGCATTCTGAACAGCTTTGGTCCATGCTGATGCCCAATCTTATTTATTATTATTATTATTTGAGAAACAAAGAGATGATAGAGAAATAAAGAAAGAGTTCCCATCCACTGATTCACTTCCCAAATGCCTGCAAAGCCGGGGCTGGGCCAGAACTAGTTAGGAGGCTGAAATTCAGTTTCGGGGAGACAGGAACCCCGTTCCTGAATCCATGCCCAGGGTCTGCATTGATGGAAAGCCTGCATCAGGAGCCAGAGCTGTGAATCAAACCCAGACCCTCTAGTCAAGGAATCGGGTGTCCTAATCATGAGACTAAACACCCACTCCTGCCACCAATTCCAGAATCTCTCACACACACACCCCAAAAAAGGAAAGCCAAGGAAGATCTGCAAAATAGATTTGTTCTAATTTTCCCTTTTAAAGGGAACAAGTGGGTAGCTTGAGGGAGGCGCTGAATGATTGTGAGATGTTTTGGCTTTTAGGAAACTGAAGACAAAACGTCCAATATAAAAAATAAAATCCCCCAGCAAGGGAAATCAGGAAGGGGCAAGAGGGGAGGTAAAGAGGGCGGCGCCCCAGAGGAGCCGGCAGGAAGGGTGCGGATCCGGGGGGAAAGCAGCCGGGAGAAGCTGATCTCCAGGAAGGGAAAAGAAGAAAAATGTGGAGAACTTTTGCGGGTGGAGGGTGGGAACCTGAGGCAACTTGGAGCAGATGGTCCTCTTCTCCACGGAGAGGAGACAACGGGCTGGCTGGGGCGGGGGGAGGCGGCTGGGCTGGAGAAGCCCCTCGTGGCCACTGAGGTCTAGCACTGCTGTGCCCGCCACACTAGCCCCTTGGGCGGGCTTGCCGGGCAGGGCGTAAGCAGATGCAGCTTCCCCTAGAACTGGGCTGGTGGGGCTGGTGTTGTGGCACAGTGGGTGAGGCCACCACCAGGACACTGACAGCCCACAGGAGCCCAGGTTCAAGGCCCCGCTGCTCCACTTCTGATTCAGCCCCTGCTCATGTGCCTGGCAAGGCACCAGAAGATGGCCCAAGTCCTGGGCCCCTGCCACCCGTGTGGGAGACCCAGATGGAGTTCTAGCCTCCTGGCTTAGGCCTGGCCCTGCCCGTCTATTGTGACCATTTTGGGGTGTGAGCCAGTGGAGGAAAGATTGATGTATCTCTCCCTCTCTCAAACTCTGCCTTTCAAATAAATAAAATAAATCTTAAAAAAAAAAAAAAAAAAAAAAAAGCAGGATGTGGCCAGAGTCTCCGTCAGTCAGACAGCCTCAGAGCACACTTGTCACGGGGGAAGTTTGGAGAATGGGGAACAAACTGCTGGGCCTCAAGGGAAATCCTTAGGGGGATGGAAAACAGGAAGCTGAGGGGAATCATTAGAATCCTTTCCATGGCCAAGCCCCAGGGTGCAGCAGCCCACAGATAGAGAGCTGGTGAGGCCTGTGAGCAGGACCCCTGCAGGAGGCTAGGGTCTGCCCAGGAGGGCGGGGCCAAGGGGCAAGGCCTTGGGGGAAGGTGGGGCCTATAAGAGAGGGCGGGGCCTATGCGGGAAGGTGGGGCCTGTGAGAGGGGGTGAGGCCTCTCCAGGAGGTGGGTCTCCCAGGAAGATGTAGTCTGTACACTGGGAAGTCTGGGGACAAAGTCTAAATGTCTGATCCTTGACTCAAGTGGAGGCAGGAGAGGACTGACAGGAACCAGGGTCAGAAGCAGGAGGCCAGAGGGAGAGGAAAAGAAGGGCTGGGGGCAGGCGGGGTAGACGCAAGCTCGGGATCACCCCAGGCACACCGAGAGCGTCGGGCTGGGGCGGCAGAGCCACGCTTGTATTAGTGGAGGAAATTAGATGATACTGAAAGTGTCCCATTGACTCGCATGAGCCTGGGAGGGGTTGTTGTGTTTGTAGACCCCCAAGCCCTTTGTCCAGGCTGCAAGCCCGGGATTCGTGTCCCTCTGTGCTGAGGGGGACTTGGGTGGAAGTTTGGCCGCCTTGAGGAATCGTCTCCTTTGAAAAACATAAATTGCCGCGCTGCGGCTCACTAGACTAATCCTCTGCCTGCGGCACCGGCACACCGGGTTCTAGTCCCGGTCGGGGCACCGGATTCTGTCCCAGTTGCCCCTCTTCCAGGCCAGCTCTCTGCTGTGGCCCGGGAGTGCAGTGGAGGATGGCCCAAGTGCTTGGGCCCTGCACCCCATGGGAGACCAGGAGAAGCACCTGGCTCCTGGCTTCAGATCAGCGCATCGCACCGGCCGCAGCGGCCATTGGGGGGTGAACCAACGGCAAAGGAAGACCTTTCTCTCTCTCTCTCTCTCTCTCTGTCCACTCTGCCTGTCAAAAAAAAAATTAATTAATTAAAAAAAGACCAAGACCCTTCAAGCCTGGCACTGAAAGGAGGCTCGCTCACCTGTGGTCAGACTTGAACCCCTTAAGCCCTGAGCCTTTATGACACTGCCGAAATTTGACCGTGTTGGACTTACATGGAAGCCTGCTCCCTGTGATTCAGCCTAAACCGCAGCATTCTCGGCTTCACCACCTCCTCCACCATGTGGCCTCAAGGGGGCGCTGTTCCACCTCCTAAACTCCCAGAGGACAAAGGCATCCTTCGTGGCTTCTGGAGGCACCGCTGAGGTGTGAAACAAAGGCTATTTAATAAGTATCCGTAGAGTCCATCCAGCACAGCTGCCTGTGCCCCAAAATGTGGTGCCCAGACCGGCAGCAACATCACCACCTGGGACTCTGTAGACTCCTGGGCCACACCTGAGCCCCCTGAGCCAGGATCAGCAACTGAACGGAACACCAAGGGAGAAGCCTGCGTGCTGTGGACCTGCGTGATGGCCGTGCGCAAAGGGGGCTCGTCCAGTGTAGCAGGTGCACCACTGCAGCCCAGAGACTGAGGTGGAGGAGGCCAGGCACGGAGCGGGAACACAGCGTCTCTGTACCTTCTTCTCTACTTTGCTATCAACCTAAACGTTCTCTTTAAAAAAAAAAAAAAAAAAAAAATCAGCCGGTGCCGCGGCTCACTAGGCTAATCCTCCACCTTGCGGCGCCGGCACACCGGGTTCTAGTCCCGGTTGGGGCGCCGGATTCTGTCCCGGTGGCCCCTCTTCCAGGCCAGCTCTCTGCTGTGGCCCGGGAGTGCAGTGGAGGATGGCCCAAGTGCTTGGGCCCTGCACCAGGAGAAGCACCTGGCTCCTGCCTTCGGATCAGCGCGGTGCGCCGACCGCCGGCCGTGGCGGCCATTGGAGGGTGAACTAACAGCAAAGGAAGACCTTTCCCTCTGTCTCTCTCTCTCACTGTCCACTCTGCCTGTCAAAAAAAAAAATCTTTGACTCAAAAGTTAAAAGCTTAAAAAAATACTTGTTCATTGTTCTGTCCTCAACTGATGGCTTCAAGGAAATAGAAATAAAAAGCAAAGACTCAAGCAATAAAAGTGCCTCGTGATCCTTGATGCCGCCGTGCGTGGTCACCCAGGTCGGCACCGGAGAGGCCCTGAAGGTTGCCTCGCCAACGCCTTCATTGTATGGATGAGAAAACTGAGCTGTATAAAGGGCCCATGAGGGCTGATGGCACGGCTGGGATTAGAACTTCCCTCTGAACCTGAGCCCAGTGCCCAGTCCCAGGCCCCCAGGCAGAGTCCGCCTGTGCATGGGGCAGTGGGCAGGTTTTATTCCTTCTCCTTGGCTGAAGAATTGATCAGGGGAGAGGGCGTGCTTTCCCTCCCCAGGACACCACGGCCTTTCACATAAATATCTCAGCCAGAGCTTGCCCACGGCAGGTGGAGGGAGTCCAGCCAGCACCACAGCCAACGCACACTGTTCACTGGGCAGTCGACAGGTGAATCATCACCATTGTGTCTACCAGGCGGGGGCTCACAATGCTCCTGGAGCAGCTGCACACCAGTAAAATGGCTCCATTCTTCAGGCCAGTCCAACCTTGACCTTCTCCTCCCTCCTCCTGGCCTGCCTGGTCCACATCTCAGCCACTCTCCTGGTTCCCAGGGACCTGGTCTCTCCCGCCCCGTTGCCATGCCCACGAGCCTCACCCAGAGCATGCCAATGCTGGAGTGCCCACAGACCTCTGGCCCACCTCCAGGCAGATGCAGAGCAAGCCCCGCTTTCCAAGTTGGTCCTGGGCCGTTTGGTTGCACTCGGTGTCCGCCGTCGGCTTGGGGCTTTCAGAGCTGTCCATTTGGCTGCCCGGCTGCGAACGAGCCACGGTTGTTAATGTCATTCTGCGGCATCAGCTGCTTGGGAGCCTCTAACCCAAGACTTAACACAAAGAGCTCAATCAGGCTGTTCCCAGAGTGCCGGACCCTGGCTGTTTACCAATCACCCGACCCTTTACCAGTCGCCACCGGTTCCAGACCTCTGAGCTCTTAAGAGAGTCGTGAGAACGTCGCCCCCAAGAGCTCCGGCCCTGGCCCACAGTCAGGCTCCGGGGTGAGGGTCCTGTGAGCCGGAACGGCCTCCCAGAGAGAAGGGAACCAAAGACAGCGGCGGGGAAGAAGCACACGGCAAGGGAAGGATGCAGCCTCTTGCAGACCCCCCGCCTGCAGCGCCCGGCAAATGCACGCGACAGCCCTGGGTGATTTCCGTCGGCCCGAGGCGTGAGTTGGCTGCGATCACACACAGGAGGCAGTATCAGAGGAGACTTTTGCACAAGTCCCCACTGCCGTGGAATATCTGTCCCCTGGGTTCCAGAAACGCACAGGGAAGCCCCGTGTAGCGCAGAAAGCAGCGCGTCCACGTGGGATGTCGTCTTGATCTGGAGTGCCCGCCACTGCTCCATGGGTGTGTGCCCCTCCAGGAGGACCCGTGGTGCACACCCACGTGGCCACAGGGCTTACCCGGGCATCGGTGAGAGAAGGGCTCGCACTCACAGAGGCTCTCCCACGTGAGACAGGACTGGGGAAGGAATGGACAAACCGCAGCAGGTCCGGCTGTCTCTGCTGCCCGGGCCGTCAAGCCCGCTCCTGCCTTCCACCCTGGGCATGGACCTCTGTCTCAGATACTTTGCTGCCAGTGGCTGAGCCCCCGCCAAGGAGTTGCTGGAAAAAGAATGGCATGTGTGGGAGAGGAGGCGCCTCTTTCTTATTTCAAAGCAGTGTGGAAAACGACCTCTTTGCAGTGGGAGAGGAACTGATCGTTAATAACTTCCACACTAATGAGGTGCCCTGGCTTTCATTTCTTTATCTTTCCTACCGGTGCTCCATTGGACGTCTTAGTGGCTCACTATGTAAGTTCACATGGATCCAAGAAGAGTGATGGTTTGATTTTTAGACTGAGGGACAGCATTTGTGCCTCTGAGGCTGTCCAGGAGAATCTCGACGATGAGCCTTGGTGTGCAGACCACAACCCACCATCAAATGTCACGTTTAACAATGTCCCCCAGGAGGGGCTGGAGTGGTGGCCCAGTGGGACCAGCTCCACCTGTGATGCTGGCGTCCCATATCGGCTCCCTGCTAATGTGCCTGAGAAAAGCAGCAGAGGATGGCCCAGGCGCATGGGTCCCTGCCACCTCCATGGGAGACCAAGACGAGTTCCAGGCTCCGGACTTTGACCTGGCGCAGCACTAGCCAGTGTGGAAATCTGGGGAGTGAAACAAAGGGTGGAAGATCTCTCTCTGCCTTTCCCTCTCTCTCTCTGTCACTCTACCTTTCAAATACATTTTTAAATAAATATATATTTTTGAAAATGTATCCTAAGAAAGGGGAAAAGATCACACTAACACTGAAAAAAAAATAGTCAAAAGGACAGCAGCCCTTTTATTTCTTAGTAGAAGACACAGCAGTTGAAACGGAACACGAGACCCTAAACCATTTGTCTCGAGGCCCGGCAAGTCGGGGCCAGCGCTGTGGCATAGCAGGTAAAACCACTGCCTGCAACTTAGCATCCCATATGGGGGCTGTTCGAGTCCCAGCTGCTCCACTTCCAATCCAGCTCCCCGCTAATGGCCTGGGAAAGCAGCAGAAGGTGTCCCAAATGTTTGAGCCCCTTCTACCCACATGTGAAAACCCGGAAGAAACTCATAGCTTTTGGATTCGGATCAGCCCAGCCTCGGCTATGGCAGCCATTTGGAGAGTGAACCAGCGGATGGAAGACCCCCCCCCCCCCCCCCCCGCCGCCGCGCAAACTCTGCCTATCCAATAAATAAATAAGTCTTTGAAAAAAAAAAAAAAAAAGCCCTGGCACAAATCCTACCCTTTCCTTTGAATTCTCTTTGTATTGTCTCTTCCCCTCCCACCCACATCCGGGCAATTGATTCATTCGGAAGGATTCCTGGGCTTTGTGAGGCAAACTTAGATGATCAGAGCTGAGCAGAGCCCTAAAGTGTGCTTTAACGAATAGGACCTGAAACGGCTTCACAGGTTGCTGGCACTCTGTTGAGACACAGTGTCCTTGGAAGCCGAGGACAGTTAAAATCATCTTGCACCACCATAGGCTGGCCCTCTGGGCACGTGAAAGATTGTATCTCCTCGGCTTGCATTCCAGTGTGCAGCGCTGGGCCCCACCCACTCCCCAGGGACGCTGCTCCAGGACAGACCCACCCTGCAGCCCAGCGACGGGATGAGCAGTGTTTTCCACTGCGAGCAGGGGCCAGGCCCCGAGCTGCAAGCAGGTGACAAGCCTGAACAGCGAGGGAGATCCGGCTCCACGGAGCCCCGCTTAACCAAGACGGCCGGCCCAGGAGAACAGAGACACACCCCCACCCCCATCATTTTCCAGGTAAACAAAGGGAAACTGAGTTTCAAGTCTTTGGAAGGCTCACATGCAGCTGCTGATTTCCTGAGACATTCAACACACACACACACACACACACACACACAACATGCGAGTACCAGTGGGTCCACACAGAGCTGGAGTTAGACGGTGTCAGTTCGCTTACCCTGTAGGTCACTCCCCTCTCAGAGCCTTCATCTCGGGAGCCCGCGAGAGCTTCTGCAGGCTCGCGTGGGGCTTAAATGAAAGAATGCCCGTGACAGGTAGGGGTGGCTTCTGTTTCTAGGAGGTGTCTGAGTGTGACTACTGTCTGTGTTGGTACACAGTAGGCACTCAACAAGTGCTTTGTCCCTCTCCTCTCGCAGAGGAGCAGCCACAATGGAGTTGGTTTCTGAAGCTCAACCTCTTAGTTGAACCCAAAACACAGGTTCTTGGAGGGACCAGGCCGTCTCTACAAGGTGGCCAGGGGGCGTCCACAGACTGACCAAGTCTCCAGCCTGCCTCCACCCCCAGCCAGGCGTGCAGCTGAGCACACGGTGACCACAGGGTGTCTTTCCGCGTCCCACGCCTCCCTTTTCTCATCTTGCAAATGAGAGAGCTGGGCTGGAGCTGAAGCCATCCACCATGTTCCGGAATCAAAACTTCTCCAAGAAGTCTGCACCCAAAAAGCCAATTAAATAAAATAAAGGGCCCACACTCTAAACCCAGGCCTGCCCTGCTCCTCGCCCAGCTCCTCTTAGAGGTTGGAGAGGAGGCACCCCTCCCCCCGCCAGGAACCTCTGGGGTTCCTCGGAGCACAGCCAGAGAAACACAGGACTAGGTTCTCTCTCAGTCTCCTCCCAGCCCCAACATTCTGTGCTTCTCAGTGTTTACAGAGTAAACTGGAGCGCATTTTTGAGTCTGACCAAAAATATTACCACGGGGCTGATGCGTAACACACACCAGAAAGAATACGACCAAGGCTGCGTTCCCCAGGCGTGCTGCCTGGGCGAGAGCCACTCGGCAGGAAGTCCTTCTCCCCGGCTTCCAACCAGAGACGCAGCAGCTGCGACCCTCCAGCACTGGGATGGGAGAGGGGAGTGGGAAGCGATATGGGAAAAGAATGAAATTGTTCCCTCAAGAGAGGGTGCCGCCAACAGAAACCACTGGGAGGGGGCTGCAGGCACGCGATCTGTGTGCGATGAACCAGCGTGCAGTGAGGGGCGGGGTGTGGGGAAAGGGCACTGGGCAGGAGGTCAGGACACCTAGGTCCAGGTGGCATTGCCCACATGACCTTGAGCAAATCGCACTGGGCCAGGCCGGGTAACCTCCCTGGGACTTTTCCAATCATAAACTTGGGTGATTCGAAGAATTGCAGGCACTTAAGAATGTTGATAACTCATTGACGTTTGCCAGCTGCTTGTGTTCATTATCCCTAAATACTCCTCCACCGTAACAGTGGGCGCTGCCTGAGGCCATGGGCAGGGCCAGGGACCCGATCGCTGCTGGCGTCTCAGGCCTTGGAGTCCGTAAGGTTGGTCTGATGACTTCTCCCAGAGCCCTTTGTACTAGGATTGCAGCAATCGTGACAGTTATAGGGGCCAATACACATTTGCACGCCGCTGGAGTGAGCTGCGAGGATTGGCCAGCTGCAGCTCTATGGTTTAGCTGATGGTTGTGCTGAGGTCGTGTTTTGCAGGACCTCAGAATTATTGCTCTTTTTTCTTCTTTGCTGTTATTATTCCACCTGCCGAACGTAGTGGCCCTGAAGTTGAAAGCGTGAGGAAATCATGCAGAGGCAGTGACTCAACAGGTTGACTTGTCCCCGGAGGTGCTTGTAGCGTTCGGGTTACAGGGGACTCCTGCAAGGTCATCTGTCCACCGGAAGGGCCAGTGCGGCGCACACAAACGCAGCAGCTGCGCGGGAGAGAAAGGTGTTGGCTAGGAAGTGTCAGGAGTGCACGTCCCCTGAAATCTGATCGCGGAGCCTCGCTTCTGGCTTGCACACCTTCACCTTTGGCCCCTTCCAAGTTCTGAAATCTCCAGGGCCAGCTGCAGGAGCCCCGGAGTACACATTCACCCTTGTCAACAGAAGGGCGAGCAAGCATGCACACGGGCGACAGGGAGCAGGTGCAGCAGCACAGCCTTTGCTGTCAGGGACAGCACATTTTCCTGTGTGTGTTAGAAGCTCTAGCTGAGCCAGCGCTGTAGCTCAGCAGGGTAAGCCCCGCCTACAGCACTGGCATCCCATCTGGGTGGCAGTTTGAGACCTGGCTGCTCCACTTCCAAACCAGCTCTCTGCTATGGCCTGGGAAAGCAGTGGAAAATGGCCCAAGACCTTGGGCCCCTGCACCCGCGTGGTAGACCAGGAAGAAGCTCCTGGCTCCTGGCTTCAGCCAGGCTCAGCCCTGGTGATTGTGGCCACCTGGGGAGTGAACCAGCGGATAGAAGGTCTCTCCCTCTCTCCGTCTCTCTCCCTCCCTCTCTGCCTCTCCCTCTCTATATAAAACTCTGCTTTTCAAATAAATAAATTGTAAAAAAGAGAGAGCGAAGAAACAGCGGCTGTCAGCTGCAAATAACAGAACGTTCAGCTCAAACCAGCTTTAAAAGCAAGGATGTCCTGTCCTTATCTCAGAGCTTACTTCCAGATTACAGCCAGTAGCTCTGTGACGTCATCTTTTCTTTTTCCTTTTTTTTTTTTTTTTTTTTTTTGACAGGCAGAGTGGACAGAGAGAGGTCTTCCTTTGCCGTTGGTTCACCCTCCAATGGCCGCTGCAGCCGGCGCACCGCGCTGATCTGAAGCCAGGAGCCAGGTGCTTCTCCTGGTCTCCCATGGGGTGCAGGGCCCAAGCACTTGGGCCATCCTCCACTGCACTCCCTGGCCACAGCAGAGAGCTGGCCTGGAAGAGGGGCAACCGGGACAGAATCCAGCGCCCCGACTGGGACTAGAACCCGGTGTGCCGGCGCCGCAGGTGGAGGATTAGCCTATTGAGCCGTGGCGCCGGCCAGTGACGTCATCTTTTCACTGCTTGGCTCTGTATCACCCTCAGGGCATTGGCCTGGAATAGCTTGTGTCCTGATTTCAAGGTCCCTCTGCAGTCCTGGTTGGTAGGCACAGCTTTGTGGGCGATCATCCCATGTGGTGCACTGGGGCCTCGGGCTCAGAGGGCTCTGTGCTGGGGGCTCACGCTCTGCTGTCGCCATGTTGGTATTCTGGACAACTGCGGTTTTGAACTCAGGCTTTGTAAGTGAAGTCACACGGGTCGTGGAACATGCCTTTGAGTGCAGGACACACATACAAGACGCATGGCCACGCCTCCCTGCTGCCCCATATTCCCATGTAGCATTGCGAGCACAGAGTTTCACAGGACCCACAATGCGAGGGGCTCACAGAAGACACACATCAAGTCCCATAACTGGCAGCCCCCAGAGGTCGACTCAGAACTTGCCCCCCACACAGAAGGAAGCCAATCGGGTTGTAAGAAAACACAGAGAAGACCAACGAGCCCTACCCTGCTCCCGCTTCTTCCCTCTGTCAGCCAGCGCTTAGTCTGAAAATGGTGACCTACAAGGGAGGACGTAGACGTACGTGGTTGGCCACTGCACCTTGGTGTGTTCCAGAAGGTTTTCTGGAAGAAAATCTCACCCAACCGCAGCCTGCAACCTCCAAAGCCTCAATTGCTTGCCTGGCTGCCTCCCCTTGGTTTCTTTTTCTCTCTTCTTTTACCAACACAGCAGCACAATTACCTAATTGCTGCAATTGTTTATTGTGCTATAAACGTCCACCCAGAACGGAACGGCATCTTCCTGGGACTCGCCCAGCCGGCCTCTGCTCGGCGACACGGTCTGTGCTAGCCACTGCAGGAGCCGAGCCTTCTCCCCGGTGTGAGCTTCCCTAGGGCACCACTGCTTCCCAAGGATGATCTACCCCTGAGCTGGGAGAAACCTTCTTTCTCTGTACCTCCTTTGGAATGTTCACCTTGTTCATTCACAAAAAAGGTTTAATATGTATATTTCTGAAATCACCTGCTCCTAAAAATAAATTTAAAGCAAAACAAACATAAGCTTCTTTCATGCAAATCAAAGAAAAATGCAGCTCTGGAGTTACATGGATAAGAACTATCCTAAGTGAGCTACACGTCACCCAAGAAGAAAATAAAGACGTCAACACGTCTGAGGGTTTGGGGCGGTGATTGTGGCACAGCAGGGTAAGCTGCTGCTTCCACTGCCAGCATCGCATACTGGAGCACTGGTTCAAACCCCGGCTGCTCCACTTCCGATCCTATGCCTGGGCAAGCAGCAGCAGATGGCCCAGTGCTGGAGTCTTTGCCACCCACGTGGGAGACCCGGATGAGGTTCCGAGCCTCTGACTTCAGCCTGACGGAGCCAAGGCTGTTGTAGGCATTTAGGGAGTGAACCAGCAGATGGAAGACATCAGTCCCTCCCTCCTCTGTCACTCTGCCTTTCATATACATACATCTTTTAAATAATCATAATTTTAAAAAAGAACACCACAGTGTCTGAGGGCAGCTGCCCTATCTTTCTTGAGAATCTGGCTGTCCCCTGGTGTCTCTGCAGTGATTGGGTCCAGGACCCCTAAACGGTGAGGATGGAGTCCTTCCACAAACTCCTTCAGTGCTTGCATCCCACCTATGCAGTCCTCCCATCGACTCTACATTGTCTCCAGACTCCTTAGAACCCCTAATACACCGCTATGGCAATAGTTACACTGGATTGTTTAGGGAGTGGGGGGGGCGGGGTCTGTACATGTTCAGTATAGATACAGTGTGGATTTTGTGTGAAAGATTTTATTTATTTGAGATTTTATTTATTTTATTTATAAAAGAGAGGTAGAGTTACTGACAGAGAGAGGCAAAGACAGAGAGAGAGGTCTTCCATCCCCTGGTTCACTCCCCAGATGGCTGCAAGGACCGTCAGCATGATGCTGGGTTGGGGAAGAGGAGCAGCCAGGACACAACCCAGTGCTCATATGGGATGCCAGTACCACAGGCAGAGTCTTAGCCTACTATGCCACATCACAAGCCCCTAGATGCAATTGTTTCCCTCCAAATTGCTCCCTTACATGTGGGAGTTAAAATTAAAAAAGAAGAGGGCTGGAGCCATAGCTCAGTTGGGTAATCCTCTGCCTGTGGTGCCAGCATCCCACATGGGCGCCGGGTTCTAGTCCCGGTTGCTCCTCTTCCAGTCCAGCTCTCTGCTGTGGCCCAGGAAGGCAGTGGAGGATGGCCCAGGTGCTTGGGCCCTGCAGCGGCATATGAGACCAGGAAGAAGCTCCTGGCTCCTGGCTTCAGATCGGTGCAGTACCAGCCGTGGAGGCCATTTAGGGAGTGAACCAATGGAAGGAAGACTTTTCTCTATTCTCTCTCTCTCTCTCTCTTTCTCACTGTCTATAACTCTACCTGTCAAATAAAATAAAATAGAAGAAAAAGACAAAAATCAAAAATAGAGATAAAAATAAATGCCTGTGTATATTAGTATTGCTGCAAATACAGTTCTGTCAAACTTTGTTTTATATATTTATCAAAGCAATGGTTAAAGACCTGTATATGGGGTCGGCGTTGTGGTGAAGTAAGTCCAATCGTCACCTGAGACATCTCACATGGGTGCCGGTTTGAGTCTCGGCTGCTCCACTTCTGATCCAGCTCCCTGCTGATGGCCTGGGAAAGCAGTGAAACTGGCCCAAGTCCTGGGCCCCTGCACCCACGTGGGAGACCTGGAAGAAGCTCCTGGCTCTTGGCTTTGATCAGTCTAGCTCTGGCTATTGTGGCCATTTGGGGAATGAACCAGCAGATGGAAGACCTCTCTCTCTCTCATCCCTGCCCCCTCTCTTTCTCTCTCCTTTCTGTCTGCCTCTGTAGCTCTGGCTTTCAAATAAATAAAATAAATCTTTTTTTTAAAAAAAGAATGCTATAGTTTTAATGACCTGTGATTATTTTAAAATTTACTGTATAAATGGTGAAATGGTCATCTTTCTGTTTGATTACTATTTATAGCCCTTATATTCCTGCTGAAAACCAGGGTCTTTTTACTTCTTACTTGTTGGCTCTTCATTTAGTGGAACAGTAAGCCCTTGACTGTAACATAAGCTAAAAGTATGTTATCTTAAAAAAAAGTTTTGAATAAAATTAAAAAAAGAAGAAGAAAGAAAAAAAAATAATGTGTGGTTTATTGCACCAGATGTGGGACACGCACATGGATAGGTAGGGCCAAGTGTGCAGGAAAGTCGCAGCTCACCCCGCGTGGGAAACAGGCACACACAGCTTGCTCCACCCAGCCCGTTCCCCAGGGCACACGCGGCAAGGGAGCGCACAGGCGGCCAGATGTGGACGCGAGAGCCGCGGGGCTCGCTTCTTCCTCCTGCCTTCTTATTTTACTGTATTTGAAGAAAAAGATTTATCTATTTATTTCAAAGTCAGAGCTACAGAGGGAAAGTCAGAGAGAGAGAGAGCGAGAGAGAGAAAGAGAGAGAGAATCTTCCATCTGCTGGTTCACTCCCGAGATGCCTGCCAGGAGCTTCATCCGGGTCTCCCGTGGGTGGCAGGAGCCCAAACGCGTGGGCCGTCTTCCACTCCCTTTACCAGGCCCTAGTAGGGAGCTGCACAGGAAGTGGAGCAGCCGAGACCAGAACCGGAGCCCACATGGGATGCCAGGGTTGCGGGCGGCAGCTTTACCCACTGCACCACACCAGCCGCTGTCTAGTGCTTCGACAACTCCCCAGCTGACTCCCGCGTGGACTTATCACAAAGGAACCTCGTTAGCATGAGCAGAGGGCTGGAGATGCCCAACTCCACTGCCGAGCGAGCGGGAGAGGCTCTCCCAAGCCCCCAGGGAACTGGCGTGACAGCCGGGATTTGGAACCCGGGGCTGGTGCTCGCAGCATGCTGAATTTGATTCTTTCAACAAGAATATGATTTCCCAGATCCTCTCTCCACTGTGTGCTCAAGACCAGTGTCTGTCCAGGGCCAAGAGATGAAGACAACTGCTCTGTTTTATTTCCACACGACAGCTCATAAAACTCAAAGGCAGGACACTAACGTAAGAGCCAATTCCCATCACCAGAGCAAACGGGAAGAGCAGGGCATGTCGTGGACTCGATGTGCCCGGACCAGTGTTTCTCAGCCTCTGCACTGCTCACGTCTGAGGCCAGATCGTTGTTTTCTGGGGGCAGGGGGGCTGTCCTGGGCATCGTGGGACAACACGTGGCATCTGTCCTGACCTGCACGCATGGATGCTGTGGCCACATCTCCTCCCACTGCTTTGTGACAACCGAAATCATCTCCAGACATTAGCATGTGTCCCTGTGGGCAAGAGTGTCTCCAGAGAAGAGCCAGCAAGGAAGCGACATTATTTGGTTGTCACTAAGGCTTTCTGCCTAAATAATATGGAGAGCTGAGTCTAATCGCTGGCCAGTGCTTCATGCCATCTGCCTGAGGCGTCACCACAGCAGCCAGTGCCCGGGACAGCCTGTGAGGGGCAGCAGAGAAGCCCCTGCCCTGTCTGCCTGCTGGCCTGTGTCCACAGCTGATGGGGAAGTGGACGTGGACCTCCCTCACGGCCAAGTCCAAGCACCTGCTGGGCTGATGGGGAAGGGGCCGTGGACCTCGCTCATGGCCAAGTCCAAGCACCTGCTGGGCTGATGGGGAAGGGGCCATGGACCTCGCTCATGGCCAAGTCCAAGCACCTGCTGGGCTGATGGGGAAGGGGCCGTGGACCTCCCTCACGGCCAAGTCCAAGCACCTGCTGGCTCCTTAGCTCGTGGCTCTGTAGTCAGAACTTGGCTCAGATTTGTGTGGAACAAGTACCATTGTGTGTGTGTGTGTGAGTGTGTGTATGTGTGTGTGTGTGTCTTTTTTATTCTTTTAAAAAACGAGTACACATGGGCAGCAGGCCAAGCCACCACTTGGGATGCTTGCATTTCGTACCAGAGTGATGGACACGTGGGAGGCCCGCATGGAAGTCCCAACTCCTGGCTTCAACATGGCCCACCCCCACTATTGTGGGCATTTGGGGAGTGAACCAGCAGATGAAGAACTCTCTCTCTCTCTCTGTAGCTCTGACTTTCCAATACATCAAAATAAATAAACACTTCAAAGCCAGTATACAAACACGCTGATTATAAAGATCTAACGGTGCAGAGTGGAGATACCCTTACTAGACAGTCCCCTCCCACCTGGCTCTCTGCCCCAGGGTATCACGGTGACCGGTGTGTTGTGATTTTTCTGGATCCTTCACCCCTCATTTACAAAGGAAGAGGAATCATTTAAATTCTGTTATTTCTTCAGTGTCCTTCTAGGCTTACTTTCCTGTGACTTGACGCATTTTTCATTTGTGTGATTGTGCCAGCACGTGTGACTCCTTTTTATTTTTCAATATGTATCGACTCCAGGGAGTTTGGTTTTCCTGCGACAAGATGCTCCTATTTGAAAAGTGTAGCCTTGTGTAACCCACACCAATCAAGGCTCAGGACATTTCACTCACCCCAAGAGTTTCCCAAGGCCTCTTTCCTGTGGGCTCCCGCCCAAGCAATCAGGCAGGAAGGGCCAAGTCCTCCCTTTGTTTGTGTCTTGGTTCTGTTCAGGCCCTCAAGGGACAGGCAGGGGCGGGGCCACATAGAGGAGAGCCGTGGCTTCACCCAGTCCACTCGACCCAATGCTCTCACTCAGAAATGCCCACTTGCACACACACACACACACACACGTACACATACACACACACATGCATACACACACATGTACATACATACATACACACACATATACGCATACACACACACACATATATACACACTTACACACATACACACATGCATACGCACATGTACACATACACACATATATACACACTTACACATACACATACACACATGCACACACACACACACACGTGAACTCTTCAGGCTCCCAGACCTGATCAGCTTCATCCTTACTTACCATTCACTCTGTGCAGATCCCTGAATTTTTTAAAAAGATTTACTTCTTTATTTGAAAGACAGAAAGAAAAGGGGAGACAAAAGAGAGAGAGAGAGATCTCCCATCTGCTGGGTCACTCCCCAACTGCCCACAACAGCCAAGGGTTGGGCCAGGCCATAGCCAAGAGCCAAGAACTCCATCCAGGTCTCCCACGTGGGTAGCAGGGACCCAAGTACTTGGGCCATCTTTCACTGCTTTCCCAGGTGCATTGGCAAGGAGCTGGACTGGAAGTAGAGCAGCCCGGACTCGAACCAGTGTTCCAGTCTGGGATGCAAGCATCGTAAACAGCAGTGTCACCTGCTGCGTCACAGTGCCGGCCCTCTGGGTCTTTGTAAATTGGCCACATATGAACCCATCTAGGCCTATTTGCATCTGATTATGTTTTCAGCTTATCCCACGTCTTCAGGGGCACCCAAATCATAAATCTTCCAGGGGGGCAGCTGTGTGGCCGTCTGAACTCTTCTGGGTTTGTGTTCCATGTGGGTGTGATGAATGGGAGCAGCAAGCAGGCTGCTCTCCCAGTAGAGGCAGAAGGCGCGTTCTTGGATGGCGTGAGGATGAGAAGACCTCCTAGGGGCCTGGGAGACCCACAGGAGGAAGCTGCTGCACTGGGGACTGGGGGCCTCAGACTCATTAGCATACACCCCCCCCCAAACAATGCTGGGAGGCCCCAGCTGAGGCCCACCTGCAGAGGGCTATTGGCGAGGAGGCAGGGCAAGAGAACCGGGGTGAGATGAGAGAGGACACTCTGGCCACAGCCTCTGCCTTCTACCTGGAGCCGCACAATCCCTGCTGCTGCCCAGACCAGCACAGCTGGGCCCGAGGTGGGGGACGCATCTTCTCCACGGCAGAGGCCTGGGAACCGCCATGCAAGGGCGGGGGCCAGACCCAGCCTCTGCATGCTTGTTTGCTTGCTTGGGGGGTGGGAGGGATGCTGCGAGGCTGCCCAAGTGAGCAGTGATGGTTTGCCAGGAGCTCAGCCAGAGCCAGGGCTTGGCCTCAGCAGCTCTAAAACAGGCTGCTGGCTGCTGCGGCGCCAGGCTGGGCCCGTGCACCACACAGGACAGTCGTCCGGGTCTGTTTTCCTTGTCCAGGGGAAGGCCGGCTTTTGGATCCACTTGTGGACAGTTAAAGCCCAGGACCGGTCCTCCTAAAGATTCCTGCATTCCCAGCCTTTGAAACCGCAACAGAAGAAAAGTCCAGAAAAACAAAGCAGTCAGAACGCCAGGGTTTCCTTACGCACACTTCTCTGCTCTCAAAATGACCCTCCCAGGCACGAGCCTGCAGCGAGCATGGTATTACACCTCTCAAAACAGAAATAAAGGCTGCAAAGCCGGCAGATGGAGCAGAAAGAGTGAGAGGCGACGCCTCCCCTGGCATGCGGGTCCTCGGCTCCCTTCCGGGAGCGCACAGGCCACCCCTCACCACCCCCCCAGTCCCTCCTGGAGGAGCAAGAGTCCCAGGGAGGATCCGGGTCAGCTGCACTCCAAAATCAGTCTCACGACAGCATCCCCCACACTCGTCCCCAGCAAGAATGTTTTCAGGAAGATGCAGCTAAAGGCATGTGCTGGGTCAGCGACTACGACCAAGAAACCGGACCCGGATGCAGGCAGAACTCTTCGTCCTGTCAATCATGAGGTCTGCATTGCACAGCCCTGCTCACCCTGCAGGAGCTCCCTGCTGTGCAAGTCAGCAAACCGGCCCAGCAGCAGGTCGAATCTGCAGGAGGGAGGAGCCATGGAGCCGCCACTCCCTCCACACGGGCACAGGTCCCCCTTGCAGCTCAGGGGAGCAGAGAGAAAGAGAGGGAGCGATCTGCAGAACCCCGCTGCGCCCTAAGACAGATCCCGCGAGGCTGGGCTTTGTCTCATTGCAGGAGGCTGCTGTGTGTAGTGTTCCGTGTAAATAAAATGATGAGGAGCTGAGAGAGGGGGAAGGAAGATGCCTTTCAGAAGCCACCTCGTGGTTCCGGGAGGAGAGCAGCTCTCCACGCCACAAAGGACTTCATCTGTACTCGGTCGGTGGACAAAAGAGCCGCGTGCTTGGCCCGCTGCCCTCTCTGGTGACATGCCAACCACATGAGCGCGCTGGGCAGCTGCCACAGGGCCTGCAGGGGCGCTGGTGCAGTGGCCGTGGCCTTGCACCCAGCTCCTCGCTGTGAGCAGTGATTCGTGGCCACAGCGGGGAGAGCACGAAGGAGCTGGCCCCAGCACCAAGGAACACGCAGGGTGCGCTGCCTGCATCCCTGACAAGGCTCTGGTTCTCAGCTCCCTGTTGTCTGGGAGCCCAGGGAGTCTCAGTCTCCTACGTGGGGTGTAAGGAAGCTAGAGTTTATAGAGGGGGGATGGCCAGGCTGCACCCAGTACCAGGCATGGTCGAGTGTCACTCGGCCCCTGACACCTAAACACCTTCGGAGGCCAGACGTCGGCTGCCACGGTGAGAGAGGGGGTATGAGGTGTGTCACACAGGTTCTCCTCCAAGCTCATTGCCCTACAGGTTGACTTCCTTCCCTTCTTAAGATGTATTTATTTATTTATTTGAGAGGTCAAGTCACACAGAGAAAGGGAGACAGAGAGATCTCTCCACTGGTTCATTCCCCTAAAATGGCCACAATGGCCAGGGCTGTGCCAGGCCGAAGCCAGGAGCCAGGAGCTCCATCTGAATCTCCCACGTGGCCAGCGGGGGCTCCTAAGCTCTCAGGCCATCCTCCATACCTCCCCAGGGAGCTGGATCGGAAGAGGATCAGCTGGGTCTCCAATTGGCGCTCATTAGGATGCTGGCTGGCACCAGAGGCGCCACAGCACAGTCCGTTTAACTTCCTTTCTACCTCTGTCCTCAGCGTGGGCTGATGACAAAATGGGTGGGGACAGTTTGAGTTCTGCTTTCTCACCCCCGATGGGTTACTGAGCACGGAGGCTTTGAAAAGTGGCCTGGAACCAGCAACCATCTTGATTAAACACAAACGGAGTGACTAAGGGTTTGTCTAGGGTCCGCCGACCACCAAGTGCACCCACATAGGACGTCAGCCCCAGTGTAAGCCGGGGACTCCCTGCTGACAAACATGCAACACCCCCATGAAGACTGGACAGGGTGGAGGAGGAACTCCAGGTCACAGACTCAGGAAGTGATGTCTGAACTTGCCTGGGGGTGAGGGACACAGGAAAAGGAGTTTTTTTTATAGGGAGCCCAGAGGCCAGGCTCTCGGCTTGGGGGGGAGGGTCTTCCACGGAGCCGTCAGAGCACAACGTTCCCAAAGTGGAATCAGCCATTCGCAGACAACTACAGGCTGCAGAACGGGGTTGGATGCGAACAGAGAGGCGAGGCAGCAACACCAGCCAGCGGGGCCCAGGGTCAGCAAACAGCAAGTGTACAACAGGTCTAGAGGAGGGAGAAAGGCTGGTTTGTAGTCTGTGCAAGTCATTCATTCTTTTTTTTTTTTTTTTTTTTTTTTTGACAGGCAGAGTGGACAGTGAGAGAGAGAGACAGAGAGAGAAAGGTCTTCCTTTGCCGTTGGTTCACCCTCCAATGGCCGCCGCTGCAGCCGGCGCACCGCGCTGATCCGATGGCAGGAGCCAGGATCCAGGTGCTTCTCCTGGTCTCCCATGGGGTGCAGGGCCCAAGCACCTGGGCCATCCTCCACTGCACTCCCTGGCCATAGCAGAGAGCTGGCCTGGAAGAGGGGCAACCGGGACAGAATCCGGCGCCCCAACCGGGACTAGAACCCGGTGTGCCGGCGCCGCAAGGTGGAGGATTAGCCTATTGAGCCACGGCGCCGGCTTGCAAGTCATTCATTCTTGCAATCACTCATCCTCCTGCCAGTTCCCACAAATATTTCAAGTTCTGTATCTGCATACCTACTGGAGGCAAGGGCCCCCCAAATCAGAGGTGGGAGGGGCATCTGGCACGGAGATTGAGACGCTGCTTGGGATGCCCACATCCCGACTAGGAATGCCTCAGTGCAAGTCCCGGCTCCGCCCTTGACTCCAGCTTCCTGCGAATGCAGAGCTGGCTCAAGTGGTAGGGTTCCTGTCGCCCATACGTGGGAGGCTGGATTGAATTCCTGGCTTCCAGCTTTGGCCTGGCACAGTCCCATCTGTTGCGGGTACTTGGGGGAGTGAACCAGTGGCTGGGAGATTTGTCAGTGTGTATCTCTCTCCTGGTTCTCCGCCTTTCAAATAAAATGAAAGCAAGCAATTTTTTTTTTAAAGACAGCAAACCAAGGAGAAGGGGCACAGTTGGTGGCTGACTTCTAAGCCGTGGTTTGCAGCCACTGCAAAGCTCTTTTCACTGGCTGCTGAAGACCAACACCCCTACAGACGCCCGGGAAACCGGCCCCAGCCCTCTCGTAGCTCAGCAGGAAGCCCGATCTCACTGGAAGAGGCTCCCCTCGGACAGCCCCTGCTCTGAGGGCCTCCAGAGCCCGCCGTCAGCCGCGGAATGCCTGCCAGGCTCAGCATGTCCTTTGTGTCTCCCAGGCCAGGCTTCAGGTTCTGACAAGTGGATGAATTTGCACGAAATTTTCATCAGACACAAAAGACACTTTAGTGCTGGGGAACTCTGAAGGCTGTGGTTTCTTGCTGGCGGCTCCCCCGGCAGAGCCGCTCTGGGGAGAGGACGGGGAGCACCTGCTGGAACCATGAGCCGGGGAGCGGGGGTCCTGGGGCCCGGCGCAGGAGACCCCCGCACCAGCATCTGTCCTGCCACCAACTTGCTCTTGTATCTCATCCCCACCACTGTGGGGAAAAAAAATGGAGGGGAGAGAGAGATTGACTAAGGCTGTGGTTTCTCAGACTTGGCACTGGGAGGGTCTTGGGACAGATAATTCTTTGTTGTGGGGATGATCCTGGGCCTCACAGGGCTTAGCAGCATCCCTGCCTCCACCCACCAGATGCCAGTAGCACCCCTCCAGTAGGGACATCACAAGTGTGTCTGCAGGGGCCAGCGCAGTGGCACAGGGGCTTGAGCCACCACTTGCAATGCCTACATCCCACATGGAGCACCCGTCTGAGTCTTGACGGCTCTGCTTCCCATCCAGCTCCCTGCGGACACGCCTGGAGAGGCAGCCGAGGGTGAGCCAAGTGCTTGGGTCCTTGCACCCACAAGGAAGGCCTGGACGGAGTTCCTGGCTCCTGGCTTAGGCCTGGCCCAGTCCTGGCGTTGTGGTCCTTTCGGGAATGAAACAGCAGATGGAAGGTATCTCTTACACATGTGCGCGCGTGCACGCTGCCTTTCGAATAAATAAAATCAATCTTTAGAAACAGCCTGCAACCATTGCCACGTGTGCCCTGGGTCCGGGATGTTGCCCCCTGTGGAGACCATGGTGTCGCCTGGACTTCGCGGCCAGAAGCCATATGTACTCAGGAGATTTGCAGTAATATGACCTTCCCTCCGGCTGCTGACCATTGAAATGACAAAACATGCGAACTTTTATGCTAATCTATATTTTAATGCTTTCCATTTTCTATGGAGAATATGTTGCAATGATACGGTGTTTACGACATCGACTAAAATAAAAGAATTTGTTTTGCCTCTTTCTTGCTTTGATTTTTGCAATGTGGCTTCTAAGAAATCGGAATAACACCTGTGGCTTGCATCGCGGCCACATCAGATTTCTACTGGTCAGCACGGGGCCCAGAGGGCACTGCGGCCCTCCCTGCTCAGGGAGTCCAGTTGTTCGGGAACCAAGGCAACCAAGGAGCAGAGACAGCTTCTTCCGGCTCTGCCTGTAGCCGGCTGGGCACCCGGAATCCTTCCGGAACTCTCCCTGCTCTCCGCAGGGTGCATCTCAGCCCCCTCCCCTGCAGCGTCAGCCTTCAAAGCAAGCCCTGCCCCGTCCCACAAGGGAAGCAGCCCCAACCGTCAGCTTCCTGCTCTGGGGAGCTGACGGAGGCAGCGGGCCCCTGGACACCCCACGCAGAAGCCCAGAAGAGGCAGCCTCTGGGGGGGGCACTTCCTCTTCACCTCCCCATAAGTAAGAGAGCCCCAGAGTGGCGCCTGCCGGGTGTGGGCAGGGTTGTTAAGTGCTGTCCCCCAGTCCCCTCCCTGTTTCCCACACAAGGACATCTCCATTTCCTATGTGGCCAGTAGGAATTTTGCTCCAGAAACTCAGATCACAAGAAATACGCATTTCTTTCATTTTTATCAAATCAAATTAAATCGCAGAGCAAGTGCCACTGAAGGGGCCAGCGGTTCACCCCCAGCCCTGTCTGCCAGTGGCATGCCTCACCCAGCTCCTGCAGTCGTCCAAAAGGCAAAGGCCCCCCAAAGTCAGGAGCGAAAGAGAGCATTCAGGCGGTCTGTCCATCTGGCCGTCCCTGCTATGTGATTGTCCTGGCCTGCCTGGGAACACCATGAGCTCTGCACCCAGCTCACCATGGACGCATTGTCTTCCAAGGTCAGGCCACCTTCCGAGAGCAATGACTACAGCCCAGCACTCAAAGCCCCAGGGCTCCCAGCCCCTGCCTCTCTCAGCCACAGGAAAGCATCCCTGGAGTCTCTCTCAGCAGCCTGCTCCCCTCAATCAGAAACCAGATTTCAAGCATCTGCCTCAGCCCGCACACAAGCCCCACCCCTGGGCACAAGCTAGCGGGGTCTCCCCGCGACTTTCCACAGGGATGGATTTGGATTCAGGCAACGTCTGCCTTCAGCCCTGCCTCGCGCTCCTCCCAAGAAGATAAGGAGCACGAGCGGGGGGGGGGGGGGGTGTTAAAAAAGGCAGTGGACAAAGGGCAATGTCAAGGTCCTGTCTGGGGTCTGGGACGTCTGCAGGGCCATGTGACCGGCTCAATGACACTTCCTGGTAAGACTCAGCAGAGGGACCCTGACTGCTCCCCCAAATGCCCAGAGAACGGGGACAGCGGTCTGCCCACGCTGCATCACCACAGCACGCCTAGGCAGGGGCGGTGAGACCCCTGCTCCTGGGAGAGCCTTCCTCTGAGATGTGGCTGTGACGAGGCCACCACGCTCCGACGGACAAGGCAGGACACACTTCCCTTACTCCTCCCGAGCACAGCCGGAACTTGCCGGAACCTGAGGTTCACTAAGCTAGAGCACCCGACTGAAGGCAGTTTTGGCTCTCAGAAATCTACAGAAATGGTGCTGCAACAGTCTTTGATGGAACCCCTTCTATGGACAGGAGACTCCAACACTGCCGCTCTCAACCTGGCGATTTTCCTCAGAGGGGCTCACTAGAAAGGCTGTAGAAGTGGGTTATCTTATCACGGCCAAGATAACTGACCGGCTCCCCAGAGAGAGAACTGTCATAAAATTACAGAAGGGGCCTTGAACGCGGAGGCGATGTGTCATATCAGCAGGCCCAGCTCCGGCACGGGCAGGAACCTCCACTCAGATGTTTGTGGCTGCCCAGAGCAGCACAAGTGGGAGCAGGTGGCTCGTGGCCACGCAGGGCTCCAGTTCTATGAACGCGGCCAGCAAAGGTTTCTGTTGAACTTCAGAGAGAGGCACTGCTGGGGCTGGGTTACGTACAGCACAAGTTAAGCCACTGCTTGCAATGCAGGCAACATTGCCCGCCCGATCCAGCTCCCTGCTAATGCACCTGGGTGTGGGGGGTGGGGGCAGCAGATGATGACCCAAGTACTTGGGCCCCGGCTACCCATGTGGGAGACCTTGATGGAGTTCCTGGCTCCTGACTTCAGCCTGGAACAGCTCTGGCCATTGAGGCCATGTGGGGAGTAAGCTAGGAGAAGAAAGATCTCTCTCTCTCTCTCTCCCTCTCTCTCTTCCTCTTAATGCCATTCTGCTTTTCAAATAAATTTTAAAAAATAAATTAAAGAAATGCAGTCCTGTGCTCAATAATCTTACAAAATGCAGTGCAGCAGAATGATAGAATGGGAAGGATCTACCTACTTTTTAAAAAAATGACAGCATACGAGCGGACATGGAACACACACGAAAAGCAAAAGTCAAGTCAGTTATCACAGGCAAACACTGCGTGATCCCACTTATGTGAGATACCCAGAGAAGTCAGATTTGCAGATGCAGAGAGGAGAGTGGGGGCTGCCATGGCCTGGGGATGGAGGGGTGGGAAGCTGGTGATTAACGGGCACAGAGGGTCAGCTTTGCCGGACACAAAGTCCTGGGTGACAGATACACAACATCGTGGATGTCCTTCAAGCCACTGAGCTGGACACTTCAAAATGATTCACGTGGCAAATTGTATATTGTGGGTATTTTGCCACCTTCGCAAAAATACTTTCAAAAAGCAGGATGGGGAAATGCAGTCCAACAACACCACGGCATGGGAGGAGGGCTGACATTGGGGAGGGGGCTGGTGGGGGACTCCCTGGGGCTGGTCCCAGTCTGTCTCTTCATCAGCATCCTTCCAGTCGGTGAACATCCACCAAACTCCACAAGTTGGTTCTGGGCGCTTTTCTGAATATGCGTGATGTTTTCATGAAAAGCTTAAACCACTAGACCTCAGAAGTGAAAGCCCAACGCAGGAGAAAGGCCACAGTGGCGGAAAGCTAACCTGCTTTCCGTAACCAGACGTGACAGACCATGAACTTGTGCTCACATTCTGTTCTACAATAGTTTCTGGGGCTCCGACCTGTGCTAAGCTGCTCCAAGGTTTGTCTTCAGGGCCACTGCTGTTCGCGGGCAAGAACAGCCAACCGAAGGAAGTCGGAGTCGCTTTGTTTTGCTTTTTTAACTTCCCCTAGAAGTCCATCCTCTCCCCTGTCCCTGGCTGCTCAGTCGAATCCAGGCTTAGTGAAGCAGTTGGGGGAAAAAAAAAAAACAAGTTGAACGCATGGAGATCTCAGAGTGCAGCTTTGTAGGGATTAGGGAAACCACAGGTGTACCCTTACCTGAATCAGCCAGCAGCTTATTCATCAATCAGCCGCTTAACAGGCTGCTGCCCCCAGCTTCCCTCTCTGCAGGGCTGACTGGTGGCTTTGGATTGCTTCCCAGTTTGGGGCCCTCACAGCTCCCCTCTCCCACTCTCAGCCAAGACTTCTCTCTGCAGGTGTCTAGCCCAGGTGCTGCCAGATTCCGGCCGTCGCCGCGTCCGCGTGCGGAGCTGGCATTGTCCGTGGCCTCCAGCTCCTTTCCCCCTGCCCGACCGGACGCCCATGTCCCATGCGGGTCACATGCTCAGGCCCGGGATCCGCACTGCTTTCTCCACCAGAGGGCTGAGGTCTCCTCCCTCTCTGCCCCCTCCTCTTTCAAAGCTTTTCTTTCTACTTGGAACTCAAATTCCTTCCCTCCCCTGCCACCAGCTCAGACAGCCTCGCACTCCCAGAAGCCACTTCTCCATTCCTTACCGCGCGGTCCTTTGAAAAAACACAAAGATTGACTTCTTAGGACAGACGGAGCGTGTAGCTTAGACAATCGAATGCTCATAGCGTCTTCATTTCACCTGGGCAGAAACTAAGGCTCAGAGACAGAGTGACTGGTCTGCACGCCTATGCAAGCGGCAAAGCCAAGCCGTGGGTTGGCCTGGACTTGGCCATCTTCCTATTAGAGCAGGTGTATTTGGAGCCCCACCTACAACCTCCGGAGCTGAAGGTCTCCCCCCTGGATGCCATCTTTCCCATGGCACATGGCTTTGGGCCTTACTGGCTGCCTCTAACCACCCTCAGAACATGGCCAGGGCGTCATGGAACATCAAGGTTTAACAGAACCCTGCTGTGCCCTCTCATTACACACTTGCTTTTGTTTTAAACATCAGCGATCACAGGGCCCTCTGTTACCCTTGGATTTTACCCAGATAAAACCAGGGAGCAGATGTATGCGGCCCAGGAGGGCCCCAGCTTTGGGGAAACGCACATCCAGAGCCTTCTGTAAAATACTGAGGAGAAAAGGGGCTCCGTGCTGAACAGGACGGAACATCCCCCGAGCCACACTACCCCATCTCTAAGGCAGGGGCTGTGGCACAAATCAAACCCTGATGTAGAACACACACGCATCTGTATAATCTAGCCCCAGTTCTGACCCTTCAGGAAGCCAGCACTAAGAACTAGCTTCCCCCCTACCCACCAATGCCTACAGCCTGGGAGGAGGCTCCACGGCCCCCCCCCCCCCCCCCCCGGCCAGGCCTGCACAGCTCGTGCACAAGGTCTGGGACTGGGAGATCCCCAGCAGGAGTCCAAAGTTAAACAAGGCCAAAAGGTCAGCCCAGGCCCAACCAGAGAGGAAACATCCCTTCTCCTCCCAGACTTTGCTGAGGATTATCGGGGGGGAAAAAAAAAAAAAAGAAACAAACTTCGTTGTCTAAAGCTGAGTGGGGAAGAAGTGAGAAAGATCTGTTTCTTAATGATGAGCTTTTGCCATCAAGGATCCGAATATAACAATCAAAATAAAGAGTGCTTCTTCTCCATTCCCTTGAGGAGTGCGCATCCAGGACACAGACTGCTTGTCAAACCCCCACAGGAAAACAGGGCTCATTCGCTCACCTTTCTATCCAACCTGCCCCCCTCCCCACCCCCCATCACCTCCTGGGGGGCAGAAGGCAGCCATGGTCAATCACCCCCTACCAGCTGCCCCAGCAGGGATGGCCTCATCCATCTCTGTGACCACCAATGCCCCCTTTCAGGAAAGCTCAGGAAGACTCCTCCTGGGCCACGTTAAGCTGCCGCTCGGGACGCGTGCATCTCATATCGGAGTTCCAACTGCAGTCCCAGGCGCTCAGCTTCTGATCCAGCTCCCTGCGGATGCCCTCGGAGAGCAGATATGGATGACCTGAGTGCTTGGATCCTGGAGGGAGTTCCAGGTTCCTGGCTTTAGCCTGGCGCAGCTCTGACTTGTGGCCATTTGGAGAATGGACCAGTGGTTAGAGGATCTCTCGCTTGCTCTCTCTGTCACTGTTTCAAATAACATAAATATTTTTTAAAAGAAGAAGTCCCATTCTGCACTCTGTTGTCCTCCTAAATTGTTTTCCAAGGAGCACCACTACAGAAATCGGTCTGGCCTTGGACACCCTAACTCTTGCTTGGTGCCTTCCCATATTGCAGATGGAGTAGACAGCACCATGTCCTGCTTTGGCCAGATTCGGGCTTCTGGAAAGAAAACACCGGTTCCTGTTTCAGCTCCTTCCCACCGCTTGTGGGGACAGACCTCCCAGCCAACAGAACCAAACCTTCCCCAGGTTTGCCTCCCACACCTACGAACTTTGTTCCTTGTTCCCGCCCTGGAATACCCTCTAAACAGAACTGGACCGTGTCCAGCCAACGTCTTTGGGTTCTTCAAACATTAACCCGGCAGACTTTTTTTTTTTTTTTCAAGAGGCTTGTGTTTGAGTTTTGGGTCTGGCTCCTTAAGGCTCCAAGTGGAAAGTTGGAGGGGCGGAGCCACACATTTTCCCCATCCCTCACCCCGCCCCTCCCCTCTCAGCAGCCCAGCAGAGCAGGAAAAAGGAAGCCCCTTTGTGCTCACAAAACTGCTGACTGCCCAGGCCTCTACCCAGACACTGGGCCTTCCTCCCTCCAGCCCTGAGGAGCGGCAAAGGGCAGGAAGAAAGGGCGAGCCCTCCCTTCCTGCGCTGACTGGCGAGATGGGTCTCAGAACCCACGGACACTTCAAAAAGCTCGCAGAAAATGGAATTAATCCTTGTTTATTTTTGGTGCAAAAAAAAATTTTTTTAAATGCATGCACTTAAGAGTTCTTCAAAAAGTTCTTGAAAAAATATGCACGATGAAAAAAAAAACTGCAGGGATTTGGAAATTCCTTTGCATCAAAACAAACGTGCCTTGTCGCATTTTTCAGGACAGCTTGGAAGTAGCCCAGGACATGGGAGCAGTTTGCTCTCTCTGCCAGTCACCCAGAACCACTGCCTGCTGACACCCCCCCCCCCCCAGGGAAGAGCAGGCTGTAGGGCAAAGCTTGCGGCCCCAGAAGGGAGGGAACCCTCCCCAACCCTCCCCAACCCTCCAGGAAACCAGGCCTGGGAGGTGGCTGCGCCCAGCAGGTTGTGGAAACTGACAAGGCAGGAGCCATTAGGGGGCAGTACATACCAGTTCATGACGCCCAACAGCTTGGTGGGCTATTTATTTATTTTATTTATTTATTTTCAATTGCAGGGTGTCGCACAAAGCAGAGGCACCGAGGCGTCAGCGTTGGTTTAAAAAAAAAAAAAAAGACAAGACAAGAAAAAACAACCCTAGGGCGCTGGAAGCGGGGACAGGCATCCATGCAACCCGGACACCGCGGGCCGGTGGGAGAGCCCCGCGCAGTGGCTGGGTGCGGGTGCGAGTGGGGGCTCGGGCGCCGCGCCTTTGTGTCGCTGCGCTCCTCGAACTCCTGGAACGCGAGGACAAAGGGGCGCCTCGGCGCTGGCAGCAGCTGCGGGCACGGCTGGGCTGCCCCGGGCGAGGCGAAACCCGATCCCGGCCTGCGGGAGGGCTGTGAGCTGACCCAGTTCCGCGAGCAGCCGCCTGGCTGTCCGCACACTCCTAGCACCAAAACTCCGGCTCGCTCGCACCCCGGGCTTTGCCAGAACGCTAGGAGCGTAGCACGCCCCCTCCGCGGGACAAACCGAGCGCCACCGCAGCTCGGGGGCGGCCGGGGCTGGCCCTCGGCACCCCGCCGCGCCCCTGCTCTGAGTCACCCAGGGCTCCCGGCCGGCCGGAGGACCGCGCTGGGCGTGCTGCGAAGAGCCCTGGGCTGCAGACGGGCCTTGACTCGGTGCAATCTTATTATTCATTTCTTCCCGCATCTGCTCGGGACAGCCCCGAGGCACGGCACCGTGGACGCTCAGGCTCTGTCCCGAAAAGGCCTTGGGCACAGGAAGGTGTCAAGCTCAGGGTGACAGAGGAGTGACACAACCCCAGCGCGCAGATGCCGCGTGCTCACAAGCCAGGCCCCAGGTGGGGCGGGCTCTCCCTCTCCCCCGCCCACCCCAAGGGGTCCCCCGTGAGGTTCCTCCCGCCGGCCTCAGCACGCAGCAGGTGAGTCTCCCGCCTGTCCGGGCTCCGAGCTGTGGCTCCGTCTGAAGCCGGCCTGCGGGTTCTCTGTAGGGAGTGGTTTAGTGTGTGGTGCGCATGGCACACACAAGCGACTCCATTTGCAATCCCGCCCCGGGAGCGCCCCCTATTGCTGCACTGTTAGTCACGTGGACCTGCCCAGAGACTCTTCCTCCTCCTCCTCTTCCTCCTCCTCCTCCTCCTCCTCGTGGAATTCAGTGGGTTCAGTTGAAAAGGATGGCGACGGATTGGGGAGCTTGTCACTGTCATTGGGTAGCCCTTCCAATTTCCATCAGCGCTGAATTAGGCTGTAGACGGCATTGCCTACTGCCCACGGCGTGACAGCTGAATGAAATACAAAAGAACCCCGTCTTCCGTGGTTGAGAAGTCACACAGGCTACTGCGAGCCATGAGAGTCTGCATGACTCCTCTCCAATGGCCCGGGGACAGGAGCAAAGGTTCTGCGGCCGTCATTCCAAAGTCAGGAGGAGACTTGCTGTTTCCTGGAAACTCGCCCTATCAGTTACCCAGAACTGACGCCTGACAGCAGCTGCCTTGCCTGAAGATGCATGCGGCATGGTTTTGTCTTGGCACACGCATTCCACCCAAGTGCAGAGGGCGGAGCCGGGGGACCCTCTCGTCTGTCTCCCCAGGGTCCTGATCCTCCTTGGAGATGACAGAATGTGCCGGAGGAAACCCCTCAGCTCCACTGCAGCCCTCCAGGGTCCGTGTAAACAGCCATCAAATGTGCTCTTGACCTGCGATATCTTCGTCCCGCCCACCACAACACCTTTATTCTTCACTGCTGGAACCTGGGGCCGGGTCTTCACTGCTCTGAGCCCATCCTCTCACCTCTAAGACGGCAGTAATAATAGGAACTACTCCACATTGTTACTGCAAGGATAAGATAATGCAGAGAAAACACACTGAGCACCGTGTTCCCGGACAACAGTGCGTGCCCGATTCGTGTCAGCCATTACAATTACTGTACACGGAAAGCGCCAGCCATAAAAGGTAATGACTGACATCCAGTGCAGCCACAACTCCAGTGCTGGGATCTCTGTTGCAACACTGTATCAGGATTCACTGAGGTTCTCCAATGTGAGGGCTTAACTTCCCCATGAAGCAGCCCCATCAGACTTTGGGAACCTGTGACCGGTGCAAAACTCATGCTTGTGTTGAAAGGAAAGTCCAACCCCAGTGAGGCTGCTCCTCCTCCTTGGAGCCATCAGCCTGATTTCTCCTCCTGGGTATCTGGATGTCATTATCATATGCTCTGCCCACCTCATGCATGGTCCCCAGTTCTTTCCACCTGTCCTGGTTGCCCTTGGCAACTGTGTGTGATGGACTTGTGGCCCCCTTGGTGTGCTCCCTGCCCAGTGTGCTGCCTCCAGCCATTGTACTGCTCCAGGGAAGCCTGCCTGGGCTCACGCAAGCTAGGCAGGGGCACAAGCCCACCTGCTGGTGGCTGCTCTTTCCACCCAACTTTCGGCTAAAACTCTTTCCACCCAAATGAAGAAAGTGACACATTTTCTGATTAGAGTCAGCCAATTTGCACATCATCCAAGATATTTTTGGATCTTGATTTTGCTACCTTAGATGCATGCTAGTTTCTCAACACTGAGTGAGCAAGAAACTCGGTAAAGAGTGACCTTAATACCTCCTGTGGGGGTGAGCCTTCGGCATGCATGGCCGTTGGGAGCCCACCTGAGACACTCGCAGCAGAGTATCTGGATTGGAGCTCCGGCTCCCCTCCCAGTCCCCACTTTCTGCTGACACACAACCTGCAAGGCAGCTGGTGATGCCTCAAGTACTTGGCTTCTTGTTGCCCACCTAGGAGATGTGGACTGAGTTGCCAGCCCCTGGCCTCAGCCTGGCTTAGTCCCCGCTGTTACAAGCATTTGGGGAATGAACCAGCAGTGAGGTCTCTCCCTCTTCCCATATGTGGGTAACATAACACAAGGGGACCCCTGATATTCAGACCCCTCCTCATCAGCCACCTCCCCAGGTGGCCCTGCCCCACTGCCCACTGTCTTTGAAGTATCTTATGCCTGGTCTAGCCTTGGCAGCAATTGGCAAAGGGGACACCAAAGGTCTTTGGGGAAAGAGACAGGAAAGCATGTGCTGGGCTGGGGAGAGAGGGGACTGAACCAGAAAGTAGAGGGACCAAAAAAAAAAAAAAAAATTAAAGAAGAGAGAGAAAAATGGAGACACCGAAAAAGGTCAAAGAGGTAAGATATAAATAACTGGATAAAGAGGAGGAGGGAGTACATGTTAAAGGAAAGAGACAGGGACTAAGAAAGAAATTTTTAAATGGCCGTAAAGGGGGCTGGCATTGTGGCATAGCAGATAAAGCTGCTGCCTGTGACACTGGCAAACCACACAGGTGCCGGTTTGAGTCCCAGCTGCTCCACTTCCAATCCAGCTCCCTGCTAATGCGCCTGGGAAGTCATCGGAAGATGGCCCAAGAGCTTGGGACCCTGTCCGCCATGTGGGAGACTCAGAAGAAGCTCTTGGCTCCTAAAGAAGTCTGCCCAGCCCTGTGCTGCTGTGGTCATTTGTGGAGTGAACTGTCAGATGGAAGATTCTCTCTCTCTCTCTCTCTCTCTCTCTCATTTGCCTTTCAAACTAAAATAATAAATAGATCTCTCACACGGATGCAGAAGCACAGCATATTGAGGATGGCACGAGGGAAACATGGAAAAGGCACCAGTAAAGTCAGGACCCCGAGGAACAGGGGACAGGGAAGGGCTGGCAGAGCGAGGCGACATCCTCCAAGCCACCCCTGGCCACAGCTTGCCAGGCTGCCGAGTTCCCTCCAGCGTATCAGAGCAGCTGGCAGTGAGCTCACCCAGACGGAGACGAGCTCCCCAAGCAGGAAGCACTTGGGTTCTAAAGCTGTTGCCTTCCCAGAGGGACATCTTCACTCCCTGGAAACATCTAAGTGTAGGGAACACTCACGTCGGGCTTTGCTGACTGCGCCTGTCCAGGAAAGGCAGGGTGGGTTGAAAACGAGCCCTGAAAGCACACCGTGATGTGCCACGCCGGGTCGCTGAGGCGGAACTCAGCAGAAGCCCCGCATCTCCCCCAGCCGGAGGCTCTGCTGACATTTGGAGGATGCAGCTGTTTGATCAGCATTTGCCCAACGGACCAGTGACGCCCAACCCACAGGCCAGCCCTGACCACCAGGATCAGGCCTTAGCCAGCACCCGTTCCACGGCCCCCTGAAAGGTGCCTCTGTAGTCCCACCTGTCTGCCTGCTGCCCTGTGTGGGCGCTGGGTGTATCTCTGGAGTGTGGTTTCTTCCTTGGAGAAGCAGAAATGAGTAGGACGATAACGCAGCATGTTAATTTCCAAAGGGTTTTGAGTTAGGGAGCGAGGTCCTTCCCTAAGTCCTGTACCATAGATAGTGATGTGCTGATCAGCTACAGACAGCACATACAGCGGCAGTCCCCCACGATTATAACGAGGCTCCGATTTCCCCATCCGCTAGAGACATCCTGGTTGTTGAAAGTCAGAGCACAATGCTTTGCTCTGTGGTTCTGGTGATGTTGATGGAAACACACTCGCTACCAGTCGGGTAAATGAACAACACATATGATGACGTATAATGCATGAGTCGTGATCACGATAATAAACAATAAACGACTGTGTCACTGGTTTATGTATTTACTATACTTTTATCATTATTCTAGAAGGAACTCCTGTTTTTTTTTTTATTCATACTTTTTAAAAGATTTATTTATCTTAAAGACAGAGTTAGAGAGAGAGGGAGACACACAGGGGAGAGAGAGAGATCTCCCATCTACTGGTTCTCTCCCCAAAGGGCCACAATGGCCAGGGCTGGGCCAGGCTGAAGCCAGGAGTCAGGAGCTTCTTCCAGGTCTCCCAGGTGGGTGGCAGGGGCCCAAGTACTTGGGCTATGTTTTTCTGCTTTCCCAGGCCATTAGCAGGGAGCTGGATTGGAAGTGGAGCAGCCAGGACATGAACTGGCACCCATATGGGATGCCAGTATTGCAGCTGGCTGCTTAAGCCACTATGCCAAAACACCAGCCCCTAGAATATACTCCTCAAATTGTTTACGTTTTCTGTAAGACAGTCTGCTGTCTCAGGCCAGCAGCGGCCTCATCCCCACCCCCATTTCCTGTGTCTCTTGATTGCATCAAGAGAGCAGGTTGAACGATTGACCTACACCATCTTGGTTTGTATTAGTGTGCCCTGTCCTGTTCCCACAACAGCAAAATGGCCTAATGATGCACTGCTCAGAGCAGGGGTTTGTCACTAAGCAGGGCACAGCCGTCTGATCTGCCACATTCCTGCAGCCTCAGATAGCTGTGAAATGAACCAAAACAAGACAGCACCGCAGAGCACCCAGAAAGCCCACTGAGACACAGACACACAGCTTTTCACAAAACAACGCTGAATCTCACTGTGTGCAGTACACGCAATCTGGTCATCCCTCATGTGTGTCACTGTTTCACAGTCACGGACACGTGGGCCAGCGCCGCTTATGATGCTGCCGTTCCGAGTCAGGGCGCTGGTTTGAGTCCTGGCTGCACCACTTCCATTCCAGCTTCCTGCTAATGCACCTGGAGTGCAGTGGAGGAGGGCCCGAGTGCTTGAGCCCCTGCCACCCGCGTGGGAGACTTGGATGGACTTCTGGGCTCCTGGCTTTAGCTCAGCCCACCCCCCTGGCCATTGCAGCCATCTGAGGAGCGAACCAGCAGATGGAAGATCTCTCTCTCTCTCTCTCTCTGCCTTTCAAAGAAATTAATTAATCTTCTTTAAAACCAGCATAATAAAGATGACAACAACAAAAGAATACTCTTCCAGTGATAGTACAGATCATACCAGTTTCACCAAGGGAGCGGTTTCACCATGGTCCTTCCCAGGCACTGGAGGAGGTGAGCACGCGGCTTAAATTGGGAAGGCGTGAGTGGAGCAGTTACGCCATGGGGCAGGGTGGGGTTTGGAAACTATGCAGCTCCCTGGTGTGTTGCTCCCTCCGCCTTCTCCCAGCACTCAAAACCTTTCTCCAGGGACGGGTGTTTCATGCAGTGGTTAAAATGCCACGTGGGACACCGGGTTCAAGTCCCAGCTCAACTCTCCATTCCAGCTTCCTGCTAATGCGTACCCCTGGAAGGCAGCAATGATGGCCCCAGGACTCAGTTCCCTGTCACCCGTATGGGAATCCCAGATGGAGTTCCAGGTTCCAGGCTTTGGCTGGGCACAGCCCAAGTGTTGTGGGCATTCAAGGAGTGAATCAGCAGATGGAAACTCTCCCTCTCTGTGTGTCTCTCTCTGTCCCTCGGCATTTCAAACATATAATTTAAAAGAAAAGGAAACCTTTCTGCAGACACAGCTGCAGAGATGAGCCCTTTTCTGGACCCCGATCACATCTCCAGGCAAAGCCCAGCACGCAGACGCCAGCGGGCACACCCTTCCCTCACTTCAAACTCTGGCCTCTATCCCCTCCCCCTTTTTTTTGACAGGCAGAGTTAGTGAGAGAGACAGACAGAGAGAAAGGTCTTCCTTCCATTGGTTCACCCCTCAAATGGCCGCTACAGCTGGAGCTGTGCCAATCTGAAGCCAGGAGCCAGGTGCTTCCTCCTGGTCTCCCATGTGGGTACAGGGCCCAAGCACTTGGGCCATCCTCCACTGCCTTGCCAGGCCACAGCAGAGAGCTGGACTGGAAGAGGAGCAGCCGGGACAGAATCTGGGGTGCTGGCGCTGCAGGCGGGGGACCAACCAAGTGAGCCACAGCGCTGCCCCCCCCTTTGCTCATTGGCTAAAAGCAGCTTCACTTGGCCTCTCTTGACCTCCCCTCATAGCTGCCCTGCTTCCCTGCTAGCCAATGACTTCTCCCCGAAGTCACCAGCGACAGCCCGGCTGCGGAGTCCGCGAGGACACAGCGCCCGTGCGCATGCTCTCACCACCCCTCCTTCTTGAACTTTGCTTCTTCGCTGGCTCCCATAACCCCGGCCCCGGCCCACGCACAACCGCCTTCCCTCCTTAGCCTGCCTGTGTCCTGGGCCCGAGCTGCGGGTTCTTTGTCCCCACAGCTCCATGTGGCTCTCTCTACACACTAGCTCTGGACAGTCTGACCTGCTGCGGCCTTGCACAGTCTGGCCTCCTGCATCTGCTCTCTTAGTCCAGTTATCTGTAACAAGGACCCAAAGTGGGACGAAATCTGAGGACCCAGTCAGAGTCATCCAGGTACCAGCCACAGCCAACGCTGGAGCGGTAAGAGCAGCCGTCCAACTGCGGCCTCCACTGGTTTCCTTTAGAGGAGACTTCTAAGGGCTTCCTGGATTTGGGGAGAGGGAGGCCCATGGTGCGCAGTGAGAGGACGTCCTTCCGGACACAGGGAGGGGTGGGAGGGCCACACATCAGCACGCATGAAGCCCCCTCCCCACCAACACAGGCTCAGCTGTTCAGTGCACCTGCTCCAGGGTCAGCCGGGCTAGCACAGTTGTCAACCCTATGACACAAGCGTGCATCTGTTTGCTGCCTTATTTAGGCTGGGGGGGGGGGGGCGTTTGAGTCATTTTATATGAAGAATCTGCTGAACGGAACATTTGTTACTATTTAGTGAGGACAAATAGAAAGCATAGCTGCTGTGTCAAGCACACAGCACGCACTGAACGGCCGGTGGAAACCCACAGCTTCCCAACAGACGTGGCCCGGGGGGCGTCCCGACCCGTCCCTGCGGTGATGAGTGATTCCCTGACTGGCAGCTGCTCAGGCCACACCTGGAAGCCGTTTGTGCAGTCACCTAGCAGCACGCAGACCTTAAGGGGCCCCAGACACTATTGTCACACTTCAAGCGACGCGGATAAAATGAAAAGCAAATTATTCGTGTTTAGTGACTAATAATCGGATGCTAAGGTTGCACCCACTGTAAAAATGTCATCGAGCTGGGAGGACGTTAAGAAAACAGAGAATTTGAGCCAGATGACGCGAAAAAGGCAGAAATGGGGAAGCCGAGGGCAGGGATCCTGCAGGTCTGGAATCAGGCGGTTAAAGCGTTGACGCCACGTGGTGGTAAGGGCAGTGCCACTCCGAGCACTACCGAGATCTTCTTAAAAGACTTATTTATTTACTTATTTGAAAAACAGAGCCAGAGAGAGAGAGAGAGAGAACACGCTTCCATCCCCTGGTTCACTCCCCAAGTGGCCACAACAGCAGGGGCTGGGACAAGCCAAAGTTCAGGAGCCTACAATCCCACCCTGGTCTCTCAGCAAGATGGCAGGGATCCAAGCCCTCGGCCATCCTCTGCCTCTCCCCAAGCACACCTGCGGGGAGCTGGATGGGAAGTGGAGCATCCGGGACGCAAACCAGCGCTCCAACGTAGGATCCCTGTGTCTCGAGCTGCAGCCCAACCCACCGTGCACAATGTCAGGCCCTTCCTGGCGATGGGCAGAAGAGGGACCAGTGACGCACAGCTTTGTACCCATGACCCAAGGCCCCTTGGCACTGGGTGGAAGTGACCATGTCAACAGCACAGGGCAACTGGGGCCCATGTGACTCCCAAACTCACATCCCAGTCCTGACTCTCTTCTCCAGACCCACGTATGCATGCCTTTCAAAGATTTTTTGCACCAAAGTGAACATCCCTGTCCCGTGAACATTTTCTCACATGCACAACTGTTGAAAACATCCACCTGGCTGTCTGACTGTTTCTAGGCCCAGTGTGCCCCACATCGAACTCTTAACTTTCTCAGCAAACTCGCATCCTCCTGTGGGCTTCCCTGTCCCAGAGGGGCCTGGATGCCTCCCGCCGTCTCACCCCCAGCCTCCCCGCCTGTTCATCAGCCTCCATTTTCATAACTTCCACCTCTTGCGCACCACCATCCAGGCTCGCTAACACTTCTGTGATGTTTTCTACGCCACCTCCTCCCCCAACCCTACACTCTTGTCTACACAGCAGAAAGAATAGCTGTGTCCAAGCCTACGTCAGAGGGCGCCCTGGCGCCTGCTCACTTCTCACTTCTCCAAACGCGTCAGCCTGCAGTGAGAACGCTACCTCTGCAGGCTTCACTCCCAAGCAATCCTCCGCCCACACTTTCCAAAGAAAAGTCGAGTTTCCCTTGCTGGCTAGAACAGAAAGTCGAGTTTGGCTTATCTCCGAAGAAGGCTCACCCCTGAGCCAGCCTTGCAAAGTCTCTGGCCCACTTAAAAATTCTTGAAAGGCAATCTGGTTTCCCCAGCAGGCTCCCCGCCCACGTGTTCCCCACCTGCGCCCCTCCAGCACTGGCAGCCTGCTCTCTGGTCAGCACCGCGGCTGGGCCCTGCCCCTTCAGAAGCTGAGACTCCAAGCGAGGGTGGTGGATTTACGGTGCAAGGTTACATGGCATGTAAATCTGGCCCGCGCGAATCAAGGGCTGTGACATTTTTACGGCCTCCTCCCCCAAGCCCCTGCATGGATGAGAAACAACAACATCTGGTTTCACTTTTTGGTTCACTACCACGGCTTCCCATCCGACAAAACCCTAGGTCTTGCCAGAACTCTGGGCCCCAGCTGAATGAATGGGCGGTCAGGCGTGCCATGCCGAAGGTCTTGATTTTCCTGTCTCACCATGGCGTACAGAAGCCTCCAAGAGTATAAGGGGTCACCGTCGTGCCTTGAAACAAAGCATTCTCTGGAGTCCATGCCCGGGTGGCCACCTGCCAGCTGGCCGGGGGTTAAGATGGGGCACTTTAGGGGGAGGCCGCAGAGCCTCTGGGCCTGGTTCCCTGCAGGGGCTGAGACTGGAAGGCACATGTGCAATGGATTCTGGGACTTGTAGTCCGTGTGGCAGCTGGCTCGCCACACATCTCTATCCTCTTGAACAGGACAGCACAGTAATGATCGCTGCCGCCAAAGGGCACCTGGGAACGCTCTCCCTAGAGATAGGAGGCCACTCTGATCGGGGTGGCCTTCCAGGCGTGTCTTATCTTGTCTCAGCACGGCTCACTCCTGACCGGGGAGTGGCTTTCTGGAGCAAGTTCAGAGAAACGTGCCCTTCCTCGTCTGTCTGCCCAGCAGCCGGCAGAGGTGATCGGAACGATCCGAGACAGGACCTCCTGGGACCGTTCCCCCGTGTGAACAGAGCCTCGGAACTCCCTGTCCCTCGCCGCCCGTGCAGCTCTGCTCAGATCAGACAGGCCCCTTCGCTGTTCCCCAAGTCATGCCGTGGTCTGAACATGCCGGCGGAGGAAGAAAGCACAACACAACCCACGCGGAGCTGGCCTTCTGGCCTGTGAGCACGGATCTGCCCGGGCGCTCCGAGCCGCCCTCTTTCCAGCATGCACACAGCGGCCTCTGAGCCTCCCAGCTCCAGAATCCCTCCGAAGTCCTCCCCATCCCTCAATGAGTCCTCCTCAGGACGGCATTTGGCTGAGCCGTCACGATTCTAATTCAGATGTGTGTGTCCCACAGCAGCGCCTACGCTTGAAGCCTGGCTCTGGCTTCCTGCTCCTGTGCAGCCTGGGAGGCAGTGTGGACGGCTCAAGACTTGGGTCCCTTCCACACACACAGAAGACCTAGGCTGAGCTCCCGGCTCCTGGCTTTGTCCAGGCAGAGGGCTAGCATGAAACAGCAGATGGCAGCTTGCTCTCTCTCTCTCTCTCTCTCTCTCTCAAATAAATACGTAATTTAAATATGTTCTTCTCTACAAGTCTGCTTTTACTGACCTATCTCACCACTCCCCTGTTCACATCCAAAATTCTCATCAAGTTATTGTCTAATGTTAGCAAAGATTTTTTTACCAAGCACTTAGTGAATCCTGTGGTCTGTGCTAACCGCGCAAACCCCATGATCTCACTTAATTCCACAGCGACTCCTGGGGTAGCACTGTGATGTCTCCTTTTTGGATGATAAAACTGAAGCACAGAAGTTAAATTCTTCACACCACCCCCTGTCATCCAACCTGCTACCAAACAGGTAGCTCCGCAGGGTACCCAGCCAAGCAGTCACCACAGAAGTGTGCGATCAACTTTCCCTGGCAACATTCCACTCCCACAGCCACATCCTGGTGCCATCTCCACCACCCCTTTAGCTCCAGTCACTCATCTCATCTAAATCTGTAGGCTTCATGCTTACAACTTCCAGATTTTAAAAAAATTATTTATTTATTTATTTATTTGAGAGTCAGAGTTTCAGGAGAGAGAGAGAGAGAGAGGTCTTCCATCTGCTGGTTCACTCTCCAAATGGCCGTGACAGCCAGAGCTGGGCCTGACCGAAGCCAGGATCCCCCTCCAGGTGGCCTCTGTCAGTACAGGGGCCCAAGCACTCGGGCCATCCTCCACTGCCTTCCCAGGTGCACTAGTGTTGCTGTGGATTCATTCTGAGAGGAGGAGCGTGGTGGGGGCAAGAGGTGTGGAGTCACCACACAGACCCTGGGAGTCGGGTGAGAGCAGGCCAGAGGCGAGCAGCTCACAGACTCGTTTATTTCAGTTGGTACAGCAGCTTATATAGCTGAGCCATGTGGGCAACCACAGGCAGTCGCCCCTTTTGTTTACACTTAAACATTTGGATGAAGACATCCCGGCACAGACAATTAGGCTAAGGAGATTCCAGGAAGAGGCAGGAAGAACCGTATCTCACTGCTAGACTTCTCACAAGAGATGATGTAGATAATCAGCCACACCTGAAACCTGCATTTATCACCTGTGTGTTTTATTATGCCCTTGTAATCTATGATTGATAACATTTTGTGATCTGTTAAGGGAAAGAACTTTTTCAGGAACTCTGTGGGAACTCTTTGTAACCCCAAAAGAATTTTAGGTATGTAAATCCTCTGTGTGCCTTCTTGTGTACAACTGGTCATGTTTAAATACTACTGGACTTGTTGAATAAACGAGCCTTGATCAGGACTTGTCTTGGCTCCATTCTTTGCGTCCTTGTCCCCGCATTCCCACTCTCTGTTTCAGGAAACCCGGTTCTTTGTGTTGCAGGCCGGCACAGAGGCAGCCAATCAGGTCAAGGGGCGGTCTATGCCCTAACCAATCACAGCCTGTTGCCAGGCAGTTTCCTAAGCCATCTAATCACAACCTGTTGCCAGGCAGTTTCTGTTGCCAGTCAGTTTCTATTGCCAGCAGCCATCTTGGCATGGCCTTCTCATTTCACCACACACTAGCAGGGAGCTGGATTCGAAGTGGAGCAGCCAGAACTCGAACTGCAACCCATATGGGATGCCAGTGCTGCAGGCCACAGCCTTAACCTTCTTGAGCCACAGCACCGAGCCCTTGGTCCATCTTCTGCTGCTTTCGTAGGTACAGAAGCAGGGAGCTGGAACAGTGTACGTGGGAGGCTGGCCTCACAAGCAATGGCTTAACCTGCTGCCCCACGGACCCCAGATTCACACACAGAGCCATCACTGCAGATGCCTGTTTGAAACACGCCCACTTCACTGCACAAAGGGCATCTCAGGGTTCCCGTGTGCTGATCGCACCCTTCCTCCTGCGGCTCCCATCTCTTCTAGACTGTCCCCAGCTCACACCGCTGCAAGGAGTTCCCAGACCCTACTGACTCCAGCACCCCAAGGTCCCTCACATCTGGACTGTATTCCCCCTGCTTTCAGCTTCGAGAGAACCCCTCTGTTTTTCCAGCACAAAATGACCTCGTCTAGTAAAACCTCTATAAAGCATGTCTAGATAACACCCGCGAGTTCTCTGACCTGCCTTCTTCCCGGGGAACTGTGACCCAGTTCTAGTCTCACATGGAAGAATAATTCCTCGCGGACAAGACAGAGAGCCAAGCAGGCTTTAGTTAAGTCACAAACCTCCTGTGGCAGCATCAGGAGGCAGCTCCAAGAAAGGGAGACCCAGGAACTGGACAAAGTGGGCTCTTTCAAGCACAATTCTGGGAGGGAACATAATAGCAGCTGACAACCAATCAGAGGGCAGGGACAAAACCCATCCAAGGGCCGGAATTGTAATCGTGTCTAGCCTGCTTGTGATCAAAGAACACAGCCCTCAGACGGGTGGGCTGGGTAACTCAGCATTTCTAGTCTTCCCGATAAAACTAGAAACTTAGAGGAGTGGGATCTGCACTTTTGTCTCGCTAAAGGCAGCTTCTGGGGAGAAGCAAGCATGCTGTCCACGTTTAAAGGGACTCCCCCTTTTCTCATTCCCACAGGGACCCGGCCTAACTGCCTGTTGGTCCACCTGATGCTTCACATCTCTACCCTCGAGGGGAGCGGAACTTGACGGATTCCCTCTAGCACATGGGACACGGCTGGAGTGAGGCTCTGCGATTTCTGAGGTCAGGTCACTGACGACCCCTTACCACCTCTGCCGTGCTCTCTGGGGTCAGCCCACCTGCCCTAATCAAGCTGCCGTGCTGTGAGGGTCTCAAGTGGCCCAAGGCAAAGTTCACGTGGAGAGGAACCATGATCTGCCAGCAGCAGTCGCCACCCGGCACCTGTGACAGTGGAGCCACTTGGAGGTGTGCAGTCAGCCCCCTGGTGTCACCCAGAATCTTCATAGCAACCTCCTGGGAGACCCTGAACCAGAAATCCCACTGTCCACCCCCATCTGCTGTTGTCTGAAACAATTGTGGGTGTGTTATTACATTTTTACTCACTTATTTGCATTTTCTTTGAGAGAGAGACAGATCTTTTTTCTGTTTTTTTAGTTTTGTTTTTTTTGACAGGCAGAGTTAGACAGTGAAGGAGAAAGAGAGAAAGGTCTTCTTTCCGTTGGTTCACCTCCCAAATGGCCACTATGGCCGGCGCTGCGCTGATCCGAAACCAGGAGTCAGGTGCTTCCTCCTGGTCTCCCATGTGGGTGCAGGGGCCCAAGCACTTGGGCCATCCTCCTCTGCCCTCCTGGGCCACAGCAGAGAGCTGGACTGGAAGAGGAGCCACTGGGACTAGAACCGGCACCCATATGGGATGCCGGCGCTGCAGCAGAGGATTAACCAAGTGAGCCACGGCGCTGGCCCAGATCTTTCTTTGAGAGAGAGAGAGGACAGCCTTCTATCTGTTGGTTGATTCCCCAAATGCCTGCAACAGTAAAGGCTGGAGCAGGCCAAAGCTAAGAGGCTGGAACTCCGCCCGAGTGGCAGGGACCCGAGTGTTTGGGCCACCACTTGCTGACTCCTAGGGCATGCATGGAACAGGAAGCTGGATGGGAAGTGGAGTAGCTAGCTGGGACTTGAACCAGGGACTCTATCACGGGACTCAGGAGACCTGACCATGAGGCCACAGCCCTGCCCAAAGCCACTGTGTTTTGAAGTAATTTAGTGTGTGTCGATGATAACCCTATCCCTTCTCCCACTTATCACCAGCAGAACCACATTTCCAAAGTGCGGTTGTGTCACCCCCTTACTTAACATTCCCTCTTGGCTCTCGCCAGGGCCTGCGGACCACAGGTGAGGCTCATTAAGACGGCACCCAAGCTTCCTCAGGCTCCCTTCTCTTTGGCCTCGACTCCCAAGAGCTCACTTTAAGTGCTCTCTCCTCTGGCATTCTTCAGACGCCCCCTCGCACAGACCCTCCCGGAAGTGTTAGCTCACACATGCTCAGGAGTCACCCACCTCTTTACAAACAAACCCCTTCACATGGACAGAGAGTGGCCGTGGCCAGCCTGGGACAGACTGACTTCCGTATTGGTCTCTCCAGCCTGGAAGCACACTGGACTCAGAGACTTCCAGAAGGCCTTCTGATGTAGGAGAGGATAACGGAGCAGGGGAAAACAAGGGTCTAAGACTGTGTGGACTGAATCAAAGGCCAACTCCACCAGACATTCTCTGCTGACTTATCCAGCTGAAACCAACCTCTGGAAGATTCTAATGCCCATTTATGGAAGCCAAGAGCCTGAAAAAACCACTTGTGACTGCTGCACCTCCAGGGAGAACAGTCGGGTGGGATGGTGCCACAGTCCAGGACATGTCCGTGCCCATCTCCACACCACGGCCCTGATAGCCGCGGCATCTGGACAGGTGTACCCCACACCTGGGCACCATTCCGAACTGCGTGACTTGGAACACTGCAGTTTCAGGCTCAGGTTGTGCCTGTGAGAGACGTGATGGGAGGATCTGGAAGACGGTGGGGCATTACCAGGTCACATCCCTGAGACGCAAATATAGCCGTCTCATGAGGGAGGAGGAGCAAGTGGCTTTCTGTACAATTTTTTTTAAAGATTTTGTTTATTTGAGAGGCCGAGTGACAGAGAGAGAGAGGTCTTCCATCCACAGGTTCACTCCCCAAATGGCTGCAACTGCCAGAGCTGTGCCTATCTGGAGCCAGGAGGCAGGAGCTTCTTCTAGGTCTCTCAAGGGTGCAGGGGCCTAAGGACTTGGGCCATCTTCCACTGCTTTCCCAGGCCACAGCAGAGGGCTGGATCGGAAGAGGAGCAGCCGGGACTTGAACCGGCGTCCATCTGGGTTGCTGGCACCACAGATGGAGGCTTAGTCTACCACAGCACAGCACCGGCCCTGTGCACCGTTCTTCTGAGTGAGCCATTTTACGTCCGTGTTCGGAAATACCTCCTGAACAGGTTCTGTGAGCGGGGTGACTGGGTTCTCCCAGAGGCTTCCTTAGGTTGCTGATGCTCCTCCTCTGTGCAAGTCGGCCTGGAGCAAGGAATCTGAGTTGAGTAAGGAATCCCTGGTGAAGAGATCTAACACGGAATGAGGAATTTCACACCAAAATGTTGTCCGCCGGGCACTGGAAACAGAGGCAGGATAGAGGACTCCTCTTCTTGGCTTCAGCTTTTTCTTCTTTAAAAATTTGGCAGGCGCCGCGGCTCACTAGGCTAATCCTCCGCCTGTGGCGCCAGTCCCCCGGGTTCTAGTCCCGGTCAGGGCGCTGGATTCTGTCCCGGTTGCTCCTCTTCCAGGCCAGCTCTCTGCTATGGCCAGGGAGTGCAGTGGAGGATGGCCCAAGTGCTTGGGCCCTGCACCCCATGGGAGACCAGGAGAAGCACCTGGCTCCTGGCTTCGGATCAGCGCGGTGCGCCGGCTACAGCGGCCATTGGAGGGTGAACCAACAGCAAAAGGAAGACCTTTCTCTCTGTCCTCTCACTGTCCACTCTGCCTGTCAAAAAAATTTATTATTTTATTTATCTGCAAGGAGAGAGAGAGAGAGAGAGAGAGAGAACTGACAGGGTTTGTACCACGAAGAAAAAAAAAGTCCCAAATGTGCCGGTTTTATTATAACGTCAACGCCGTGTTTCAGTCTCAAGTGTTTGCCTAATTGCTCTTAATTAGGGAAAACTGAAAGATGCTGGTGGCTTCAATGCTAGCAGCTTAGAGCAGGTGTTTCCCCTTGAGGCCGGGCAGACTTCTGTGTGTGTGGGTGGGGGTGGGAGGGTGGAGTAACGTGGTGGGGGAGGGGCAGGCCATCCTCCCTCAGCCAAGGGCAAGTCTCTGGAGGGGGTCCAGGAGAGGAGCTCAGCCCCTCTCTGCAGCGTCGGGAGAAGGGCTGCACTTCTGGATGACTCCCAGCAGGTCGCCAAAAAGCATCTCCCACAGTGCCCGGATGTTGACGTCAAACAGCGTCCTCCACCTTATTGTGGATGCTTTCACTCTTCTTGGTCCGTTATCAACACGTGTCCTTGATCAAGCTCAACACTGAAAAAATAACAATGATGATGAGCTAACCAGCCATAATACCTCTCGGGCAGCTCCATTCTTGCTTGTTTGATTTTTCTTCTATTTGAAAGAGAAAAATCTTCCACCTAGTTCTCGCTTCCCAGATGTCCACAACAGCCAGGGCTGGGGAGGCCGAAGCCGGGAGCCTGAAACTCCACCTGGGTCTCCCACATGGGTGGCGGGGGCCCCGGTACTTGAGCCGTCACCGGCTGCCTCCCTGGGTGTGCATCAGTGGGAAGCTGGATGGGAAGCGGAGCCAGTCCTGAGAGAGCGTTTGCGGATTTCCCGTCTGCAAATGCTCCTGCCGTGGCCGACCAGACATTCAGAAAGTCTTAAATTCCTGAATATTTTAGAATGAGCTCGCAGACCCTGCCCTTGGCAGCTGCAGCACCCCCTGTGAACGCCCACCCCCCATCCTGGCCATCTCAGGGCTGATACAACCACCTCCCACCCCCACAGCCCTCAACTTCAGGACAACAAGGTCAAGCACAAACAAACACAGGCACAGGCAGGGCTTCTCTCCGAACAAGTGCGTCAAAAATGTGAGTAAGAATGTACAGTCATGAATACAACCCGGACAGAACGGGTCCACAGTGGGACAGGTACACGCGTGACGCAGACGGGCTGCTTGCTAGCCTGCTGCTGAGGGTGGAGCCTCTTGCCTCCTTAGTACTCCCCTGCCTTTAGCTTGGTAAGAAAGTGCTTGGTTCAGGTACCCTAATGCAGGGGCAGCTGCCTTCCTTAGGGAGTTAACCAAGTGAAAAGCCACAACCTCGGGCCGGCACCGCGGCTCAACAGGCTAATCCTCCGCCTTGCGGCGCCAGCACACCAGGTTCTAGTCCCGGTCGGGGCGCCGGATTCTGTCCCGGTTGCCCCTCTTCCAGGCCAGCTCTCTGCTGTGGCCCGGGAGTGCAGTGGAGGATGGCCCAAGTGCTTGGGCCCTGCACCCCATGGGAGACCAGGAGAAGCACCTGGCTCCTGCCTTTGGATCAGTGCGGTGCACCGGTTGCGCCGGCCATTGGAGGGTGAACCAACGGCAAAGGAAGACCTTTCTCTCTGTCTCTCTCTCTCTCACTGTCCACTCTGCCTGTCAAAAAATTAAAAAAAAAAAAAAAAAGCCACAGCCACAACCTCCACAACAGAGTTAGCACCAAGTCAGGGGTGAACCTGGCCCCACATGGGCGCAGGAGTGAACGTTGTCCCCTTGACAGAGGCAAACAGCCTTTATCTAGCCTGGGCTGGAGGGCAGACGCTGGGGAGCCTCACCTGGCTCCAACTCAGGCCTCAGCCCCAGATCTGGGCCTGGACATTTCCAGAAGAGGCCAGGTAGGAGTCTGTGCAGAAGGAGAAACAAGACACGTGTGCCCCACCTCACCCCACGCACACCCCGCGCAGTGCCAGCCGCATCCCGTCCCAGCCAAAGGGTGGAGAAAGCAGGACAGAAACATCAAAGGAAAAAATTCCAGAAGGAGCCCTCAAGAGCAGCCCCCCCGCACCCCCACCCCGTTGCAGAGAAAAAGAAAACAGATACAAGGAGCAAGCCTCCTGCACCCACAGGTTGCCGGTGGACAGAGACAATGAGCCTGTTGTTCCATGATGGACTGTGTAAATGTTTATGGAGTCCTTACCACGCCCCGAGCTGGGCCAAGTGCTGAGGATACAAAGTGAACGCAGAATCTGTGTCCTCCTCCAGGCCAGAGGACGGGCCGGGTGCCTCCGTGGCGGGGGAGGGGGCCTGGCAGACCCTCTGGGCACCCACGGGCACAGGAAGATCCACAGGTCGCAGCGGGCAGAGGCGAGAGGTAGCGGCGGATGGAGCTCAGAGGTGAAGCCGGGATGTTAGCGGGTGGACGGCCGTACTGGAGTCAAAGGGAAAAACAGGCAAGGAAGCCAGGAGCAGCGAGCGGGGCTGAGGAACTGAAGACGCCAGGCCTAGAGTCAAGCAGCCTGGAACAGGGAGCCGGCGGCGCCTGGAGGACGCGTCACACACCGGAGGAGGCAACAGTACTGCGGCGCCGAATGTGCAACTGATATCGAAGAGACCACAGCAGCTGGCGGTGGAAGGCCAGAACAGCCCGAGACGGGCACACTTTCCTAACACGGGCAGCCCTGGAAAGGCACGGAGATGAGCAGAGCAGAGCAAACCAAAGGACAGCACGGCTGTCTCCAAGACAGGACCACAGGAAGGTCCCAGCCCACCAGGGAGTGATCTGTGTACGCGTGCACTGTGTTGCCCCTTTCTCCCAGGCAGAGTGTTTCTCTGCAATCAGAGCCACGCGTGGGGCGGGGGCTAGGCTGCGATACGTGCACTCGAGCAGTGCCTTAGCTCCCTGGGGGCTCTAATCCCGGACTCGTTCTGAAAACTGCATCCTTAGGCAGTTCCCTACGGCGCCAACATCACACCCAGAGAGCGCACTCACGTAAACCTGCCTAGCGTAGCCTCCCACATACCCGGGCTGTGTGCAGAACCCATCACCGACACAAATACCGCTACACAGCGCACGGGTGAAAATACAGCCTGGCAACAACGAGGGGTTGATATTGCTCAACACAACCAAACTCGGGCCTAGAGGAGGAATGACCAGGGCTGCAGGCCTGCAGAGACAAGTCAGGTCTTGGAGGGGGTGGGCGGGGCAGAGCCAGAAAACAAAGCACCAGGACAGATGTGTGAATGGTGAGTTTTGAAGGCAGAAGTGAAGACCCCTGAGAAATGGGAAGAAGGGCGTCCTCAGACACGAACCTCAGTGGTGCCCACCACACAGGATCCGTCCTCTAGAGGCCCACGGCTGGAAGGGCCCAGGGCCCCCTTGCTCCTCCCCACTCCCCCTACGCCAGTAACTCCAGCACAGACGAACCTCCCACGCCCTTGAGGCTGTGCACACCAGGGTCAAGGCGGACTTCTGAGTGTCTTCCCCACCATCCTCAGGCCATAGACACCGGCCTCAGATCCCCTGGGCAGACAGGGCCCTTGTTCTGGATGGACCAGCCAGGGCCAGAAGGGAGGCTTCACTTAGCCATCCAAGCTCAGAGCTGGAGGCCCGGGGCTGGTGTCCCACCCACACCTCCTTGTCTCTCTAATCATTGGCACTCAAAAAAATGACCTAAATGAAAGATCTCGGAGTGAGATCCCAGCGGAATGAAGGGGCCATCAAACAAGGAGGTACCTTTCTCTGAAGGGAGGAGAGAACTTCCACTATGACTATAGCCTTGTCTAAATAAGGTCAGAGTTGATGAACTCAAGAGGCTTCCATAGCCTTGGCAGCTCATGACAAGAGCCTCGGGTGATCACTGACATAATAAATAAGAGTGTCAATTGTTAAATCAACAATGGGAGTCACTGTGCACCTGCTCCCCCTGTAGGACCTCTGTCCTTAATGTGTTATACTATGCGAATTAACAGTAAAACTAGTCTTCAAACAATACTTTATACTTTGTGTGTCTGTGTGGGTGCAAACTGTTGAAATCTTTACTTAGTTGATCTTCTGTATATAAAGATAATAAAAAATGAATCTTAATGAAGAATGGGATGGAAAGGGAGTAGAAGATGGGATGGTTTGTGGGTGGGAGAGTGGTTATGGGGGGAAAACCGCTATAATCCAAAAGTTGTACTTTTGAAATTTATATTTAAATAAAAGTTTAAAAAATACATTAAAAAATCATTGCCACTCCCTCTGAGGAGGATCTGCATCTCAGCCCAGTTCACAGGAGTTGCCGGCCGGCTGGAGGCTGGGTGTGATGGAGCACCCAGCCCTGAGTGTGCGGGACAGCAGCTCTCATAGACACTGCCGGGCCAGGGCGACACAGAAAAGATTCACCTGGAAAATGCACACTCCGGCAGGAATCACACACAAGGCGAGTTGTCAGTAGAAAACTTGGGGTTGGCCGACGCCGCGGCTCAACAGGCTAATCCTCCACCTGCGGCGCCGGTACACCGGGTTCTAGTTCCGGTTGGGGCACTGGATTCTGTCCTGGTTGTCCCTCTTCCAGGCCAGCTCTCTGCTGTGGTCCGGGAGTGCAGTGGAGGATGGCCCAAGTCATTGGGCCCTGCATCCCATGGGAGACCAGGAGAAGCACCTGGCTCCTGCCTTCGGATCAGCGCAGTGCGCTGGCTGCAGCGCGCTGGCTGCTGCTATTGGAGGGTGAACCAACGGCAAAAGGAAGACCTTTCTCTCTGTCTCTCTCTGTCACTGTCCACTCTGCCTGTCAAAAAAAAAAAAAAAAAAAAAAAAAGAAAAGAAAACTTGGGGCAACGTTCAGCCGGAGCAGCTCTCCGGCCCGCATCATCATTCTCCTTGCTTTGCATCCCCGATCTTGGAGAGAACCCGCCGTGTTTCTATGGAAACCCCAGGCAGATCAGGAGGTTGGGTCTGCATCTGTTTTTCCTGGAGGCCTCCTCTTTGAGGTCGCTGGGAGCCAGGAAGGAAACGCAGATGGCAGTTGCTGTCTGGAAGGCAGGTGGCTGACTGTGACCCAGAGGCAGGGGGAATGGTTGAGGAATTTCTGCAGACAGAGGAGAAATAAGCACTTCACTGTGTGTGAGGGTGCATTTGTGCACGCTGCGAGTGTCTGCGTGTAAGCTCCCGATGTCTCACACACACTGCTACACAAACACGGACGCACACCCATCTGGAGCAGCCACGGGGCTTTCCAAAGAGAAGGCCGTGAGCCCACGCCTGCCGAAACTGAAGAAAGGGTGGAGTGATTGGATGAGTCGGTCAGGGAAATAGATGCACCTGCTTCTGATTTTTTTTTTTTTTTTTTTTTTGGACAGGCAGAGTGGACAGTGAGAGAGAGAGACAGAGAGAAAGGTCTTCCTTTTGCCGTTGGTTCACCCTCCAATGGCCGCCGTGGCCCGCACGCTGCAGCCGGCGCACCGCGCTGATCTGATGGCAGGAGCCAGGTGCTTCTCCTGGTCTCCCATGGGGTGCAGGGCCCAAGCACCTGGGCCATCCTCCACTGCACTCCCGGGCCACAGCAGAGAGCTGGCCTGGAAGAGGGGCAACCGGGACAGAATCCGGCGCCCCAACCGGGACTAGAACCCAGTGTGCCGGTGCTGCAAGGCGGAGGATTAGCCTAGTGAGCCACGGCGCCGGCTTCTGATTTTTTCTTAATTTTATTTTTTATTTATTTAAATGTCCACAGTGGCTGAGCCTGGGCTGGGGCTCTGCCAGGGTCAAAGCCATGCATCAGCAGACACATCGGCTTTTAGGTGCGTGGTCTAAGATTTGAAAAGCGACATCAGAAATATGAATGAAGAGGTGATGATTTAAAACACCAAGGAACCCGGTGCACATAGAAAACTTCCTTTCATGGAAGGAAGTAGAAGGCCTAGGAACAACTGTCCCAGCCTCCTCATCTATGAATGGCTGACTGTGCATCGGAATTAAAGATTAAGCAATTTAGAAAACAAAAAGAAGGCAGGTGTTGTGATGTAGTGAGTGAAGCTGCTGTCTGCAACACTGGCATCCCACATGAGCCCCAGCTCAAGTCCCGGCTGCTCCGCTTCTACTCCAGCCCACTGCTGTGGCCTGGGAAAGCAGTAGAAGGTGGCCCAAGTCCTTGGGCCCCTGCACCCACATAGGAGACCAGGAGGAAGCTCCTGGCTCCTGGCCCTTGGCTTCAGCCCGGCCCCGCCCTGGCCATTGCAGCCTTCTAGGGAGTGAACCAGTGGAAGGAAGCGCACTCTCTCTCTCTCTCTCTGTAGCTCTGCCTTTCAAATAAATAAACAAAATCTAAAATTAAAAAAAGCAAACAAAAAGGAAACTACCCTGTGATCTTACTATTATTGACCTGGTTTGAGTATAAATTTGGGTGTCAAAGGTTCTGTCATCAAGTCTTAAGTTAATGGTCCTAGGAAAGCGGAGACTTGATCCAATTAAGGTGTTTAAGGGGTGGGCCTAGTGGGAGGTGCTTAGGTCACTGTGGGCGTGCACTCAGAAGGTAGGTCTCACAAGAGGGTTGGTTATATAAGCCTGCCTTGGGCCAAGCTGCCCTCCCCCCTGACCCTGTCTCTGTCTCTCTGTGTTTCCTGGCTCATCACACCATCACTCCTTCACACACGCTACACCACCTCCAGCCTCACCAGATGGCCAAACCAATGGTGCCCACCTGATCTTGGACTGTGAACCTCCAAACTGGTGAGCCAAAATAAATCTCCTTGTTTCCTAAGTAGATTGTCTTATCTATTTCATTGTAGTAACCAAAAGCTGAGTGATATAGATGGAGAGGGAAAGGGAGAGGGAGGGGGATAGGGAGAGGATGAGGGGGAGAGAGAGAGAGAGAAAGAGAGGGATAGGGAGAGGACGGGGGGGAGAGAGAGAGAGAGAGGGAGAGGGAATGGGAGAGGGAGTAGGAGAGGGAGAGGGGTGGGGATAGGGAGAGGACGAGGGGGAGAAAAAGAGAGGGAGAGGGAGGGGGATAGGGAGAGGGCAAGGGGGAGAGAAAGAGAGGGAGAGGGAGAGGGAGAGGGAGAGGGAGAGGGAGAGGGAAAGGGATAGAGACTCTGTACCATATCCTAGATACTATCCTATACCCTACTCTATCACACTAGATACGATGCAGAGTATGTGTGTGTGTGTCTCCAGGTAAACATTTAGTAATAAGTGTATGTCTAGTGTGAATACACATGCATGAATCAACATATACACATGCACACGTATGAATGGACACATGAAATGGCCATTCATGCACTGACTGGCAGGTTTAAAGTGGTAGGGAATATTGATACTACAAAGCAGTGTCCTGATTTACAACCCCTCAGATCCTGAGAGAATTTCCCAGGACTGGGAGGAAAAACATTGAAAACCCCAGCGTCTGACGGTCCCCTCATGCCAGCTTAACCCTAATTGCCTGCACTAAGTCCAATTAGCAGCAAACCAGCTTTCCCCTCCACTTCATCGGATGAAGCAGGCTTTGGCAGAAGCATCTGCCCACGGCAACCAGGGCAAGAGGAGGGGAGAGCACTGTGGAGAGAGGGGCACTGAGTCTGGGTCCAAGGAGCAAAGCCCGTGCTCCTGCCCGGGTGCCATCAGCCCTCACCCTCTGAGGGCACCTTGGGGCGGTGGCCTCTGCCTCCACCTCCCCTCCTGGCTCCTGACACGCCAGGGCCTTCCTTACACACCCACCCTTCCTTTCCTAGCATCAAGGGCTTCATTTCAGACCACATTTTCTGGCATCAAGTGTAGACCTTTTCGTAAAGGATTCGGGTGGCAACCCAATTTCTCGCAATTCCAGGGAAAAAAGTAACTCAAAAGTAGGATGCCCCTGCTCTCTCTCATACCTCTACCTTTACCCTCTCTGTCTCTACCTTTCTCTAACACGTGCACACATACATGCACACATACATGTACACACACGTGTGCACACACACACCCAGAGCCTGGGCCGGTGTCAGGGACCAGGCACTGCTACCATCGGGGCTGGCTCACTGTGAAGTGCGTCCTGCCAAAGCCTTCTCTCTCCGCCCCTCAGGGTCACAATAACAGATTACGAAAGAGTGGAAAAGCACTGTTCAGAGAGGGGCCACAGGGACTTTCCTCTGGGGGAGGAAGGGAGGACAATGCTCCGAGGCAACAGGTCTGACTGCAAGGGAAGGAAACCCCACGTGCAGCCGCTGCAACCTCCCCCTCCGAGGGCTTTGGAAAAACATGATATGGAGGTGACGCCAAAGATCGGGCCGCGGGAAAGTGATTGCAAGCGTGTGTAGACGGAGGAGAAATTCCTTTTTTTTTTTTTTTGTTTGATTGATTGATTGATTTGAATGACAGAGTTACAGGGGTAGGGGAAGAGATCCTCCATTGCTGGTCACTCTCCAAATGACCGCAACCTATCCAAAGCCAGGAGCCAGAGGCTTCCTCGGGGTCTCCCATGGGGATGCAGGGGCCCAAGCACTTGAGCCATCTTCCACCTCTTCCCAGGCACATTAGCAGGGAGCTGGATCGGAAATGCAGCAGCTGGGACCCATAGGAGGTGCCCGCACTGCAGGCAGTGGCTTCACCTGCTATGCCGCAGCACTGAGCCCAAAGGAGGAGAAATTCTGTCTCAAACATCAGCCCGCTTCCCGAGAGCCAGCGCTCACTCTGGCGTTTCATAGTGGCTCCTTTTTTCTATTGCAAATGCAGGTGAGACCAATGTTCCCGGAAAGTAAACATCTCCCTGTCTTCAGAAACCACTGATCAGTAGTCCAGGCCAAGAGTCCCCTGCCACCTCTTCTCAGAAACACGGGAGAAACAGCAAAACGAACTGCCCAGCACTGAGACACTGCAAATCCAACCAACGCTGGCTGCCAGGACCGCGACAGCTACACCAGGAGACACTTCACGTGGCACGACCCAGCGACTCTCCTTCGGATCTGGGTTTTCAAAGTACATCACACAGCAACAACCATACAGTTTCTCCCTAAAAGGAACCTCTCCCCTTTTTAAAAAAATCCAAATCACAAAGTCACATGCACCAAGTTGAAAATGACTTGGGAGCCTTAATTTCCTAAGATGATAGCCAGCATTACAGAGAGGAAAAAAGATCCTTGAGAACTTTTTGGGGATCGTGGGCACTTGGATTTTAGTCCCATTGTATGCCAAAGAGGCTGCCACATCACAGGATCATAGCCTGGGCGCAAAACAGCAGGAGCAGACAGCCAAAAAAATAGTTAGGGGTTCCAGAAGCTTTTCCAGTCTCTAATGCACTCTGCCCTCCACCCACCCCAAATGCTGCTCTTCACCAAGTCCCCAGGCGTCTCCTGGAGGCCACCAGCACTGGAAACCAGTCCTACCAGTTCCTGAGCCACCCGCCACCTCCTGTGAATGTCTGAAGCAGGGGCCCCTTAGCTGGGAACAGCCCACAGGGTGCTGCAGAGGTGGGTGCTCCAGGGTAACTCTGCAGGCCTGGCTGGGGGAGACCACACTGCCCAAAGGGGCCACCGCATAGTGGGGGGCCACCAGAAGACTTCCAGGGACCATGCAGGTCCCTCCCTGGGAAAGCCAGGCCCTTCCCGGTGGCTCCTGAGCCACAGGCCTGAGATCCCAGCTGCAGCTTTTCCACTTCTAGTTTTTCCTCCAGGTGACTTATCTTCCCTCTGCAGGCCGCTGTGCAAAGCCCTCGTTGCCCGGTCTCCACAATGACCGTGCATTCCTGCGAGAGGTGGACAGCGGACACAGAGACAGGCAGTGTGGTGCCTCGCTCTGCTGCAGGGCTGCAACAAGGCGGCACCCGGATGCCAGGATGCCCAGGCCAATGCTGGGTGCTGCCGCAGCCCTGCAGAGGTGCAGAGAGAGACGGGGGCGGGGAGGCAGAGCCTCCACTGTCCCCATGTGAAGCCAGCACCCCTGGCCCTGCCTGGAGTCTGCACAGAGGAGGAGAGAAGGGAGAGAGCCCACGATGTCACCGTGAAAATGCACGAGAAAGACAGGCTTCCCGAACAACATCTGCTAAGTAGAATCAAGATTTCCCAGCTCCTTCTTAGAAATATATTCATTCTTTTTTTTTTTTTTTTGACAGGCAGAGTGGACAGTGAGAGAGAGAGAGAGAGAAAGGTCTTCCTTTGCCGTTGGTTCACCCTCCAATGGCCGCTGCAGCCGGCGCACTGCACTGATCCGGCGGCAGGAGCCAGGTGCTTCTCCTGGTCTCCCATGGGGTGCAGGGCCCAAGCACCTGGGCCATCCTCCACTGCACTCCCTGGCCACAGCAGAGAGCTGGTCTGGAAGAGGAGCAACCGGGACAGAATCCGGCGCCCCAACCGGGACCAGAACCCGGGGTGCCGGCGCCGCAAGGCGGAGGATTAGCCTAGTGAGCCGCGGCGCCGGCCTGAAATATATTGATTCTTAATTAGAGTCGGGGGCAGGTGTGTGGTACAGCAGGTTAAGCTGCTGCTTGCACCTGAGCCACCCACAGCCCCTGTGGGCCCGCCCGGTTCGAGTCCCAGCTCCTCTGCGTCCAGTCCGGCTCCCTGCTAATGTGCCTGGTAGGCGGCAGGTGATGGATCAAGTCCTCGGGTCTCTGCCACTCAAGTGGGAGACCTGGATGGAGCTCCTGGCTCCTGGCTTTGGCCTGGCCCAGCTCTGGCTGTTGTAGGCATTTGTAACATGAACCAGCAAGATCTCTCTTTCAAATAATTAAAAATAATTATTTAAAAATTCATTGAAATATGTAGGAAATAGCAGAAATAATGGCTTAAGTATCACCAATTTGCTTTCACATTTTTGCTTGAGATCTTTTTTCTACAAGATAAAAAAGAAGTGATCAGTCAGCCACACACAGGGCAGCCCTCTGAGGGGACAGTGAGGCCCTGAGAAGCTGAGCACGGATTGCACAGCCCTGTGCACCAAAATAAACATACCTCTTCAGCCCATTTTCCAAGAACTGTTTTCGTTAATTTTTAAAACTTGAGATACAATGCACGACACCGTAAAATGCAAACTTTCATTTCAGTGGTTTTGTTTTCCCTACATGTTGGTTTTATTTTCATTCACTTGAAAGGCAGAGACAGAGGAGGGAGAGAGAGAGAGGGAGGGAGAGAGAGGGAGGGAGGGAGAGAGAGAGGGAGGGAGAGAGAGAGAGAGAGCGTCTCCATCCACTGGTCCACCCCCCACACGCCCAGGGTCCTCATCCCAGGCTCTCCCCAGAAGGATTCAGTCCCCCAGTGCTGTTTGTTTCGCCAGTGCCCTTCCTGGTCGTGCCTGTGCACAGAGGCGGGTGCTTTGGGGTTCAGGCTTGGCTATTGGTCTTCCCTGCTGCCTCATCTCAAGTCCCGCCTACACAGCCCAACTGGTCTCAGTATGAACTGCAGCTTCCAAGTCCTGGCTCTCTCTGGCTGAGCCGCCACCGGTGCCCATCCCAGACTGGCACAGGCACCACGTGGCCCCCGTTCCACATCCCGTGCATGTCTAGGAAGCAAAGGTTTGCGGAACGTGTATTCCCAGAGGGGAAATCGAAGTCACGCCCTCGGTGCAGTTACCCCTGTTGGCTCTGGGTGGAATGCCGTAGGCGCTCCCTGCAGCCTGCAGCGTGGGGAATGCTGGAATGAGGCGTGAGGCGGGGCCAGCTCGCTGGCAGTGGCGTCAGAAGATCTGCAGCCCTCAGTGGAGGGGGGAGGACCTGGCAGGACCCCGAAGGTGACGCCAAAGAGCAGCGTGGAGATGCACAGAGCCTGCTTCCCAAAGCTGTGCCTGGGAGAGAGGCCTTGCGCTGCTGGGGCTTCCTGCTGGCTGACCCCGGCTCTGGGTCTCCTTGGAGCCTGTGCAGCAGACAAAGCTGAGTGTCTGAACATGAGGGTAGCAGGGGCCAGCAGTCCTCATGTGGCAGCAGGAGGCAGATGTGCAAGGCAGTAGTGAGGCCTCCCAAACCTGTGCACTGTGCAAGCCGGGAGCCGCCAGGCCCGTGCGTGGGAGGGTGGCAGTGTTGTGTGGAGGTGTTGGGGGGAGGCAGCCACAGCCCTGCCCTCCCCAGCCTCTTGCCCCTTGCGAGCTTTGAGCAGCGCCAGCCTGGCAGCTGTGTCTGTGCAGCTGCCACCGCTGCCACCCTCAGTGACAACAGGGCTTGGCTGGCTGGCGACAGCTGTCCCCTTGACTTCCCTCAGGAGGAAATGGCCCCTGAGGTTGCCACACTGTGCTAGAAACCGAAACAAGACCATTTCTCCCTGTACCCCACCCCCTGTTTAGTTCCGGACGTGCACATCCCACGGCACCCACGCCTGTGCGCATGCTCACAGGTGCACACAGCCCCCCGCCCCGCCCCTGCCAACCACCCGCAGTCACCGCACCCACTTCTGCACAGGGGAGAGTGGCGCCAGGAAGTGCAGGGATTTGCAGCAGTGGGTTGCCCTGCGGTGTCGGGGGCTGGGAGGAGACGCCCACTCTGAGAAGTGCTCTCCTGGAAGCCTGCAGCTTCCCACAGCAGCCAGGGACAAGGGTCGGAGCGGGGGCAGGGGCCGCGTGGCCAGGTCTCTGCCCTCCTGCACACCTGGACCCTGACTTTCCAAAGAGCAAGGCTGGGGGGAGGGCAGGCCAAGCAGCTCCCATCAGGCTGAAACAGAGGTAGCTGCCTTCCAGAAGGCCCAGGAAAACACACCGGAAAGGGAGGAGGCAGAGAAGGGAGGGAGGGAGGGAGGGAGGGAGGAAGGGGAGCTGGGAGAATGGAGAAAAAGGAAATGAAGCTGATTTATCACAACTTGTGTAAGATTTATGTATGTATGTAGGTATGTATGTATGTGTTTAAAAGAATACAGGAGGAGGAGAGAGAGAATTAATCTTCCATTCACTCCCCAAATGGCTGCAACTCCCAGGGCTGGGCCAGGCCAGGCCAAAGCCAGGAGCTCCATCTGGGTCTCACACATGGGTGGCAGGGGCCCAAGCATTGGACCATCCACTGCCTTCTCAGTTTTATGAACAAGGAGCTGGACTGGAAGCGGAGCAGCCAGGACTCAAGCCGGCGCTCCAATACGGGAAGCAGTGGTTGCAGGTGGCGGCCTAACCCACTGCACTGCAATGCCACCCCACACCTTTTTGTTTGTAGAGACAAAGGCCCCAGCTTACCTATTCATCACCAGATCAGACCTCTTGCCTTGTATATTGTCAGTCCTGAGGGGTCTTACCTCTTTATTAATGTTTGCTCAGCCGTGAGTTAACCTCAAAGGTATGTTCTGAGTCTTACCTGAACTGCTAACCCACACCTGACTGTGCCAGCACTGGGTAATGACCTCTGTTTCTCTCAGCCCGAGGAGGTGAGGCAGCCCCACCTTGCTAGCTATACCACACAGACTGTGGGTCGCTGGGGTGGGCAAGTTATAGTAAGAAGTGAATATTCTGGTCTTTGTCCAGTTCCTGGCACAGAGCTCCTAACACCCTTGACATTTCCTGAGCAGTAGGGGAGCCTTTTTTTTTTTTTTTTTTTTTTTTTTTTTGACAGGCAGAGTTAGACAGTGAGAGAGAGAGACAGAGAGAAAGGTCTTCCTTCCATTGGTTCACTCCCCAAATGGCTGCTATGGCCGGTGAGCGCCAATCTGAAGCCAGGAGCCAGGTGCTTCTTCCTGGTCTCCCATGCGGGTGCAGGGCCCAAGGACTTGGGCCATCCTCCACTGCCCTCCTGGGCCACAGCAGAGAGCTGGACTGGAAGAGGAGCAGCCCATATGGGATGCCGGCGCCACAGGTGGAGGATTAACCGAGTGAGCCACGGCGCCGGCCCCCGACGGGGAGCCTCTTCTGTCATTGATCGTGTCTAAGCGATGCAGCCTTGGTAGAAGAGCACAGGGCCGGGGAGCTCCCGGCTTGGAGGATAAGAGTACGCACACCCAAGAGGGCACAGAAGCCCTGCCCCTCCTCCCTCTGTCGGCCGGTCCACCTCCCCCATCTGCTCCTCCTGTTGTATCTTCTCATAGTGAGTGGGTGCGAGGAAGTCCATTATTTCCCTGAATTCTGTGAGCCATTCTAGCCCATGATCAAACCCGAGACAGGGGTCGTGGCAGCCGCCTCTGCTTTGTAGCCAAGTGGAGCAGCTCACGTGGGCAGCCTGGCGACCCACCTGTTAGCCGGGGCATCTGCAGCGGGGGAGGGCGCTTGTGGGAACTGAGCCCTCCCTGGGAACCCCAGCACGCTGTCCAGGCGGCTGGAGTCAGGACTGAACTGGATGGTGAGAAACGCACGCGGCGTCGGAGACTTGGTCCCAGCGAGACCAACCCTGTGTCTGGTCTCGGGAGGTTCTGTGCTGTGAGAGCAGAGGAAAGAAGCGGCACAGACGTCAGCCTCAGCCTTCACAGACCTGGGGACCAAGAACAACCGTAAGGGGTCCTCGAGCTGCATTCCTACCAAATATTGTCTAAAACAGTCATGCAGGGGCCGGCGCTGTGGTGCAGTAGGTTAATCCTCCGCCTGTAGCGCCAGCATCCCATACAGGCACAGGTTCTAGTCCCGGCTGCTCCACTTCTGGCCCAGCTCTCTGCGGCGGCCTGGGAAAGCAGTAGAAGATGGCCTAAGTCCTTGGGCCCCTGCACCCACCTGGGAGACCCGGAAGCAGCTCCTGGCTCCTGGCTTCGGATAGGCCCAGCTCCAGCTGTTGCAGCCATTTAGGGAGTGAACCAGCAAATGGAAAACCTCTCTGTCTCTCCCTCTTTGTACCTCTACCTCTCAAATAAATAAATAAAATCTTTAAATAAATAAATAAAACTGTCACTCAGTATGCAGGCCACTGGTCACCCAGAGCTGCTGTGCACATACCAACCTGGCCACTGGGATGCACTGACAATGTGTAAAATACACAACGGGTTTTGAAGACATGCTGCAAAGAAACAATGTGATCTATCTAGTTAATTTTTTTAGTATTGATGGTATATCAAGCCCACCACACTCCGGTTCTGTTGGGTTCAGTGTGACATATTGCTAGAATTATTCTCACCTTTGTATTGTATAAAACACACCTCCATGTTATGTATCACCCGAGCCATTTGTCAGCGTGTGGTTCAGCAGGGTAAAGTCCATGCGCCGAGTTGCGCCACCATCTCCGGAACTGTTTCCTCTTCCCAAACTGAAAACGCAGAGCTATTCAGCAATGAGTGCGCAGCCACTGCGAGTCTGCCTTGTCTCTTGTCACTTGATGACTCCAGGTACGCTGCGTAAGTGCCATCGGGCAGATGTGCCCTTTAGCCACAGGCTTAGTTCCCTTAGCTTAATTAATGTCCTCAGGGATTTTCCATGTTGAAGTATGTGTCAGACTCCCCTTCCTTTCTGAAGCTGAATAATATTCTTTTTAAAAAGATTTATTTATTTATTTGAAAGTCAGAGTTACACACAGAGAGAAGCAGAGGCAGAGAGAGAGAGAGAGAGAGAGAGGTCTTCCATTTGATGGTTCGCTCACCCAGATGGCCACAATGGCTAGCTCTGGGCCAGGCAGAAGCCAGGAGCCAGGAGCTTCATCTGGCTCTCCCACGCAGGTGCAGGGGCCCAAGGACTTGGGCCATCTTCTACTGCTTCCCCAGGCCATAGCAGAGAGCTGGGTTGGAAGAGGAGTAGCTGGGACTAGAACCGACGCCCATATGGGATGCCAGCACTGCAGGTCAGGGCTTTATCCCACTGTGCGATAGCATCGGCCTCTGCGGGCTCTTTAAGAGGTGGAAAATAGCGGGAAGTCCTTAGGTCACTGGGGACCTTCTTCTCAGAAGGGACTGAGATAATTCCTATGGGATGCTGTCGTGGGTTTTGTTTTTTGTTTTTTGTTTTTAAGATTTACTTATTTGAGGCCGGCGCCATGGCTAAATAGGCTAATCCTCCACCTGCGGCACCGGCACACCGAGTTCTAGTCCCAGTCGGGGCGCCGGATTCTGTCCCAGTTGCCCCTCTTCCAGTCCAGCTCTGTGCTGTGGCCAGGGAGTGCAGTGGAGGATGGCCCAGGTGCTTGGGCCCTGCACCCCATGGGAGACCAGGAGAAGCACCTGGCTCCTGGCTTTGGAACAGAGTGATGTGCTGGCCGCCACAGCGGCCATTGGAGGGTGAACCAACGACAAAGGAAGACCTTTCTCTCTCTCTCTCTCTCTCTCTCTCACTGTCCACTCTGCCTGTCAAAAATAAAAAATAATAAAAAAAGATTTACTTATTTGAAAGGCAGAATTACAGAGAGAAAGTGAAAACATCTTTACAATTTATTTTCATTTTTATCTGAAAGTCGGAGAGACAGACAGAAAGATCTTCTCTCTACTGGGTCACTCCCCCGATGCTCACAAGGGCTGCGCCAGGGTGAAGCCAGGAGCCCAGAATTCCATCCGGGTCCCTCATGTGGGTGGCATCCGAGCAGGAAGCCTGATTGGAAGCAGAGAGGCTGAGGCTCAAACCAGGCACACTGACGTGTGCCGAAGCAGCGACTAAACCCACTGCTAAATGCCCACCCGACTGATTTCCTTTGTTTTGTGCCACTAAGCATCCCACAAAGACAGGCCCTCCGCCCTGCCTGGAAGGGGGAGCCACAGCCTATGATATAATTAAAAAAGGAGGAGGAGGAGGGAGGAGAAAGAGGGCGTAGAGAGGGGACAGTAGGAGAGGCGGTGTTGTGCACAAGGCAAGAACTGTGGTGAAGATTGTCATTTCTTCTTTCTAATGAAAAGGAATAAATTTAAAACGCACCGTCCTCAGGCAACAGCGAGGAATATGGTTTGAAAGAAAAATGGTGGTGAGACTTCAATGGCAGATAATAAAATGAAGACTCCTTTTCACCCAAGTTTTACACCCGCAACTTTCCTTGCAATCGGGTCTTCTGTTCTCCCTTATGTCAATTTCCTCATCTGAAAAATCAAGTACAGACATAATTTGCTTTACATGTCTGGGGGTTTGTGAGGATCTAAAAAAATAATAGATCCACAAACACTTTAAAAAGTTAAGAGGGGGGCTGGCGCTGTGGTGCAGTAGGTTAATCCTCTGCCTGTGGCGCTGGCATCCTGTATGGGTGCCGGTTCTAGTCCCGGCTGCTCCTTTCCAACCCAGCTCTCTGCTATGGCCTGGGAAAGCAGTGGAAGATGGCCCAAGTCCTTGGGAACCTGCACTTGTGTGGGAGACCCGGAAGAAGCTCCTGGCTTCTGGCTTTGGATCAGCATAGCTCTGGCCGTTGCGGCCATTTGGGGAGTGAACCAGCAGATGGAAAACCTTTCTCTGTCTCTCCCTGTCTCTGTCTGTAACTCTACCTCCCAAGTAAATAAATAAAATCTTAAAAAAAAGTTAAGAGGATGAGTGTGCTATTGTGGCATAAAAGGAAAGCTGCCCCCTGTAATGCTGGAATCTCTTTATCAGCACTGGTTCGAGTCCCGGCTGCTCCATTTCCTATCCAGCTCCCTGCTAATGTGCCTGGGAAAAGCAGAGGAAAATGGCCCAAGTCTCTGAGCCCCTGCCACCCACATAAGAGACCCAGAAGAGGCACCTGGGTCCTCACTTTGGCCTGGCACAGCCTTGGTTGGGAGTGAACCAACCAAGGAAGATTCTCTGTGTGTGTGTGTGTGTCTCCCCATCCCTATAACCCTGCCTTTCATATAAATAAGTAGATCTTTAGAATAGAAAATTAAGAGGATCATGACCACAATGAATGTAACAGTACAGCCAGCCCCGGTACCTGTGGGGGATTCATTCCAGGACTCCCACATGGATACGAAGCTCCATGCATACTCCACCAGCTCCCAATTCCCTTACAGAACATGGCACAGTATTTGCATGTAACCTGCACACAAGTCATCTCCAGTTTACCCACAGCACCTGAACCCAGGTGACCGCCGTGCGCACAGTTGTTACAGGACGGCAGGAAGGAAGTCTGTCTATGTGCAGAACAGACGTGACCTCTTTAGGTCTGTGGGTGGCTGAATCTTTGGATGTGGAGCACACAGACGCAGAAGCCAGCTGTCATTGTGGTACCTTACCTTGGGTTTCCTACCAGGTGACTGAGAGCACGCTGGCTTTCATAGAAAGAGACGAGAACTTGCACGGGCAAGGGTAGAGGCAGAGACAACACAGGAGTCCCAGCCACCCCCACCCCCCAACCTCCCTCTGTGCGTCAGCCTGCTAGGGTGAAGCTGTGAGGCTCTGTGCACCACACAGCTTCAGTTTAAGCCACAGAAACATCTCTTTAAAGCAACCTGGGAGAGGGTGGGAGAGAGTTAACCGAAGAGAACTGAAAATAATACTGGAGCCTCGGCTATTATGTGCAGAAAGTTTCCTGCAAGCAGCAGCCAAGTTCCTGGAGAGGAAAAAGTGTGTGTGTGTGTGTGTGTGTGTGTGTGTAGCTACATGATTACAAAACTCTTAGGGGCTCTGTTTTACGATTGCCTTTCTCTATCCATCCTCCCTTCCAAAAAAGGGAAAAAAAATATTAAATGCGAGCAGCACAGGGCTCAGGAATCGCCCGGCGTCTGCCTCCAGATCTGCCTGAATTAAACCAAGGAGTAGCCGAGGGGCCGCCCAGCCCGGTGCCCGAGCACGGCCGGCATCGCCCGCCCGGAGCAGGTGCAGCCGCGACACTGCCTATTTGCTTTTCAGGGTCAGGCTGGCACATTGCTAGCTCAGGGCTCTGGGTAAATGTTTAGATTTCATTTTCAGTTGTCTGGTGTTCAATTCCTCAGCATCAAAGGCAGGCCCCTGCACGCTGCCCTCCTCCACCCTTTCCTCTCCTCCTCTGGCTGGTGGCAAGCAGCAGTCGAGAGGAGAGGAGGAGGGAGGGAGGGAGTAGATGCTTTGCAGCGTTTCCAACTCTCACGGCTGTCTTTCAGAAACATTGTATCCTGGTACCCCCTTGTCTCTCTCTCTCTCTCTCTCTCTCTCTGGCCTCCCCCTGAACTGGGAATTGGACTTGTTGTTTACACAGCTCCTGGTTGTGCTCTTTGCAGTTGCTATAGCAACCACCAGGGGTCAGTTTATAGAAGCGGAGGAAGTTCGTGTTAGGGGAGTTCGCTTTCCAGCTTCTGGGCTGGGCGAAGCAAAGCGGAAAACAAAAGCCCCCAGATGCCCATGGAGGAAACACATTGAGAAGCTTCCTAAGGCGTAAGCATCGTTGGCGGCATAAAACCGCACGGTGCCACGTCTCTCCCCCGCTGCGAGGGCCATCCCAGAACAGCCAGCAGGAGAGCGCAGCTCCCACGTTCTCCTCTCTCCCTGTGCTTTCACGGCCTGGAGGATTTCATTAGTAGAAAAGATGACAAGAATAACAAGGATGACGACCAGAGTTCCCGGCGGTTACCGGGATTAATATTAACCGGGGATCAGAGAGCCCCTTTCAGCGGTTTACTCCCATCTTTCTCAGGCCACCGCTGGGATGGCACTCGTCGTCAAGGTCCAGATCCAGCCTAAGCCTTCCCAGCCCTGCCCTCCCTAGCAAATGGAAAATGCAGGTGCTGAATTAATTAACTTTGACTTTCAACAACTGTTGAAGAAAAGTCCAAGATAAGCTAAATGTAACAAGGTGGGTGAAATTTCAATTTATTTCAGAAAAAAAAAGGTTCTAGACCCAGGCAACATTCAGGACCCAAGTTGGTCTTCCATCTCTGTTTAATCCCCAAATGGCCGCAATGGCCAGAGCTGGGCTGATCAGAAGCTAGGAGCTAGGAGCTTCCTCTGGGTCTCCCACGTGGGTGTAAGGGCCCAAGCACTTGGGCCATCTTCTACTGCTTTCCCAGGCATAGCAGAGAGCTGGATTGGAAGTGGAGCAGCAGGGCTCAAACTGGCGCCCATATGGGATGCTGGCACTACAGGTGGCAGCTTTACCTGCTACGCCATAGCAGCAGCCCCTAGAGTACGTCTTGTTTGTACGTGAAGCTAGGTTGCATAGCATCATATATGGAGGCTGCTTTGAACCAACTTTTATTACCCAAGTACAGAAACAGATTTTGACCAAACTAAACACGATAAATTTTAAAACAAATTTTTGTACATCCCATGCAATATTTTGGACATACATACAATAAGAAGTCTATGATAACTCAACCATATCCTAACTCTCTTCCTCCTCACTACCATCACCTTCCAAGCGAATGAAAGTGCCAGATTACTGATTAGGATAATTTAACCCTTACACTATCCTGCTGGTCATGGAATATGAGAGGGAGTGGTTTGCATATATACAAATCAAGACAGATGAGTGTACTAATCTCCTCCAGGAACCTAACTTACTTGGTTGGTAATGAGAAAAGAATTCAGTACAAGGGCCATCGCTGTGGTGTAGCAGGTAAAGCTGCCGCCTGCAGTGCCAGCATCCCACATGGGCAGTTCGAGTCCTGGCTGCTCCACTTCCAATCCAACTCTCTGCTGTGGCCTCGGAAAGCAGTGGAAGATGGCCCAAGTCCTTGGGCCCCTGCACCCATGTGGGAGACCTGGAAGAATCTCCTGGCTCCTGGCTTTGGATCGGTGCAGCTCCGGCCGTTGCAGCCAACTGGGAAGTGAAACAGTGGATGGAAGACCTCTCTCTCTCTGCCTCTTCTCTCTCTGTGTAACTCTGACTTTCAAATAAATAAATAAATCTTTAAAAAAAAAGAATTCAGTACTGCATTTTGTAAGATTTCTACTTTTTCACTAGTAGCAAAAAAAAATCAACTTTCTAAAGGAAAAATCATTTTTATTTCTTTGACAGGAGAAACATTGTGTGTGTGTGTTTAAAGAAATAAAAACTTTCGCCAGTGGTGCTGTGGTGCAGTGGGTTAACGCCTTGGCCTGAAGAAATAAAAACTTTTGTTTGTGAGTATTACATTGAGAAAGTTTGAGTGGAGAACAAAGCCCAAGGAAGCCAGTAGAAGAAGCTACTGTTCAAAGTTCATGGAAAAGTTTCTCTCAGAACCAAATTTTGAAATCCAAAAATTTTTCATAATATTCATTTTAAAGGACTTATTTATTTGGAAGGCAGAGTGACAGGGGTGGAGAGAAAGAGAGAGAGGGAGGGAGAGGGAGAGGGAGAGTGACCTTCCATTCACTGGTTCACTCCCCAAATGCCCACAACAAGCAGATCTGGGCCAGGTCAAAGCCAGGAGTCAGGAACTCCGTCCAGGTCTGCATGTGGGTAGCAGGAACACAAGTCCTTGGTCGTCAGCTGCTGCCTCTCAGGTGCACGAGCAGGAAGCCGGATCAGAAGCAGAGCATGGGGCTGGTGGTGTGGTGTGGCGATGCAGGCCTGTCTGTGAGCGCTGATTCGAGCCCCGGCCGCTCTCCTTCCCTGCTCATCACGTGCCGGCGAAAGCAGCGGGAGATGGCCCCAGTGCGCCTGGGTGAAGCCCCTGATTTCTGGCCTTGGCCTGGTTCAGCCCTTGCTGCTGCAGCCATCTGGGGAGTGAACCAGTAGGTGAAAGATTTCTCTCTTGTCTCTGTCTGTCTCTCTGTCTCTGTCTCTCTCTCTCCTTTTCTCTCTGTAACACTGCCTTTCAGGTAAATAAATAAACCTTTAAAAAAAAGAAGAAGAAACAGAGTAGCTGGCAAGGGAACCAGCACTGGGGATAAAGGCAGAGCACTCAGAGGCTTAACCTGTGCCACAATGCCCGCCCCCAACCACTCACTTCTCACAAACTTTTTTTTTAGAAGATTTATTTATTTGAGAGGCAGAGTTACAGAGAGCAGCAGAGAAATGGAGAGAGAGGTCCACAATGGCCGGAGCTGTGCCAATCTGAAGCCAGGAGCCAGGAGCTTCTTCCTGGTCTCCCACACAAGTGCAGGGGCCCAAGCACTTGGGCCATCCTCCACTGCTTTCCCAGGCCATAGCAGAGAGCTGGATGGAAAGTGGAGCAGCCGGGACTTGAACTGGAGCCCGTATGGGATGCCGGCACTGCAGGCGGCTGCTTTACCTGCTACAGAGCCAGTCCCACTTCACAAACTTTTTGAAGACCCCTTGTTTGAGCTGTGTTTGCTTGGTTCTTTGGGTTTGCACAGCTGCAGGGAGAAACGACATTCACCTTGGTCAAAGTCACGCTCTCCCCAGCTACGAGGGATTTGTGGGTGCCTCACCGAGAAGCCTGGCTCAGGGAGAGTTCTGCTGAGTTCTGCAGGACTTCTGGAAAACCTAGACCGCAGATGGGCATGCAGTAAGGAACTTGTGGTAGCTTTACATCTGTGCTGATTCCAAATCCACCGACGTAAGACTTAAACTGGGAAGTATAAACGCATCTGAAGGCCACGCAAATTGTGCAAAGTCTCAGGCCCCTGCCAGCAGGCACTGCAGTGAGAAATGAGAGGGAGACCGACAAGACAAACATCAGGGCCGATGGAAGTGTCCACACCTGTTTCTAACTCAACACAGCGTTCTTCAAGCACGGGGGAGGGGGGTGTGTTCTGCTTAAAGCTGGTGCCCGATTGTGCCAGCACTGCCTCTCCGGGTGACCCTGTGCGGCTGTGGGCGGTTCCATCACGTAGCTTCCCCACGGGCTTAACGCAGCGCCGGGCTCTGGCTCGGTACTGTCAGGGCGCCTTGCCTAGCTAAGGGGCATTGTTGGGCTGTCTGGAGACCACTCGGGGCTGTTCAGACGAGAGGCAGGAAGGTTGAAATGGGATTACTTGTGCTCTTCACTTTGTAAACAAGCAACTTGATTTAAGAGTTGGAATCGCTTTCATTTGGTTTGGTTAAAGCGCTTTGGAAGGACTTCATTTTTGAAATCCCATTTTCATTTATTTAAAAGACCGGTAGTTCTTTTCTTCTTAATCATTTGTTAATAAACCCTGCATGTGAAGCTCAAGCTGTCAGACAGTGTCTCCCTAACACCACTCAACAGCTGTGAAATGGGATAATCACCTGCTTATCCTCCTGTCACTAATTCAAATGCTAATTGTACCCCAGACCCTGGCTTGTTCTCCGACCGGAGCGGAGCGAGGCCAGGTGTGCGGCACTCTGGACGAATCATGGGCCCCCCGGGTTCACTTGCAGTGACACTGACAAAACAACACACACACACACACACAAATGAATCAACACATTGCTCATAACTGTGAAAAATTAGAAATGACCTAAATGTCAAATTACAATGAAATAGGCCAAAGCAAACAGCCATGGGAAAGCAGTATTGGGCAATCACTAAAAGGGTGTCTATGAATATGATTGAATAACGTGCAAAAAATACCTACTTAGGCTGAGTGAAAATGGCACGGTGCAAAACTGCGGCGTGATTACAAACATGGCAAAAACGGCACAGGAAAACACAATGTATGATAGCCCTGGAACTGCAATTGATCCACATTTAGATCATAACAGCTAGGATGATCCTGGGGTTGGGGTTTCGTGATAAGTTCCTTTTCTCACAGAGTTCACTTTCAGGAGGAAAAAGCCAAAATACAAATTAAGAACACAATAACTCACTCATAGAGTGACAGTTCAAAGAAGAAATTCACAAATGGCTATAGGCTACTTTAATTGGAGTCATGATAAAGGAACCTCCAGAGGAAGCTTAAGCCCCAGCAAAATGTCCAAGATGAGAGAGAGCTTTAAGAGGTTGGAGAGATGGGGCCGGCGCCATGGCTCACTAGGTTAATCCTCTGCCTGCGGCGCCGGCATCCCATATGGGCACTGGGTTCTAGTCCCGGTTGCTCCTCTTCCAGTCCTGCTCTCTGCTGAGGCCCGGGAGTGCAGTGGAGGATGGCCCAAGTGCTTGGGCCCCTGCACCCGCATGGGAGACCAAGAGGAAGCATCTGGCTCCTGGCTTTGGATCGGCACAGCGCCGGCCATAGCAGCCTGAACCAACAGAAGGAAGACCTTTCTCTCTGTCTCTCTCTCTCACTGTCTAACTCTATCTGTCAAATAAAAAAAGAGGTTGGAGGGAGTGAAGGAGCGAGCGGAAGTGAGTTTGGGTTGATGGATCATGCTGAGGGTAGGACAGCGAGGGCAGAAGAGAGAGACTAGTCAGCAGGCACTGCGGGGCCACGTGCAAGAGGTAGGGGTAACCAAGGAGAAAAAGAGGTCGGTGGATTCAGGACACATGTTGAAGGTCAACGTGGCAAAAATCACCGGGGAAGCAGATTTGGGGGTTTTGGGTGGAACAAGAACCTCCTATCTTCTGGATTTTTGCCATAACAGCTGAATCCACTGTAGTTTCACTCACCGAGCTGAGAGTAAGTGGCAGAGGAACAAGTCTGTGGGAGAAAACTGAGAGCTGCATTTTGGCCGTTTTATAACTGAAATGCTTGTTAGGTCCCCCCATTAGGGTGTCAAGTAAACGGTCCAGTAACTCCAGGACCTGGACCTCAGAGAGGAGTCGGGGCTGGACACAGCTTGAAGGTTCGCATCTTGCCGGTTGGCTTTAGTCCACTTTGTGGCTGGGTCATTTATAAAGAACAGGGACCAGTAGGGGGGCAAGAAAACTTCATGTACTGTAACAGGAGAGAGGAGACGCACCAGAGAGAGACACAGACACTGCTGGGCCAGGAGACTGGAAGGGGCAGGCGGTAGAAAGGGCTTCCCTGTGGGCTGTTTTGATTTTCTTCACGCATCCTAAGACAGCGCCCAGGCTGGCCTCTTAACGCGAAGCCGCCACAGACAGCACCTGAGTGAACCAGCAAGCTGTGTTACAAACAAGCGCTGTTTATGGACACTAAAATCAGAATTTAATTTTTCTGTTTATAAGATAGTACTGTCTCTCTCCCCCATATTGTTTTCAAACATTTAAATGTGGAAAGACCATTCTAGTTCAAGGGCCATTCAAACACCAGTGGAGGGTCACGGCTGGCTCCCAGGCCATGACTGGCTGACCCTTGTGGTAGAGACGAGTGTGCAGTCCATTCTGGTAACACCAGCAAGTCCCCAGAGACCTCCGCCAGGCCTGGCTCTTTGCTGGTGAGAGGTGGTGCAACCACTGGGCTGGGGTTTGGAGAAGCCACAGCTCCCTCAGACCTCTGGCTAGCAGATATTGAATTATTTTCCTTTCAACTGGGATTTCCCCAATATTTCTTTGAAAACTATGGATTAACTCTACCATTAAAAAGTTAGAGGTGGGGCTGGCCTGTGGTGTAGAAGGTTAAGCCTCCATTAGGCCAGCGCCGCGGCTCACTAGGCTAATCCTCCACCTAGCGGCGCCAGCACACCGGGTTCTAGTCCTGGTCGGGGCGCCGGATTGTGTCCCAGTTGCCCCTCTTCCAGGCCAGCTCTCTGCTGTGGCCCGGGAGGGCAGTGGAGGATGGCCCAAGTACTTGGGCCCTGCACCCCATGGGAGACCAGGATAAGTACCTGGCTCCTGCCTTCGGATCAACGCGGCGCGCCGGCCATTGGAGGGTGAACCAACAGCAAAGGAAGACCTTTCTCTCTGTCTCTCTCTCACTGTCCACTCTGCCTGTCAAAAAAAAAAAAAAAAAAAAAAAAAAAAAAAGAAGGTTAAGCCTCCATCTGTGATGTCAGCATCACATAAGAGTCCCGGCTGCTCCAGTTCCAGTCCGGCTCCCGCTACGGCCTGGGAGAGCAGTGGAAGATGCCCAAGTGCTTGGGCCCCTGCACGCACATGGGAGACTCAGAAGCGGCTCCTGGCTCCTGGCTTTGGATCAGCCCAGCTCCGGCCGTTTGCAGTCATTTGGAGAGTGAACCAGTGGATGGAAGATCCCTCTCTCTCTCTGTGTGTAATTCTGCCTCTCAAATAAATAAATACATCTTTTTTTTTTATAAAGTTAGAGGAACAGTCAGTCCTGATGTTGTACGCAGTTGATCTGCACCTTCATCTGCACCAGGCACCTGAGTAGAATTGAAACCTGGGGCGGTTTTGAGTACTAGCTTTGCAACCTCAGCACTCAGCCCTTATGTTGAAATTTCAAGGCAGTTCATCTATAACTGTTTAGAGTTCAGCAATATTATGGGCATGTTTGATTAACTGAATTGAAAACACTGAAGTGGGGGCTGGTGTTGTGGCATGGCAGGTTCAGCCACCACCTGCAACGCTGGCAAACCAAATGGGCACTGGTTTGTGTCCCAGCTGCCCAACTTCTGATCCAGCTCCCTGCTGATGGCCTGGAAAAGCAGTGGAAGAAGGCCCAAGTCCTTGGACCCCTGCATCCATGGGAGAGATGGAGGGAGACCCTGGGTTTGGCCTGGCTCAGCCCCAGCTGTTGCAGCTATTTGGGGAGTGAACCAGCAGATGGAAGATCTCTTTCTCTCTCTCTGTCTCCCCCACCCCAACTCTGACTTTCAAACAAATTTTAAAAAATACTGAAAAGAGAAAATTCTTTTGAATATTCTAATTTACTCTCAAATTAAAAAAAACCCTATTCAAATTATCTTTGAATCCTATGTGGTCTCACATGTTAGGAAGAATATGAAAATGGTTTTAAATAAATATGTGGCTCTAGAAGTAAAGAAAAATTCAGAGCGAGAAAAGTAGAGAACGATCATTTGCTTTAAGAATAAATGCATTGATGATGGAGATAAATTTACTTACGAGACCAAAATGACGTTCACATGACATCCCAATGTTCTTCTAGGGCTACTCTGAAGAATTTTTAAATGTGTAAAATACATTACATAGGGTGGCATTGTCGCTCATCAAGTTAAGTTGCCACTTGGGATGCCCGCATCACATACAGGAGCGCTGGTTGGAGTCCGGCTGCTCCACTTCTGATCCAGCTTCCTATAATGTGCTGGGAAAGCAGTGGAGGATGGCCCAAGTGCTTCCGGCTCTGCCACCCACCTGGGAGACCTGCGTGGAGTTTCTGGCTCCTGACGTTGGCCTGGCCTGGCCCAGCCCTGGCTGTTGTGGCTATCTGGAGGGCGAATCAGTGGAAAGAAGATCTCTCTCTCTCTCTCCCTCTCTCTCTCTCTTTCTCTCTGTCTCCTACTTTCTCTGTCACTCTGCCTTTCAAATAAATAAAATAATTATTTAAAAATTAATGAAATTTTTTAACAATTGGAAACTCTCTTTTTTATACAGATAGAATGTTATTTATATTTTTTCAGACACATTTCCACATTTAACTTTCTTCCTATCCATTAAAGAGTCCTAAAATAAAATTACATATTTCAAATTTTAATCACTAAAATGACAATTTATTTTAAATGTGCTTTCAAACAGTCACATCTGGGTTAGAGACCCACCCACCGAGAGTGTGCATTTCACTCAAGTGGCCCCTTGTGTGCCTACTTCAATTCATGGCTCTGTGAAGAGCCCTTTAAGAATCTAGACCAAGAATTTATGTTTCCACACAAGGTACCTTGAAGTGGTGCAGAAGAGCATAATCTTGGCAAAAGACCATCTGGGGTGCCATTCCTGACCCCCGACTAGCTGTGTCATTTGGTCAAGCTATTTCCTTTTTTGAGCCTTGATTAATCCCTACAATGGGAAAATACAATCCCTGAGACTTGAGGCTGCAGGGGGTTCCACAAGGTTCCATATGGAGAGCTCCTAGGCAGGGCCTGGGAGATGTAGGGACTCCTGCCTTACTTCGCAAAGCAAAACGCACTCAAGTTCCAGGCAGCCTCTGCACACGGAGCGGGAAAGGACAAGCCAGAGTGTTGGCACGCAGTCAGTACTCAATAAACATTTAGAGGTCGACGAGTTAATTATCTAATTAGTATAACCAAGGACCTTCCATAAAAGAACAACAGAATCGCAATGCTTTGTTTCGCGGAGGTTTTACAGGCTCTCCCAGGAATGAGTCACGTCTAGAAGGCCACATATTGCACAAGGAGCAGCAGAGGCCGAACAGGGCCGGCCTCATGAGCTACGGGGGAAGGATGCTTCTCTCTTTGTTTTCAACCAGTTTGTTCTTTCGTCCAACCTGCTTCTAACCAGTGCTGTGGACTTGTTCCACTGGCTGCCCACAGAAGCCCCGTGAGCTCCCACCACCACCCTCTCTGCCTTTCCTACCCTGCGACCAGCACCACCCTCACCAAGCTGACTCACTTGGCAACGAGCTCAGATGCTTGTCAATCAGTCAACATCCTGAGCTGAGGGTTGCAGACACAGCTGAACGCTAACTGTGGATAAAGGTGACATCGGAAAATCCAGGTGGCTGGCTTGACTGAGCCATATTCCTAACGAGCAAGCAAAGGAAGCAGATTGAAAGAAAGACAAGAGCAGATGTGCAAGGAAAAGCACCATGAGAAGCCACACAGCCCCTGAGTGGCAGATGGATAGGACAGCTGCCCAGCGCCATGCCATCTGAGTCCTGGTATTAGTTACCTAGCCCTGGAGGCCCCAAGCATTCACAGCTGCCGAGTGTCCTCTCTGTCGGCCAGGGATATGCGTCTGGGGCACTGCTGGTTGGCGCAACGTGGCGTTCTGTACTGTAAAATGGAGTATCTGGTGTAGCATCGATCATCTGACCCGTATGAAGCCCTGCTGCGAACCAGCTGAGATATTTTCTAGGGTGACGAGACGAGAAGACACAGAGTTGTGTTGTTTGGAACAGCACTTGGCTCCGCAAACTCATGCAGATGTTCACTTGCAAAGACTCACGTCAGTGGCTGATGATGAAGGGTGGAGGCTTGATCTCCCTATGGTGCCCAAGAGGTGAGCCTGGTGGCAGGTCTTTGGGTCACTGGGGGTTTGCCCTTGGAAGAGAGTTCTCCCCAGAGAGTGGATTATACAAGTCAAGTGTGCTTCCTGCGTGGCTCTCTGCGTCCTGATCCACTGTGCAGCCTCCATCAGATGCCAGACTCACTGGCTACCCCGTACTGAACTGTGAACCTCCAAGCTGAGCTGAGAGAAACCTGCCCTTGTAAGTTGCTCCTCTTAGCTATTTTAGTTGTAATAAGGGAAAGTCGTCCAATACAAGCTGCTGCTTCAGATACTAACTCCCAGTCTTTTTACGTTGTCTCACTAACCTATTAAAAGCCCGAGCTTCAAAGTATTCAAGAAAATGCAGCTGGAATTACAGACTTTGCTAAGTTTTTTTTTTTTTTTTTTTTTTTTGACAGGCAGAGTGGACAGTGAGAGAGAGAGACAGAGAGAAAGGTCTTCCTTTGCCGTTGGTTCACCCTCCAATGGCCGCCGCGGCCGACGCACCGCGCTGATCCAAAGGCAGGAGCCAGGTGCTTCTCCTGGTCTCCCATGGGGTGCAGGGCCCAAGTACTTGGGCCATCCTCCACTGCACTCCCGGGCCACAGCAGAGAGCTGGCCTGGAAGAGGGGCAACTGGGACAGAATCCGGCACCCCGACCGGGACTAGAACCCGGTGTGCTGGCGCCGCAAGGCGGGGAGGATTAGCCTAGTGAGCTGCGGCGCCGGCTGACTTTGCTAAGTTTTAAGCACTTGCTGCATGGGTGTGCCTGGCAAACTCACAGCTGAAGAGCAGCCACTCTTACTGGACTTCTGACCAATCTGTAACAGCCCAAACCTGGATCATGGTGTCCACGCCATCTTTTTCCCAAGATTTGTTCTCTCAGGTGAATTCACTTCTCATATCTATTAGAATTTTGAAAGTGTCTGAATTATTCATTCAGAGGACTAACCCTCTGCGTGCCAGGAACAAAATTACTTTCTATAACATTAAGTCAAAGAAAAGGTCGTGATGTTGCTTTAATATGTGAATTTAAATCTATCTAGCATGAAGAAGGAGAATCAGCCCACGCACAAACTCTGTCGAGCTGTAAGCCTGCCTGGGTAAAGTCAAAGCAAAACTGCAGGGATTTGCACACCCGTGTCAGAGAAGCTTGACACCCCAAGGCTCCAAAGTGGGAGCGACCCAACTGTGCATCCGTGGATGAGTGAGCGAGATGTGGTCCACACCAGCAACGGACCATAATCCAGCCTTAAACAGGATGCATGCACACTACACACGTGAACTCCGAAAACTCTGTGCTAGTGAAATACGAGGATCCTTCAGAAAGCTCATGGGAAGATGGAATTTAACGAGGTTTATTTTGATACAAAAGAATTTTTTAGCCCATGCAATGGTTTTTCATAATATGTGTTTGTCATGAATTTTAAAAAAAGATATATTTATTTGAAATAGTTACACAGAGATACACACACACACACACACACAGAGAGAGAGAGAGAGAGAGAGAGAGAGATCTTCTATCTCCTGGTTCACTCCTCAAGTGGCCACAATGATGCAGGCTGAACCAGACCAAAGCCAGGAGCCAGGAGCTTCTTCTGGGTGTCCTACATGGGTGCAGGGGCCCAAGCACTTGGGCCATCTTTCACTGGTTCGCAGGCCATAAGCAGGGAGCTGGATCAGTAGAAGAGCAGCCAAGACTCAAACTGGCACCCATATGGGCTACGGGCATTGCAGGTGGAGACTTAACCTACTAGGCCATAGCGCCAGCCCTGTATTATGGGTTTTTAAAATTTAATATTTGTTGATTTTTATTTGAAAAGCAGAATGACAGAGAGATCTTCTAACCACTGGTTCACACCCCAAATGCCCACAATAGCCAGAGGTGGGACAGGCCAAAGCCAGGAGCCAGAAACTCGATGTAGGGCCCTCTTGTGAGTGCAGGAACCCAGTACTTGAGCTAGTACCTGCTGCCTTACTGGGTGCGCGTGAACAGGAGGCTAGATTGGGAAGTAGAGGCAAGACTTGATCACAAGTGCTTAGATATTGGATGGAGGCTTCCCCAAGCAGCCACTTAACCTGCCGCACCCCAATGTATGCGCTATTATGATTTTTAATAATGTAACGGGCTTTAGTTTTCATGTGCAGTAGGTGTTTAAATCTTGCAACAACAGTTAAAGGGCCTGCCCCTAGCAAGGGGACAAAGGAACAGAGACATGCAGTGGCTTTGTTCAAGGTCACAGAACTTGTATCTGGATCCACAACGGATTCTTTCTCAGGGCAGTGACACAGCTGTGTGGCAGCCCCTAACAGACCGACACTATCCACCTTAAGAAAGAATAGCAAATGCACAAGGGGAAAGAGGAACAACAAAGAGGTCTTCCTCTTTGCTAGAACTGCTTTCAAAAGGTGAAGCAGGAAAATTCGTATTTGAATACCTCGTATTTGTAAAAGCCTGCAAAGACCAGGCAGGAAACCAGAAGGGCAGGGAGCTGATCAGGGCCGGGTGGGTCTCGGCTACCCAGGGAGCGCAGCCCCAGCCGAGCCCCTGCTTCTCGGTGCCAGCCGGTGCACAGGTGTTTCCTTGCCGCCTCCTCTGCTTTCTTTCCAGAGAAACTAGAAATCTGGAATTTTATTAAAAATCTCTTGATTCAAGCCGGCGCCGTGGCTCAATAGGCTAATCCTCCACCTTGCGGCGCCGGCACACCGGGTTCTAGTCCCGGTTGGGGCGCCGGATTCTGTCCCGGTTGCCCCTCTTCCAGGCCAGCTCTCTGCTATGGCCAGGGAGTGCAGTGGAGGATGGCCCAGGTGCTTGGGCCCTGCACCCCATGGGAGACCAGGAAAAGCACCTGGCTCCTGGCTCCTGCCAGGATCAGCGCGGTGCGCCGGCTGCAGCGGCGGCCATTGGAGGGTGAATCAACGGCAAAGGAAGACCTTTCTCTCTCTGTCTCTCTCTCTCACTGTCCACTCTGCCTGTCAAAAAAAAAAAAAAAAATCTCTTGATTCGTCATTGTTGGCAATTAATTCAAATGTTTTTATTATAAAATAATAAAACTATGGAAGTCCCAGAGAAACCCCCTCCCAGGCCAGCACTCTATGACCTCCAGCCCAGAGCACAGCTGTAGAGGGGGAGGGCAGAGGAGGTTGGATGTCACCTGCCCCCTCACCCCAGTTTCCTGCTGGGTTCAGATTTGCTACCAAAAAAACAAAAAAGTGGAACCCGCCCCATTGCCCCTCCCACCAGCCCCTACCTAGAGCAACCCCCACCACCTCTTTTAGTCGAGACTCGGATCTCTCTCCATTTCTCTGAATAACTTGTTTAGATCGTCACCTCCTGTTTCATTTGTTCCGATTGTAGGCATTTGCCATGGATTTGCCACTCCGAGAGCCATTTGGCTCTTTCAGTCTCTATCCTCAACACACACACTTACATACATGTACTCACATACAGATACACACATGTACTCACACACATACATACTCACATATATACATACTCACACATATCCATACACTCACACATATATTCACACATAAACTGACACGTGTACTCACACACTCACACACAGTCACATGTGCATGCACACATATTTACACACATACTCACAGATACACACATGTAGTCACACACAGGTAATGACATTCACACACTCACTCATACACACATACATATACATACACACATACACACATATCCACACACATGTACTCACACACATGCTCACACACATGTACTGTCACATATACTCACACACTCACACCTACATACACATATACTCACACACATACATGCATACACACATGTACTGACACATGTACTCACACACATACCTTCACCAACATTTTCTGTGGTTCATCTTAACTTGTCCATCATCCACTGCTTCCATCGCCATGACCGTGAAACCCCACGCAGAGTGGAGCAGCGTGGTGTGTTCTAAGGACCTTCCTACACAACCATTTCCCCGGAGTGCATAGCTCAGTGCTGTACGTCCCGCCCTCTAACTCGGGCTCCAAGTCTCACCCAACCAGCTGGGCCACCTGCAGACCACAGGCAGTACATCAGTTTTATCTGAACTCTTCCAGAGATTTCCAGAGATGTCTGAGGACTCACAGCCCCAGAGAGCAGGGTCCCCGCAGGGTCTTTCTCCCCACTGCTCTGGGCACCCCGTCCACCTCCGGCACAGATGGGGGTCCCCTTTTCTAGCACTCCACAGTCCTTCCCCCAGGAATTTTCTGAGGTGCATGTGAACTTTATGTGTCTAGAAAATGTCTTTACTATTCTCCCACACACTGGAGTGTAGGGGCTGGCATTGTGGTGCAGCGGGTTAAGCTGCCGCCTGCAATGCTGGCATCCCATATGTGCACAGGTTCAAGTCCTGGCTACTCCACTTCCCATCCAGCTCCCTGTTAATGCACCTGGGGAGGCAGAAGGTGATGGCCCAAGTGTTTGGGCCCCTGCACCCAGGTGGGAGATGTGGATGGAGTTCCTGGCTTCCTGCTTCTACCGGCCCAGCCCTGGCTATTGCAACCATATGGAGAGTGAATCACTGGATGGAAGATCCCTTTCTCTCTGTCACTCTGCCTTTCAAATAAACAAATAAATCTTTAAAAAAGTTTGAGCATTGGAGCCAGCATTGTGGTGCAGCAGGTAAAGCCACTGCCTGTGACATCCCATATGGGTGCTAGTTTGTGTCCCAGCTGCCCCACTTCTGATCCAGCTCCCTGCTAAATGGCCTGGAAAAAGCAATAGAAGATGGCCCAGGTGTTTGGGCCCCTGCCACCCATGTGGGAGACCCACATGAAGCTCCTGCTCCTGGCTTCTGCCTGGCCCAGCCCTGCCTGGCTACTATGGCCTTCTGGGATGTGAACCAGTGGATGCCAAATTTCTCTCTAACTCTTAAAATAAATAAATAAATCTTTTTTTAAAAGAGTTTGAGCACAGAATTCTAGGATGGAATTAAATTCCTCAAGGCACTGCTTCATTGCCCCCTAGCTTCCAACAATACAAGGGTACTTCAAAACTGTCATGGAAAAATGGTATTCAAAGATTGGTTTATTCTGGTGCAAAGCAATTTTGAAGTAGGATATGTATGGGATCTTCCTAAAGTTTGTGGAAAATGCATGTTACGAAAAACCTATACAGAGGCTGGCGCTGTGGCGCAGTGGGTTAAAGCCTTGGCCTGAAGCGCCACCATCCCAATATGGGCACTGGTTCTAGTCCTGGCTGCTCCTCTTCCAATCCAGCTCTCTACTGTGGCCTGGAATAGCAGTGGAAGATGGCCTAAGTCCTTGGGCCCCTGCACCCATGTGGGAGACCTAGAGGAAGCTCCTGGCTCCTGGCTTCGGTTTGGCACAGCTCCAGCCGTTGTGGCCATTTGGGGAGTGAACCAGCGGATGAAAGACCTCTGTCTCTACCTCTCTCTGTAACTCTTTCAAATAAATAAAAATAAATCTTAAAAAAAAGATAGAAGAAAGGAAAGAGAAAGAAAAAAAGAGGAGAGGAGAGGAGAGGAGAGGAGAGGAGAGGAGAGGAGAGGAGAGGAGAGGAGAGGAGAGGAGAGGAGAGGAGAGGAGAGGAAACAAGTTTAAAAGCTCCACCCCTTAGCCCTTTGCAGCCAGGAGCTCTTTAAGGAACGCCGGCCTGGAGCCCTGAGCAGAGGGCCTCCTGCCCAGGGCTGTCACCTGGTGAGAAGGGAAACACTGAGGGATGTGGGCATCCACGTTTTCTTCTGAACTTTGACCCTGACCTCAGGCAGGAAAGGGCTAGCAGTCGGGAGCAGCGAGCAGCCTGGCTGCCTGTGTCTGGGGGTGCCGAGGGGCGGGGTCACGTGGCTCAGGGCCCCTCCACCTGCCCGAGCTGGGGGGTTTTGGAGAACACATTCAACAGTGGGTGTTTATCTCGACACCTACTTCCAAGCCTTCGCTTCCTTCAAAATAGCACTTGCCTCACTGTCCAAACACAGGTGTCTTTGAAAGTCCCGAGTGACCATTGTCTTGACCAGTTCAACCTATGCCCGGTCTTAAGTCAACTGTTCTCTTTTAGATTTTTAGGAACTCCAATCTGTCCCTAGGAAGACTTTGATGAATGCCTTCAACTAAGATGGTTTCCCATCAACTCTTAGATTAAGTCTCCTGGTATTATCTCAAAGCACTTAGGTTTAAGGTAGCCAGTACTGAAGCCTGTGTTCTGATTCTAGGGCATTCTCTTTAAGATTTATTGATTTTATTTATTTGAAAGGCAGAGTGACAGAGACAGGGAGAGGTCCCCAAATGGCCACAATGGCTGGAGCTGGGCCAGGCCGAAGCCAGGAGTCCAGAGCCCCCTCTGGGTCTCCTATGCCGGCGCAGGGACCCAAGCGCTTGGGCCATCTTCCGCTGCCTTCCTGAGTGCACTAGCAGGGAGCTGGTTCGGAAGTGGAGCGGCCAGGTCTCGAACCTGCACCTTTGTGGCATGCCAGTGTAGCAGGTGGTGGCTTTACCAGCCACGCCACAGCACCAGCTCCTCTAGAGCATTCAAATTCAGCTTACGACAAGGGAGACTCTAAGCCCCCAAGATAAAGTTGGCTTCAATGCACAGGAGAGACAAGCACAGACCATGTGGTAGAGAACTGAAAATCTAGCAGAGAAATTCTATGACCCACAGCTGGGGAGCAGGCTGTCAGCCCAGCAGCTCCGATGCCACCTCCCACATCAGAGCATCGACTTCAACTCCTGGCTCTGCTCCTGACTCCGGCTTCCTGCTAGGGCAGAGCCTGGGAGGCAGCAGTGGTGGCGGCTCCAGTAATCAGGTTCCTATGGCCCTCGGAGACCTGGGTAGCATTCTGGCCACGGTGGGTCTTTGGGGGGTTGAGATGGTGGATGGAATCTCTCTCTCTTTCTCAAATAAAGTAAAAGGACACACACAGCCCGCTGTGTCCGGGCTCCGCAGCAGGAGCCCAGGCTGGGGGAGGCGCCGTGCTGATCAGAGGAGGTGTCTCCCAGGGGACTCCCCGAGCAGCGGAAAATGCTTCCTCGTGGTGGGCGCTGACTCCCGGGAAGTCGGCCAGTGCTGAGTCACCAGGCCCCGATGGAAGGCAGAAGGCAGGCTGCTGTCCCCAGGCTGGGCATTCACGACTCCCCAGAGATCACCAGAATTATTGCAGGGGGCGTGAGTTTTTTAATCCTAGTGTTTTTTTTTTAAGGCATTTTAGAGCAATGCAAAGCTACATTCCCTTAAGTTTTCTTTTCCTTTAGGCATTGCCTCTGCAGAGGGAGAGAAGAGCAAACTGTCGCAGGGGGGTGACTCTCAGTGCCCCTGAGAGCAAATGCCAGATAAACGCTGAATTGACAAATTCTTCGGATGCTTTTTTGAGAAAATAAGAGGCCAGAGTGTCTCTCTTCACCACTCTCACTCTGCCCCTGGCTCCCAGCCCCCTGCCCCTCATCAGCAAACTCGATTCTCTACAGGCTCCCCTTGCCTCCTTCAGAAACACACGCAAGATCTGCCAGACGCTAACGCTGCCGTGACTCAGAAAAACCCAGTGCAACAAAGAATTCTAACTATTCCAAAGGCAGCCAGAGAGCCAAAAACTCTTCGTGTGAGAAACCCAGCGCCGGATGTGCAATCTCACTCCCCGTACCAGCCCTGGAGCACGCTGTGCCCTGGAAGCCAAATCTGACTTTCAGATTTCAACCCAGAGGGGTGCGTGTGTGTGTGTGTGTGTGTGTGTGTGTGTGTGTGACATCAACCTGATGCTTCTGATGCTGAAATTCTGTGATTTTTAAAAAGGATTTATTTGTGTATTTGAGAGAGAGAGAGAGAGAGAGAGAGAGAGGAGATTCTATCTGCTGGTTCACTCTCCCTACCCCAAATGGCCACAGCCATGTCTGAGCCAGGCCAAGGCCAGAAGCCAGGAATTCTATCTGGGCCTCCCACATGGGTGACCTCGGCCCAAGCACTTGGGCCGTCTTCCACTGCATTCGCAGGTGCATCGGCAGGGAGCCGGATTGGAAGTGGAGCAGCTGTGACTCTGGTATTAGATGCTGCATTGCAAACACCTGTTTGTGCCACATGCCAGTCCCAAATTGTGAGTTTTTTTAGAAAAAAAAAAAGATTTAACTAATACTATTGCTTATAAGAATGAAGGGAAACAGCATCCATCGCCCTGTTAGAGAGTTTAGGTCTCTCTTATGTTAGAGATTGGAAAGTCTGCTTGAAGAGTCTATTCCTACCCAAGCTCCCGCTAGCTCTTCCCTTTCATCATTAAACAAACAAAGAGACACACTTTGTTATAGATGAAACACGACTGCCGAGCAAGATATCCTGTCCTGGCTGATGAAGTCAAAGTGGCCCCTGCATTCTGGTGAAGTTCAAGGTCCAAGTCACCAAGTGCAGTTTCAAGGTGGATCTCCCTCCAGCTCCCGTGGAGGCCGTAGGAAGATCATTTCCCTCCTTCCTTGTGGTTCCCTGAAGAGCAACCACAACAGCTCCTCGGGCCACCAGACACGGGAACATCTGAACTAAGGCACTGCCCATTGCTAGCACGGGACAAGTACTAGGAACAGAACTACCCCTGTGTATTTTTTGTTAGTACAACAAAATACCCAAGACAACTAAGTTTACAAAGACAAAAGGTTTGTTTAGCTCATGGTTTTGGAGGTTCACAGACCAAGGTCAGGTAGCACCACTGGTTCAGCATCTGGTGAGGATGGTGGACGCCGTGGTGGTGCAGGGAGCAAGTGCATTGGAAGGACCACAGGGCCAGCCAGGCAGCAGAGAGAGAGAGAGGCTGGGCATGAACTCAGGGCTTTGTAACAACCCTGTCATGAGAACCACCTTCCTAGGGCCTGTGCCCAGTGACTGTAGGACCTCCCACCAGGATCACCTCCAAAACACCACTGTGGAATCAAGTTTCTACGTTCTTAGTGCCATCAACACGTAAGTGGGTTTTAAAGTTCTGCAGGGTTTGAGAACCACACCCACGCCGCAGTACCAACAGAGGATTTAGCCTGGAAACAACACCCTGTCAGCGATGCTGGTTATCATCTGGCAGTTTTCACCAGATTCTGTCTCCGTGGCATGGAGGAAACATGGGCACGTCAGCCTAGCAAGGTGTTTTAATGGGAGAAAGAGGATAAATGCACTCCCTGTGCAGCCACGACAAGAATTGTAAATGTTATAGCAAACAATGTAAAGGCTCAAGCTGTTGCAGGAGAGAACAATGCAAGCCATTTAAAGCAGTATTTAAAGGGACATAAAAACTCAGGCTGGTCACCTGGCCCCGAAGTGAAGCTGCCAGCTAGGAGAACTGTGTCCGTCCAGAGTGCCTGGGCTCAGCATCCACCTGTGGCTCCCAACTCCAGCTCCCTGCTAACGCAGACCCAAGAGGCAGCCGCAATGACTCAAGCAGTTGGGTTCCTGCCACCCCCATGGGAGACCTGGACTGAGTTCCCAGCCCCTGACCTTGGCTTTCCCTGGCTGCTGTGGGGTGTGAGTGAGGACCAGCCAATAGCAGCCCTCTATTTTTTTTTTTTTTGTCTTGCTATATCAGTCTCTCAAATGAAGTTTTTTTTTTTTAAAGAAATATAAAAACTCATGTATAATGAGGTTGCTTTCTAAATGTAGGATACTGGGGTTGGTGCCATGGCTCACTTGGTTAATCCTCCGCCTCTGGTGCCGGCATCGCATATGGGCGCCGGGTTCTAGTCCCGGCTGCTCCTCTTCCAGTCCAGCTCTCTAAATGTGGGATACTAAATTACTAGTGCTTCAGCTAATTATTTTTTTCTCTGGTTCTGCTTCTAACTTTTCTACTTACTTGGAAGGTTAAGAAAAAAAGACGCTGAACCTTCCTTTGTTCATACCCTTGCTATCAAGAAATTCCAGAGTGCAAGTTTGCAACTGGTCAGTGAGAACTTCCAGGAGAAAACAATACTGCGGCCTTGGTCAGTGTCACGGCCTGGGGCCCAGGTGCTGTGGTTCCACTCCGGTCGCCCATCCCTGCCTGCACCCCAGTTTGCCCAACACACCTCTGAAACCTCCCTGGAGGGCTCCGTGCCCCCCAGCTCTGCTGGTCTCTGTGCACGCGGCTGCTCCCTGAAGATGCACCGCGTGGTCTGTGGCCTTCCCAGCACGCTGCTTACAGCTGTCCTCAGCGAGAGGCCAATGCTGCTGGCATCTCTGCTTTCTTGTGGTCTCTGGTTCAAGTCCCGGCTGCTCCACTTCTGACCCAGCTCCCTGCTAATGGCCTGGGCAAAGCAGCCGAAGATGGCCCAAGTGTTTGGGCCCCTGCATCCATGTGGGAGACCTGAATAAAGCTCCTGGCCATTGTGGCCATCTGGGGAAGTGGACTAGCAGATCAAAGACCTCTCTCTCTGTAACTCTGCCTTTACACACTCCACAGTCAGAGCGCGGGCTAGCTCGGAGGGCAGTGGCCCCATCTCGGAACTGAGTTTAACACTGTTCAGTTGTTTAAGGAATGGCAGGTACATGCTAAAGAAGGGGAGGAATATTCAAGGTGAGAATCTTCTGAAGTCTACTGCCAGCCCTTTGCACTCCTTATATGGCCCAATGTTTCCTGTCCAGACATCTGGCAGCTGTCACTCAGCACACTGATGTACTGCAGTGAGAGTGTAGTGAGCCAAAGGCCAATCTAGGCCAGTCTTGGCCCCTAAACTGGTATGAACCTGGTCCAGGCAGGGGATGTGTTTATCTCCAGGGCAGCGGGGACCAAACCTGTAGGCCCTGAGAGGACAGGCAGCACTCCCAGGTGGCCCAGCGCCGCTCTGCACTGCCCCCTGCAGGTGCCCTAGTCCTGCAGGGAAGTCTGCGTGGACTCCCAGGCTTTCCTTTGATGTCTCAGTGGATGCTGCCGCCGGCCCTAAGTCTCCCACACTGCGAAACCAGCATCCCCGGGACTGCAGGAGCCTCGCCTGCACCCGGCCAGCCAGCATCCAGAGTGATCCGAAAAGGAAGATCTTTGGAACACATGTTCACGTGCAGGCCTCGGCCCGTGGCGGAAGGGGGCGGCCTGGAGGATCTCGGAGCTGCCTCCTCCCGCGCCCACCTGTTAGCTCCCAGCTCCTTGAGCCGACCTTTGTCAGCAAGACATTCCTCCACCTGGCTCTCCTGTCCAGAGAAAGCTCTTCCTCCCTCCCTCCTCCCCTCCCCCTCCCTCCTCCCTCTCCCCCTCCCCCCCTCCATTCCTTCTCTGCAGGCCGTGACCTCCCCAGACCTCTCCGCTCTGTCCCGCTGCCTCCGGATTCTCCCTGTGCAACTTGCTCGCGGTGGCCAGCGCAGGTGTCGCTTGGCTGCCTCGCCATCTCCTCCACCAGACAAACTGGTTCAGCCGCCCACCGCGTCTCAGGACACCGACACAGAAAAAGCCAAGGCTCTTTGCCACGGTGTAGCGAGGGTGACCTATGGCCCACTTCCCAGCAGAACTCTCGTTTCCAGCGTGGCCTTTAGCGCCTACTTTTCTGCCAGCGTCCGGTCCTCTAAGCCCTCATCAGAATCACCTGTAAGTCTGCTCCCAGCATTCCAGGCTCTCCCCGGCCTGCTCCTCCACACTCTTCCAACTTTTCCTGCAAACCAATTCCAAAGCCTCCGCCACAGCTTCAGGTAGGCGGGCACCGCGGCACAGCAGGTTAAGCCACTGTTTGGACACCTGCATCCATGTCTAAGGGCCTGGCTTCAGTCCTGGTTACTCTGAGCTTCCAATCCAGTCTTCTGCACCTGGGCGGCAGCAGATGCTGGTGAGGAAACCGCGCTCCTGCTACCCTCCTAGGAGACTGGGCGTGGTCCCTGGCTCCTGGCTTCAACTTGGCCGTGGCCCAGCTGCTGTAGGCATTTGGGGAGTAAATGTGTGGGTTAAAGATCTTTCTCTCCCTCTTCTGTGTGTGTGTGTGTGTGTGTGTGTCTCCCTCTTTCCCTGTCACTCTTTCAAATAAATAAATCTTAAAAAAAAAAAAAAAACAGTAACACCACCACTTTTCTGTGACTGATTTTCCTGTGAGTCGGCTTTTTAAACTTTAACTAAAAGATCTGCGAGGCACTCACTTATGAGGAAAACAGTCCATTCTGGTGCACAGTCGTGGAGGGTCATTGTGCGATATGGGGTGGGGCGGTCCTGGTGGCCTGGCCTCTGTGGGTAACGGATGGCAGAGCGTGTGAGGAGGGAAGAGCAGAAACGGGAGAAGGAGGCCAGGCTGAACCCTGGGCAAGTGCACAGTGACCCACAGCCCTCCCACTGAGCCCACCTGCCGTGACTCAATCAAGTCTCTTCCTCAATTCATTAGCCATTCTCATAAAACTTGGGGGGGTTAAATGTTGACCGGAGTTTGGGGTGCTGAATCCTGTCCAAGTCATAAAATGAGTAATTAAGTAAAAACCAATCTCCCCCAAAGGGTGACCACAGGGCAGGTCTATCTTCTTCTAGTTTTCATTCTCTCTCTGAGAGTTCTTTTTTTTCCCCCAAGATTGATTTGTTTACTTGAAATAATGGAGTTATAGAGAGAAAGAGAGAGACAGAGACAGAGAGACAAGGAGAGAGATATCTTCTATCCACAGATACACTCCCCTAATGGCTGCAACGGCTGAAGCTGGGCCAGGCCTAGGCCAGGAGCCTGGAACTCCATCTGGGGCTCCTGCCTGGGTGGCAGGGGCCCAAGTCCTTGGGCTATCATTTGCTGCCCTCCCAGAGGCATTAGTGGGGAGCTAGAGTGGAAGTGGAGCAGCCTGCGGGACTCATAAGGGAGCCAGCGTCACAGGCTGCGGCTTCAAGCACTGTGCCACATCGCTGGTCCCAGTAGTTAACATTTCCATCATTCACTTTCCAACAATTTTAACCCGACAGAAGGATTCAAAAATAGTTATCATTTCGGTTCCTTGGTATTCATATTGAAATCAGTTGAAGAAAAGGAAAGAGAAGAAGGGTGGAGACACTCGATCCTAGTTTAAAAACAGCATTCTTCATCACTGGTTCAATTGCTGATTGAATTTCCATGTGTTTCAGGTACCAGACTTTTCTATTCTATTGTTTTTAAATGCAGGCTTTTTTTTTTTTTTTTTTTGTCATGGAGGAGACAAGTCTGCTTCAAGATCTGATTCTTTATCTAAATAGGTTCAGCAAATAACCAGTTGGCATTCAACGAAAGTGGCACAGAAGACAGTTGAAACAAACCCAAAGAAAACGGAACTCTCTCATTCAGTAGCAAAATTAACGACTTCCAACCCCTGGAGAGCAGCTCACTTCTTCACCAGTCAGGAAGCCCAGTCTGTCTCTGCATCCCCCAACGTCCCAGGGCCTGGCTACCTTCCCGGGTGGGGCTCGCAGGAGCTCCCGCCGACCTGATGCACGCTGGAAGCTGCAGAATCTTCCCTGGTTGAGCTCCCCTCCCACACAAAACAAAACTGTGGGAGGCGGTGGGGTGAGGACCAGCTTCAGCCACAGGCACAGCCGCGGCCGCGGCACCCTCCAGTGCCCCACCGCAGGGACTGCCTGGAGCCCCTCGCCTTGGGTTGTCAGTCTGAGCATTAAACCCTGCCCCGAATCCTTGGCTGCAGCTTCCCGACCCCCGGCCGCGAGGTGATAACACAGTGAATCTGCCACTCCTTCCTTAGGTCCCCAAGAGCTAATCAAAGTCTTGGTTTTATCCCAAAGAAAAACCCAAGGGTCAACTTGCATGTTGCTTTTGATGTGTCTGCTAGGCCTTAATACCAGCATGTGCGCATCTCCTCATCAACTTCAGAAGGAAGCTCTAATGTTACATGCCCTGGTTTCCTAAGATTAATAAAGTTAAGAAAAGAAGTAACGGGGGCCGGCGCTGTGGCACAGCGGGTTAATGCCTGGGCCTGAAGCGCCGGCATCCCATATGGGCACCAGTTCGAAACCCAGCTGTTCCACTTCCTGTCCAGCTCTCTGCTATGGCCCAGGAAAGCAGTAGAAGATGGTCCAAGTCCTTGGGCCCCTGCACCCACATGGGAGACCCGGAAGAAGCTCCTGGCTCCTGGCTTTGGCTCGGCTCAGCTCCGGCTGTTGCAGCCAATTGGGGAGTGAACCATCAGATGGAAGACCTATCTCTCTCTCTCTCTCTCTCTCTCTCTCTCTCTCTCTGCCTCTCCTCTATGTAACTCTGACTTTCAAATAAATAAATAAATCTAAAAAAAATTAAAAGAAGTAATGAAGGAGAAGCTAGGGTGGGCAGTTAAGCCTAGTGGTTAAGATGCTGGCTGGCCAGCGCTGAGGCTCAACAGGCTAATTCTCTGCCTAGCGGCGCCGGCACACCGGGTTCTAGTCCCGGTCGGGGCGCCGGGTTCTGTCCCGGTTGCCCCTCTTCCAGGCCAGCTCTCTGCTATGGCCAGGGAGTGCAGTGGAGGAAGGCCCAAGTGCTTGGGCCCTGTACCCCATGGGAGACCAGGATAAGTACCTGGCTCCTGCCTTCGGATCAGCGCGGTGCGCCAGCCGCAGCGGCCATTGGAGGGTGAACCAACAGCAAAGGAAGACCTTTCTCTCTGTCTCTCTTTCTCTCACTGTCCACTCTGTCAAAAAAAAAAAAAAAAAGATGCTGGCTAAGATGCCTATATCCAAGCTGGTGTTGTGGCACACCAGGTTAATCTGCTGCCTGTGATGGTGGCATCCCATATGGGCACTGGTTTGAATCCCAGCTGCTCCACTTCTGATCCAGCTTTCTGCTAATGTACCTCAGGAAGCAGTGGAAGATGCCCCGAGTTCTTGGGCCCCTGCCACCGACATGGGAGACCCGGAAGAAGCTCCAGCCTCTGCCTGGCCCAGACCTGGCCATTGCAGCCATTTCAGGAGTGAATCAGCAGATACAAGATCTCATCCCCGCTCCATGTCTCTCTCTCTCTCTCTCTCTCTCTCTGTAACTGCCTTTCAAATAATAAATAACTCTCTAGAAAAAAAGCTGCCTGTGTCTCACACTGAAGTCCTCAGGTTTAACACCCATTACCAGCTCCTGACTCCAGCTCCCTGCTAATGCACACTCCTACACACTGCCAGCTTTACATCCATTAGGTAAAAATATTTACATTTCTTTCCTGAATAAGCCGAACAGTTTCATAAAAAAAGAAGACTTCAGATAATTGATCTCTCTCCAAAATAATGAAAATAAACTTTAAATGTACACAAAAGGGAAAGGAATGGTGACAAGCTATGGCACGAGGTCACAGTAGTTATCTAGAATATTGAGGGTCTAGAAAGAGGCCAGGACACTCTCCAAAGAGGGCAAAACCTTTGTGCCAGGGAAAGGCCCCGTGGGGATTAAGCCTCCCGTTTTCATGGCTACATTAGATTGCTAGGGTGACTTTCATTTTTTTTGTTTGTTTGTTTGTTTTTGTTTTTGACAGGCAGAGTGGACAGTGAGAGAGAGAGACAGAGAGGAAGGTCTTCCTTTACCGTTGGTTCACCCTCCAATGGCCGCCGCGTTGTGGCTGGCGCACCGCGCTGATCCGATGGCAGGAGCCAGGTGCTTCTCCTGGTCTCCCATGCGGGTGCAGGGCCCAAGCACTTGGGCCATCCTCCACGGCACTCCCTGGCCACAGCAGAGAGCTGGCCTGGAAGGGGGCAACCGGGACACAATCCGGCGCCCCGACCAGGACTAGAACCCGGTGTGCCGGCGCCGCAAGGCGGAGGATTAGCCTAGTGAGCCGCGGCGCCGGCCGCTAGGGTGACTTTCATTTCAGGGTGCACGATACCAAGTTCTGCTTAGTAGAGAGGCTGCTTCGTTCTACACCTGCCACCCCCCCCAAAGCAAAAGATAGAGAGAATTCGTCATGTTTGAACCTTCGGGAAAGAACACTCAGAGGCATTTATCAGACCTGACGAAGCACAAGGAATGAATCAGAGACAGATACATCAAAAAATGAGGAATCTTTTTAGAAGCAGCCGTTAAATGCAGGAAAGTCAAACTTTTTTTTTTTCAGTAAAGGAAATATAATCCTAATTGAGGACCCTCTACCTGGCTAATGTAAATGCTATGTTAACTAATCATGCCAACAAAATCAGATGTCGTTGAAATAAGAGGTGTGGCGTGTTTGGGGGCGGGATGGCGGCAAAGTGGGGGACTCTTTTTGAGAGCGTACCTGCAGCTGAGGGTAGCAGGAGACAATGCTCCCTGCAGGCCAGAGTGCTCACGGGCAGGGGGAGCAGTTTCCACAGCCTGTGGGGTAGCTGCGTGGGGGGTGCTGCCTGGAGACCTGGCGGCAGGCCTGCACCGGCTTTGTCACCAAGACCAAGACACTCTCCCTGCGTCTCTCCAATAAAACGGAAACAGTTTACAGAGGCTTACAAACATGAAAGGAATGATGACAACACACATTGGAAAGAGGCCCCAGTGTTTGCTGGTAGAATATTTAGGATCTGTTTGGATTCAGAACCCTTGGATTTGAAGCTCAACAGCTGTGGGGCCCTGGCTAAATCTTCTCTCCTCTCTGGGCCTGTTTTATCAGCTGTTAAGCAAAAATTATATTTCTCACCTCTGACCCCTGTATCTCTTCCATCTCCAAATCCCAAGCCAGAATTACTAAAACGTGGGGCTGCACTGCCCATGAGGAGAATTGTCCTAGCACGGTGGATACACTCGCTAGGGTCTAGATGTTGTTTATGCCCCTTCCTCCCAAAAATTCACATCTGTCCAGACCTGGTTTCCATGTAACAGTGTTAAGAGGAGGTGGGCCCTTTAAGAGGGATTAATGAAGATATTAATTTGCTCACGGGAGTAGGTTCTCACTCTCACTGGGCTACACTGGTTATCATGAGAGTGGGATGCTGTCAAGTGCAGCTGGCACTTCTATCTCCCTCTCTGCCTCTCTCTCTCTCTCCCTCCTTTCCCCGCCCCCATCTCCCCGCCTGGCCGCATGATGACATCTTTGTGAAGCCCTCCCCAGAGGCCAAGTCTGTGGCGGCTTCCAGAACCAGGAGGCAAAGCGAGGCTCGGACTCAGGCCTCCTCACGTCACAGCAAGAAACAGCCTAAAACCACACCGCACACACACACAGGGGGCCTCCATCTCTTCTCCTCTCCAGGCTCCTGGTCCCGCTTCTCCGGCCTGAGTCTGCCTGTCTCATCTCCACACCCTTCCTTCATCCCATACCCTCCCAAATCAAATCCACCAGGGCACAACCCTGGTTAGGGCCACTGCACCTGTCTGCCCCACCGTCTGCCCCGCTGGCACGCCACGCCCGCCTCGCCCGCCTCACCACTGGCTGCTCGCCGCTCCCAGGCTTCCCACCTCTGCTATCCTGGGGCCAGGCCTTGGGCACTCCTCCCACCCCTTCCAAGGTGCACTTGCTTCTCCTTTGAGTTCTCCTCCCTTCTGTCCAACACCGCCATCTTGGTTTTTATCAGGGCACTTCGGTTGCCTGAAAGAAAAAGCCGGTCAGCCCAGGGGTATCTCACCGGTGAGCATAAGAAGGCCTTGTGGGGCCGGTGCTGTGGCTCACTAGGCTAATCCTCCGCCCACGGCACCCGCATCCCATATGGACACTGGATTCTGTCCCGGTTGCTCCTCTTCCAGGCCAGCTCTCTGCTGTGGCCCGGGAGTGCAGTGGAGGATGGCCCAAGTGCTTGGGCCCTGCACCCGCATGGGAGACCGGGAGGAAGTACCTGGTTCCTGGCTTCGGATCAGCATAGCTCCGGCCATAGTGGCCATTTGGGGGGTGAACCAATGGAAGGAATACCTTTCTCTCTGTCTCTCTCTCTCTCACTGTCTAACTCTATCTGACAAAAAAAAATAAATAAAGTTTAAAGAAGGCCTTGTGAACAGGGCTGTGTCTGCCTCCAGTTCTCTTCTGAGAGTCCCTTACCTGGACTTCTCCATGCAGGTTCCTCCTGTCCCCACACTGTTCACTACTGATCTGTTCATGTCCCCCAATGGTTATTCCAGCCCCGCACGGCCTTCCAGTTCAAGTGCTCTCCAGTCTAAATGCAGTCTCTTCCCTGGGTTCAGATTCTGGAGGGGCAGCTGCAGGGCCTGGGCAGCCTGTAGCTCAGACCAACCTCATGGGGGCACTTTGGTGCAAGCATGTGGAGCAGTCCAGAGAGAATCGCGAGCTTAACCCGGATCCCGGGACAGGGGGTGGGGGGATCAGCCTCAGAGTGGCCACTGAGCGCCGTTCCCAGATGGGCTGTTTGGGGGTCACACCATCATATTCTACCCCAGTGGTTCCTAGAGCCTGGGGAAGGACTGGTGGCACGGCCAGAACTGAGGGTTTGCCTTTCTGTTATGAGAAAAACAAAACAAGTGTGGATTTGTGTGTGTGTGTGTGAGTGTGAGTGTGTGTGTGTGTGTTCACGGGAGGAAAATTCATCAGTTGGTGGCAGTTTCCAGAGGTTGTTCTTGGGAAAGACAATCGACACAGCAACACCATCTTCCTGCTTATGCAGTGTGGCACACGTTCGCTTTTGAAGTGCTATCTGGTGATGGTGATGGTTCTGGTGATGGTGATGGTGATGGTGATGTAGCAAGATAGAATACTGAGACACTCAAGCTCATCCTGCCTACATTAAGGGGGAAGCTCGGCTGGCCCGTGAAGTCCCAGTGTTTCGGGAACACCATCCTGCTTCTTGGCTATTTGGAGCTTCCCAAATGGTGTCTCTCTTTCAAGGCCTCTGCCCATCTCTCCTGCACATCACTGCCAAATTCACCTCTGAACTGCTGTGCGCTGTACTGAAGCTTGCCCTTCGGACAGTCAGCACGGGTACTGTGATGATTATGCAACGAAGCAGGAAGTCTTCAACCCCCACCGCCAGCTCCCACCCCCCCACCACGCTTCCCGCTGCTGCGCACCCCCACCCACCAAGTCCTCTGATGCTGCCAGCGAGCGAAAGCGCATTTTCCTGCCTCAGTGCCTTTACCAAAGCCTCTGCTCCTGCTTGGGACATCGCCCACATCCCGGGTCATCTCGTGCTGCTCCCTGCTCTCCCTCCCCACGAGGGCAGCCGCCGTGCCTGCGGCAGAGCATGGCAAAGCAGGGGCAGGGAGCCCTGGCTCCAGGGCGCAACTCAGGGATGTTGGCTCACTGCTGTGACCCCCCCCCATCCCTCTTTAAAACATTGTTTTCAGAGAGACAGCTAGGCCCAGAGAGAGAGAGAGAGAGAGAGAGCGCTCGCATCTGCCGGGTCACTTCCTGAATGCCCATAGTGGCCTGGGCTGGGCTGGGCTGGGCTGGGCCAGGGCCAAAGCTATTAGCCAAGAATTCAATGCCAGCGTCCCCTGTGGGTGGCAGGAACCCAGTCACTTGAGCCCTCAGAGATACCTCCCAGCGCCTGCCTTACAGGAAGCCGGAGTTCAGAGCCAGGGATGGGAATCACACCCAGGCACTCCTGGGGCAGGTGCTATGGGGCAGCAGGTCCCCGTATCAGACTGCTGGTTCCGGGTCTTTTCCTCTCCACTTCCTACTCAGCCTCCTGCTAATGAGCTAGGGAAGGCAACAGAAGACAGCCCGAGTACTTGGGCCCTGCCACGCACATGCGAGGCCTGCACGGAGTTCCAAGCTCCTGGCTTCAGTCTGGCCCAGCCCTAGCTATTGTAGCCTTTTGGGGAGTGAACCAGTAGATGGAAGATCACCCCCTCACATCTCTCTCTGTCCTTCTATAACTCTGTCTTTCAAATAAACAAACACATCTTTTTTAAAAGGAAAGGATAGAAAGGAGGAAAGAAAGACAGACATCAGTTTCATTTTCACTCTCTAATTCTCTACTCAGCCTCGGCAGACTGGCTAATGACCACCAAGATGGCTCAAAATCAGGCAAAAAGGTCAGAAGATAAAGAAATGTCTGGACTAAAGAAATGTCTGGACGGGTCATCCACCTCTGAGTTCCCGACAAGTAGAAATGAGCATCTGTGAGGGAGAAGCTATTGTATTAGTTGCGTCTAAAAACATCTTAACTGATAAAAAAAAAATACAAGAAGCAACTGTACCTGGTTCTCCCTTTAAAAAATATTTAGGGGGCCAGTGCTATGGTGTAGTGGGCAAAGCCGCCACCTGCAGTGCCAGCATCCCATATGGGCGCTGGTTCGAGTCCCGCCACTCCACTTCTGATCCAGCTCTCTGCTATGGCCTGAGAAAGCAGTAGAAGATGGTCCAAGCCCTTGGGCCCCTGCACCCATGTGGGGGACCTGGAAGAAGCTCCTGGCTTCTGGCTTCGGATCGGCCCAGCTCCAGACATTTCAGCCAACTGGGGAGTGAACCAGCGGATGGAAGACCTCCCTCTTTTTCTCCCTCTCCCTCTCTCTGTCTCTCTGTAACTCTGCCTTCCAAATAAATAAATAAAACTTTAAAAAAGTATTTAATTTATTTGGTAGGCAGAGAGACCTCCCATTCACTGGTCCACTTCCAAGATGCCCAGGAGCTGGGAACTCCAGCCGGGTCTCCTGCACGCATGGCAAGAGCCCAGGTACCTGCTGCCTCCCGAGACGGTGCTGGCAGGACGCTGGAATTCCGAGCAGAGCCAGCACACTCTGCTATGAGATGCAGCTGTCCCAGGTAACGGCATAACTGCCGCACCAGTCACTCACCCCTGCCTGGTTCTCTTGTGACCAAAACTCGGGGGAGGCCCCAGGATGTGTGGGGGACGTCCAGGCCAACGGGGGCTTCTGGAATAGTGGAAAGAGCACTGATGTGTCTCTGCTGTGTGCGGAGTCCTGGCTGCGCTCCAGGCGCTGTCCTAACCTCCCACAGCCTTCAGGGGTTCCCAGAGACTGACGCACACAGAAGGCAGGTCATCTACCCCAGGTCACACAGCAAGCGGGTAGAACGACAGGATCTGCACCCAGGTTCTCTCTCTGGGAGTTTTTGCTGCTTCCTTTTGGTCTCTGGGCCACACCCTGTGTCCACTCCTGGCTCCCTCCCTGCTCCCTGTCTCTGATGCCCCACAGAACTGGCCTTACGCCCTCCGCCAAGGCCAAGCTCATGTTGCTTCAAGTCAGTCTGCTTTACGGTCTTATATTCCAGCCCCTGGAAATGAAGGGACTTCGGTAAGTTCCAGTACAGGTGCGTTCTCTTGTAATTCCATTTTCCATGAACTCAGTGGAGTCCCTCATAGCCTCTCGAGATGGGCCAGGTAGGATAAGAAGAAAAATCAAAATATCGGAAAACAGAAAAAAACAAACAAACTGGTGTGTGTTGTGGCGCCATGGGTGAAGCCGCTTCCCATAACACCAGTGTCCCACCTGAGCACCAGGTCCAGCCGCAGCTGCTCTGCTTCCAAGTCAGCCCCCTGCTAACGCACCTGGGAAAGCAGCAGAGGGTGGCCCAAGTGCTTGGACCCCTACGCCCACGTGGGAGACCCACATGGATCTCCAGGCTTCTGAATTCGGCCTGGCCCAGCCCTGGTTATTGTGGCCATTTCTGGAGTGAATCAGCGGATGGAAGACCTCTCTCTCCTCTCTCTCTCTTTCTGTAACTCCATCTTCCAAATATATAAATAAATACTTTTTAAAAATTCTGCAGGGATGCCTTCTTCTTGAACATCCGGTTCAGTTCTGTATGTTCCAGGCTTCCAGGCTTACGGTGGCGCTGTATTTAACACCCCCCCTCTCATTAAGAAGCTGTCATCTCACAAACAAAATAGGCAGGCTCCGGATGCCCGCCTCCCACTGTCCACGGCGCCGGGACCTGTGTGCTTTCCACCTGCCTCCCGCAGCGGTGGCGCCTCCGTCACAGGATTAGTGCTCTGCTTTCGGGTGCGAAGCACTGGGCAGGTTTCCAGCCCGAGCCAAGGCCATTGCACACCAAACGTGTGTGCTTCTTTCTTTCTAAAGATTTACTTATTTATTTGAGAGTCCGAGTTACAGAGAGAGAGAAAGAAAGAGGTCTTCCAACTGCTGGTTCAGGCCTCAGATGGCCACAATGGCCAGGGCTGGGCCAGGCTGAAGTCAGGAGCCCGGTGCTCCACCCAGGTCTCCCATGAGGGTGGCAGGGGCCCAGGCACTTGGGCCATCTTCTGCTGCTTTCCCAGGTGCACGAGCAGGGAGCTGGGTTTGGATGCCGGTGTTTACGCCTCTGCACCCCACGCCAGCCCCGTGGCTGCTTCTTTGCCGCTGAAGGTGAGCGCCCACCTATTCCAGAAACTCCAGCACAGATAAGGAGCCCGATTCTCCAAGAGGAGGCCATGTTTGCTCCCGCACCTCCGAGGCAGCTGAGCACCCGCCTCCTCATCCGCACGTCATCATCTGCAGCTTTTAAAAGGAGGAGAACTTGGGCCCGCGCGGTGGCTCACGAGGTTAATCCTCTGCCTGTGGCGCTGGCATCCCATTTGGGTGCAGGGTTCTAGTCCCGGTTGCTCCTCTTCCAGTCCAGCTCTCTGCTATGGCCCAGGGAAGGCAGTGGAGGATGGCCCAAGTGCTTGGGTCCCTGCACCCCATGGGAGACCGGGAGGAAGCATCTGGCTCCTGGCTTTGGATCAGCACAGTGCCAGCCGTGGTGGCCATTGTGGGAGTGAACCAACAGAAGGAAGACCTTTCTCTCTGTCTCTCTCTCTCACTGTCTAACTCTGCCTGTCCAAAAAAAAAAAAAAAAAAAAAAAAAAAAAGGAGGCACACTTGCTTTTTCTTCCCCAGAATATTTACTCCCAAAACTCACGACACTGAGGTTGGCACAGGGAGACGATGGACAGGATGTGGACAGGGAGGGAGAGTGGGTGTGGCTGGTGGTGGACGGGATCTAAGCCCCTAGGGATGTCACCATGCGCCCAGGGGTCCCGACGTGTGAGGGCCTCTCTTCCTTCCCTCTGCTGTCCCCACCCTGCCAGCAAAGAGACGCAAAGATGACATACGAGTGTCACCCACACTGCAGCCGCCTGCCCGGCACACTCCCAATGGGCGGCGCAAAGCTCTTCAAGACCTTGGCTTCCAGGATCTCTTGAGGCCGGGTCACTTTGCAAGAATGATCGGTGGTTAACGACCGGTGGCTCTAAGAAAAGATTTGGCCTGCCTGCAACTGATGAAACTCCCCCAGCCTTGGCCCCCAGAGAGGAGGGGGAGCCCCAGCTGAGCTCCGGGGATACCCCGCCGCCCTAGCACCGTGCTCCACTTGGGGGGAAATGGGTGTGAAGAAGGCCTGGTGCAGCACAAAGCCTGGAGACAGACAGCGACAGCTGCTGCCCTGCCCTCGGGCCCTCCTCGGTGTCTTACCCGCAGGTCCCCAGCTCACCCACAAGGGCCAAATGCCACCTCTTCCAGGAAGCCCTCGGAGGTCTTCCAGCCAGAATTCACCACCTTCCCACTGCTGTCCCCTGTCTATGGCTCTGTTCTACCCTGCAATATTGTTGTTAGCAGCCGCGACTGCATCTGAAGCGTTTGGTTTCCTCGACCCTCCACACACTCTCTCCTTTCTCATTCTGTCTTCTGGTCTCTGTCCATGTCTCTCTGCTTTCCTGTCTCTGTTTCCCACCCTGTCTCTCTCATTCTTTCTCTGCCCATCTCTCTCAGTCTCTCTCTCTCCCCATCACTCCATCTCTCATCCCACCACGTTGGCCCAGGCCTCTCTGACAGCGCAGGAAAATACGCATCCCTTACGCACAGCCCCTGCATTTCCTAAGTCAACTTTAAAACCAAAACACTTGCATTTTTTTTAAAAAAAGAATCTGTTGTGGCTCGGTGGGTTAAGTTGCTGCCTGCGACGCCAGCATCCTCTATCAGAGCTCTGGTTCGAGTCCCGGCTGCTCCACTTCCCATCCAGCTCCCTGCTCATGTGCCTGGAAAGGCAGCAGAGGGTGGCCCAAGTCCCTGGGCCTGTGCCCACGTGGGAGACCACAATGGAGTTCCTGGTTCCTGGCTCCTGGCTCCTGGCTTTGGCTGTTACAGTCATTTGGGGAATGAACCAGCAGATGGAAGATCTCTCTCTCTCTCTCTCTCTCTCTCTCTCTGATATTCTGCCTTTCAAATACATAAAAATACACCTTATTAAAAAATAAAACTGAGTAGCTTCCCCCACTCCGCTTTGGGTAACTCACTTTATGTCCCTGTTATCTGCTCCCTGCCCAGCTTCTGCAACCCTAGGGAGCTCAAGTTGCAAACCCGAGGCTGGGAGAACCACGAGCCGCCCCCACGAGGCGCTGAGAGAGGAGGCACTTTCCCACGGTCACGCAGCCCTGCACCCTGTTCCACTGAGGGTCGCCTCTCTCACTGGCTGGGAGGCCGGCAGACGCCCATTCCTAATCGGTTCTCTATTTAAAAAGCGGAAGTGGACGGTTCACGTGTTAGGATCTCAAGATGCAACTAACAAAAGGGGAAGCAGAAATCTGAAGAGAGGCGGTCCCAAGCGCCTGCGAGGGGCGGCGGCTGGGGGCTGCCTGTCCATCCGGGGCCGTGCACCAGTGACCCACAGTGACCGCGGCCGGGACACATCCTGATCCCTCGCGTGGCCGCCTGGGTGCCTGTGCTCCCGCCCTGCGGGACAGCCCTGCTCCCCGCCTCCTGCCAGCGGCTGTGGGGGAGAGGCAAAGAGCAGAAGGCAGCGCAGTGGAGCCCGGCTTGGCAAAGGCAGCTGCGCGCGGCTGCGGGGCGGAGGCATGGCGAGGATCGGGTGGGGAGAAGAGGGGCGGGGGGGGGGGGCGCAGTACAGCGGGAGGAGGAGGAGGGGCCTGGGAGAGGAGAGAAAGGGTTGCTGCTGTCCTGTCCCCGCGGGGACACGGCCCCGGCCTTGTGAAGACGGGGGCGGGGGATCCTGCCTCGGTTTACCCACCGGAAAACTACCCAACCAGCAGGTTGGAAAGGCAGGGCGTGCTGAAGCGACCAGGACGGCCCAGGGGGCCGGCCACGCGTGCACAAAGACAAGCGGTGACCTGCTCTCCTCGCAGGCAGCCTGACTCCAGTGACTCGGAACCACGCGCCTCCCACGTGCGGGGCTCCCCTGCGAGACGCACCGGGATGGCCGTGACCTCACCGACCCTGGCTTCCTCCCGTGAACGCCTCTGCGGGGGCCCAGCTTCTGGGCGCACAGCTCCCCCACAGCCGCACAGGTGCACAGAAAACATCACCAGGTCCGCGGCCGCCCACGCCACTGCGGCGCCACCCACGGGGCAGCCCACTGCGCCCCTGGCGCCGGGCAAACAAGGGGTGGCTGGGGAGAGGACATGGACTCCTCAAGGCCCGTGGACGCTGGTGGCCCGGGGTTGTCATCACCCACGTGCCCGGGACGCGTCCTTGGCCATGGACCTGCTCTGGCCTGGTGGGGGCAGGGGTGACTGCGGAGATGCCAGGAGCTATGGTGGGGGGGGGCGGGGGCGGTGTGGAAACCGGGAGTTTAGCCAAAGCGACAGCCCTCCGACACCTGGAAATCCAGCGAGCAGGAGGCTCCCGGCTGATGACTGCGACGCGCGCCCCCACCCCTGCAGGTGTGCAGGGTGGCGCCGGCCCACGCTGTCCTTTCTCTCTGCTGAGCCGGGGGCAGGCCTGGGGTCCGGCCAGGCGGAGGAGGGCCTCTCCGCAGAGCGAGCCTGTGGAGGCGGAGTCAGGTGCGGATCCAGGTGGGCACCACGCCCACCGCGGGGTCTGAGGGCAGGGCGGTGCGTGGTTGAGAGAGGCCCGGGGGCCTTTCCCGCCTGCCTCAATTCTCACGATGACCTTAACCAGCTCTCCAGCGGCGCCTCCTTGTAGAGGCCAGGGAGAGCGGCGGAGGCTGTGCAGTAGCTGGGGGGCCGGGGCTTGAACTTGGGACTCCTCCGAGGCCCCTCCCTGCCGCCCGGCAGCAGGCCCAGCAGGCGGCCCCTCTGCACCTCTGCACCTCTGCACCTCTGCACCTGCTGCTGCGGGGGGCGGGCGGAACAGCGACCGCAAAGGCCCCTGCCTGGGCGGGGAGCCGGCAGCAGAGCGGGGCGCCGGACCCACCGCGGGCCAGGCTCCTGCTGAGGGTGTGGGGGCAGGAAACCGGCCGGTTTCAGCTGGCACCGGCTGGGGTCGCCCCTCCTCCTGTCGTTCCGGGGGTGGGGGGAGAGGGCCCTGCACTTCCGCGTTTTGTTTCTGCGCCCTTAAGGGGACCTCGGCGCTGGGGGCGGGGCGCTGGGGGCGGGGTCCCGGCCTCCAAGGCCTGCAGAGGCCTATATAGTGAGGACCCCAGAACCTAAGGCCTCCTTTCAGAGCCGGGTGGGGGGTGGGGGGTGGAGGGGGCAGGATGCCAGGCAGATGGGGCGAGGGCAGACCCCAGGGTTCTAAAGCAATGCATGTTCTAACAGCGAGGGAGGGGAGAGAGGCAGGGACAGACTGGGTGGGATGTCCGCCCAGCCTGGTTTCAGGGCAAGGAGCAAGGTGGGAGGAGACATGAGGGCAGGGCAGCTCTGGCCTGCGAGAACCCGCCCTGGGGTCGTCTCCGCCTGCTGCCCACTGAGGAGTCGAAAGCTTCCAGAGAAATCAAATGAAGTGGCTGAATCCTCTAGACCCTCTCGTTAGCATTCACCCCTCCCCCACCTCCCTCCCCCCTGCCCTGCATCCCTGCTCCTTCTACCTCCATATCTCCAGTCTCCCCCTGCGACCTCTCCCCGTTCACTTAGCCCCACTTTCCTCTTGTCAGGAATGTAGACCTGATGGCTGGAGCTCAGGCAGCTAGTCTGGCCTATCCCATATATGCCTGAGCTGGCTGACGTATCTCTTAGCATCTGCTGGCTATCACTGGCAAATCTCTAAGATCGCCTGACACCAACCACGTTCTTGTAGGCCACGGGGGTTTAGATTTGTTTTTAAGGGAGGCTCACTGAGTTCCAGACCATCTTGCAACACTTCTCCGGCTTGGCTGGGCTGGGCCTATTGTGGCCAATGATCCTGGTGCCTTGTGTTGCTCCCAGGCACAACCCAGCAGCACACTGCTCCACACCTTGCATCACAGGCCTCTCACCTCCTGCCCGAAGGCTTCCTTGTCTGCTCAAGAGAAGGACCCCGCAGACCTACTCTCCCAGGAGGCACACGCTGCCTGTACCGGCCACTCAGCCGCACCAGCTGCCCCCCCCCCCCCCCCCGGTACCCTGGGGTCTGGCCTGCTCCAGCAGGAGTAGCCAGGCGGTGCCAGCTCTGAGTGTGAACTCCTAACTCCTGCTGCCTTTGACCAATGGGAGACCTGATCGGGCAAGCCTGGCCCCTCCCACGTTCGCTGCCGCCAGCCCCAGCAGCCCTGTCTGGGGACATCCCCGGGGGCTGAACAGTTAGCTGAGGGGGAGGGCATTTGGTTTGTGTCATTCTTTTTTTTTTTTTTTTTTTTTTTTTTGACAGGCAGAGTGGACAGTGAGAGAGAGACAGACAGAAAGGTCTTCCTTTGACATGGGTTCACCCCCCAATGGCAGCCACGGCCAGCGCACTGCGCTGATCTGAAGGCAGGAGCTGGGTGCTATCCTGGTCTCCCATGGAGTGCAGGGCCCAAGCACCTGGGCCATCCTCCACTGCACTCCCTGGGCCACAGCAGAGAGCTGGCCTGGAAGAGGAGCAACCGGGACAGAATCCGGCGCCCCGACCGGGACTAGAACCCGGGGTGCCGGTGCCGCAGGCGGAGGATTAGCCTGTTGAGCCGCGGGGCCGGCCTGTCATTCTTTTTAAGTCGATGAACGAGCTACGGTTCACGCACAGACAGCACGGTGCGGACTTTGGGGCGCAGGGTGATACGGCCACGCACCTCGTGCAGCAATCAACCTGGGACATTCGCAGAGTATTGCACATGCTGTTCTAACTATGAGGACACATTTGCACGCATCATTGTATGCGATCCACACCTGCAGCATTCGTCACCTGTCCTGGGACCAGGAGTGGTGAGAGGGACACTCGGGCGTCGGCAGCTCACGCCCCCTGTGTGTTCCAGGCTCCACCCAGGAGCTCCTGATGAGCCATCGGGATGGCTATGAATGACATCGCCGTGACTGGAGTCTGTTCCCCAAGGGTGTCAGGGAAGGAAGGGAAGGGAGAGCCCAGACCCCCCTCCAGGAGGAACCTGGGGCCAGGAGCCTGGTGCTGAGGAGGCTGGCGCGCTGGGGCGCCTGTGGCTCACGAGGGCCCTTTGCAGATGGAGGGAGGGCCAGGTGAGGCCGGAGCCCCGAGATCTCCCTGGGAAGGACTCCCTCCCTCTGAACCCATCTCCTCTCGGGGCTGCCTTCCAGCTCAGTGTGGAGATCTAAAGGGGACCAGCGATGGGCCCGCGGGAGGGGGAGGGGGAGGGGGAGGGGGAGGAAGAGGAGGGAGGAATGTCCAACTTCCTGTTCAGGGAAGCCCAGGCACCCAGTGGGAAGGGAAGGGTGGGGTGTGGGTGTGGGTGGGGCACAGGACAATAGCTCAGTTGTTGTTGCACAAGGCACACCCTCATTTCTTTTGAGCCAGAAATCCACCCTCAGAGGTGCACCCCGGAAGGCAGAACAAGGCGCCTGGCTGCCCAGGAGCCAGCCCCGCCCTCCCAGCCATGCAGCATGGGCCAGGGCCTGTGAGTGGCCTTCTAAAGATCCGGGTCCTCTTCGTCCAACTCTGTCTCTCCAGCAGCAGCAAAGGCCCACGGCCAAAGCGTTTGTGTGTTGCCTGTTTACAAAATCAATTCAGGGGCCGCGGCTGTCGCGCAGCAGGTTAAGCCACTGTCTGTGACACCAGCATCCCACAGGAGCACCAGTTAGAGTCCCAGCTGCTCCGCTTCTGATCCAGCTCCCTGCTACTGTGCCTGGGAAAGCAGCAGAGGATGGCCCAAGTGCTTGGGCCCCTGCACCCACGTGGGAGACCCAGATGGAGTTCCAGGCTCCTGGCTCCTGCCTGGCCCAGCCCTGCCCACGGCAGCCATCTGGGGAGTGAACCAGCAGATGGAAGATCTCTCTCTCTCTCTCTCCCTCTCTCTCTCTGTCTCTCTGTCTCTCTTGCAAATCAGTGAAATAAATCTTTAAAACAAATCAATACAGCTCTTCGTCTGTCTCGGACACACATTTGTATTTGTTTGTCTCAGGCAAAAGGAAACACTATATACGGAAGACAACATGTTGTCGGGCACTTCCATAGCCCCCGACATGAACCAGGCGCCAGGTTTATGTGAGGGGCGAGAAGTTTCCATAAGGAGGCCTCAGGCACCTGCTTGACCAAGAAAATGCAGACAGCAGCGCTGGCGGTTAGTGAGCAGGTTCTCATTGCTTTCGCGTCTTCAAGGCAGAGCTGGGAGCCCTGCGGGTTCCTTGGCCCTGAGGTCAGGGACGTGGAGATGGCACACCTGTGCCCTGACGTCAGACTTACGGGCGGGATCCTGCTGCGATCCAGGGGTTCATCCTCGCCGAGTCTCAGTGTCTTATTCCATCGATGGGCGTTGGCGCTACACCTACGGCGTGCCGTTGCTATGCACCAAGTGTTTACCAGCGCCCAGCAAGCACCACAGAATAGGGCGGTGAAGATGCACACGGCATCGCCTCCTGAGTGTTCCAGGTACAGACACCGACACTCAGAGACTGTGCACACCTCAGAACAGTAGAGGCAACCCCAGAGCCTGGACCCCTGGCGCATGGCATCGTGGGTTTTACAATTTTTTAAAATTTTAGGTACTTTCTTACTGCATCAATCAAAGACATCTGTTCTTTGGCCCAGATAAAAGACGTACATGCACCCAGACATACCCAGCGTATGTGAAGTCCAAGATGAGAAGCCCCAGCGCCCTGGGGGTCAGGTCTGCCTCCTGGGCCAATGTGTAAACAGCTTGGTTCTTTCAAAGTCGTCGACGCACGTCCGGGGCGCCCACGTACGACATTCTCTCTCCTGCACCGTGAGGATCTGGCTCCCTCTTCTCCTGGCCTTTCCCATGTGTGGATTTCCTGGGCATAAAGAATAAAAATAGGGAAAGTTTGTGTGAGCCTTGCTAATTTTTAAACAATGACTTATTTGAAAGTGGTAGCTTTGGGATCCGCAAGGAGGGAAGGCCTACACTTCCGGGAATGGAGAGTCCCTACCTGTACTTCCGGGGAAGAAAGTCCTTGTCAAGGTCCCTAAAGGTGCCTAAAGGTCAACCAGTGAGGATCAGACCCGCCTCAACCTTTAACCCCCACGCCCTGAATCTATGAAAGGAGCTCTCCCAATCTCTGACGCTTGACTTCCCCGGCCCCCGCTCTGTTGCTCTGTTGGGACCGGGGAACCTCGCCCGGGAGCAGAACCCCAATAAAAGCCTGTGAATTAATCGATTCGTCTGCCTGGGAAGATTTGTTATGTACTGGACACCTTGCAGAAAGGTACAGCTGGGGAGAGAGGAGGGAGAGGGCGCTTCCCTCTACTGGTTCACTCTCCAAATGACTGTATCAGCTGGGGCTGGGCCAAGCTGAAGCCAGGAGCCTTAAACTCCACGCAGGTCTCCCATGTGTGTGGCAGGGACCCAAGCCCTCGAGCCATCTTCTGCTGTTTTCCTAGACACATTAGCAGGGAGCTGGACTTGAACCGGCATCCATATGGGATGCTGGGTATCGCAGGCGGTGCCTTAACCCACTGCTCTACAACGCCAGCCCCAGCCGTGCTCTGTAGACCAGCTCCAAAGTCCTCATCAACGAGATGGTTCATTCACTTACACACTGAGTGAGTGAACTGATGGGCAAATCAATGAGTGACTCAGTGGGTGCACTGCTAGGCCGTACACACCCCAGTGGAAGCCACCCTCCCTCTCCCGCGTGTCACGATGTCCATCTAGGAGTGAGGAAAAACCTCCCGGAAATGCTGGATCCCCAGTGCCGCAACCACCCAGGAGTCCAGCCGGCCTGAAGGGGCTTTGTGCCAGTGCACAGACACGGGGCAGGCAGGGGAGGCACCCCACCCCAGGGTTTAACGTGCGGTCGTGTCTCCCTTACGCTTTGTCAGGGAAGGGAAGCTGAAAATCCTGACAAGCTAGGCCGTCGGGTTGGGTCTGATCCTCTAACAAAAAGGCATCTGATGTTTTTATAGTACAGGGGGAAGAAGGTGTGCTTCAGGTCCTTGGGCCCTCGTTCAAAACCCCCGGGGCGAGGGCCGGCGCTGCGGCAGCGCTGTGGAGTAGCGGGTAAAGCCACTGCCTGTAGTGCCGACATTTCATACGAACGCCGGTTCCTGGCGGCTCCTCTCCCGTTCTGGCTCTCTGCTGTGTCCTGGGAAAGCAGCAGGAAAATGCTCCAAGTGCTTGGGCCCCTGCACCCACCTGGGAGACCCAGAAGAAACTTCGGGCTCCTGGCTTTGGATCAACCCAGCTCTGTCTGTTGTGGCCATTTGGGGAATGAACCAAAGGATAGAAGACCTCTCTTTCTCTCTCTGCCTCTGCCTTTCAAATAAAAAAATAAATCTTAAAAAAAAAAAAAAAAACTGGGCTAGGTGTGTTACAGAATTCAGGCTGTTTCCGATTTAGAAAGATAACTCGGTACATACATCATACATCAGGGAGCTCCACTCCCAAGGGACCCAGTGCACTGCCCCTTATTCACATGCTATATATCTGCCTGAATCAGAAGTGGGATCAATAAAACCTATAGTTTCAAATCAGCTCAGCTCGGATTTTTCTACCCAAACAGTATCAAATAACACTAAACATTTTTTTAAAAAAAGATTTATTTATTTGAAAGGCAGAGTTACAGAGAGGCAAAGGCAGAGAGAGAGAGAGAGATTCCATCTGCTGGTTCACTCTCCAAATGGCCACCAACGGCCAGATCTGGGCCAATCAGAAGCCAGAAGCCTGGAGCTTCGTCCGGGTCTCCCACTTGGGTGGCAGGGGCCCAAGCACTTGGGCCACCTTCTACTATTTTCCCAGGCCATTAGCAGAGAAGTGTAGCAGCTGGGACTCAAACTAGCACCCATATGGGATGCTGGCACCACAGGCGGAGGATTAACCTGCTGCACCACAATGTCAGCCTCCCCAAGTGTTTTTGAAGCACCCCCACTTTTTTTTTACATTGAAGAACTTCCAGTTGTTCAACCATAATGAGGAGTGACCTGAGAGAGGGGCTTTCCATGGCAAAAGGTTGAGGAGCATCCAGGGAGTGACCCACCAATACATTCCCAAAGTCACTGCACTACTACCTTCTGGGCCGAATTTAAGTTTCAGCATGTATTTTTTCCTGAAGACTTATTTATTTATTTGAAAGGCAGACTGAGAGAGAGTGAGAGAGAGAGTGAGAAAGAGAGAGACTCTTACATTCTTACATCTGCTGGTTCACTCCCCGAATGGCCACAACAGCCAGGGCTGAACCAGGCCAAAGCCAGGAGCCTGGAACTCCACGCCGGTCTCCCACGAGGGTGGCAGGGACCCACGTCCTTGAACATCTGCTTTCCCAGGCGCGTTCCTGGGGAGCTGGATCAGAAATGGAGTACATGGAACTGGAACCATCGCTCCAGGATGGAATGCTGGCACGGCAAACATCTTAACCTACTGCGCCACAACGCTGGCCCTCAGTCAAATAGTTTTTAATGAGCCAGCTACAATGATATAATAAGTTCTCATTAACTCAAACATCATTCTTTTTGACTTCTGACTTTTTGGGCTTTGGGCTTAACCTGGGAATAAAGGTTAAGCATCCGTAGATTATCTCCTGCTGCAATTTTAAAGGGGCCTACACATTTCTCAGATAATGGCAGGTGTCCCAGCTTCAAAAGTGGCTGCGGCTACCCATCTAGTACACCTCTGCAGTATGACACTGGAGGACTCTGCCCCATAAAATAGCTGTGGTTTATTAAAGCAAAGGTTTTTTTTCAAGATGTATTCATTTATTTGAAAGGTGGATTACAGAGAGGGAGGGCGCATGTGTGCACACACTTGGAAGAGAGAGAGAGAGAGAGAGAGAGAGAGAGAGAGAGAGAGAGAGGCCCAGCACTCAGAACTCCATTAAAGTCTCCCATGTGGGTGCGGGGGCCCAAGGACTTGGGCCATCTTTCTCTGCTTTTCCAGGCACATTAGCAGGGAGCTGCATAGGAAATGGAGCAGCCAAGATATGAACAGGCACCCATATAGGATGCCAGCGTCGCAGGCAGCAGCTTAACCCGGTGTGCCACAACACCGGTCCCTACCCAAGCAAAATTGAGTCACCAAGATTGTATCTTCTCTCCGTCACGTCTCTGGTCCATCGGCAAAGAGATGCAGAGATTTTGCAAAACTGTGGTGCGGCAAAGATGCTTAGTTGATGCCTTTACTTCCGGCACAACTGCATCTGCCTCATCCTAGTCACCACGGCTTCCAAAGCTCCACAGACACAGGGCAATCCCCTGCGGCCTGCGTAATCCACGTCTGGGCTTACAAAGCCCTCAAGGGCAGCCATTCAGCCCCAAGTCCCCAGATAATAGGCCAATTATATTATGCTCCCGGAGACCTCATCTCACCAGGCCACTGGGGCTTAAACAGTCTCGAGAAGGGAATTTCCTAAACTTCAGGCCCAGCTGGGGATCTGGGACAATGAGTTCCTCTCCATTAATCCTTAATTCCCGAACATGCCAGGGGAGCGAGTCGCGCGCGCGTGAGCTTCTCTCTGACTCTTCAGCCGCAAGCAGCGAAGGGGCCGGCAGCTGCTGCGGGAAGCGATCCCCCTGACCATGGCCACCTGTGTCCGGCTCCCAGCTGCCACTTGATCCTAGCAGCTTGGAGGTGGCAGCCAGGTTAACCCAAAGGGTCACAGGCAGAAGAAGGGGCAGCCCCGGCCTGCAGGGCAACCCACGGGGAGGAAAATCAGAGGCAGGCGGCTCCCAGGGCCGGCAACTTGGGGGAGGGGGAGGGACATGCATAGGACAGGAAGAGCAGGGGATGTTGGGTGTGGGTGGGGGAAGGCCCCTGTGAAAGCACCCTCTGGAGGCAGCCTACAGAGCTTCAGAACCGGGCCCGGCACGCAGCCACTGCTTAGGGTACAAAGAGACCATCCCGGCTCCCGCCTGCCTCCTCCCGGCCCTGGGTGTTGCCTGTGCCATGGGTTGGGTCCCTCCAGCTCAAGCACTTTTACTTAGAGATGCTTGTGCAGAAATCCTTAAGTCAGAACTTTGTAGCCAAAGAGTTGGTTAAGAGATGATTGGCAGTTTTAAAAAAAGATTGAATTCCTGTCTGCACAGCATTCTCAAAAATAGCAAAATTATAGAGCTAGGAAACAGACCAGAGGCCTCCAAGGATTAGCCAGGGAGGAGGACATGGGGGCCAGGAGAGCTCCCAGGCCAACGGGACCCTTGCAGTCTTAAAGCACAGTGCCTTCAGCAACCCACCACCAGTTTTCTACTTTTAGAACAGCGTGGAAGCCACGCACGCTCGGTAGAAGCCATACTGGAACGGTGAACGTGGGCTCTCCCAGCTGACCCTTTGTAGTCTGAGCCTCTCTGGAAATGCCGGGCAGTGGCACTGAGCACGGCTCCCCATCAGCGCCACAGGCATGAAGGGAAACCCCGATGCCCTGCAAGGCATCGGGTGGCTGAGCCAGGATGCACCCGAGGTCTGGTGCACTCAACACGCTTCCCCCTCAGGGTGAATTTATCTGGACAGAACAAACCCCACCCTGAGTCAAGGAGCATCTGTGTACACACACAGATATACACAGAGATATACACAGATACAGACACACACTCAGACATACAGACACACACACAGACGTACACAGATACAGACACACACACACAGACATACACAGATACAGACACACACACACACACACACACACACACATGCACAAACACAGATATACTCACGGACACACAGACACACATATAGATAGACACACAGACACAGAGACACACAAAGAGACACACACATGCACAAACAGACACAGATACACACACAGACACACAGAAACAGATACATACACATATACACATAGACACATACAGATATACAAGCACAGAGACACACACACACGGACACACAGATACACACAGACACATACAGAGACACACACAAATGAACGCTTGTGAAACTTTGTGAAGTGTACCACTGTCGATTTCCTTTTTTTTTTAGAGATGGGTTTATTTATTTGAAACGTAGAGTAACAGAGAGAAAAGGAGAGGCAGAGAGAGATTTTCCATCCGCTGGTTCACTCCCCAGATGGTCACAATGGCAGGGCTGAGCCAGGCTGAAGGCAGGGACCAGGAGCTTCTTTTCTGGGTCTCCCACGTGGGTGCAGGAGCCCAAGCTTGGGCCATCTTCCACTGCTTTCCCAGGCCATCAGCAGGGAGCTGGATGGAAATGAAGCAGCCGGGACTCCAACTAGCCCCACGTGGGACATGGGCGCTGCAGGCAGTGACTTACCCCACTGAGCCACAGCACTGGCCCCAGTTTCCTGGTTTTGTATTCTAAGTGCTCCTGCAGGATGTTACCTGGAGGAAAAGGATGGAGGGTACATGGGACCTCCTTGTACATCATTTTGCAACTTCCTGGGAATCTCTGATTATCTAATAAGCATTGTTTAAATGCCCAAATCCACGTGAACAAATGATGCATGCAATTTGATGAACAGGTAAGGAAATCATTGGCTGGTATATAGACAAGCAGCGGGTCATAGGCCCTGTTTGGTTCCGATGTTAGCCTTCCACTCATCCCTCACGAAGACCCTGGGGAAATTCTCCTGCGAGCCCTGGCTTTGTAAAACCCCACCGTCACCTTGTACACTGTGGTGTCTCTGGGGTGCTCTCTCTGCAGTTGTTCAGGGCTCAGCCTGGGCGACCACACCTCGCAGCCCCGCCTTTAGCCATCTGCTGCCCGTGAGGCATCCCAGTCACTGCCTCTCTTCCCCCATCTTCCTGATTTCAGGAGGCATGCGCCCTCCAGGCCAGTCTGGACTGGAATAATGACGTTCTTGTATCAGCACTGATACCACTGACACTCCGATTACAGGGAATTCTCAGTTTTTCAGTCTGCAATTGCTCAAACTTCAGACATTTTTTTTCTTTTAAAAGATATATTTTTATTTATTTGAGAGGTAGAGTTACAGACAGTGAGAGGGAGAGACAGAGAAAAAGGTCTTTCTTCTGTTGGTTCACCCCCCAGATGGCTGCAACAGCCAGAGCTGTGCCGATCCGAAGCCAGGAGCCAGGTGCTTCTTCCCAGTCTCCCACGCGGGTGCAGGGGCACAAGGACTTGGGCCATCTTCTACTGCGTTCCCAGGCCGTAGCAGAGAGCTGGATCGGAAGAGGAGCAGCCGGGACTAGAACCAGCGGCCATATGGGATGCCGGCACTGCAGGCAGAGGATTGACCTACTGTGCCACGGAGCCAGCCCCAGAGTTCTTGTTTAAGATGGACTTTATTTACTTGAAAGGTAGAGTGACATAGAAAGAGGGAGAGACAGAGAGAGAGAAAGTGATCTTCCACTTGCTGATTCACACCCCAAATGGCCTCAATGGCTAGGACTGGACCAGGCCAAAACGAGGAGCTTGAAACTCCAGCCAGATCTTCCATGTGAGTGGCAGGGGCCCAAGGATTTGGGCCACCTTCTGCTGCCTTCCCAGGCCATAGCAGAGAGCTGAATGGGAAGGGGGGCAGGCGAGACTCCAATATGGATGCTGGCATCATAGGCTCTGGCTTAACCCTCTGGACCACAACACTGGTCCCAAGCAGAGTTTTTGTTGCTGTTATTTGTGTTCCTAAAGATATATTTTATTTATTTGAAAGGCAGAGAGAGAGAGAGAGATCTTCCATTCCCTGGTTCACTCCCCAAATGGCCACATCGACCGACCGGGGCTGGGGCCAGAGCTTCTTCTGGGCCTCCCACATGGGTGCAGGGGCTCAAGCATTTGGGCCATCTTCTGCTGCTCTGCCAAGCCGGGGCTCAAACCTGCACCCATGTGGGATGCTGATGTTGCCACAACGCTGCCCACCCCTTCAGAGTGTTAATTCCTTTATTTACCAACTCCTTATTGGGTGCTTACTGTGAGCGTAACGCATCATCTTTGTATGTGACCTGCACACACCCTCCTGAATAATTCAGTCCATCTCTAGATTATTTATAAAACAACTCACCGTAAACACTATGCGTACCGTCGAGAAAAGTCTCTGCGTGTTAAGTCAAGACAATTCTTTTTTCAAATACCTTCAACGCACGCTTGGTTGAGTCCTCGGACGAGAACTGTGTACCTGTGCCTTGCTCCTCTACTGTCTTCTGCTGAATGCTTGGCTAGGAGACAGCTCCTCTGCACCTCCGGCGGGAATCTCCCCCTCCCTTGTTGGCAGACAGACAGCCTTCCGTGTGCCTCAAACAAGGCTCCCCACCGAGCAGCAGCTGATTCTCCCTCTCCTCACGGGCGGGAGGCGCGTCAGCAGGGGCTGGACCCAGATCTACACTCTTCAACCTTTCAACCTGTTGACGCGCAGGTCATTCCTAATTGCTCAGTTCCCAACAGGGCCGGTCCCAGGGCAAGCCCCAAGCGGACGGACTCAGAGACAGGTGAGTCACGGCCGGGGTGAGGAGGTGGCAGCCGGGGCGGCGCTGGGAGGAGGGCTGGACAGGTGAGGCAGATCTGAGCCACTGACTCACGGCTGCTTTTGTCAGGAGGGTGGGGCCACAGAGAGAGCCCGGGGCCAGGGAACCCACGCCCTGCCCGGTTCTTTCCTGCTCCGCTCCTCCTAGCCCGTTTCCCAGCAGGCACAGGTGCGAGGCGATGCACAAAAGCTGCTTCCCGAGCCAACAGGTGACCTCAGGCCTGGGCGCCTTCCCAGCTCCCCTGAAAGGAGGCGAAGCGTGAAGGGTTTGATAGGGGTTCAGAGAAGGGATGAGCGGGGGCGGGACGGGGGAGCCTCCAGCCCCGGGTGCGCCCCGTTTCCTGCAGCAGACTCCCTCCCATCACACGCACGCCCCCCTGAGATGCTCTGCGCACCCCTCACCCAGCGCCACCGCCTGGGGCAGCCGGGCCCTAAAGCAGCCCGTGTGGCCGCGGCTGTTTCAGAGGACACACGAAGGACAAGGCAGGGGAGCTGGTTGAACGAGATTCTGTCTCCACTGACCTGGTCTTGCCATCAAGGAAAGGTTACATAATTTAAAAAAAAGAGAGAGAGACAGATCCTTCTGAGTCCCTACCCACTGACTGACACATCTGAGCCCCTGCGCGCCGCTGACCGCGTGTGACCCGAGCAAGGGACTCCACCGCGCTGTGCCTGCTGAGCCTCTGTGGCAACACGGAGGGGAGGACGGGCTTTTAAACCCATTTATTTATTTATCGGAAAGGCAGAGTGACAGAGAGCGAGGGAGCGAGGGAGAGCGAGCGAGCCAGCGAGAGAGAGTCCGTCCACCTGCTGGTTCACTCCCCTAATGGTCACAATGGCCAGGGTCTGGCCAGGCTGTAGCCACCATGCCTCAGCGCTGGCCCCCAGGAGGGGACGAGGATGCAGGTGCAGACCCAGACCTCGCAGGACCAGGAAGGCTCGACGGTGGGTGCTGCCCTGTGGGAACGCACAGAGGATGCCCAGCGCACAGCGGGGCCTTCTCCAGGGCGGGCCAGCGGCCCCTTTGCTCTCCCCAGCGCCGCGGAGGCCCGCGGAGGCCTGCTGAGGCCCGCTGGAGGCCCGCTGGAGGCCCGCGGGCTGGGAGCGCGCGTGCAGCGGGCGGAGACGGCTGCCTCCACCGGCCCTGATCTCCGGTTCCTCTTCCCTTCTCTCCTCCGCACCACGTTAGGCCGAGAAGCCGAGCTGCCGTCCAGTGCGCATGCGTGGCCGGCCCAGCCCGGAGTTAGGAACTTTCCTCGAGTGGGGGCCCTGACCCCAGAGCTCTGTCGACCTTTCCTGAAAACGCAGCTCCAAACAACAGCATGGCGCTCAGAAGCACAGAAGCGCAATGGAGAGCTGAGAGAGGAGTGGGGTTTCTTGGCATGGCCAGCCCTCCCGTTTGGCCCAGGCCTGAGGAGCAACCGGGGCAGCTGGTCACTCTGACAACCCAGCCCTGCATCCCCAGAGAACATCTGTTCATCGGCTCAGAAGCCGAGGGAAGGCACTGAACTCTGAGCCTCAGTTTTAGTATCTGTAAAATAGGCACAGCAGTGCTGCCTTCTCACAGAGCCGTGGTGGAGCTGCAGTCAGCTGTGTCCACGCTGACTCGCAGCCCGGCTTCACAGGTGTCAGCAGCAGGCCCTGGCACTCACCTTGTGCACCTGCCAGCTGCCGACCCTGCCTGCTCACTTGCCCTCTCCAAGTCCCAGTGACCTCAACAGTCAGTTCCATGGGAGACGGGCTAAGGCCCAGAAAGCTGCTCTTCTACGCTGGGCCGTCAGGATGCTGGGAGCCAGGGCCCCTCCTCTCCCTGTGCTCACCTTTCCCAGCCTTGCAGGAAGGGGAAAAGAGAGTGAGGAGGGGGGAGAGGCTTCTGGAAGGCACACTGGGCCTCCACTGCGCTGACCAGGCCAGCAGGTGCACAGAAGAGTCTGCGTTTTCTTTGTAAAGAAGGAAGAGGAAAAAAAAGAAAAAAACCTCACGCTGCAGACCAGCTGGAAAAACCCCAGCTCCCACGAGTCGGAGAAGTCTCCACAAAGCAGCCTGGGTCTTGGCAGCACGGGGCGGTCTGGGAACAGTGGGTGACAGAGTGCCCGGCCCCAGCCCGCCCGGCACCCATGGGCCTGCAGGGGACAGGAAGTGTGGGAGCCACAGCCCTGGGGTTAGAAACGACAAAGGTTCGCAGCTTCGCAGGCTAGGCACCGGCCGCCCCGTGCCCGCGCGGTGGCCGGCAGGAGTCCCTGGCTGCGGGTGCGGCAGGCCTGCTTCTCCTCTGGCCTCCCAGCCAGGCCGTCTGGCAGGGGCCCAGGAGGCCTCCCGGAGGAGGCACCGCTCTGGGAGAGAGCTGGAAGGCCCTGTGTGAAGGTCGTGGCTCGGATGTTACTATTTTTTCACGTCTGTTAAATGCCAGTGGCGTGCTGAGCCCGGGAGAATGCAGGGGTAGGTAGGGGCGGGTGCAGGCAGCGCTCGGAGCTAAACAGAGCCCTGAGAGCGCTGAGCCGGGAGCACTTGCCGGCCCCCCCCACTCCCCAGAGGTCCACGCGGTGCTCCCTGCACTGCTGGAGGCTGAGGTCAGCCTGTTCCTCCCCAGGGCTAAGGCAGCAGCAGACGGCAAAGCCATTGCTGTTGGCAGAACAAGGTGCACAGGCCCTGGCTGGCATGGGGGATGACAGTCAAGGTTTCTGTTACACACACTCCCTGCCTATCCCAGCATGCACTTGTCTCCCAGGTGCAGGGATGAAGACACACGTGTGGGGCCAGTGCAGGCCAGACAGGCGGCCACTGAGCTCTCTGCTGAGTGGAGCCGAGGCTCTGAGAGGAGGCTGGGTGCAGGCCCTGGTCTACCGGACTTGGGCTTTGCATCCTTGGCTGTAAAGCGGAGGGCATGGGTTGGACAGGTGTTGGAGGATTCCCGGGGCCCTCCCAGGCTGCAGTGGAGGCACAGTCTAGCGGCCAGTGCCCCAAAACGTGGAGCCAGTCCTCTTTTTCTCTCTGCTGGGACAAGAGAGCCGCCCGCGAGGTTCCCCCAGGAGTTTTGCTCCTCCTTGTCCCACCACTCACTGCCACGGTCAGAGCCCACCCTCACCAGCCTTGCAGATGGCTCGTGGCAGCCAGGGACAGAGAGCCCAGGTGCCACCCCAGGGAGCTGCCCTGGCCGTCAGCTGTTCCCAAGCCCCAGCAGCTCCTTGCGTTACAAAACCACAGAGAGGACATGGAAATTGAAACAGGAGAAGCGGTGAGTGGGGCCAGAGGGCCTTGGAAAGACAACCCAGCCAGGGCAGCCACATTATTTATTGGTTCTCAGGGGGAGACATATATGGTTATAAAAAGAGCCTCTTCAAACCACAGGACGCGCCAGCCAGCTCTTTCCCAGATCACCAAAGCGCCACACAACCGCTCCAAGACAGCTGCCAGTGCGGGAAGGAACTCACGGTTGCGTGTCGGCATCACGGTGCTTTTTCCCAAGCACCCCACGGGATGTAGGGCTCAGAAACAGAGGGTTCCGTCCCAGAGCAGGGAGGGAAGAGCCCCACCGAGGACGAGGGTCTTTCCCAGAACCCCCAGCAAGTCTGACCCACTGCGCCTGAGTGGGTCTCAGCCCAGCGTTCCGGGGTCAGAGCCACCTGTGCCAGCCCAGGGACGGGGTGGAAGATTGGAGAGATCCTGAGAAACACAGGGAGATAGCAATCCCACCACTGCAAACTTCCCCTCTGGACGTGCAGAGGTGAGGGCCACAGAAGGAGGAGGTGGTGGAGGCTGGCCCATGGGGAGTGATGTCATGTGGCCACAGCTAAAAACAGCCCACTCTGCTCTCGAGTGCTGGGCGTAAATGCCACAGCAGTGACTTGCAGGGGAGTGGGTTTCACCAGGCTGGATCAAGTGGCTGCTTTCCTGGAAACTGGCTGTTCGAGCTGATAAGGCGGGGAAAATGCTACTCAGCGTTCACGGGAAAACACTTTGACATTGAAGAAGACTTGGGACATGTCACTGGTTGAGTAAAACCAGAGCAGCCCTGGCTTAGTGGCTGCAGCTCCCTGCCCAGCGGGGGCTCAGGTTACCCACTGGGGTGTGCAGTGGGCCAGGCAGCGCGTAGTACATGCTCTCAGGACTGCAAACCCCAAAAGGAAGGCAGCTCGGGGGCACCCCCGGGGGGTCCAGGAATGCACCTGCTGCAGAGCGGCCCATGGACTCACCCTGGTTGTGCACACTGATGTGGCAGCGCACGGGGCTGCAGACCAGGGGAGGAGCCACACAGGGCGCTAAGGGGGTGCTCGGCTGCAGGGCGCAGGAAGCCGCCTGATGGGGACAGCGTCTGAGCTCGCAGCGTGGCCGGAAGGGCCGTGGAGCCTCGCTGTTTGTGACTCTGTACTGGGCCTCAGGGCCACGGGGCAGGCAGCCTTCAAGGGGCAGAGGCGCTGGTGGATCAGGAAACAGTGGCACAGAGGCACAGTGATGTCTGCCTCCGACAAACAGTGCTGTAACCAGGGGACTGGACTTGACTGTTTCAATCCCTCCCCCCCCAGCACACACCTTGCCTGGGATGTGCGGAGCTTGGGTTTCCAACGGGAGAGCCAAACAGCCACCGCTTGCTGCCTCTCCCAGGACAGCTAAGAACCCTGCCTTCGTAACTCACCGTTTCAGGTTTCCACTGCTGTTACCTGCAGACTCCATAGGCGTTCAATCAGAGGGTGAGAATCAGCAGCTCAGGAGGGCAAGACCCTGGCGTCCCGGTGAGTGGCTCTCTCATCATAGGCCCTCCCCAGAGGGCCCTGGAGAGCCCAGGCACCCAGCCTCACTTCCCACAACCTCCCATGTCTGCCCCATCCATGGAAGCGAAAGCTAAAGGGCCCAGCTACTTCTCTGTGATTCTCTAATCACTGCAGATACTCCCTCGAGGCCAGCCCCAGGCAGGAGTGCACAGGCCTGCGCTTAGAGGATGGAAACACATAGCATGAGCTCCTCTGCCTTGATAACGGAAGACAAGACGTAAAGTGTGAAAAATGGACAAGTTGGAGGGAAGATAGCGGATCAGTCAAACAAGGTTACACACGGAGATGGAGTTGACATTTGAAGTTTAGAGAAACGGAGGAACCCACGGAGCCAGCTGTCTGTGTCTGCCCATTCCACATCTACTGGTCCCCCCAAGTGTGGACTGCAAATATTCAGAAAAGGAGCTGGTGTTGTGGTGCAGTTTGTTAAGCCATTGTTTCATGGTGGCATCCCATATCTGAGCACCTGTTCAAGTCCCAGTGGCTGCTCCGCTGCCAATCCAGCTCCCTGCTAATGCCCCTGGGAAAGCAGCGGAAGATGGCCCAGCTGCTTGGGTCCCTGTCACCCACTCTGGGAGACCCAGATGGAATTCCTGGCTCCTGGCTTCAGCCTGGCCCAGCCCTAGCTGTTGTGGTTATTTGGGAAGTGGAACAAGTAGATGGAAAATTCTTTCTCATTCGTTCTCTCTCTCTCTTTCCTCCCCCCTTTCTCATTCTGCCCTTCAAATAAATAAAATCAATCTTAAAAAAAGAAAATAGTGTTCACAGGCACTCTGTGATTGCTGACACAGCCATGGAGTGAGGCCTGCGTTGGTTGTGTCTGCGCTGAGTGTGCACGGGCGTTTTTCCTCATCACTTCCTAAACACTGCAGTGGGACAGCTGTGTACCTAGTACGGACAGCACACTAGGATTGGAAGTCATCTAGAGACGGTGGGAAGCACAAGGAGGCTGCTCCTGGGCTCTGGGCAAATGCAACCAGGACCTAAGCAGCTGAGGACCCCGTGCCTGCAGTGGATCCCGCGACCCATCTCCCGGGACACTGCAGGGGGCTGTACAAAGAAGCAGACGAGAAGCGAACACTTCATTCCAGCAACAATTTCTAGAATATTGATTTATTTATTAAAAGGCAGAGTGACAGAGGGGGAGGATGGAGAGACAGGGAGAGAGAAAGAGATCTTCTGTCCACTGGTTCACTCTTTAAGCGGTCTCAATGGCCAGAGCTGAGCCAGGCTGAAGCCAGGAGCCTCGATCTCCATTTGGGTCTCCCAAAGTGGGTGCTGGAGCCCAAGCACTTGGGCCATCCTCCACTGCTTTCCCAGGCCACAGCAGAGAGCTGGATCAGGAGTAGCCGGGACTCAAACTGGTGCCCATATGGGATGCCGGTGCTCAGGCCAGGGCTTTAACCCGCTGTGCCATAGTGCTGGCCCCTCAATTCATTTTTAATAAGAGTAACTTGTGGAGCGAAATTTGCATTAATTGATGTTCTGGTTGTGAGTAAAAGAAACCCGTCGTCCTAGTTTGAGCAAAAAGTGAGCACTTAGGAAAAAAAAGATGGCATCTTGTCAATGAGCACAGAGCCGGGCTTCTGCAAAGACTGGAACGAGAAACCGGAAGGCTGGCCAAACCTCAGCGGTGTGCAGTGCCCCTTACCCATGCATTTTTCTGCATCTCTGCTTCCCTCTCTCTGCAGACTGCTTCAGCTGCCTCCGTGCCCCACAACACAAGGCAGGATGTGTTGATAGCTCCAAAGTGCACGAGTCTCAGTGCCCACCTGGGGAGAGGCACTCAGACGGTCTCAGTCCCTCCCCCCTACCCACCCGTCCCCCATGATTTAACTCTCCTGGGCCTCTCTCACTGCACTGTTTTTGTCCACCTTACATTGGTGCAGTCCGTGGGAAGTTTCCACAAGAAAGGGTAGTGGGATGGGTGAGTGGTGGCTGTGATTGGTAAGGGGGCAAAGGGCAACACCAAGTAGCCCCAGGGAAGCTCAAGGTGTGAGGCTTGCACACGTGTGATCCAGTGTAAACTTTATGACCCACTGACAGCGGGTCAGTGTAGCGGTGAAGCAGCTTGAGGAGCTGCATCCGATGCCGGCAATACTGGAGTGCAGGGTTCCAGTCCCAGCTGCTCCATTTCTGATCCAGCTCCCTGCTAATGCACCTGGGAAAGCAGCGGAAGATGGCCCAAGAGCTTGGGCCCCTGCTACCCATGTGGGAGACCCGGATGGAGTTTGTGGCTCCTGCCTTTGGCCTGGCCCAGCCCCAGCCACTGCAGCCATTTGGGGAGTGAACCAGCAGAGGGAAGAGCTCTCTCTCTCTCTCTCTCTCTCTCTCCCTCTCTCTCCCTCTCTCTCCCTCTCTGTCACTCTGCCTTTCAAATAAAAAAATAAGTCTAAAACAGTGGGGGCTGGTGCTGTGGTGCAGCAGGTTAAGCAGCGGCCTGCAGTGCTGGTCTCCCATATGGGTGCTGGTTCAAGTCCTGGCTGCTCCACTTCCAATCCAGGTCCCCACTAAAGTGCCTAGAAAAGCAGCAGAAGACGGCCCAAGTCCTTGAGCCCCTGCTACCCACATAGGGGACCCAGAAGAAGCTCCTGGCTCCTGGCTTCAGCCTGGCCCAGCCCCAGTTGTTGCAGCCATTTGGGGATTGAACCAATAGATGGAAGATCTCTCTCTCTCTCTAACTCTGTCATTCAAATAAATAAATAAATTGTAAAAATAAATCCTAAAAACCATGTTTACTGAGCACAGGGAGGCTAAGTAACTTGAGCAGGGTAACACAGCACATGCTGATGGAGCCTGGATCTGAACACCCAGAACACTGACCCCTACTCCACACTGCCTGGCACACCACAGGGCACTTCTCGAACGTGTCCCTTATGCTGAGAGCACTCATGGCATCCTAATGGGGAACTTTGAAAGTGGGGTCTTCTGGAATCATTGCACAATTTCAGAGTCCACAGAAACACGGCGCTGAGCTCGCTTCATGTAACTGCCACTACTGAGAAGCTGTTGCGCGGATGTCTGTGGCGGCGCTGGGGGAGACCAGCATTGCACAACCCCAAGGTCAAGCGCAGCCAACAAGCCTCGTGAGGAGGGGCGGGCGGCGGCACTCACTCTGAAGAGCCGAGTGCTCCCACTGTCCCCAGAAACGGGCACTCTCGGTCAGACTCCACTCCAAGCACCACGGAGGGGCGCCCGGACCAGATCACTGAGTGGAGGCCGCCCCAACTGGCCGCGTGAGCCTTTTCCAACAGAAAGCAAATGTCTGGGTTGTTGGGCACACCTTTGCAGGTCCTCTCTCTCCAAGAAGTCACTGCCTGGGCGCAGTCACTGCGGCCACCCATAGATGGAGCTGTCTTGCCCTGGTGGAGGGGTGGCCACGTGACCCAGGCCAGCCCAGCCAGACCCTCTCATACTAATACTGAACCCAGGGGCCAGTATTGTGATACAGTGGCTTGAGCCACTGCCTGCGATGCCAGCATCCTGTACAAGCACCAGTTCAGGTCCTGGCTGCTCCTCCCCTTCCAACCTGGCTCCCTGCTAATGCACCTGGGAAAGCAGCAAGTGCCTGGGTCCCTGCACCCACATGGGAGATCCAGAAGGAGCTCCAGCCTGCTGGCTTCGGCCTGGCACAGCCCGGGCTGTTGTGGTCATTTGGGGAATAAACCAGCAGGTGGAAGACAGACCTCTCTGTCACTCTGCCTTTCAAATAGAGAAGGAAGTCTTTAAAAAAGAAATCACACTGAACCAAGCAGCCCAAACCTGGACAGAAACGGAGGCTGTAAGACGAGGCAGAGGGATACAACTGCTGTCTTTCTTCCTGGCACCCAGCCCCAGGGAGCGGCCACAGAGAGCTTGAAAGGGCTGAGAAACAGCCGAGGAATCTGTGAGAAATCCCTGAGGGCTTCCTGAAGGAGGGCAGGCAGAGGGCACCAAGACATCTCCTCTGTGCTCAGAGGAGGTCCTCAGAGCTGTCTTTGTTATGCTTCCTTCAGGCGCTCACCTGCCCACACCATCCGCCTTCCTGGAGAAGGAACCTGGCTCACCCCGAGCTGGCCACAGACAGAAGCATCCGGGCACTTAGAGAACCCCACTATGCTTCCAGGAATTAGTGAAGAAGTACCCCGAGGGGTCGGGGCGCCTCGGCCCTGCTCCTGATTCTACCTTCCTGCCGACGCACAAGCCGGGAGGCAGCAGGTGTAGCTCAAGGACCTTGGTCCCTGCCACCCACGGGGGCACCTGGATTCGGCTCCCAGCTTCAGCCATGCCCAGCCCCAGCTGTTGCAGGCATTTGGAGTGAACCAGCAAATGGGGAATCTTTGTCTCCTCTCTCTCTCTCTCTTCCTGTTTTCCAAATAAAAGAAATAAACACATTTCTTAAAAAAAAAAAAAAAAAGAGTTAGCAGATGGCGTTAAGAGACGAAGGGTCAGATGCACCAGCCTTCGTGGGGACAACCTGTGGCACTCAGTGAGGTGAGGAACGTGTGGCCGCCTGAGCCAGCGGTCGGATTCCAACATATATACAGCAGGCCAGTTGCCCCAGATGTGCCTGGTAGTAAGAATCACCTGGACACTTGGTGAACCTCGCACTTCCGGGCCTGCTCCTGAGCTACCGAATTAGAATCTCCAAAGACAGGACTGCCCAGTAAGTAACCCCTTACTGCCCATCTCACCCCCAAAAGTGACCCTGATGACCACGCGCGCAAGACACCTGTCCAAGAAACATCCCTGCCCCAGGCACGAGAGGACACACGTGAGACTGTTCAGCACGGTGAGCCTGTACGGGAGCAAGGTGGCTGTCGTCAGGGAAATGCGTCCACGTGGGAAGACTCCTCCGAAACGTGATGCGGCCGCTTACAACCGCGGAACGAAACATACACACGGCAACACGTGAAAACATTTTCACGGACCAAACACACGGTAATCGCAAAAATATCTATCATACAAACCAGATGTGCAAATCTTAAACATGCGCACAAACACCAAAGGCACAAAGTACTTTATGAACGTCCAATCAAGTACATAAACCAAACACTTATACAGCAGATGTCCATGGGGAGGAGGGAGAGGGACTCAGGGGTCAAATAAGGAGAATAGTTATTTAATTATGTATTTATTTATTATTTGAGAGGGGGTGGGGGACACAGAGAGATCCCATCAGTTGGTTCACTCTCCAAATAGCAACAACAGCCAGGACTGGGCTGGGTGAAAGGCAGAAGCCAGGAACTCAATCCAGGTCTCCCACATGGGTGACAAGGACCAAGCACCCGAGCCGTCACCTGCCACCTCCCAGGGTGCACGTTTGCAGGAATCTGGGACCAGAAGCACAGTTGGGACTCCAGCCCAGGCACTCTAAGATGTGGGCATCCCAAGCACTGACCCAAACGCCTGCCCCAGGAAAATTTTACAATAGAGCAGGCCATGGCCTTGCCCAGACCCATGAGGGCGGGCCTCACGCGCAAGGGCCAGGGCTGTCACCATCCTCTGCAACCTCTGAGTTTTTCAAACACGTTTTTAAAGCCAAAGTTGATTCACTCCTGCAGGTCTACAGAAACGATTACTCCCATCTGCCTCAGTTGTCCACACCTGCCTGTTTCTGTCCCCCCTGAGCCCTGGGCCCCCCGATTCCCTCACTTCTGTGAGCCTCCCCCAGGTCTTTGCAATAAATACTTTTTCCCCATCATAAACCAGCAGGATCAGTCCCTGTTGCCTGCCACCAAAGAATCCAGTAAGTCCTCAGCCAGTGCATCCCCAAGGGATCACAAGCCTCTTCTCAATGAACAGACTTCTGGGGTTAGAGAGTAAGCGGCCATTTATTTCCCTATCCAGTGTCCGTTTTCAGAGCTGTGGCTGCTGTGTACGAGAAGCAAGAACATTTAACTCATGATTCAGAGTGGGGTCCCCAACCCTCAGCACAGGGCTGGGCATACCGTGAGAGGTCAGTAAATGCCTTCTGGGGCCGGCGCTGCGGTGTAGTGGGTAAAGCCACCGCTTGCAATGCCAGCATCCCATATGGGCGCTAGTTCATGTCCCAGCTGCTTCATGTCTGATCCAGCTCCCCACTAATGGCTTGGGAAAGGCAGCACAAGTTGGCCCGAGTGTTTGGGACCCTGTTCCTACATGGGAGACCCAAATGAAGCTCCTGGCTCCTGACTTTGGCCTGGCTCAGCCCTGGCTTTTGTGGCCATCTGCAGAGTGAACAAGCAGATGGAAGATCTGCCACCGTCTCTCCCTGTCTCTCTCTCTCTGTAACTCTGCCTTTCAAATAAAGAAATCTTTAAAATAAACAAACAAATGCCTTCTGAATTAATGACTCATCAATAAAAGAATAAGTGAGTCTACAACAGCTGCTGTGGTCCACCTCCACCTGACCAGATGATCTGTGTTAGTGACCACGATATAGCAAGTGACCGCAGATCTCCTTGGCTTATCTTGGTTGCACTAAAGCCACAGGTCAGCCCTAGAGCCAGCTTCCTGGCCATATGTCCTATGCAATTACATGGGGTCCCACCCTTAGCTTGGTCTCAGCACTTGGCTTAATGCTCTGCCCTCACTATCTTGAAATCCTCCATCAGTTTTTTAACGGAGTGTCCACCTTTAAATTTTGCATGAGGCTCTGCAAATTATGTGGCTGATCTTGGTTAGCCTCGGCTTCAATACCTATACCTACAGTCAACTCAAACGACACTAAAATGCCACCAGTGCATGCAGTCCTGCCCGGCAGTCCGAGGGACAGCCCTAAGGGCAATGACACTTCTATTCCAAGGTCATGGCTCTTTCCGCCTGAGTTCGCCTGCCAAGCTGCCATTCTGTGAAGTCCTCCCACAGGCGCGTAAAGCAGCTGCAGACACACCCTCTGCAGACGCCTGGATTTGGACTACATACTTGAGACAATCACCACACAGTCTGGCTACACAATAGGGCTTGGCTTTCCACAGCCATTTTGCACCCCATTTTCTGCAAGAAGATTTTGGAAAGAAAGTGAATATGGGAGTTCAAGGGAGCTCAATTTGAGTCTTCCTTTCTCTTCAGTTCTGCAAACTTCAGCAAACTACTTAGTCTGCTGGAACTTCACATTGTTATCCCCAAAGTGAAAATTGACATAAGGTTACGGGGAGAAGTAAACAGATTAGAAGAAGGAAGAGGCCAGCGCCGCGGCTCACTAGGCTAATCCGCCGGCACACCGGGTTCTAGTCCCGGTCGGGGCGCCAGATTCTGTCCTGGTTGCCCCTCTTCCAGGCCAGCTCTCTGCTGTGGCCAGGGAGTGCAGTGGAGGATGGCCCAGGTGCTTGGGCCCTGCACCCCATGAGAGACCAGGAGAAGCACCTGGCTCCTGCCATCGGATCAGCGCGGTGCACCAGCCGCAGCGCACCGGCCGCGGCGGCCAATGGAGGGTGAACCAACGGCAAAGGAAGACCTTTCTCTCTGTCTCTCTCTCTCTCACTGTCCACTCTGCCTGTCAAAAAATAAAAAATAAAATAAAAAATAAAAATCAAGAAGAAGGAAGCAAGGTAGAGAGGACAGGACAGGCGAGGGGAACAAGAGGAAGAAGAGGGGAGGGGAGTGGGAGGGACCGACCAGCTGGCCTCTCCCCGAAACACTGGCAGCCCTGGGTGGTGGGAAGCTCCGCCCCTGGTCCCTCCTACTGGCTCTCAAGAGGCAGGTCGAGGGGTGGGCCTTCAGCCTAGTGGTTGAGCTGCTCAGGGCCCACAACACAGTGGCTGAATGTGGTTGCCAGTTCCACTCCTGACCCCAGCTTCCTGCCACTGCAGCCCCTGGGAGGCACTGACAATGCCCTGCCTGACGGAAGGGAGCCCTGGACTCAGTTCTAGCCTCTTGGCCTCAGCCTGGCCCAGCCAGCTTCAATGCTGCTGGCATTTAAGGAGTGGATCAATGGATGGGAACACTCCCTCCCCCACCCCAACGACCACCCTCTGTGTCACTGCTTAAAAAAAAAAAAAAAAAAAAAAGATGCATTTATTTGAAAGGCAGAGAGAGAAAGAGACCGTCTATCCACTGGTTCACTCCAAAAATCACCCAGGGCTGGGCCAGGCTGAAGCTAGAAGCCAAAAACTTCTTCTGAGTCTCCCACATGGGCACAGGGGCCTCAGTACTTGGGTCATCTTCCACTGCTTTACCAGGCACATTAGCAAGGAGCTGGATTGGAAGTGGAGCAGCCCGGACTTGAACCGGTGCCCATAAGGGATGCTGGCAGTGGGGGGGACAGCTTTACCAGCCAGCCCCTAAATTGTTTTTCCACAATTTTCTGAGGCACTCCGGATGAGCATCCTGTTTCTCTGGCATCCAAACAGCTTAAATCTATTTTTTAGACAATCCCCAAAACTACTCAGCACACAGGACATTCTGAAATCAGATCTCCCTTTCCCAGCCCACATTCTAATGCCCTACAAATATCCAGGAGATGTTCTCCAACTCCTCCAGTTATTTTTTACATTCCTGGATTCACTCCCAATATGTGCCTAGCTCATACCCGCCCTCCCTCCCACCTGTTACCCATCCTGCCACCCCCCCACTCCCCAACCCACAATCTCCCTCCTTGATAATGCTCCCCCTCTCCTGGGTGGCAAGAAAAGTCTGTTCTCACTTCCTGGCCTCCCTGACGCCGGGGGGGCAAACACGAGTGTGGCAAAGCACAGGTACAATTTGATAAGTGCAGCCTTGGTCTGATAGCTACACTCGGGGCACTTAACTTGGAGGGGAGGCGGAACGTCCCACACTCTATCGAATAAACTTGTCCGGGTGTTGAATTCCTGCTTGGAGCTGACCTGGAGCCTATCATCTTGCAATGAGTCCTTCGCTCTTGAAGACTCAGAACTGTTCTCTCACCGCCCAGGGGGCCAGAGAACAATCGGTCAGCTGTGATTAGTGAATGGTGCTCTTTTTTATTTTTGATTAGCCATTCCAGGAAAAACCAGTTATTCTATCACAAATGGCCTCTTACAAGCAATTAAAAAAAAAAAAGTGGGGAGGACAAGGAAAGCCAGATAAGAAGGAATTTCTAAGCCAGAAAAGAAAATAAACTGATCAGATGTGTGCCCTGTGTAAAATTTCATCTCTCCTCCAGCAGATACGAGAATCCCTGAAATAATGTGGTCCAGCGGGGACGAGAGGGCCCTGGCCTTTCTGTCGATGACGTTTCAAAGCTTGCGTCCTGTGAGGCAGGAGCCTGACCCTGACAACGCCCCAGAGTCTCCAGGTGCTCTGATGGCTGAACCCTAGGGTCCCGTTACCTGGATGGCGGCGTTGTCCAGTATGGAAATCAACCCGATGATTACGAGTGAGGTCTTCAGTTCATCTGGCTTGCTTATTTATTTATTTATTTTCCTAGAAACCTTTTAGTTAAGGTCTACAAACTTCATGCATGTATTGCATAGATACAAATTTAGGAACACGGTGATTCTTCAGTTTATCTTTTAGAAGATATTTCATGCGCCATTCAGCTCGCCAAGCTAAACACCATTTTTGTTGACTGTGTGGGACTTTTTAAAAATAAATAAGAGGCAGGCAGGCAGGCAGGCAGAGAGGCAGAGACAGAGACAACAAGAGATCCCTCGCACTGGTTCACTCCCTTGATGCCTGCAGCCCAGGGGCCGAAGCCCGGGACCAGGAGCGCCACACGGGACCCCCACACGGCCTGAACAAGGAAGACAAACTGAGTGTAAAGGACAGGAACCCCTAATGTCATCTTGCTGCCTCTGACATCCTGACCGCCGTCACTGGTCCCTGTGGGTTTGCTGAGTGCGTGAGGATCTGGAGCACACGTGCTGGGGCAGTCAGGTGGACTCTTGCGTTGCAGAAGTGCGAGACAGCAATGCCAAGGCGCGGCAGAGATGGAAAAGCAACAGTGCCGGCAGCTCGTAATCTGCACTTTACCTTTCGCAGAGGGCACAAGTCATGGCAGCTTAACTGATTCTTTATCTGTGGTTTTCAAATCTTTTTGACCCTTGTACATCATTATCCAGTCTCTCTCTCTCTCTCTCTCTCTCTCTCTCTCTCTCACACACACACACACACACACACACACGCATGCACACACACAGCACCAAAAGAAAAAAAAGTTCCACAAAGAGGCAGGCATTGCAGCACAGCGGGTTGAGCCGCTGCCTGGGACGGCCCACAACACAGTGCCTGGAATTGAACCCTGGCCCCTCGGCTTCTCATCCGTCTCCCTGCTAGTGCCCCCGGGAAGCAGAGGATAACAACTCAAGTACTCAAGTACTGACAGCCGTGCAGGAGACCTGGACGGAGTTCCTGGCTCCTGGTTTCAGCCTGACTCAGTTTCCCTACTGCAGCTATCAAGAGAGTGAGCTAGCAGATGAAAGGTGTCTCTCCCTCCCCCACTTCTTTCAAAGAAAGAAATGGCACTTTACTCCATGCACTGTGTTATTTTATACTTTATTTCCTAATGCTGGTTAAAACCCTCAGATGGATTTCACAACCGCCAAGGGATGCAACGCTCAGCCTTCAGTGCCCCTGTATGCTGGAGGGGCTGACCACACATCTCTCCTTGCTTCTTTGTTCTCTCCTCAATTTTCAGGGCTGGAAGCCCGACACCCACACCTCGACGACCTCACCAGTGGGGTTCTGGCTTGGTGGGGTACAGGCTGGGGAGACGGTGACAGCAGCCAGCCCAGGCCTGCAGAGGCAAAGGCGAGATTCTGCTGCAGCCAGGGACCTCTGCTTTGCCCAGGCAGCCATTAACCCCAGGACATTGGCTCTTTTTCAATTTTAATTAATTTATTTGAAAGGCAGAGTGACACAGAGGGAGAGAGAGACAGGGCCATCTTCAGCTGCTTTCCCAGGAACGTGGGCAGGGACCTGGATGGAAGGAAGCACCCAGTTCCCAGAATGCAGTGCTCCTTCACTTCGGATATTGGCTCCTGGCTTTCGGACGCTCAGATGTTATTACAGACAAATTCCACCTGCGCAGAAACCAAGACTCAAGAAGTCCAATGACTTGGCCAAGGACACACAATAGTTAAGTGGCAAAATGACAGTTCCACCCAAGTTTCCTGACTGCAAATTTACTTCCCTTTTTATTACACCACAACCGAACATATGTCAAATGCAGTTGTGCAGAATTTTACTGGGGGCCAGCGCTGTGGCACAGAGGGTTGGGCCACGGCCTGCGACGCCGGCGTCCCATGTCAGAGCGCCAGTTCACGTTTCCTGTGAATGCACCTGGAATGGCAGCAGAAGGTGACCTGAGCGCTTGGGCCCCTGCTACGCACGTGGAGACCCAGATGGAGTTCCTGGCTCCTGGCTTCAGCCTGGCCCAGCTCTGGCTGTTGCAGCCATTTGGGGAGTGAGCCATGGATGGAAGATCTGTGTGTGTGCGCACGCGCATAAGAGAGAGAAAGACAGACAGACAGACTCCCATTCTCTTTGTCCCTCTGACTTTCCAATAAAAATAAATCTTTAAAAAAGGATTTTAATTCATACGAAGTTATACTTTGATATACTTATGCAGAAATGCTGAATTATGGTAAAACTTTTCAAAGTTCTCTCAATTCTTTTTTTCTTCCTTCTATAAAATTATAGTTTATTGTTTTGTGCCTATACTGGCCTACTCCGGCCTTTCCTTTCTGTGAGATGCCACGCTCAGAATTCTTATTAAATGACGTCAGTGTTCCCCGACTGCTTTGCTCCTATAGCTTCTCCTGCAAGCTTGGCAGTCAGCGTCTCAAAGGCGGGTTTCCTATTCCAGCTTTCTTGCGAGTCCCCCATATTATTTCCTAGATTAATTTTCTCTGACAAACAAGTGATAGGCATCCAATACATGGGATTCCTCAACGAACACGTGTCACACAACTGTCATTTTGTCAAATCTTACAGATTATTAAAAAAAAAGATCAAGAGTAATCGGTTCATGCCTTCCTCTGGGAGGAAGTTTGAGACGCAGACTTTTCTTCCAGGTATAAATGCAAGGATCCTCTTCCGCAAACGAAAACAGGACCCAGTCACCAGGAAACGCAAGGGAAACCCATGAACTGCCAACAAAGAGCGGAAATGGCCCTCGGAGGATCTTCACCACGCATACTTGTCTCCTCTCTGCATTTTGTTTATTCAACTATGTCTCGCTGAGTCACCTCACACGGCAATCTCTAGCCCCTTGTGAAATGAGACAGAGCTTCGATTCTCCAGGTGCTTCCACACACACCCACCGGGCTCCTGTCAGGGCCTGGAAGGCACTTCCCGCCACCTGGGGGTGTGGTCCCACCAGCCACCTAACTCCTAAGTCATTGTCTGGCAGCCGGCAACTTGTCAGGCGCGCACATCCTCAGGCCCCACCTGGGGGGGCGGGGGGACCCTGGGGTGGGGCCGGGCAGGTGACTCTGGTGCATGCTAACATTGGGAGACCCCCTTGTAGACATTTGAATTGGACCAGAAACATTTTCCCCACCCAAGAGCTGCAGCCGCTTCACCCATGATCTCTGCAGCAAAGCAAGGCAACCAGAGAATGAGACAGAGCTGGGCTGGAGTCCACATCCCATCATTTAAGGGACTTTGTTCAGCACCCGTGCCTCGGCCTGGCTCTCCGGATCTGTGGGATAGGAGGCACCCAGGGCTGAGCGGGCTGTGGTGACAATCAGGGGCAGGATTCAGTCTCCTGTGTGGCAGCACCAGGAAGGCACGTGCCAGTGGGCATTCCTGCTGCCTGCCTCTTCCCCCCAGGAGCGCTCTTGAAAGCTCACAGCAACTGTTGCTCATAAAAAAAAAATCAAAAACGAAAAACTGGAGAAGAGAGAAGGCAGCAGTGGAAGCCGTGGAAGGGAGAGAGGTTAAATATGCTCCGCTCAGCCGGCAGCCGAACTCCACGTCCCGCCCAACAGGAGACCCCGACACACAACCCCAGCGGCCTCCCAGTCCATTCTCGGCCTTGGGTCTGGGAAAGGCTGGCCTGCACCCTGAGGGCGCACAGGGGCGTGGGCAGCACCTGCAACCCCGATCCTGACGGCCCAGGAGCCAGAGGAGAGAATGGCACGCCCTTGCTCTGAGACCCTGGCCAGGGGCTGCAGAAATCCAAGCCTTCCGATGCTCTCCCGGTCTGCTCTCCCCGCGGCCTGCCTAGCTTCCCCTCCCAAAGCCAGCTTTGTCCAGTTCTTCCGCATGACAAGACGGGGCTCTGGGAGGGGGGATGGAGAAAGGGAAGAAAGGAAGAGAAGGGCACGGACAAGCTGTCCCCGGTCATTCTCCCTGTGACTTAACAGCAGCTCCACGCAGAATCAAAGTGCATGCTGGGAGGGCATCACCCTGACCTGCAGCACCGTGCTCAGTTTTCTGCATCCCCCTCCCCCTCTCTCTAATCCACGAGGGACAACGAATCTGGCTGCCCGGAGAGGGACCACGACGGAGGAATTCAGGGAAACCACAACTCTGCCCAACTCACAGCGTCACGTAAAACATGTTAGCACTTGGGAGGAGACAGGCAGGGGCGAGAGACTGCTGGGTGTCTGCCCACGCCTGCCTGCTTGCCTCCCCCACCTGGAGGGTCCCGCGGTCTTCCCAGAGTGCGAGCGCGCCCCACCCCACCAGATGGCACGTGTCACTCCCCCCCACCACCACCACCACCTATGTGAACTTGGAAAATGCGTTAAGGAATCAGGAAGAGGGAGGACAGAAAACAAGACGAGATCAAATGTACGGTACAAAGTAGATTAACAGAGCGGGGCTGCCGGGAAGGTGAGCGCTCGCGGGAGGGCAGGGCAGGGGTTCCACTGCTTGGATTTCCCCTCTGCCCCACACCACAGTGCACCGTGGCTTTGACCGAGTCCTAGGGAACTGATGGCATGGGGGTGAGGGAAGCGCCGAGGTTAGGGAAGCAGGGGTGCAGGGGCGGGGAGCCCTCCACATGGCCAAGGTGACGGTCTGGGGGAGCGCAAGAAGACTGGAAATCACACACCCTTGCCTCTTCCCCAGTGCGCTGCAGGCTTCCTGTGTACATCTCTCGAAGGACAGAGATTTACAAACACACCCGGCTGGTCCCAAGTGCCTTCAGGGCCTTTTTGAAGTCTAATTCCTGTGCAGCTCCCCTTCGGCGGCAGGAAGCAGGGAGATTCTCCCCTCACTCTCCCTGGTGGTCTAGGTAGGCAGCCATTGTGATTCCAGGGTCTCCCTGGCCTCTCCCTCTAACCCTCAGGACCCTGCCATCCTGAGCCTGCTCCAGGCCAGCCGCCTAAGACGCCCCTCCCACCCCCACTCCCCAGGAGCCCAGGTCAGCAGATCAGTGCTGATTTCTCTTTTCTTCTGAAAGACAAAAACCTACTCTGCTACTCCGTTCTCTGTTCTCTTAGAGCAGAAAATCCAGAGTTCTCAGATAAGCATCACCCAAGGTTGCACCATGGAAATGACTGACAGTTCCTCCAGAAGACAGGAAAAGCACCGTGGAGGCCAGCAGCCTTCTCTGGTGTACAAAGGCAGGGGCTGGCATGGACCCTCGCACCCTGCCCATTCCTTCCTAGTGAGTGTTCCCCCTCCCGAGGGCGGCAGGGGGAGCCCGGTCAGGTCCGCCTCAGCCTCTTGGAAGCAAAGAAGCCTGTTGGGCAGGTTGGCAGTCCGAGGCCAGGACCCAGGAGCAGGTCCACAGGAGGAGGAGCCCCAGCTTACCTTCCAGCCTCCCAGAGCAACAGAATGGCCCAGCGTGCACTGAAGAGGCTCTGGCTCCAGTCACAGACAGCAACACTAACTGGGTGCATGGGTGTGTGTGTGTGTGTGTGTATGCATGTGTTCTTTTTTTTTTTTTTTTTTTTTTTTTTTGACAGAGTGGACAGTGAGAGAGACAGACAGAGAGAAAGGTCTTCCTTTACCATTGGTTCATCCCCCAAATGGCCGCCACGGCCGGCGCACCGCGCCAATCGAAAGCCAGGAGTCAGGTGCTTCCTCCTGGTCTCCCATGGGGTGCAGGGCCTAAGCACTTGGGCCATCCTCCACTGCACTCCCGGGCCATAGCAGAGAGCTGCACTGGAAGAGGGGCAACCGGGATAGAATCTGGCACCCCTACACATGTGCTCTTAACAAAAGCTCTGAACTACAAAACAAAACCAGAGCTAAAACACCATGATTGCAATTTCAGGTTTTTTAAAAATATTTTCGGGCTCAGCATGTGGCGCAGATGTGGTGCCACCTGCAGCACCAGCATCCCAATCTGGAGAGCTGATTGGATTCCCAGCTGCTCCGCTTCCCATCCAGCTCCCTGTTAATGCACCTGGGAAAGCAGCAGAAGACGGCCTGGGTGCTTGGGCCCCTGTCGACCTGTGGGAGAGCCAGAAGATGGAGTTTCTGGCTCCTGGCTCTGCCTGGCCCAGCCCCAGCTGTGGCGGCCACTTGGGGAGTGAACAAGCAGATGGAGGATCTCTTTTCCTCTCTCTTATTCTACCTTTCAAATAAATAAATAATTAGCTTTTCAGAATAATCTTAGATTCACAAAATATTTGAGAAGACATGGAGTTCCCACGTGCCCTGTCAGCGTCTCCTATTATTTACACTTTAATTAGTATGACACATTTGTTCCAATTAATAAACCAATATTGATTGTTCCAATTAATGACTCCCACTCACTGGTCCACCCCCAAAATGTGCACAACTGCAGGAACTGGGACTGGACAGGGCCAAAGCCAGGGTCTAGGCCAAAGCCGGGAACTGGGAACTCAACCCAGGTTTCTCCTGTGAGTGAGTGGCAGGCGCTCATTGACCACCACGCCTGCACCTCTGCTGCGGAGGGTCTGCGTTAGCAGGAAGCTGGCGTCAGGAGCAGGGTGGGGAACTGCCCCCTGCACTCTGATGACTGACGCAGGCGTCTTAGGCAGCTTCTTAACCATGAGGCCACACATCCACCCCAGGCTCCTCTCCCTGCTGACAGCTTCTCAGACGTGCCCTGTGTTTGATGGAGGATGACGGGCCAGGTTATTCTGTAGAAAGTCCCTGATTTGCTTGGTGTGATGCTGTTCTCCTGGGTGATGGGTTTGGGGGGGAAGGCCACTGAGGAAGCCCATTAAGGGTTCCAGCACGACATCGGAGGAGACATCAACAGTCAGCTGGCTGAGAGAGGGCTTGTCCATTTCAACACGGAAGTTACTCCCCTCCCCTTCCCTCCTTGGGAAAAGGGCGCTGCGTGCAGCCCGCAGCCCACGCCTCGGGAGCGGAGCAGGCGGTCCCGTCCCACCTGCCTGAGGCTGAGGTTTCGGTGGGCATTATTTGGGAAACCCGAGCATGGAAGATTCTTCCCCCTCCCCTGCATCTATGGATTCATTCCATCACGTATCAGCAGAGTCATGGATATTTCATACTTCCGGTCACAGCCCACCACTCCTTTATTCTACAAAGTTTTTGGCTCTCCCAGCTGTCTCCTCTGCCCCTAGGATCCGCCCCCGTCAGTTTGTGGGGGTCTGGGAAGCACTAGCTTAGTTCCTCACCCTACGATATGCCCAGGGCCCATCTGGCGTATTTCCTGCCCTCCTCCTGCTTCTCCAAGGGGCTCTGTCTGGCTGCTAGAGGAGACTGGCAGTGAAAACCAAGACCTGGGTGCTGGGCGTGAAGACTGCTACCAGGAAGTCATTAGCTTTGGCTCGATTTGGATTGGGGCTTTCATTTTTAGATCATGTCAGCTTACAGAAAAATAAAATATTTGTGGTATACTTCTCTCCATTTTTTTCCTACTATACTAATCTAATTATATATAATTTCTTTTTTAAAAAATATGTATTTACTTATTTGAAGGGCAGTGTTACAGAGAGAGAGAGGAAACAGAGAGAGAGAGAGAGAGAGAGAGAGAGAGAGATCTTCCATCTGCTAGTTCACTGCAAATGGCTGGGGCTGGATCAGGCTGAAGCCAGGAGCCTGGAACTCCATCCTGTCTCCCACTTGGGTCATCCTCTGCTGCTTTTCCAGATGCATTAGCAGGGAGGCGGATCAGAAGCTAAATGGCCAGGGACTTGAACCGGTGCTCGCACGGGATGCCGATGTCGCTGGCAGCAGCTTAACCCGCTGCACCACAACGCCGGCCCCTATATATACTTTCTATATGTAACCAGCCATCCGTATATTAAGTTAAACAGGAGTGTCTATTGATGTTCCCAGTTCCAGCTTATTAATTATCGCCTGGATCGTTCTAGCCCCTTCCCCCTTGCAGGTCACTCCACCAGTGAGGAATCCGGGTCCCGCGTCCGCCACCATCATTTGGTGTGAAATCCCAGCACACGTACGGCAGCATCAGACTGCTCACCTCGCGCCCGAGGGAGACTATTAGCCGGAGCTCGGGCTTCGTGCAGAGTCCCGCCAGTTCCAGAAGATTCAGCTGCACCTGCTCCTCCACCCTCTTCCCCAGGGATTCACACACTTTTACACAGTTGGGATCTCTTACCACTGCCCTTCCTAGGCTTCCCTTCTAACCTTCTGAATGACTTTTTTTTTTACTTTGTACACAGTAAAGCTCACTCTCGCTGCTGTAAAGTTCTATGGGCTTTGACAGAGGCATAATGTCCAGCAGCCACCCTTACAGGATCATCCGGAATGACTCCACACCCTGACCGTCCCATGCCCCACGTAGCCCTCCCTCCCTGATAAGCCCTGGCAACCACCCATCTTTTCCCCACCGATCAGTCCAGGGGTGGGGACCCCTTCTGCTGCCAAGGATCGTTTGGATATTTATAACATCGTTCATGGGCCGTAAACAACTATCAGCTTAAAAATTAGCCTGCTACAGATTTATTGGATTTCGAGTGCACGAGCTGCCTTGGCAGGGCCTCGTGCGTGCTGTGGGCTGGATGTGCCACACCCTGCCTTGTCCAGACTTGGTGCCTTGAGCCCTCTGCTCTGGGGGTTGTGCCTCCCCCATGCAACGGAGGGGCCTCAAGGCCAAGGAGCTGTGCCCACCCCGAGACAGTCACTCTCCTTCTAGCCCACACTCCAAGGATCCAGGGTGCTAGAAACCCCAGCCTGTGTGGTCCCAAGTCCTCTTCCAAGGCCAAAGTGGGCCTCCTCTTGGGCAGAGTGGCCCTAGAAGCTCCCCAGAGCTGGAATAAGCAGGGACAGGGTGCCAACCCGAGCATGCATGAGGTCTCCCAGACCCCACGGTGCTGAGGGCCGGCCCACCTCCCCCCGCCCCCCCCCCCCGAAATCCCATCCTCCTGAGGGAGCTCTGGTCACAGTTTGTACGTAACTCTGACACCTTCCTCTGAGGGCTCATAAACACGAAGAAATTTAAACACATCTGGAAGGGGTTTTCTTTCTATCTTTTTTTTACACACATGGTCTCCCAATATACACTGCGATAGAAGTGACGGCCGTCCCTCCTCCACCTGCAGACCCAGCTCGCTCTTCTACGCCTCACGACTGCCGTGGAACGAACGCGCGTTCCTTTACAGGGAGATCCTCGCCGTTTCTCTTTTCTGCCCCCTCATCCCAAACAAAGCTGCAACGATCTTTTTACCTATCGCCTCACATCCTAGTGGTTTGATTTTATAAGCTGTAGCTTGGATCCACGGGGAGAGGATTAGTGTTTCAGTCATTTACTTTAGAGATGTTTCCGAAGTCGGCTGGAAAAGCTGAGTAGCCATCCCCTGACACAAGCACTCAGCGATGGGGAAGACGCCCCTCACCAGGGTGCTGTGGGCTGTTTTAAATTCTGCAAATTGGATGGGAGGCAACTGACATCTGGTTAATTTCATTTTCTTCTCCCTGGCTGCCTGGTCAGGTGGTGCTTTTTGGTGTACTCTGGCCATTTGTATTTTCTCGTCTACAACTTTCCTGCTTTCATCCTGTGTCCAGTTTTCTATGGGGTGTCAGCTTCCTCATATCAATCTATCAATCCTTTTCCTCTTGCAATGTTTCCTATATTAAAAGCAGCCTCTACCTATCCTCCCATATTTATTTATTTGTTTGTTTTTAGTATTTCAAAGGCAGAGACAGACAGACAGAAATGTTCCAGCCCCTGGTTCACTCCCCGTATGTCAGGAACCCAGAAGTCAATTCAGGTCTCCTACATCCCAGAAGTCAATTCAGGTCTCCTGCGTGGACGGCAGGGACCCCTGTACTTGCGCTGTCACTGACTGCTCCCAGGGTACGCATCAGCAGGAAGCCACTGGAAGCAGAAGAGCTGATACTGCAGCCCCCTTTGATATGGAGACTGGCGTCCCCAGCAGGGCCTGAGCTGCTGTGCCAAATGCCCACCCCTGTTCTACTCTTTTGATGGTCTGGGCTTTGGTCCTCCTTTTGTCATGGAGCCAACTCAGGAAACAAAGGGGCTCTCAGAAAGGAGACAGTCCCTGAATCCTGCACTCCCAGATCTTTTCTTTTGTTTCTGTTCACCATTAAGACTTCAAAATCTCTTGTGTCCCGTCAACCTCCTCTTAAAATGCCAGCAAGCCTGCAGAAGCAACCCTTCAGGGCCTTGTCTGCAAATCGGGCTGGAGTTTGTTAGAGCTTCCCAGGGACAGATATGTGGAGGTTCATAAGATGCCAAGCACAGAAAGCAAAGCGGAGGCTCGAGTGTTGCATGCACGGATGTGTCCATCCAAACCCAGGGATAAAGTGAGGGCCTCCTGGGTATAAGGGCAGGGCCTGTGGAGGATCATGACTCAAGGGACAACAGGGTGCTGGTCACCACTTGCAGAGGGGAAGGAGAACACACAGAGAGGCTCCACAGGACAAGGCAGAATGCTGGACCACGGGCAGAGACGGAAGGAGATCGCCTCTGGCTGGGTGATCCGGGAAGACCCCAAAGAGGGGGTGGCGTTGAGGTCCAGGCTGTAAAAATGGCTGGGATTTCACCAGGTAAAAAGGAAGAGTTTCAGAAGAAAATGGCATAAGCTAAGGTAGTCACGTGGGACAGGAACAGAGCACGTGGGATAAGGCACTTATCCAAACAGAAAGCGCATGAAGAGCTATCAAGGTGCAAGACCCCTGAGCGCAGCCCACGGAGGCAATGGGGACACTCGCTAGACACGGACTGGCCTACTTCACCTCCACGCTGAGACAGAGCACACCAGGCTCCACTTAAAAGTGCAACTTTAGGCCTGTGCTGTGGCTCACTAGGCTAATCCTCTGCCTTGCGGCGCTAGCACACCGGGTTCTAGTCCCGGTCGGGGCGCCAGATTCTGTCCCGGTTGCCCCTCTTCCAGGCCAGCTCTCTGCTGTGGCCAGGGAGTGCAGTGGAGGATGGCCCAAGTGCTTGGGCCCTGCACCCCATGGGAGACCAGGAGAAGCACCTGGCTCCTGGCTTCGGATCAGAGCGGTGTGCCGGCCGCAGCGCACCAGCCGCTGCGGCCATTGGAGGGTGAACCAATGGCAAAGGAAGACCTTTCTCTCTGTCTCTCTCTCTCACTGTCCACTCTGCCTGTTAAAAAAAAAAAAAAAAAAGTGCAACTTTACCCCACTCAGTGGAATCCAAATGCCCCAGTAATGTCGATGACCTGCCAGCTGGGAGCATCTATGGTTCAGGTCTGTCCCAGGGGAAGTGTGATCACATTTGTAGGACTGCTTACAAAGTGCGTGTTCCATCACTTCTCCCGTCTAGACTGGCTTTTCTAAGACAACCTGCTGTTTGGGTTTCTGACTTTGTTCTTGGTAGCTTTAGGACCCGCAAGGAGGGAAGGCCTACACTTCCGGGAGTGGAGAGTCCCTACCTGTACTTGAGGGGGAAGAAAGTCCTTGTCAAGGTCCCTGCGGGTGCCTAAAGATCAACCAGTGAGGATCAGACCCGCCTCAACCTTTAACCCCCACGCCCTGAATCTATAAAAGGAGCTCTCCCAATCTCTGATGCGCGACTTCCCCGGCCCCCCGCTCTGTTGCTCTGTTGGGACCCGGGAACCTCGCCCGGGAGCGGAACCCCAATAAAAGCCTGTGAATTAATCGATTCGTCTGCCTGGGAAGATGTGTTATGTGCCGGACACCTTACAGTTCTCTCCACATCTTCCCCTGGAGAGGTCCCAAACCTTGCCACAGATCATCCAGCTCCTACCGGAGCCCATCTGCTTTGGCCAGAGTTAACTGGCCGGCTTGGAGCGCCTGGCCTGGCTCTAGGCCAATCAGCATTTCACAGGTCCCGGGTTACGAGTGGTTCAGGGACAGGCTCCTGGTTCACTCGGAGATCATGAGGTGCAAGGAGCCTTCGCGTGGGAAGGAGGAGCCAAAAGCATCTTTTGTTGTTGTGTGGACCTGCCCTCCCACCCCCGCCCTGCGGTCTCTCAGCAAAGGGAGAGCCCATATGAGTGGGGCAGATGCCGAAAAAGAAGAAATACAAGTGCACCTGAAGCCACACCCTGGCTACCCTGCCCAGACTGCTTGGTTAGATTAGGCTTCTTGTCCACTTGTAACCGTAAGAGTTATCACTAGTAAGAGGTATAAAGTTATAAGGAACAAAGTCCTTCTGAAAAGCAAGCAACTTCAAGTCCAAGGAAATGAGGACTCTAGGTTTTCTTTATAAGGAAACAGAGAGAGAGAGAGAGAGAGGGAGGGAGGAAGAGAGAGAGAGGAGAGAGTAAGGCAAGTTGCATTCATCAGGGAAATTCTAGAATCTTCTAGAAATTAATCTGTCAACTTGCATTAATCTGGAGACTTCTAGAAGCTCTGGAACTGGCAAAGAAAATGGCTTCTTTGCTCTCTCAAAGAAACACTCTGCTGATGATGCAATAATTCCGTTTACTTGCACCCTTGGCCGTGTTGTGATCCGACAAAGTGTTGAGATGAGACCTCGTGAAAATCTTCATATTATGTAGCCATAAGGAGTTCCACGAAGATCAGGAAGGAGTTTTCTGGGTTGGAGGCTGGTGATTCGTAAAAGAAGGGCTTATCACAAACAGCACTCTAAAGGACTTAGTAAGCCCCACCTCAGGGTGTCTTTCTAAAAGTTCAGAGAGAGAAAAGGAGGGTGGGGGCGGGGGCGGAAATAGAGGCTCCAGTGCATTTCTGCAAAAGGAGAAGTAATTCTCATACTCACACAATCTGGAGTGGCTCACGGAATGACCGCAGGGCTGGAAACCCCAGTTAACACGGGGAATATCAGGCTTTAACTGGCTGCGTTGAGGGGCCAGTTTATTGTGACCTGCAGCCCTTTCTCCCTGTTTTTTCATTTTTTTTTTATTTCTGCACCTGTACCATGCAACTGCTCGTGGGCGTCTGCTTTATCTGCTCCCATGTGTTTCTGGACGGAACACGGTCAGTGTGAGATGTAGATAGGCCATGCCCATTCCTCTGACTCTGTCTTGAAGTTGGTAGAGGGAAATTGGTCTGAGTTTCTAGTCTGGCTGGGAGAGAAACTGCCTCTTCATTTACCCAGATGGTGTTTATTTTATTTCAGGACAAATGCCTGGGAAATCAAACTTTACATTCATCTTAGCACTCACTGAACAGATGAAACGCTTGAGATCTGAAGAATAACAATAAAAGCATAATACCAGGCCCATCACCCGTTTTGTAGAAAGGTGTTAGTAGAACACAACCTTGTCTGCTTATCTCTGGCATTGTATGGCTACTGCCACAGTACAGTGGCAGCCTGGCACTGATTTTGACACAGATTGCAGAACCCACAGGGTTGAAAATATGTACAATAGGGCCCTTCATAGAAAAAAAGACGCTTGGATCCCTGCTCTAGAACCTGTTGGAGAACCAGGCTTCCCACTTCTATGATGGATTCACTTCATTTTAACCAGTCTTTAAAGCACCTGCAGCGGGCTGCGTTTTACAAATAAAAGACAAAGCCACAAACAAGACAGGCCTTCTTCCCACATTCTTGAAGCTCAACTAGCATCCTTAAAAATTATTTACTTATTTATTAATTATTTGAACTATAGAGTTACAGACAGGGGGAGACAAACACACACACACACACACACACACACACGGAGGAGCTTCCATCTGCCAGACCATGCCTCAGATGACCACAAAGGCTGGGGCAGCACCAGCCCAAAGCCAGGAGCCCAGAACTCCATTTGGCTCTCCCACGTGGGTTTCAAGGACCCGTGAACTTGAGGATCCTCCACTGCCTCACAGGTGTATGAACAGGGAGCTGGACTAGAAGTGGAGAAGACGGGACTCAAACTGGAGTTCCGACGTGGGACGCCAGCATCCTGAGCCATGGCTTAGCCTGCTGCGCCACAACACGGGCCCAGCTTGTGTCCTTTCTACCACGCTTCTGTCCTCTTCAGCTGGAAATGAGGGCAGAAACCTACAAGTCCATTTATTCAACAAATACTATCAAGCACCAACTATATCCCCGGTTCCATCCCAGGCTTCAGCAATCCAGCAGTAAACAATAAACAGGAGCCCGGTGTGGAGGTACAGCAGGTTAAGCCACCACCTGCAACATCGGCATCTTATATACACACCAGTCCCCGTGCTGGCTGCTCTACTTCTGATCCAGCTCCCTGCTAATGTGCCTGGGAAGACAGCAGAAGACGCCCCTGCCGACCACTTTGGAGACCCAGAAGAAGTCTTCAGGCTCCTTGCTTCAGTTTGGCCCAACCCTGGCACTTATGACCTTTTAGGAAGTGAACCAGCACACAGAAGATGTCTCTCTCCCTCTAGCTCTGTCACTCACTCTGCCTTTCAAATAAATAAATAAGCAAATACCAATGAACAGGTGGAGTGAGGGGAGGCAGGTGTAGGCAGTATTTGTCATTCTCATCCCTCAGATCTGGAATAGCCCAAGGTGACAAAATGACACAGCCTGCGAGGGCAGAGCTGGGGTTAGAACCCTGGTCTAGGGCCAGCGTCGTGGCTCACTAGGCTAATCCTCCGCCTGCGGCGCCGGCACACCGGGTTCTAGCCCCGGTCGGGGCACCGGATTCTGTCCCAGTTGCTCCTCTTCCAGTCCAGCTCTCTGCTGTGGCCCGGGAGTGCAGTGGAGGATGGCCCAAGTCCTTGGGCCCTGCACCCCCATGGGAGACCAGGAGAAGGCTCCTGGTTCCTGGCTTCAGATCGGTGCAGTGTGCTGGCCGTAGCGGCCATTTGCGGGGTGAACCAACAGAAGGAAGACCTTTCTCTCTGTTTCTCTCACTAACTCTGCCTGTCAAAAAAAAAAGAACCCTGGTCTAACACACAGGCTTCCTAGACACGAGCTTGCTTCCGTAAAGAGCACCTTTTTCAGTGGATCTCCCTCCTTTAATTCAGAATCTTGCTTTTCAAAAAGCGTCAGGTGGCCCCGCACAGATGAAGGGGACGGGGAGCCCACCCGCAGTCTCCGTGACACGCTCGGTTGCTCACGTGCCAGATCCCTCGGCTCACAAGTGGGAAGTCAGACCCTCGCGGCTGTCCCTGCTAAGGGACAGTCCTGCCGGGCGGCTCCCGGGGACGCTTAGGTGCTCACATCTGTCAGGCACGGGACCTGCTGACAGGACAGGAGAATGTGTTCGCATTTCCCTCGGTGATGTCAGAGCAGCAGGCGGGGAGAAGGAACATATTCGATGTCTGTCACAGGGGAAGAAAAGTGCAAGAAGAAAGGGAGAGAAAAGTAACACGGGCTCACAAGCCAAAATCAGAAACAGGCGTTAGGGCCTCAGAATCGCTCCCTCTATTCTGACTTCAGGCAGAGACCCTGGGCTGCGGTTCAGATAGGGTCTCAATGTGTCCCCCAAAGGTTCGTGTGCTGGGGGCTTGGTCCCCCGTGCGCCTATGTAGGGAGGTGGTGGACCCGTTAAGAGGTGGAGCCCAGTGGAGGTGATGAGGTCACTGGGAGCCCTCACCCTCAGGAGGGACTCCGGTCTACAGTGGGTCCCTCTGGCTCCTCCTCTCACTGTGGGATGGCGTCTGCAAGCGCTCGTGCCACTGTGCTGCTGAGAGAGGCAGACAGGGAGCAGGGGCCCCCCGAGTCTTGGAGCACCTGAGAAAAGTCAAGCCCCCGGCTCCTGGAAGGACGGTGCCGCCATGTGCTAGTCCGTGTAATCCAGGGTTTTCTGTGCTGTTGTAGCTGACCTAGGTAACAGAACTCCCTGTGTCCTGGGGGAAGGTTTCACGTCTTCTGTTGTCTCTGTTGAATCTCAACTGCATCCAGTGAAAGCCGTCTGTCTCACGGACCAGTCACGAGAAATGTCCCCTTTCTACCGCTCCCTGAGCTCCTAGAGGACCAGCCCTCCAAGGCTCTCTCCTGCAGCGACCCCTCTTGGAGGGCTGGGAGCTTCTTTTCTTTCATTATTGTTAGAACTTCTCCTTCAATGATGCTATCTGCCATGGGGCCATCACAAGAGACCACACAGCTGGGTCACCTGATCTTGAACTTCCAGCCTCTGAAAGTGTAAGCTAAACCAACCTCTTTTCTTATGAAGTACCCAACCTCCGGGATTTTGTTATAGCAACAGAAAGTGGATTAGTGCACCCTTCCTCTGCCCTCAAGGGGAGTTAGCATAACATATAGGTGCATTTAGATGTTTTCATCCATAGACATCTCCTATCAGGAAGACTGTCTTCTTTTTTAAAAAAAAATATTTATTTTATTTGAAAGGCAGAGTTACAGAGAGGCAGAGAGAGAGAGAAAGAGAGAGAGACAGAGACAGAGACAGACACAGAGAGAAACAGAGAGGTCTTTCATCCACTGCTTCACTCCCCAGATGGCCGCAACAGCCAGAGCTGCACAGATCCAAGCCAGGAGCCAGGAGTTTCTTCCGAGTCTCCCACATAGGTCCAGGGGCCCAAGGACCTGGGCCATCTTCTACTGCTTTCTCAGGCCATAGCAGGGAGCTGGATCGGAAGAGGAGAAGCCGGGACTAGAACTGGCGCCCATATGGGATGCCAGTACCACAGGCAACAGCTGTACCAGCTGCACCGCAGCACCGGCCCCAGGAAGACTCATATTTATGCTTTGATTTTTAGCATTAACAATGTTGGTGATAAGGCCAGTGTCGCGGCTCACTAGGCTAATCCTCCACCTTGCGGCGCCAGCACACCGGGTTCTAGTCCCAGTTGGGGCGCCGGATTCTGTCCCAGTTGCCCCTCTTCCAGGCCAGCTCTCTGCTGTGGCCCGGGAGTGCAGTGGAGGATGGCCTAAGTGCTTGGGCCCTGCACCCCATGGGAGACCAGGAGAAGCACCTGGCTCCTGGCTTTGGATCAGCGCGGTGCGCCGGCCACAGCGCACCGGCCGCGACGGCCGTTGGAGGGTGAACCAACGGCAAAAGGACGACCTTTCTCTCTGTCTCTCTCTCTCTCACTGTCTAACTCTGCCTGTCAAAAAAAAAAAAAAAACAAAAAAAAAAACGTTGGTGCTTTATTATACTAGCCAACTCACCTGCCCAATCATTGCTTCTTTAATGGTTCAGCACCCTTGAGGTCAGCTGTTGCTTTCTGCACCTACTATGTGCACATAGCACCTACTGTTAGCACATAGCACCTACTATGTGCTAATGCCTGGGTTTTAAAGAACTTTTTGAAACCTCTTAAAGAAGTATTTTATGGGGACCAGCACTGTGGCGTAGTGGGTAAAGCCACCATCTGCAGTGCCAGCATCCCATATGGGTACCAGTTCTAGTCCCGGCTGCTCCTCTTCCGATCCAGCTCTCTGCTATGGCCTGGAAAAGCAGTAGAAGATGGCCCAGGTCCTTAAGCCTCTGCACTCATATAGGAGACCTGGAAGAAGCTCCTGGCTCCTGGCTTTGGATTGGCACAGCTCCGGCCGTCGCAGCCAATTGGGGAGTGAACCAGCAGATGGAAGACCTCTCTCTCTACCTCTTCTCTCTCTGTGTAACTCTGACTTTCAAATAAATAAACAAATGCTTTTTTAAAAAAAGAAGTATTTTATGATAAGAAAATTATCAGTAAGTGTTTAATATCCCCAATCGCTCATTTCCATTGAATCTACTTACAATACTCTAGCATTTCCTGAGGTCCTGAAGCTCTTCTAAAAAGGCCAACAGGCACCATTAGGATTCAGTAATTGACCCCGAATGACTCCTCAGTCCTGAGCGTCACAGTTTATCGTGTGTGTGTGTGTGTGTGTGTGTGTGTCTTCTCCAGTGGGAAGGCTTAGAACTGAACGAGAAGATTGGGACTCCAGCCCTAGCACCGCTTCGTTGTATGTGCTTCTTTAAGAGTCCTGACCTCTTCCCTTTTTAAAGATTTATTTATTTATTTGAAAGGCAGAATGACAGTGCGCACGCGCGAGAGAGAGAGAGAGAGAGATCTTCCATCTGCTGGGTCACTCCCCAAATGGCCACAACAGTCAGGGCTGGGCCAGGCTGAAGCCAGGAGCCAGGAGCTCCATCCTGGGTGGCAGGGGCCCATGTCCTTGGGCCATCTTCTGCTGCCTCCCAGGCACATTAGGAGGGGGCTAGATCAGAAGTGGAGCAGCTGGGACTCCAACCAGAACTCTGCCATGTCATTAGAATCGCAAGCGGTGGTTTTAACCCACCAGACATTTCCAAAGCTTCTGTCTCAACTGGAGGAGCAGGGTGGGTGGGGTGGGGGAGAATTAACCTCAGGACCAATTGTTTAAACTCCAAATGCAATCACTTGTCATTCATTCATCCATTCAACAAATCCTTATGGAGTTCCTCATGGTTGCCAGCCACATTCTAAGCCCTGGAGACAAGCGGGTGAACGAGCCACAGAGTTCCTGCCTCCATGAAACTTCTAAGTCCTAGAAGACTGACAGAAGCAAGCTAACACATGCCCATGCAATGTAAGAGCAACGGAATACAACTTCCAGCCATCGTGGATACTTAAGAGAGCAGCAGCAGAGTGGGAGACGGGGTGATGGGTGAGGGACCAGGGAGGGGCCAGCCTTTTGCAGGGGAGCAAGACCTCCCAGGAGTGGACACAGGCAAGGGCCCTGGGAGAGTGCGGAGGGAGGCTGAGAGCAGAGAGCTGGCAAAGGCCCGTAGAGTGAGCGTGCAGACACGGAGAGGTCAGGGACGGGAAGGTGCAGCCTGTTCCAAGTGTGACCAGAAGCTGGTAGAGGACCTGCTGGAGGAAGTCAAGTGCTTTGGTGTCTTCAGTGGTCTCTGGGGGACTTCTAAGCAGTGGACCATAGGGATGGAGGGCAGGCACACGCAAACTCTGACAGGTGATGCCAGCCTGGACTAGGGGTCTCAGCTAGGCTCCTTGGCTGCCTTGCTCTTGACTTGGGATAGGCAACTGCCTAGGTCTGCCTGAGCTGGAAGTGCCTACAAGCCCCACCCCCATGTAGTTCTGTCTTCCCACTGGTCAATCAAAATGCCTCCTTCCCTGGGATGCACCTGCCGCATCCAGGAGCTAAGGGAGGAGGCCGTGAAAACAGGGATGTGAAGTTCTGTGTGGAACTGTGGAGGCACCACCCCCACCTCATTAAAGGGGCCAACATCGGGAGAAACTCTCTGTTCTCTTGCCAGGGACCACAGCTGGAGCTGTGCACAGGTGTCCCCTCTCTCTCCTCCCCCGCCCCCGTCCCTCTGGGCAATCCTCTGGCCCACCGCCCACTCCTGATGGGTGTTTCTCTGTGTGGGGTGGCCCCTGCTCTTGCATGAACGTGTGGTCACTTTCTCAGCGTTGGAAGAAACGTTACCACTGCCTGCACCTTGCACATGTCTGCACTTAGAATGCTTGTCTATGTGTGAGATAAGAGCCTGGCGTAAAACCGTACACAACACTCCCAGCTGTCTCCCAGCTCCTACCCGGACACACTTGGTTCACAGTGGCTGCAGAAGGGGTAAAGGCCCAGCCTGAGGGCACTCGCCAGGTCCCAGGTGAGGCAAAGGTGCAGACCTGCTCATTCACTGGGACCCCAGGGGCTGGTGACGGAGGGAGGAGCGGTGGGGTGGGGGTGGGCTGGGGTGGGCGCCTTCCTGGAGCCCTGGAGCAAGCACGGCAGCTGGGAGGCGCGGAGCCTCTCCAGGTGGCTGAGGACTGGGTGGGGCGGAAAGAGGGGGAGAGTTGCAGACCTGGGAGGTGGGAGCTGGCAAATTTGCATTCTGAGAACTGATTTGCCTCCATTCATCCAGGGATCTGGGCCCTCCTCCCTGCCCGCACCCAGGGGCCCCACTGGACTCTCCTTGGCTTCCTGTGGGCATACTCAGAAATTCCTCTTGATTCCAGTCTCTGCTGGCTGCTGCGCATGGGACAGGGATGGGCCAAAGCCCGCCACACCCTTGGTCTGTGCGTCCGGAAGTACTGAGTCAACAGCACTTTCCCAGAATCCACCTCAATTTCTTCCCACACCTGCAGCCGGACCGTTCCCAGGAATGAGGTGGGGCAGGACGGAAAAGCCAGGTGTGCACCCAAGTGCAGATCACCGAGAGGTGGCAGGCTGGCTGCCCAGGCCTCCTGCACCTGACTGTGCATCCAGTCTCCTGGACAGCCTGTCGGCACAGGCTGCCCTTCTTCCGGTCCCCGACCCACAGACTCTGATTGCGTGGGTCTGAGGATTTGCATTTCACACCGGCTCCCAGGGATGCTGGCACTGGGGCTCCTAGGACATCACTCTGCCTGAAACCACAGTGAGGTTGGCAGGGACCAGATAATAAACATAGCCGTGATTCACAGAGTGCCAGTCCGGGATGAGGGCATTATGTGAATAATCTCTCTCCATCCTCACCCAGCCCTGGGAGCTGGCACCATTGTTAGGCCTCTTTAGCAGATGAGGCTTAGACACTGCCAAACTTGCCCAAGGTCACATAGTGAGACTTGAACCCCACCGTCTGGCTCCAGGGCCTGAACCAGTCCGAGAAATGTCAAGGGAACATATGGGGATGAGCCGACGAGGATGGATTATGAGTGACAACCAGGGAAAAGGTCAAGCAATTAAGACATACAGCCCTACATCCAAACATCGAGTGGCACACAAACGGGGTCCAGGGAGCTGTGAGCAGGCCCAGCAGAATCTCGGGTCGACTCCTGAACCAGGCAAGATCAAGAAGAGCTGGGGCGGGGCTGGCCTGGCGGCGCAGTGGGCTAAGTCACCGCCTGCCTCGCCAGCAGCATCCCTCATTACCAGCGTTGGTTTGAGGTGCAAGTCCCAGCTGAATCGCTGCGGATCCAGCTCCCTGCTCCAGGGAAGGAGGCAGAGAGGGTCCAAGTGCTTAGCCCCCTGCCACCCAATGTGGCGACTGTAATGGACTTCCCAGCTCCTGGCTTCTGCACAGCCCAGCTCTGGACGTTCCAGCCATTTGGGGTGTAAAGCAGATGATGGAAGCCCTCTCTCACTCTGCAACTCTGCCTTTCAAATAAATAAGCAAATTAAAAAAAAAAAAAAAAGATTAGTAGCTGTGACAGAAGAAAAACAGGCCACAGGTTATCCTCTGAATTTTGAACTTATCTAAAAGGTCTGCATTTAAGCATAAAATTGTCCTTTGATTAAAAAAAAATCCTTTTTATTCCTGTAGTCCTTCCACCACACTCCAGAGCTCTCCACAGTGTTTCCACTGAGAATCTGTAGTGGATGATCCGTCTCGGTCATCTTCGGGTTCTATCTGTGAAGAGTGATAGGCCAGCTCCTATTAGGAATTAGCTCGAGTCCCTACAGCACCGCCCCAGGAAGCAGGAGGGTGTTGAAAGGGCCGTGGAATTTCACATGACTCAGGGCAGGCCTCCTGTTGCTGCCGGACAGGAAGCAATGGCGGCCGAGTGCTCCTGCCGGGCGGCGTGCGCGTGCTGACTGACGGAGTCTCAGCATTTATAGCCAGGGCGAGGAAGCAGCACTGGGGCCTCTCGAGATAAGGACCCAGACTCTTTCCTAGGGAAAAATCCCATGGGTGTCACCCAAGGTTAAAGCGTGACCTTGCACTTCCAGCCCTGGTGCCGACTTCCCTACGTGTGCACGTGTCAGATCAGATGCCCCAGAGATCACCTCCTGTGATTAAATAATCCCACGTCTCTGATGACCGCTCCAAAGTGAGGCCCCAGAGAGAATGCACTGCTCCCCCTGCAGGCTGCCCCAACGCCCCGCCTTGTAGGGGAGGGGGTCCCCCAGGCTCCAGGAACATAATCCCGAGGGCCTCTGCTAACTGTGCCTTGGCCAAGTCCCCCTGGGGTTCATTCTGCACACAGGCTCTTGGTAGAGACAGCCTTGAGACCCAGAGGCCATAACTCACGGCCCAGGTCGGCCCCAGCAGGGGCTTCTGCAAGGGGCTTTCTCTGCCTGATTTTACGTTTTTAGCGCATTCCCTAAACACTGGTGTGCTCCAGGGTCCAAGGCATTCAGGGACATGATATTCAGGGAAATCTATGCTTCCCTTGTAAAAGCTGAACTAGAAAGTCCCATCCTCACGTGCTCCCTCCGCCCCCACGACCCATGCAAAGCCACTCCCTGTTTGTTCTCAGTTCTTCCTCTAAGTGGCAGAAGGGACACTAAGACTCGAAGTTCCTGCTCTGGGGGCAGTCCTTGTCCCGCTCTCCCCAGACTTCTTTGAGCCGCAGCCCCCTGCCTCTGTCTGCAGTTCCTGTACGTGTGTGCCTGGTGCCTTCTCACATTTTACCTTCTGGGGGGCAACTGCAGGCTGTCAGCTGAGATCTTCCTCACAGCTCCCTGGCACACAGCATTTGGTGTCGGCTTTAAACATGGAGAGCTTATTTCCTAAGGAGTCCGCAGGCAACTGGAGACAGGAAAGAGCTCCCGGGGCCGACGCACCTCTGCCCGACAGCCGTGGAACGGACTGTAGCTTTTCTATAGCCACATTAGCAGAAATGTGAACACAGGGAAAATTTGAGGTCCGTAATATGTTTTCTGTAGCCCGCTGTAACCAAGATTATTTAGACATATAATTGGGGCCGGCACGTGGTGCAACAGTTAGCTGCTGCGTGGGACACTCATACCCTGTATCAGAGTGCCTGGTTCTAGACCCAGCTTCCCTGCTGAAGAGCATCCTGGGAGGCAGCAGATGATGGCTCGAGTACTTGGGTGCCTGCCACCCACATGGGAGACTCAGCCTGAGTTCCTGGTTCCTGGTTTTGACCTGATCCAGGCCTGGTTTTTGTAGGCATTTGGGAAGTGAACCAGCAGATCAAAGATCTCTCTGTCTCTCTGTCTCTGTCTCTCTCTTCCTCTCTCTCCCTCCCCACTCCCTTTCAAATAAAAATAAATATGCATGTAATCAATATTAAAAATTATTAGTGATATATTTTAAGTTCTTTTTTTAAAATTTTATTTATTTGTTTGTTTGAAAGGCAAAGCTGCAGAGAGAGAGAGAGAGAGAGAGAGAGAGAGAGAGATCTTTCACCTGCTGCTTCACTCCCCAAATGGCTGCAATAGCCACGGCTGGACCAGGCTGAAGACAGGAGTCAGGAGCTTCATCTGGGTCTCCCACTTGGGTGGACAGGCCCACACACTTGGGCCTTTCTCTGCTGCTTTCCCAGGCACATTAGCAGGGAGCTTGACTGGAAGTGGAGCAGCTGGGATTCAAACTGGTGCTCATATAGGATGCCGGCGGTGCAGGTAGCAGCTCAACCCACTGCACCACGATGCCGGTCCCTGTGTCTTTTCTTCAGGGCAAGTCCTCAGAATCCTGTGTACAATTACAGTCCATCTCAACTTAGAAGAGGCACATCTCAGGTTCTCAGAGCCAAGCATGGGAAGGAGCAGGTGCAATCAACCATGTGATTGCTGGAAAACTCTTCGAGGAGAATTGTGACTTGGCTGCTGTTTCCACGTTTTCCTTCTTGAAGACCGACCACTGGCTCTACCTCCGCCTGGAACTCCCATCCAACGAACACTCAATCCCATGAATGGGCGAGCGAGCACACTGAATGAATGGACCTGCAATTTCCCTTCATGCCTCTTAAATTCTCCCATCTAAAACATCTTCTAGAAGTGGGCATTTGGCCTGGCGGTTAAGGTACCCACGTGGGGCCGGCGCCGCGGCTCACTTGGTTAATCCTCCGCCTACGGCGCCAGCACTCTGGGTTCTAGTCCCAATTGGGGCGCTGGTCCTGTCCCGGTTGCTCCTCTTCCAGTCCAGCTCTCTGCTGTGGCCCGGGAAGGCAGTGGAGGATGGCCCAGGTGCTTGGGCCCTGCACCCACATGGGAGACCAGGAGAAGTGCCTGGCTCCTGGCTTCGGACCAGCACAGCACGCCAGCCATAGCCATTTGGGGGATGAACCAATGGAAGGAAGACCTTTCTCTCTCTCTCTCTCTCTCACTGTCTAACTCTGCCTGTCAAAAAACAAACAAACAAACAAAAAAAAAACAAAGAAGAAGAAGAAGAAGATACCCACTTGGGTTAGAAATAAATAATAAAACATTCAAAATTCAAAAATATTATTTAATCACAAAAACTGTAACATTAACATATATTGTTTTGAAATCTGAAAAGTAAGCTTTCATTTTTTTTAAAGAAGTTGAAAAAGAGGCCAGTGCTGTGGCACAGTGGGCTAAACCCCCACCTGCAGTGCCAGCATCCCATATGGGAGCCGGTTCATGTCTTGGCTGCTCCACTTCCGATCCAGCTCTCTGCTATGGCCTGAGAAAGCAGTAGAAGATGGCCCAAGTCCTTGGGCCCCTGCACCTGTGTGGGAGACCTGGAAAAAGTTCCTGGCTTCTGACTTTGGATCGGCTCAGCTCCGGCTGTTACAGCCATTTGGGGAGTAAACTAGCGGATGGAAGACCTTTCTGTTTCTCCCTCTCTCTGTGATTCCATTTTTCAAATAAATAAATAAAATCTTTTTTACTAAAAAAAAGGAGGGGGGGAGTTGAAAAAGAGAGAGGTGTTTAACACGGCGGAAACGTCTGTATCACCTTGGACCTACAGGACCTCACTGAAAGCTAGTACTGTGCACCTGGCACCCTGGGACTTCACTAAGCGCCCACAGGCAGGCAAAGCCAGGTTGTTCAATAACAGCAGTGTTGGAGCCCCAGGCTCCGCAAGGCCCTGAACGGTTCCCACTGCTCTGAGCAAGTGAGAGAAGGGGCAGGGGCCCTGCCCCCCAGGACGGAGCAGGAAAGGATTTCCTTCCTTTCAACCAGCTGGGAGGTGAGGGAGTGGGCTCCAGGCCTGGGGCAGCCCAGGCCTCTGCTCCAGGATCTTCGCCGGCACTTCCTGGGCCGGGGTCTGTAATTCGCCCCCCAAGGTCTGAGCTTGGCTCCTTGGGAAGCCGATCACTCCTGCGGATGAACGCATCTCCCTCCTTTCTAGCTTGGCCTTGGCGCCCGGGCTCCAAGTGTAGCCTTCTCAGCAAAGACGCAGCTGTTGAAATCCTCAGCTTGCAGCCCTGTCTGGCTGGCAGCGCTGAGCCGGGGCAGCCTTCTGTGACTTTTTCTTTTTTCCCTAGAGTATAATGATGTTCTGATCCCGTCCTAACGGTTGAACTGGATGATTGCCCCACTTAACACTCGGCTCCTGCCTTGCTGCTGACTCACCCTCATTCACACGGGACTTTGAACTTAGCCTTGGTTATCTGCTACCTCAATCACTGACAACAATCCAAATGCTGGCCCCGCTGGACAGCTGCTCCCACCTCTCTAAAATCAGCCATGGAGGAGCAGAGCAAGGAGAGCCACGTGTTCATAGTCCAGCCCGACCCATCGAAACCCAAACAAGGATGAGCCTGGACGTCCCCTTCACTCGCTCGCTCACTCACTGGTCACTCTAATCTGCTCGTGGAGCTTCCGGTGTAGAAGACCTTACGGAGAAGTCAGCAAGCACTGAACTATACAGCAAGATAAATGAAAAGCTGGGAGACATTTTCCTTGACCTCTGCTATCCGACTTTGGGAGCAGTCAGGACGGTACATTCTGAGCCCATTATTTCATTCAGTAATTATGTGAGAGGCAGTAAATTAGACAAGTAGGGGCAGGTGTGGTACAGCGGGTTAAGCTGCTGCTTGCAATGCCAACATCCCGTATCAGAGCCCTGGTTCCTGTCCCAGGATACCCCAAGAGCTTGGGCCCCTGCACCCACATGGGAGACCCGGATGGAGGTCCTGGCTCCTGGCTTTGGCCTGACCCAGACCTGGCTGTTGAAGCCACCTACAGCGAGTGAACTATTGGATGGAAGATTCTCTCTCTCTCTCTCTTTTTCCATCACTTTGCCTTTCAAATAAATAAATCCTAAAATAGGTAAAATACTATGTGAGTGCCAAGGAGAGAATGAATAAGAAACGGGTGATATAAACTTAACTATGTAAAATCAACTTCCCAAAAGCGTCTTTTTCACCGAGTTGATTATAACACACAATTTGAATCAACACAGCCTGCTTCTGAAAGTGCCTCCCCTCCTCGCAGGTACATGGAGGCGGAGAAGGGACTCAGAACCCTGTGGAGTGGGCCTCACTTTTCTCACCCGTGAAATGGGGACCAGGAGGGAGTTCACGGAGAGAGCGGATTGCCCAGGAGATCTCTCCAGGGGCAGCCGGGACAGGAGAAGGAGAGGGGACTAGAAGAGGCTGGGGGAGCCGGATGGCCACAAAGCAGGCCAGACCCGCAGCACAGGGGAGAGAAGAAGGACCCTATGCTGCAGTGCCGTTTCAGCCTTGCGGACAGAGCACCGGAGCCGCGGCTGTCGGCCTCCATCTCCCTGCTGCACTCATGGCGGCCTTGCGCACCGGCAGCCACGTGATGGATTTCCGAGCAGGGCACGCGGGGCAGGGGGGCTACTCTGCCTGCAGCTGCAGGCCTGGGCACCACAGCCCGCCTCCTGTGTCACGCACCGGCTTGCTAGGACGGCAGTAAGGAAGTGACACACACGGGGCAGCGTGAGCACCACAACTCGGTTTCCTCGAAGCTGTGGGGTCTGCGAGACCCAGACGAAGGTGCTGCCTGTGGATGGCTTCGTCTCCCTGTGTCTCCACGTCTGTGTCCCTTTCTCCTCTACTTATGCAAATCGTACGCGATCAGGTCCACCCTTATGAGCTCATCCACCCCGAATTACTCAAGACCCCATCTCAAAACACAGTCACATCTGATGTCCCGGGGGTGAGGACTTTAACACACGCCTTTGAGGGGGACACAAGTGACACGAATCAACCCACAACATGCCACGTGTGTGCTGCTGCCCTCAGCGCCAGGCAGCAGCTCCTCCACAGCCCGGCCCACCTGTCTCCCTCAGCAGAAAGCGATTAACAGGACAAAATGTAGCCCCCGAAGCTGCCGTTGATCTTAGAGCCCAGCTCGCGTGCCTCTTCTCCCTCCTCCCGTCCCCTGCTAGAGTTCCCCTCACCCTCCGCACTCACCTTTGGCAGGTCCTGCTGGCTTACCTGGTGGGGTGTGGGCTCCCGAGACCCACTCCAGCCTGGAGTTGCTGGGGGCGCCTGTTCACAGTTGCAAGGGGAGACAGGGCTCCACACAACACCCTGCTGTCCACAGTGCCAGGGGAGCTCTCGCTGTTCCTGCTGATCAGGGCCACGCACCACTGCCACCGACTGTTGGACACACGTCCAAGATGTCCTGGGACTTAAGAGTTTGATGGTGCCCTCACTGTCACCAGGACCTCAACGCTGCGGACCACCCTCAATTGCAGGTGCAAGGGCACAAAATCCCGCCGTGAGTCACCAGGAGGGATGGTGGGGCTGTGCCTACTTCCACCTCTTTGTTCCTGGATCTATGTGCCAGGGTCCCAGGTTCTGGCCATCAGGGCCCTGAACGTCACAGGAGCCGAGCTTGCCGGGGGCTGTGTCTGCTCCACTGCAGGAGGTCCTTGCCTGGTGCGGTGATGGAGTCTGGGGTGCTGTGGCACAGGCCGTCCTGGCACATAAAGGGATTCTGATACCGTGAGTCGGTCTGAGAGCCTGTGACATGCACGTATTGTTGCCACCGTACTTCAGCGTGTCTGACAGCTTGCTCTGGAGCCAAACGCCTTCTTCTGTACTTTCTTTTTCTGTCCTGTAGCTTACTTTCCTGAGCATTCGCTTCCTCATCTGCAGGACCGACCTCACCAGGATGAAACAAGAGGATCCATGACTTTTGCTACGAGCTGAGTGCCTGTATCCTTCCCCTCAAATCCATGTGTTAAAAACCCGGGGACTTCGGCAGGTGATGAGGTCATGGGGTGGGGCCCTCATGAATGGAATCACTGCTCTTATAAGAACCATACAACAGGCCGGCGCTGCAGCTCACTAGGCTAATCCTCCGCCTTGCGGCGCCAGCACACCGGGTTCTAGTCCCGGTTGGGGCGCTGGATTCTGTCCCGGTTGCCCCTCTTCCAGGCCAGCTCTCTGCTGTGGCCAGGGAGTGCAGTGGAGGATGGCCCAAGTGCTTGGGCCCTGCACCCCATGGGAGACCAGGAGAAGCACCTGGCTCCTGCCTTCGGATCAGTGCGGTGCGCCGGCCGCAGCGTGCCAGCCGCGGTGGCCATTAGAGGGTGAACCAACGGCAAAGGAAGACCTTTCTCTCTGTCTCTCTCTCTCTCACTGTCCACTCTGCCTGTCAAAAAAAAAAAAAAAAAAAAAAAAAAAAAAAAAAAAAAGAACCATACAACAGCCGACTCTCGATTCCCATTCTGTTGACCCTAGAGAAGACTGTCCCCGGGAAACCCTTACCAGACACCACACCATCTAGCACCTTGACCTTGGACGTCCCAGTTTACAGACCCATAAGAAAGAAATGTCTGCTGTTGAAGCCACCTGGTCTGCAGTTTTCTGTTACAGCAGCCTGAGCTAAGACACTTTTAAGGGTTTCAGCAGATGAGTGTTCGGTCTGCCAGCTAAGACTCGACCAGAGACATGTGTCTGGATTGGAGTCTCAGCTCTGCTTCCAATTGCAGCTTCTTACTAATGTATGCACTGGGAGGATGGTGATGGCACAGTGGTTGGGTCCCTAACCCCTATGGGGGAGATCTGGAAGGAGCCCGGGGCTCCCAGCTTCAGCGTAGATCAGTGTTGTGTGGGTAGAAGCTCTCTGTCTATCCTGCCTTCCTGTCTGTCTCTCTCTGCCTTTAAAATAAATAGATACAAATATGTAGGTCTAAAAACTGCTGGAACTGGTCAAAAATTATTCTAAAATTTATATCAAAAAATAAATGTTCAATAATTGCCAAGATTTTTTTTAAAAAAAAAGATTAGGGCTGCTATATATTAACACTTACTGTAAAATTACTGTAATCAAAACAATATGACTCTCACCTAGTAAAAATTAATGGGACAAAATGAGAATCCAGAAAAGAAAACCAAGCGCATATAAGAATTTAACATAGAATAATGTTTCATTTTGATTCAGTGGGGGAAAGGATAAATAGATAAATAAATAAATAAATAAATAAGGATAGCTCAGTGGGAGATTAGGACTCTACTTAGTCTATGTATTTTTTTTAAACTTATTTATTTGAAAGGAAGAGCAATAGAGGGAGTGGGAGAGACAGAGAGATATCTTCCATCCACTGCTTCACTCTCCAAATGGCCCCAAGAGCCAAGTCTGGGCCATGCCAATACCAAGAGCCTGGAATTCCATTTGGGTCCCCCTCATGGGGTTGTAGTGGGCCAGCTTCCACTGCTTACCCAGGCATGTTAACAGGGAGCTGGATCAGAAGTGGAGCAACCGGGACTCAAACCAGTGCTCTGATATGGGCCACTGGTGTTTCAGGCTGTGGCTTAACCTGCTGCACCACAGCACAGGCCCCAGTCCACATATTTTTAAGAGAAAATGAAGCCCAGCAGGTACTAGGGCTGGAACTATGGCAAGGCAAGCAGTAGACCTTGAAGGCAAAATGTAAGGAGGAGTCCATTAGTAGGGTCACAGTGGGTGAATCCCCCTGTCCAAGGATTTTACCACAACATGGCTTTGAAACAAGCTAAGTTTCCATCACTAGGAAATGGACAAGTAATTTATAATAAATGCATTCCAGGGGCCACCTGGGCCACTGTGAATATGCCCCTAAGCCACTACTCAGAGCAAACAGAGGTGTCAGCCCAATGTTCAGGACGATGCATGACACACACACATGTCTACTTATATAAGTGCTTGAACATCACGGAAAACACCTACGCATAGTTTCTCGTGGCTACTTTTAGGGAGCGGCCTGGAATAAGACAAGGGATTTTTTTTTTTCCTTCACTCTACAACTCTGTTAGGGAGTGAGACATTGAGTCATGTGCTCGTTCTCTTTTTTGCTTTTGGTTGTACAGAATTTTCTTGGTGGTGGTGGGGTGGCTGGAGAGAGAATTAGTGATGGATCCCTCTTTAAAAAATGACCTAGCTCAACAGTGCATAGAATATCTTGGTTGTAGAAAGACAGTGTGGAGGCAAGGCTGCTGTCGGTGAGGGTTGAGACTGAGGATCTAGGTGGCTCTGCTTCATAGAGCAGGAAGAATCATGAATCCTAGAGTGTGGGGAAGGGCCCAGCCATGAAGGACCACAGAGGAAGAAGGAAGGAAGAGGAACCCTGTCAGTGACAAAGTCTCCCTGTCTGCAATGGCTGGGCAACTTTGAAGGAAGCAGCACTTAATTTTAAGTCATTTGCTATGCTGTGTGTACAGAGTTTCTCTCTCCAGAGATGCAGACCCAAGAGGTGGGACAGCATCAGCAAGCAGTGGGTTAACCCACCACCTGCAATGCCGGATCACATATCACAGTGCCCGTTCAAATCTCAGCTGCTCTGCTTCTGTGTCAACTCCTTGCCTGGGAAGGCAGCAGAAGATGGCCTAAATGCTTACACAGGGGAGACCCAGATGGAGCTCCAGGCTCCTGGTTTGCCGTGGCCCAGCACTGCCACAGCCACTTGGGGAGTGAACCAACATATGGATGATTTCTCTCTCATTGTCCCTCTTCCTTTCAAAAAAATTAAAAAATAAATTTTAGAAAGACACAGAGGTGAGATGTCAGATTAAGAACTGAGCACTTTTTTAAATTAATATATTAAGAAGTAACAAGAGGGGCCGGCGCTGTGGCACAGCAGGTTAACGCCCTGGCCTGAAGTGCCAGCATCCCATATGGGTGCTGGTTTGAGATCCGGCTGCTCCACTTCCCATCCAGCTCTCTGCTATGGCCTGGGAAAGCAGTAGAAGATGGCCCAAGTTCTTGGGCCCCTGCACCCACAGTGGAAACCTGGAGGAAGCTCCTGGCTCCTGGCTTCAGATCAGCGCAGTTCTGGCTGTTGTGGCCAATTGGGGAGTGAACCATCAGATGGAAGACCTCTCTCTCTCTCTCTCTCTCTCCCCCTCTCCCTCTCCCTCTCCTCTCTCTGTGTAACTCTGAATTTCAAATAAATACATAAATCTTTAAAAAAAAAGAAGAAGAAGAAATAACAAGAAGTACTAAAGGTGCTGGTATTGTGGTACAGTAGGTAAAGCCACCACATGCAATGCTGGCATCTCACATGGACTCTGGTTCAAGTCCAGGCTGCTCGCTGCTCGCTCCCTCCCTCCCTCTCCCTCTCCCTCTTCTCTCTGTAACTCTGACTTTCAAAAAATAATAATAATAAATAAATCTGAAAGAAAAAAGAAAGAAAAGAAAAGGCAGATAATAACAAGTGTTGGTGGGGATTTGCAGATAGTGGAACACTTATATGTTGCTGGAGGGAATCTGAAATGGTATAGTCACTTGAGAAATCAGTCAGCTTGTTCTTTAGAAGGTTAATTCATAGGACCTTGCAGTTCCACTTGTAGGTATATCCAAAATAAATGGAACATTTGTCCACACAGAAACATAAATGCTCAGAGCAACTTTATGGCAAAAAAGTGAAAACAACCCAAATGTTCATCCATTGACAAAGGGATAAATAAAACATGCTATATCTGTATAAGGTACTTTCATTTGGCAAACAAGCAAGAAAAAAAGAAAATGGGGCTGGCACTGTGGTGTAGTGGATTAAGCCACCCATGTGGTACCGGTTTGTGTCCTGGATGCTCCACTTCTGATCCAGCTCCCTGCTAATGCACCTGGGAAAGCACTGGAAAATGGCCCAAGGGCTTGGGCCCTGCCACACTTGGGAGACTTGTAGAAGAAGCTCCTGGCTTTTGGCTTCAGCCTGCCTCAGCCCTGGCTGTTGCAGAATTTTGGGGAGGGAACCAGCAGACGAAAGATCTCTCTCTCTCTCTGTGTCTCTCCTTCTCCCCCTGTCTCTATCATTTTGCCTTTCAAACAAGTAAATAAATCTTAAAAAAAAAAAAAAAAGCAACACTGGAACCCACCATAACGAGGATGAACCTTGAAAACACTTGTTAAGTGAAAGCCACACAAAACCTGTATTCTGTGCGATCCATTTATGTGGAACACCTAGAATAGATAAAATCGATAGAGACAGAGTAATTAGTGACTGCTGAGGGCTGGGGCAGAAGGGAATGGGAGCGACTGCTAGTAAGTATTAGATTGCTGTTCTTTTTTAAAAAAAAAAGACTTTTTTTTCTTTTCTTTTTTTTTTTTTTTTTTTTTTTGAAAAGCAGAGAGATATAAAAGACAAATCTCCTATCTACTGGTTTACTCCCGAAATGCTCACAACAGCCAGGGCTGGGCTAGGCTGAAGCTGGGATAGAAACTCAATCCAGGTCTCCCCCATTGGGGGCAGAGCCCCACTTGAGCCATCACCCACTGCCTCCCAGAGTACACATGAGCACAAAGCAAGGATCAGGAGCAGAGCTGGGACATGATCCCAAGTCACTCTGACATGGGATGTGGGCACCAAGTGGTCTCTTAGCCACTGCACCAAGTGCCCTCCCCTAAAAACTATCCTTAGAGTGATCTCGGGCTCTCAGACTAAGAGGCAGTTACAGAGAGTCTCTGCATATGCCCCACCCCTACACAGGCACAGCCCTTCCCATGATCAACACCCCCGCCCCGGCACAGCCCTTCCCATGATCAACACCCCCGCCCTGACATGCCGCGGTGCACTGGCTGTAGCTGATGAACAACCTTGACACAACGTCATCAAAGCCCAGAGTTCACATCGGGGCTCACTCTTGGTGTCGCACATCCTGGGGGTTTGGACAAATGCGTGATGGCAGGGCCTGGCATTGCACCATCATACAGCGCAGCCGTGTGCTCCACGCTTGCGTCCCTCCCTCCCTCCTAACCCCGAACAACCACTCTTCTTACTGTGTCTACGGTTGTGCCTCTTCCAGAAGGCCTCACAGTTAGAATCACACTGATTTTTTATTTTAGGGAGATGGAAATACCATACAATTTATCGTGATGATGGTTTCACAACTCTGCAAATAGGCTAATAATTATAACCCCTTGAAAGGCACACTCGAAATGGGTGACTTGTACGGTATGCAAGTTGTAGGTCAATGAAGTTGTCAAAAAAAAAAAAAACAGCAAGCAGAAGAGATGCAAGTCCCACTCCAATACCCTGTGCAGAGTGGAGCTGTGCAGCCAGGACACGCAGGAGTTCCCACGAAGGAGAAGCAAGGGGGATGTAAATATTGTCGAGTAGTGTGACCTGTAGGCTGGTGCACGTTGGCCCCCAGCTGTCTAACATCAGGGACACACATGCCATGTCCAGCCCAGGGCCTGACATGCAGTAAGGCCTTAATAAACATTAGCTCTTGTTAAATTCTTACTATTATCTTACTCTATGTCACTCTGAATCATGCCCTTCCGTCTTTCTATCCCCCTTTAACCACAATGCATGCGTGCACTTGCCCACGCTGTGGAATCTCTGAGAAGACATTTACTCCACTTCTGCTAGGAAAAACTTCTGTCTTGTGAAAGGAGTTTTGAAACCACCGGGAACTGCTGCATTTAATGGGGGAAGGCGTTGAACTTCTCTTTCCCCCTCAGAAATCACAAGAGCCCCAAAGCCTGGGGTGCCAGCCTTGCACTACCGACACCCGGGGCCGGGTGCTTCCAAAGCCTGGAGTGCCAGCCTTGCACCACCGACACCCGGGGCTGGGTGCTTCCAAAGCCTGGAGTGCCAGCCCTGCACCACCGACACCCGGGGCTGGGTGATTCCAAAGCCTGGGGTGCCAGCCTTGCACTACCGACACCCGGGGCTGGGTGCTTCCAAAGCCTGGGGTGCCAGCCTTGCACTACCGACACCCGGGGCTGGGTGCTTCCAAAGCCTGGGGTGCCAGCCTTGCACTACCGACACCCGGGGCTGGGTGCTTCCAAAGCCTGGGGTGCCAGCCTTGCACTACCAACACCCGGGGCTGGGTGTTTCCAAAGCCTGGGGTGCCAGCCTTGCACTACCAACACCCGGGGCCGGGTGATTCTTTGCCGTGGGAGGCTGTTCTGGGCATGATAGGGTGTTTGGCACATCCCAACTCTGCCCACTAAGATGCAGGGTGTGCCGGCTCAGCTGTGACTACCAAAAACACCTCCAGACATCAGCAAATGTCCCTTGGGAGACAAAATCACACACACACACACACACACACACACACTCACTCACACATCATGGCCCTAAGGAAGACATGGGTGATGGTGAACTTAGTTTTACTTCTTGAAGATCAGAAGGAAGCGGAAGATACTCAGCAGGCCCATCTCAGCCCTAGCAGGGACCCCCTTTCTACTGGCTCCCGCACACTGAGCACCCTCCAAACCCTGATCAGAGCTTCCTCTCCACCCCTTATGTCTGCCCCAGCCTTGGATACTCCCAAGTAAGCCCACAACCTGGACTCTCAATATTTCTGTTCTTTTTTAAATTGTATTTGAAAGGCAGAATTACACAAAGCGGGAGAGGAAGAGGGGAGCTGCCATTTACTGAGCAGCTATTTAATGAATGCAGTTTATATTAGGGTCCCAGACTTTATTTCTTATGTTTTCTGAAATTGAGAGAGGTTATGGTTGATGGCCTAAGACTGCAGCCACCAAAAATCCATCTCATTCCTGACCCGCAGGTGGTTCCTCCCATCCAGGGATGAGGGCTATTTCTCTTCCTTGTGCACCAGGCTGGCTCTGTGACTGGCTTGGCCCACACACTGCAGCAGAAGTGGACTCCTGAGCCCAGACTGGAAGCAGGCCAGCAGCTCTGCTGTCTCCCTCCTGCAGCTCTGAGGCTGCCACACAATAAGGAAGCTGAGGCTACACAGAGGGGCCGCGCGGAGGAAAACCAAGGCCCTGTGAGCAGGCAGTTCCATCTCAGTCATCAGGAAATGCAGTGGCATGCGGGAGCCCAGGAAAAGACAAAAACTCCACCAGCCAAGCCCCAGAAGCACAGGAAATACTGCATTTTTGTTTGTTTTAAGCCACTATGTTTCAGGGTTGTTTGTTATGCAGCAACTAATAAAGCCCCGTGCCACGTACCAGCATCCCGGTCATGGCAGACCACGTGTGTGACTGTAGTCTCAGGAGATGATGTCACCGAGTGACGTCACTGTCGCCTTCACTTGTGTAAGCACATTACCTGGTGTTCAAAGAATCATAAAACTGCATAGCGTCCTTAAGCTCCCCACGGTACTGCAGGAGTCCGGTCCCTTGCTCTAAGTTGTGGAGCTGTGAACACACAGAAGCCAGAAGCTAAACACAGCTCATTCACATCAGAGTCTCTGCTTTCCCATGAAGGTTCACTAAAACACGAGTCTTGCTCCCTGGGACAAAGTGAAATACGTGTGAGCATTAACTGAACAGAAAGACAGCAAAGGAAACCATCAACAGGTAACAGTGATTCTCTCTCTGAATAAAAAAGGTCAGAAAAAGAGTAACTGAGGCTGAGCTTTGGCCCTGGAAAAGCTAAACTCATTCGCTTCATTGATGGGAAGTGTTCACATTTATGCTAAAATCAATATGCAGTTTGTTTTGTTCAAATACCCAAGGGTTCTTCTAACAGTTCGTGAAAATGAAATTAAAAGATTATTTTGATACAAAAAATTTTGAATCCATGCATATGAGGCATCTTCAAGGAGCTCATGAAAATACATGTTATGAAAAACACTACTCATGGATTTCCTTTTTCCATGAACTTTTTGAAGTGCCTTCATAATTGTGATATAGCAAGAAATTCCAAATCTGTGCATGTCCATTGCCAAGTCACTTCATCTGCCTTTTATTTATTATTTTTAAAATTTTATTAATTTATTTGAAAGGCAGAGAGAGAGAGAGAAAGAGAAAGAAAGAGAGAGAGCTTCTATCTACTGATTCACCTTCCAAATGCCTGCAACAGCTGAAGCTAGACCAGGCAGAAGCCAGGAGCCAGGAATTCCATTCAGATCGCCCACGTGACTGCGGTAGGGACCCAAGCACCTGAGCCATCACATGTTGTCTCCCAAAAGGAAGCTGGACCAGAAGTAAAAACAGGACTCCTAGCCAGGCCCTCCTATATGGGCTGGAGGCACCCCAACTGCTGTGCCACAACACCCACCTCCTCATCCAACTTTAAGAGGAAAAGAGGAACGTTGGTTAATTAGCTAAATTATACTCACATGTATGTCAGCCTCAATGTTTTTAGCATCTGGTAACAAAGTCAAAATGCTCTTTTATTCTGTCTTCCCTAATCATCACCCCTAAAGCAAGGGGGAGGCAGGCTTCATTCTTTCTACCTACAGACCTCCAAGAAATAATCAAGCTTCCTCCACTCCAGGTCAGAGATAGACAACCAGGAAGCCTCAACTTCATACAGTCCCTGACTTCGGTGGGAATAAGCCGCGAACAAAAGAAGTCAGACCACCTCATCACATCATCAAACTTCGGTGGACCAAGTCCTTTCATCTCCTGAGTGATGTGGTGATAAACGCTCGGTAACTGGATCTCTTTGGGCGGGGGGGGGGGGGGGGGGGGGGCGCTCCAATGTATAAGTCACAATTGCCATAAATACTCCCACCAAGGCCAATTTTAAGTTTCCAACTTGACTTTGCTTGTGCGGACCTAACAATGAGTTCTCCTTGGTATGACTTGCCCAGGTCACCTTGGACACTCACCCCGCTACACGCACAACAGTGCACTCAAGATTACACTCAACTGCAAGGGACAGACGACCAGGGAAGGGATTCTCTCTCCTTAACGGAGAAAGCTAACGCTCCCGCATATAAAAGAAGTCTACCTAGGTAGTCCTGGACTACCAGGGCAGCCTGTAGAGTTATCAAGAACGTGGCTCCTTCCACGGCCCTTGTCTTCATGGTTCAAGTTGGCCACCAGTCCATCCATGTCTGAGGAAGCAGAATGGAGGAAGCTGCAGGATACATGACTTCTCTTTCCTAGGGGGCTTCTTAGAAATCTCATTCAAGATTTCACTTTGTCTAAACACAGTCCAAAACCTAGTTACATGGTTCATCTAGCTGCAAGGAGTCCTGGGCAATGTCAGCTTTCAGCTGTCCCCCAGGAGAAGGTGAACATTCTACTCCTGTGAAGAAGGGAGCATGCAGGAGGGTGCTACAGCCACCACCTGTGCTATGGGCCTTTCAAATTGTTATTCACTTAATCATGTTCTCCAAGTGCAGTGCCGGGGAACATTGCAGGTGCATAGAGAGGAACATCTTTAAAAATGTTTTAAAGATTAGTGTGCTTATTTTAATGTACAATAAAACCACAGGAACATCAAACCTGTTTCACAGAGACTTTTGCTTAGTACTAAGCTAAGGCAAATAATGCCCATTTAAGACTGATTAAATTATAGAAAATGTGAAGAAAGTGATGTAGGTGACATGAGGATAAGGCAAAAATCATAAGGATCATTGATAAATGCTTGAGATGGTATAATTTCCAGAGGAAGAAACTGGGGCTCAGGGACGTCACACAGCCTGCCCACGTTCACACACAACTGCGCTGCTGGATTTGATAACATTGTCCCTTGCTAGTGATCCATATCCTTAACACGGCACCTGAGAATAAGTGCAGTGCACGTTCTAGTACTTGGGGTAAAGTATTTTTATACAGATATAATCTGTATAGTTTTTCTGGATAAACCGAAGCACAATAATTTGTATGCTGCAGTTAAAGGCCCAACTTAGTAACTAATCTTTGTCAGAGGGCTTTTTTGGGGGAGGGGCATTGCCACAGACCCCAACACTGTCTACAGACAGTACCTAACAATGATCACCAGTCCTCAAGAGGCCTGTGGATGTCCTTAGCCGCTGGGTTTCACAACAAACAGTGGTGATATTTAGCAAGCGTTTCTTAAAAACTAGAACAAATTCTAGGAAGTGGAGACCAAATTGGGTGAAGCCAGTCCATTAATAACGCAGCCGCTGACATGGATCCAAGGGGACAGTAAGTTACAGTGGTATAAACGAGGTTCTCCCATGGGCCTTCATTTGGAAATAGACTGCTGAACTCAGCATGTGTATTTGTGCCCAATATATGCAGATGTGTCTTCTAAACCAAGACCCCTGGGGAAAAAACCGACCTGTGTACGTTTTCTTTCTTAACCAGACTGTACCTCTGTTGTGTGTCCTGCCTGTCCCGTGTGTGGCCTCCCCAGCACGGGAGAGCTAGTGGCAAGGCAAGCATCCACAAGAGGCAGCATCTGAAGGCAGAGGCAGGGTCTGGGTGACCCGCACAGACCCTACACTGCTGGAGGTCCTGGACACTCTGCACAGATTCCCTGGCGGGGAGGGCTCCAAACTCAGAGATGAGCAACAGAGCAAGGTCACCCCATCTGCTGTAGCTGTGGCGCGCCCTTCACGGTTGATAGATGGCTTCTCTGTGTCCAGGGTTGTTTGTGTGCCACTCTGCGGGGAGGAGAGACTGAAGTGAGATAAGCGTTCAAGGTCCCTTGGCCTCTTAGGGTGACTGAAGCTGCCAGCTATTCTGGATCTGTTTGTCCCTGATGTGAGAAGGATCTCAGGATTGATGTGCTACCAGGGTGCCTCTCACGGGGGCAGAGGGAGGTGATGGCGAGGAGCTGGGGGCAGGAGTGGGACGGAGGTAGAGGGGAGGATTTCTGTTTCTTGTTAACACTTTGTGTGTACTATGTCATTATAAGAAAAAAAATGCAAACTTACAACAGCCTAAACTAATTACGAGTGGGGAATATGTAAAATGATAGGATGCCATGTGGTCTCTGGACAGGGCCCTGCTGTGTTTCTGCATGTGACATGTCATAAATAAAGCCCAAAGCCCACCATAAAACTTGAAGGGGGGAGAACGGGGAGGAGAGAAGCTGGTGGGCCTCTCTCAAAACCCACCCTGTGCACATGCAGAACACATGAGCTAATAGGGACCCACTCAAAATCACCGCTCTCTAGCATAAAGCTAAAAATGGGTTCCAGACGGGATCTGAGATACACAGCTTATCATTATCTCAGGGAGCAGGCCCGCGTCCCGCCACAGCCAATGAGCCACTCATCCCCAAGTCTACGCCTGGGCAAGTCTGGTTTGCTCGGTCTGCCTGGAATGTCCCTGGACCCGCCACTGCGGCTCTGGGGCTCTTCCCTAGGCTGGGTGTAGAGATTACATTGACCGACACGGGAAAAAGCAACGCTTCAGACGCAGAATGCCCACGTTTTCCTGTCCCATGTTCCTCCTGCTCACCTTCCTTTGTTTTCTGCAGGTGAGCCAAATGGGACAGGAAATTGCATCCCAAGAATTAGGATTCCTCCCCTCCTCTCCAACCCTGAAACTGTAAGTAGAGCTGAAAACTTAAGAGGTGTTGAGTAAGCTAGGACTAGACTTGGCTGCAAGTGACAGAGAGTCCACCAGGGGAGTTTATCGACCTCTCACAGAAAGCCAAGCAGGAGGCAGACAGGCCACGGTTCACAGGGAGGCTTCGCCAAGTTGCCAGGGGCTCAGGGTCCTTCCGCATGCTTGCTCCAACATTCCCGGCACATGGTCCATAGCCGGGTCACAACAGCTTCTTGAGTTCTAGACACTACATCCACATCCTGGCAACAAGTGCAGTAGGGGGCTGTAAATAACAGCCCACAGTGAGTCACCGTTCCCTGTACCTAAATCCATTTGCAATGAGAAGGATGCCGTCTCTCCTTCCATCAAGACCTGGGATCTATCTCTCCACCCCTGAATCCAGATGGAGCAGTAGAATTGGGCAGAAGTGGCATGGGATGGATTACAAAGCCAAGACCTTACAGAGGTTTGAAGCTGCTTCTCTGTCTCTCTCCCTTTTGAAACCCTGAGACCACCATGTTGTCGTCAAATCCATTCAGCCCGTGAGAGTGAGACACTCTGGGGAGAACCACAGAGGAGCCCTCAGCCCTGGACATGTTCACGAGGCTGTCCTCGATCCTACAGCACAACAGGGATGTCAGGCAGGACCAGACTGCCAGCCCATAGTGACGCGTCACTTATGACAGGGACAGTTCCTGAGAAAGCCATCATTAGGCAAGTCCCTGTGTAAACATCACAGAGCACACAAGCCCAGGCGGGACAGGTCACTCACTCACGCAGCCCCTTGATGCAATCAGGAGATGCGATCAACCCCGGGAGCGACGAGGCTGCCGCAGGTGCAACACAGCAGACTTGTTTTTAGCAGAAGTAGAAGGACTGCGCTCTGAAATAATAACACAAAGAATCTAGTGTAGTAAAGGCATAAAGCAGCAGCACAACCACTCATCCTCATTGTCAAGTCCTACGTGCTACCGTTTCATACGACTGGCCAGGCAGTAGGTACGTCTACGGCGGCATCATCACAAACGCGTGAGTAATGTATTGTGTCGTGACTTTACGATGACTACAGTGTCGTGTCACTAGGCAATAAGAATTTTTCAGTTCCATTATGATCTTACGGGGCCACTGCTGTAAATGTGGTCCATTGTTGACCAAAACACCAGAGTGGTTTTGGCCACTGATTGGGAAGGTGATGAGCTACCCGACAACAGAGAACCAAAGGACAATAAACAGGAGCGGTGAGGAAGAGACAAAAGGCACGCGTGCACTGTCCTTTCAGGAGCCTGCCCACAGTCGGCCAGCTCTGACTCACAAGGGTTTGACTTCACAGCTTCACGAGGGTGCCAAAGTGCACGCACACAACCACTCTTTCTTCACTTTCAATGCAGTAGTCAACAAGTCACTTGAGGTGTGTTAGCATCTTTTTGGCCTCAACCATCTGCAAGGGAGGATGGGAGTTGCAGTCTTCATTCCAGGAGCCTGGTGCCCCCTCTCACCAAGGCAGAGGTGATACTGAGGCACACAACTCCACAAGAGGAAAGATTAGGGAACACATGTGCAGCTCTTTCCTGTGACTCACGGAGTTCTCAAAATTCAAAAGGTGGCTCTAACGTTCTTTCTCCACTTGAACTTGATTTCTCTCCAGCCCAGAGAAGGTCACTGAGAATGCCTCCTCAAAATACGCTATCTCTGAGACATAAAAGTAACTAAAATTTTCCAGCCTGAAGAAAGGAGGGTGGGAGGAAAATGGCATTGAACTGTCAAGGTTAAGGCCACGCCCAATGGGACCACATCACCTCTGCCCACAGTGGAAACGGCACAGGTACTTGAGTTATCATAAAGAAACACTGCTTGTAAGTGGGTTGGCAGACTCTAGAATGGACGGCGTAAAAAAACAAAATTACAACAAGTTGGCTTAAAGACCTTAATTGGCTCTATTTCTGATTTTAGAGTTGGGCAATACTCAATTCCATGAAACAGAATCAATGTTCCAAAGAGCTCCGTGGAAAGTGTTGGTTTTGTAGGCAGAGAAGCGCTGAAGACAGCAGAAACAGACGATCACAGAGCAGACTGGTCATCCCACAGTTCCTGTCCTGGTTAGGTGGCAACAGAGAGACAACAACAGAAAAATAACCGAGGGGTGGACATCGCGTGTTACTTCAAGTTCCCCATGTTTGTAAGGACTGAACCAGGGCAAACTTCATTATGGTACTAACTGATACTGAGCCACCTGAGAGTCCAGCATGACCTCTGTAACCCTGCCTCCTCAGAGGGTCAGATCACTTAATGCTTATGCAGCTTCAGCTCCAGTGACTCCATGCTGGTTTCTCAGTCTGGGCTGGTGGGAGCCAGTGCAGAAGCCTAGGCCAAAACAGTGGGCTCCTGTGATTTCTATGTAACTGGGCCAACAGGCAGTATTAAGGGAGCGTTTCTCTTGCTCCCTAAACCCTGGTGAATTCACAGCTGTCTTTGAGAGTTTCATCCCCGTTCCTCCAGGTGCCCAAGAGAACACACTGGAAAACTCCAAAGTCCCTCACATCCATGAACCAGAAACATTCCGTGGCTGTGTGTTGGCACAGGTCTATCCCGCATCCTGTGGGGAAACACAAAGACAGGCCACGGTGCCTGCCCTCACAGAGCTCCTGAGCCGTAGGCAGTCCCCAGCTGACAATGGTTTGGGCAAGTGCGCACCCAAGCAATCCATTCTTCTTTTCACCGTCAATACAGTATTCCATAAGTTGCATGAGATGTTAACACTTCATTACACAATAGGCTTTGTGCTAGATTGTTCTGCCCAACTTCCGTCTAATGTGAGTGTCCTGTTGAAGGCAGGACTGGCAAAGCTGTGATGTTCGGTAGGTTGTGTGCATCAAATGCAGTTGGTTGGTTTGCTTGTTTCTTTCTTTCCTTCTTTCTTATTTATTTATTTGAAAGGCAGAGTTACAGAGAGGCAGAGGCAGAGAGAGAAAGAAAGACAGGCATTCTATTCACTGGTTCACTCCCCAGATGGCTGCAATGGCCGGAGCTGCGCCGATCATAATCCAGGAGCCAGGAGCTTCTTCTGGATCCCCCATGTGAGTGCAGGGGCCCAAGGACTTGGGCCATCTTCTATTGCTTTCCCAGGCCATAGCAGAGAACTGGATCGGAAGTGGAGCAGCCAGGACTCAAACAGGTGCCCATATGGGATGCTTGCACCGCAGGTGGCGGCTTCACCCGCTATGCCACAGCGCTGGCCCCAAAGGCAGTTCCTACTTAACAATACTTAGTTTTATGATGGATTAATGGTGATATAATCCCATTTAGGTCGAGAACCTATACTTCGAAAGCAATTTCAGTAGTCTCTCAGAAAGCTCTCAGAGTTGTTTCCATTTGGCTGCAAATAGTTGAGTCATGAATGAGGGTGAGGGTCTCTTCTTCTTTAAAAAGAAATGCTGCAGGGGCCAGTGCTGTGGCATAGTGGGAAAAGCCACCACCTGCAGGACCAGCATCCTGTATGGGCACTGGTTTGAGTCCCGGCTGCTGCACTTCTGATGCAGCTCTCTGCTATGACCTGAGAAAGCAGTGGAAGAGGGCCCAGGTCCTTGGCCGTCCAGAAGAAGCTCCTGGCTTCTGGCTTTGGATCAGCCCAGCTCCAGCCGTTGGGGCTAACTGGGGAGTGAGCCAGTGGATGAAAGACCTCTCTCTCTCACTCTCTCTCTCTCTCTCTCTGTCTCTGCCTCTGTAACTCTGCCTTTCAAATAAATAAGTAAATAAATCTTTAAAAAAAAAAAGCAAAAGAAAAAATATGCAGCAGAAGTGGGGGAGGGCTGTTGTGGTACAGCGCGTTAGGCTGTCGCTTGGGAATCCGCTTCCCATATCTGAGCGCTTGTTCAAGTCCCTGCTGCCCCACTTCTGCTCCAGCCAAGGAGCCGAATGCTTCTGGGAAAGCAGAAGATGATGGCCCAAGTGCTTGGGCCCCTGCCACTCCCATGGGAGACCCTGATGGAGTTCCTGGCTCCTGGCTTTAGCATGACCCAGCCCTCACTGTTGTAGCCGTTTTGGGGGTAAACCAGGTGGAAAATCTGTGTGCGTGTGTGTGTGTGTGTGTGTGTGTCACTCTGCCTTTCAAATAAATAAATGTTAAGAAAGAAAGGAAAGGAAGGAAGCAAGCCTGCCCTCTGCGTGACCCTCTGTACCCTGGAAACCTGGAAGATCCCCTAATTCACTGGCCACACCCTGACTTAGGGGCCCCACAAGACTTCGAGACGCAGCTTGAAGAGTCCTACGAGAATCCACTTCCAGCTCCTCCTCCCCCTCACGTGCCCTCTCCCCCCTCCTCCTCCCCCTCACGTGCCCTCTCCCCGAGTGAGCGGGTGGAATGAGAAGAGGCTCTGGAGCTCACCACGGTCTTTCTCCCACTTCACAGAAGAGAGGGCCCCTTTCAGCACCCCCACATCTTGCCATGATTCATGACCCCCGGAGGGGAAGACTCCAGGGCTGCACACGAAAGGGAAGCCCCCTGAGATGAATAATGAAGTGCTTGGGGAAATCCCCTGGTTTATACATCTGCCTACTTACTTGTTAAAGGAACACCATGATTAAAGTTGTGTAATTGGCCTCATCTGAATTCAGTCCAGTTTCATGTAGATATAGAGTAGGGGTGAAGGGGGAGGGAGACACCTTTTTGTCAACAAAGTCACCTCTTATGCTCGCTTCCTCCGAGAAAGAGAGGAAGGAAAGGAAGGAGGGAAGATGGAGGGGTGGAAGGAAGAAAGAAAGGAGAAAACCGGCCAGCGCCCCGGCTCACTAGGCTAATCCTCGGCTTTGCGGCGCAGGCACACCGGGTTCTAGTCCAGGTTGGGGCACCAGATTCTGTCCCGGTTGCCCCTCTTCCAGTCCAGCTCTCTGCTGTGGCCCGGGAGTGCAGTGGAGGATGGCCCAAGTGCTTGGGCCCTGCACCCCATGGGAGACCAGGAGAAGCACCTGGCTCCTGCCTTCGGATCAGCGCAGTGCGCTGGCCACAGCGCGCCGGCTGTGGCGGCCATTGGAGGGTGAACCTACAGCAAAGGAAGACCTTTCTCTCTGTCTCTCTCTCTCTCTCTCACTGTCCACTCTGCCTGTCAAAAAAAAAAAAAAAAAAAAAAAGGAGAAAACCATCACCCTTGAGGGTTCATCCTCAGAGAACAAACTGGGAGAGGTGTCCTTAGGAATGACTTGATACTCAAAAGGACTTGGATTCCGCACTTGCCTGAATTTAAAGCAATTTCGTGCAGCTATTCTTAGAACTCATCCCTAGGAGGTGTCGTTAGCTGCAAAGAAAAAGCACATTCATGTAGCTTGGAGCTTACAGAGGCGACTTATTCCCAACTTCTCTGAGGAATATTGGAATATCGCTCATAGCTTCTCAAATCTTCTCAACATCTCAGGGCACTTCAAAAAGTTCATGAGAAAAATGGAATTAAAAGAGAAGTTGATTTTGGTGCAAAAAGTGTTTGAAATCCATGCATAGTTTTTTCATAACGCACATTTTTTCATCAACTCTTTGGAGATCCCTGGTGCATTAGATAAAGCCCTCGCATCAGCGTTTCATGTGATTTCTTATAGATTCAGTATGTATTATTTAACAAGGTGATTATCAAATTATGTCATGAATATATTATTCCAACTAAACTCACTATTGTATCCTTAATTTTTTCAAATCCCTATTAAAAAATTGCTAATTTTGTAGTATGTACAGCTAATTTTTCTTTTTTAAAAAGATTCATTTTATTTATTTGAAAGGCAGCATAACGGAGAGAAAGGGAGAGACAGAGAGAGATCTTCTATCCACTGGTTCACATCCCTGGGCAGGGATGGCCCAGGCTATGCCAGGAGCCTGAAACTCTATCAGTCTCCCACACGGGTGCAGAGGCCCAGGCTCTCAGGCCACCTTCCACTGCTTTTCCAGGCGCATTAGCAGGGAGCTGGGTGGGAAGAAGGGCAGCAGGGCTCAAACTGGTGCCCCAGTTACTTGATTGTGATTCATCTCAATCTCATGCACTTTTATCTCTTGCTACCCGCCCCCCCCCCCCCCCCCGAGTGTGTATTAGCAAGAAGCTGCAGGGAGCAGCAGCCAGGACTGGAAGCCCAGCATCTGACATAGGATGTAGGTATCCCAACTGCACTTTTTTTTTTTTTTTTTTTTTTGGACAGGCAGAGTGAACAGTGAGAGAGAGAGAGACAGAGAGAAAGGTCTCCCTTTGCCGTTGGTTCACCCTCCAATGGCCGCTGCGGCTGGCGCATCGCGCTGATCCGAAGCCAGGAGCCAGGTGCTTCTCCTGGTCTCCCATGTTGGTGCAGGGCCCAAGCACTTGGGCCATCCTCCACTGCCCTCCCGGGCCACAGCAGAGAGCTGGACTGGACAAGGAGCAACCAGGACAGAATCCGGTGCCCCAACCAGAACTAGAACCCAGGGTGCCGGCACCACAGGTGGAAGATTAGCCTAGTGAGCCGCCGCGCTGGCCCCCAACTGGACTTTTAACAGTTGTGCCCCCCCCCACACACACATTTACTTCTTTACACTTAGAGACTATCAAACTTCGCAGTGTTTGGAGGTATCTGATGACCACAATACCTCACCCCTCACACCCCACCCCCGGTGCTCATGCCCCTTGCACTGTGACCTTGGAGTTCCTCCCATCTGGAGGTGGAAATCTGCCTGTTTCCAGACCCCTGAATCTGAGCACTCTGGCCAATACCACGTGGCAGAAGTGACAAGTCCATCCTCAAGCTGGGCTCAAACTTGTGCTCGGTTCCACCTGCTCACTCAGAATCCAGCCTGGCCGCCCTGTAAGGAAGCCCATGCCGGTCCACCAGAGCCTGAGAATCCACGTGAGACAGGCAAGGCTCCCAGCGGAGGCCCTCCCAGACTCCGCAGCCCAGCCCCCCGCGGTCTGGCAGCAGCTGTGGGAGCCAGCCCTGCACAAGCAGCTGAGTCGCCCTCCTCCTGGGACCTACAGAGTCACAGAGCCACCCACGGGCTCCCGGGCGCCAAGAACGTTTGCTGTGTAGCGTTTATGGCTATTAGGCAGCATTTTCAGGCCAGAGATGGCTGAAATAGCTTGCTTTGATGGATTCGGTACTATTTACTATGGTGCTAACTGAATCCAGAAGGAAGAGAATAACTATTTTTAACACTCAGGAACTTGTCCCAAAAATGAAACAGATAACACTGACATTTTTATACATAGGATTGATGAGTATGAGATCAATAAAAGACGTTCAAGCATAAAAATGTATTCTGTTAGGATAAAAATCTGGAGAAGTGGAACAGTAATGGGAATTCAAGGAAGGGCAAAAAGAAGATGAAATATTTCTGAATGTTAGCAAAAAAAATGTTCCTGTGATTTAAAATGTGAGTTAACCAAATTAGCACAGCGTTTGAATTCCATTTGACCCTTATTTTAAACTAATGTAACATTCTTACTTTAAAATGTTAACATTTTTTAGCATGTCAAAAGGACATCCTTTGCAACTATTTAAATGTATGATAGGGGCCAGTACCGCGGCCTAGCAATGAAACCATGGCCTGCAGTGCCGGCATCCCACAGGGGTGACATGGGTGCCAATTTGAGTCCTAGCTGCTCCACTTCTGATCCAGCTCTCTGCTATGGCCTGGGAAAGCAGTAGAAGATGGTCCCAAGTCCTTGGGCCACTGCAGCCACGTGGGAGACCTGGAAGAAGCTCCAGGCTCCAGGCTTCGGACCAGTGCGGCTCCAGCCACTGCAGAACCAGCAAATGGAAGACCTCTTTCTCTCTCTCTCTCTCTCTCTCTCTCTCTCTCTTTCTCTGTGCCTCTGCCTCTTTGTAATTCTGCCTTTCAAATAAATAAAGTAATTAAAATCTTTAAATGTATGATAAGAATTTTGGATGTTGGTTTATAAACGTTGGGGAGGGCTTTCTCCAAATTCCTTTAGGAGCTATGCAGCCTCAGATGCTTGCAAACCACTGTTGTAGAAAAGGTGCTGATGGAGCCCTTGTTTAGTGAGCGAGATGTGGTCTCCCTGCTGTGTGTCAGGCAGCCCTCTGTGTGAATGTGCTCATATGCATTCTCATGTCTTATGCACAGGGGCTTATGTCGATGCACACTTGTATTCACGGCTATATATTTGTTTCAGTGTATAATTTCTCTGTGGCCAGTCATAACTTTTTCTTTTAGCATTGTTCCATGCTAACTGTCTCTTATTTAAAATTTTTTTCAAGATATTTGAAATACAAAGAGAGAGGCAGCCAGACAGAAACACCTTCCGCCTGCTGGTTCACTCTCCCAATGCCCCCAGGGGCAGGAACTGGACCAGGCTATAGTCAGGAGCCCAAAACGTCATCCAGGTCTCCCATGTTCATGACGGGAACCCAAGTACACAGCCATCACCTGCTACTGCTCAAGGTGTACATTAGCAGGAATCTGGAACCGGAAGTGGACCCAGGACTTGAACGAAGGCATTCTGCTATGGCATACAGGTATCCCAGGCAGTGTCTTGGTGGCTACACCAAGCCCTCACCCCTCATATTCCCGAGGAGAGATGGAATGACTGCTGAACCAGGAAACTGAGGGAAAGGGAGAATGGAGGACCCGGTCAGGAAGCAGTGCAAGGCTGTCGGGAGGGAAGGGGTTTTCTTGCAGAAGACGCTGGACGCCGATGAGAGAGAGTTCTCAGTGAGGCCAGGGATGGCACAGTCAGCCAGTGCTACTGGTGCTTGCTACATGCCAGCAACTCTTCCAACGGACAAAGAACAAGAACAATGAAGTCCTTAGGTTTTTTAAATAATTAGTTTTGAAAATTTGGTGATTAAGGTGTAATGCTTACACGTTTTTATGGGGTACGGTACAGCATTTCAACACCCGTGCACAGTGTAAACTGATCGAACCAGGCAATCAGCTTTTCCACTCCCTTCTCTTTGGTCTTTGAGCCCTTTCTGCATAAGCAACAAAAGCACACTAGACAAACGTGACTTCACCAGCCTGAGACATTTCTGCCTACCAAACGAAACTAGGAACAGAGGGAAGAGATGACCGGCAGAACGGGACAAAGCACTTGCAAGCCATTCATCCAACAAAGGGTTAACATGCAGACTACTGGAAACTAGCAAAGCTCAAGAACAGGGCCAGCACTGTGGCACAGCGGGTTACCATCCCATCAGGAAGGCGGGTTTGGGTCTCGACTCCACTTCTTCTTTATTTATTTCAGAGGTAGAAGTACAGAGGGAGGGAGAGACAGAGAGAAAGGCTTTCCATACGCTGGTTCACCCCCAGATGACCACTCCTGGTCAAAGCCAGGTGCCAGGAGCTGCTTCTGCCCCCACGCAGGTGCAGGGGCCCAAGCCATCTTCCACGCTTTCCCAGGCCATAGCAGAGAGCTGGATCAGAAGAGGAGCACCTGGAACTAGCACCGGCACTCATCTGGGATGCCAGCCCTGCAGGCAGAGGCTGAGCCTGCTAGGCCACCGTGCCTGTCTCGACTGCTCCACTTCTGAGCCAGCTCCCTGCTAATGCGCCTGGGAGGCAGCAGATGGTGGCTCAAGTGCGTGGGGCCCTAGCACTGACATAAGAGATGCCCCTGACCTTGGCCTGGCCCCATCTGCTATGGCCATTTGGGATGTGAACTAACAAATGGGAGACCTCTCTCTGTCACTCTCTCAGTCATTCTGCCTTTCAAATCAATAAATCTTTTGTATTTAAAAAAGAAAAAAACGCAGTAACAATCACCCCTAAGAAACCATCAAGTTAAGAAATGGACGAGGTCCCTGCTTTTGAGGAATGGCTAGTCCAGGAGGTCACTGGAAGTCAAACACACTGAGGTTCTGGAAGGCGGGCCGGGGTGGGGAGGGGACTTTGCTCTCCGGCCACTTGCTGAGTCCCGCCTCTCAGCGGCTCTGCACAGGCTGTCTTCTCGGCTGACAATGTTCTTCTCTTTCATTAAATACGATGCAATGCAGTGGGCGATCTGTTTCGGAGCGTCAAGAGCCAAATGTGTACAGGATGAGTGGAAGACTTGCTCCTACCCGGACCTCACCCACTCCCTTCCCACGCCCCGCCCCCAGCTCCTGTTGGTGGTAATTGTTTTTATCAGTCCTTGTTTATTTTTCCAATCTGTCTGCAAATACATGCAAATATAGAGACTTGTACAATACTATCTGCCTCCAGCCTTTTCCTACACAAAATGGAGCCAACTATGCATACCCACCGCGCCTCGCTTTTTAAGCTTCACAGAACGTTCTGGAAGGCTTGCCCTGTCAGTGCACAGGTGACACCCTGCTCTTTCTCCCCCAGGGTGTTGTATTCCGTTGTGGGGATGTCTGTGGGTTATCCAGTCTTCCTGAGGTGGACAGCGAGCTGTACCCGGGCTTCCACTACAACAAGCGATGGTCATGAGTGACAGTGCGTGGCCATCTCTCCGCACCTCTGCAGAAGCCCCTTGGGGATATGTCCCCAAAAGGCCACCTGACCTTATACTCCTGGCAAACTCTCACTCATCCTCCGGCACTCACAGCCCTTGGGGCCAGGCCTAAGACGAAGCATGTCCGGAGAGGAACAGGAATTCTGTCTGCCTTCGTTACCACACTGGGAGCCAGGGTGTGCAGCCGCCTTCCTCACCTCTGTACTGCCACAAAGCCAGAAAGGAGTGAAGAGGCGGCACTGGAGCTCAGGTTTCTCAGGAAACGCAGAGACGCCCCTCGAAGGGAAGCGGGCTGGCTGCCAGTCAGGGTCAGGCGGTCTGTATTCCCAGAATCTCAGAAGCAACAGCCAGAACAGTGAGAGCACCTGAGCATACGGAAAACCCCTCCTCCTCTGGGTACATTCCTCAAGTCCATGCTCCAAAGCAGGGCCCAGCGCTGTGGTGCAGCAGGGTAAGCCGCTGCCTGCAACGCCCGCATCCCACATGGGCGCCGGTTCAAGTCCCGGCTGCTCCACTTCTGATCCAGCTCCCTGATGAGTGCCTGGGAAAGCAGCAGAAGATGGCCCAAGTGCTTGGTCCCCTGCACCCACGTGGGAGACCCAGATGAATCTCCGGGCCCCTGGCTTCCGCCTGACCCAGCCCCAGCCGTTGTGACCACTTGGGGAGTGAATCGGCAGGTAGAAGATCTTTTTCTCTCTCTCTCCATATAACGCTGCCTCTCAAATAAATAAAATAAATCTTTAAAAAAAGAAAGAACAGAAGAAGTCTTGAGCATGTTGGCATACGCTGTGTTTCGACTCTTCGTTTAGTGCTCGTTTCTCACGTGAACAAGGCAATAAGGGAAAGCACACTTGGTACAACTTCAGATGCCCCATGTACGGCAAGGCAGAGGGTGAGCAGACACGCGTGGGGCCTGTGTCCACGTGGGTACAACTCCAGGTGCGCCTTGTACGGCAAGGCAGAGGGTGAGCAGACACGCGTGGGGCCTGTGTCCACGTGGGTACAACTCCAGGTGCGCCTTGTACGGCAAGGCAGAGGGTGAGCAGACACGCGTGGGGCCTGTGTCCACGTGGGTACAATTCCAGGTGTGCCATGTACGGCAGGGCAGAGGGTGAGCAGACACGCGTGGGGCCTGTGTCCACGTGGGTACAATTCCAGGTGTGCCATGTACGGCAGGGCAGAGGGTGAGCAGACACGCGTGGGGCCTGTGTCCACGTGGGTACAACTCCAGGTGCCCCATGTACGGCAAGGCAGAGGGTGAGCAGACACGCGTGGGGCCTGTGTCCACATGGGTACAACTCCAGGTGCCCCATGTACGGCAAGGCAGAGGGTGAGCAGACACGCGTGGAGTCTGTGTCCACATGGGTACAACTCCAGGTGCCCCATGTACGGCAAGGCAGAGGGTGAGCAGACACGCGTGGGGCCTGTGTCCGAGTGCTCATGGCAATGGTTTGGACACAGGAGGCTTGGTCCTCAGTGTGGCGGGGCCTTTAAGAGGCGGGCCCTTGTGGGAGGTGACTAGGTCATGGGAGTTGCTGATGGCTGACTAGCTTTCCCGGGACCCTGGTTGTTAAAGGGAGCCTGACCCCTGAGCTGCTCTCCGGCTTCCTGTCCGGACATGTGATCTCTCACTCTCACAGGTGCTCCCGTGGCCATGCCCTCCCCTGAGAGACCCTCCCTAGATGCCAGACCCATGGGGCCACCTGATCTCAGGCTGTCAGTCTCCAAACCTCTGAGTTTTTCTTTGTAAAGCACCCAGCCTCAAGTACTTCACTACAGACACAGACAACAGAGTGAGAAAGAAAGAAAGTTGGTTCAAGAGCACACAGCTGGCAGGAGCGGGCTAGGTTTCGAAGCCAGGCAACTGATTCAAGAGTCCACCCGCTTCCTTTCAATGCTGTGTGTGTGTGTGTGTGTGTGTGTGTGTGTTTACTTTCCATGATGTATTGGGTAAGGATGAGTTCATTCATAAGTTTCAGGAAACCCCAAGTCAGTGCGGTTCACACATATCTGTCACATAGATGAAAAATACAGGTGAACCCTCTAGGGTTTCAATAGTGGCCAGCTCCTAACCAACGCAGAGCATCTACCTCGTGGCCCAAAGTGGACTCTGAGCTCCAGCAACCGCATCTACATTCCATCCCACGGCGAGGAAGAAGGGGAAGTAAGGGCACACTCCCTCTCTTCAATACTACTTCTCAGAAGCTGACATGACATTCCACTTTTAGTCTGTTAGTCACAATTTCACCCCTTGGCCACACCCAGTTCCAAGGGAGGCTGGAAAAAATAGCCCTTGTTCAAGAAGGCATGTGGAAAATGTAGGTTATTATTACGAAGAAAGAAGTAAAAAATGTAAATTAAGGAATAGCTAGCAGATTCTGCCATGCACAGAAGCATACACTCCTGGAACCCCAGTGCAGAAAAACAACTTCAACTCACCTAGTGGAATTGCATGTCAGGTGCCCGTCCCTGCTGTAGCCCCCACCTGCTGACTATCCCCTCCCCACAAGGCCACCCATCTCACACTGGGACTGCGCTGCCACTTAGTGAGCCCAGAGGAACTCCCCAAGCCCATTCAGAACTCCCAACCTGAGCCTCCTCCAAGCTAACAGTCCAGACATTTGGAGCAAGCGACCACGTCCCTACCCCCAGGCTCCTCATCTCCAAGCCCATCTCCCACCGGGCTCTCAGCACCCCAGGGCACTGCCAGCGCTCTCTGAGGGCTTTCCTGAAGTCCTCAGCGTGGCCTCGTGCCATCAGAGGAGGGGTCTCACTCCTGGGCAAGAAGCATCTATCACCCCACTTCCAGGTGGGCTGGCCGGGCTGTTGCAGGCTTTGCCACCGCTCCCCACTTGGACTCAGAGCAGGGCTGCGTGTTCCCTCGGCTCTGTTGATGCAGTGGGGGGCTGGGCCTTACCTTCCTCCCACTTTGCCTCCTGCTCACAGGGTCTCTTGGTTCAAACCAGCACAGATCTTTGTAAATCCCGAGTGTGTCCATCAACAAACCCTCCACGCCCCCCCCGACCTCCTCCTGCAACCTTTCAATAACTCAACCATGGCTTTGTCGACGTCCCTGGGCAGAACGCTGCACAGGGCTTGGCCTGGGACGAGGCTGTGTGACACATCCCTGAAATCCTCCCTCCGGGTGGCACTGATACATCTGTGGCAACAGGGAAAACTGGTTTGCAGCTGTCATTGCAGCACTCAGTCAAGGAGCCAAGAGCCCCAGGGATGTGGCTGTTGGCAGCATCTTCTACCAGAACTTTCCTTCAACAGTGAGAGAACTCCGGAGCCCTGAGGCACCAGGATCTGGCTACCGGGAGATAACATTCATTCCCGGGTTCACTCATTCCTCGCTCATTTGTACAACACATATCGAGATCTTCTACCAGTTAGATGTGCTTTTCCCTGAGGAGCACATCCATAAGACATAATGCCCACCTTGAAGGAGACGGTCTTTCTTTTTGTTTATTTTTTTCTTTTTCCATTTGCTGGTTCACTCGCCAAATGGCCACAACGGCTGGAGCCTGGCCAGGCTGAAGTCAGAAGCCTGGAAATCCACCCTGGTCTCCCACAGGGGTGATAGGGGCTCCCCAGGGGCATTAGCAGGGAGCTGGATTGGTAATGGAACAGCCGAGACTCCACCTGTTCCATGGGATGCTGGAAGCTGTGGCGTGGCCTGGTCTGCTGCACCAGGAGCTTGTCTTTCTAATGGACAGTAACATTAAAGCCAGGATGCCTATGGAAGCTTAAGTCACAGGGCCAGCGTGGTGGTGCAGCCAGCTAAGCCTTCTCATTCAACGCCGGCATCCCATATCGGAGCACATGTCCGAATCCCAGCAGCTCTGCTTCCGATCTGCCCCCTGCAGATGAGTCTGGGAAAGCCGCAGAAGGTGCCCAAATGGTTGGGTCCCTGTCAACCCTGTGGGGACCCGGATGTAGTTCCTCCCTTCTGGCTTCGGTCTGGCCCAGAACTAGCCATTGTGGTCAACTGGGGGGTAACCACTGGATGGAAGATCTCTCTCTTTCTCTCTCTTTCTCCCTGTCACTCTTGCTTTTCAAATAAATTAAATAAACCTTTAAAAAATAAAATAAAACTCAAGCCAGGTCATGTGACTCCTCTGCTTAGCACCCTGAAGTGGCTCCTGTGCCCTTCAGAGTCAAGGCCAAGGTCACTCCCACGGCCCCACGTGCCCTAGCCTCCCCATCATTCTCCTTCTCCCTTCCTCATCCCCTCCCCTAGACCACACTCATCCTCACATGCATGTGCTGGGTGTGCTCCTGCTATCTAATCTTTGCACGTCTCTGCTTTGTTAGCTGCTCTTCCCCAGATACCCACATGGCTCCCTCCCTCCCTCCCTTAAGAAGCCCCCTCAGGCAGGCTTGCCTTGGCCACACCATCAAAACATTAGCATTCTCGGATGGACTTCTTCCTGAAGGACATTCTCTCTCTAGTGTTCTCAAACCTACTTCATTTTGGTTAATTTCTCTTATCTTGGAAGATGTGCTTATTTATTTGAAGGGTGGATAGGCAGGTAGGTAGGTAGGTAGAGACAGAGAGATCGTCCAACAATAGATTCATTCCCCAAATGACTGCAAAGGCCAGGGCTGGTGCAGGACAAAACCAGGAGCCTGAAACTCCATCCTGGTCTCCCAGTGTGGGTGACAGGGACCCAGATACTTGGCCATCTTCCACTGGCTTCCCCTGAGTCAGAAACAGAGCAGCTGGGACCTGAGCTGACACCACATGGCCACTGTGCCACAACACCGGCCCCGTCTTGTCTCCCTTCTGTCTCTCTCATTGGCAGGCAGAGCAGCAAGGAGCTTTGACCGTTTTGGTCTTTCGTAGACAGAGTACTCAGATGGGCAACTAATATATAAACATATACAGGGAGAGATAGAAAGGGAGGGAGGGAGGGAGAAAGGAGAGGAGAGGGGGAACGGAATGAAGGGGAAAGGGAAGGAGGAAGACGCCATTTCAACATAACCTGGCATGTCCCAGCCGAGAGGAGTCCTGACGGCTCCGGCAGCACAGAGAAAAGGCTCCCAGGCCGTCCTGGGAAGTCAGGAGGCTGTCCTGACAGCTGCAGACGAGCCCGAGTGTGCCAGAAAAGGAGCAGCGAGAGAGGTGATACCAAGGAGAGAGAGCAGCCCGAGAAAGGCGGGGACGTGGAGGCAGGCAGGTGCCCTGGGCGCTTGCTGCCCCAGCAGCTGGAAGCGGCACAGTGGCAAGAGGACGGCTGGAAAAGACAGAAGACTCCTGTAGGCCACAGAAGGTGTTCCCCCTCCGTCAAGAGGGCACACAGAGCCCCTGCGGCAGGTGGCTGAGGGCCACCACCAGACTCCTACTGGACAGAGGCCACGTGTGGGACACAGGCTGCAGGGGAGCATCCTGGGGAGGAGGCGTCTGTTGGAAAGCTGCTCGCACCATCCCACCGCGAGGGGCCAGTGCATGAATGCCACTTCCTGTCAAGCGCCAGGAAGGGCCAGAGAGATCTCCAGAGTCCACCAAGAGTGCACATTCTCTTTTAGTTCTATTTTCCCATGAGCCTTTGAAGCACTTTTGTATCCTGGGCATATTCAACTCTGCCTCTGTAGAAAGAAGGCAGCCCTGATACCTTGACAGTGAATGTGTGTAGCTGGGTTGTGATAAAACTTCATGGATATACTAGTCCCGGTTGCTCCTCTTCCAGGCCAGCTCTCTGCTGTGGCCCGGGAAGGCAGTGGAGGATGGCCCAAGTGCTTGGGCCCTGCACCCGCATGGGAGACCAGGAGGAAGCACCTGGCTCCTGGCTTTGGATCGGTGCAGCGCCGGCCGTAGCGGCCATTAAGGGAGTGAACCAATGGAAGGAAGACCTTTCTCTCTGTCTCTCTCTCACTGTCTATAACTCTACCTGTCAAATAAAAAAAATAAAAAAACTTTATGGACAAGGGGCCAGCACTGTGGCTTAGCAAGTAAAGCCACCACCTACAGTGCTGGCATCCCATATGGGCATCCATTTGAGTCCCGGCTGTTTCACTTCCCATCCAGCTCTCTGCTGTGGCCCGGGAAGGCAGTGGAGGATGGCCCAGGCGCTTGGGCCCTGCACCCGCATGGGAGACCAGGGGAGGCACCTGGCTCCTTGCTTCAGATTGGCCTGGCTTCAGCCATTGTGGCCATTTGAGGAGTGAACCAGCGGATAGAGGACTTTCTCTCTCTCTCTTTCTCTCTCTCTCTCTCTCTTTCTGCCTCTCTGTAACTCTGCCTTTCAAATAAATAAATATTTAAAATAAAAACTTTGTGGACAAAATCATTAGGGGTCAGCTTGAGCCCAAGGGCCCTGGTTGACTGCCTGCTGAATCAGGGGGTGGTGAAGAGAAGCAGGTGTACTGGAAGAGTGTGTTATAGGCAGAAGTAGTAAAACCTGGTGGAAAAGTGGCTTTAGGAAGGGGAAGAGGAGGCGGGTGTCAAAGGGGAACACCAATGGTGCTGGGTGCCTGGCGACTGAAACCGTTCAGTGCCCATGCCCACGTGTACAGGCTGACCCTCGGTTCCACAGGAGAATCTCTGAATCTGCCCATTTCCATGTGCGGAATCCCCAAAGGAATCAAAGAAAAGTTGTGTGCGTTGGTCCGAGGATGAACAGCCTCAACTGAAACAGGAGACAGGAAGGGTCTTAACCACGGCCACCCTCCCAGGTGGCCCTGGACCTGCTTTGAAGCACTGGGGTTATTCTCTGTGCCAAAGGGCACTTGAGGGTTCCTGTCCCTCCTCCAGCCTCCCGGGCCAAGTCCTCTCCACTGGATCCTGTCTGAGTCAGACAAGGCTGGGACGAGGTGGCTCCATGAGCCCGACCCCCATCCCACACAAGAATCACAACCTATCAGGGTCTGAGTGTGGCAAGGTCACAAGAGTTCAGAGAATGCTGCAAGAATTTAGTCTGGAGATCACAGGTGGCTTTATCTGCTGTTTCAGAATCAAGCTACATGACTCCATGAAATAGAAGTGCCCCAACGAGCTGAGAGAAGCTGGTTTTTATAGGCAGAGAGGGGTTCAAGGCAGCAGAAAAAAAGAGCAAGGAGCAGGCCGTTTCATTGTTGTTTCCCTTACAAGGTGCAGACAGGGAGACAAAGCAATAGACGAATATTCAAGTGGTTAACATCAAGATCTTTCAGGGTTTTCTTCCACTGCATAAGTGCTAAAACAGAGGGAACCTCCTTCTCACAGAGATTGTAATTGGCCTATTTGGAAATTTTGGCTATTATCTTTCTAACCCTGATTTTTTTTAAAAATTATTTACTCTATTTGAGAGCCAGAGTTACAGACAGTGGGAGGGAGAGACAGAGAGAAAGGTCTTCCATCTGCTGGTTCACTCCGCAGATGGTCACAATGACTGAAGCTGGGCAGATCCGAAGCCAGGAGCCAGGAGCTTCTGCCAGGTCTCTCACCTGGGTGTAGGAGCCCAAGGACCTGGGCCATTCTTTTCTGCTCTCCCAAGTGCACCAGCAGAGAACTGGATAGGAATTAGAGCATCCATGACTTGAACCGGTGCCCATATGGGATGCTGGCATTGCAGACTTAACCCTTATGCCACAGTGCTGGCCCTTCTAGCCACAATTTCTGAGGAAATCAGATAAGCAGCTTAATTTCAGCTGGCTGATGTGGAATATAAGCATGAGTGACTCCTTGTTGATTTTTTTGGTCTGATTTGTTGAAGCCCAGGGCAGAGGTCTTATCTAAAATAATGGCCTCCTTAGGCTGCTGCAGTGGCGTAGTGGGTAAAGCCACTGCCTGCAGTGCCGGCATCCCATATGGACACCGGTTCAAGTCCTGGCTGCTCCACTTCCCATCCAGCTCTCTGCTACGGCCTGGGAAAGCAGTAGAAGATGGCCCAAGTCTTTGGGCCCCTGCACCCACATGGGAGACCCAGAGGAAGCTCCTGTCTCCTGGCTTCGGATCGGCACAGCTCCAGTCGTTGCAGCCAATTGGAGAGTGAACCAGTGGATGGAAGACCTCTCTCTCTGCCTCTCCTTCTCTCTCTGTGTAACTCTTTCAAATAAATAAATAAATCTTAAAAAAATAAATAAAATAAAATAAATAATGGCCTCCTATAACTTTACGTGACATGGCTGGGGGCAGGTGCCAGAAGCAGGATGGCCCTAGACCTAAGAGCAATGGAAGGCCAGAAAATAGGGAGAACTTAAGTCTCATGGAAATGAGAGATGCCTGTCTCTCTGGCAGCTGTATACAATGCAACCGAGGTTAAAAATGGTAACAATATACATTGTAAAGTAAAATAAATCTGAAAAAAACACAACATAATTTAAATAAAATAAAAAGCAACCAACAAGGGCAGGCATTTGGTGCAGCAGTTGTGACCACCTGTGATACCCATATCCCATGTCAGAGTGCCTGGTTCAAGTCCTGGCCACTCCACTTCCTATCCAGCTTCCAGCGAATGCACTGGAGGCAAAGGGGAATGAGCCAAGTACTGAGTCCCTGTCACATGCAGGAGACCAGGATGGAGTTCCGGGCTCCTGGCTTGGCCTGGTGCAGCCCAGGCTGTTGCAGGCATTGGGGAGGGAATCAATGGACAGAAGATCTCTCTGTCTCCCCTTTCTGCCTTTCAAATAAAATGAAAATAAAGAAATAAAATTGTTTTAAAAATGAACAATTCAGTAAAATTCCAGGAAAAATGCCGGGAACAGACCCCGCAGCCCCAGAGGCAGGCAGAGACAGAGCCCCTGGGCAGGCAGGAGGGGCAGGAAGGGGGCCGCCCTGTGAGCATGTGCTGCAGAAGTGGCTCCATTTCAACAGTTTGAAAGGTCAGATGCTGACATGACAGTTGCTGAGCCTGGGATGCAAACACACGCAGGAAGCGTTGTGCAAGTGAGCTCTGACACAGGGCTGCCTCCTATGTGGGCTGCTGCCTGCCACGCTGGCACGGCCTCCCCACTCCCCCAGGGGCCTCCCGGCCCCATGGCCCTTGGTGCAGAGCCTGGCCACATGACAGACAGCACAGAGGGCGGGCGAGACACGCTGAGCTGGCAGCTGAGGACCAGGCCGGGCCCAGCGCCAGCCACCACCAGCTGGGGGACTTCTCAGAGCAGGTACCGTGACAGCTACCCAAGGGCCCGTGACTTTTCCCCCACAGTGCATCTCTGGCACTGCACAGCCCCATCAGCCTTGGATGACCTCTCCCTGTGGGGAGGCACCAGGGGCACATGCAGCTCCCCAGACAGTGAGCGAGCCTGTGGCTAAACTGTCCCAGTGACCACGGAGCCCACCAGCCATCCAGGAAGGACTCCAGCCCGACTTGTCCCGGGCTCTAATGGAACCCAGGTTCTGATGGCAGGGGCCGAGTCCCCACCCTCACAGCAACCAGTTGGGACTTCCTGTGAGCCCTGTGCCACCCTGGGTGGCCTCAGCCAGTGACACCCTCTGTGGCTTCCTCCTCCCCTCCCCAGGGCTGGCCAGCACACAGGCCCAGGGCACTTCCTCGGGCGCACCAGCTCCAGGCCTGACAGCCAGATGGCCTTCCTCACTCCCCGGCCTGTAGAGCAGGCTGCATCCGGGGGACCCCGGGCGGGCAAGGGTGCTGACCCGGGCAGGCAGGGCTTCCTCCTCCCAACATCTTAGGAAACAGTGGAACTTAGACACTGCCCGCCCCCAACACACGCACACACAGAACCCCCGACATTTCTAGCTCCCTGGTGGCATCTCCCCTGGTTTGGGACTGATTGGTTAGGCACCAAATGCACTTCTACCACGAGCGCTCCCTGCAGACCCACCACACCAGGCCCCTCCAGGACTCATCCCATCCAGAGCGCGGAGTCCAGCAGGCAGAAGTGGGCTCATCTGGTGTTTCGTGGTTGTTCAAACTCGGTATAGATTCCTGCTGCCTTTCAGTGACTTGCAAGGGCTCAGATAATGAGAAGAAAATCATACGTGGATGACGAGCCTGGACGGCTGCCACCTCCCTCTCCTCCTCCACCCCTGCTTCCTGTTAGGGAAGCTTCCAGAATAGGCAGTGTTCCTGGTGCAGACCGTAGCTGGGGGCCTCCCAGAAGCTGGACAGTATACGGTGGGGACAGTGGCAGGGCCACCAGGCTAGAACTCCATGTTGATCTCAAAGTATAACACTAAAGAGAGGTCTTCGACCATGAGGCCAAGCAAGATCTAAGACTCTGCAGGTAGAGGAGGCCAGGCAGACATGCTGGGGCTTCTTCAGCAGGTGCCTTCCCGTTAAGTCCGTCAGAACAGGGTCTGCTCGGGGCAGAACCAGGCTGCTGTCTGAAGACAGCACAGGCGAGAAGCCAGCCTGAGCTTCAGCACAACACACAGCCAGCGCCAGCCACCGGTATTCAGAGGCAGAGGGATCCCAGGGCACCTTGATACCCCCAAGGCTTAACCCCACACCAGGTCCAGAGCAAACATCCTCCACAGAGCCTGACAGCCCCTACTGGAATGAGCTGATGGCCTTGCCTCTCCCTGCGCTCCCATTTCTATAACATAAAACAGCCATCAAGCCCTAACCTTGACTTCGGCTGTAAGCCACATGGGACAGCAGCTGTCCATGGGAGACGCTGACCAATGGCAGCCATGGCTCTGGAGGCTCTCAGCCTCAAATGAGAAAAGAGCTCACAGACCTAGGCCCAGTACCCCGACTCTTTTCCTTCAAAGAGGACATTTCTTCACTTAACACACACACTCCTGATTGAAGGGTAGTGTTGCTGCTGGCAAGCATAGAGCACCTGCCTTCTCATCAAATGTAAGAGGTCAGTTATTACCCTGTGCCATAGACCTACGCACAGGAGTGGTGGAACGCACGAATCCACTAGAGGCCAGGCTGCAGACGGCGTGGAGGGCCCCTCTGGCCTGACATCCTCTGTCTTCACTCCTGTAGCGGCCACAAACCCCAAAAAGTTTCAAATAACTGTCATGCACCCGTGATTATTAACCGAGTGCTCCAATGTGCTGCCACACGGTGTGAACCTCCACAGGCCATGCTATAGTTTTAATGTGTCCCCCCAAAACTCATGGATTGGAATCTCAATCCCCAAATTCCTGCACTTACGATGCTCGGAGAAGGGACTCTGGGAGGTGACTGCAACGGCTGAGGTCACGAGGATGGGCCCCCGTGAAAGGATTCGTGGCTTTTTTTTTTTTTAAGATTTTATTTATTTATTTGAGAGGCAGAGTTACAAACAGAGAGAGAGAAAGAGAGAGAGAGAGGTTTTCCATGCACTAGTTCACTCCCCAAAATGACCACAGCAGCCAGAGCTGGGTCATTTCGAAGCTGGGAGCTTCTTCCAGGTCTCCTATGTGGGTACAGGGGCCCAAGCACATGGGCCATATTCTGCTGCTTCCCCAGGCCATTAGCAGGGAGCTGGATTGGAAAAGGAGCAGCTGGGCCACAAACCAGCTCCCATATGGGATGCCGGCACCACAGGCAGAGGCTTCGCCTGCTCCAGCACAGCACTGGCCCCTGGATTAGTGGCTTTGTAAGTAGAGGAAGAGAGCTGAGCTGGCAGGCTCCTTGGGTCTCACCACCTGACGTCCTCCTCCATGTACACCAGCATAAAGGCCCTCCCCAGAGCCAGCACGGTGCTCTTGAACTTCCCAGCCTCCAGAGCTGAAAGAAATGTGTTTTCTTTACAAATTACCCAATCTGTGCTATCCTATAATAGCAATGGACTAAGGCCACAAGGACATCATCACCCTCAAAGAATTAACGTAAACTTAGTTAGAAGGACCACCTATACAAAGGAAGGAAATGGGGGGGCGGCACCGTGGCTCACTTGGTTAATCCTCCACCTGCGGCGCCGGCATCCCATATGGGCACTGGGTTCTAGTCCCGGCTGCTCCTCTTCCAGTCCAGCTCTCTGCTGTGGCCCAGGAAGGCAGTGGAGGATGGCCCAAGTGCTTGGGCCCCTCCACCCACATGGGGGACCAGGAGGAAGCACCTGGCTCCTGGCTTTGGATCGGCACAGCACGTCGGCCATAGCGGCCATTTGGGGGGTGACCCAATGGAAGGAAGACCTTTCTCTCTGTCTCTCTCTCTCTCTGTCTAACTGCCTGTCAAAAAAGAAAAGAAAAGAAAAGAAAAGAAAAGAAAAGAAAAGAAAGAAATGGAACAAGCTACAGCATCGATGTTTAGTAAACAAATAAGTCACAAAAATATTAATACTATGCAATTCCACTTACAGGTTCCAAGGCTAGCGAAATTCACAGAGACAAGAGTGGCTCTTAAAGGCCAGTGCTGTGGCATAGCAGGCAAAGCTGCTGCCTGCAGTGCTGGCATCCCATATGGGCGCTGGTTTGAGTCCCAACAGCTCCACTTCCGATCCAGCTCTCTGCTGTGGCCTGGGAAAGCAGAGGAAGATGGCCCAAGTCCTTAGGCCCCTTCACCTGCGTGGGAGACCTGGAGGAGGCTCCTGGCTCCTGGGTTTGGATTGGCGCAGCTCCCATCGTTGCAGCCAACTGGGGAGTGAACCATCGGACGGAAGACCTCTCTCTCTCTCTTCCTCTCCTTCCCTCTCTGTGTAACACTGACTTTCAAATAAATAAATAAATCTTAAAAAAAAAAAAAAAAAAAGAGTGGCTTTTAGCCTGGCACCCAAGAAACCTGGGTCCCACATCAAAGTGCCTGGGTTCGATTCCCAGTTCTGGCTGCTGACTCCAGCTTCCTGCCAAAGCAGACCCTGGGAGTCAGTGGCGATGGCTCAAGGAATTCGGTTTCTGCCACCCATGTGAGAGACTTGGATTGAGTCCCCAGCTCCTGGCTCCTGCCTTGGCCCAACCCACCAGTTGTAGGAATTTGAGGGGAGTGAAATCAGCAGATAGGAGATCTCTCTCTCTCAAATAAAAACATAATAATTATAATATAGACAGAAAGCAGAATGGTGACTGCCAGGACAGCAGTATGGGGAGGGAGAAATGGGGAACTATCGTCGGATGGGCAGAGTTTCAGTTTTATAAGATGAAAAGTGTTCCAGGGATGGATGGCAGTGATGGTTACACAGCTGTGTGAGTGTATCTGAGTTGACTACGATGATTGATTTTACATTATGGGCACGTTATCACACCTTGAGGAAATAAAATAAACGAGCAAGAACAAATCATCTGCTACAATTCTCAGGCGAGCAGAACAGCCTGGGCCTTTGAGATCCCAGGAAGCTGTGGAAGTCCGGGCAGGCTTCCTGGAAGAGGTTGAGCAAATATGGCTGCCCATGTTCCTCCTAATTGGTGCCATCTAAGGCAGATTGAAGCCTGACAGAGAGCGAAGGCTACTACTAAATCCTACAGGAATTGAGGAAGGTCCGTCACCCGGGCACAGCACGGCCTGGCTCACTTGGCCGTGTGACCGTGACTCTGTGGCTGCTCCCACCAGAACCCACACTAAGCTCGGTCCCTGACAGGCGGGCAGCCTTTCCCGGGTGGGCAGGTCCATGAGCAGGAACGGATCCTTTTCTCACCAGAGCGGGTTCTCGCTCTCGAGACGGCTCCGGCCAGGACGAAGGTGTGCTGCTGTGCAGCGAGCCTGCAGCTGCCCCCTCCCTCTCGCCCGCACGCCTGCCCCCTCTCCCCTGCACACCTGCCCCCTCTCTCCCCCACACGCCTGCCCCCTCTGCCCCGCACACCTGCTCCCTCTCCCCTACACGCCTGCCCCTCTCCCCTACACGCCTGCCCCTCTCTCTCCCCCACACGCCTGCCCCCCCTCGCCCACACGCCTGCCCCCTCTCCCCTACACGCCTGCCCCTCTCCCCTACACGCCTGCCCCCTCTCCCCTACACGCCTGCCCCCTCTCTCTCCCCCACACGCCTGCCCCTCTCCCCTACACGCCTGCCCCCTCCCTCTCCCCCACACGCCTGCCCCCTCCCTCTCCCCCACACGCCTGCCCCCCCTCGCCCACACGCCTGCCCCCCCCTCTCGCACGCCTGCCCTCTCTCTCCCCCACACGCCTGCTCCCTCTCTCCCCCACACGCCTGCTCCCTCTCTCCCACACACGCCTGCTCCCTCTCTCCCCCACACGCCTGCTCCCTCTCTCCCACACACGCCTGCTCCCTCTCTCCCCCACACGCCTGCCCCCTCTCGCCCACACACCTGCCCCCTCTCTCCCCCACACGCCTGCCCCCTCTCTCCCACACGCCTGCCCCCTCTCTCCCCCACACGCCTGCCCCCTCTCGCCCGCACGCCTGCCCCCTCTCCCCTACACGCCTGCTCCCTCTCTCCCCCACACGCCTGCCCCCTCTCTCCCACACGCCTGCCCCCTCTCCCCCACACGCCTGCCCCCTCTCTCCCACACGCCTGCCCCCTCTCGCCCGCACGCCTGCTCTGTGCCTCTTCCACACAGGCCCATTTCCCGCCCCACATGGGCGCCACGCAGAAGCCAAGGAGACAGCAGTGGCCGAGGTGACCCTTCCTAGCCTCCAGAACTGAGTGTCAAAACGAGCCTCCTCTTTCTACAGTTACCCAGCCTCCCTGTAGGCACCAAAGGGGGCGAATCCTTTGAGAGGGAAGGGGCGCCGCTGAGGACGACAGCAGAAGATGGCGTGTGGTTGCCTGGGACACAGCAGAGACGGCGTGGGCTTGGGGGCTGGGCAGACCCCAGTTTGAATCCATAGCTTGGGCTTTCTGCCTGAGACTCAGTTTCCCTGCCTCAGTTTCCTCTTCAGGAGGTTACTGTATCAACAAGATGGGGCAAGCTCTGAACCCCAGGCCCGGCCCGCCCTGAAAGACGACAAAACCGTGTCGTCTCTTCTCTGCAACTCTGCAATCCGGGAAGCTCTGAAAACCGAAAGCTGTGCAGCTTCACGTGGTGCTGAACCCTGACTGCAACCAGCCACAGCTCATCCTCCCTCACCAGCTCTTGGTTTTCTCTGCAGAACCAGGGGCGTGCGTGAGGGCAAAACGCACCAGAGGTTAGACAATAAGGCCAAAAGCTCATAGAAAGATGGAACTAAAAAGGAAGTTTACTTGGGTGCAAAAAAACATTTTAAAATCCATGCATAGTTTTTTTCATAATCTGAATTCTCCATGAGCTGTCAAAGAGCGCTGGTGTGCATGGCAGAGCTCCGTGCTGGGACCACTTCAGTGCACCAGCTGGCAATAGCAGCGGACTCCTTACCAAGAAACAGTGCCTCACGTGGCCCTGCCCAACAAGGAGGCACAGCCACAGGCATCCCTGAGTTACACAGGGAGAGCAGGGTTCTGGTCCCACCCCCAAAACCAGTCACGCAGGCAGGCCCCATGGCTTCCTTGGGTGTCAGATTCCTCCCCTGTAAAATGGACCAGATGTCCTCAAGGTTTGGTCCCCAGATCAGTTACACAGAGACCTGGTTACGAAGATACTGGGGGAGCTGAGAAGCCAATGGGAGGGTGACACAACCCACAGGAAAGAAACAGGAAGACGTTTCTACCAGCCCCGGGCTTGGAGAGGAAGTGTTATCCACACCAGAATTCTGAGCCGTCTGGAGGGAGTAGCCTGCCCAAGCACAGAGCACCTGTGCTAGGGACCCTGTCCTGGCCACAGCGAGACAGAAAGGGACACTCTGGCCTCTACCTTCCCCCTCCCCTCCAGCCTCAATTCCTCAAAACTGACTCCTCTGGGCAGAACCCAGACGGAAGCTGCAACAAGGGAGTCTGGGAAATGTAGTTCGCAGAAGACAGACCGTGGCCCTCCAAAGCAGGAAAGAGGGAGGCAAGGACTAGCACTGCCCAGCTGCAGGTGCTGTGGTCATCCCCAGCTCAGAAAGGATTCTCCGCTTTCCTCAGTCTGCTCTGACACTTCTGTTTTACCTGTCGCATAGGCAAAGGAACTGAATTCAAAGTCCGACAGACTGGGTACATGTTGATAAGCCTAGAACGCTCACACGTGCCTGGCCTGGCCATCACTTCCGAATCCCTCCTGCCCCCCAGCCCCCGGGACAGACTGAGCATCTGCCTGGCCCACACCCACTCTGCAAACACCGGGCTGCGCTGGGCGAATGGGAGATGCAGGCTGCTGGGGGAGGCAGCAGTAACAGGTGCCAGCACCTGGAGGGGGAGGCCCACGGTTCCTCTACGAGGGCTGGGCTTCCAGGCAGAGAGCGGAGGCCACTGTGGCCCAGTGGGCGGGGCCCTAGATTAGGACTGAATTGCTCTTTGTTGAAATCCAGCCCAACCTTGCGTGACCTGTGACCTGCTTTACGGGATGAAGAAGGCATGAGTAAGCAGGGCCGGGGGACTCTGAGGATGAATGAACGGCCATGATAATGCCTGGTGTTCACGCGTGCCTGTCCTCCAAGGCTTGCTCCCACAGATGACTTCACTTGGCCTTGAACTCACGCCCGGGAAGGAAGGGAGGGACCCTTATCCCCATCTCGCAGAACCAGAGAGAGAACCCAGGTGCTAGAATAGACAAGAGCCAGCACAGCAAGTCGGGCTGGCACCAGATTCAAGGCCACCGGAGGGCCGGCCCTGGCCTGTGCCACTGGACCACAGGGAACCAGTTACCGCACTGCCCTGCAGGCCATGACGTGGTCAAGGAGGCTGACGCTGTTTGCAGAAAGGGGAGAAAGAACAACAGAGAAGAAGAGGGAGCAAGGTGCTGGCGCCACGGTGCAGCAGGTGAAGCCACATAGAGCGCTGGTTCCAATCCTGGTTCTTCTGCTACCAATCCAGCTCCCTGCCAATGCACCTGGGAAGGCAACAGAGGATGGCCCAAGTGCCTGGGTCCCTGCCACCCTTGTGAGGAGTCCTGGATGGAGTTCCAGGCTCCTAGCTTCAGCATGGACCAGCCCTGGTCATGCCTGCCACTTGGGGAGTGAACCAACAGATGGAAGATCTCTTTCCCTCTGCCCTTCAAATAACTAACTAAATGAATGAATGAATAAAATACTCTTTAAAAAAAAAAAAAAAACAGGGGAGGAGCAGGAGAGGGAGCAAAGGGAAGAGGGAGGGAGGGGGAGCAGACACAAACAGACAGGCAGGCGCTGAGAGTCCTAAGGCTTCAATAGCCTTCCATCCTCACCCAACTTTGCTGGAAATCCACCAGGACTCTCCGGGCAGCAGAATCCCGAGCCACTCCCCTGCACTCCCATTATCAGCTGGCCTTTTTCCACCCCTCAGGGCCCAGTTTACGACAGCTACAGTTTTGTTCCCTGTTCTAAAGGCGCTATTGTGTGAGGTGGGAGCAGAGATACTCCTGTGGGTGGGTGAGCTGCAGCTCCTGCCGCTGATCGGAATCTCAACGTTGGAATGCTTTCATGTGGCCGGGGCTTGCGAGGGTCCTCTCTTGCCACCCACAGCAGCGCATCTGAGCTCTGGCTAAAGACAAGCCCTTACGGCCCCAGCACCGGGCCGATGTCACTGAGCAGGCATGTTGAGGGCTGGGAAAGATGTGACTAAGGAGTGTGGCTTGTGCCAGCCTGACCCCCTCGGCTGCCTCTCACAGTCACGTTCCCAGCCGCACGGACGCGTGGGGGTTTCCGCCCGCGTCGCTGGCTGAGGATGATCGCCTCCTCTTGTTTAGTATCTCAGCGTGCACATCCAGATCCGGGAAGGGCGGCCAAATTCCGCTTTTCTCATTTTTCGCTCAGGCAGAGCAGTGCCCGGGAGCCTGGGCCGTCACACCTTCTGCACGCCACAAACCAGCAGCACTCTGCCCTGGGTGTGCCCGCCTCCGTGTGCCACAGTGGAAATCCACTCGAGCTGCACACCTCCATCGTCACAGATGCACAGCAGGCAGCGACAGCAGTGCGCCTTGCAGGGTGTGTAGGGGAAATGAATACTTCAGTTAATGCTGTTTCTCTTGGTCCCCAGAGCCGGTAAACAAACAAGCTGTCCTTGGAGCGTGCAGCTCCCTCTCAGCATCTTCCTGTTCCCTGCGTGTCCACAGCGAGGCCAGCAGGCTGCTCCTCGGGCTCTGTCCAGAGGGGGCACTCCCGGCTGTAGCATTCGGAGGACGCCAAGTTATCGATGGGGACAGGTGCTCACAGTCAGCATGGCTCCTCCCCCACCCCCAGCCTTATTTCACTGTTTCTGGAAACTTCTTGGTCTGGAAAGGTATGCCTCTGGCTCCTCCCGGGTCGGGCTGGTGTGGAAACACCCTGCTCCGAATGTGCCGAGGTGTGTTGCTAAATTTAATTGCCAGTTTCCATGCCATGTGATGGTGTGTGACAGGCCAGCTCACCCTGGGAGGTAGCCAAGGGTTTTAAGCGAATGCTCTGTGACGGAAAGGATGATAAAGGTTCCTATTATTCACCAGCGAGCCTGGAGACGGCGCGGGTCTGGTCTGTACAAAGGAGCCGTGGTGGTGTTAATCTCACGAGTGCTGTCCCTGCAGCTCGCTGTGGCTTCAGGGATCCGTGGGAAGGCTCCAGCCCCATCGTCAGGGGACCTCCGCCAGTCCCCTCTGTCCAAGGTCTCTGTGACCTTGGGACATAAATAGCTTGTGGGCAAGCCTCGGCTTCCCCATCTGGAGAGAGGAATGGCTGACAGATGGGGAGGAGCAGCTGATGCTTGGAGCATGTGACACTCCCAGATACGCAAAGACGTTTCGAGTGACGGCGTCTGCAGAAATTCAAGAAAAAGCCATCCAAAGAAAGCAGCCTTTTTCCTTTGAGATGCCAACAGGAAGAGCACGGTGTTGCTGCTTGTATGGGCGAGTCCGCCCCAGAGAGCACCGAGCCCCATATATACCCGTATTATCTTTTTTCCCCTACACATACCTGCCTGTGATAAAGTCTAAATTAGGTACAATTAAGACGATCAACAACCACTGATAATACAATAAAATACTTGTAACAAGATACTATAATAAAAGTTAACTAAAACCTGTGGATTGCTTACTTCTGGAATTTTCCATCGAACACTTCTGGGCCTCGGTTGAGCACTGGTAAGCATACTGTCCTCGATTACTTCCTGGTGCGGCTCTCCAGTCAGCCCGTGCTCACTCACTGCCTTCCAAGGTCACTCCAAGTGCGGTGTGAGCAGCAGCAGCCCCCCCGCCCCCCCCCCGGGGGGGCATGTGAGAAGTGCAGACTCAGCTGCCTGGGGTCGGCAGGCAGAACCCCAGGGTTTCCCAGCCACGACTCTGGGAATCTGCATTCCGAATAAGCTCCCTGGTGACGAGCATGCTGCGGCCCAGGGGCCACACTGGAGCAGCAGCTCTCTGACCAACCGCTTAGTGGTAACTCGGTTCCCAAGGTGCTGGAGTGCATCATCTCTCTTCCTCGCGTGCTCCGGCCTGGGCGATCCCTGGAATCGCAGCCCTGGCCGCTACGCGTGTCTTAACTTCTGGGTGTCCAGTTATCCTTGATCCCTCTCTTGACTTCAGCACGCACTGCTTTATCTGCCTTTAACCAGTAAGCTCTGCACTAGACGTGGAAAACCAGGCAGTTCTGGGCAAAGAGGACAAGACTTCCTGAAAATCCTACTTCTTCCGCCCACGGAGCTGCTCCAGAAGTCCACGTGTGTTTTCCACTAGAGTGATACGACTGGCCCATAAGGAACTAGTTTCCAGGGGACAACCACAGAGTCAGCAAACTAATTCACACAAGCAACAGAGTGACACATTTGAGGAAAACAATCAACACTGAAGAACAATGAATTAAGAGCCAAAGTCAACCCCCACCCTCCCCATCTCATCTCCCACTCCCACTCCCCCCAGAGCTAATGAACAGGGGATCCAGGTGTGCAGCCCTGTGAATGGATGTGGAGATCCATCCTCTGACGATGGATGTGGAGATAAACATATGTTGACATGAGGAAACACACTGCTTGGGGTTAGGGAAAAAATGGGATGATACTCTAAGTACTGTTCCACAATTTCCTTCTATTAATTAATAACATCTCAGAGATCCTTTGAAATTGATAGACTCAATTTCATTCTTCAGAAAGCTGCATCGCTACTTTCCACACTGTGAGTATAATACCATGCTTTTTTTTAAGATTTATTTTATGTATTTGAAAAGTAGATTTAGAGAGAGAGAAAGAGAGAGAGAGAATCTTCCATCTACTGGTGCACACCCTGAATGGCTGCAATGGCCAAAGCTGGGCCAGGCCAAAGCCAGGAGCCAGGAGTTTCACCAGGGTCTCCCATGTAGGTTCAGGGACCCGAGCACTTGGGTCATCTTCCACTGCTTTCCCAGGCGCATGAGCAGAGCTGGATTGGAAACAGAAGATCCAGAACTCACACCAGAGCCCACTGAGGCCAGCATTGCAGGCTGTGGCTTAAGCTGCTGCACCACGATGCTGCCTCCCCTCCCCTGCTTTGATGGTCATCTATGTTCCTTCCAGCATCTTGCTGTTACCAACTCTAACAGATGGGCATTCCCATGAGATGCAATGAGAAGCTGGCCTCTGAAAAGTCGTATCCAATCACATGACCCTCAGCCACTTTGCAAGTGCTTATTCCTAAGCCCTCACCAGTGCTGGTGGTTAGCAGTCCTTTACACTTGCATGATACACTGAGGGTATCTCATGATCGAAGTCTGCGTTTACCTGGCTATTGCTGGAGGTCAGACTTCTCTTCCTTAGATTATCAACCATGGGACTGGCAGTGTAGCACAGCTGGTTAAGCCACCACCTGAGAAGCCAGCATCCCGTATGAGCACTAGTTCAAGTCTCAGCTGTTGTGCTTCCAATCCAGTTCCCTACTGATGCGCCTGGGAGAGCAGCAGCAGATGGCCCAAATACTTGGACCCCTGCCACCTGTGTGGGAGACCTGGCTGGAGTTCCTGGCTTCAGCCTGGCCCAGCCCTGCCACTGCAACCATTTGGGGAGTGAACCAATAGATGGAAGATAGTCTCTCTCTCTCTCTCTCTCTCTCTCTCTCTAACTGTGCCTTCCAAGTAAATGAATACAGTTTTTAAAAAAGATCATCAAGCAGTTTTAAAAAATTTTCCTTTTCTGGGAATTTCTTATTGAGTCTAGTCCCGACTTTCTATTGGGCTGTTTTCCTTTATCTGTGTTGAGGGGTAGGTAGGAGCAACCATCTGGGTACCAAGCTTTTGAAATCCAAGCACAGAGCAGTCTTCAAAAACTTAGTGAAAAATGTATAATGTGGAAAAAAAAACTACGCGTGGATTTCATTAAAAATTTGGCACTAAAATAAACTGATCTTTTAATTCCATTTTCCAACAGCCTTATTGAGACACCCTTGTATGTTAAGCAAAACAAATTCTAATGATTAGAACCATCCCAAAGTGAATGAATTTGAGGTCGCAAACTCAGTACTGGCATATATGAGCACTCCGAGCACCTCAATGTGGGGGAAAACTTAGGCCAGATCATCAGAAGTCAAAGTCAAGGTCAAGTCAAGGACGCAGCTGGTGAACACAGGATTCGGACGGCCCAAATTCGTTTCCCACCAGACTGTGAGAAGCAGCCTGACGGACCCCACTGGGACTCCCAAAAGGCCTCAGAGGAGGTGCCGTGATGGGGCTGAGACCCAGCACTTGGCCTTGCAGAGTATGTAGGTGCTGGGAATCAATGCATGCTCACCAAATTCACCAGCAGCCTGAGTCCCACTCGGGAGAAGCAGGGCCTCGGAGAACTAGACGAACCTTTGCAGTGACCACCACTTTCTTGCCGATACCCAGGGCACCCGAGCCCTCTGCCAGCTGCTAGGTCCTAATGCAACAGTTCCGAACCAGGCGTCTGGTACACCAAGCCCCAGGGAAAGCAACTGGATGACCGGAGCTTGCTTCATCTGGGCGGATGCATTCGGTAGTTACGTTGGAGGCTGCTGGACCAGCTTTTCCCTGGTAGACAATATCCCTTTATCACCATAATGCTCTTGCTCCCTAAACAGACAGCGCCGGAAACAGTCAACAATTCCTAGCTTCATCTTTCCTGTCTGGACTCCCAAGAGGCTCATCCCCGTTCTGTTTGTGCTTTGTGTAGGTTTGCCCACGACCACAAGTTTACCCATTATTTGTTGTCAACCCCTTAATATGGGCTGCTTCCCAAAGATAGCCAAGGGAACACCTGAATACCATCAGTCGTAACAACGTCACAGCAGGGTCAACCCCCACATGCAGTAAGTATCAGAGTACTGATCTCAGTCCCAGCTGCTTTGTTTCTGATCCAGTTCCCTGCTGATATGACTGGGAAAACAGAAGATGGCCCAAGTACTTGGATCTCTGCACCCACCTGGGAGACCTGGATAAGTTCCTGGCTCCTGGCTTCTGCCTGGCCCACCCCTAACCATGGCAGTCATTTGGAAAGTGAACCAGTGGATGGAAGATCTCTGTCTTTCCCTCCCTCTCTGTCACTCTTTCAAATAAATAAAATCAATCTTTTTTTTTTTAATGTGTGAAGCCTGCAGGGGTGCAGCGTCTCAGCCCTGGCTCCCCACCTACCAGCCAGGTGCCCGCGTACGGGACCCCCTCATTTCTCTAAGGCTACTTCCACAGAGGTAAAAAAAAAAAAAAAAAAAAAAATCACAGCACCCACTTCTGGTGAAAGATCAATGACCGTGTCCAAAAACAAAACCAAAACCAATTCAGAAGACCCAGAGTGAACCCTGTCGTCAACCACAGACACGAGGTGACGACCATGTGTCAATGCAGGCTCATCAATCACACCGAATGTGCCACTCTGGGGGGCTGCTGGTAATGGGGGCGGCTGTGCATGGGTGGTGGCAGGGCTTATTCGGAAATTTCCGTGACTTGTTCTTAATTTTTCTGTGAACCTAAACTGTTCTTTTTTTTTTTTAAGTTTTTTAATTTTTTATTTATTTTTTTTTTTGACAGGCAGAGTGGACAGTGAGAGAGAGAGAGAGACAGAGACAGAGAGAAAGGTATTCCTTTGCTGTTGGTTCACCCTCCAATGGCTGCCACGGCTGGCGCGCTGCGGCCGGCGCACCACGCTGATCCGATGGCAGGAGCCAGGTGCTTCTCCTGGTCTCCCATGGGGTGCAGGGCCCAAGCACTTGGGCCATCCTCCACTGCACTCCCGGGCCACAGCAGAGAGCTGGCCTGGAAGAGGGGCAACCGGGACAGAATCCGGCACCCCGACCGGGACTAGAACCTGGTGTGCCGGTGCTGCAAGGCGGAGGATTAGCCTAGTGAGCTGCGGCACCGGCCATGCTGGTCTCTCTTATAAAGCCACCAGTACTCAGTCCTGGGGCTCCACTCTGCTGACCTCATGGAATCCTACTCACCTCCCAAAGGCCCCGCCTCTGCAATGCCAGAATCCCATTATGGTTCCACTCTTAATAACCCACAGTGGGGATCATATTTCACCACAGGGACTATAGGAGGACATGTTCAAACCATATCCAAGCCATAGCAACCTGATATCTTGCTCAGACCCTGGAAGGCCTGGCACCAGCCTAGCTCTTTGTTATCACAAGGTAAGAGCTTAAGACCACCATGGAGACCTCAGGATGAAGCCCACCCTGTGAGAGGCAGACAGAAACAGGGCCTTGGTGACTTACGTCAGCTGCTGGAGTCTCCAACGTTGAGATTCCAATCAGTGGCAGGAGCTGCAGCTCACCCACCCACAGGAGTATCTCTGCTCCCACCTCACACAATAGCGCCTTTAGAACAGGGAACAAAACTGTAGCTGTCGTAAACTGCCACTTTTTTTTTTTTTTTTTTTAAGGAATAGTGAACTTGATTTTTTTTAAATTCATTTGACCAAGTTAGACAGTGAGAGAGAGAGACAGAGAGAAAGGTCTTCCCTCCGTTTGTTCACCCTCTAAACGGTCGCTACGGCCAGAGTTATGCCGGTCCGCAGCCAGGAGTCAGGAGCTTCTTCCTGGTCTCCCATGTGGGTGCAGGGGCCCAAGCACTTGGGCCATCCTCCACTGCCCTCCCGGGCCACAGCAGAGAGGTGGACTGGAAGAGGAGCAACCGGGACTAGAACCCGGCGTCCATATGGGATGCCGGCACTATAGGCGGAGGATTAACCAAGTGAGCCACGGCACCAGCAGGGGTGCCACTTTTTTTAATCTTGCCCTACTTTCTGGTTCCTGCCATACTTTTGAGGCCCCCATAACTGCCTCTGTAATGGGATGCGGTGTGAGTTATTTGGTTTCATTCCTCCTGCAGATTGTAAAAAATTGTGCACACAGAATCGTGTTGCACTGGGCAGACCCCGGGTAGGCAGCAAGGTTTGGCACGGGCTCATGCTGAATTTGTGGCATTTTATCAAAGATGAGTAACCAGGGCACAACAGCAGACAAAGGGAGATGCCAGCCACAGAGCTGTGCGGGCAGCAGGGCAAGGAGGCTCCCAAAGCAACCGCTGGAAGATTTAGCACCACAAACAGGAGCGTGGTGAGATTAGTATTTCAGCCCTCAGACAAGGCCGCGTCTCAATTACTCTGGGAAAGAGGATCCTCCCGACACAGCACTTGCCTTTTCCATTTTGGTTCAGGTGTCCGAGCTGGGACAAAGAGACTCAGACGGGCCTCACACACCAAAGTCCCAAATTCCGAACTTTCTTAAAACTGCAACGCTTTGGCTCTGAGGACGACAAAGAGCATGACTTTTTGCTTCCCCAAGTTGGTGCGCTCATTTTCCATGCCAAAAACCCAATCCCAGTCTTAGGCAGTAATCCACTGACTGTAGCTGAAACGCGAGGTGTGAAGAGTTCTGTGTTGACAAAGATTTGCATCAGCTGCTGCTGCTAACACAACGTGTAAAAACTTGCTGTTTAATTTTAGCTTTATAAAAAATAAGCGCTTTCCCAAACCCACCCGGGAGCCCAGGCTGTCACTGGCCTACAGGTGGGCTCTGAAATCAGACACTACCAAGAGATTCCATCGCGCTGAAATGTTCAAGGGGAGGGACCGAGCAATCCATCATGTTTTTATGTGTCTTTTAGGTGCGTGCGTGAACTGTCTGAACAAGTATGGAAGTGTCCCAACTAAATGTGTGAGTCGGGTTCTGCTGTGCCTGTCTAAAGCCAGTGTGCATGCATGTGCATGTGTGTGCGTGTGCACGTGTACATGTGTGTGTACATGTGCAAGTGGTCTATATTAAAAAGCACCAGGAAAAAGGTGAAAATAAGACAAAGAGGGAAGGCACCAACCACCATCATTAAAGAAGTTTGAGAGCAATTAGATGATGTATGAACACATTTGCCTTTGTTGCAACAAAACACCCGAGGGATAGAGAAGAGGTTGACTTAGCTCATCGTCTTGGAGGCGAACCTCCAGACAGCATGGTGCTGGCGCTGGCAGAGCCTCCCACCCCCCACCCCCACCCCCACGGCCTCACAGCCTGGCGGATGGCATCGCTGTGGGAGTGCATGAGAAGCAGATCCACGGGAAGACAGGGAGACGGGCAGCAGGGAGGGGCCAGTCTTGCTCTTTTATAACAATCCTCTTCGGAGAACTAACCAAGGTCCCAAGAGAACTACATTAATCCCTTCCTAGGGCCACACCCTCAGTGATCTGATCAACCTTCCACTGGGCCCCACCTTTTAAAGGGTAGCTTTCAACATCACGGTACTGAGGACCAACCTTCCAACACAGGAGCTCTTGAAGGACATGTTTAAACTAGAGCCAAACCACAGTGAATGGTATTAGATTAGTCATTCAACTCACCCCATGTGTAGCAGGCACTGTGCTGGGTCCCTAGAGAGACACGTAGATAACTTAGACACACACCATTCTCAAGAAGCTCCCCAATCTAATGACTACACAAATAGTGGTGACACCAAGCAGAAGAAAGCAGGTGAGAGAGCAAGCGAGGTGCTTCTGTGGCTCTGTGGCTGACACACCACCTGCCAGGGGTCCGGAGGCCATCTGCAAAGGGGTTTGCTGGAACAAGTGCTTCTTTCACTCTTTCACAGGGAAAGATTGTCCAATCTCTCAGGGCAAAGACATATTAAGTGTGTAGAACCAAAAGAACAGACTATACGGATGATCTTATGAAATATAAGGAGAGGGAAAATATTACTTCCACAAGAGGAATGAAGAAAGTTTTTTCCACTTTTTAGCTATAAAATTCACAATGTCAAATGAAACACAGTCCTTGTGAATAATAATGACACGTAAGGAATGGGCTCCATGTTGGATAGGAATACTACTATCCCGAGTGACGCTTCTCCTTTGCCTCTCATGACCACTTCATTGAAAAACTCATCCTGACGTCTGGAGATCAACTGGGCAGCTGAAGTGTCCTCAAAACCCAGGTGCTGAACTTTTAGTTAAGAAGTCATCTCCTGGAGCTGGCATTGTGGCTCTGCAGGTTTGGCAGTCGCCTGCATCACTGACATCCCATATGGGCACCGGTTTGAGACCCAGCTGCTCTACTTCCAATCCGGCTCCCTGCTAAGGCACCTGGGAAAGCAGCAGAAGGTGGCCCAAGTGCTTGTTGGAGACCTGGATAGAGTTCCAGGCTCCTGACTTCAGCCTGGCCCAGGCCTGGCTGTTGCAGCTATTTGGGGAGTGAACCAGGGGATGGAAGATGGATCTCAATCTCTCTCTCTCTCTCACTCCCTCCCTCCCCTACCTCCCCTCCCACCCCCCACCCTTTCCCTGTAACTCTGCCTGTCAAATAAATAAATAAAACTTTATAAAGAAGAAGTCATCTCCTAGAACTGGAGTTGTGGTGCAGCAGGCTAAGCTGCTACCCCAATGCTGGCATTTCACATGGTTTGAATCCTGGCTGCTCTGCTTCCTGTCATCTGCCTGGGAGAGCAGGAGATGACAACCCACTTGAGACCTGGATGGGGTTCCTGGCTCCTGGCTCCTACTTCAGCCTGGCCCAGCACCGGCCGCTCTGACCATCTGGGGAGTGAACCATCAGACGGAGGATCACCTCCTCTGTCTTGTTCTCTGTGGCACCCGGCCTCTAAAATAAATTGAATAAATCTTTTTTAACAAAAGATGAAGTCATGTGCTACAGAAAGCTACCGTGAACCACATTCATTGCTTTGCTGACCAAGGGCCTGCTTTGTGGCAAGGACTCTGGTAGAGGGTGGTGGGTGGTCAGGACTGAATGAGATACCTTCAAGTTCACATTGAGGTGCTGGCCCTGTCTGCCTCTGATCCCTAAATTCTCACAACCCTCTTCTCTGACAGTCGAGCGGCTCCTCCGAATCCCCTGATAATCTGTAAAGTCCTTGGGATTTTGTCTTTGTATGCCCAAAGCCTGGCACGTTCTAACTAGAAACAGAAGAGGCTCACCTTACAGATATTTCTTCTTTATTTGAGTGCTTTATATTACATGATTACACAGTCTGCCTCACTGCAAAACATTTTTAAACGTATTAATTTTTTATTTATTTTTTAATTCGGATTCCTTTTAGGTGTGAATACATTCACATCTTCCCTTCATTTTTAAACAGTTCAATGGCGATTTTAAATGCAAATGCAAATATATTCAACTGGCATGAAGGATCACCATAATTATACAACTCAGATTTTGTAACTCCTATATGTATATGTATTTATTTATTTGTTTGAGAGGCAAAGAGATAGAGAGAGAGGCAAATAAACAGAGACACAGAGAGCTCCCATCTGCTGGTTCACTCCCCAAACGCCTACAAGGGTCATGGGCTGAGGCTAAAGCCAGGAGCCGTGAACTCGACCTCAAGCACCAAAAGGGAAAACAGACACTTTGGGTTCCTATCCTTTCCTTTGGGTCCGTGTCATCGTTTTCGGCATCGGTGGTTAGCTAACGGAGGGGGATGTGTGTGCGGAAGGCATGATGGAGCTCCTTGGTCACTTGTGTTTATTAGAATGCCAGGGTCTTCTTTTTGCATTTGAAGCAAGCCCTGGTTCCTCCTCGTATAATCAACTTTTCATTAAATACCTGAGACAAGCTAACTGTGAAGGAAACAGGTTTATTTTGCCTTTTTTTTTTTTTTTTTTTTGACAGGCAGAGTGGACAGTGAGAGAGAGAGAGAGACAGAGAGAAAGGTCTTCCTTTGCCGTTGGTTCACCCTCCAATGGCCGCCGCGGCTGGCGCGCTGCAGCCAGCGCACCGCGCTGATCTGATGGCAGGAGCCAGGTGCTTCTCCTGGTCTCCCATGGGGTGCAGGACCCAAGCACTTGGGCCATCCTCCACTGCACTCCTGGGCCACAGCAGAGAGCTGGCCTGGAAGGGGGCAATCGGGACAGAATCTGGTACCCCGACCAGGACTAGAACCTGGTGTGCCAGCACCACAAGGCGGAGGATTAGCCTATTGAGCCGCGGCGCCGGCTTGAAACAGGTTCATTTTGCCACATGATTCTGGAGGTTCGAGTCCAAGATTGGGCAGTCCTACTGGTCTGGCATCCGGTGGTGGAGTGAGTGCAGAGGAAGGATTCAATCAGGGGAGCTCCACTCTAATGACCTCATCCAATCCTAAGGCCCCACCTCCAAACACCATAATCAGACTAAGTCCCCACCCTCTTAGTGCCATTCATATAAGCCTTTGGGATCAAACCTCTAACGCATGGGCGTTGCAGGGACATTCAACACCCAAACCAATATCCAAATCCTAGCACTCCCTTAGTTACCCTCCCCTGCCCTACGTACTCAGAAGTGAGCTCAAAGGGCTCAACCCTGTGCTTGCTCTGAGTCTCACTGGACTCCCACGCACCCTGGGTTCCTTGGAATTCACCAGCAGCATTCGTGATGGGGCAGCTGGAAGGGTGGACACAACCGTGTGTGTCCCCTCTGCTCGTGTGAGCTGCACTGTCCCTACGACTCCACTTACAAAACACAAGTTCAAGAACAAAACTGTAAGGAATCCCAAGAGCAACAGCAAAGCATTGAACCTAGCACAGGCCCGTCTGTGCACAAGGTCGTGTGCAAGGTCACAGGCTGCCTGCCCATGAAGCAAGCCCTGATGTACTGAACAGATCCAACCAATTAGATTTCATTTAAGTAACCACTGGGTTGAAAATGCCCGAAATAATTTCAGAAGTTCAATAAAGTGACAATAAAGAAGACAATTTTCCAAATCAGATGGGCTGATAATTTTAAAATGTGACTTATTTTTTGTTTAAAATTCACTTTATTTATTTGAAAGGCAGAGAGAGAGAATGGTCTTTCATCCACAGGTTCACTCCCCAAAGGGCCACAATGGCCAAGGATGGACCAGGCCAAAGCCAGGAGCCTGGAACTCCAGCTGGGTCTCCTATGTGGGTACAGGGACCCAAAGACCTGGGCTGTCTTCCACATCTCTTCCAGGCACATTAGCAGGGAGCTGGAGCAGAAGCAGAGCAGCCACAATGTGAACCAGTGCTCCGACATGGGACGCCAATGTTGCAGGAATGACTTAATCCACTGCGCCTCAATGGTGGCCCCTCATTTTGCATGGCCCTCGAATGATGCTATAAATATCCAAATGGCCACAGGAAAAAGACTCCCCACCCCTGCCTGAATGAGTAGGTGCTGTCCCTGCTCTCAAGAACTCGCCTAGCTGTGTAGACAGATGGCCACAGAGCCATCTTACCAGACAGGCTATGACCCCTGCTGTGAAGGCAAATGAATGCCGTGGAAGCACAAGGGAAGGATTCTGACTGGGGAGGTGGAAGGGTTATGAGGCTTAGATGACTCCAGAGCAGATCCTTAAAAGATGAGCATTTAAGGGGGGGGTGGGGTGGCGCTGTGGCATAGTGGGTAAAGCTGCCACCTGCAGTGCCAGCATCCCGTATGGGCTCCGGTTCAAGACCCAGCTGCTCCACTTCCAATCCAACTCTCTGCTGTGGCCTGGGAAAGCAGTAGAAGACGGCCCAAGTCCTTGGGCTCCTGCACCCAGGTGGGAGACCCGGAAGAAGCTCCTGGCTCCTGGCTTCAGATCAGCACAGCTCCAGCCATTGCGGCCAATAGGGGAGTGAACCAGCGGATGGAAGACCTCTCTCTCTCTCTCTCTCTCTCTCTCTCTCTCTCTCTCTCTGCCTCTCCTTCTCTCTCTGTGTAATTCTGACTTTCAAATAAATAAATAAATCTTTTAAAAAGAAAAAGATGAGCCAAATGTCAATACAGGATGAGGAGAGGACACTCGTCCTGGCTTAGATTCCCCCCAAGACACAGAGCCTGGCGTGCCAGGACACGTTCTGAGAACCGTGCTGTCAGGCAATTTTGTTCTTGTGTGCACAGCACAGAGTGCACTCACACACACACATCTGGATGCAGCGGGTCACTCACTCCACCTGGCCTCTTGATGCAACCAAGAGACACAGTCAACACGAGGTGGGTGAGGCTGCTTCCCACTGCGCGGGGGGGACTGTTCAGAGCCAGCGCTTTTTTATAAGTAGAAGAAGCACCTTCTAAAACACCGAGCTCAACACTAAGACAGTAAATACATAAATATACACCTGCAACATATTCGTTTAGCACTGCCACATCCGATGCGCTGCCCAGGGCTGCGCTATGCTGTGACACCACGGCAGCACAGTCGGCGGTTACAGCAGCGTCAGCACAGACAGACACACGTGGAACGCGCGTGGAATGCTCTGGGGATCCCAAGGCTGTTATGCGGCTCATGGCCGTGCTTTATACAAAAATGAAGGGACTCGGGGGAGGAAGGCCAATCCAAAGATATACTGCGGAGCTTCTCCCTGCTGTGGGTAAATGGAGCCAGGTCCCCCTGGGCCCCTCTGAGGAGCCACACAGATGGCACCTCCACCCACAACCACAGCAGAGGGCTGGCTCTGCTGGTGCTAAGCTTCCATTGATCCTGGGTTGCCGCGGGGCTACTGAGTAACTGCTCAGCCATTCCAGGCTTGCACATGCCTGGAAGGGCTGAAACAGACTGCCCCAGACATCCCATCCCGGTGCAGCTGAGGGGAGGCATGGTGGAGTTACACCTGCACTGCCGGTTGCCACAGCAACACCAGAAACACAAAGATGTGGCACAACAGCCATGCTACATCTAGCCCCATGCTCCTCAGCCTTGAGTGGGAGTCAGATTTGTCGTCACAGGTCCACGGGCCCCACCCTCAGAGTTCCCAGCGCAGTGGGTCGGGAGCAGGGCCAGACAGTATTGCAAACACGTTTTCTGGGAGAGCATTAGGGTGTCTAAAATCACCGCCTGCTCTCTTCAGAGACACGAAGCGGATCAAGCAGGAGAAAAAGTTTCATAAAATGAAGCTCACACACACACACATGAGGGGACATCCAAAAGTTCATGGGAAATAGAATTAAAAGATATGTTTGCTTTGGTACAAAAAATTCTGAAATCCAGGCATAGTTTTCCATAAGCTTTATGAAGTCCCCACCTATACACAAACCTCACATTTTTTTGCACCAAAACGAATTTATCTTTTCATTCCATTTTCCGTGAATTTTTACAAGTGTCCTCACGCGCACACGATTCCAGCAAAAGCAGACATCACATCAACAGACTCACTGTGCATCCCCGTGGGCCCATCATCACTGACGGCCGACAGAGGAGAGCTCAGCCACAGACCTTCCAGGGAGGTTGCAACACCCAGAGTGAAGCAAAGCCTGCTGCCGGTGGTCCTGTGGTGCGCTAGCCCCTCCTCACTCACACCCTCCCGCCGACCTCCCTGGGTCAGGAGGCCGAGGTGTGTGGACTGGACTGGACGGTCCGGATCGGCCAGCTGGAGGCACCACCAGGACATGAAAAGGTGAGGGAAGACAGGTGTCCGAGGGCCACTCTCCCAGCTGCTGCTGGTGGGCTCCTGCTGCAGGCTCCTCCAGGACAGTGCACATCTTACCAGAGCTGACAACCTGCCCCCACCCTTCACTGTCCTTCCAGCCTCTGTTCCTGGCCCTGGGTGCCCTCACATCCTGGGGTTGTTTCCCTTAACTCAGCCCAAAGTGCCTCATTAATACTATTTTCAAGGGTGGGCCTTCAGCATAGCAGGTAAGACACCATTTGGATGCCTTCAGTCCCACCCACGTCAGAGTGCAGGGTTCAAGTCCCAGCTCTACTCCCAACCCAGTTTCCTGCTAGTGTGCACCGTGATGGGTCCCTGACACTCATATGAGAGACCTAGATTGAGTTCCAACCTCCCAGATTTAGGCTGCTGGAGGCATTTGGGGAGTGAACCAGCAGATAGTAGATATTCCCCACACCCCACCTTCTAAATACATTTTAGAATTAATTAATTAAAATATATATTCTTTTCAGTTCAACCATCTTCTTTCTACCAGAATCCCAACTCCTAGCAGTATCTCAGGAGAAAGAAATTTAGAGCTAGGCAAAGCTATGTAAGTAGATCTGTATTTCGGAGTCCTTTGGCATGAAAAATCACCCTGAGAACATTTTGGTTGGTATGGAAATCTTCAGACTTAACTTCAGGGTAAAATGAAATATAAAAGGAATAAACATGTGATATATAAAATAAACCAAGGCTTCAGAGTGATTGTAGCAATTAAGGATACACCCAAAAAGCAAGGGGAACTTGATAGAGATGAATTTTGCCTTCAAATCCTGAGGAATTTGCTATAGGCAAGGGAGAGGCCCCAGAAGTGCTAACCTGTGCTATATAAAACTCCCCCCATCTCCACACACACTGCGAACACAGAATACTGGCAGGAGAAAAGAAAGCGCGATTTCAGCTGTGGACATGAAAACGTTCAGAAGCATCTTGGGAAACAGGAGATAAGATCAGACCAGAAATTAAATAAGCAGAGAACACACTGATAACGCAACGTGTTGCAATCGGTTTAAAGTTCACATCTTGCTTGATGGATGCCTCCATCATGACAATCAATCAAAAACCCAGGGCTGCTCAGCCCATTTTTACTTCACTCCACGGCACTTCCCAGCCCCCTCGAACCCTGGTCCCAGCCTCGGCCAGGAGCTCTGGGCCCAACATCTGGAGAACACAGCACTGTCTGTGCATCTGTCCTCACGGGTCCTGGGGAAGCCGGAGTGCAGAGGAGCGCCTAAGGTCTCCGGCCAGGGTGGCCGCCCACCACATCGCCCCGGACCTTCCCCGGGAGGTGCTTTACATGATGCAGTAGGTTTTTTCCAGTAAGGGAAGCTTTTGCTGGAGCCTTGAAGCTCTTCTAAAAGGCCCTCTGTTCTTTTATGCTCTGTTTACACTGTGCCCTGTTGTTTTCCAGATTGCCAAGGTTAAATCCGGCACCCCTATTAAGGCCGGTTGAGTCCTTGAGAATTTCCAGCTTCTCTGCTAATCCCACACGTGTAGGGCTTTTCTTCGAGCTGGACAGGGATGTGGGGCGAAGCACGTGTGCCAGAATTTCCCCCGGGTGATAATGTAAGAGGTGGTCTTCTCCTTCACGGTCTCACCAGTGCACTGTCCCAGTTTATTGGTTACGCGCTTGTCTCTCATCTCCCACACAGTCAGTATTTGTGAGCACCTACTAAGTGTGAGGTGATGCATTAGCTATGATGATTTGGTGCAGTCTCACTTCTCTACAGATGAAGAAACTGAGCTCAGAGAGGTGGAGAGACTTAGTCAAGATCACAGAGTTGGTAGGCAGCAGAGGTAGGATGTGAATCCAACTAACTTGCTTGCTCCTTGGTCAGACACGGTTGGTTTTGGCCAAGGTGTCTTTGCCCTCCCTGCCCTCAGGGGTCACTTGGCAATGGCCAGACACATTGAGAGGATACTTTTCATATCCCAGGGCAGGGCAGAGGTCCAAGATCCTGCTAAACACTCTGTACAAGACAAAACTATGCTGTACATGACAATCCGCACACCAACGAAGGAGGCTTGAACACCAATGGTGTCCACGCTGTGAGACTTGCTCTAACCACTGTGCTATATGATATGATAATCCTGCTGGCTTTGATTATATAATCTGTTTGGTGTCTTTGTCAGAGGAGATTTTACTATCCTCTTTCAGACTTACCCTCCATCTAGTAGAGTGAGAAGGTTCTGCGCTTCCCTCCAGTTTCCATCACACCTCTTTTCTTCCCTGAGTTGGAATAAAGGCTGAGAGCAGAGGGACACACTTGATGTCCAGTGATGGGCTATCTGGTAAATACACCCAGGTAGCTTTACAGATTTTCTTTTCTAATAATCATCGGAAACTGAAGAGGGAAAAGAACTCTCTTACGGCTCCTGTGACTCTTCCCATAGGTCGAAATCTGATAGCAACGCTACTGCAGATTGAGCCAAAGGCAGGGCAGGGCTGCAAGCTGTCTTTTCAGATTTGAGAAAAAAATCTTTGATTCCCAGAGTTTATTTGGGGAAATTCGAAGGTTGGCTCATTTGCGCTGGCTTTGGGGACCAGCCAGGCAACAGCAGCACCTGTGTTTCAGGATCTGGTCTTTTCCTGTTCCCCAGATCCAGTCTCATTTCTCTGAGGTTCACACACCGTAGAAAAGGAGCAAGACTTGTTTCTTGGGTTGCTTAGGAACTAAAAGGGTGCAGGCAGTTTACATAAATTTCTTAAAAGATCCCACACTACCTGCTCCTCTACCTCCCCCCCCCACATATGCAAATGAAACCCAGATCAAGTTTGGGAACGTCTAGAAGTGTAGAGTGGAGAAAGGTTCGGAAAATCAAGGTTGCCCATGAGTGTACTGATATAGTACAGGACAGAGAACGATGGAACAGCTGACAACCTCCAGTGTGGCCTGGGCTGGACGTGCAAATCTGGTGAGGTCAACACTTGATGAGCAGAACATCTGGAAACATGTCTGTGTGCCCACTGCTGAATGCAATGCCCAGCCTGAGACGCGCCGTGGAGACAGACACAGCTGGGCAGTCCTGACACCACGGGGACAGCCGCCCTTCCACAAGCGTTGGGCGCTGCGAGGCCCAGCCTCCGAGACCTAGGCCATCCTTGCTTGCTCAGCTCAGAACCAAGACGTGCAGTGCATTCCAGTCCTTCATGCAACGTCACCAAGCAAATGATTCCCCTGGGGAGTTGTCCAAACACAGATGCTGCTGTCGTGCAGCGCGAGATTCTGCATTCCTGAGAGGCTCCAGGCAGTGCTGGTCCTGCTGGTCCTCAGACCTCACGTTTTTCTTTCTAAAGATTTACTTGTCAAGTCGGCGCCGCAGCTCACTAGGCTAATCCTCCGCCTTGTGGCGCTGGCACACCGGGTTCTAGTCCCAGTCAGGGCGCGCCAGATTCTGTCCCGGTTGCCCCTCTTCCAGGCCAGCTCTCTGCTGTGGCCAGGGAGTGCAGTGGAGGATGGCCTAAGTGCTTGGGCCCTGCACCCCATGGGAGACCAGGAGAAGCACCTGGCTCCTGCCATCGGATCAGCGCGGTGCACCGGCTGTGGGGGCCATTGGAGGGTGAACCAGTGGCAAAAGGAAGACCTTTCTCTCTGTCTCTCTCTCTCTCTCACTGTCCACTCTGCCTGTCAAAAAAAAAAAAAAAAAAAAAAAAGATGTACTTGTTTATTTGAAAGGCAGAGTGAGAGAAAAAGAGAGGAGAGATCTTCCATCTGCTGGTTCACTCCCCAAATAGCCACAATGGCCAGGACCAGGCCAGGTGGAAACCGGCAGCCGGGAACTCTATCTAGGTCTCCTGAGTGGGTGGCAGGGGACCCGCCACTTGAGCCATCTGCTGCTGCGTTTCCAGGCACTTATCAGGGAGTTGGATCAGAAGTGGAGCAGCCGGGACTTGAACTGGTGCTCAGATGGGATGCCAGCACTGCAGGCGGCAGACCAACCTGCTGCTCCCTAATGCCGGCCCCTCAGACCTCACTTTAGTCTCAAAGAATTCAGGAGAGAGAAGAAAGAACTCCAGACCCTAACAATAAAGGTTTTCCTGAATACGGGCTCCCCTGGCCCAAATGCCTCCCCACCACATCTTCTCCAGTTGCTGGGAAGCTAGAGAAGTCTTCTGAGACACTGAACCCATCGTGCTTACTCCTGCCCGTTGCTGTCTCGGCCAAGTTCAAGCTCCCAGCTTGAATTTCAGAAGTCCAGGCAGCCTGGTACCAGCTGGCTGGTGCTGCCACCTACGCTTCTCCCTGCTCCAGGTCCACGTAAGTTCTCTGCCCCCGAGCAGCACCAGTGCTTCCACACCTTCGCTGCTCCACCCTCCTTCCTCCCCACCCTCTGACCCCCTCCCTCCAAAGCCTTCGGAAGGCAACGGTTGTCTTCCCACGGCTGTCTGGAACTAACTCTACAATAGCAGTGTCCACAGGTTCACGTTCCACAGTCTCAGCTACCTGCAGTCAACCATGGTCCCAAAATGGTAAAGAAAATAGAGAGTTTGAGATCCTGTGGAATGCTCCGCCCGCCCAGGACAGTCATTCTCCCTCTGTCCAGCATACACATGCTGTCTACACCACCTGTTAATCCCTTAACAGCCATCTCAGTTATCAGAGTAACTGTCACTGTGCCACAGTGCTTACATTCAAGTAGCCCATGTTTTACTTAGTAATGGCCCCCATGTGCAAGAGGGGTGATGCTGGCAATTCGGGTATGCCCCCAGAGAAGCTATAAATGCTTCCCTTACGTGTCATCTCACATCGTCAGTACTGTGTGAGAGAGACTAGAGTCACCTGACTTAATGACACCATGCAACTCTTCTACGTTGTGATTAGTTGTCGCAGTCAGTTTCTTACTGTGCCTAGTTTGTCAATTAAACTTTATCACTGGTATGTATGCATGGGGATAAACATACACGTATAAGGTTTGACACTACCCATGATATCCTGAGGATAAGGAAAGTCTAACGTGTAACACTAACGCCACTACACAGTGAGGTTTCCTTTGAGTTTGTGTGTCCTCCACTACGCTGAATTCTCTGGAGCAGAAACTCCACTTTATGTAGGTAGCCCAACTTCTTCACACAGGACCTGCCAGCTGGCATTTATTATAAAAATATATACCAGCTTCCCTGTGGCTGGGAAGGTCTCGCTCTCTTTCTCTTTCTCTCCTTCACTCTCTCACTTTGTTTTTCAAATAAAATAAATAAGTCTTGGGGCAGTGTTATGGTACAACAGGTTAAGCCACGGCCTGCAATGCCAGCAGCTCATATGGGTGCTGGTTCATGTCCCGCCTGCTCCACTTCTGACCCAGCTCCCTGATAATGCACCTGGAAAGCAGCAGAAGTTGGCCCAAATGCTTGAATCCCTGCTACCCACATGGGAGACCCAGAAGTTGTTCCTGGCTCCTAGCTTCAACCTGGCCCAGCCTGGCCCAGCCTGGCTATTGCAGCCATTAGGGGAGTGAGCCAGCTGATGAAAGATCTCTCTCTCTCTCTCTCTCTCTCTCTCTCTCTCCTCCTAACTCTGTCTTTCAAATAAATAAATAAATCTTTAAAAAATATTTGGGTCATCCTTTAAATAAATAAATAGATTTTTAAACAAGGATTTTGGTTAAGTAAGTGAAGGAATTATGTGTCACATTCATTCCCATCTTTTTCCTCCCCTCATATCCTCTTTTCCTCTTCAAAGATCTTAAATGTTTGGCTTATATATTTAAGGAGCTTTAAGTTAATAATAATAACAGCTAGCTTTTGTAGAACGCTGACCGTGTTAGATACATTTTATGCATTTTACTCTTAAGGCATTTAATCTTCACACAATTTCTACAACTTGATAAAGTTATCTTTGGCATGTATATTTTCATTTTTTAAAATATTTTTATTTATTTATTTGAGAGGTAGAGTTACAGATAGTGAGAGGGAGAGACAGAGAGAGAGGTCATCCAACCACTGGTTCACTCCCCAAATGGCCGCAACAGCCGGAGCTGGGCAGATCCAAAGTCAGGAGCCAGGAGCTTCTTCTGGGTCTCCCACACAGGTGCAGGAGCCCAAGTGCGTGGGTCATCATCTACTGCTTACCCAGGCCATAGTAGAGAGCTGGGTTGGAAGAGGAGCAGCCTGGACTAGAACCGGCGCCCATATGGGATGCTGGTGCTGCAGGCGGAGAATTAACATATTATACCACAGCACAGGCCCCTATTTCCATTTTAAATTGAAGAAAACCACAGCACAGTACAGTCAAGTCACTTGGCCAAAGCCACAGTGAGGAAGTGTTTGTGCCTGGATCTAAACCCAGGAAGCGGATGAGTCTCGGGTGGAGCCCAGTGACAAATGATCACAGCTCTGTTGTGTTCTCCCTTTCACTCCTCAGCCTCACCCAACTGCCCGGGGCCCTCCACCACGTTCTGCGGAGTGGACTCATCAGAGCTGAGCCCTGCCCTGCTGTTTCTTCACATGCGGCTCACAGCCTCCACACGGGTCCCTGGAAAGGTCCAGGCTGACACGGGGACAGGCTAAAGCCATCAGCTGCCTGTTACCACAGTGAAATACCTGAAGCAACGAACCTCACAAAGAGAAAGATGTGGTCAGCTCATAGTTTGGGAGGGTCAAGGCCAAAGTGGGGCAGTCCCATTGATTTGGCCTCTGATAAGGGTGACAGATGGCAACAGCACAGCTTGTATGGGAGAAGGGTCATGTGTGAAGGGGGAGGTGGACAGAGGAGACTTTAATAACCAGCCTCCGAGGACACAGGAGCTCACAGGAGAACTGCCTGGAGGGCACACCCCCAGTGACCTAAGGACCTCCCCAGACCCCCCCCAGGCTCCACCTCCTAAAAGGTCCCGTCACCTGCCAATAACATTACCGACAGGATGGCCAATGTGTGAGACTGCAGGTGCATCTGGAAGGCAAGACACCAAAACTTCACCAGTTAGGTTATGGTGATTCTAGGTGAGCTTTTCATGCTTTGGTCATTTAAACCTGCTGTTACAATTCTATTTCTCGGTTGTTGTTTTTTTATACAGAGCAGGTATTTTATTTTTAAGATTTATTTATTTATTTGAAGGGCAGCACTACAGAGAGAGAGAGAGAGAGATCTTCCATTCACTGGTTCATTCCCCAAATGGCTGCAATGGCCTGAGCTGGGCCACTCCAAAGCCAAGAGCCAGGAGCTTCACCAGGGTCTCCCATGGGGGTGCGTGAGCCCAAGCACTTAAGCCATCTTCCACTGCCTTCCAAGGCACACTAGCAGGAAGCTGGATTGGAAATGGGGTAGCTGGGACTTGAACCAGAACTCTTATCTGAGCCCCATCGCAGGCCCCCAGTGTTAACCATTATTAGCACACATAGGGACATGGCCGGAAAGCTTGAACAAAGCAAATCTTTGTCAAGGTGCTGGGAGTTTGTGCAGTGGCCTTTGCATCTCCAGCCCAGAACCAAGCAGTGCTGCAGGCTGTCCAGCTCACTGGTTCAGGAGGGCTGGAAACATGCAGCAAAGTTTATCACCAGCGTTACGTCCTTGTAGAACGCTTCGGGCAGCAGGCAGGTCTTCAGCACAGGACTTTAACATCCATCCGACAAAATGATGAAGTGCACACTGGTGGTTCGACGTGTCAAGAACAATCAATAAACAATGACAGAGGGTCTTTTCCACGCTCGCCATAAACACTGCTGCAGCCTCTCGCCTTCTTCCTGGACAGCCTCCATCTGGAGCGAGCTTCCCCAGATGCAGCGGGCCACCTCCTAAGTGTCCCCAGATGGAGCAGGCCACCTCCTCAATGGGTATTTCTGCGTGGTAACTGGTGGGGCTTCCAGTTTGAGGGCCCTGGGTTCTACTGGCTCCTTACCTGATTCGGGAGCCAACTTTCAGTGAGAATTTTTTTTAAAGGATTTATTTATTTATTTAAGAGGCAGAGTTACAGAGAGAGGGGGAGACAGAGAGAGGTCTTCCATTCACTGGTTCACTCCCCAAGTGGCCACAACAGCCACAGTGGGGCTGATCCAAAGCCAGGAGCCAGGAGCCTCTTCCAGGTCTCCCAAGTGGGTGCAGGGACCCAAGCACTTGGGCCATCTTCCCCTGCTTTCCCAGGCACATTAGCAGGGAGCTGGATTGGAAATGGAGCAGCCAAGACTCGAACTGGTGCCCATATGGAATGCCGGGGCCACAGGCAGAAGCTTCATGCACTACGCCCCAGCGCCGGCCCCTTATTTTTTCTTTAACATGCTATCGTGGCAGCCGTTGGCTTGGTCAAGCTGACTAGGGGGAGTTGGGGGCTGGAGTATGGGGGAGATCTGGATGACACGGCTGTGTGTGTGCAAGTGGCAGTGAAGAAGGTGGGGGAAGGCTCTGACTCGCCAGTTGTGAACAGTGAACGGGCACTCCCTCTCGGGTGTGTTCTGGGAAGTAACTGTAAAGGATGGAATTCAGTTTTGGATGCTGAGCTGGAGCTTGGCTGAATCCTGTGCTGTACCAAGATGTGAACGGCTTTACCCGCTGTGCCAGGACATGCCTGATGCATGGCAGGTGCTGCGTCCGCGTTTGCTGAATGACTCACCACAGGCCTGGTCCCAGCACGCCTTCTGAACCTAAGTGTGCACACTAACCCGTGAGCATCCTATCAAGGGATGAGCCGGCTATCACCCCTCTCCTGTGGCCTTCCCTGCTGTCTTCATCCACTCAGGGTGCTGTAACAAAAGTGCCTGACACTGAGTGGCTTAGAAACAACAGACATTAATTTCTCACAGTTCTGGAGAACGAGAAGGCCAAGACCGGGGCCCTGGCAGACAGCTGAGGGCTGCTTCCTGGTTTATAGACACCGCCTTCTCATTCCCCGCCCCCCCCCCCCCCGGCAGAAGCAGCAGAAGAGGGGTCTCTGTTGAAAAGGCACTAATCTGGGGCTCACATCGTGGTGTAGCGGGCAAAACGGCCACCTTTATCACCAGCATCCCAGATGGGCGGAGGCTGGTGTTCGGGCTGCTTCACTTCCAATCCAGCTCTCTGCTATTGGCCTAGGAAAAGCAGTGGAAGATGGTCCAAGTGCTTAGGCCCCTGCCATCAGCCTTAGAGACTAAGATGAAGCTCCTGGCTCCTGGCTTTGGCCTGGCCCAGCCCTGGTCATTGTGGTCATTTAGGGAGTAGATGGAAGATTTCCCTGTGTCTCTGTCTCTCCCCCTCTGTCACTCTTTCAAAATAAATAAATCTTTGAAAATAAATAAAAGGGGCTGGCGCCGTGGCTCACTAGGCTAATCCTCTGCCTTGCAGCGCTGGCACACCGGGTTCTAGTCCCGATCAGGGCGCCGGATTCTGTCCCGGTTGCCCCTCTTCCAGGCCAGCTCTCTGCTGTGGCCCGGGAGTACAGTGGAGGATGGCCCAAGTCGTTGGGCCCTGCACCCCATGGGAGACCAGGAGAAGCACCTGGCTCCTGCTATCGGATCAGCGCGGTGCGCTGGCCACAGTGCACCAGCCGTGACGGCCATTGGAGGGTGAACCAACGGCAAAGGAAGACTTTTCTCTCTGTTTCTCTCTCTCTCACTGTCCACTCTGCCTGTCAAAAAATTAAAAAAAAGAAAAAAAGAAAATAAATAAAAGGGTACTAATCTCATGCATGAAGATTCCACCCTCATAACCCAATCAATTCCCAAATTCCCCACCTCTCAACAGCACCACCACCTTGGGGTAGGATTTCAACACCGGGATTTTAGGGGGCCCCAAACATGGGGTCCATCACCCCTGCCCTTCCCACCTCTCCCCTACATCCGCATTCCAGAAGCCACTCTGTGCCTACAGAAGTTATCTCTCTTGGAGTTTCCAATGTCCACCCTTATACTTTCTATAGTAGACTCTTTTTTTTTTTTTTTTTTTTTTGATAAGCAGAGTTAATGAGTGAGAGAGACAGAAAGAGAGTTATAGACAGTGAGAGAGAGAGAGAAAGGTCTTCCTTCCGTTGGTTCACTCCCTTAATGGCCGCCATGGCCAGCACTGCGCTGATCCAAAGCCAGGAGCCAGGTGCTTCCTCCTGGTCTCCCATGTGGGTGCAGGGACCAAGCACTTGGGCCATCCTCCACTGCACTCCCGGGCCACAGCAGAGAGCTGGACTGGAAGAGGAGCAACCGAGACTAGTACCCAGCGCCCCAACCGGGACTAGAACTTGGGGTGCCAGTGCCGCAGGCGGAGGATTAGCCAAGTGAGCCACGGCGCCAGCCAACACCCTTATACTTTCTGTCCTTTCTCACTATTTGATGGAGGTGGTGATAACTTTGGAAGGCTGAAAACGGTATCTGGTCATGGGCCAAGGAATACATATCCATTCTCCTTGCCCTCTTAAGAGTCCCAGAAGAAAGACGTGTGGGGACAGCCCACAGCCAAGCTGTGAGCTGGAATGCAGAGAGAGCTAAACAGAGGGAGAGACGTCCCCAGGTCCCCATCATGAGTAGGGCGCCCATCAACACGTAGCAGTGGTTTACCTTCTACATCTTCCCACAGAAATATGACACAGTGCAGTTGTAGGACTGTGGGGACCTCCCCTTGCACTTCGGAGGACTGTGTGTGATGTCTGGAGCTCTCTTTAGAGGGTAAGCAACTCTCCTGAGTGTGTCACAGCTGTGCCATTGCGGACCCCTTGCCCTGGGAGTGAGGGTGGAGGGGAGGGTTGAAAGGAAGCAGTGGCTTTGCGATTATTCATGTAAGAATATAAATCACGATCCTAATGAATTAAAATGTATTCAGTTGGATAAACATGCATTGTGTTCTGCTGTGGCTTGAACGTGCCTCTCACAAGTTCAAGTGTTGGAAACGTAATCCCAAACTCACATGTTAATCCTATTTGGAGGTGAAGCCTTCTGGAGGTGATCAGGGCCGCCCTGGTGGCATCAGTGGCTTTGTAAGAAGAGTCGGAGCTAGCGACACCGACTCTGTCTCGCCCTGTGATGCTCTCCACCACGTGACGATGCAGCACCACGGCCTCACCAGGATGCCAGCACACGCTGCCAGGATTCCAAGTCTCCAGAATAAGAGAGGAATGAAATAAGCCTCTTTCCTTTACAGATTACCCTTTCTGAACGGGCCATCAAAGAAGGAGGTACCTTTCTCTGAAGGGAGGAGAGAACTTCCACTTTGACTATGACCTTGTCTAAATAAGATCGAAGTCAGCGAACTCAAGAGGCTTCCATAGCCTTGGAAACTCATGACTAGAGCCTAAGGAGATTTCTGACGCCATAAACAAGAGTGTCAAATTGTTAAGTCAACAACAGGAGTCACTGTGTACTTACTCCTCATGTGGGATCTCTGTCCTTAATGTGTTGTCCAATGTGAATTAATGCTATAACTAGTACTCAGACAGTATTTTACACTTTATGTTCTGTGTAGGTGCAAACTGATGAAATCTTTACTTAATATATACTAAATTGATCTTCTGTATATAAAGATAATTGAAAATGAATCTTGATGTGAATGGAATGGGAGAGGGAGCAGGAGAGGGGAGGGGTGCGGGTGGGAGGGAAGTTATGGGGGGGAAAACCATTGTAATACATAAGCTGTACTTTGGAAAATTATATTTACTAAATAAAAGTTTTTAAAAAAAAAGGAAGGAAGAAAAAAAATTACCCTTTCTGTGGAATGTCGTGATAACAACAAGAAAGCGAAGGAAGCCATGTGCCTACTATGTACCACATACAGGGCTGGAAGGAAAAGCAGGAAACAGTCTCCTCTCAAGTGTTCCACACAGTGAGAGGACCCATGGAATGTGTAAGGAGCATACTAATGATGCATACAGAAGGCACTGTGGGATGAAAGATGGGAGCAATGTGTTTCTGCTTAGGGGGTTGGGGTGTGTAGAGCTTGACAAAGGTCATCCATGGTGGTTAGCCCGGTGCATGATGGGAGGAAAGAGGGGAAGAGCATTTTATGCAGGGAACACAGCAAGAGCCAAGCAAGGACATGCAGAAATGCATGGACTCCTGTGGGCATATATCGTAGTTGTGTGGGGTTGAGGGGACTAAAGTGTAGGGTTCACTAAGGAGGAAGAAGAAAGAGGACTTGGAAGGATGCAGCACCCCATTCCAAGTCCAGCCAGTTGTAGCTGGGCTCTCCAGATGTGGAGGGGTCAGGGAACAGCATGTCTGTTTGCCATCTGGGTCAGTGGAGGGGAGGAAGAAGCTGAATCACAACACAGGCCAACCCCTCCACAAAGCTTCCGCCAACCCACTGTGGAGCCTGCTCCACTTCCTTACCAGGAGTGTTACTAGGAGAGTCATAGGCACCACCAGCCCTCATCCATCCAAAGGTCCTAGAGCCCTGGTATCCACTGAAGGGGTGGTTCTGGTCAACCCCTTCCTGATGGCATATGTGAGGGCTGTACCTAGACCAAGACTCACTGCGGTCCAGAGAGCCACCTAGTACAATCTGTCAGCCAGCATGTGGTAGGTAAATGGCACTGCCATTGTTGACTGAAGTTGAAGGTTCTGTTATACCTTGAGAATGAGCCTGCCCATGGAGGCTGGCACCCCCACACCCATCAACTTGGCTCTGAGCATTGGCTTGCGCTACTTGTTGCCCTCCTCAGTGGCTTATTTTGGTGCAAAAATTTTTGAAATCCATGCATATGAGGGGACTTCAGAAATTCACGGAAAATGTACATTATGGAAAAATTATGCATGGATTTCCACCTTTTGCACCAAAATAAATGTATAAATGGCAGTGGGGGTGGTGCAGCGGGGGGAAGCCATGGCTTGTGATGTAAGCATCCCATAGAGGAGTGCCAGTTTGAGACCTGGTGCTGTTTGCCATCCGACTTCCTGCTAATGCTCCAGCCCCTGCCACCCATGTGCAAGACCACGACTGAATTCCTGGCTCCTGGCTTCAGCCTCACCCAGACATAGCTGTTACAGCCAAGAGAGAAATGAACCAGCAAATGGAAGGTATCTCTCTCTCTTTCTCTTTCTTCTCTCTCTCTGTCACTCTGCCTTTCAAATAACTAAATAAATCTTTTTAAAATACAAATAAATGGATCTTTCAATTCCATTTTCCATGATGTTTTTAAAGTACCTGGTAGTCCTTGAATTATGAAGGACCATTAGTGGCCAACATTGTGGCACAGCAGGTTAAGCCACCACCTGCAAAGCCAGCATCCCATGTGGGCACCCATTCAAGCCCTGGCTACTCTGTTTCTTATCCAGCTCCCTGCTAATGGGCCTGAGAAGGCCATGGATGGTGGCCCATGCTTTAGCTGCCACTCACATGAATCTCCTGGCTCCTGGCTTCAGCCTCACCCAGCCATTTGGGGAGTCAACTAGTAGATGGAAGATCTCTCTCCTCTCTCCCCTCTTCTCTCTCCTCTCTCCTCTCTCTTTCAAATAAAGCTTTTACAAAGAGGAGGAGGACCATGAAAGAGCTGTGGTTTACTTGCTTCTGCTTCCATGGGTAAAAGAGTCTGAAGACTGGAGAAGGCAGGTAGTTGGCTGTGGTGGGACAAGACGAGCACCCAGATATTCTGATGCTAAGTTCAGCGCACTTTCCACCAAAAGGCACTGCTTAAAATAAAAGCACATAAGAGGCCAATTACAGAGATAAATGTAAAAACTGCTCAGCCTTGCGCCCAAAGCCCAGAACAGCCCGTGCTGGCTGCGTTGCCTGTTGCTGCTTATGCAGGCAGCTCTTGGCGCGCGTTCAGAGGGCTTGAGAAATGATAACTGGTTAGGCAGAAATCGTTCCAAGAAATAACACCGTGACTTTTGTTCTGCTACTTCCTTGCACTACTACAATTTAACTCCTCTTCTGCCTGAGTTGTGAAATCCCCGAAGGAAGGAAATCAGTAATTTGCCATTTTAAGGCTTATGATAGTTTCACTTTTTACTCCGAGTGGACCAGTCCAGAAATAGAAGGCAGCCCTCAGGCTGGGTACGTTTCTTTTCCCAGGTGTTTGGTTGCATAACGACCACGACAAAAGGGTTGCGCTCCCTCCCCTCCTGTTTGCCAGAGCGCCATCTTTTCCTTGCCTCTTTTTCATTTGTTTTTTTCTACTGATTCAATAGAACAAAACCTCACCTCCAAGAGCTGGCCAGGGCAGCTGCCCCAGGACCCACAGCTAAGGCAGGAAAGGGGAGCCCAGCCCTTGCTGAGAGTGGAGTGCAGACCACCGCTCCGTGTGTGTGTGTGTGTGTGTGTGTGTGCATGCACACATGCCTTGACACGCCTGCATGCATGTGGAGGAGATGAGACAGGGTTAAACTCTTCAGGGCCAGGGGAACAGCATGAGCCAGGCAGACGTGGGCACAGCGGGGCAGGAAGCTACCTGAGCCTGAGCGTCCCTCTGCCACGTGGGCACAGACAGGAACACTGTGCTCTCTCTGCCCGCTTCTCCCACCTGCTTCCTCCTCATCTCCTCCTCCAGTGGCCACCCTGAGTCATCAGTCAGAACAAGAGGCCTGAGGGACAAACCACCTCTCCATCCCCACCCCTGGGGGCTCCCATCATCCGCCTCCAAGGCCGAGCTCCCCTGGCCACTCCTCCTGGTCGGGAGTCCCTCAGATAAGGGACGGCATTGACCCATCACAGATGCCAGCCCCTAGCACATGGCCTGGCACCCAGCAGCAGCAAGCCCGGTTTGCAAAAAGAAAAACTCGATAACAGAAGCCCACACTTCTTCACGCAGATTTTACATCGGTCACCGGAGGGCCTCCTGCCCTGGCGGGGCGTAGACTGAGCAGAGTCTGCTTTGATCTCCAGTGGGGCAGAAACTGTGAGAGCTGTGGGCTCCACGGAACAAACCAGCCATGACCTTCTTGGGGCACAGGGAGGTGGGCTGGGGGCTATTTCCCTCCTTGCCCAGGCTCAATGTAGTGGATCAGCTCTCCCAAGCCTCTACGGCTTCTTTGACATGAGGCCGCAGGGAATACTGCGATATCTACCAAATTCACCATCGTGACCTCAGCAGAGACCTCTGAGAGTGTCCAAAGAGCACAATAAGGAGCAAACCGGAAGTTGCAAGTGTTGTGGCCACGAGATGCCCCCTCTTCTTTGGGTTCTTCACCTCCGCCACCCCTCCACCCCCCGGCAATGGGCAACAGTACCACCTTTCTCCCACCCATCCCCTAATTTGGAATGTTGTCTGGCTCATTTAACCTGTTCTTCGACGGGGGCATTTTCTTACATTTCTGCTTTCAACATTTATTTTAGCATCTGCTGCGTGGGAAGCACTAAACTGTGCTCTCTGGAGAAAAGAAGGAGGGAAGATAGATTCGCCCCCCGAGAAGCCTGTAGTCAATGAATTTTTATTTAGCAGCTATTAAATGCCAGATGCGACAAGAGAGGAGGTTAAATGCACCAGTTAGGCTCCTAACCCAGTGAAAACGATAAGCAAAGAGCTGTACTGCGTTCTAAGTGGTGCAGCATAGTTGGAACGAATGGATATTAGGCATGAAAATCGCTCTTTGTGGAGGACAGGGAAGCCACCACATTATAAGCTTTTTATTGAACTTTTAAGATTTATTTGAAAGCCAGAGAGACAGAGAAAGAGAGAGAGAGATCTTCCATCCACTGGTTCACTCTCCAAATGGCCACAACAACCAGGGTTGACCCAGGCCGAAGCCAGGAGCCAAGAATTCCATCCTGGCCTTCTACAAGGGTGGCAGCGGCCCAAGCACCCGAGTCATCATCTGCCGCCCTCCTACGCGCAGGAGCAGGGAACTGGATCAGAAGCTCCTGTTGCCCTTCCAAGTGCTCTTCTCTCATGTAGCAAATGGGACAAGGCCTCAAAGAAGGAGGCCACCAGGCTTCCAGCACTGCGAGGTCATGGGGACCTCCAGAGGGCCAGCACCAGGAGAAGCCTGGCTGGCACTGGGTAAAAGACCAGAGGGGAGAGAAGACTGACCAGAACAAGGTGGTGACACGTGTCCCCACACAGTGACCTTCGGAGGGCAAGACTGTCCATATAGCACAAGGGTGCTGCAGGCCCTGGGAGCCTACCGCCAGCTCTCAGAGAACCAGCACACCCAGATGCAAGCAGGAGACTTGCAGGCCGTGGTGGGAGGGAACGCCCACTGCTCTGGGTCTCTCTGTGGGGTGGGTAACACCTCCTCCTCCTCCTGGCCACCATCTGCATAATAACCCCCTGCCACTCCAAAGCCCCTGCCACATTCTCTCACAGGCATCTTGGAGCAGATGTGGACGGGAACCTCCTGCTGAAATGACGAATCGCTGTCGAGTGTAGAGTGCGCGCTGGAAAGAGAACCCCGGGCTAGAAGCTAACCCAGGCCGAATGACATCACAGCAGCTCAAGAAAGAAAGGACCATTCATGGCTGACAGGTGTGCGACATTTGCAACTCAGAGGTTTATTAACAACGACAGGGCCCCCAAAGCATTCCTACTTGTCTGTCAAATAAAAATCTAAAAACAAATGAATTCCACAAGTCCTGTCGAATACACAGACACAAGCTGTGGGCCTCAGGATAGTATGGATGTGTATTTTACATTCAGCCCTGTGTCTAACTTGACAAAGATTTCCATGTCACTGTTATGTGCACTGTCAGCTCTCCTGCTTTTTGAAACTACTATGCAATACAGCACACGCTGAGAGTGTTAAAACAATAAATGCAGCCATGCAAAGCCGGGGTCATGTAGCACTCATCCGAAAGCAAAGCACTATGAAAGTCCCTTGGTCAAAAGATTCCAACTGAAGTTCCCTAATGTGTAACACTGAATATAAATTATGAATGTGATTTAATTTTTTAAGAGTTAGCTAAATGCTTACGAGAGTGTTTTAAAAACAAAACAATCTAATGACATATACTTGAATCATGCAAAACCAAGTTGGTAAAGCACTATAAAATACAGTAGAGAATGGTCTGGTCTCAATGGTTGGGTAAAAGTCCAGAGGGGAGAGAAGACTGTGACCAGAACAAGGTGGTGACATGTGTCCCCACGCAGTGACCTTCAGAGGGCAAAGACTGTCCATATATCATAAGACTAGCAGACTCTGGGCAGACTAGCATTTAACTGGTAATTGGTCTTCAGGGTTTTGACCACATTATTCTAGATCAGAAAATAAGTAAGGGTAGGAGTTTGGCACAGCAGTTAAGATGCTTCATGGGACACCCATATCCCATAACAGAGTACTGTGTTCAAGTCCCAGCCTGCTTCCAATTCCAGCTTCCTGAGACTGTACACCCCGGGAGGCAGGTGACTACTCAAGTATTTGGGTCCCTGCCACCCACATGAGAGACCTGGGTTGAGTTCTGATCTCCTAGCTTCAGCCTGACCCAACCCTGACTGTTATGGGCTTTTGGGGAGTGAACCAGCAGGTAGAACATCTCTCTGTGTCTGTCTCCCTCTCTCTCTCTTTCTGTACTTCAAATAATAGAATAGAATATGATATAATAAAAATATAATATATAAGCAAAAATAACAAAGTAACATCACTGCTGTGTTGCTGTGTGTGTCAGGAACATTCTCTTTCTCCTTTTTTAGATTTATTTATTTATTTGAAAGCCAGAATTACAGAGAGAGGGAGAGACAGAGAGAGATAAATCTCCTACCCATTGTTCACCCCCCAGATGGCCAAAACAGCAAGGGCTGATCCAGGCCAAAGCCAGGAGCCTGGAACTCCATCTGGGTCTCCCACGTGGGTGCAGGAGCCCAAGCACCTGTGTCATCTGCCGCTGCTTTCCCCGGAACCTTAGCAGAAGCTGGATCAGAAGCGGAGCACCCAGGACACTAACTGGCACCCATGTGGGGTTCTGACATCACAGGCAGTGGCTTACTCCGCTACACCACAAAGCTGACCCCGGGAACATTATCCAGATTGATCACTGCTTCTGTCTTAATACCTCACTTTCTATAATACCAGTATTTTCTCCTCCAAAAAAAGGCACTGGCACTTCACCCAAACACTCCGCTGTGATGGGGAATTCAGAATAATGAATGGGACTTAGCCCAAGACTTAGCCATAACATTATACTCAGGATATTACAAGGTCTACTACTGGGAGCTTTTTTTAAATTTTTCATAAACATTGACAGTGTTTTAGAAGTTACAGCCACTCCCACTCCTACCTGAAATGTAAGAGTATCTCACAGCTTTCATGCCAGCACTCATTAGGATTCTTCAATCTTTGCTGATTTCAAAAGTGTATAAGCTCATTTGAAAGTGGCATATCATTATAATGTTAATTTACATTTATTTGGGTCTGAGTGGTGCTTGAACACATTTTAGCCATTTATAGCTCCTCTGGGATTTTCCTGTATGCATCTCTAGTCTTTTTTGTTGTTTTTTGGTTTTTGGTTGGGTTTTGTGTTTTGTGAGCTTGGTGACTGACTCATCCACTGTGCAAGTGTCCACTGAGCAGTGTCACATGTTGGGGCGGGCAATGTGAGCCCCAGGAAATGCAGCAGAGGTAGCCCTTTTGCCAGTGGTGTCCAAGGCTGTCTAATTACGTTAAGACACCAGTGGGTCACTGTGTGTTGTCTAATAGAATCACTGACATGACACAGAGGATGGCCCTGAGTGTAGGAATCAGCTCTATTCCAGGCACAGCACTGGGTTATGCTGGGCACTTCTCCCTCCCCCCAAGACAGACAGACAGACACACACACACACACACACACACACACTTCAAGGACCCTTTTACACAAGCCTCCTATACTCTTTCCTCTGCAGAAGCAAACCCCTGAGCAAGGTTGGTCCCCCAAAATTGATGCCTCAGTGTTACACAGAGCAGGAGAGAATCAACGCTTTGGCAAACAAAACGTCCAATCAGGCACAGGTGTTTAGCCTAGTGGTTACGCTGCCAGTTAAGATGCCCCTGTTCCTTAGTGGAGTTTAAGTGGGTTTAATACTGGGCTCTTCCTCCTGACTCCCGCTTCCTGCTGACACCGACCCTGGGAGGACTGGGTTCCTGTGACCTGGATTACGTGCCTGACTCCCTGCGTTGGCCCTGGTCCAACCCCAGCAGTTGTGCATGTGGGAAGTGAACCAGCAGATGGGAACTCATCTGTCTCCCTGCCCTTCAAATAAATAAATATATCAACAAGACATCAATCGATAAAAAGTGGAAAAACAGCAAATCAGAAACTGGTTGGATTCCAAGGCAGCCAGGGGTACAGATTCTGGTCATCAAAGACCTCAGGTGTCCAGTCGCATCCAAGCCGCCCCAAGAAATTCCAAACCTTCTTACTCGGACAGGGCAGGGTCTAAGCTCCCGAGCAAGGGGTCATTTGGATACTAGGGTTCCTCTTGTTCCAGAACCTCTGAGCTCACCTGGGACACAGCAAGCTCTCTCTGTGTGTGTACACGCACATGTGTGCATGGGTGGGTGGGTGTGTTTCCTCTCCTACTCTGCTTCCCCAGGCAATCGCTGTAAGCCACCAGACCGGTGCTAACTCCCCCCAACTCTGATGTGGCTCAGTTCTACTCCCCCAGCCCCAGGCCGGTGCTCCTGGGACATCGGATATTTGTACTCTTCACATGGATGGGACACTCCAGCTCCTAGCCCTGCTGCCTGCACCCAGCCCTGCCAACGACACTGTGCAGGCCCCCTTCACCCAGCTCCTGGTTCTCCCCGTCACCTCCAGCTGTAGCCCCTTACTTTGTCTTAGGGACTGTAGACCGAATTTCTCACCTTTGCATGGTGCAGACCCTTCCTGTCTTACCTCTGTCCTCTACTCCCTCGCTCTCCATGCCTTGTCTCCCTCCCTCTCACCAATTCAGGGCAACAGTGGGTGTGACTGGCGTGCTTGTTGGATCCCAATCAGCAGCCCCTCTCCACGCCACCGACATCAACGACACTTATCTGAGTGTTCCCACATCAGACCCCACCACAATAGCCCTCCCCCAAGTCCAACCCAGCGTCTGCTCTGCCATCTAAGCACAACCTTTCCAAGGACCCGCTCTCCCCAGAGCCATCTCTGTCTCCTAGAAGTCTTCAAACTCCTAATCTTTATTTCTGTGGGGACCTTTGGTTCCTCAACCACCTCACACGCTCTGCAGCCTGGTAACTCTCTCCTGGCCACGCTGCCTACTCAGCCTCTCTGGAATTCACAGCCAGCTCTACGGGCTGACCTTCTCAACCACCACCAGGATTTTGACAGTACAGGCAGGTCTACCACTCCAGTGTTTACGGCCAGTGTCCACTCTAACAAGCTCTCATTCTACAAATACCTACAATTCCCTTCACCTACCATTTCTACACCCACCCTGCATCCTATCCTTTCTCAGAGAACCTATCCCTACCAGCTCAGTCAGAGAGAGGAGGCTCACCCTTTGACACCATCCTCTGGCCACAAGTCATTGAACCTGTGATGGAAACCTACTTTAAGAATTCTGAACAGAGGGACTGGCGTTATGGTGCAGTGGGTTAAGTTGCTGCCTGCAATGCCAGCATCCCATAGCAAAGCACTCATTCAAGTTCTGGCTACTCCACTTCTGATCCAGCTCCCTGCTAATGTGCCTGGGGGAATAGCATAAGATGGCCCAAATATGTGGGCCCCTGTCACCCACATGGGAGACCTGGATGGAGTTCCAGGCTCCTGGCTTCAGCCCAGCCCAACTCTGGCTGTTGCAGCCATTTGGGGAGTGAATCAGCAGATGGAAGATTCATTCTCTCTCTCTCTCTCTCTCTCTCTCTCTGCCACTCTGCCTTTCAAATGTTGTTTGTTTTGTTTTTTAAGAATTCCTAACAGAGTCCATTTTGCTGCAAAACATTGGGCCCCTAAGCTGTACTCAGTCAACCTAAATCGACATGCAGGCCCCTGGGATGGGACAGAGGCCTTGCGCAGTCTCAGTCTGCAAAGCAGGAGGAATGAAGCAGACGTGTCCACGAGCTGAGACAGCAAGCAGAGGCGGGAGTGTGAAGCGCGGTTCCCATGATGTCAGCTTCAGTCGGCTGCCTTGGGAGTCCCCCAACACCATACAACAAATCTGACTTGACTCCAGCTAAGTCGGTTTTTGTTCCTTGCCACCAAAGCCATCCTTGACTAAGACACCTTTCAACACAGCTGCTGGAGCAGCCCCACCACGCACTGTTTCATTCTTTTCTTCCGCCGGAATCTGTTTGCCCGTTTCTATTGATACAGTCACACAGCACACAGAGCCTTATTTTTCCCCTGAACAAATGCTGCCTGGCTTGCTCCCAAAGAGAACAAGCGGCAACCCCATGACTTCATCACGCAACAGGTGAGCCGGCCCCTGCCAACATTCACACCAACTTGTCTCTGACCTGCCTGAATTCTTGGCTGCTGGAGTTCCCCCAGCAAGCCTCCTGACCACTGGGCTAATTGATCAGACACCCAGGAGGGTGCAGCACCTGTGGCCCAGTGGCAGCAGCAGGCATTCCGGCTGCCAGGGCAGAGCTGTGGGAGGAAGACGGGTCGGGGTGAAGTGTGTTCGAGGGAACATTCTTCATCTCAAATCACTCAGAACTTCAGCAGTGCGATTAACGGTCTCCATGGCGACTGATAAGCCTGTAGCTTTTTCAAAACTCCTCAGGACAAGGGTACCAACCCTGGAATTTACCCCCAATCAGCCACAGGTGACATTTCTCTCTTCCACTTTGGTCAGAAGTAAACTTTCTCTTGCATTTTATGACTTTGTCTAGAACATTCTCTCCAGACGAAAAGTCTATTTTTTCCCATGGGGATTTTCTGATTCTACACTATTCTGGTGTTTCTAAAGACAGGAAGTTCCTACAGTGAGTCTGGAATTTTTCTGTCCAGTGTTGCTGTTGAGGTTATGGGAGATTGTTTCATTACGTTTTCTTCATTCCGTCTCTCCTTCCCTCTCCCGCCCCTCATTTTCCGATTAAATCTTAACACAGAGCTGGGCTAGAATGCATCCTGTTGGTGGCACTCCCAAATGAAGGGGACAGTACTGGCCAGTACTGGGTTCTGACAAATGAAAGGTACTTTCCCCTAGGACCATGCACACAGCGTTGAGAACCCAGATCGTGTTACACAGTGACGTCCATCTAGTGTGCTTCCCTGCACCTGCTCTCTGAGCGACCCCTGTTTGAAATACTGACATTTCCCATTAGAAGGAGCAAAGCCATGGGGCCAGCATGGCACAGAGGGTTAAGCACCTTCTGCATTGATGGCATCCCATATCAGATCACGAGTTCAAGTCCTGGCTGCTTCTCTTCCAATCCAGCTCCCTGCTAATGCACCTGGGAAGCAGTGGAGGATGGCCTGAATACTTGGGTTCCCACCAACCATGTGGGAGACCCAGATGGAGTTCCAGGCTTCTGACTTTGGCCTGGTCTAGCTCCAGTTGTTGTGGCCAGTTGGGGAGTGAACCAGGGGATGGCAGGTATCCTTCTCTCTCTTTCTGTCATTCTGCCTTTCAAATGAGTAAGATAAATCTTTAGAGAGAGAGAGAAAGAGGAAGGGAGGGAGGGAGGGAAAGAAAAACTAGAAAGAAAAAGAACAAAGCCAGGTTCGTTCTTTCTTTCTTTCTTTCTTTCTTTCTTTCTTTCTTTCTTTCTTTCTTTCTTTCTTTCTTTCTTTCTTTCGACAGGCAGAATTAGACAGTGAGAGAGAGAGACAGAGAGAAAGGTCCTCCTTCCGTTGGTTCACCCCCAAAATGGCCGCTACGGCCGGCGCTGCGCCGATCCGAAGCCAGGAGCCAGGTGCCTCCTCCTGGTCTCCATGCAGGTGCAGGGCCCAAGCAACTTGGGCCATCCTCCACTGCACTCCCAGGCCACAGCAGAGAGCTGGCCTGGAAGAGGAGTAACTGGGACAGAATCCAGCGCCCATATGGGATGCCGGCGCTGCAGTGGAGGATCAACCAAGTGAGCCATGGCGCCGGCCCCTGCAGGTTCTTTCTGATTTTGATTTTCTTGTGTGGTTGACTCTCAGAAGCAGTAGTGACAAAGTGCACAGGTACAGCTCCTTTGCATGATTTTGCACGGTGAGTGAGAAAGTGGAAACAATGGGGAACACCACTGCCACTACACTTACATCTCAGGCCGTTTTTGTGCTGCTCTAACGAAATACCCAAGACTGGGTGTTCTATAACAAATGAAACGTACTGGCCGGGAAGTCCAAGGCTGAGAGGCCAGCACCCAGCAGGACCTCTGCTGTGTCTTCCCATGGCGGGGTGAGGGTGGGGGAGCTCGTCCTTCTGCGAGGAGCCTGCTCTCAAGATAGTAGTGTCGGAGGCCGGCACCGCGGCTCACTAGGCTAATCCTCCACCTGCGGCGCCGGCACACTGGGTTCTAGTCCCGGTCGGGGCGCCAGATTCTGTCCCGGTTGCTCCTCTTCCAGGCCAGCTCTCTGCTGTGGCCTGGGAAGGCAGTGGAGGATGGCCCAAGTGCTTGGGCCCTGCACCTGCATGGGAGACCAGGAGGAAGCACCTGGCTCCTGGCTTCAGATCGGCGCAGCGGCCAGCCGTAGCGGCCATTTGGTAGGTTAACCAACGGAAGGAAGACCTTTCTCTCTGTCTCTCTCTCTCTACTATCTCTCTCTCTCACTGTCTAACTCTGCATGTCAAAAAAAAAAAAAAAGAGAGAGAGAGAGAGATCATTCCACTCATGACCCAGACACTTCCCATTAGACCCCATCTCCTAACATCACTGCATGGGACATTAAGTTTCCAACGCATGGATTTGGGGGAACACAGTCAAAGCATAGCACGTATCATGCTTGATTTCAGCATAGTGACAAGGTGGCGCAATACAAGGGAGAGGAAAGGCTGAGTGGGGTCACAGACACACTGGGGTTAAGCGGTGCATTGCCCAGGTACAACCTTGCTTCTCTGCTTACCACGGGTGGCCACAGACTGGGTTGCCATTCATTTTTCCCAAAGTATAAGTACTTGGATGTTATTTTTCCATCTTACAGGCTTCCTCCTGCGATGCTTAGGATTATTTTTGTCCATTTTCATTAAACAACTCTCAGCTTTAAGTTTTCAATAGTGTAAATATATATTAAATACTTTTCGTACTGAAACACTTGCAAGAAGAAATAATTTAATTGCAGTGAGTGTGAAAGTTTCTAGCTTTTTTTCACCATTGACACAATTGTTTTTCAGTTAAGGTTTCCATAACCCAAGGCTTCCCAGGAATGCCAAGTACAGCCTGGTTATAAAAGTGAGCAGACCATGAAATCGTAGAGCAGTGTTTTCTGGTTTTCTGGTTAAGCCAGCACTGGTTGTACTGAATGTACAGAGGACAGGCTTAAGAGGCAGAAGACCTGACAACACAGTAGGCACCACTGGATGGGAATACTCCCAACAGAGACCGCCCCTTTTGTGCTAACTCTCTGTAGAGCAAGTCACCATCCTCTCTTTTCTTCAGTAGGACTCCAGGATCAGCTCATTAGGAGGAAGGGCCTTGAGCAAACAAGCCATGTTCCTTCAGTGCAGAATTATTTCACCAGCTTAGAAAGGTATTTGCAATAAATTATCAGCTAAAATATTACCTTTATAAAGGGTACACCCTGAGATTGCATCAGGGAAGGAGGCTGGGTTGTGGGCAGAAAGCACAAGATGGCAAGTGCAACAGTCCACTGGTGCAACACTAGGTGGCTTGGACCAGAGTACAGAGGACGGAGAGAAGCAGACAAATCAGTTGAATGCAGGCCAGTTAGATGACAGTGGAGACTTTCATGTGAGTGCAAGCACAGCTCTCCTTCACATGTTTGGGACTGGACTTTAGCCGCTGTAATCTAAGAGGGAGTAGTCAATTTATTCTGTTAATCAGGCTAAATTCTATACACAGGAAACAACACCATCAACCTGTGGAGTGAAGAGCAGGTTTAACTCTCTCTCTTTCTTCTGCCCAGTACAGCTCCGCTCCTCACATCACTCAGGGACCCCGACTGAAGGAGACCGGAACTCACACCCACCACCATGGTGGGGAGAACCCTGGTGAATTCTGCCCCTTCTATTCACATCCCAGTAACAAGCCACACCTACCTTTTACCAGGTTGGTTTGCATGAGTCAGTCTCCCAGAGAGCATTTAACTTATCAAACCCAGGTTCTGACTCAAAGAATGTGGTTTGTTAAGGAAATGCCCCCAGGAGGGCTCTGTCTACCACGGACAACAGATCTGTTTCTTCACATCCCATTCTACATATATGCTGGGGGCTTGACAAAGTTCACCGAATATGGAATCACAAGCTAATACTCTCTCACACAGGTACATATGCACAAAAGTGTTCGGCCAAAGCTGCAGAAGAAGGAATTAAGTCCTTTAGTGACTCCACTGTCCCCGGTAGGAGAGTCTTCTTAACAAATGTTCCCCAGGGCCAGAGTTGGGTAAAAAACAAACATGGGCTTGAAAATCAAGGAGACTCGCCTGTTCTCAGCTCCATGACGAGTGACTATTGGCCACTCGGCCTCAGCATCCTCACACGTGGGAAATGCACACAGAATGCCATGTGCTATTTTAACACAAAGTACCGGGGGCATAACAGGTAATCAAATGGTTGCTGTTGTTTCATTTTGTCAGCTAGGAAGAAAAATGCTTTGTGTGTGGTGTGCTGTGGGCATGAACTAACACTTTCCTAGGGTTTTGTTGAAAATGTGCATTAGCATTCAGGGCCAGTGCCGTGGCTCACTTGGCTAATCCTCTGCCTGCAGAACAGGCATCCCATATGGGCGCAGGGTTCTAGTCCTGGTTGCTCCTCTTCCAGTCCAGCTCTCTGCTGTGGCCTGGGAAGGCAGTGGAGGATGGCCCAAGTGCTTGGGCCCCTGTACTCACATGGGAGACCAGGAGGAAGCACCTGGCTCCTGGCTTCAGATTGGCGCAGCTCCAGCTGTAGCAGTCATTTTGGGGGTGAACCAAGGGAAGGAAGATCTTTCTGTCTGTCTCTCTCACTAACTATCTGTCAAATAAAAAAAATGCACATTAGCATTCAAGAATTCTTCATCTGATCTCCTTATACTGGGACAACTCTGGCTGCATTTTAATGAGAACAACAGATTCTGCTGAAATATTGAGGACAGAAGATCTGCTCACATGCAACTAAGCCTTGGACTCATGAAAAAATTTTGACTTTAGGAGCTGAGTAGATATTTTAATAGATCTTAAAATCACTCAACAACACATTGATTTACTACTCTCAACGCCTAGCATGTTAAAAGAGTGTGGAACCTATTGTATAAGCATTTAATAGTTTCGCTTAATTTCAATTAGTCTTTTTTAAAGTATGTATGTATGTATTTGTTTGTTTGTATTTAAAAGGCAGAGAGAAAGACATCTTTCTTCTGTTGGTTCACTCTCCAAATGCCCACAAGAGCCAGGGCTGGGCTGGGCTGAAGTCACGGGCTCTGAACTTCACCCAGGCTGAAGTCACGGGCTCTGAACTCCACCCAGGTCCCCCACAGGGCGGCAGGGACCCGACCACAGGAGCCATCGCTGCTGCCCCCCAGGGCATTAGCAGGAAGCTGGACCTGCAAGCAGAGCTGGAACCTGAATCCCGGCATTCTGGTATGAGCTGCAAGCATCCCGAGGGGGCTCCTAATCGCTGTACCAAATCCCCTTTTTTGATTAATCTTTTTATTAACTCCTATTTCTTCTGTGGTACAAGTTACCCCTTCAGTCTCTGATCACCCCTCGTCCACCCAAAGTTGGTTAGCCAGCGTCTGAACTGCCCATTCCACTGTCAGCGGACCCACGCCCTTGTGGGCGGTAAGGTACATGACAAGCCCCTTGTGTAGGATTCTTTATAGTACATGGTTATACCACAGCTGTTGTCAAAGGGATCCCTTGATCCAATGGTGTGACACACAAGGGGTGAGTGCAAATTAAAACAATGCTCTCTGTTGCCAGCCTCCAATTCAGTTTGCTTTAGTTCCTGGACATGCAGAATGAGCATCTAACTATCCCAGCCAAGACCCCTGGGTGTCTGCCAATAGCCAGGGACAGTGCAGTCAACACAGCCCACCTGCCCACCATGGGCCATCTCGGACTTTCTCGGTAGGTGGCCTGTGGCTAGTGCCTGCTTCTGATGTTGTTGACAAAGCAAGTGTTAGTCACATGCTGAGTCTGTGAGAGAGGTAATAAGAAACATCATTTTCTCTTTTGCTCTTGCATAGTATAACTACATTTATCTTGACTTCATTTATATAATATTTCCTATTACAGTTAATAGGAAGTGCAACATAAATAAAAGAAATACAGAATTCCTCCAGCCATATTCCTTTAGAGTTCAAAAATCAAGTGACTCATGGAAATTTTATGAGTCTGGATGACACCTACTAAAAACACCAGAAACGAGGGACCTGACTTTTTTTCCCCTGTCTAAGCTGATGTTTTATTTCGGTCCCTAGTGGTTCCCTGTGTTTGATAATGGCGGCCAGTGTTGTCTGTGGACTGTCGCTAAAGTTTTCTCTGGTTGCTCAGAAATGTGGTCAGTGTGACACAAGGTCCTGCGCCCTTTTTGTCCTTCCCGTTGGTCCTTTGCACAGCACGAAGAGACGCCCAGGATAAAAGGCGTGCGTGCTACCTTAGCTGAGTGCACATGCAGATAAATCTGTGGCTGATCAGGGCTGAGAGAAGGGCTCCTAGGTCAGCTGCCCTCTTGAAAATATGAAAGAAGCACTGTAGACTGCTGGGGGCACGGTGGTGTAGACTGCTGTGGGGCAGGGTGATACAGGCTGCTGTGGGGCAGGGTGGTGTAGACTGCTGGGGGCAGGGTGGTGTGGTCCCGCCAGCAAGGGTGAGGCTCAGAATCTCTTTAATAGGCCCTCAGCTTCTTCACCCACACTGTTTAGCTGTCCAGGCTGTGTCCCTATTAACCCAGGCTGTTAAACCCGGCCCAGTCACTGTTCTCTGCAAAATCAGGCATTGGAATCTCCGCGGAGTGTACATGGTGAGGCGTGCCACTTACCATGCCCCTACAGGCACCATTACTTGAATAAGTGAGACATCTACGAGACCAGTGGATCTGTCATCCAGGCCATCTAGGAGACCTGTAGGATCCCACTGTGAAGAAACATGCCCACCTTTCTTTCTCTCCTTTTTGATCTGGCAGCAGATACAACTTGGCTGAATCGATCGAGCAGTATGGCTTCCTCCCAGGACCACCTTCCCACGTCAGTTAACCTCTTGGAGCCTCCTGTTCTGTACCTATAAGCTGAGGTAAGCGTGCCTAGGCTTCAGACACACAGTCAGCCCCAGGTGCTCTTTTGGCCAAATTTTCTATAAACACAGCAAAGATCCTGCAGGTACGACAGCTTTCTGTTGAGATGAAGAGACAGGATTATAGGATGCCTTCATCCTTCAGGATCTGCTTGTCCCAGAGCCTGATAACCCTGAAAGCCATGGTGCCTGGGGCTGGCACCGTGGTGCGGCAGGTTAAGCCACTGCCTGCACCACCCGCACCTATCACTCCCGGCTGGGAAAGCAGTGGAAGATGACCCTGCCACGCACATGGGAGGCCCAGGTGGAGTTCCCGGCACCAGGCTGCGGCCTGGCCCAGCCCCAGCCATTGTGGCCATTTGGGAATTAAACAAGCAGATGGAAGCACGCTCTCTCTCTCTCTCTCTGTGCCCTTGAAGGCAGCAGGCTGGATTCTGTGTGAACCACCTAGCCATGAGGCACTCGCATCTGATTTGTTGGCAGGTGCAGAACGGTACCACATGGACAAGTGCTTCTCTCACCCATGCTCTGTTTTAACTTCCAGCACCGCTACAGAGTCAAAACCCACAGCCTTGGCACCAAGAAAGGCAGGTGGTCTCTTCTGTTGCCTTGGGGCCTCTGTCCACGGATTCCATGTCTATGGGCCCAACCAATCACGGGACAAAACTATCCAGCCTCAGAAGAGTGCATCTGTGCTGAACATACAGTAGAATGACTACTTTCCTAGCATTTACACTATCTTGGTCACTACCTGCAATGAACACAAGGGGATGTCTACAGGATCTACACAAATATAACATGGTCTTACATAGGGGACTTGAGCATCCATGGATTTTGGTATCCACGGGGCTCCTGGAACCAATGCCCCATGGACTCTGAGGGAGTGAATGTGTGAGACAGGACTCAAGGGCTGGAGCCATGGTGTAGCACATATTTCCAGTGCTGTGGTGTAGCATATAAAGCCACAACTAGGGTACACACCTCCCATATGGGTGCCAGCTCATGGCCTGTCTGCTCCACTTACGATCCAGCTCCCTGCTAAAACACAGCGGAAGGTGGCCCAAGTGTTTGGACCCCTGCCTCCCACGTGGGAGACCCAGATGAAGTTCCTAGCTGCCATCCAGTGGATGGAAGACCTCTTTCTGTTTCTTCCTCTCTGTAACTCTGACTTTAAAAAAAAAAAAAAAAAAAAAAAAAAACGCAGTACTCAGACCCAGGTTTCTCACTGCAAATGCAGATTGTACACCCTGGGATGTCCACTGCTAAATGATGATCCCAGGTAAGGAAATACACCAACATTTTTGCCATGTCATCCCTTGGAAGAAACAAAGCTTCCCGCCCGGGGGCCATGACACATGAAATGGGTCTCTGCCCAGAGGAGCTTACAACTGAATACATATACGAGCAGAAGCAAAACATGTTTTCCCCATACGGCATGCTGCTGAGATCTTGTTCTTAATGGTATAAATCTTTGTAAATCCTTGAGATTGAAAGATGAATTGAAGGAAGCTGACGTGGACAGCAGGAGGCATTTCAGGCTACACGTAGATAATGTGAGAATCCCAGAGTCTCACAACCAGAGTGACCAGAGGGTCCTGCCAGAAGGGTCAGGTGTCACCGCTGCTGACAACTGTCCCTCCCGACTCCTCTCTGAGAGCCACTAAGCCCAGCCAGCCGCTTAGCCCACCTCTGAGCACCCGTCTGCCCTTCCCAAACTGGGCGTGCACGTGCCAACCGGGCTCTGCTGAGACTGAACTTGACTCATCACAGGGCCTAACACCAAGGCAGACACACTCCACCCTTGCTCAGCATTGACTGCACGAGCAAATCAATGAACCGATGCACCTGCGGAGATACAGCCCCTGACAGAACTTCCACCCTGGGATAAACACGCGCGGCATCTTCCACAGCTGTGGTACATTCACATCACCCCCCAGGCAGGTGATGGCCGAGTCAGTCTGTTCAAGCTGGCAGGTGTCTCAGACGTCGGCTGGTCAGACCACTTCCCTCCAGACCTGAGAAACGGGACTGATTCTACCAAGTGGGAAACCTCTGAACTGCTTGCCGAAATAGGACCATACTAACCTGAAGAGAAAGAACTTCCATGAAGCAGCATGATGGCCCTTGCACAGGAACTCTTCACACCTTTCCATTAAAATCCCTATTTCGGTGTAAAGTCTACAAAGTTAACGAGTGTATTCACGGGTGGGTGGGGGACAGATCGGCACAGCTGTGTTTTGTTCTGTGGCTCTTGTTTCGCTTGGGTTATAAGGAGATGCCTAGCAGTCAGGACTTCCGTTAAACTTAACGATGTTTGCTGAGGAGCTGTTATATGTGAGGCTGCAGGGGGTTCCAAAGGTGAGCTCAGTGTCCCTGCTCCCGGAGACTGGCAAGTTCACGCGCAGCCAGACAAATACGCACCCATGATCCTGATACAGGGCAGGCCGCAGCACCTGCTGCGACAGAGGAACAAGGTTCAGAGAGCAAACAAGCTGGAAGCACTGGGCCCAGCAGGTGGAGAGAGAAGGGTGTACCACGGCTGTGCAGGGCTCTGGAAACTCAAGAGGCACGGCCCGTGCACAAAGCAGCAGCAGCCAAAGCGAGGGAGGCAGGGCAAAGCTTTCCTCTGTCCCAGCTACACGCCCGGGCACTTTCAAGGTCCATCCAACCTCACGTTCCACGCACAACAACCAACAAATCGGGCAGCACTGCTTCTGTTCACTTTCCAGAGGGGGAAGCTGGAAAGATTCACACTGGACAAAGTGAGGGCCGGGATTATACAGCACCCGGGGCAGAGCCAGGATTGAAACCCCTGCCCGGCTGACCCCGGTGCCAGGGCTTGCTTTCTCCACTCACGGGGCTGCCTCCAGGGAGGAGGGCCAGTGGGCAAGCCGTGCTTTTGGGGACACCAGCTCAGGGTGGCCAGTTCATGTAGACAGAGGAGGAAGGCAGTGTGTGGATGCAAGTGGCTGAGAGGATGAGGGAGACAACAGAAAAAGGGGGAGGTGGAAGGAGAGAAAAGAAGTATGGGCTTTGTTCGTGGCTGCTCTTTTTTTTTTTTTTTCCAAGATTTATTTGTTTGAAAGACAGAGATACAGAGAGAGACAAACAGAGAGATCTTCCATCTGCTGGTTCACTCCCCAAATGGCCACAAAAGCCAGGCCAAAACCAGGACCCTGGAACTCCATCCAGGCTTCCCACACGGGTGGCAAGGGCCCAGGCCATCTCCTGCTGCTTTCCCAGTGCATTCGCAGGGAGCTGGATTGGAAGTGGAGCAGCCGGGACTCACACCGGTGATCCAATATGGGATGCCGGCATTGCAGGTGGCTGCTTAACCCTCTGCACTACCACGCCAGCCCCACTGGTTGCTTCCTACAGTGAGGGGAACTGAAGTAAAGTGCAAGATCTGGGCTCGGAGAAAAGGGAAGGGTGAAGGTGAAGAGGGGAGGGCTGAGCAAGAGCGCAGGGAGAGGAGACAGCTGCGGAGGGGTCCAGGTGGGAGCCTTGGGGAGAGGAAGGAGCACTTCTCCCCAAGAATGGGATCAAAGGGGGACAGAATGGAAAAGCGTCCACAACTTTTGAGAAAAAGACAAGACAAGACATCTGGCTGGCACGGAGGGGAGGTTTTCTTGGCTGATCGAGGAAGAGGACTCCTGCAGACAGCAGGCGAGCGGGGTCAGCTCTGGCTTGAGCAGAGTGGAAAAGATTTGGAGCAGCTGTCGTGGGAACCTGATAGGGAGCTAAAAATGGAGCGAAGGGAGGACGCCTGAGCGCACCGGGGGAGTCCGACGGCGGCGGCAGGGGGCAGGGGTCCGGTTACTTTGGGTGCACGAATCCCTTCAAGGGGATTCAGTGGTTTGGAATCGGGAGCAGATGCATGCGCTGTCCCGAGGAAGGTCAAGAGGGTGAGGAAGTGGAGGTGCTTTTGAGAGCTTTGCCAAATCGGCTCACTGAGGAATGCAAGCGCCAGAGGTGGGGAGGGGACACAGGCCCCCAGGACAGTCCTGGATGCCAAGAAAATGGGGAGGAGGAGAGCTCCAGGGGACAGGCCCCAGGGAAGGCAAAGACGAGGCCCAGCAGGAGGGAGGGAGCCGGACCAGGGAGGTGCAGGGGGTGTGGCTGCAGAGGGCATTTCAGAGATGGAAATCTACAAGGCAGAGCCTCCTGCAGGTGATAAGATCCAGGGTGTGGCCGTGCTCTGAGTGACCGGGAGGCTGAGGACAAGGAGGTCAGCGGGGCTGGAGGCTCACGGAGGGCAAAGGCAGACGCTCAATGCCCTGTAAGCATCCCAGGGAGGGTGACGGGGGCCGGGGAGCCATGCTGACGCCATGCACCAGGCACATGGGGACGGGGCTGAAGGGGCGCAAGGTGGGGTCTGCGTGGCAAATGCGAGCTCGGCTTGGTTTCTAGTGAAAAGCCTGTGCGGGCGAACATTCCAGGACACCAGCGGTCACCAGCTCCTGCAGGCGCTCAAGTCCCCCCCGGAAGTGGCTCCGTGCCTGCACAGCACCTACACGCATCCTCCCGCGTGCTCTAAACCACCGCGGGGTGACCTGTGACAGCTGCCGCTGTGGGAATGCCGTGTAGATAGTTGTCCTCTTGTGCTGTTGAGATAAGCAGGGATGGGAGTAAAGGTCTCTGTGTGGTCAGTACAGAGGCAGATTTCTCCCCCTCCTGCTCCCCACCCCCACCCGGCCATTTTCCATCCATGAACGCAGAAGTGGAGAGTCTGCTGCTGGGCCACCTGCCACGTCCCAGCTGGTCCCCACCCCACCTTAAACAGAAAGCCAAGTACAGCGGGTCTCCTAGTGCTCTCCCGACATAGGTGAAATACAGAAGGAACCCGCATAGCAAGGGAGGCAAGGATGTGCACAGAGTATGAGGGATTAAATCCAGCTCTGCCCCGGGTGCTGAATAACCCTGGCCCTCACTTTGTCCAGTATGAATCTTTTCAAGTTCAGTTTCCTCCTCTGAAAAGTGAACAGAACAGTGCTGCCTGATTTGTTGGTTGTTGTGAGTAGAACGTGAGGGTGGACCTTGAAAGTGCTCCAGCTAACATCTTCACCCTTAGAAAGTGCCTCCTTTGACCATATGCCCTAAACAAAGCCAACCACCCATCCTGCCTGTGTCCAGAACTCAATAAAAAGGGCCTTGGGTAGCCTGGCCCCAGTCCTCAACCCGACCCTGGACCTGGCCGCATCATCAGCTTCTACTCCCGGCTGTGCAGGGTGAGACTCCACCATCCAGCCCTAGGTTCACACCTTCAACTGGAGAGCAGGCGTGCCCCCACCTCAGTGGTCCTTGGTCCTCTCTCAGACACGGAGCAAGACTCGCCAGTGGCCTCCACCACTGACCCTGCCAGGCCTTGCACACTTCGAGAGACAGTTAGTGGTGGCCAACTACTAGCAGTGCTCAGTACATGCCAGACGTGAGCTGGAGAAGATCTTTGAGGTCATTCGGTTCCATTCCATAACAATTCTACCAAAAATTACCCCCACTGCAGCTGGACCACATGCTCCCCATGACAACGCAGTCCAATCTGTCCTTCCAGGCTGTCCCCTTCACAGTCACGCAGAGGCCACGTTGCTTGTCCACCTGCTAGGACTCTGAAGACAATCATCACATCCTAACAAAGCCCCCTGCTTCCCGAGAGGTGTCTACAAGCCCTTGACAGTTCTTCCCAGGAGACCCTTCCTGTCTATTCCATTGCTCCACGGCAATATAACCGGCAAAAACTGAGGCAGTTCTCATTCTGTACCAGCCGCTTCCTAAGCCCTGCATGCATATTAACTCACTCACTCCTCACACCAATGTGAGGTGCTATTATCCTTATTATTCCCACTTCACAGACAAGTAAATTGAGGCAGAGAAAGGAAGTAACTGGCCCAAGGCTGAGTTCAAAGTCAAGCCCAGACAACTTGAATGTGCTCCTAACCCCTGTGCCAGCTCTCAAACTTGGCAGCCACTGGAACCACCACCCTGGGACCCATCCCTAGAGATTCTGATTTTGCTGTCCCATTTGTCATCCGGGCATCCGAACTCCTCAAAGACAGTCAGGTGACACGAGTGTGCAGCCAAGACAGAACAACGGCTCTCTGCCAGCAACCTCCACACCCCCAGGCGGTCTGGCCAGTGCAGGTAGTTAGTTGGATTACAGAGGAGCAGTGGAAATTTCCAAGCCTCCCCTGATAAAGGAGTTAACACGGGAACAGACTCGGACGTGGGTGACAAGAGCCAGCCTCACAGGAAGCCCAGGTCAAGAGTCACTCAGGTGCTGTGGGATCCGAGGCACTGGGAGGCCCCCATTCTCCAAAAAAGATAAGAAGGCACCAAACCGCCCAGCCGCAAGGGCTTCCCCTCAGTCACAAGGCGTCCTCCAATCAGCAGCTGCCTGCCTGCAGCAGGGCGGGGCACAGCGCAGCGTCCTGACTGCCCTGTGCCAGGAAGCGGATGCTCTCCCCTTGACTGCTTCTGTGGGCTGGCGCGAGAAAGCCCTGGCTGTGTTCTCCAGCCCTGCCCGGAGTCTGCAGCGCTTCCCTTGCCAGGAGTCTCCACCTGGGCTGCCCCCTGTGGGGCTCTGAGTTTTCCCCTCCCTGCCCAGCTCCCCACCGTTTAACAGCTCAGGTTGTTGCTGTGAAAGCACAAGGTGTCTCCTTGGTTAGAGAGAGGTCACCACATGCTCCCGGGCTGGCTGTGCCTTTCAGTTCCCTAAATTCGCCCTGAGCTGTTGGGGCCGCTGTACCCAGAGCACAGGATGGAGACCTGACCTTGAGCTGCTCACTGGGGACAGCAACCGTTTCCCTCCCTGCACACCCACGCCGCCAATGCAACCTGAGTGTGAATAAAAGAGCAAGTACCTTCACCGCACCCCCCCAGCCCTATTAATATTGAATGCAAACATCTGAATGCAAATTGACTTCCCTTTGTTTTCCTCTCTTTCCCCCAGCCCCTCTCCATACAGAACACCTTTCATCCAAGACACCAGTGGTCCTTCCACCTGCTACAAGAGGAGCGGACGTTGAGGTTCCTATAACCTACGGTCACAGGCACGGGGCAGCACTTGGTTGGAGCAGATGCTACAGCTGCAAACTACACCTGCAGGACATTTCCAAACGAGAGTGTATCTCAGGGGCAGTTATTCTCTGCAGAGGTCACAGTGACTTGTTCAACCTGTGGCAGGAATTCTGCAAATGGGCATAGGAGATTTGTAGCCTAGAAGCCCCTGGGAAATAATCTCCTCCAAAACCTGTAAATCCTCTCCTTTTCCACAGCTCAGGAGAAGCAGATGGCTCGGCAGACAGCTTTGCTCCCGGCCCTCTGCTGTCTGTGAACCTGGCTATTTACTGGTCTGCTGCAAGACTGGGGTGTGCAGAGGGCATCAAGGGGGGCTGGGGTCATCGCATTTTAAAGGGAGAGCAGGAAAGGGAAAACTTGATGGAAAAATAGTTGATTGCTTGGGATGGCAAAGGGAGGTGCTTGAGGAATAAAAAACTCAAACAAATCTGGAGTATTTATCAAATAGTCACTTAAATTTCTGATAAGAATGTGAGACTAGGGACCAGTGTTGTGAGGAAGTGGGTTAAGACACTGCATGCAATGCCAGTATCCTGTATCAGAGCTAGAGTTGGGGTCTCCCACCTGCTCAACTTCCAATCCAGTTCTCTGCTAATGCACCTGGGAAAGCAGCAAAGGATGGCCCAAATACATGGGCTCCTGTACCCAGGTGAAAGACCCAGATGGAGCTCCTGACTTCAGCTTGGCCCAGCCCTGGGGAATTTGGGGGAATAAAACAGTGGATGAAAGATTCTCTCTCTCTCTCTCTCTCTCTCTCTCTCTCTCTCTCTCTCTCTCCCCCTCCCTCCCTCCCTCCCTCCCTCTCCCTCCCTCTCCCTCCCTCCTTCTCCCTCTCCCTCTCCCTCTCCCTCTCCCTCTCCCCACCCCCAAATAAATAAATTTAAAAAAAACTGAGACTAGTGTAGAATTTGCTCACTCTAAGGGCACAGTCAACAGAGGTATTGGCTGGAGGCTATACTTTTGCATAGAGGAGTGTAAGGACAATTCAGGCAAATGTCTCCCCTTACTGTTGGGTATTTTCCTATTTTTGCCTCCCGAAAGTGTTTGTGCACACAAAAACTTGGGAACCATGAAAGCTGATCCCCTCTCCTGTGAGAAGTGTGAGTATAAACCATGGCAGAGAGCAGGTCTGTTAACACAGTGTCTGAAATCTTCATAAGACACCTGTATGGCCAAAGATGCTATACTTCCTTGGGAACTGCTTTCTAGACCTACAGGGACATGCGTAGTGCAGAGCAAAGAGATAAAAAAGACCAAAAGTGGGGCTGGCTGTGGCGGAGCAAGCTAAGCTTCTGCCTACAATGCCAGCATCCTACATCAGAGTGCATTTCTAGTCCTGGCTGCTCTGCTTCGGATCCAGCTCCTTGCGAAGGAACCTGGGAAAGCAGCAGGAGATGGCCCAAGTGCTTGGTCCCCTCCCACCCAAGTGGGAGACCCAGATGGAGTTCCAGGCTCCTGGCCTTGGCCTGGCCCAGCCCAGCCATTGCAGCCACTTGTGGCGTGAACTAGCAACTGGCTAATGGGCGTACTCATGTCACACAATGAGTCAGGGACACAACTGTGGGCAGAATCACTCTCCCAGCTGGACCACTGTGCCCAGTACTTGGGTGTGCTGCCCCCTGATGCTGACGGGAGTTCCTAAGGAGGAGGTGAGGACGCACAGAGGTAACCCTGGCAACAGGGAAGACATGCTCTCCACCCACCGTGGCTTGGATGTTAGTCTGGTGTCCCTCAAAGCCTCTTTGCTGAAGCTGGGCTCCCAGGGGCCCTAGGGCAGGGTCCTCCTGAGTTCCCATGGGAGGGCTGTTACAGCCTGAGCCTGCGCCCACCCACTCTGCCTCCTGACTCAGCACATGAACAATCCTCCATGCTCTCTCCACCACTGTCATCCACCCCCTCTCAAGAGGCCAAACCAACAGGGCATCTGACCTTGGACTTAACCCTCCTCAATTATGAGCGGTTTCACTTTATAGCATTTAGTTGCCTCGAGTATTTTGCTGTAGTTAACACAGAGCTGACCAAGACGCTAATGTCCAACAGAACAGTTCAACAGCAGCGTCAGGCTTGGAGAAGGACTAGAGCAAGGAGGGGAGGCAGGGAAAAGGAGAAAGGGGGCAGAGCTATACACGTCACTCCGCATCATCAGATCTGGAAGCTAAAACCCTCACTACAAAACACAGTCTGTAACAAAGGCTATTTGCACAAATAGGAACTTAATTACATTCTTGATACTTTTTACATGGGAAGTGAGCAACAATATGCCTTGGCTAGAACCACAGTAGAAAGATTTTCTTGGGACCAGCGTTGTGGTGTAACAGGTTAAGCCGCTGCCTGCACTGCCAGCCTCTGGGTGCTGGTTCGAATGCCGGCTGCTCCACTTCCAATCCAGCTCCCTCATAATAAGCCTGAGAAGGCAGAAGAGGATGGCCCAAGTCCTTGAGACCCTGCACCTACATGGGAGACCCAGAAGAAGCTCCTGGCAACTGGCTTTGGTCTGGCCCAGCCCTGCTGTTGCAGCCATTTGGGGAATGAACTGGCAAACAGAAGATGTCTCTTTCACTCCATACCTCTGACTCAAATAAATAAAATAAATCTTTTAAAAAAAAAGAAATATTTTCTTTGGGGCCAGCATTGTGACACAGCAGATTAAGCTACCACCTACAAGGCCAGGATCCCACATGAGTGCCATTTCAAGTCCCAAGTAACTGGGTCCTTTCGACCCATTCCAGTCCAGGGAGACCCGGATTGAGTGCCTGGTTCCTGGCTTCATCCCTGGCTCAGCACCAGCCATTGTAGGCATCTGAGAGTGAATCAGCACATCAAAGTTCTGTCTCTCAAAGAAATAAATGAATAAAACAAAATTTTTATTTTCTTATTTATTTGAAAGGCAGTTCGAGAGAGAGGGCGAGATAAAGAGAGATCTTCTATCTGGTTCATTCCCCAAACGTCCTTAATGGCCAGAGTTGAGCCAGGCCAGAGCCAGAAGCCAGGAGCTTTGCTGGATCTTTCACATAAGTGCAGGGTCCCAATGACCTGGGCCATCTTCCACTGCTTTCCCAGGTGCATTAGCAGGGAGTTGGATCAGAAGTGGAGCAGCCAGCACTCAAACCGGCACCCATATGGGATGCTGGCACTGCAGGCAGCGGCTTAACACACTACACTACAACCCCGGCCCCCAAAATAAAATTTTTTTAAAAATGAAATAAAAAAGCTGGGGACAGCAGGTGAATGCTTCCTGCTCACACAGCTGACACTAGAAATACATACTAACCGTGAAAAGGGCAGAATAACTGCTTATGGATTCTAGGGGAACTCAAGCCACAGAAAAACCTGCAAAAAAATTATGCTAAAAATTTCATTGAACTTCTCTTTAAAGGATGGAACCATTCATCTTATTTTTTGACTTTATATTTTTCTGTATTTTCCTAGTAATATTTTCTATCAGTGTTTTTTTTTTTTAAGGATGATTTTTAAATGGGGTCTTAAAAAATCCTCCCATTGTGAAAGATGAAAGCACCCATATTACTTGGGAAGCGTTGCCATGTGTCTCATCGGACACCTTTCATCCGGGTTTTAGTCATAGGTGCCAATCAAGTGCTGCCTTCAGGACAAGCAGAGGGGAGCGTGGGCAAGCGTGCTCTTGGGTCTTCTGCAAGGAGGCAGGGGATGGCAGCCAACCCCCCACGTGTGCTCCTCAGGCTCTGTTTCCTGCTACTTCACTCGCCCGGGCTGGCCCCTGACCTTGGCTGCTGTGCGGCGCCAGACTCTGGTCTCTTGCGTTTCCTACCAAATGCTTAGTGAGGCATCTTACTGGCTTCTGCCTTCAAGCCCATCCTGGCCTCGTGGACGCCCGTGGACATTTTTGGTTACTGGCGGCTGGTCCTCAGCTCTCCTCCCCCTACCCTCATTTCCCGGATTCTACTTGCAGGTTCCCCAGCTCCTGGAGAAGCGACATGCTCACCTCCACCCCTCACTGAGTCCTGCCCTGCTGTTGTAAATGACATCTCCCAGCTGACACCATCCGGGGCCCCCACAGGCAATGGCGCTGCGTGATCCACTGCTGACCGGGAAGTATTCACGACCAGCTGGTAGTGGCAACTTTTAAAGGGACCCTTTCAGAGAGCTTTATTTAGAGGGGGGAAAATAGCATATGGAAGAAAAACAGGCATTTGATAAAGCCCAGGAGCCTGTCCTAATCTTAAGTATGATTTAAAAAAAGCTATAGGCCGGCGCCCCGGCTCACTAGGCTAATCCTCCACCTTGTGGCGCCAGCACACCGGGTTCTAGTCCCAGTCGGGGCACTGGATGCTATCCTGGTTGCCCCTCTTCCAGGCCAGCTCTCTGCTGTGGCCCGGGAGTGCAGTGGAGGATGGCCCAAGTCCTTGGGCCCTGCACCCCATGGGAGACCAGGAGAAGTACCTGGCTCCTGCCATCGGATCAGCACGGTGCGCTGGCCGCAGCACGCCGGCCACAGCGGCCTTGGAGGGTGAACCAACGGCAAAAAGGAAGACCTTTCTCTCTCTCTCTCTCTCTCACTGTCCACTCTGCCTGTCCAAAAAAAAAAAAAAAAAAAGCTATAAAACCTACAAACATCATAGTAAACAATACTAAAGTCATCCCATTAAAACCTGTGCTATGACATAGATGTCTCCCCTACCAAAGTATTCAACCTACTTTTTTACAAGCTCTCACTAATGCAATGAGAAAAGACGATTTGAGGCTAGCAGTGTAGCTCAGTGGGTTAAGTCAACACCTGCTATGCCACCATCTCATTTTGAATGCGAGCTGGAGTCTTAGCCGTTCTGCTTCCAATCCAGCTTCCTGTTAAGACACCTGAGAGGCCGGCGCCGCGGCTCACTAGGCTAATCCTCCACCTTGCGGCGCCGGCACACCGGGTTCTAGTCCTGGTTGGGGCGCCGGATTCTGTCCCGGTTGCTCCTCTTGCAGTCCAGCTCTCTGCTGTGGCCCGGGAAGGCAGTGGAGGATGGCCCAAGTGCTTGGGCCCTGTATCCCATGGGAGACCAGGAGGAAGCACCTGGCTCCTGCCTTCGGATCGGTGCAGCACGCCAGCCGTAGTAGCCATTTGGGGGGTGAACCAACGGAAGGAAGACCTTTCTCTCTGTCTTCTCTCTCTCACTAACTCTGCCTGTCAAAAAAAAAAAAAAAAAAAAAAAAAAAAAGACACCTGAGAAAGAGCAGAAGACGGCCCAAGTGCTTGGGTCCCTGCCACTCAAGTGGGAGACCTGGATGGGTAGAGTTGGCTTCTGTTTATAGTCTGATCCAGCCCTGGCTGTTGCAGCCATTTGAGGAGTGAACCAATGGATGGAAGCGCTCGCTCTCTCTCGCTCGCTCTCTCTCTCTGAGTTTCAAATAAACAAAAAATATTCCCCCCAAAAGAAAAATTTAAACAGAAGTATAAATATTAGGAGGAAAGGCTGTTCACACGTGCTCACATGTCATGGGCACCTCAGGTCTTGCCTCATCTCATGCAGCTGTTTAAACTCAGATGTCTTCATCTTAAGGGTTGATGGTTTAAGGGAGCAGACTTGATCTAACACTGGCCTCTGAGAGGTGGGGCCAGAGGGAGGTCTTTGGGTCACTGGGAGTGTGCCCTCAGAAGGTTCTGGTGAGAGGTCCGATTAGTTCAGTTCAAGTTTGGCCTAGGTTCTCTCTCTCCCCTGCCTGGCACACAGATGTGCCCACACTTCCACACTCGCCATGACCAACTTCCACCAGAATATGGGCCACTGACCCCGAAGCCTCCACTGTCAGCTAGAACGAACCGTTTCTTTCCCAAAGAAGCTCCTCTCGGGTATTTTAGTTAAACTAACAAAACGTGCACTAACGTATCACAGATATAGAAAGATGACTACAACCTCAAAAACCAAAAGATTCTATTTTAAAAATCTATTCTAGGGATGGGCATTTGGCTCGGCGGCTAAGTCACCACTTGAGACACCCGCATCCCACATCGGAGTGCATGGATCATGTCCTGGCTACCCCACTTCCCATGCAGCTCCTTGCACGCTCCTGGGAGGCAGCAGGTCTTGGCTCAGGGTCTCACGTGGGAGACTCAGATGAAGTTCCAGGCTTCAGGCTCCACCAGGCCCAGGCTTAGCTGCTGCAGGCATTTGGGGAGTGAACCAATGGATGGAAAATACCTGTCTCTTTGTGATACCTCTCTCTCTCTCTCTCTCTCTGTCTTTCAAATAAAATGAAAATAAATAATTTTAAAACCTATTATAAGTACCAAGAGAATTTAATAAGATAGCTACATATAATAAACTTGCAAAATTCAAAAGCTCTTATTTACATGTTAGTGATAACCAGATTTAAAAGGAAATGGAAAAATAATACTATTCACAATAGAAAGGGAAGCACACAAAGTCCGTGTGGATAAATGCAACCAGAAACATATAGAACTTCCACAAAGTGAGCCATAAAATTTTATTAAGACATAAAACAAAAGGCCCTTGGAAGGGAAAATGTAATGAAATAATATATATCTTCCAAAATTAATATGTGAACTTGTTAAAAATTCTAACCAGAACATCAAGAAACTGTTTATATGCCAGATAAGATAATCTTCATATTTCCACGGAAGACCAAATGTGTGAAAATTGCCAAAACATTTTTAAATGAAAGTGATGAGAGCGTCCCCTTCTATATATTAAAACTAATGATGAAAACCATTATAAAGTCTACAGAATTGGCACAGGAACACACAACCAGATCTGTAAAAGAGAACAGACAGCCCAGAGCAGGTCCAGGGATATATGGGGACTTGCTGGCTGACAGAGGAAGCACAGTAACTCCAAGGAAAAGAAACGGATTATTTCATACATAACGGCAGAGCTGGAAAGCATCTGGGAAAAATCTGACTCGATTCTTCCCTCCCCATACCATATTTTATATTATTACTCTTAGTTATTTGAGAGACAAAGAGACAGAGACAAAGAATGAGAGAGAGAGAGAGAGAGAGAGAGAGAGAGGGAGAGAGAGAGAGAGAAAGGAAGGCTCTCACCCTTCAATTCACTCCTCCAAACGCCCAAAACTGCCACAGGGAGGCCAAAGCCAGGGACCAGGAACTCAATCCAGGTCTCCCACGTGCTGGGCAGCACTGCGATTATTTGGGCCACCACCACTGCCCTCCAGGGTCCACTGCATTAGCAGGAAGCTGCAATCAGTAGCCAGAACAGACATGAAACCCAAGCATTTAATGCAGGACATGGGCTTCCTAACCAGTAAGCTAAATGGCTGTCCCCTATAGCCATATTTAAAGTTAAAATCCAAGAGAAAGAGTTTTAAAATTAAAAACAAACAATAAGGCCGGCGCCGCGGCTCACTAGGCTAATCCTCCGCCTTGCGGCACCGGCACACTGGGTTCTAGTCCAGGTCGGGGCACCGGATTCTGTCCCGGTTGCCCCTCTTCCAGGCCAGCTCTCTGCTGAGGCCAGGGAGTGCAGTGGAGGATGGCCCAAGTGCTTGGGCCCTGCACCCCATGGGAGACCAGGAGAAGCACCTGGCTCCTGCCATCAGATCAGCGCGGTGCGCTGGCCTCAGCGCACCGGCCCCGGCAGCCATTGGAGGGTGAACCAACAGCAGAGGAAGACCTTTCTCTCTGTCTCTCTCTCTCTCACTGTCTAACTCTGCCTGTCAAAAAATAAAATAAAAATAAAAAATAAAGAAAAAAAAAGCTTTAGGATGAAATGTCTGCTTGAAATTGAGACTTTTTTTTTTTTAAGCAAAATGGGAACCTCAACCAAAAAAAAAAAAACAGTGAGAGATTTTACGTGAGAAAATTTTGCCAGGGTGTCACAGTGTCCAAACAAAAGATATTGCAAAGCCAGAAGATGAACAACAGGCTAGGAGAAAATATTTGTTTTTTGTTTTTGTTTTTTCATTTGACAGGTAAAGTTTTAGACAGTGAGAGGGAGAGATAGAGAGAAAGGTCTTCCTTCCATTGGTTCACCCCCCAAATGGCCACTATGGCCAGAGCTACGCTGATCCAAAGCCAGGAGCCAGGTGTTTCCTCCTGGTCTCCCATGGGGTGCAGGGCCCAGGCACTTGGGCCATCCTTCACTGCCCTCCTGGGGCCACAGCAGAGAGCTGGCCTGGAAGAGGAGCAACAGGGACTAGAACCCAGTGCCCATATGAGCTACCGCAGGCTAAGGATTAACCAAGTGAGCCACAGCACCAGCCCCGGAAATATTTGTGATATTGTAACAATCAAGATTAATATTCTTAATATTTGTAAATCAATCACAAAGGCAGAAGCAATCAAAAAAAGCAATAAAATAATAGACAGTCAATTCCCACGAGAAGCAATGCGGAAGACCAGGAGCCAGGGTTGGAGGGGTGACCCCAGTGTCCACTGCCAGTGGCGAGAAATCCAGCTACGGCATTTCAAGCCAGGCCTGGAGCAGTGATGAGGGTTGTATAAGGTCACCAGCAGGAAGCCCCGTGACTGAATCCTAGAGACATTCAAAGAGGAGGGCAGAGACCAGAGGACGGAGAAGAAGCGCGCTCCCTGTCTTGCCAGGATCTCTCCCTCTCCTTGTGGCATCAACCACCGTGACGTTCTCACCAAAGCAGAGCTCATGCCAGCGCCGGGCCTTCCGTAACCGTGAGCTCAACGCACCTCTTTCTTAGGAAGTTAACCCAGCCTCAGGTACTCACTGTAGTAACAGGAACCCAGACCACAGTTCAAAGCCAAGGCAGTGCGCATTGCTCTGGGTGTTGTTGTTGTTGTTGCTGTTGAACCTAAACTGTCAATATTGCTAATATCAGAATTGGGCAGGGCAGCATCGTGGTGTCCCAGGTACTGCTTGCGACACCAGCATCCCATACAGGAGCGCAGGTTCGAGCTCCAGCTGCTCCAGTTCCCACCCAGCTCCCTGCTAATGTGCCTGGGAAGGCAGCAGATGATAACCCAGGTACCTGGGCCCCTGCCACCCGTGTGGGAGACCCAGATGCAGTGCCAGTCTCCTGGCTTCAGCCTGGCCCAACCAAGGCCATTGCAGTCCTCTGAGGAGTGAACCAGTGGGTGGATGACCTTTCTGTCACTCTGCCTTTCAAATAAATAAATAATAAATCTTTTCAAAAAAAAAAAAAAAAAAGAGAGCATATCCAGCAATCCCACTTCAAGATATCTGTTCTACAAAAGTAAAACCCCCAGAGCCTACATGTAGAGGTTTGGCTGCAGCTCTGTTCACAGTAGCAGAACAGCAGAGACTAAGTTGAAAGTGTGTGAAATAGAGGAAAAGCTGAATAAATAATAGCAAATTTTCATATACAACATTATGCTGTTTTCACATGAGTGCAGTCTTGATCTACTGATCTAGGAAGATATCCATGATATTCTCTTAAGTGAAAAACAATTTGCAAATTAAATACACTGTGGAGGCCAGCACTGTGGTTCAGTGGGTTAAGCCTGTAATGCCAGTATCCCATATCAGAGCACCCATTGGAGTTCTGGCTGCTCCACTTCCAACCCAGCTCCCTGCTAATGTGCCTGGGAAAGCAGTGGAAGATGGCCCAGTGCCTGGGCCCCTGCACCCACGTGAGTTCCTGGTTCCTGGCTTCAGCCCAGCCTGGCCCAGGCTATTGTAGCCATTTGGGGAGGGAACCAGCGAACGGAAGATGTGTGTGTGTGTGTGTGCGTGTGTGTGTGTCACTCTGCCTTTCAAATAAATAAGTCTTAATATAAAACAGTCTGATATATGATTTGCCTTTCTATAAAATAGGAAACAGTTCCGCGATGGGGACCAGGAGCTGGGGGAGAAGCCGGAAGGAAGCGAGGGGGAGGCACGCGTGTTTGTTGTCTAGATGCTGCTCCATGTTCAGCTGGCTTCCATCAACATGTGATACTTTTATAATTTTTTAAAAAATCCTAATGGGTCAAGAGGCAGAAAGAGGACTGCATATCTTTTGTAAGCATGATCCACGGTGGTAGTGGACAGCAGGGGATCCCAGCCATAGCTGCGGGGGGGGGGGGGGGGACGGGAGGGGAGAGCCAATGCGTCTGCCAGGTTGCAGGGCAGCTTCTGTGGTACAGGACACAGCCCGGTGCTGTCACAGCACCAAGCCGCCACCAGCCCGTGCCCACCCGCAGCCAGGGACCGAGACACACAGCTGGCAAGCACGTGAGGTGTCGCCCTCCACTCCAAGGTCACACCATGGACCGCTAAGCCTGTGGCCCTAGGATCTACCTGTCTCTTAATCTCCCTCTCTAATATAAAAATTAAAACTCCAGCTCTCATAAACTACTCCAATAAACACCAACTCGGGTTAGGAAATTCCTTTTAAGAAAGCAGCCGTAAATATGTTGGCCCTTGGTGACATTTTGCTCACTCAGGGCTGCTCGTTGGCCGAGGGCCCTCAGCTCACCCTTGTCTTCCCTTCCCAAGTGCTACAGGGTAACCTGCTACGCACGTGGCTAATCATAAACCAAAGAAAATACTCAGGACTCCCAACAGTGTTCATTAAGCAAAAAAAAAAAAAAAAAGAAAAAGAAAAAATAGGGTCCAGGAGGAGGAGTACAGCTTCCCTCACCCATTGGATTATTCATTTGTCGGACGGAACTGAAGGGAAACCTGAGACCTGCAGAAAGAGGGGAGTTCCACAGGGGCTTCCATCTGCGGAACAGATTTACAAGGTCCTTTGAGACCCGGCATAGCTTTCCTGGGGTGAGAAGCGCGGCAGGGCTTCCCCACCCCCGGCCCACCCCACACCGAGTGTGCTGGGGGAGCAGCGGCGGGGAGGGGGGCACTAAAACACAGAAAGACACCAAGGGGGTGCTCATGGGGCACTGTGGCAGAGACCGGAATAAAGCTAGACTTTCTGAAGCGAGTCGGTCGAACTGAGCTGCTCAAAGTGCCTTCTTAACCACATGGCTGCTCGGGGCTTTGAAAGCACAGTTGTAAACACAGGGAAGGAAGTGACAGAGAGTGACAGACCCGGGCAGGTGCCAGTCCCCGGTGAACACACGCAGAAGCACGTGAGCGGTGAGCAGTTCCCTGCACCCCCCACACCCCCTATACACCCAGCGTGGGCCCAGCAACAGCAAGATCAGTTGCGCGCTGGGTCCTGAAGCAGAATTACAAATGGGCAGTTTTACAGCAAGATTCAAAGCAGGTAGCCAGGTGGCTTTGCCTATAAGCTCATCAGCAACATTTTCCAATCTTTGTGGTTTTTTTTTTTTTCTTTGCTTTACAAATCAGGATTGAAAGAGGACCCCAAAATGGGGAACTGGAAAGGGCATTCATTCTCAGAGCTAAAGAGGACACATGAGATCCAAATAAGCAGACGACTAAAAGCAGAGACGCCAACAGATACGTCTGCACCCAGCTCAGAGCAGTGCAACCCACGGTAACCAAAAGCCGACTGTCCCTGAAGGGACACACGGGTATACACACACGACAGACTATTACTCAGCCTTAAAAAGGGAGGAAATTTTGACCCACGCTACCATAGGGAGAAGCCCCAAAGACGTGACACTCACCAAGACGAGCCAGCCACTGCACAATTCCACTTGTATGAAGCACCCAGAGTCGTCAGATTCCTGGAGACAGAGAACAGACTGGGATTACACGGGGTTGGGGGCAGGGGAACGGGACACAAAGTTGGAGTTCACGAACATGGGAAGGTCCTGACACTGATGGTCATGATGGTTGAAGACGGGGGAAGGTATTTACTATTTCTTTGTAACATGGCTAAGATGGGAAAAATTCAAGTTCTGCATATATCTTAAGTAATTATTTATTTGTGAGAGAGAGGCAGGCAGAGGAAGAGAGCTCCTGCTCACTGGTTCACTCCCCAAATGCCCACAATGACCGGGCTGGGTCACCTCAAGGCTGGGTACTGAGAACCCAACCTGGGCCTTCCACGTGGATGACAGGAACCCAAGCACTTGAGCCATCATCACCTGCTGCCTCTCGGGGTGCACATCAGCAGGGAGCTGGAGCTGGGAGGACGCAGACTCAGGCACTCCATTATGGGATGTCGTGTCCCCGTAGACAGAAGACACATGCCCGAAGTCGGATTTGCTTCTGTGCTAACTTAATGTCCAAACTCTCCTCATTTTTGCCTGTGGCAAGCCAGAAAGAGAGACAGAGACAGAGACAGAAAGAGAGCTTCTATCCACTGTTTCACTCCCCCAAATGCCCAGAACAGCTGGGTCTGGGCCACACGGAAGCCAGAGGCTGGGAACTCACGCTGGGTCTGCTACATGGGTAGGGACACAAGTATTTGAGCCATAACTTGCTGCTTCCCAAGGTGTGCACTCGCAGGAAGCTGAAATTAGGAGTGGAGCCAGGACTTAAACCCAAGCACCCAGGTATGAGATGCAAGCATCCAAAGTGGTATCTTAACGCAAGGCCAAATGCCCCCCACCATGTATTTTAAATCTCTAGATGACTTATAATACTCAATGCAATGAAAATGCTATGTAAACAGTTGCTATATTGTATTGTTTAAGGAATGATCAAAAGTACATGTTCAGTACACACACGATTCTTTTTCATTTTTATTGTTCTATAGCTGCTGAATCCATAGGAGTGCAGGAGCCCATGCACTTGGGCTATCCTCCACTGCTTTCCTAGGTGCATTAGCAGGGAGCTGGATTAGAAGTGGAGCAGCTGGGACTCAAACCAGCTAAGCCTCTGTCCCCGGGGTTTCACAGGGCAGAATTCTCAATAGGTGCGGACTGGGGATGGTTGCAATTGGCTTGACATCTGTGTATTTCTTGGCCCCCAAGAATTACAACACTACAGTCTGCAACCAACGGATGATGGTTATCAGTGTAACTTAGGGGGAATTAATGAGGAAAGATGTTAAATGCATCTGGCAGAGGACCTAACAAGCAGTTAATACTATTACTCTTCGCTTCCTTCGGGCTCTAAATAAAATGTTTTTGAATGAAGTCACTCTGGGGAGGGCCTGTAATTCTGTTTGCTCCTCTTCCAGTCTCTCTCCTCCAGATTCCTGGCATAAGCAGTGCACATCAAACATGAGGTTTAGCCTTCATTACTCACGGATTCACACCCAGCTCGTGTTGCTTTCATCATCCCCAGGCAGCAGAGCTGGGTCAAGGCAATATTGCTGGCTGCAGAGACAGCGGCAACATGCAAGGCTGGGGTAGGCTGGGCCCAGCGCCGCTGGCCCCTGACCCAGCAGTTGGAGGTGTCCCCATCTGCTGAGGCTGTGCCACCTGCAGGTCTTGGGGCCTCTGCCCCGTGCAGTGAGGGAGGCCCCAGGAGCTGGTCCACTGGCTCTTCTAGGGCCATGACTCACCTCTCCCTCTCCTCCCTGCTCTCTGTCGGCATGGAAACAAACTGACTGACAGTAACATGGGCAGAGCCTGGTCCCTCTTGCCTGCCTCTGAGTCCAGAGCTGAGCTGGAGTCCCGAGGGAAGGAGAAGCATGAGGGATCTGGGAGGGCAACTTAGCATCCTGGTAGCAAGCTTCATGGTGTAGGTCTGCAAGATGTGGGCTTGAGTATTGGCTGCACCTGTTGCAGAACTCAACTTTTTGGGGGGCTGGGTTTCTTCATCTGTAGAATACAAGAAGAAGGAATAAAAACTCCTTGGTTTTTGTGAAGCTCAGTTTGGGGAAAGCACACAATACAAGGTGCAGCATATGGTCACTGCTCAATAAATAATAATGAATAGCATCAGGAGGAAGGCTCAGGCCCTCTGATCACAACAGCAACACCAGCATTCCTTGGGCATTTGCTCAGGAAAATGCGCTATGCTGAAAGTTTGTACTAACGGTCAGCCTTCGTTATCTGCAGGATCCACACCCATGGATTCAACCAACCCCAGATCAAAAACATTTGGAAGGAGATGGTGTTGTGGCACAAAGGGTCAAGCCACCACCTGCAGCACCAGCACCCCATATGAGCGCCAGCTCAGAGTCCCAGCTGCTCCACTTCCGATCCAGCTCTCTGCTAATGCGCTTGGGAAAACGGCAGAGGATGGCCCAAGTGCTTGGGCTCCGGCACCCATGTGGGAGACCCAGATGGAGTTCCTGGCTACTGGTTTGCAGCTGGCCCAGCCCCAGCCATTGCAGTCATTTGCAGAATGAACCAGCAGATAAAAAAATCTCTGTCTCCTTCCTTCCCTCTCTGTCACTCTGCCTTTCAAATAAATAATCTTCAAAAAACTGTGTCTTTTGATCCTTGTCACTGTTCCCTAAACAGGCACTTCCATTATGTATTATGAGTCATCTAGAGATTATTTAAAGTATATACAGAATGTGCGTAGGTTCTATGCAGATGCTGTGCCGTTTGTATAGGGTCCTGGGGGGTGCAGATTCTGGTATCCACGGGGTTTCCTGGAACAAGCCCTGACATGGAGGGACAGTTGTATATGTCAACCTGTCTCATGCCTCACAGAAATGGAGACTTCACTTTGTCGACGGTAAAAACCAAGGCTTGGCAAGGCCTAGTACCTACCCAAGGCCACAGATGGAGGGCTGAGCAGAAGTGGATTCTGGGCGGGACTCTCACACTCAAGCCCTCTTCTATATCACCCAAGGTGTTTAATCCTCATCTATCACATGGAAACAGCCCACCTGCCCCTCCATCAAGGATAAAGGGCCAAACAACAGAGGCGCAAGGAAGGCACAGCCCCTATGAAGAGAGGTGCAGGGGCAAGCTGCCGTCACCACTCAGTCAGGCCCTGCTTAAATACCCCAGAGTGCAGCAGGGAAGATGGACGTGGGTGCAATGACCACAGCCCAGGGCAGGAAAGGAGCCATCCAAGAGCGGTGCTCTGGAGCCCATGTGACAGTCCACTGCTGTCACGGACACATGGGGTACACGCTCTCGGTAAGATACAACTTCACTAAGGAATACACAACTGAAAGATAAAAACCATGCCAATCTGAGGTGCATCTGCAGATTCTGGTATCTATCAGGGGGTGGGGGGTGCTGTGGTGAGGGATGAGGGGTTTTCTGGAACCCATGAGGGATGGCCATATGTGTTTGTTGCAAAATGATTCCCATAATCAAGCTAATTAACACATTGCAGCTTTGGGTGGCTGTCTTTTTTTTTTTTTTTTTTTTTTTTTTTTGACAGGCAGAGTGGACAGTGAGAGAGAGACAGAGAGAAAGGTCTTCCTTTGCCGCTGGTTCACCCTCCAATGGCCACCGCGGCCGGCACACCGCGCTGATCTGATGGCAGGAGCCAGGTACTTATCCTGGTCTCCCATGGGGTGCAGGGCCCAAGCACTTGGGCCATCCTCCACTGCACTCCCAGGCCACAGGAGAGAGCTGGACTGGAAGAGGAGCAACCGGGACAGAATCTGGCGCCCTGACCGGGACTAGAACCTGGGGTGCCAGCGCCACAGGTGGAGGATTAGCCTAGTGAGCCGCGGTGCCGGCCGTGGGTGGCTGTCTTCTGATGAGGACACTTCACTTGCATAACACAGCACAGCACCACAGCAGTCAGCACGGCCACACCAAGCCTGCAGGAACTACTCACAACTAAGAATTGGCGCCCTTTGACCAACATCTCCACATTTCCCACTCCCAGCCTCTGGTAACCACTTGCTCTCCTCTGCTTTGGTTTTCTTAAGAGTTCAGGTGTGAGTGAAATCAGCAGTATGCAACCACAAAAGACCTTGAACAGCCAAAGCAATCTTGAGAAGGAAAGACAAAGCTAGAGGCATCACACGTCTGGATTTCAAACTACATTACATGGCTATAGAAATCAAAACAGTATGGTATGGGCATAAAAACAGATATCACATATAGACCAGTAGACTAGACTCCAGAAATAAATTCATGTTTGTACAGCCAACTGATCTTTGACAATGCATAATGGGTGAAAGGACAGTCTCTTCCGTAAGTAGTTCTTGAAGGACAGGGGTGGGCAGGCATTTGGTGCAGCAGCTTGGGACACCCGCAGCCCACATCAGAGTGCCTGGCTCAAGTCCCAGCTACTCCGCTTCTGATCCAGTTTCTTTTGATGCACACCCTGGGAGGCAGCAGGTGATGGCTGAAGCACTTGGCACCTGCCACCCACATAGGAGACTCAGATGGAGTTCCCGGCTCCTGGCTTTGACCTGGGCAGTCGCGGCTGTTGTGGCCTTTTGGGGAGTGAACCAGCAAATGGAGGATTGACCGACTGATCTCTCTCTCTCTGCCTTTCAAAAAAATAGGAAATAATTTCGAAGTGTTTTTTTAAAAACAGACAAATGAATAGTGCTGGGGAAACTGTAATCCACAGGCAAAAGATGAGACTAGCCACTGATCTCACCACACACAGAAACTAGCTTGAATTCTGTTGCAATCAGAAAATTACACATCCTGCCAGAGTTGCTGTTTTTACCTATTAGAACAGCATAGTAGGGCCAGCACTGTGGCACAGCAGGTAACGTCACCACCTGCAGTGCCAGCATCCCATACAGGCACCAGTTCTAGTCCCGGATGCTCTGCTTTCGATCCAGCTTTCTGCTAGTGACCTGGGAAAGCAGTGCAAGATGGCCCAAGTCCTTGAGCCCCTGAACCCACATGGGAGACCCAGAAGAAGCTCCTGTCTCCTGGCTTTAGATAGGCCCAGCTCCAGTCATTGTGGCCATTTGGGGACTAAACCAGCAGATGGAAGACCTCTCTCTCTCTTTTCCTCTGTAACTCTGCCTTTAAAATAAATACATAGATCCTAAAATAATAATAATAATAATAACAACAACAACAGTGGGGAACTCAACAGCACTGCTCCCAGTGGGAGGGGATGGAGGTAGCCTATGAACAGGGCTGGTCAAGGACAGAACACAGGACCCACTAAACCATACAATGTCAGAGCTACAAGGACTTCAATGGCCATGTGGTCCAGCCCCGGCCAATACAGGCACCTTCAGAGGCAGCTGGCCAGCATCTGTCTGGAATGTTCTCAGGGCCTCACTGCCACCCCCACCCTCCCCCCACAGGAAGCAATCACGATTCCCTGGCATCTGACCACAGAACCTGGTTAAACCCCTCGGGTAGAGGTTGCCTGGGGAGTGGCTTTGGGAGTGTGCTTGCAGGCTAGGTACTTTTACCAGGACTTAGGAATTTATGAGTAAGAATGGAATCCTCACCACTTAAAAACAGGTCCCAACAGTATGTGTCATGTGTCAACGCCCCTTTCCACGCTGACATGGTGTCTTCCCGTGGACTGCCTGTGGGTCTGCTGTGGCCCTGGCCAGTCCCTCCCTGTCCCACACTCCCAGCTGAAGGACACAGACCCTTTGCTGAGAGCCCCGGCCAGCTTCGGCGTCAAGAAGCAGAGGCAGCGCCAACCCAGGCAGGAGAGCTTTATGGGGCATCTACTGGGCTTGAACGAAGCAAGGCCGATGCTGGTGTTGGACCTTCTGTGGCTGATGGCCTCCTGGGTGGCCACCACGTCCCTCTACTGTGTCGCCCTGCTGTGTTCTTGTTTGCTGCTGCAGAGCCTGTGCCCCTTCCCTACACGTTGGTTCTGGACAAGGGAACCTCAGTGTGTTCCTCTTGTCTGCAAGTCCCTGGGAATCTGCTCAGTACCCCAGTCCCTCCAGACTCCTCCTAGGAGAGGCACTCTGCTCTGCTTTTGCACTCAGCTCTGCAGGCCTGCCATGCCCAAGGCCCCTGCTGAGAGAAGTCACGGGCAGCCCTGGACAGCAGCTCTGCACCAAGGACCTTGCCATTTTGGCCTCAGCTCACCAGACCAGGCATCAGGCATCCCCCCAAAGAAGTCACCTGTGATAAGACTGAGAGCGACTCTGACCTCACCCCGTACCCATGCTCACCCTAGGTCGTTAGTCTTCAAGTGCAATGCAGGTAGAGAGGATCGCCAGGTCAAAGAAGGGGACTCGGGAAGTTGGCAGGACGTGGGCAACAGCAGTAAGCAGGAGCCACAAGGCAGCCACAGATGCAAGGAAGGCGGGGGAACAGTGAGTCCACGGCCGCAGAACAACAGACACCAAGGCAGGGAGAGCCAACCTACCAGGACCGAGGAGCCTTGGTGGAGGGAGCTGGCCCCACCTGCTGTCACAGGAAGAATGCTGGCTGGAGAACGTTAGACCCTGGCTTAAAAGCCCCAGTCAAGAAGTTCCCCACCTCCCTCCTTTCTCTGAGTGTCTCCCACCCAGCCCCCATCACCTGCAGCAGTCTGCCTCGGTCTCTGCTCTCCAACCCTGAAACAGCCATACTAACTCATTCACAATCCTCTCCAGGGTCCAGAGTCCACCCCTGAGCCCCGAGCCAGGATCCAGCCCCCCACCCTGCTGTGTGCACTGAGGCACTCCCAGGCCTGTGCCCAGAGCAGGGCAGCTCATGACCCTCACTACTCGGACCTCCACACAGAAGCCGCAGGCTCTGCAGCTGTCCAGCCTCCTTGACCGCTTGTGCAATTCTCCCAGGAAAGAATTTCCTCCCGCAGAAGCTCAGAGTGATGGTGCCTGCTCTACATCCCCGCAGGGATGCTGGGAGGACCGAGCGAGGCAGCGGGAGGGCAGGTAGTTTGCAAGCCGAGCAGCTGCAGGTGAGTGGGAAGAGTGTTATGTGGTGACCAGCGATTGTCCACCCAGTGTGTCCACTCCACACTGCCATCCACTCCACGCGTGTCCCTCCCACCTCGTCCTTCACCCCAAACTGTTGTTCAAGCCCCTCTCCTGTGCTCCCCGAGACCATGGCCCCTGCTCCACCAAGGCAGCCTCCCACGCTGGGTTCCTCCCCACATCCCACTTCTTCCTCACCTGTGCAGAAGCTCAACTTTGCCCTGGAAAGCCTCATTGCCTCAGGGTCACCACCATCACCCAGAGAGCGGGCAGCTCTGTGCTCCCCACGGATCCCAGGGGTGAGGGGTCAGGGTCACGCTTCGCCAATGCCTACACTTGCAGTCCCCCAAACTGCCAGCTTTCCCCTTCTCTCAGCCCCTCTCCCCCTGGACTCCATCACCACAGGGCGGCACTTAGATCAGCAGCTCCAGCCAGCTCCCGCTGACCTCATTTTTCAAGGGATCTGCGGCCAGCACTACCCCACTGGTTGCCAACAGCAGCACTATCGCCCAGGAAGCTGTGAGATGCACTCATTCTTGTATCTTTATAAAGAGTTGTTTTTCACACCAACTTTTCTGTGGTTGCCATTGTTATTTATTTATTTCTATTGTATCTGAAAGGTAGAGCAACAGAGAGATCTATTTGGTGGTGCACTCCCCAGATGCCCACACAGCCAGGACTGAGCCGGGACAAAACTGGAACTCTGGAACTCAATCCAGGTCACCCATGTGGATGGCAGAGACCCGAGGACCTGTGCTGTCACCTGCTGGGTCTGCATTAGCAGGAAGCTGGATCAGAAGCAGGGACAGGACTCAAACCCAGGCACTGCGATACGGGACGGGGCCTCCCAAGCGGTTTCCTGACTGCTGCACCGCTGCCCACAGATTCTTGGGCCCCACCCCAAACCTCCTGAATCAGAAGTTCCAGGGGGAGGGCCAGCTCTCTGGGTTTAACGAGCCCTTCTGGGGACATGCACTCCAGTTGGAGAACCTCATCCGGGTGTGTGAGCAGGTGCACCTCCCTTAACACCCCCTGGACTTCTACTCAGGGCGTGGCTGGAGACATCCCCTCAGGCTACGGAGGGTCAGGTCCACTTTGGACCCATGAAAGTAGCTGCAACTTGACTCAGACTCCTGCCTTGTCCCTTGCCTGACTCCCCATAAGGACATCTCTAGACGTCCTTGTCTCCCTATGCCCCATCTTCCTGTCCTTTCCTTTACAAGACAACAAATTCCTCTGTGTCCTTGAGAAGGCCGATGGGCTGCAAAAGGGCAGGCTCTGCTCTTGGACATGGGTGCCTTAGTTTCCACCTCGGGGTATGGCCTGATAAAGGGTGGCTAGATGGCCAGCAGGCACATCCACCCATGTGGTAAAAACAGATGGAGTTCCAGGCTCCTGGCTTCAGCCTGGCCCAGCCCCAGCCGTTGTGGCCATCTGGGGAGTGAACCAGTAGATGGGAGATCTCTTTCTCTGTCTCTCCTTGCCTCTCTATCACTCTGCCTTTCAAATAAATAAAAATAAAATAAACCTCTGTTTTAAAAATGGGCAGCAGATGTGCAGTATCTGGTTCAGCGCTCAAAGGATCACCAAACATCACTTCCCAAAGCTGGCTCCAGGCAGGCTCCTCCTCCCTTCTGAGTCCCTGTTGCTTCCTTTTTTTTTTTTTTTTTTTTTTTTTTTTTTGACAGGCAGAGTTAGACAGTGAAAGAGAGAGACAGAGAGAAAGGTCTTCCTTCCATTGGTTCACCCCCCCAAATGGCTGCTACGGCCAGCATGCTGCGCTGATCCGAAGCCAGGAGCCAGGCGCTTCCTCCTGGTCTCCCATGGGGTGCAGGGCCCAAGCACTTGGGCCATCCTCTACTGCACTCCCGGGCCACAGCAGAGAGCTGGCCTGGAAGAGGGGCAACCGGGACAGAATCCAGCGCCCCAACCAGGACTAGAACCTGGAGTGCCGGCACCGCAGGCAGAGGATTAGCCTAGTGAGCCGTGGCACCGGCCTGTTGCTTCATCTTTAAAACGAGGACAGTGAGACCTACCTCACAGAGGCCATATAATAAAACAAGACAGCCAACACGAGGGCACTTTATAAATGTCCAGCCTTGCCAGCCAAAGAGTGGGCCCCACACCAGCAGGGAGCCTGTCAGAAATGCAGACTCTCAGGCCACGCCCAGGACTTAAAGAAAAATTATTGATTTGAAACGCAGAGTTACACAGAGACAGGGAGAGATGGAGGAGAAAGAGAGAGACCTTCCACCTGCTGGTTCACTCCCCAGATGGCTGCAATGGCCAAGGCTAGGCCAGACCGAAACTAGGAGCTAGGAGCTTCATCTGGGTCTCCCATGTGGCTGCAGGCACCCAAATTCTTGGGCCATCTTCCATCACTTTCCCAGGTGCATTAGTAGGGAGCTGGATAGGAAGTGGAGCAGCCGGGACTTGAACCATGTCGCAGCATCAGCCGAAGAGTCTGTAATTTAACGAGACTCCAGGGCACGCATCTGCAGCTAAGTCTGAGAAGCACTGATGCAAAGGGCCAGGAAGATGGACGGTGTCATAGGAACACTGTTAGCTTCAGGCTCCCTACCCTCCCTCTCCCCCTCAGCACGGCACCCTCCCCACCTCCAAGACAAGCAGCAGCCCCCTCCTCCATTCAGGGCTTAGGGCCAACACTGCGGCGCAGCAGGTTAAAGCCTCTGTCTGCAGTACCAGCATCCCGGGTGGACGCCAGTTCCAGTCCCTGCTGCTCCACTTCTGATTCAGCTCCCTGATAATGTGCCTGGAAAGCAGCAGAAGACGGCCCAAGTCCTTGGGCCCCTACACCCATCTGAGAGACCAGAGGAAGCTCCTGGTTCCTGGCTTGGACCTGGTCTAGCCCTGGGTATTGTGGTCATTTGGGGAGTGAACCAGTAGATGGAAGCACGCTCGCTCACTCACTCTCTCCCTGCGCCGTAACTCTGCCTTTCAAATAAATAAATAAATCTTGAAAAAACAAATAAGTAAATAAAGCCGTCATTCTCCATCAGCTTGCACACAGCATCACAGGGAGCAACGTCCAGGCCAAATCGCAGCCCAGTTACACTAGAACATCTTGGACAAGGTGTGTAGAAGATCAGCATGACATCAGCTCCCTCAGTATTCATGGGACCAAACACCTTGGTTCCTGGACCTCCTGCCCACCATCACAGGTACCACAACCCAAGGACACTCAGGTCCCTTCTAGAGAACAATGCCACGTTTGCATACATCCTAGGCAACCCCCTTTATACATCGAATCATCTTCAGATGAGACACAACACCTAACAGAATGGAAGTGCTAGGTAAATACTTGCTGCACTACACTGCTTAGGGAATAATGATAAGGAAAAAAGCCTGTGCATGGTCAGTACACATCCAAGTGCGTCTTCCCAACATTCTTGATCCACAGTTGGCTGAATCCAGATATAAAGGGCTAAATGTGTACTTTTTTTTTTTTTTTTTGACAGGCAAAGTGGACAGTGAGAGAGAGAGACAGAGAGAGAAAGGTCTTCCTTTGCCGTTGGTTCACCCTCCAACGGCCGCTGCGGCCAGCGCATCGTGCTGATCTGAGGGCAGGAGCCAGGTGCTTCTCCTGGTCTCCCATGCAGGTGCAGGGCCCGAGCACTTGGGCCATCCTCCACTGCACTCCCGGGCCACAGCAGAGAGCTGGCCTGGAAGAGGGGCAACCGGGACAGACTCTGGCGCCCCGACCGGGACTAGAACCCAGTGTGCTGGTGCTGCAGGTGGAGGATTAGCCTATTGAGCCATGGCGCCGGCCTAAATGTGTACTTTTTAAGTGCCTAGGTAATTCTAGTGTGGGTCCAGGGGTGAGACCCTGCACATGAACCCTACAAGGGATCCTCCCCCCCCCCAATCTCCCGTCTCTCACTCCAGAACTGTACCTCTCTTTATCTGCTCAGAGAGTCACCTTCACACCCCGCCCCCAGCCTGCTTTTCCCTCGGGCTCCTGTCTCTGCTCTGTGCCTCTCCTGTCCTGGGTTCAGCAAACCCCCTGTGATGAATGCTGACACACAGACAAAGCTCTCCACCCTGCCCTGCTTCTGAGACTCCTCGGTGTCACCAACACACAGACCCCACCTCAGCGTCCACCTTCAACAGCGGGATATCTACACTCCCCCGCCACTCAGCAAGGCAGCAGCACCACAGCCCTTCGTCCGTCAGTGCTCAGTGCTTGCTGGACAAACAGGATCCTCTGAGGAGGCCACTGATATTGGGTAGAAGAAGAAGTCTTCCTAAAAGAAAACTCTAGCAGCCATGAACAGTAGAGCCAAGGGGAGCCCAGAGAAGCCAAGGGAGACAAAGAAAGAAGGAGGGGTCTGTCCCCGTAGGAGTCACCCTCCCCAGGACTGGGGATGCGAAGGGATCTTTGTCCTCCGGAAGGGAGTTCCTCCTGGACCCAAAGGTAGATGGGATCAAAACACACGCACTTGTTAAGGGAATATGGAAGCAAGTCCTAGGGGCCGGACCCTGGAGCCGAACACAGGAATCAGGGACTCAGCGCTCTAAGAGTCCTTGCTAAACCTGAGGCATTGTGTGGACAATCACCACCCCGTGTTGCACTGTCCATCTCCCCCTCTCTCCCTCCTCACCCCTCCCCATCCCTCCCTCCCCTTAGTATGTGATTGTGTTTGCTTCTCAAGAAAGTTAAAGTAGCGGGGCTGGCGCTGTGGGGTAGGGGTAAAGCCACCGTCTGCAGTGCCAGCATCCCATTTGAACACCGGTTCATATCCCAGCTGCTCCACTTCCAATCCAGCTCTCTGCTATGGCCTGAGAAAGCGGTAGAAGGCCTAAGTCCTTGGACCCCTGCATCTGCATGGCAGACCTGGAAGAAGCTCCTGGATCCTGGCTTCAGATCGGCGCAGCTCCAGCCATTGCAGCCAACTGGGGAGTGAAGCAGCAGATGGAAGACTTTCTCTCTCTCTCTGCCTTTCCTTCTCTCTCTGTGTAACTCTGACTTTCAAATAAATAAATAAATAAATAAATAAATAAGAAAGAGAGAGAGAGAGAGAGAGAGAGAGAGAGAGAGAGGGAGGGAGGGAGGGAGGAAAGAAGGAAGAAGCGAGCTAACCAGCGTTATGGGAACACGGGGTCGGGGGAGTCCACTTGGGAGGCCAGGAGACAAGGTGAGGTTTCCAATCCTGGGACCCTGAAGTTCCCAGTGATGAAGGCAGGGACTTGGGGGGGGCTCCCTCCACATCACTGGGATTGATCCCTTCACAGTCTTTTCCCACATTATCCACAAAATTCCCTTTACTCAAATCAGGCCGTCAAAAACACCATTTCTAAGGTGCAGAGTCCAGAAGCAGCCAGAATGGCCCAGACCCCTAGGGAGGTGCAGAGTCCAGAAGCAGCCAGAATGGCCCAGACCCCTAGGGACAGTCCGACCACATCCTTGTACCGCCCGGAGCACTCTCACCGAACAGCCAGAATGCCACAGTGACAGGTGACAGGTGACAGGATCTGACGGCTGTGCTGCTCTGCGTCCCTTAGATGACTGAAGGAAGCACATTGCTAAGGTAAACGGATTAAATGAGAGGCAGCTTTTCTTTGCTGCCTCCCTCTGCTCCTCGTTCCAGGCCACTCCGCTTCCTCTGTGACGGTGCCTCTGCCTCTCCACCATCGCTGTGCCCCGCCCCGTGCGAGCACCCACGGCTGCGCCCTGATCTTCCAAGACTCCCTGGCCCCAGGCCTCCCCTCCTCTGGCTCACTCCAGGCACTATGCTTATCTTTCAACTGCATCACCTCCAGCAGGAGCTCGGAGGCCCCTGCTTGCCCAACAGACTGAGTCCTGTGCTAGATCTCCAGGCCACCCACGGAGGGGCCCTCCCGGCCCGCCTAATTAAAACCCCCTCCGCGCAGCCCAGCCCTGCTCCCATCCCAACTCCAGGCCCACAGCTGCTCTCCCTTCAAGCCTCACACTTGTGTGCTCCTCTGCGCATCTTTTCCTAGTTATGGGACAGTGAGTTTGGAACTTGTCTTCCTTCCTGCAGTGTGCAGTAGTCACCTGTGACCGAGAACCCAGTGTCCTACAGAAACACAGCCACTGTTCACGGCCTGTGTCGTCCCCCAAAACAGCTTAAAACCAGAAAGAGCCGAAGCATGGTCCTGATGGCTCTGGGGGAGGGGGGGTGCGACACCTCCAGAAGTCACACACCCCCTGGAAGAGACCACAGCTCCACCTCGCCCTAGACCCAGAGCCCGGGAGAGGTCATCTAACTTCCTTTATTTACTTGACGTTGCAGGGTGACGCTGAGATGGACTGGGGCTTACAGCGTATTTATTAGAAATCAGTTCCTGCAGAGTGAGGTGGAGGAATCAAGGCTGGGCAGAGGGAGAAGCGGACCTGCAACGCAGTCCAGCCACGCCTTGGTCAACCCCGTGGGAACTCTGCAGATGTGATCAGCAGAGCTGTTGACCCTCAGTGGCCAGGATGGCCAGGCCTGCAGCCCAGAATGCACACGGCACTGAACAAGAGACCGACTGCTGGAGCTGCGGTGGCACATCCCCATGCCACGGTGTTTATAGAACGAGGAGAACAGACACGATAAGCAACACTTTGGGATGTCATCAGCAAAAGTCAGACAAGCCAGTTCCTTCAGAAACAGCCTAAAATTGAGCGTATCAACCGACTCCACGATATGTTAACCTTATTTGGATCCCAGTCCAAATAAGCAACCCTACAATTAATCAGCAGCAAATACAGATATTTCATGATACCAAGGGATTACTGCAAATGATGCGTGAGCGTCCTATTGGTCTTATTATTATTTTTTTTTTTTTGACAGGCAGAGTGGACAGTAAGAGAGAGAGAGACAGAGAGAAAGGTCTTCCTTTTGCCGTTGGTTCACCCTCCAATGGCCGCCGCACCGCGCTGATCCGAAGCCAGGAGCCAGGTACTTATCCTGGTCTCCCATGGGGTGCAGGGCCCAAGCACTTGGGCCATCCTCCACTGCACTCCCTGGCCACAGCAGAGAGCTGGCCTGGAAGAGGGGCAACCGGGACAGAATCCGGTGCCCGGACTGGGACTAGAACCCGGTGTGCCGGAGCCGCAAGGCAGAGGATTAGCCTAGTGAGCCGCGGCACCGGCCTATTGGTCTTATTAAGAGTCCTTATCCTGGGGAGAGCCACACTGAAATCTAGGAATGAAATGTGACGATGTGTGAAGCTTGCTCCAGACACAGTCACAGGGTGGGAGGAAGTGGGTGGGCTTGCCAGTGGAAAAGAGCAGCCGGACTGATCACTGTTGGAGCTGGGAGGGGCACGTGAAGGTTTATGACGCTCTCCACTCCTGTAATGGCGCGCCTCTGCACATGTCTGCAATTCCTCACAACGAAAGGTTGAAAGTGGGCCTGCCAGGCTTCTCAAGCTCACCTTCAACCTCCAGGATGCTCCTGCCCCAGCTACTGAGTTGGCCAGGATCCACCCCACACCCCACCCCGCAGCTCTCCAGTGATCAAGGGTGGAACGCTGGTCCTCATGTCACCCACGGCCCACCTGACATCCCACCCACACACCTGACTGCATGCCACACCACCTAAGGGCCAGGGGCCCAAGGAAAGCTCTTGTACATGTACATCAAAGACAGGGACCAGAATGATTATGGCAGCTTCATGCCTCATGGCCAGAAGCAAAAAAAAAAATCACGTCCATCCAAAGCAGATGGGTTCATCCACTATAAATCAATGGACTGCTATGCAGCCATGAAAAAGATCAAACTTTTGATGCATGCTGCAACATAGATGAATCTCACTGACTGAAGTCAGACACAAAAGGACACATATACTATCTGATTCCACGCATGTGAAGCCAAAATTACGTGGACTGGGGTTAAAGGACAAGCTAATTACCAGGGGAAAAAATGCCTGAGGGTTCTTGGGCATGCCAAAAATGTTTTAGATGTGTGACTATGCAGATTAGTGAATATGGTAAATTCCATTCACTATACTCCTCCTTTAAAAAAAAAAAAAGGTCATTCATTTATTTATTTTACTTGAAAGAGCCAAAGAGAGAGCTCAGCACCACCTCAGGCATGGGGCAATGGTCCTCCCGTAAAAGGCTCAGATTGAGAGAGCAGGCTGTGAAGAGGAGACACACAGGCATCTTAGTCACGTGTGACTTTTTATTTATATTGGAAGGAGGATTACCTTACGGTGCATAAACCTGTACTTCAATGTCTGTTACTTAAAAGGTAACTGCCCTGTCCATTCACGCTAACCTGTTAAGAGTTTAATTCTGACACTGACATTTAATGTTGATTTTTTAACATAATTTTTAAAGAGGTTTTTTTTTTTTTAAAAAAAAAAAGGATTTATTTATTTGAAAGCAGAGTTTCAGAGAGAAAGGGAAAGACAAAGAAAGATCTTCCATCTGCTGGTTCACTCCCCAAATGGCTGCAACAGCCAGGGGTCGGTCAGCCTAGGTTAGGAACGAGGAACCAGGAACTCCATCCAAGTCTCTCAGGCAGGTGCAGGGGCCCGAGTACTTGGGCCATCTTCTACTGCTCTCCCAGGCCACAGCAGGGAGCTGGGTAGGAAGAGGAGCAGCCGGGACTCAAGCAGGTGCTCATATGGGAGTGCTACAATGTCAGCCCTGATGCTGCCGATTTGATTACAGAAATCATCTAAGAGAGCTGAGTTATCTGCACAAGCTGGCCCACCACCATGGTTCACCCTGGAAGTCCCACCTCCCAGGGAACTCCAGAGTCCTGAGCAGAGCAGGTGGCTGGTCACTACAGGAAAGCCCAGTGGCCTGGAATAACCCTGGTGCTCACATGACTTAGGGAAGGGAGATGGTGGATCTAGAAACTGGGGGTAGCTCAGGGAGCCCTCTGTCCCCAGCTCTATAGACATGGGTTTGGACGGTAACTCTGCTCCACTTCTCCAAACCCCTGTAGGAAACAGCCTCGGGGCAACCTGGGCAGCACCCCCAGCAGGCCTGGGAACACTCCTGTTCCTGCCCAGTTGGCCTCCCCTTCTGGTAACCTTAGAGTGAGAACCGCGACAACACACCCTCTCTGCTTCCTGCCTCGGGCCCAGCACGGAGCCTCGCTCACTGCCTCTGTCTCTCCAGACTGACTCTTCTCTTCACACAACTTTACTTCCCGAAAAGAACATTCACATACCATCTTCCCAAGAGGCCAGATTCTTTGTGGCTTGCACAGCACGCCCCCAGGTAGGTCACATGGAGTATTTTATTTTAGATGTTGCCGGAAGGAGGCTTCAGAATTAACGGAAAATGCACAGCTAGTGTAAAATTCTTGTGTGGGCAGTGAACCCATCAGCAGCCCCTCCCCCGTTTCATAATAATCCTGGGGTGGATATTTAGCCTCTCAATGAAGATACCGTGTCTCACATCTGAGTACCCTGGGTTCCATTCCCAGCTCCGGACTTCAGCTTCCTGAACTGGCACAAAACGTGGGAGGCATGGGGATGGTGCTGTGGCGTAGCGGGTAAAGCTGTGGCCTGCAATGCCGGCATTCGATACGGACGCTGGTTCGAGTCCCAGCTGCTCCACTTCTTATCCAGCTCTCTGCTATGGCCTGGGAAAGCAGTAGAAGATGGCCCAAGTCCTTGGGCCCCTGCACCCATGTGGGAGACCTGGAAGAAGCTCCTGGCTCCTGGCTTTGATCAGCCCAGATCTGGCTGTTGTGGCCATTTGGGGAGTAAACTAGTGGGTGGAAGACTTTCTCTCCCTCTTTCTCTCTCTCTCTCCTTCTCTCTCTCTCTCCCTCTCTCCCTCCCTCCCTCCCTCCCTTTCTGCCTCTCTGTAACTCTGCCTTTCAAAGAAATAAATAAATCTTTAAAAATAAATAAATAAACGTGGGAGGCAGCAATGCTGGCTCAGGTGACTGGGTTGCTATCACCCACATGGAAGACCTGGATGGAATTCCTGGATCCTGGCTTTGGCCCAGGCCAGCCCTAGCCCTCGCAGGCATCTGGAGAGTGAACCTACAAATGGGGGCTCACTCTTTCTCCCCTTCTTTCGAAGAAACAGTTTTCTAAGAAATAATAGTAATAAAACGATCCTTTCAAAAGTACATGACACCACTTTTCCCATGAAACTACTCATTGTTATCCATCTGATCTATCTAAGAAACTGCGCTTGGCTTCACAGCCTGGTGGTAGCTCATTAGAGTCATTCCCACGTGGCTGGGAAAGCTGATCCTCTCCCCCTTCCAGACAAATCTGCATTCGCCTGCTGTTAAATTAATGAAGATCCGCTGGAGGACACATCCCAGAAAACATCACCAGGGGCTGGCCTGTGGCTCCGTGGATTAAGCCGCTGCCTATGACACCGGCATCCCATATCAGAGTTCAAGTTCAAGTTCCCGCTGCTCCACTTCCATCCAGCACCCTGCGAATGCGGGTGGGAACGCAGCGGAAGATGGGCCAAGTGCTTGGGTCCCTGTTTATGTGGGAGACCTGGATGAAGCTGCAGGATCCTGGCTGCTGCCATGTGGGGAATGAACCAGCAAATGGAAGGTGTGTGTATGTGTGTGTGTGTGTGTGTGTGTGTGTGTGTCTCTCTCTGTCACTCTACCTTTTGAATTAATAAAACAAAGAAAGAAAAGAATGACCAAGAGGGGCAGCAGGCAGGGGAAAATGCTGGCACTGGAATCGGTTTCCAGCCCCACCACTCTCCAGCTATGAGACATTTCCTGCCTCGCAAAACCTCGGTTTTCCCATCTGTAAAATAAATCATTCGGACAAAATTATCACCCTTTCCTGTCTTCTGCTCCAAAGTCCTATGATCTTTCCAATGCACTGTATTATCTTTCACTCACCCTTTGTTGGTTATTTCCAATGCAGAGTTCAGGAACCAAGGGCCAGGCAGCCCTCTGTATCTATGGAGTCTGGGTCCTGGTTCAACCAACGGCAGAACAAAAACACTGTCTTTGGAAAACAATTTTGTCCGTACTGAATATGTACAGACTTTGTCTTAACATTCTTTAAGCAATACAGCACAACAACTGTCTACACAGCATGCAGACTACACTGGAAATAAGTCACTTAGAGAGGATGCAACATATATAAGAGGTAGTACATAGGGTACATGTGACTGCTACACCATTGTCATTCTTACTGGTACCTCTTTCTTTCTGTTTTGTTTGCCAGGAACATGATCTAAGTCGCCCATTTTCGTGGCAGGAGCCCAGGTACTTGAGTCATCATCACCTGCTGGCTCCCAAGGCAGGAAGCTGGATGGGAAGTGGAGGAGTCAGGACTGGAACCAGCACTCTAACACCCGACACAGACGTCTCAAGTGGAGTGCTCAGTGCTGTGCCAAAGGCCCGCCCACCACACGTGTTGTATGAGGGCCTGGATCATCTGCAGATTTTGATCTCCACAGAGGTTCTGAACTGTATGTTAAAAACAAAATCAGGTCAAGAACAATTACAACACAGAATGTATTAAAGATGCAAGAAGTCGATGTTTGAAATACAAAGAATAAATATTTGCACTTCAGAGAAAAAACACCAGTAGCTGACAAAAACATGGGAGGACAGTCACCCTCAGCAACCAGAACAAAATCAAAATTTAAATGACAGTGACCCTCCATCTAACTGGAAAGTAGAAACTATTGATAATGCCGACTATTGGCAAGAAGGTACGGAAATGACAGTATAACTCAGCACAGACTTTTTGGGGGCTGATTTCACATTATCTACCAGAATGCAAAAGTTTAGTGCCCTTTGACCTGGATCCATGGCCCTGCACTGGAGAACATCTACACATGTTGCATCACTGTGTGCCATTACAAAACAAAACTGGACACAGACCAAATGCCTTCCTCCGTGAGAACTGGTCTCGGTGCACTGCTGGCAAAGGGTGGTTAAAAGTAGTTTGTTTCCCTTTAGGAATCTGCACATTGGACTCCGGGACTGTATTTAAAAAGCTGAGGTTAACACTTCTCTCGGCCAGGGACTGCAATTTGCATTTGGCATCAATCGACCACGTGGAACCGGTAGCTTCCCTCCTCCTCGTGTCAGACAGGCGGATCACATCTGAAGGGGGCACTTCCTTTCCCCTTGGCCAGTCTTCACCGTGGTCGAGGGAAACAGGAAGGCAGCCAGGCATGCAAAGATAGAAACCCCATGGGAAGATGGTCCGAGTTGAGAGGTTCTTTCCTGTATGTACAGCAAACACGCAAGTCAGGCCGAGAGACAGAACAGCCTGAACAAGGAGAGAAATCCAAGCACCTCCCCCCGCATACTGCCAGGTGCCCCAAATACCGCCAAAACCATCAGCCTGACCTCCAGTTATTTCCCAGGGTCCCAAACGAACCACTGAGTCGGGAGGAGAACATCTGGGTCAGCCGGAGCACCAGGAAGCTGGGGCGGAAAACAAGCCCATCAGGAGAGAGGAAGTTATTTCGTCTTCAAGTTTAAACAAGACCTGAGCGATTCAAAGGGGGCAGTGCCCAGAGAAGGGCCTGCTTTCTTTCCACTTGGGAAGTTCCCGTGACCTGAAGTTTCTGAACAGACTATACTCTATAAAAATGAAACGGCAGACGGTCTATCTAAAAGCAAACAGAAAGTATGTTTACAGAAATTAACCAGCTAGAGTGGACTCTGGGCTCCACGATCACACACACACACACACACACAGAGCCAGTCGGCCAGTCGTGGCCACTGCTGCACCAATCAAAGTGCCTTCAGCGATCCGTGTCCTGGATGTCTGACCACTGCCCCAGGAACCCAGTGTTTTTAAAGACACACTCATTTCTGGACACGACCTTCTCAGGCTGTTCCTAGAAGCAGTGACCATTCTTGTTTTGTAACTATAAAAAAAATGAGAGGCCAAAACCCTCACCAACTTGCCCAAGAACAGAGAGCCACAAGTCAGGAGCAACGTGCCAGGCGTGCGGACAGAGCGCATGGGAAAGGCTCCACGGCTCCTGGGAGCCAACACCACGAACGTGAAAATGCACGTGAGCATTTCCATAGTCCTTCTGGATGCGATCTTTCCCCAAACAAGAATATCCTTTGACAGGGAAGAGTTCAGGAAGCCTCTTCCTCCATCCAAACTGGTTTGCCGGGACGCCTAGTTCAACAGGTGGGAGGAAGCAGAAATCTGGGCAGCAGGACCCGCGAGGAGAGCCAACTCCAAACAGAACGCATCATCACCCCAGCAAGCTGCCCCGACCTGGATGCCAGGTTAACTCCCCTTCTGGGCGTAAGTCAGACTTAACAGTCGGAGTCAAGAGCGACCAGCCAATGGTGTTCCTAAGACATTTTCTCAGGGATCCCTAAAACTAGCTGCTCACTCATCCCGGCAAGGCCCCCTGGGGATCCAGTCCTGGTTCTAACTCTGGCTTTCAAATAAATAAATCTTAAAAATAAAATACAGGTTGCCCCTCTTCCAGGCCAGCTCTCTGCTGTGGCCCGGGAGTGCAGTGGAGGATGGCCCAAGTGCTTGGGCCCTGCACCCCATGGGAGACCAGGATAAGTACCTGGCTCCTGCCATCGGATCAGCGTGGTGCGCCGGCCGCGGCAGCCATTGGAGGGTGAACCAACGGCAAAGGAAGACCTTTCTCTCTGTCTCTCTCTCTCACTGTCCACTCTGCCTGACAAAAAAAAAAAAAAAAATGGGAAGAAAGGTACAGAGAGAAATGGAAGAGAAGTTTTGTTGGTTTTTTTTGCAGCTTTCCTTCCCACAAAAGAACCCACAAACACAGAAGCTCCAGTCAACTAAAAAAGGGTGCCAGTGAGTATCTGGCCTAGCAGTTAAGATAACCAAGTCCTACATCAGAGTACCTGGGTTCGAGCCCCAGCTCCATCCCAACGCTGGCTCCCTCCTAAGTGCACCCTGGGAGGCGGCAGGGTATTCAAGTACCTGGGAGACCTGGATTGGGTCCAGGCTCCCAGCTCCAGTCCCAGTCCAGCCCCGGCCATTGCAGGCATCTGGGGAGTCCACCAGTAGATGGGGGGCTCTCTGCCTCTCAAATAATACTTTAATAAGTAAAAATGAACACAATCCTTGGAGCTTGGAGCTTGGAGCTCCTCCTCCTAAGCTGCTTCCAAACTCGCCCCCTTCCCTACCCCACCCCGCGTGTCACTCCAACACGGAGTCTGTGCTTCTCAGCACTGGGCTGGGGACCAGTAACCCAGCAGCACCTGAGGACCTGACAGAACAGCAAAACGCCCCAGCCCCACCTGGACACTCGGAATCAGAAACAGCAGGGGCGGGGCCTGGCCACCTGCGTTTTATGAAGGCCCCAGGTGATGCCGATGCCTGCTCAAATCTGAGAGCCCTGCCTGGTGCTTTATCTCCCCAGCTCTTACTGCAAGCTGAGTCGTCTTGTTTATTTATTTAAACACCTCACCGACTCTCATCCTCCTTTGCTGCAGAATTTCAGCTGTGTGCAAACTGGGACCCAGTCTGTACGGCTCAGGGCTCAGCACCTCCTGTGGCTCAGAGAGGGGCCACCTCATAATAAGGGGCTCAGTAACCATTTGTCCAATAAGCAATCTTGCTATCTAATTTGCCTGTTTTCCCCCATTTCCTAGGAGTTGGACCCAGAAGGAGTTAAACCACCCCGTGAGTCATCTGGGCCAGCCCCGGTTTATCTGGCAGCGTGTGATAAGGCTCCAAGGACAGGAGATGCAGCAGGGCACAGGCTGGCTGCAAGGCCCCTTTGCCTAAAGTTCCAGGCGGGAGAGCTGGCTCCCATCCGCTCTGAACTCACCTCGCTCATTTCAGAGCCAGAGGTGCTCCCGTGAGGATGACCCGTGGCCCGGGAATGGGGGCCTCTGCAGGTGCATCAGCCATTAGGAGCCCACCCTTCTGGGTGGCCCTGCGTGCAGTCACCCTCCCTCCTCACACCCAGAGCTTGTGAGCAGCTCAACCCTTATCAGGTGCAAGTGGCAGGAAAGGCGGATCCTAGGCTGGGGAGAGGCAGGGAAGCAGCCATTCATAAAAAGGAAGACAATGGCTGCCCCTGACATCCTGTGTACCCACTTGATCTCATGCAGTCCTCCTAGGAGCCTCAAAGGAACGCATCAGGTCGGTTTTCCTCGGAGGAGAAATCTAAGGCTTGGAGAGGGGCGCTTCCAAGGTCCCAGGGCGGACCCTGACTTCTAACAGCTTTGACCCCAAAGTCCCTCATGACCTCTGGTCTCTCTCTCCCTGGCATGGACCAAGCCAGCGGCAGTCTCTCGAACAGACACATGGGTGGGAGGGAAACGTTTCCAGGAGGGACCAGGCCAGGTGATCTCAAGTGCCCCCTTTCTCCACCTGTGCACCCGCCCTGCCCTGAGGCCACCACGCCTCTCCCACCGCAAGACCCTGGGTCTGCCTGGGACAGTTAATATTAACCTGGGACTGCAAGCACCCCTGCGGGGCTCCGTGGCCCACTCGGGAGGGGGGCTGCTGAGTCACTGGCTACGTGGCAGTCACGTGTGCTTCCACTGTGCTAACTGCGATGGCCGGAGGAGGAATCCCAAGCAGCTTAGCACAAAGCAGCCCCTAACTGACTTCCCCACTTGTACCCAGTCACGCCACCTGACAGCCAAGGGCAGGCAGCGCTGCTGTGGAATGCGGATTTCCCAAGAGTGCCCTGGGCTCACACCTGCCCGCGTGGATGCCCGAGGCACAGACCCCTCTGCCCCGCCCCCACCCTCCCATCCAAAGTCCAAATCACCTCTGCGCTGAAGACAGGCACCTGAGATCTCCCCCCACCTGGAGCGCGCTCTAGGTCTCTGGGGAAGGATGGAGAAGCTGCGCCCGGCTCGCCCGTTCGTGGCGTGCAGGCTCGTCTCCACCCAAGCGTGTTTGAAACCTCCGGGGTGGGGGTGGGCGTAGGGGGTCCCAGAAGCCACGCTGCACCCCGGGCGGGCTGAGGGTCCCTGAGGCGGGGCGATGACTGCAGGGTGGTGTGGGGAGGAAGCAGAGAGCCGCCTAGGGCAGCATGCCATGAGTCCAGTCCCTGGAATCAAACCCTTGACTTGGGGGAGCCAGGCCTCGCCGCCGTTGCTGCCGTCCCGCCAAAACACGTCGGAGCTGCGGGCGCTGGCTTGCGGCCCCCTCTGAATCACACCGTTATTAAACCCACAGCCCTGGGCAAGCAGTCAAATCGCCCAGGGCCCAGCACCCCGCGCACAGACGCACGGCCGTGACGTCACTTCCTCCCGGGCACACCTGCCCCACTTCCGGCCACGCCGGCCCCACTTCCGGCCGCGCTTCCCGCGCTGACTCATCTAGGCCCGATGACCCCGCCACGCCGCGGGTGCGCCCTTGCTCGCTGCCTCGCGCGCCCCTGTGCGCGGCTGGTGCTGCGCGTGACCCCGGGGCGCGACAGGGAGTTAAAGTGCAGAGGCAGCGGCGTGGTGGAAACATCCCAGGCGATAAGCTGCACCTTTCTGGCAGATAACCCCGGGAGAGAAGAGATTACAACGCCTCTCCGCTGGCCTTGCAGCAGCCCGGCCGATGGAGGCCTCTAACCAGTCTTTCTGGTCCGGAGCACCAACTGCAACCGCATTAACAGAATTTTAAGTTTTTTTTTTTTTTCCAAAATAAGCAGAGTCGCCGGGAGCTTTCTTTCCTAACACGCTCCGCTTCGACGTCTTGCTTGCTTTGAGTGAAATCAGACAAACACAGGGAGGCTTTTCGTCTTCCCGGGGGGCGGGGGGGGGGGGTGTTCTTGGTGTCAGGGCTTGGGATCCACCGAGAAGACCCAAGAGCTGTTGACTTAATGAGTCAGCGTTAAGTGCTGGCGCGCTGGCGGGCCACGGTTGCAGAGCTGTTCCCTGGGGCCTTGACCTTTGTCCCCTAGTCAAAATGTCCAGCTGGACCCAGAATCTTTAACCAGGGATCCCATAGCCTGGGACAGCAAAGCCCTGGAAGGAGGGACTGTTGTTAGCTAATTCAGAGGAAGCGAGGCAGGGTGCACACGTGGAGCCCATACTAAAGGGAGCTTACAGAGCATGCTGGGTCTTCAAAGTCCATGGGCAGTATGTATTATGAAAACACTCTAGGTGGATTTCAGAATGTTTTGCACCAAAATGAACTTATTTCTTATTTTTTTTATAAGATTTATTTATTTACTGGAAAGTCAGAGTTACACAGATGGACGGAGAGGCAGAGAGAGAGGTGGGGGGGGGGGGTTCTATCTGTTGGTTCACTCCCCCAGTTGGCCACAACGGCCGGAGCTGCACTGATCCAAAGCCAGGAGCCAGGAGCTTTTTCCGGGTTTCCCATGTGGGTGCAGAGGCCCAAGGACTTGGGCCATCTTCTACTGCTTTCCCAGGCCATAGCAGAGAGCTGGATAAGAAGTGGAGCAGCCAGGACTCAAACTGGCGCCCATATGGGACGCTGGCACTGCAGGTGGCAGCTTTACCCCCTACACCACAGCGCTGGCCCCATGAACTTATTCCTTAATCCCATTTTCCATGAACTTTTTGAAGTCCTTGCACTTGGGAAGAGCAAAATATAGAAAACGTAGCAGAGATCCAGAGTGATTAGAGCCGTGACATCCCAGTACAGTCGCTGTGTAGGTGGAACATGACGAGGAGCTAGGTTTGTGAAGGGAGGGTGTGCACAGCAGTGGCGGTGAGCGGTGGGTTGGGAAAGGGATCGTGGGACAGAAGACTCCTGTGGGATTCACATCAGAATGGAAAAGCAGCTCTGGCTCCTCAGGATGCCAGGTACCCTCCTACTCCACCTCTGTACACACTTCCCTGGGCAGTCTCACCCACAGCTTCGACTGCCACCGCGATACCGTGACTCACACGTCTCTGCCTCGGCAGTGCGGGCCTTTCTCCTCCACTCCGCTTCCAGTGGTCTGTGAAGCAATTTCCCTGCTGTCCCAATGAGTGACTGGGACTTTCATCTCTCTGCATTCACCTGCTCTTCCCTGACCGCCCAGCCCTGTGCCCACCAAATGGAAATGCCCAAACCAGACAGCCAGGGCTCATCCTGAAATCCTCTCCCTCCCCAAACCCCAAGTGCACACCAGGTCAATCCTGCCTTCTATCTACCTGACTTACAGGCCAGCCCCTCCTCCCGAGACCAGGGTGTGTTTTGTCCCAGTCTCGGGGCCTCATGTCTGTTGTGTTTTGCCTGTTCTCCCAGGACCTAGCCTTGGTGCCCTCAGGTTGTTCATAGCTGGTTGATCTTGCTTTTTAAAAATATCTGTGAAACCTTTCTTTACCACTTAATGCACATGAAAACTCTCTCAAAAAGTAGGCCATAAAAGAGACATGGGCTCTGCCCTAAAGCATTGAACTTCAGTATGTGCAGCGTTTTCAAAGAATGATTTTCCAGGGTTAGCAAGACTGCCTAGCTGGAACAGGAAACAGCCAGACGATGACCATCGTTAATGGCGGCCACTGGTAGGCCATCCGGTGACACCCTGGCTGACTCAGCAGTGCTTCCCCGGTTTCTACCCCTTCACCAAGGTGGTTAAGGTGATTCTGCATGTGAGACTTTCAAGGTCAGTCCATCCATCTTCAACCTCCAGGTGTAGCAAGTTCCCCCACCTTTGTGAGTCACTCAAGGATGTCTGAGTGGATTGTGCCTGCTCACACCCCTGGGCCTGACCGTGACAATGACGTGGTCCCCTCTGGTTCCCCTGATGTCTCAGTGATTTCCCTGCAAGGATGATTTTTCCCCCCTACAGGTGCCATCTGGTAATATCTGGAGACATTTTTAAGAGACATAACCTGGAGGAGGGAGGGTTACTGTCACTGTCAGTGGCATCTAGTGGACAGAGGCCAGAGATGTTGCTGAACAAGCCCCAATGCGCAGGACAGTTGCACACAAAGGAACCTCCGGCCCCAAGTGTCAGTAGTGTCAAGGTTGAAAATGTTGGCCCAGACTTGGCTCAATCCTCACCCAGCGTCTCTGCAAAACTCCCCTCTCCTCTGTGAAAGAGAACCCGGGGCCCACACTGTGGTGCAGTGGGTAAAGCCTCCGCTTGCAGTGCCAGCATCCCATATGGGCACCAGTTCAAATCCAGGATGCTCCACTTGCAATCCAGCTCTCTGCTTGTGCACCTGCGGCAGAAGATGGCCCAAATGCTTGGGCCTCTGCACCCACTTGGGAGACCTGGAGGAAGCTCCTGGCTCTTGGCTTTGGATCAGCCCAGCTATGGCCACTGCAGCCATTTGGGGAGTGGACCTGCAGACAGAGGATCTCTCTCTCTGTCTCTCTCTCTCCCCTCTTCTCTCTGTAACTCTGACTTTCAAATAAATAAATAAATCTTTGAGGGGAAAGAAAGTGAGAACCCATCCCCTCGAATCTCTCTGCATCACCCGTCTCCCATAGCACTAGTGACAATGATGTGACCTTTGGCTTCATACTCCCTTTCCCAACCTCCTGGATGGCAAGAGAGGTGTCTTCCTCACCCCATGGGGCCCCTGGACATGGTGCAGGAGTCGCTGACTGAGGTGGAAAGAGAGAAGTCACTGAATCAGATCAAGGCCACGAAGCAACTCGGTAACACATCACCACCAGGACTCAACATGGCCTCTTACAAGGGGCCTTCAAAAGTTCAAGGAAAGAACAGCATGGATTTCACAACTTTAGCACCAAAATAAACATATCTTTTCATTCCATTTCCCATGAACTTTTGAAGTACCTGTCACTCCCCCTCTTCGTGGAGGAACGACACAGGACCCTGCGCTGTTCTTTCGTCTGCTCGGCCCTCCCCGGGTTTGCTGCTGGTCCTTCCCGGGTTGGCTACTATCCCTTCCACCTCCGTGGAAGGGCAGTTCCCCCTGGCCACATTCCCCACTTCCGCAGGGGAGCGGCACACCGCCGGCCGACTCTCTCAGGGGCTGCACAGGTGTTCCCCTTAGATGTTCCTCTTAGATGTTCCTCTTAGATGTTCCTGGTGCATGCCGTCTCTCTCCTCCTTTATAGTCCTCCTCTGCCAATCCCAACTCGGCTGCCCACACGCCGAGTACACTGCTCTCCTCCAATCATTAGCAAGTCCTACAGTTTATTAGCTGAACTGGAGGCAGCTGTGCGGAAGCTGTTTACTTCTCTCCCATCGCCATATTGTGGGAGAGCAGATGCACAGAATAAGTCTTAATTCCAGTAACTCAGTCCAGTCCGGGCTGCTCCCCACAGTACCCTTGCATTTCCACCACAATTAGTGGCATTTAGCATGAACGACAACATGTGCTTGGTATCATAGAACATTGTTGTCAGACATGGAGTACTTTTCACTTCAGCATACAATGAAATTAGCTAGTGAGCCAGCACATCAAGGTCAAAAGCATATTTCAGTGCTGGCGCCGCGGCTCACTAGGCTAATCCTCCACCTTGCAGCGCCGGCACCCCAGGTTCTAGTCCCGGTCAGGGCGCCGGATCCTGTCCCGGTTGCCCCTCTTCCAGGCCAGCTCTCTGCTGTGGCCCGGGAGTGCAGTGGAGGATGGCCCAAGTGCTTGGGCCCTGCACCCCATGGGAGACCAGGAGAAGTACCTGGCTCTTGGCTTTGGATCAGCGCAGTGCGCCGGCCGCAGCGGCCATTGGAGGGTGAACCAACGGCAAAGGAAGACCTTTCTCTCTGTCTCTCACTGTCCACTCTGCCTGTCGAAAAAAAACAAAAAAAGCATATTTCAAACACCAACTGTTGCTCTTAACCAAATATAAAAACATATGCACATGGTCAGTGTGTGTGCTGCCTGGAGAGGGCTAGAAGTGGGAGCATCATTCAGAACAAGTTCTTGGGTGGACTGTAGAGAAGGAAGAGGTCTCAGGCCACAGGGGTCCCTCCCCTCCCTCCTGGCCACACGTGAAAGGGGAAAGGCAAAGCCTCCTCAAAGGCAAGCCTTCCCAACATGTGGCTAACTCACCCAGACTCCAGATGGCCAACTCAAGCCACTGTGTAGAAAAATGAGGAAAAGGTAAAACAAATTCACTTGTGTCCCACCTGGCTCAACCAAATGTCTGCTTGATGCCACCAAAAAGGATGCTCAGAATGCAGGTCCCCATGCAGCCTCACCACAGACAAAGGCCTTTCATTCACCCAAGAGCCTGGGCAGCAACCCAGGCAACCAGAGGAATGGAACTCACAATGAAGGTGTGGACATTAAGATCGAAATGTGAAATAAACGAGCCACAGGAAAGAGCCAGACTTAGCACCAAAGCTAATACCTTCCCTTTCTTCTTTTTTTTTTTTTTTTTTGACAGGCAGAGTGGACAGTGAGAGAGACAGAGAGAAAGGTCTTCCTTTTGCTGTTGGTTCACCCTCCAATGGCCGCCGCAGCCAGCGCACCGCGCTGATCCGAAGCCAGGAGCCGGGTACTTATCCTGGTCTCCCTTGGGGTGCAGGGCCCAACGACTTGGGCCATCCTCCTGTCGCTCCCCCTCTTCGTGGAGGAACGACACAGGACCCTACGCTGTTCTTTCGTCTGCTCGGCCCTCCCCGGGTTTGCTGCTGGTTCTTCCCGGGTTGGCTACTATCCCTTCCACCTCCGTGGAAGGGCAGTTCCCCCTGGCCGCATTCCCCACTTCCGCAGGGGAGCGGCACACCGCCGGCCGGCTCTCTGGGGGCTGCACGGGTTCCCTTAGATGTTCCCCATAGATGTTCCCTGGTGCATGCCGTCTCTCTCCTCCTTTATAGTCCTCCTCCGCCAATCCCAACTCGGCTGAGTACGCTGCTCTCCAATCAGGAGCAAGTCCTACAGTTAATTGGTTGAACTGGAGGCAGCTGTGCGGAAGCTGTTTACTTCTCTCCCAGCGCCATATTGTGGGAGAGCAGATGCATAGAATAAGTCCTAATTCGAGTAACTTAGTCTAGTCCGGATTGCTCCCCACAGATCCCCCTTTCTTTTTATTTTTTGGCGTTGATACGCGCCTGTCTTCGGTGTCCCACGGCACACACTCTGCTCTACTTGCTAGCGTTGCCACAGGCTCTTACAAGTCCTATCAATCAGGAAAACCGAATCCGGGTCCTCTCTTCGCCATTGTGAGGAGGTTTTTAGGCGCTGATGCGTGCCTGTGTTCGGTGCCCTGCAGCGCATGCTCTACTCTGCTAGAACTGCCTGCAGGTGTTTACAAAACCTATCAGGCAAACCGAATCCAAGCCTTCTCATTGCCGTATTGTGGGGGAGACTTATTAGTGTTGGTTCGTGCCTATCTTCGGTGACCTGCAGCTCATACTCTGGTCGAGCTTTGCTGGCGCTTACCGCCTTAAATCAGGCAGACCGAATCCAAGCTTAATATTGTTGTATTGTGGGGAAGCCTTACTGATGTTAATTCGTGCCTGTCTTCGGTGACCTGCGGCGCATAAGCTGCTAGCTGCCCGCAGGTGCTCATCGCCTCACTTGATTAGGCAGACCGAATCCAAGCCTTCTAATTGGCATGTTGAGGGGAGGCCTTATTTTTCTCTATTTCTCTATCTCCGGGCATTCCTACCTCTCCCATTTCACTTCTATCTTCCAGCATTCCCATTTCTCTTTTACTTCACTTCCAAACTTCTGTTTCTCTTATCCCCGCAGCTTCCCGCTCTCATTCCATTTCTAAACTTCTGTTTTCTCTTATCCCCGCGGCTTCCCGGCGCCTCGCCCTGCCGGCAGCTTCACGGCTCCGCGCAGCTTCCCGGCGCCTCGCCCCGCCAGCGGGCTCCGCCCCGAGGCTGCTTCTCCGCGCCTCGCCGGCTCTGAGCCGCTTCAGCCCGCGCCTCATCTGCGCGGCTTCCCGGCTTTGCGCGGTCCGCGGTCTCCACGCTTAACCCTTTCGCGTCTGAACCACGGCCTACGCCAGCCCCGTTCCCTATCTACTCACGCCCCGTGCTCTCTCTGCACGCGGCGGCTTCCGCGAGTAACACAGCGTAGCTTGCGTCTCCACCACTAGGATTCAATCTAAGTTCCCCGGGCTAGTCTGGCGAATTCAACCCAGCGTACGTCTCCGCCTCACGATTTGGCTTCCCGTCCTTTGCTCCCCGGGCTAATCAGACGGATCCCAATCTGGCTTGCGTCTCAGCTTCTAGTTTCAACTTTTCGCCCCCTATTCCCGGGCTAACTTGAGAACCCCAAAGTGGCTTTCGTTTCCGCCTCGGCCTGCCCCCCGCGGCTTCAATTTCCCTAACATTTTTCTCTACCCGGTATGTTTCCCCAAGTTTTCTTCCAACAATATTCCTCCCTCATTTCTCCTGGCCTCTCCCCACAGTCCGCGTCCGAGTCTGTTTGTTCTAGCTTTCACTTTCGCTTTCGACCCTAACTGGGTTCCCTTAGAGATTTCTCCCAGCTTCCCCCCGTAGTCCGTATACGAGTCTATGCCTAGGCTTTCAATAGCTTCTTCCGGCACCCTTTTCGTCCGGCTTTTCCCTAGGCTGTTTGCTAGTCTCTCTCTCCGGTATTTTCCCAGTTCTTCCCGTTTCTTCCCTCCTAAGTTTCATATCCGTCCTAAGTTTCCTATCCGAGTCACGTTTCTTCCCTCCTAAGTTTTCTATCCGTCCTAGGTTTCCTATCCGAGTCACGGCACCATTATGTCGCTCCCCGTCTTCATGGGGGAACGACACTAAACCCTGCCTAGGCTTCATATCCGAGTCACGGCACCATTATGTCGCTCCCCCTCTTCGTGGAGGAACGACACAGGACCCTACGCTGTTCTTTCGTCTGCTCGGCCCTCCCCGGGTTTGCTGCTGGTTCTTCCCGGGTTGGCTACTATCCCTTCCACCTCCGTGGAAGGGCAGTTCCCCCTGGCCGCATTCCCCACTTCCGCAGGGGAGCGGCACACCGCCGGCCGGCTCTCTGGGGGCTGCACGGGTTCCCTTAGATGTTCCCCATAGATGTTCCCTGGTGCATGCCGTCTCTCTCCTCCTTTATAGTCCTCCTCCGCCAATCCCAACTCGGCTGAGTACGCTGCTCTCCAATCAGGAGCAAGTCCTACAGTTAATTGGTTGAACTGGAGGCAGCTGTGCGGAAGCTGTTTACTTCTCTCCCAGCGCCATATTGTGGGAGAGCAGATGCATAGAATAAGTCCTAATTCGAGTAACTTAGTCTAGTCCGGATTGCTCCCCACACCTCCACTGCACTCCCTGGCCACAGCAGAGAGCTGGCCTGGAAGAGGAGCAACCGGGACAGAATCTGGCGCCCCGACCGGGACTAGAACCCGGTGTGCCAGCGCCGCAAGGCGGAGGATTAGCCTAGTGAGCCATGGCACCAGCCGATACCTTCCCCTTCACCATGCATGGATTTCATGTTCAGTTTTCCAGTGGACCAATGCCTGTAGCTGAGAGCCTCGAGGTGACGGCTGGTCCCCAGGAGCCCACGTGGGAACCACATGGAAGGGCTGTAGGGGCCACGCGCTTACAAGCCTGAGCAGACGCAGCTCAGTCACAGGGCTCTGCTCACAGTGGCACCCAGTGAAGGCCACCCTGAGCTCCTTCCACATGGATGTGTGCACTAGCAAGAACTTAATGTTGCACTGTAACTGTTGCACTTGATGCAACATTAGGTAGAAACCCAATAATACACTAACATCCCCTATAGATTAAAATTGGGGAGGGTACCATTGTGGCGTAACAGGTTGACCTGCCACCTGCAACACTGGCATCCCGTATGGGCACCAGTTTTAGTGTTAATCGTTCCGCTTCCAATCCAGCTCTCTGCTAATGGACCTGGGAAAGCAACAAAAAATCCGTTCTTGGGCTCCTGCACACACATGGAAGACCTGGATGAAGCTCCTGGCTCCTAGCTTCAACTTGGCCCATCCCTGGCAGTTGCAGCCACGTGGGGAGTGAACCACTACATGGAAGATCTCTCTGTGTCACTTTCTGTCTCTGGGTAACTCTGTCAAATAAATTAATAAATAAATAAATCTTGTTTATAAAAAGATTATAAATGAGCAGCATTGTCCCTGTGCATAAGGTTGCACGTTGCACCCTGCAAAAGAATCTTTTGTCCCAAGCGTGGCTCTGGGTCCTGGGATATCACACCTGCAGCTGCTGCTGCTGCCACTGTCCCTGTTGGCAAAGCGTTGTCCTCTTTCTTCCCTCCAACAAGCCCAGCATGACAGTGTGTTCTGCAAGGACCAGGAATCCCCTTCTGCTGGCTTCCAAGCTGGTTTGTTAGGTGGAGAAGGGTCACTTTTAGGAACTGGACTTCCTCATGGCTCACCCGATGGGATCAGTGCAGGCTCTGTTAACTGCAGGCTGCCTGTCCTCATTTCTCCTGATACTCCTCCCCTCCCCCAAAAGGCTGACCTTCCATTGACCTCCAGACTTCTCTGCAGAGTACAGGTGACTGGCCAGGTACAACAGTGGAAACCATGTAAATTAAGAGCATGCATGGGGGGCCGGCGCCGTGGCGCAGTGGGTTAAAGCCCTGGCCTGAAGAGCCGGCATCCCATATGGGCGCCAGGTTCTAGTCCCGGCTGCTCCTCTTCCCATCCAGCTCTCTGCTATGGCCTGGGAAAGCAGTAGAAGATGGCCCAAGTCCTTGGGCCCCTGCACCTGCATGGGAGACCTGGAAGAAGCTCCTGGCAGCTCCGGCCATTGCAGCCATCTGGGGAGTGAACCAGCGGATGGAAGAACTCTCTCTCTCTCTCTCTCTCTACCTCTTTCTGTAACTGTCTTTCAAATAAATAAATCTTTAAAAAAGAAGAGCATTCATGGGATTTGGAGGGTCCCAGAATTAGACCTTTGTACCCAAGGAGAAGTGGACGTGTAGACAGCCATCCAGACGGTCCTTGCCCTCTGCCTTTGGGTATGTGGGTGTGTAAGGGAAAAGGAAGTTGGCCTATGACAGTGGTTCTCCAAGTGTGGTCCTGGGGTTGCCACTGTGTCTGGGAACTTGTCAGAAATGCAAATTTTCCTCCCCCACCCAAGACATATTCAATTCAAAACTGGGTGGGCCCCTGCAAGCTGGTGTAAGGCAACGTGTGAGACCCACTGCTCTGGGAAACCTGGACCCACTCCTCACTATTCTTATTGAGGGTCGTTCTGTTTGCAATTTTGGTATATCTCGGCCCAAAGTATCTGTCTTTCTTTTCAGACCCTCTAGCAGAGTGAAGAGCAAGAATGGAATGAGATAGGTGAGGAAGACAGGAAAGCAAATGACCACAAGAGAAAGAAAGTCACAGAGATGGGAGAAGGGATTCCCCAGTCACAAACACACAGCAACCAGGCAGGAAGTGGGCGGACCACAGCTTCTGTCTCTTTCCAGGCCTTGACCCTGACCGTACCCTCACCTCCTGCAGGAGGGCCGACAGGCTCTTCTGAAAGCTTACACCAACCGTTGGCTGTGTGGGAGGACAATGAAGGGCAAAAGGACAGAGCAGGGCAGCAGAAGCCCTGTGTGGCCTGATCTTCACACAGGAGTACGGAGTCTCAATGAGACGATGGATATAAAGCCGAGGAAAACTGTAATATGCCAAGGAATACGTTATATTTATTCTGTATGTTATCGTCATTTATTTGAGAGAGAGAGAGAGACTCCCCCATACACTGATTCTCTCCCCCACATGCCTACAACATCCAGCACTGAGCCAGGGCAAATCCAGGAATCAGTAACTCTTATCCAGATCTCCCACATGGGTGGGTGGCAGGAATTACCTAAGCCGTCCCCTGCTGCCTGCCAGGGTCTGCACAGGCAGTAAGCGGGAGCCAGGAGCAGAACTGAGTTTTGAACCCAGGTACTCTGATATAAGACATGGCCATCTCAACTGGAATCAAACACTAGGATAAGTGCCCACCCCTCTCTATTTAGAACTTAACACCACTCATCGTGGGTAGTTGTTAAATGTTTGCTGTATAAAGTAATGAATGTCTATTCACCTAAAAAACCATTCCCGCAGCATTGTGCAAGGTTGTCTCTCACTCTCCTTTTCTCTCACCCTTCTTTTCTTTTCATTTAGAATTTGAACATGACACCTGAAGGCCCAGTAGATACCTGGTGACCATGAGGTGGCAGAGAGCATGCCGAACACCAGTGCACTAAGGATGGCAACGGCGGAAAAGCACCGAGAGCCAGTCTCTGGCAGCTACTCAACATCTGTACGAGCTCTGGTCTGTGCCCTCTGCGTTTGATTTAAGCTTTTGCTTGATGCTGGCAACCAGATGCACTCAGCCAACCCATGGCTCTTTCAGAATGGAGACATGGGTGGGTGGGGTGACCATAAATGGAGGAGTGCTGTGGTTTGACTGTGTCCCCCAGAGTCTGTGAGTGGAGACTGAACCCCAGCCCAGAGAGTGTTGGGAGATGCAACTTGGACAAGGTGTTTGGGTGGATGAAGGCCGTTATCGTGGGAGTGAACTCCTGAGAAAAGTGTGAGTTTGATACCCTCCCGCCCTGGCACTCTAGCCCTGCCACCTTCCGCCACACATGATACAGTAAGCAGGTGCTACCCAGCCGTGAGCCCTGCCACTGAGCTTCCCGGCCTCCAAGACTCCGAGGAACAAGTCTCCGTTCTTTGTAGATTGCCCCTTCTCAGGTATCCCATTATGGCAGTGCCAAATCCGCTAAGATAGGATGTCATGAGGAGAATGTCATTATTTTTCTAAAAGATTTATGTATTTATTTGAAAGTCAGAGTTACACAGAGAGAGAGGGAGAGGGAGAGGGAGAGAGAGAGAGAGATCTTCCATCTACTGGTTCACTCCCCAATTGGCTACAATGGCCAGAGTTGGACCAATCTGAAGCCAGAAGCCAGCAGCTTCTTCCAGGTCTCCCACGCAGGTGCAGGAATCCAAGGAGTTGGGCCATCTTCTGCTGCTTTCTCAGGCCATAGCAGAGAGCTGGATCAGAAGTGGAGCAGCCGGGACTCGAACTGGCGCCCACATTGGATGCTGGTACTGAGGCAGAGTCTTTACCCACTACACTACAGCACCGACCCCAAGAAGGTCATTATGTAAAAGGAGTCCGAAAAGAGGCTAGAGAAAACGCAAGACTGTGACAGCTCCCCATAGCTCAGTTCTGTGAAACTGGGGAGAACAACAAGGTTGAAGGTTCAGCTCCAGGAGGCGGCTAAGATACAAAGCTATAGGACACTTACCTAGAAGTTCTTGAACCTAAAAATCTTTTCTGGAAGATTCCATCAGCGTGATGTGGTGTACAGTTGAGGCCCACAACCTGCCGACCAAAGGGAACAGATGTGCCTGCAGTTCTGCAGGTCAAGTACGTAAAGTCACTGTCCACCATCTCTTGTCCAAAATGAGGCTGCTTTGCAGTAACCCCAAAATGCATTAGTGTAACAGAAGCCTTCCAGTTCTGTGTGTTTTTTTCCATTTTTTATTTTAGACCACATTTCAAATAAGATACCACTGAGTCACAAAAGAATCAACGGCCCTGGTCCCCAAAGTGTTCCCCAAAGTGGCCTGAACCTAACCTCCATGGCAGCCTCTCAAGTTCCATGATCAAAGAGACCTCTGCCTGGAGGCAGAATCCCCTGTCTGGATAGGCAGAATTAGTGAGAGAGAGAGAGAGAGAGAGAGAGAGAGAGAGAGAGAGAGAGAGAAAGGTCTTCCTTCCGTTGGTTCACCCTCCAATGGCCTTCATTAGCCAGCGCACTGTGCCAATCCGAAGCCAGGAGCCAGGTGCCTCCTCCAGGTCTCCCATGGGGTGCAGGGCCCAAGGACTTGGGCCATCCTCCACTGCACTCCCGGGCCACAGCAGAGAGCTGGCCTGGAAGAGGGGCAACCGGGACAGAATCCGGCGCCCCGACCGGGACTAGAACCCGGGGTGCCGGCGCCGCAGGCAGAGGATTAGCCAAGTGAGCCGTGGCGCCGGCCTGGAGTGGCATTCTGATGACTTCTCCACCCCAGCCAGCTGTGGCTGAGGAGGAGGGAGCTGGAGGCTGGCCGCTCCCTCACAGGGCCTCCGTCAGCTGCTGCCCCTTCCAAGTGGGAGGACCAGGGCCTTGAGGGATGGACAGCAGGAAGGCTCCCTGCAAGAGCTTGTGCTGCCTTTGCCACTGGCAGTCTACACCTGCGGCGCACAGCAGTTTTTTAAGATTTATTTATTTATTTGAAAATCAGAGTTACAGAGAGGCAGAGAGAGAAAGAGAGAGGAAGGTCTTCCATCCCCTGGTTCACTCCCCATATGGCCGCAATGGCTGGAGCTGTGCCGATCCAAAGCCAGGAGCCAGGAGCTTCCTCCAGGCCTCCCATGCAGGTGCAGGGGCCTAAAGACCTGGGTCATCTTCTACTGCTTTCCCAGACCATAGCGGAGAGCTGGATCGGAAGTGGAGCAGCCGGGACTCGAACTGGCGCCCATATGGGATGCTGGCACTGCAGCCAGCAGCTTTACCTGCTACGCCACAGCACCAGCCCGTGCAAAGGACTTTCTTGTGCATCATCAATGTTTATTTTGAGCCTCTCAGCTTCCCTCTGGGGCACGAAGGCAGACCCCACCAGTCCCTTCTGGCAGAGCAGGGGACTTGCATGCCCCAACCGCTCCGACCTCTACTCCAAGCCAGGGCACTTAGGGCTGAGCAAGCTCGTGGAGCTAGTGCATGGTCTCTCGGTGTTCAGTCCACCTGCTTGCACCTGCCCACTCGGCACCATATTTGGATTCTGTCTTGCTTGAGTGGTTCCACCGTCACCCTAATAGCGACCTTATGGGCTCTATGTGGTTTTTGCTAACGCAGAATACTCAAGTTCATCTGTCTCTACCGCTATTGGGAATTACACCAAAAATTGGGAAACGCTGACCTAATCCGACCCTCTTACTTTAAAGATAAGGCACCTGAGACCTAGAGAGGTGGCATCACCTGTCCTGGGTCGGGGAACACTCCTCTGATTTCAAAATGCTTTGTGTCTCAAGCTTCAAACCAGCCTGGCTGTAGCAGATGCCAGAAGGATTGGCCCAGAAGGTTCTAAACGGAGCCTGACTTACACACTCCCCCCTGCAGGACACAGCCGCCCTCCTGAGTAAGAACAGACCCCCGCAGTGGGCCTGAATTGAGGTGGCACTGATCCAAGTCCCAATTCAGCCCTTCCACCTCTTTTTACCCTGATACCCAGTGACAGCGACAGGTAAAAGTAGACCCTTGAACACAAGCGCCCAACCTAAACACAAAAGATTTGGCAACGAGCGGAATATTAGATTCATTCTCCGCTGTGTGAGCTCTTTGTGGGCTAGCCTTTGCCCAATTGTGGGCTAGCCTTAGCTCAGCAAGCATCAGCCTGTCGGGTGCTCATGGGTCCACTAGCTCTTGGCAAGTGCCCAGCACGTCCCCGGCATTAGGCTGCGTCTGAGCAACGAGCAGCCAGATGCGGTGTGATTCCTGCCCACGAGGAGGGCTGGTCTAACAGGACACTGAAACATGCCGTGGCTGTGCTGTGAGAGACCTAACTGGGACAAAGTGGACGGTCACTTCAGAAACCATGTTCTGGTGGTCACGGGGAAGTGCAACAGCAATCACGTTTCTAAACCATCTCTCCAACAACCACGCAGAGCCACATTGTCCCCCAGAATTGTGGGAAAGGGGAGGAGCTGAGAGTCCACTTCCTCCAACACCTGATCAGAAAGAAGTGTTCTGTCCCCCCAAATACACCCTGGGCATCTTCTATTGACCGCCCTCCAGATGTCCGGATAGGTCATGGAAGGGGCCAGTGCTGTGACGTAGTAGGTTAGGCCTCTGCCTGCAGTGCCAACATCCCATATGGGCGCCAGTGCAAGTCCCGGCCACTCCCCTTCCAATCCAGCTCCCTGCTAATGCGCCTGGGAAAGCAGTGAAGGTTGCCTTATTGCTTTGGTCCCTGCAGCGGTGTGGAAGACCCAGAAGAAGCCCCTGGCCCCTGGCCCAGGCCTGGCCCAGCTACAGCTGTTGTGGCCATTTGAGGAGTAAATCAGCCAATGAAGATCTGTCTGTCCCTCTCCTTCTCTCTATATATCTCTGCCTTTCAAATAAATAAATCTTTTTTAAAAAAGCATTTTAGGTTGAAGGAAATGGTAGATACTTACTTGATTTCAAATGCAAAGAGCAGAAATTTAGCTCAAGGAATTTTCCCTAATAAACTCAGCAAACTCTTGTGGGATAAATGAAGAAATCAAAATCTGATATTGAATACGTAGCTGCCATATCATGTTTGGACACAAAGCTGTCCAAGGAGCTTGTTTATTTTTTTTTAAAGATCCCTTTCAATAAAGCAAGAAGAATTTGGTTTGTCTGTGATCAAATATTTCTTGTGTTAAACCAGACCAAAGCTGTTACCTGCGCTATGTGGCTGGATGGGAAAACACGAAGAGAATAGATTTTTTGTACAGTGCATAGAGGCCTATGTGTCGTCACAATTTTTCGAATGAGCTGTTTATTCATAGCTTTAGCGAGCACCTGCGGGACCCAGTAAATCACCACACCTGTTTTAAAGGTACTGCTGATGAGAATGCACGATGGCTCAGCCTCTTAGGAAAACTGTCGAGTGGTTCCTCTGGAAGTTAAACATAAAGTGACTACACAGCTGCAACTCCACGCCTGGATACACACTCCAGGGAGTGAGAGCAGGGGCTCGAGCAGATGTTTGTGCACCCGTGGTCACAGCAGCATTATTCACAGTGGACAAAGGGTGGAACAGCCCAGTGTCCACTGCTGGTGGATGGATGGATAACACGTGCTGTATCTTTATCCACCATAAAGAGCCAGGGGAGTCTGACCCACGCCACCTCTCGGCTGAGCCTTGAGGATGTTTGTTCAGTGACAGAAGCCAGGTACTGCACAAACCCACTTCAGTGAGGTGCTCAGAGGCGTCACGCATGGGGACGGGGTAGCGTGGGACTTTCCAGGGGCTGGGGAGCAAGGCTGGGGTGTGGGGAGTTGCCGTTGAACAAACACAGAGTCTGCGTCTGGGAAGACGAAGAGCTCTTGAGTAGGGTGGCAGTCACTGCACAGTGCTAGGAAGGTGCTTGATGCTACTGAACTGTAACCTAAAAGTGGCTTCGATGAGGCCAGCATTGGGGCACAGAGGGTTAAGCCACTACCTAAGCATCCCACATGGGTACCAGTTCAAGTCCTGGCTGCTCCACTTCTAATCCAGCTCCCTGCTAATGCACCTGGGAAGGCAGCAGAGGATGGCTGAAGTACTTGGACCCCTGCCACCCACGTGGGAGACCCAGATGGAATTCCTGGCTCTTGGCTTCAGCCCGGCCCAGCCCCAGCTGTTGCAGCCATTTGGGGAGTGAACCAGCAGATGGAAGACCTCTCTTCCTCTTTCTCTATAGCTCTGCCTTTCAAATAAATAAATAAATCCTTTTTTTTAAATGATGAAGATGGTCAATTGTATGCTGTAGATAAATTCCACTAAAGGAAAAGAAATAGCAGTGCCTGAGGATAATCCAAGCCTCCAAGGCCCTCATACGCCTAGCCACACTGGCCCTGGCCCTCCCTACCCAGACCCTAAAAATGGTCACCCTCACCCACAGGGACAGACACTGAAATTGACCCTGGTGGAAAGCGAGCAAGATTCAGATAGTCCATAAGAAAGGAGCAGGAGAGACCTCATTTTCCATTACTGGATTCATAACCCCAAGACTGTCAATATCAGCCAAGTGCTTGAGTACTTACTACAAGGCTACCTCGGAAAGTTCGTGGAGGGGGTGGGGGTGGACATCATGGTTAAGACCTCAACTGAGATACCAGAATTCCATAGCGGAGTGTCTGGGTCCAAATCCTGGCACTGCTCCCAAGTCCAGATTGCTGCAGGTGCACACCCTGGGAGGCAGGAGATGATGGCTCAAGTACTTAAGTCCCTGCCACCCACTTGGGAGACCCAAACTCAGCTCCCAGCTCCCAGCTCTCACCTGGCCCAGCCTCCGTTGTCTGGGGAGTAAACCAGTGGATGGAAGCTCTCTGTCTCTCCTCTCTCTCTCTTTCTCTCTCTCTCTCCCTCCCTCCCTCTGTGTGTGTGTATGTGTGTGTCTGCCTTTCAAACAAATAGATAAATGTTTTTAAAGTTTGTGGGGAAACAGAGTTAAAAGGTAAATTTCTTTTGGTGTGAAAAGATTTGAAATCCATGCGTAGCTTTTACACAATGCGCATTTCCCATGAGCCTTCTGAGGACCTCTGTGCCTATCACTGAGAGACAAAGGTGACCCAGGCTTTCCAAGGCCCTCTGGATTAAGGCAGGAAGAGACAGTGTCCCTTGGGTCCAGCTCTCCGCTCTTTCTGAAGCCCAGGGCGGAGGCAGAGCTTTAGCATGGGGGTGGGAGAGAAAGCAGTGAGTCAAGGGAAAAGGAGCAGGTGGGTGCAGGTGATCTGCGGGGACTGAGAGCAGGACCAGAGCCGAGCCATTGCATCTGGGACCTTCTAGTCCAAGAAGCAGGACTCTGGCCAGGAGAGAGGAATTCGTGTTTCCCAGAATCCTTCCCACAAAATTGTAACCTCTTATCTGGAATTAGCGTGGTACACTGTTTATCACAGCTGTTAAAAAAAAAAAAAAAAAAAAAAACTGTATCAGCCCCAGACAGCACTAACAACACCCTGAGGGGGTAGAAGGAGGATTTAAGGTCAAAAGTGCCAGGAATCTCTTCCCCAGCAATACCAATGCTACTATGCTTTGAGCTGCCCTACTTGCTAGGTAAGCGATTGCTTTTCAGAATGCAAACCAGCTGGGAGACGCCATCCAAACTCGCACCCAGAACACGCGGCCTGCAGGAAATCAGCCACTGAATTCAAAGCCGTTTCCGCTTGCTACTTGAGCACATGTTGTTTTCCTTCTAACAAAAGGTAAGAATTTTTAAAATAAAATGCCCCCAAGAAAGCCTTCTAAGCTTTAGACCACCGAGTAAGCATTAGTGTTGTGGCCTGTCAGTCAGCTCGGCTGCCGTAACAGAATGCCACAGACCGGGGGACTTCAGCACAGGAGGTCGTGTTGGGGCTGGAAGTCCAGGACCAGGGTGCCAGCAGGGCTGGTTTCTGGCGAGGGCTCTCCCTGGCTTGCAGATGGCCAGTTCTTACTGTGTGCTGGCTTCGCCTTCCCTCTGTGCTTCTGCAGAGAGAGAGAGAGAGATGGAGGGAGAGAGGGAGGGAGAGAGAGAGAGGGAGAGAGGGAGGGAGAGAGGGAGGGAGAGAGAGAGGGAGAGAAGGAGAGAGAGAGAGAGAGATCTGCGCCCCTCCCACGTGTGTAGGACACGGCCCTGTGGAACTACAGTGGCATCCTCGTAGTTTTGCCTGGCCTGCCTTACCTCTGTAGATGCCCTGTCTCCAAACGCAGCCACATCAGGGGTCAGGGCTGCAGCCTACAAATCTGGGGGAACTCAGCTCTCGGCCCTATTTGTCCGGAAGTCTGCAGTTTTCAAGGAACTTCTGCGTATATTCTAGTTTTTCATCATTACAACAAACCTGGCAATAGAGGAGGCAGCCGTCACCCCAGTGTACAGAGGAGGACTCTGAGGGCTTTGAGTTCCACGTGGCTCCCAGGGCCACTGAACTTGGAAGTGGCAGAGCTGCCTGAATCCTGATTCAGATCTGGGGCTGTGGGACTGCAGGGTCCTGACCCGAAATAGAGAATGTCACTGGGTCCAGGAAGAGCACACATCCCGTGCTTGCTGTCGCACCTCGCTGGGGGCAGAATCAACACAGGCGGCCCCACCGGGGTGCAAGGCACACGGCCTTGGGAGTCAGACACATGGGTGCCTGTGCTCCAGTGTCTGGGCCTGCCCTGCCTCCCTGCCTTTTCTCCTTCTGTCATGCGCACAGCCATGTGCTACGTTTGAGTCATCAACAGGGCGCATGGATGCGGGTGGTTCCGTAAGACCACATTGCCAGCTGACACCATGGCCACCTCAATTTGTGTAAGTACAACAACAGAACCACCCAAGGACGCGTTTCTTTAAAAAAAAAAAAAAAGAGAGAGAGAGAGAGAGAGAGAAAGAAAGATTTATTTATAGCTCCTGGCTCCTGGCTTCCGATCGGCACAGCTCCGGCCGTTGCGGCCATCTGGGGAGTGAACCAGCGGATGGAAGACCTCTCTCTCTGTCTCTACCTCTCTCTGTAACTCTGTCTTTCAAATAAATAAATCTTTAAAGATTTATTTATTCAAAAATCAGAGTTACACAGAGAGAGAAGGAGAGGCAGAGAGAGAGAGAGGTCTTCCATCCGCTGGTTCACTCCCCCAATTGGCTGCAATGGCCGGAGCTGTGCGGATCCGAAGCCAGGAGCCAGGAGCTTCTTCCAGGTCTCCCACACAGGTGCAGGGGCCCAAGCACTTGGATCATCTTCCACTGCTTTCCTGGCAATAGCAGAGAGCTGGATCAGACGTGGAGCAGCCAGCTCCGGAATCGGTGCCCATATGGGATGCTGGCATTGCAGGTGGTGGTTTTTCCAGGTATGCCGTAACGCCGGCTCTGGTTTTCTTTAAAATATTTTTTAATTTTTTTTGGTAAAGATTTATTTTATTTATTTGAAAGGAAGTGACTTCAGCGTTCATGTATTTACATCCTGTTTCCTAAACCTCAGCTGCTCCTACCTGCAGCTCCCTCGGCTTTTTCTCCACCACGACAGCCCATGGTTGTCTTCAAAAGCCTCCCCTGCACCCAGATAGCCGCCAAGAAGGAACTGTTTTAGTGGTCACAGCCCGCGTCTCGGTGACAGGACAGCGTCCTTCTCCCAAGGTTGAGAAAACAGCAGCGCGGAGCTGTAAGTGTGCCGGCCCTGCCGCCCCGCCTGGGCCAGGCCGCGGCCACGTGCCCCGGGGACAGGACTGCAGAGGCTGCCTGCCTTCGCCTCTGCCTTCCTCTAGGAGGCTTTCCAAGACAAAGAGCTCCTGCAGCTGGCGCTTGCCGAGTGCGGGGACCTGGAGGAAGTGCTGCGGCGTCGCCTAACTGCATTCTTTCTAGGAGCAGTGTCTGAGGCGCCAGCGTGCAAAATTGCAGGCGTGAGCACAGCGCACCCGAACTCTGGAGGAGCAAGCCTTCTGTGCGCATGCTCGTTTGACCTGGACCAGACCCCGGTGCGCTGAAAGACGGGCACACTCCCAGCCGATGCCATGCGTGAACTTCAAAAAGTTCAAGGAAACACAAATAAAAGATAAGTTTGTTTGGTGCAAACAGTTTTGAAATCTATGCATAGCGTCTCGTCATGGGCTTTGTGAAGCACCATCACATCGCTGGGCTTACTCCGTATCAGCTATTTTCTCTGCTGTTTTTTTTTTTTAACTTAAAATTTTTTGTAAAGATTTCTTGTATTTATTTGGATTGAAAAAATGACAGAGAGAAGGGGAGAGGCAGGCATGGAAAGAGATATTCCGTCCACTGATTCACTCAGCAAATGGTTACAATGACTGGTGCTGGGCCAGGCTGAAGCCAGAAGTCTGGACCCCCCACCACCATCTGGGTCTCCTCATAGGTGCAGGGGCCCAAGCACTTGGGCTATCATCTGCTGTCTCCCAGGCGCATTAGCCAGGAGCTGGATCAGAAGTGGAGCAGCCAGAGCTTGGACCAGTGCTCCGATGCGAGACGCTGGTGTTGCAGGCAGTGGCTTAACCCAGTGCGCTACAATGCTGCCCCAAACTGTTCTCTTCCAGCAGTCATCCCTTTGGGCAAATAAATGCATTGCGAGGTGACAGTATCACGGTCCACCAGGTAAACCAGGTGCAAGAGAGTTTTCTGGTTAAAACGGGCTGCTTGTCAGGGTTGTCTTTAATCTTTAGTCTAACTCTCCTGCCATGAAGGGGACCCCCAGGTGCGGGACTTTTCATGGTAAGACTGGGAGAGAGGTGGGCAAACAGGGACAGCTGGTCACCCTGCTGAGTGATGGCTAGCTTGGGACCCACGGTGGAACGCATGACCTCTGGGGGGGGAGGCTTCTTCCTGGATAAGCCCCTCCCCTTTCTATCCCTAGCCTCTGAGTTCTGCTGTGGGGATCAGGTACCCCAAGGGGGCCAGTGGGCAGTGTGTGGGTGTGATGAGTCAGGGTGCAGCTGGCCATTTCTGGTGCTCAGAACCTGCTCCCGGGAGAGTTAGGGTTACTTCGACGGGTGTCCGTGCCAGGAAGGGGTGAGGGAGGACGACAAGGAGCTCACGGCTGAGGTCAGGGTCTAGAATATCACGCCGGGCTTAAGGAACACAGAGGAGTTTCACTACCAAAGCCGGAAGCTGGGCTCAGTGTTGAGACTTCCAGGCAAGAGGGTGGACAGGCAGGAGGCAGCAGAGAGGGCGAGGCAAGCCAGGTGGACGCAGGAAGCCTGTGTTCAGAGGAGAGGCGAGGCTGGAGCTCAGAGACCCGAACTGCCCGGGAGGGTACAACTACCACATCCTGGGACAAGGAACAAATAAATCGTCGTGCGCTGGGACAGCAGAATACCACGCAGCAACAGAAAGAACAGGCATTGAGGTGGGGGAAGGGCAGACACAAGAGTGTTCACACTGTGGGAGTCCATTTATGTGACACTGTCCCCTGAGAGTGGAGATCAGAAAATCGGTCATGTTTGAGGGCCAAGAGGGTTTGAGTAGACAGAGGCCACTCAGAGACTTTCTGGGTGACAGAGATATTGTGTCTCACCTGTGGTAGGTACGAAAGGGTTTCCCATGCTGCAAATGTATCAGACTAAATACTGAAGATCTGTGCATCTTAATGCAGATTAATCAGACATCATTTTTAAATCGTTATAAAATACATGTATTGGTGGCACTTTGTATTCCAAAGTAACAAGTGGCATGCCAGTGGTCTGGTTTAAAATTCAAAAAATCAAAATAACTTTTAAAAAACAATGCAAGTGGGGCTGGCGCTGTGGCTCAGAGGGTTAAAACTGCAGCCTGCAGCACCAGCATCCCATATGGGAGCTGGTTCAAGTCCTGGCTGCTCCACTTCTGATCCAGCTCCCTGCTAATGTGCCTGGGAAAGCAACGGAAGATGACCCACGTGCTTGGGCTCCTACACCACTTGGGAGACGCAGAAGAGGCGCCTGGCTCCTGGCTTTGTTGCACCCATTTAGGGAGTGAGCCAGCAGGTGGAAGATCTCTCTCTCTCTCTCTCTCTCCCTCTGCCTTTCAAATACATAAATAAATATTTTTTAAAAATATAAGTACTCAAAACTTTGTGTGCGGCTGGCGGCACGGTTCACTAGGCTAATCCTCTGCCTGCGGCGCCGGCACCCCAGGTTCTAGTCCCGGTTGGGGCGCCAGATTCTGTCCCGGTTGCTCCTCTTCCAGTCCAGCTCTCTGCTGTGGCCCGGAAAGGCAGTGGAGGATGGCCCAAGTGCTTGGGCCCTGCACCTGCATTTGAGACCAGGAGAAGCACCTGGCTCCTGGCTTCGGATCGGTGCAGCGTGCCGGCTGCAACACAACAGCTGTAGCGGCCATTTGGGGGTGAACCACCGGAAAAAGAAGACCTTTCTCTCAGTCTCTTTCTCTCACTGTCTAACTCTGCCTGCCAAAAAAAAAAAACAAACCACTTTGTGTGCACATACATTCGTCCTTAACCCCGCTTGTATGCCTGGCAATGTACTAATCACTGGGAAAGCAAAGATGAAAAACCATGATCCCTACTCTCCTCCAGCTGCCAGGGAGACACTGGACCAAATGTGCACAACCGAGTGTGACAGGGTAGGAGTGAGCGGAGCGGGGGATGGGAGGGAGTAGGCGGGGTATGGGAAGACTATGGGCTGGCACGGGTGACATTTGCTCCACGTCTTGAAGAAGGGACATCTAACAAAGGGGAGAGAGATGGAGGAGTCCAGGCGGAATAGCATATGCAAAGAGAAAGATGGCAAGAATGGTTTTCTTGGAGTGCAGTGGCTCCAGGGCAGCCCAAGAGACCACGGAACGAGACGAGCGGTTTGGACTGGGCCCTGTGGGTCAGCCGAGCCCATGGGGGAGGCTTTTCACTCAAGCAAGAGAGCCAAGCATCAGGAATCTTTGATCAATGGATAACTCGGTGGCAATGTGGAGGACAACCTGGAAACGATGGAGCAGACAGGTTACCATGCATGTGAAAGCCCACGGAGGCAGCCAAAGCACACACGAAGGCAGTACCCGAGGAGCCTGGGCACGCAGAGCTGGCATCCAGCCATGTGGAGAACAGGAGACAAGCAAGAGCCGGAAACAATGTTAAGACAGCAGCTGGGGCGTCTGGCCTGAAGGCCACCCTTTGAGACCGCAGAAAGCATGGGATGTCCTGGCGGCATCTGCAGAACTTGTGGGACCGTTGGTCCGGCTGCAGTCTGCAAAGACATTTCTGGAGTCCCAGGGAACTCTGGGTGGACAAGAGCAACCAACACAGGAGCGGGCTGGGGGATGGATCTGCACCAACCAAACATCGCTAACACACTTGGAACTAAGCAGTGCACATCTCTGTCTAGGAGTAGGGTTTGCAGGGAGAGCAAGGGTGTGGGAACCAGGAGACCTGACCCTGACTCCAGAACTCCCTGCTCTGGTCTGGTGAGGGGTTGGAGACGGAGGGAAAGGCAGGTGGAGAGACAGAGGCGTTAGACAGAAGCGAGTGAAGCCAGCATTTGTCAGGGAGCTGCTTCCAACCCTGGCCCCTGCAGCCAGCTTCCTCCTGCTCCCGGAAGTGCCCTTCCCGCCTTGGCAAAGCTCCCCGGTTGGCTGCTTGAGGTCCCACAAGTTGAGCGCAAACAGGACCTCCATGGGAAGAGATGTGGTCACTTGGTAAATGCAAACTTCGGTGCTTTGGGGGCAGGATCGGCTCTGTAATTTCTAGGGCTCACTGCAAAGCGAGAATGCAAGGCCAGCTGTTACCAAAAAAAAAAAAAAAAAAAAAGGAAGGTGATTTCAAGGTGGTGCAAACAGAGCTTTAAGCCAAACAAACACCGGGCCTTCTATGTGTGGGAAATGGGGCAATGCCCACGAGGCTGGCCCTGGCTTTCAGAGTGACAGAGCCATCAAGAGCCCAGACTTGGGAGTCAGCCAGAGCTGGGTTCGAATTCTGATGCTGACACTTGCTAGGCGTGTGAACTTGGTCAGCTCAATCTCTTTGGGACTTAAAGTGCTCCTCCATAAAGGGCGGAGCGTAGTACTCACTGTGTGATGCTCCAGGAAGGATTAGGTGATGAGTGTGTGATGCAATAAGCCCGACTCACAGCGAGTGCTCTGTGCCTGGCAGAACCCCCAATGCTGCTCTCGGCTCTCCACTGCTGGGAAGCGACATCACCTTAAAGAGACGGTCAGCAGGATTCCTGGCTTGGTGGGGTAAAAACGTTTGCAACCTCCATCCTCCTAAAATGGCGTGCCTCAGACACCTGCGATAAACAGAACAGCAAGACAGGCCACATGGCAGTGTCAAAGGAGGCCCGCTCCCCTGGGATTCAACGAGCATTTGTCATGCTTCATGGTCCAGCACGGTGCAAGAGGCACCTGTACTACCAATGGCATGTCCTACTAGGAAAGCGTGGCTGGTGCAGAAGTGAGTGGGATGACAGACAGGGATGAGACAGATGTTGTACATCAACGTCATCTGCCTCCATAATCGCAGTGCAACCTGGGCCAGTGTGATGAAAGAATTAAAGGACTCGCTGGCGCTGTGGCTCACTAGGCTAATCCTCCACCTGCGGCGCCGGCACCCCGGGTTCTTGTCCTGGTCGAGGCGCTGGATTCTGTCCCGGTTGCTCCTCTTCCAGTCCAGCTCTCTGCTGTGGCCCGGGAGTGCAGTGGAGGATGGCCCAAGTGCTTGGGCCCTGCACCCCATGGGAGACCAGGAGAAGCATCTGGCTCCTGGTGTCGATCCTGGCTTCAGATCAGCGTGGTGCGCCGGCCACAGCAGCCATTGTGGGGTGAACCAACAGAAAAAGGAAGACCTTTCTCTCTGTCTCTCTTTCTCACTGTCCACTCTGCCTGTCAAAAAAAAAAAAAAAAGAAGAAGAAGCAGCATTAAAGGACCCTTGTGTGCGTTAGTTAATAGGCAGATATGTACAGATGGGTAAAGGTTGTTTTTTTTTCTTGAGTGTCTTGACTTACAAACTGTAAGAATGTACTCCAAAGCATGTTGGGAGCCCAGTGGCAGGTGAATGTGGAGGTGAACTTGTTGGAATACGCCAGGAGAGAGTGGGAAGCATTTTACAAAGAAAAAGGCACCCAATAGTGCAGGGCCGATAAGAAAGCTGGCGGACGCGAGCTTGTCCTCAGTCCAGAAACGTCCAAACAGGCGAGAGATGAGGTGACCGTCCTTCCGTCGACCTCTGCGTGTGCACACAGCCAGGTCACGATGTTCAAGTCAATCGGAACACCAGTGGTTCAAACAACCGGTTTAGGAGGCAAAGTAACCAGCTCCCCGGTCCTCTGATCATGGAAACACATCAAACCTCTTAAACATCGTGATTTTATTATTGCAATGAAATGTGGAGTCTTCACTAGACAGCGTCTTTATCCCAGGAGTGACTCTGCTGTCCCTCATCTCCAGGAAGTCCTTGTGACGAGTAATTCGGGGCAGATGGACACGCTGAGACTCCTCCAGCGATCCTTGCAGAGGCATCAGCCTGCCTCGTGGGTGTCGAAACCAAGCCTTGGCACGTCAGTCCCCCAGTGGACCGATTTCGTGCCTTCTCAATACCTCCTGCTTTGGGGCACTTGCAGTCTTACACATCCCACTTTCTCAAGGTGAAAGCCAAGAAACTACTTTCCCAGCCTCCTCTGCAACTAAAAGTTGTGTGACTTATTCTCAGCCAATCAGATGCACCTCCATGAGTGTTTTCCCTTATGACAAGTCTCAAATAGGAGCGTCAATAGGGTAGGGGAATTCGGAGAAGAGCAGGCATTCAGGTTTCTAATCTCTTAGAATTCTCACATGAAAACAGATGAAACAACTAAATAGCAAAAGCCAACTGCCCTGGACAGCAATAACAACAAAAAAAAAAACTAATGACAACCCCGCCCCCGCCCCCAGCCTGGAAGAGAAGCTCACGTGGACGACAGCACCAGCAGGTAAGACACTGCTCAGGATGTCCGTGTTCCACATCCGAGTGCCCGGGTTCAAGTCCCAGCTCTGCTTCCAATTCCAGCTCCCTGCTAATGTGTACCCTGAGAGGTATCTGGTGATGGCTTGAGTGCCTGGGTCCCTGCCGTCTACCTGGGAGCCTGGTCTACCCGGGATTGAGTTCTGGGTTCTTGACTTTGACCTGACCCCGTCCTAGTTGTTGTGGGCGCTTGGGAAGTGAAACAACAGATGGGCTCTCTCTCTCTCTCTTCAATCTCTTTTCCTTCCAAACAAATTATAAGAATAAACAAATAAAAATGCCAATTCAGTTACTAAAACCAAAACTACAAGGATACTTCAAAAAGTTCATGGAAAATACGTATCATGGAAAAACTAGGCATGGATTTCAAAAATCTTTCTACCAAAATAAGCTTACCTTTTCATTCTAGTTTTCCATGAACTTTTTGAAGTACCCTTGTATATTCTAGTAAAAATTACTGGACTTTGAAGAAGAATTAAAGACTCTGACATCTCATCAAAAACAGAATGACAGAGAGAGAGAAAAAATCTTCCATCTATTGGTTTACTCCCCAAATGGCCGCAAAGGCCAGAGCTTGGCCAGGTTGAAGCCAAGAGCCGGGAGCTGCATCCAGGTCTCCCACGTGGCAGGGACCCGAACACGAGGGTCAGCTTTTATTGCTCTCCCAGGCACATGAGCGAGGAGCTGGATCAGAAGCAGAGCAGCTAGGACTCAATGTGGTGCTCACATGGATGCTGGTGCAGCAGGCAGCGGCTTAACTTGCTGTATCACAACACCCCACCCCACCCCCCAGACTATGACTTTCAAGAAAAACTTTTTAATAAGACTTTGTGCCAGAAGAAAATAATGTGGTAAGTTTCTCAAGGAAAAAAAACGTGATCTAAGAGCTTTATATTCTGCGAAACCTGAAAGTATCAGTGGCACAGACCTAACTAGGAAAAGCCCAGGGGTTCTTACTGTCATACTCACTTCCCAGAGGCTGCTGGAAAATGAGCCCAGACGACAGCAATGGCCAAGAGAGGTCAGCATGGGGAGGACCGGTGATGAGCACTGATCACGCAGGAACCTGGAGAACAAGGAGCAACTGGGAGAGGGGTTGTGATGCACAGGTAAAGCCAGCACCCACAACACCAGCATCCCCTGTGGGCTCCAGTTCCTGCCTTTTCTGCTCCACTTCCAATCCAGCTCCCTGCTAATGGCTGGGAAAAGCAGCAGGAGACGGCCCAAGTGTGTGGGACCCTGCCACCCGCATGGGAGAAGCTCCTGGCCCCTGGCTTTGCTTTTGCCCAGTGCAGCCATCAAGGGAGTAAACCAGCGGATGGAAGATCTCTCCCTCTGCGTCTCCCCCTCTCTCGCTATAATTCTGACTTTCAAATAAATAATCTTCAAAAAGAAAGGAAAAGGGAAAGTGAGAAATGACCACACACTCAGGGGAAGCTGGTGCAGCATAACTGTGTTGAGGAGGAGAAGACCTATGAAACCACAGTTAACCGCACAGCCGCTCTGCTCTCGTTAGCCGGAGACTATGATGTGCTCAATATGAGATAAAGTGCATGACCAGCCGGAAGTAGATGCTCCAACGATCTCATTCCCTGCATTTTCAAGGGTCACGATTTTCAGTTTGAAAGAAGATGTACAGATTTAATACAGAAAAGTCTAAAATTCTTTAAAATCTGGCTGCCGATTTGAATTGGATTGGTCCTGGTATGGACTCCTGCATTCTTTCCTCTCTTATCTGAAAATACGCACGATCTTCACATGTAATTATGTCCGTCCACTGATGAGACCTAGAAACAAGTGCTGACCAAATAGCCACAGAAGTTGCTGGTGGCCAGATCGTGGTCTTGAAATGTGATTTCTCACTCAAAGAAATCAGGGCTTCCTGGAGAAGCAGCTCCCTCTGGCCTGAGGCACAACATGTACAAAATGAACCTCAAACCTCTTGGCAGACCAGACAGTGGGAAAATCCACGGAAGACCACAAGTCTCATGCCAAAAGGACACAGGAGCCAAACGGAGGAAGTGGCCACAAGCAAACACTAGTCTCACTTGAGCTTCAAAATGATAACGACAATTGACTGACTGACACTCATGTACGTTGAGGTTCATGAAGTCTCAAGCTGTTGTGTGATGTGCTTTTTTAAAAACCAGTTAGTCATCTCTCTTTTTGAAAGGCAAAGTTGCAGAGAGAGGGAGAGAAGAGAGCTTCCATCTGCTGGTTCACTCCCCAGATGGCAGCAACAGCCAGGGTTGGGACAGGCCAAAACCAGGAACCTGCAGTTTCTTCTGGTTCTCCCATGGAGGTGGCAGGGGCCCAAGCACTTGGTCCAATCTCCATTGCTTTCCCAGGCACATTAGCAGAGAGCTGGATGGGAATTGGAGCAGCAAGGTCTCGAACCGGTGTCCATACGGGATGCTGGCATCAGAGGCAGCAGCTTAGCCCACTATGCCACAACCCTGCCCCTAGTTATTCATCTTTACTGAATGATAGGGTGCTAGCGAACTAACTAATGAGCTTGAAAGCCAATAACTAGTGGGAATGAACTAGACATGTATCCTGCCTTTCTAATATAACTTCAACAACAAGCAATCCACAAGTACACAACCCGATGCTTGGTCCACCTAAAATTTTTACTTATTTTTAAGACATTTTTTAATGTGAAAGGCAGAGTAGGAGAGAGGTCTTCCATCCTCTGATTCACTCCCCACGTGGCCACAACAGGCAGGGCTGGGCCAGGCTGAAGCCAGGAGCCTAGAACTCCATCCAGGTCTCCCACGTGGGCGGCCAGGACCCAAGCACTTGGGCCATCTTCCACTGCTTTCCCAGGCACGCTAGCAGGGTGCTAGATGAGAAGTGGAGCAGCAGGGACTCGAACCAATGCTCAAGTACGGAGCACAGGTGTTGTAAGTAGCAGCTTAGCTCACAGCACCACAACACCGGGCCCCCAACTAAAATTTTTAAAGAAATGGTGCAATTAAAATGTCATCATTTTGCTGTCCCCAGTGAGCTGGTAGATCGGGGCGATGATTACCAATAGCTGCGGCCATCACAGAAACAGACAGCCAGACACTGCGTGGCCCTCCCCCTTCCCCATAAAGGAGCGTCTCACAGGCGACGCTGTGAGTACACATGACCTTGTGAGGCACGTGACAGCAAATTTCCTCCCAACGGGAGACACTGAATCAGATCAGTTGGTTAAGGTGGAGAATAGACGACCTTTTGACTTGGAGGAGATTGTTCTAAAAATTAAAAGAAAGGCAGAAGTCACCCCGCGTCCGTTCTAGCAAGGTGGCAGGGCCCAAGGAAGGTGGCATCCAGGATTCAAGGGGAGCTTGGCAGAGTCGCACCAACAGTAGCTCCTGCCCGGTGCCAGCAGTTTTCCGCTGACTAGTCTGAGCGTATAATCCAGCCATTGTTTCTAGGCGCAACGCTCTCCTGGAAATGGTTTCAAGTACCATTTTTTAACCAATTACCTAATTTGACTTTTCCTAGAATGGGTTTTCTTGTGTGTAATTAAAGGCTCCTGACTGATATGGGATCCAAAAGATGGCAACAGTGTGTGTGTGTGTGTGTGTGTGTGCGTGTGCATGTGTGTACACACACATGTGCTTGACACTTACATTGGTGGATCTTCAAAATGCCATTCATTTCTCCAAAATCATTTTTAAAACCTAGGTTGACTGACAAAAAGGAACTGCTTGCCTTGATGGGTGTTTGCGGCTGAAAGCCTTAAAGAGAAGCCAGGCTTTCGCAGAGCTGTGTGTGTAGGAACCGTCAGCAGCGGCTGTGTGCTCCTCTGTGGTCTTGTGGGGGCTCCACCGGAGAGCGACGGGACAGCCTCCTGCGGACGATTCCTCAGGACGCGTGCGTTCTGGAAACGGGGCTAGAAGCTCTCTGCTTGGCATTGCCTTTTCTGTGCCACACTTTCTGGTACTTTCTACAGGTTATTTTGTATATACGAGGCCACGTGGGGGAAAGCTGGCTTTTTCCAAGTTCTTGGGAAAATTGAATTAAAAGGTAAGCTATGTTAATGCAAACATGTTCGAAATCTATCCACAGTGCCTTTTTTTTTTTTTTTTTTTTTTTTTTTTTTTTTTTTTTACAGGCAGAGTGGACAGTGAGAGAGAGAGACAGAGAGAAAGGTCTTCCTTTTCTGTCGGTTCACCCTCCAATGGCCGCCGCGGCCGGCACACCACGCTGATCCGAAGCCAGGAGCCAGGTGCTTCTCCTGGTCTCCCATGGGGTGCAGGGCCCAAGCACTTGGGCCATCCTCCACTGCACTCCCTGGCCACAGCAGAGAGCTGGCCTGGAACAGGGGCAACCGGGACAGAATCCGGCGCCCCGACCGGGACGAGAACCCGGTGTGCCAGCGCCGCAGGCGGAGGATTAGCCTAGTGAGCTGCGGCGCCGGCCTATCCACAGTGCTTTTACCATACACATTTCCCTCAAACTTGTTGGAGCAGCCTCAACAAATAGCCAGAAATTCTAGTAAAATAGCGTAATAAAATAATATCATAATAGCATTATTCTTGGCCTGTGCCTGGAGGAGAATTCTGTTTTCTTGTTGCAGTCACGTCAGGCCCAGCCTTGTGACTCACAACGCGTGCCCCACGCCACTTTCAGCTCTATGAGCCACATGGGCTTTGCTGCGCGCTTCTTCCTTGGCTTCTGTTTGCTGTTCCAGGCTTCTGGGTCCGTCAGCTTGAGGCCCAAGAGGAGAAGTCTTGGGCCGAAGCCACAGCCGACCCTCAGAGGCAGGCCCATGGGGGACACGAGGTGGGAAGCCGCTGGGAGCTGGAGCCTACCCTGCGTGCTGGTGTGTTCATTGCTGAGTATGGACAATGGCTGCCATTGCTCCAGCGCTGTGTGTAAACCAAGTGCTGGCATGCTGACAAAATCATGGAGCTGCATTTCCCCACACCACAGACAAGCAAACGAGACCTACAGAGGTCAAACAACTTGACCCCCGGTTAGAGCCATCTTGGTTTGGACCCAAGTCAGTGTAATGCCTCAGGCTGTTAACTCTGAAAACCATGACCAAACAGCAAAGCTTCCAACAGACACAGCCCATCCCCCAGCCCCCTTGTGTCTTCCAAGGCCCGTATGGGATCATTTGGGAGCTCACAGACGAACTCAGCGGTGGCCGGCTTTGACGTCACAGTTAAGACGCTGCTTGGGCCCCCACATCCCACAGTGGTCTCAGTGCCTGGGTTCCAGTCCCAGCTCCCCTACCGATTCCAGCTTCCTGCTAACACACACCCTGGGAGACAGCAGTTCATGGCTTCAGTAGTTGGATCCCTGCCACCCACACGGGAGACCCAACTGAGTTCCTGGCTCCTAATTCTAGCCTGGTCCAGCCCCAGCCACAAGGCATTTGGGAAGTGAACCAGTAAAAATTTTTTAAGGATGCGTCAAATGCTTACAACAGACAGACTGCTGGCCGATGGCTAAGTGACAGCTGCCGAACGTCGACAGAAACCCGCAGCTGTTTGTGAAACGCCACTTGACAAGTCGCATTAGGTACACTTGTTTGCGATCTCTCACAGAGCACAAAGAGGTGCGGACTACATCTTCAAAAACTAGGTAGCAGAGAAGCAAAATGGACCACATGCGGGATTCAAAAACAGCTCCGGAAGTGATGTGACAGCAAACAGAGCACTCAACCGGGGGTCCAAAGACTCCCATTCAGGTCTTCTGCTGCTGTGTGATGTGGGTAATTATCCTAACCTCTCTGTTTCCACATATAAAAATGTACTAACGGGGCAGGTGCTATGGTGCAGCAGGTAAAGCTGCTACCTGCCACACCAGCATCCCATAGAGGCGCCAATTCAAGCTCCGGCTGCTCCCATTCTGATCCAGCTCCCTGCTAATGCACCTGGGAAAGCAGCAGGAGATGGTCCAAGTCCTTGGGCCCCTGCACCCGTGTGAGAGACCTGGGTAAAGTTCCTTGTTCCTGGCTTTGGATCGGCCCAGCTCCAGCCATTGCAGCCATTTAAGGAGTGAACCAGTGGATGGAAGACCCCTCTGTCTCTCCCTCTCTCTCTTCTCTCTGTCACTCTGCCTTTCAAATAAATAAATCAAACTAAAAATAAAAATGTACTAAGAAAACCAGCACTGGGTGTCCAATGAAATCATACAGGCACTGGAGACAGCATGCGCTCCCCAAATTCCTGTATTGGAAACTGAATCCTTAGTTCAGCAGTGCCGGGAGGCGAGAGCCCTGGGGAGCTGCACCCTCAGCAGTGGGAGTGGGGCCGCTCTCCTCTGCTGTCGGAGGACCCAGCGGCCCTGCCCTCCGGAGGACGCTGTGTCCAAGTCGCCGTCCTGGCCGCAGAGAGTGGCCCTCACCGGGAGCTTCGGCCTGGACTTCCCAGCCTCCAGAACTGGGAGATACAGATCGCTGCTCTGTACCACTTACCTGGTCTCAGGTTGTTTCGTTTGAACCGCCCAGAAGGGAGGAGGACAACACAGAAATGACCTTAAATCCCACAGTCGTCCGATGTGGCCGACGAGGGAGCTGTCTGGCAGAAAAGTGAGAGAGTGCAGCAGAGGCCTGGAAGGATCCCGTACCCAGTAGATTTTGTGGCAGGACGCTTGGAGAAAATAGGATTGTTGAGTGACTGCACTTTTGTAGACTAAATAAGTAATACACATTGACTTTTTTTTTTTTAATTATTATAAAACTCTCACCAGGGCTGGCATTGCGGCACAGTGCCAGCATTCTGTGTGAACACCAGTTTGAGTGCCAGCTGCTCCACTTCCCATCCAACTTCCCGCTAATGCACCTGCTAATAAGAAGCAGATGGTGGCCCAAGTGCTCAAACTCCACCCCTGGGAGAGCCCTAGCTGGAGCTCCAGGCTCCTGGCTTTGGCCTGGCCCAACCCTTATCCCTTGCGGCCACTTGAGGGGCGAATCAGTGGATGGAAGATCTCTCTCTCCTCTCTCTCTCTGAAACTCTGCCTTTCAAATAAAAAAGATAAATAAATCTTTAAAAATGAGAACAGCTTATACCATGATGTGCCATAAGTTCTGAAAAATAAAGGAATCGCTAAATGGAGGCATGTCCCACACAACCTAAAATGCAGGACCCCTGGTGGTTGACAGAGAGGGCATTTCCACCCTGTCGTGCACCCACAGATAAACACGAAGGTCCCATGCCCACACGTGTCCGTTTGCAGCTGCAGCAAATCTATGTTGCAGACGCTAAAACCAGTTACAGCCACTGGGCAGGCCTTCCTGCTCCAAGCAGCTCCAAGCTGGAATTGGATTTTGTGCTCTGGGTTACAGAACTCTAGTTCTGGAACGTTCCCCCAAGTGAAAGAAAAGAAAAAAATGCAAGGAACCAACGTTTACTGGGTGCCCTCTGCGTGTCGGAAAATGTGCCTCGGTTATCTCCGGTACTCGCAGCGCCTCTTCAAGCTCTGAGGCGTAAGAGGATTATACAGCCGGCCCAAGGTCACACAGCCAAGGTCACACAGCCAAGGTCACACAGCCAGCAGGGGACAAGCTCTGTTCCAATCCTGGTCTGTCCCGCCTCGAGGTTCAGGCTCTGTCCACGAGACCAGACAAACTACAGCCCGGGAGCCAAGTCCGACCTGCCAGCCTTACTTCTACTTTTTGTGCTCCCGTGAGTCAAGACTGTTTTTACATTTTTTTTCTACGTTTGTAAGCAGTTGAGAATAGTACGTGCTGTGTGAAAATAATATGAAATCCAAATTTCAATGTCCATAAAGTTTTATTAGAACACAGCCCTGCCTGTCTGCTTACATAACATCGGTGGCTACTTCTGTGCTACCCTGGCAGCTGGGACTACCCTGGCAGCTGGGACTACACTGAGTGGCTGGGACAGAAACCATAGGGCTGGCAGGTGGCATGGCTTCCTGGAACTTTGGAGGAAAAGTTTGCAACCTCATGCCCCAGGCCCTGTAGCCTTGTCAGTGAGCCTTTGACGGATGAGAAAACAGCAGGTCTTGGAGATTTAGTAGCCAAAAGCCAAATAAAAAAGCCTGGGAGAGATGCAAACAGGGCAGATTGAGACCAGACAGGACTGAACAGCAAACATGACTGGCCAGGTTGAGGGGATGAGTGAGGGGAAGGCCGAGGAGCGTTGGCTGCTCGAACCAGAAAATCAGAGCCTGGTGGAGAATGAGGGCCTCCCTTGGGGAAATGGGATGACAAAGAGCCGGTGTGTTCAGGGAAGACGAGCCTGCCGCAACGTGGCGTCTGGATTGAAGGTCAGAGCCTGGGGGTGGTTGCTGTGGCACCAGGTGTTAAGCTGCAACTAATGATGCCAGCATCCCATATCAGAGCGCTGGTTCAAGTCCCGGATGTTCCACTTCCCATCCAGCTCCCTGCTAATGCACCTGGGAAAGCAGCAGAGGATGGCCCACGTACCTGGGTCCCTGCTAACCACGCAGGAGACCCAGATGGAGTTCCAAGCTCCTGGCTTTGTTGCAGCCATGTGGGGAGTGAATCCCTCTCTCTCTCTCTGTCTCTCCCTCTCTCTATCATTCTGCCTTTCAAATAAATAAATAAATTTTAAAAATTAAATAAATAAAAGGACAGGGCTTAAGTTGGGGAGAATCACCACCCAGGAAAGAGCAAATCACTCACGAGCTTGATCCTTAACTCAGCGAACTCGATAAAAACCAGAACACAGTAAGTGCATGTCACAGTGTAACAACAACAACAACAAAATGATGTTCATAACATACTACTGAGAACAATAGTTAGGGAAATACGACTTTTATAAAGGAAATTGGATATATGTAAATGTGACATATGAGTACACACATATGCCCAGACATTTCAAAATGTTCACAGAAAATTGAATTAAAAGGTAAGTTTATTTTGGTAGACAAAAAATTGGAATCTATGCAGTTTTTTCATAATATGCCTTTTCCTTCAACTTTCTGAAGACTCCTCAAATTAAAGTATTGGATGCAATAGTTAGTTTTCATTTAATTTTCTTGTTACCCAGTTCTTTCAGTACTAAAAAAAAAGGGGGGGGGATTTTAGAGAAATATTACGTTTGAATGAGAGAAAAAAACTGAAGAAAGCAATAAAGGAGGCAACCAGTGGGGTGCTCCTTAGAGAAGGGCGTTGAGTAAGGGACCGCGTTCATTTGCTACGGCTGCTTTAATAAAGTGCCACAGGCTGGGGGCTTAGATAACAGAAATGTGTTGCCTCCGTTTTGGAGGCTGGAAGTTGGCAGGGTGGCAGCTGTTAAAAGAAGAACTTTGAGCAAATTCATTGTAACAGTCTTTTTGAGCAGAGCCCAAGTGACTCATGAATTGGCATCATGCGGAAGCAGGGGCGGTGCAGAGAGCTCCGCCCACCGTGCCCGCAGCGGGCTCTTATAGGCTAAGCAGGAGGCAGAGCAGACCAATACGCGGCTGGGCTACAGCTAGGCCTTTGCCTTATTTGAAGGTGGCGCGATCGATGGCTGGGATGGGCTGAGACCCAGCTGTTAGCAAACTACACTACCAAGGTATGTTTGAGCTTGTCACGTTGGAACTGCAAGCCCAGAGGCGGCCTCACGCCGAGCGCATCGTGCTTGCTAAATCCGAGGCTCGCTCCTGCGGCAGGCCTCTCTTCCCAGCTCCGGGGGCTCCTGGCAACCCCCGGTACCCAAGGCTTGCTGAAGGATTTCTGGCCGCCTCTTCACGGGCTGCTCTCCCTGTGCGTGCGTCTGTGTTCAAACTTCTCCTCCTCTTTAAAAATTGTATTTGAGGGACAGAGAAACTGAGACAGAGAGAGCGCCCCTGTTCACTAGTTCACTCCCTACATGCCCACAATGAGTAGGGTGGGGGCGGCAGGCAGCGAAGCCGGGACACGGCGGTGCAATCCAGGTCTCCCACGTGTGCAGCAGGAACCCAATCACCGCTGCCTCCCGGGATCTGAACTAGCGGGAAGCTGGGGTCAGGAGCCAGAGCCAGGAATCAAACCCAGGCACTCTGAAGTGGGACACAGCTGCCTTCCGCACTAGGCTACACACTCATCCCCAAGCCAGCTGCTTCACCAGGGTCTCCCACATGGGTGCGGGGGTCCAAGGACTTGGGCCATTTTCCTCTGCTTCCAGTCTCCTTAGCAGGGAGCTGGATTGGAAGCGAAGCCACCAGGGTTCGAACCGGCACCCAAATGGGATGCTGGCGTCACAGGTAGCGACTTTACCTGATACAGCACAACACCCAACCCCCCCACCCCCACCCCCACCCCCGCTCTGCTCTTCCTTCCAGCTTCCTGCTAAATGCGCTCCCTGGGAGGCAGCAGATGATAGCTCAACTCCTTGAGTCCCTGCCACCCGCGGGGGACACCAGACTGAGTTCCTAGATCCCAGCTTCGGCCTGGCGCAGTCTCAGCTGTTGCAGACATTTGGGGAACAAACCAGAAAATGGGCGATCTCTTTGTCTGTCTCTCAAAATTTTTCGAGTTAAAGAAAATAAAAGGAACGGCCCATCTTAACCTAACCTCGTCTGCCAGGACCCTATTTCCAAATCCAGCCACACTCCGAGGTCCTGAGGGTTAGGGACTTGAGGATCTGAAACTGAAGACACCGTGCATCTGCGCAGGGGCCGATAATCATGGCTCCCACTGAAGCCCCCTGGCCTCCTCCTGCATTACGCTTTCTGTGGTTGTCCCCAGGGACAGCTCTTCCGTTGCAGAAGAGATGCATCTGAAGCAGAGCAGTACCAGGAAAACGCTGAGGGGCACAGAAACTCTGGCGGAAAGTCACCACCGTGACGAAATGATCTCCGGTCCCAGCAGTCGTCATTGGGAAGCTGTCTCAGACATCGCTGGCCTCGGAGCAGGTGGGTTGTCACCTCGGTTCTGATGCTACTCAGCTGGGGAAATCGGAGCATGCCCTTTGCTCTCGGTAAGACAGAGGGGCTGACAAGCTGGCTTCCCAGATCTGCCAGCCAAGGGTGCAGGGAGGATAAGTGGCCAAGCGCACTCAGTAGCCGTGTGACAGCCAGGCTGAGGCCCAGAGAGATCTCTTTCTGCCTTCTCCCATCCAGCAACGTCTCTGTCAGATTCCAGAGCCAGTTTTTGCAACACTAACTACCAGCTTTAACATCCAACCTTCCCTCAAAAACCCCTGACCCACCTAAAGACCAGTAAGTCACCCCATAATCTTTTTGGGAGGCCTGGTGGCCGGGCAGCCTATAATTTCCCCAACGAGGAGCACCCACCCCACAGAGCGCTCGCTGCCCTGGGCGGGACAATTGCTGGTAGTTAGCAGACTCTGGGTCTGCTCGTCTCAGTGCACGGTTTTCCACGGCCACAGTTCACAGACTGTCTGGGCGTCCCATGCTGAGACTGAGTCCAGCCAGTATTACAGGTTTGCATAACGTTCGAGCCAGCCAACCAAACCCAGGGCCCTCCCACGCCTGTGCCCGGTGGAGGCCGCCCACAGGGGCCCTACACAGCACGAAAACCTTCACCGTGTACCTTCTGCCGTGGTCCGCTCACCGCTCGCATAAGAAGTCCTTTCTCTTCCCGCCTGAGAGCTGTCTGAGTGTGGTTCACGCGCAATGCTGGTCAGCGTTAGCCACAGGGAGGGAAATTCTAAGGTATTAAAGTCGCCTTTTTATATGGTGGTGTGGGCACTGGAGGATAATAATAAACTCGTATTTGCAGGGTCAAACACCACAATATGTACCTCTCCCTAAAGAGTGGTTGCAAAATAGCCAATAGCTGCTCTAAATAGACTGTCTCAGGATGGCTAATAAGTAATAAGCCTCTTGCCTTTAAAATCAACAACAAAAAAAGAAGTGTATTATGCGTGTAGGTCTACACTGGGGGAGGAGCAGCAGGATAGGGTCAGGACTCAGTCCTTGTGCTCCACAGTATGCCCAACACAGCAGGGAGACAGGGCTCCCTGAGGTAGTGATAAAAGCAAACTCTACCAAGACAACACTGCCCAAACACGTAGCAGCAGAGAACTGCAGGATTTTAGATCTAGAAGGAACTTCTGTGTCCCTTGAAGTCCAGCGTGCTGGCCCTTGATTTGCAGTAACTTGCCCAAGGTCATGGCAGGTAAAGCAGGAAATGCCCACGGGAATCTGGAGGGCTTAAGGATGTACAGTGGCCTTCAAGCCAGGAGTCCCGGATGTCAGCCCTGGCTCTGCCGCTGTGGGACTGGGGAGCAGTCCCTGCACCTCACAATGCAGGGAAGTTTTCTGCAAATAGGAGTGGCGGCCCTCACTCCCAGCGGTTGCTTTGGGGAGCAGAGGAGACAGCGCGTGGGACAGAACCTTGTGAATGTGAAAGGGCACTCACTGAAGTGCATCAAGCAGTGACGAGAGGAAGAAGCGCTGTGGTTCAGGCTGGGATCCGGCCTAGAGGCTAAGATGCCGGGTCAAAGTGCCTGTGTTCAAGTCCCAGCACAGGCTCCTGACGCCGGCTTTCTGCTAATGCAGACCCTGGGAGGCAGTAGATAATGGCTCAAGTGATTGGGTTCCTGCCACCCACGTGGAAGACCTGGATTGAATTCCCAGATCCTGGCTTCAGCCTGGCCCAAACCACAATCATTGTAGGCATTTGAAGAGTGAGCCAGTGCATGGAAGCTCTTCTCCCTCTCTCTCTTTTTCTCTCTCCTCTCCCTCTCTGTTGTTCCCCTACTCCCACTACCTCTCTGCTTCTCAAATAATGTTTAATAAAGAAAAGAAAGAAATGTATATTTCTTAAAGTGATACTGTTATAGGAACTGAGAAAGCCACTTGCTTTCCCAGTTGATCCACACCTCCATCTTGGAGCACAAAGTCATTGCTCCTGGAGTAATAATGACTCCAGATATTTATTTAAACCTTCCCTAGGGGGCTCACTGGGTTAATCCTCTGCCTGCGGCAACGGCATCCCATATGGGCACCAGGTTCTAGTCCCGGCTGCTCCTCTTCCAGGCCAGCTCTCTGCTGTGGCCCGGGAAGGCAGTGGAGGATGGCCCAAGTGCTTGGGTCCCTGCACCCGCATGGGAGACCAGGAGAAGCACCTGGCTCCTGGCTTCGGATCAGCGCGGTGCACCAGCCGCAGTGGCCATTGGAGGGTGAACCGACAGAAAAGGAAGACCTTTCTCTCTGTCTTTCTCTCTCTCTCTCTCACTGTCTAACTCTATCGGTCAAATAATAAAATAAATTAAAAAAAAAAATAAATAACCGTCCCTAGGCATCAAGTGCATTTAATGTGGCCATTGAGTTGATTCTAAGGAAACTAGCAGGGCTCCAACCCTCGAAGCAGTCAGAGATGTCCCCAAGGCCACCAAGCAGACGCTGCACCCACATGGCCATGCCGTGTCTGGAAAGAACCTGCAGCCTGGCAGCGCAAGTGGCCCCCATGGTTGACTGGCGGACGACTCGTCAGGACCCAGGACCTGCTGCGCTCGCTTGAGGGTGGGGCCAGCTGTCCAGATTACAGACGCCCCTACTTCCCACTCAGGGCAACAGGAAGTGGGGCCAGACCCAGCTGTGCGATGGCTCCAGGCTCCTTCTGGCTGTCTCCTGTCAGTCGCTGCACTGGGACAAATCTCAGAGTCCTTCCGGGTCCCTGGCTCCCCATCCCATGGGGACCTGATAGAGAAGCAGAAACCCTACCCTGGAAGAAGAGAAACGCTCAGGATACCAAATCCCGCACGGAACGCGGGGAAAAGAGATCCATTTGATCTGTCAGTCAAAAGCGCTGATGTTCCATTTGATCGGACAAGAATCTGCACAATGTGTGAATTCAGATCCTATCAGAATAGTTTCCCCCTGCAAAGGCAGCCACAGAGACCCCTCTGCTCCGTACTTCCCTGTGTTAAAGTGACAGCTATTTCTGGACGGACTTGGGCTTTAAAGTGTTCACATGCATGGAGCCAGTGATGCCCTTATCAGAGCCGTTATCAGAAATTTGGACAAAGGTGCGGGAATGAGAAGGTTCACCTTCACACTTGTGAAGGATCAGTCCTGCATCGCAGCATTCACACTGCAGGAAACGTTCCAAACTGGCATTTGGTGATGTGATTAAGATAGAACTGGATTTTTTCTTTTTCTTTTTTTTTTTTAAGATTTATTTATTTTAAGCTAATCCTCCGCCTTGCGGTGCCGGCACACCCGGTTCTAGTCCCGGTCGGGGCTCCGGATTCTGTCCCGGTTGCCCCTCTTCCAGGCCAGCTCTCTGCTGTGGCCCGGGAGTGCAGTGGAGGATGGCCCAAGTACTTGGGCCCTGCACCCCATGGGAGACCAGGAGAAGCACCTGGCTCTGGGCTTCGGATCAGCGCAGTGTGCCGGCCGCGGCAGCCATTGGAGGGTGAACCAATGGAAAAGGAAGACCTTTCTCTCTGTCTCTCTCTCTCACTGTCCACTCTGCCTGTCAAAAAAAAAAAAAAAAAAAAAAAAAAAAAAAAAAAAAAGATTTATTTATTTGAAAGGCAGAGTGACAGAGAGAAAGAGGGAGAAACAGAGAGAGAAAGAGATCATCCATCCACTGACTCACTCTCCAAATAGCCATAACAACCAGGGCTGGACCAGGCTGAAACCAAGATCCAGAACTCCATCTGGGTCTCCCTTGGGTGTGGCAGGAGCCCAGGGACTTGGGCCCTCATCCACTGCCTTTCCAGGTGCATTAGCAGGAAGCTAGGTGAGAAGTAGAGCAGCTAGGACTTGAACTGACATCCAACGTGGGAAGCAGGCGTCTCAAAGTGGCTCTTTAACCTGCTGTGCCAAAATGTTACATGTTGCTGTAATTTCCAGAAAACTGAGAAGCAGCCCAAATGTACATTGACAGCTGAATGGGAGACTTGGATGGAGCTCCCAGCTTCAGCCTGGACCTGGCTGTTACGGCCATTTGGGGAGTGGATCAGAGGATGGAAGATCTAAACCCCAGGGTCAGCTTGAGTTTGTACCATTGTAGTGCCTAATCATGGGGATTAAACTCCAGCAGGTGTTTCCAAAAAGGGGACAAGCTATACTCAAACCACTGCACTTGGCACTGATGTTGGGGTACAGCAAGTTAAGCTGCTGCTTGGGCCCCAGCATCCCATCTCAGAGGGCTGCTTCGGTTCGAGTCCCGGACACTCCACTTCCAACCCAGCTTCCTGCTGATGCCTCCTGGGAAGCAGCAGGTGGTGCCTTAAGTATCTGGGGCCCTGCCACCTTCATGAGAGCCCAGGATGGAGTTCCTGCGGCTTCAGCCTGACACAGCCCTGGCTGTTGCAGCCGTCTGGGGCGTAAGTCAACAGATAGAAGATAGCTCTTGGCCGGCGCCGCGGCTCACTAGGCTAATCCTCCACCTTGCAGCGCCGGCACACCCAGTTCTAGTCCCGGTCGGGGCGCTGGATTCTGTCCCGGTTGCTCCTCTTCCAGGCCAGCTCTCTGCTGTGGCCAGGGAGTGCAGTGGAGGATGGCCCAAGTGCTTGGGCCCTGCACCCCATGGGAGACCAGGAGAAGTACCTGGCTCCTGGCTTCTGATCAGCGCGGTGTGCCAGCCACAGCGGCCATTGGAGGGTGAACCAACGGCATAGGAAGAGCTTTCTCTCTGTCTCTCTCTCTCACTGTCCACTCTGCCTGTCAAAAAGAAAGAAAGAAAGAAAGAAAGAAAGAAAGAAAGAAAGAAAGAAAGAAAGAAAGATATCTCCGTCTCTCTGCCTTTCTAGTAAATAAATAAATAAATCTTTACCAAAAAACCTCACAGTACTGAGTTAGACCTTGTTTTAAAAAAACAATGGCATGAAATAGAAATTGAGGGTGGTATTACTTATCTGTGAGCTTTCTCTACGATGTCACAGCATTCCATGTAAATGTGTGGTAGTTCTTGGCAAAACACATCACACACCTTCCTGTCCCGTGATCTGTGAAAGTGCCCTGTACGTGTGCCCATTCACTTCTAGAGTGACCAGCCTTGGTGGGAGACGTGTTGTTTAAAACCAGCTGAGAGTGGCAGCAACACGTTGCGACTGCTTTTCACGGGCACAGACAGCAAGGAGAATTAAGGTGACATGCATCGAAGCACGATGCACGTGTGTTCATGGGTGACTCAGTCACCAATATTGAGGGCTCACTCTGAGTGGTTTTATTTTTATTTTTTTAAACTTCTTTTTTTCAAGATTTTTATTTATTTATTTGAGAGGTAGAGTTACAGACAGTGAGAGGGAGAGACAGAGAGAAAGGTCTTCCTTCCGTTGGTTCACTCCCCAAATGGCCGCTACGGCCAGAGCTGCGCCAATCCGAAGCCAGGAGCCAGGAGCCAGGAGCTTCTTCCGGGTCTCCCACGTGGGTGCAGGGGCCCAAGCACTTGGGCCATCCTCCACTGCCTTCCCGGGCCATAGCAGAGAGCTGGACTGGAAGAGGAGCAGCTGAGACTAGAACCCGGCGCCCATATGGGATGCGGGTGCCGCAGGCAGAGGAGTAACCTACTGTGCCATGGCACCGGCCCCAAAAATATTATTTTCTTAATACTCGTGTATGAAAAAAAGTACTCATGCTATCATGTTTACATACATACTGATATGGCAATAGAATCTGATAATAACTCATGTGTATATTTTATAAAGAACACACAAACATTAACACACTGATTGGTTATAGCAAACAAAGTTGGGGAAACCCATTAGCAATAACTCTCATTTTCATTAAAGAGCAGGACTGTCTGAGAAGAATCAAACCAATTAGTACTATTCATCTATATAGCAAAATAATATTTACAAAGGAAAGTTAGTGACTGTACTGATTTTATTACTTTTACTAAGCCATTTCATCTTTCTCATACACAATACACAGAAATAAACCATAACCTGGAGAAAAATGCACCCTCATTATTATTCACAGTAACAGGGGTCTGCCTCCTTCTGCATGGCTGGGCATACTGTACAGCAGGAGGCACTGGGCGCTTTGATTCAGATCCACTGAAGATGGACCCACCACTCTCTTCTGTGACTGGGCTAACCCCACGGGAGCCACGGTACACTGAACTGTTTTGGTTGTATCCTCAGATCTCACTGAATGAGAAAGACCCTGCACAATGAAATCCAACCGATCTGCCCATATAACATACTTGTAGGCCCTTTCTTTAGTAGCAGGTGGGAAAGGGGGCCTTTTCTGCTATGGCACATATGGGCACCGGTTCTAGTCCAGCTCTCTGCTATGGCCTGGAAAACAATGGAAGATGGCCCAAGTCCTTGGGTCCTTGCACCCATGTGGGAGACCCGGAAGAAGCTCCTGGCTCTTGGCTCCTGGCTCCTGGCTCCTGGCTCCTGGCTTCGGATCGGCGCAGCTCTGCCCGTTGCAGCCATCTGGGGAGTGAACCAGCGGATGGAAGACCTCTCTCTCTGTCTCTACCTCTCTCTGTAACTCTGTCTTTAAAATAAATAAAATAAATCTTTAAGGGGGGGGCTATTCTTGAGTACATGGATGAAAGTGTTACTGTCGTCTGAAGACTACCGGATTGACATTGTATTGATCCAGTGAAGAGAGGGTGCACATTGAAATCACTGGCAGATTGAGAAACTTCCACAACTTCTATCAACTCTTCCAACAGTGGTGCAGGCTCCTCTTCTAGGCTGATCTAATTTAATTGGCGTTTCTACTGGCTGTGAAACTCACCACCAAAGGTAGCTGCCTACACTGAACAGCCTGGTAGGTGTTATAGTAGCAAATGCTACTCTCTCTCTCTCTCTCTTTTTTTTTTTTTTTTTTTTTTGGAAGTCCAAGTTTGCTCCCTTGGTCTGTGGCCAGGGCAAACGTGGCTATGAAGCCAGGTTTCAACGCGTGCTCTAGGGCATTGTCATTGGCCGCTATAATAACAGGCACTCCGTCTCTGTGTGACACTCCAGTAGCATGGGCCCTCCAGCAACTTCTTATACAGGAATTGCTTTAGGGCATCCGCCCTGGTGAACCCCTTCCTCCCACTGAGTCAATGGCCACACCTGAGTTTCTGGGCCACCTGGTTCTCCTGCTGTCACTTCAGGCAAAGCTCAGACAGGTCCCGCTCATGCTACGTTCAGTGCAAATGCTCTCTTGTGGTAAAATAGCACAACATAAAATTTAGCATCTTAGCTATTTGTAATCATGAAGTTCAGCGACGTCCATCACGGTCAAGCTGTTCTGCAACCGTCCCCACTATCCGGCTCCGGGACTTTCACATCTTCCCAGACTGGAACTTGACACCTCTCCCCAGCCCGTGGGAGCCACCGTTCTACCTTCTGCCTCCATGAAGCTGACTGTTCCATGGCTCTGGCTTATTCCAGGCAGCATAATGTCCTCCTCCATGTTGTGGCATGTGTCAGAATTCCCTTCCTGGGGCCGGCGCTGTGGTGTAGTGGGTAAAGTCACCGCCTGCAAAGCTAGCATCCCCTATGGGCACTGGTTCAAATCCCGGCTGCTCCACTTCCAATCCAGCTCTCTGCTATGGCCTGGGAAAGCAGTGGAAGATGGCCCAAGTCCTTGGGTCCCTGCACCCACATGGGAGACCCAGAAGAAGCTCCTGGCTCCTGGCTTTGGATGGGTGCAGCTCTGGCCATTGTGGCCAGTTGGGGAGTGAACCAGCAGATGGAAGACCTCTCTCTCTCTCTTTCTCTCTGCCTTTGCCTCTGCCTCTCTGTAACTCTGCCTTTCAAATAAAATAAATAAATCTTTTTAAAAATAATAATTCCCTTCATTTGAAAGGTTGAGACATCCTGTTGTGTGCATAGACCGCACCTCGCTGCCCACTTGTCCGCCAGCGGACGCTCAGGTGCATCAGTTCCGCCTTTCGGCCGCCGTGAATGGCACAGCCGTGAACCTGGGAAGGCAATATTCTGTGCACGTGTTCAGAACTGCTGTGCCATGTGTGTCCAGGAAAACAAAGCAGTGACCTCCATCTCGCTGGTACCAGGAAATCACTTATTTCATGGAATTGCAAAATGTCAGAGCAGGAAAAAATTATAAAATCATCATCTCTTCTTATTTATAGACAAGGAAACAGCCGTGGAGTGACTTAACTGGCCCGGCTTATAAAACACTCAGTACCTACGTTCAGGAGGAGGGAACCCCTCTCCCAGGCAAAACCATCCACCCAACTCGTCCCGCCACATACCTCGCATTCCCCACCCTGGAGATGAAGGCACTGGCGCTTTTTCCAGGAATCTCCTAGTAAAATAAAAATAGCTGCAAGGGAAACTCATGGCTGACCCACAGCCCCTTGTCTTGAAAGACTGGTTTTGCACACAACAGTAAGCTTGGAGTGGGGAATCCTACGGGACAGGGGGTACAAGCTGAACTCGGCAGGGAGGGCAGGAGGCAGTGGCAGGGGGCCTGTACCCTGGATACTCCACAGGGGCACAGTGGCCCCTGGGGGCGGGTGGTACCAGTGTTCGGACGCCGAGGACCCTCAAGATCAAGCTAGGAAAAGCTCAAGGCCAGCCCGGGCGACTCAGCAGCGTTCTCTCTGGGCAGCTCTGTTGTCCACGACTTCCACACAAGCACCATGGCTTGGGTGGGCAGGAAAGGTTGTGTTATACATTCTCAGCCCAGACGTGCCCTACTGAGGCGCTCACTTGGTTTCAGCAGTTGTCTGTCTCCCTAGCACCGGAGGAACACAGTGCTCTTGGATCGAGAGAACCCCAGCAGGACACAGCCCATCAGCTCAGGCCTCGGGTCCACAACAACAAGACGGCACCCAAGGCCGGTGTGCTTTCCACGTCCAGTGCCGACGCTGACCCGTGGTTCCACCTGCGGCTGTGGAAGAACAAGGAGGTTTGAAAAGGGAATCCAAGCAGCCCACGGAAAGCACACATCTACATATATGTTTGATGATGACTACACGTGATGGATAGAGTCTTCGGCAATCCCTAAAATCAAGACCAATGAGAATGGAAACTCTGCTATTTGTTCAAACAATAGTAACGGGGCCAGTGCTGTGGTGTAGTGGGTTAAGCCGCCACCCACAGCACAGGCAACCCATATGGCTGCTCTACTTCCGATCCAGCTCCCTGCTGATGGCCTGGGAAAGCAGCAGCAGATGGCTCAAGTACTTGGACCTCTGCATCCACATGGGAGACCTGGAAGAAGCTCCTGGCTCCCGGCTTCAAACTGGCCCAGCTCCGGCCGTTGTGGAAATCTGGGGAGTTGAACCAGCAGATGAAAGACCTCTCCCTCTCCCCCTCTCTCTCTCTATAACTCTGACTTTCAAATAAAATAAATAAATCTTTAAAAATAATGGTAACAACAAGGTCTACATTTCCATCTGCTCAGGAGAGAAGCAGCTATGGAAATTAAGCAATTAAAATGAAGCCAGATCAGACAATAATTAAGGAGGCTTCCACACCTCAGCTATGCAGTTTATGAAACTAAGAATTGTCACGCTCTGGTGAGAATGTCCTGCTCTTGTGATGCGTTTAGCATCTGATAGAGCCCACGATAACAAAATGTGTGCACACCAAATTCACCTACACACTAAGAATTAAACAATTCCCCCACGCTGTGGTCATGATTGGCTTACGTCACCACCAAGCTGACTGGGACAACACCGGTTCTCTTCCCTCACATGTCCCCATGCGCCAAGCTCACAGAACTCATTAACTTCCTCCCAGAGGTAGCCTTGGCCTCTGTCTCCCGCTGCCCAGCGGCAGCCCACCCCACACTGACCGCACTGGTCCGTGGCAGACCTGGCTCCATGGATCCTGGGTCAGGATTGTCAGAGACACCAGCCAGGGCTGTCCTCTCCAGCACTGGTAAGCTCATTTTTCGTTTTCTCTTTAAAAAGATACATATGGGGGCCAGCGCTGTGGCGCAGGAGGTTAAGCCGCCACCTGCAGTGACAGCATCCCACATGGGCACCGGTTCGATTCCTGGCTGCTCCACTTCTGATCCAGCTCTCTGCTGTGGACTGGAAAGCAGTAGGAGATGGCCCAAATGCTTGGGCCCCTGCACCCACATGGGAGACCCGGAAGAAGCTCCTGGCTCCTGGCTTCCACCTGGCCCAGCCGTGGTGCAGCCATTTAGGGAGTGAACCAGCAGATGGAAGATCTCTCTCCCTCTCTCTCTCCCTGTCTCTTCCTCTCTCTGTAACCTCTGTTTTTCAAATAAATAATTTTTTTTTAGAAAAAGGGGGGAAATAGACATTCGCTTAATTGGACTTACTTTTCTTAATTCCCCATTTCCCCACAGTGATAAAAGCCAAATATACACGGCACCTCATGCTGTGTAAGTTCTTCCATTGGCTCAATCCTAGCCCCACACTTGTATATAAAAATAATGAGACCGAAGGCTAAGGGTGACATTTCAGAAAATAAATGAGCAATCTAGACAGGTGAATGTTAGCATGAATTCTGACCTAAGGTTTTCCACTTCAGATCAGGAGCTCCGTTCTCAAAGGTTGTAGAATCACTTCACCGAAATCAGGTGGAGTGAAAACTGCTTTTGTGTCCACGGGTCTCCCAGCCAGCGATTGTTAAGCCGAGGCATTGTTCCCTCCCTCTCCTTACAGTGTCACTGAAGGGCAGCTTGATAAAAATCAGCCAGGCCAGTCTCTCCCTGAGAGGCCAAGGCTGCAGAGCGCTCTGTACTTTCTGGCCTGTCCTCACAGGGCCGGCCGACCACTGGCTCTCCCAGGAAGCCTTGCTGGCGCTGGCCCCGAGCACACAGGCGCAGACACGACGTGGCACCCGGTGGGGGCCGGCACAGTCTTGGTCTGGAAGAAAGGCTGCCTCCCGCCTCCAGAGGAGGAAGGAGTCCGGGGGACCCACGCGCTTTCCTGGAGCCCCAGGGATAGCAGACGCTTCTCCAGAGTCGCTCTCACCTCCCCTTCCTGGGCTGGGCGGGGAGCTTGGCCCTACACTGAGAGAGCTGCAGGATTAGCGGCCCTGGGCCTCCGGGCTCGCGGAGAAGCTACTGCACCCAGGCTCCCTATGAGCACATCAGAGAAGAGGTTAAGCCAAGTTAGGGGTGGAGCAGTCAGCCAGGGAAGACAGCCTGGAGGAGGTGACCCAAACACCTGCATCCTTTCAGTAGGTGTGGGCCGATCAGTTAGCACACGCCCAGCCCCACTCTGAGTGCTGAGTTAGCACAGTGGACCAGACACACCTCCTCACGTTCCAGGGGACAGAGATGATGGAGTGTGGCCTGAAGCTGAGACCCCAGAGGGCTTTGCAAGAGGAGGGCAAGGCCTGAGCCCAGACCAAGGTTGGTGTGCTGCTGGAGCAGAGAGGGGAAGATCCGGCTGGAATTCAAGCGGCCAGGCCAGAGGGGAGGGGCTGGGGCCAGAGAGACAAGGGAGGGCCCGGCCCCGTAGGTGTTCAGGGGCAGGCACTTGACCCTGCCTAGGACGCCTGCATCCCTACTTCCCCGCACTCAGCTGATCGGCTAAGCTCAGTCCATTATTGCCTCAACGTCTTTGGACTGAGTGCAAATCCCAGCTCTGCTCCTGATTCCAGCTCCCTGCTGGTGCACAACCCGGGAGGCAGCAGGTGACGGCTCCAGTACCTGGGTCCCTGGACTGAGTTCCTGAATTCTGCCTTCGGCCTGGCCCAGCCCCAGCCACTGAGGACATCTGAGGAGTGAAGCAGCACATGGGAGTCCTCTCTCTCTCTCTCTCTTTTTCAAATTAAAGGGGAAAAAGCAGAGTTTTAGATACTGTGGTTACAGGTTTGGATTTTATTGTATGCTTCATGGAAAAAATCATTAAAGGGTTTTTTAGTTGCTTTTTTAAAAAGATTTATTTGAAAGATGGAGAGAGACACAGAGAATCCTCCATCTGCTGGTCCACTCCCCAAATGGCCACAATGGCCAGGGCTGGACCAGGCCAAAGCCACAAGCTTCATCTGGGGCTCCCACATGAATGCAGGGGCCCAAGGACTTGGATCATCTTCTGCTGCTTTGCCAGGTCATAGCAGAGAGCTGGATTGGAAGTGGAGCAGCTGGGACTTGAACCAGCACCCATGTGGGATGCCAGCACTGCAGGTGGCAGCTTAACATTCTATGCTATAGCACCCGCTCCATTAAAGGGTTTTAAGCCAGAGGATGACAAGATCAGATGTGTGTTTTAAAGGGACCGCCCCAGCAGTTTGGTCAGGTCAGGGCACGGGGAGGAAGAGATGGGATGTGGGGAACACCAGGTACAAAGGCACTGAGACAGGCAGCGGGGGCCAGATTAGCGAGGGGCTCACGAGCCCGGCCAGGCACAGGCTGCGGTGTGAGCTCCAAGCAGGGCTGACATGACAACGATCTTACTGAACTCATGGCTTTTGGATTGTGGGTGGGATTCAAGTAATGGATTCTCTAAGCAACAAGGGCCCAGTGTGTGAAATAAATTCTTTTTTTTTTTTTTTTTTTTTTTTTTTGACAGGCAGAGTGGACAGTGAGAGAGAGAGACAGAGAGAAAGGTCTTCCTTTGCCGTTGGTTCACCCTCCAAGGCCGCTGCGGCTGGCGCACTGCGGCCGGCACACCACGCTGATCCGATGGCAGGAGCCAGGTGCTTCTCCTGGTCTCCCATGGGGTGCAGGGCCCAAGGACTTGGGCCATCCTCCATTGCACTCCCGGGCCACAGCAGAGAGCTGGCCTGGAAGAGGGGCAACCGGGACAGAATCCGGCACCCCGACTGGGACTAGAACCTGGTGTGCCGGCGCTGCAAGGCGGAGGATTAACCTAGTGAGCCGCGGCGCCAGCTAAATTCTGTCTTTAAGGACCTCAAGTCTGACTGTTTCTCAGAGTTACTGAAATGTACGAACTGTGTCTACATTCTTACACATGAAACGACGGTTTTCGCATTCTCTAAGGCTCAGGGAAGACAGGAAGAGGGGTGACTTTTCCAGCCCAGGGCGTGTGGATATAAAATACAGGTGCACATCAGAAATAGAGGTCCACTTCTTAAACACGTGAAGAATATCATTTCATAGATGTTGGCAGCTCTGGGACTCGGGTTCCAGTTTTCCTGTCTACATATCTCCTCTCACACAGGCTGGTTGGTAGGCTTAAATAGGTGAATCTAAGTCAGGTGTCTCCTCTTAGCCGGCTCCACCCGCCCAGCTGAGCAGCCCTGCCCACAGTTCCAGCCTTGCTGCTGCACACCGGACCGGAGGGTCACCGCCACACCTGGGGTTGGGGGCCGGGGTGGAAATGCTTGCATGCTCCCTGGACCATTTCTCCCCTCTGAAGTGCTCTTGGGTCCTGCAGACCCCCACTCCCTGGGCTGGCGTCCTGGGTCATTCTCCTCTGCCCCCAAGGCCTGCATGCTCACTCGCTCAGTCCCACTCGGTCTCTCCCTCCCGAGTCCCCTCCTTTCCCCGGCCACCTCCACCGCCCTGTTCCAGCTGACATTCGCTATCACCATTGCTAGTGCCTTCTGCTGGTCTCCCGGCCCCATACATTTACTTTCGATCTCTCCTTTTCCTCCCAAACCCCATCTCCAAAAAACTCCGTGCTGCTCAGGTCTGATTTTTCTCAACCTCCCACTCCAGCAGCTTTCTGTATCTACACTCATCCTGGGGTCTTCTCCAGTCCCACCCTGTTGCTGTGGATTCATTCTGAGAGGAGGAGTGTGGTGGGGGCAAGAGGTGTGGAGTCACCACACAGACCCCAGGACTCAGGTGAAAGCAGGCCAGAGGCGAGCAGGTGCAGACTCGTTTATTTCCGTTGGTGCAGCAGCTTATATAGCTGAGGCAGCCAATCCGGTCAAGGGGTGGTTTATGCCCTAACCAATCACAGCCTGTTACCAGGCAGTATCCGAAGCCATCCAATCACAGTCTGTTGCCAGGCAGGCTCCATTGCCATGTGGTTTCCAAAGCCATCCAATCACAGCCTGTTGCCAGGCAGGCTCCATTGCCATGTGGTTTCCAAACTCATCCAATCACAGCCTGTTGCCAGGCAGGCTCTGTTGCCAGGTGGGTTTCAAAGCCATTCCTGAGTAACCGACGCTCACTTGCCAGCAGCCATCTTAGCATGGTCTTCTCAATCCCCTCATCTAACCCTCTTGTCTCAGCTCCAGGTTCATCTTCCTCACTGGTGCTTTCCCCTCCCCCAAACCACAGTCCAGCTCTGATTCCTGCGGGCAGTATCCAGTTTCATTGCCAAAAGCATCGGGAGTCTCACTGGAGCTGGTACGTGCACCAGTTCCCAGCGCCTGTCAAACCCCAGACCTTCCTCTGCCGTGGAAAAGATGACCAGGGATACCACGTATTTGACAGCACCCAGTGGATGAATGGCTCTCAGCTCCATATGACATAGAAGAAATTGGGGCCCCGGGGAAATAGGTACCAGCAGAGATCCGAGGTTGAAAGTAAGGACGTAATTAGTGCCCCAAGAGGGAGGTGCTAGGATGCTAAGTCCATGAATGACCGGCTGCTCAGAAAAAGGAGTCAGCAGAATGACTGGAAAAACGGAAGACACCATCGCGGAGCATAAACTCAGCCGACGCAGAAACTCACGGGAAAGCGTCTGTGAAATGAAGACGAAGCTGATGCTCCCCGAATCCGAATCCAAACAGACTTACAGGGCGAGCTAGAAACTGAGACCCGGGGCAGGTGCACGAGTAGCAGGGGCAGGTGCACGCGTAGCAGGGGCAGGTGCATGAGTAGTGGGGGCGGGTGTAGGAGTAGCGGGGGCAGCAGCACTGTCAGGAGTTCCAGAAGCTCGGGGTGGAGAGGACCCGGGAGAGAAAGGCAGAAATGGCAGAAATGGCAGGGGAACGTTTTCCAGGGGTGAAGGAAGATTCGCGTCTTTGCATGCGAGGGCTCAGCAGATCCTGTGCCAAAACAGTGACTACGTGGTAAAAGCTTGAAGCTCCGGAGAGAGAGGAGCGGTTTCAGCCTTCCAGGAGGGAAGTGAAGAGCAGATTACTGGGCCGGCATCGTGGCACAGCGGGTTAAGCCGCCACTTGTGATGCTGCATCCCATACCGGAGCACCAACGCCAGGCGCAGCTGCTCCGCTTCTGATCCGGCTCCCTGCTAAGGCACCCAGGAAAGCAGTGGAAGATGGCCCAAGTGCTTGGGCCCCTGCCACCCACGTGGGAGACCAGGATGAAGCTCCTGGCTCCTGGCTTCAGCCAGCCCAGACCTCATTGTTAAGACCATTTGAGAAGTGAACCAATAGATGGAAGATCTCTGTCTCTCTCTGACCCTCTGCTTTTCAAATAAATAAATAAATCTTTTTTTTTTTTTTAAAAAGACTGTCTTTAAGGGCATGAAAATAGATTTGTATTCTACGCCTCATAAATGAAGGTACATACTGCAAATTCTAAGGGTTAATTATTTTACAATTGGTTCTAAGTGTTAATTATTTTACATTCAGGCAAATTAGCATTGAAGTCATACAAGCAAAGTAAACACTTTCAAGCATACAAAGATTTGGAAAAGTTACCACTTAAACATTTTTTTTTCCGTAAGAATTATCTAAGACTCTACTTCAGCAAAACAAAATGAAGCTAAGAGAGATAGAAATATAAAATTCAAGAAAAGTAGCAATTAAAACAATAGTGAAACTATTATAGAGTACATAAAATCTAAATACGTACTCTCTAAAATGGTAGACAGTAGCACATGAGACTATTTTTTAAATTAATTAATTTATTTGAAAGAGTTCCAGAGAGAGAGGGAGGGAGGGGTCGTCCATGCACTGGTTCATTCCCCAAACGGCCCCGACAGCCCAGCCTGGGCCAGGCCAAAATCAGGAGCCTGGAACGCCCTCTGAGGTTCCCACGTGGTTTGCCTGGGCCTAAGTACTTGGGCAGCTTCCACTGCTTTCCCAGGCACATTAGCAGGGAGCTAGATTGAAAGTGGAGCAGCTGGGACTTGAACGAGTAGCCATATGGGATGCTGCTGTTTTAAGCAGGCACATAGAATAGAATTGATTAGATTTGTGAGCTGGAAGGCCACGCCTTCACCACGCCCCTGTGTGACCTCATGCCCCTACCTGGCCACACCTGTCACCCACCGGCCAATCAAGTTAATTAACCACTCCCCTCTGGGGGTGGACTAAAAGCCTGGAACATGGTACGCCTGCCCTTTTTCTTTTCTTTGGCATTTTGCCAGCATGGGGATCGCTGTGGCCCTGAGCCTCCAGGACGTGTGGCCTTTGGGCCACCCGCTCCATGCTTCCTGGCCTAGATGCTCCTCCACGTGGCTGGCCCCTGGTACTCGGTATGAACCCAGATTTCTCTCTCTTTTTAGATAGGGCCCTCACTCTCCTATGCAGCTTTCTTACTGAATAAAAGCTTAAAACGTACCACGTTGCCTCATTCATTTATGCCGGTATTCAAAATTCTTCCCTGAATATTAGGCAACAGCCCACACAGGCTTATAAATATTGGGAATTTATTAATAAGTGTGCAGTGATATCGCATGGCACCCCAAATTCCGATATCATTGGCATCAGCTTAACCTGCTGCAGCACGATGCCAGCTGCCACATGTGGCTAGTCTGGACTGAGCAGTATTAGGAGAATAAAACACACCCTTAGAAGAGCTGACTCAAGAAAACACAATGTAAATAATTTTTATAAAGAGTCTATGTTCAAACACTACTAATCTAGAGATTTTGTGTTAAATAGAGTATATTGTTAAATAAGGGGCCAGCGCTGTGGCATAGCAGGTAAAGCCACCGCCTGTGACGCTAGCATTCCTTATGGGCACCGGTTCCTGTCCAGGCTGCTCCTCTTCCGGTCCAGCTCCCTGCTAATGTGCCTGGGAAAGCAGCAGAAGATGGCCCAAGTCCTTGGGCCCTGCACCCATGCGGGAGTCCCAGGGAAGGCTCCCAGCTCCTGGCTTCAGCCTGTCTAAGCTCTGTTGAGACCATTTAGGGAGTGAACCTGCAGCAGATGGAAGATCAGTCTCTCTGCCTGTCCCTCTCCCCCTCCCTCTCTTTCTGTCTCTCTGCTGTAACTCTGCCTTCTGGTAGCTTTGGGATCCGCAAGGAGGGAAGGCCTACACTTCCGGGAATGGAGAGGCCAACTTCCGGGGAAGAAAGTCCTTGTCAAGGTCCCTGCGGGTGCCTAAAGGTCAACCAATGAGGATCAGACCTGCCTCAACCTTTAACCCCCACGCCCTGAATCTATAAAAGGAGCTCTCCCAATCTCTGACGCTTGACTTCCCCGGCCCCCCGCTCTGTTGCTCTGTTGGGACCGGGGAACCTCGCTCGGGAGCGGAACCCCAATAAAAGCCTGTGAATTAATCGATTCGTCTGCCTGGGAAGATTTGTTACGCGCCGGACGCCTTGCACCTTCCAAGTGTATTTAAAAAGAACTTCAAAAAAATTAATTGCCCTTATTTCTTCTTGCCTTTTTTTAAATGTGGCTACTTGAAAAATTGAAATTACATATGCAGCTCGCATTTGTGGTTAGCGACATCCTTCAAACGAACAGTGCTGGTATAAGTTACTATGGATAATACGCCTATGAAGCTTAATGCAGTTGTTAAGAAATTACTCCCAAGCAAGCGACAAGTGTCTTTTTAAGACCAATAACCCAGCTGAAAGATGGGCAAAGCATTGGAGGACACCTTGCTCCAAGGAAGATGCACCAAGGACCCAGAACACGTGGAAAGGTGCTCACCGTCCTTGCCCAACAGGGACATGCAAATCAAAGGCGCCGTGATACCACTCCTCGCCCACGCGCCGTCATGCAATGCCCGGGAAACAAATACTGACGAGGAGTGGAGAAATCGGGATCCAGGAACAATCGCTGGGAGGAATGTAAAATGGAGTAAACATGATGCTAAATGGACGAAGCCTGTCCCAAAACACCACACAGGGAAGACACCTTGTGCACAGAATGTTCAATTAAACAAATCTGGAAAGAGATCGATTAGGAGCTGCCCAGGCCGGGGAGAGATGGGGAGTGACGAGCGACGGGCCTGAGCTTCCCTCCGGGGAGGGCGAAATGTCTACAACTGATGATGCGGAGATGGCCCCAGAATCAGACTGCAGGTGCAGCTGGGGACACGGTGTCCCCCCGCGTGCATTCTGTACACAGTGCGTGCTTATTGACATTTGGAGCATGTGTCTACATTACCTATATATAAAATATAAATATATATAAAATGAAAATATATAATAAAAAAATATAAAATATGTATATTACCTATATATATACCTATATATAAATAAATACATATAATACATGATAAAAGGGTTGTAACCACAGAATCAAGAAAATTCCAGCCGTGTGAAAGAACCGCATTTATATGTCCGCACCAGTACACATGTAAATCTAGATGAGAAGACAACATCAGTAGCAAACACTGGCTTTTATTTTTAATTTTTATTTTTTAAAAAATTGGATGATCTGGGCCGGCGCCGTGGCTCACTTGGTTAATCCTCCACCTGCGGTGCCGGCATCCCATGTGGGCGCCGGGTTCTAGTCCTGGTTGCTCCTCTTCCAGTCCAGCTCTCTGCTGTGGCCCGGGACGGCAGTGGAGGATGGCCCAGGTGCTTGGGCCCCTGCACCCGCATGAGAGATGAGGAGGAGGCACCTGGCTGCTGGCTTCGGATCGGCACAGCGCCGGCCGTAGCAGCCATTTGGGAGGGAACCAACGGAAGGAAGGCCTTTCTGTCTCTCTCACTGTCTATAACTCTACCTGTCAAATAAATTTTTAAAAAATGGATGCTTTAGGTAGCTTTTATTTATTTGTTTGAAAGTCAGAGTTACATAGAGAGCAGAGGCAGAGAGAGAGAGAGAGAGGTCTTTCATCCACTGCTGGTTCACTCCCCAACTGGCTGCAATGGCTGGAGCTGGGCCTATCTGAAGCCAGGAGCCAGAAGCTTCTTCCGGATCTCCCACACAGGTGCAGGGGCCCAAGGACTTGGGTCATCTTCTATTGCTTTCCCAGCCATAGCAGAGAGCTAGACTGGAAGAAGGGCAGCCGGGACTAGAACCGGCACCCATATGGGATACCGGTGCTTCAGGCCAGGGCGTTAACCCACTGCACCACCGCGCTGGCCCCGTGACTTTTTAAAAAATAAAAAAACTAGACCAGGGTAATGGCTAGATAAATAAATGGAAAAGACAGCAAAATACACACCCTCCCCTCCCTCCGAAAAGAGCATCCGTTGTAGAGGGGTTTTCCTAATGAGTCTTTCCAATCCTTTGCAGACCAGGTACATCTTGCTTATAAATTGTTTCGGGACACAGGAAAATACCCCAGGCTTCCTTGTTTCGGGACACAGGAAAATACCCCAGGCTTCCTTGCTGGTTAATTAGGGATAAATGTCTGTTTCCCTCCCTCCCCGCCACCCCCCCCCCCCCCCGACTCCGCCAAAAAAAGGATAATGAGGATACAAAATGAAAGGAAGGAGGGAGGGACCGAGAGAGAAAAGCAGAAGTTGTATACTCATTTGTTTGACCCACAACTGCTGTTGTCTCTCATTCATTTAAATTGGCTGAGTACTTCTCTTTGTTTGTTTGCCAACATTTGAAAACTGGAATGGCGGGCCCATTGCAGTGCAGTGGGTTAAAACGCTGCTTGCAACACCGGCATCCTATATCAGAGGGCTGGTTTGAGTCCTGGCTGTGCCACTTCCCATGCAGCTCCCTACTAATGCACTTGGAAAGACAGTGGAAGATGCCCAAGTGCTTGGGCCCCATGTGGGAGACCTGGATGAAGCTCCTGGCTCCTGGCTTCAGCCTGACCCGATCCCAGCCGTGGTGACCGTCTGGGGAACCAGCCAGCAGATGGAAGATCTCTGTGTGTGTCTTTGTCTCTCTCTCTCTCTCTCTCTCTCTCTCTCGCTCTCTGAACTCTGCTTTTCAAAATAAATAAATAAATCTTAAAAAAAAAAAAAGAGGGGAGAGGTTGTTTCACATACAAATCAGGCTGGAATAAAACAAAGATAAAGCATTTATATCTTGAATTCCTATAAATCAATGACACTGATAACTAACATTTATTAGGCATTCACAAGTGTCAGGACCTTTATATACATTTTTCCACGAAAGAAAAAAAAAATCAACAACTTAATAGGGTAAAAAGTCAAGGGTAAGAGCAGATAAGGATTGATAGATAGAAAGATATCCAAAGAATCTCACCCTCAATACTATTGAGGGAAGTAAAAACTCAGACACAAAGGAGATGTCTTTTCTATCCATCAGCTTATCAAAACTTAAGGAAAAAAAAAAAAAACAAAACCCTGGCAGCAGTCCGGTCACTGGTGCTGTGGGAAAATGGGTACTTTTGTTCTCCACAGTCGGGGAGCAACTCCCCACAAACCCACTTCTTCACGTCCAGAGAAATACCGGGGAAAGGTGTTCAAATGGCCGTGGTGTTATTTTTCCTATTACTCCATAATTGCCGCAAGCAGCTCCTAGCAACAAGAAGTGGAGAGAGAGAGAGAGAGAGAGAGAGAGAGAGAGAGAGAGAGAGATCAGTCCTCCATCCACTGGTTCTGTCCCCAAGTGCCTGCAACTGCCTGGGCTGGGCCAGGACGAAGCCAGGAGCTTCCTCCAGGTCTCCCATGTGGGTGCAGGGGCCCAAGCACATGGGCCATCTTCTGCTGCATTCCTAGGCACATTAGCTGGGAGCTGGATCGGAAGTGGAGCAGCTGGGACTCGAACCAGCGTGCACATGGCATCCCAGTGCTGCAGGCTGCGGCTTTACCCGCTCCACAACAGCACAGGGCCCAAGATTCAGGCACAGGTAAACTGAGTCCCTTGTGCAGTCCGGGTGGAGCCCAGCAGGTCCAGCTCTCACGCATCGTTGGCAGAATTCATTTTCTTGCGGTTGTGGAAGAGTGGGTCCCATTTGCTGCCCAGCTGTCACAGAGGGTCCACTCTCAAAGTTACCATCAGGTCCCCGCGGTCACACAGCCTTGTCATGGAAACCCCCTGCCTGTGTCCCTCGGATTTTAAAACTTTCCCATCCAGAATCCCCCTAATCAGAGCAGGCCCACCTGGGGTGTCCCAAGGCAGTGACAAGAATGTTAGTGGACTCTCCACACCCACATCTGCAGGCTCAAGCAACCACAACCTCAACTACAGATGCCAAATATCTGGAGGAGAAGATCGCATCTGGACTGAACACATGCAGGCTTTTCCTGTCGCTGTCCCCGAAACAGCACAGTATCACAACAGTCGCACAGCACTCAGATTGTGGAAAGCAGTGTCAGCCATCTAGAGACGTTTTAAAGTGTGTGGGAGGGGGTTTGCAGGTTAGACGCAGATGAGTCAGCATGTGTTCCATCCATGGGTTTGGGGAAGCCGTGGGGAGAGGGGTGTTTTGGAACCAGCCTTCCCCCGCCCAGGGATACTGGAGGGGCCTGCAGATCCTTTCCTACTGCAGGTCCACACTCCAGGGCAAGAGATGACAGGGGTCAGGTGCCCCGGGCGTGGGCGGGGTGGGCTGGGAACCTCAAAGAATTCTGTCTTCCACACCCCACCATCTAGTATGTCTCAGTCAGCAAGGGCTCCTAAGAATTAAATACTGGAGATGATCTAGAAATGGGGAAATAAATTGTGAGTGGTCACATGGAATTATTGTTTTGTTTTGTTTTTTTTTTTTTTAAGATTTATTTACTTATTTGAAAGGCAGAGTTACAGAAAGAGGTCTTCCTTCCACTGGTTCATTCCCTAAATGGGAGTGAGCTGGGCCGATCCGAAGCCAGGAGCCAGGAGCTTCTTCTGGGTCTCCCATGCAGGTGCAGGGGCCCAAGCACTTGTGCCATCTTCCACTGCTTTCCCAGGCCATAGCAGAGAGCTGGATTGGAAGTGGAACAGCCGGGACTCGAACCAATGCCCATAGGTTATATAGAATGATATGTTATACATAGAAATATACATATATGTGATATATACATAGAAATATACATATATATGATATACACATAGAAATATACATTTATGTGTTATATATACACACATATAACATATATACATTTATGTGTGTGTGTATATAAAAAAACATGGAATTCTGTTACTTCTATACCAAGGGATAGGGGCCAGCATATATACATATGTGTGTTATATATACATAGAAATTAAATAAATATACATGTGTGTGTTATGTAATGTTAAATTGTGTGAGCTGTGTTAACATGACCCAATAAGTTAGAGAAGAAGGCGGCAGTTGCAAGTTGCAGGCAAGCGTCAGGTCCACAAGTAATAAAAAGCTGGCTTCCTGCCTCTTGTCTTGTCCTCTGCAATCCTCTATTCTGCCGCCAGAAAGACCTTCTCCAAACCCAAGTCTGGTCACGTCACCACCCCTGCACCCACGTTGTCCTCCACCCCAAGGTTTAAAACCTGACCCTGAGGGCCAGCGCCATGGTGCAGCGGGTTAACACCCTGGCCTGAAGCGCCGGCATCCCATATGGGCGCAGGTTCTAGTCCTAGCTGCTCCTCTTCCAGTCCAGCTCTGCTATGGCTGGGAAAGCAGTAGAAGATGACTCAAATCCTTGGGCCCCTGCACCTGTGTGGGAGACCTGGAAGAAGCTCCTGGCTCCTGGCTTCAGATCGATGCAGCTCCGGCCATTGCGGCCAGTTGGGGAATGAATCAGCAGTGAATGGAAGACCTCTCTCTCTTCTCTCTGTCTCTACTTCTCTCTGTAACTCTATCTTTCAAATAAATAAATAAATAAACCCTGACCCTGGCTTCCCATCATCCGCAGGATGAAGCCTCACAGGCGCTCATCCTGCCCTGCTGGGATGTAGACTCCCCGCCTCTGCTGGTCTGGGTCCTGGCCACAGCCCCTGCGGTGCACGGTTCTCATTCCACCCCGTGCCCCCTCCTGCAGACGCCCCGTGTCTGCAGGGCTCTCCACTGGCCCCTTGGCACCTGGTTAGCTGGAGCCATTCTTCAAACCTCAATTACAAGTCCCCCCTCCTTTCCGGAGTCCCTCTTGTGCCCCCAGATCCCCCAGGCCGCCCCTGCCCCGCCCCCAGCTGTCCCCACACTGCCTCACCCTGCCTAGAGTTTGTGACTTTTCATTCATTGTTGGGCTTATCTGATCCATATCTGTCCCTGACCAAAGACCCCAACCTCCACAAAGGTGAGACCTTGTCTGGCTTTGTTTATCACAGCCTGGCCTGGCCCACCCTGACCCGGAAGCAGGGGCTCAAGGCAGATTTGCTTCAAACCCCTGCCTTCCTGTCCCCTCACCGTCACATGGTACACACCGGACCTGTGCGCTGTCACCTCTTGGAGCGTCCCAAGTTGGAGTTCCAGTTCGAGTCCCAGCTGCTCTGCTTCTGATCCAGTTCCCTGCTCATGTGCCTGGGAAGGCAATGGAAGATGTGTGGGACACCCAGACAGAGTGCCAGACCCCTGGCTTCAGCCTGGCCCAGTCCTGGCTGTTGCAACCATTTGGAGCGTGAACCAGCAGATGAAAGATCTCTCCCTCTGACTCCCCCTCTATCTCCATTACTCTATCTTTCACAATAACAGTGACAGTAAGATTGCGAAGGATATTTTTTTCTGTTTTATACCTTGTGCCTTCCAAATGTTTTTTAAATAATTAGCTATTGCTTTTATAATTTGAAGAAATAAAATCCTTTCTCAGCATCTTTCAAAAATATGTGTGTGTTTGCTTCATGAGACAACAAATGAGCCCCCTTCTCAGTCCTCATGGGAGCTCGGCCCCTCGGTTCCCATCAGACGGCGCCTTGTCTGTCCCCAGGCTCTCAGCGTCCTGGACTGGATGGCACCTTCTCAGGCCAGGCCTGTCCCCTGAGCTCCCCCTCCCCATCACGGCCAGGATGGACCCGCTGGGATCCCCACTGCTCCCTGTGAATGTCCTGCCTGGGGATGCCCAGTGCGAGGGACTGGGGGATCTCGGTGCAGGAGGAGCCCCACGGGCAGCTGTGTTCTCAGGGACAGATCGGAGAGGGAAATCCCAGGGCGTGTCCCAGGGCCCCGCACTGCTGCCCAGCTGGGGCACGTGACATGCCCCAGTCCCTACCCCCGTTCTACTTGCAGGTGACATCCTGTCTGCCTGAATCAACACCCTACACCCCCAAACAGGGGACCTGGAGCAAAGGGTTCTGGGGCCAAATCCAACAGGAAACTTGCCTTCCCAAGACAGTCCGGGGGAGGAGGGGCCTGAGCAAGCTGGAAGGAAGGCCAAGGTCAATGCCACACAGCTGGGGGGCCCATCTGCAGGGCTGCACTGCACTGCTAAGCAAAACAGGTTGGATCAAGCAGTGGATGGGAGCAGGCAGCTCAGAAGGACACCTGTGAACACACGGCTGTGCTGGAGGGGCAGTGGTACTCCAGGCCTCCTGCCACGCGGACAGCCACCCCGCCCCACCCTACCCTGTGCCCTGGCCAACAGTCTACCTCCCCTCTCCTCCCGCTAGGTAGAACCGTACAAAACTGCCAATAATCCACTGCCTTTGCCCTACAAACATGGCAGCTTCATGTGGTTCACCCCAACAGACCGAGCGCTCCCGGCTGCAGAATCTGTTTCCGTTCCCTGTTTCTCTGTGTGTCGCCGTGAACTGGAAGAGACACGAACCACAGAAAGCAACGTTGGTGTTGTGCATTTATCTTTTCCACGTAGTTTCTTAGAGAGTTTCTCTTAGATCCTTAAGTCAAAATACATGTGGGTACAATCATTTCATGTTTTCATTATTATTATTATTATTATTATTATTATTATTTATAGGCCCTCTTGCAGTCCAGGTACAAAGAGAGAGGCACTGTCATCAGGTGAGAAGCTACTGAAGGCCACTGACTGCACTTTTATTCTCTCACCTTGACAATCTAGAAATAAATGTGTTGGGGCCGCTGCCTGCGGTGCTGGCATCCCATATGGGCACAGGTTCTAGTCCCGGCTGCTCCACTTCTGATCCAGCTCTCTGCTGTGGCCCGGGAAAGCAGTAGAAGATGGCCCAAGTCCTTGGGCCCCTGCACCCTCATGGGACACCCGGAAGAAGCTTTTGGCTCCTGGCTTCGGATCGCCGCAGCTCCGGCCATTGCAGCCATCTGGGGAATGAACCAGCGGATGGAAGACCTCTCTCTCCTCTCTCTCTCTCTCTCTCTGCCTCTCTTCTCTCTGTGTAACTGTGACTTTCAAGTAGAATAAATAAATCTTTAAAAAAAATAAGAAACTTATCTTATAGATTAATTTTAAATATTATGCATTCAGCAAAAAAAAAAAAAAAAAAAAAAACAATGGAACTTAGGCTTGCGGAACCAAGTGTAAGCAGCCAAGGTCAAATTCAGACCCAGCAGCTGCGAAGGTCCAGGGCTTTCCAGCCTCGCCACTAAGGAGGTTTTTGTGTAGTTTATTCATTCCTGCGGAATAAACCCATTCAGAAAAAGATGAGTTGGTGCAGAGAAGAACACACACACGCAAAGTGTGCAAATAGCAATCCCTGGAGAGCCACCAAGATGTCCTCCTAAAGATTCCCACAGCCGTAGAGTTTGTTTTCGTGAAACTACCCCATTCCTGGGTAACAGGTGCATGACCCGTGTGCACCTGCGTCAAGGCGTCTTTGCGCCGTATTTGTCCTAAGGGTTCCAAGTCCATTTTGCATGATTTTCCTTGTCATTCTCTGGTCATTGGGAATGACAGGCTTGTCACGTACAGATGGTCTCCGATTGATGATTCAACTTTGGATTTTTCAGCTTTATGTTGGTGTGAAACCATTCAGCAGAGGCCAGACTTGGAAGGTTAAATCCAACCTTGTCCAGGGCTAGTGCTGTGCACGCAATCCTCTCTGGCGAGGCTGGCAGCAGCTGTGAGAGCAGCTCCCAGGCAGCCCCACGGTCGCGAGAGGAAGCCCCTGATGCCCTGCAGGGCCCTAAGCTGATGGGCCAGGATGTGAAGGCGGTCAGGCACTCAATGCCTTTTCCACCGGGCTATTTCCCATTTACCGTGGGTTCAATCCCAACTCAAGGGGGAGAATGTGTATTTCTCAGAGAGGCACCTCTTTTCTTTGTAACACACCGTGCTGATTGGAATGCTCAAACAATGGATTGGCACCACTTTGGGCAGTTCAGATTTTTCACGGAGTGATGCACAATATCCCGCCCACCCTAGAGCCTCTGGTGGAGCCTGTTGGGAAAGGAGAGAGTTGGAACCCTGACTCTGAAGGTTGGGCTCCCCAGGCGGCGTTTCCTGAGCGGCTTCCCCTGGGCCCCCCCGGCCCCCTCCCCCGGCTGCGCCTGCTCTTCCGCCTCTGCTGCCTGTATGTGAAAAAGGAAGCGCTGTGGCAGCAACATGGGAGAGGAAGTAAAAGGGAAAACCCGAGCAGTGCAGGGCAGAAAAATCAAGAAACGGAGGCCCTTCCCAAGGGCATCAACGGAAAAGCTGCCTTGTAAGCAGCTGAGACGGGTGCCCTCTGCTAAGGAGAGGCAAGTCACGTGTGCAAACGCAGGCCGCAGTCAGGCGTGCCTCCCTCCCCACGGACTGGGCTCTGCACGCGCCGTGGGGCCCTCCAGCCCGAGTCCTGGGCACTGGAGCAGGCTGCTCCTCTCCTGAAGTCCATGTAGTTTTTTGCAAAGATCTGACTTCTGGAACCCAGGCCAGAATTTACAAAATGAAAGAAACATCAAAAAGAGAGGAGTGAGACACCACGTGGGCCGCCCACGTCCCACGCTGGAGTGCCTGGGTTCAATTCTTGGCCCTGTTTCCCAGTGCCGGCTGGCTGCTAACGGGCCACCTGGGATCAGCAGGTGACAGCTCAAGAGCTTGGGCCCCTGCCACCCATGTGGGAGACCCTGGTTGAGTTCCAGGCTCCTGGCTTTGGCCTGGCCCAGCCCTGGCTGTTGCTGCCATTAGGGGAGTAAAGCAATGGATGGGAAATCTCTCTCTCTGCCTTGCAAATAAGTAAAAATAAAAATAAATTAAAATTAAAAAAAAAAAAAACACACAACGCAGCCTGAGAGGCAGGAAGGCGGCATCACAGCCCAGTGAGAAAGACACAGTGCAGACAGCAGCTCAGATCTCTCCAAGCAGAAAGTGCAAAGCACAGAGCCCAGTCCTCCTGCTGTCTGCACATTGAAATTCCTCAGTGAGACAGACGTGGGCTCGGGGTTACATGAAGCCATCAGCCTCCAGTGTCCACCGTGCTAGCCGATGCGTGTTGTAGCCTCGGCCCCCGTGTGAGGTTCTGTGTTACCCGCACGGGAATAAGAGAATCAAGGGAAATACCAGCTACACATGTAAGCGACTGGGTCCGTAGAAAGCCGGACTTTATTCCTGCCAGAGAGAGCAGCCATGGGGAGTTTCCTAAAGGAGAATTTCCCCCTTGGAAGAACAAAAAGAAAAAAAAAATCACTAACACTTTGGAAAATATTGAAACACAAGGAGGGACCCGAGGCGGGCCCCATCACAGAGGGGAGTCGCCGGGGCCTGCTCCCTCGGCCCCCCAAAACGGCTGAGCCCCCGGCCAAGCACTCACTGGTGATGGAGGGGACGCTGTGACATCAGCGATCGGCTCAGGCACCTGCGACCCCGCTTGATTCTCAGATAAAATGATCCTTCCGTGACTTCCACTTTCGGAAAACGTATTCACAGAGGTGGGAAGGCAGCAGATCACAAATGGCAACAGGACAAGGAAAAAGTCGGAGAGTTCGAAAATTCTTGTCCTGTTTTTGTGGTTCGTTCGTCTCTTTTTAAAAATCCCCTTCTCCTCTCTCTTCTTATCCAACAGTTGAGGAGAGTGTGCCCCATCCTTTTATACTCTATGACTCAGGCAAGAAACACCCACACCTAACTTTTTGCCTGCGTCAGGCCAAACCAGTAAGAATCCCTGTCTGTACCTCTCGCTCTCTCTCCTAGGCACACAGCACGAGTGCCCCATCAGTTGGTCACAGTGGGGTGGCTCTACCCACACAGCCCCCCAATCCAAAAAATGACAATAAAGAGCTTTCTGGGAAATGTCAAGCCAAACAGTGCACGCACATGCATCGGACGTCACTCTTGAATCTTCAGCTCTCAGCACTGCACCTGCCTCAGGGAACCAGAAAGGGCCGCGGGGCCGTGGGTTAAGCTGCTACTCGGGCTGCCTGCATTCCTGAGTGCCCGGGTCTGGTCCCTGCTTCCTTGTGCTTCTGATCCAGCTTCCTGCTAGTGCACCTGGGAGGTGGAAAAACATACCCCAAGTATCTGTGCTCCTGCCACCCACACGGGAGGCCCAGATGGAGCTCCAGGCTCCTGCTTCAGTGTGGTACATTTAGGGGATGAACAGGGGATGGAAGATCTCCATCTCTCTGTCTCTGTCTCTCTCTCCTGTCATTCTATCTCTCAAACATTTTCAAAAGAGGGGAGTATATTATATTGTATACCAACAAAGACACTGAGGGTTGCCAATTTAGGATATGAAAATGAAGAAACATAGATCCAAGAATGGCACGGGGTAATAGGGGGTCCTTCCTATCTTCCTGCCCGCCTTCCACTAAAATAGGCATGGATGGTGTCATACGTGTTAATAGTCATTGGACGCTCACCATAATGCCAAGGTTTGCGTGGATGGTTTCATTCCGTCCTCACAACAATCCTATGAGGTAGATACCATTATGATTCCCATTTTACAGACAATGAACTGAGGCTTAAGGAGTCTAGCATGTGGCAGAACCAAGGTTAGAGCCCAGGGTTACTGCAGAGCCCGAATCCTCACCTACTAAGCTCGACCGCTGCCCTGCAGAATATGGTGGAGGGGAATCCAGAGGCTGGCCCGGCCTCAGGACGCACTTCTGCCACTTGTCCCCAGCGTGCTCTAAGACACAAGTGAAATAAGCAAAGACCTGGGTGGGCGTGTGGCACAGTGGGCTAAGCCGCTGCCTGTGACACCGGCATCCCCTACGAGCATCGGTCCGAGCCCTGGCTGCCCTGCTTTTTATCCAGCTGCCTTCTCTCTCTCTCTCTCTCTCTCTCTCTCTCTCTCTGTATGTCTGTGTGTATGTGTCACTATTTCCCTCTCTCACTGTCACTATGCCTTTCAAATAAATACATAAAAAAGATTTATTTATGTATTTATTTGAAAGACAAGTTACACAGAGAGAGGAGAGGCAGAGAGAGGCAGAGAGAGAGAGAGAGAGAGAGAGAGAGAGAGAGAGGTCTTCCATCCGCTGGTTCACTCCCCAATTGGCCGCAAGGGCCAGAGCTGCGCCGATCCGAAGCCAGGAGCCAGGAGCTTCTTCTGGGTCTCCCACACGGGTGCAGGGGCCCAAGGACTTGGGTCATTTTCCACTGCTTTCCCAGGCCACAGCAGAGAGCTGGATTGGAAGTGGAGTAGCCGGGACTAGAACCGGCGCCTATATGGGATGCGGGCGCTTCAGGCCAGGGCGTTAACTCACTGTGCCACAGCGCCGGCCCCACATAAATAAATCTTAATAAAAACATAAAAACAAGGAAAGACCTAAAAATGTTTGGCCAAACAATAGTCTACAGCTACTTTCTAGCTCTTCCATTCTGATTCTCCAAAGCCTCGAATCTCACTTCCGTGAGTCTTAAGAGATTTCTGGGTAAGGAGTGAGGCAATCTACGCACAGGAGTTTTACAAAGCAGAATGGGCTGTGTCAGAGATTGGCAACCTAACAAAACGTGAAGGTCTGACCTTTAGCCCGGGCATGCAGGTCAGCAGTGGGGCAAGAGAATGACCTCGGCTCTCCAGGCCCCTTCGCTGTAAAAACTCAAGCTACTCATTTTTTTGAAGATTCATTTATTGATTATAAAGGCAGAGTTACAGAGAGGAAAGGAGAGAGAGAGAGAGAGGAGAGAGATCTTCTATCCACTGGTTCACTCTCCAAATGGCTACAATGGCAGGTTCTGGACCAGGCTGAAGCCAGGAGCCAGGAGCTTCATCCGGGTCTTGCCCATTGGTGCAGGGGCCCAAGTACTTGGCCTATCTTCTGTTGCTTTAACCAGGCGCATTAGCGGAGATCAGAAGAGGAGCAGCGGGACTCAAACCGGCGCCCACAGGGGACGCAGGCATAACAAGCAGTGGCTTAACCTGTTACGCCACAATGCCAGGCTCTCAAGTCCAAGTTCATAAGCATGATGCATGTGCCTGCATGGCCTGGTAACATTCCTGTAGAGACCGGCAGTGCAAAGTTCTGTCCTAAACTTATATCTCAGCTCTGTCTTCCGAGAGCTGATCTGAGGAGACAGGAGCAAATCATCATGAAAATAGTCCCAACGGCCAGCATTGTGGCACAGAAGGTAAAGCCGCCTCCTGCCTCGCCAGCATCCCACAGGGCACCAGTGTGAGTCCCGGCTGCTCCACTTCCCATCCAGCTCCCTGTTGGTGGCCTGGGAAAGCAGTGGAAGGTGGCCCAAGTGCTTGGGCCCCTGCACCCACGTGGGAGACCCGGAAAGAAGCTCCTGGCTCCTGGCTTTGGATTGGTGCAGCTCCGACTGTGGAGGCCAATTGGGGAGTGAACCAGCGGACGGAAGACCTCTCTCTCTTTCTCTCTGCCTCTCCTCTCTCTGTAACTCTGCCTTTCAACTAAATAAATGAATCTTTTAAAAAAGTTTGTAGCTTTTTAAAAATTTTTTAAAATTAATTTTTTTAAAGTTCATGAAAAATGGAACTAAAAGATAAGTTTATTTTAAAAAAAGAAAATAAATATAGATAAAAAAAAAAGAACAAGAAAGGGCTGTTAACAGCTTGAGGGTTCTGGGAGAGAAATAGGCAATGAAGAAGTTGGAGCAGGTGCGGGAAGGTCTTGGAGCAGCAATGACAGGGCTATGGGGGTAGGGTGGCCCCGCGGTCTTTCTCACACATGCGTTTGAGAGATGAAGGCCTGTGGCCACCACTGCTTTTCTATTTTCTACTCTCCCTGGGGAGTTTTCAGCTGCCTTTGGCCCAGGGGAAGCCCTGTAGGGTTGGTGTGCAGTTCATCTGAGGCCGAATCGGGGTCTTCTGTTGATGGAGTTATTCAGCATGCACTTGTTTATTCAACAAGTCCTGCGTGGGTTTTAGAAATTATTTATTTATTTTCACTTTTCCTTGAAAGGCAGAGAGATTAAGACAAAGAGACAGAGAAAGATCTTTCATCTACTGGTTCAGTCTCCAAATGCTCGAAACAGCCACGGTTGGGTCAGGCTGAGCCAGGAGCCTGGAACTCACTCTGGGCCTCCCACATGGGAGTACTTGAGCCACCCCTGCCACCTCCCGGGTGCACATTATCAGGAAGCTGGTGCAGAAGCAGATCCAGGACCCAAACCAGTAGCTCCAGTATGCGATGCGGGCATCCCAAGTGGTGTCTTATTCATTGAGCCTGTGGCGCTTTAAAATCCATCCACAAATCCTTTGACACTCGGCCCTTCAAAAGGAGGCGCCTAATTCCCCTCCCTTTAAGTGTGAACTGTATCTAACCACTTCCAAAGAACTCAGTTTTGTCCTGGCCAAGATAACGGCGTAAGTGCTATCAGGACATGGAGGGCCAACTGGTGTCCTCTTCGACCTTTCTCTTGGATCACCCCGCCTGGAGAAACTGGTGGCCGTGTCACAAAGACTTTCAAGCAGACATTTGGAGAAGACCACACAACAGTGTGTAGTTAAGGTCTCCTGCCCACAGCCATATGAAGCTGCTGGAAGAAGATCCAGCGGCCCCAGTTAAGCTACCTGCTGACTGCAGCCCTGGCCGACATCTTGCCTGCAAAGCCACCCCATGGGTGAAGCTGCACCCGAATTCTCCAGCCACAAAAGCTTTGATGTCATGAATACTTGTTGTCATAAGCCACTAAGTTTGAGAAAAACTTGTTATGCAGCCACAAATCACCAAGCCAGTCCACTACCTACTATGCACAAAACTCTAGGGACATAAGAGCATAGAAGATAATTCTCTGCTTGTCTTCACAGAGCTCAGCCTCTCAGGCAATGCAGACACAAATCCATTACTACAGAATTACAAATGCTCTCATAGCAAGAACTAGGCACCAGCAGGTGGGAGGCTGAAGCACTGAGAAGTGTTAGCTAGTTCCGTCTGTTAGAGCTCACGTATGAGTGATATTTAAGTGTTAGACCACAAAGATAAGCAGGAGTTAGCCAGGTGAAAGCACACGAGGAGAGAGGAGAATATTCTAAGCAGATGGGTTAGTACGTAGTAAAGACGATATTGGTAGAATGTAACGTGAAATTGGAGGATGACGGGGCCAGTGTGGTGGTGCAGCAGGCTAAGCCTCCACCTGCAGCACTGGCATCCCACACGAGCCTCAGTAAGGCCCAGCCGCTCCACTCCCAACCCAGCTCCCTGCTAATGAGCTAGGAAAGCAGCAGAAGGTGGCCCAAGTGCTTGGCCCCTGCACCAGGTGGGAGAGCTGGGTGGAGTGCCAGGTGCCTGACTTTGACCAGCCCCAGCCCCAGCTCCAGCCCCAGCTGTTGTGGCCAGTTGGAGTGTGAACCAGCAGATAAAAGATTCTCTCTCCCTCTCTCCCGCTCTGTCCCCCTCTCCCCCTCTTCTCCCCTCCCCCTCCCCCTCTCCCTCTCCCCGCCCTGTCCATCCCCTCTCTCTGTAACTCTGCCTTTCAAATAAATAAACAAACCTAAAACACACACACAAATCAAAACTTTCTAACGATTGCTACTGCCCTTAGGACGAAATCTAAACACTTGAACATGGCTTTTAAGACCCTGAATAATCTGATTGCAGTCTCTATACACTCGTAATTCTCCAATTTTTTTTAAAGATTTATTTATCTATTTGAAGGGCAGAGTTACAGAGACAGAGGGAGAGACAGGGAGAGGGAGAGAGGGAGAGAGAGGGAGATCTTCACTCTCCAGATGGCCACAACGGCTGAGGCTGGACCAGGCAGAAGCCAGGAGCCAGGAGCTCCATCTGGGTCTCCAACGTGGGTGGCAGGGACCCAAGTAGGTGGGTCCCATCCGCTGCCTTCCCAAGCGCATCAGTAAGAGGCTGAGTTGGACGTGGAGCAGCCAGGCCTCAAACCCAAGCACTCTGACATGGGCCACCAGCCTGTGGCTTAGTCTGCTGCGCCCCAGCGCCAGCCCCCACCGGAATCTCCAGTGGAGGATTCGCGTCATCAGCCTTGCGCGGACTGACATGGGCCAGGCTTCACACGGGGAAGAGATGCTGGTGATGTGAAGCAGGGTGGCGGTGCCGGGATGGAGAGAAATGGAAAGATCTGAGCGACCGCGCAACAGGTCTTGCAGAAAGCATGGCCGTGAAGGGGAGAAAAGAGGGAAGCAGCCACGACACCGCGGAGGCTAGCGGGTGGCCGAGGACACCCTTCCCAGAGAAGGTCAGAGGAAGCCGGAGGGGCGGGGTGCAGCGGACACCGGGCGGGGTGGCCCCTTGGAGCCTGAGGTTGCGGGGAGCCTCCCCGAGCAGCTGGGATGTGCCATGCACGTGGTGCTGAACGTCAGACCCCTCCCCACCACTGAGACTTCAGGAAGTGAGAGTGCCCGGGGTCCTTGAAGACGCACGCAGAGCACTGCCTGAAGACGGGAAGAAAACCAGGAACCCAAGAGAACAGGTTCATTCAAAAAGTGACAGCAGCGATGGACGCGGATAGGTCAACTCGCCCGGATGTGGACGTGTGCCCGGCCACAGCCCCGAGGACGCTGCTCAGGTCCCTGGCCAGCACATCAGCGTCAGAGGTGCTCCTGTGGGGTCTGCAAAGCCATCTTGAATATTTGGAATCTGTTAGAACATTTTTCTTTATGAATTGCAGGGGGAGCCAGTCACTGGTATCACCCCCCCCAAAAAAAAGTCCCTTTCTAGGCAGTTTCTCCCCTTCCCAGCCATTGGAATGACACCAAGTTTTCCCTAAGTCTATCCGAGAGTTTACTACGGCAGCCCGGAGACAGAACCACGTGGAAGAGAGCAGGAGCCCACCGCTACGGGCTGAGGCGCTGAAACGGGCACTGGCAACAGCCAGCTGCACCTAAGGTCTTCCCAGGACAGCAAAAATGGATTCTCTCTCTTCAGGGAGGCACAGGGGCAGGATTCAGTCTCTAGGGCTGTCGCAGGCCCAGGCCAGACCCTGTCCAAAGTCGTCCTGGCCAGCGCGGCTTTCTCTGGACAGCATAGCCCTGATGCCTGAGTTTGAGATGAGCTCATTACTCGGCACTCAGTCCTAAACCTCCTCCCGTCTCCATTCTCTCTCCCACAACCCAAGAAGGAGCCCAGTACGCCCCTCAAAGGACTGCATGAAGACGGAGAGGGAGGGATTGAGATCACTTAGGGTACACAGAGCCAAGTGAGCAGCGCCTCTGTTACAACAGTACGCTCAGACTCCTACTATCACAGCTCCATGATTTCCACCGGATCCCAGGCGCTGTCGGAAGCCTTGCCCTTGACGTGGGCCTTGCCCCTGACGTGGTTCCCTATGGTCTGTGGTCTGTCTCCGCCCTCTCATTCCACCTGCCGCTGAGTCTCCCTTCCCATCACACCCCCGGGGCTGGTGCGGTGCCTGGCGTGCGGTGGTGAGCCAGCGATGCTTGTGGCATGAGTTCATAATCATGACGGTATCTACCAAAACGTGCTTATTAGAGCAGAGAAACACGGCTTCCGGGAACGGGAAGGGTCACGGAGGAGGAGCCGGGGAGAGTGGGTGAGTCTCAGGAGAAGAGCAAGGCTATCCTCTCTCTGAAACAAAGCTCCAAGCCAGATAATGAGGCGGGCAGCAGAGCCGCCTGGCCGGGCCGGCACAGCAGGAAGAAAAGATAACAGCCCTGTGGGGTTTGGTTGGCTTTTTTTTTTTTTTGCTCTCACAGGGGAACTCCCTTCGAAGGCAACAGAACCAAGAGCAGTTACAGACAAAGGCCTATCTCTCAGTAAACGCTGGAGCCTGCATATTTCTATCACACCATTAATCAGGAAGCAGAAGTGGCCGGGCTCTGGTGGCCGGTGACGATTGGGGATTGGGGAGCACCAAGAAAACAAACAAGCCCTAACAGCATCTCGCAAAACCCAACAAATTACAGGACGTTTCAAAGCCAGCAGGAGACACAACACAGGCCCCCCAAAGAGGAAGTGATGAAGTCAACACTTTGAAAGGGGCAAAGAAAATCCAGTACAAAGGAATAGCCTGCATTCCTTAAGAGAGCAAGACAGAAAAAGCCACAGCCGGCAGATCCTGTCCTCGACTCTCAGGCCTGACCCCAGACATCTGCCGAGGGCCCAGGCTGTGGTCTCTGTACTACAGAGTTCTCCAGGGAGCAGGGAGACACGAAGGCGTCCGCTCCCTCTCGAAACAAAACTTCATGCAAATGAGAGAGAATGTGAAGTCACCGTGGAGCCGCAGGACAGGACGGGGCGGGGCGGGATGTCACAGAGCGCAGGATGAGAAAGATGGCCAAGAGGGCCTGGCGAGGCTGGCTCAGCTAGATGCCCCCCAGCCGACAGCCAAGGGCAGCCTTCCCCGACAGGGTGCTTTTGCCGTCATCCGGGGGGACACACATTCATTAGGTGCTCCCGGAGCCTCCAGGGGAATTCCATTTCACCCTTGAGAAACTGAGGTGCAGAGCTACAGAGAGACCGAGGGCGACAGCCCGTGAGTCACAGGCCCCACCAGGAAGCTGGGCCACGGCTCCTCACTTCCTGGCTTCCTCCGAGTCCGGTCTGCAGCAGCCCCTGGCAGCTCTCTCCCGGCGGGAAGGCGCGGGGATTTGGGTCATGCCAAGGAGGGCACGCAGGTTAGCGGACGCGGAAACCTCTCTCCACCCAGGGCTTTCCCCTGCCTCGGCCTGCAGAATCAGTGTGCTCTGATTCTCTGATTCTTCTCCGACTTCCTCCTCCTCCTCTCCCTACAGGACTGTCTCCCCCGCTCCCGTGGTCCAGCAGCGGCTGTGCAAATTAGCAGCCTCTTTGTCCCCCTGAGCCGTGGAATCCGATTGTGACCCAGCGTGTGCCAAAAGCTTTCCAAGTGTGCTGCGCATTGTCAGACGCCGGCACGTGCGAGCGCAGAGAACTTTGTTCTGCTCCGCGGCCACCACAAAGTTAGCGTGGCCATCCGTCCCTCTAAAGCAAAAAAAAAAAAAAAAAAAAAGGAAAGAAAAGGCTGGGGCCTGCTTCTCAGACACTTCCAAAGCCCAGTGAGAGGAGGGCACGTACTTGCATATTCTTGGACTTTTCCGCTTTCTAACGAGTCCGGAGCTGGATTCTGGGGCCAAGGGCGCAGCGAGGGTTCTGGGGTTTATGTCATGGGTGGCGTAACATTACCTTCTGCCAGCTGGAATCTTATCAGCCATGTGTCCCAGTCTATTTTGAGACCCGTCCGAGCCTGCTACCTGGGACATGGGTAGTGTTAGCAGAACTAAGACATGGCTCACAAGACCCGAAGCTGCCCAACCTGGTGAGGATCGACAGTCAGAGCCAACTGGCCCTTGGCAGCTGACTTTAAGAGTGGGAACAGTGCTGCACCCTGAAACTCAGAGGCACAGCATAGACTCTGACCCTGTCACCCAAAGCAATCGAGCAGGTGGAAAACAACACAGAAGCATCTTTCTGCTTACATTTCTTTGTTCATCGGCTGAGAGGACAAACTCTACAAAGCTGAGCTCTTTCCACCAGGCAGGGCTAGAAGCATCCCAGTGGGCAAAGCAGGTCCAGGGGGTGCAAAGGCCTCCTATTCATGGCCGTGATCTCGTATGTGGGAGGCCCTGGCTTCTCTGTTTTCACGGTCGGTGGCCAGTTCTTGGGGCCTTTTCCATAAAGCACACAGCAACGCCAGCCTAGAGGAGTAAGCTGCTCCGGGAAGCAGTGCTCCGGGCTTCTGGCTAGCCCCCGTGCACCCAGGGCTACCGATGCCTCCCACGGGCTCCCTTCCCAGCTGCCTCCCTGCTCCCACAGACCCGGAAACCACCAGGTTCCCTCACTGAGACACGCCCCTTCCTCCCAGCTCCCAAACACAAGCGGCTTCCTCTTACTCCTCTCCCGAGCGAGTGGCGGCGACATATGCTGGACGGAAAATCTCAGAAGCGGACAGCTTGTCCTGCCATCTGTGTTTCATCTTCCTAACAAGAGAAGGGAGAAGTTGGCTTTCTCGTCTTCTTTTGAAAGAGTTGTTTGTTTATATATTTATTTATTGAAAAGGCAGAGCAACAGAGAGAGGGGGAGAGGGAGAGACAGAGAACAATCTTCCATTTGCTTGTTTACTCCCCAAATGTCCACACCAGCTGGGGCTGGGCTGGGCCAAAGCCAGGGGCCAGGAACTCCATCCAGGTCTCCCATATGGGTGGCAGGGGCCCAAACACTTGGGCCTTCACCTGTTGCCCTCCCAGGCACATTAGCAGGAAGCTGGATCAGAAACGAAGTAACGAGGACTTGAAGGGATGTGGGTGTCTGAAGCAGTGGCTTAACCTGGTGTGCCGCAAGGTTGGCCCCCAAGAAGTTGATTTCTGACATATAATCCTACGGTGGTTAGCAAGACTTTGTCTCCTCTCATCTCAGCATCAGAGACCACTTAAAGTCTTCAGTAGGTGGGGACATGGCTTGGGGTCAAAAGAATATAGGAAGTGAGAGGTGAGTTCCCGTCAAAGCATCAAAGAGGCTGGGGTGAGTCAAACCAGTTACTCCACTATTTTAATGGCCATACGATGCATACACCCAAAAGTAAAGAAAATATGGAACTGAAAGATATGTTTTGGGGGCCTGTGTTGTGGTGCAGAGGGTTAAGCCACCATTTGTAATGCTGGCATTGCAATGCAATGCCATATAGTGCCGGTTTGAGTCTCTGCTGCTCTCCTTCCAATCCAGCTTCCTGCTAATGTGCCTGGAAAGATAGCAGAAGATGGCCCAAGTACTTGGGCCCTTGCCAACAGCATGGGAGACCTGGACAGATTTCCAGGCTCCTGGCTTCAGCCTGGCCCACACCTGGCCGTCGCAGCCATTTGGGAATAAAGCAGAAGATGGAAAGATGGAAAATCTCTCTCTCTCTCTGTCTCTCTCTTTCTGTGTGTGTGTGTCTCCCTCTCTGGCTGTGTCTTTCAAATAAATAGATCTTTAAAAAAAAAAAAAAAGCTTGGTTTTGGTGCAAAAAATGTAAAAATCCATGCATATATGGAGTCTTCAAAAAGCTAATGGAAAATGCGTCTTGTGAGAAACTGCAGGAATTTCAAAAGTTTTTGCGCCTAAGAAAATTTGTCTTTTCATTTGATCTTCCACAGACTTTTTGAAGCCTCCTTTCAGATGGCAAACAGTGGGACTTCCCCACTTCCACAAGTCCTTTATTGACTTAATAGCTATTGTATGCAAGATCCTCTTAATTAGCTTCTCCTTAGACAAACAATAAACAAACCAACATCTCTGTTTCTGCAGGAAAGTTAGTGACTTGTTTTCTTCCAAAAGAATTCCCCTCCTCTTTAAAGCTAATAGTCAGACTGAAATAAGCCTTTCAAAGTCTTTTTTTTTTTTTTTTTTTGATGACGATTTTCTAGAAGTGAAAAGCCAGAAAGGACAGAATAATTAGGTTAAGTCACATCTAGTCCAGTGCCATCTGTGCATTCAACATGCGGGGTGGGGGGTGGGGGGAGACCCTGGAAGTGGTTAAACCACTTACGAACCTACAGGTTCACGGAGGAGTGATGGAGCAAGGAGCCACCAACGACGGGAGGCCTGGAAACAGCTGGTACCGTCTGGGTTCAGTTTACATCCGTTCTTGCCTTCCCACAGACGAAAATAAGCAGGTGCTTAAGGATAGGCCTGAGAGCTGGGGAGGCGGCCCCTCTGTTAGTTAAAGCTTTGGAGTCACAGACCTGGGTTCAAATCCTGATTCTGTCATTTACTAGCTGCCTGACCTCAGACAAATTATTCACACTCTTTAAATGTCAAATTTCTCATCTGTAGAATGGAAGAAGAATATTGTTCCCATAGCGTTGGGGGGGAGATTAGAATAAAGCATCAGGCGCAGGCTAAGGGCTTAGGAAGTGGCAGATAATCATTGGGGAATAAATGAAATGAAGAGGATTTGTTAATAGACAAGACTCTTGGGCTAATCCCACCTCCAATTATGACGTGGGAGCTAGTGTGTCATCCTACACATCGGCCTGCACTCAGCACAAGACACCATCTGCTCGCTTGCTCGCTGTCATAATCCATGACCAAAGCCCCCTCTCCCCGATACCCTGAAGAGGAAATTATAAAGAGCAAGTAGAGACGTTTAGAGCAAAAACTTGTCCTGTAATAAGAATCTTCCGAGACACTCTGAATTATTTACATTTCTGACACATAGACCCATCTTTAAGCAGAGCTGTGTCTTGGGCTATTTCAAGTCTGGGAGTCTGCTTAGACTATGAAACTTGTCTTGGCCTTATACACTGAAGTGGGTACAACTGTCCCTCGGTATTTTTGAGGCTTGGGTCCAGGAGCCTCTTGGATACCAAAACCTGCGGATTCTCAATATCCTTATGCACAAAGGCACAGTATTTGCATAAAATGCATTCTCAGTATACTTTAAATCACATCTAGATTCCTTACAATACCCACACAATGCAAATACTATGCAAATAGCCATTAAACCACATTGTTTAGAGAATAAAGACACGAAAAAAAATCTATCCATGTTTAGTAGAAGCAGAATTTTTTTTTTGTTTTGCTTTACAAATATTTTGCCTCTGTGACTGGTTACAGATAAATGTGAGACCTGTGGCCGTGGAGAGCAGACTATATGTTAGGTAACAAAAAGAAAGAAAAAGGAATGTCTACCCGGGCACCATTTTATCTCATGTCAGACACCATACAATGAAAAAAAAAAAAAAAAAAACAGAAAAAAAGGTGTTACATGAAATAAATAGAGAGAGAGAGAGAGAGAGAGGCTGCTTTCCACACTGCAGAAGAGCCTCTAGCCCAGAGAGCTGCTCCGTATGTTAAGACAGCAGCCATACTTTTAGTACTCATTGACTTAAAAGATACAAAAGGACAAAGTCATAGCCTGACTTGAGCAGCATTTGAGGTGCATCCGTGGTGTGCTCACTAATGGCAGAGCCTCGCCTGTGGACAGCGTCTGCGGTGTTTGGTGGACAGCAAGTGCCGGCTGCACAGAGAGCCTGGAACACCCTTTGCGGTGACTCAGCACCCCTGGGAGAGCATTCAGCCACCAACCGGGGACCCCTGACTCAGAACAGAAACGTGACGTGTGACAGGAAGGGACGCCTAACATGTGCCTGGCACACAAACAAGGTGAGACCGAGAGGCCATCCCCTCAACGTGCAAGCGCAGGAAGTCAGCCTCAGCGTGAGCGTCAGCTCAGTTCTGTGTGCTCGCAAATCCCACCCACCCGCTGTTGGCCAGCTCTCCACAACACCAGAAGCATGGCCAATCAAGTATTTACTGAAAGACGGTCATCTTGCTCATCGCCTCTGTGCTGTCTGCTTCTTAAAATTGGCCACATTCATTGTGTTGTCTTTGTGATATTTTGATAGTTTCCAGATGCAGATATACCTCGTATGAATAGAAAGGGGAAAAATCCAAAGTGACTCAAAATAGAACCAGAACGGCAGCTACCGCATGTGTTTTAAATATACGATCCTTACAATTAAGAATTCAGTATTATAAGCTGGCTCTATAAATCTTAGAATAAAAACAACAACACACCAGCTCTTCTTAGCCACAGCGGCCTTCAATAATACGATGGACTCCATGATGGTGCGGTTTTGGGATTGACCTCACATTCCATAGGAAGAAAACTTTTCTTCCATACAGAGAGAGAGAGAGATGGAGGGGGAGAGAGAGAGAGACAGAGAGAGAGAGAGAGAGAGAGAGAGAGGAGGGAGAGCCCTTTGATTTAGGAAATTTTAGAAGATACACCAACGCAGAGAAAATAGTATGACAAAGCCTCACATAGCTGCTACCCAGCTTGTGGCCTCCTATCTCATTTATATTCTTTATTTCTACCCCTCTCCAAAGCTGGATCATTTTAATACCAGACATTATATCATTTCAGTGCAAATGTTTCATTATGTATGTCTAGGACATGGGAACTCTTTTTAAAATAGCATAAATAGAAACCCACTAACTCTTAAACCAGTAACAGTAATTCCTGAATCGTCTGTAATACAGGGTCCATATTATTCCTCACATATCCCAATATTTATTTTTTAAGCCAATTATATCTTCAACTTTTAAGGCTAATGGCTGCTTTTAAAGAACTCACATAGCTGAAATGCCCTTGCAGTTCCTCTTAGAAATATTTCTTTAAATAAGTGTTTGGTCATGGGGCTTTTTATCTCAGATTCAACAACCACTCCAGGCCTTTGTTGAACCGGGCTCACACTCAGAGACACCCCAAGGAGCAGGGGTTTGGCCTAACATTTATGACAGTGGTACCCCATCCCCGGTTCCCACTCCTGATTCCAGGTTCCCACCGACGACAACCCTGGGAGGTGGCAATGAGAGCTCAAGGCATTGGGTTCTTGCCACCCATGTGGGAGGCCAGATTGCATTCTAGGCTTCTAGCCTTGGCCGTGGCCCAGCCTGGGGCACTGCAGGCATTTGGAACACAAACCAGCAGATAGGTTCCCTCTCTCTCTCTCTCTCTCTCTCTTTCTCATTGTCTTTCTGCCTCTCAGATAAACAGATAAATATTTTAAGAAAAAAGAAACTGACTCTGTTAAGACTTCTTCTCACCACCTCTTACTGTAGGGCAGCACTTGATCAAGACCTGGGAGTCACGAACCTTGCTTCTAATCTTAATCCTATCGTTAAGCAACTGTACAGTAGTACCTTGAGCAAATCCATTTTAACTTGAGTCTCAGTTTCCAGGCCTTTCAAGTGAGTGGGTTAGCTCTTATAATTTCTAAATTTCTTTCTGGCTGTTAAGATTCAACATACTTTTTGTTTAATTTATTTCCAACACCACTGGCCCTCTTTGTACGCAAGGGGTCTTGGTCTGTGGGTTCAATCAACCAAAGATCCAAAACTTTGGAAAATAAATTGTGTCTGCACTCTACTGACCATGTGTAGGCTTTTTTCTTTGTCATTATTCCCTAAATGACACAGTCTAGCAGCTCTTCATATAACATTTACATTGTATTAGGCATTGCAAGTCGTCTATGGATGATTTAAAGTGCAGGGTTATTGTGTAGGTTATATGAAAATACTGCACCATTTCTTCTAAGAGAGTTGAGCTTCTAATTATGTTATCCAAGGGGAGGACCTAGAACCAAAGCCTCTCAGAAACAGAGGCACTACTGTACTTTATCTGCCTGTGCTATTTGCAAAGATGAGAGCTACTCTACTGTCGAAGAGAGCAGGGTGTTTGAAATCCTAATGGCAGCAGACTCCTGACACTACAGGTCCCTGGGACCAATCATCAGCCAATGGAAACCACATTTAATTTACACTTCAGCTCCCCCAGCAGACGTGCATTTCTAGAGGGCAAGGCTTTCTCCAAGGCCCAGTGTCATTTCTGGAGTTCTGCAGTTCCCTCGCTTGCGCTTGCTACATACATGGCTGGGTGGGTATTCAGTCTGAGGGTACAGATGACTGTGCCCGCTACCTTGCAGGATGACTGTACAGAGAAATGAGCTAACGCATGCAATGCACATTTCCTATTACCTAACAAAAGCCATCAAAGATTATTTATATTTCAAACATTCCAAGTAGACTAGTTGATTCATTTTAAACCACCCCCCTTGTTTCTAACCTTGTTAAGTGATGAATGATAGGCTTTTTTTTTTTTTCCCTTCACTATGCCCAATTTTCTGTCTTTGGAAATTTTTATTTGCTTCCCTCTCTTTCTTTTTCATTAACCTACACTTTACACTCAGCTCTGTCCTTTATTTCTAACAACCTTTTCTTTCTAACAACCTTCAAAGGGAATTTTTAGAAGTGTAGATGGCCCCTGACTGAACTGTTTTATGATTGACTTTGTGACAGCGTGAGAGCCCTATACATTTAGTAGAAGCCAATTTCATTCCATGTTTCCCCCTCATACTTCCAATTTTGAATTTGGATCTCTTCCAGGGCTAGTGGTAGGTGGGCCAATCCTCTCCCACAGCGCGGGCAGAGGGCAGCAGGAGCAGCAAGGGACACTGCCGTGCACTGTGTGGCCAGCGCTTCCTGGACATTGCATTTTGTGCTTTGACGTCCCAAGTCAAGAGCCTGGAACTCCATCCAGGTCTCCCGCGTGGGTAGCAGAGGCCCAAGCACTCGGGCCATCTTCTCAGGTGCATCAGCAGGGAGCCAGATGGGAAGTAGAGGAGCTGTGACTTCAACCAGCTGGCACTGCAGATAGTGGTTTAACCTGCTGCACCACAATGCTGGCTCCCATAATGCATTTCTGACTTAGGATATTTTCAATGTACAATGTGTTTATCAAGTCTTAATTCCATTGTTACATTAAAAAGCATCTGTAACCAGTTAACATTTTAGGGTCAAGTCTAATATAAATCAGCCATTTTTATTAACTTCTACACATCATATGAAAGCAGGCGGTAGTGCCACATTGATTACATGTATCAGACACATGTGGTTTTTTTACTTACTAAATGCTCATTGGAACCAGTTCCCTAAAAGTGATTCTGATCCAGTTCCTATTACAGTCACAGGGGAACAGCTCTGCCTCTGTGTACTTCCTCAAATCATCTGCCTCCCTCCCTTCCTCTGTGTGTGTGTGTGTGTGTGTGGGTGGGTGTACTGACCCCCAAAAGTCTCCTAATTATACCATTTTGACACCTTAACATTTTCCTTAACTGTGTTCAAATCGAGTCCAATCTAGTGTCAGTTCCTGGAAGGAATACAAGCCTTAAATACCGATTCTTAAAGCCCCTCACCACCACCCCCCCCAAAAAAGGGTAACTGGATAAATGCATTTAGGAGAGTTTTATATTATAACTACTTCTTGGCGACTCACAAGTACCACAGCTCAGTGAAAACATTCAAAGAGTTCGCTATAAAGCTGTCACATTTATTTTTTGCATGGCAAATAAACTTATTTAACTCAGCATTTCTCAACCATCCTTATTTTAGGGACCACTAAGAGGAAAAACATGGCCCAAAACACCATGACTCAAGGCTTACATGTCATCCGATGTAAGACATCAGAGATACTAAAACACAAAACTGCATGTGGCCTTGTGGTGAAGACACTGGCTGAGATGCCCACACCCCATATTGGAGTGTCTGGGGTCAAGCTCCTAATTCCAGCTTCCCCCCAACTCACACCCTGGCAAGCAGTGGATGGTGGCTCAAGCAGTTGGATCCCAGCCACAGCCGTGGGATAGCTGGATTGAATTCCTGGCTCCTGCGTATTTGAGGAGTGAACCAATGGATGGGAGTGCCCTCCTGCTCTCTGACTCTCAAATACTTTCTTAAAAAAAAAAAGGGGGGGGGTACACGCATCTGGAAATGGATGACTTACGGTATGGCTGCAGCAAATCCAACCTATGGACATCCTGAGGGCCTAGTCCTTTGGACTGACGCCCTGGAAAACTATGCTCTACCTAAAGTTTTTGCAATTATTCCAGAGAAAAAGCGTAGGAGGGGTCTGGCATTGTGGTGTAGCAGGTTAAGCTTCAGCCTGAGTCTGGCATCCCATATGGGTGCCGGTTCAAGTCCCGGCTGCTCCACTTCCAGTCCAGCTCCCAGCTAATGCTCCTGGGAAAGCAGCAGAAGATGGCCCAAGTGCTTGGGCTCCTGCACCCGCGTGGGAGACCCGGAAGAAGCTCCTGGCTCCTGGCTTTGGCCTGGTCCAGCCCCAGCCGTTGCAATCATTTGGAAAGTGAACCAACAGATGGAAGATTTCACTCTCTCCCTCCTTCTCTTTCTGAAACTCTGCCTTTCAAATAACTAACAAATACATCTTAAAAAAAAAAAAAAGGAAAAATCGTAGGCTATTCTTCCTCCATTAAGTAAAATAAATAAACATTTTTGAATTAAGTGCCATACCCGTCACCTGTTGTTGGTAAAAGAAGTTGACCTTGTCTAGTTAAAAAGTAACTCCCAGGTACACACGGGCAGGTAACTGTGCAGCTGTCCTCAAGGAGCATGCAAATCTCTCTAAATTGGAATGGCAGGCCTGTCATTGAATCACTCAGCTGGTTGACAGGCATCCCCACGCAGGCTCTTTGCTTTCACTGCAAATGATCCCTCTGCCGCCCGGGGATCCCCGCGCCCTGAAGTAACTCAGTTTCACACGGCCACCGTGGGTATCGCCGGCTAAACAGGCCCCAGGCCCGGGCATCGGTGGCTCCCCTGTGAGTCAGAGATGGAGCCAGGTTAAGGCTTCCTGGACAGGGGCGCGGCTGACAGCTCAGGCTCCGCCGCCGCCCCTCGCCTGAGTGCACGGGCCTGGGCCCGAGCCTCCCCGTCTACACCCTTCTGCCACCTTCCCGATCCGATCCCCGGGGGCAGCCGCCCCTGAAGGGGGTGTCGACAAAATCCCAGCCTGGCCCAGGTACCCCATCCATCTTCGCCTGCGCTCGCGGCCGCAGCCCCGTGGCCTATTCGCGCGCGGGTCTCCAGTGTGCACCAAGCCTCGGTGCCGGAGGTACACCCGGAGGTTTTCCAGGCGCCCAGGGGGCCGGCAGCCCCAGCTAGGACCTCTTGTCGTCCTTTGGGGCAGGAGCAAACAGTTGACAGCTCAGGGTCAGGGTCACCTTCCCGGCCTCTGCCCCACACCTCGCAGCCGTGTCCGCCTCCACGGGGCCGGTGCGCGCCGCCGGCCTCCTTCCAAGCCCGGGGGCGGCTTCCCCGGGGCGCCGCATCCGCCGGCCGCGACGCCGGCAGCCCGGGACGGCCTCGCGCGGCCCTCGCCTTATTTATCCACCCAGCGCAGTTTCCATGGCTCCGCCGCGGTCCCTGCAGCGGCCCGGACCTCGCGCGGAGCCGGGGGCAGCCGCGGCGCGGGTCGCGCGCCTCCTCCCCGAGCCCTGGGGTGGGCGCGCGCGCGCACCCCCACCGCCACCCCAACTCCGGCCTGCTGGGCAGCTGTGCCACGTCTGCAGCCCCCGCCCAGCCCCTCTCCCGGGGGCCTGCACCCGGGGCTGTCCCCTCCCCACCCCCCGGGGCGCCCTCAGCCCCCAGCCCGGACCGGCGGCGCGGGGGAGGGGCGCACGGCGCAGGCAAAGTTGCTGAGTTGCTCCGCACGCTCAGAAGTTGCAGCTGCGACGGCAGCTTCCCGCCCCCTTCCTGGGCTCGGCGGCTCGGAACGCGCACCCACCCGCCGCCGCCCGCTACCTGCCCTCGCCCCGGCGGCCCCGGGCCGCACCGAGAGCATCCCCGGCCCGTGCCCGCGAGGAGCCCAGGTTTACAGCCGGGTCGGGCCGGGGGCGGCGGGAGCGTGGCGGGCGCACCCCAGCTCCCCGCTCCGCCCCGGGGGGGAGGGGACGACGTCGAGTTGGTGGGGGCGAGGGGGGGGCCCGCGGCGCTTTTGCACTTTGCAGAGCTGAGCAGCTGTGCAGGCGGCGTGCGCCGGCCCCTGCGCCCTGCCCAGCAGAGCCGGGTGTGCAGAAAACCCGACTGTAGGCCCGGGCGGTCCTCCCCGCCCGCAGGGGGGCTTCGCCGGAGCCGGGGGGCTGGGGGTGGGGGTCGCGGAACGCGCAGGGGCCGCCGCCGGAGGGGCTCGGCCCGGGAGTTGGGGCTCCAACAGGTGCTCGTGGCACCCGGGAGGGGCGACGCACGCGCGGGGGGAGGGGTGGGGCGAGGCGGAGTGGGGGTGGGGACGGGGTCCCCTGGCGGGGCGCGACGCCGGGTGCACCCCGCCCGCGGCGGCTCGTGGGTGGCTCCTCGGAGAGCCGGCGCCCTCCCGGCGTCCCCGGGAGGAGGAGGAGGAGGAGGAGGAGGAGGAGGAGGAGGAGCAGGGGGAGGGAGGAGATGCGAAAGTGGGTCAGGAATGTAACTGGACGCTGCGCACCCCCCCTGTGGCCGCCGCGGCCGCCAGCTCCTGCCTTGGAAAGCGAGTCGTTTTGGTGTTGTGGTTCCCCAGCGTTAACGGTGGACGGTTACCAGGGGATCCCCGGGGATGCGTTTCCCGGTGACCCTTTGGGAAAAGCAAAACTCGGTTACCTCAGTGACGGAGGGCGGCGTGGCTGCGGGATGGCCGCCCAGGGCCGAGGTGAGCCCGGCCGTGGAGGAGGCGCGCGGCGCCCCTTGCTGAGCCCTGCACCCGGGGAGGAGGTGGGTGCTCCTCCGAGTGCTGGCACCGCCCCAGTGCAGGGCCCGGGCTGCCCAGCCTCTCACCAAGGCCCCTAGGAGCCACCCAAGAATGGGTGCCAAGGTCTGAGGTTGACATCCCGGGTGCCGAGGAGCTGGGGGCCACAGCCACCGTTTGGTACGTGCGGAAGGCCTGAGAAGCCACCAGGAAAAAAAGGCCTTTTGGAAAAGGAGAGGAAAACCCAGCGCTTTTCAAAGCAGAAGAAGGCAGAGCAGGGCCTTCCCGCAGGAAGCAGAGCACGTGACTGGGAGTGCAGACTGCAAACTGATGGAGGGTTTTTTGTTTTTTTTTTTTGCTTTTTTTTGGGGGGGGGGGGCGTCCGCTGGTGAGACAAGCAGGGTCCATAAAGCGAAAAAGTAACAACGCAAGGGACTGCCGAGGGAACACTTGGCATTGTCGTGTGTGCAGCCCAGACTTCCTGCCTGTTCTTTCCGTTGGCTTTTGTCCGGTGGACCGTGGTCACAAGGTGTGGGGCAGAGGTGCAGGGCCCGGCCTGAGGAGCTGCACGCTCCCCTGGACCCGGCGGCTGCTGGGGTTTGTTTCCAGAAGCCGAAAAAGGGGCGTGTTGGCCGCCGGAGCATCTGAAGTTGTCTGAACCGCTGAGTAGGCATTAATGGGAATTTCTGTTTCCAAGGCACCCTTGTGTCGCTCCCCCTCTTCGTGGAGGAACGACACAGGACCCTGCGCTGTTCTTTCGTCTGCTCGGCCCTCCCCGGGTTTGCTGCTGGTTCTTCCCGGGTTGGCTACTATCCCTTCCACCTCCGTGGAAGGGCAGTTCCCCCTGGCCACATTCCCCACTTCCGCAGGGGAGCGGCACACCGCCGGCCGGCTCTCTCGGGGGCTGCACGGGTTCCCTTAGATGTTCCCCTTAGATGTTCCTCGTGCATGCCGTCTCTCTCCTCCTTTATAGTCCTCCTCCGCCAATCCCAACTCGGCTGCCCACACGCCGAGTACGCTGCTCTCCTCCAATCAGGAGCAAGTCCTACAGTTTATTGGTTGAACTGGAGGCAGCTGTGCGGAAGCTGTTTTCTTCTCTCCCAGCGCCATATTGTGGGAGAGCAGATGCATAGAATAAGTCTTAATTCCAGTAACTTAGTCCAGTCCGGATTGCTCCCCACACCCTTGCACCAAGAAATCCATTTTAAATAGTATATATTCACAGGAGACCAAAGCTGGCTAATTGCGTTTTTGTAAACCGAATCATATTCTAAGTATACGAGGGCGGTGCAGGGTTAAGATGCTGCTGGTAGGTCTGCATCCCGTATCAGAGCGCCTGGTCTGATCCAGCCTCCGGCTGGGAGCGCTGAGAGAGGCAGCAGGACTTGGGTCTCTGCTCCCCACGGAGGAGACCCCAGTTGAGCTCCCGGCTCCGGGAGTGAACCAGACACTGCAAGATCTCTCTCTGTCTCACTCTGCCTTTCAGATAAATAAAAATAAATACATATACAAGGGGACTTCCAAAAGTTGGTGGAAAATGGAATTTTAGAGGGAAGTTTATTTAGGTGCAAAAAAATTTTTAAAGTCTGTTCATACTTTTATGTAATGTTTTTTTGCCCTGAACTTTTTTTTTTTAATTTTTTGACAGGCAGAGTGGACAGTGAGAGAGAGAGAGACAAAGAGAAAGGTCTTCCTTTGCCGTTGGTTCACCTGAACTTTTTTAAAACCCTGCATGTAAAGGAGAGGTTTTTGTGAAGATATGGAGATCGAATCATCCCAGTTTAGGTGTTTTTTTTTTTTTTTTTTTTGTAACTGGGTGAGCTAGCTTGTAGAATGGGAATCATTATTATTATTATTATTATACTTGGGCTCCTTTGGGGTGGTAAACTGGACTCTTTTAAAAAAAAACAATTTACTCATTAATTTGAAAGAGTTACAGAGAGGAGAAAGGTGGGGGGAGAGAGCTTCTGTCTGCTGGTTCCCTCCCCAGATGGCTGCAACAGCTGGGGCTGGGCCAGGCTGAAGCCAGGAGCCAGGAGCTCATTTCAGGTCTCCCATGTTGGGAGCAGAGACCCAAGAAGACCCAGGAGCTCAAGTTCGGGTCTCCCACGTGGGTGCAGGGCCCCAACCACTTGGGCCATCTTCCACTACTTTTCTCAGGCCACAGCAGGGAGCTGGATGGGAAGTGGAGCAACCGGGACTTGAACCGGCGTCCATGTGAGATAGCCAGCATTGCAGACAGTGGCTTTACCAGCTAGGGCACAATGCTGGCCCCAAATTGGACTTTTACGTTGCTTTCTAGATAGAGATTCTTCAGCTTGACAGGCAGAACCCATTATTTCAACCTCGGGTGTTTGCTTAGACTGTGGACAGCTCTAATTGGAAGATGACCAGTTCCGTGCTCCGTGTGGCCTTGTGTTCTGAATGGAAGTGGCAGAGTTACTCAGCGTTTTCTAAGAATTTGAGAAAAGCTGACATGTTCATGATCTTAGATTTTTGCCCCACCAGGTTAAGGAATGTGAATTCCTTCCCGGCGAGATAATGAGACTTTAAAATTTTGGTCCAAATGAATTGGAAATTTAAGAAAAATGAGGCAGCAAACTTCTTTTCCCCTCCTATCCATAAAAATCACCTCATCCCCAAATTATATCTCTGAAAAATGAAATATGCAGGTATGGGGGATCTGTATTTTAAGTTTCAAGCAGATTTATAAAGCACATTAAGGAATTAACATGTTCAGAAAAGTCTATCAACAGAGTTCTTTATATCGCGGAGTGTTCTTACATACGTAAAACATTTGATATGTACATTTTGGGGCACTTTCCAAGAAAATTGTGCATAACTGTTTTCACATACATTACTGTTGACATTGCATTGAAACCATTCACTCACTGAGACCCCCAAGATATTTTTAAAGATTTATTTATTTACTTGAAAAGGTGGGGAAGAAACAGGCAGAGAGAGACAGAGATATCGTCCATCAGCTGGTTCACTTCCCCCAAATGACTGCAAAGGCAGGGGCTGGCCTGGCTGCTCCAGGCCAAAACCAGGAACTCGGGCCTCCATCCAGGTCTCTGCTGTGGGTGGCAGGGACCCAGGCACTCCAGCTGTCCTCCCACACCTTCCCAGGCACAGTAGCTGGAAGCTGGAACAGAAGTGGAGCAGCCGGGACTCACCAGCGCTCTGGTGTGGGATACCAGCCTCGCGGTGGCTGCTTAACCCACTGCACCACATCGCTGGCCTCCATAATATGGAGCTTTTTTTTTTAGGATTTTATTTATCTGGGAGGTAGAATTACAGACAGAGCGAGAGACATAGAGAAAGGTCTTCCCTCCGCTAGTTCACTCCCGAAATGGGCACGATGGACAGAGCTGGGCCTATGTGGAGCCAGGAGCCAGGAGCCAGGAGCTTCTTCTGGGTCTCCCACGTGGATGCAGGGGTCCAAGCACTTGGGCCATCTTCTGCCACTTTCCTAGGCCATAGCAGAGAGCTGGATCGGAAGAAGAACATCCTGGACACAAACCAGCGCCCACGTGGGATGCCGGCACTACAGGCCGAGGCTTAGCCTACTCTGCCACAGCACCCCTGTCCCCCAATATATTTTTTTAAATATTCATTTATTTTATTTGAAAGTCAGAATTACACAGAGAGAGGAGAGACAGAGAGAGAGGTCTTCCATCCGCTGATTCACTCCCCCTGATGGCCGCAGCTGCGCCGATCCAAAGCCAGGAGCCAGGAGCTTCTTCCGGGTCTCCCATGTGGGTGCAGGGGCCCAAGGACTTGGGCCATCTTCTACTGCTCTCCCAGGCCATAGCAGAGAGCAGCCGGGACTAGAACCGGCGCCCATAAGGGATACTGGCACTTCAGGCCAGGGTGTTAACCTGCTATGCCACAGCACCGCCCCCCCCCCCCCAGTATGTTTTAAAATGAATGTGTGCTTTAAACAACTGAACCACCTGCTCTGTGCAGAACTGTGATAGCTACAAAAGCAGCACGTGGTTGCCCCTAAGAGTTGAGTCCAATGTGGTCTAGTTGAGAGTGACAGCCACGTGACAAAAATGAGAAGTTTATTCAGGAGTTCAACCAAAGCACCAGCAAAGTATGCATGCGCAGATGTGTAAGGGATGATGGGGTCATCTGTGGAAATCAGAGTTGAGAAGTGGTATAACGGAACATTTAACATATTTCTTCTTCTGTTTATTCTCTAAAATGTTAGTGCTGCACCTGAACCATCTGTATCAGAATAAAAACTGCTCTTTGTGGGGGAGTTACCGCCAGGCAGCCTATATATGGATGACTGTCAACGAGGGAGATCGGACAGGAAGTGCCATGGAAACTTCCAGAAGGGTCAGAGAAACCAGGCTTTGTCGGGGACAGAGGGAGGGAAAGGCGGCACCTTCACTCGCGGAAGGCTCGGGGCTGCAGGGTGCTGGGCGGTGTGCTGCCAGGTGGCACCCACCAGGAAGTGCCTCCGAGTCAGGTGGTAGGGCTTGGACGGAGGCCTTTACAGCAGGTAGATGGTTTTTATAGCTGCAGAGGGCAAGGCATTCCGCGTGCAACACACCTGGTGAGCTAAGCCAAGAGGCAGGAAGTTGCAGAGCATGCTGGGGAATTTGGATAGTTTTGCTGGAGAAGATGAGCTCCAGGATGCTATCTTATTTGAGGGGTAGGTGAGGGCTGCACCAGTGAGGCACTGTGTGTGAATGCCTGGCCAAGCTTGGTGCAAGGGCTTGATCTGCGGGCGGTGGAGCAATGAAAAGATTTTGAGGGCCAGCATGGTTCAGCTACTGCCTGTGACACCGGCATCCCTCTGATAGTGTGGGCTCGAGTCCTGGCTGCTCTACCTCCCATCCAGCTCCCTGCTAATGCACCTGGGAAGGCAACAGAAGATGGCCCAAGTGCTTTGGCCCCTGCACCCATGTGGGAAACCACAGTGGAGTTCTAGGCTCCTGGTCCAGATCTGATTGTTAAATAAATCTTAAAAAGAAAACAAATGGAAAGGATTTTGAGCAGGGAAAATGATTGTACTTGGTCAAATCTGGGTTCGGGCCAGGCTCATTTGGTAGGTTAGGTTAGATGGGAGCTTGTTGAGTGGCTGTGGCATGGATCATTAGGACTTGGCACTGGAGAATGTCTGGAGGGCAGCATTTTGTGAATTTTTAGAAAAGGAAAGTTGACAGTATTTAATTGCATTTGGATGTGCAGGGCTGTGGACTTGAAGAGCCCAAGGTGGCAGAGGATTGAAGTCTGGTTGCCTGGAGAGGTGGCACTGTCAACAGAAATGGAGGCAGCAAGTCACTGTTCAGGGAATTTCACGGCAGGGGCCGGCACTGTGGCCGCCTGCAGCACTGGCATCCCATATAGACATCAGTTCTAGTCCCAGCTGCTCCACTTCAATCCAGCTCCCTGCTAATGTGCCTGCGAAAGCAGCAGAGGATGGCCCCAGTGCTTGGGCCCCTGCACCCACGTGGGAGACCCGGAAGAAGCTCCTGGCTCCTGGATATGGCCTGGCCTAGCCCGGGGCCGTTGCGAATGAAAGGTCTCTCTCTGTCTTTCCCTCTCTCTCTCTCTCTCTGTAACTCTGCCTTTCAAATAAGTAAGTAAATAAATAAATAAATATTATTAAAAAAGGAAGACGATGACGTTGTTCCAGGCCGCCCCCGTGGGCAGTGGGGTTGGGTGATGCAGGAGGCCTCACTTCAGGTCCCGGGGAAGAGGGAGATGTGCAGCACCTGTGTAGAGACGAGTGCAGGTCCCGCGTGTGCGTGGACTCCCACATCTGAGCTTGGTGGCCAAGGCCCAGTTCCAGGGAACGCTTCCAATTAGAATGCGGCTCAAAATGTAATTCTGTAAGTTCTCCTTCCTTATAGAGCGCCACTCAGTCCCGGGCTTTCGTTAGAGCTTGTACACTGACTCAGAGCCGTGCTAACCAAAGGAGCTGTAACCCGGGGGCTCCCTCTCCAGGGGGCCCCCACCCCATGGGCACTGGCTTCAGGCTCCTGGGCCCGCAGCCTGTGTTTTCACTAGAGCTTTCTAGGCCAGGGCGGTGTGGATCATCAGGGGAGCCGGTGCCTTAGCCAGTTTGCAGTCCAGCCTGAGACCTCCCGGCTGCCACCGCCCCCGGGACCCCTGTGTCTCTTGTAGGGAGAGCGAGAGAGTCCTCACTCCCCCTGCGCTTTTCAACCTGTTCCTCTGCTTTGGTTCCTTTGCCGTGTCTGATGGACAGTCTGATAGGCAGCGCTTGCAGTTGTTTTTATCCAGATGACCTGTGGCTTTCCAAATTTAGCCCCGAGAGAGGATGCATGTGTCAGGTCCCCTGCCCTGCTGGGCTGGAAGGGGAGCTGGGCTGAGGAGCCCTGTGCGGTGGGGAGTGACTCAAACTTTGTACACTGAAGCACGCTGGGGATGATGCAATAGCCCGGGCTCTGCACAGACCACTTCCTGCACCTTTGGATCCACGACCGGGTGTGGTATTTGGGAGTCGACTTGGGGCTGGTCTTGCTCCAGGGAGCTGAGTAGCTGGAGGTGAGGCCAGGCTGGCAGAAGGCTTGTAAGCCCACAGCGTCTCCCGGCTTAGCGAGGAACAGATCGGTAGTAATTTGAGGTTGGAGTTCTAAAAGGTGATGACGAGGAACACCTTTGTCAAGGAACACCTGGCCCCTGTGTGTTGCCAGAAACGAAATGTGTGTGCCACTGAGGCGCAGCCGTGCGTCTGTCATGGCCAGCTTGCTCTCAGCCTGATGCTCACGATCTGATCAGCTGCTCTTCCTTTTCCCTTTGTGTGTTTCAGCTGCAAAGAGAAGTCACGTGTCCATATCACCACGTGTGTGGGGAGCCAGTAGGCAGAGCTGAGGTTTAGATCGATGGTGGGCTTGTGTGTGTGGCAGGGGAAGGCGTCCTCACGCGTGCCCCACGTTCCACCACTGAATACACGCAGGATGTAAACGGTCGGCTTTTCTGACTGTCGAAGGGTGGACTGTGTTGGCATTGAGCCCTTTTCTTTAAAATATTTGTGTGTGTGTGTGTGTGTGTGTGTTTGTGTATGTGAGAGAGAGAGAGAAAGAGAGAGAGAGAGAGAGAGAGAGAGATTTATGTATTTATTTGAAAGGCATTTATGGAGAGAGACAAAGAAGAGAGAGAGAGGTCTTCCATCTACTGGTTCACTCCCCATATGGCTGCAACAGCCAGGGTTGGGCCACTCTGAAGCCAGCAGCCTGGAACGCCATCTGGGTCTCCCGTGTGGGTGGCAGGGGCCCAAGCATCTTCTACTACTTTCCCAGGCACATTAGCAGGGAGCAGGATTGGAAATGGAGCAACTGGGACTTGAACCAATGCCCGCCTGGGATGCCAGCATCATAGGTGGTGGCTAACCCACTGTGCCAGCAAGTCAGCCTGCATGGGCCTTGTGTCCCCGCTGAGAACAGTGGGAGATGACTGCATCTAGGTTGGCTGTTTTTTTTTTTTAATTGTAGTAAAATAGACAAACAATGAAATTATAATCTTCACTGTTTTTAAGAGTTCAGCCTCAGTGAGTATAAACACACTGTCATGTAATAAAATTTAGGTGTTTAAAAAAGCATGATTGTGCTGGCGCTGTGGCGCAGCAGGTTAAAGCCCTGGCCTGCAGCACCGGCATCCCATGGGGCACTGGTTCTAGTCCCAGCTGCTCCTCTTCCGTTCCAGCTCTCTGCTATGGCCTGGGAAAGCAGTGGAAGATGGCCCAAGTCCTTGGGCCCTTGTACCCATGTGGGAAACCTAGAAGAAGCTCCTGGCTCCTGGCTTCGGATTGGCGCAGCTCTGCCCATTGCAGCCATCTGGGGAGTGAACCAGCGGAATGGAAGACCTCTCTCTCTCTCTGCCCTACCTCTCTCTGTAACTCTGTCTTTCAAATAAATAAAATAAATCTTTAAAAAAAATTAACATCATGAGGGAGGAAGTATTCTGGAAACGGCAGAAAACGAAACCCAGGTTATACGAAACACAATGTGGACGCAGTTAGATGCCAGCATTCCCAGCACACGTGTTGTCCCCCAAGAAACAGTATCCCAGGAGGTGACTCTCCTAGTGGGACAGGCGTGCCCAGCTCCGGCCGCTCACGGTGGCTCCTGTGACCTCGATCACAACCGAGAAAAAGGCAATTTTGTGCTGGAGAGTTCAGCAGCTGGAAATAGGGTAGCATCTTCATATGATTGACAGGTTTTCTTTTTTTAAAGATTTATTTTATTTATTTGAAAGGCAGAGTTATAGAGAGGCAGAGAGAGAGAGAGAGAGAGAGAGAGAGATCCTCCAGCCAATGGTTCACTCCCCCAGATGGCCACAATGGCCAGAGTGGAGCCAGGAACTTCTTCCGGGTCCCCCGTGTGCATGCAGGGGGCCAAGTACTTGGGTCTTCTGTTGCTTTCTCAGGTGCATTGGCAGAGAGCTGGATCGGAAGTGGAGCGACTGGGACTGGAACCAGCATCTGTGTGGCATGCTGGCGCTGTAGGTGTCGGCTAGACCCGATCGTCAGGTTTTCTTGAAGTGGTGAGTGTGCCAGGAGAGAGGGCGCTCGGTCAAGCGTGGGTTCACAGCACTGGATCAGCAGTTCCCTAGGAGCCGCACAGCTTGCTTTCCTGCATGAATAGGTCTCCTAACACACCCTGAGGAGTGGGAGTTGCTTGCCACCTTGGGGCCAGTGAAAGGCCGCTTACTGTTACTTGTCAAAATATGGGTGTCACCAGCACCCCCAAATCTGAATGATTATCATGTAAATGACCACATTGTTAAATGAAACAACTTTCCAAGAGTAAATAAATCTTACTTAAGATTCATAAGAGGGAGCCAGTGTTGTGGCATAGTGGGTAAAGCTGCCACCTTGGACCCCTTCACCCCACGTGGATACCAGTTTGTGTCTTGGCTGCTCCACTTCTCATCCAGCTCCCTGCTACTGCACCTGGGAAGGAAGCAGAGGATGGCCCAAGTGTTTGGGCCCCTGCACCCACGTGGGAGATCCGGATGAAGCTCCTGGCTCCTGGCTTCAGCCTGGCCCAGCCCTGGCCATTGCAGCCATCTGAGGAGTGAACCAGCTGATCTCTCTCTTTCTGTCTCTCTTTCAAGTAAATAAATATTTAAAAAAAGAGAGAGAGTGAGAGATTCACAAGGAAAATCAGAAACATTGCTGCTTACCCAGGTTCTTTGTCAAATACACCTTTTTTTTTAACACTAGAAAATTTATTTTCACAACCACTTACTGTTTGCACTCATAATACCCACAAAACAGGTTTGGAGGCAGGCAGTCCAACAGGATGTCAGCTTTAGTTCCAAAGAAGTTGGGAGTGCGTGTGTTAGCAAAGGAGAAATGCCTGCATGTGTCTCCTGTGGCCTTGGGAACGTATAGCTTGATTCACAGCTGCTCTGTTGTCCAGCTGGGTTTGAAAACTTATAGAATCACTCTGCGTTTATCTTATTCCAGGCTGCTTTAGTAAACTGCTTATCAGTCTCGAAAAGATGTGTTAAAACCAGTTTGGCAACTTTTTTAATATAGCATGCTTCACGGCCTTGAGAAAGGAGTTTTGAAACAGTATCAGTGCCGCAGCTAAAACGGAATGCTTTTCAACAAGTATTTTCATGATCCACGCTCCCCTGTGTCTGAGGAACTCATCTTTAAAGAAGAAAAAAAAGTCAAGATTTCATGATAAGACTCAGTGACCAACGAAAGATTTTCCAGGGATAGAACCAGACCGGGCAGTGGCGAGGGAGAGTTTTCCAAGAACTTGGATGATAGTTTATTCCATAGGAAAACGTACAGGTTCACCATCCTGCCCCCTCCACTCCTGCTGTAAGTGACTGGAATTGGCTGAAAAGCTGCTTCGCATACATTTCTGAATACGTTATGTGCAGTGGCAGAGAGAGGCGGTGTTTCAGATGAGCGCTCTCTCTCTCTGAAGCATGCATTCATCCTCACAAATACTCTTGAGTAAGATACAGTCAGGCCGGTGCCCTGGCTCACTTGGTTAATCCTCCACCTGTGGCGCCGGCATCCCATATGGGCGCCGGGTTCTAGTCCCGGTTGCTCCTCTTCCAGTCCAGCTCTCTGCTGTGGCCCAGGACGGCAGTGGAGGATGGCCCAAGTGCTTGGGCCCTGCACCCGCATGGGAGACCAGGAGGAAGCACCTGGCTCCTGCCTTCGGATTGGCGCAGCTCCAGCCGTAGTGGCCATTTTGGGGATGAACCAATGGAAGGAAGACCTTTCTTTCTGTTTCTCTCTCTCACTGTCTAATTGTTAAAATTAAAAAAAAAAAAAAAGAATAAGATACAGTTAGCGTAGCTTGGAGACTCAGCTCCTTCATGTTGCAGTTCTGGACGATGCCCTCCTGGCTTCAGAGAAGTCCGGAGTTTCAACAGGATTGCCAGAGGGGAAGGCAAGGGCAGCTGACTCTGAAAGGGACCTTCAGAAAGTTCTTGGAGAGCAGAATCTACAGGATAAGTTGATTGGCGTGCAAAAAAATTAAATAAATAAATAAAAAAGGAAACTCCATGCATCATGTTTGCGTATTGTGCATTTTCTGCGACCTTGGTGGAGATCCCTCGCTGGTGTGCAAATCTCGGCAAGACGGAGCTGATCCTGGGCGTGCGGCGTTACCCGGGTTCTAACCGTTCTGACCGTTCTGTGGTGAGAGAGGCGGCAGGGGTGGCCGCTGCGTGCGGGGACACAGAGTGCAGGGTGCAGTGGCTGCGCCCCTCTGCAGGGAGGTTCCTGTGTGCAGCAGGACTTCCTGCCTCCTGCGCGGTCAGCTCAGCCCTGCAACGCAGGGGTGTTTTCCTTCTGATTACCTTGGTCCTCGGCCAGGCTCGTGTTTGACACCCTGGGCCCGGGCAGCATAGGTGCTTCTTGATGTTGAGCTGTTAATCTTTTATTATTTCCTGTCCCTTTTCCCTGTGGTTGATGCTCTGGAACCCGACCGAGGTGGGGGGAATCGATGAAAATGACTTTGAAGACAGCTCTGAAAGGAGCGTTTTAGGTTGGACTTGGGTCTTACCTGCGTCCATAAAACGACTGAAGAAGCACACACTGTGTTCCCAGAGGCCCTGCGTGTGCCCGTGAGGGACGGGGGTGGGGGGGGTGGGGGGTGAAGACGCCCTCCTGCTGTCTGGGCAGCAATTCGGTTTAGAATTAGAAATGGTTTTTGAATTGTAGGCATTGCCAAACTCTATATGTTTAAAAGATTTGCTTATTTATTTGAAAGGCTAAGTGACACAGAGAGAGAGAGGGAGAGGGAGAGAGAGAGGGAGAGAGATCTTCCATCTACTGGTTCACTCCCCAAATGGCCACAATGGCCAGAACTGGACCAGGCCAAAGCCAAGAGCCAAGAACTCCATCTGAATCTCCCATGCAGGTGGCAGGAACTCAAGTGCTTGGGCCGTCATCTGCTGCCTTCCTAGGAGAGGAACCTGGGTGGGAAGCAGAGGAGTCCGGACTCAAACTGGCAGTCCCATACGGAACGCATGCATCCCAACCCCCTGGCCCACACGCCTGCCTCCACACCCTCTTAATGCCACTCCACTATTCCCTGTGGCCCATGTCCCAGTCATTAATTCTTGGTTTGGCTCCTGAACAGGAGCCCATTAAGCGTTAACCCCCATTTCTCCTCCCCCAGCCCCTGACAACTTCTAATTTACCTCCTGTCTCCTGCACCTATTCAAGATGTTTCATGCAAGTAAAATTGTAAAATATTTGTCCCTTAGAACTGGCTTATCTATCTCTTTTCACATATTTATTTACCTAGTTGTAGTGGGTGCCCAGTACCTCATTTCTTTTGACGGCTGAATGGTAATATCCCATTGTCTAGCATCTTGTATTTTGTTTATTCATTCTTCTGTGGATGGACATTTGGGTTGTTTTCACACCTGGGCTATTTTGAATAATGCTGCTATGAATATCAGCATACAAGTATCAGTTTGAGTCCCTGTTTTCGGTCTTTGAGGGTTTATAACTAGGACCAGAACTGCTGGGTCCCATGGCAAATCTGTTCATCTTTGTGAAGAACCCCCAGACTGCCTCTGTGGCTGCTCCATGTTACATTCCTGCCTGCGGGGGACAAGGGCTCCAATGTCTCTACATTTTTGTTAGTTCTCATTTTTTTTTTTTTAAATCTAGCCGTCCCGTTGGTGTGAAGGAGTGTCCCCTTGTGGTTTTGATTTTCATTTCCTTAGTGACTGGTGATGTTGGGCTTCTTGTCGTGTGCTGATTGGTTGTTCCATGTGTCATGTCCTTGCGTTGTCCATGTTTGCACTTTTCTAAGTGTGTAGTAGTAGCGGTCACTTATAAACAAGAACAGGCAGGTGCTGGAGTCTGCGCAGAGTGTTATTAAAGATGGGCTGATGTGCTTAAAACAGGAGATCCTTGTTGTGGCGCATAGCAGTGGTCCATTTCAGGCCTCAGAGGCCAGCGTGAGCAGGAAACTTGCTGGGAATTCTTCAGCTTTGTCAGGGAGGCCTACTGCATCAGATATAATGTGTTCCCGGGAGCTTCCATACGAAATGAACCACAGGGTCCCCAGGCTATCTATTATGACGGCTCCTTTGCATACTGAAGAGAGCAAATCTCTTTCAAGCTGGATTTGTCTAAACCCAATCCCATCATATGTTTTTATACTGAGTGGCATTTCAGGATGCTAATGAAGTAGAATTAAAAAGAGAGAGAGAGAAAGAGAGAAGTGGTGGGGCCGGCACTGTGGCGTAGCAGGTAAAGCTGCCGCCTGCAACACCAGCATCCCGTATGGGCGCTGGTTCGAGTCCTGGTGGCTCCACTTCCAGCCAGGGTATGTGACATCACCATCCTAGGACGTCCTGGTGTGTTTCTTGGAAAGTGTCCACACTGGCAGGCGTTTTCCAAATAAAACATTTGTTTCAGTAAACAAGTGTTTTATCCAGCAGCCCAAGTGAAGAATTTTAAAACCAGTGTTTGTTTTGCTAGCAAACATTTTGCTTCAATCCTTGCAGCTAAACAAGTGGGTAAGATTTAAGTGGGCCTCCCAGTAAAAACAAATGCAGGACCATTTTCAGAAAACTCTGGCTGAGCAGAAATCTACTTGCTATCACACAGCAAGTTTAGACGTTCAGGGAACTAATTTGTACTTTCAGAATAGTTCTGTATTTAGTTGCAGCCAGAGTGGAAAGTCTTAGGCTTGATTCTTTTTTTAAGGCAAAAGATGAAGAATTAGAACTATTAAACAAAAAATGTCATTGTATTGCTATATTTAAATTTTACAGCGCACCTGTGAATGCAATGAGAACATCAGCAGGTGTTTGCTCTGCTCTGAATTTCTTTTCTTTTTAAAAAAGATTTACTTATTTACTTGAAAGAGTTACACACAGAGAGAGAAGGAAGGGCAGACAGAGAGAGAGGTCTTCTATCCGCTGGTTTACTCCTCAGTTGGCCACAACAGCCAGAGCTGCGCCAATCCAAAGCCAGGAGCCAGGAGCTTTTTCTGGGTCTCCCACGTGGGTGCAGGGGCCCAAGGGCCCAGGCCATCCTCCACTGTTTCCCAGGCCATAGCAGAGAGCTGGATCAGAAGTGTGGATCAGCCAGGTCTTGAACCGGCACCCACATGGGTTACTGGCACTTCAGGTCAGGGCGTTAACTCGCTGCACCACAGTGCTGGCCCAGTATTTTTTAAGTATTTTATGTGTCTATGCATAATAGGAGAATACTTCAAAGAGTTACAAAAAATATAATTTAAAAATAAGTATTGGCTGGCGCCGCAGCTCACTAGGCTAATCCTCCGCCTTGCGGCGCTGGCACACCAAGTTCTAGCCCCGGTCGGGGCGCCGGATTCTGTCCCAGTTGCCCCTCTTCCAGGCCAGCTCTCTGCTGTGGCCAGGGAGTGCAGTGGAGGATGGCCCAAGTCCTTGGGCCCTGCACCCCATGGAAGACCAAGATAAGTACCTGGCTCCTGCCATTGGATCAGCGCGGTGCGCCGGCCACAGCATGCCGGCCGCGGCGGCCATTGGAGGATAAACCAACGGCAAAAGGAAGACCTTTCTCTCTGTCTCTCTCTCTCACTGTCCACTCTGCCTGTCAAAAAAAAAAAAAAAAAGTATTTTGGTGCCAAAAATTTTGAAATCCTTCATAGTATTTTTATAATGCACATTTTCCATGAGTTTTTTTTTTTTTAAGATTTTATTTTATTTATTTGACAGGCAGTGCTAAAGAGAGTGAGGGAGAGACAGAAACAGAGAGAGAGAGAGAGAGAGAGAGAGAGAGATCTATCTGCTGGTTCACTCTTCAAATTGCTACAAAAGCTGGGGGGGCTGGCGCCATGGCTCACTTGGTTAATCCTCCGCCTGCGGTGCTGGCATCCCATACGGGTACCATGTTCTAGTTCCGGTGGCTCCTCTTCCAGTCCAGCTCTCTGCTGTGGCCAGGAAGACAGTGGAGGATGGCCCAAGTGCTTGGGCCCTGCACCCCATGGGAGACCAGGAGGAAGCACCTGGCTCCTGGCTTTGGATCGGCATAGCTCTGGCTGTTGCGGCCATTTGGTGGGTGAACCAACAGAAGGAAGACCTTTCTCTCTGTCTCTCTCTCTCACTGCTAACTCTGTAAAAAAAAAAAAAAAAAAAAAAAAGCTGGGGCTGGGGGTGGGGCTGGGGCTGGGGCTGGGGCCAGACTGAAACCAGGAGCCAGGAACTCCATCCAGGTCTCCCAGGTGGGTGGCAGGAACCCGGCTACTCGGGCCATCATACGTTGCCTTCCCAGGCGCATTAGCAAGGAGCTGAATTGGAAGTGGAGCAGCTGGAACTCAAACCGAAGCCGGCACTCGTAAGGGATGCTGGTGTCGCAGGCAGTGGCTGAACCACTGTGCCACAAGGCCAGCCCCTGCATGAGCTTTCTTGGCTCTCTCGTGTCACCGTGTTTTGTGTCTGCCGAGCCAGAGATGCTCATCTTTGATTAATACTTGCTAAGAGTTTGTGCTTCATGAGATCCTTCTCGAATCAGGTGAGAAACAGGAGCACTTGCACGGCTGATGGCCCCTGCTGATGCCTGCTGCTCCTCATGCCGGGAGCATTGTACCCATTTGCACGTTGGCAAACCATTGTCTCCCCTTGACTTCTGCTGGTGAAATCTGCCTGGGGATTTCAGCAGCCTGGTGTATTTCCTCTTGCATATCCGACTGCTTTCAGATCTGTCTCATGCGTGGGATCATGGGACTGCAGCGCTTCCTGAGAGCCCACCCACCCTGTGCTGGAGACCCTGTGAGGTTTCCTTTCTGGTGCCGCCAGGTTTCCTTGCCTTTTGACATAGTCACATCCAGCCTTCTGAAGTGCTCTGTACAAGAAACAGTTATTTGTCACTCATGTCTCTATGATGTCACAATTAAAATTTAAAAAAGAAAGCAAAGGATAAAAAACTAAGTGTGGGGCAGTGTTGTGGCAGAGCGGGTTAAGCCACGGTTTGCGACCCTGGTCTCCCATATCAGTGTCCCTGCTGCTCCATCGCCAATCCAGCTCCCTGCTAGTGCTTCTGGAAGGCATCAGGTAATGGCTCAGGTGCTTGGCCCCCTGCACCCATGTGGGAGACCCGGATGGAGTTCCTGGCTCCTGGCTTCAGCCTGGCTCAGCCCTGGCCATTGCGGCCAGTCTGGGGAGTAAACCAGCAGGTGGAAGATCTCTCTCTCTCTCTCTCTCTCTCTCTCTCTCTCTCGCTGTAACTTTCAAGGAAACAAATAAATCTAATATATATTTATTTATGCATATACATCTTGCCTTGTGTCTTCCCCTGGTTTCGGCTCTTCAGCACGAGACCGGCTGCATCACGTGGCTCTGCCCCGTGTGGGAGGCCAAGGCTGAGGCTGTGAGGTTTGGTGGGATTTCTCTCCGTGTTGTAGGAGGCAGAAACTCAAAGTGAAACCAATGAGAAAACCAATGTGTTCTTAATGGTTTCTACCCAAACCATACATCCCTCTCTTGCAGGAGAGGGAAATCACCCAGAATTTGGCTTGGTTCCGTTAGTATGTTCCAGAGCTGAGCAGTGTTCGTCAGCATTTTTTTTTCTCTCTTGCTGTTTGCAGTTCTGTGACCACCCGTGTCCGACTCGCTGAAGAAATCCATGTGAAATGCAGATTCCTGGGCCTGGCGGAGAGCAAGGGAGTAAGACAGAGAGGAGAGAGGAGGCAGAGACTTGAGTCTTTGAAACGGTCCCCTCGTGGTACTGCCTGTCCATCATGCTGAGGCTGTGGTCTGCCCTGGTGTTCGCTGACCACTGTACGTTACTTAATGGAAGTTGTCGCCAAGTTTTCAGTAAAGCTTCTGACGCTTTCTGAGCGCCGTGTGTCAGGGGTTGTAGCACAGGCTGCTCCTACCAGAAGAGGAAAGTGAGAGGTGCTGGTGACGTGGCCACACCCTATATGGGAGGCCAGCTGCTCCGCTTCCCATCCAGCTCCCTGCAAATGCACCTGGGAAGGCAGAGGAAGGTGGCCCAAGTGCTTGGGCCCTGCCACTCAAGTGGGAGACCACGATGGGGTTCATAGCTCCTGGCTTCACTCTGGTCCAGACCTTACTGTTCAGGCCATCTGGGGAGTGAACCATCAGATGGAAGATCTCTGTTTCTCTCTCTCTCTCTCTCTCTTTCTCTCTCTCTGTGTCACTTTGCATTTTAAATAAATAAATAAATCTTTAAAAGAAGCAGCAGCAGAAACTGAGGCAGGGAGGGGTTAAATAACTTGCCCAGTGTTAAACACCTGTTCAGAATTGTTGTGTTCTCTGTGGTCTCTCACGGTAAAACCTTGGCCTCTATCAATTACACAATAAACTGGATTCTAGCAAAAAGGGGCCGGGGGGGGGTCCTCTTGGATCATAATCGTGCCTTGGTGTTATTAGATGCCTTATAAACTATTCACCCCTGTAGGGGCTGGCGTGTGGTGCAGCAGGCTAAGCCGTTGCTTACAATACCAGCGTCTGAATATTGGAGCATTGATTCGAGTCCCAGCTGCTAACACTTGTGATGCAGCTCGCACTAATATGCCTGGGAAAGCAGCAGGAGATGGTCCACGTATGTGGGCCCCTGCCACCCACTTGGGAGACCCAGATGGAGTCCCAGCCCCGGCCATGATGACCGTCTGGGGAGTAAACCAGCAGATGGAACATCTCTCTGTCTCTCCCCTTCCCTCCTTCCCTCTTTATGTCACTCTGCCTTCCAAATAAATACAATGAATCTTTAGAAAAATTATTCCTGTAGAAAGCCCTTTCTGAACCTGGAGAGACCCCACATTTTGGGGTCAGAGTCCCACAAAGGGAGGCTGGTCAGGAAGTCTAGCAGGGCTGCTAGAAGCTTGCTGGGAGATGCTCCTGCGTAGATGAGTGACCTCACAGGTGAAAGGGTCAGCGGAACCAGCGCCATTGTGCTGTCGCCTTGTCCACCGGGCTGTGTGCTAGGCGTTTGCGTCTGGTTTTTCATTCTTTTTTTAAAGATGTATTTATTTGAAAGGCAGAGTTACAGAGATAGAGGGAGGAAGGGAGGGAGGGAGGAGGAGAGAGAGAGAGAGATCTTCCATCCATTAGTTCACTCCCCAAGTGGCTGAAGCAGCCAAGGCTGGGCCAAGCTAAAGCCAGGAGTCAATAACTCCACCTGGGTTTCAGGGGCCCAAGCCCTTGGGCCATCTTCTGCGGCTCTCCCAGGTCATCAGCAGGGAGCTGGACTGGAGGTGGAGCAGCCAAGACTCAAACTGGCGCCCAGAGTGGATGCTGGCATCCCAGCCTGCGGCTTCACCCGCTACACCACAGCACGGCCCCTGTGGACGTACTGTTTGCTCACACAGGTTTTTAATGGGGAAGAGGAAAACATATGGAGATAGTCTGTTGTAGGCCTGCCACTGACACGCAAGCTTGGGTCACGCCTTCTGCCACCCCTCTGACCCACGTGCGCGGGGAAGGCCTGATCAGGCGTCCGTCCCTGGTGGCGTTGGCCGGTTCCTCCATTCAGATGCTGCTGTCTGTCGTGTGAGGTGCTGGCTCCTGACACTGCTTTCTTCCGCTCCCCCGCTCACTGCCCTCATCACTGAGCCAGAGCAGAGGAGCCTGTGGCCTTTCTCTTGTTCTTCTCTGTCCACACAGGAGAGTGCGCATCGCGTGCACCTGCAGCTCCCTGTGTACCCACAGGCCCACTTTCAAACCCTGCCGTCACAGCGTCCGTCTGCAAGCTTGGAGGAAATAACCTTTGGCGCCGCCCCTTTCTCACCTGTCAGTGGGGTAGGGGATAATGGCCTCTGGTAGGCATTTGTGGGTGAAAGGTGAGGCATGTCATTTACACCTGTGATCCAGGGCAGCTTTTGCGAATGGACAGCCTCCGAGCATGTTGCTGGCTGGAGTTCTGTAATATGAAAGAGCAGCTCATTTGCACCTGGAAATGTAGTTCCTGACATGGACTGTAGAGAACAAATGGCTAAAGAGTTCTTTCCTTCTTTGGAGGCACCCGATTTTCAATCCATTTACCTTTGACTCATCTGAGGAAGCTGATTTGATTAAGGTTATCGATTAAATACGTACTGGGGCCGGCACTGTGGCATAGCAGGGAAAGCCGCTGCCTGCAGTACCAGCATCACGTATGGGCATTGGTTCAAGTCCTGGGTGCTCCTCTTCCAATCTGGCTCCCTGCTAATGCACCTGGGAAAGCAGAGAAGGGTGGCCCAAGAGCTTGGGCCCCTGCACCCACATAGGAAACCTGGAAGAAGCTCCTGGCTCCTGGCTCCAGCCTGGTCCAGCCCTAGCCGTTGCGTACATTTGGAGTGAATCAGCAGATGGAAGACCTCACTCTGTCTGTCTTTCTCTCTCTGTAACTCTGCCTTTCAAATAAATAGAGTAAATCTTTAAAAAAAATGCACCGTGCTTACTTTTTTATATATATCCTGTGTCATCCCAGAAAAGGGGCTATAAGGGGCCAGCATCATGGTACAGGCTAAGCTACTGGCATTCCACGTGGGAGTGCCTGGGTTCCAGTTCCTGCTCCACTTCCAGTCCAGCTGCCTGCTATTTTACCCGGGGCAAATGATGGTCCAAGAGTTTGGGCACCTGCCACCCACAGGGGAGGCTCAGATGGAGTTCCAAGGTTATGGCTTCTGCCCGGCCTAGCCCTGACCATTGCAGCCATTTGGGGAGTAAACCAGTGGATGAACATTCTCTCCCTCTCTCCCTCTCTCCCTCCCTCTCTCTCTCTCTCTCTCTTTGTTGCTCTTTCAAATAAAAAAAAAAAAAAAACAACTTTTTTTTAAGAAGTGATGACGGAACTACACATGGTACCCCAGTGTTGAAAATAAGTGAGTGAGTGAATTGAGGTAAAGGCTGGGGTGAGTTTGGCACACAGATGATGTGGGCTTCAGAGCTGGCTTTGAGCTCCTGACGCGTTCTCCCAGCAGGTGGGAGCAATGATTGGTGATCCAGGTTGCGAGGGGCTTACATGCAGGCCGGTCGTGAAGGAGAAATCCAGCTTGTGTGTTTTTGCTTAGCCCCAAGTCCTTCCTTCTCCGGTCTTTCCAAAGAAAACTAGAATGTAAAGTAGTGTGATTCTCTGCATTTAGTCAAAGTATCTGATTTATTGTGCTCTGCCTGAGTGTGGACGGACACAAAGCCAGAGCTTCATTTAGTACCAGCAGTCTGATAGATGACATCAAGCCCGTTAAACCCTCTCTACTCGTACGGTGATAGAGGGAAGAGGAATACAGACTGTGGCCTGCGATACTTTCATTGAGGAAATTTAAACCTACCCAGCAGTGGCTTGGCAAATGGGATTTCCGTGTTTAGCTTGGGTGGGAAAAGACTCCCTGTTACTCCTCCGAAGGAGATAAGGGGAAGTGCTCAGGAAGAAGCGATTGGGAGAAGAGGAGGAGAGAACTTTCCAGGTGCAAGCGGCAGTATGAGAGTGGGCACAGGCTGCACCCTGAAGCCCCCCCCCCCAGGGCCCAGGCTTTGCCCTCACCCCAGAGGAGCAGGTTTGGGCGTACGGTAAGGAGGTCAGTTTTGGAGGTGTGGGGCCTTCAGTCCCCCAGCGTGGGTCATTGCACATCTGGACAAGACGCACAGCCTTGTGCACCTGTGGATTCAGCCAACAGGGGCATATACAACAGAAAGCTCGTGGCGAAACAGTGAAAAGATAAGTTTATTTTGATGCCAAAATATTTTTGAAATCTGGGCATAACGTTTTGTTCCTTCGGTGCATTTCGGTGAGCTTTTAGGGGTTCTCTGTGCTCGTGGAAGCTCCTTCTCATAGCAGCGTGTCGTGAAGTGGAAGTCATCAGACGTTTTCAGTGTGGGGAAGATCACAGTTGGTAGAGAAATCACTGACGAGGGGGTGGACCCCGCTGTCTGTGGTAGGGCACACGTGTGCATTATTTAAGCTGCGTGGTAGTTCCATGTTGTGCTCATGGCATCTGGCCTTGTAAGGAAATAGAAGCTTTGAGAACTCTGTTAGGTAATTTATCTGAGTTGTCAACCAATAAGAGTTAGAGCAGGAATTATGCATTTTATCTTTAAAATCGTTGCTTGTTTACTTGTTTGTTAATTTAATTTGAGAGACACAGAGTTCCCGTTCCCTGATTCATTCTCACAACAGCCAGGGCCAGCCCAGGCCAAAGCCCAGAGCCAGGCGCTCCATCCAGGTCTCCCACATGGTTGGCAGGGACTTGGGACACCTGCTGTGTCCTCAAGGTGTGCATTAGCAGGAAGCTGGGATGAGGAGCCAGCCAGGACTGGAACGCAGGTGCAGTGATAGGGGATGTCGGCGTCCCAGCCAGCAGTGTAGCCACTAGGCCAAAGCCTGCCCCGGGTTTGTGTATTGTAATAGCATCTTTGCTTTAAGTGGTGTTTCTGATTTAAGGAAGCAGTCGACTTCCCCTTGAACAATCCTCACATCCATTTTCCAGGCAGGGACCGGTCTTGCGTAGTTGCCTGTTGCAATGTGTCTTTTGGATGTTGTTCTCGCACAGGTGCAGAGAGAGTGGTGAAGAAATCTCTATAGCCAGGTTAGGAATCTTCCACTGCCAAAGCGGCCAACTGGATCTGTCTCTTTATCTACAAAGGAGCTGCCCAAACAGAGCACCCAAGGGTGCCACTGGGAATGGCAAGGAGCTGGGTGAAGCAGGAGAGCCCCCCGATGGGGTCCCCGATGGGGGCCCCCGATGAGGGCCCCCGATGAGTGCTAGACTCCAACCTCCCCCCTCCCCAGCAAGCTCTGGGTTCTTGCACCATCTTTCTGCCACAGCCAGTTCAGATTTCAAAACACTGCTGGTCATGCCAGGGCAGATTGCAGTAAAACATCTCCTAGAGGTGACCTTTCTGGACCTATAAGTGGTGTTAATTTGGACACCCAGGAGCACTTTGGGGTTCAAAGCCAGGGAGTTTCAGTGGCTTGGAGTTCCATGACACCTGCCACCGGAGGTGTCTCTGGTCCTGTGGGAACCTCCTCTGAGCCGTCTCTGCTCCCTCTCCTCCCACGCCCGCCCTCCAAGGGAGCTTTCTCCATCAGCCACAGAGAGGCTTTGTGACTGCTTTGTGCATTTACCCCACCCCAAACCAGGACAACCCTGGGACTGTTCCGTGTAAGTCTCTTCTTTTCTCTTTTTGTTTTTCATTTACTTGAGAGACAGAGTTACAGAGAGAGGATTGATCATCCATCCACTGGTTCATTCCCCAAATGGCAGCCACAGCTGTGGTTGGGCCAGGCCAAAGCCGGGAGCCTAAACTCCATCTGGGTCTCCCACATGGATGGCAGGGAAGATGACAAGCACTCGGGCCACCTTCCGCTGCTTTCCCAGGCACATTGGTAGTGAGCTGGAGTAGAAGTGGAGCAGCCGGGACTCGAACTGGTGCTCTGATATGGGACGCCAGCATGGCAGGCGATGACTTAAACCACTGCTCCACCACACAGACCCCAGATAAGTGGAGGCAGACTCCTGGGTGCTCACAATTAGTCTTCGTTGCAGGGTGGAATTAGGGCCACTGCCTGCCCAATTTTTAAGTTACTTCCTGCCTCGACTGGTGTCATTCTGTCCTTGCAAACAGCTATTGTGAGTGCAGTGGCCCCAGCAGAAAGACGTGGCTGGGAACAGGAAAAACCAACCCTGTGTCCTGCGTCCGCGTTTCCGGCGTCCTCTGGAGGGTTGCCTCATTTTATCTTCTCCCTACTTTCTTCTTCGGAGCCTTGGAATAACCCAGCAGACCCTGCCGTGAGTCTCCTGCCCGGCTTATCAGCCTCTCCCTAACCTTTGTCCCAGGAGCGTGGTGGGATCTGGGTATGCTGGGAGGCCAGGCAGGAACACAGAACCTCCTGGCTTGGAGCAGTTTCCCTGTCTCTCGTCCCACAGGGCTCCTCACCCCTCTGTCCACCGTGGTTTAATAAGACCCTCTCTCTGCCGTCTCGCCGTGTGTTTGCGAAAAGGCAGGGTGGCGTTTGCAGCTAAGTGTGTTTGCAATGCCGTCTCAGACAGCCAATTGTTAGCGTCTCCCTTCTCGCCTTGCACTGGGGCAAGTCTCTTACTTCCTGTCCTGAAGTTAGGGCGCAGGGATGGGGGTGGAGTCCAGCTGGCCAGTGAGTTCCACTTGTTTATCTGCTTTAATCTCAGTCCCTTGCAAGGGGGCTTCCAGTGGGGGCCGCGCGGACAGAGGGACCCCTCATTGGTGTGACTTCTGGACTGTGTCATTTCACTGTGTACCGCGCGGTGATAACAAGCGGGGACTTTGGAGTGACACAGGCTCACTCTGTGACCTTGGACAGCGTGACCTCTGTAAACCTCTCTTTCTGTAAGTGGGGGCAGGCTGTGTGCCTCCAAGGGCGATGGCAAAGGGTGAAATGAGATCAGGCAGACAAACCGCTTGGCCCCAAACTGAGTCTTGGTCCGTGTGAATTTTTCCTTGGACCCAACTTCATGATTCAGATGTGTGGCTCTGAAACCTTGAGCCTTCAGAGGATGAAAGAGGCATGAGTGTTTGGTGCAGTGGTTAAGGTACTCACTGGGACAGCCACATCCTAGGGGAGGTGCTGGGCTCCTGCTTGCTGCAAATGCAGGCCCTGGGAGCAGCTGTGTTGGCTCAGGTAGTTGGGTCCCTGTCACTCGCATGGAGACCCGGCTAGAGTTCCTGGCTCCTGGCTGTGGTTGTGGGTGGTGGGTGTTTGGGGAGTGAGCTGGCGGGTGGGAGCTCTCTGTCACCTCTGTATGCTTCATGAATACATAATAATAATAATAGGGTGTTTTCTTAAAGAAGCTGAAGGAGACCAGGTCCAGAAGGACACCCTGAGCTGCTGGGAGGATGGGTGGGCAAGAGAACCCAGAGGCAAATGAAAGCCGAGCTTGAAGCGGCGTGAGACGCCCGGGGAGTTCCTGGCGTGGTCTGAGGCAGGTGAAACCCCCCAGGAGAGGTGCGGGCCAGCCAGGTGTTTGCACCCAGCCTGTCACCTCGCAGGGGCTTTTCCCTCTTGCCCAGCCTCTTTCAGTACTGAACAGGCTGCCGCTGGAGCGCTTGGCAGGGTGCTGGGACTCAGCGCCCCGCCCCGTGACGACAGACCAGAGCTGGTGACACTCAGGCACAGCCACGTGGCTTCGTCCAGCTGCTTCCTGGTCCATGCCAGACCAGTGGATGCTTTCAGATCTCACACAGTGAAAACTACTCCGGTCCCGGCTCCTAGGGGCAGGAGCTCTGGATCCCAGTCCCAGCTCGGCCCAGCCTGGTAGCTGAGGGCCTTCGGCAAGTCACAAGAGCTCTCCAAATCCCAGCTTGCCCATTGATGGGGCACTCTGGCCTGGACACATCAGAAGTCAGCTCTCCAGGCCTTCACGTTCAAGGTGGCACCTCTGTCCCTGACTGCCAGCACCTCTCAGGCCTGACCCCTTTTTGAAAAAGAAAAGAAATGGATCCATTCAGCTGCAGTGCCAGCATCCTCCAAAGCTCAGCCCTGTGCCCGCCCGCTCTCCTGCACGCCATCACTGAGCCTGGCACTGTCGCTGTCACCTGAGGAGTCGTGTGACTTCCATTTCTCTAGCCTGCCCTCTCATCTCAAGAATCCTCGTTTGCAAAGGGGGCAGGGGGGAGGGGAGGGAGGGACTTCCACATCTCTGTTAGCCAACACTGCCTAGTTAAATGCCTTGCACCAAAGGCATGGTGAAGACCCGAGCTGTTCATTAGAAAGTGAAAGTAGTTGGTAATCCTTTGGGACAGATGAAAAAGCAAGCAAGTCACGGAAACTGTGTCCTCCCTGGCAACTTAGAAAAAAAAAAAAAAGCACCATGTTATGAATTGTGGCTTGCAACTTTTTTTTGTCCCTCCTTTTGCCCAGGATTAAAAATGTCACGGAAGCACTTTCACGCCACACTCGGGCTGCACTCCTTAGGCAGGAGAAAGAAGTGGCTGTTCTGCCTTGGGTGAGGGGTAGGCACAGACGGGGGCTGAGCTGTTCCCTCGCGGATCGCCGCGGGTACTGAGTGCTAACGTCTGTCCAGCTACCAGTGTGCAGCTCTGCGCGCTCTCCTTCCAACGAGGGCAGTAGGCTGCTCTTTTCCTGCTCGGCTCAGGCGGCTGGAGAGCTGTAGGAGGCTGAAGGCAGTGTCGGAGGCCAGGTTTTAAGCAGAGAAGTGTGGCCGCGTCTTTTGTTCTGCAGACTCAATGGCCTTTCAGGACGTCCGCTTCGGGGCAGGTGACTTATTTAGGCTTGTCGCAAACGGCCTTGTTTGCCTATAGCTAAATTCGGTTCTCAGGGTAATCCTTGAAAGGGCAGCTCGGAGGACTGTGGCCAGTCCTCCACCCAGCCCGCAGCCTAGCCTCTCTCGTGGAGGACATGGTGCCATCCCTCACATCCCTCGAGTGTTCCCTCGGGGCCGTGGAAGAACTCTGTGCACAGCAGGTGAGCCAGAGCCCGCAGTTCCGCGAGCCGAGGACTTCGCCCTCTGTGAATCACCGTGGTGAAAACCTCCGAGTGCGAGTGCGGGAGACAGTGATAAGGAAACGGCCCTGCATTGCTTTATGGTTCCAGCACTGGGTTTCCTGGGCTGGCCCACGTCCTTTGATTGAGTTGCGAGAAGCGAGCGGGACCCTAGAACCGGTGGCAGCACACACACTTGTGTCCCCAGCCCCTGGGTGTGGTTAGCACATGCTGCTGTGGAATCCTCACTGGGGAACCTGGTGCCGTCAGCATTCACAAGACAGTGGTGTGGTGCCCGCCCCACCCCCATCCCCGCCTTGGAGCAGGAGGTGGTAAAATAGAAATTACATAACATTTATCCACTTTTTGTCTTAAATTGTTTATTTTAGTGGCAGGTGGAGAGAGAGCCCCTGTCTCCTGATTCATCCCCTAAATGACCTCAATGGCTGGGGCTGGACACCCTTTTGAAGCCAGGAGCCAGGAATTCAGTCTCCTGGGGTGGCAAGAACCCAGTGACTTGAGCCATCACCCCTGCGTTACCAGGAAGCTGGAACCAGGAGCTGGAGCCGGGGACCTGCCGCGCTCGCTCTGGTGGGGAATGCAGGTGTCTTGTGGCATCTTAACCACAAGGTGAAATACCTGCTCCACTTCAGCCGTGTTCAGGCGCAGAGTTCAGTGGTATTGAGCACTTCTGCAATGGTACACAGCCATCACCACCGTCCATCCCCAGTGCTTTTTGCCTCCCTGAACGGTTACTGTCCATTAAGCAGAGACTCCCCCATAGCTCCCCAGGGCCTTCCCCAGAAATCACATGGCCCTTCCTCTGTGAATTTAACTCACTGAAATGCCTCTTGTAAGTGGAATCGTGCAGTGTGTGACCTTTTGCGCCGGCTTATTTCACTCAGCAGTGTGTCCTCGGGGTTCAGCTGCGTGGAACGTGTCAGAATGTCTTCCTCTCAGGGCTGAGTTCTGTTGCTGTGTAGACACCGCGTGTTGTGTCTCTGATATTGGACAAGGCAGTTGCTTCTACCTTTTGGGAACTGTGAATAATATACACATACGAGCTCCAGCCTCTGTTTTCAGTTCTTTGGGGTAGGTACCTAGAAGTAGCATTGCTGGATCATATGGAAATTCTATTTTTAACTTTTAGAGGAACTGCTATACTGTTTTCCACGGTGGCTGCACCATTTTATATCCATACCAGCAGTGCCTATGGGTTCCAGTTTCTCCACATCTTTGCCAACACTTACATTCGGATTTTTTACTACTTGGTTTCCTAACAGGAGTGAAGTGGTATCTCACTTGGTTTTTCTTGCAGTCTCCTTAGTCTTATTATTATAGACTTAAAATAATTTTAATGCTAGTACCTCTTCTTCCTATAGTTATTTTTTTTTTATTTTTATTTATTTATTTAAGAGGCAGAGAGGGAGGGACTGAGAGAAAGATCTTCCACTTGCTAGTTCACTCCCTAAGTGGCCACAATGGCTGGAGCTGAGCCCATCTGAAGCCAGGAGCCAGGAGCTTCTTCTGTTCCCATGCAGGTGCAAGGGCCCAAGCACTTGGGCCATCTTCGGCTGCTTTCCCGGGCCATAGCAGAGAGCTGGATTGGAAGAGGAGCAGCTGGGACATGAACCAGCACCCATATGGGATGCCGGTGCCATAGGTAGAGGCTTAGCCTACTATGCCACTGCACCAGGCCTATTCCTATAGTTCTGTAGCAAAATGTTATTTGCTATTCTCACCCATTTGTTTCTTCAGATACACTTGGAAATTATTTTGTTATATTTCTCCCTAGAAAATTTTATCCAGTTGGGGTGCTGATTGGAGCTGTATTAAGCATATAAATTAGAATGTGCATTTTAAGAATGCAGTGTCATCTATCTAAATCTTCCTTTGTCTCTCTTCTCATGTACGTGTCTAGGGTTGTTTGTTTTATTTGATTGGCTGCACACAAACCTTTCCACGTTTCTCACTTTCTGAATGAGGTTTTATAAATTGTATTTTTGTGGTGGTTATTGCTTTCCCGTAGGAAAGTGTGTGTGGTGACTGCCTGCTTCAACAAGCAAGGCAAACCATATTGACAAGAACAGGATCTGCAATCAGTAGACATGGGCTTGAATCCAGCTCTGCTACATATCATATATGCCTGACCCTAAAAAAAATCTTAGGGGCTGGCGCTGTGGCATAGCTGGCAAAGCTGCTGCCTGCTGCACCAGCATCCTATATGGCACCAGCATCCTACATGGGGGCTGGTTCAAGTCCCGGCTGCTCCACTTCAATCCAGCTCCCTACTAATGTACCTGGGAAAGCAGCAGAGGATGGCCCAAGTGTTTGGGCCCCTGCACCCACGTGGGAGACCCAGAGGAGGCTCCTTGGCTCCTGCCTTCGGCCTGGCCCACCCCTGGCCATTGCAGCCATCTAGGGAGTGAACCAGCAGATGGAAGATCTCTCTCTCTCTCTCTCTCTCTCTCTCTGTAACTCTGCCTTTCAAATAAATAAATAAATCTTTAAAAAAAATTTGGGGGCAGTGTTTGGCATTTAGGAATTTAATAAATGATGGATGTCAAAATTAAATTACTCTTTAATATAATTTCCTATTATTTCTTTGGTTACACAAGGATATAATCTCTAATTAGTGATTATGTTAATTAATCCTTTCCAAAATTTGAATCTCTTAATTCTGTTGTATCCCTTACTGCATTGGCCTACATTGTTATGTCAACACGTGCTTTCCCAGGGGGTTTTATTCTGATTTTAAAAGGACCCCCTCTAGCTTTTCACTATTAAGTACAATGTTGGCTGCTGTTTGAAATGGATCCTCTTTCTATGCTGGAGAAGTGTATTTCAGTTCTTACTTTTTAAAGTTGCTAAATTGGAAATCCGTTCTCTTGGGAGATGCAGACGATCTGAGCAGTGTTTCCAGAGTCCAGTGGGTGCTACGTAGGGAGAAAGCAGGCGTTGGAGATCAGTGCTGACTCGGGTAGAGCGGTTGTGCTCCTGTCTCTGTGCGAAGTCCTTGTGGACCTGGCTACAGAGAGGCAGTTGACTGAATGTGCTTGGTGGGTTTGCTGGGCATGCATCGTCCACGTGCTGGCCTAACCACCAGCTTCGTTGTATTGGAAATCTGTACCTTGCTTTTATATATGGTTGGGGTCCTATGTATAGTGAAAACTGGAGCATTTAAGTTTTGGATAGAAACCGTGTTTCAACTGTATACTCTTAAACTAGATGTTCTGATTCGACCTGATTGAGATTTTAATACCAGATCATTAAGATCATGAAAGTTGGATGTGTACCTTGTAGAAAATTTGGAAAATGTGGACAAGTGTAAAAAGAAGCTATTACAAATCACAGAACTTTGTGTGCTGCCTTTGTGTCTTGTTATCCCGTCATGGGAATGCATTCCCAGTTATGTATCCAAGCCCTGTTGGGAGGCATTGAACTTGTCTCCTGTTTCCATGATGGTAGCTGGTCCAATGGCAATCATCCTGGTGTGGGCCCTGCTGTCCATCTGTATGTCCTGGCGTGGCTGTCTTTTTAAGATAGGTTCTAGAATTCTTTTGTTAGAAGTGGAATGGTTGACTGGAAGACTTGTACATTTTTAAGGATGTAATCCTTAAATTTCCCAGTTTCTGTTCTGGATAATTGAAAACTGTCAATTTCTACAACATGGTTTAAGGATATCGACTTCAACTTTGCTAAAACTAGATGTTGAAAGTTTAAAATGTTTTTTTGCCAATTTGATGGAAGGAAAAAGAAATCTCATTCATATTTAATTTTTGCTGTTGACTTGAGCATTACAAATGCGTGCAAGTGTTTTTATGTCATCTTTTGTGTGTGGCTTATTCCTATCCTTCACCCATTTTGACTGTTGAGGTATTCTTTTGCATATTGATTTATGGGCATCAGAAGAGTATAATAATTAAGAACTCAGAGAACCCAGTTCCCATCTCTGTTCTGCTTCCTAGCTGGGGCCTGGGCATGTTACCTCATAGCCACTCAGTCTCTCCATTTCTTTCTTTTAAAGGTGGAACTAACTGTATCTCCCTTGTAGGATTATGATATATAGGAGTATGTGAAAGTGCTTACCATGTCTTACACCCAATAAGGGCTCAGTCAACTGTAGCTTTTATTATATGATGCTCTTAACTAACTGCCTGTAAATATGTCTTCCTAGTTTGCAATTTCCATTCCAATTTAGCCTATATTTTTATGTACTTAAATTTGAAATTGCTATGCAAATCAAAATACTGACTTACCCAAACTTTACCCAAAATACTGAAATACCCAGGCCTGGCTTGTTGGTGACCATTTGGGGAGTGAACCAGCAGATGGAAGATCTCTCTCAGTCTCTGTCTTTCCCTCTGTTACTCTGCCTTTCAAATAAATAAATAAATCTTAAAAAGGAAAAACAAAAAACTTCTGTACCCCTAAATATTAAAATATTTACCTACTTGTCTTCTGGTTCTTTTATCATTTTATGTTTTATATTCTTTAAGCCATTTGGAATACATTTTAGTCTTTAGTGTGAAGTTGATACTCTGTGAATTTTCTCTCTCAAATTGTTCCTGTTGTATTGACTAATCTGACCTTTCCCCCTATTGATCTGAAGTGCCACCTTTAACTTAGGACAAACACTTGCAGGCTTTCTGTTTGATTCCACCGGCATCTATGACAGCAGCATCATACCACCGAGTATAGCCTTGCACAGCCTGGGCATCATAGCTTTAGTACGTGCGTAGTATCTGGAAGTGCTCTCCCAGCCACAGCTAGTTTTCTTTTTGAACTTCAAGTCTATAAGTCCGTGTGTAACTACAGACTCAGAGTATAGCCTAATGAGATTTCCATATCTTCTGCAGGAGAAACCTGGGCTACAGACGGAGGACTTGGTTCTAAGCCTGGCTTGAGAGAAGGGGAGAGAAAGATCTTCCGTCTGTTGGTTCACACCACAACAGCCAGCCCTGGGCCAGGGCAAAGCCAGGAGCCAGGAGCCAGGAACTCCATCTCCGTCTCCCACATAGGTGGCAGGGGCCCAAGCACTTGAGCCATCTTCTGCAGCTTTCCCAGGCACCTTAGCAGTGGGTGGGTTTGGAAGCAGAACTGCCAGGGTAGATGCTAACATTGCAAGCAGAGGCTTAAGCCACTGTGTCACAATTCAGGCCTCGAGCATCTAATTTTAAGATAAATAGTAGGAGCGACAGTCCACCGTGATTTGAATAGTTTATGATGCCTTCTCGTGACAGTGCTGTGGGAGGTTATTGCCTCTGTCTCACAGGTGGAGGAAATGACGCTTCCTGGACTTGGACACTTGTCCTAGTGACCTCGTGAGTGACAGAGCCAGGCCACGTTCTCTTCCCCCAGCAGCCTGCTGCTTCCGAGTAGATTTGCAGCCTCCGTTCCACCTTATTAGAGCCAGTTCTGCAGAAGAAAGTCTCTTCTTTGAGTGGAAGCCTCAAACTTGATCTAACGTTTGAGGTTTCGTATTGGAAACAGGAAGAAGAAACATGTGCAGAAATTGTGGGGAAATGGGAGGAATTTGCTGTGGAGAGATGTGGGGAGCAGCTCGGACTAGACTGTTACTGGAATTAAGACTTATTCTATGCATCTGCTCTCCCACAATATGGCGCTGGGAGAGAAGTAAACAGCTTCCGCACAGCTGCCTCCAGTTCAACCAATTAACTGTAGGACTTGCTCCTGATTGGAGGAGAGCAGCGTACTCGGCGTGTGGGCAGCCGAGTTGGGATTGGCGGAGGAGGACTATAAAGGAGGAGAGAGACGGCATGCACCAGGAACATCTAAGGGAAACATCTAGCTGAGGGAACACCTGTGCAGCCCCCGAGAAGAGCCGGCCGGCGGTGTGCCGCTCCCCTGCGGAAGTGGGGAATGCGGCCAGGGGGAACTGCCCTTCCACGGAGGTGGAAGGGATAGTAGCCAACCCGGGAAGAACCAGCAGCAAACCCGGGGAGGGCCGAGCAGACGAAAGAACAGCGCAGGGTCCTGTGTTGCTCCTCCACGAAGAGGGGGAGCGACAGAGAGAGGTGCATGTTCTAAACTTTGTATTAGCACTGTTGTCTATCACATTCTCCACATAATGACGCTGTAGATCCTTGACATTATTATTTACTGATTTCTTTATTTTTAAAATTTTTCTTTATTTTTTAAAAAAGGTTTATTTGTTTGTTTGTTTGAAAGTCAGAGTTACACAGGGAGAGGAGAAGCAGAGAGAGAGAGAGGTATCTTCCATCCTATGGTTCACTCCCCAACTGGCTGCAACTGCCGGAGCTGCACTGATCTGAAGCCAGGAGCCAGGAGCTTCTTCCAGGTCTCCCATGTGGGTGCAGGAGCCCGAGCACTTGGGCCATCTTCTACTGCTTTCCCAGGCCACAGCAGAGAGCTGGATCAGAAGTGGAGTAGCCGAGGCCGGCGCCGCGGCTCACTAGGCTAATCCTCCACCTAACGGCGCCGGCACACCGGGTTCTAGTCCCGGTCGGGGCACCGGATTCTGTCCTGGTTGCCCCTCTTCCAGGCCAGCTCTCTGCTGTGGCCAGGGAGTGCAGTGGAGGATGGCCCAGGTGCTTGGGCCCTGCATCCCATGGGAGATCAGGAAAAGCACCTGGCTCCTGGCTCCTGCCATCGGATCAGCGCGGTGCGCCGGCTGCAGCGCGCCGGCCGCGGCGGCCATTGGAGGGTGAACCAACGGCAAAGGAAGACCTTTCTCTCTGTCTCTCTCTCTCACTGTCCACTCTGCCTGTCAAAAAAAAAAAAAAAAAAAAAAAGAAGTGGAGTAGCCGGGTCTCAAACCGGCACCCATATAGGATGCCAGCGTTTCAGGCCAGGGCATTAACCCACTGTGCCACAGTGCCGGCCCCAATTTACTGATTTATTTCCATCTTTATTTGCAAGGGAGAGAGAGAAATTGAGAGAGATCTTCCATCCACTGAGTCACTCTCCAAATACCTGTAACAGCCGGAGCTGGATGAAGCCCAAGCCTGAAACCTCCTGCTGGTTTCCTTCATGGGATGACAGGGACCCAAGTCCTTGAGTCACCAGGCCACAGTCACCTGGCCGTAGTCCAGGAAGTGCATTAGCAGGAAGCTGTATTGAAAGTAGAGTAGCCGGGACTCAGGCAGTGAGATGTGCATTGAGGGTGTCCCAAGCAGGGACTTAACTGCTGTACTGATACCCACCCCGATCCTTGACATTGAGAGATATTTATAAAATTAAAAAGTCAGTTTATGTATTGGATTTAATGAATTTTTCCTTATAATGAAGCTAATGCATGTTAAATATAAAATAATTAGGAAATAGAGAAAAATCAGAATGGGAAATGTTATCATTTATAATCTCAAAATAAGCACTGTTTACTATTTGATGTCAGGGCCAGCACCATGGCTCGGCAGGCAGCATCCCATGTGGGTGCCGGTTTGAGTCCTGGATGCTCCACTTCTGATCCAGCTCCCTACTAATGTGCCTGGGAAAGCCGTGGAAGATGGCCAAGTGCTTGGGACTCTGTCATCCACATGTGAGACTCAGATGAAGCTCCTGGCTCCTGGCTTCAGCCTGGCCCAGACCCTGCCATTGCAGCTACCAGCAGATGGAAGATCTCTCTCTCTTTCTCTTTCTCTCTCTCCTTCTATCTCTCCCTATAACTTAGCCTTTCAAATAAATAAATAAATCTTTTTTAAAAAATTTGATGACTACCCCTTCTTTTTTTTTAAATATATGTGAACGTATATTGTGGCATTATGTATTTGTATCCAGCATTTTTAAGAAAATTTATTTGAAAGGCAAAGTGACAAGGAGAGGGAAAGAAACAGAGAGAATCTATCTACTGCAACAGCCAGTTCTGGGCCAGTGCAAAGTCAGGAGCTGTGTCATCCTGTCAGTGGCAGGAGCCCAAGCACTCGGGCCGTCATCCATTGCTTTCCCAGGAGCGTTAGCAGGAAGCTGGGTCAGAAGTGAAGCAACCCGGAGCTGAATCAGCCCTCTGATAAGGGATGCTGACACCACAAGCAAAGGCTCAGCTCACCCAAATGCCAGCCCTAATTTTTTTTTCTACTTAAAATCACACCATGAACATTTTTATTTTTTTATTTTTATTTTTGACAGGCAGAGTGGATAGTGAGAGAGAGAGACAGAGAGAAAGGTCTTCCTTTTGCCGTTGGTTCACCACCCCCCCCGCCAATGGCCGCCGCAGCCGGCGCGCTGTTCCGATGGCAGGAGCCAGGTGCTTCTCCTGGTCTCCCATGGGGTGCAGGGCCCAAGCACTTGGGCCATCCTCCACTGCCTTCCCGGGCCACAGCAGAGAGCTGGCCTGGAAGAGGGGCAACCAGGACAGAATCCGGCGCCCCGACCGGGACTAGTGAGCCGCGGCGCCGGCCACACCATGAACTTTTAAAGTGAATTGAAGTATTCTTGGGACTGGCATTGTGCTACAGTGGGTTAAGCCTTTACCTGCGCCACCGGCTGTATTTTAAAAGGTCCCACTGACGAGGCAACTTGTGATGTAGCTGTTAAAGTTTTCATGCCATCTGCTGTTGAGAATCTATGCGGCCGGCACCATGGCTCACTTGGCTAATCCTCCCCCTGTGGTGCTGCCACCCCGGGTTCTAGTCCCGGTTGGGGCACCATGTTCTAGTCCCAGTTGCTCCTCTTCCAGCTCCCTGCACCCGCATGGGAGACCGGGAGGAAGCCCCCGGCTTTGGATCTGCGCAGCACCGGCTGTAGCAGCCATTAGGGGAGTGAACCAACAGAAGGAAGACCTTTCTCTCTGTCTCTCTCTCACTGTCTATAACTCTACCTGTCAAATAGAAAAAGAAAAAGAAAACCTATGCACAAAAGAATGTCCAGTTTCCTTGGCAACGCAAAGGCCTTATTTCCAGTTCATGTCACTCTACGTACTTTGTCACGTTGGATCCCCAAGTTTCACTTATGATAAAGCACCAATTACTAAGGCCATCGCCTTCTGGAAACCAGAGGCAGGCGGCGACATCATTGCAGCTCCCTGTTTTCTGGGGTGATGGGGCACACGGCCCTGGGTAGGACTGGCTTCCCTTGGGAGAGATGGGCAGACTCTCTCAGCCAAACATCGTTATTTTCAACTTTTGCAGTGGGACAGGGTTTTTCGTGGGTCTCTAGTTATGTAACTTATTGCAGCGTCTTTGGCACTTGTAGTCTGATCCTTTGAACCTGGGCACAGGGGACCCCTTCTGTGAGCAGGGTGACCAGTGAGTGGCCAGGCAGTGTAGACAGAGCCATCGCAGTGGTATAGCGCTGTGTGCGGTGCCCCTTTCTGCGCACCATTTGGGGGCCTCCTTCGCTGAAGTGGTGCACAATGCACTCTGGTTATGAGCACTACTCCACCGAACACACAGAGACATGAACGTCCACTTATTTATTTGCATCCTGGTTCATGAAGACCTCTGCTGAAGTATAAGCGGAAATTAAAAAAAAAGTTTTTTTTTTTTAATGTGTTTGAAAGGCAAATTGAGAGAGAGAGAGAGAGTTAGTTAGTTAGTTAGTTAGTTCTTAATCTACTGGTTCACTCCCAAATGGCTGCAATGGCCAGGACTGTGCCCGGCCAGAGCCAGGAGCTTCCTCTGGGTCTCCCACGTGGGTGCAGGGGCCCAAGCACCTGGGCCATCTTCCACTGCCTTCCCAGGCACCTTAGCAGGGAGCTGGGTCAGAAGTGAAGCAGCTGAGTCTCGAATCGGTGCCCACATGGGATGCCTGTGTTTTTGCAAGTGGCGGTTTTACCGGCTACACCACAATGCCTGTCCCTGCAAGTCTTTTAGGGGAAGAAAGGATCTTCATCCAATGAGAGCAGTGCTTTGCTTTTCCTCTTTTTTTTTTTTTTAAGATTTATTTATTTATTTGACAGAGGTACAGAGAGGCAGAGGCTGAGAGAAGAGAGAGAGAGAGAGAGAGAGAGAGAGGTTGGTCTTCCATATGCTAGTTCACTCCCCCAGGTGATGGCAATGGCCGGAGCTGGGCCGATCTGAAGCCAGGGTCCTGGAGCTTCTTCTGGGTCTTCCATGTGGGTGCAGGGGCCCAAGCACTTGGGCCACCTTCCACTGCTTTCCTAGGCTATGGCAGAGAGCTGGATGGAAAGTGGAGCATCCTGGACAGGAATCAGTGCCCATATGGGATGCTGGCACTGCAGGTGGTGGTTTTACCCACTATGCCACAGCACAGGCCCCAGAGCAGTACTTTGCTAACTTCTTTTTGTTTTGTCTGAAGGCAGAGGAGGGATGACTGCCTTTTCCTGTCCCCTGAGGTTCGATAATTTAAATATGCTAATGAGCAGTGAATTTGGGTGATGGAGGGAAGGTTGGCTTAAAAGAGCTATTTGATCTGCCTGGTAATCTGAATACTCGTTGTCTTTGAAGCAGCACTCATAGTTTGGAAGCATGCTAACAACTCACCAGTCTAAAACCCAGCTGAGACAGGAACTGACTTCTTACATCTGGGAGGTGAAAGGGGAGACTGTCCTCATGCCCCTTTCCATGTATTTCTAACCATCCTGGTTGTCCAGTTTCCTAACTCCTGCAGGTTACAAGTGACCTATCAGAGAGGGAAGAGGGGCCTCTCCTGGGCAGGCATGCTGAATTCAGTAGGAAGTGACAAGGGACAGCCAGATGGTGACGGAGGAGACATCACCAAAAGCAGATCAAAAATCTCCAGTTGGAATTTACTCTGGAGTCCTAGTGAATGTTAGCAAATAGCTGTCACACACCCCAAACACTATCTTTTAAAAATTAGGTAATTAATTAATTAACTAATTTGAAAGGCAAAGAGATCTTCCAGCTACTGTTTCACTCCTCAAATGCCTACAACAGGCAGGGCTGGGCCAGGCCAAAGCAGGAACCCAAAACCCAATCTGGTCTCTGACGTGGGGGGCAGAGGCCCAGGTACTTGAGCCATCCCTTGCTGCCTCCCAGGGTCTGCAGTAGCAGGAAGCCGGACTTGGGAGTGAACCCAGGCACTCTGATATGGGATGTGGGTGTCCCGAGCCGTGACTTAACCACCACACCGAACACCCGCTCCAAAGGTGAACAGCGTCTTGAGGATGTGACCCTGATGTGACCATCTTGTGGCCCAGTAGAAATGTTACTTAGAGGCCGGCGCCGCGGCTCACTAGGCTAATCCTCCGCCTAGCGGAGCCGGCACACCGGGTTCTAGTCCCGGTCGGGGCGCCGGATTCTGTCCCGGTTGCCCCTCTTCCAAGCCAGCCCTCTGCTGTGGCCAGGGAGTGCAGTGGAGGATGGCCCAGGTGCTTGGGCCCTGCACCCCATGGGAGACCAGGAAAAGCACCTGGCTCCTGGCTCCTGCCATCGGATCAGCGCGGTGCGCCGGCCGCAGCGCGCCGGCCGCGGCGGCCATTGGAGGGTGAACCAACGGCAAAGGAAGACCTTTCTCTCTGTCTCTCTCTCTCTCACTGTCCACTCTGCCTGTCAAAAATAAAAAAAAAAAAAAAAAAGAAATGTTACTTAGAAAATGTCATCGTTGTGTGACAATCTCGTATGATAATGGAAGTTTATGATCGCGTCATTTTGTTTACATATTAACTTTCTGATTTTCAGAAGAGGGAAAATGCAAGGTATTGCGTAATACATCGTATTTAAAAATTTTAACTTTAAATGGTTCACATTTAAAGGGAAACTCCCTTAACCACCAGAAGTAATGCATTCCTTAAGTCAGCTCGGTAGCCAGGGTGATAATGTATTCAGGATAACAGAAGTTGTAATGAGGTGTTCTCGGTAGCCCATGAACCCTTGACTGAGAGAGAGTCTAAGTTGGCTGCATTACTTGGGAGGTTTTGAAGTTCCAGACATCATGCCACCTGCACCCAGCCTCCTGCTGCACCTGCCACTGCAGGGCAAACTCCTGCTGCAGCCCCCAACTCCTTCCAGCTCACTCCTGCCCCTCCCAGAGAGTCCCCGTCTGCCCACTCTGCAGAGTGTTTGCTCAGAGCATGTCAGTTCCCTGTGCTGGCGCCAGAAGAGAGGAACCAACAGCCAGGACAGGTGCCGCTGAGGCCGTGGATGGCTCATTCTAAGCCAGGCCGCAGCCACAGCACGTCTCCCTGCCTTTTGTGCCCTGGAAGAAACTTGGTCTGTCTTCAGCGATAGCACTTCCTTTAAAAGACTGGTTCTGCCAGTTCCTGGGCTCCGATGACGACAGCCGACAGCGGGGCATCCATGAATGTATTCTCTGTTGTTGCTTCCATCCTCTCCTGCAGCCTCCCTCACTCCCTTCCTGTATTAGTCAGTCAGAGCTGCTGTGACAAACACCCCAGGCTGGGCGGCTTCAACAAAGGGTTTATTTTCTCACCGTTCTGGGGACCGGAAGTCTCAGACCAAAGTGTTGGTGGAGTTAGTTTCCCCCAAGGCCTGTCACCGTGTTTTCTGTTGTTGCAACGGAGCATCACCGATGAGGTACTTCAGTGCAAAAGAGAGACTTATAGCTCACCATCCCGGAAGTCTGAGCGTGGTGCAGACATCTGTGTAGCATCTGGTGAGGGCCTCCTGGCTGGCACGAGGCAGACAGCGCAGGGCGAGATGCAGCAAGGGTGCTAGCCCAGAGTGCGGTCACATTCCCCGCCCCCCAGCCACCATCTATCCTACTTCTCCCCCAGGGCCCGGCCCCCAGCACCATCGACAGATGGCTTTAGGATTTGGTGTCGGCTGGAGGTTTTGGAGGGACAGAACCCCGGACCGCAGCAGCTTTTCTCCTTGGGTTGCAGCTGTCCACGCTCCCCCGTGTCTCCTCGTCCTTCTTCTGTGTGTGTTTGTGTCCTGATAGCTCCTTCTGATAAGGGCCCCCGGCTGATTGGACAAGTCCATGACTTTGTTTTACTGTAATCATGCTTTTCAAGCCCTTTCTCCACATACTTGCATAGCCGCATTCTGATGCACTGGCAGTGGGGTGGGGGTGGGCCTTCAACATAAGGACTGGGGGGGGGGCTACAGTTTGGCTCCTCCATGCCTCCTGTGGAGTTAGCATCATCTGTTTACACCTGCCTTGTCTCATCCTCCTTTTTTTTTTTTTTTTCATTTTATCTGAAAGAGAAGGAGAGAGTCTTCCATCTACTGGTCAGCTCCTCAGATGTCCACAGTAGACAGTGCTCGGCCAAGAGCTTGGAATTCAGCCCAGGTGGTCTCTGTGAGTGGCAGGGAACCAATTACTTGAGCCTTCCCCCATGCCTCCCCGGGTGCCCTTTAGCAGGAAGTTGGAACTGGGCGCGGAGCTGGGACTTGAAGCTGGGCACTCAGATATGGGATGCTGGCCTCCCAAGCAGCATCTTAACCCTTGCACCCAGCACCCACCCCTTCGCCTGTTCAGTGCGCTCTGCTCATCCCCTTCCTCATTTCTGGGGGCAGGACGCGTGCCTTATCCCTGCCTCATGTGTGTTCCTCTTCTTCAGCCCAGGATTAGGATTTCTGCCATGTCTCGGGAGGGTCACTGGGCTCTCCCCGCAAGGGCTCCTGAGGCCCCTGTCCCTGTGTCTCTGGCTCCCTGCCCCTCCTCTCCCAGCCTTGGAGCCTGCCCCAGGTCCCCTCGGCCACTCCTGGCTCTCATCACGTCAGCCTGCTTCGGGCATTGTTCTCCTCTCCATTCGCACCTGCCCAGGCCCACGCCAGCACCGGGCATGCCTTCTGGGTTGGATTCCCTTTGTGCCTGCTTTGCTCATTTCGGTCTCCAGCTCTCAGTCACCCCCACTGCGAGCTTCCCTCCTGTGCTATTCCTCGGCTTTGGAAGGAGGCTGAAGCAGAGCAGAAGTTGCCTCCCAAGGTTCCCGCTTGCGCTCCCCTCGGGCCTCCCCCGGGCCTCCCCCCTTGCCGGCCTGCCCTGGTGCTTTACGTAGTCAAGGCCATCAGATACCAACGCCCACAACTTGCCTTTTTCCCACTGAAGTTTTGCAGGATGTTGCTTCTGCCCTGGTTCCCTTCCCTCCCTCAGGACCCGACTGATCCCCCTTCTCCCCCAAAAGCCATCTCACTGCTCTGCCATGGGCACACACACGCCTGCCTTCCAGAGCTGTTTTCTACTTTGTATACCTGCGCTCGCTGCCTCTCTGGATCCACATTCCTTTCCTTTGACATAAATTGTCTGGGTGGCTTCCCCATTCTAAAACCCCTTCCCTGGGTGCTGATACTTGGAGAGAGACTCTCCAGGGCTCTGTGTAGCAGCAGTTCTGCTGTGTGGGGCCAGAGAGCTCTTGGCTGTGGGGCCCTTGCACATCGGAGAGCGTTAGGCGGCATCCCGGCCTCGGTGCACTGGATACCAGTAGCACCTTTGATCTAATTTACGACAGCCAGAAATGTCTCCAGCGGGTCCTGAACATCCCCTGGGGCTCAGAATGGCCTGAGAACCCCTGGTGTAGATTCTGCTAAAGGCCACTTCCAATGTCACTTCGTGAAATACGGGCAAATCCACCAAATACCCAGCTACAGCTTCAGAATTTCTTCTGCAAGTATTGTTGATTACTATTCAATATGTATACATTTGCTATATTTATCTTCTTTTTTATCCTGCACGAATTCCATAATCCTATTTATTCTGTGAGAATTAGTCCCTAATACTTAGAGGTTTGTACTTAATGTTTGTGTGAATGAGGGATCACCATAAAACAAATTGACAATTCTTAAAAATGTGTATTTCCTTACCTTTCCACTCCAAGCTTTCGCTAAATAACTGCAGATTAAAATGGTCCTGCTACAAAATCCAGTCTAGAGCATTTGACCGAGACTCGTTAAGATAATTAAGTAGGCCTTTCTAAAATCTCTAGGCTGTTTCTCGATGGACTCACAGCAGCAGTAAGAAAATGCAGGCTCTGGGATCAGAGTGCTGCTTTGCATCGCAGGTTCCGTGACTCGCAGGCTGTGTGATGTTGGCAGTCGAGTGAGCTCTCCGCCTCAGCTCCACTGGCTGCAGAATGGGGTCAGTCACAGCCCCTGGCCTGAGATGAGGCCCGCGGACCCCGCGCCTGCCCTTGTGTGGCACCTGCCTTCTCAGCTGAGCACTTGAGCACTTCCCATCCTCTCCCGCCAGCCCTCTTTAACCGCTTGCTCCCTGGCCACCTTCCCACGCCTGCACCAGCTGGCTTTCCCCGCTCTTGTCTTCGTGCCTCTCCGCGTTACCACCACTGCCTGCCTTCCGGCTTGGGAGCCTCCACTGCTTGGCCCTTCTGCTTCTTCAGAGGAACTAGAGAGCCAGCGCCTGTCCCTCCCTCCTCTTTACCCACTGAAGGGCAGGCATTGCCCTAGGCTCAGCCTCCGGCCTCTCATTGTCCATTGTCCTGCCCCAAGACGTTTCTCCAGGTTTTCCTGAGTCCAGCCTCCTCTGCCACATCCCTGCCTGCTGGGGACAGGAGCCCCCACCCAGCCACTCACCCAAGCCCCAGATCGGGGATCACCCTTCATCAAGCCTCCATCTTCCCGCTCCACAACAAAGCTCCGTGGATCCTCCTGCCTCTGTTCCTGGCTGCCTGTCCACTCACACACACAGCAGGTGCCACACCCTCAGGTCCACGCTACAGAGGAAATGTTCCCCTTTCTCCTCTATTCAGTTGCTCAAGCTCTGTCTCCAGTCAACGTATTCCTCTCCACCTGTCCGGCCAGTGACTTCCCAGGTCTTCATTCTCACTGAGATGAACCTCTCTGTTAATTCCTACCTAGCCTTGCGGGCCATCCTGGCTGCCCTCCTCCGTGAGCCCTGCGGTGGCCTCACCATTGGATCAACTCCAAGCCAGCTGCGAGGGGCACAGAGCGCCTGGTGGCCTGGCCCCCCGCTATTGCTCCAGCCCCATCTCTTGCTGCCTCCCCTCCTCCCTCCTCTGCAGCAGCTGCAGAGGGAGGTATTTGCAGTTCAGGAAACTGACCTTGTGCTGGTAGCTCCCTGCCCCCTCGGTCTGCAGCCTTCCCTCTCCTCTCCGCCCGCCCCCGGGGACACCGACGCATCTGTGTCACCTCATCCAGGCAGCCTTCTCGGACCTCCACATCTTTGTCTTTGGGATCCTCTTGCACCACAGAGCCCTTTTTCTTCTATCTCGAGGCTCAATGTCACCTACTGTCACCCTTCCATCCAAAATGGGTTCTCACCTCTGCCTCATTTAAAAAAAAATTATTTTCACCTATTTGAAGGACAGAGTGAGTGAGAGCGAGATCTTCCATCCACTGGTTCACTCCCTGGATGGCTACAACAGGCAGGGCTGGGCCAGGCCAACTCCAAGAGCCTAGAACTCAATCTGGGTCTCCCATGTGGGTGGCAGTGGCAGGGGCTCAAGGACTTGGGCCGCCTTCGCTGCTTTCCCCAGGCCACGAGCAAGGAGCTGCCTCTGATGTCAAGCAGTCGGGACATGAACTGGTGCCCATACGTGATGCCGCTGCCTTAGGAGGTGGCCTTACCTGCTATGCTACAACGCTGACCCCCAGTAGATTTTCTGAAAGTGAATTTATTGTTATGAAACCTTGCCACAGTCAATTTCAGAACATTTTTATCACTCACTCCCAAAAAAGAAACCCCTTATCAGGTTAGCAGTTGACTCCCCCCCCCCCCCCCCCCCGCCCCGCAATCCTCAGCCCTAGGCAGCCATTAATCTACTTTGTGTCACTCTAGATTTGCCTCCTCTGGATATTGGACGTAGATGGAATCATACATTATTGGCCCTTCTGGGCCTGGCGCATTTCATGAGTATGTTTTCAGGGTTCTCCATCTGTCAGTAACATATCAGTACTTCATTCCTTTTTATGGCTGAATATTAGCCCATGTGGGGATGTACCGCCTTCTGTTGAGTCATTCATGTGTGGATCTTTGGATTATGTTCACCTCTTAGCTTCCAGTGAATAGTGCTGTTATGAACACGTTCTGTGTGACCATCCGTTGTGCTTCCTTGTCTGTGTACCTAGGATTGGAGCTGCTGGGCTGTGCGATAACTCTGTATTCGACATTTTGAGGACTCGACAAGCTGTTTTTGAAGGTGGCACCATTAGTTGTAGAAGAGGGTTCCAATTTCTCCATGTCCTCTCATATCTGTCCTTTGGATTATAGCCACCTGCGTGGGTTTGAAGTGGCACCTCATTGTGGTTTTGGGAGCACAACTGTTTTTACTTTTTGGATGTTCAATAAATATTTGTTGGATGAATGCTGTTTATATGAAATGTGAACAAACAAGCCCTTGAGCAGGTGTTTTGACTTCCAGGTCTACCAGTTAGCTAGAAATGAGGAATATGGAACCCAGGTTCATTAGAATCCAATGTTTTTTTTAAAAAAAATTCATTTATTTATTTATTTGAAAGGCAGAGTTACAGACAGGGAGAGACAGAGATCTTCCATCTGCTGGTTCACTCCTCAAATGGCTGCAACAGCTGGTGTTGGGCTAGGCCAAAGCCAGGAGCTTGGAACTCCATCAGGGTCTCCCACAAGGGTGCAGGGGCCCAAGCACTTGGTCCATCTTCTGCTCCTCTCCCAGGCGCATTAGCAGGGAGCTGGATTGGAAGTGGAGCAGCCTTCGAGACAGGCGGTGGCCCAATCTGATGTGCCACAATGCCAGTCCCAGGATCCAATTTTTAAATAAGACTGTTTTTCTCTCTTTGTATAGTTGCCAGTGCAATCTAGATGGCATTATAAAGGTGACAATTTGTTACAAAAATTTTTGTAGCTTTGGAGGTTTTAGGATAGTGCAAGGAATAAGCTAAATTTCAAGTAAAATCCCAATTTTGATTATGTTTCGCCTCAAGAGCTGGCACTGAGTGGGAGCTCAGGGCAGGCTGGTTCCTGAATCAGAGGCAGGCAGGTAAATAAAGCAGTAGCACCCCTGCCCCCAGCAAGGCCGTCCTCTGCTCTCTCCCTGGCACCCAGGAAGCTTAGCCACCAGTGCTGTGGGGCCTCTGTGGACCACTGTCCCTGCGCACAGATCTGCCTGCAAAAAAAAAAAGATTTTTATTTGGGGGCAGGGAGACCCATGGGGTGGGGGTGGGGTTTGGAAAAATGCAACTGCTAAGCTATCCCTGGACAGTTTTCCTCGGTAAACAGTGGACCCTGGGAAACGTAACAGGTTCTGAAAACTTCGTTTTGATGACTGGAGTCAGAGAAAGAGCCAGCTGAGTCAGCTCCCTCTCGGGCACCGGTGCAGACCGCTTATCTTGCGGGTGAGGGAAGGGTCCAACTGCTTTTCCTCAGTTCTAGAGAGTTCTTTCTTGGCCAGGACCTGTCTAGGCAGTGCATCGTTGGATGGCCACTTCCACCTGCAGTGGAGATGGGAGTGGGCCTCTGGCCATGCAGGGTGCCCACAACCCCTATCAGAGTGGCTGGGTTCCCGGTCTACCCTGGGAGACCACAGGTGATGGCTCAAGTAGTTGGGCTTCTGCCACCCCATGGGAGACCTGGATTGAGTCCCTGGCTCCTGACTCTGGCCAGACACTGCCCGGACTGTTGTGGCATTTTGGGGAGTGGTCTAGGCGATAAAAATACCAGTAAATAACCACGAAAGGCGCATCATGGGGCTCACAACTTCACGGTGTCCGAGGGTTCCTGGAGCCGGCAGGGTGCTGCCGAGGTCAAGGGTCAAGTAAATGGACAGAAGCCAGTGTCCCGGGCGGGTAACATCATCCCGCCCGGCCCAGTCTCAGACGCGTCATCCCAAGGCCTCCGCGTTTAGAAGTCGGGGTGTGTGTGTGGTGTTTGCTTGCGACTGCCACAAGCATCCTTATCTCTCAGGGGATGTTTCCACGGGCTGGGAACAGGAAAAGCACCGGCAGCTGGAGACATGTTCGCCGCGGTGTGGAGGAAGCGCGGCCCAGGCCGCCGGGCGCGGAGACCCCTCGGCCCGGGGCCGCCCGGGCGCCGCGCCGCGGCGGGGGGCTGCGGGGCGGCTCGGAGCGCGCGGCAGGAGGCCGCTGAGTGGGGCCGACCCTGCGTGCGGCGCCCCTGGTGCCTAGCAGGCGGCGTGGATGACACAGCATCAGCCGCGCCGTGGCGGGGTGGGGACGCAGGGCCGGGGGGCGCCCCCGCCACCCCAGGCCCGCGGCGGGCAAGCCAGCCGTCGCGGAAGCATCGTGTGCCGGGCGCGCGTGGGGGGCGTCCACAGTGGTGCGGCTGCTGGACGGAGAGCGCGCGCGGGGCTTCGGCCCCGGGAGGGGAAGGGCGGCGCCGGGCGAGAGGAGCAGCCCCGAGATGGGGGCGGGGTGGGGCGGCCGCCGCTGGATCCGCGGCCCCATCCTCTACGCGCCCCACCTGGACGCGGCGCGAGGACCGCGTGGAGAGGGCAGCGGCGCACCCCTCCTTCCCGGACGCCGCGGAGGCCTGGGACCCCTGCCCGCGCCGAGTCGGCCCGCACACGCCCCCCACCCCACCCCCACTCGCACCCCCGGCCCCCACGCCCCGCATCGCCGCCTCGCCCCGTCCACCTCCCTTGCAAGAGGGAAACAAACCGTGGAGCGAAGTGATGGGGAGCTGGGGGCGGGGAAGCCGCTCGCCGCGAGGGGGCTGCGGCGGAGGGGCGGGGGGCGGAGGAGAAGGTGGCCGGAGGGCGAGCGGCGGGGCCGATGGCGATTGCGCTCAGCTGCGGCCGCCCGGACCCTTGCCCTGGCCCCGGGCGCCTCCCGAGGGCGCGGGGCAGACCTGGGGCTGCGCTGTGGCGGGGGGTGCGCGCGCGTGTGCGGGTGTGCGAGTCTGTGGCGGGGGGCGCGCCCCGCCGCCGCCGGTCCCGGGGCCCCGGCTGCGGGCACCCCGCTCCCTGCGGGGCGGGGGCGGCGCTGGGGGCCGGCGGGTACCGCGGTCCTCCCGCCCGCCCCGCCGCGCCGCCGCCGCTCAGTAACACGTCCCCAGGAGACTCGCAGGAGCAACACGTGATGTGTCTACTTATCAGGGCGAGAGGGGGAGAGCGAGCCTCGGAGCGTGCGGGCGAGGAAGCGGGGCGGGGGGCCGGGGCGGGGGCCGGGACGACGGCTGGGGCGCGGGGGTCGCCAGCTCCTCGCCCACCGCCCTCCCTGCGGGAGAGGAGGAGGAGGAGGGGAAGTGACTGCGGAGTTGATGAACTTTGCACATCCAGAAACGCCATTTTGATTCCTTTTCCGGAACAAGTTTGCATCTCTCGTCGTCCTCTGCCCCCCCATCACCCCGCCCCCGAAGCCCCACCGGTCCCCACCGCACCATGCCTGGGGAGCCCAGCGCCCAGCGCGGCCGTAAGTACGCGCCCCGGGGGTTTCGGCTTGCGGGACTCGGGGGGTGGCAGCGAGCGAGATGTCTGGGCCACAGCCGGAGCGACTTTTTTTTTTTTTTTTTAAAGAACTTTTTGGGGATGGGGAGGGCGACGTCTGCAGAGCGCTGTAGTTTTGGGAACTCGGCGCGTCCCCGGAGCGGAGGACCCGCGCGCCCCACGCCGCACCCCGGGCCGGCTGGTGATGAGCGGGGCAGCCCTCTCCCCTCGGGCTGCGCGCCGGCTGCTGCTGCGGCTGCTGCTCCTCCTCTTCGTCCTCCTCCTCCTCCTCCTCCCCTTCCTCCGCTCCTTTCCCCTGGCCGAGCCGCCGGCTCTGCCAACCAGCTCCCAGCGCGAGCCGCCGCAGCGCCCCGCCAGCGGGACCTGATGCGCATCCATATTAGCCGTCCGAGCGCAGGAATCCGGCCCGACCCGCGCCGCCGAGTTTATTTTTAACCAGCACCGCCGGGGACTCGGATGGTGCGCGCACCGCGGGCCAGAAACATCTTCCCAGCGCGGCTCTCCATCTTCCGCCCTCGCTTCCCCCCCCCATGTGGGAGGGGAAACTTTTCTCCTACATACTTTCGAGTGCCTCTCGGGGCCGGGAAGCGCGGGGATGACGGCGCCCGCCCGCTCGCCGCCGCCGCAAGGTACCCGGGGGGTGCCCGCCGTGGGGGGCGCAAGAGCGCGGGGGTGCCCGCGCGGGGCCGCTCGCTCGGTGGGAGCATCCGCCGCGCCCCTGCGCGCTGCGGACTTTGATCCTCCCGGGCGGACGGCGCCGGCCCGGAGGGGGCCGCGCGGCAGCCCCGGCGGTGGGGGTCACGCCGCCCCGCGCGCCCGGGCCGGGGACCCCGAGGGGGCCGGGCGCGTATTGTTCCCCGGCCCTTCCGCCGGCGGGGTCGGTGTGGTGGGGGGCGCCTGCATCGCGGGGTGGGGGTGGGGGGCGCCTGGGCGGCCGGCGCCGTGACGAGCACAGGAAGGAGGCCGGGAGCATCCGAGGCGGGGCCGGCCGCCGGGGCCCGCTCCGCCGCCCAGCTGTGGAGCGCGCTCGGAAAAACTTTTGTCCGCCGCCCGCTGGACCAATTTTTTTTTTTTTTCTTCTTTCGCGAGTTCTGGGGCTTCCCTCCCCTCCTCCCATCCCCGGGTCCCCAGCGAGGGCGGGGTGGGGGCTGGCGAGAGCGGGCCCGGTGCCCCCCACCCCCGCCGCCCCGCGCGGGCCCGGCCCCCCGCGCCCCCTCCCCGCTCGCGGTCTCTTAGGAAACTGCGAACTTAATGGTTGCTAAGGAGCAGGGGAGGTCCTTCCCGTCGCCGGCCCCCTCCCCGGGACGCGGCGACTTTGGCGCACGGGGCCAGGGGCGCGCGTCGAGGATGGCACCGGCTGCCCCCGGGCGCGCGTGCATGCGTGCGCGCGGGGCACCCCCGCGGGAGCGCGGCTTGACAGGCGCGGCGTGGCGGCCCCGCGGGCCCCCGTCGGCCGGTGCATCGGTGATGGGTTATAAAAGAGGAGGAGAGCGTTTCTCCTGGCTCAGCACATTTGCCCTCCCTCGCTGGTCAGGAGATAGAACGTGAGCCCAGATCCGGACGAGCAGTTCGCATTCCATTACGAAATTCTACACGGCTCCGGAGCCAGCCGCCGCCGCCGCGGCTCACGGTCGGGGCACCCCGAGGGCTCCGTCTTCCTCCTCGTGCGGGGGATGCTGCTGCGAGCCAGCCGGCCGAGGCCGCAGACGCGGTAGTGCCGGGGCTGGGACGCCGCCGGTCCCACCCTCGTTGTTTTCCAAGTGCCTGGACGGGAACTCGGCGCTCGCCGAGGTCTGCCTGTTGCATGCGGATGCTGCGAGTGGCGAGCGGCCGCCGCCTCGGGAGACTTCACTTTTTTCCTTTATTTTTATTTATTTATTTATTTATTTTGCAGAAGCTGCGTTGCTAATGTGCGTGCATCCTTGTTATTTTTTTTTTTTTTAGATTTTTTTTTTCCTCGTACGGATGTAGCTGTCGGTGTGTGTGTGTGAGTGTGCAGGTTTTTTTCTGAGATAACTTTAGTTGAAGTGGAAGGTGTAGGAAAACAACCGGGAAGAAAAGAATTTCCTTTTCCCCCTCCTCCACACCCGGGTAAAGCATCCTCTAGGTCTGCTGGTTTTGGGAGTAGGCAGGTACGGTTTCTAAGGCGAAGCTTAACCCGGAAGTCTGAGCTGGAGGCAGAAGTCTTGGCTGAAGTACCTCCTTATGTGTGCCTTTGCTTCCTTCTTTCTTTTCTTTTTTTATTTTATTTTTTTACACTTAGTTCTGTACTTTCAGGAATCCACAGAACCCTGGAAGGGATGGGTTGGGAGTGCTCCCCAAGTAACGTATGCAAAAGTGGACCCCTGATTTCAGCTTTTTGTTTTTTTTTTTACCTCTGCCCTTTGGAGAGAGCCTTCTGGGTACCCGCTGATGGGTCCTGCTTTGATGTGCTTTTGAGCTTTGGTTACACTGATGAATTAAACATTTGAATGGCTTTAATCAAGTTTTAAATGTGTGAAAAAATACCACCACCATCCCCCCCCCCCTTTTACAAAAGAAAGGGAGAGAGAAGCTCTTTGATTTAGGTATTTGTTTAGCTTGTGCTCCATTTTAGGTTAATGAACTTGCGCCGTCTTATCATTCTTAAAGTTACCGCTCGACCGGTTGTATTTTAGGATGTTTTTAAAGAGGATTGGCCGGATATGCGATACTCTTATGAAATGCTGCTGATAACTCTCGGTTCTGGGGAGTGTCTTTCCCTGGGCTTTCCTAGTCGCCACTGCATTTGGCATCAGAAAATCAGACTCTGGACCCGGGTGCCAGACCCGTGTTTGTTGTGTGAGGAGGAGCCTGGGTCTGGCTCTGTGGTACAGGTGGCCCATCCGTTCCTAACTCTTTGCATCACCCAGCAAGTGACCTTTTGATCCAAGGGTCTCTCCTCTTCCATTGCTGCAGAGTCCCAGGCCTCATTTGCATCCAGCACAGGTATGGGGGAGCTGGGGTGGGGGTGGGGGGGAGAAGCCTACCTCTATAGTCCCACATCTGATCAGCAGCTGTTTCCTGGTTCTCTGCTGTACCCGGGGCACCAGCCTGCCCACGTGTTTTCTTGCTGGCTTTCACTTTTACTCTTCAACTGGGAGGCAGTATGTGGGTCCACTTCCTAGGTCAGTTTGAAAGTCTTTGCTTGCTGCCCTAGTCTCACTTGGTAACATCAGTCCCTTCGGCTAAGGAAATTTCCTAGTTAGTCAAGTAAAATTAAAAAAAAAAAAGGCGTACCCTTTCAGAGTTTTGCATGGCATAAAAATGAATACATTTGGCTCCTACAAAAATTGGTTGAAGCATGTTGTCTAGAAACAAGTGAATCCTTTTGGTTTTTCTATTCATTATCCATCTGAAAAGTAGGTGGTGCTTAGAAGGTCATAGGATAAGGGTTGCTAAGCAGCTAAACAGAAGGATGCTAAAATTAACCGGAGCATTTTTGAAAGCGAGTCCACCCCTGTTTTACGTTATTTGCTAGGTTTAATTAATTTCTGAATCCTCTATGCCCTTTGACCTAAGGAGGTAGGTTGGTAGAGTTTGTTTTGCTTTTGTTATTATTTTAAAATAATGTCTCTCTCTCTCTTTTGTAAGGGTCTTTAAATTCAGTACTCTGAGCTGCCCTGTGGTGTCAGGTGGCAGTGTATCTGGGCCGACTTCTTGTCGGTGACCGAGTGTGTACGGTTGATCCTCTCCAGGATACATATGTATAATGTCAGTTTATTTCACATATTAATGAGTTTTTGCTTTTGAAAATTTTACAGGCCCCTCACAGTGATTTGCATTCAAAAGACAGAAGTGCCATGCAGTATCAGCAGAAACGGTGCAGTTTCTCCTGATACAAGGGACTGTGTAGCCTGCTCTGGGTTGGGTCTCCCTGGGACTCCTCCATCACCCCCCTCCCAGTTCGCAGATGCCTTTAAAAAAATAATTGCTTTGGGTTTGGAAGGACTGGCCCACTATTGGACGGCAGAGTGAGCTGTGATGTACATTGTGTTTCTGCTGCAAGTATGTTTAAGTCCGGGAGTTTGTCAGCGAGATGAAATGGCCGGTAGCCGTCATGTCTTGGCTGAAGGCCTCAAGGTGTTTGTGTACCTCTGACCCATCGGAACAGGCAGTGCTGAATTGGATTTTTTTATACCCGAATCTAATAATTTGGACACTGGTAAATGAGTTTTCTCTTAGGTTTAGAAAGTGAGTTTTTTTTAAGTAGAAATAGCCACGGCCGCTGTCTTCAAACAGCAGAGGTCAGGGAGTGATTGCCACGCCCTGGGGGCGGGGGCCCATAAATCAGAGGAAAGGTGTGACACAGCAACCCCGGAGGGAGGCATACGATGTGCTTTCTGAAATGCTTCGCTTACTTTTTAATTTCCCCTCTTCCAGAGAAGGCCGGCTACAGACAGGGAAGCCGTGTGCTGATGTTTTCATTACTGCCGAGGTAGAAGAATGAGGAAGGCGGTGGTGGGGGAGCTTTTCCCGGTGTCGTGGACCTGAGTTCATCTCCGTTTCTCGCCTCACGTTCCTGGAGCGTCCAGCGTGCCCTGGGCTGCAGCCGGGTGCAGCTGGAGGTTGCCCTGGGCCCCGGGTGGCGTGGGTGGGGGGAGGCATCTTGTTTTTGATTTGAGTGCAGGGTGCAGGTTAGCCGCCTCCCCGGCAGTAACGGAGGCAGGCTGTGAATAGGTGCCTCAGACAAAAGCTGGGGCGAGGGTGGGGACTGTTTGTTCAGTGTGATTCTAGCCAGTACTACTGAGAGAACTGGAAAACCTGTGAAGTCCCGGGCCTGGGGGCTGGCTGCTCCTGCCGGGATTCACCTGTGGGCCGCTGCGCCTGGCGGGGAGGAGGGGGAGAATGAAAACCCCCACTGGCTTTGTCAGACAGCCAGACTGGAGAGAAGAAGTCTCCGTGGGGGTAATTAGATAAAGCTTTTAAATGCTCTATTTGCTTTTCCCCTAGCTTGCTTGGATTACATCTCCTTTTGCAGAGATTGTGGGGTAGGATTATTATAAAAACGTGGGGAGGGCAGGATTTTTACAGAAATATTGGAGACATCTGGTAGCTTAATTAGTTAAAAAAATTCCTTGTTCAGGTGTTCCCTTCTTGGACTGAGTTGATTTTACCGTGCTTTTAGGAAGGCCGTTTGGCGTGTTTGTGCTCAGAGCAGCCAGTGGGGGCTGGGTGGGTTTGTTGACCCATTTTACAGCTGCACCCGTGGGCTGGTGAGAAATCAAGCCCGGGACCCAGCATTCCTGACGCTGGCCTGGCTGCACAGAGCAGCTGCCTTTTGGAGTTAGCTTGGCCCAGGGGACTTAGCTGTAAATATATACTGCCTGTTTGTCTCCCTCTGTGTTTGCCCTCGCTTTGCTTGTCAGGCCAGATGCTTCGCACAGCCATGCTGTGGTTCTATTTCAAGGTGTATGGGAATTTTTAAAAGACACGTTTGCTTTTGGCAGCCTTTCTGTGGATGAACGAGACTCTACACACATCTTTTCGGTGGCTTTTTGCTAGCTCGTGGAATTGTTGTAAGCATAAAATAAATGTTCCAGAAAGTCGAAATCTATATATGGAAGAAAGGGGTATATTTTGAGCACAGGAAGGTTTTGTGGGTATCCACTCTGGATTTCCTCTCCAGAACTGTGCACAACTCCATTCCCTTAGGCACAATTTGCCCAGGAGTTTATGTCGAGATTGGGGAAATGCAAGCACTTTTCTTTCTGTTTGGACACCAGCAGACAAACAACTAACAGACTCTTAACGAGGTTCCCGTGGGGATGGGTTTGGAGGGGATAGGCAGGTGGTAACCTTGGGACTCCCTGGCCTCTGCCTGGCGTTTTTGCAACATCTGAAGACATTTTCCAGGGTCTTATTCCGGGCAGCGTTGCTGCTGGCCCTGAGTGGGTGAAAACCAGAGACGCTGCCCCCCTTGCCCCCCATAACCCAGGCCGAGACAGCCTGCTGCAGAAGCCGCGTGGCCGTGGCCCGTCCGTGGCCCAGGTGTGCTGCCTGTGTTGTATGCCTTCTGTTTGGAGACCAGGAGGAGTTCCATAAAGCAAGGGAGCTCTCGTTACATGCCTGATGCCTGTCGGGTCTCCCAGAAAACTTGGGGGACAGGAAAACATTAAGTGGTGTTAACTATCTTTGGAAACTCCTAAAACAAACCGGATTCCGCCAGCCTCCTGCGGCCGCTCCGCTGGTAGCTTCCGTTGCTCCAGAGACCTGCCCTGGTGCTGTCGTCTGCCTGCTCTCCCTCATGTTTTACCTGGACTATCCCCCACCCCCAACTCCCCACCCCCACTTCGTTTGGAACTAGCTGCTACTTGCTTGATGTTTGTCCACTCTCAGTCACCCTCATTCCGTTTTCTCAAGTTTTCTTGCAAACTTCTCACTTGACCGTCAGCCCCATTTTCAGGTCAGAGTTTCTGCTGTCGGTCCCCACCGCACTTGGGCAGGCTGTAAGGGGTTGGCTGGGAAGGTGGGGGGCAGCGGCTGCCATGGCTGCCAGGGATGGGCTGGGAGTCGGAGGGAAGGAGGCGGTGGTTACGCTGATGTCCCTGGCATCCCTGGACCCCAGACCAGAAGAGACACCTGGTGTAGTGACACAGCTTCCACCTTGCTCCTGGTCCTCTTCCTCAGGCACACAGGCAGGAGGCGCCCAGGAGGGCCCTTGGAGTGGGAGAAGGCGGGATGAGATGGAGGCTAAGTTCCGAAAAAGGAGGAGCTGCGTGTGTTGAGCAGACATGTGCCCCCAAAATGGTCTCCCACTTACCATCTAGACGTCTGGGGCTCCTTTTTTTTTTTTTTGACAGGCAGAGTGGACAGTGAGAGAGAAAGATAGAGAGGTCTTCCTTTGCCATTGGTTCACCCTCCAATGGCTGCCGGGGCCGGCGCTCTGCGGCCAGCGCACCGCGCTGATCTGATGGCAGGAGCCAGGTGCTTCTCCTGGTCTCCCATGGGGTGCAGGGCCCAAGCACTTGGGCCATCCTCCACTGCACTCCTGGGCCACAGCAGAGAGCTGGCCTGGAAGAGGGGCAACCGGGACAGAATCCGGCACCCCGACCGGGACTAGAACCCGGTGTGCCGGCGCCGCAAGGTGGAGGATTAGCCTAGTGAGCCGCGGCACGGGCCCTGTGGCTCCTTTTACATGTCCAACCAGAGGACAGACCACAGCAGTGTGCAGACGTCCACTGTCCCAGAGGTGCTCAGTGCAGCCACCTATTTTCTTTTTCCCCTAGGGGTTGGAATCTCTTTAAGAACTGATTGGGTCACCTGGGCCAGTATGGCTGGAGGCAGAGTAGAACAGAACAGGAGCCCTTTTAAAACAAAACGTTTTTGTTTATTTTCGCTTATTTGAAAGGCAGACTTGACAGATCTTCCATCCTCTGGTTCACTCCCCAAAAGGCCAGGAGCGTGGAACTCCTGGGTCTCCTGTTTGGGTGGCAGGGGCTCAGGCACTGCCCCCCAGGGTGCATTAGCAGGAAGCTGGATTAGAAGCGGAGTTCCTGGCCTGGAACCTGTACTCTGATATGAGACGTGGGTGTCTTACCCTACTGCGCCGTGGCAGGCACAGGCCCCCGCAGCCACCTTTGCCGTCCTCACTCGGGAATGAGCCATGCTCCTGTGGGGCGCTTTGCATCCTGGGCCTTCCCACCCTCTCGTCCGACCCACAGGCTGATGCCTCCCGACTCTCCATGCACTGCTTCTCCCAGACTGGGACCATTTGTCACCAGATTACCCTGCGGGCGTTTGTAAAGTCGGCTTCCTCCCTCCTGGAAGGTGGCCTTGTGGGCCGGGATGTGGACACATCCTGGAGTTGTGTCTTTCCTCGGCCGCATGTCCACTTGGCCACCAGAGGCTCAGGGAAGCCTCCCCAGCCTGCTCTGAGAGTGGCCGCCCCTTCCGTGGCTCCTTGCTGAGACCCTGGTGGCACACTTCTCCTGAGCTAATTTTCTGCCACCAGTGTCTCCCGGGCGCGGTTCATCTTACGCTCTCTCTACTGCCAGGGTCCTCGTCCTCAAAAACCAAAGCCGTGCATGTTACTGGCCTTTGTAAAGACATCTCTTGGCCCCCTTTGTGGGAAGAAGTCCAAGCTCCTTTGCTTGGTGTACAGGGACTGTGGTCCCAGCTCTTGCCCCCTTTCACTCTGCTGCATCCCCACCCCCCACCCCCTCCCCCAGCAAAGGATGTTTCTCTCTCTGCTTGCAGGGCCCTGCGAGGTGGGGAGCAGGTCCTGCTCCGGCAGGCCCCTCTGCTAACAGATTCTCGCCCCCTGCACCTGGCACAAATGCTGTGTGGCTGGTGCGGACTCCATAATGTGTGTTGGTTTCTAATACAAAAGCTGAGCGTTTTTGGAGAAGAGCCACGTGTGATTTGGATGCTAAGGCCTAAAGTAGGAAAATTCAGCAAAGGGAGCTAACGTGTCCAGCACGCTCAACGTGGAGATGTTGGGTGCAGTGTGCTCACCAGTGGGAGACTTTTGCATTACAGACATTCTAACGTAAAAGTTGGCTCAGCTTAATTTGAAGAGAGGGGGAGAAAAGTCTTTGTTAATGCCTGGTTGCGCTCAAAGCTGTCACACTGGGCCTTTGCTAATTATCACCACTTTTCATGGCTCTTGGTTTGAAGTTTACATTAAATAGGAGAGATGGGCACGCAGATCAAAGACCAGAATCATTTCGGAGCTCCAATGTGTGGGCCCATTTTCTCTGCTTAGTTAGAGTTTTGTTTCATTAGTGGTATGAGTTAATGGGAGTGTTGGTCTGTGTATAATTTAGCTTCTCTTTTTTTCCGTTACTCCTTGGATTTAAAGCAAAATGCCAAACCAGAAAACCACAGAGTATAGCTCTTGTTGTGTGTGTGTGTGTGTGGTGTGTGTGTGCACGTGCAGTACACATACTTGATAAAAGTTGATTATGGTTATAAAAATTGTTTTAGGGAAGCTGCCTTTTTGCTGAAACTTTATTGTTAAAAAAAAAAAACCAAACACTTCTCTGAATATGCAAAATCATCTTAGCATAGCAGCTATTCTTAACTGTCTCTTAACAGAGGCACATAGATCTTAGAAGCAGGGGCGGTACCAGGAAGATGGAGTGGGTGTTTCAAAAGACAAGGTGAACCTCGTGAATGGGTTTCCTGTTCAAACAATGAACCGAAAGAAAGAAAAACCCTTGCAGGGTGGAACTTCTTAGTATCTTTAACACAGGGTATAATCCTAGTTGATTAGAAATATATAACTAACCTTAAATATTTTTTTAAATTTTATTTATTTGAAAGGCAAAGTGACAGAGAGAGAGAGGACAGAAACCGATCTTCCGTTTGCTGGTTCACTCCCCAGATGGCTGCGACAGTTGGGGCTGGGCCAGGCTGAAGGCAGGAACCTGAAACTCCGTCTGGGTCTCCCATGTGGGTGCAGGGGCCCAAGCACCTGGGCCATCTTTTGCTGCCTTCCCAGGCGCATTAGCAGGGAGCTGGATTGGAAACAGGGCAGCTGGGACGCGAACCGGCGCTCTGGTACGGGATACTGGCCTTGGAGTTGGCTTACCCCGCACCTTTCAGTGTGTGCTTCCCTCCTCACTAGAGTTCTGGGTCAGATCTGCAGGTATTTTCACATACAACATTCTAACTTAGTTTTATTTCTAAGAACGCTTGCGTATTTTCATCTCTGGTATAGAAAATAAATTTTTGAAAAGCCATTTTATCTTTCACTTTAGGATTTTTTTAATGGTTGTTTTGGGAGATAACTTTATAAAACTGTTAAGTGAGCATCTCAAACAGTTTCCCATGACTTGTTAGTTAAATCTCTTGGTAAATCATTCCGCTTAAAGTTTTAAACTGAGTATAATTTAAAGGAGGCTTAACTTGCACGTATCTGGATTTGATCTGTATTTAAATCATGAAAATGAGGTTTCTGTTGTTAAAGAGGCCAAGCTTCAAGAACCTTCTCCCCCAAATTTATATCTGGTGGGATTCAGGATCAGATTCAGACTCCTTAAAAAAAAAAGGATTTATTTATTTACTTGAGAGGAAGAGTTACAGAGAGAGGTCTTCCATTCGCTGGTTCCTTCCCCAAATGGCTGCATCGGCCAGGGCTAGACTGGAGCAGAGCCAGGAGCCAGGAGCTTCATCTGGGTCTCCCATGTGGGTACAGGGGCCCAAGCACTTGGGCCATCTCCCGCTGCTTTCCCAGGCCATTAGCAGAGAGCTGGATTGGAAGTGAAGTGGCCAGGACTCGAACCGGCACTCACAGGGAATGCTGGTGTCACAGGCAGAAGCTTACCCACTATGGCCACAGAGCCAGCCCCTCAAGTGCCTTTTGGAGAACATCTTGCCAATCTCATAGTTTGCCAAATTTGCCAATCTCATAGTTTCTGTTTTTGAGCATTTACAGATTTTTATTTGTTAAATACTTGAATAACAGCTACATGAGGGCATGGTGAATAAGCCCCAACAGACCAGATGAACACCCAGCATGTTGGTCTTGTCTGTGTCTTGTCTAAAAGTTAAGTGTGACGCAACGTGTGCAGTGAAGTTAGAACTCTGGGGGAGGAGTGGAGCACCCTGGGAGGCGTGGCAAGCAGGGTTTCCCAGCAGAGGGTGCTGGGAGGCAGGTCAGGCAAGGCTTTCCAGTGGAGGATGCTGGGAGGCAGGTCAGGGAAGGAGTCCTATGGGAAGTGGTGTTTGTGCTGATATCTGAAGGATGGTGAGAGGAGGAACGAGTGCTTCCGGGAACAGCTTGGACAAAGGGCCTGGGGTTGTGTGTCTGGAGAAGTGAGAGCGGCTCAGTGTTGGAAGGAGGAGGCACGGAGCCAGCGAATGCTGGGAGGAAGGCAGGGGTCCCGGAGCCAGCCGCGTGGAGTTTGGGTTTTCAAAAACTTTTCCATAAGGTGCTCTGGGAAGCCGTGTGAGGTAGCAGGCCTGGCGAGCTTTGCGTTAGTAAGGAGCAGTGACCAGGCTAGGAGGAGGCAGCTGTTGGACCTCCGTTTACAAGATCAGTTGGGAGGCCGGCTTTTGAACACGTTGACAGCCATCGGGGGCCTGGAGTCTGATGGCAGGAGAGATGAGGAGCTCAGACAGACTTCAGAGAGATTTAGGAGGGAGGCAGACAGGCCAGGAGGGGCGTGGGGGCGGGGCGGGGCCTGCGTGGCTTCTGGAGCGGGGTGGGTGGCGGTGCCTGTCTCTGACATCGGAACCCTGAATTAGGTGGGGCTCAGGAGCCCTTTCCAGTTTCGTCAGCCTTCTCCTCTCGGGCGGCTTTGGTAAGGCGCAGGCCCGCGTGGGTGCAGCATGAGAGGCGCTTACATAACTGCGGGTGAAACGGAAGCTCTGCTGCTCACCTGTGGGAACGGAGCAGCGGCTTCCTCCTTCCCGCTGCTCCTCCTCTTCCTCCTTCCCTCCCCTGGTCCTGCCGCTGCGGGGACAGGGTCTCTGAGTGGTCCTGGGATGAGGCGCACACCCGAGTCTTCAGGGAGCCGGCCTGGCTCCTGTGGGCGCTGCTTTACCTGGCCTCTGAGTTGAGGCCCCAGGAAGAGGCTTTGGGGTGAGAACCCGCCGGGGCCTGTTAAGAGTATGAGAGCGCCTTCCACAGCCGGACTTTGCCACTTCTTCCTTAGCTGGAGCCGCACACAGGACCTCCGTGGTCACCTGACACCCTCAGTGCCTTGGAGTTGCATCAACATTTTGCTTGCCCGGTAATCTGTGTGAAAACAAAGTTCATTCAGTGAACAGCACTTGGGTGCCTGCTCTGCTGCCTCTGCAGTGGCCCTCGTCCCCTCCAAGCGGCTGGCCAGCCGGGCCTCAGACGCCTCTGGCCAGGCAGCCCTTGGGCTTTCCCGTGTACCGTGTTCCTGCACTTTTTTTTTTTCCCTGTAGCAGACAGAATCTTCCCAGAGTCAGAGAGCGGTGAGCTTTCTGCTGGGTTGCTACAGGCTGCAAGCCGGAGCCCAGGCACCCTGCCCTGTGCTGCCTGCGAGGGGCCCTGCGTGCTCTGACCTGCAGTGGGGGCCTGGGGAGGGGACCGAGCTCCTGGATCTGGGGAACGCTTTTCTCTGACATCATCCAGATGACGCCTGGGAGCCGGAAGCGAGGCAGCAGGACCCAGAGTCGCTTGCCGCTGTGGCGTGGTCCTGACTGTCGGACAGACAGATGCACAGAGTCGGCGTTCAGCGCCCGGTGCCTGCGGCCCGCCGCCCACGCCGGGGGAACGTGATTTTCCACCTCTCCCTTGGGAGCATGGATGTTTTCACATCACCGTGACCACCAATCCCGTTAGAACCGACACCCCGCTTTGTTCCGGCCCCGTATTTGATTAGATGGGCTGAATGGTGGGGGGTCACAACAAAGACCTTGCCCCCTCCCCCTTATTAAAGGGGTTGAGTGTGTCTTTTGAAAACTTAAATTTCAAGGTACTATACAAATAGTTTCGCAGTCCTTCACCTCACAACAGATGGGTGGGTTTGGGTGTCTAAGAATTTTGTTAAAAATACAGCTCACGAAGCAGTTGCCTTATAGTAGACATCCAGAACTGGTTTTAATACTGTGTTCAGTAACTGATTTCTGGTGCCAGATGTATGTAAGTTTGCCTTTGGATAACCCATTGATTACTGCTTAAATTTGGAGTGCTAGGTAGTGGTGACCCTGCACACTTTTCTGTTGGGTGGCTTATTTTTCTTTAACCATTTGTGCACTATTGTGGCATTCTTCTTTTTCATTTTTAGTGTATTTGGAGAGGCAGGGAGAACTCCCATCTGCTAGTTCATCCCTCAGATGCCCATGATGGCTGGGAACTCAGTCCAGGTCTCCCATGTGGGCGGCACAAGCCCGGTTACTTGGAGCATCGTCTGCTGCCTTCCGTGGTCTGCTTTAGAAGAAAATTACAGTCAGGAGACAGAGGCTGGCACTTCACACTGGAACATGGGTGTCTTTTTTTTTTTTTTTTTTTAAAGATTTTATTTATTTGAGAGGCAGAGTCAGAGAGAAAGGTCTTCCACCTGCTGGTTCACTTCCCAGATGGCCGCAAGGGCCAGAGCTCAGCCAATCCCAAGCCAGGAGTCAGGAGCTTCTTGTGGATCTCCCACGTGGGTGCAGGGGCCCAAGCACTTGGGCCATCTTCCTCTGCTTTCCCAGGCCATAAGCAGAGAGCTGGATCGGAAGAGGGGCAGCTGGGACAGGAACTGGTGCCCACATGGGATGCCAGTGCTGCAGGCGGAAGCTTAGCCTGTGCCCATGGTTCCAGGGCCGTCTTAACCAACGGCTTCAGCGCTAGGCCGGACGCCCAGCCTGCTTTTACTGGGCTGGCTGTATTGAGCTCTCTGGGCTCTGGGGTGTGGCTTTTCCTTCTTCTGTATTGTCAGACCGTCTGAAACGCAAATTGAGCATATCTTATGTAAAACTTAGGAGATTTGTGATTCTACTTCATGAAGAAATAAATGTGTGGGAGTGTCAGTGAGCTTTCTCCGAAGAACTGCCGAGTGGCCTGTGGAAGGCAGGCCATGTGATGTGTCTCTGGGGGTGTCTGGGACCTGTCCCTTCTTCGTGTCCCCGGAGCCGCTGCTACCTTGCTCGACCTTCGCGCCGGGATCCCTGCTGTACAAACGTTGCTTTTACTGTGGAGGAGCGGCTGCTGTGCGGCTAAGGGTGGGGCACGTGTGTTCTGAAGCTCGCGCCGCCCTGGCGAGCGTGTAGCGTGTGGGCACGGGTCCGTTTTGTGGCCTCCAGAAGAAATCGGGGAGGTGTGTCTGTCCAGGGGAGGTCGTGTGGCTAGCCGTTGTATTGAGAGACTCTGATTTGTTACTGTCATAGAAAATGGAATTGCAGAAGGGCTGCTTCAGCCAGCCTGTAGCTGCTGTCGCCTCTTGTATCTCTGGAGAGCTGAGTACACAGAAACCCAGTTGTAAGCAGCAGAAACTATGGTTAGTTACTCCTATTACAGATGGATCTGGTCGGGTGCATTTCATCAAGTTCCCCAGGCGGCATCTGGGTCAGGTCCCTGGGCGAGGCCCACCTGTGTCTGCCGTAGGTCTGATAAGCCCGAGCAAGGTAGCTCAGTCTCTCTCCGCCCCTGCGAGACTTAACTCTGGTGACTTGGATCTGATGTGTCAACAGCCTGAGGTTATTACACTTTAAGGTTCACCCTTCCTTGGTTGTGGATGTGTGTGATGGTGTGATGGTGGCCGGAGCAGCAGGATAAGTTGGTACATTTGCCCAGCGCGTACTTCTGACCATTGCCCTCTTTTATTTATTTATTTATTTAGACTTATTTGTTTGAAAGGCAGACTTAGAGGTCTTCCATCCACTAGGTCACTCCCTAAATGGCCACATTGGCCAGAGCTGAGCCAATCCGAAGCCAGGAGCTGCTTCCGGGTCTCCCACGTGGGTGCAGGGGCCCAAGCACTTGGGCCATCTTCTACTGTTTTTCCAGGCCATGGTAGAGAGCTGGATTGGGAGTGGAGCAGCCAGGACTCGAACCGGCGGCCATATAGGATGCTGGCACTGCTGGCAGAGCCTAGCCTTGTGTGCCACAGCGCCGTCCCCGACCATTGCCCTCTTGACATGGGCCACCTCAGTCACTCTTACAACAAGCCTTGGGCCCTGTGGCGTCGGCACAGTTATCATTCCTGTAAACGAGACCCAGAGAGGTGGCTGGCTGGTGGCATTCGAGCGGTGAGTCTGAGACCAGAGGCTATGCTTCCAGCCAGGCCTGAGCCACCTGCCCTAGTGACATGATCAGGTCGCTAAGTACGCGCCCAGGGAAGGCCTGCTGCGTGGCCAGCCCTCCCCGAGAGGCACACTGCCAGACTTGGGGGTCTGGCCTGGGGGCGTGACTAAACGAGAGAGACCTGCACTCTGGCTGGGTTGGTCGGGAGGGGAGATGGGTGTTGGGTGGAGTGAGCAGCTTCCCAGACGTGGTGTCAGCCTCAACCTCCCAGGAGTCTTCCACGCGGCCAGAGATGCATGGAAGTGGAAGAGGGTGGGCTGGCCCTCCATGTGGGGGTGCGGTGGGGCTTGCCTGCCTCTTGTGGACACCCCGCTTTACTCTCAGAGAGCTCCTGGACCTGGTTTCAGAGGAAGACTGGCTTGTGGGCCACTTGTAAAGAGATGTACTGGGGAGTCTAGTGTTGCTTTGGGTGTCTGTAGGGCCAGTGCGTGGAAAACACGGTTGTTGGAGGTTCTCTTAGGTTGTTGTTACTTCTTGGATATGCAGACTGGAGGTTTTGTCTCAGAATAGGTATCGGGGTGACTCTCAGAGGCCTGGGTGACCTGTGGCGCTGGAGCGGTAGCTGCAACTTCGGAGATACAAGTGAGGTGGCCTCCAGGAGGTGTGGTCCGGTGTTGTTTGGCCTTTACATTTGGAGGGGCTACACGGGCTTGGAAGCGGAGGAGGATGTCGTGTGTCTCCCGACCGTCTCGGGGACACCAGCGTGCCTTGTTCCTTTGAGGGCAGACCTGGAGTTGTGGCAAGCGCTTGGAGGTCTGGGGAGAACGGGGCTTGAAGCTCGTAATGAGCGCGGAATTGAAGCGTTGGGTGCTGCCAGCTCTGCAGCAGCCCAGCCGTCCCCTGTGTGTGTCCTGCTGTGCTGTCGGGGTCACCGCTTTGCTCAGGAGGGCAGTGAGAGCCGTCGGGATTCTGTGTCGTGTCCTCCTCTGAGGAGCATGACCGTCAGGGGACCTGCCTTGTGCGCCCTGACCCCCTCCCCAGGTTCCGAGGCTCTGGGAGCACAGGGCTGAGTAAAGTGCAGGCCCCTGCCCCAAACTTCCCAGTGCGTCCCAGCCTGCAGGGACCTGAGGAGGAGCTTCGAGTGGTGTCCTCCCCAGTATAGGGTCTGCTGCATGGGGAGGGTGAAACACACTTCCGGGCAAACAGAGCTGTTCCGGGACAGGCCCTGGCGGGGCACGCCGGGCTTATTTGGGGACGGAGTACAGTGAGAAGCAGAGTGTGACCAGAGTCGGGTCTGAGGTGTTGCGTGGAGTTGGGGTGACAGGTGCTGGCCCTGGATGAAGAGACTGGGACTGGGCTGTTTGGCTGCTGTGAGCCCTCCGCTGCCCTGAAGCCTGGCGCGTGTGTTCCAAGAGAACGCTGCTAACCCTTGAGAAAAACGAAGCGGAGCAGGTGATAGGTGCTCCCCAGAGTGCAGGAGGACTTGGGGTCTGCTGTCCTCTAATGGAATCGTTTCCTCCATGCAGCCCAGGGGACATGGGCTGCTTCCTGAAGCACCAGTTGACCCTTGGAGGGGGCCGGTGCTGTGGCCTAACTGGTAAAGCTGCCACCTGTGACACCCGCGTCCCATGTGGGTCCCAGCTGCTCCACTTCCAATCCAGCTCCCTGCCAGTGTGCCTGGGAAAGCAGTGAAGGTTTTGGGCCCCTGCACCCACATAGGAGACCGGGAAGAGGCTACTGGCTTTGATCTGGCGCAGCCCCAGCCATCACAGCCATTTGAGGAGTGAACCAGTGGATAGAGGGTCTCTCTCTCCCTCTCTTTCTGTAACTCTGCCTTTCAAATATATAAAATACAGCTTAAAAAAGTTGGAGTGGAGGCGAAGGCAGATAGTAGGTCCCAAGGACAATTAGTGGTTTAGTAATTACGGCAGAGACAGAGTGTTACTCTGTACTCTGAGGGTTTCGGAGCCCTCCGTCCTCAGGGGAGGCTATATTAATTCCTTTAGAGGCCTGGCTTAGGGACCTAGGGAGCTGGCTGAGAGGGCTGAGGGAGCTAGCTAGGCACCCTGTGGATTTGGTGGGTTGGATGGATGGCACACGGAGCTTCCAGTGAGTTGTTTGCCTCACCCAGAATTACCTGTATGTCATGATTTTACAGGTTGGCAACCTTTCCCATTTTGTTTTTGAACGTGTTCTCTTCGTCGGAGCTGGACTTGTGCCAGAGGAAGCGGGGTTCGAGTGTGGGCTCCGTGAGCACTACTCAGCGGTTCCCTTGGCAGGCACGGCCACAGGGGATGGTGTGTGTCTGGGTGTGACAGTCACAGCAGTGTGATGAGGTGTAGCAGCTGGTTTTCCCCTTGTGAAGAGGGTGAGCTTGCAGGTGTTCCTAGACTTGAGGTGCTGGAGCTCACGACGGGCGGGCGGCCGCCCGGAAGCTTTGTGCTCCATTCCCAGTCTTGTCTGTCTTGGTGCCTGGAAAGTTCCCACCATTGATTAATTTGTCTTGATTCTTGTCAGTTTGCTTAGATGTGAGCGTAACGCTAGTCTTCAAAAATGGTTAAATGTCTATTTTCATGTAGTAGAGAGAGAGACAGACAAGCAGACCTATGTTTTGTCCGTTGGTTTACTCCCCAAATGCCCATAACCGCGAGGACTGGGCCAGGCCAAAGCCAGGAGCCAGGAACTCTATCAGACCCTCCCACAGGGATGGCAGGAACCCAAGAACTTGAGCCGTCCTCTGCTGCCTCCTGGGAGGCGTCAGCAGGAAGCTGCATCAGAACCAGAGTAGCTGGCAGTCCCGAAGCAGGACGCAGGTGTCCCGAGTGACAGCCCACTGCTCCACGACGCACCTCATCTGGAGTTGAAATGCCCTTCGCGGAGGAGCCGCGTGTTTGAGACACTCTGGCTCGGGCCTGGTGGTGCCTGGGGCTCTTGCCTTTGGGAGGTTTACGTGTAAGGAAAGGAATCCGCAGTGCCCTGTGGACCCTGAGCCAAGGCCCCCGGGGAAGGCCCAGGCTCCGGGAAGCTCTGGGGCCTGGCTGTGTGCTTCCAGGAGAAGCACAGACAGGGCTGAGGTCCCAGCTGGAGTTCAGGGTGTAATTTGGGGTTGGGGATGGTGTACTGGAAGATGATAGGGTTGGAGGGCTAGGTGGGGCTGGGTGGGGCGGGACAGCATTCGACCTTTCCTTCCCCAAGTTGGTAGGGAGTCCTAGGCTTTGGAGCAGAGGAATGCAGGGTGGCCTGCTGAGGCCTGGAAGCCATCCACCAGGGAGCAAGGTTTGGGCGGCCGTGCGTGGGGTGCCAGCCGGGGCTCCCTTGCTCTGCCCCTGCCTGAGACGGGCGGTGCAGGGCTCACCCCGGCAGCTGGTCCAGGACGAGCCACGCGGGCTCTCCGGCTGCAGAAAGCCACGGGGCCGAGGTGTGCACACAGGGAAGCTGTGTTTCCTAACAGCCACGGACTTGCTGAAAAGCTGAATCACATCTTCTGGCTTAATATTTGACTTCGCAGTTACAGACTGGGACGGGGATAAGGTCCTGTTGTGAGACGGGTGAGGCCGGGCGTCAGGGAGCCCTGGGCCGGAAGCTTTGGTTCAAAGCCGTTTGGTCTGGTGGGCTGCTTTTTTTGAGTGTTGGCCCTTTTGTCACGTTGGGAGATGGGCCTGCATGTGAATGTCTCTGCTGTCCCACAAGCGGAGCCCAGGGCTTTCCCGTGAGCCTGGGTCCTTAGAAGAGTGTATTGAGGACAGCTGGTGGCTAGTGGGGACACCTGGCCCACCGTGCCGTAGGCCTGCCTGCACCCCAGGTGTCCCTGCCACGGCACCTGAGCCCATCCACTGGCCCTGCTTCCCAGCCCGGTTTTGGGGTCACACAGAGAAGGGGTGCCCTCACCTGCCCTGAGCGAGGGCAGGAGCAGGTCTGGATGTATGACTTGGACTCATAATTCCCTCAGATCATCTTGATCCTCCACAGCCAACACTCCTTCCTCTAAAAACCTGCAAAGTAGTAGTAAATCCCTTTCTATTCCTCTCCTGCGCGCCCTCAGCCCTCTGGTAAAGCTGGAAGCGCCTGAAACGGAGGCAGCTGGAGCCAGGGCCAGCCTAATCCACACACCACGGACGTCAGCCCTGGTGACTCAGATTCGGTTGCGTTTGTCATCTCACAACCACCTGCATCTGATCCGGCTCCGGGGGTGAGCTCTGCCTGGTGCCCAGTGCTGGGAGCGCGGCACTCTTCCCAGGATGGCTTTTTCCCAGCTTGCTTCTGTGCTGTGTCCCGTCCACAGGGCAAGACGCCATCCCTGCCCACCTCCTCGCTCACTGTGGTTCATAGTTATTTTAGGAAGCAACTATGGGCCATCCTGAGTGTCTGTGCTCTCCGCGGGGTCCTCACGACCCCAGCAGGTTGGCACGGCTACCCTTGTGTGGCAGGTGCTTCCTGGGGAAGTGGTCCTGCACCCCCGGCACCCTTCACAGACAGGCACTGTGCCCCGCTGCGTTCGCACTTCACCCCATGGAAGCCTTACGCTGACCGTAGGTGGTTGTCATTTCCACTGGACAGATGAGAAAGTTGAGGCTTCACAGTTTAAATAACTCGCCCCAGGTCCCTCCGGCTGGTGAGGGAATCCTAATCTAAACCCTAGCCAGTTGCTGCAGTACAAGTGCTCTTCCTTTTTTTTTTTATTCTTGTGCATCCGTTTATTGAGTAAAAACTTCTCATTTGGGCCGACAACGCTGGTGGCGTCTATTGGGTGTGCTCTCTGATGCTTTTTCCTTCTTTAAAGGGAGAGGGAGCTAATGTTTATCAAGCACCCACTAAGTTTTTGGCATGTGCTCTAAGAAAACCTAGGAAAGTCTGTTTTGCCATCTTCATGCTGGAGTAAAACCTGCACAATAGCCTTTGGGCCTTTCTCGGTGTTTTGTTCATGGAAGGAGCCACCAAGGCAGGAGTGTTTCCCCTGTTTGCAAGGGACTCGCAGAGAGGAATGGGGTGACTTGCCCTTGACTTGCCCCTTCACACTGCAGATCGTTTTTAACCACAGATCTGGTTTTGCACATGTGAAACGGGAGTAGTCACATGTATGTGATGGGATCACAGGGCGTGGAAACATTCCATTAGTCCTGGTGTGTTTGGAGCCCCCTCTGCTTGTGCCTTCATTTTGGGCAGGGCTGCCATAGAAATTACTAAGTTGAAAACTTGCCAACCACTGAAACTTACATTTTTTTTCAAATAACTTTTTAAAAAATATCTATTTATTTATTTGAAAGAGTTGCAGAGAGAGGGAGATTTTTCCATCCTCTGGTTCACTCCTCAGATGGCTACAACTGCTGGGGCTGGACCACGCTGAAGTCAGGAGCCAGGAGCTTCATCCAGGTCTCCCACGTGGGTGCAGAGGCCCAAGCACTTGGGCCATCTTCTGCTGCTTTCCCAGGTGCATTAGCAGGGAGCTGGATCGGAAGAGGAACAGCCAGGACTTGAACCGGTGCCCATATGGGATGCTGGCGTGGCAATCAGCAGGCCTGCACCACAACGCAGGCCCCAGCTACTGACACTTTGAACACAATAGGTTTAGTTAATGTTCTTATCTTTGTGCCACTATCTATCAGATGATACAGTGGTGAAATCAATTTAAATTTATCCAGGGTGAGTGGACCAAGTGGTTAGGACGGGCAAGATTTGATTAAACTGTATTTGCATCTTCTCTGTTTACAATCACCGAGCATTGCCTGGGACAGGGCCTCCGGATTGTGGTCCGTTTACTCTGCTTACACCCCCTTAATTTACAGGTGAGGAAAATGAGGCCTCTAGAGGTGCAGGGGTAGGCTGGGTGTGTCAGATCTTCCTGGGTTCCAGCACGCCCTGCCAAGTGCCGGAGCCTGGAGTTCTGTCCGCAGTGGGCTTGTCTGAACGGTGGTGTGGTGGAGCCACAGTAATTCCTGCTATGATGTTAAGTGAGCAGATTAGATCAGTAATCCACCAAGAGCCAGTAAATCAAAATCACACTACTGTTTAAACATCTTTTCTCCTTATAAAATCTTCTTATTCACTGTAAGTAACAGGAAGGAATAGGATGGAAATCAAAACAACCTGTTGTCCTGTTACTCAGCGAGTACAAAGAAATATTCCTAAGGATTAATAATTATTTTTCCCATTAAGCTCTTCATTATTTTTCTGCACACGTCTAATATTCATTGCAAGCAAATTCAAAATTAAAAGAAAAAAAAGTTTAGTAAGGTGAAATGGAAAAAAAAAACCTTAAAAAACTTAGTCGCAGAGATAACCATTACTGCTCTTTATATCTCCTGCTAGATGATCCTCACCCCCCCCCCGCCTTTTTTCTTTCTCTTTCTAACCTCCCTCCCTCCCTTCCCCCCTCCCTCCTTTATTTATCCATTTGAAAGGCAGAGTTAGGGAGGTCTCCCATCTGCTGGTTCACTCCCCAAATGGCCATAACGGCCAGAGCTGCGCCGACCTGAAGCCAGGAGTGTCTTCTGGGTCTCCCACATGGGTAAAGGAGCCCAAGGACCTGAGCCATCCTATACCGCTCTCCCAGGCCATGGCAGAGAGCTGGATGAGAAGTGGAGCAGCCGGGACTTGAACTGGTGCCCATAGTGGATGCCAGCACTGCAGGTGGTGGCTTTACCCACTGTGCCACAGCGTTGGTCTCCGTAGATGATTTTCTATACATACATACACCTGTTAAAAGAGTAGGATTTATTACATTTGTAGGTAGTAAAAAGCTCATTTTTGGGTAGATACCTTAAAAGATACCATAGCTATCAAAATTTAATTTTGGTAAGATGAATCTTTTTGGTGTTTTCAAGTATTCTTTGACGTGAGAATCACATTGTTTTGGTGTAATTTCTGGGGGCTGGGGTCAGAGGCTATTAATGTTTTAGTTATCTTGAAAGCCCTGGACACTCAGCAAGTAAGGAGAAGAAAGATATTTCCTCAGTTAAGTGAAAGGCCAATCTAGGATTCAGATTTGCACCGTACAGGATGAACACATGGGTACTCAGAAACTGGTTTATTTTAAAGAGGAAAATGCTGACCTGGCACAATGTGCCTGTTTATTTTCTCGACTGTGTGTGACCCAAACAAGTGAGAGTCACTGAGGAAAAACCACTACATACCATTTACCTGTGGTTGTTTTATTGAGCATTTTACTTTGATCAATGGCAAGTGATCTGGACATTCCCATCTTCTCACAACAAGGATTTCTTTAAATGTAAAAAAAATATCCAGGCCAGGTATGATTTCAATCATATCTTTAAACTCTGTTGGAAAGCTCTGATAAGAAACTGGTTAAGATTTTAGTGGCATTTGTATTTCCTATAGCAGCAGTGTCTTCATGCACTTGCAGGCTAATAATGCTCACCTAGTTCCCTCCCGCCGTGAAGAGTTTCCAAAGGAAAAGAATTGATTTGGAGAAGTGAATTGAATCAGCCAGGTTGGCAGAAGCATGGCTTCTCCCGTGGCCCTTTTAATGAATCTGCTGTAATCTATTAGAGCAGCAGGGTTTGTTAACAGAGAGCCCAGGGCCCTACACCCAAGCCCAACCTTGATTGTGCTTAATGCAAAGATATACTTTGTGCCTTGGTTTTTCCTTCTCTGAAATGGGTAAAATGTTTCTTGTTATCATAGTCTTAGGTTACACAGTGATGCCCCAGGCGGTATTTTCTTTCTTTCTTTTCAATCAGTAAAAGCAAACGAAAACCTTAGTGAAGACAAAAGCTATTGTCCTTCCATTTAAAGGAAAAACTACAAGCTGCTTTCAGGCACCAAAAGACTGGCTAGTGGAGTGAAACCTACCTCCAGAACCTTATCTCCTCCTCCTGTGGTCTTGCTTTCCATTTTTAAAACTGGGGGTGCTAGCATCTTCCTTATTATTCAGCAGAGAGGCCCCCCCGTGGCTCTTCTTGGGTTCTGCCAGCAAAGTCCTTGTGCTGCTTGACTCCCCTGGTTGCGGGGGGTCAGGCAGCTGCCTCATTCCTGAGGTCTGTGTGCTGTCTGCCAGGAGAGCATCCCAGCATTCCACTTTTTTCTGAGTCGGCTGAGAGCAGGTGTTGGTTTAGGCAGTATCTGTGTACTCTCAAAAACATCCATATGATCCTGATTTCCCAGCTTTCGCAGCCTTGTCCAGTTGGCTGGAGGGAGCCTTGAGCAGTTTCTGGGCAGAACGGCTGAACACTAAGTGACCGCTAAGTGGAACTGGGCAAGAGCGGGGTTTGGGAAGCCAGTGCCCTGAAAAGACCATGTTGTCTGGATTTTCTGCACATGCTGAGTATTTACAATGCAGGCAGGGAGAGGGACTTCGCGAAGTGGACCAGGTGGGAGTGGTGGCTTCTGTGCCGTGGGAACAACTCCTCTTCCTGCTGGTTCATGCAGCTGCGTGAGGTTCTTGTGCCTGGATCCACGGCGATGGTGACTTCTAACAGACACTGACCTCACGGGGGTCCCCCCATGACTACAGAATATGGAGATAATAGTAACGAGGTGAGCTTTTGCTACTGTGTTATTTGAAGCTGGCTTATGAGCATATAAGCTTAGGAATACACGAGTGAAGTTTCTCTGAGCTTCCGTCACTTTGTAAACGGGAGAAAGAGTGGTAAACAGCAGTCTGCATCCATAAACAGTGCATAGACAACAGTGCCCGAAGACAGATGGGGTTCTGAAGGCTCAGGGTTTCAGGTGGCTTGGAAGGGGCTGAGAACTGCACATAAAAGAGAACGCGGCCAGGGGCAGTGAAACAGAAACTTGGCAGAAATAATGAGGAGGGGGAAAGGTAAAGCCACCTCGGCACCTGGGCTTCTCCTCCCACTTCCTTTCTCAACTCTGCCCGGCTGAGATGTTGTTCGAGAAGATGGAGGAAGCTGCCCTGCGTGGGGTCATCACCCTGGGTCTGGCCGCTCCTCGGGGTCCAGGGTCCAGAGCCGCGTAGCTCTCTCTGGGAGTTCCTTCCCCAAAGCCCGGAGCTGACTCGTCACATTCAGAGTCAGGAGGTGGGCAGTGCTGTCAGCAGGCTTCCCGAGGAAGGCCTTGGAGGAGGAGGAGGAGAGAAGGGCACAGGGAAGAACAGGGGTGCCCAGGTCCCCTGCTGGCCTCCCCTGCCTCCGGGGGTGCGGGGAGGGGCACAGGGGGTTGGAATCCTGAGCAGAGGGTGGAGGAGCTGCTGGCATTTACTTCCATTGTCCTGGTACACACAGCCATGGTTCAGAAGCTGTTTGGCTGTTGACTTTTTTCTGTTTCAGGTTTTTGGCATTCAGGGAATGCATTTGATAAATTTATGGCTTGCTAACGTGAGTGTGAAATTCGTGTACGTTTTTTTGCACGCTGAGTACCTAGGCCAAGCAAACTAAGCAGCCAAATTGCTGCGAAAATTGTTGTTTTACTGACGACTTTGAAACTAGCCTAACTGGCTGAACTGTTGCAGTCGTTTGCACGAACTATTCCAGGTAATAATTTTTGTTTGCTCTACTAGAAAAATCACTTGGGAAGGTGCGGTATTTAAATGAAGGCGTGGAGGGCCGGGCAGTGCTGGAAGGAACCGATGGGAGAAGAGTCCCTGCGTGCTGTGCTGCCTGACTCCTCCTCTTCCTCTTGCTGTCCCTGCCCGGGAGCTCAGCCTCAGCCTGCAGGGGAGCTGCCTGGTGCTAGGCCCCGCAGGCACGCTTGGATTTCAGAGTATTTCTCCGTAGTTTTCGGTGTCCCTGGGCATCACTTTCAGAGTTCCTTTTCATTTTCAAGGGTACCCAGGCTAACCGTTTAGCTCCTTTTCAGTAGCCTCCGAACTCACTCATGCCCAGTCAGGAAGATTAATAATGCTAACTGATTTACTGTCGCTGCAAAAAAGCATTAGTTAATTAGACTTTCACACCTCAGTCAGATGGCATTAGACACCCTTTGTGCACTTTAACTCCAGGATGTTAAAGACCTAAATCTTTGAGAAAACAAGAAAGGAAGGAGAAAGGACAGGCACTTTTCCAGTTTAAGCTGCATGTTGGTCCATGTTAATTAGGCATTTGTCCCTTAGTCTAGAGGTGATAGAAAATGCCAGTTACTGTGGTATTTAACTGACATCAAGCTCCTGTCCAAATAATTCAGTTAGGCCCAGCCTTCTCCCTTAATTGGTGGGAAGGAAAACTTCGGCACACACCCAAAATAAGGAGGAAACTGTTACTTGCATTGAACATTTAAAAAATTTCATTCCAAAGGATCTAAAGAACACATATAATTTTTTAATTAGCTACCCAGTTGAGCTTTTTTAAAAACAGGAACAACAGAATCCACCCTCCTCCCAAGTTGTGAGCTACCCCAAATGATTAGCTTTTGTAAGTCTGCTGTGAAGGAAGGTTTAATAATTATTTAATAATTATTGCTATCCAAGGTCAAAAAGAAGTTATCTTTATCCGGAGTCCTTACAGATTTCTGTATCTGGATGGCAATGTTTAAAAAAGTGTTCTGGATTGACACTTAACGTTCTAGCTTTACTAGCTTTATCAGTACCAGAGATTCGTAAGTGTAAGTCCCAGGCAGTGTAGACATTTTAAGAAGCAATATACCTAGTGGCATTTTAAAGGAGAAATGGCATGATGATGATTTGTGGGAGGAATCAGATGGAACCTGCCTTTTTTTTTTTTTAAGCAACTTCTTCGTGGCTGCTGAATAATGTAATCCTCAGTGACAAAAGGATAGCTTACCCTGTTGGTGGACCATGTAAAACAATTCCCAAAAGCATGAAAAGGGTTTTTCTCGAACCAGAGGGAGCCTTGTTTGACTCCAAGCCTCACTTCACGTGTGGTTTCTAGCCAAAGGTTCCCACATTGGCGAGCCCTTCATTCGTAGGACCGGACTCCCTTTCTGGTGCACTGAATGAATGCAATATGTGAACTCTCCTGGACGGCCCAGAATTGCCTGGCTGCCCCTTGCCCTGCCTGCCTGGTACTGGCTGAAAAGGTACCATTGTTTGTTCTGCAAACACTGGGTGATGTTTGTTTCCAAGGTGACTGGTTCTATTGCTGCCCTTTAAGCAAAGAGGGAGGGGGGGATGGGGGAAGAGAGAAAGTTGGCGTTCAACATCCGAGAGCATCCTGTTCTGGATACAGCCTGCGTCCGTGTATGTGTGTAAGTGGAGATTTTATTTTAACTGAGGTAATTGGAGGACAGGGGCTAGTGTGGAAATGGGAGGAAAAGACAGAGTGTCACTGAGTTAAAAATACAAGTTCTGAGGTTTAAGTCGGTCTTCTTGGGGTCAGTGTTTCGGAGAGAAAAGTTAAATGTCTGATTAGACTGAAGTTAGCTGTCACTGGACAGTGAAGGAGAGGGGAAAAACCTAGATGATAACCGTTGAAAGGTTAAATTTATTTCTGCATGAAATAGTTCTTCAGTTATAACCTGTATGCGGGTGCTCAGATGAGGTAGGTGGGTCTTCAAAGAAAAGTGGGAGAGAAGATGAAATGTAAAGAGGTTTCAGTTTTTAGTTCTGTAAAAGAGAAAAGAAAAATCTCTGAAATCTTTGAGGTAAATTTGTATCAAAAAACCTCAAAAAGATAAAATAGATTAATAGTATCTTTTCATGAATGGTGTGTATTGACTTAACTCATGAGACTTCGGAGATCTGTATTTCATCAGTGAGAAATTTTAGGTCCCATTAGAAAAAAATATTCCTTATTGGTCCTCCCGCCCTTTTTTTTTTCTTTTATTGTACATGGATGCTGTTAACAGAACTTTGCCTTTTCACTCCTATCGGGCTTAGCACAGTTCATGTGCAGGTTTCAGTAAACATTAACTACTTTTATCAGGGCTTGCAGTGTGCTGAATGGTTAGCAAAGAGAGTGGACTGCAAGACACACATGAAAATGAGAGAGTCCAAGGTCACCTAGATGTCGAATTTTTAAAAATACGTGAGAATTTAGGAGAAAGACATCCACTTTCACAGTGCAAACCGTTCCTTTTCTGTCGCCTGCCACAGGGCTACTTTGTCCAACAGTTGTAGGTTCCAGGACTAAAACAGATTTGCTCAGAGTGGCACGGCTACCCCCCCCCCCTACTGTCATTGAAAGATAAAAAAAAAATCTCAGTTTTATTCAGAGCTGCCTTTTAGGAAAATGAAGGGTTCTCAGAGAAAAAAAAATGTAGCCTATAAACACGATGGGGATTCTGTAGTCCCTTCGCACTGTCGTAGGGATTTCCTTTATTAGTTTTCTCCTCGCATGTCTCAGAAATGACTGGGGTCGCCCTCTGACAAATCGGCCGCTCCACTCCCAGCGCTCCGGACCGTCCACTCCGGGAACGTGACGCCTGCCCGTGTCTGGCGGAAAGGCCAGGCGCCTTCTGAACCTCGCTGACCGCGGACACGGTCCTCTTCTGCCCGGCTGCAGGCTGGGCTCCGGGCCTGCCCCGAGGAGGGCTCCTCAGGCGGCGGCCCTCCTCTTCAGCCCCGACCTGACGGACGCTCGCCGCGGGGCCGGGTCCGCCAGCCGGGGGTCGCGACGCTCCACGACCCCGGAGCCTCGGGCCGGAGCTGTGTCCGCCGCCCGCTCTCGTGAGGAACACGGCCCTCCCCCGGATCCCGCCTCGGCCCGGGCAGCCATTTGCCCCTGGCTGGCAGTCCGAGCAGCAGCGAGTTCGAGCCGCTGCAGGCGCTCGAGCCGTCCCGGCGCCTTCCAGGGCCTCTCGGCGCCCTCCTCAGCCGAGCGAGCGTGCGGGCGGCCGAGTGCGGGCGGCCGGCCTGACCCGGCTGCGGGGCGCGGCGGCGGCGGCGGCGGTGGTGGCCGGGCCCCCTCGGGCTGCCCGCCCCGCCTCGGCTCCCGCGTGCGCGCCCGGTGAGCGGGCAGCGGGGCCGTCAGTCAGGGTGGCGGGTGCCGATTGGCCGGCGGAGGGGGCGGGGCTTGGCGGCGCTCGCGGCCGGCCTCCCTCCCTGCCGGGGTCCTGTCAGTAGACCTTGACGCGCTCGGCTCGGCCGCTGCTGGCGGCGGCGTAGCCACTTGATGAACAACCCACACTCTTCCAAGAGCCGGTTTAGCCACTGAACTTAAACAACAACAACAACAAAGACACCTCAATTTTTCTTAGAGATTTGAAAAACCATACTCTGAGCAAGCCCCCCCCCCCACTCCTCCGCCCTCACCCCGTTTTTTGGGGGCTAATTTGAGGTTATTTAGTTTCCGTTAACACGTTCGGTTTCCCCGATGGCTATTTAGGAGTGGAAACGGCCCGTAGCTGGTGCTGGACAAAGCCCTGGAGGAGGGAGGGGCGGCTGCTGGGGGCTCCGGCTGGGGGGCGCTCCTGGCCGTTCCGCATGCACCCCGCAGCTGCCTTCTGGTTTCTAGATGAGCCCCCTTCTGAGAAGGCGGCGCAGGGCCTCCCTGCACCCCACCAGCCCCGGGGCTGCAGGTTCTGCGTCCTGAGCGGCCCGCTGCACTCCCGGAACCTCGCGTGCTGCCGGCGGATAACGACGGCCCGTCCCGAACGCGGTTTCTTGACGTTCTGTACTTGCAGTACCTCTGCAGTGAGGACAACAGGTGTTTGTCCAGGAGCACCGCGACTGATGGCCAAAGGCCGCCTGCCTGGCCCTGAGCGTCCGTGTGGGCAGGCGGCGCCCTGGGAGCTGGCACCTCTCTCTGCAGCCATGTGACTCGGGCAGAGCCCGGGGGCCTGGCCGTCTCCTCCCGTCCTGTCCTAGCAGGGTTTCAGGGGCCTCTTTGAGTGGCCTGGCCTCTGCCCTGGGGCACTTAGCTCATTCTTGCTGCGCGCTGCCTTTGGTGGCTGTGCCTCTCACCACGGTGATCCTTCTCCGGGAGTGGGGGGACTTCGTATTACTCATGCCAGGCCCCTAGTCCAGGAGATGGCAGGTCTGGGTTAAGGCTGGGCACTGCCGGTGGACGCAGCTTTCAGGTGCTTCTAACACACAACCCTAATAGAGAGTTCAAACCTGTGTTAGAAGCAGGCACATTTCACCCTGCTTGGAAGCTTGTGATGAGAGGAGCGAATACCTGGGAACCACTGGGGTTCTTTTTGCAAAGTACTGCCCGCAGGGTTGGGGAGTTCTCTACGAGCCACTGAATTCTTCCCTCGGATGCTTGCTTGCTGCAAACCCGGGTTCCCTGAGTGAGCCCTGTGCTAGGACCCTGATAGGCCATGAGCGCTGGGAGGTGTGATTGTCACCTATTAATATTTTAAGAAGTTGGAGTTCTGACAGAGTTGTCAGGGGTACTGAACAGCTGGTACCAGGTGTTTCTTTTGTTAAAGGGCACGGAGATGGGGCCGGGGCTGTGGCATAGTAGATTAAGCTTCCGCCTGGCGCTCCGACATCCCATAAAGAGCACTGGATTGAGCCCTGGCTGCTTCCCTTCCCATCCAGCTGTCTGCCGTGGCCTGGGAAAGCAGTGGAAGATGGTCCATGTGCTTGGGCCCCTGCACCCACGTGGGAGACCCGGAAGAAGCTCCCAGCTTCCGATCTGCCCAGCCTTGGTCGTTGCAGCCATCTGGGGAATGAACCAGCAGATGGAAGACCTCTCTCCCTCTCCTCTCTCTGTAACTGCCTCTCAAATAAATCTTAAAAGAAAGGGCATGGAGAGGCAGGTAATCAGGCTGCTGATGTTTAATCCCTTGGAAGTTATGGGAGTCCAATATTTTCTTTCAACTAAAAACTGGGGGAGGGTGCACTTTCTGGGTTCGGCTCTGCCCTCCCCACTGGAGCTCTTGCAGTATTATCTCGTGTAGAAGCGTTGACTGCATTATCACTGGGCCCAGCTCCTGTGAGAAGAGGCTTGGTGGTACTTGGGGCCTCTTTATCTGGGCCGTTTTGCTGCAGCTGAAGCGACAGCCCGCGCCTCTATAACTGAATTCAGGCCTTTTTTTTTTCCACGTCTTCCCTGTGGAACAACAAGAAAGTCAGCCACTCATCATTTCGGGTGCAGACTTTACAGCTTCTTACCAGCCTCTGCTCTCGGAGTTTATGAATGCACCATTTGTTGTTTCGAGCACAACTGTTAGACACAACTGGCCGGGCAGCCCACTCTGCCTGCCACCAGCGTGCATCATTGTGGCCTTTTTTTTTTTTTTTTTGGCATAAGCCAAATTTTTGCTTTAAATACCACCATTTTGTCCACAGCAGCGGTTCTTTGACCCAACTTACATTTTTAAAATGTAAGTTTCAGAAATAAGGTTTTAATTTGCTCCAACTGCTGGTCTGGAGATCCTGAGTAAGCGCGTGCATTTCGCTTCAGTAAAGGAGGGGATTGTCTTCGTGGCTTGGGTTTGCTTATTCTGATAGTCTCCGAGAACTGTGTGACTTTGAACAAGTTTCATTATTTTCTACGTTAAATTATTTTCTTTTTGAGCTTTATACATGCTCTGTTATCAAATAATTGTCTTCAGTAGAGTATATGAGGTAATGAGTGGCGTGACTTTCCCATTTCACAATATCTAAGTATATGAAAACATCACATAGACTCCATAAATACATATGATTTTTATTTGTCAGTTGTGCTATAACATAAAAATTATTTTTTTAAAAAAGAATTAAAGGGCAGCTGTCAAAACCAACCGTACGCGGAGGTATTCTGTCTAGACTGTTTACAGATAAATAACTCTATCATTGGTCTTTTGAAATGCCATCTCCGCCAGTCGAGAAAGCTCAGTGTCGGAATCTTCCCTTCGGTTCTGTCTCTTTCACGGTTGGGTTTTTTGGCCCGAGGTGCTGTGCTCCGTAGCTGTGCACGTTGACGTTATTTCTACCATGTCGCTTACTTCATCCTGGCTTCGTGCAAACCATGAGTCCACGGCAAACAACGTTACAGGCCTTGAGGTCCCAGAGTTTCCAGAAACGCCACTTGTCGAGAGTGAACGAGGAAGCTTTATGTAATTGACTTTTAGGTGTGGTTAGGGGTTATGGAGGCCCGGGGTTGCATTTGGGGTTTTGCTAAAGTTGAGACTCGCAGCATGTGTACGGGAAGTAAGGGGTGGTCTTTCCTTTCCATCTCACTGCAGACCCTGAAGAGTGATGCGGGTCAGGTGGAGGCTGCAGCAACCAAGTGCGGGGAGCTCTTGTTTTTTCTGAGCCCTGAGTCTGTGCTCCCTTCACTTGGCCCACGTGTCGCCGCTCGGTTTCCATCCGCACCTTTCAGCCCATAAAGTCTCCTGGGACTTTTCTCCCTTGCCCGCGGCCTCCTGATGCGGGTGCTGCTTGAAGTGGCAACAGGGGAGTTCTCTCCAGGTAGAAACCGTCAGAAACACTGGTGTGGCTTAGTCCATGCTCTGTTGCTAGGCAGGTAAATTCTGGTCTGCAGGCTGTCATTAACCCTGTAAGTGCCTGGTGTCAGGACAAAAAGACCTTCTGGCCTCCTCCTCACATTTTGTTCAGCGCTGAACCTGGCTCAGCCTCAGCCTGGGGACCTCTTCTGGAGGAAGACGAGGAGGAAGGGGAGGAGGGGAGTTGGGAGGAGGTGGAGGGGGCTGGGGAGCCAGCGGTTTCCCGTGAGCTGATGGCCCCCCTGCACTGATGGTGAAAGTCTCCCGCTGTAGGAACCCGTCAGGTAGGGTTCAGCCTTTTTCTTTGGGATTTTTCTCTATGTAAGCCTGCCTTTAATTGCCCGAATGGCTGTGGGGAAAGAAGAGGGAAGAAAAGGTTGTATTTTGCATCCATGTGCCAGAAAGGAGTTAACAGAACATACCGCAGAACAGGTTGGGCAAGACTGTTAAAGCCTGTGATGAGGCCTCCCCCTCTCTTCCCCCTCCCCCTCTCTGTTCCTCTTCCTCCTCCTCTTCCTCCTCCCCCCCCCACCCAGCTCCCTGCCACACATGCCTCTCCCAGGACTCTAAGACATCTTCAGCCCCCCCCCCCCGCCCCGCCCGCAGTGTCTGGCTTTCCCTCTCCCAGGCAGGGCATTTGATGTGAATGCAACACTTGCCTGGGCCAGAGGCAGGCAGCCGGCTGTGGCCTCAGCCTGGCCAGCTGTTTCTCAAGCAGTCGATGGTGTGCTCGGCTGTGTAACATAGGCCCCATTCAGCAGCAGCCTGCTGGAGTTAGCAGTCACGCCTCGAGCCGGCCCTGGAGGGGGGAGCGTGGGAGGCGGGGATGGGGGAGGAAGTGTGTGCAGGGCAGTGAGGTGCAGGCGCTTCGGCTTGGAGTACTCCTAAGTCAGGAGCATCCCTGGTTAGCTCTGGCTTAGGGGACATCCTGGGGACATGGGGCTGTGTGAAGACTGAAGAGGATCGCAGCTCCAAGTTGGGGTCTGATACCAGTTCTGCATCGTGTTTGTGTCTGTACACTCCATAAACATACCATATATAGTCATGCCTGGGCTCACTATAGCACACATTGCGAGGGGACCGCTCCTAATGCACAGATCCTTTGGCACTGGGAAGCGGACTCGGGCTATTTCTGGTGTGTCGTGGCTTTCTGTTTTCGGAGAGGGGAGGAAGAGGAGGGAGTACTGTTTTCTTCCATCTTCACATCGTTTGGAGCGTGTTCCTGATCCTGGTTTGTCTTGTCCCCTGAAGGCTAGAGCACTGTAGTGGCACGGTGGGGAGAAACTGAATTCTCTGTGTGCATCTGTTTTAGGAGAAAACCTTGCTTTTCTTACTGTCCTGAGCTCCGCATACGCTTTGTGTTTTATGGTCCCTGGCCTCCAACGGCTTGCTTGGGGGAGCATCCTTTTGTTTGGCAAGAGGTCTCTGGCCTGGCACGTGTGTTACAGGGGCCGGTGGAGAAGTCCCTTTGTGTTCCCTTCTGCCCCCCCCCCCCCGGCCCTCCCCGAGCTGTCCGTCCACGTGTTTATGACCACGCTTCACCTTCATGTCGCCAGGGCACGCCACGCTGTGCTCTGAGAGCTGACGGCAGAGCTTTCCTTGGCAGAGCCGGGCCTGTGGAGCCCGGAGGAGACGGTAATGAGAAAGAAATGCGGCTGTGGCTTTTCCCCCTTGGAATACCTAGGATGTGGCCCTGCAGCCCGAGCGCACAGCGTCCGGGCTTCTTGCTTTTCCTCCTCTGATTTTCCTCCCTTCTTCCTTCCTCTTTCCCCCAGGCTCACTGCCTCTCCTCTCAGGCCATGTGAGGAAGAGACAAAGATGGGCACTTCCTTTGCTTTTTTTTCTTTCCGCTGCTGGCCTGGGCAGGGTGAGTTCTGTCTGACTGTGTGGCGGTTAGTTGTACCATCCACCCTGTTCCCTAAGCTGATAAGCTCCCCTCTGTCTGCCTCCATCAAGCCTCTTTGTTTGAGAAGTGACGTTTCCTTACTGAGCGAGGGCTCCGGAGCACGTCCCCGATGCTGTGCGTCCCATTTTTCTACGACGGCCCGTTCGTTCGGCTTCCGCGCTTGAATCGTCCCACATAGCACGAGAGGCTGAGAAGTTAAAACTTCTCAAAAGCATCGGCGAGTTCTGGGGGTGGGGTGGGGGAACCTTAATTTGTTAAGCTATGTGTATTCATTCCAAATTATTAACAGTGCTTGGCCGGTAATACTCAGAGTTAGACGGTAGGCACGGCCAGTCCCTGGTGTGGAGGCAGCAGGGGAGAGGCCAGCCTGCAGCAGGCACTCCTGTGCAGCCCAGAGTCTTGAGTTGATGGGCACACGAGCGAGAGCCACAGCAGGATGTGTGTGTGGGGGGGGGAAGATGTTAGGAAATCCTGGTAGTAGCACACCTGCCCCTGATTGTGGGCCCACACCTCAACACTGTTTATTCCTACTGTAATGGGGCCCTTTGTACCAGCAGTCAACAAAGCAGAGGCAGCGCTGAGGGTGGGGGTGGAGAGAAGCCTTCCGGAAGGAGATGCACCAAGGAGGGACGAGAGGAGGGTCCAGGCAGCCAGTGTGGCTGGCGACCACAGCTGGGAGGCAGGCGCACTGGACAGAGGAGCCTCTGTGCTGTGTCTCACCTTTGCGTGTGCGTCCTCGGCTGTCTCAGTGAGATTTTCGATGAAGCACGGCCGACGGAGGCTGTGTGTTGCAGGCTAAAGGTACTAAGTAGGAAGGATAATTCCTGAGTTTCCAAAGGCGACCTTGTGTAAGATTGTGCACTGTGGTGATCCTGAGTCATTCCCCCCGAAGGGTAAGTTAATCATACATTGATTCACCACGCTCTGTGAAGGGGTTGGGGAAGTTTGAGAGACACTTTGGGATGTTTCACACCTAGGAATCCTGTACTGAAAATTAATTTGTGAATCCCCTTTGTGAGTTAGCATGACGTGTCATAATAATCTTCCCAGTGCACTCAAATATAATCTAAAATTTTATTTATTTTGCCCAGATTCTTCCAAAAAAGTTATCCATTAATAGATTCAAATGATGTCCACATACCATCACCGCCACGTGGTTTATATTGCTAATGTGAATATTCTTCTGTGTTTATGGTTAAAGGGTTGGTAAAACGTCATGGGTTTTGATGCCCTGGAAGGCACTCTTGTAGAAAAGGGCTCCTAAGCTCAAGCCTCAGTTAACTTAAATAATAAGCAAGTCAACTTTAAACCATCACGTGGTGAACTTGAGTGTCTATTCCCCTTCATCCCAAGTATAGACTTGATCTCAGGACCATGGAATTTTAGAACTGGACGGTGCTAGAGAGGTCACTTGTTCAGTTTTGAGATTGTTTTACTCAGTATTCTTCCACAGTTTGTGTCTCTGTCCAGCATGGAGTAGTGTCTGCTTGGCTTTTTTTTTTTTTTTAAGATTTATTATTTATTTTAAATTCAGAGTTGCACAGAGAGAAAAGGAAAGGCAGAGAGGCAGAGAGGGAGCGAGGAGCGGGGGCGGGGAGGGGGGAGACACACACACCTTCCATCTGCTGGTTTACTCCCCAGTTGGCCACAACGGCCGGAGCTGTGCTGATCCAAAGCCAGGAGCCAGGAGCTTCTTCTGGGTCTCCATGTGGGTGCAGGGGTCCAAGCACTTGGGCCGTCTTCTACTGCTTTCCCAGGCCATAGCAGACAGCTGGATTGGAAGTGGAGGAGCCGGGACTTGAGCCGGGACTTGAACCGGCACCCATATGGGATGCCAGCACTGCAGGCAGTGGCTTTACCTGCTATGCCACAGCACTGGCCCCGACACATGTGACTCTTTTGACCAGGAGAAAGTATTCCAGTCCTGACTTGGAAAGTAAAAGGGACTCAGCAGGGATCACAAGATTGTGTGTATGTGTGTTATTTGCTAACTTTATTCTTGGTCACTCCACCTTACAGGTGCACTCCATGGTGAACACGAGAATCCTTAACATTAAATGTGGTCCTTTTCATGGAAATCTCAGGGTTGAAAACCCCCAGCTTCACTGCTACCTGCTAATGGCTGTCAAGCATTTTGGTTTTTATCTGCAAAAGTGTAGAGTGTTGTGGGCCAGTTTGTAATCATCAGATTCAAAGATGCATTTTAAACACATGCATATTAGCTTTTTTAAAAAATATTTATTTATGTTTTTGAAAGAGTTACAGAGAGAGGGAGAGGCAGAGAGGGAGAGATCTTTGCATCCACCGGTTCACTCTGCAGATGGCCACAACTGCCAGGGCTGGGTTCGACTGAAGCCAGGAGCCTGTTCGGGTCTCCCACATGGGTGGCAGGGGCCCAGGCACTTGGGCCATCTACTGCTTTCTCCCAGGCCATCGGCAGGGAGCTGGATGGAAAGTGGAGCGACCAGGACATGAAACAGTGCCCATGTAGGATGCCGGTGTCACAGGCCATGCGCTTAATAACAAATCCACCTGTGATCTGACTGCGTGGTATTCCTGTATCCTAGGAGAGTGTTCCCTGGTGTTAGCTCCTTACCCCGCATGCTGGTTTTTAATAATATTAAATTTCTTTGTTTCTGTGCACTTACATTTGCTGTAATGCATAATTAATCATTAAATAAGGTTAATAGGAAGTTTTCTGTTCTTTATTCAAGCGCATTGGCGTTTTTGTTTTGTTTTTACATACGAGAAATTCCTTTTGAAAATTTAGTTCTTGTGAAATTTGGTTGTGAGTATCCATGGAAACCATACCTCCTGCCTGCCCTGCTTAAGGTGGAAAGTATTCTGTAGGCTAGCCGTTCTCGGCACTGTGATCATGGGAGATGCACGGGCACTGCATAAAGAAACAGGAGTTAGTTGTTTGGATATTGAATGCTCGGGGCAGATGGAAAAGTAATGAAAACCAGGACTTCCCGAGCAGCAAGCAGCCAGGTCTGCGTGCTCTTTGGAGTGGGCACAGCACCGGGAGGGACGAGCGGAGGGATGCCGCTCCGGCTGGAAGAATCTGCCTCCTGTGCCTGCGGAAGTGACCGGCTCGCCGTGATGGCGACTGGGTCTGAGATGATGTGCCTGTCATATCCGCCTGGTGGGCGGAGCCTGGGGACAACTGTGGAGAGGTTGGGGTGGTGGGGCTGGAGGGAAGCATCCAGGCATGGATTGGAACAGCTGCTGGCTGCCCGGGGATCAGCCTCCAAAAGTCACAGGCACAGGGGACTCTGTCGCCGGAGGCCCAGCAGGCTGCGGGCTGCGTCCAGAGCACTCGGTGGAGACGCAGTGGAAGTTCGATGGGCAGTTACTGGGCTCTCGTGCGTAACGCTCATTGTTTGTTTAAAGCTTTTCCGCCTTCACATAACGCTAATCTTTTATTTCAAGTAAATGCCATCAGCCTGCTTTAACGGCTTTTTACTAGACGTTGCGTTATTTGTAAGGGGGGAGTGGAGGTCCAAGGAGAAGAATTCGATCACTTGAGTTGAAGTTGCTGGAGGAGTGAAATGTTACTTGATTGCTGGTCTTAGCCAGGATTTTGAGATTTCAAGGAAAAGTGGACAATGCCCGCCTTTATCTGAGGGATTTCAGCAGTCATATGATCTACGCAGCAGCCCCCAGGAGCAGCCCCTGTGCCTGCTGGGACTCCACACGGGGGAGCCGCCTCGGAGTGGGTGGGATGTGGATGTGCCGGCCAGGGGGTGTTCAGCCACAACTGGCTTTGGTCACGGCCTTAATGTCACCAGGACGTGACGCCTGAATGGTCTGAGATGTATTTGGGTGCAGGTCAGTGGGGCTTAGGAGGTTCCCGGTGGCAGCGCCTCCAAGAAGCTGGCCCGGCCAGCCTGGGGCTGGGGACAGAAAGATCAGCTTGTTAAGCTCTGTCAAATAAATGACTGACATGTAGACAATGTGTAGAAGACCGATGCCACAGCGAGTGGAAAGGGGATTTGGGCTCTATATAAAGTGTCCCATTTATAAACCCCCAGGAACTGACCGAGTGCTGGCTGCTCTCTCGCGACGAACACGACTGTGCAGGAAATAAACTGAGCCGGTCACGTCACAGAATTCTCTTAGATAGTGTTCATTTTCTAAACGTGGGGCGTTCCTCTGATGGCCTGCCTTGCGGATACGCACACGAGGGCTGATTTGAGGAGACGTTACGAGTGTCATAAAACCATCTCGCTGGGTAATAGGGTGCTGAGCACCAGCGAGACGGGATGCAGAGTTTTCTTTGGCTGTGCGTTTGGTAATAAATCCACCTGTGATCTAACTGCACATTATTCCTGTTATCTATAGTATCCCAAGAGAATGTTCCCTGGTGTTAGCTCCTTAAGAAAAGCAAAGAAATAATCCCGTTTGAGAGTGTGTATGGAGACTTTATCAATCTCATTAATATTGTTAAGTATCTCAAGGAAAAAAAAAAAAATAGGCCCTCTGGGGCCAGCATTGCAGTGCAGCTGGTTAGGCTACTGCTTGGGTTGCCAGCCTCGCATACGGGAGCTTGCTTGAGTCCCAGCTGCTCTGACTCCAATCCAGCTCCCTGCTAATGTGCCTGGGAAAGCAGTAGAAGATGGCCAGTTCTTGGGCCCCTGCACCCACATGGGAGACCTGGAAGGAGTTCGAGGCTCTTGGCTTTGGCTTGGCCTACCCCTGGCCACTGTGGCCATTTAGGGAGTGAACCACTGGATGGAAGACCTCTCTGTCTCTCTTTGTAACTATGCCTTTCAAATAAATCTTTTTTTTTTTAAACGGCCTTCACTAATGTTAACTTTTTAGGTTTTCATTTTTTTTTCCAAATAAATTTATCCTTTAATTCCATTTTTCCATGAACATTTGTGAGGGGTGGTTGGAGAGGTAGAATGCTCCCGTCTGCTGTTTCACTCCCCAGATGCCTGCAACAGGCCCAGGCCAGGGTCCCAAGCCAGGAGCTGGGAACTCAGTCCAGATCTCCCACCTGGTGGCCGGAACCCAGGCACTTCGCCATCACTGCTGCCTTCCAGGAATTGGGGGCTGGAACGCTGTAGTGTGGGATGTGAGCTTAAGCAGCTCCCTAACTATGCTAGGCCAAACGCCTGCCCCAAGTTTTCATTATATTTAAATGATTTTTTTTTCATGACTCCTGAAAGGCATGAAAAAAGAAAAAAAAATCCACTCACCAAGAAAACCCAACAGTTGCCAAGTAGCTATAATCAGAGGTGGTCTTCTCCCAGCACCGGGGCCTGCTGTTACCTTCCAGCTCTGGCTTCACAGGACATCGCATGAGTGGGCGCCTTCCTGTGGGCTCTGCGTGGAGGTGCCTGAAGAGGTGCACCGGGAGGCACCCAGCGAGGTCCAGAAGCAGCAGGGCCCCCACCACCCCAGGGCAGGGCTTTGCCCATGTCTCAGTGGGGAGCGGAGAGCAGTTGGCTGCTTGGAGTTGGTACAGCGTGCGTGCGGGTGTCCACAAAGCAGTTATCCTCCTGTGCCCTGTAGAGGGAGCAAGGGCAATCCCCGTAGGAAGGGATGCTGTCTCGGGGTAGCTGTAGCTCCCAGGACCAGTCCTTGTGGAGGTCTTATCCTGCCTGCAGACCTGGAGGGTCCTGTGTGACGTTCCTGCATGTCTTCAAGTTCCCTCTCCCTTCTCTGTGTATTTTATAAATTTCCTAGTTTAAGTGGTTCATCTGTGTGGCAGTTTGGGCATGTGGAGAGGGGGCAGGGAATGGCAGTCGTTTTTGTGATAGTGGTATGTTTCGTTCCACATGGTCTGGTGGGCATTCTACTGTGGTCAGCTCACTACTTGCATATTAAATTGCAAAATGTTCCTACATTAACTGGAAACTGATTTTTTTTAAAAAAAGGTTTTGTAGTTAAATGCTGGTGCTTTTAAAGACATCACCTTCTCCTGCTTGGGAGAAGTAGGTTATGGATTCACACATGATTAGATAAATGAGATTGAAACACTTTTGCCGTGATCTGCCCCAGAGGAGCAGTTAGGAAATATGACACTTGTCCACGTGTCCTGTTTCATAGGTCGTAGGGCTCTGCTCCAAAACCTGCAGTGTATTCGCTTCAGTATATATATATGTTTTATGTATACTTAATTATTTCAAAGGCAGAGTATGTGAGAAAGATCTTCTATCACCTGATACACTTCCCAAATGGCCACAGCACCCATGGGTGGGCTGGGCCAGGCTGAAGCTTGAGCCAGGAACTCCTCCTGGTCTCTCATGTGACTGACAAGGGCTGGAGCACATCTGTTGTCTGCTGCTTCCCAGGCACATTAGCCTAGAGTTGGATTGGAAGAGGAGTAGCTGGGACTCAAACCGGCGGGACCCACTGCGCCAGGGCGCCTGCTCCCATGTTCACTTTTCACATTATCAGTATATCTTCGCATATTTCACTGTGTATATGGTAGGCAACTACTTACATAATCGTCTCGCAGTGGAGAATTTTGGCGTTTGGTGAGAGACAGACCCAAAATGGGAGGTTAAAAATTGTTCGCTTAGGGGCCAGTGTCGTGGCATACCAGGTAAAGCTGCTGCCTAGGGCGCTGGCATCCTATGTGAGTGGCTAGTGGGTGTCCCGGCTGCTCCTCTTCTGATCCAGCTCTCTGCTATGGCCTGGGAAAGTAGTAGAAGATGGCCCAAGTCCTTGGGCCCCTGCATCCATGTGTGAGACCCAGAAGCTCCTGGCTTCAGCCTGGTCCAGCCCCCACTGTTGCGGTCAGTTGGGGAGTAAACTAACAAATGGAAAATCTCCCCCATAATTCTGACTTTCAAGTAAATATTTAAAATTTTTTTTATGTATATCCATGAGTAGAAGTGAGTGAGAACAGGGCAGAAATCCTGGCTGATTTTATAAAATGCCTCACTAGGTGTTTACTAGATTGGACTCATCAGAGTGATGGTGTGGATATTCTTGTCATTATGATAGGCATTATTCATCTACCAAACAAACCTTGGAAAATCTCTGTGGCTCACCCGTAAGATGCCATTGCCTGCTGGTACAGAATCCTCTGTGGTCCTGGCAGCTCTGTGGTGTAGCTGCCTTCCAAGCAGTGACCCGGGGATCCAGGCTGCTCTTGTACCCGCCCCTGCCGTTACTCGTGCTTCTAGGAGAGAACCGTAGGGCTCACACGTCAGCTTTTAGAAAGCTTCGGTCTGGACAGGATGGGCATCAGCGGTGTGGGCAGCCCACAGCCACGCGACCTGACTGCCCAGGTACAGGGTGCTAGGAAGTGTGCAGGAACACAGGGATACTCGGAGCGGTGCCCAGCTTGGCTTTCCCTTCTTATCTGCAGAGGGCTCCCGTGCACGGCCGTGAAGCAGGGGAGGCTCAGGCTGAGTTGGCTGTTGTGTAGAGCAGTGATTTCCAAAGTGTGCAGGCCGGCAGCGTTGGGAGCACCTTGGAAACCCCGATTCTCAGGTCCCAGAACCACAGGTGCCAGTGTCCAGGTGCTGCTCTCTCTGAATGCAATGTCTTCAGCTCCTGTTGAACTCACAATTGGTAAAGCTAAGCCCAAAGCATGACTGGGCACTTCCACACTGTGTGTGCAGGCAGCACGTGGCGGCTCAGGTGTGAGCACGCAGGTGGTAAGAGTCAGTGCTTAGCGGGCTGCGCTGTGTCCCATGCGGGGAGACCTCTTACCCCAGTTGTTGGAAGAAGCGTCTCATCACCATCTTGCTGATGAGAGAAACTGAGGCACAGAGGTTCTGGAACTGTCTGCGGGCAGTGCCACATGGCCAAGCCGCTGACCACAGCTGCCAGTGGTGGAGCTGGGGTTTGCACCAGCCAGGGTGGTGCTGTAGTCCCCTCGGTGATCTCTGGGAGGTCTCCCGCCGGGCCACACAGTAGTGTTTCGCTTTTTCTTTGGGTGCAGATGGTCCTTGAGACGTAGCAGGAAACGTGCTGTTGGTGACAGTCACAACACAGGCCAGGTCCCTTCAGCACGCCCTTGGTTCCTTTGTAGTTTACATGTGTGGTGAGCTGGTGACAGTGTTGGCCAAATAGCAATGGCTCCATTGTTTAAAACTGAATGCTCGGGGCTGGCATTGTGACGTAGTGGGTTAAGCGGCCACCTGCGTCGCCAGCACCATTTACACGCGCCAATTTGAATCCCAGCAACTCCACTTCCGGTTCAACCCCCTGCTGATGTGCCTGGGCAAGCAGCACAGGATGACCCAAGTTCTTGGGCCCCTGCACCCACGTGGGAGACCCAGATGAAGCTCCTGCCTCCTGGCTTCAACCTGGCTCAGCCTTGGTTGTTACAGCTACCTGGAGAGTGGTCCAGCGGATAGAAGATTCTCTCTCTCTGACTCCCAAATAAATAAATCTTAAAAAAAAAATGATAAATAGAACTGGTTGTTAGGGGCCAAGTAGGGCACCAGTGGGCAGTGGTTTCTCAGAGTGAGGGGGGTCACTCGCGCCGGAACCTAATCTGCTTAGCTGTGCAAGCACCCGGCTCCTGAGAGGCCCTGCTCTCAGGCTGTCGTAGGGTGCTCGCCCGCCCTGGGCCCGACGCAACCAGGTGATCTGAAGACGGTTTCTGTCTTTGGGAGCTGGACTTCATTTTAATACAGAAACTGTTTTTCCTCCCCCAGAAACATCCCCCATCGCAGAGGCCACCCCGTCGACCGAATTTTGAACTGATGGGAAAGACTGTTCCAGATGGCATGGAGAGCTGCTTGTTTGCTGGCGTCTCGTTAAAATTTGTAATCATTAACTGCGCTTGCTCCCTTGCAGGTGGGCCTGGTGTGTGGTGATGTTGGGGTGGGCCCTCCCTCGTGCCTTTGTCTCCCGTGCTCAGCAGACTAGAACTGAGACGGCTGCTGGCAGCTCTGCCCGGGACGGTACCGGCCCTGACTCTAGGTAGAGGATAAAGATAGCATCGCCCCTTTCGGGTTTCATGTTGGCTGGGAGCAGCTGCTTGGCTTTGTATAGCTCTGAACATAGCATTTCATTCCAGAACGGCTGAAATTTTTAGTTTTCTGCAAGCCAAGGGCTTAACCGCTGGGTTTTCTCATTCAGTCTGAAGAGTCTAGAATTTTCCTTTGAGAAACAGTTGCTGGTCTTGGAGTGTAGTAATTGAAGCGAAGGGAGATGGTGGAGGGGGGAGAGGGGGAGAGAGAGAGAGGGTGGGGACTATTTGCATACGTTGTTCTAGAGCTCCCTGCACTTCCTTCCCCTTCCTCACTTTAAATGGTTTAATTTGCTTAGGTACTGCAGCAGGGCTGTAGGTAATTGAAGTGAATCCTGAGTCACATCCAAACAAAAGAAAGAACAGACCTAAAAAAAAGAGCAGCTGAAGGCACACTAATTGAACCCGGGAGTCGCTGTGAGAAGGGCAGCCCGACCAAGCCCCTGCAGGATCTGCCGGCTGCACTCGGCACAGAGCCGCGTCTGGGGTAGAGTTAGGAAGTTCTGGCTGAACAGAAAGCGAGAGGCCGTTTGGAAATGGTTCTCTCTCCTCTCCAAGGACCCGGTGCCCTTGGTGTCTGCAATATAGAATCAGCTGTTTACTTCGGTGGAGCGCGGTCCCTCGTGTTGAATTGGGTAACTGTTGGAGGAAAAGGAGCAGGCTTGCCTCTAACAGCTGGAATGTGAGATGCAGCCTTTGAAATAACTCGGGGAGAGAGCTTCCTCTGCCAGCTCCTGGGCTGGGAAGCAGGATGCGGCGGGCACCCTGGGGAGGCGAAGAGGCTGCAGAGTGCCACTTGGCTGCCGCCCTCGGCCCATTCCCGGTCAAGAGCACCTTGACATCACGTGGCTGTACATACCTCTGCTCACCCAGGGCTGCCCCGTGTCTAGCTTCACCCTCCCTGGCTGTAGGGGAGGGAGCGGCGAGGGAGGGCTTTGTCTGCCACTCCGGGGGTCTCCTGTGCCTTAAATCCCAGTTAGCCTTTCCTGTCCCTCCTACCAACTGCCTGTTTTCGGGGGAGATCACGCATCAATAAAGCGCTCAGGTGCCTGCTGTGTGCTCAAGATAAGACCACCCAGCATCCAGCAGCTTCCTGTGTCCTCTCCCGGGTGCCTGTCTCTCTGCTCAGGGGTCTTTCCTGACTCTGGGGCCTCCTGCCACCTTGTTCCTGTCTCTGGACTCAGCTGCAGCCCCACCCCTCAGAGGGGTCTGTACCCAGTGTACTCAGCACACTGGATCTGTTTCTATAAAGATCTTAGCCCCAGCCCTTAGCCATCAGAAACTTCTTCCCATCCTAACGCCCTGGGCCACTTGCCCCCGGCAGGACTACTGGTCTACTGGTGTGTGCAGCAGCCGCCTGTAGGTCCGACTTCCTTTGAAAGTTGTTCAGGTGTACCGTCCCCTCCCTGTTCCTTTGTTCCCGATTCTACTCAGCACTCCCTCCCCTGCAGTCCCACACCGTGTTCTAACAGGTCTCCTTACAACTTACATCATCTTTGCAGCCTGCACTGAGCCCACAGCTCCTCCTGCCCCAGACCCAACCCTGGCTGCCCCAGCTCCCCGTCCTGTGCCCCCACTCCCTCCACAATGCTCCCTAGCCCGGGGCAGCACCCGGCTCCCTCCAGCCACTCTTCCTCCTCCCTGGCCCTCCGTGCACACTACACGCCTGCTCCTGCTGTTCCCCCCACCCCCACCCCTATCTGGTGAGCCCATGGAGCACCCACCCCACTGCCACTTAGCAGTGGGTCACCAGCTGCCCGTCGAGGTAACTGACATGCATTTTTGTCATCAGAAAAATATTTGGAGGATTTCTCCCCACAATCGTTTGTAAGGGGGTGGCGGGTCCCGTTTGCTAGTTTTTTTTGTTTTTTTTTTTCCCAGTTAGTTTTCTTTTTTTTCCAGCCAGTTGACAGCTTAAAGGCTAGGAAAAAATCGGTTCGTTTTCATCTTCAGAAAAAAACAAGAACTGAGCCAGCTACCTCCCCAAATGCTTTCTTTTTTTCTTTTTAAAATCAGACACTTGTCCCACTCCCCTGGCTGTGACTTGAATTTTATAGTTGATATAATCCCTCCTTTATAGCCTATTTATGCATTGCGATTTAAGCAAGCAGAACTGCTCAGTGCACAAGGAACTTAGTTTTAATTCTTGGCTTCCATTTAAAAGGCCCACAAAAGCCGCCAGTAGCTTTTGTTAATTGCAAAACAAACATACTCCCTGAGACCACCCTCTATTCTGTGGCCCAGTTGAGAGTCCCAGGAATTGGTCATGTGTGGGCCATCATCACCTTTGTGGCCGGGGCTGTTGCTTGTTGTGGGAGGGTCTGCCTGCAGCCTGTGCGGCTGGTGACGATAGTATTGAGAAGACAAAGACCTGGTGGGCTCGACTACTGCTGTACTCCTTACCTTTCCAGGGAATCCAGGGAATCTTTTTGAAAACCTGATAAAATTTGTAGAGTCTTTTCAAAAAACACATACCACCTAAATTTTGCTGACCGTTTCAAGAATATGACTTGAACTTGTCTGTCTGTAAGGTCATCCTCAATTCAGGTTGGCCTGTAGTGGGCTTATCAGTAGGTGTTTATAGAATGAGATGAGCCAGTGCCAGGCCCCAAGCTACAAACCAGAAATGCATCGACTGATGGAGGGATCTGGGAGGGATTGAGGTTGATTTTTTTTCTTATATATTTTTAAATAATTTTAGATTATAGAAAATTAATAATGATTCAATTATACTTTTAGTTATTTTTTTAAATTTCTTTTTTTTTTTTTTTGAAAGGCAGAGAGAGAGCTGCCATCCATTGGTTCACTCCCCAACAGCTGGGGCTGGCCAGGCTGAAGCCAGAGGCCTGGCCCTCTGTCCAGGTCTCCCACATGCATGGCAGGAATGCAGCTACTGGAGCCATCGCTGTTTGCTTAAACTGCAAGGTGCATGTTACCAGGAAGCGGGAGCAGAGCTGCACCTTGAGCCTAGGCACTCAGATACGGATGCAGGTGTCCTACACAGCATCTTAACCGCAGTGCCAAATACCTGCCCCAGGTATACTTTCATTTAGAAAAATCACCATATTCCCGCGACCTTGTCTCCCATAGTCTTTTCTAGACTTTGTAATGTATGTTGGCACAGCATAGCGTGCTCCAGGGTACCAGTGTGGTTGGAAGGCGTGACCTAACGTTACGCACACTTTCCGGTGTCTTCCACGTCAGCCTTCGTGTTTGAGGCGGGATCAGGCTCCGGCAGGCGTTGGGTGGATGGAGCAGGGTGGGGATGACTCACGTGGGAGGGGTCCATTGCTTCAGGAGATGGCCCTCTACCATTGGCTTCTGGGTAATTTGCCGCCCTGCACTCAGCCTCATAAAACCGGGCAGTTACTCTGCTCCCATGCCTGCAGGTAAACCCACGCTACATCATCCCTCATCATGCTTCAGGGTTTAAAAACTTCAGAAACAAGCAAATTACGGACTGTAATCTAGAAACTCAGGATTACTAGAAGGGGAAAAAAAAAAACAAACCATGGACTTTCCGGTGCACTTATCCACACAGAGCTATTTCAGACTTCAGTGACGTTCAGAAAGTCCGATTCCTGCGCCGCGTTGCAACGTACCCACCGCCTGGACAGCGCAGCCCTGCGTGATCAGATCCGCGCGGTGCGGCGTTTGAACAGTGTTGGGGTTGGTGCTACGGCAGGCGCTTAGAAAAGAACCACTTTTGGTTTTCTCTGCAGTGTCTTCAGGTTGGTGAAGTGTGGGCTTGGGGCTTTCGAGGTGCAGCCCCGTGTCCCCGTCAGTGTCCCAGGACGGCCCGTTTCCTTGGTCGAGTCGGAGCTGACCCCGAGTGTGCGTGCTTCAATCAATGCATGCGTTCGGTGTTTCCCTAGGCCACAGGGGTTTCATCTTCCTGTGCCCGGGAGCTCCCCGCCTTCCTTGCCCCCCCCCTCCGACTGCTCCTTCCTGGCCTTGAACACCTAGGTTTTCCTTCCAACCGAGGACTCCCCTCCACCGTCCGCCCTGGACCCCCCCGGAACTCTCTTCCTCTCTGGGAATGGCCTTGCTGGCCACTCCGTTGCGCAGTGCGGCAGCCCAGGGTCCTCCAGGGTGGCTCTCTGGCCCCCACCACCAGCGCCCCCAACCCCATTCAGTCCCACTACCCACGCCTGTTCTGACTGGTTCTGGAGCTTCTCATGGCCCCCTTTTAAAACTACTGCCAAGTGCCTTTTAAAATATGGATGTGGGCATTTCATTCCCAGCTGTTTTTCTTTTTCCGAAGGCCCTTTGGTGGGTTGCCACAGCAGCGGGATAAAGTTCGTCCCTCTGGGATGGAACCTTGACCTCGGTGTGGCTGTGCCAGCCCCAACTCTGCCATTTCCCCCACTCCTTTCTCCTCCTTTCTTGCACACAATGGCTCCCTGGGGGTTTTCTTGTCACAGAAACAAGCAAACCTCCTTGAGGCAAGAAAGTAAGGGCATTTCCACCCGATTCCCACCTTCCTCCGACTTCATCATCCTCATCATCCGTTCTAGAAGGGAGCCCTTAACCTCCAGAAGAGAACAGATTCAGTGTTGTGAGCGGGGAGCTCTCTCCACACCATGCTCCAGCTCTCCCTCGGGGACTGAAGCCCGGAGCTTCCTGCAAGCCGGGCCTTGCTCCTGCCCCACTGCCCTGCACTGAGCCCGGCCCTTGAGGCGTGTGGGTGCTCTAGTGGGGATTTCTCACTGCCCCACTCTGGGCCTGCAGCCCCTGGCCGGTGTGGGTCTGACACCTGGGAGCTCGGTGGACTCTGACATCTGCAGTGGTGCACCTTCAACCCTCGGGTTTTTCCATTGACACCAAATCCTGCCCTACATGCGGGACACACGGTGACAGTGGAGACACCTGGCAGAGAAGGTACAGAAATGTGCCTTTTCATCGACTTTGGCCAGATTGGGAGCAGCAGGGGCAGGGCTGGAATCGCAGCCGCTGGAGGTTTGGGTTCTCCTGCTGCCTTGTTTTGTTTTGAAATCCAAGGTGGTTTGGTGGCCGAAGTGAGGGAGTGCTGGTACCTGCGGAGGAGCCGTGGAAATCGCAGGACCTGGCGCGGTGGATGCGTTCATGCCTCCCTTCTGCATCTAAGAAATCTGTTTTCTCCTTCTGCAATCTAAGAAAAATTAAAAGACCATTTGCCTAATTACTGTCATTGAGAATACTGGTCTTTGACTCTAGGGCTGGGTGGTAGGGGATGTGTGATCAGAACCGGTGATAACATGGTGCTTCGAAGTCTCCACTTAAGGCGGGGGAGCTAGGAGCACTTTGCACGGCTGACCTCAGACTCCCCTGACATTAAAAATGGATCTTGACTGCGAGGATAGGAGAGTCGTCCCCACAATCAGCAGTTTCTTGTGTAGGGGTTGGGAGGGGTGGCCCTTCCCTTGGCCGGAGCGTAGCACTGGGGCCTGACTCTAAGGAGTCCCAGAGACTGGTGATTTGTTCTTGCATCCCTGCCTTCTCTGCAGAGAGCACTCCCGCCGTGGCCAGGAAGCCAGTGTGTAATCCCTTAGGTCTTTTCCCCTCACCCTAGGAAAATTCTGTTTCCAGTCTGGGACCACGCCGGCACCTCCCTGGCATCTCGTGGACCCTACGTAGGGACGCGTTGGTGAAGAGGTCGGTTCTTGACTTGGGTTTGCACTTCTGGGTTTGAGCTGGGGGCCGGTGGAGTGTGACATTGTGTTCATGGGAGTGGTGTGTGTGTGTGTGTGTGTGTGTGTGTGTGTTGCCCAGGTGTAGTGGACTGCATTTTCTTTCCAGAATTGTCAGGAAGCATCTTCGAGGGCTTTGAAAAAGCTTTCCTTGGGTACGTCGGCGAGCACAGTAGATGCGTGATTTCGCGAGGTTTCAGTTCTCTTTGCCTGTACAGGTTGTTCCTGATTTCATGGCTGGGAGGAGGTGAAGGGTGCGGGAGATGGACTGCTGTCTGGGCCCGCCCCGACGGGCCAGGTTCTGTGGCTGCAGGAGTGGGCGGCTTGGGCCTCACACAGGTGTGGTGTGGCTTCTCTGGCCACTGCACAGCACTGGTTTCGCAGGCCCCGCCTGTCACCTGGTTCTGCTCCCCGTCCCCTCCTCCTCTCCATGGCCCGGCCTGCCCAGCCCTCTACCCGGGAGGTTGTGAGGGCCTAGAGGGGGTATTTCAGTTAGGAAGTTTCTCTTCTCCCTAATTGATTCTGCTTGTATCATCGCAGAAAGGAGCTCTGTCTGGGAGACTGTTGACAACATCTGATTTTATCATCTTCTTGACCCATTAACCTCACTCAGGCTGATGGGCTGCCTTGTGCGGTGGGGAGGCGGGGGCCTCGGACCCGTGGCAGGTGAATTCTCGCTGGCCGGCCCACCTGTAAGTGACACACACAGCCTCACAGCTCTTTCTGTTGCCGCACGGAGCAGGGGCTTTGGCGGCTGCCCTGAGTGCTGGGTTTCCCTGGAAGGCTCCTAGCACCAGGCAGATGGCCCTAGAACACCCGGCGTCCCGGCAAGAGTGGAGGCCGGGGCGTGTGGTCGGGCCGAGGGGGTAGGCGTGTGCGAGGAAGCACGTGGTGGGTCGCCCTGGTCCCTGTGCTTAGAGGGTGGTGTTCCATAGTAAAAGCAGGGTGAACGGTGTTGAACCCGAGCTGCCGTAGCCAACTGCTGAGGTTTCTGGACTTGGCTGCAGATGGCTCAGGCGCTCGCTGCGTGAGCCCGGCAAGTCGGCTCTCTTCTCGGAAGCCTCGGGCCTCTCCCACGCCGGGGCACGGGCAGTGCTCGCCTGTCTGCCCATCCGTCCGTTGGACTTGGAGCCTGTGAAAGTGGGAGCTGAAGTGGATGCCGGGTAGGTGTTGCTCGGGCCTCCTGCCAGGTTCTGGAGGCAAACCTTTGAACCAGTCACATCGCCCCTCTGGGCAAGCAGCAGGAAGTCCAGCCCCTGACCTCCATGTGGTCAGTGGGAGATAAAAGGGAGCACTGTTGGGGGCGGGGCCCCTCCCCTTGACGGATGGCAAACTGTTAAGGGAAGATAAAGGGCCGTCCTCTCTGAGGAGCCTTTATCACAGGCGTTTGATACATAGAAGGGGTCAGCCTGAGGTGGCCGCACCTGAGAAGCAGGCTCGCTCGTGTCATGGGCATGCTGGCAGAGGCCAGTCCTGTTACCCCCACTCCCCGCCTACGCGGCATGGGCGCTGGCTTGGGTTCCCATATCTGTGTGCGGCACAGTTCTCCTTTGTCACCATGCTGGGTCCAGAGGTACCAGGTGGAGGTGTGCAGCCATCCTGGGACAGGGCAGATGGGTGGGCAGGACGGCTGTGTGGGGTTGCTGGGACTTGACTGACACCCACACCCCCAAGCAAGCACAGTGCACCCCTCTCTTGTCTGGGCTTCTGGCCCTGGCTGCATTCTCAGCATTGTAAGGGACCTCGGGGCTGGCACTGTGGCATAGTGGGTAAAGCCACCACGTGCGGTGCCAGCATCCCATGTGGCCACCAGTTTGAGTCCCAGCTGCTCCACTTCTGATCCAGCTCTCTGCTGATGGCCTGGGACAGCAGTAGAGGATGGCCCAAGTCCTTGGGCCCCTGCACCCACGTAGGAGACCCAGAGGAAGCTCCAGGCTCCTGGCTTCAGATCTGCCCAGCTCCAGTCATTGGTGGCCAGTTGGGAAGTAAACCAGCAGATGGAAGACCTCTCTCTTGTCTCTGCTTCTCTGTAACTCTGCCTCTCAAATAAATAAATCTTCAAAAAACAAAAAAGTAAGGGAGCTGTCCACTGGAGTTTATCTCCCCTTCCTGGCTTTTCTTCTTGTGCCTTGTTCCGTTTGCGGGGGTTCAGAGGCTTGCAAAGGGATTCTGTGTCTCTCAGTGTTGGGCTTGCGACGCAGGAACCTGCATTTAACAGCCCGAAGGTGTGCTCACAGCTTCATATGAGCCTGGTCCAAGATAAATGGGCAAGCATGCTTGGGAACAGCTTCAGCCCCAGCCCTTTGTGTCAGGCTACGGCACCCAGGAGACCCCTGGGGGGTGCGGCGGCTATGGACTGATCACCCTCTGGCTGGCACTTCCTCCTCCCTGACGGGCACGCTGGCTCGCGGGAGCTGCCTACCTCACCGTCAGCCACGTGGGTTTGCCCAGTTGGCTTTAGGAAGCTGTCTCCCTTTTTCGCTTGCCTGTGTTTCTGGTTGGTAGGCTGGCAGTAAACACTGGCCAGCCGCTGGTATCCCAGAGTGCTTGTTTTGCTCTGTAGATCCAGCGCTGGATGCTTTAAGGTTCTTAGCGGGCAGCTTGGGGAGGCAGGGGAAGGAAAGGAGACAGCCCCTGGGAGCGGGGTTCATCAGCTCCCCCAGCACAGTCACTCTCAGCTGACGGTTGGTAATGTCAGATTCCCCGCTGTGAAATGTTGACCACAGCTGGCCACTTTTCCAGTGGGCAAGGAAGGGCAGCTCCTCCTCCCCGTCCCCTCCCCCTCCCCCTCCCCTGCCTTCTCTGAGCTGTCAGGGGAGAAGCCTTTGAACACCACTGTTTACCTTTCACAAAGTCATGTGGGGTTTTTCAGGAGTGTCGCCTTGAATTCTGGGAATGTGAAGACCCACTCCAAGGTTAGCCACCTGCCGTGGGCTGCTCGGCCTGCACAGGGCTCCTGTCTGTGCTGCGCCTGGCCTGCACAGGGCTCCTGTCTGTGCTGCGCCCTTGTCCCCAGGCAAGGCCAGCCTGGTGACCTGGGGGCCTGTGAAAGACTTGCAGGATGTTGCCTAAAACCCTGCAAACGGCTGCTGAACCTTACCCCAGCTTCTCCCAAAGCCGTAAATGTCACTGCCGGTCCTTGCTCTACTTCACACAAGTGGCCAGAAGGGCCCAGCTGAGTTCAGATGCTGCCGTGGGGAGGGGAGAGAGGTCCTTGTGGGTGCTGGTAGCACACACCTCGTTGACCACACACACGTGAAGCTGACCAGGATGGTGGCGGCGGAGGGGTCGTTGAGCATGGAAGGGCACCAGTGGACTTGCGTTTCCTATGAGACAGATTATGTTTTTTTAAATTGTCCAACCCGTGGGCAGGCGTAGGAGCAGGTGAGCACTTTGAAGGGCAAGGTTGCATAGCGTAGCATCCATAGCCGGAGATGCAGGCACCGTGCTGCCTGCAGAGTGTTTTAGTCCATGTTCCTTGGATTTCTGTAGTGAGGTAGGGAGAGCAGGCGTGCCTGGAGGCACTTCGCAGGAACCGGAAGAGCAGAACTGGAGCGTCACGGCCTGCATCGGGGATGGGTGTCCATGTTCATGTCCAGGTCCATGTCGTGGAGTTGATTCACTATGCGTTTTTGTGACAGTTGTCCTCCACATGCAGGGCCTGGAGTGGGTTTTCAGGAGTTCTCTTTGTGGTGCAGTGGGGACAAGTACAAAATTTTGGAGTAGAATCCTGGCCCTGCCCGTTGCCAGCCATGTGGTATCCTGGTCACTGTACCGCCTTACAAGATTGCGGGGGAGAATTGAGTACACGCGTGAAAAGCACATGACGCCTTTGTGGCACGGAGTGTGTGTCCCAGGCAGCTGAAGCCCCTGGTGACTGAGGAAGAGGGGGCTGTAGGGGGGATGTAGCTGGGCACATGCTGGACTTGTAACCTGCTTCCCCCACGAGCAACATCCGCTCAACCCAGGTGTGTGGTCATGGCCTCTGCCATGGCCTCTTCCCTGGACCTGGGTGTAGGGGAGGGTTGCTGCATGGGGGGCTCCCTTCCTCACACTCACACGCAGGCCACGTGGCTGCTCACCCCTCACCCCCACCCCCCAGCTTCCCTGGGCAGAGCCAAGAAAGATGCAGGTTTCTGCTGTTAGGCAAGAAGGTGATGAAATCCCCCGTGCTGGTGGCCAAGCAGAGAAACAGTGTTGAAGGGAAGCCTGGCCTGCCCGTGAGCGCCCGGGGACTCGCTCTTCCCACGACCTGGTGCCAAGGCTGCCTGGGTCCCCCCTCCCCGGGGGGGGAGGGGGGAGCAGGGCACTGTGTGACAGATGGCTGCCAGGTAGCTTCGTAAGTCTGGCAGCGGTCGGAGCCTGGCAGGGAGACGCCTTCCCCGAGGAGAGCTGCAGAGCGCCGACCTGGCTCCTCCGGAGGCCTCGCGTCCCAACGGCTGCGCCTGTGGCCGGGCCTCTGCCCCGCTTCCTTCCTCTGAAGAAACGAGGCGTCCACGGCGGCGCGGGGCAGGGGCCTCTGCTGGCGTCTCCGGAAAGTCGCCCCAGCCCTTGCGGCAGCTCAGAGCTTAAAGGTCCCGTTTAATCTGGCTGACGTGGCCGAGCCCAGGCAAGGGACCAAGAGAAACTGCTTCCCCCGTGGGTCCTGCTGCTCTTCCCTCATCCACCCCCCTCCCCCAGCCTCACTGCATTCCCTGGGAGTGTGCTCTAGGTGAGACCGCGGGGGCACCTGCTGTCTGGGTTGCGGTATGTCCGAAGCCGTTTGTCAGGCTGTACGCAGGGCTGCCTTCCCTGGAGGTCATGCTCTGGTCACCTCTTGCTGTCTGGGAGGAGCAGAGAGGGTGTGGTGAGATAAAGTGTCCAGGGCCACCAGAAGTGCTGGCTTGAGGCCCTCCCACGGCACCTTTAAAGGAGCTGTCTGGGTAGCAGCAGCGTGGCAGGTGCTCTGTGTTGGCCTACCTGCTCTCAGAACCCGGGGCTTGGCCACCCACACCGGTTGGCCCTGCCTCGCCTGGAGCTCAGCTGCGAGAAAGCTAGACATAGATCCTGCACAGGGGACTCTCCCTTCCCTTCGTTATTTTCTTGTGGGGCTGTGACCTGAATCTGGCTCCGTCGACTTCGTACTTCTTCCTGGAAGGAGGCTTCTCCGAGACGCCTTGGTTTTACGTCCCCCTTGCTCACGAGCTGGTAATCCCGGCTGGGGCGTGTTCCGTGCAGAGTGGTCGCAGCCAGAGGAGTCCGACTCAGCAGATCTGGGATGGGGCCCGAGCACCTGCGTTTCTTCTTCCTTTTTTTTTTTTAAGACTTCTTTCTTTGAGAGGCAGAGTTACAGAGAGACAGATCTTGCATCCACTGGTTCGCTCCCCAAATGGCCAGAACGGCCAGGGCTGGGCAGGGCCGAAGCCAGAGCCAGGAGTTTCTTTGAGGTCTTCCTCGTGGGTGGCAGGGGCCCAAGCATCTGGGCCATCCTCCACTGCTTTCCCCAGGCCGTTAGCAGGGAGCTGGATGGGAAAGAGGAGCAGCCGGGACTGGAGCTGGCACCCGTATATGGGATGCTGGCGTTGCAGACAGCGGCTTTACCCACTGCACCACAGCGCTGGCCCCCAGCGCCTGCATCCCTAACAGACTGCGGGGCGGCACACCCTCGGCAGAAGCTGCTGTGGAATGTGGAACACGCGTCTTTCCTGGCTAGCAAGTTCCGCGCCTATCCCCTCTGGCAGTGCTGGGCTGTGGCCCTGAGTACAGCCCCCGCCCCCCCAGTCCGCACGCCTGTCAGCGCCATGGTCACCAGTGAAACCCCCAAGGTCCTGAACCAGCGTGCCGGAGGTCAGGGATGTCACCTCCGTTTTCTACTTCTGAGCTGTTCAGCTGACAGCAGGTTTGTCGGGTTGTGACCCTGGGTGAGGTGCGGAGCATCTGTCTTCTGGTGGCACTACGCTGGCAGGTTCCCCCTTGGTTAACCTCACTGACCAGGGCAGACCGTTGTAGGATCTGCTTTGCATGGCTTTCGCCTCTGCAGTGTGGCACCGGCCCCCGCCCTCCTGCCCAGGCTGCTGGTGGGCTGGGTGTCTCCGCTTGCCCCACCCAGCGACTTCCTCTTGCTCTAGCACAGGACCGGCTGTCTGGGATCTCAGGCAGAGCCTGGGGGCTGCCTCCTAGCCTCCCTTCCTGGTCCCTGCTGCATCAGGAGGGGCCCCCGCCCCAGCACAGCTGGGGCAGTGTCTGCACACGCGTGTGAGCTGTGCCGGAGGTGGAGATCTGGGCAGTGGGGGGGGGTGGGTACGCCTTCCTGCCTGGACACAGGCAGGCGTGGAGGGCCGGGCGCCCAGCACTGCAAGGGCAGTCATGATTCAGAGCAGGAGGGTTGCAAGTCAGAGAACGTGACTAAGGGAGCGCGTCTGTGCTCTCACGCCCCGTGTGCCTGGACTCACATTCCCTCCAGAAGAAGCTGGGGTGCACAGCGGCGTTCACGTTCTTCTCTCACGTAACAGCCCTGGAATCTTAGACCCATCTGTACAGTGGGCGCGATCCTCTTAAAGAGCCCACGCACGTGGCGTGGGGCACGTAGAAATTGTTAGCCGCGATGCTTGGGCGCCGAGGCACCGATGGAGGGAGGTGTGTCCTGGGTCAGTGGGGACTGAGGAGCTGTCACGTGGTCTGCGGTCAGCAGGGAGGGGGCTGGGGAGGATTGTAGGCGCCTGTCCCGAGGGAGGGGTTTGTGAGCAGCCAGGGCCAGAAGGTAAATGGAGGCCAGAGTGTGACCATTTGCTGTGGTCTTGAGGGACCCAGGGTAGGGAGGCGGTTTGCAGCGCCCATGACAACCAGAGAGGAGGCCTGCATGCAGGTTGGCCTCACAGGGTGGGTGGGGAATCCTCGTCACCTTCTGGCGTGCCCCCAGCCCCCCCCCCCCCACGCTTGGGGCCTGCGTCCTGTGTCCTCGCGTGTGGGGCCTGCTCGGGTGCCCACGACGTGCGGCTCTGCGCCTGAGCTCTCCCAGAGCCCATGCCAGTCAGAGGCAGGGTGGGGCGGGTGACTTGCTGGGGTTGCCGCCCTACCCAAGGCACAGGCTGCACCCCAAGCCAAGAAACACATCCACTTCCTGGCGCTTGGAGCCACTGTCCTAGCTGCCTGCGCCCTCTGAGCACGCACGAGGCCGCCCTGGTTAGCAGGGACCGTCTTGCCGGGGCTGAGCAGGCATGGCCGTGGCGCATCGCCGGTCTGGTGTGGTGCAGCCCAGCCATGACTCAGCGGGTCCTTGTCTCTGCTGCCTTCCCGGCTCCCTGGGAGCTCAGGGCCGTGTGAGTGTCTGAATTCCTCCTGGGCTGTCTTGGACTGTCCTAGGTTGGCCTGACCGGTTGGCCAGGCTGCTCCAGGGAGCGACATGGCAGGCGTTTGCAGCTGCACGGAGGCTCAGTGCTGCGGCCCTGTGTCAGCTGCTGTGCAACCCACAGGGCCTGGCCATCCTCCCCCTCTTCCTCCTCACTGCACCCCACATCCCGAGGACAGAGTTTAGATTTCGCTTTCATCCCCCTAGGGTGTTCAGAAGCTGGGATGCAGCCCTTGGCTTCTAAACTGTCTTCCCTTTATCTCCCATCTCCGGGTTGCTATCTTGCTGGACCTAGAGACAGCCTCCTTAATCTTCTCTCCCTGGCTTTGCATAGCATTGTCCCTTATCTCCTCAGGGGCTGGGGGCTGGGCTCCCCGCCCCGCCTTCCCCCAGAGGGACCTCTGCCCTCTGCAGGGCTTAGCAGGAAGCCTGGGGGAATGCAAATCTGGAAACCCACCCACCCAAGCCTGCATTTCACCTACAGGAGCCACCTGGAGCGCATCAGGTCGGGTAGGTCAGGTTGGGTAGTGATGGCAGTGAGGGGCTTCCTGGCGCTTCTTCCCGGAACTCTTTAGTGCTTTTCCACTCCCCCAGTTCTGTGTGGAACCCACAGCGAGTGGGGGAGTGACCTTTCTGACCCGGCTGGCTTGGCCATTAGGTGCTCTCAGTATTCAAGTGTGACCTACATCAGGGGTCACAGGATGGACAGGTCACTCAAGGTCAGGTCTCTCTTCCTCTAAAATGACCCTCTCTTCCTTCACTGTGGTGCCCTGTGTGTTTGAGGGAAACTGCTTGGTGGCTTTTAAATTTACTAATATTCGTTTTATTTGGAAGTCAGAGAGAGAGCTTCCCTCTGCTGGTTCACTCCTGCAATAGACAGCGCTGGGCCAGTTTCATCAAGTCTCCCATGTGGGTGACAGGGACCCAACCGCTTGTGCCAGTGCCTGCTACATCAGCAGGAAGCTGGAATCGGGCACAGAGGGACTTGAACCCAGGCATTGCAGTATGGGATGTGGGTGTCCCAGGCAGCATTAAAAGTAGCATGCCAAAACACCTACCACCTTTTTTAAAGTGTTTTAGGGGCTGTCATTGTTGTGCAGTGGGTTAAGCCGCCACGTGAGGTACCAGCATCCCCAGTGGGAATGCAGCCTCCGGTTTGCAGCCCGGCTGCTCTGCTTCCTGTTCAAATCCCTGCTGATGCTTCTGGGAAAGCAGCAGAAGATGGACTGAGTGCTAGGGTCCCTGCCATCAACGTGGGAGATCCAGATGGGGTTCTTGGCTCTGGCCCAACCCTGGCCCTTGTGGCCATTTGGGGAGTAAACCAGCAGATGGAAGATCTGTCTTTCTCTGTTTTTTCCTTCTCTCTCATTTTGCCTCTCAAATAAAGTAAAACTTTTTTAAGAAATAGAATTTTTTAATTAAATGGAGGAAGCAGGTTCAAGTTTTAATGGGGAATGGACGGGCATAGTTATTTTTAAGATTTATTTATTTATTTGAAAGGCATAGCTACGGAGAGAAGGATGGAGTGGGGGGAGAGAAAGAATCTCCCATCTGCTGGTTCACTCCCTAAATGGCCCCCATGGCCAGGGCCAGGCCAGGCTGAAGCAGGAGCGAGAAGCTTCTTCCAGATCCCACATGGGTGCAGGGTCCCAAGCACCTGGGCCACCCACTGCTGCTTTCCCAGGGCATTAACAGCTGGATTGGAAGTGGGGCAGCTGGGACATGAACTGGTGCACAGATGGGATGCTGGTGTCACAGGCGGTGGCTTTACCCGCAACACCACAAGCACCGGCCCCTAAACTTTCCTTTTTTTTTTTTTTTTTTTTTTTTAAGTGCTTGATTTACAGTGGGTATCCTGAAGGCTTAGATGTGTGGGGATGGGCTGAAAGGATGTTTTGTTTGTCCACTGCTGAGAACTTCCTACAGATCTTAATAGAGTTGATGTGATTCACAGATCAGCAGTGTGGGTCACATGTCAAGTAAGCGAGGGTTCTCACCGTGCCGTGCCCAGCTGGCTTGCCAAAGGCAGATGTTGGGGTAAAGTGGGGGCGTTTTTCTGTAGCTTTAAAGACCTGGGAACTCTTCAGAGGAGAAAGGCACCAAGACAGGATAGAGAGTTGAAGCTGCGTGGTGGCGAGGGGTTGAGCGGGTGCTGGAGAAACTGTTGAGGAGCTGTTTCCAGTACAAGGGAGTTGGAGTTATCCCAGCCCTGGCTGACCCACGAGGGGGGTCCTACCTGCCCGCGGGGCAGCCCAAGGGAGAAAGTACGCCAAGCAGTTGTTTCTGGACAGGTGGCTGTCTTGGGGCCGAGCGGGAGGAGGTTGTTCCAGCGAAATCTTCTGGTTTTGCAGCCTTGGGCGCAGCTCAGAGATGCTGGGCTTGAGACCCAGGGAGGACGCGGCCGATTGCTGCGGCTCGGAGAGGGGCCACCCAGGACTTGGAGGCCCTCGGAGCACGCGCGGGCAGCTGCCCTTTCAGGTGTCCTCTGCACCTCCCAGCAGAAAGGAGAAGGTGCGCGTTTGGTCCTGCGTGACGCGTGGTAGGGATGCGTCCCCTCCCTGGGGAGAGAATGGGACGACCTGTCCTACGTGTCACTCCCCCCTCGGGTGCCACGAGCACTGGGTGCTGTCTGATTCTTCCCATCCACCCTGGGGTGTTGGTGGTCAGCCATCGCTTCCCACGCTGTGCTGCCCTCGACGCTGCCCTCGACGCTGGCGGGGTTGGAGAGTCGGGGAGGAGGAGGGGTTCTGTCTGTGCAGGGCGTGTTCGGCCCCACCCGCACCCGCTCGGCCTCTGTGTTGGGGCAGCTCTGGGTGCTGTATGCCACGGTGCCAGCAGCTGGCTTGTAATCGCATTCTGTGACTCCTGGTGGAGTTAACTGGAGGAGATTAGAGATGGGATCATCTTCCATCTTCACCACCTTTTGACGTCTCCAATTCTTGTGTTTTTTTGTAGGTTGCTGCAATTCTCTGCTCCAGCGGTGGTAGCTTTGAGGTGTGACCCTGCGCACATTTGGCCCCCGCACTAAGGAGGGCAGTTTGATAAGACCGAGAGAACAGGTCGGTTCAACTCTGGGCTTTGCTGGAATCACAACAACAACGAATGTTGAGTCTTGCCGAGCCCTTCCCCCGCGTCCCCCCGGAATTCTCCTCTGCCTTCCCCACTCCTCCTGCGGCCTGGGTGCACAGTGGTGTGGAGGTCCCCACCGCCACCCTCGACTTCCTCATCCCGGGGCCCCGGTGTGAGCTGGGGAGTCTCAGAAAGGGTTTGTCCCACGGGAAGCTACGTCTCCCTTGCCTCCAAGTCCAGACTGATGGGGTGGGGGTGGGGTAAACAGTGGAGCACTTGGTTGTGTCCATCGTATCTGTGGCCTGTGTGTTCCCAGGCCTCTCTCAAGCCAACTGGAGAGGACGGTGCTAGGCCCGGGCTCAGGACACATACCTGCATCTGTGTATCTGCTCACCTAACAGCTCGTGGGGTAGTGTGGTGCAGAGGACGCAGTGCCCAGGACAGAATGACAATCCTGGGACTGAGTACCCGTGAGGAAAAAAGTACTCTGTTCCGCTGTGAAATGACCTCTCGTTCCCTGGGACCCAGCTTCAGAAAGCTGAGGCTTCTTCCCTGGGCTGCCTGTCCCAGTGGGGTCGGGGTGCAGACCCTGCGGTAGGCCAACGCGACCGACCTGCGGCCGCTTGCCTGTGGCTAGATGAGCACAGGTGAGCCTTAATGTTCGGGTGGGCAGTGAGCCGCCTCGTGTCGCACAGCTGCGTCTTTGCCTCCTGCCCGCTCCGTGGTCCCGACGGCAGAACCCGAGAGCAGGCGGGGCAGTCCCGTCCCAGCTCCTCGGCGTCAGCTCCAAGACGCTTCTCAGGGAGTCCCATGAATTGTGCCTTTAGAGCAGGCACAAGCATCCCTCTTGGGAAACACAGCTATCTACCAACATTGAAAATAGTCAAAGGAAGTACTCGTAGGTGAGCGAGGCGTTATCAGTGGGTGGCGTCTCACTTTATCCCCAAGGAGGAAATAAATTTAGCAGATTTGTCTTCCTGTCCAGACAAAATGGGAAAGAGCCCTGCGTGGCATTTTCTCAAGTGGGATAAGCTGGCAGCTGGCGGCCCGGTGTTGGGTAGCCATGCTCTGCCTTCTATATTTAAGCCACTTAGTTTGCAAGAATGTGTCTTCCGTATCAAAATGACAGTGAAAAAAATTCTTTCCAACCATGGGGCTCTCTTTAATATATTTTTTGTCAGTTTGCCTATTGAATATTTCCCTCCTTCCTACTTTTATTCTTTACTCAAAAATACAATTAGGAGATATTTTTTGTAACTTATGATTTTATGTTTAGTCCCAAAAGTGTTTGCTCTCGTCTGCTGTTACATTTGAGTGAATGCTGTCGTATTTTTCCTTCCTACATGTAAGACGAAAGCAAGACCATCGTCCAAACCCTTAGACTGTTAGCAAGGTGTATTTTCTCTGTACTGACATGATTACAGTGAGGGTAAGCCCTAGTCAGTTGTTATCATTTTCTGTTTTTAACATTTTCTGTTGGAGTTATGGGGGAGATAGACGTAAAAGTGCTGAACATATCCATTTGTAAATCAAATTCATAATTGCACGGAACTGTGTGATATCTTGTTAGTGACAAAAAATTAGGGTGTATATACACATTTGAATAAATGCACTTAAGACTCCATTTTTTTCCCCTAAAGAGAAACCATTCAAATAAACTCTTTTTAAATTAAAAAAAAATTTTTATTTATTTGAAAGGCAGAGTTACGGGGGGGGGGGGGGCGAAGACAGAGAGACCTCTTCCATCCGCTAGTTCATTCCTCAAATGGCCACAATGGCCAAGGCTGGACTAGACCAAAGCCAAGAGCTCAGAGCTTCTTCTAGGTCTCCTTCCACTGCTTTCCCTGGTGCACTAGCAGGGAGCTAGATCGGAAGAGGAGCAGCTGGGTATTGAACCGGTGCCCATATGGGAGGCAGCCGCTTAGTCCACTATGCCACAACACCGGCCCCCCAGATTAACTTCCAACGACAGCTGGAAACGGGAGGTTCCGGAACATCTCTAATAACGATTCGAGTGGGCTGCTGCCATGGGGGAGCTTCAGGGAAGACAGGTTTGGATTTCCTCCCCTTACGGGATGGCTGGGGTAGACAGGCTGGCTCCTGCAGCGTCGCTGTACCTGGCCTGGGGGAAACTATCCTCGGGATGTCTGTGCACGGACGGCCCACCCCGCTTTCTGTGTGTCTGAAAACCCAGGCCATGTAATGTACAAATAACAGAGGCTCTGAAGTTCAGGGGCGTGGCCCTGGCAGCTGGGCTCCTGGGTGACCTCTAAGGCCGTAGTGGGGTCCCTCCTTGTCACCTCATTTACTCCTGAGGACCCCCCGAGGGCCTGCCCCCAAACACCATAAACTACCAATTTGGGGATTGAGTTTGCAGCACCTGGCTTTCTGGAGGACACATTGAAACCGTACAGAGCAGCAAGGAAGGCACAATCTTTTTTGTCTCTTGATTAAAAAAAAGAAAAGATTGTCTTTGGGCCTCCTGGTGGGATTTCAGCCCGGGACCCCTGAGCTGGGCAGTACGTCCCTGTCTCCTGGCCCCCCCCGCTGTGCTGGTGGACGTGCGCGCCTGGGCCAGCCCTGGGTGCCGCTGCTTGTCCTATCCTAGATCCCGTCTCAGAAGCTACAGGAGGAAACCACAAGGAGTCATGCTGTTTCTCGTCATTTCTAAGCCTCCTCTCTAGAGCCGAGATGTCTTAGGCGGCTGTGTAGGCTGGTGGGGTCTATTGGCGGTCCGTTAGCAGCTGTGTGCCATGTACATGATGGGATATTCAGGCCGTGTGGCTGGCAGGGCGGGGAGTGGGCTGCACACTCCTCCCGGATGGGCTGTGTGCTGTGGGACCCAGGCTCTTGTCTGCAGTGCACAGAATTGGAAGCCGAGACGCGGGTAAAGGCTAGAAGAGAGTTGGATTCACCTGAGAGTGGGTGGCACGCCACAAGGTCCCGGCTCATCCTTGTCGGTGAACTGGAGGCACCGGAAGAGGAGTGGGGTGCTTTGGGTGGGGTTTTCCAGGAAGGGGTGGGGATTTCCAGGAATTTGGTGACTGTCCAATTTCTGGGTGTTTTTGTTGTAAGTGTCAGGACGTCAGCTGTGCCGTGAGACTTACGGGCTAGACGTCACCTCTGGGTGCAGGCGGCGGCCATGCTGGATGGACTCCAGCTGCACCTGGGGCAGAGGCTCAGCAGTCAGTGATTTCAGGTTGCTGAGGGGCGTGGGAGGAGTTTCGGAGCAGCCCTGGGGGAGGGCGTGCTGACGCGTGTCCCTGCCAGTCCCACCTCACACTGCCTGGCCTCTACTGAGTGTCTTGGATCACTTTCTGGGTAGCAAATGAGGTGGGCCCAGGGGCAGGCTCTGAGAGTCCTTGTGGGGCACGGGGACGCAGTAGGGAAGCCAGTGTGGAGTCCGCACACCCTGGGCTGTGGGGGTGGCCGTGGCAGAACCGGAGGGGAGGCCTGGGAGCATTTCTTAGTGACACGTCGCCTCTCGCTGGCGCTCCGTGCATTTCCCTGATCAGAGCTGAGGTCACGGCAAACGTGTTGGTGTTCTCCTCTCTAAATAAAAGACGCGGGCTGAATCTTTTACCCTTGTCTCCCTTGCAGCGTCAACGAGTGAATACGAAGAGAAGCGAAAAGAAGCAGGCGCATACTCATTTCCTGTTCCACCGGACGATAGCTATAGCAGGGAGCATTTCCTAGTGTGTCAGTCGGGGCGGAAAATGGAGGTAACCGGCCGTGGGGGTGGGTTTCTCTCCATTTCCTGGGGGCGTAGGTCTCTTACCTACTTCGACATGTTAAGGAGCCAGGTTTTGGTCTTTTGTCACTTTGAAACGTGGTTGTCATTCTGACAGCGCTGGCTTTGGCCTCTTAGAAAGCATGGATGCCACGTTGAGAGCGCTGTGCTGCACCAGTGGCTACACACAGCCTGCATCGCTTGTGTTGGCTTTTAGATCTGGAGCGTCGAGGTCGCAGCACCTGTGCACAGGTTGTTAGGAAGCTGCTGGCTCCATGGCAGCCCCCTTGCAAAGTTAGGGAGGGCAGAGACCCTGACTTCAGACAACACAGACCCGCAGAAAGGAAGCAGGGTCCGTGATGAGCCTTTGGTGTGCCTTGATTTAGATGAACGCTTAGATAGGTCCGGATATGAAACGTGGGCTTGCCCTGGGGAAGGAGAGAGTTAGAGTAGGCCTGGCCAGCACCTGGCTGAGACCGAAGCCTGAACGACCATGGGATCACAACCACGGTTTCCGGTTTTCAGTTCTATGGCAGAGGCTTCTTAGAAGCTTAATCCCCTGTCCCAATGACGTCGAGGTCGCCTGTTGGCCTGGAAGGTTCAGATCTGTCTTCCATCAACACCATGATGTCAGCGGTGATGAGCGTAGGGAAAGTCGCCGAGAATGGCGCCAGCCCCCAGGGCGTCAAGTCCCCTGCAAAGCCTCCGGGACCAAATCGGATCGGCAGAAGGAACCAGGTAGGCATCCGTGTGCGGGGCGGTGACGTCTGTGGGTTCAGTGAAGGTCTGGGCCACACCCGAGGCCCATGTCACTTCTCGGGGGGGAGGTCTCTGAGCCGGGTCAGTCCCTTCCATGGAGATGTACTTTGTGGCAGCAGAAGCGTCGGAGAGAGCACCCTTATTCTTGGTCCCTGGCAGACTCCTGATGCCTGTGCCGTGGTGTGGTTTGTTTCCTATTCACACGGCTGGTGGCCTGGGTTTTCAATGCCACCTCCTTGGTTACTTATTTATTTTATTTTTCAAGATTTATTTCTTTATTTGAAAGTCAGAGTTACACAGAGAGAGGAGAGGCAGAGGGAGAGAGAGAGAGAGGCAGGTCGTCCATCCGATGGTTCACTTCTTAGGTGGCCGCAACGGCTGGAGCTGTGCCGATCCGGAGCCAGGAGCTTATTCCGGGTCTCCCACGCGGGTGCAGGGGCCCAAGGAGTTGGGCCATCTTCTACTGCTTTCCTGGGCCATAGCAGAGAGCTGGACAGGAAGTGGAGCAGCTGGGGAACCGGTGCCCATATGGGATGCCGGCACTTCAGGCCAGGGCGTTAACCCATTGTGCCACAGTGCCGGCCCCTTGTTTATTTTTATTATCTTCAAATTAGGTAGCCAGTAAGAACTGCTTGAGCTGGGACAGCCACTCAGTTTTCCGCCCTTGAAAACACATGGAATTTAGCGCTGGATTATTCCACTTAAGATGCTGGTTAGTCATCTGGAATGTCCAGTGAGCCTGGGACCAGGGGGACGTGGGAGAGAGTTGGCGGTGGGCAAAGGTTGGGAGGAAGGGCAGACGCTGATGGAACTTGTCAGCAGTGGCCGATGAGGCGCTGTGGAAAAGCTGCTCCTCTCTCGAGGCGGCACGGGCAGGTTGAGGCGGGAGGCGGAGGCGAGTGATTGCTGTTTCTTCCGGATCTGCAGGGTACGAGTTGACTTCCTCGTGTGTCATTTCTGGTGTACCGGATTGAATGGGGTTATCTCAAGCCCGTGGTGGGGAGTGGACTTCTGGGCTTGTCCAGGTCCCAGGGAGGGCTGGACCAGAGAGCAGTCCTGTTGGGCTTTTGTGAAGTAACCATATCTGTTACTGGTAAACTGAGACTGCGCCTGGACTGAATTGCCTGGACACATCGGTGATGGTTTTCTACCAGTTCTTCCATCCTTAACGAAGCCTTCTGATACAGCTCGCCCTCCGGGACAAGGGGTGCCGGCCATGCAGGAGTGCACGTCTTGCTCAAGGCTGAGGTCTTGCGGAGCCCGGAGGGGTCTTGGCGCTGGAGCACTGATACCTTTCTCTCTCTTTCTCTCTTCCCTCTCTCTGCCTGCCTCTTCCTGTGGGTGTCCAAGAACACGCTCAGCCTCTGCGGCTGTGGCCCGAGTCGAGATGGAGCACTAGCTGTGGGAAGAAAAGGTGTACTTCCGCTCTCGCGTCACTGTCCACCGCCCATCCCTCCATCCCCCCCATCCACCCCATCCATCCCCCTTCCCTGCTGTCTGCCCAGCTCCGACCTCAGCCGGCCCCCGTGCCAGGTGCTGATACGGCCAGGCCGAGTGAGACCCACGAGAAGGGTCCTCCTCGCCCTTCTCTGCCGGGAATGAGCGGAAGGGAAGAAAGCTCTCCCTTACATAGCAGAGGGTTGGCTCCAGTCCAGGCCCCGGCCCCTTCCCGGTTGATCAGAGATGGTGGCTGGGGACCGTGCAGGCTGCCCGCAGCCCCTCCTGTCCCTGCCTGCTGGGTGGAGGTCACTTCTGCAGGGTGAGGGAGCAGGTGGGCAGGTGTGCCTGGGCCTCGTCTCATCCACTCCTGCCGCAGGGATCGGGAGCTCCGAGCCCAAGGAAGCCTGGTAGATGCCTGCATCGTCTAGGACAGCGCAGGGCAGGTCGGGGCCCCCTCACCTGTGAGCGGACAGGGAGGCACTGCGAGGGCCTGGGCAAAGCCCGTCAGAGAGTACAGAGTCCAGGACAGATCAGCCAGGGCTGCCGGATCGCTTTATTGTGGAATGGCTAGTTATCACATTAGCTGCCAACTGTATCAGCCCAGGAAGCCTGCTCCTTCCACCAGCACGGCCGCAGTGACCGGTTCACGATTCCACGGGGCCCCTTCCAGCCCTACTGATGAGGGGCCAGGAGGGGTGTCTTTGCTCAGGGGGCAGTCCTGTTCCCAGAGCACCTGGGGTTTTGTGCACCTGCGCTGTGGTGCGGTTCCCAAAGCCCTGTGGCCAGCCTCAGCACAGGTGTGCCTGTCCGTCCAGGATCCACTCCAACGCCAGTGCCAAGGCCCCTACCCCCAGCGGCCACAGGGTCTTGCGTGTACTTCCAGGTGAACTCACTGTGCCTTCTTGAAAACAAGTCTCTCATCAAGAGGCAGGCCGTTTGTGGACTTGATTTCGTAACCTGTATTTATAACGTACGAGGGAGTCTGGCCTTAAAAAACAAATTTTTAAAAAATATTTATCATTGCTAATTTACAATTGAACAGAAGTGTCCAGGGGTTGGATTTCTTGGTTTTACCTTGTCCGGCCGGCCGGCCGTGGGACGTCCCTGTTACTACTGTGCCCCGACGTTGCTGCTGCTTTGTTTCCCGCAGTGCAGGTCCTTGGCCGCCCTTTCCTGCCTGTGGTTGTAGAACTGGGCCTGGGCCACGTGACCCCCCCCCCCCCACACACACACACCCTTTACCCTTCTGAGGATTCGCAGTGTGTAGGGATCTTTTTTTTCCCCCAACTGTCTTTGGAGTGTTGCACCTCATTAGAATTCACTTTCTTCATTTTTGAAAACTCGAGAGTAAGCAGCTGTGTGGCCTGCCTGCTTCTGAGAGCCAGTCCCACAGAGGAGAGAGCGGAGAGACGAGGCAGCTACAAAGCAGACATCATCCTGTGTTCACTCCACCCATCTGGCTTATGGTGCCATTTGTTTTTATGGTCTTCAGGGTGATTTTTATTTTCATCATCTCTCATGAGCAACCACAAGTGTGTTTCCTTTCTGTGCCTTGGGGTTGAATCCTTTTTTTGGGTTGAACTTTATATAGCATCGTGGTTTAGGTTATTGGGCTCCTGGGCACCTGGCTGGAGTTTTAATCCTGAGTCTGCTACTGAATGGTTCTCTGATTTGGGGCAGGTTTCTTGCCTGGCTGGAACCTGGTTTCTTTGTCCAGAAAACGGGATCCGTAACCGTGGCAGCGGGGAAAACCTTGACCTATCTAAATACACAGAATTTAGCACATAGTAAGTGCTCAATAATTGCTGTTACTTGCCAGGAACAGAAACTCGTGTGAATGAGCGCAAGTGCTCGTAAAGTCAGTTCTGTTGAAAGACGTCTGTGGCCAGGGTTCCCGGCCCTCCCTGGCCCTCCCCGGCCCCCGGGGGCTCCCAGGTGGGAGCCCAGGCATCTTCTGCAACCACTCTCTGGCTTCTTGGGCCTGGGACTTGCGCGAGAGCTCCAGGAACTCGGGACCTTGCCGTCCCCAAACCTGGGTGCCTGTGAATGACAGCGTCTTCTGGGGAGCTCATGAGACACAGATTTCTGGGGTTCACACTCTCTAGCCCTCCCCCTCCCCCTATTATTCTGAAAAGCCTTGTAGAATCCAGACTAGGCGTGTACGATTCCAAAGGCTCCCCAGGGGGTCTGCTCATGTTTGAAAACCCGCTGATGCTAGTCCCTGAGCATCCTCATGGTAGGAAGCTGGAGTTGGGGGTTAGAGTCAGGAGTTGAGCCCAGGTGCTCCGCGTGGGACGTGGGCATCTTTACCCCAAGCCCCGCCCACCTCTGCTGTCTCACCCTGGCTTATGAGCAGGGTGTAGCAGGTGCTGGCCATGAGCTAAGCAGCCCTGCTGTGCTCATGCCAGGCACCGAGGGCTCCCAGGAACGTCCTTACCTCTCCTGTGTTCCTGGGACCTCAAGACGCTGTAGAAAGTAGTCCCCCGAGCCCGAGGTGGACCTGGGGACAGATGTGTTCCGTCCTGGCTAAGCCGTGGCTTGATCTGCAGTGACGAAGTTGGTGGTTCCTGCACGGGCAGAACACCGTTTATTGAGCACTTACTGCACACTGAGCCGGTGCTCTTACCTGTGTTGGTTAACTCAGCCTGCATCACAGCACGATTTGGTAGGTGCTGTGACGTTTCGCATCTTGCCCACGAGGAAGCTGAGGTAGACAGGAGGGCGTCTTGCCCAGTGTCAAACCTGCATGGCCATAGACTGGGGCTCTCAGCTGTCTAAGACTCGGGGCTGGTCAAGAAATAGAAGACAGTTGATTCCTGTGATCTGAAGTTCATCTTCCCTTTTCATCTCTTTTCAGGAAACGAAAGAGGAGAAGTCTTCCTATAACTGCCCCCTGTGTGAGAAGATTTGCACTACTCAGCATCAGTTGACTATGCACATCCGTCAGGTTGGTGCTGCCTGTGTGTGTGTGTGTGTGTGTGTGTGTGTGTGTGTGTGTGTGTGTGAAAGAACCCTGCCTTCACAGAGGGTTCCGGCAGGTGAACTGTGGCTGCGCCGACCCACACTGGGTAGCTTAATGATCCCAGGGAGCGGTGTGGGCATAATCATGGTCAATACAGAATGCAGCAAGCGTCTAGTTCCCTGCTCACCTGTGCAAGCGGAAGACTACGTGGTGTGTGGCTCGCCAGTGGGAACTGAGTCTCCTTGCAACACGTGAGATTGTAGGTGTCCTCCCCTTTACTCTGCTGTACACGCAGGTCCTGCAGCAGGGAGTGCTTCTGGCCTTCTCTGTTGTAAGATGTGTCCTTCGCCCTCTCCTGCGGAGGCTGATTGATGGTGCGTGAGCACAGAACCCCGGCTATTAAGATCGCAGCATACTCCTCAGTACCCGCGGGAGCTTGAACTTGGATGGAAGCGTCCCTTCTTCCCATGTGTCACGGGCCAAAACCCTCTGCTGGGTGCAGGTTTCAGTTCCCTCTTCTCCGCCAGCAGGCCTGAGTCATCAGACCTGCGGAGCGGACGTCGACTCCCCCTGCGAGGACCCTGCTTCCTGTACTGGCCTCGTAGCTGTGTGCCGCTCAGAGGCGTTGATGTATGCGGTTGGCTGATGAGAGGCACCTGCCCCGTTGCTGTGCCTCTGTGAGCCTTGCCATGGAGGCGTTTCACAACCGGAACATGGGGATGGAGGAAGATCTTACAAAACACTCCGTTTGCCTGTGTTCCTGGTAGACTTGGGCCCTTTGGGAAGATACTTCTAATGAAACGGGGTGGGGAGGGGGGAACCTCATGAGAAGCTTCCCTGGTCTGCAAGGAAGCTGCAGACCTCGTTTGCAAAGCGCCGGGCCTGCCCTCCTCGAGTGACCTCTGCTGTAATTGCTTCCCGCAGCACAACACGGACACTGGAGGAGCTGACCACTCGTGCAGCATCTGCGGGAAGTCGCTGAGCTCGGCCAGCTCCCTGGATCGCCACATGCTGGTCCACTCCGGCGAGAGGCCTTACAAGTGCACTGTGTGTGGCCAGTCTTTCACCACCAACGGGAACATGCACAGGTGGGTGTGGCGTCCTTGGCCCGGGCGGCTGGCTGGCAGGCCCCTGGAGGCGGACGGAGGGTCCAGCGGCCGCCGGGCCATCAGAGGGCTTTGCCTCAGGGTCCGCAGAGTTCTTGAGTCTGTCCCCCTCTCTCAAAGCCAGAGGTGGTCTTGTTTGCCTGTGTTATGTCCAGGGAGTCAGAGGTGTCTCGTCCTGGGAGACACAGGGTCTGGGCTGGGTGTGTGGCCCTTTGGGGTCTTCAGGATGAAACACAGCCGTTCCCCTCTGCTGGTTGGAGTGTCTTTCTTTGGGTGCCAGAGATGGGGTCCACTCGAGTGGCATTCCTGTAGCCTTGCTGTTTAAGCACTTCTTTGCATATGCCTACCAGATGCGCTGTGGGCCTTTGCCTCAAAACAAATGTCTGGGCTTTTCATACAGTGGAAGTGGCCTGGAGCTCCAAGCTAAGAGAGGAGATGATGAAGAAAAAGAAAACTGGCAAAGTCAGGGAATTCCTTCTTAAGATTTATTTTATTTATTCGAAAGGCAGAGTGACAGAGAGAGAGAGCGAGAGAATATGAATCTTCCATCTGCTGGTTCCCTCCCTAGATGGCCGCAATGGCCAGGCCAAAGCCAGGAGCCAGGAACTTCATCTAGGTCTGCCATGTGGGTGCAGGGGCCCAAGCACTCAGGCCGTTATCAGCAGCTTTCCCAGGCCATTAGCAGGGAGCTGGATCAGAAGTGGAGCAGCCGGGACTCGAACTGGCATCCCTGTGAGATATGGGCCCTGCAGCAGGAGGCTTAACTCGCTGCGCCACAGCGCTGGTCCCTACACTTGCTAGAGTTTTCAAGAGGGAGAAAAAAAGTACTCAAAAGATCACCTCAGCAAATCAGGCTGTTTTTATTCTCCTATATTCCTTCCCGGTCATGATCGTCGTCTTTTAAAAACTTGAGTGATGGTTTTTATGTGTTTATCTCAAACAAAAGCTTTCATGTAATGGTAGTCACGTGTCACATAACAACAGAGACACTTGGCCGAGCATCCTAAGAGTTCCCCTGATAACCGGGATGGGGCAGGTCAGCTGGTGGACGGGGCCGTGACGCGGTCAGGGGACTCTGTAACCACCAGCGAGAGGCGGCTGCTGCCTGCGTCGCACGCACCCAGTCAGCCAGGAGCACGCTGTGAGTCACGGTAAATCCCGCAGGGGACAGGTAACCCGTACCGCCATCGGTTGTTGTCACCCTGGGTTTACACCAGCAGTGCTGCAGGCCGTGAGAGTGTGGGCACCACAGTGGCTATGGCATCTCTGGGTGATAGGCATTTTTCAATTCCATTGTCATCTTCGGGGACCACCGTCATCTAGGAAATCCATCCTTGGCCAAAATGTGACCCTATCGTGAAATGCATACGTTAGCTCTGTTGGTGATGGATAAATTGTCAGGCGGCCCAGTTTGTTCCACCTGGAGTCGTTTTGTGCATCTCTCATGGTACACTTGGGGCACACAGCTGGGGTGCAAAGTGGACTTGAGAATCGGGCCCTGAATTCAGCTTTCAGCTGCCACTTGTAAATTTCCACCCCGGGCAAGTCATTTCACCTCTTTGTACATCAGCTTCCTAATCTTTAAAGTGAGATTTTTTTAAAAAGATTTATTTATTTGAAGATAAGAGTTACATGAGAGAGGAGAGACAGAGAGAGAGGGATCTTCCATCTCCTGGTTCACTCCCTAAATGGCAATGACCAGAGCTGGGCCAGGCCGAAGCCAGAACCCAGGAGCTTCCTCCAGGTCTCCCATGTGGGTGCAGGGCCCCAAGCACTTGGGCCATCTTCCGCTGCTTTGCCAGGCCATAGCAGGGAGCTGGATTGGAAGTGGAGCAGCGAGGATACAAACCCATTGCTCAGCTGGCATGCCGGTATCACAGGTCACGGCTTAATCTGCTATGCCACAATGCCGGCCCCAAAATAAGTTTTTTGCCGGCCTCAAAATAAGTTTTTTTAAAAATACTGTCTACTTTTGGACTAGGAGACAGGGAGCAGTTCTGGCCATATAATACTCAGTAAATGGTATCTATCATTCTTATTACTATTTGCATTTCTGAGTTAGGCTGCAGTAACTAAACGCTGTAGATTTCTCAGTCTCAACTCCTAAAAATGAAGTAGAACGTGACTCATGAAAGGTAGGAATATTTTATTAAAGAATTCTAATTAATTGTTTTGCTTTTTTTTCCTTCATATAAATATCAGTCCTGATGGGTCCTCTTCTTTGCCCCTAATTTCTTTCTTAGGGGTGTGTTTGGGTGTTAAAAAGAAAGTGAATAGTGTCACTATTTTTTATTTAAAGATTTATTTATTTATTTGAAAGCCAGAATTAGAGGGAGAGACAGAGATCTTCCATCTACTGGTTCACTTCCCAAATGGCCGCAGCAGCCAGGGCTGGACCAGGCCCAGGCCAAAGTCAGAAACTTTATCCACCTCTCTCTCCCACATGGCAGGTGCAGGGGCCCAAGCACTTGGGCCATCTTCCACTGCTTTCCCAGCTCATAAGCAAGGAGCTGGATTGGAAGAGGAGCAGCAGGGACTGGAACTGGCGCCCATATTGGATGCTGACACTCTAGGCGGTGGTTTAATTCGCTGAACCCCAGCACCGCCCCCAATGTCACTTTGTCTTTGTTTTGGCTTTTGTTTTGTATTGTTTTTAACCACCATGATGTCCTGTTGGCATCCTTTTTCCTCTGTTCACGTTTTCTCCTTCTGTCCTCATTTCCTGAAAAACTCCTGATCTTTTCCGCATTCGCTGTCCTCTAAGCATGGTCCAAAAGGTGTTGCCTGCTCCCTGCTTGGGGTACTTCCCCGCCTTCCCCAGCGCCCCTGCCCAGAGGAGCTCCCTGCACGGCTCCCAAATAGTGGTGAGACCCCTCCAGGCTGTCCTGGCCCTGACCACACTGCTCTGATCACCGTGAGACGTCGCCAGTCCTGGCCCAGTGGCTCATGTGGAGACCATGTGTGTGGCTGAGCAGATGCACGTATCAGACACACCTCACTGTCGCCCTGGCGTCCTGCCAGCAGCTGACCCAGACAGCCCTCGCTGTGGCCCTGCAGCCCTGGCTGCACACTTGGCGTGCATTTCATTTCTTCACGCTTTTATTGAGATACAGTCCGTATACCACACGTTTCACCCGTGAGAAGTGTGCAGTTCAGTGGGCTTTAATTTCTCTTTTTGTCCAGTATTAGCCTGTTGCATGGCTGTGCTCGTTTCGTTCTCTCCGAGTGCATAGACGGTTGGGTTGTTCTTGTTGTTTGGCTGCTAGGAATAATGCTGCCATGCGACGCCTTGAGTGACCTGCGGCTGCATTTGTGTTGGTGACACCGGGGAGCGGAATAGCTCGCTCCTGCGGGAACTCCATGTTCAGCGTTTTAAGGAACCGCCCGCCTGTGTTCCCGTGCGGCTGCACCTCTGTGGATCTCACCAGCAGTGTGCGAAGGTTCCAGTTTCTCCACATCCTTGCGGGCACTGTCACTTCTGTTCTTTGCTAGCAACCACCCGAGGAAGTGTGCATGGGGTCTCCTGGGTTTCATAGCTTATGATCCATTTTGACTTGATGCCTGTGTATCGTATAAGGGAGGGGTTCACATGAGGCTTTTGCCCTATTTGCTGAAAATTTTCTTTCCCCGTTGAAATGTCTTGCCACGCTGGTCGAAAGTCATTTGACTCTGAAGGTAAGGGTTCGTTTCTCCTGCTCCCTTGATGTGAATATCTGGCCTAAGACTGGTACCACTGGGGCGCTGGGGCACAGTAGGTTAAGCCTCTGTCTGTGATGCTGGCATTCCATATGGGCACCTGTTCAAGACCCGGCTACTCCACTTCCAGTCCAGCTCCCTGCTAATGCACCTGGGAAGGCAGTGAAGTGTGGCCTCAATCCTTGGGCCCCTGCACCCAAGTGGGAGACCTGGAGGAGGCTCTGAGCTCCTAGCTTTGGCCTGGCCCAGCCCCTGCTGTTGCAGCAGCCATGTGGGGAGTGAACCACTGGATGGAAGATTTCTCTCTCTCTCTCTGTGTCTCTCCTCTTCTCTCTGTATCTGTGCCTTTCAAATAAGTAAAAATTAAATCTTTGAAAAGAAAAAACTGATACCATCTTGTCTTGATTACTGTAGCTTTTTGATAAATTGTGGAATGAAGAAGTTTGAGTCTTCAACCTTTATCTTTTCCACAGTTGTGTTGGCTTTGCTGGCTGCTTACTTTCCGTGTGAACATTAGCACCAGGTTGTCAATGTCTGCAGAAGAAGCTACTGGAGTAATTACAGGGAGTGCATTCAATCTGCAGATCAACTTGAGGGTTTTGCTGTCTGAACATTATTAAGTTTTTCAATCCAGTTACAGAACGTTTTTCCATTTATTTAGATTTTTCTAGATTTCTTTCAACAATGTCTTACAGTTTTCTGAGTAAAAGTTTTATATTTACTTTGTTATTTATTCCTATTTTATTCCTGGCGTGGAATTGTTTTCTCATTTTTCAGTTGTTCATTATAAGTATATAGATAGACTCAAGGGTACTTCAAATTGTGTATAGAAGAATGGAATCAAGCGGCCGGTGCTGCGGCATAGCAGGTAAAGCCTCTGCCCGTGACACCAGCATCCCATGTGGACACCATTCAAGTCCTAGCTGCTCTACTTCTGATCTGCCTCCCTGCTAATGTGCCTGGGAAAGCAGTGGAGGATAGCCCAAATGCTTGGGCCCCTGCACTCATGTGGGAGACCTGGAAGAAGCTCTTGGCTTCGGATTGGCCCACTCTCAGCCTGTTGCAGCCATTTGGGGAGTGAACCAGCGGATGGAAGATTTACACCCCCATCTCTGCCTTTCAGATAAATAAATAAATGAATCTTTTTAAAAAAAAAAAAAAAAAGGGTGGCCGGCGCCGTGGCTTACTAGGCTAATCCTCCACCTGCAGCGCTGGCACCCCAGGTTCTAGTCCTGGTTGGGGCGCCGGATTCTGTCCCGGTTGCCCCTCTTCCAGGCCAGCTCTCTGCTGTGGCCAGGGAGTGCAGTGGAGGATGGCCCAAGTGCTTGGGCCCTGCACCCCATGGGAGACCAGGAGGAAGCACCTTGTTCCTGGCTTCAGATCGGCGCAGCACTGGCCATAGTGGCCATTTTGGGGGTGAACCAACAACGGAAAAAGGAAGACCTCTCTCTCTCTCTCTCTCTCTAACTCTGCCTGTCAAAAAAAAAAAAAAAAAAAAAAAAGTTGTGCACCACAATGAACTTACCTGTGATTTCTTTTCCATGGCCTCTTTGAAACATCCTGAAAAGTAAACTTCCCTGTGGATCCGTTTGCTGTGCCCTGACTGACCTGCTGGTTCCTTCTGGTAGTCACTGAGTGTGTTCTTTAGGATTTCCGTGCGTAGCATCCTGGCATCTGGGAGCAGATGCTTGCTATTCCCCTTTCTGGGCTAGGTGCTGTGTGTTTTTCTTGTTCACTCGACCTGGCTGGAAGTGAGGACTGTGGATATGCTGGTCTTAGGAGAAGGCATTCAGTTTGCCCCCAGTCAGCATGATGTGAGTTGGGCATTTTTCATAAACGCCTTTTATCAGTTTGAGGAAGTCTGATTCTATGGCTGGTTTCCTGGGTGTCATGAGAAGGTTTGGATTTCGTTTTTTGCACTCACTTTCTGCATCTGTGTCCAGTGGTTTTTCTTTCTGTTCTATTCTGTTCTTCTCTGGATGTTGAACTGACTTTAATCCTGGGAGAAGATCTCTAGGTCGTAGTTACAGGCATTTTCATGTTCATAACTTTGACTTGCTAGCATTTTGGTAAAGATTTTATGTCTGTATTCTTAAGAGATGCGGGTCTGTAGTTTTCTTGGGTCTCTTTTACACATACCCATTTTCATTCTTGGTTAATGTGTGAACATTTAGCTCGTTTTCATATGTTGGCTGTGAACAGCAGAGTGCGGGAATCTCTTGAGATCCTGGTTTCATTCACTTGGATAAATGCCTGGTGGTGGGGAGTGCGGGGTCTTCTGGTGCTGGTACTATTTTCGCTATTCTGGGGAATTCCTGTGCAGTGCTCCATAACACCTGCACTCACCGACAGTCCCACGACGGTGCACGGCCAATCCATTTCCCCCGCAGCCTCACCAACACCCTCTGTCTTTTTTGATAGCAGCCACTTCACAGTTGGGAGGCGATACCTCACCATGGGTAGGCTTTTCCTCTTATGACTCAATTTAATTGTTCAAGAAATCTTCTAAAGCAATATTAATGCACATATTAAAATTATGCATATTTATGAGGCGCTGTGTGATGTTTCAGTCCATGTATACCTTGTGTTTTATCCATTCGGTCGGGGCAGATATGCTAATCCTTTCAGGCGTGTAGCATTTCTTACGAGGGAGCCGTTTCAGTATCAGAAGTACACGGACTTCATAGAAAGATCTGGGAAGCACTCCCTCCTGCACTGTTTTTGCAGAATTGCTATTACATCTCCTTTAAATGTTCGGTGGGATTCACCAGTGAAACCTCGGGGCCTCTCTTTCTGGGTAGATATTTTGATACAGTTTAGCCTCTGGGAGGCCTGCTGGATGCCCGCCTTCTGGGAATTGTGTCCACTCCGTCTAAGCAGTGGAGTTGGCTGCATGCGCTTGTGGTTCTCTGTATGCCGTGAAGTTGGTAGTCATGTCCTCCGTTCCTGGTTCTAGTGATTTGGATCTTGTTTTCCCCTTGGTTAGTCTGTCTATACATTGGACAACTTTGTTGATACTTTCAATGAACTGTTGCTTGGTATTACTGATGTTTCTCTTTTATTTTTTCTATTCCATGTTTCATTCTGCTTTACACATTACCATTTCCCTTTCTGCTTGCTGTAGTTTTGATTTGCTCTTCTTTTTCTGGGGTTTGTAAGAGACAAGATTGAGTTATTGATTTGACAGCTTCTTTTTTAATACAGACAGGCCCTTAGGGGCATATGTTTCCCTTTAAGCATTGTAGCTGCATCCTGTAGGTTGTTCTGTGTTGTGTCTTCTTTCCCATTCATTCTAATGTTCTAATTCTTGTGCATTTCTTTGACCCATTGGTTATTTTGTTTTGTTTTGTTTTGTTTTTTTTTTTTTTTGTTTTTGTTTTTTGACAGGCAGAGTGGACAGTGTGAGAGAGAGAGACAGAGAGAAAGGTCTTCCTTTGCCGTTGGTTTACCCTCCAATGGCTGCCGCGGCCGGTGCACCGCGCTGACCCGATGGCAGGAGCCAGGTGCTTCTCCTGGTCTCCCATGGGGTGCAGAGCCCAAGCACCTGGGCCATCCTCCACTGCACTTCCGGGACACAGCAGAGAGCTGGCCTGGAAGAGGGGCAACCGGGACAGAATCCGGCGCCCCGACCAGGACTAGAACCTGGTGTGCCGGTGCCGCAAGGCGGAGGATTAGCCTAGTGAGCCGCGGCGCCGGCCTGACGCATTGGTTATTTGTGGACTTTGTTGTTCGGTTTCTGTGGATTTGCAGCTTCCCACACTTCTTCCTGCCCTCGCTTTCTGATTTCATTCCTCTGCAGCTGGAGAATGTGCTTTGCATGGCTTCAGTGCCCGTATGTTGACTGAGGTGTGTGCCGTCGCCTAGCGTATGGCCCTGGGCCTGGGGACCGGCCCACATCTGTTTGGAAAGCGCCCGTGCTCTGCCGCTGTCGGGTGGAGCGCGGTGCGGATGTGTGCTCAGGTCTGCTTGGTTTACGGCAGGGTTCGCATCTTCCCCTTCCTTGTTGAGCTCCTCTTGTGTTTGCGTGCTGTGCCTTGTAAAGTCCACGTCATCTTCATCCCGTTCTGCAGATGAGAGGTGACCCAGGCTGCCCGGCCTCAGAGACTCTGCTTTTAACCTCTGTCTGAGAAGGGATGACAGGTGCTCCTGTCCTGTGCGTTCCTGCACTTTCTCCTTTCCCAGCTATGCAGGGTCGTCTCCAACCTTCAGCTACTCCCGTCATCCTGCGAGCTTGCCCGCTGTGCGAGGTGAGCGTGGAGTAGCTGCGGGGGCACCTGTTTTGGCCGAGTTGCATTACTGTGCGTTGTGCTGTGTGTCGCTACCGGCTGCGTGGCCCTAGGCAAGTTACTTGACCTGTTTCTCTTCATCTGTGGATTGACGGAGAAATAATCTTAAATTTTTTGGAGCAGGACCTAAGTACCTGGGCCATCATCTGCTGCTTTCCCAGGCACATTAGTGGGGAGTTGGATCGGAATTAGAGCAGCTGAGACTCTAACTGGTGCTTCAATATGGTGTGCAGGTGCCGCATGGCTGGCCCCTGTAGTGACCATCTGTGAGTGGCCTGGACAGGTTCCTTGGCTTCTGTGTCTCTCAGTCACTTCATCTGTCAAAGTTGGTGTGCTATTTGTATACACCTCAAGAAAATGCAATGAGAAGAATGTTAAACGGTACATGGAAATCGATGGCCACTCACGGTTGTCATTGTCCTCTGGAGGAAAACTGTACTGAGAACCAGTTTTTATATGACACCGGAGAATAAGTAGAGAGGTGGGGTTTTTGGGTTTTGTTTTGCCTGTGAATACATTAAAGCCAACATTTCAGCAACAAACATTTTTTGGAATATTTTATTTATTTGAGGGGTAGAGAGGTCTTCCATCTGCTGATAAACTCCCCAAATGGCTGGAGCCGAGCAGATCCGAAGCCAGGAGCCAGGAGCTTCTTCTGGGTCTCCCATGTGGGTACAAGGGGTCCAAGTCCTTGGGCCATCTTCCACTGCTTTCCCGGGCACATTAGCCGGGAGCTGGATCGGAAGAAGAGCAGCCGGGTCTCAAACTGGGGCCCATGTGGGATGCGGGCACCGCAGGCGGGGGCTTCGCCTACTGCACCACAGCGCCAGCCCCTGTTTGGAATATTTAAGGTTACGACATTACGTTTATATTGTCTTCCCCGCAGAAAGCTGCAGTTAACGGGTTAAAAGCGCATCCAGTTTTCAGTCATCAATCACAGTGAAATCATTACCACCTTTATTTGCTGGCGAAACTCTACTTTCGGAAAGAAAATTACAAAAACGTGAGCACACTTACAAAAATGTGCCAGAGAGAGTGTAGTTAGATTTATTTGCCCCGGTGGATCCGTTCCAGAGCCCGCGCTCCAGCGGTGAGCTGTGATCTCTCCCAGCCACAAACCTGCACCGCGTGAATCAGGGGCCAGAACTGCACTGAGACGGGCGTGCAGGGACGACACGGGGCCTGGAAGCCGAGGGCCTGGTGTGCACGGGAGGCAGGCGGTGGGCCGTGCACGTCGGGTGCCTCAGACCGGTGTTCTCTTCCTCACTTCCCTGGCGCTGCTGCTCTCCCATTGGCACCTGCTGGGCTGGGGTGGGGGATGCCCACCTCGCCAGGGCCCCAGAGCTGTGGCCACGCTGAGCCGTCAGAGCGCACCTGCCCCGGCTTCCCTGGGTGCCCGGGTGCTCCACACCCAGCGGAGTCGGTTCTGCCTTGTTTGTATGTGCTGCAGGCCCGCCCTCAGCGGCGCTGCTCTGGGCTGTGGTTGTCAGTCTCTGTCCTGTGGGATGGGGGAGGTAGGGCCTCTGCCGTGTGGCTTTCTAGATCTCCCCCTCCCCAAGGGGTTAGTGCTGCCGAGAACCTCGGCTCTGCTCGCCCCTGCTCCTGGGGCCGACGAGTGGATGGATGACGGGTGCCCCTGTGGGGTGTGTGTGTGCTTCCAGATCAACGCTTATTTCTAAGGTGCCTCCGTCTTTATTTGTAGAGTTCCCTTATCTCAGTTTTATAAGAGGACCAGCCATGGAATTATATTAGGAAGCTACAATAAATGTCACAGCGTAAGGAAAAATACTAAATTACCTTCCGTGAGGTCATGCTGACCGCTGCGTTGCAGCTCTGAGAAACCCCCAACTTCCTACTCTTTAATTCTGGCAAAGAGCTTTGCGAGGTACTTTAGAAGTCATTCTGTTTTGGTGCGAGTGACGCCTGTGAGAACTCAGTTGGAGAAGCACTGGAGGAGACACCTTCTTGGTGTATCGTCTCTGGTTGCCACTTCCCTGTCTGCAGGCTCTTAGGTTTTGAGGTCTGAAAAATCCTTCATCGCAGCCCCTCCTAGCCACGGCCCGTTCGGAGCAGAACAGCAGGTCGCCGCCCGGTGCAGAGCGCGGATCGCGGCAACATCGCTGTGGCTCCAGCTTTAGAACTGCCCCGAACTTTTGATCATTGGCTCCCACGTTGAAAATTCGCACTGAGCGGTGCTCGTCTTCCAAAACAAACGCGGGAAACTGAGCCAGAGCACGCCCTCTGGGACAGCTCCATGTAGGAAAAAGGGCCTTGAGCTTTGCAGTCTTCAAAATTGGTTCCAGAAAGTGCTGGGCTGCGGAGCCATGCAGGCGTTCTCGCGAGAGAGGATTGAGACAGACCTCATCTGGAGTCGGTCCCGTCACCGAAATGGGTGTTTGTCTTCCCAGCCCATCGTTGCCTGGGGGAAACCGAAACATTAATTTCCACCTCGCTCCTCGTGTGCAGACCCGTCACAGACTCTGCAGCCGCACAGAGAGCTGTGGATTGCATGTGTAGGTTTAAGGATGTGTCAAAGACCCCGGGCGGGGGCGAGCTATCCAAGTTCTCCATTTGTTCTCCGAAGAGCGGGGAAGTATGCTCCTCATTTCAGCTGTGGCGGAAGGTCAGGGGGAGGAAGGGACTTCCCTGGGACTTTGTCCCGCCGCACAGGGCACGGCTGTGTCTGTTGCTAAGCCCAGGCGGCCCAGGCCCTGGGGGGTGCCTCTGGAGAGCAGGCCGTCTTCGGGAACAGAGGCTTATGTGTCCCTAGTGTGCTTGAAGAGAACTCGAGCTGCAGAATGTGACGGCAGAGGCTCTGAATTTAGCACGCTCCTCTCAGATGCTTTGGCCGAGCCAGCCCTTGGCACGCACAAGTGCACTTGGGTGTCTGGAGCGGGTGCCTGCTCCGAACGAGAGGCAGAGGGAGGACAGGGTCCTCCAGGATCAGGGAGCAGTCGCGTCTCTCCCCTCCGGGCCCAGCAAGAGGAGAGGCCCCGTGACCATCTGCGATGGTCGTGTTGAGCGTCTGAGGGTGCCCTGTAGCTGGCTCTGGTGTTTGCTGCTTCTTGAGAGTGGACAAGGCCATCAAAGGCTCAGCCAGCCCCATCTCTAACCGGCTGTTCCCGGCTGCTGCCACGTGCCTCCGTGGGAAGCGGGGGCTCAGCTCCGTCCACAGGAAGGACGCGGTGCACATTAGAAATCTGTGCGTCTCCTGCAGTCTACAGCTGAAGAATCTCATTTGCAAGGGGGAAAGACAAATCAGGAGATGTCCTTCAGGGGTGTGGAGGGGGCTTGACATGGGTCACTCCTGTGTTCTGTGACGCCGCCTGCAGCTCTGAGATTATTTTTAAGATTGATTTACTTATTTGAAAGAGTTATAGAGAGAGAGGAGACACAGAGACAGATCTTCCATCCACTGGTTCACTTCCCCAAATGGCCACAATGGCTGGGGCTGGACCAGGCTGATCCAGGTCTCCCACAAGGGGGACAGGGACCCAAGCACTTGGGCCATGTTCCGATGCTTTCCCAGGCACACCAGCAGGGAGCTGGATGGGAAGTGGAGCAGCCAGGATTCAAACTGGCGCCCATCTGGGATGCTGGCAGCGCCTTAACCCACTGTGCCACAGTGCCAGGACTGCAAAAACCAAGTTTTCATGGTACCTAGAGTTGGCATGGCCGTGCTGGGCATAGATCCTTACGTGTAGTGTGTATCCAGTGACTATGTGGCAGTGTCATGATGATAGTACTTGAATCTCTAAGCAGTTCTTAGCATCACCAGTGCTCTGTGCTGAAGCAGCCCTCCTTCTGATACACCTTAGAAAGCTTTCTAACAAGGCAGGACAGTAAACTCATGGACGTGGGGCTGGAGTTCTGGCGTAGCTGGTAAAGCCACCGCCTACAGTGCCGGCATCCCATTTGGGTGCCGGTTCAAGTCCCAGGTACTCCACTTCCGACCCAGCTCTCTGAATATGGCCTGGGAAAGCAGTAGAAGATGATGGGCTGAGTGCTTGGGCCCCTGCACCCACGTGGGAGACCTGGAAGAAGCTCCTGTCCTCAGATCAGTGCAGCTCCAGCCATTGCGGCCATCTGGGGAGTGAACGAGTACATGGAAGACCTCTCTCTCTCTTTCTCTGCCTCTGCCTCTCTGTAACTCTGACTTTCAAATAAATAAATCTTAAAAAAAAAAAGAAAAAAAAATCACAGACGTGCAATGCCCCTTCCCTTGGTGGTGCCACCCGACGTGCCTGTCACTCAGGGAGCGCCCACCCCCGTGGGAGGCCCGCCACTTCCCCCCAGAGCAAGCATTTCTCCGCAGATTGTCTGAGGTACCTCCCCACACACGTCTGTCGTGTGGTTGAATTTCCACACTTGTCGCCTTGTCTGTTGTGTGGTTGTATTTCCACATTTGCAGCCTTTTTTTTTTTTTTTTTTTTTTTTAACGTCTCCCTGGCTGCATCTGAAGTGCAAGCGCTTCTGTTTGGCGCTGGGCGGCATTTCTGGGCCTCCCGTGAGTGCCCTGGCTTCTGCTTTCTGTGGGCTGAGGCACACGCCGTGTGCAGCCGTCAGGGGCGCCTCCGAGCCCTCGTCGGGGCTGGGAATAGTGCTTACCTGCACGTCTGTAGTGAGGATTGAATAAAGGCCGCAAGGTGAGCCCAGTCCCTGGCTCGTGTTAGGTACCCAGTACCTTGTAGCTCTTTTCCTTTCCCTCGTCTCTGAAGATGTTTAACCCAGAGCCGGGCGTTTGGCCTAGGGGTTGAGCTGTCCACAGCCCGTGTGGCAGCACCTGAGGCTGAGACCCCGGCGTCTCACTCCAGCTTCCCGCTCCTCACGGGGTGTGTGTGGGGGGGGGGACCTGGGTTGAGTTCCCAGCCCCCAGCTGTGGCCGGCCCAGCCCTGGCCATTGAGGGAGTGGACCGGTGGATAAGAGCTTTCTGTCTTCTGCCTCTCACACAAATGATTAAAAAATTTTTAAGCGAAATTTTGAAAATCTGTTCATTAAAAAAAAAAAAAGACGTTTAACTCAGCAGGCCCCTTGTATGTGCAGTTAAGCACGTGGGTTTACAAAAGCAAGAAAACGGGCGCCTTTGTCAGCGGGGGTAGCGGGCTGCATTGTGGGAGCCCGTGAGCTGTGGGGTGGCTGTGCACGGCCTGCTGCAGTTCCATCTCTGAGTTGTGCAGCCTTCCCTATTACCTTAGTAGTTCCTCTTTCTTTAAAAAAGAAAAAGTCTTGATCCGTGGTATTCTGACGTTTCTTGGTGCATATTTGCATTCATACTATTGGATGAGCGTCTGAGGTCCCTTTCAGAAGTTTTGCTTTGCATTTTAAAAAGCGCAGGTCAGCGCCATGGCTCACTAGGCTAATCCTCCGCCTGCAGTGCCGGTACCCCGGGTTCTAGTCCCGGTTGGGGAGCCGGATTCTGTCCCGGTTGCTCCTCTTCCTGTCCAGCTCTCTGCTGTGGCCTGGGAGTGCAGTGGAGGATGGCCCAGGTCCTTGGGCCCTGCACCCGCATGGGAGACCAGGAGAAGCACCTGGCTCCTGCGTTCGGATCAGCACGGTGCGCCAGCCGCAGCGGCCGTTGGGGGGTGAACCAACGGAAAAGGAAGACCTTTCTCTCTCTCTCTGTCTCTCTCTCTCTCTCACTTTATAACTCTGCCTGTCAAAAAAAAAAAAAAAGTGCTGGAGGAGAAAGCTACCCAACCCCTGTTCTGTACGAGAGAGTAGGCGATGGGGACTTGTGACAGAACCGTGTTCTCCTTCAAGATCAAGAGCCTAAGGAAGTCTCGCAGCTGAAAGCCGACGCCCTCTCCAGCCTGTCCTGTCCTTGCTGCATTTGACACGTCCCTTTCACCTCCTTTCTGTCGCCCTTGACAATCAGCGCAGCTTATTGTATTGTATCCATCATCTTTGAAAGAACGTTTGAAGACCGCACTTGAGGCCAGTGCCTACTTTCTGTTCTGGGAGGAGCAGGTCAGGCTCACAGCAGAGAGGGAGCGCAGCCCAGCGCGCCGTGGCGGCAGGGGCACGTTCGGCACCGGCCGCGCCTGCTCCTCTCCCTCGCTGCTCCTCGGATCCAGGATGCGATTCCTAGTGGGATGGGTTTTTCTGCTGGTCCGCCTGGCTGATCGTGTGTTCATGGCTTGGGCAGGAGTCGTGCTGTCTGTCGCTTTGTGAAGGTGATGCGGGCGTGGGAGGAGTTTTCTCTGGTGCAGGCAGCGTGGTGTTTTTGACAGATCCCGCTGAGACGGTTCACAGGCCCTTCCCAGGGTAAAACTGCTGGGTCGCGTCAGAATTGGAGCCTGCTTGCCCGCACTTGAGCGTCCGGGCGGGCGGGCGGCCGGCCGGGAGGGCTGGGAAGTGGGCTGTAGCAGTCAAGGGGCAGGCTGGCTGGGGGTGGGACGAGGCGTGCGGAGCTGACGTCAGCCAGCCCGGCCTCCTCCCCCGCCTGCCACTGGCCGTGGGTTCTGAGGACCTAGAGCAGATCCGGGTGTGTGTCCAGTTGAGTGTTACAACACAGCAGCCTGGAGGGGCGAGGGGGCCAGGTTGCTGCAGCTGGAGGTCACAGAACTGAAACCTGCGGGGAACTGGCTGCCGGTCCCCAGGCCGCGCACGCTCGGTCACGCTCGCTCGCTCGGGCTTTCTACGTCGCGTTTTTCCCCCTTTGTTTAAATATCCAACCTGTCCAACCTGTTTGGGCTGAGCAAGCCGGTGCTAGCACACATCAGATGTGCCCATCGCTGTCCGTGTGTCTGAGTCCTTGTGGAGGACGGCGAGCAGCGACACCTGCCCCCTGCCCCCCCAACACAGAAGTGCAGCACGGAAGTCTCTGCCTCTGTGTGTGTGTGTGTGTGCACACGCTACACTGGATCCCTGCCTCCTCCCGGCACACGCGTGTGCCCGTGGGCTGTTGGCGCTTCCTTACACCAGAGACCCGGCTACACAGCGGCTCGTGGGTACGTGTCTGCGCCGCACTGACTCCGCGTGCTCACGTGGCACAGCTCACCCAAGGGGGTGCCGCGGCTCCGGCCCAGACCCTGAGCCCTCCTCTCCTGTGCCTGGGCTCCTCCCACGAGTGCACTGCTGAAAGGCAAGGCCCTCGCATGAGCCCCCGTCACACACCCATCCCCCACCATGACGTGGCTGCACTTGCTCGTTCTTTCTCCCCTCTTGGTTCCTCTCCCTTCCCCTTCGTGGTTGCTTCTCTCTGGCCCCTGAACTGGGCGCCGTGGACTCCCTGGTGTCCCCAGAGTACAGGGGCTCTTCCCTTTCCCTGCGTCTGAGCTGTGCCCCTGGGTGTGTGGCGGCCCCTGTGTTTCTCCTTCCTCCTCCAGGGAAGGCTGCGGAGTGGCACTATTAGTTAGCAAGGCCTTTCTCTCGAGGTGGGAGCCCTGAGGTTCAGCCATGCCTGGAAGCCCCATGAGCTGTGTCTCTGAGACCACGGCCTTTCCACTCCTCCGCAGAGCTCACGGGCGGGCTGGGCGTGACCGCGTCATGCGAGCCGTGCCGCAGCACAGCTGTCTCATGGGGTGCCTCTGGGCTCGTGAGGCCTCTGTAGGAATGGTCTCTTCTGTTGGGACTGTATCACCTGAGACCGCAGGTACGGGAGGCTCTCCTAGGACGGGGCCCAGCAGTAGGGAGAGGGAGGTTGTGAAGAAGCCGGGGGAGTGTAGCCTGGAGAGGAAGCAGACCCCCACATGGCACAGCAGCCACCCTGAGTTTCGTAAGGGGCCTTTGGCTGGAGGGTGGTGGGAGCCGTGTGCTTGTCTCTCCGGATCCGCGCAGTGCCGGCTGCTTTCACCCTTTGCAAACAAGAGGGTTTGGCTGGGTGAGAGAGAGCCCAGCTCCCACCACCGCCGACATTTTTGGTGTAAGAGCCTGGGAGTTTACACGGAGCTGGGCCCTGACATTGGACAGCACAGGCTTGGGTGCGTGAGAAGGAGCAGGTGCGGGGGAGAGAGAATGGCATGAAGGTTTAGCCTGCCCTGAGCCCCTGGCTCAGAGGTCCCGCACTTGGGAACCATGTCTAACGGAGGCCTTGGACAAGCTGACACTGAGGGAGAGGGCTGCCTGCCAAGCCTCCTCCGCTGGATATGAAAATCGGGGAGAGGCGGGGGCCGGGGCCCTGACAGCTGCAGGGATGCCCTCTGGTTTCTAAGTGGACAGTCAACAGCTGGAGGCCCTGTCCCAGCCAGCAGCTTCCAGGATTGGCGTGGCTGGAGGGAAAAGAGAGGAAGACATGCCACCTGTGTCCTTCTACCCTCAAGGACGCTGGGGCCCTGAGGTGGACACTGCAGGGCAGCAGGGTGAACTTCCTCTCGGGACACGGAGTCCCGCATCCGAGTGCCTGCGATCAAGGCTCGCCTCTGCTTCTGAGCCAGCTTCCTGCTCCTGCACGCCCTGGGAGGCAGCGGGCGCTGGCTCAGCTGCTGGAGTCCCTGCCACTCGGGTTGTTTGTCTGGCACCTGGCGTGCCTGGGCCCAGCCCGGGCTGTGGAAGGCACTGGGGGTGAGGCAGCAGATGGAGAATCTGTTTCTTAATATCTTTGCTCTCCTTCAAATAAACATTTTTTTAAAAAAAATTCTTCTTTGGGCCTCTTAGCGCCGGCTCAGCCTGTCTTGAGAAAGCGTTTTTTCCAAGAATGCAGACGAGTCTTACCCATGACCAAGACAGGGAAGGAACTGCCTTGTCCACGTGGACGCTGCAGGGAAGCTGAGGCCCGAGACCCCGGTCCAGCCAGAAGTATCAGAGCCCCCTGGGCCAGTCCGGGGCCTGACTCCTGGGCTGACAAGCCATGGAGGTGGAGATAACTCCCAGCAGTGTCTGTGCACTGGGAACATGAGAATGAGCCCCCGAAGCACCCCTGCTTTGGGTTGAGATTCCTGAACTTTAATGAAATTGAGCCTTATCCTCTGCCGACCCCACAGTGTGCCCCGAGGCCGTCAGTACAGTGGGAGTGGGGTGGGGACAGTGGTCCTTACCAACCCCATCCTGCAGGGGGCAGTCAGAGTCACTTCCCGGTGAGGACTCAGTCCTGGCCTCTGCTGGCCTGGTTGCCCCGCATTAGGGTTCCTGGCATCTGAGGGGCTGGGGTAGGATGGGTGCAGTGAACAGGGCATCTCACCGAGAACACAGCCGGAGCCAGGGAGCCTACAGAAAGTGGGCTTGGTGCCGCACGCCGGGCTGGCTTCTGGACTGTTCTGAGGGTGCTAGCTCTCGGGTGAGCAGAGCTGCTCACACTTCAGCGGGCCCTCTGCCATGCCCTGGCACGGCTGGTGTGCCCTGCCTCCTGGACAGGCATGACTGAGCGTGAACAACACCCAGATTACTAGAAGGTGCCTTGTGCTGGGAGGAGGGCTGCCCCGGGAGTGCTCCGCAGATGCTTGCCGCCCTCTCTGGCCCTCTGCACCTCCACACTTGCACAGAACCCGACTCGCGCAGGCCCCACCCTGGCTCCTCCCCCAGGCATCTGTTAGGATGACGTGCCCCAGCCCTCTTGGAGACGCACTTCTCTTTGGCCAGAGATACAGGTCGTCGAGCTGTGATGCTTAATCCTATTCTTTCCTCTTGGGTTATCACAAGGCTTTGTTGGACAAGAAAAGCCAGCGTAGGTACAGGTGAGGATGCACCAGCAAGCAGGCTGCCAGAACCTGTCTGAACCTGTTGCCTCCGGTTTGATGGCCCCAGGCTGTGCCAGGTGCTCGGTGCACAGTGACCTTCCTTGTCATGCCATCAGCTCCCTAGATGAATTAACGCAGCTCCTCTTAGCAAGCCCACGAGGAAATGCAGGCTCGGGTGTTAGCAGATCCTAGAAGCACCTGGATCTCTCCTGACCCTTAACCGTCACCCGAAATCAGATACAGGCTTGCTTAGAGAATGCGGCTTCAACCAGATGGGCCTTGGTGTGGGCCACATTTAAACTTGCTTGTGTTTCCTGAAGGATTTTTCACCTACCCTCGACCTCCAGTTTTAAGAATGGTAAATCTCCCAACTTTTTTTTTTTAGTAGATTTGTTTTATTTAATTGAAAGGCAGAGTTAGAGGGAGAGACAGAGAAAAATGAGACTGTCCATCCTCTGGTTCACTCCCCAGATGGCTGCAAAGGCCAGGGCTGAGCTGTGCTGGGCTGAAGCCAAGAGGCTAGAACTCTGTCCAGGTCTCCCACGTGGGTGGCAGGGGCCTAAGCACTTGGGGTGATCTTTCTCTGCTTTCCCAGGAACCTTAGCAGGGAGCTGCGTCAGAAGCGGAGCAGCCGGGACTCACACCTGCACTCACGTGGGATTCTGGCATCACAGGTGGTGGCCCAGGCTGCTGTACCGCAAATGCTGGTCCTGTAGCTATTTTTGGTTAGGTGTTTATACCTGGTATTGTAGACAGAGACTGCTGGCATGTTGGCAGATGAGGCTGGGAGAGATTTAATTCATATATCAAAGTGGGGGGCAGCATTCCAAACCTGTGAACTGTGCAAGCAGCTGAAGAAGGTCGCCATGCCTCTCGCTGCCTCGAAGCCTCCCAGCCTGCGGAGGTGGGGAAGCTGGTCTCGGCTGTGCAACGAGCCCCCGGCTGCTGCTGCTGCTGCTGCTGATCAGAGGCCCACAGTGTGAAAGCCAGTGCTCTGGGAGACCGGCCGTATCACCCAGTGCTGAGGGAGCCAGCTGTTGGAATCTCCATGTTACACAGTGGCAGAACCGGATTCACATCGAAAATGTGTCACAGGTCAAAGGCCGCCAGAACTTCATTGCCACCACGCATTCCCCCTTGCTGCTCAGAGCAGCCTGCAGCCTGAGTGGCTAGGAGCTTACCCCCATTCCCAGCTCTGATGACGCAGAGGTACTTGGAATAGGGAGGTCAGGGCTTGGTCTGTCTCCCTGGAGCTCCTCGACCGGCGCTGGGCGCATGTCCATGGTGTACTGATCTCTTCAGTATCGTCACAGCTCTCCGTCTGCTAAAACAGAGCTCAGATTTTGGAAAAGGAAGGGCTACCTTGGCGGGAGGAATGTCGGTATCTACCCGCGTCTTCCTCAGCGGCTCCTGTCGGCACTAAGCTCTGCTCAGGCCTGCCCCCGGTTGTCACATGTGGAAGGTTTCCCTGGGCTCCGGCAGTTCTGGTCAAGTTCCTGCCTAAGACCACAGTGTGGTTGAAGCGCGGTGCCGCGGAGCGTATTTCCAAGACTCAAGCACACTTTGATTTTACGTCAACTTCTGTTGTTACGAACGATGTTGTTACGAATGAGTGCACGTTGATACCAAGAAACGAGAAAATGAGCGTGTGCCATCAGTGTTCGTGGCCGAAGCATTTCCCACTAAGCACCGTTTGCTACAGCATCTCATTGAGTTTGCGCACGTTGAGTCTTGGTTAGGCAAATGATAAGCTCTTGTTGGCTGCTGTGCAGGGAGGGGCACTAGGAGGGCCGGAGGAAGAGCAGAGCGAATGGCCAGTGAAAATGCCAAGGCCAGCTGATGGGCAGTCTGGTGGTGGCTAGTGTGTGTGCAGTGTGTCCACCTCTGAGCGAATCTTCAGTCCTTGTACTGAGACCTTTGCGTGCTGCCCAGTTATTGGTCCTTAAGACAAAGTTCCGGAGCTGGGCTCAGTGCTGTAGAGGGTATAGACGTTCGAGATTCTGATCCCTGCCTAGCCGCTTTGCAAAGAGGTGGTTACCGGGATCGGCATTGTGGCACAGTGGGTTGAACCGCCGCTTGCGACACTGGCATCTCCTATCCCAGGGCTGATTGGCGTCTCGGCTGTTCTGCTCCCAACTCAGCTCCCTGCTAATGGCTCAGCCCCGGCCGTTGTAGCCACTGGGGGAGTGATGAAACCAGCACGTGGAATATTTCTGTCTCTCCTTCCCTCTCTGTCACTCTGCCTTTCAAATAAATAAACAAAAAGGTGGTTGCCATTCTTCACTCCCACCAACGAAGCGTGAGAGTCCCAGTCTTCCGAAGTAGCACCATCACTGCTGTGCAGACAGACAGACGGACAGACAGACACACGGCCCTAAACCCCCAGTGCGGAGGGGAGGAGTTAGCGATGTGGATGAACTGTGTCACCCAGACAGCCAAACCAACCCAGGCTCTGTTTTTGCCCCCTTCGGAGGGTATCGTCCCGGCCACGTTTGCCCTTAGCCCTCCAGGCTCACCCAGGTTCGCACTTGGCTTTGCATCCAGAATTTCCTGCAGGGTACCTGCAAACTGGAGAGTAGACTGAGGTTAGCTGGCAACTAGCAGGGTTGAACCGACTTGCCATCGGCACTTGGGGGCCGGAATTGTCTGGCGGTGAGCAGCGGGGCGGCACCAGTCCTCTTGTGCCGTTTGAAGAGCTGCCGTGTGGATGGAAACGTCCACTGGTGCCATCCGTCCTAGGCCACTGGTGGGTGTGCACAGCTAGGAGGGCGTTTCTGACTCGGCCCGGGGGACGGTGGTTTTGACCGTGTGGAGAAGTCCTTGCTGCTGGAGGCATCCATGCGGAGCTTGGACGCAGTGGCTCTGGTCTGCTGTGGGGTGGGAGGCCAGGCAGCCTGCCAGCTCCCTCCCGGCCGAGAGGCTCTGCCGACCGGCTGAGTGCATGGACGTGAGAGGGAGCAGCCCTCTGGGTTTGGGCCGCAAAGGGGAAGGGGCCATTACTGGCTCATCACATTCCTCACCCCACTTCCTGTGAGTGTTTGGGGAGGAAATGAGTAGCTGCTGTTGCTGCAGCTGCCACTGTCAGGGGCCAAGGTAGGCAGATCAGGGTCGGGTGGGGAGGGGGGCCAGTAACCATGGATCACGTCCAAGGTCAGGCCTGGCTGGACCTCGCAGGCCCTGGCAGCTCACGCGGCAGCTGAATGTAGGTCTTTTTTTTTTTTTTTTTTTTTTTTTTTTTGACAGGCAGAGTGGACAGTGAGAGAGACAGGGAGAAAGGTCTTCCTTTACCGTTGGTTCACCCTCCATTGGCCGCTGCGGCCGGTGCACGGCGCTGATCTGATGGCAGGAGCCAGGTACTTATCCTGGTCTCCCATGGGGTGCAGGGCCCAAGTACTTGGGCCATCCTCCACTGCACTCCCTGGCCACAGCAGAGAGCTGGCCTGGAAGAGGGGCAACCGGGACAGAATCTGGCGCCCCGACCAGGACTAGAACCCGGGGTGCTGGCGCCGCAAGGCGGAGGATTAGCCTAGTGAGCCGCGGCACCGGCCCTGAATGGAAGTCTTAAAGGAGCCCAGTGCCGCTGGTCAGCGTGTGGCTGGGAGGACCGATCGGGACTCCCATGGTATGGCCCAGACCCTGAGATCTTGCCTGAGCATGGAACCTAAGGCTGCTGCCGGCTCGGTGAAGACCTCCAGTGGGTGCTGTGGTCAGCAGCTGCTGCCACTGCTTCCCCCTGACCTCCAGCCTTGAGGGAGGCTGTTCAAGGGCAGTGTCGGTGTGTGAGCCTGGGCCTGAGGCTCCTCTCCCTTTTCTCCTGGTCGACTGTGGTTAGAGTTTGATGCCAGCGGTGCCACCTTGGGCCTCAGCCAGCCCGAGGAACGTGTTCAGGTACAGGCCACGGCCCTGAGATCGCAGCTGGTGATACAGAACCCGCTCGGCAGCCGTGTGGGCTGGGGGAATGAGCGTGAATGTTGGAGTCGGCACTGGGGAGTGCCATCTGGCTGGGGGGCTGCAGGCCCCTCTGAACCTCAGCCGTCACAGGTTCCCACCAGACCATCACTGTGTGCTGGTTCCAGCACCTCCCCTTCCTCTCGTGAAATCCCAAGAGCAAAATAAGGCATCTTTAAAAAGAAAAAAGAAAAAAAACAGCTGGGGGCTGGCATTGTGGTGTAGCAGGAAAAGCAACACCTGCAGTGCCGGCATCCCATATGGGCACAGGTTCAAGTCCCAGCTGCTCCACTTCCGATCCAGCTCCCTGCTAAGGCGCCCGGGAAAGCAGCAGGAGATGGCCCAAGTGCTTGGGTCCCTGCACCCCTGTGGGAGACCTGGAAGAAGCTCCTGGCTTCCACTTGACCCAGCTCCAGACATTGCAGCCATCTGGGGAGTGAACCAGCAGATGGAAAATCTCTCCCTCTCTCTCTGTAACTGTTTCAAATAAATCTTTAAAAATTAAAAATTTCTGTATGTATTTATGTCATGTGACTGAAAAGATATAGCTAGAAGTATTCCAGTGAATTCTTTCCGTTATTTGTCTTTATTTAGAGGACAGTCTTCCATCCACTGGCTCACTCCCTCAAATGCCCCTCAACAGCTTGGGCTGAGCCCAGCCAAAGCCAGGCACCAGGAACTCCATCCTTGTCTCCCATGTGGGTGGCAGGGGCCCAAGTACTTGAGCCATCACCTGCTGGCTTGTGGGCACATTAGGAGGAAGCTGGATCAGAAGTGGAGCAGGGCGCTGTAACCAGGCACTCTGGTATGGGGTGTGGACCTCCCAGGCTGTGTCTTAGCCTCCGTGCCACATCCCTGTCGTCATCCAGCTTTCAATATCCTCACTTTGTCAGCTGTGGGAGCATCAGAGAGCGCGAGGTTTAAAAATGGATTCTGAATAAATTTATTGAAAGGGCAGATTGAATTCTAGTTTACAAACTCCTAGGATTGTCTTGTCAGTTCGTAAGTGCTTGTTCTAAAACAAATGCACATTTCTAAAATTGGTATGTTCCATACAATGAGTGTCCAGTGCGACACTGATGCCAAGTGGTGGACTCCTGAGGTCACGATCACTCAGGTGCACAGAATAAGGCCGTTTCCATCCACTTTCCCAGGGCCCAGGGTGGCCAAGAACTAGGTGAAAAACGCCCCTTCCCCAGCCAGCGAGGTGAGGAATTGCGTGGATAGGCGTGGCGGTTGCTGTAGTTCTTCCTGGTTCCCCCTAGGAGAGCAAGGGTTTGGCCTGGGCCCCATGGCCTCAGAGGCTGGGCTTGGCACTTGTGCACTGGTGCTGTTCGGCAGGGAGCTAACGCGGGACCCCCTGCACCTTCTGGACTATGTGTCCATGGGTGTGGAAGGAGAGCTAAGCGCTGGCCATCTCCGGCGTCGCACATCCACGTCCCCGCCCCACAAGGCAGCAGTGTTTGGGTGGCCTCTGCCCGTGAGTCAGTCTCTGTCCCCTCCTGTCTCCTGTAAAGAAGGCACAGAAACTTCTTTTCAGACATGCAGCTGCTCAGTGCGTGACACTGCTGTCATTGCCCACTCTTTAAGAACTTCTCAGTGACGCCATCCTGCGGCTGGGGCTGGGGCACAGTGGGTCAAGCCGCCACCTGCAGTGCTGGCATCCCAAATAGGTGCTGGTTCAAGTTCCGGCTGCTCCACTTCTGATCCAGCTCTCTGCTATGGCCTGGGAAAGCAGCAGAAGATGGCCCAAGTCCTTGGGCCTCTGCACCCTTGTGGGAGACCCAGAAGAAGCTCCTGGCTCCTGGCTTCAGATCGGCACAGCTCTGGCTATTGCGGCCATTTGGGGAGTGAATCAGTGGATGGAAGATCTCTCTATCTCTGTCTCTCCGTCTCTGTATCTTTCAATTAAATGAATAGATCTTTAGACGCAAATAAGTAAAATCATCATTTAATTACGATAAACAGTGACTCCCATGGCCAGCACCACGGCTCACTAGGCTAATCCTCCGCCTGCAGCGCCGGTACCCCGGGTTCTAGTCCCGGTTGGGGCGCCGGATTCTGTCCTGGTTGCTCCTCTTCCAGGCCAGCTCTCTGCTGTGGCCCGGGAAGGCAGTGGAGGCTGGCCCAAGTGCTTGGGCCCTGCACCTGCATGGGAGACCAAGAAGGAAGCACCTGGCTCCTGGCTTCAGATCGGCGCAGCGCACAGGCCGTGGTGGCCATTGCGGAGTGAACGAAGAGGAGAGAAAGGAAGACCTTTCTCTCTCTCTCTCTCTCACTGTCTAACTCTGTCAAAAAACAACAACAACAACAACAACAACACAGTGGCTCCCTTTCTCTCTGGCACAATCTAACCCCAGTCAGGTGATGACGGTGGGGGTGATGGGGTCGTTAGCAGAAAGAAGCCAGGTTTATGTCGCGGAGTAAGGAGATTCAGACCGTGTGTTCCATCTTTTTCCCTATTGTCTCGGGGCTCCTCCTTAGGGTGTTTGTTTCAGAACTCGGTAAAATAAGGTCCTGGAACTCGGCGCACCTGTAGGACTTTCTGGAAGAGCGCTCTGTCGGTGGAGGCGGCTGCCAGACCCGGGGTCTCAGAGCCCCGCTGTTGGCTGAGCGGCTCCCAGGACCTGCAGGTCCTCGACATGCCGTGACCCGCAGGGGAGGCTGTCGGGTCTCAAGTGCTCCAGATGTCTCCTAACTCATCCCCAAAATTGCTCCGAAGGCAGAGGAGAGGGACTCTCGAGTGAGGGTGGGGTGGGGGCGCTGGGGGGGGCAGTTGTGGTTATTGCTTGGTTCCCCAACTAGAGGGACAGTGTGGGTATCCGGGAATCCTTTGTTCTTTAAAATGGCATGTCCCAAAGGCGTCCTTTTTTGTCTGAGGAAGAACGGGGCACCAGAGAGTCTGCTTTCGTCCCCTTCCTCGCCGGTGAAGTTCATGAAAGTGGTCCTGACAGCAAGAGGTCAAGCAACACGTTGGCTCGGGAGAGCTTTCAGAGGGGGCCAGGCCCGATAGCTTCGGGGAGACGGCAGTCACTGGATAGACTCTGTGTGTTCCCAGTACTAAGCGTGAGACAGAAAAGAAGCTGAGAGCTGGGCAGAGTGTTTGGTTCCATCACACGTGTGCGTGTGTGTGTGTTCCTTGCAGACATATGAAGATTCACGAGAAGGACCCCACCAGCACCACGGCTGCAGCCCCCCCGTCCCCACTGAAGCGCAGGCGGCTGTCCTCCAAGAGGAAGCTGACGCACGATGCAGAGTTGGAGAGAGAGGACCCGGCCCCGGCTAAAAAGGTCTTCTCGGCACCCCCGGGCGCAGGGGGGCCTCGGCACAGGGTTGGGGCAGAACGGCTTCCAACCTTTATTTCCAGTGTGGGGACTTGGCCAGCATCCACCCCGAGCTTTTAACCTGTGCGTTCCCACGCCGTTTCTGTGGCGGGTCTGAGGAATCTGAGTACCTGGGTGTGCTTCCTCTGCTGAGCCCAGGGTGGGGTGAACGGGCTTTATAAATTGTCTCTGGAGCCAAAACGGAAGCCTCATCCACGTGGACATGCCTTGCTCTCGCACCCTTATCCCTGGCACCTGGCCGGTAGCAGGTGCTGCATGCTGGCCAGATGGATGGTCACGTGAGTGAATGAGTGGATGGGTATGTCCTTAACACTTGCCTGGGTGGGAAACACCGCCCTCACTGTGGGTGGGCGTCTCTGCAGCAGACCCGGGTGGGAGACCCCCACCCCCTTAGTGACCCAGCTTTTTCTTCTTCCCTAAGATGGTGGAAGACGGACAGTCAGGTGATTTGGAGAAGAACGCTGATGAGGTCTTTCACTGCCCAGTGTGCTTCAAGGAGTTTGTCTGCAAGTATGGACTGGAGACCCACATGGAGACCCACTCGGATAACCCACTAAGGTAGGAGGACTCCCTTCTCGTGCGTTTCTTCCGCCCTGTGACTCCTACTTGTCGCTGCCTGCTGCTCTCCAGCGGTTGAGCGTGTCCCTGGCTCCTCAGGTGCGGGGCAGGAAGTCGGGCTGAGGGCTCTCAGAGGAGGGTGGCTGGATCCGCGGGTGCGCAGCTGTGGTTTGCTCTGCCTCCTGGGCCCGGCGAGCTCATCCCACCCCCGCCTGGCCTCACAGGATGCTTTCGGGAAACACACACATTTTCTTTGCAAAGGGTCTCTCAACCCAGTTGGTTGCTAGCTGTACGCGGAGCTGTGATCCAGACAGGGGTGCCCAAGAGTCTACGCCCCCCGCACAGCACTGGTTTGTGGTAGGTGCTCAGAAGTGTCTGCATCAGGCTGGGCTGGCTCCAGGAGCACAGAAACTCAACAAAGTGTTCTGCCTAGCACGAGACATGGCCATAAGCAAAGCCTGTCGCGTTCCAGGAAGACCGAGGGGACCGAGCTGCAGGGCCAGCGCCGGCCTGACCGAGCAGAGGTGGTGGGGGATGGAGGGCTTCCCCCCAGAGTTCAGGGGACTCCTTCCCTTCTTTATCTTCTCTGAGGATCGAGTGCTTGATGCGTGGATGGGTTTAGAATTTCTGCCTCTAGCCGTGAAACTGCCGGCTGGGACCTTGCATCCCACACTGGAAGGCCTGGGTTCAAGTCCCGCTGTGCTCCTGACTCTGGCTTCCTGCTGATGTGCACCCCAGGAGGCAGCAGGTGTTGGCTCAAGTGGGGTCCCTGCCACCCACGTGGGAGACCTGGATTGAGCTCCCAGCCCCTTGACTGGCCTTCACAGGCATTTCAGAAGTGAACAGCGGATAGGGGAATGCTCGCTCGCTCGCTCTCTTTCTGCCTGCCAGATGAGCAATCTTTTTAAATACTTTTCTCCTATAGAATTGTCACGTTTACAGTGTGACTGTTGGGTAGGCATTGGGGCTCAGCGGATGGCGCTGCTGCTTGGGGCGCCTGCACCCCACATTGGAGTGCTAGTTTGAGTTCAGCCTCTGTTTTCAATCCAGCTTCCGGCTCATGCTCCTGGTGGGCAGCAGAAGATGGGTTCCTGCCATCCTGTGTGGGAGACCCAGATAGAGTTCCTCCCTCGCTTAGGCCTTGGGAAGCCTTGGCTATTGTGGGAGTAAACCAGCAGGTGGAAAATACTGAACTTCTAGAAGGAGGCTTGGGAGTGCAGTGCAGGGATTTGGGCGTCCGTTTTCCTGAATCCCTGGTGGACAAAGCAGATGTCCTGTGCACTGGGAATGAAATGATTCTATCTGTCGGGGGCAGAGCCTCACCGTGTGGTCCCTGGAAGCCAGCCAGGTCAGGTGTCCTGCCCCTTGCACAGGTGTGTCGGCAGTTTTCCGTGGGGGTGGGGTGAGAAAGCAGAGGGAAAGTTTGCTGAGCAGTCGCGGTGAGGTCTTCCTGGAACCGCGTGGGCTCGGGAAGTCGTCCGCTGGGCTGGGGGTCAGGCCCAGGCCCTGCTCTGCTCACCTGCAACCTCCACCCCCTGCACCCCCCGCTTCACACTAAAGGAGGGGCAGCACCTGGCCATCCCTGTGTCCCTGCCTGGGCCTTCCACGTCTGTGATTCTAGACACCGTTGTTGCTTTGTGTCTGCTGAGAAAACGCGTCTGGCCTTTGCTTTTGCTTCGCCGTGTGGTTCTGAGAGATCCAGGAACGCAACTTTGCAGCTTTGCTAACGGCTGCAGCATAGCCAGGATGTGGGTGGCCATGAGTGGGGGACACTGGACTAGTTCTGTGTGTTTTTTTTTTTTTTTAAAGATTTTATTTATTTATTTGAGAGGTAGTGTTACAGACAGAAGGAGAGACCGAGAGAAAGGTCCATCCGCTGGTTCATTCCCCAAATGGCTATAACGGCCAGAGCTGAGCCAAACTGAAGCCAGCAGCCAGGAGCTTCTTCCAGGTCTCCTACACGGGTGCAGGGGCCCAAGGACTTGGGACATCCTCCACTGCTTCCCCAGGCTGTAAGCGGAGAGCTGGATTAGAAGAGGAGCAGTTGAGACACAAATCGGCGCCTATATGGGATGCTGGTTCTGCAGGTGAAAACTTAGTCCACTATGCCACAGCACCGGCCCCTGGGATGGTTCTCTAGACCGGGCAGCTTGGCCAGCAGAGGAGCCAGACGAGGAGGGGCATGGGTAGAGGCGGCAGCAGCAGCCAGTGGGACCCTGGCTCCCAGTACCTGCACGGCCTTGCCTGCCGCACAGCTGGCCGATGGTGAACTCACTGCTTGTACTTGCGCTACTCGTGTCTTCTGTCTCTCTCTGATCAGGTATCATCTTAGAAACTACCCATCGGCCCCCTTCTCCTTGATTCTGTCCTGCAGGAAAAATAATGTGGCTCTCAGGAGACGTCTCTGCACAGCACCGTGTCCCTTTCTGAAATGCTGGCCGGCATATCCTGGACAAGGAACTGCCCCAGGGAGAGGCTGGTGGTGTCCTCAGCGTGGGCGGAGGTGGGGATCGCCCTGGACGCTGGTGGCTTGGGCCATGTGCAGGACAGGCAGGATGTGGTAGGCAGCTCCCCCGCCCCAGCGTCAAGGCTGCATGTGCAGCTACGGAGTGGTGGGTCTTCCTCACCTACACACCGCTCACGCCCTTTCGCCGGTGGGGGTCTTGTGGTCTGGCCCCACAGCAGCTGGCGATGACACGGCCAGTAAAGCCGAGGAGGAAGTGGGATGAGCGTTTGGCACAGTGGAAAGCCACCAGTCAGGACTCAGGCATCCCATGTTGGAGTAGCCTGGGTTTGAGCCCCAGCTCCGCTCCCAACTCCTGCTTCCTGTTAATGCACACCCTAGGGAACAAGTAATTGTGTCCCTGCTACTGACATCAGTACCTGGATTGAGTTCCCAGCTTCTTGGCTTTGGCCTGGCTATAGGGAGCATTTGTGAAGTGAACTAACAGATAAGAGATCTAACCTCTGTTTCTTTCTCCTCTCCCTGTCCCTCTCCTCTCTCTCAAATAAATGAAATTAATTGATTAAAATTTCTAGAGAGGTGGCTAGGCATCCTGTGTGTGGGGTGAGCACCTGCCCCTGCCTGGTGGCTGTAGGTAGGCATGGTTGCTAAGCGGGGTGGGGCAGGTATCGGGAAACCAGAGGGAGCCGATTACAGAACGTGGTTAAGTCCCATTCTCCTCTCTGCCCTGCCAGTCCACATAATAGCCTGCTACTGGAGGAGGCCTTCGGGGCAGGCACAGGCCAGCAGGGCCTAGCCAGGCAGTGAACTGTGACACTGGCTCGTGGGAGAGACTGCTTGTTAGCCCAGAGCTAAAATAGCCACCAGCTCCATTTTCAAACCCAGAGGCTGCAGAACCACAGTGGGATGCTACCAGTTTAGACAGAAAGTTTCTAACTCAAACCAGCTGTTGGCCTCGCCCTGTGGTGCCTTTGTGCGCTTTCCCTCCCACCAGAGCTGGCAAGGCGCCTGCTGCTCCTTAATAAGACAGCGCTGGAAATCCCAGCTCGCAGAGGCTGGGTGCCCCTTCCTCTGTCCTGCTGCATTCCGCATTCGCAGGGTGTTGGTGTAGGATGAGAGAAAGACAGGAAGCCACCTGCGGATTCCTTTAGCCCTTGGGGCCCTGCGTGGCTCGGGGCCCCCCTCCCCACAGCTCCTCAGAGAAGGAAGAGAGGCGGGGAAGGGTGCAGCGTGGAGCTCACTGGGTGCTGGCATTTGGAACCGGAGGCCAGGGACGGAGTGTGCAGGGAGCGGAGAGGACGTGCCTCGGTGTGAGGATGCTGCTGGCACTGTGTCCCGCTGGCACGTCAGACCAGACCAGAGTAGCCGAGGGCAGCAGGCTGCACACTGCTGGGCTCGGTGGGGCCAGGTCCGCAGCCCCCTGTGGCAGTGGAATGGGCGTCCTTGGAGGCTTTCCCGGAGCTGCGCTCTGAAAGGTAAAAAGTAGGTAGGCATCTGACGTGGTGCTGAGGATCCCGCTTGGGGAGCCTGCAGCCCATGTAAGAGTGCCCAGGGTCCAGTTCCGGTTCCTGCCAACAAACACCCTGGGAGGCGGTGGGTCAGGGCTCAAGAAGGTGTGTCCCTGCCACCCACTCTGGCGACCTGGATTGAGTTTCTGGGCTCTCTGTCTCCCTCCCTCCCTCCCTCCCTCCCTCCTCCCTCCCCCTCCCCCCTCCCCCTCCCACTCTCCTTCCCCCTTTCCCTCTCCCTCTCCCTCTCTTGTGTCTGTCTTGCTGTCACTCTCACTGTCTTTTTAAAATAAAAGTACAAAAATATGCAGTGGGCAGGGGCAGGCAGGTGTTTGGCCTGGCGGTTAGAACACCTGTGTCGCCGTGCCGGTGCCTGGGCTTCATGCCTGGCTCTGGCTCCCGATGCCTGCTCACGTGGACACTCAGAGCGGCAGCGATAGCTCAAGGAGTTGTGTCCCTGCCGCCCACTTGGGAGACCTGGATTTGACGCCGACCAACATGGACATGTGGGGAATGAACCAGTGGATGGGAGTTCTGTCTGTCTCTCTACCTGTCAAATAATTTTTTAAAACAAATCACTAACTACAGAAGCAGGCAGAGTGAATAATGCTGCGATTATGCCAATGTAATCAAAATGTAATGCCGTTGGCTATCCGTGTAGCAGCTGGTGGTGACACGTTCTACAAATGCAGTCTCCCTTGGCGGAGATGCAGTCCCCCTGGACACCAGACTCTTGGATGCTCCAGTTCTTAAGTCAAATGATGTGGTATTGGGCCGGCGCCGCGGCTCACTAGGCTAATCCTCCGCCTGCGGCACCGGCACACCGGGTTCTAGTCCCAGTTGGGGCACTGGATTCTGTCCCGGTTGCCCCTCTTCCAGGCCAGCTCTCTGCTGTGGCCCAGGAGTGCAGTGGAGGATGGCCCAAGTGCTTGGGCCCTGCACCCCATGGGAGACCAGGAAAAGCACCTGGCTCCTGGCTCCTGCCATCGGATCAGCGCAGTGCACCGGCCACAGCGGCCATTGTGGGGTGAACCAACAGCAAAGGAAGACCTTTCTCTCTGTCTGTCTCTCTCACTGTCCACTCTGCCTGTCCAAAAAAAAAAAAAAAGATGTGGTATTTGCATAGCATCTAAGCATAGGCTCCCACATACTTTTTAAGAATTTTATGTTGATTTAATTTGAAAGGGAAAAAGAAACCAGGATCTCCCATTTATGGGTTCACTCCCCCAAATACCCATAACAGTCAGGGCTGGGCCAGGTGGGACCAAGAGCCAGGAACTCCATCTGGGTCTCCCAGGGGGATGGCGGGGACCCAACCACTTGAGCCGTCACCTGCTGCCTCCCGGGGTGCGCATTAACGGGAAGCTGGAATCGGCAGCCGGGCCAGTTATGCCGTATTGTTTGGGGAATGATGACAAGGGCGAAGACATGTGTTAATTACCGGTCATTGATTGAATCTTCAGATGCGAGACCCAAGGATATGGAGGAATAGCTGCGTGTTTGAAACCTGGCATACGTGGCACTGTCACAGCTGTCTCAGCGTGGACCGGCCACGGTTGGGCTCCCGGGCCCTCCTAGCAGGTTTTAAGGTGGCAGGGAGGGCAACAGAGGCTTTGACGCACAGGCCCCATCTCAGCCGGCTCCTCCTCGGGGCGGGCCAGAAGCTGGGGTGGTCTCCATGCCAGCCAGGCTGCCGGGAAGAGCGAAACTCAGCCCAAGTTGTTGTATAATCTTAGCTGGCCCCTTGATTACAGGAGATTGGGCAACAAGTAATTTTAACGTTCTCCAGGTAAAATGTGCCCGACAAATGATGGGGTCTTCGGCAAGTGTCAGACGCTTTGGAGGAAAACAGTGGCTACAAGGCAGGGAGCGCCTGATAGAAGGCAAAGCACTGGAGGTCAATTCAGGGCCGGGAGGCGTGGACGGGCTGGTGTAGGGCTTCTCGCTCAGATCCGCGCTCCTGCCATGGGGCTTTGCTGGGCTTCCTCCCGGGGGGGGGGGGGGGGTCATCGCTGAGATTTTACAGGTGAAGGCAGTGGCCTGCAGATCCGTGTCAGGAATTTTGTTGGGGCCGCCGTTCGGTGCAGTGGGTACGCCCTCACTTGCATCGCCTGCGTCCAGTCTCAAAGTGCTCCACTCCCCATTCCAGCTTCCTGCTAGTGGACACCCTGGGAGGCAGCAGGTGACGGCTCCGGTAGTCCCGTTCCTGCCACTCACGTGGGAGACCCAGGTGGAGTTCCTCCCTCGGGCTTCAGCCTGGCCCGGCCCCCGGTGTTGCCGGCATTTGGGGAGTAAACCAGTACATGGAAGATCTGTCTTTCTCTCCGCCTTTCAGATGAATTAAATAAGCAAGCAAAAGGAATTGGCATGTGGGAGGCCCGAGGGGTCTCCGTGAGTAAGATTGGCGAGCCACCCCCTTGCAGACAGCTACAGTGGGGCCCGGGGAGGGAGAGGCGAGAACCTTCTCTTCCCTGTTCAGCTCCCTTCACTGCACGCCCGGCCACCTGCAGAGACGCCCCCAGGTTCACCCACGTGGCACCGGTCCCGTCCTTGCCGAGTGTCGTTCTAAAGATGGGGAAATACGAGGAAGCGTCTGCCCGTGTCTCGTTGCTAAGAATTCGGGGGTCTGAGGCTCGGCCTTTAAATGATGCTGGGACTGGACTGGGAGGACGCCTCTTCTGGCCTCGCAGTTGGAGGCGCCCTCTTTGGCACTGTCCTGCCCTGCCCCCCACCCGCGGCAGAATGACTTCCTGGCTTCCACACCCGCGCCCTCAGACTGCCCTGAGCTGCACGCCACGCCGGCTTGCTAGAACAGTCTGAGCAGGGGGTTGGGCCGGGGTGGGCAGCCCGGGCTGGTTCCTGGGGCGTGGGGAGGGCTCGCTGCCTGCCAGGGCCCTGTCACTGGCCATCACTGCTGCTCACAGCAACTGGGCGAGATTAGTGCAGCTGTGGGTGTCAGTCTCTGGCCCCGGGACGGCAGGGGAGGGTGGGCTGAGGCGAGGAATGTCTGAGCCGGGTGGGGCGCCTAGGAGAGGCTGTTTGCACTCACTCCTTCTGGCCCCTGGAGGCAGGGCAGGGAAAATGAAGCATGAAATCCCTCTTTAAAAGGAATGCCAGTGTCTCCCGTTAAATCGCCCTAATGAGTGAGGGGTTCGGGAATCGGGCTGGTTCTGCCCACCTGGCCCCCCGGGCTGCAGGAGTCGGGCGGGAGCTCCCACTTGAGCCCAGGGCGCAGTTACTGAGGGCTGTGCGTGGTGGGGCCGACAGCTGTCCCCCGAGTGCTCCCGCCCACCACCGCCTGGCATCTCTGTGGCCTCGGGCAGTGGGGGCTAAGTTTCCCCATCTGGAAAACAGGTTTGAGGCCTCGTGAGATCCATGGGGCAGGAGCCCCAGCCCTCGGCCTGGGCCAAGTCCTCGGTGAAGGTTTCCGTCTGCTGCCATCGCTTAGGACGCGTGTCTTCTGCGCCACTTTAAGCTTTCTGACGTTTACGCCTAGGGCTGGCCGTGGCGAATCCAGTTCCGGGGCTCCTGCCACGTACTGTGGACTAGACGGGGACATGAAAGTGACGTGTCCTTTGGCTCTCCTCTCCTTTTGTTTTTTTGTCACGATTGGGAAGCTTAGTGTCTGTTTCCCTCTGGTTTGAGTCCTGCCTCCCGAGTTTTGCCCTCAAGCTGCGCTGAAAGCTATACTTTGGAGCTTGAGGGTTCTGGACGCCTTTTAGCAACAGGGCACCTTGCTTGGATGGCTCGGGCAGCCTGGTGTTGGCATTTTGCCAGTGCAGCCTTTTGAAAAATGCTAAGCGTGCAGGGTTGTTTTTTTTTTTTTAATTTTTTAAGAGTTATTTATTTGAGAGGCAGACTTGCAGGCAAAGGGAGAAAGAGAGAGAGACAGACAGAGATCTTCTGACTGCTGGTTCACTCTCCAAATAGCTACAATGACCGGAGCTGGGCTGATCCGAAGCCAGGAGCCAGGAGCTTTTTCTGGGTCTCCCATGTGGGTGCAGGGGCCCAAGCACTTGGGCCATCTTCTACTGCTTTCCTAGGCCATAGCAGACAGCTGGATTGGAAGAGGAGCAGCTGGGACTAGTACCGGTCCCCGTTTGGGATGCCGGTGCCACAGGCTGGGGCTTTGACCCCATGAATGTGAAGAAGAAGCAGGAATGGCTGGGCACAGGAGAGTTTAGAGCCAGACCCTGCTGGGACAGAGGCTGCCTGTGGCCTGACAGCCCAGCCCACACACCGAAGGCCTCTGATTGTGGCCCCTGGGACAACGCCCTCTACCTTTACTCGCTGGGGGCCACAGTGCAAACTGGGCTCAGCAACTCCTCGTGCGGGGGAGGCGGGCCCTGCCTATCCGTGCATCACACCTACCCAGGACCCCTCGGTGACAGCACACACGCTAACGGAGCAGGGGCAGGGAGATAAGCTATTCATTGCAGTCCTTGCTGCCAGAGTCTGGCACCCCAGGGCCTCTGCACCCAGTATCAGGAGCCACCCCAGTGGAGCAGCCCCAGGTGGCAGGACCCCAAAGTTCTGGACCCGGGGTGTCCTGTGTGAAGGTGGGGAGGGGAGGGAGTGGTCACACAGAATTGTAGACTAAGACTCGCCATCCTAGTCTGGAAAGATGGGCTACCACTTGGGAGCTGCTGGGTGTTTCTGGGTGGCGCTGGCTCCTGTGCACGGCCTCGGGGAACAGGAAGCACTTGCTGTAAGCCTGGTGGTTGGAGCTCACATACAGCAAGTGTCCCCTCCCCCCACGCCTACGGCGGGCTGCGCACCTGCCATTCTGTTCTCTGCGTTCTGTGTGCCGGCTCTCCCCTCCCCCAGAGTCGTCTGTTCGGATGCGATTGAGGCAGCAGCAGCACGCTTTGTTTTTGGAAGGGTCCCGGGAGCTCTTTCACTTAGCTTTTTCAAAAATCCTGGAAAAGAGTCACACTTTCCCCCAAATGCATTTATCTTGCTGACAGCAACTTTAATTTCCATTTGGAAGCCACCCTGTTGCTAACGCAGAGCCGGCTCTCCAGGGCTGGAGGACTAACAGGCGGCCTCTCGGAGCTGTCAGATGTCCGAGTGGCTTGCAGAATGAACTTGTCCCATGGCCCTTCCCTCTCCCATCTTGTTTCGCAACTGTGCCCTTTGTGATTCCTGGCAGAGTGGGACTATCCCACAACCCAGGGGTGAGGGGAGAGTTGTGAGGACCCCCACAACCCCGCAACGGCCGGGGCCTTAATGAAGACTGACGCAGCCACAAGTGGTTTGCAGATCCCCCAGCGCCAGTGCCAGTGCCGCTCGACACCACGGCCCGTGGGGTCCCCTGTGGCCCCCGTTCTTGCAGAGCTGCACAGAGACAGGGCTGCAGCTGCCAGCTCTTCCCCAGGCCTCAAGCATGCCGGTTGAGCCCCTGCATGTCCGTTGGATGGACGCCCATCCATGTGTTCTGGGCGATGATTTTCCCCACTGGTTTGGTTTGAGGTCTGTCCGCAGGTGCCCAGTGTGGGGCAGGGAGGCAAGTGCGTTTCTGTGGGTGTTTCTTCCTTCTTTTTTTTTTTTTTTTTTTTTTGGACAGGTAGAGTGGACAGTGAGAGAGAGAGACAGAGAGAAAGGTCTTCCTTTGCCGTTGGTTCACCCTCCAATGGCCGCTGCGGCCGGCGCACCGCGCTGATCCAATGGCAGGAGCCAGGAGATTCTCCTGGTCTCCCATGGGGTGCAGGGCCCAAGCACTTGGGCCATCCTCCACTGCACTCCCTGGCCACAGCAGAGAGCTGGCCTGGAAGAGGGGCAACCAGGACAGACAGAATCCGGCACCCCGACCGGGACTAGAACCCGGTGTGCCGGCGCCGCAAGGCGGAGGATTAGCCTAGTGAGCCGCGGCGCCGGCTGTTTCTTCCTTCTAACCGACCTTGCACTGTGCTTCTGGTTTCAGAGCAGGGTCCCCCCCCACCCCCACCCCCACGCCCACCCCCACCCTGCTCCCACTTTCCAGCAGCTTAGCTGTGAGCTGCTGCACTCCTGTCTTTCCCGGTGAAATCCCGGGAACACCGAGGTGTGCCGTGTACAGACCCGTGCCTACTTGAACTTTGTGCTAAGACTGGAGAGGGTGGCCAGGGGATGGGGCAGCAGGCAGCATGGGACAGAGGGCTGCCCAGAAAGGGCGCCACTTCTCCCCCGAGTGCTTGGATCACGCTGAGGCGTGAGGACCACCTGAAGCTCCTGAGAGTGGACAGGGAGAGCGTGTCCTTTTGCGATCCCAGTCAGTCTTGCCTGATTCCGTGTTTGCTAGACTGTTTCCTGATTTCTCCCCCACCCCCCCGCCCCCCAGAAAGACAAACGATTAAATCTGAAGCCGCGCCTTGCAGCCTTGTGAGCGCTCTGTTCCCTGATGTGCAGCAATCCCGAGTCCCCGTTACAGGAGAGGAGGGAAACTGAGGCTGGAGCTGGAAGGGGACAAGCAAACCCCGGGCAGTCAAGCTCCGACAGACAGCCTTGTGCCTTAAGATCTTCCTGTCCTCACGCCGGGCTCTTGCTGGGATTCGTCTTCCCGAGAGCCACCTGCCCTGTGCGTTCGCACACAGGTTCCTGGGTCCAACCTCCGGCAGCTCTAATTCAGCAGGTCTGGGGCGGGATCCAGGCATCTGCTTTCCTCACGGGCTCATCTCTAGCAGGTTTGAGACTGCAAAGCAGGCAGGTGAGATGAGCCCTCAAAGGTCAAGTCTCACCAGCCGTGCCCCCGCCCCTTCCCCCACTGCTCTTCTGTGGGACAGAGTTTGTGGTTGGGGGTGGGCACTTCTACCCTGTCTCACTGGGCCCCTGTTCTGTAGGGAACTGTCCAGAAAGTGGGGGAGGGTGGAAAGTGAGGACGGAGACGGAGGAGGACACAGAAGCATATGGAGATAAGTGACAAAAACGTCTGTTAAGATTGTATGGCTACCGAGGAGGCGCTGTAAATGCTGATCCGTACTAAGAGGCACCACTCCCGTTATCAAACCTTATTGACGTCATTCAGACAGCATATTCACGGCCGACACGTTGTGATCCAGTACAGCAGTCTTGGAAGTGGGGCTTGTTCCAAAGATCTTCAGGGCACAGGGTGGAGGGGACAGAACTGTTCAATCTTAGCCTTAAATTTCTATTTTTAGACTTTATAAGGTACTTGACACAGATATAGTTTCTAATATATTTGTGTGAATATATATACACATAAACACTTGTACTCACATACAGATATACTTCTCATTTAAACAACAAATGGGATGTATGCTCAATTTTTTTTTTTAAGATTTATTCATGGACTGGTGCTGTGACATAAGTGGGTAAGCCTCTGCCTGTGGCGCCGCAATCCCAAATGGGCACCGGTTGGTGTCCCGGCTGCTGCTCTTCTGATCCAGCTCTCTGCTGTGGCCTGGGAAAGCAGTAGAAGACGGCCCAAGTGCTGGGGCACCTGCACCCGCATAGGAGACCTGGAAGCAGCTCCTGGCTCCTGGCTTCAGATCAGCTCAGCTCTGGCTGTTGTGGCCATTTAGGGAGTGAACCAAAGGATGGAAGATCTCTCTCTGTCTCTCTAGCTCTTTGTAGCTCTACCTCTCAAATAAATAAATAGATAATTATTTTTTTAAAAAAAGACTTATTCATTTATTTATAAGTAGAGTCAGATTTCCATCTTCTATACATAGGTTCACTCTCCAAATGGCTGCAACAGCCAGGCTGAAGCCAGGAGCCAGAACCCCATCTAGTCTCCCACGTGAGCACAGGGCCCAAGCACTTGGGCCATCATCTCTGCTTTACCAGGTACATCATTAGCAGGGAGCTGGATCTGAGTGGCCGGGACTTGAACCGGAGCTGTGCCAACCCTTCAGACTTTTTTGTACTGACATAGTTTTTATTTTTCAATTAAAAATAAGTAATTTTAAATTATCTTTACTGGGGGCCAGCACTGTGGTATAGTAGGTTAAGCCTCTGCCTGTAGTGCCAGCATTCCATATGGGCTCCAGTTTCAGTCCCGGCTGCTCTGCTTCTGATCCAGCTCTCTGCTATGGCCTAGAAAAGCAGCAAAACACAGCCCAAGTCCTTGGGCCCTTGCACCCACATGGGAGACCTCGAGGAAGCTCCTGGCTCCTGGCTTCAAATTGGCCCAGTTCCGGCCATTGCAGCCATCTGGGGAGTGAACCAGCAGATAGAAGATGCCTCTCTTGGCCGGCACCGTGGCTCACTAGGCTAATCCCCCACCTGCGGCTCTGGCACCCCGGGTTCTAGTCTTAGTTACGGCGCCGGTTCTGTCCCAGTCGCTCCTCTTTCAGTCCAGCTCTCTGCTGTGGCCTGGGAGGATGGCCCAAGTGCCTGGGCCCTGCACCCGCATGGGAGACCAGGAGCACCTGGCTCCTGGCTTTGGATCGCTGCAGCACGCCGGCTGTAGCGGCCATTTGGGGGGTGAACCAATGGAAGGAAGACCTTTCGCTCTGTCTCTCTCCCTCTCTCACTGTCTAACTCTGCCTGTCAAAAAAGAAGAAAATGCTTCTCTCTGTAACTCTGCCTCTCAAAATTAGTATATCTTAATTTTTTTACTGCTAAAGTGTCACACAGGTCAGAAAGCTCGGAGCCTGTTCTCGTTCCCATCTGCCCTTTCTCTTGCAGCTGACTTGCTTGCTACTGAGAGAGCGGGGATGGTTTCTTCCCAGCCTGCTTGAGTGGGTCATGCCCGTAATCGTTCTCCATAGTGTAGCTAGAATTTAGATATGCCAGTGGGGCTGGTGTAAGAATGTTCACAGTGCAGAGTGGGCAAAGTCTTTTTTTTTATTTTTTATTTTTTTGACAGGCAGAGTGGACAGTGAGAGAGAGAGACAGAGAGAAAGATCTTCCTTTTGCCGTTGGTTCACCCTCCAATGGCCGCCGCGGCCGGCGCACCGCGCTGATCCGAAGGCAGGAGCCAGGTGCTTCTCCTGGTCTCCCATGGGGTGCAGGGCCCAAGCACTTGGGCCATCCTCCACTGCACTCCCAGGCCATAGCAGAGAGCTGGCCTGGAAGAGGGGCATCCGGGACAGAATCCGGCGCCCCGACCAGGACTAGAACCCGGTGTGCCGGCGCTGCAAGGCGGAGGGTTAGCCTAGTGAGCTGCGGCGCCGGCCTAAAGTCTTTTTTTAATTGCTGTCGAGTCTAGGTTAGGCAGAACACCTGTGAATCGTTGAGCATTGCAAAAATGTAGGGTTGCAAGTATCTGAGTTCTTGCTCCGTTTTTAAAATTTAAAACTGGAGATCAAAGGTGTTGTACCATGAGGGAGATTTCTGCACTCACGGAGACGGTGGCCCCGGGTCTGGACCGCGCGCCCTTGGCTCTCCACAGAGAGGCGAAGGCTGCTGAGCGTCCGTGCCATCCTGTCATTCCCAGCAGTGCAGCTCCCTCCATGAAGTCACCTTGAACCTAGAGCTAGCAGACCCAGAAGCTGTGAGCCTGCAGCATACAAGGGGTTGAGTTCCTGCCAACCTCTGGTCACGTGACTGTGACGCGATCAACGCAGAACCTTGCCTTGCACGTGATTCTGATGAAGGGCACCCTACTGACTGTCTCCGGTTGACCCGTTGACCATGGGCTCGCGGTCCACAGCTCTCCGCCTCGAAGCTTATCAGACACAGGTGTTTCCTGGGTCCGGCGCGTGCCGGCCTTCCTGGCCTGAGGGACCACAGACAGCACTCAGCACGGCACTCGGTGGCTTTAAACAGCGAAACCACCAGCCGAGGTGGAGTAGGAGAACGGAAACGAGGAGGCAGACGTTGCCCCGTCTCACGTTGGCCGGGGACGTGTGCTGGGCAGCCCCGATTTGCCGGCGCTCTGCAGGTCTGCGAGTGACCGTGAAACACCACGAGGACTGCTTAGGGCTTACTCACAAGGCTCAGCACGTAGGCAGGTTTGCAAACTCAGTCCCTGTACATGAGGAGGATCCTTGTTTTATGTTCCTGCTGTTTTATTTACTTTGTTATTATATACGTTTCAGCCGTGTCATTATGTGTATGTCTTTACATCAGAGTAAGATGTGAATTAGTGACCGGACCCTCTGGCGGGTTTGGAGTGACGAGCCGACGTCACAGGCAGAGGTGTGCTGGGAGTAAGTGCTCAGCTGTCGGCTGTGGCCGGAGGGTGGCAGGCGCCTTGATGCCCGCCGCTTCTGCTCATCTCGCTGGCTTGTTGTCTGGAACAGGAGTGAGGCCCAGCGCTGGTGGAAATGGGCTGGCGGTGTTCTGCAGGGCACATGCGTAGCCAGCTCTCATTAGGACAGGCACAGGGGGTACTGTGGCCCACAGGTGCAAGACATCTGCAGGTTCCCTGGGGGAGCAGGTCGCATGGCCTGCGCTCTTGTGTGAGTCTCTCCTCCCTCCCCTTCCTCGTAGTCTCGCCTCTCGGGGAAGGCAGAGTGCAGCTGCCGCGTCCCGCGGCTCCCCTGAGCTGCTTCCAGTTCATAAAGTACCAAACCAGATGGTGCTGGAGGTATAAATCCCACATCTGTGAGCCTTCCTGAGCCCCGCACTTGATGGCTCCCTCGGGACCCTGGCCCACCCCACCCCCTACCCAGAGGCTCTGATGGTGCCGTGAGTGTGCCTTGCCACAGGGGGATTCTGTGGGCGCTTCTGCAGTTGTTTTTTTTTAATCAGTTGAGCCCCGCATTCCACATGTACCTGCTGCAAATGGTGCTTTGGCTGGTTTTGAAACTTGGGGAATGAGGCAAAATATCGGCCCACTCTTGTTAGCCAAATCTTGTTAAATTTATTTATTTATTTGAAAGGGAGAGTTACAGAGAGGCGGAGAGAGAGAGGGAGAGAGGGAGGGAGGGAGAGGGACGGAGGGAGGAAGAGAGAAAGGTCTTCCATCCACTGGGTCACTCCCCATGTGGCCACAATGGCCGGAGCTGCATCCGTCAGAAGCCAGGAGCCCAGAGCTTCTTCCAGGTCTCCCACATGAGTACAAGGGCCCAAACATTTGGGCCATCTTCTACTGCTTTCCCAGCACATAGCAGAGGGCTGGATCAGAAGTGGAACAGCTGGGACTCAAATCGGCGCCCATATGGGATGCCGGCCCTGCAGGTGCTGGAAGTCTTCCATCCGCAGGTTCACCCCCAGATGGCCACAACAGCTGGAGCTGGGCTGATCCCAAGCCAGAAGCCAGGAACTCCTTCCCCATCTTCCACGTGGGTGCAGGAGCCCAAGCACTTGGGCCATCCTCCACTGCCTTCCCAGACAGTGAGTGGATCAGGATCCGAGGAGTAGCCAGGACATGAACCGGCACCCATGTAGGATGCCAGTGCCACAGGCAGAGGCTTAGCCTACTGTGCCACAGCGCTGGCCCAGCAGTAAGAATTTCTGTAGTTCTCCCCTTTAGATGGATTAAGGGACATTCAGATGCTAACAAAAGCAGAGAGAGCAGAGTGGCGAACCCCATGTTCCCTCACCCAGTTTGAAGAATGATCAGCTCACAGCGTGGTCTCACCTCTCCCCTCACCCAGATGGCTCCGAAACTAGTCCCAGATGCCAGGCTTCGCATATTCATTACATGTCTCTGAAAGGAGAGGGCTCTGGAAGTTTGTCCAAAACATTAACAGTGATTTCTTAATACTGCGAAATATCTGGTCAGAGTTAAATTTCCCCAGTTCAGACGTTTCTGTGGGCCTGTCAGTCCAAGAGCGAGTGCTCCGCTGGCTGGGGACAAGGCAGGGGCTGGGTGGAGGACCACAGGGGATGTGCAGCCGAGCTTGAGCCCGGGAGACCTGAGGCCAGGGAGGTGGAAGGGCGCCGTCCCCTCTGCACGTGCCGTTCAGAGGTGGACACCTGCCAGCTGGGCTAGGAGCCTCGCCCAGAGGGGCTGCGTCCACGCTGCTTCCCTACTTAACTCTGTCTCCTAGACTGTGACGTGGCCCTCCAGGGACTTGGCAAAGAATGTTCCTGTGTGTTGGAACCTCTACAACGTGCGGCACCTGCGAGGGATGGCAGGGGGCGGAGCCAGGGAGAGGCAAGGAAACCACGTCCCCTGGGCCCACCCTAGGGCCTTGACCACTTAGAAGGAGCACTGTGCTGTGAGCACCCGAGGGAACCCCAGTGGCTGGCAGTGGCTGGATGGCTGACTGGCATCTTGCTTGGTGAGATGCCCTGGGGTTCAGCGAGCAGAGGGGAGGCCCGTGCCCACCCGGTACTGCCAGCGGGACCACACGCACCTGGCCCTCATTTCTTCCAGTGCTTCACAAAGGACGGGAACACTTCCGGTGCAGAAGTGTGCAGTGTGGACCCCGGTGGGGCAGTGACGCAGGCGCTGCCTTGGAGGTTCTGAGAGGGTCAGGAGCATCTGTGTGTGTCAGCGGGCAGAATGGTGCTGTCCCCCGAGTGTCTGCCACCGTGGGGGCCTGGCACGTCTGCACTGCCCGACGCCGTGAGCCCTTGATGGGGCTGAGGGCACGGAGGAAACCTGACTTCAAGTTGAAAGAGCCACGTGCGCCTCTCGTGGAGCCGGTGTTTGATGTGTGTGTGTGTGGAGGATGTTGATGACACAGACTACGGTGTCATCTTTAACTGGGTTCTTGGTGGAGACCCAGAAGGTAACAGTGGTACAGGTGGGCAGGGTCTCATCAGACAGCGCCTCTCTGGGGCCCGAAGCATTAAGGGTGTGAAGACCAGCTCTGAAGTGAGGGTCGTGGTTTTCTTTTTTTTAGATTTATTTATTTAGGCCGGCGCCGTGGCTCAGTAGGCTAATCCTCCGCCTGTGGCACCGGCACACCGGGTTCTAGTCCCGGTCGGGGCGCAGGATTCTGTCCTGGTTGCCCCTCTTCCAGGCCAGCTCTCTGCTGTGGCCAGAGAGTGCAGTGGAGGATGGCCCGAGTACTTGGGCCCTGCACCCCATGGGAGACCAGGATAAGTACCTGGCTCCTGCCATCGGATCAGCGTGGTGCGCCGGCCGCAGCGTGCTGGCCACGGCGGCCATTGGAGGGTGAACCAACGGCAAAAGGAAGACCTTTCTCTCTGTCTCTCTCTCTCACTGTCCACTCTGCCTGTCAAAAAAAAAAAAAATGAAAGAAAGATTTATTTATTTAAGAGGCGAGTCACAGATAGGGAAAGAGATTTTCCTTCTGCTGGTTCACTCCCCAGATGGTCGAAATGGTCAAAGCCGGGCCAGGTAGGAGCCAGGAGCTTCTTCCGCATCTCCCATGTGGGTGCAGGGGCCCAAGCACTTGGGCCGTCTCCTGCTGCTTTCCCAGATGCGTTAGCAGGGAGCTGGGTTGGAAGTGGAGCAGCCAGGACTGGAACCAGTGCTCATGCAGGGTGCGGACAGAGGCTTAACCGGCTGTGACCCAGTGCTTGGTGGTCTCAACGATGGGGAGACAGCCAGTGGGAGAAGGAGCTTGGGTGCTCACACCTGCCCGCGTGTCCTCTAGCTAGTGTGTGGCCCAGTCGCGTCCCTCACAAACCTGAGCCTCAGTGTTCACCTCTGAGATAAGGGTAGTGATGCCCACCTGCTTACCTAGGCGCAGGCTGCCTCCCCCGGGCCCGACACAGGCGAGCGGCGAGCTCCAGGAATCTTCCAGATGACCTGACCATGGTCGTGGTGTCAGAATCTAATCCACCCAGTCACTGTCACTTGCCACTAACCCAACTGGAGAGTTTAACGACCGCCTTTATCAGACGCCAGGGGCGCTGCATGCGCACCTCTGTGGACTTGAACCTGTGCAGCCACGGGGCCACAGTGGCGGCTTCGGCTTCCCCATGTCTGCCCCTCACGTGCAGACTTCAGGTGGCCCGGTCCTAGAAACATCTTGTGTTGCCTGCATGGAAGGTAGTAGAATATCATTTTTCTTAAAGAAAAGAAGTTTGTGTTTTGTTGTTGTTGTTAACCGTAAGCAGACGGGATTCTCGTTACTTTTATTTATTTTGTTTGATTGACATGAAAGCAGCCCAGAGTATTTCCCGAGGCTAAGGGGCAGGTGGGGACTGACCGAGCCGCCGCCTCCTGCCTTGTCCCTCCTAGATGTGACATCTGCTGCGTCACCTTCCGCACGCATCGGGGCCTGCTGCGCCACAACGCGCTTGTCCACAAGCAGCTGCCTCGGGACGCCACGGGGCGGCCCTTCATCCAGAGCAACCCCTCCATCCCCGCCGGCTTCCACGACCTGGGGTTCACCGACTTCTCCTGCAGGAAGTTCCCCCGCATTTCTCAGGTAGTCTGAGCAGCCTGGGGCACCCCCGGGCTGCTGGATCGAGAGGGGCGGGCGGGCTCCCGTTTGGGGTTGAATTTCCTGGGGGTTTTTGTGCCTCTGCGCTTCTCCCGAATCCTCACCTCTCGTTCCTCTGCCTTCACTGGCGCGTTCCCCGCAGGCCTGGTGCGAGACGAACCTGCGAAGGAGCATCAGTGAGCAGCATCGTTTCGTCTGCGACACCTGCGACAAGGCCTTCCCCATGTTTTCCTCGCTCGTCCTGCACAAGCAGACACACGCCGCCGACCCGGGCCGGGACAAGCTGCAGGCCGAGGCCCTGCCTGACGCCGCCCTGGACCAGAAGGTCTTCCTGGCCTGGCTGGGCCTGCAGCACACCAAAGACAGCCAGCCTGCCCCCGCCGAGGAGCCCCTGCCCGACGACAACCAAGCCATCCAGCTGCAGGCGCTCAAGTGCCCGCTACCTCAGGACCCCGCCTGCACCAGCGTGCTGAGCCTGGCTCCTTTCGAAGCTGCTGCCCTGGCCGGTTCTCTCACGGTGCTCCCGGCCACCAAGGAGGGCGTGAAGCACCTGTCGCTGCAGCCCTTCCAGAAGGGCTTCATCGTCCAGCCGGACAGCAGCATCGTGGTGAAGCCCATCTCTGGGGAGTCGGCCATCGAGCTGGCCGACATCCAGCAGATCCTGAAGATGGCCGCCTCGGCCCCGCCGCAGATCAGCCTGCCCCCGCTCTCCAAGGCCCCTGCCGCGCCCCTGCAGGCCATATTCAAGCACATGCCCCCTCTGAAGCCAAAGCCCCTGGTCACCCCCAGGACCGTCGTGGCCACGTCCACGCCCCCGCCTCTCATCAACGCCCAACAGGCCTCCCCCGGCTGCATCAGCCCCAGCCTCCCCCCGCCGCCCCTGAGGCTGCTCAAGGGCTCGGTGGAGGCGGCCGCCAACGCGCACCTGCTGCAGTCCAAGTCCGCGGCCCAGCCGAGCGCGGCCACGCAGCTGTTCCTGCAGCAGCCGCCGCCGCTGCGGCTGGACCAGCCCGAGATGAAGACGCAGCTGGAGCAGGACAGCATCATCGAGGCCCTGCTGCCCCTCAGCATGGAGCCCAAGATCAAGCAGGAGATCACCGAAGGGGACCTCAAGGCCATCATGACGGGGCCCGGCGGCAAGAAGACGCCCGCCATGCGCAAGGTGCTCTACCCGTGCCGCTTCTGCAACCAGGTGTTCGCCTTCTCGGGGGTGCTGCGCGCGCACGTGCGTTCCCACCTGGGCATCTCGCCCTACCAGTGCAACATCTGCGACTACATCGCCGCCGACAAGGCCGCGCTCATCCGCCACCTGCGCACGCACAGCGGCGAGCGGCCGTACATCTGCAAGATCTGCCACTACCCCTTCACGGTCAAGGCCAACTGCGAGCGGCACCTGCGCAAGAAGCACCTCAAGGCCACCCGCAAGGACATCGAGAAGAACATCGAGTACGTGAGCAGCAGCGCGGCCGAGCTGGTGGACGCCTTCTGCGCGCCCGACACGGTGTGCCGGCTGTGCGGCGAGGACCTGAAGCACTACCGCGCGCTCCGCGTCCACATGCGCACGCACTGCGGCCGCGGCCTGGGCGGCTGCCCCAAGGCGCGCAAGCCCTTTGAGTGCAAGGAGTGCAGCGCCGCCTTCGCCGCCAAGCGCAACTGCATCCACCACATTCTCAAGCAGCACCTGCACGTGCCCGAGCAGGACATCGAGAGCTACGTGCTGGCGGCCGACGGCGGGGGCCGGGGCGGCCTGGGCCCCGCCGAGGCGCCCGCCGCCGCCGCCGCCGCCGCAGCCTCGGCGCGCGGCGACGAGGGCGACCGCAAGCCCCTGGCCGCCTTCCTGGAGCCTCAGAACGGCTACCTGCACGGGGGTCCCAGCCAGCCGCCGCCGCCGCACGTCTCCATCAAGCTGGAACCCGTCAGCGGCTTCGCCGTGGACTTCAACGAGCCCCTGGACTTCTCCCAGAAGGGCCTGGCCCTGGTGCAGGTGAAGCAGGAGAATGTGTCCTTCCTGTGCCCCTCCTCGCTGGCCGCCTACGACTGCTCCATGGAACCCATCGACCTGTCCATCCCCAAGCACCTGCGCAAAGGCGACAAGGACGCGGCCGCCCCCAGCGAGCCCCAGCGGCCCGAGCAGGAGGCCAGCAGCGCCGAGCGGCACTCGCCCTGCCCGCCCTCCGGCCTTCCGCCGGCAGCCCCGGGGCCCGGCGGGACCCTGGAGAGCCCGGCAGGGGCCGCGGCCGCCGGCGCCCCCGAGCCCCACGCGCAGCAGCCGGTGCAGGCTTCGGTGCAGCTCGCCGTGCCCATCTACTCGTCGGCCTTGGTCAGCAGCTCTCCGCTGCTGGGCGGCCCTGCGCTCCTGAGCGGCCCCGCCCTGCTGCGACCCCTGCGGCCCAAGCCCCCGCTCCTCTTGCCAAAGCCCCCCGTGGCCGAAGAGCTGCCCCCGCTGGCCTCCATCGCCCAGATCATCTCGTCCGTGTCCTCGGCCCCGACCCTGCTGAAAGCCAAGATGGCAGAGCCTGGCGCCGGCGGCGGCCTGGCCGTGGCTGCCGATGGCCCCGCGAGCTCCGCGCCCAAAGCCGCCCCGGCCCCCGCGGCCCCAGTGGCCCCCGCCGCCACTGATGGTGCCACGAGCCCCGGAGAGGCCGGCGACCCGCTGCCGGCGGCCAGCAGCCCAGAGGCGGCCTCGCCCTCAGAGCAGGAGCCTGCGGGCTCGTCCAAGAAGAGGGGCCGGAAGAGGGGGCTGAGACCCCGGCCCCACGCCGGCTGCGGCGCGGTGGACCTGGACTCGAGCGGGGAGTTCGCCAGCATCGAGAAGATGCTGGCCACCACGGACACCAACAAGTTCAGTCCGTTCCTGCAGACCGCGGCGGCGGCGGCGGAGGACGACGCTGCGGAGGAGGCGGCCGCGGCCCCCGGCGACCCCCAGGGGCCCAGCGACGAGGAGCAGGCCGGCCCCGCCGAGGACAAGCTGCTGCGGGCCAAGCGCAACTCGTACGCCAGCTGCCTGCAGAAGATCACCTGCCCGCACTGCCCGCGCGTCTTCCCCTGGGCCAGCTCCCTGCAGAGGCACATGCTCACACACACCGGTAAGGCCTGCGCCGCGGCCTCTGCTGGCGCTGCGGGGGCGGGAGGCGTCCAGCGCGGGCTGTCCCCGGGAGGGCGGCAGGACTGGCCCTGGGGTGCCCCGGGGAGGGTGGCAGGACGGGCGCTCGTGTCCCCTGATGAGGGTGGCAGGACTGGCCCTGCTGGCCCTGGGGGAGGGTGGCAGGACTGGCGCTCATGTCCCCGGGGGAGGGTGGCAGGACGGGCCCTGGTGTCCCCAGGGAGGGTGGCAGGACTGGCCTGGTGTCCCCAGGGAGGGTGGCAGGACTGGCCCTGGCGCATGCCCACGGGAGCTGCAGGCTGAGTGTGGTTCTCCAGGAAGGACATTGATGCTGCCAGCTTCCTTACCCTTGCGAACACAGTCACACCTGTGACAATCAGGGACGGGTGCTGCGAGAACTTATGTGTTAATTTTATTTCTATGAAAATAACTGCTCCAGAGAAAGACCCAAAGTATGACTAAGCGTCTAAGAAACGGACTTGAAGAGCCAGAGAGATGTCCCGAAAGTGCTGTTCAAACGTTAGTTTCTACGAGTTGAGTTTTAAAGAGATGTTTAGCGGACAAGATACACTTTAATTTTACACTGGGCACTGCTAGTATTCAAGGCTCATCTTTTTTTTTTTTTTTTTTTTTAAGATTTAATTGTTTGTTTGAAAGAGTTACACAGAGAGAGAGGGAGAGAGAGGTCTTCATTCACTGGTTCGTACCTCAGGTGGCCACAATGGCCAAGGCTGGGCCAGGCCAAAGCCAGGAGTTTCTTCCAAGTCTCCCACGTGGATAGCAGGAGCCCAAACATTCCGTCTATCTTCCACCGCTTTTCTTGAGCCATCAGCAGGGAACTGGACAGAAAGTGGAGGAGCCAGGGCTCGAACCCTCGCTCATAGGGGATGCCGGCGTCACAGGCGGCAGCTTTACCCACTACACCGCAACGCCAGCCCCGTAATGTTAATTTTTATTATAGGATTTATATCAGTGAATCAAGGATTAATTAATGGAGATTGTTACTCTTCGGAGTTTACAACCCCAGTATTAATAGATGGGGCCTCAAACCAAGTGCTTCTGTTTGTGCGGTACAGAATTGACAGCTACAATGAGGAGACCTCCGCAGTTGGTGGAGGGACAGGCGCGGTGCACTGGTTAGGACGCCCGTGTCCTCCCGCATCGAGTGCCCGCCTCCCACCCAGCCCCCTGCTAGTGTGCACCTGGAAGGCAGCCCATGGTTACGGGCTTGGGTGCCTGCTCCCCACACGGACACCTGGAGGGAGCTCCTGGCTCCTGGCTTCTGCCTGGCCCCAAACTGGCCATTGTGGGCATTTAGGGGGGAATCAGCAGATGAGGGATCTCTCTCTCTCTCTCTGCCTCTCTGCCTTTCAAGTAAAATGAAAATAAGTAAAAGTATATTTTAAAAAAGTTCGTGTGAATTACATGTTAAGAAAAAAAAAATGTGGGTTTCACTTTATTTTTATGCAAAAATAAACACCTTTTAATACCATTTTTCCACAAACAGGATTCCAGTTGCATTTGAATTTAAACAATTTTTTTTTGAGGTTTATTTATTTTACTTGAAAGAGTAGCAGAGAGTGAGAGGCACAGAGACAGAAGGTCTTCCCTTCACTGGTCACTCCCCAAATGGCCACGACGGTCGGGGACAGGCCAGGCCAAAGCAGGAGCCTCAAACTCTATCCGGCTCCCTCATGTCGGTGGCAGGGGCCCAAGCACTTGGTCCCTCCTACACTGCTTTCCCAGGCACCTTAGCAGGGAGCTGGATCAGAAGTGGAGCAGCCGGGGTTCGAGCTGGCGCCCCTGTGGTTTCTGCCATTGCTTTTTTTCCTTGCAAATTTGAGATACACTAACAAGCTGAACTGAGCAGCCTGTGTATTCAGTTGCTAAATATAGCAGCCCTAGACAGAGGGAACTTGCCACACTGTGGTGACACTGTGGAGAGGGGGGAAGGTGGTGGGGACAAGGTTGAGTGTTCTGCGTGCCAGTAGAAACACTTTATCTAGGGCCGATCATCCCAGAAACGTGAGGTAGCCCTGAGCGTCCTGGGAGGGGTGGGGCTGCAGGGAGCAGGTGGCAGAGGCACTGCCGGAAGCCGGGAGAGCGGGCAGGGGGCAGCCTGGGGAGGGGAAGCAGCTCAGAAGCCGTGGCGCGGAGCTCGGGGGTCAGGGCAGGGCTGCACGAGGTGCCAGCGTCAGCCACGTGGATGCGAGTCAGAGAGGGGACTCCCTTAACCAGGGCGGGACGCGCCGCTTCAGGCCCTGGCGTTCTCTCCGTGGAAACAACTTAAGCCTGGCAGAGGAATACAGCAGTTCAGAGAGGAAAACGCGTCCGCGAGAGACTGTGCCCCGCAGCCATGTCTTGCTGCCCTTCTCCATGACACTGCTGTCACCTGCAGGGTCCGTGGAGACGTGAGCGCTTCTGCCTTTCGGGAGGCAGGTGGTCTGGATCTGATCTTGGCTCCTCCCCCGCTCGCCTCTTTCCCTCGCTGGTCCCCGGCCTCCCCATGCCCTTCCCCCCGGCCGAGCATCTGTGCCAGTAGTGGCTACGCATTCCGGGATGAGCCGTGTGTGCTCAGACGTCTGGGGTCCCAGCAAGCTCCCTGAGAAGCCTGGAGCAGCCCCAGTCTTTGCAGACACCCGAAAGTTGTTCCCACTTGAGACTCCAGCCTGCCCACCCCCGTTTTGTTTTTGCTTTGTTTTTTGAAAGGCAGCGTTGCAGCGGGAGAGACAAAGCCATCTGCATTTCCCAAACACTTGTTCATTCCCCAGATGGCTTCCAGCGGCCAGTGTTGGCTGAAGCCCCAAACTCCACATGGGTGTCTCGCGTGGGTCCCGGGGCCCAAACACTAGGACCATCTTCCGCTGCTTTCTCAGGAGCATTGGCAGGGAGCTGGGGGGGAGGCAGAGCAGCGGGGACCGAAGCCAGCACCCACAGGGGATGCCGGCGTCCCCGGCGGCCTAACCCGCTGCGCCACAGCACCAGCCCCCTCCCGAGCCTTAATCGTGACATTGACTCTCAGGATGGGCCTGTGCGTGGACGCTGTCCACACTGCCGTGAGGAATTCAGTTCAGAAGGCCGAGTGCCTGTTCTGCCATCATCATAGCTGTGTAGTAGGAGGCAGTGCGGGAATTCAGACAGGGCCGCCTCGTGTTCTCACGTGCGGAAGACAGGCTCCAGCCCGAGAGTGCTCGTCGTCAGAGCTTTGGTCACTACAGAACTGTGCCGGCCACCGCCCGCTGGGCTCTGCGCACCTGCCTCGTCAGCTCCCGGGGCCATTGTCAGCAGCCCCACTGTAAGATCGGGCCGTGTACAGCGCTTGGCTGAGACCCGTGCCTTGGGAAAATGTGTCGCCATCACCAGGCGTGAGAGCCGGGCGGCGCCTCGACGGCCATCAACGCATTCCCCTGGTGGGCACTTCTGCCACCCCCAGAGCTGCATGGCCCTCCCCGGCTCCCGCTGGATGCCTCTCCCTCCGCCCCTGGGAGACTCAGGGCCTGGGGACTTGGAGGCTGGCGCTGCGGCGACCCAAGGTGTCACGGGGCAGCGCTCTGTGGGGCTTCCTGTTTGTTAGAAGCTAGCTGGGTCCCGGCCAGCACAGTGTCTCTGTCCTGAGGGCGGCCTCGGCGTTACCGTAATGTCTCTACTTTGTGCTCATGTCCTCCGCTGTGCCTCCCCCACTCGGGGCAGCAGGAAGCAGACCGGCTATTGGGCGTCTGACCCGGGGCCACCCACTGGCCACCAGCAAGGAGCATCAGTCCTTTCCTTGCCCTCTTGGGCTCCGTCCCAGGAACTGGTGCAGGAGGAAGCTGGCGGCAGCCATGGGCTTTTTCATGGCCCCTGGCGCGGCCTCTGCGGGCACCTGCCTTCTCCCGCCGCTCCTCTCTGGCTTTCTCCCGGCCCGCGGCTTCCTGCTGGAGGGAACAGTTCCTGGTTCCTCACCACCTGAGGGGACAACAGTGCCCTCTGTTCCCGCCTTCGCCCTCGTGAGCGTCTCCTGTGTTTTTAGGCCAAGGTGGAGCGGCGAGTGCCAGGACACACAGCCAGTCTGCTTCGGCCCTCGTGGGCTTCCTCCTTCCCTGTGCTGGGTGCCTCGTCCCTGTGCCGGTCCATGGTCCCGGCTCGCTCTCCCACTCCGCCGCTCCCCCTCCTGTCTCACTCGCTGCAGCACGTTGGGAATGTCAGTCACTTCGGTGTCCACACGTGGGCGTGGGAAGCACCTGGCCATGCCTACCTGGCTGCGTTCAGCTTCCTCCCCGTGGCCCCCTGCCAAGGAGAAAATAGAAAAGGAAGACAGGGGGTAGGTTCAGGTGGCAGAAAGTCCTGGGTGTGGGGCCCCTGGCTGTGTCGCCCTGCTGAGAGGAGAAGCCACGTGGTTTTCCGCCCAAGTTGAGGAGTGGACGGAGACATGGCCAGCTCGGTTTCCTGCGTCTGGTGTCTGCCGTGTGCTTCCCTCTCCCAGCTCGCTCTCCTACTCCCCCCAGTGCGGGCAGATCCTGTGCCCTTCATCTCTGTCGGTTCCTACGAGAGCCTGCGCACCCACTGGCTGAAGGTTGGCATGCCCGACGCTGGGGGCTGGAGTGGGCGGGGGGCATGGGTGCTTTAAAGGCAACTGCTTGTGGCCACAGTCGCTCTTGCAGTCAGACACACACACACACACACATGCCCCTTGTGGGACAGTTACCAAGTTGAAGCTCTGCACAGACTTTGAGGCCTGTGAGGACGCCTGTTGTAACGTCACCAAGAAGGGCTATGTTGTGCACTCGCCAGAAGGGGTCTCCTGAAAGTGCACGGAACTGAGAAGATACGTTGCTTTTGATGCAGAAAAGTCGAAATCCGTGCATATGCAGGATCTTCATGGAGTTCATGGGGATGCATGCTATGAAAAAGCTATGCATGAATTTCAGAATTTTTGTATTAAAAAGAACTTTAAAGCCGGCGCCACAGCTCACTAGGCTAATCCTCCGCCTAGCGGCGCCGGCACACCGGGTTCTAGTCCCGGTCGGGGCGCCGGATTCTGTCCCGGTTGCCCCTCTTCCAGGCCAGCTCTCTGCTGTGGCCCGGGAGTGCAGTGGAGGATGGCCCAAGTGCTTGGGCCCTGCACCCCATGGGAGACCAGGAGAAGCACCTGGCTCCTGCCATCGGATCAGCGCGGTGCACCGGCCACAGTGCGCTGACCACGGCGGCCGTTGCAGGGTGAACCAACGGCAAAGGAAGACCTTTCTCTCTGTCTCTCACTGTCCACTCTGCCTGTCAAAAACAATAAAAAAAAAAAACTTTAATTCCATTTTCAATGAACTTTCTAAAGCCCCTCATATTTTTAATTTCTATTTTATTTATTTATTTATTTGAAAGACACAGTTAGAGAGGTAGAGACAGAGAGAGAGGTCTTCTATCCGCTGGTTCACTCCCCAGATGGCCTCAACAGCCAGAGCTGAGCCTATTCGAAGCCAGGACCTTCCTCTGGGTCTCCCACGCGGGTGCAGGGCCCAAGCACTGGGCCATCTTCTGCTGCTTTCCCAGGCGCATTAGCAGGGAACTGGATTAGAGGTGGAGTTGCCGGGACTCAAACTGGGGCCCATGTGGGATGCCGGCGCCATAGGCAGCAGCCTTACCCACTACACAGCACCAGCCCCAAAATCATAATCTTATTTAAAGCTGGTTTTTGTTTTATTGTTTATTCAGAATAAACTTAGCAGAAAATGCCTAGAAGACTTTGTTAACAGACACTTTCAAGCAGCTATTTATTTGAAAGGCAGAGAGAGAGGGAGAAGGAGAGGGATATCTTCCATCTGCTGGTTCACTCCCCAAGTGGCTGCAATAGCCAGTGCTGCGCCAGGCCAAAGCAGGAGCCTAGAATTCCATCTGAGACTCCCACTTGGGTAGCAGGACCCACAGCTTTCCCAGGCATATCAGCAGGGAGCTGGATCAGAAGCAGAGCAGCTAGGACTTGAGCCGGCGCCCTTAAAGGATGCATGTGGTGCAGATGGTGGTGCCAGTCCCAGTTCTCACCTCTGACCTGTGGTGCTCCCCTACGTGTGAGGGTACTTCCAGAACTTGGTGGAACATGGAATTAAAGGAAGAGTTTATTTTGATGCAAAAACAATTGCAGATCCATGCATAGTTTTGTCATTAAAAACTTCATGGGAAATGTATGTTGTGAATAAACTATGCGTGAACTTCAAAACTTTTTGTACCAAGATAAACGTTATCTTTGGGGGTTCTGGGTTTTCTTCCCGTGGTATTCGTGTGCTTTAGGAGCTCAGAGGCGACTGGGGGTGGCACCCCAGGGCCTTTCTGCAGAGCAGAGAGGGGACGTCCCCCACCATGATGGCTCCTGGTCATGTGCCGGGCCTGCACACCTTTGCTGTCCCGGAACAGCCTCCCCTGGTGCTGGGTGCTGGTGCTGCCAGGAGTTAGCTCTTCCTACCTGAGAGGAAGCAGGCGGCCCCCCACCTCGGCCCCTGCCATGCATTCCAGGGAGGGGGAGCCCCCCGGGACTCCCGTGTGTGATGGTGGCAGTCCTGAGGGTCCCACACTGCAGCTCTGAGTCAGGCTGCTGTGTGAATGACACCTGCGCCCCTGAAGAGCACCCACAGTCCACAAGGAAGAGCCGGCGTGTGGCAGGTGCCGGCCTAACCCCTTTCTTCTCCCCCTCTCCTCCCTCCCTCCCTCCCTCTATCCCTCTCTCTCCCCCAGCCCCTTTGGCTTTGTGCTTTGGGCCTCCCGCCATCCACGCACCCTGGAGCTTCCCCTGCCTTGTGAAAGGTGGTGTTCACAGTACTGAAGGGGCCCCAGTAAAAGGAGAGGCTGAGACAGACACAGCGGCCACCTCCTGGGGGCGGGGCACTCCGCCAGCCGGCGACCCCACCGGAGCTGGGCGTGGTCTGCTGCTGACAGAGTGATGAGTTGGTCACTTACCTACCACCAAGCCAGGTTTGGAGCAAGGGGAACAAAGAACCTTTGATAGGAGAGGACCTCCTGTCTCCTGCCAGCAGGGATGGCAGTGACCTTGGGCACAGGTCACTGCAGGTTGTCTGGGCAAGCCAGACAGGGGGAGTACCGGGAACTCAGGGCCGCGGCCCCTGCGGGAGGGCCCTGGACGGACACCTGTCTAGGAGGCGGGGGCTGACATCTAGGTGGACCCCCTGCATACAGCCAAGGGGTTCAGAGTTGCCCCAGGAGGGCCTGGGCCTGCTTCCCCAACTCGGCGCTCACCAGGCTAGGGATTATTTAAGGTGACCCCTTGTGATGAAACGTAGACGTTGTCTTGCCATGTTCACTCTGTTGTTGTTGTTGAATATTTTTTAATTGTAACGCCATTGTTTTATTCTCAATGTATATGCCTTCATTTCATTGTTAATTTTCTTTTAGTGTTTTGAAAACAGCAACTGATTGTGTTCCACTCAGGCTAAGGGGCGGGGGGAATCATTACCTCAACTGTCGCTGTGTTTTGCTGTTTTTTTTTTTATTTTCCAGTGTTAATTCTCTTTAAAGGGATGGGCGGGGGTGGGGGGGTGTAACGAATGCCAGCAGTCCCAGGGGAATGACTCAAGAGGGACTTTTCTTTCTCGTTGCAGTAGAAAGCCAGATAAATATATATTTTTTCTCCTGCTTCAGGTCAGAAACCCTTCCCTTGTCAAAAATGCGATGCCTTCTTTTCTACCAAATCTAACTGTGAACGCCACCAGTTGCGCAAACACGGAGTTACCACCTGTTCCCTGAGAAGAAACGGGCTAATGCCCCAGTCCAGAGAGAGTGAAGCTGGAGTCTTTGATAGCCCAGGTAGTGCCTCCAGGTGGTGGAGAACCCAGAGAGGGAGGAGCCGGCTCTGGCTCGGTCCGCCCGGCCGCCGAGCGCGCCTCCGTAGCACTCGGAGCCCCGCAGCCCCCAAAGGTGGCCCCTGCCGAGGCCGGGTGGGGCCTGACTCCCCGGCCAGCTCAGCCTAGATGGACAGACAGCAGACACGAGTCGCAGCGCCCCCAGCTTAGAAGCAGGCCTGTTCCTGCGTGGGGAGGCGGGGGTGGGGGGAGGGGGAGGGAGGGTGTGAGACCTTGCCCCCCGGCGCCCCCCCCCCAGGCGCAGGGAACTGCAGCGATGGGGTGTGCCCAGTTGCTGGACAGGCAGAGGCCGGCCGGGGCCGTGTTCTCCCCCCCCCCCCGTGAAACTGTCCTCATGAAAGAGCCCTCTGCATGTCCTGTGTGTCATCACGGCTGTGCCTGACCTGCGTCCGTCCATCCGGGTGTTGCTCTCTGCTCCTGTCTGTTACCTGCCCCCGCCCGCACAGAGCCATTAACAGCTGCCTGCCCTGGTCCTCTCCTGCCTCCTCCCCGCACGCCCCTTCTCTTGCCCCCCCGCCCCGTCTTCAGTGCACACTCCCTCGTCTCCCCCCCCGCCCCAAGACAAGACACAAGAACGTGTGGCTGTTGGGGGGTAGTGGGCATCGCTCCGGCAGCACTGCAGGTGCTGGGCCCGTTCTGCAGGTCTTGGAAGTCCGGCGTTTGCCTGTGGCTTGGGGCTGAGCAGAGGAGCCCAGCTGTGCTCTCCTAAGGCTGTCATTGGGGCGTGTGCTTCTCGTCCTTGGACCTGGGTGGGGGTGGGGCGCTGTGCAGTGTGGAGGGCCCCCGGCCCCGGCGTCAGCTGGGCAGAGGGCCGGGTCTTAACCCCAGCCCCTTTGTCCTCACCCCTGTTGCAGACAGGAGCAGGGCAGCGTTTGCAGGAGGGGACCTGAGCACTCTGCCCTTTCCCATGCCCCCCACGCAAGCCCTCAGGAAACAGCCGGAGTAAAGCCCTTGGGTTGCCCTTGAACTGCCCAGCCCTTTAGTCTAGGTCAGACCCTCCCCGTGGGCCAGTCCGCCGGCTCCTTCCCCCAGCTCCCACGGGGCGGGAAAGACCTGGGCACGGTCACCTGTGGAATTTTGCCATGACGTGGGACCCATGAGCCTAAGGGTGCCCTGCTGTGCAGCCCGCAGGGTGCCCGGTTAGCCTTTAACCAGCACCTGCCGGCGGTCCAGGGCGCGTTTCCCCGCAGCCTGGCTTAGAGCGTGAGGGACAGCAGCAGGTAACTTAGGGTGCCCTGAAGTGTGGAGCCTATGCCAGGGTGCACCCCGATGATACGCAGGGGACCCAGACCCGCGGGGCGGCTGCACACAGATGCTCCGCTTGGTCGAGACGCGCGGTCCTAGCCTCCCCTGCACACCGAGCGTTGCCCTGCAGGTGCATTTCTTTAAGGTCGCAGTCACGGGAGTCTGGTTTTTCCAAATCCCCTCCACCGCCTCTGCCCTGCCCCCCGAAGCTGCAAAGGTTTTCTGGAAGGCACAAAGCCGCTCGAAAAAGAAATTGCAGCGGGAGTGGTGACGTGAGGCCAGCAGAGAGGAGACACGTGTGTGGGGACGGAGCACTGGGCTCCACGAGGGAGAGGCAGAACAGGGAGTGACGGAGGCCTTGGAGATGGGGCGGGGGGGATTCTGAGGGCCTGCTGAGCCTGATAGGGCTGGGTGCAAGCTGCCTGGGCCCCTTCCCAGGAAGTCGGAAGGAGGCTCTGGGGGAGGCCGTCTAAAAGGAAAGGAAGGGGCAGTGCGTGACGAAGGATGTTCCTTTGGGGCTTCCAGGTTTATGCCCCGACGTTGCAGTTCCTCGCGACCCCTGAGCGAGCTTGTTTCATAGCAGCCCTGCCGTTTTCTGTTTGTTTTTTTTTTTTTTCTCTTTGTTTCTGTGTTTTTAACTTGAAAGGCAGAGCAGCAGAGATCTTCCACCCCCTGATTCACTCCCCGGATGCCCAGCACAGGCAAGGCTGGGCCGGGCTGAAGCCAGGAGTCGGGGCCTCCGTCCACGTGGGTGGCAGGAGCCCAAGTACTCGAGCCACCACGCCTCCCAAGGCGCTCGTTAGCAGGAAGCTGGAATCCAAAGCAGAGCCAGGCACCCCCATGCAAGGTGTGCGCCTTCCAAGCAGTGTCTTGACGCCCACCAGACGCCCACCCTGGTCTCACATTTTCAGTCACATGAAGTCTTTCATGAAAATGCACCCTAGATTTCCCCTCCCGCCAAACCGTCGCTGCAGAGCAGGGCATAGCGAGCGCTGAGATTCAAACGGAAGCTGTCCGTTCACTCTCCCTGGACCTACGGTGCCCTTGGCGTGCCCTTGACGGCTTCCCCACATGCCTGGAGGAGCTCTCATGTTGGCAGGCACCGCCTGTTCTGTTTTTAAGACTCATTGATTGATGTGAAAGAGTGGGAGACGGTGGCGAGGGCTGAGCCCACAACTCCATCCGGGCCTCTGACGGGGGTCATATCCCGCTGCCTTCACGGGCCCCGGCTGCAGGGAGCTGGACCAGAAGCGGAGCAGCTGGGGCTCAGACTGCTCTGATGGGGGAACGCCGACGTTGCAGGCACAGGCTTACCCTTCTGTGTCACGGCACTGGCCCGACACGGGACCGCTGGTGTAAGCGGGGAGGTTTTTAAACTTTCCCGTAGTGCTCAATTCTGAACAGGTGACGTGCGGACGGGGCAGCCTCTCCGCGGAGCTGCCCCGCCCGTCGGGTCTGCACCTGAGTACCACTGCATTTGCAGGGAGCAGCCGGCGAGCTGACTGGGAAAGTGTAGGAGGAGCTGCAGGTTTACCCTCCACCAGGACTCCTGCTTCCTCTTAGACGTTGACACCACGAACAGAACTGGGGAGCGCTGCGGGGGGGGGGGGGTGAGGCTGCTGCCTGCAAAGCCAGCATCCCACGTGAGAGACCTGGATGGAGTTGGGGCCCGTGGCTTCAGCCTTGCCCAGCCCCGGCCATTGCAACCATTTGGAGACTGATGAGCAGGCAGATCTGTTTCCGCCTCTCCTCTCTCTCTCTAAACTCTGCTTTTCTAATACATAGATAAATCTTAAAACGTATTACTTACGGAGTTATCCACTGAGCTGCCTGCATTTGGGAGGGCTAGGAGGAAGCATTTGGAGCTGGCCTTGTAAATTGGCTCTCACAGAGTCACTGACAAAAATGCTTTGCAGTTGTAGCTTGGCGAGCGGGGGCTACCCTGCTGGAACACTCCCCCTAGTGGCCGTTGGGTAGAGCACACCCAAGGCCCCTTTGTCCAGAGGGAGTTGGCCTCGCGCTGTCCTTAGGTTGGGGCGCTCTCGGTTATCCACTCTAAGGAAGGTCTTCAGCGTGGGAACAGGTGCACCGCAGTATATTTATGTGGGTTGGGTTTCAGAATTTCAGAATTCATTTTGATTTTTTTCCATTTAAATGTATTCCATACAGTTAGAATGATCCATGTCCTTTCCTTAAAAGAAAAATAGTCACAGAAAGAGCCCAGGATAAACTGGGACAAAGAGGAAGTCACTGAAGATGCAGCCTTTTTAAGAAAATCCCCCAGCCAGCGCTGCGGCTCACTAGGCTAATCCTCCGCCTGCGGCGCCGGCACACCGGCAGTCCCGGTCGGGGCGCCGGATTCTGTCCCGGTTGCCCCTCTTCCAGGCCAGCTCTCTGCTGTGGCCTGGGAGTGCAGTGGAGGATGGCCCAAGTGCTTGGGCCCTGCACGCCACGGGAGACCAGGAGAAGCACCTGGCTCCTGCCATCGGATCAGCGCGGTGCGCCGGCCCCAGCAGCCTTTTGGGGGGTGAACCAATGGAAGGAAGACCTTTCTCTCTGTCTGTCTGTCTCTCTCTCTCTCTCTCACTAACTCTGCCTGTCCAAAAAAAAAAAAAAAGAAGAAGAAGAAGAAAAAAGAAAATCCCCCAGAAAGCCAAGCATCTTTATTTTGATCGCGGGGCCTGTGCCAGAATCCATCTGCAGATACTCTTTTGAAACAGTTCAGAAAGCGCTTGCCCGGGTTGACCTGGAAGATGGCCTTGCTGTCGGTGTGCATGCTCTTGAGTTTTTTGCTAATTTTCAAAATGCACATCTGGTCAGAAATGTTTTATTTACACAATGCCTCGGTTCCTTTCTTTTTTTTAAGATTTTATTTATTTGAGAGAGTTACAGACAGTGTGAGGGAGAGACAGAGAGAAAGGTCTTCCTTCTGTTGGTTCATTCCCCAAATGCATAATGGCTGGAGCTGTGCCAACCCAAAGCCAAGAGCCAGGTGCTTCTTCCTGGTCTCCCATGTGGGTGCAGGGGCCCAAAGACTTGGACCATCTTGTACTGCTTTCCCAGGCCACAGCAGAGAGCTGGGTTGAAAGAGGAGCAGCCGGGACTAGAACCAGCGTCCATATGGGATGCTGGCGCTCAGGTGGAGGATTAACCTACTGTGCCACAGCACACACCCCCCCCCCCCAGTTCCTTCTAAAACCTGCTGTGAGATGCTGAGACAGGCGGCCAGCAGGTGTAGTGGGAACAGAGCCAGGCAGATGAGGTGATGGCAGGTGACCCGGGGGTCAGGTCCTGTTCCGACCCAGCCCCAGGACGACACTGACACTGGGAAGGGGGACGGGCGAGGACTGATGTGGTGCGCCTGCGGACAGCCTGTGAGACCCCAGGCTTGAGGCAAGGCAGCCCATCCAGGGAGGCACAGCTCCTGTGTGCCACAGAGCCCTGAGCTGCCCCGGTCCTGGGAGCAGCGGATCAGCTCCAGGCAGCTCCTGGCCAGCTTCGGCTTCACCGTCATGGCACATACCGAGACGCCGCCAAGAGGAGGTGGTGGCACCGTTTGGTGTCACGGTTGTTGCCACAGTGCCATCCCTTACGGTCACAGAAAGCCGGCTGGCTTCCCACATCTAGTTTTGCTAGGGCCAGATGGGAGCAAACCAAGAGACAGAGTCCTAGGGTCTGTGGAATGGGTAATCCCGAATCCCTTGTCCGTGCGCACAGTCAGGTCTGTGGAATGGGTAACCCAGAATCCCTTGTCCGTGCGCACAGTCAGGTCTGTGGAATGGGTAACCCAGAATCCCTTGTCCGTGCGCACAGTCAGGTCTGTGGAATGGGTAACCCAGAATCCCTTGTCCGTGCGCACAGTCAGGGTCTGTGGAATGGGTAACCCCGAATCCCTTGTCCGTGCGCACAGTCAGGGTCTGTGGAATGGATAACCCAGAATCCCTTGTCCACACGCACGCCCACTCCTGCCTCAGCTGCCTCCCCCTATGTGCCCCTGTCAGGAGCTGGCTGCAGCCAGGAAAGCCTCCCAGGGTGCATGCGTCTCCTGACCTCTGACCTCTGACCTGGCAGGTGGCAGCGTAGATGTCTGCCACAGGGGAGGACATGGACTCCACACTGGACCCCCTCTCTGTGGAGGATGGGGAGGGGGGTCCTGTGTATGTTGCATGTTTGTATCATCTCTGCACCGGAAAAATAACTTGTTTACAACCTGGCTTCCTCAACGCCTGGTGCTGCCAGTGTCTGGACCTCACTCTTCTCCTGTCCTGCAGCCCCTCTGTCTGTGCTGCCTGAGTCACTCACACCTGGGGGGGGGCGGGGCGCTGTGGAGGCTGGAACCTTCCAGAACCTTCCGGAACCTTCTGCAGGCATGTGGCCGCTGCCTCTGCCCAAGGCCCCAGGGTGCTGTAGGCCTCCCCAGGAAATCCCAGGGTGAGATGGCGGCTGTGGGCTTGGGGTGGGCCCAGCTGCGTGCCCGTGGAGCCCTGGGTCTCCCCTGAACCCAGCCCCCGCTGTGCTTGCCCACACAGACAGCCAGTCAGACACTGAGACGTCGGCCCCCGCCGGGGAGGTGCTGGACCTCACCTCCCGCGACACGGAGCAGCCGTCGCCGTCGGAGGCCAGCGAGGACACGGCAGCCGCGCAGGCCCAGGCCGGGCCAGCATCGCCGGGCCAGGGCGGAGAGAAGGGGGCCGAGGAGAGCTGGGCGCCGGGGGACGGCCCCGAGGAGAGCGCTGGGGAGGCGGACGGCCCCGAGGAGGACGCGGGCAGCAACAAGAGCCTGGACCTGGATTTGGCCAGCAAGCTGATGGACTTCAAGCTGGCGGAGGGCGAGGCGGGCGCCGGGGGCTGCGGCCCGCAGGACCACAAGTACGCGTGCGACGCCTGCGGGAAGAGCTTCAAGTTCCTGGGCACGCTGAGCCGCCACCGCAAGGTGCACGGCCGCCAGGAGCCCCGGGACGGCGGGGCCGCGCCGCCCGCCGAGGGGGACGCGCCGCCCGCGCCCGAGGAGAAGCCCGCCGAGCCCCCCGCTGCGGCTGCGGAGCCCGGCCCGGGCGCGGGGGAGGCCCCGGCCGCGGCGGAGCAGCACAGTGAGGAGACCGAGGGCCCCTCGGACGGGGAGGGCGCGGCCGAGCCGAAGTCCTCGGAGAAGAGCGACGACGACAGGAAACCAAAGACGGACTCGCCCAAGAGCGCGGCCAGCAAGGCCGACAAGAGGAAGAAGGTGTGCAGCGTGTGCAACAAGCGCTTCTGGTCGCTGCAGGACCTCACCCGCCACATGCGCTCCCACACGGGTAAGGCGCCGGCCGGGGACGGGGCGCGCCCCTGCCTGCACGCGGCCCGGGGGGCTTGGCTGGGCCCGAGCCGGGCATGAGCAAGAGAGCTTGACCTGCTGGGCAGGTGCCCGGCGTCGGCTCTCCTGCAGCTCAGCTGCAGCCAGTGGTGGGCACACGGGCCTGCGCCCACCGGCTCCCCGCCACACACACAGGCCAGCAGAGCACACGCGTGCACCCCACCACGGCCTCCCGTGCACACACGTGCCCCCACAGACATGCCCTGCACACCAGCTCCTGTGCACACGCGTGCACCCCACCACAGCCTCCCGTGCACACACGTGCCCCCACAGACATGCCCTGCACACCGGCTCCTGTGTGCACACGTGTGTCCCACCACAGCCTCCCATGCACACACGTGCCCTGCGTACTGACTCCTGTGCACACACGTGTGTCCCACCACAGCCTCCCGTGCACACACGTGCCCCCACAGACATGCCCTGCAAACCAGCTCCTGTGCACACACGTGCACCCCACCACGGCCTCCCATGCACACACGTGCCCTGCGTACTGACTCCTGTGCACACACGTGCGTCCCCACAGCCTCCCGTGCACACACGAGCCCTGCGTACTGACTCCTGTGCACACACATGCACCCCACCACAGCCTCCCATGCACAGACATGCCCTGCACACCGGCTCCTGTGCACACGCATGTGTCCTACCACAGCCTCCCATGCACACACGTGCCCTGCACACCGGCTCCTGTGCACACGCGTGTGTCCCACCACAGCCTCCCATGCACACACGTGCCCTGCACACCGGCTCCTGTGCACACACGTGTGTCCCACCACAGCCTCCCATGCACACACGTGCCCTGCACACCGGCTCCTGTGCACACGCGTGGCCCACACGCCAGCCCCCCTGCGTGTACCTCCCCAGCAGCCTCCTGCCCACACACGTGCCCCCACCCCTGCAGCTCGGGGGCTGTGTGAGGGCTGTGGGCCCTGACTGGCAGCAGAGACTCGGCCCCCTGCCCGGCAGGTGCTGGTCTCACTCCTGGCGGCTGGTGCAGGAGCCACAGGCTGTGGTTCCAGGGCACGGCCGTGCTGCAGAGCCGCCGGAGGGGACGGTTCTGCCCCGCTGTGGAGTTGCCGGCCGGGCTCGGGCCGAGGCCAGTCTCTGTCCCCGAAACTCCTGCATCTGGGACTCGGGTTTCCAAGACCAGGACGAAGAGCTGGGCTGAGAGAGGAACGGGAGGAGGGGGAGGCCCCTGGCGCGCGTCTGTCCCCGCTTTGCCAGTCCAGATGCAGAGGGCTCCCGGGTGGGCCTGTCTGGGTGCGGGGCAGGAGTGTGGGTGCCAGTGGCCTGCCTGTTAACGCCCGTGTGTCCCTTTCTCCGCCGCCCCAGGGGAGAGGCCGTACAAGTGTCAGACCTGCGAGCGAACCTTCACCTTGAAGCACAGCCTCGTTCGGCACCAGCGCATCCACCAAAAAGCCAGGCGCGCCCAGCACCAGGGCAAGGACAGTGACAAGGACGAGCGGGGGGACGAGGACAGCGAGAACGAGTCCACCCACAGCGGCAACAACCCGGTGTCGGAGAACGAGGCCGAGCCGGCGCCCAGCACCAGCAACCACGTGGCCGTCACCCGGAGCCGGAAGGAGAGCCTGGGCCCCGGCGGGAAGGAGAAGAGCGGGGGCCGGGGCAGCCCCAAGGAGCAGGCGGCTCCGGGGGACCCCGGCCCCCAGAGCCCAGAGTCCCTGGTGCAAGACCTACTGGAGCTGCACAGCAAGCGGCCCGCCCCCGCCCTCCTGGGCACGGAGTGACCGCCGCCCGCCCCCTCCGCGCGTGCACACACACACACACACACACACACACACAAGCCAGCAGAGCAACGTGTCCCGAGCCTGTCCAGAGGCTTCCTCTGCGCCCTCCGGCTGCCTGCCGGGGAGCGAGCGACCAGCAGGTGCGCGGCCGCGCCAGCAGTGCCATAGCCCTTCCCGCGTGCCCGCGCCCACACCAGTGCCTTAACTACTTGGGGAGCCTCCCGCGTCGTCTTGGGCCTTGTGTTTTCCCAAACCGACTTTTTAACAAAGCGCGTATTTTAATGAATTGCCTGGAGAAGCATTAACGTTACCCTGTGTGAAGGGGGTGTGTGAGCTGGTTCCTGGGAATCGCCGCCAGTGCCCCTGGCTCCGTGCGCTGGAGACGGGAGAAGCCGAGCCCGCGGATGGCGCAGCCCACAACTGGAAGAAGAAGATGTGAATTTCCCGTGAGTGACCCGAGGAAGGGCGGAGTCGCTCAGCTCCCGCACGCGCCCCTGTCTGTCCAGGGTCGCGCCTGCACGTGCTGAGCTGCAGCCTGGTTCTGGGCGGTAGCGCAGGCGGCTGAGGGAGGCTCCCACGTGTGGCTCCAGCCAAAACCGGGGGAGATTGCAGCCTCAGCCTCGTGCGCGGCCCCGCTCTGTCCGCTCTAGAAGTGGTTCTGGTTCAAGTTTTCAAGACATCCGCCTCCCACTCGCCGAGAGTGGCTGTCCCGGCCACCTGCCGCCCGGGAGACAGGCCTGGGCGTCCTGCGTTCGGCTTCCCCCCTCCCCTGTGGTGTATGTGTTGTTAATATTATTATTATTATTATTATTTGTAGTTTGTCAGTTTGCTGGTCTCTGCAGTCAGCAGAAACAAGTGGGCAATATTTGTCCTGGGAGACCTGCACCCCCCCCAGGTCCCCCGTAGCACGTGCCTGAAGCTGTCGCCGGCACCCCCGGGGGGCGGCTCTTCTACTGTACTCACATAAGCCTTTTTTCCCTGACTGCAGATGCCAGCGCAGGGGCGGCTTGGAGAGGGGAGCCCGCCGCCCGGTCCCCTTCCTGCCCTGCGCGGCTCTGCGGCCGTCGCGGGCGGGCCAAGCGCGGAATCACTACTGCGATAAAGCCACACGTGCGAGGGTTAGGAGGAGAGAGCTAGCCCCTTAGCTTCCTCCCACGCGCAGAGATCCACCTGCCGTTTCTCATTTCCTGAGTGGAACCGAACCCTGGGGTGTTGGTGCCCCAGCGCAGCCGCCTGCAGGCAAAAGCAATCAGTCCTACTGTAGCTGACCCGAGGCCACGGCCCCCTGTGCTGCCTCCTGCCCGCCCCCTGCAGCCCCTCCTGGTTCCAGGCGCCCCTCCTGTGCTTGTGTCCATGCACGTGAAAGCACGCGTGTCCCTCCCCCCCTTGCTCACGGGTCGGCCTGGTGGCAGGGGCCCTGAGGGAGGTGGAGACACTTGGAGGATGGAAAGCATAGTCTGGGTGTGTAGAAGGCCAACAAGGGAGGCAGAGCTGGCTTTGACCTGTAACGGGGAGGCACGAGCCAGTTCCTGAACGGGCTTCCATTTACCGTGGAGGCAAGCGCAGGTGGCAGCCGCTGGCCCCTTGGTCTGTTTAGGTGAAACCAGTTCCCGCAGCCCTTGTGGTCTCTCTCTATTGTTACTACAGTTTTTCTTTTCGTTGTTATTTGGGGTTCCTCGTGTTCTGTCTCTCTCTCCGACTCTCCACGCCAGACCCGCAGTGCTGTGGGGAGGAGCCGTGACTAACCAGGCCGCGGTGAGATGTAGCAGGAATCGCTCCCAGCAGGCCGCGCGGCCGGGGCTGCCGCCGCAGTAATCGCTATGGAGTTAAAGCTTTATTTAGCCTTGATCTGTGCCCCCGCCCCCGTAGTAAGGTCTTGCCACATTTTATTAGTGAGGTTGAGAGATGTATTACTTGTTCGTTGTTCTCGTCCCCTCCCCCAGTATTAAACTGTGAAGTTTGTGATTTGTTTAAACTCTGGGTGAATCGTAGCTTACTTTGCATGTCCAGCTAATTTGTTTCCATACATTTTGTTTGATTCTCTCTCTCCTTCTCTCAGGGCTTTTACAAAAAAAATATACATATATATATGTGTGTGTATATATATGGGTCTTCTGAAAAGTTTTTTGAGGTGCAAGTGTTTTTTTCTTTGTTTTTTTTTCTCTTTGATTAATGGACATGATGCTGAGAGTCAATCACTACAGGAGGGACCGCCTGGCTGTGAGAGCGAAGCCCCCAGGGCAGTCTCGCATGCAGCTCGGATGCCCGTTCAGAAAGATTCGTCAGACGTTCGTCTCTTTCCTCTCCCCTCTCTCTTCAAGAAGGAAGTTGATCCTATTGATTTCAGCCCATGCATTAAACAGGAAACAATAATAAATGTGTAGAATTCCTATTTTTCTAAAGGGAACTTAAAAAACTGCTGCTACACGTTATGTACAAAGCTGGTTTATGCCACATGAACAGAGAATCACAAGTTTGGTTTTGGTACTTTTTGTTCCTCTTTGTATTCAGTTGTATAGAACTTCCAGATTCAGAATGAAAAGAAAGCTGTTCTGTATCAAACCATCTAAAGCAATAAATGTTATATTTTAAAAATGGCAGCTTGCCTGTCCCACGGTCCGCTGTTGTCCTGTCCCAGACCTGCGGCCCCTCAGGGCGGGTTGTGGGCGCCCAGGGGAGAGGATGGCCGCTCGGGAAGTGTGCAGCCACGGCAGAGCTGCGGGACGAGGAGCTGCCCCGGTGCACGCGGGGGACCTGAGGCTTTGTCCTGTACTCCACCCCAGGGGACGGGATTGAGAGGTGGTGGGGAGCTGTGGGCAGACTTGAGAGAGCCACGGGCAGGGAAGGGACGGTGACCCTTGGCTTGGGGACGGTGCAGGCCGAGACCCACTATTTGGGGGAATCAGACGTGTCGGGCAGCCGTGGATAAACGCACCTCTGCCGGGGTGCAGGGGGCTGGCCTTGGGAGAAGCTGACTGTCCTTGGTGCTGGAGATGTGTCAGCAGCACCATACTACTCAAGCCACAGCACTGCAGGGCGGGCGTGGCAGCCCTGTCCCCTGGTCCCCTGAGGCTCCCAGTCCTGAGACAGAGCTGTGAGCTGCCCCAGCCCTCATGCATCTCCCCGGTCTGGTCGGCTTCCCGCAGCGGCGTCCTCCCTGCTCGCTGTCCCTGCCCTCCCGGGTCCTGCCCTGTTGGGACTTAACTGTCCCCTTGGATGGTCGTGAACACACCGTGTATACTGTTGTCTGCCACGACGGAACTCAGATTGCACCAGGAAAGAAACGCGTCTGGTTCCTGCTGTAACCTCGGTGTCTAGGTCAGTGCCTGGGGCGTGGGCGGCCGCCCTGCCCGGGAGACTCCCACCTGGGAGACGCCCTGTTTGATGGCTGCACAGTTGTAGTTTGCAGGATTAGGGCGGGGGCGCAGGACCTTGGGGTAGCCTCCAGGCCTCACCCACTACGACAGCTGCAGAGAGAAAGCTGGGTTTTCAGACAGGAGCTCCTTTCATTTCCCACCTTCCAACGGAAAATAACCACGGAGAAGAGGCTCGTGAAGGTGGCAGCAGGAGCCCCCACTGCCTTGTGACCTGTGCTTGTTCAACCAGGATTGCTTGCAAACCATTTGTTTAAATTCTCAAATTATTTTCAAGGCAGCAAGACAGAGATCACCCATCTGCTGGTTTACTCTCAAAACACAACAGCTGAGGCTGGGCTGGCCGGGCAGGAGCCGGGAGCTTCATCTGGACCTCCCACATGGGTGCCAGGGGCCCAAAACCTTGGGCTGACTTCCACTGCTTTCCTAGGTCATTAGCAGGGAGCTGGATCTGAAGTGGAGCAGCTGGGAAACGAACCAGCGTTGGTGGGATGCCGACATCGCACGCGGTGGCTTTGCCCACCATGCCACAGTGCAGGCACCTGCAACTGACCATCTAAACCTGCGTCGTAAGCGCACAGGTCAGCGACACTAAGTACAGTCACACTGCTGTGCAGCTGTCTCCACCTCCCTTCTCCAGAACCTTCTCCTCACACTAGGGCTCTGGACCCCTGAACACTCGCCCCAGATCCCGCTTCCCCACCCACCAGTAGCCACCATTCTACTCCTGTCTCTAAGCACCGCCCTGGGAGTGGCGAGAGCGTGCCGTGTTTGGCAGACACACGCGGAACACACTTGCACGTGGATCTCTCCAGGTTGGCAGGAGGCAGGGACCAACGCTGTGTAGAGGACTGGAATCCTCAGCCTCAAGCCCTCCTTCCTGAGGGCCCAGCCAGTGCCTGTCCCTGCCTTAGGTGCTGTGGACGAAGGGCCAGGAGTGGAGCCAACACACACAAGGTGAGTGTCGGGAGCACTCGCTGGGACGTGAGTGTTGGGAGTGCTTCTGTGGGGTCTCATGGTGCCCTGTGGGGTGGGAGGGCAGAACTTCATGGGACACAGTCACCCCAGCCCCAGGGTTTGGAGGCATTCACCAGAGGAGGGGCTTGGGGGAGACCAGGCACCACCCCACAAGCCCGCTGCTCCTCTGTCATCCAGTGACTGTCCTACTCAGAGCCGGCCCCAGGGGCCCCCATCGTGGCCTTGACAGTGCCCCTGCTGGGAGAGGCCCCTCCCAACTCAGGGAGGCTCCCATCAGCAGGAGAGCCCCCTCCTCTGGAGGTGAGGGCCAGTGTGGACCAGGCTCAACGCCTTGCTGCTGCAGTGCCCAGAGCGTGCGCCGAGCACCCCCAGGGCCTGCTGGGTCGGAATCCACGTTCTGACACAGGCCGCGGGGGCTCCTGAGCCCAGGTGCGGTGCCAGCACTGGGAGAGGCGAGGCTACAAAGCCAGAGAAGCTTCTAGAGGTACAGATCTTAGGCCTACAGGCCTGCTTCAGTTCCTGGCAGGCGTGGCCATGGCGAAAGCACACAACACCTCCCACCCCGCCGCCAAGAGCCTTACTTGGGTGGTGAGCATTTGGCACGCCCACACCCCGTGTGAGTATGCCTTGGTTCAACTCCCAGCTCTGCTTCCAATTCCAGCGCCCTGCTCATGCCCACCCTGGGAGGCAGCAGGTGACAACCCAAGTGCTTGGGCCTCTGCCACCCATGTGGGAAACCCTGATGGTGTCCCCTGGCTCCTGGCATTGGCCTGGCCCAGCCTCTGCTGTTTTATGGGCATTTGGGGGAGTGAAGTAGCAGATGGGAGCTCTCTCTCTGTCTCACTTTCTTTCAAACAAAAAATGTTATTTAAAAAACAGTCTGATTCGGTATTCCTGCATTTTGGCCCTACTCATAGATTCCGAAGGGTCCTTTGCATGAACCAGGAGCAGGCAGGCCCCGAGCTGCTAGTGCAGCCTTGATGCTGAGCGGAAGGCTGGAGCAGCTCCGGCCCCCACCCCCACCCCTGCTACTGCTGACTCCCGAGGTGGCCGGGAACTAGGGAGACCGGCTGGGGCTATTTTAAACTTATAATTGAAGGCTGTTCGCTGGCAGCAGCGAGACAGTCCCCTCCAAGTCTAGGCTGCCAAAGGCAGTGTCCTAAATAAGAAGCAGTGGTCACTCCTTTCCCGTTTCACTCGTAGGGGAAGGAAGCCACAGCCAAATGTGGAAGTGATACGCCTGGCACTGGCCGTGGCTGCCTGGAGCCTTGGCTGCGTCAGGGCAGGAGCCAGCGAACCACAGAGGCGTGGCTTCCAGCCCTCAGTGGGAGGCCGGCAGCGTGGGGTGGGGGTGGGGGTGGGGGTGGGGGCTCTTCAGCTCCTGTTCAGGGCTTTGACATAGAACGTGAGGCCGGCTCAGCATGGAAAATTTCGGGGCTGCAGAGAAACACAGAGGAAACAGTGAAGGGATTCGACGTCGGTTCTCAGATACTCTGTCCACTGAACGGTGCTGAGGGTGGGCACGAACGCGCTCCTTCCTCATTCTCCAGTGTGTCCAGGCAGGACTTTTGCCCACTGCAGTGCCCTCCTGCGGGTTTTGTTTTCTGTCCTCACCCGAGTCCGGTGAGCTGGGAGGGAACAGACACTCCTTACCCCTCAGAGCAGGGCTGCAGGCTGAGATCTGTCCTGGCCGGCCCGCAGCCGACTGCTCTTACTGGGAGGAAGGTGTCCACCAGAAAAAAAACGCTGCCACCCTGGCCACGGGCACGGACAGTGTCGGGTGACCACTACCAGGGCAGTGACCGAGAACGAGGGGCCCACGATGTCTGAGTCCATTTTCTGTTGCTGTAACACAAGACCTGAGACAGGAATTTGTAAGAGTACGGGTTTAGGGGCCTGTGTTGTGCACAGCGGGGGAAGCTGCTGCCTGTGATGCCAGCATCCCACACGAGTGCCGGTTCGAGTCCCGGCTGCTCTGCTTTCGATCCAGGCCCCCCGCTGAGGCCCCTGGGGGGGGGGGCAGCAGAGGATGGCCCATGTGCTGCATCACTCCGTGGCCGCGAGGTCACTTGGCCAAGGTGTTCCTGGCAGAGCTCACGTTTATGACAAAGCTACTGCCCGAGATCCTGTGGGTCCCCTAAACCCTTCATCCCCGCGACCCAGTCAGTCACTTCCCGGAGGGCTCGGGCGGAGGGCGAGTTCAAACCCTAGCACGTGACTGCCGCGAAGCGTGGAGACAGCTGTGGTTTGGCACCATCTGTGTATTCTCCAGGTCACTCTGAATTCTGAGTTCTGTTTTCCCGTGGGCACAGAGATACGGCTGCCACTCTCAGGCCCCCAGCAGGGACAGAGGGGTGAGGGAGCAGACGAACCCATCCTACTGGGGAGGTGGTGGAAGGCAGCAGGGCCCATGAGCCCTCACCCTGCACACCCTGCTGCCCCTTGGACGTCCCCTGCACACCCAGCTCCAAGACACCATCACAAGCAATTCCAGCTGGTGCCCTCGGAGCACTGAGCGCCAAGCCCGGCGCCTTCCTGGCACAGGGCTCTCGGGGCGGCTGCACAGGGCACACTGCCCTCGCCTGGAGCTCACCTTCCCAAGACTGTTAGTCCCGGGTGTCCCTGCTGATACCGGGCGCTGCTCCGTTCTGCCCGAGGCCCGGCACCCAGAGCTCTGTTTCCCTACCAAGGCTGCCAAGGGCCCAGGACTCCCCTGGCGTCTCAGGCCTGGCCACTCACGTCCTTGGGGGCCCAGGGGTCCCGCTCGCCCTGCACCCATGGCCGGCTCACACTCACTGCTCAGCACAGAGCTGCCTTGGTCTCCTTTCAGGAACAGGAACCCTGAGGCTCCATTTGCCACGGTTGGGTCTGACTGCCTTGGACTCCCCACACAGGGCCTGTGCCAAATGCTGTCCCCATGCCGTGCTGGGGACGCTCCCTGCAGACCCCTGCCCCTGCTCTGCCACCCTTCCTCCCAGGCCCCAAGGGAAGCCGTGCCGCGAGCAGAACTTCCCGGCCTGGCCTTGCGGCGTCCTCAGAATGTTCCAGCTCCTGCCCACCTGCCTGTCTCCCCCAGCTCCCTCCCTCCATCCCCGCTACATCACGTTCTGATTCTCAAGGGTTTACAGCCACTGGGCTGTGCAGCTCCTGACTGGCCAGGGGAGTCGAGCGCAAGAAAAGGGGTGGGGGGGCAGCAAAAGGGAAGCAGGAGAGCACCTGGTCCCTCCCACCCAACCCGCCCCAGGCCAGGCTTTCCTGTCACGTGTGCTCTTTGAATTCCTGGAGGGGGCAGACGCAAGCCCGGCGTTTGCAGGTTGGCCTCATGGACGTGAGCTTGGCGGTGACCTCTGTGGGGCCTGGCAGGCAGGTGAGAAAAAGGCTGCCTGGCGCCTCGGAATCACCTGGAAGGAGGCCAGGCCCGAGGATGAGGGAGCGGAGCTGGGAGCAGGAGGCACCACGGCCAGGCGTGGCCATCCCTTTGTTTACTCGGCAAATATTTGCCGAGCAGCCAATCACCTCAGCCCTGTGCTCCACTTGGGCAGAAGCGTAGGCAAGTGGGACACCCACTCTGCCTCCAGACGAGCAGGATGGAGCAGCTGGGCCCGGGACGATGTTGTTCCATGGGCGGCGAGCACAGCGCGCCCAGGAGGTCCCAGGGCTGGAGGGCACGTGGACCCCGCGTTCACAGAGAGGCACCTGGAAGGAGGACTTAAGTGGACAGCGGCGGGATGAGCAGAGCTGGGACAGGCGCCCGGTGCAGGGGCGGTGAGCTGCTGCAGGGTGTCCCCGCTGGTTGCCGTGGGGTGAGCCGTGGCGCCGCCTGAAAGCCACGGTGGACAGGGAATACGTGCAGGAGGGAGTGAGTCAGTGCTGGGATAGCTCGGAACACTTGGGCGAGTTTCTAGCTGGAAGAGAAGGTCATGGAAGCTTCCCGAGCACCCCAGAGCTGAGCCCCAGCAACATCCTAGCAGAAGCTGAGAGAGGAAGCCAGAGGGAGACCTACCCAGCCGGGCAACCAGAGTGAGGGTTTGGAGGGATGGAGAGGAGAGGAGTGACGACTGACTGTGGACTGCTTGGTTGAGGGAGATTAAGATTAGGGTGCAAGGATGGAGTTTGGCTAGAGGTTAAGACGCCCGCTGTGGCTTTAGGCTAAGCATCCCATATGGGTGCTGGTTCTTACCCTAGCTGCTCCTCTTCCAATCCACCTCTCTGCTAAAGGTCTGGGAAAACAATGGAATATGGCTCAAGTGCTTGGGCTCCTGCATGCAGGTGGGAGACCCAGAGGAGTCTGCTGGTGCTGCAGACCGGGATGTAACCCACTGTGCCACAGCACTGGCCCCCTGGCTGCTTCACTTCTGATCCAGGGTGTTAATGGCTTGGGAAAGCAGCAGATGGCTCGAGTACGGTGGTTCCTGTGCCAACGTTGGAGACCTAGATGAAGCTCCTGGCTCAGCCCTGACTGTTGAAGCCATTTGGAGAATAAAACAGCAGATGGAAGATCTCCCTCCACCCTCCCCGTAACTTTTTTTTTTTTAAGATTTTATTTGTTTATTTGAGAGGTAGAGTTACAGACAGTGAGAGAGAGAGACAGAAAGGTCTTCCATCTGCTGGTTTACTCCCCAAATGGCTGCAACGGCCAGAGCTGTGCCAATCTGAAGCCAGGAGTTTCTTCCAGGTCTCCCATGCGGGCGGGTGCAGGGCCCAAGGACTTGGGCCATCCTTCACTGCTTTCCCAGGCATCAGCAGAGAGCTGGATTGTAAGAGGAGCAGCCGGGACTAGAACCAGCACCCATATGGAATGCTGGCACCGCAGGCAGAAGATTAACCTACTGTGCCACGGCACCGGCCCTGTAACTCTTTCAAATAAATAAATAAATATTTAAGAAAAAAAAAAGTAGGGTCCCCTAATGTGGCAGCAGTGGTGGCTCCAGCAACTCAGCTGCTGCTCTTGCGGCTGGTCTGGGCCGCATGCTCCTCTCTGGGCCACATACTACCCTTGGAGTAGCAGGCGAGCCAGATCTCAGAACCACCCAGGGGTGGGGGGGTGGGGTCGGGGTCCGGTGGGGGGGACACAGAAGACCCCAGGTGAGATGTGTGTAGCCTAGGGGACAGGTTAGAGCTGCAGCCCGGTGACCACAGAGTAAGGTGAAGCCCAGAGGAAAACAGGTCATCCATGGGGAGAGCAGATGGGGGAGGGGGAGAAGGAGAGGGCAGAATACAGGGAAGACTGGGGAGAGACCAAGGCCTGGGTGCCTCGGAGGAGGAAACAGAGACACTCAGAGAAGGGGCGGGGGGAAGGCAGCCGGCAAAGCAGGGGCGCGAGACCAAACCGCTGAGCAGAAGCGGCAGGAGCCACTGGGCGTGGTGGCCGGGAGCTCACTGCCCAGTAGGTGGGAGCCACACTGCAGGGGCCAAGGCAGGAGAAGTGGGCAAGTGGGGCTGGAGTGTGACAGAAAGGGAAGGCGACAGATGAGATGGTCGTGGAGGGCAATGAAGGGTCCTCAGGGACTGTTAGGGAGAAAGGGAAGGTGCCATGTTGGAGGGGGGCAGTAGGCCAGTGGGGGCCCTGGCTAAGGCAAGGGAGAAAGCAGATGTCCAGGTTCCGGAGGAGGGAAGAGGGACGGTGTCAGCAACCCAGAGAGGAGGGCGGTCCAGCTCCAAGGGACAGGTGTCAGCTTCCTCTGGGCCTGGGGTCCCAGCATAGGAAGAACACCTCCAAGCAGCCCAGAGGGGCTCCGAGGGGTCAGGGTGCTGGTCTGGGAGCCCACGAGAGCGGAGGTGCAGAAGCAGCGCCTGGGGAGACCGAGGCGCAGGTGCCTGCAAAGCCAAACGCGGCTCAGCCTAGGACAGAAGCAGTGAGCAATGTGTGCGGGAGGGAGATGTGGCACGGAGGGACTGAGGGTGCTGGGCGGCAGGAGAGCGTGGCTGGGTGGCAGGGGTCCACCAGACACAGCGGCAGGGTGAGCAAAAGCCCCTGTGGGGGAGAACCATGCCGAGCACTTGGGCTATTTTGAGTGCGAAACAGTAGACGCAGACTGCCTGGCTTCAGTTGAAAAAAAAAAAAAAAAGTTCCCAAAAGGCCACAGTGATGGGTCCAGGCTCCCGTCTCTGCTCGGCACACCCAGGCTCCAGGCCTGGTTCTCCCCTAGACAGGTTCCTAGACAGGCAGGGACGCAAGCTACAGCAGGGTCAGCCCTGTGTGGCAGGAGGTTCCCAGACGACAAGGAGGGGGCCCCGGGGACAGCGAGATGGCGGAACTCATTCAGGTGCGCTAGAGTAACTGGGGGAGGAGGTCCCAAGGGCTGAGGGCAGAGCCCTGCTGGCCCCACAGCCCTGAGAACCTGGGCCCCAGCCTGGCCCTGGCCCTGGCTCTGGCAGGAAAGGGGGTGCAGGTCACAAGCAGCTTTGCCCAGCACCCAGCACCTGCAGAGCCACAGGAAGCAGCAGGAAGCACGCTGTGTCCTGACAAGGCTGGTGGCCCTGCAGAGTGTGTGGGGGAGCTGGGGGATCCAGGCTGGGCTCCCAGCCACCTGCCCTCTCCCTCCCAGCATGCACCTGTCACTATGGCTGATTCTGCCCTGCCCAACATGACTGATGGCCTCTGTGGCGTGGACATGGCATTCAGATAGCCTCCCAAAGCTGATCCGATGGAGCACATGGTGGATGGCCACGCCCACAGACTGGTCCTGAATGGCCACGCCCTTGGATGGTCAGGCCCAGTAAATGGCTACACCCTCAGACGACCACACCTACCGACAGCCCCCTTGGGCAGCTAACAGCCCCCACGCCTCTCTTTGGCCCTCTCCTGAGCAGTCCTCCTGTTCTGAGCCTGGATCTGCCCCAGGGACCCCACGCCTCTCCAGTGCTGGATCGCTTGGTTCTCACCAAACGCCTGAGCACACTGGTCTATTTTATTTCTGAGCTAGGCCATCAGATCCTCAAGGACAGGGAGAGGGCTGTGACTCATTTTTGGAACCCTCCCCCAACACTCATGCTTTGTCCCTTTTGGCTTCTCTGGGACTGCAGGCCGAGGCCTGGCCAGCGCGGGAACCGGCTGCCTGTGCCCTGGCCTCCCGCGGTAGGAGGCCTGCCCTTCTGATCTAACCAGGCGCTTTCCATCCTTGGGGGCCTTTCTCAGGGCAATCAGAGCCCCCACCCACACCTGCCCCAGGCCGACAGAATGAGCGTCTCCAGGGTGCTGCTTGTTTGGTTTTTTGCTTGTTTTAAAGACTTATTTAGGGGCTGGCGTTGTTGCGTAGCTAGTGAAGCTGCTGCCTACGACACTGGTATCCCATATAGGCACTGGTTCGAGTCCCGACTGCTCTACTTCTGATCCAGCTCCCTGCTAACATGGCTGGGAAAGCAGCAGAGCATGGTCCAAGTGCTTAGGCCGCTGCACCCATGTGGGAGACCAGGAAGAAGCTCCTGCCTCCTGGCTTCGGCCTAACCCAGTCCTGGCCATTTTGACCATTTTGGGAGTAAACCAGCAAGTAGAAGACCTCTCTTTCTGTCTCGCCCTCTCTCTCTCTGTAACTCTGCCTTTCAAATAAATAAATTAAATCTTTATTTTAAAAATATTTATTTATTTGAAAAGCAGAGTGAGTGAGAAAGAGAATCTTCCCATCTGCTGGTTCATGCCTCAGATGCCTGCAACAGCCAGGGCTGAAGCCAAGGAGGCCAGAACTCCATTGGCTGGACTGGAAGTGAGGCAGCCAAGACTTGAACCTGGTCCCCAGGATGGGATGCTGGTGTCACAAGCAGCAGCTTCACTCCTGCGTCACAACACGGGCCCCCCAGGGCGGTGCTTTCCCTGAGTGTTCCCACGTGCAGGAGGGCTGGGACCCGCCGAGGTACCTCGAGTAATTGGAGGACAGCTCTGAGGTCTGGAGCCAAGGAGCCCAGGGTTCAAATCCCAACCCCACTATTTTTGTACAATTCAGCTGCCCAGGACCTCAATTATCTTAACCTCCAAAATGAGTTTAAAATGCCCATTCCCAGAAAGGACACAGCCCCCAGTGAGTGGGAGTCTCGGAGACGAGAGCCTCTGGTCTCTCCTATCTAAAGTCGTGCAGGGACAGTGAGGCCATGCAAAAGGGGGGACTGGGACTGGCCACGTCACCTGCAGTCACGTTACAGAGCTGGGGCAAGACCAGCCTCCGTGCTACTTTTTTTTTTTTTTTTTTTTTTTTTTTTTTTTTTTTTTGACAGGCAGAGTGGACAGTGAGAGAGAGAGACAGAGAGAAAGGTCTTCCTTTGCCTCCAATGGCCGCTGCGGTCAGCGAGATGCGGCCGGCGCACCGCGCTTATCCGGAGCCAGGAGCCAGGTGCTTCTGGTCTCCCATGGGGTGCAGGGCCCAAGCGCTTGGGCCATCCTCCACTGCACTCCCGGGCCAAGGCAGAGAGCTGGACAGGAAGAGGAGCGACCGGGACAGAATCCGGCGCCCCGACCGGGACTAGAACCCGGTGTGCCGGCGCCACAGGCGGAGGATTAACCTAGTGAGCTGCGGCGCGTGCTACTTCTGATGACAGGGAACAGCAGGATGCACACTTTCCCTGGTGTGGCCTCTTTAGCTGGGTCCACGTAAGTAGCTCTCTCACCTGCAAAGGCGAGACCTGGGGCATGAATGTTTTCTGTCCTTAAAGCACAGTGGGACATGCAGAGGGGAGTGTGGGCCAGCCTAGTGCTGAGGCCCTCTGTCGGCAATTGCTGGGATAGCTCCCAGCCCATGCCCAGAGAACAACCAAGATGCCGAGAGAATCGCCCAGAGAACAACTCTGATTCCGAGAGAATATTCCTCACCTCTCACCAAGGACGTTGGCCAACTTCTTGTGTCCCAGGGTTGGTGATCGAGATCCTCTGTTAACACACCGAACGCTGGGGCATTCTGGGGCATTTGCATTGAGACAAGAGGGAGCGGCTCACCTAGAACCTGCTTAGAATCCTAAAAATGGAAGGGGCTTGAGGGCCAGTGCTGAGGCATGGTGGGTAAAGCCGCTGCCTGGTACTCTTGGATCCCATGTGGGCGCCAGTTCGAGTCTCGGCTGCTCCCTTCCAATCCAGCTCCCTGCTAGCCTGCCTAGGAAAGCAGCAGCAGATGTCCCAAGTGCTTGGGCCCCTCCACACATGTGGGAGAACCGGATGAAGTACCCAGCCCTGGTGGCTGCAGCCATTTTGGGAGTAAACCAGGGACGGAAGAGTCAGTCTCTCTCTCTCTCTCTCTCTTCCTCTCTCTGTAACTCTGCCTTTCAAATAAATTTTGAAAAGAATAAAATAAAACTGGAAGTGGCTTCACGTATTTTCACGAGCTTGAACGCTGCAAGTCTATGTGTGTCTGAAGACAAAACAAACGATCTCAAGGTAAAAGGCAGCTTAACCCTGAAAGTGGCACTCTCTCAGACTGCTGTGCAAAGCCTTTACCCACACATGCAGTCAAGTTTATGGCCAAGAATACGCGGCTGCTGCGGGCTGAACTGTGTCCCCTCCCCCTTCATAAGCTGAAGTCCTAACCCCCAGTCCCTCACAGTGTGGCTGGACTTGGGGACAGGGTCTTTACGAGGTAAAAAAGCTACAATGGGGATCATTGGGGTAGGCACTCATCCAAGTTCAGGACGCAAGCACACACAGAGGGCCACGACGTGGGGACACAAGGCAAGGAGACAAGCCCACGAGAAAACAGCCCAGCTGGCGCTGTGAGCTGGGGCCTCCGCCCCCCAGAACTGGGAGGCAGTGAAGGTCTCTGAGACTTGATGCTGGCTGCCCTGCAGACACAGACCCTGTCTGGCTTTTTCTTTCTTCTTTTTAAAAAACATCTACTTACTTACTTATTTATTTATTTATTTATTTATTTATCTGAAAGGCAGAGTTACACAGAGAGAGAGGTCTTTCAACCTCTGGTTCACTCCCCAAATAGCTGCCCCAGCCAAGACTGGGCTAGGCCAAAGCTACCAGCCAACAGCCCCATCCAGGTCTTCCCCTTCATAGCAGGGGCCCAAGCACTGGGGCCATCTTCCACTGCTTTCCCAGGCATGTTAGCAGGGAGCTGCATCAGAAGTGCAGCAGCAGGGACTCAAACCAGCGCCCACATGGGATGCCAGCATCACAGGCAGCGGCCTAACCCCGCTACGCCATGACGCCGGCCCCATGATTTTCTGTGGTGCTGACAATCGGATTACTGACTTCCTTCTTTCTGCAGTCTCCTGGCTGCAGCTCACAAGCTCCGAGCTGAGGGCCAGCTGCACAGGCGACTCTCCAGGAATGGTGAGGGCTTCTCGAACATTAACATGCAAGAGTTCACCTTGACACTCAAGAGAACGCAAAGGCCCATGGTCCAAGGACTGTGCTAGGGGACTTAAAAGTCAAATCATGGGGCCAGCACTGTAGCACAGCACGTTAAGCCACCATCTGCAGTGCCGGCATTCCATATGGGCATTGGTTCAGGTCTCGGCTGCTCCAGTTCTGATCCAGCTCCCTGCTGATAGCTTGGGATGGCAGTAGAGGATGGCCCAAGTGCTTGGGCCCCTGCACCCACGTGGGAGACTCAGCAGAAGCTCCTGGCTCCTGGCTTCGGCCTGGCCCAGCCCTGGCCATTGCAGCCATCTGGGGAGTGAACAGTAGATGGAAGATCCATCTAACAGTAGATGGAAGTGTCTCTTCCCTCTCTGTAACTCTGGCTTCCAAATAAATAATTAAATCTTAAAGAAATCTTTAATTAAAGATTTAAATCTTTAATTTTTTTAATCTTAAAAAAAAAGTTGAGTCAAATCTGTGCTGGACACCTACAATGCCACACCGTGCGTGTAAAGGGCTTATCAGCCACACTACCTTTTCCTCACATTTTATTAAAAATGTCCTTAAAGGATCTGGAGGAACAAAAAATATTTTGTTTGGAAAGTCAGGAAATTCCCCTGGCTTAGAATGAAACACCTTGCGTCCTGAGTTCTCTTTGGCTGCAGCTGTTTAGCCTTGCTTTTGTATCTGAGAGGTGTGTGCTGGGGGGTGTTGAGGGAATGCCCATCCACTGGCTCACTCCCCAATGCCTACAATGGCCAGTGGAGCTGGGCCAGGGCCTGGGCTGCAGCCGGCGGACAGGAACACACTCCATGTCTCCTGAGGACAGCTGGAGCTCAACCACTGGCGCCATCGCCGGTCTCCCAGGGTCTGCACCAGCAGAAAACTGGAACTGGGAGCGAGGGCCAGGATCAAACCCAGGACTCAGGTGTGTTCACTGCGAGGTCAAACGCCCACTCTGGGCTGGGAACATCCATCCATTTAATGAAGTGTTCCACCCGGCTGCCCATCTGTCTGTGACCCAGATGCTACCTGTCCATTCACCCAAGATTAACAAAGACCCTGAGGAGGATGGGGTGGGGAGGTACATCCAGAAAACAGACCCAGCTCCCCCTCTCTGCACCCTCAATCCACACCTAGCCGTGTGGCCTGGAGCAGTCATCTGTATCTACAAGGTGATGGGCTTGGACACAGGAGTTCCCGAGGCCCCACCCAATCCCCTTATTCCTCTGTTCAGAGCAGTTTTGCCTCTTCTGTCAAGAATCCGACGCTGGGGCAGGCTCTGCAGCGTAGCAGGTGAAGCCACTGCCTGTGACGCCCACATCCCACAGGGACACTGGTTTGTGTCCTGGCTGCTCCACTTCCAACCCAGCTCCCTGCTGGGAAAAGCAGCAAAAGATGGCCCAAGTGTTTGGGTCCCTCCCACCCACATGGGAGACCCGGAAGAATTTGGGGAGTCAACCAGCAAATGAAAGATGACCTCTCTCTACCTCTATCTCTTCCTTTCTCCAACTTTGCCTTTCAAATAAATAAAAGAAACAATTAACAAAAACCACTTTGAGAATCATGCCGCTCATCAGCTTTGTGCCCTGCAGCCCTAAGTGCATGCTCCACCCCCTGCCTTGGGAGAATGACTCTGGCCACTTTCAAGAGCGTTCCTAAGAAGGGCGGCCTGACCTGGGGGGAGGACGTTGGCGTGGGGATACAGGGTGCAGGGAGACACTGAAGAGGCATGGGCCTCCTGTCGGAGCAAAGGCAAAAAGCCGCAGATCCAGACTGACGTCTCACCTACATACAGCAAGCAGGCCCCCATTCCTCTGTCCTGCTAACCCAGCCCCACCCTGCCTGGACCGCTGGACACACCACTGTCTGAAGAGGCCAGCCGTCAGTCTGAGCTCTCCCCAGCCTCCCAAGCTCTCTCCTCCCAGCTCAGCAGCTCGGCCCCAGAGTCCAGCTTCACACCGGCCCGAATCCCTCCCAGCTCACACTGGGATCTCGCAGGACCTTTAGAACGAGCCCAAGCTCTCCGTCAATCTCGGCAGCCCGGCTTTAGCAGACCCCCAAACCCCTTCCCCCCACTCTGCACTGAATAACCGCTAGTCTGTAAGGGCAGGTGCTCTGCTAGGCGTCCGCTGGCAACTCTGCAATGTGTTCACCCGGGAGGGAGCCCCTCCCTGGCTTTATTCTGAACACACTGGTCTGGCTTTGGCTTTACACTCCATCTCCTTTCCTGACACTTCCTTCCTGGTGCCCGTCCTGTGTGCTCACCGGGTGACTCCGGTGGTGCCTGTGGATTGCCCGGTGCCGGGATCCTGCCGGTCGTGGTGGGCAGCAGCACCCTACAGCTTCCTTGGGCACCCCCTCAAGCGGTGTGCAGCTGGCTTTCTCCAGCACAGCACTTCCCCGGCACCGCAGGGTGGGCTTCCTGCAAGCCCACCGCTGTGGCACCAAGAGACTGCCCGGCTGTTCAGGGGCTCCCAGCAGTGCTCGCTGGATGGCTGGGCTCAGGCTCAGGCTCAGGCTGCTCCTTCCAGCCAGCGTTCTCGCTACTCCTACAGCCAACCCCTGGCACAGCTCTAAATCTGTCACAGTGCATCGAACCTCCTGTCCAAACTAACGTGTGGATTCTCCTCTTGACTGGTCCTGACTGCTGCGGGATTGGTAGCCCAGGAGCTGGACCTGCAGAGAGGGAACCTGGCAATTGGTGCAGCTGTGCCTGGGCACAGGGTGGACAGTGGGATGCAGTAACAGCAGACACACTGCTCCAGTGGGGTTTGACTTCCGTCTCTGTAGGCTGCTAATAGCCACTTCCAGATCCAGGCGCAGACCGGGCCCCTAGCGTGATGGCAGACAGTGCCTCCCCAAGGGACCCCTGCGACCTTGGGGAAACCAGAACCACGTGTGGTTGCAGGCATGCATTACGTGGAACCCCAGAAATGCCATGAGCTCAGCAGGACTGCTTGGGAGTCACCCTGGGCAGGGGCCCCCAAATGCCCCAAGGGGGCCCAGTGGGCAGCTTGGCCCAAGCTCACCCATTGAGTGTCTGTCACAGGCCAAGAGTACCACACTGCTATCACACAGGGTTGGAAACCGAGGCAGGGCGTTCAGATGAGAAAGGCGCCTCTGGTCAAACCCAGCACAGCTGGCCTGGCTCCTTTGGTTCCGAAGAGCCGGGTCTTCCTCCAGGCCCACGGGGTCTTCAGGTGCTCGCCCAATCAGCGCCCGTGCCAGCAGCATCAAGATCACCCGCCTGGGATTAATCAGCAAAGCCTAGTCCCAGGCCCTACCCTAGACCGACAGAACATTGGGTTAGGACCTGGAGGTCTGTGTCGAGTCCTCCAGGTGCTTCTGTCCTAAGATTTATTTTATTGAGGTTGGCTTTGTGGCACAGTAGGTAAAGCACTACCTGGGATGCCAGCATCCCACATAGATGCCAGTTCAAGTCCCGGCTGCTCCACTTCCGATCCAGCTCCCTGCTAATGTGTCCAGGCCCAGAAGAAGCTATTGGTTCCTGGCTTCAGCCTGGCCCAGCCCTGGCCCAGCCCTGGCCCAGCCCTGGCCACTGCAGAAATTTGGGGAGTGAACCAGCAGATGGAAGCTCTTTCTCTCTCTGCCTAACTTTGCCATTCAAATATATATGATTTGGCCGGCGCCGCGGCTCACTAGGCTAATCCTCCGCCTAGCGGCGCCGGCACACCGGGTTCTAGTCCCGGTCGGGGCGCTGGATTCTGTCCCGGTTGCCCCTCTTCCAGGCCAGCCCTCTGCTGTGGCCAGGGAGTGCAGTGGAGGATGGCCCAAGTGCTTGGGCCCTGCACCCCATGGGAGACCAGGAAAAGCACCTGGCTCCTGGCTCCTGCCATCAGATCAGCGCGGTGCGCCGGCCGCAGCGCGCCGGCCGCGGCGGCCATTGGAGGATGAACCAACGGCAAAGGAAGACCTTTCTCTCTGTCTCTCTCTCACTGTCCACTCTGCCTGTCAAAAAAAAAAAAAAAAAAAATATATATATATATATATATATGATTTGTTCATTCACTTGAAAGAGTTACACACACACAAACACACACACACACACAGAATTATCTTCCATCTGCTGGTTCACTCTCCAAATGGCTACAATAGCTGGGGCTGGACCAGACTGGCGCCAGAAGCCAGGAGCTTCTTCCGGGTCTCCCACGTGGGTCCAGGACTTGGGCCATCTTCTACTGCTTTCCCAGGCCACAGTAGAGAGCTAGACTGGAAGTGAAGCACCTGGGACTTGAACTGGCGTCTATATGGGATGCCAGCATCACCGGGGGTGGCTTTGCCCGCCACACCACAATGCCGACCCCAATAAATAAATCTGAAAAAAAAAAAAAAAAGAGAGAGATTTTATTTGAAGGGCAGTTACAGAGGGAGGGAGTCAGAGATCCCCCATCCGCTGGTTCACTCTCCAAACGGCAGCAATGGCCGGGGACTGGAACACCATCTGGGTCTCCCACGTGGGTGACAGGGGCCCAGCACTTGGCCCATGTTCCCTGCTTTCCCGGGCACATTAGCAGGCAGCTGGATGGCGGTGCAGCAGCTCCTAGGGGAAGGCAGCAGCTTACCCTGCTGGGCCCCAGCACACTTCAGGTGCTACCGACGTTCACCTGCCGCCCACGGTGGGGCTATCTGTCCACCTGCTGCCCACGGGGGGCTATCTGTCCACCTGCTGCCCACGGGGGGCTATCTGTCCACCTGCTGCCCACGGGGGGGGCTATCTGTCCACCTGCCTCCCACGGGGGGCTATCTGTCCACCTGCCGCCCACGGCGGGGGGGCTATCTGTCCACTTGCCGCCCACGGCGGGGAGGCTATCTGTCCACCTGCCGCCCACAGAGGGGCTATCTCTCTACCTGCCTCCCACGGTGGGGGTCTATCTGTCCACCTGCCTCCCACGGGGTGGGGGGGCTATCTGTCCACCTGCCGCCCACGGGGGGCTATCTGTCCACCTGCCTCCCACGGGGTGGGGGGGCTATCTGTCCACCTGCCGCCCACGGAGGGGCTATCTGTCTACCTGCCTCCCACGGGGTGGGGGGCCTATCTGCCCATCGCCCGCCCTCTCCCTGCCTCGGATGCAGTGCACCTCAGCTCCTGTGCCTCCCAGGGTCCCCCATGTCCTCCTTACCTCCTCCTCCTCTCCAGAATCCCCACGCTGGACGCCAACATGCCACATCCGGGTGCTGGAATTCAAGTCCTGGCCCGGCTTCCAGTTCCAGCCTCCTGCTCACGCCCACCCCGGGGGTCGCGGGCGATGGCTGCGGAACTTGGGATACCGCCACCCACGCGGGAGACCCGCAGGTTGTTCCCGGCTCCTGCTGGCCCGGGCCCAGCCCACAGACCTGTCTGGGTTTCCCTCTGCCTTTCCGATACAGAATCTTATTTGTCTGCGTTCCCACGGGGCGCTGGGCAGTGCAGCCGGAAGCTGGGCGCCCCGCACCCGGCGCGAACACATCCCGCGCCCCGGGGCCCGCGAGGACCCAAGGCCTGGCCCGCAGCAAGACAGGAAACGCACTCGCAGGCCTTCCCGTCCCTTTATTTCCGTCCACTTCGACGCAATTCCGCTCCATTCCCGCCCGCACGCCAGCCCCCCGCAAGCCGCCTCTCAACGTCTCCCAGCGGGAGCCCCGAAGCCGCCCGGCGCCGCCATCCCGGGCCACGCGGCCACACACAGCCCCAGCAAGCAGGCCCGACGTCGCGGCGACCCTCCGCGGGGTTGGCGCTGGCCTGCGCCTCACAGAGAGCAAAACGCCGCGCGACGGGCGGCCGCTCATCCGGGTCTCCCGCGCGCGGGCGACAGCTCATCCGGGTCTCTCGCGCGCGCGGGCGGCCGCTCATCCGGGTCTCTCGCGCGCGGGCGGCCGCTCATCCGGGTCTATCTCGCGCGCCGCGCGGCCTTTCATCCGGGTCTCTGGCGCGCGGGCGACCGCTCATCCGGGTCTCTGGCGCGTGGGCGGCAGCGGGCGCCTGGAGGCCAGGAGGGCCGAGCTGGGAGGTGTGAGGCCGTCAGTGCGTCTCCCTCCGCCTGCGTCTGAAAGAGCAAAGGGAGACAGGGACCCCCCCTGAGACAGGGACCCCGGGCTGGGGGGCGTCCAGGCCCTCCCCCATCTTCGTGAGGGCGCAGGCCGACTTGCATGCGGTCAGCGCGCCCGCACGGCAGCCATGCAGAGAAACCACAGCGCAAGCCGCGCGTGCGGAGAGCCGGCGGGTTCCCGCACCGCCTCACTCACCCAGGGCCTCCGGTGTGCAGACGGTGACCGAGAGCCCACCGCCCCGCAGAGGAAAGCTGACCGCGCCCGGCTGGGGCCGCGCCCTGATGACCCCACCGTCCCCCTGTGGGGAGGCCACCAGCGGACGGAAGATGGCCCGTCTGGCTCTGTAACGGCCTTCCATGCCCATCAGTCTTCGAAAAGTAACAATACCAGCGCTGTGAGAGCCTGCGGGCGTGTTCCAGACCCAAGGAGACGCGCGGGGGCCTTATGGAGCAGTGAGTGCGACTCGGCCGGAGCCCGCGACGAGGAGGAGCTGCCCACCGTCTCCTGCTGATGGCTGTCGTCTGGTTACGGAACAGACCGTTCCCGACGGCTGCGGGATGAAGCGGCCGGACCCAGCCGACTGGAGCGCAGCGAGGCAGAGGCCCTGCGGCCCGGGAAGCATGAGGGCTCGGGCCCTCCGCAGACCGCGCAGCCCCGGGCAGGTCCCGCGCGCCCGCTGGCGTCTCCTGCGGCAGCGGGGGGAGCCTGGAGAAGGCGGGTTGGGGCGAGAGACGGGCCGGTTCCCGCACACCCGAGAGCCGCCGGGACGTGGGCTGTTAGGTGCCCCCTGACTCGCCGGGTTCCCCGCAGCAGGCTGCTCTATCATTCTCATGCCTCAGCTTCCTCGCATATGAAGAGGGTATCAGAACCTGTGGGGGCACAGGTGAAATGCTCGGAGCTGAGCACTCAACAGGTGCGACCCCCCCCCCCCCCCCAGGGCCACCGGAGGGTGAGAAGTGTGAGGGGCTAAGGAGTGGGCCCCCCTTCGGTGCTGACCAGGACTTACTCGGGTGCCGGTAGGCACGGTGCTTATGCCTTCTGCCTTGCGGGCAACAGCAGAGCACAGTGGCTCAGTAAGGTGGCACCCCAGACCACCTTGGGGAACAGTGTGCGGTGTGACCCTGGAGGAACTGGGGTGCGGGTGGGGCCAGGCAAATGCAGATTCCCCCGCACAAGAGCCGAGAACCACTTGGTCAGACCCCCGGCTGTGGCGCCCTGCTCCAGGCAGCACAGGCAGGTCTAACTCCCTGCTCCCGCCCCTTAAATCCCCAACCCAGTTTGCAAATGCCAGCTAATATGGAGGAAAAGAACAAATGGCACTTACGTTCATCTTTAATCTTGTCATTATGTGGATCGTTTAATTTACACAATTTAAAAATACGTAAGGTTCTAGGTGGCCAATCCCTGTGTTTCCTTGAAAACAAAATTACTCTGCAGGAACACGTCAGAGAATTCCCTGCGGGCTGACCTGCCTGTGGCCTTTCACCTCAGCCTGGAAGATGAGGATCCGACCAAGGTAGAGGTGCTAACTCTCTCCACATGCACAAAGGGCCGTCCCGAGGAGGAGAAAGCAGATTTCCTATTTTTCGGAGATCTGCAGAGCAGAACTAGGGCAAACGAAGCTGACTGGGGTTCAAGAAGACGGAACGAATAACTGAGCTGTCCAGCCGGGGCTGGGCTGCCTGGCGGGCGGGCACGGCGCAAGCGGTGCCCTGAAGGACCACGGAGATTCTTTCCAACTATTGTACCGAGCTTGGTTAAGTAGGGAAATGAGAAGAGCACCCCTCTTAATCGCAAGTGCACGGGGGAAGGTGGGTGATGGTTTTTAGCTGGCTGCCCGACACACACGGCTCTGGCACGAGGAAGGACCCGTTCCCAGCAGTGATAAGCACACGGCTGCCTGGAGCCGGCCGCTGGGACCAGCTCTCCACCTGCAGCGTCTGCAGGAGGCCAACAGAGCCCATGACATTCGGCCAAGGCTTCTTCCTCCTTGGACGCTGGTTACTCCTCCCATTCACAGATGAAGCAAAGGCTGGGACAAGTGAGGTGACTTGCTCAAGGTTATTCGGCCCTTAAGTTGGTGATCTGAGTCAAGGGCTCACACCAGCGGCCGGTGTTGTGGTGCAGCGGGTTAAGCCACCACTTGCGACACCAGCACCCCACCGTGGACTGCCCTAATCCAGCCTCCTGCTAGCACACCTGGGAAGCGAGGGAAGGTGGCCTGAGTCCTTGGGCCCCTGGCCAGCCTTGTGCGACAACTGGTTGGCATTCCGGACTCCTGGCTTCAGCCTGGCCCAGCTCCGGCTGTTGCAGCCATGGGAGTTGTTTCTTCCTCGCTGTTATTCTTTCAAATAAATGTTTAAACTACGGTGGCGGTGGAGCACTGATTCCAAAGGCATTAATCAGCACACTTAATGTCCAATGACTGAAAGTATTTGGTCTATTCCTCGAGTGTATACAGCCACGGACAGTCAGCAGGCCAGGCAGAGGGCTCGACTTTGTCCTCCGAGAATGTTTCTCTGTGGGGACGAGATGGATCTAGAAGGGCTGGTGTTGTGGCGCGGCAGGTTAAGCTGCACGTGCAATACCAGCATCCCGTATATGCACCAGGTCAGCTTCCAACTGTTCTGCTTCTGATCCAGCTTCCTGCTAATGCACCTGGCAAAGGCAGAAGATGGCCCTGCACCCAAGTGGGAGACCAGGATGGAGCTCTGGGCTCCTGGCTTCAGCCTGGCCCAGCCCTGGCCATTGTGGCCATTTGGGGAGTGAAGCAGCAAATGGAAGAAGATCTCTAACTCTGTCTTTCAAATAAGTAAATCAGTCTTAAAAATAAATAAATAAATAAAGGAATCCTGAGTGTTCACTTTGAGTGTGGTCAGCCCTACAGGTGACCCCCTCACCTTTCCCCGACACTGACCATTCGGGCACTAAGATCATTTCATTGGCATCTTAGCAGAAGTCGTCATCACTTTACTTTGATGTTTAGCTCTGGGGCGGGATGGATGAGGGGCACGCACGGCTGGTCCGGATGGGCTGGGGTAGGTGGAGGTGGTCTGCTTGAGGAGAGAGCAGCTCCCCAACCATCTGTGCCTTCCGGGCTGCTCTGCTTTCTGCCAGGGAACGGGTTGTTCAGCCGCTGCAGTGCCACCTGAAGGCAGCAGAGGGCAGCAAGCACACGCGTGTAAAGAGGCACCATGGGAGCCCGGGGAGACCAGCTACGCACAAGTCTGGCAGAGGACTACCAGCTACTTGAATTAGGAACCTTCAACACGCAGAAGCAATTATTCCCCTCTGAGAAACACAGTGATACGCTTTCTAAAAATTCCTGAAGCCGCGGCGGGCTCCTGACTAGGGCTCAAGCAGTACTAAGGGGCTTGCACTAACCAGCTTCCTGCACTGTCTTCCCTCCGGTGGTCTTGCTGTGGGTTAGGCCAGGGCCAGCCTCTGGGCACACGTAACCAGGCGAGCCTGTCACTAGGCCCGGCTGGAGGGTCTGCTGGGCTACAGATTCAGGAACCACTTGTCACGTGAATGGCCCCTGTGACCTGCTCTCCCCGCTCACACCCTGTCTAGACGCCACCGAACAATTTCATCACAGGGACCACGTGTGCTGAGTCCTAAGCACTCGGCTGCCAGCTGCCTACACTTTGTTTTGGTAATGCTTCCAGGGCGCTGCAACGCAACCAACATGCCACTCAGCTTCTCTGCGGAATCCCCAAGGCACATCGGGCCCGAGATCCGCGCCTCTGTGAACCAAAGCGCGACAATTCAACCTACGTTCCCCAGGGCCTCAGTGCAAGGTGGCCTGGAACATTCCGAGGGAGGCAGCCTCTCACGTGAAGACCCTGCACACAAACCTGTCTTCAGGCCTCAGCTCTGCTACTTGAACAGCCGAGTGACTTTCAGACACAGTTCTCTGTGTATTCCACTTCCTGATAAAATGAGGACACACCTACTTCACTTGTGGCTCTGATAATTAAATAATTCATGGGGCCAGCACTGTGGTGTAGCAGGTAAAGCCGCTGCCTGTAGTGCTGGCATCCCATTTGGGCACGGGTTCAAGTCCTAGCTGCTCCACTTCCGATCCAGCTCCCTGCTGTGGCCTGAGAAAGCAATAGGAGATGGCCCAAGTCTTCGGGCCCCTGTACCCACATGTGAGACCTGGAAGAAGCTGCGGGCTTCAGATCGACCCAGCTTCAGCCACTGCGGCCATTTGGGGAGTGAACCAGCGCATGGAAGACCTCTCTCTCTCTCTCTGCCTCTCAGTAACTCTGCCTTTCAAATAAACAAATAAATCTTTAAAAAAATAATTCCTACTAGATACCTGCCATGTGCCAGATAGTTTAGGACTCGGTGGCCTGGTGACTTACACGATGTTTGCTGTCAAGAAGCCTACGTTTCCCATGGGGCACCAGCCTGGGAAGGACAAGGTGGGCAGGTGTGCCATGCACGTGCTCTGGGGACGTCTCCACGAGGAGGCTGGTCAGGGGCCACCACGCAGGGAAGACGGCGCCAAGTCCTGTGCAGAGAGATTTCTGCCCAGGCCCTCTAAGGAAACCTGGCCAGAGGGGGAGGTGGCTGGCTGGGGATGCTGGCGAGAGGTGGAGGGGTGGGGGGAGCAGGCTCTGGGGCACCCACATGCCAGTGGGAGTGGGACAGTGTTCAGGTTCTCTGGGGCGTAACGGTCTGGGAGGCAAAGGCAAAAGGCAGGAGTGGCAGCCCTGTGCCCAGGGCCCAGCCCCAGCTCTGCGGCCGGGAGGGGCAGCGTAGGACTCCTAGGACGACCACAAGGGGTTCTCACAGAGGAAAACCGTCCCAGCGCGCCCCGACTGTTCTCCAGATGCGGAAAGTGACCGCCCACGGCTTAAAAGTTGGCTCATTTTCTTTCTGGGCTACAGAAAAGCTGTTCCCAACCACTGATTATACTCATTGTAGGACGCTCAGATAAATTTAACACTTGTATTTATTGCTTCCATTATAAAATATAAGCACATTACAAACATTTGGGAAAATATCCATTATCCTAGCACAAAATCTGCTTTAGCATTTTGGTGTATTTCTCCTCAGAGTTCAGATTAACTTGAATTTAATACTGAGCAATTCAAGCATTGTAGAAAAGACAGAAAAATCGTGGGTTCTTCCTGTCCTAATCACTTTTTTATTCTTCAAAGCATTCCTCCTGTGCAGGAGAAAACACTGGAGACGTCAGAGTTCCAAAGACTGATCCTCCAGTGTGTACAGCCTCTCAACAACAGCCACCTTTTCTACCAAAATCACATCACTTCCCTTCCACGCTTAACACCGTCATGAGGAGAAGGGAATCCGGCCTACCCCCAGGCGAGCAAATGCGGCCCAAGCCCCACCTCGGCCGGCCTCCTCGGGCGCCACAGCCCGTGCACTCTGTAATGAGACGGTGGCTGCCCACCTGCCCGACTGCACGGGAAAAACTCATCTCAGACCACCTGTACTGCGCTGCATCCGAACATCTACATGTTATGTGCAGCAAACGTCTGAACTTCGTTTTCTAACTTTCAGAGGAAAATCAAGACCAAAATTATCTTTGCATTTCTCTTACAGTCCCTTTGTGCTTCTCATCTTCAAGACCAAGCAGCCGTGAGCACTGGCACTTGAAGAGCCATTTCCTGCGCGCACACACGTTCGAGATGTGCTTTCGTGGGAGCACACATTTAGGACGGGCTTTCACAGGACAGCGGAGCGGTTTCAGCAGCCGGTCAGACCCGCGTTTATCAAACTGAAAAATATGACTTCCAGAGACTCAAAGAGCAGGAACACTTCTCGAAGCTGCCCAAGACTGTCATGGATCCATTACCCCTGCATTCATTACACAGTCCCCAAAGACAGTCAAATCAGTTTCTGATATAACCACGAGATAAAAGCCCACACTGCGGAAGTTTTCTCATGAGCAAGCCCGAGGGAAGTATGCTGCCAGAGTTGCATTTCAAGTTTGCAAGCACTAGAATGGAAACAGCAAGCCCAAAACCTTCTGCAGGGAATTAAGAAATCTAAGAAATATTCTCGGAACCAGAGGCATTTTTATCAGTTGTCAGTTGCTAGATTTTGAAACGGGAAGAACTGAATTTGATTTTATTTAGTGCAGGTTGACGCGAATGATCACTTACTAAACAGTTATGTGCAAAACACCATACTCAGTGCTCTGTACGATTTAAGGTTGGGGGGCGGGCGCCGTGGCACAGGTCAATCCTCCACCTGCGGTGCTGGCATCCCATATGGGTGCAAGGTTCTAGTCCAGGTTGCTCCTCTTCCAGTCCAGCTCTCTGCTGTGGCTCGGGAGGGCAGTGGAGGATGGCCCAAGTGCTTGGGCCCCTGCACCCACATGGGAGACCGGAAAGAAGCTCCTGGCTCCTGGCTTCAGATCAGTGAGGCTCCAGCCGTTGCAGCCACCTGGGGAGTGAACCAATGGACGGAAGACCTTTCTCTCTGTCTGTCCCTCTCACTGTCTGTAACTCTACCTCTCAAATAAATAAAATCTTAAAAAAAAAAAAAAAGATTTAAGGTTGGACAAATGAGAGAGTAGTCATCGCTGACCGGTTCATGGACGCAAGTCATTTCTGTGACATGCTAATTTTTGAGGTTAAAATTCAGACAGGAAGCTAGAATGAGAATTTAGGACTGAAATAATGAACATGCATAAGATGACTCCATGACGGACTGGCGCTGTGGTGTAGCAGGTAAACCTGCCACCTACAGAGCCAGCATCCTATATGGTCGCCGGTTCAAGTCCCGGCTGCTCCATTTCCAATCCAGCTCTTTGCTGTGGCCCGGGAGGGCAGTGGAGGATGGCCCAAGTCTTTGGGCCCCTGCACCCGCATGGGAGACCCAGAAGAAGCTCCTGGCTCCCAACTGGCATGGCTCCGACTGTTGCAGCCATCTGGGGAGTGAACCAGCAGATGGAAGACCTTTCTCTCTGACCCCCTGCCTCTGCAACTCTGCCTTTCAAATAAATAAATAAATCTTTAAAAAAAAAAAAAAAAAGACTCCATGAAAACCACTGAGCTCTCCAGAGGCTGGTCCAGACCCGGGGACTGTGAGCTTGGGGGAGCTGGGGGTCAGTCAACACAATCATGGCACGAAAAGGAGCTACGAGCAAGGTCACAGACGTGAAAGTGACCTGGGGACTGCTCAGCGCAGTGCTTGGCACACACAGGTGACTGCGAGTGCCCACGGGCAGGGCCAGTGCTGCAAAGCAGCTCTGGGAGGCAACCCGCTGCGGGCGGAGAGCCGGTGTGCTGCACAGCGACTTCAGGCAGGGGCTCAGGATGAACAGATGCGCGCAACCTGAGGAGTCCAGATGTGCCCTTACACTGCCCCAGGACCTGAGCGACTGCCAGAGCTGCAGCCTGCGCCACACCTCACTGCCCTCCCTCACCGTGGAGACAGGAGCGGGGTCGGCTTGTGGGACCAAACGTGAAACACACACACATCGGTGTTTGAGCCGTGAAACGGCCACCTGATCGTGACCAGGATGAGGCAGCGGATGCCAAGACCCCCAATTAGCAGCTCAGGAGAGGTCAGGGGGCGAGTGTGTTCCTTAAGGTGCTGGGACCGGCTGCTTTCCTCTTCCACCATGGGTGGCATATGGGTCCTCTGGGGAGAGCTTGTCCGGAGTACCTACAAACACAGCTTGACGCTGGACCGAGAACACATGTAAAAAACAGACAACCCAGAGACCGTAAAACACCCAGCAAATCCTAAGTGTTGCAACCAGCGCACAGGTATGAATGCACCTTATGTGAAAGTGCTCCCTGTCACAGGATCCCTGTACCTTATTCCAACCAAGCTGGAGACAGCAAAAGACCAAGTGAGAGGAGTGGGCGCTCGGGGCTCCTTGAGGCTGTCAGAGCAGCGTGTGGCTGGGGGAGCCGCTAAGGCGCAGTGAGACTGTGTGAGAACCCAGAGCAGATGCCCGGCAGACGCACCCTGCACTGCTCTTGCGGGAAACACTTCTCCCGCTCCTTCTTGAACACCCTTGAACTCCAGCACTCATTCTGACAAGGGAGAGTGAGATGGGCAATCAGACCAGTGTGGTTTCTGAAAAAGCTACTCAAAAGGAAGACTGATTTTTGGGGGAGGCAGGGGGTGTTTCTATCTGATGCTGAAATTCTGGCATGGATTTAAAAGTGTTCTGAACTGGGACCAGCACTGTGGCACAGCAGACAAAGCCACCAACTGTGATGCCTGCATCCCATATGGGCGCCGGTTAGAGTCCCGGCTGCTCCACCTCTGATCCTGCTCCCTGCTAATGCACCTGGGAAAGCAGCAGGAGATGGCCCGAGTGCTTGAGCCCCTGCACCCATGTGGGAGACCTGGATGAAGCTCCTGGCTTCCACCTGGCCCAGCGCTGGCCATTGCAGCCATCTGGGGAGTGAACCGAACCAGCAAATGGAAGATCTCCCTCTCTTCTCTTTCCTTGCTCTTTAACAACTTGCAAAATAAATACATCTTTAAAAAAAAAGTGTTTCAAACACCTAGATCTTCACTAAAAAATATGCAGCCTCTTCAACTGTCTGAATAAGAACTGGACATGCAAGTTCTACCAGCTTTATTACAAAAACCCTTCATGTCAGCCTTAATACCCTGGTTCACTGTTAAATCCACAGTGCTAGCCATATCACAGGTCTTCAGCTAAAGCAGAACACTTCTTAGCTGGTTTATTTAGTAGCAATCCAGTCCAGGGACAACCCTGCATCCTCCTCTCATATACTCCTGGGGAGATTACTACACCACGGCACTTTGTAACCCCAATAAGAGTGACCGCTTACCGAGTGCAGGCAACTTCAAAGTTGTACACGGGCGAACTCCTAACAACCCTAGGAAGCAGGCGCAAAAACCTGAAGCACAATGAAACTGTACTTCAAAGAGTTCATGGCAAATGGAATTAAAAGATTATTTTGGCGTAAAAAAAACTGTGAAGCCCATGAAGTTTTTCATTATTTTCCATGTACTTTTTAGAAGAGCCTGCATGGATTTCAAATTCTGCACTAAAATAAGCTTATCTTCTAATTCCATTTTCCAAGAACATTTTAAAGTACACTTATATAACTTGCCTCCAAAAAAGAGAGGAACTTGAACCCATGCAGTCCAACATGAGTTGTTTTTTCCCACTAAGTAAACAACTAGTTTAAAGGAAAGCCCATTTAATATCACATTAAGGGGCCGGTGCAGTTGGGTAGCAGGTAAAGCCGCCGCCTGCAGTGCTGGCATCCCATATGGGTGTCAGTTCGGTTCCCAGCTGTTTCACTTGCGATCCAGCTCTCTGCTATGGCCTGGGAAAGTGGTAGAAGATGGCCCAAGTCCTTGTGGGAGACCCCGAAGAAGCTCCTGGCTTCTGGCTTCGAATCGGCGCAGCTCTGGCCGTTGCAGCCAATTGGGGAGTGAACTAGCAGATGGAAGACCTCTCTTTCTCTCTGCCTTTCCTCCTCTCTCTGTGTAACTGTGACTTTCAAGTAAAATAAATCAATCTTTTAAAAAAAAATCACATTAAGAGTCTGTGGGTGGCAGATTCAGACAAGTTAGGAATGACACTTCAAGTACCTCCTACCTTACTGGAAAGCCTGAGAGGGAAGGGCAGCCCTGGATCAGCGGCCGGGGCAGATGGTCAAGATCCAGGGGTCTCCTAATTCCCAGGCTAGCACAGCGCTCCCACCCTACCTTCGTTCAGTGTCACAGAACTACCAATGATACCGAGTTATCACCAGGGATATTTATGAACCACCCTAAGCACACAGCAAGGGCAAATGAAAACTGGACCACAATTTCTTGTTCTTTCTTTAAACACTTAGTAAGAGATTCCCACATGGTACCTGTGAACCAGAGCTGGGAATTAAAACAAGATACTGAGTTCACAGTCTAGCATAGGTAGACAGACTGTGCCTACAGTAAGGGACAGCAGAGGGAAAGAGACACACAGTCAGCGTGTGCCTCCCATGTATACTGGACTGTGCCAATGAGAGAAACTCGTAATTCCACATACAGATGGCCAGACACAGCCTCGCCCTCTTCAGCTCACTCTTGGACTTCCTGGCTTGAAAACCCAACAGCTGATACTCCTCCCTCATTTCTAACATGCAGTGGACCACTCAAAACCCTTTAAAGCTTGTAAATGCCATCAACCTACTAAGACTATCTTACAGAAATGTCTTCTCCGTGCTTATGGGGGAAGGCATTTAAAGAAGTGTGTCATTAACAGAGATTAAATAACTGAATTACATAACAAAAACAGAATGTCAAACTCCAAATAGCTATTCACACCACAAATATAAAAAACAAATCCATTTATAATAGCTCAAGACTCTCTGTGGCTTTGCAGGGCTCTAAAGTTGAGTGCCATGCACACCCCACTGGACAGGCCAGCATACAGGGTACATTTGGTTCTGAGAGTACTGCATTTTGACTGCTGGAAGTCTCAAAAAATTAAGTATCTGTGAGCTGTTCAACTGTTTCTCCATCTTCAATGTGGTATAGGGAGAGGACATGTGAGCTTCAGGGTAAGACAGCTCTGCACCCATATGCAACAGGCCACCCTTTGCAAACCACTTTCACTCCAGGGCTCGTTGCATCCATCTACAAAATGAGAACAGTATCCCCTTCCTTCAGTGGGCTGTGAGGTTTCTGAGTTCATAAATGGAAAAGCACACGGCACGCAAGTGATGCTTAATAATCGAGTTCCTTTCCTGCTTCCTTAGGGCAGCAGCTAAGTGGTGTCCAAGCTGAAGCACCGTATCCCTAAATAATTCCAAAAGCTCAAAGGAAAACGCCACAACTTCAGAGGATGTAACTGCCAGGTTTTCACATAAATGAAAAAGGACAATCACACAAATGCTCACTAGTCAAGTTTGAAACTGATGCCTGCAAGTGGGTTTCACAGCGCTGTCCTGCTGGCACAGACAACCCTGACGATGAAACCCAACATCCCACTTACACTGACCTCGAAGCAGCGGTTCAAAGAAAGTGGGATTTTATTTAAGAAAACTGTAGCAAATTTCTTATTTTAGTCCTACGGCTATAAATGACACCACCTGAAAACTGCGAAGCACCTCAAGTCTATCTGGAAATGTTTTTAAATTTAGTAGGCTAAAAATTAATTTTGGAATGAAAATAAGAAGTGAAAACAAGGGTATAACCTATCAAATTTTGCCGAGAGATGACACGAAACAATTCTTTCATTATTCGAAGGAACCAGGTGACTTCCTTCACACCAAGGGTATGGAAATCACAAGCCGCAACAGGTGGCTCTTGTTCCTGGGCTTTACTTTATCCACACAAGTTTCAATGTCACTGTGTCACCATTCTCTCCTCCCCAGTAGAACCAAATGACAGTCCAGGCCATGTGCTACAATAAGGCTTCAAGGCAGTAGCTTTCAAATGATTTTTAATGTCCCAACTTGCCTTTTCCTTCCATCAGACACATTTCCGGAAGCTACTTCAACGTCATTTTTTCCTTCTGATTTCCACTTCACTCCTTCCCTTAAGGCCTCCACCTGAACCCCCATTTCCCTCCCTTGTCAGACCGGCTTTAGAGGACGGGACGAGCCCTGAAATCCACTCTCTACTTAAGACCCTGAGAATGATGGAGCTGCACAAGCAACGGAGATGACGCTTTATGAACACATTATTCTCACATGTCTGGCCAACAGGTTTAATATACAAGATCCTTAAAGTTCATTTTACAGATTCTGAAACCAAGTTGTTCAAAATGTGAATTCTGAAACCATGGTTGGTGTAGCAAATGAATATCAAAACAAAGAAAAACTTCATCCAAATATTTACATTTGTAAAAGATATTTTTAAAAATAGGCTACTTATTAAGTGTGCTTGAACAAACCATGTGTGGAATTCAATTCCATTCATTATGGAGTTAGTTTCTGTTAAATACTTACTGATGCTATGGTAAAGCCCTGGCATCTGAGGATTTAAGAGTTGTCAACTGTTCCCAATCTATACTAAAAAGTTAAACATGACAAATAATAAAGGCTACCGTTCTGAGGTACGAGTTTGAGCCCCAGAGGTGGAAGGGCTGTCTGCGAAGCAGGTGACGCAGGCGTGGGAAGGGCCAGCGTGGGCTTTCCACTGTCTACATAAGGCCAGCTATCGACAGACTCTCCGAGGCCACACTTGTAGTTACACCTTACTGCATTTCCTGCTAGTTCTGCAAACTATTATGTTCACAAAAATGTCTGGAATATACTTGAAATGGCTCCTATGTTACATTAAAAAAACCAAAACCCACGCAGTTATCTAGAACTCACAGAGTTTTTTCAAAATAAACTACTACACATACAGCCCAATTAAAAATCAAATATTTTATATTATACAGGAATAAAGTGTATAGTCCAGCAATGCCAATATAGGTAACACAACATCTTAGCCCCTACTTGCAAAGCGATGAACGATTCTACAATAATTTATATTGTCACTGACTTTGGCTCAGATGCTTCAATACTTAAACAGCTCGGGAAGATTTTTCTGTGGTTTCTTTTTGTTGGTTGTCATTTCTTTTTGTGTGGACATAGGTGTGAAGAGGAATAGGCCAGACGATGAGAATGAAGAGAGGTCAAAAATTTAAAAGCCACTAAAATTTCATTTACCACTTCCTTATAAAATATATCTGGAAGGACATGGCTTAAAATGTGTCCATACAATTTACTTTACCCTTAATCCAGTCTGACAATAACACCAAACTTAACTTACTACCTAGAGCAACTGTGACTCTAAGAGGAGTTCAGAAAGCCCATCTGGTTCTCATGTTTTTAAGTGCTTAAAAGTTTTAGAATTTTTCAGGTTAACTAAAAAAACAGTCACGTCAACAACCAAACCCTCCAAAAGATTCAATAAAAACAAATGGATAACTGTTTTAAGAACATCCAACTCAGACTGGCTTTTTTTTTTTTTTTTTTTTTTACAGAAGGGAAATAGTTGGAAATAACTGGATCTTCAGCGGAGTCTGTAAACCAGGCACCTCTTCTTAAGAAAAGATGCTTCTATTAAGGACAGAAAAAAGCATATCTGTTTTTTTTTTTTTTTTTTTTTTTTTTTAAGCCAAGTAGGTCTGTAATCATTCCAGAGCTATCCTTGGGTCAGAAATGAACGATGGACAACACAAACTCAGTTTGCCCAGATTAAGTTTTCTCTTTGTTAAAAAAGGGGGTTTTATATATATATCAAAGTTGGCAGGCAACATTCAAAGCAAATTAATATCTGAATGAGTGTTTCACACAATTCTGTTGCTAGAGAGATCCCAAAATTCCTTGAACCCTTTTGGGAAGTTTTCTGAAGGTGCGCATTATCGCAAACAGCAGCAAAATGCCAAAACAATTCTATTGCTAAAAAGCAGCTTCCTGCTGTGCCTTTAGAACACCAGTTGTAACACAGCAACAAGAGCAAAATGATCATTTGTGCCATCAACCTTGACTGCAGCTATTCAAAGGAAAAACACAGTATTTTCTTTAAAACAGCTCAAGGCAGGACATCTACAACATATTGGGCAAATCATTCACTTAGGTTTGGAGGGAAAGAAAATCAGACAATGTTCATAAGGAAGTGACCACAGCATCATAGTTGGTATTCTAAAGGCATGTTTCAGGTAGCTCAACAATGATTCTGGTAAGACCAACAGCTCACATACATACACACGCACACACAGATTTTAATGGTTTAAAAAAACCCAAATTTGTTACTTTAGAAAAATGAACGCAGTGCATTTTCAGCAATATCATTGCCACAGATCTGCTCGCTCAGTCCACACATAAGTAGGAGGTGCCTTCTATGGTGATATGGCTTCTCTGCACTAATTCCCATAAGGCCGAAAAACATTAGGGCAGGTAAGCACAGACTCAACTGCTGCACAAGGGAACATTTACTCATCAGATCCCACCGATCTCTTCTGCGCCCTCTTCCTGGGCAGCCGTCTCGGAGAAGCTTTATCTGGAAGAAGAGAGAAGTTTAAGCTGGCCTGTCCACTGTAGATAGGCTGCGTTTAACGAGCTGGGTTCACAGGAGTTATCTACCACGTTTTCCTTCAGCTTCACTGCTGTACAACACACACACACATGCAAGAACAGCGTCTCACAGCAAACGCCTTCAGCTTCTAGCTACAGGCTTATTAAAAAAAAAAAAAAACTTGAAAATAAACCTTCATAGGCAACTTCAATTAAAATGCAGCACTTCTGGATTTAGGATAAGAAAAGATGTAATCTCGGTTACTGTGCTGTTGACATGCAAAATCTTGAACTCCACATAAGACATGTTTTGACATGCATACGTAGACATTTTCAGAAATGGCTGGTATTTGCAACTCAAAAGTGAGTAATTTTTAAATACAAAGTAGTTAAAGATTTACTATTTATATTTACTATTATAAATGCAGTCATGCAGTTCGCATAACTGGACAGTTTGATAAATCTACCTGGAAGAAGCAGCTGATAAAGGAAATTAGTGATTCAATGTTAAACCATCCCATGCACATAAGCATTGTCTTTTTACTTCTTTCCTATTCTCTCAGTTAGATTCTATTCAACAGAAAATAAATGTCATGAACTTCTATCTGTAAGTTCTTTCAAAAGTGAAAGGCTGAAACTACCATCTTCTGATGATCATTGTCTTTTTCATATTTTCCAGAGACACTTGACATACTAGTAACTTCACTGTGGAATAATTTATATAAAACAATTTTCCAGTTTGAAAAAAAAAAAAAGCAAAGATCTGGACAAAGAGTCTCACCAAGGTATGGATTTATTTTTAAGTATTTCATGAAATGGGAAAAATCTGCCTCAACGGTCTTTTTGCCCTCAAAATTATTAGGTCACCCGATATATTTTAAAAAGCTAGAGAAAATGCTTTATGTGATTATTTAATCAAAGTTCTGCTTATGAGAAAGCTGCTTAAGAGTGAAGGACTGAAACACTGACAGTGCTTACAGACCCCAGGAAAATGCCCTCAGTTCTTTACTACGTAAGCTAGCAAAGGCTGAGCTTTGGGGACTCTTCAGTTTGCCAAAATGGAGTTTTGCACAGATGCAGTTTTCTGATGAAGAAAGCCTGCAAGGTTTATGGGATATTTAAAAAGGCTGGACTTATTCAGTAATCAATTATTTCTAAATAATTTTTTAAAATAAGCAAAATGCTGAATATAATCTTTGAAGATTCAAAAAGCACTGCAGAATCTAACAGCCACCTACCTGCATGAGCAATGACTAGTAATCTGCAGATGGGAAGTGGTGACACTTCCTCCACTCCCAGTAATTTCAACCACACACAGCAGCATTTTAATTAGGGAACATACGATTTTTCATGGGGCCCAGCGACACTTCCAACGCTGGTTTCAACATGTGAATTAAACTCCATCAGTAAGGGGGCCAGTCTGATTATCTATACAGTGAGTCTAAAAACCCTGACCAGGAGTAGGCACTGTGATACAGGTTAAGTCATGGCTCGGGATACGCTTATCCCACAGCGGAGTGCAAAATAATCCAAGCTTTTAATCCAGCTTCCTGTTAATGCACCTAGAGGTGGAGAGGAGGGCTGTGACTGATGGCATGTGCTTGGGCCTGGGCCACCCAAATGAGAAACCTCCATGGAGGTCCAGGCTGTTGGCTTGGCCTAGCCCAGGCTTGGCTGTTGTGAGCATTTGGGGATGCTCTCTTTCTCTTTCAAATAGGTAACAGTAAGTAAACATAAAAAAAAAAAAAAAAGAGTTGGGGCTGGTGCTGTGGCATAGCAGGTAAAGCTGCCACCTGCAGTGCCAACAACCCCACATGGGCACTGGTTCGAGTTCCTGCTGCTCCACTTCCTATCCAGCTCTCTGCTATGGCCTGTGAAAGCAGCAGAAGACAGCCCAGGTCCTTGGGCCCCTGAACCCAAGTGTGAGACCCAGAAGAAGCTCCTGGCTTCAGACAGGCGCAGCTCCAGCTGTTGCAGCCATCTGGGGATTGAACCAGCAGATGGAAGATCGATTGATCTCTCTCTGCCTCTGCCTCTCAAATAAATAAATCTTAAAAACAAACAAACAAAAAAACCCTCACCATCTGTCAGCTGTTTAGCACGTCAAAGTGAAGCAGTAGATAAATGAGAAATACAGTAAGATAGTATTTTGTAGTCATTTAGCTTTTGCAAAAATGGCTCTAACCACCTTAGAAGTTCACATTTTATCTCAACAAAGAACAATTTACTCTTGTGTATTGTTTTTCAAAGAAACGATCTCCCACAGATCTCTCTTCTCAAACAAAACTAGCACAATTTTTCAAAACTCCAAATTATTTAAGGTAAAATTATTTTAGCTTTCAAGAGGGGAGCTTAAACTACATGAATAAAATATAATTTGCATAGGAAAAAAACATCATTCTTCAATGATGTTGAAATAAAAAAAGGGGAGACATGAAAATATCTGCATTAGCTATTCAAAAAAATTTTGGAAAAATCTAATTACAGTAAAATTTTGATTTTAATTTCTTTAATTTTAGAAAAAGGCAAAATGTTGGGGCTGGTGTTTTAGTGCAGCAGGTTAAGCCACCATTTGGGGTGCCAGCATCCTATTATTGGGAGTGCCAGTTCCAGTCCTGGCTGCTCCACTCTGATCCAGCTTCCCGCTAATGCACCTGGATGGCCAGTTTGGACCTCTGCTGCCCTTATGGGAGACTATCCAGGATAGAGTTCCAAGGTTCAGCTCAGACCTGGCTGTTGTGGCCATTTAGGGAGTGAACCAACAAACAGGAAATTTCTCTTTTACATGAGATTTCTCTTTTTTCTGTCTTTAAAAAAAGTTCATGAAAAACATGCATTATTATTCCATTTCTAATATACTTTTTAAGAAAGAATTATTTAAAGCGTTATAGAGAAGAGGCCAGTGCTGTGGCACAATAGGTTAATCCTCCTCCTGCAGCGGCGGCATACCATGTGGGCACTGGTTCTAGTCCCAGCTGCTCCTCTTCCTATACAGCTCTCTGCTACAGCCTAGGAAAGCAGAAGATGGTCCAAGTCCCTGGGCCCTTGCACCTACATGGGAGACCCAGAAGAAGCTCCTGGCTTCAGCTCAGGCCGTTGCGGCCATTTGGGGAATGAACCAGTGAAAGGAATATCTTTCTCTTTGTCTCTCCTTCTCACTGTAACTCTACCTCTCAAATAAATAAATAAGATCTTAAAAAAAAAAATTCAGGACTTTTTGGTTTTTTTAAATGTATTTGTTGGGGCCAGTGCTGTGGAGTAGCGGGTAAAACCACTACCTGCAGCGCTGGCATCCCACATGGGTGCCGGTTCAAGTCCCGGATGCTCCACTTCCAATCTAGCTCTCTGCTAAGGCCTGGGAAAGCAGCAGAAAATGGCTCAAGTTCGTGGGCCCCTGAACCCGCGTGGGAGGCCTGGAAGAAACTCCTGGCTTCGGATAGGCACAGCTCCAGCCGTTGCAGCCAATTGGGGAGTAAACCAGAGATGGAAGACCACTCTCTCTCTCTGCCTCTCCTCTCTCTGTCAAACTCTGACTTTCAAATAAATAAATAAATCTTTTTAAAAAATTTATTCATTTACATTTGAAAGGCAGAGTTAGAGAAGGAAAGACAGATTCTTCCATCCGCTGGTTCACTCCCTAAATGGCTGCTACGACCAGGGCTGGGCCAGGCCAAAGCCAGGAGTCAAGAACTTCTTCCTGGTCTCCTACATGGATACAAGGGCGCAAGCACTTGGGCCATCTCCTGCTTTTCTAGGTGCATTAGCAGGGAGCTGGCTCAGAAGTGGTGCAGCCAGGATTCGAACTAGTGCCCATATGGGATGTTTTGCAGGCTACAGCTTAACCCACTGTGCCACAGCAACAGCCCCCTTATCAAACTCTTTTAAGATTTGAGTCAAAGGTAAACACTCTCTGTGCATGATTTCTGACTCTCATGAAGGGGAAGGGACACTCTTACGCTCTCATTCCTTTATATACCCATATTTATTTATTTTTAAAAAGATTTATTTGAAAGGCAGACATATAGAGACAGAAGGAGAGAGAGAAGTATCTTGCACATCCCGTGGTTCACTCTCCAAATGGCCGCAATGGCCAGACCAAAGCCAGGAGCCTGAACTTCTTCCTGGTCTCCCCCATGGGTGCAGGGGCCCAAGCACCTGTGCCTCCATCCTCTGCTGCTTTCCTAGGCCATCAGCAGGGAGCTGGATCAGAAGTAGAGCAGCCGGGACTTGAACTGGCACCCGATGCCAGCACTGTAGACAGCGGTTTAACTTGCTGTGCCACAGTGTCACCCTATTTATTTTATTTGAAAGGCAGAGTGACAGAGAGGGAGGGAGAGACAGAGATATCTTCCATCCACCAGTTTACTCCCCAAATGGCTGCAATGGCCAGGCTGGGACAGGCCTAAGCAAGGAGCCTGGAACTCTATCTGGGTCTCCCACCTGGGCCATCTTCCACTGCTTTCTCAGGAACATTAGCAGGGAACTGTATCGTAAGTGGAGCAGCTGGAACTAGAACTGCACTCATACGGGAGGCTGGCAGCATTGTGCAAAGCGGCTGAAACTGCTGTATCACAATGCCTGCCCTACTTCATACCCATTTTTAATAAAGCAACTGCAATACTGTAATTATGACTCAAACAGAGAGAGCTGGCTCACAGTTTTTAAAACAGGAAAGGACTTGAAGAGCCAATTCATAGGAAAAAGAAAGAGTAAACAGCCAATAAATCTATGTGCAAAGAAACAGAACCTCATTCTTAAAGAAATTTAAATGAAAAATATATTATTTTGTATTACAGTGATAAATTAAAACATTTAAGGGGCCGGCACTGTGGTGTAGTGGGTAAAGCTGCCGCCTGCTATGCCGGCGTCCCATATGGGCGCTGGGTCAATTCCCAACTGCTCCACTTTCAATCCAGCTCTCTGCTATGGCCTCAGAAAGCAGTAGAAGATGGCCCAAGTCCTTGGGCCCCTGCACCCACGTGGGAGACCTGGAAGAAGCTCCTGGCTTCGGATTGGCACAGCTCAGGCCATTGTGGCCAATTGGGGAGTGAACCAGTGGATGGACAACCTTTCTCTCTCTCTCTCTGCCTCTCCCCCTCTCTCTGTGTAACTCTGACTTTCAAATAAATAAGTAAATCTTTAAAAAAAAAAATGAAAACATTTAATACTTGAGAATGCTTAGTTAGAGGGAAGGAGAACACAATGTTGAACTCATAAACTGGCACTATCTTTTGGGAGGAAATGGGGCCCATTCCATAAAAATTACAAAGCACATAATTTTAAACCTAGGGATTCTACTTTTAAGAAATCATCCTATAAACGTTTGTGTGTGTAAACAAATATTCAATGCATTAATTCTAAGAGTGAAAAACTTGAAATAAAATCCTTCAATATAGAACAGGTTTAATCTATCACAGCATATTTACCTAGAATACTATCTACTTACATAAAAGGTAAACGCATATGTAACTAGCATAGAGATATCCAAGGCACAAAACTAAAGCTGTGGAAGTGTGGACAGCAGATGGCATCCACACTCATCACTCACGCAACGACAGATATGCATGCTTACACACGCACAGAAAACACCTGCACTACCGAAACTTAACATCAATTACTCACAGAAAACTATTAGCAAAGCCAGCAACTGACCTCAGTGTTTCTTCTCTGCATTATTTAATTTTTTACAATCAGGCTATATTCCTTTTATAATAACTGTCTCTTAAAGCACTTCAGCAATTGGAAAAAGATGAATATTTCAACAAATTGCCTACGTAATAAAACTGAAATGTATCTGCCAGATAACCTATCAGGTAGTACTTCAGGCTTATTCTTCAAATTGAAGTGAGCAGTAAAACAGTGGTAGAAACCAGTTCCAGCACTTATTAAATCTGCTGTAAAGTATTCACAGGCTCTGCAAACACTCCCAAAACTCTTGCAAACACCATTAAAAAGTTAAATGCCTCACCTCTTCTACTCTGCACTGAAGCACCAGGAAAGAAGAGAGACAGGAAACAGGTTAGGAATATGGAGAAGTCACATATCTGTAAATAAACTACAGATGTGGAAGCATTTCTTATAAACACTACACTCATAAGAAATCTGCGGTCATTACGAATCATTATACCAGATCCTATACAAATAGAAAGGTGACTATTAAAAAGTACTGACAAAGCATTTTCTGCTGCATCTAGAATATTTCATTTCCATTTCAGAAAAGGACTTCCGGCCGAGTTTGTTAAGGAGTACTTACTGATCTGATTCAAAGTTTCCTGAGGAATCCAACTCATGTCAACATCATTCTGACTTGACGTACCCATTTCTACTTTCTGTATAGGTCTCTTACGCTAAGAGAACACAAAAACATATGTTAAAAAGTTCCATTATTTCGTTTCCTCTGACTTACCAGAGCTATCAAGCTAAGTAATTTAAACATCTTTTCCTTTTCCTTTCTGGAGTAATTTAAATGAAACTACTAGAAAGTAAAAGTGATTCAATTTCATTATTTAGTCTTCCTCTAAAATTTTACAAACATCTAATTATCCATTTAAGAAACAGTGTTATGTATGTAGTCCACATATTAGATTCCGAACTCACAGTAACTAAGATAAGCTTCATGAAAATAAAAAGAAAGTATAGCTATACCTAATATACAAATGGATAAAAACTGTTAAGAAAGTGAAATAAAAATTTCAACTATTAATGAAAATGAAATAAATAAAATTTTAAAACTAAGCATTTACCAAAATAGCTGGCAGCTATTAGAACCTAACAGGTTATATTAATGTATTTCACACAAATTGTGTTATTCAGTCCCACAGACAGGAATCGTGGGGTTTTGTTTTGGTGGGTGGGGTGAGAGGGAAGAAAGGTGAGTGAGGGAAAGGGCCTGAAGAGGAGGAAAGAAACAGGACTGCGGGAGGAGTGTAGCTGGTGCCAGAGTGAGAACCACCGTACAGCTAAGGTTAACACTTCTCTACCTTAGCCACAAAAATTTAAGTTTGACAAAACATATATGGCCAAATTCTTTTTCCAAATGAAAAAGCCAACTTGTTAAATAAGAATTATCTCTGTAAGTTGAGTATCAGTACAAATACAAAGGCTGAGTTGTTGACGGATAAAATAATATACATGAAAAAGTGAAGGAAACTTTTTCAAATCAAATATCAAAATGTGAGTATGAGAAGAAAAAATTCTAGCATAATTTAGAGTTACAATAACTTCACTCAGGAGGATGCAGACCAGGGGTGGGGAATCTGTTTCCTGTCAAGGGCCTTTTGGGTATTTATAACATCATTCACAGGCCATACAAAATCATCAACTTAAAAATTAATAGGGCTGGCACTGTGGTGCAGTAGGTTAATCTTCCACCTATGGCGCCGGCATCCCATACGGGCACTGGTTGGAGTCCTGGCTATTCCTCTTCCAATCTAGCTCTCCGCTATGGCCTGGGAAAGCAGTGGAAGATGGCCCAAGCGCTTGGGCCCCTGCACCTGTGTAGGAGACCTGGAGGAAGTTTCTGGCTCCTGGCTTCCGATCAGCTCAGCTCTGGCCATTGCAGCCTTTTGGGGGAGTGAACCAGTGGATGGAAGACCTGTTTGTCTCTCCTCACTGTCTGTAACTCTGCCTCTCAAATAAATAAATAAAATCTCTCAAAAAAAATTAGCTTGCTATTGATTTACTGAATTTCAAGTTCTGTCTGTGGTTGCCTTGGAAGAGCCAGACCAAATGATTGTGCCAGGCAGCTGGATGTAGACCAAGGACGCTACCTGCATATGTGTATGGAACTCTAAATGAACTCAAGTCACATGAAAGGTCTCATCCTGAGATTTTATTTTAAAAATATTTTTAAAACAAAGCTCTAAGTATGCAAACCTACAGTGAAAGAAAAGAAGCTATGAAGAACGAGACTGCGCTTATCTTAGTACTGTAAAAACTTCTGAAGTATGGCTAGAAAATGTGTTTATCTACAATTACCTTTCTAGATTCTAGGAGCTGATGAAGCCCAACAACAACCAGAAGTCCAAGACCAGCAAGGAACATATACATGAAGATTCTGGCATGAAAGGGAAAAACACAAACTGGCTTTAATTCATAAGAAACACCATGGCTAATCACCATCATAGTTCTAATACAAGATACTTAAATAAACTTTCCAAGTAACTGTGGGAAAGACCTAAGCTGTAAATTTTACAAAGTTCCTTTAATTTATATTAAAGAACACTCAGAAAATTAAACAAGCAATTATGTGATCTAAAATTAATCAAGTTACAATTTATGCTGTATATTCAAAGTTCACAATTTAAAAAAACTGTACGGGTTCTTGTCTTTCTTTAAAGATATATGTCTTCATTTGAAAGGCAGAGAGAAGCAGATCTTCCATCCACTAGTTCACTCCCCAAATGGTTGCAACGACCAAGGCTGGACCAGGTTGTAGACGCAGGGATCCAAAACCTTGGGTGAATCCTCCACTGCTTTCCCAAGCGCATTAGCAGGGAGCTGGATTGGAAGTGGAGCAGCCAGGACTCAAACTGGCACCCATAGGGGATGCTGGCGCTGCAGGCCGCAGCTTAATCCACTGTGCCACAACACTGGCCTCGTCTTAATTTTCTAAAAAATATTTTTAAAAATTCACTAGAGAGAGAGTTGCTTCACTCCCCACGTGCCCACAACAGCTGGGACTAGAGCCCGGCACTCCATCTGGATTTCCTACACAGGGGTCAGGGGCCCAACTACTGGCGCCACCATCACCTGCTGCCCCAGGATCTGCACTGGCAGGAAGCTGACATCAGGAGCCACCAGGCTCCCCAGTATGCCACACAGGCATCTTACCTGCGAGGCTGAATGCCTGCTGTGCCACCAAGTGTAGACCCAGCACAGCAGGATTTAAAAATTACTTCAGGGTCATGTACTTGGCGCAGTGGTTAAGACTTCACATGGGGCCGGCGCCGCGGCTCACTAGGCTAATCCTCCACCTGCGGCACCGGCACACCGGGTTCTAGTCCCGGTCGCGGCACCGGATTCTGTCCCGGTTGCCCCTCTTCCAGGCCAGCTCTCTGCTGTGGCCCGGGAGTGCAGTGGAGGATGGCCCAAGTACTTGGGCGGGCCCTGCACCCCATGGGAGACCAGGAGAAGCACCTGGCTTCTGCCATCGGATCAGCGCGGTGCGCCGGCCGCAGCGCGCTGGCCGCGGCAGCCATTGGAGGGTGAACAAATGGCAAAAGGAAGACATTTCTCTCTGTCTCTCTCTCTCACTGTTCACTCTGCCTGTCCAAAAAAAAAAAAAAAAAAAAAAAAAAAAAGATTTCACATGGGACAATTCCATCCCCCACTGGAGTGTCTGCACTTGATTCTCACTTCTGCTTCCTATTCCAGCTAATGTGCACCCTGAAAGGCAGCAGGAAATGGCTCAAGTAGCTGGGTCCTTGCCATCCATATGGGAGGCCTGCACTGAGCTGTTGGCTTCTGGCTTCAACCTGGCCCAGCCAGGATGTGAATATCTGTGAGGTTAACTAATGGATGGACAAGCTGTCTAAATAAAAATAAATAAAAATTTGTTTTAAAAAATTGTGTGTGTGGGGGGGGGGGGGGGCCCTGACACTGTGGCACAGTGGGATAAAGCCCCAGCCTGCAGCACTGGCATCCCATATGGGCACCAGTTCAAGTTCCAGCTGCTCCACTTCCAATCCAGTTCCCTGCTACTGTGCCTGGGAAAGCAGCAGAGCATGGCCCAAGTGCTTGGGCCCCTGCACCCACATGGAAGGTCCAGAAGAAGCTGCTGGCTCCTGGCTGAGTTCCAGCCGTTTTAGACATTTGGAGAGTGAAACGGCAGATGGAAGACTCTCTCTCTGCTTCTCTCTCTCTGTAACTCTGTTTTCAAATAAACAGCATACATTTAAAAAAAAAAAATAGGTGAATTACACATAAATTTACAGTAAGAAATTATGCGACTTGGCTAAGGCTCGTGATCATCCTAAAGTATGGGATAGAAAACAATTTGGAAGAGGACAGAAAGCAAGCTAGAACGACTGTCAAGACTATCTTGTCAGAATCATCCATCCTTCCTAGCTTTCTTTTTTCTTTGAGAAAAGCAAGATGTGTTTGTTTAAGTCAGAGACCTGCAGCCAAAGTGGCAGGGAGGGTGGCTCCAAGAGAGGAAAAAACCCGAAGGCACTGGTGATATTGGGGTTTTTTAAGCCCAATTTTGGAGGGAAAAGAAGAATAACTTGACCATCAGGTTGACAATCAGTTACAAGGCAAAGACAAAACCATCAAAAGACCTGATTTTCAATCTTTTTACCATGTCTGGCTTGCTCACGATAAAGACAAAGTAGCCATCAGAAGAGTCACCACTCCCCTGTTCTCACAGTAAAGGAATGGGTCAGCATTTTTAATCTTGCTAAAGGTAACTTTTGGGGGAAAAAAGCATTTTGCACCCTAAATTTCCACCTGGCCCTTCCTATTAACCTACCTGACTCCTCACATTCCCTCTCCTTCTGTTAGGGGAACTGAGAGATGCCCATTCTGGCTGCTCGATGGCATGATATTAATAGTTATAAGTATGTAAAGTATGGAATTACATGGCAAGGGTTTTGCCAAATCTTATATAGCCCATTTGGCTTCTACTCTATACTCTATATATTTTAACATGCTGAAATTGCAGCAAGGCCTCTAGCCCCGCCTTACAAGATCAAGACCTACACACGGTGGTGTGCACTTACGTTTCTCCATCTAACCCATCCTCTCTTTCAATAACTGTAACTGTTTGATTGAAGACAGCATCTTGGAATACATTACCCTATATAAAAAAGAAAAATAAGATTTTAAAAAAACTTCTGAAATGCAAGGATGGAATGAGCATACTTCTTAAAAAAACTGTTACCATAACAGAAATAGTATTAGCTGTCTCATCACATCAGTAACAAAGCCACATGTAATCAATGACAGAGATTTCATATTAGGATATTACTTTCTCCTATAAAATACAAGTATCTCCAACTTTGCCAAAGTTGTCAGCCACTTTCTTTATGGGGGGAGGGTGAAGATGGTGTGAGGACACAGGAAAGTAAAGTAAAAACAATATAAAATGTGGGGCAACAAAGCTCACACACCACCCTCATACCAGTGTCTCTAACTTCCTTCAAAACAGGGAAGGACACATGAAAATGTCCAGTAGCATGACAATGAAAGAACTAAACTGGAACAAAAGTCAAAATTCATGTTCTAAACTGACAGTGGGCTAGAAATGCATAATAAAAGAGTTGGTGATTTTCAGTATCCAAATATTTTTCTGTTGTGATCTTGAAACCACTTTGTCCATTCAACTTGGTTTCAGTTTTCAAATACATCAAAATCAACACTTAGCTGTTCTCAGTATTTGATGCTTGACACAAAGGTAGTACCTTCCCTAAACTGTCACTTACAACTAAACTGTGATTTTTAAAGTTTTACTTCAGGTCCCCTCCATTTCAATTGCTCTGTTGACAATTCCAGGAGTCAGAATACACTGATGAAAATAAAATTCAGAATGGAACTACACATTATGAAGGTACTCAAACACTTCGTAGAAAAATAGTAGAAAAACAGCATCAAATGATGTTTATTTTGGTACAAAAATCGGTGAAATCCGTGCATGGTTTGTTCAATCTATTTTCCATAAACTTTTTGCTCAGGCTGAAGCCAGGAGCTTCATCTGTGTCTCCCAAGTACTTGGGCCATATTCTGCTGCTTTTCCCAAGCCAGTAGAGGAGAGCTGGGTAGGAACACAAACCAGTATCCATGAGATGCTGCACTGCAGGGAGCGACTTAACCATCTATGCCACAATGCCAGCCCCAATAAACTTATCTTTGATTTCATTTTTCTACAAACTATTTAAGTATCCTCATAGATGCCTGTTCATTAAATTTAATTTTACTAGAAAACAGGCAAAACATAATTCTTCAATGATAATGTTGAGGATGCTTTATGAACTCTGAAAATGAGACAGATGGAAAGTCCTTTCTCCTCTCTGAAGCAGTTTCTTGGAAAAACAAACAAACAAAAACCTTAAATCACAAGAAATTTAATATAAGGGCTGGCGTCTGGGTTAAGCCACACCTGACTGCTGGTTTGAGCACTGGCTGCTCTACTTCTGTTCCAGCTCCCTGCTAAGGAGCCTGGGAAGGCAACAGAAGGGGGCCCGAGTGCCACCCACGTGGGAGACCAGGATGGACTTCTTGGCTCTGGCCGACCCGCCCTGGCCACCGCAGCCATTTGAGGAGTCAAACAGTGGATGCGAGATTTTCTTTCTGTGTGTTACTCTTTCAGATAAATACATAAATATTAAAAATGTTTATATAGCTCAGGCATAAAGCAGACATTTAACACCAGGAAGACAAAAGCTTGAATAAGCCTCTAAGCAAGGGTGAGACTTTCTTCTCTGAAAACTTTCTGAAAAGGCAACGATCCAGTTGTGCTCTCAGCTGAAGGACATCTTAGCTGGCATCCAGAGGCCAACTCTCGGCAGTAAAACTCTAGGGCATCTTCCTCAGTCACTGGCTTGTAATACAGAGTAAGAACCACATGACATCAGAGCTAATACTGGACATTCTTTTCTCATAAAACTAAAGCATAAACCCTGCTGCTGAACTACTGTAAAAGCATCTGGGACCACTCTGTCTAAGGGTGTATAAAACAATGGAAACCTAGGAACACACGTCTTTAAAACTTACAAATAGAAGCAGTAAAGTGGGCAAAATGCAAGCTACAGGGGACACAAATTGTTTAACACACATTTAACCTCCGGAAGCAGTGGTCTCTACGCTATGGACTGCTGCTCCTTGCCCTTTTAAGGCCCAGCTCAGGTTATCTCCACTCTCACACAACACCTTCCTACACACATCTCCAGGATGCAGCACACCACACAGATTTACTGCCTGTTTCCATCCATCACCCCACTGGATTTCATCTTCGCCTCACGGTGCTGAACACAGTTTCAGCCACAAAACAGGCATGTGAAGGAACAGAAGACTATCTGCTGAACAATGTCAACTGCCCCCACCCCCCTCTAACCTGTGAAACAAAAGGAGAGTGCAGAGGGCCTTACGTTAAAATCTTTGTAGTTCAGATTGATGACCAGACCAAAGGGTCGCCCACCCATGGGCTCCGCGGGAATGAAGGAGTACTCGAAAGTTGCCTGTCTCTGGGGTGGTACTATAGTGTTCAGAGGAAGAGCTGTGAAATTCTGTATATAAAACTGGTAGTCCTGAGGGTAACGAAAAGAGGCATCCAGGGATTCAACGATAAAATCTTCTGTACCCTTGTTTGTAAAGCCTACCAGGAACTTCACAATGTTATTTGCTGGAAAATCTGAGAAACAAAATAGACAAGAATTAGAGCAAATTCAAAGAATACAAAATGAAAGGCAATCATCACCAGCATTCTGGCACCCTTCCCCCTGCAGTATGGATTCAGTGTCAGGATCCTTTCCAAGAGAGCACTCCAGTCACCCACTAACCAGCAAGTGATGGCGCTTGGGGGTAAGCAGAAGCCCTTCTGTCTACACAGCTGCATTCCAGTTTAGGGGGTGAACTAAGCATCTCAATTTCAGATCTGATGACACCCAAATTATGTGGTCTAAGGAGCTGCATACCTTTAGCAGTAATATCACCACCAGCATACAATCAGTATACAGAAAACACCCACAATATACAACCCAATATATAGCCTGTGTGGATGAATACAGACAATGACAGAAAAGTCTAAGAGGTTCATATGTTTGTTAGAAGACAAAAAATTGCTCAGGCAATCCCTATCTTCTTAACGCAATTAGTCATAATGCAAATTTGGAGACTCAAGGAGGCAGTTAGAAAACAAATGAAGGCCGGCACCGTGGCTCACTAGGCTAATCCTCTGCCTGTGGCACTGGCACCCAGGTTCTAGTCCCGGTTGGGGCACTGGATTCTGCCCCGGTTGCTCCTCTTCCAGTCCAGCTCTCTGCTGTGGCCCGGGAAGGCAGTGGAGGATGGCTCAAGTGGTTGGGCCCTGCACTCCATGGGAGACCAGGAGAAGCACCTGACTCCTGGCTTCGGATTGGCGCAGCGCCAGCCATGGCGGCCATTTGGGGAATGAACGAACGGAAGAAAGACGTTTCTCACTGTCTGTCTCACTGTCTAACTCTGCCTGTCAAATAAATAAATAAATAAATAAAATTTTTAAAAAAAGAAAAAATATAGGCCGGCGCCGCGGCTCACTAGGCTAATCCTCCGCCTAGCGGCGCCGGCACACCGGGTTCTAGTCCCGGTTGGGGCGCCGGATTCTGTCCCGGTTGCCCCTCTTCCAGGCCAGCCCTCTGCTGTGGCCAGGGAGTGCAGTGGAGGATGGCCCAGGTGCTTGGGCCCTGCACCCCATGGGAGACCAGGAGAAGCACCTGGCTCCTGGCTCCTGCCATCGGATCAGCGCGGTGCGCCGGCCGCAGCGCGCCAGCTGCGGCGGCCATTGGAGGGTGAACCAACGGCAAAGGAAGACCTTTCTCTCTGTCTCTCTCTCTCACTGTCCACTCTGCCTGTCAAAAAAAAAAATAAAAAAAAAAAAAAAAAAAAAGAAAAAAAAAAAAGAAAAAATATAATCAAATCATATTTTTTGTTAAGCATGAAGTTAAAAAGTACATGGGAATTCCAAAAATTTCAGGAGACCAAGAAAATTAATAACTTCCAACATTAAATCTTTAATAATCATACTGTAGCCTAGAGCTGAGTTTTACCCAGCTCAATACAGGCCATGGGTCAGAAAGATCTGGGTCTGAATCCCACACACTATCTATTTACAAACTGGGCTAGTGGACAAGTTTCTTAACATCTCAAAACCTCAGACCAAAAAAGCTAGGCTTAAAGGCTGGTTAGCATTAAATGACACACACAAAGTTGAGATAGTGCCAACCACAGAGGCTTTAACCAAGGCCTAACTGGAAAGATTTAATATCTCACTAATATTTAGTACTTGAAATAGGACAAAATTACTTTGCTATGGCAATCTAAAAAAAGCTAAGAAACAGCATCTTTAAAAAGGACATTTAATTTCTACTTAAACTGAACAGCACTGAAATGCCAGCAACACTTCCTTAGGGATATGCATATTGATGTATATACCAAGATTTTTCAAAATACTGTTTGCACAATACTTGTTATGTAAGAGGAAGATGAGTAAGATCTTTTTTTAAAGTGTGCTTTCAGAGGCTTTAGAATTTTTTTTTTTTTTTTTTTTTTTTTGACAGGCAGAGTGGACAGTGAGAGAGAGAGAGAGAGAGAAAGGTCTTCCTTTTGCCGTTGGTTCACCCTCCTATGGCCGCCGTGGCCAGCACGCTGCGGCCGGCGCACCGCGCTGATCCGATGGCAGGAGCCAGGAGCCAGGAGCTTCTCCTGGTCTCCCATGGGGTGCAGGGCCCAAGCACTTGGGCCTTCCTCCACTGCACTCCCAGGCCACAGCAGAGAGCTGGCCTGGAAGAGGGGCAACCGGGTCAGAATCCGGTGCCCCGACCGGGACTAGAACCCGGTGTGCCGGCGCCGCAAGGCGGAGGATTAGCCTAGTGAGCCGCGGCGCCGGCCTAGAATTTCTTTTTTTTAAGATTTATTTATTTATTACACAGAGAGAGGAGAGAGAGAAGGAGAGAGGGAGAGAGAGAGACAGAGTGAGACAGAGGTCTTCCATCTGCTGGTCCACTCCCCAATTGGCTGCAACGGCTGGAGCTGCACCGATCTGAAGCCAGGAACCTGGAGCTTCCTCCGGGTCTCCCATGTGGGTGCAGGACCCCTAGGACTTGGGCCATCTTCTACTGCTTTCCCAGACCTTAGCAGAGAGCTGGATCGGAAGTGGAGCAGCCAGGACTCGAACCAGCGCCCACAGGGGATGCTGGCACTGCAGGTGGCGGCTTTTACCCACTACGCCATAGCACCGACCCTGATGAGTAAGATCTTAAGCATTACAAATTCTTCCCTCCAAAGAGCAAGCTTTGTTGTAAAATTGCTGTGTCTGAATTAAAACTAACACTCTATATTACCTTCTCCTTTTACAAACAAGATAGTTGTATCTGCACTTGGTGAAGCTTCTGGTTCACCAGAAACATCTTCTTCTTCCTTATCTTCTGCCTAAGAAAACAACATTAAAAAGGGATTACTATGGGGAAAACCACAAAGCCATTTAAAAATAAAGATTTCGAGGTACACGTGATGACCAGTGGTCAAGACGCCTGCATCCACATAACAGAACCCAGCCTAGGCTCCTGACTTCAGCGGCCTGCTAACGCAGCCCTCAGAGGTAGCAGCGATGGCCAGCACACAGGAGACCTCGACTGCGTTTCCAGCTGTGATCGCTGGCCCAGTCCCGGCCACTGCAGGCATCTGAGGAATCGATCAGTAGACAGAGGAATGAATCAGCAGACAGGAGTTCTCCTATTTCTCTGTTTCTCAAAGAAGTAAAATTTAAAACAAAGATTTCAGTAGAATGGGATGAACTACTCCTTCTTCAAGGATCTGCTGGAATTAGTGGCATGGATTCATATCTTGTAAGTAAGAAAAAAACTTCTAGCGCATGATGTAGTTGTTGTGCTATAGTAGGCTAAGCTACAGCTTGGAACACACTCATCCCCTATCAACAGTGCTAGTTTAAGGCCCAGCTGCTCTGCTTCCAATACAGCTTCCTTCTAATGCATCCTGAGAGACAGCAGATCATGGGCCAGTATTTGGGCTCCCACCAACCATATGGGAGACCTAGACTGGGTTCCAGGTTCCTGGCTTTGGTTTTGCCTCTCAAATAAATAAATAAAATTTTTAGAAAAAAAAGACTCATCTGAGGGGCTGGCATGCTGGCACAGATTAGCCTCCACCTATGGCGCTGGTAGGGCAAGCAAACAGATGGAGATTCCCACACTCTACTCCATAAATAGCTGGCTGATTCTCCAAATGGCCACAACAATCAGGTCTGGGCCAAGCCAAAGCCAGGAGCCAGAGCTCCACTGGGGTCTTCCATGTGGGTGGCAAAGGCCCAGGTACTTAGGCCATCTACTGCTGCTTTTCCAGAAACACTGGTAGGCAGCTGAGACTGGAACAGACATTCTGGTATGAGACGCTGGCATCGCAGGAAGCAGCTTAAGCCGCTTCATCACAATAGCAGCCCCAAAGACAAAGATTCTTATACTTGGGCTCGTGGTCTGGCATAGTGGGTAAAGCTGCTGCCTTTAGTGCCAGCATTCCATACGGGTGCCAGTTCAAATCCCAGCTGCTCCACTTCTGATCCAGCTCTCTGCCTACGGCCTGGGAAAGCAGTAGAAGATAGCCCAAGTGCTTGGGCCTCTGCACCTATATGGGAGACTCTGAACAAGCTTCTGGCTCCTTGTTTCCAATTGTTGCAACCATTTGGGAGTGAGCCAGGAGAGGGAAGATCTTTCTCTCTATCTGTATGGAACTCTGCCTCTCAAATAAATAAAAAGACTCATCCGAGGGGCCGGCATGGTGGCAGAGATTAGCCTCCACCTACGGCGCTGGCATCCCACATGGGTGCTGTTTTGAGTCCTGGCTTCCTCTTCCAATCCAGCTCCCTGCTAATGGCCTGGAAAGCATTAGAAGATGGTCCGAGTGCTTGGGTCCCTGCACCCACAGGGGAGACCAGGAGGAGGCTTCTGGCTCTGGCCTGGCCCTGGCCTGGCTATTGCGGCCATTTGAGGAGTGAACCTGCAAGACCTCTTTGTCTTTCCCTCTCTCTAACTCTGCTTTTCAAATAAAATAAATCTTAATTTAAAAAAGGAAGTAACTGGCACTGGTAAAGACAAAAAGTGGGTAGCAGCTTAAGATACACAAACTGCGTGTAAGCTTAGCACAATCGAGTCACTGAGAAGGATCAACTCCCGCAGCTACAAAGCACAAGTGGAAGAGCTAGCCTCAGAAGAGAGTGATGACAGCTTGCTATCAAGGAGAAAACACAGCAAGGTCCACAATTTCTTTAGAAGTGGAAATCAGAAAATGAGGGAGTTCACACTTGACATCAAAGGCAGTACAGCTGCCAACGAGGACTGATTTTAGGGGCTTGAAAGTATTAATTGTTGGAATACTGGTTATAGAAAACTGGAAAGTATATGAAAGTAAAGGTGAATAACTTATCTTAGAGGTAACCAGCATACTCTAAGATGTACAAAGCTTAGTACCTGCTGCCCTGTAAACACGAAAATATTTCTGCTATTACAAACTGACTGAGTAGGGCAAAAAAAGCCTAGCAACACTGGCTGCCCATGGGGAGACAAGCTCAGTGGCTTGGCACAGTGGTTAGGCAGCCACTGAGCAAGGGGAATTTGTACTATATCTCTTGTATAAGGTCACTTCAGAAATGGTATTAAAACAAGTTTATTTTATTGCAAAAACACTGAAAACCACAAATAGTCAAGGCCTGCAGAAAGTTCATGGAAAACACATCTTACAAAAAATCTATGCACGGACTTCAAAAATTTTCCCACCAAAATAATCTTTTTATTTCATTTTCCATGAACTTTTTGAAATATTATTATTCCTTTTAAATTGAGACATTTAAACATTTTTATTTTTTAAAAAGGATTTGTTTATTTGAAATGCAGAGTGACCAAGAGAAAGGGAGAGATACAGGGAAAAAGATCTTCCATCTGCTGATTCACTTCTCAAATGGTCCAACAGCCAGGGCCGGGCCAGGTCAAAGGAGCCAAGAACTCCACCAGGTTTCCCTCCACATGGGTGTCAAGGCCATCTTCCACTGCCTTCGCAGGTGCATCAGCAGGGAGCTGGATCAGAAGCAGAGCAGCAGGGACTCAAACTGACACCACGACAGGGGATGCCAGCATTGCAAAGAACCTTACCCTGGTGTGCCACAACCCAGCCCCAAGAATAATTTTTTTTTGACAGAGTGACAGAGAAAGATAGATTAAAATCTTTGGTGTACTGGTTCACTCCCCTAAATGGCCAAAATGGCTAGAGCTGACTCAGGCTGAAGCTGGAAGCCCAGAACCATCCAGGTCTCCCTCAGGGAAGGCAGAGGCCCGAGCACTGGAGCCATCATCTGCTGCCTTCCCAAGTGCATCAGCAGGAAGCTGGACTGGAAGCGGAGCAGCTAGGATCTGGACAGTGCTCAGGTATGTAACGCTGGCACGGCAAGCGGCAGCTTAACTGGCTGTACCACAATGCCAGCCCCGTTACTATACTTTTGACAAAAACAAAAGCAGAGCAGGTATTTTTTGGTACAGTGGTTAAGATGCTGCTTGAACTCAAGTTCAATTCCAACCTCCTATATCCTTGGTACAGTTCAAGTAGTTGGATCCTTGCCACCGACATGGAGGCCCAAATTAGCTCTTAGCTCCAGGCTTCACCTGGCCCAGCACCAGCTGTTCCAGTTATCTGGGGTAGTCAACCAGTGAACAGAAGCTCTCTCTCCCCATCTCTCATCTCTCTGGCCTTTCAAATAAAATGGGGGAAAAATTCTTAAAAAAAATGATAAAAATCTATCATTTCTGTTTTAAAAAAAAATACTTGTAGGAAAGGATGGCAAGTTGCATCACAACCCATAGCTTTAAAGAGCAAAAGGACAACAGGACAGAAAAGTCCAAGGTGATTTTAAAAAAATACAAAGCTTTGTGCTAAAACAATTTAAACCAGTAACTTCCACCAAAACCAGCCACTGAGGCAGCTGTTGTGGCCCAACAGGTTAAGCTGCCACCTGCAATGCCAGTATCCCAAATGGGCATCAGGTTCAATCCTGGCTTCTGATCCAGCTCCCTGCTACTGTGCCTGGGAAAGCAGCAGCAGACGGCCCAAGTCCCTGGGCCCCTGCACCCATGTGGGAGACCCCGAATGACGCTCCTGGCTTCAGCCTGGCCCAGCCCTGGCCGTTTTGGCCATCTAGGCATTGAACCAGCAGATGGAAAATCTCTCTCTCTCTCTGATTTTCAAATACATAAAGATAATTAAAGCGCAAGCGCATGCACGCACACACACACACACACACACACACACACAGCGTTTTTATCTCAAAGCTTAGGAAGAGCTCTTTTCCTTTGCTTGAGTCCAGGACACAAGCTCAGCGGCAAGAGTTCGTCCTCTACCTCCCAACCTTCCTGGAAGCCGTAGCAGCTGAGGACAAGCTGGTAACACAGAAGCCTGGGAGCAACCGGAATTCTGGCTCACAAGTTCCAGAGGTGCCTTCTGTGCAGTTCTGGCTTTGGGGGGAGGGGGCATTTTTCTTAGAGAGTCCACACACGGCCTGCTATTGCCACAATGGTCTAGCACAAAGAACGCACTCTCCCTGTCTTCCCATTTCACTCTACCCTAACTATTTTCTGATTTGAGAAAAGCAACAGAGTACTAACACTTTTGTACTAACTGACCACGTGGGAAGTACACAAGCAGAGCTGTTCTTTTTCCTCTAGTGGTATTCCCAGTAGGGGAATTAAGATATGAAAAGGTCCTGACCAACGTTATAAAAACATCAAAGATCTAACAATTTCCTTCTCTACCCTCTTCCTCCACGGTAAGTATATTCCAGTGCTGAAGAGCCTAATTTCAGGGAAACGGCTGTAACATACAATGCTGGCCGCAGCACTGTGGTGCAGGAAGTGAAGCAACCCCTATGACTCCAGCATCCCATATCTGAGCGTCAGTCCAAGTCCCAGCTGCTCCCTTTCTGATCCAGCTTCCTGCTCACGCACCTGTGAAAGCAGGTGGATAATGTCCCAAGTCCTTGGAACCTTGCCACCCATATGGCAGACCTGGATGGAGTTCTGGGATCCCAGCTTCAGCCTGACTCAATCCTGGCAGTTGTGGCCACATAGGGAGTAAAACAGTGGGTGTCTATTCCCCCCCCACTCTGCCTTTCTAATACTTTCCTCTCAGAATATTTACTCCCCAAAATAAAGTAGGACTGTATCGATCTAGCTCAAGCTGATCCTCTATGATGCAGACTGAAGATGCGCAGCCCCAACATAAACCCTGAAAGTGCAGTACACAAACACGGCAGGCTGAAAGAGGCCTCCTGAGAGGGAGTCGGGAAGGTGTGCAACTCAGCAGAGGTGTGCTAGTTCTACCCAGGTCAATTAATGAATATGCGCAGACATATGAAAATGGTAAGTCACAAACATCAACATAATAGCAAGACTAGCTTAGGTGGAAGGCACATGCCACAAGAATACCGTCTGCGGCGGGGGTCTGACACAGCGGCTAGGCTGCGGCTTGCCCTACTGGAGCGCCCAGTGTGGGTGCCAGCTCTGCTCTCTCCCTGCTGAAGTACACGTGGAGCACAGGCAGGGCTCTGGCATCCGCACAGAAGACAGACTGAAGTCCCGGCTCCTGGCGCCAGCCTGGCCCAACCCTGACTACCGAAAGCATCTGGAATGTGAACCAGTGCATCTCCCAGCTGTCTCTTTCTTTGCCTTTCAGATACAAGAAAGTCAAAAGAAGTCTTCCATATCCAAGACTTGTTGGCATCGAAACAGGAAAATGGGGAATTGGAGGTTTAATCTTGAAGAAACCAACAAAATCTAGAATCATAAAAGGTTTGACATTCAAAAACAGAAAGATTACAGTAGACTCAGGTAGGAAACAAAATCAGCTTGATGTATACGCAGAGCTAGATTCCAGACCAAGATTCTTACTGAGGTACTAGTTAGATTTTAAAATGTCAGTGCTGGACAACTTCAAAGAGGTCTTCTCTACTCTCTTACTCTCCACAGGACCTATTTATGTACTATTTACTGTTGCCCCTAACTATCTGCACCAAAATCATGTATACAATAACCCAAGAACACAAAGCCCAAGATAGCAGAGAAAATATCTGGTTTCCTCATCTCAGCACCCACAACAGTGCCTGGCACACAGAACTATAAACACCTGCACGTTGAAAGCAAGCGAAGCAAGCAAGAAGAAATAGAAATCGAGAGCCAGAGAAGTGAAGTCAGAGAGCGACACAGCAGGTTTCCCAAACCTGTCAATGCATGGTTCAGTGCTATTCCCAATATACTGGTCACCTCCCTGCAAGTGTCCACACGTCTCCCTCCCGTTCCAGAAAATACTCATGCTCTGTCCTCAGTGACTGGCCCCTACTGCCCCAGTCTCAGTCAACTCATCACACTAACCAGCCTCTTAAGGTCAGAGTTTCAATACCAAGTTTTCATATGAAAATAATAACTTCTAGGCACAGGCATTTATTAACCTAAGAGTTAAGATGCAGGTTCATACTTACACGACATGGTGAAGGGCCCGGGCTCCTGACTCTAGCTTTCTGCTAATGCAGAGCCTGGAAGGCAGCAGTGATGGTTCAAATAACAGTTCCCACCGCCCACACACGAAGCCCAGACTAAATTCCCAGCTCCTGGCCCAGCACCAGTAACTGCAGGCACTGGGGGCAGGGTTAACCAGCAGATGGGGGCCATTCCCTCTCCTTCTGTCTCTCAATTAAAACAAAAAAGAATTGTAGCGGTATCATACACATTCTAGTTATTAAAGACTACAGAACACTAACCAAATCCGTGGGTTCATCTTCCTCTACCTCAGCTTCATCATCTTCATCTTCGATTACCGAATCTTCCACTGTTTCTTCATCCTCCGTAAGATCCTGAGCCTCTGCTAGTGAGCCTAAGGAGAAGACGTAAACCAAGCAGTCGGTCCTCACCCTGGAACACCCATGCTTTTAAATAAAGTACAGGCACAGCAGCTTTCCCTCCGGAGCAACCCAGTTCCCACTTGAATAATGCCAACTCGCAGCCAGGCACAGCTGCCGGGCAGCAACGGCTGCATGTTCATTTTGATGGGGAATGCTGCTTACTTATAAAAAGCATGACACATCAGAGAAGACAAACTGCAGAAAGTAAAGATGCCCTGAAGCCCAAATAAAGGACGTCAAGCAGTCGTGTTAGCAAATCAAGGAAAGTCAGTTTGCTGCAGTTAAGAAACTCCTAAACGTAATCCCTGTCACTATAAGAAAACGCAACCTAAAGTCTAAAAAAACCAGTCTTCTCGATATCTAGGCAAGACGCACTGTCACTAAGAGCTGACTACAGCTGAAGCCCGTAGAATCCGACAGCACGGAATTCCAAGAAACAAACATCTGTTTCAAATCCCTGGTGAAGACCAGTCTGGCTAAAACATTCTATTTAGTAAAAATTCTATTACTAATTTCAGGGTTAATAACAGAGAGAAGATTCTATTTCTTTTGTAAATGGCTTTAAACATGTCTTAAAACACTTCTTTTCTCCTGCATTTAATATCACAAAGTAAAAATGCAACTGTTATAAATCAGTTTTATAAAAGGCAAAATAAGCCACACCGAGTCTACTTCAGACAAGACCCTCAGGAGAAGTTCAAAGCTGCAGTGACTCTTCTCACATTTCTCAGAACGAATGATGATGTGGCAATTCAGGGAGGAAAGAAACGCATGTGCATGTGCGCTGCTCAGGCGAGACCACGCATTCTAAGTTTTTTCCAGATCCTTGGGTTCTCCCTGGCTGTTAGGATTTTGGCAAAACATTAAAGAACACTGAATCGTGCAGTGAACTGAAAAGCTTCCACTGCTGCTTGGTGAACAAAGGCTAAAATATGAGCAGTGCCTTCCTAACAAGTCATTTTCAAGAACCAGCACCAAAAAATCCATGTCTGACCCAGCAACTCGGTGTGATCCTTGGTTAAATGTGAACGCATGTGAATATACATAATGGCTTTTTCACCGTACTTTATGTGGACAGCCAACAATTTCATTATTTTGACAGTAATCAAATAACAGTTTCGTGCCTGCAAAACAGACCATTGTTCAACGGAAACTTTTTGAAACTTTTAACTTTTTGAAAGAAAAACCGTCCCTCACAAAAAAATATTTTCAAAATATTCAATTCTGTTTAGATACTGAAAGGACATTTCAAGCATTTTTAAGACCTGTAAAATGTCACCTAGGTTCAAAAACTCATTTTCTTTAAAAAGCCAGATAAAAACAAACTGGGAAGCCGGGGCTGCGGGGTGTGTGTGTGTGTGTGTGGAATCTCTCTCTTTAGCCAGCAAGTGAACTCGTGCACACTTCTGGTGAATTCTCCCACGGGGTCTTCTGCCCACCCGATTCACTCCGCCTTTCTTTGCGAAGCAGCTCCTGGACAGACCTGCCCCTGTCACCGAAGCGGCCACCCACACACTTCGCTTAAATTCGCAAGTCTGGTGAGCCCTCAGTCAGCCTAACTCTTCCCCCAGCCGGAATATCGCCGCGCAAGGCGAGAGCGGGGCGAGAGCACACGTCTCCAAGCCTGCGCGTCCTGCGAGGCTGTTTCCACACCACGTCACTGCTGGCCGAGAATAAGCCCACACCACACAACGCAAAACGCCAGGGCAACGACACAGTGTCTCCAGCACGATTCTTAGGCTAGCAAAAAAATAAAAAAAAAAAAAATTAAAAAGCGGGGGTGGGGAGGGAGAGCAGAGCAGGGACCCCCCAGTGCGTCCGGGAGCAGCACCGGGCGACTTCTCGGAAATCAAGGCTTCTGGTTAGCACCCAGAGGTCAGCACGCGGCATTCGCAGGCACACAGGACGCGCGGACGGCGCAGGCGAGCGGCAGGCAAGCGTGTCTGCGAATGAATGAAGGCGCGCCCCGAGCGCGGGCAGCCAGAGACACGTCAGCCCTGCGCGCCCCGGGGGCGGCGCCGGCGGCCCCGCGAACCGCCGGGCGCCCGCCGCTCCGGCCACCCCGGCGGCCGCTCCGGGGCCCAGCAGCAGGGTCGCCCGGGCGCGGCGCCTCCTCCCACGAGCGGGGCAGCGACCGGCCGGCGAGGGGGACGCGGACCCCGGGACCGCCAACGTCCAACTCGTCGTGGCGGCCGTCTCCTCGCGGCCGGTCCCCGCCGCCCTCTGCCCTCGTCTCACCTCCCGGGCCGCCTCGCAGCAGCACGGTGGCGGGGAACACGAGCAGCAGAAGCAGAAGCAAGCGGGGGAGGAGTCTCATGGTGCGGCCCGTCAGGTGTCCAGTGCCAGTCCGCGAATGTTCTCAGCTACTCCGGCGGTAATGGCGTTACTCTTCATCCGGGCTCTGGGCGGGGAGGGGCGGGGCACGTACCACGCACGTACCTTCGCCACGCCCCTCCCCTGACCGCGGACGCCGCCGACGTGGCTGCTCGGCGTGGAGGAACGGGGAGCGCGAGCGGCCCGGAGAGTCACGTGGCCGGCTGCAGGGGCGGGCGGGGTGGGTGGGTCCTGGAGTTCTCGCGAGAACTAGTGATGCGCTGCCGAACTGCGGTTTGCTGCTGGCTCCGCCCACCTTCGCCGCCCAGCTAATTGGCGTAGTCTGCGGTGGCTTTATTGGAATGACGATCCGCTTGTTGCGAGGAGCGGTGACCTTTGTACGGTTAAGTGTAGATAACAGTGACACGTTACCTTTTCGCAGCTTTTATTTTAGGTGATATCGTTCCCCCAGTCCTTAAATCTGTGCAATGCAGAATCCTTGGGCCTTGTCTGCCCGCCGTGTCTCTCAGGGGCGAAGTTCTGGAAGTTCTGTGCCTTTCTAGAGTTGTAAGCCTGGCGAGGGCCTGGCATAGTCAGACACCGGGGGCACCCATTCCACCTGCGTCCCCCACCGGGGGCACCCATTCGACCCGCGTCCCCCACCGGGGGCACCCATTCGACCCGCGTCCCCCACGGGGGCACCCATTCGACCCGCGTCACCTACCAGGGGCACCCATTCGACCCGCGTCACCCACGAGGGGGAACCCATTCGACCCGCGTCACCCACGGTGGGGCATCCATTCCACCTGCGTCCCCCACGGGGGCACCCATTCGACCCGCGTCACCCACGAGGGAGAACCCATTCGACCCGCGTCACCCATGGTGGGGCACCCATTCGACCCGCGTCCCCCACGGGGGCACCCATTCGACCCGTGTCACCCACCGGGGGTACCCATTCGACCCGCGTCACCCACGAGGGGCACCCATTCGACCCGCGTCACCCACGGTGGGGCACCCATTCGACTCGCGTCGCCCACCGGGGGCACCTATTCGACCCGCGTCACCCACCGGGGGCACCCATTCGACCTGTGTCCCCCACCGGGGGCACCCATTCGACCCGCGTCACCCACGAGGGGCACCCATTCGACCCGCGTCACCCACGAGGGGCACCCATTCGACTCGCGTCACCCACCGGGGGCACCCATTCGACCCGCGTCACCCACAAGGGGGAACCCATTCGACCCGCGTCACCCACCGGGGGCACCCATTCGACCCGCGTCACCCACCGGGGGCACCCATTCGACCTGTGTCCCCCACCGGGGGCACCCATTCGACCCGCGTCGCCCATCTGGTGTCCATGCAGGGACTGAGCGCCGGGAGCGCAGGACTGGGCCCGTGCGGGACTGCATGAGATGCATGGCTACCGCGCTGCCGCTGGGCCGCCGCCACCAGACCCCTGACCTGCCCCGACGTGGCTGAACTGCAGGGACAAGGGCCATCTCCCGCTCCTGGGGCACCTGCTGTCTTCAGGTTTCCAGTCTGACCTGCTCTGGGCTCCTGGGATCTGCCGGGTTTTCTTTCTCCTTATCTGTGAGGCTGAGAGGCCCAAAGAGGCAAAAAGATGAGCGATGAAGAGAGAGCTCCATCACTAGTTCACCTCCCCAACTGTCCACACTGCCTGGAGCTGGAGCGGGGCTGGGCACTCGGTCTAGGTCTCCCGCATGGACGGCGAGAACCCGCTTGTTTGAGCCATCCTCACTGCCTCCCAGGAAGCTGGCAGCGGACCAGAGCCAGGTCGAACCCAGGCTCGTTCTCTCCCTCCTATGGGATAGGGGCTTCCCAACAGCTAGACTAAAAGCCTGCCCCCTGAAAGCTCTCTGACAAACACGTCCTCGGTTAACTTGCTCTCCTCACCAGAGAGGGACGATGGAAGGTAAAGCTACAGACATCCTGCTACACTCAGTCACTGCCGGGACTGCACGGGGTCTCGCTGACCTGGTTCCCCGTCAGAAGACTGACATCTGGGGCACCACTTTGCATTCCTATGGTAAAGAGATTCTGGGAGGTCTGTGTCACCACCATTCTCAGGTCATGTGTAGACACAGCCTGAACCTGTCAGGATTTAATTCAGGCTTCACCTGTGACGTGCACTCCAGGGTCGATGGGTTTTTTTAGGACTGAATTAAGACACCATGTGTTAAAGATGAAGCAGGGACATGGTGCCATGGCTCACTTGGTTAATCCTCCGCCTGCAGCGCCGGCATCCCATATGGGTGCTGGTTCTAGCCCCGGTTGCCCCTCTTCCAGTCCAGCTCTCTGCTGTGGCCCGGGAGTGCAGTGGAGGCTGGCCCAGGTGCTTGGGCCCTGCACCCGCATGGGAGACCAGGAGGAAACACCTGGCTCCTGGCTCCTGGCTCCTGGCTTCGGATCGGCACGGCTCCAGCCATTGCGGCCATTTTGGGGGGGGTGAACCAACAGAAGGAAGACCTTTCTCTCTGTCTCTCTCTCTCTCACTAACTCTGCCTGTCCAAAAAAAAAAAAAAAAAAAAGATGAAGCAGGGATAAATAAAGTGTGGCTCCTCTGGATGTGATTAAGTTAGGGAAAATAAGGACATGAAAAGAGCCTTGCACGACTTCCCTGGGTACTCAAATTCTCCTTGGCTGTGACCCACATTCTGCCCAAAAGGCGCAGCTTTCCCTGGGTGCCCCCACCCTAGGAGCTCTGCCCCCTAACTGGCTCCAATCCTTGTTTTATGGAATTAAAAGATCCACTGATTATGGAAGTCCTCCCAAATGTTCCCCACAGTCTCTCTCACCTTGCACCCATCTCTTGGTTTTCCAGCAATATTCCACATCCCGGTGACTCTTCCACAGGGCTCAGGCAAACCTGCGTTGATGTCCCATGGTTGTTGTTTTGGTCCCACAGAATTGGTAAGAATTTTTTTTTTAAAGATTTTATTTATTTGAGAGAGAGAGTTACAGTGAGAGGGAGAGACAGAGAGAAAGCTCTTCCTTCCATTGGTTCACTCCCCAAATGGCCACAACGGCTGGAGCCGTGCCGATCCGAAGGCAGGAGCCAGGGACCCATATGGGATGCCAGCGCCGCAGGCGGAGGACTAGCCTAGTGAGCCGCGGCGCTGGCCCTGTTAAGAATTTTTAAGAGCACTCTTTTCCTTTGATTACTTAGGATTCCCTCAGTATTAAGCATTGGTTGTCTTTCTCTTGTATTTCCCCCAGGGAATCCTCAACTGTCACCCTTCAGTGAGGCCTACTCTGGCCTCTGCTTTAAAACTGCAGCTCTAGGGCCAGTGTTGTGGCTCACTGGGCTAGACTGCTGCTTGCCATGCCGGCATCCCATACTGGAGCACCGGGTTGCTCTGCTTCCAATCCAGCTCCCGCTAATGTGCCTGGGAAGGCAGAAGAAGATGGCGCGAGTGCTTGGGAGACCCAGAGAGAGTTTCAGGCTCCCAGTTTCAGCCCGGTCCAGCCCTGGCTGTTGTGGATATTTGGGGTGTGAACCAGTGTTCCTTCCCCTGGTGAAACAGCATTGAGAAGAACAGGTGCAATGGTAGCCCCTGACCACTCAGCAGACACCCACCCCTCACCTGCCGGGACAATGGCTCTGCCCTTCTTTGGCTACAGGAAAACAAGGCTCTCGGCCTCGCCACGTGGCCGCTACTTGCAGCGTGGACCCTGTCTCCTGCTTGAGGACCCGTGATCCTGAAGGTCGGCCTTTCCTCCTAGAGCACACTAATGTCCGCTTCTCCAACCCACGGCTCCCAGCAACACGGCAGCAAGCGGAATGTTGCCTGTAGTGGAGACCGGCTCCCGCTCGGCCTTGGCGCCCCTCGCAGCAGTCTCCTTGCTCGGCTCGCTGTCTGGGCTCTCAATTTTCTTCTCGGCGTATTCTGTCTGGGCTTTTATCTTTTGTTTATTTATATATTTTAGATTTGTTTATTTGGCAGGCAGAGTTATAGAGAGGCAGAGGCAGAGAGAGAGAGCGAGGTCTTCTATCAGCTAGTTCACTCCTCAGATGGCCGCAACAGCCAGAGCTGTGCCAATCTGAAGCCAGGAGCCAGGAGCTTCTTCCGGGTCTCCAGTGAGGGTGCAGGGGCCTAAGGACTTGGTCCATCTTCTACTGCTTTCCCAGGCCATAGCAAAGAGCTGAATTGGAAGTAGAGTAGCCAGGACTTGAACCGGTGCTCATATGGGATGCTGAAACTGCAGGCGGTGGCTTTACCTCCTACACCACAGAGCCAGCCCTTGTTTTTTTAATACCTTATTTATTTATTTGAGAGGTAGAGTTATAGACAGTGAGGGGGGAGACAGAGAGAAAGGTCTTCCTTCCGCTGGAGCTGGGTAGATCTGAAGCCAGGAGCCAGGAGCTTCTTCGCGTCTCCTGCATGGGTACAGGACCCAAGCACTTGGGCCACCTTCCACTGCTTTCCCAGGCCATTAGCAGGGAGCTAGATCAGAAGTGGAGTAGCGGGGACTCAAACCAGTGCCCACATGGGACGCTGGCACCGTAGGTGGAAGCTTAGCCCACTATGCCACAGTGCCAGCCCAGCTTTTATTTTTTCACTTCACTAACCATGCTAGATTGAATGTTTTCCATCTGAGCCTTTGTCTCCCCTGGTGAACACTCGCTTCCCTAAGCTCAACGACAGCCATAGCCCCTTGGTTTCCCCTCCACCTCAGCATGGCTTTCTTCTCCTCTGCCTGACCCGAGTGTGGGCCTGCCACAGGCCAGAGAGCCCAGCTGCTTCCCATCTGTGAGAGGGCCTGCAGGACGCTCCCTTACCAGAGCAGCAGGGAGTGTGCTGGTCAGCTATGCTCTGGGGACCAAGGCCAAGGAACTGGGCTGATGGTGACAGGAATGAGAGGATGAGAACGGAGGCTATGTCCCGCCCCCCCCATCAGAAATGAGGGGCGCGATTATCACAGGGGGCTGCAGGGTCAGAACAGGGGGGAGGTGATGGGAGTGGGCAGGGGAGTGACCTGGAGAGCACTATGGAAATCCGTAATTAAACATGTTCCCAGAGGCACTCAACCCAGGTACAGCTTAACTTAACCAACTAAAGGAACCAAGACCAGGAGGCAGAGGGCAGTTATCCCAATAAAAAGTTATGCTCCTGCTGTGGTTGAACATGTCTCTAAGATACACATGCTGGAACTTAAACCCCTGTGTGAGAGTTTGAAGATGTGGGACCATTAGAAAATTATTCCATCATGAGGAGGATTAGCAACCATATAAAAGGGCTGGAGGGAGGCCGGCGCTGTGGCATAGTAGGTAAAGTGCTGCCTGCAGTGCCGGCATCCCATACGGGTGCTGGTTCGAGTCCTGGCTGCTCCACTTCCAATCCAGCTGTCTGTTATGGCCTGGGATAGCAGTGGAAGATGGCCCAAGGCCTTGGGCGCCTGCACCCACGTGGGGACCCGGAGGACGCTCCTGGCTCCTGGCTTCAATCGATGCAGTGCAGCTCCGGCCGTTGCGGCCGATTGGGGAGTGAACCAGCAGATGGAAGACCTATCTCTCTCTCTCTCTGTCTCTCCTTCTCTGTGTAAGTCTTTCAAATAAATAAATAAATCTTAAAAAAAAAAAAGGTGGGGGGGGGCTGGAGGGAACTGCCTGGGCCCCTGTGGCCCTCTGAGCTTTCTGCTATGTGAGGACACAGTATCCCCTCTAGAGGAGGCAGCAACAGGGTGCTGTTTCAGAAACAGAAACTGGGGGGTAGGGTCGCGTGGTACAACAGCCTAAGCCACCGGCATAGCACATGAGCACAAGTTGGAGTCCTGGCTGCTCCTCTTCCAGTCCAGCTCCCTGCTAGTGCACCTGGGAAAGCAGCAGAAGAGGTCCGAGTAGTTGGGTACCTATCACCCATGTGGGAGACCCAGAAGAAACTCCTGGCTCCAACCTGGCCCTGTCCCAGCTGTTGCAGTCACTTGGGGAGTGAACAAGCGGACGGAAGGTCTCTCTCTATGTCTCTCCCTCTCTCTGTAAGTCTGACTTTCAAATAAATCTTTTATTAAAAAAAAAAAAACTGATAGGGCTGGTCCTCAAGCAGACGCGAGGGTCAGAAAAGGGGGCGGAGACCGGAGGAAGGAGCAGAAAGCCTCGGTTAAGCCAGGAATCGTCATGGTGCCTTGCTGTGAAGGCAGAAGCGGGGACTATTTCCAGCCGCCGGCTCTCCCCTCAGGAAGACAGTGGAGGCCGTGGGCTCCGTGACTCACCTTGCCAAAGTTCGCAGTTGCTCGGGCACTTGTCCTGCTGTCCCATCGCCCAGCCTAGCGAGGCAGTGTCGGCCCCTCTGCTATGCTGGAGGACCGAGTCTCTCCTTTCTCCACCGAGACGTCGTGTCCCTCGTCACTCCCGCCCACTCCTTCTTCAGCTCTTCCCTGACCGCTGAAGCCGTCTCGGCGTGGATGCAGCCGCTGACCGACCATCTCCACACGTTGTGTCTCACAGCCGACACGCATCCCTCGTCTTCTCAGTTCAACTGGCCACGTCCACTGAGAGCTCTGCTTGGCTTCCTGGAGCCTCTCTCTACGCTCCCCTAGCTCACCCATGAGCACCTCTCTTCCTTTTCCCTCTGAAGTGGCGTTGCATCGACATCTCCCTCTGCACATGCACTGCCACTCTGAGCTGCAGGCCCCCGTCCTCCCTGCTCAGGGCTGGAACAGCGCCACGGGCACTCCTGATTCTGTGCCACCCCCGACCAACCTACGACGCACGTCACTGGTAGGAGGATCTTTTAAACATGCACACCAGACCACATCGCTCCCCTCCCTAAAAGCCTTCGGAGATCCTCGTCAGGACCAAGTTTGCATTTCTTAGCAGGCACAGACCATTCTACATGGCCATCTTCATCTCTTGCCCTGTTCCAGGCACTGCCTATAGTCTCGGGAATGAACAGTCTTGGGCCTGCACTGTAGCGTAGGCTCTCCCTGTCCTCTGTCTTGGTACACACTGTCAGGGGAGGAGATGGCCTTGGCTCACACAGTCAATGGCTGTCTCGAGGTTACCCCCCCACACACACACAGTTCTAGCACAGCCCACTTAGCTCCCTCCCCCAGTAGATAACGTCCTCCAGCTCATTTCTCGTGGGGTCCTAGGCATCTGGCACAGAACCTGTCACAGAGTTTACTGAAAGTCATTAACTGTTTATTGAAAGAAAGACTGGTGTAGACGCTGCATCCTTGAGCAGTACGCCGAGGGAGGCACATTCATTTTCAGACAACCTGTGGGAGGAAGATCACAAACGTCTCTTGAGACACGTGTTCGGCGGGCACTTCTGCATACAGTCCTGCTGGCACACAACCTGTGTTCCCAGCTATGTGCAGAGTCCAGATGCTGCATCATCCATCTTTATCTCAAAAGCTGCCTATTTTAATTATCTCTAGAAAATCCCATGAAACTTAGAATAATGTCTTTTGAAAACCCGAATCACTTTCAAAGTGTCCAATGCTTTATTTTGTGAAACACTGGTATAGCTGCAATTCACTCTGTATTTCTCCTAATTTGTTATAAGTTATGTTGCAATTTTTTTGAATTTGAGAAATAACAAATTTTCTGCTTCAGAATTCAGATGAGACCTGTCTTACAGAATTCTTCAACATTAACAATGATAGGCTGGCACTGCAGCTCACTTGGCTAATCCTCCACCTGCGACGCCGGCACCCCAGGTTCTAGTCCCGGTTGGGGCGCCAGTTCTGTCCTGGTTGCTCCTCTTCCAGTCCAGCTCTCTGCTGTGGCCCAGGAGTGCAGTGGAGGATGGCCCAGGTCCTTGGGCCCTGCACCTGCATGGGAGACCAGGAGGAAGCACCTGGCTCCTGGCTTTGGATCGGTGCAGCGCACCGGCCATAGCGGCCATTTGGGAGAATGAACCAATGGAAGGAAGACCTTTCTCTCTCTCTCTCTCTCTGTCTAACTCTGCCTGTCCAAAAGAAAAAAAAAAAAAACAATGATAATATCTTTCATTTTCTCTAGCACTTCTTTCAAGGATATTGCTCTTGTATTTACTACTTCAAGTACAAAATTAACTTTGGTAAAATAAAATACTTTCTTCCCTTCCACTCAGTAGTCATACCTCCAGCCAGGTTCTGGGATTCAGCAAAAGGATCACTTAGATGTTATACACATTCATTTTTCTGATGCATCTCACAACACCTGCTGTCTCTGGCTCCTTTGTGTAAACTCAGAGCTGGTTCCTCAAAACTGCTATAGTGGAAATGACAAGGACTGGATCTTAAGGGGCCAGTCCTCTCCTTCCATCTGGGTTTGAGTTCCAAAGGACTTCAGGGTCAGTGTCTGTTAAAGTTGCTGATGTTAGGAAGAGCCTGCCTGCCTGCCTGCCTGCCTGCCTGGAGAGAAAGAGGATGTCCCAGACGGGAAATTAAAAGTTGCAGTGAAACCCATGACTACTTTGTGCACCACTGGAGACAGCAGTGAGGCACAGGCACCATGGTACACTGGGTTCAGCTACTGCTTCGAAGGCTGGCATCCCACACGGGAAAGCCTGGTTTGAGTCTTGGCTACTCTGTACTTCCAATCCAGTTTCCTGCTGCTACTCCTGGGAGGCAGGAGATTATGGCCTAAGTATTTGGGTTTTTGCCACCCACATAGGAGACCTGTATTGAGTTCCTAGTTCCTGGCTTTTGCCTGGCCCATTCCTGGCTGCTGTGGGCATTTGGGGAATGAACCAGCAGACAGAAGATCTCTCTCCTTCTCTTTTCTTTCTCTGCACCACTCTGCCTTCCAAATAAAGTAAATCTCAAAAAAAAATAGCATCATATTATGCCAGAATTTGTGTGAACAAAGCCACTAAAAACAGTAACCTTTTTGTTAGGGTAAAATATGGACTATCTTGGGTTGTTCACAGGAAGAAATCAGAATAAAAGTAACTGCATTTTTTTTTGAATTGTGAAACCTGTTTATATGATTTTTTTTTTAAGATTTTATTTATTTATTTGAGAGGTAGAGTTATAAACAGAGAGAGGGTGAGACAAAGAGAAAGGTCTTCCATCCACTGGTTCACTTCCCAGATGGCTACAACTGCTATAGCTGGTCTGATCTGAAACCAGGAGCCAGGAGCTTCTTTCAGGCCTCCCAAAAGGGTACAGGGGCCCAAGCACTTGGGCAATCTTCTACTGCTTTCCCAGGCCACATAGCAGGGAGCTGGATCAGAACTAGAACTGCTGGGACTTGAACCAGCGCCTGTATGGGATGCTGGCACCACAGGTGGGGGCTTAGCCCACTACACCACAGTGAGGCCCCTGTTTATATGATTTCAATGTACATTTGTATGGATTGATTTGGGTAGTATACTTAGTAATGACTCCTCCTGGACTGATTGACAAGAATGATGCTGGGGTGGGTACTGTGGCAAAGAGGGTTGAGTTGCCACTTGGGACACCTGCATACTCATATCCATCTAGCTCCTCCACTTCCCATCTAGCTTCCTTCTAGTGCACCTGGGAAAGCAGAAGATAGCCCACACGCTTGGGCCCCTCCAACCCATAGGGGAGACCTGCATGGAGCTCTAGGCTCTTGGCTGTGACCTGACTCTAGATGTTGTGGACATCTGGGGAGTGAACCAGAGGATAGAAGATCTCTTTTTCTGTGTGTGTGTGTGTGTGTGTGTGTGTGTGTGTGTCTGCCTCTCTCTGTTACTCCACCAATCAAATAAAAATAAATGAATCTTTTTTTTAAAGATTTATTTATTTACTTGAAAGTCAGAGTTACACAGAGAGAGGAGGAAAGGCAGAGAGAGGAGAGAGAGAGAGAGAGAGAGGTCTTCCATCCACTGGTTCACTCTCCAATTGGCTGCAATGGCCAGAGCTGCACCGATCTGAAGCCAAGAGCCAGGAGCTTCTTCTGGGTCTCCCACGTGGGTGCAGGGGCCCAAGGACTTGGGCCATCTTCTACTGCTTTCCCAGGCCATAGCAGAGAGCTGGATCAAAAGTGGAACAGCCGGGACTTGAATGGGCGCCCATATTGGATGCCAGCACTATAGGTGGCAGCTTTACCCATTACACCACAGCGCTGGCCCCCAATAAATGAATCTTTAACAGAATGATTAATGTTTAATTTTCAGCCTCTTTAAAATCTAAATTAAGGGCAGCACTGTGGTATGGTGGGTAAAGCTGCTGCCTGCAGTGCCGGCATCCCATATGGCACCAATTCAAGACCTGGCTGCTCCACTTCTGATCCTGCTCCCTGATATGACCTGGGAAAGCGGTGGAAGATGGTCCAAGTCCTTGGACCCCTGCACCTGTGTGGGAGTCCCTGAAGCTCCTGGTTCCTTGCTTTGGATCAGCACAGCTCCAGCTATTGCAGCCATCTAGGGAGTGAACCAGCAGATGGAAGACACCTCTCTTTCTCTTTCTCCCTCTCCCCACCCTCTCTCCCTCTCTCTGCCTCTGCCTCTCTGTAACTCTGCTTTTTAAATAAAATATTTTTTAAAAAATCTAAATTAACTTATATTTCCTTTAAAAATATTTGATACCTAAAAATTAAAGAAAAAATGTGGTTTAAATTTGGGGAAAGACGAGCATTCAGTGACAAAACTCCTCAACAGCCAACTCTTGATTACATATGGGAAAGCAGCGCAAAGAAAGTACGAAGGGAGATGAACTACACGGATGACACTCATTCTGTAGTTAATTAACATTTGTAGGGTTTTCTAATGACTTACTTATTTGAAAGAGAGATGGAGAAACAGAGGAAAAGAGAGATCTTTCATCCACTGGTTCACTCCTCAAATGACCACAACAGTTAGGCCTGGGTGAGGCTGAAGCCAGGAGCTGGGAAATCCAACTGAGTCTCCCATGTGGGTGGCAGGGCCCAAGCATTTGGGCCGTCATCTGCTGCCTTCCCAGGTGCATTAGCAGGGAGCTGGATCAGAAGCAGAGCAGCTGGGACTCAATCCAAAGCTTATATGGGATGCCATCACAGGTGGCAGCTATACCCCGTGTACCACAATGCTCCCCCTAATTTTGTGTTTGTTTCGATCTTTCTCCCACTAAGGAACACTAAGAGGCGTGAAGTTGATTGAGTTTCATCTTCCTTGATCTGTTTGCCAGCTGGCAGATTACATAAAAAGCAAGGATCTGGATGAAGAACTGATAGGATTCTGTACCCTCATAATTCAACTGTGAGAAGAGCTAGACCTCCGGGCGGGGCGGGAGGAGCACATGGAGACATGCCTGATCAACTGTTCCCCTCTTGCACACAGCTGTGTCACAAACAGGCCCTGGTTTTCATGGGTAGAGACCTGAGGGGGTGGGGAGTGGGGGAAAGGGGCTGCGGCAGCTCTCTCTTCTGTCAGGAACGACTGCAGCAGGCCTCATGTTGGCCTTAGCTCCAAGTCACTGTTACTTGTGTGGGGTCTTCAGAAGAAGGATGGAAAACGGGGTGGAAGGATCCACTTGTTCAGGTGCTGCTGCAGTTTGACATGATTGGCTCCCCAACTTAGGCAGATGGTTAGACTCCAGAGTGCTAAATCAATGGCACGGCATGGAATCCTAATCCAATCAGGATTTCTAGGTGGTGGCACAGTGGGAGGTCCCTAGCTCCCTGGAGGTGTGTCCCAGGAAGGCAGTTCTCCGTGAGCTGGGCCTGGGTGAGCTTCTGCTTCCTGGCTCACCATGGGATTGCTCCTCCACACTGCTGGCACCATCCTCCAGCCCCGCAGAAACCAGACCAGTGGGGCCTGTCTCATCTTGGACTACGAACCTCCAAAACAGTGAGCAAAATAAACCTTTTCCTTCATAAGCAGCTTTTGCTGGGTATTTAAATCATAGTAACAGAAAGCTAATACAGGTATGAAGTTTTTTTGTAACATACATTTTCTGTAAACATTTTGAAGACTCTTCGTAGTATCTGTCATAAGTACTTAGGGATACCACAGTAAACATGAGACATTTCTACACTAAAAGGCAAGGCAAAGACATGTAAGCAGAGAACGGTAATGACATTTAACAGGTGCTGTGATGTCAAAGGGGACAGTGTGCCCATGTGGAGGAAGCAAGTCAGCTCCACTGGGGGGATGGGGGAGGGATGGCTCCTGGTCTGGCAGGTGGTTCTGATGTGGGGACTGGTGTGAGAAAAGAAACTGGAGAAGAATACACCAGTAGGTAGGGGAAGCCGCATGAGTGGCAACGAGAAGGCACGGAAATAAGAGGGAATGTTTAGAAAGCTGCCAGTGATTAGAGACGGATGGTGCATATGACAGGACTGGATAGAAAGGCAAGTGCCACTGGAGCACAGAGACCTTTATGCCATGTTAAGGAGCTGGGATTCGATAGAGAACGTGATTAGGGACTGCTGCAAGGGAGGGGTGTAATCCTATCTTGCTTTTGGAAGATCACCCTGTCTACTTGTAGAGGCTGGAGCGCAAGGGTGCAAAGCTGGAGGCACAGCCGGCACTTATGGGCGGTGACTGGGACAGGGCAGGTGAAACGGTGGCGGCTCCACATGGAGCAGCAGCAGTGGGAATGAGGTCCAGGGCCTGATTCAAGAACAGTTTCAGAGGGAGAGACTTCCAGTTACAGGACAAACTGTGAGAGGGGCAGAAGAGGCCCTCATCTGGGGGTGGAGAGGAATGGGAAGTTGAACATTACCAACACGTAACTTCAGGAACATGTAACATTGTGCTACTGTCACATCACATGGGAGTATAACATTTTTATAATGTCTATCAAAATCTTCCAGGGGGCCAGTGCTGTGGCGCAATGGGTTAAAACTGCAGTCTGCAGTGCCGGCATCCCATATGGGCACCACTTCGAGTCCCAGCTGCTCCACTTGCAATCCAGCTCCCTGCTAATGGCCTGGGAGAGCAGTGAAGATGGTGCAAGTCCTTGGGCCCCTGCACCCTCGTGGGAGACCCAAAAGAAGCTCCTGGCTCCTGGCTTTGTATCGGCCCAGCTCTGGCTGTTGTAGCCATTTGTGGAGTGAACCAGCAGATAGATCTCTCTCTCTGCCTCTGCCTCTCTCTAACTGTGCCTTTAAATAACAACAAAAAAAAAAAGTCTTAAAAAAAAAAAAAAAGATGCACGTAAATCACCTGCGTCCCACATCGGAGTGCCTATTTTTTTGTTTGTTTTGTTTTGGTTTGGTTTGGTTTTGGTTTTGGTTTTTACATTTATTCACACTCAGGGACTAGTTTATTTTTCCCAAAAGACCTATTTTAGTGACCATCTCAGCATAATCGTTTTCTTGAGGCATAAGTGGCATACAACAAAGTACACCTAATTTTATTGTACAGGATAAGGTTGAATCAATGCCTGTATTTATAAAACCATCATCACATCTTCATTTCCATTCATTTGCAACAGACATCATAATTTCATTCTTTTTAATATCTGAGTAGCATCCCCTTTACATAATAATATGCCTTTTTTTCTTACTCTAGAGTCCTTTTCTTGAATCCCAAATTAAGTGGCATTAATATCTCTGCTTTCAAGATAAATAGTATGGATGTGTGTATCCATGTTATTTACAGATGAAGTAAATATAGCAAAATTTTAAGAATTGCTAATCTAAGAGGAAACACTAAAGTATAGGTGGCACACTAAACGCATGCGACATAAGCAGGAGCCGCGTGGGACACAGCAGGTCAAGCTTCTTGCCTCGCCTTCTGGATCAGGCATTGGTGTGGAGTGCTGGTTTGCGTCCTGCTGCTCAGCTTCCTGCTAATGTACATGCTACCAAGGTTCCACGAGGACAGTGCCAACATGGCTGTCAGCTTTCTCACCGACTTCAGGGAATAAGAGGCATCTGGAGCTGGAGCGTGCATGGCAAGACAGAACCGTGCACGACTGGCCCTCCAGCCGACAGCAGCTGGCTGCACCACATCTGCACCTCGAGCACTAGGAACCAGCCACGTGGAGGAGCATCTAGGCCAGGAAGCTACAGGCGCAGGGCTACACAGCCCTCCTGGCAAGAGGCAGGGAAAAGAAGGAGTGCCGGGTTTGATGCCTGCCTCCAGCCCCGGATTCCAGCTTCCTGCAACTGAGACCTTGGGGAGGCAGCAGTGATGGCTCAAGTAATTGGGTCCCTGCCACCATGCGGGAGACCTGGACTGAGTTCTTGGCTCCAACTTCATCCCCAGTCACGGATGTTGTGGGTATCTGGGGATTGAACCAAAGACGGACGCATTCTCTTCCTCTCTGTGTCTGTCTGCCTTTCAAATTAATAAACAAAAAGTTTTAAAAAAGATGGCCTACCACGGTCATGGACTTCAAATGGTTTTTTAATCTTCTTGGTCTGCAGGAAATAGAAAATAATGTAAAAAGAAGACAGAGAGAGAAGAGACTAAAATAGTGAACAGAGTGAACAGTATGCCATTATTTAGCATATTTTCCCCTTCACTTTCAAGAAATAATTGTTTAGGACAGAACTAGGAGACCCTACAGACTTAAGATAAAGCTTTTCAGTAACACCTGGCTCATTCTCACTGCATTTAAATAAAATACCGAGCCACAGTTCATTGCATCTCACATCCTCACAGGTCTTTCTTAGGAAAAGGTTGTGGCTATGACTTGAAAACCTAATGAATTTCCTTGACGATGATGAAGAACTGAAGGCGGCAGTGACGTGTGAGACAGGAGTCGGCTCCTGTGTCCTTGTTTTCCACCTGTTCCACCTCCAACAAGTGGCAAAGGCAGCTGGATAGTTTCGGGGGGACACAGAGGTGGTGTATAGCTTGCACACATGCTGTCAGTGGACTGGAGGGCCGGTGGCAGAAGGCTTGTGTTGGTCTGGGGCTTGCTAACAAGTGGCCTGACCAGCGGGAAGGGGCCTTCACAGCTCTTCCGCTCCATCTCGTGCCCCTGCTTCCAGGTCAGCCTAAATCTATACAAAGGGGCCTCAAAGCAACCAAGATGTCTGAATGGCTGAAACACATGCAAATTCATATGCAAATTTTCTTATTTGAAACAATTCTTCTTGCCCTCGCCGTGGCTCAATAGGCTAATCCTCCGCCTTGCAGCGCCAGCACACTGGGTTCTAGTCCTGGTCAGGGCGCCGGATTCTGTCCCGGTTGCCCCTCTTCCAGGCCAGTGGAGGATGGCCCAGGTCCTTGGGCCCTGCACCCCATGGGAGACCAGGATAAGCACCTGGCTCCTGCCTTCGGATCAGCGCGGTATGCCGGCCGCGGCAGCCATTGGAGGGTGAACCAATGGCAAAGGAAGACCTTTCTCTCTGTCTCTCTTTCACTGTCCACTCTGCCTGTCCAAAAAAAAAAAAATAAAAATAAAACAATTCTTGACAAAAATATTCAACAGTTTCTCTCCACAATCAGAGAAGATCCACATTCAGTTACATGAGCTTTTATTATTTGTGATTTGCCATGCATCAGGGGAAATCAATAAACTTAATGGAGGAATAACACCTCACTCACTGGACTAGAAGTTTCAGTTCGGGCACCTGTGGAACACAAAACGGCCTCCAGATGATTTTAACCTAGACTTAGCCAAAGTAACTGACCACATTCTTTCTTCTTAGGAAGAAAAACCAATCTCCTGGCAAATGCAGATGGTAGCAAGCAAGCCTGACTCACAATGTAATCAAATGCAACTTTGGTTTTGTCTCTGGTTTCCAGTGTAGGCTTCTTTCATCAAGGGAAGCTTTTCCTTTGCCAGAACACAGCAGGCCCAAGGATTTTTCTTTTTATGTGTTCATTTGCTTATTTCACAAAAAGGGATGGAACTTTTTTTTTTTCTGTCAAGGGCCATTTGGATACTGATAACATCAGCAGCAGCCCATAAAAAAACATCAACTTAACATTAGCGTGGTATACAGACACTGAAGTTTGAGTCCCGCCGGCAGTTGCCTCGGCAGGGCCAGATGCAATGATTTCGCAGGCTTTGCAGGGCCTGGGCTGGACCTGAGAGGCAGCACCAGTCCCCACTGTGAGGCACTCAGGGTGCCCAGGCTCACGGTGCATCTTCGAATCTGCACTCACAGACAGGACTTCTCAGGCCCGTGGACGCCCGGCCTTCAGAGGCACCGAGGTCGGGGTCAGCTGTCCCCTGGCTCACCTCCTTCTCCATTTGGAGGAGGACAGAGGAGGCAATGGGACAGCTGTTTCTTGGCTGGGCAGCGTCAGGGTCTCTGCCTGGCAGTGGCTAAAGCGGAGCCTTTCTCTTTGGAGCTTGTGAGGGACCGACCTCTCCCTCGACTCCGGCCGATCCATTTCCCTTCCAGGTGGTCACCTGATGCCCCTCCTTCTCTTCTGGTTCCTCAGTGCTAGGATCCCCCCACTGTGGGCAGAGCCCAGGATACGCCAGCCCATCCTCTGTCCTGATGAGACTGGGGAGAAAAGCCGCCCCACGAATGGTCCTGCTGTCCTGCCACCACAGCCTCCTTCATTTTCTTAGGCACAACGGAGTTCTTAGTCCTCTGCTTCCCAGCTTCCTTTTATTTAATGAATTTGAAGAGCAGAGAGAGAGAGAGAGAGAGATTGATTTTTCCATTTATGAGTTCATTCCGCTCAGTCTGGGTTTGCCGTATGGGTGGCAGGGACCCAACTGCCTGAACCATCACTGCTGCCTCTTCCCAGGGCGGGCAGCAGTGGGAAGCTGGAGTCAGAGCAGAACCAGGACTCGAGTTTGGGAAGCAGGCAACCCAAGCAGAGTCTTAACTGTTGTACCGAACATCTGCCTCTCCCAGTTTTTAGGGCCCATGCTTCAAAGTTCTCTGGAGACCTCGCACAAGGCTTCAGGTCAAGGAGACAGAATTACGTGGGGGCAGGGAAGCCCATGACACAGCAGAGTCCAGGCAAGCTCCTCCTCAAGCTTCCTGCTCTCCACACTTCACACACTTCAGAGTGAGCGGAGGAACAGGGCTCACGGCACACACTCTCTGGCGTAACTCTGCACGTGGGGAAAACGTACCGCCCCTTGGGAACTGTGTTACCAGCACCTAAGGAATGGGACCAGGAAGAAGTCCACTGGATCTTCCTACAACGTTCTGAACCAACCCCATAGGGTTTGTGCACCAGCCTTGTAGCATCTGCTACTGAGACGCTTCGAACACTGCGGATTATAAAGCTTGATGTCAGTGTGGGGAGATTCGGTTGTCAGAACAGAGCAAGCGGCTTTGCTGCAGACAGCGTCTCAGCGCCTGATCTCCATGGCATCTCACTGTACATGCTGTGAGGGCAAGGCTCTACCCAAAAGATTTATCCAGCAACTGTTTTATGTGAGCAAAACCACCACGCTCCTTCACATACCTGGCTCCTTTATCCTACATAGAGATGAGGACAAGATCTGTTATCTACAAAGATATTTAAAGTTAACGACACTACTACTTTTTAAAAGGAGGGAAATTACCTTGGTTTTCTGGCACTCTCCCTGGGCCTCCTCAATAAATCTTCCAAATGTTTATTTCTCTCTTCCAAGCTGAAGGAAGAAACAGTTGAATTATAGGACTAAAGTGGAATTTTCTAGACCAATATTTGGTTAGAGTCACTGGAGGATCTGAGCAGGTTAAGTTCAAATGGTGACTCCAGTTCATCACGTAGGAACTGCTGATTCTTTCCGAGCTACTCAAATTATTGGATCCATTTTTTTTTCCTGTACAGGTTGTTCCAGTGGTGGGGGTATAAGCAGTAGTGACTATATAAAATGACAATTGATATTCTCTATTTGTTTATATACTGGCCTGGCCCAGTGCTGGCTACTGCCAGCCATCTATAGAGTGAACCAGCAGATGGATGATCTCTCTTTCTGTGTCTGTCTGTCAGTCTATCTCTCTCTCTCTGTAACTCGTTCATGCAAATCTTTTTAGAAAGATGTGATTTGTATGCACAGTGAAATACCACTCAGCCACAGAAAGGATGAAATCTTGCCATTCACAGCAACACGGATGTCTGGTGATCATTATGTTAAGTGAAGTAAGCCAACCGCAGAAAAGAAAATATTGCATGATCTCACCCAATGTGGAGTCTAAAACAAAGGTGATTTCTTAGAAGTTAAAATGGTGTTTTCTGGGGCTGGTGCTGTGGCGTTATGGGTTAAGCTGCTGCCTACAATGCCAGCATCCCATATAGGCAGCGGTTTGAGTCCTGGCTGCTCCACTTCTGATCCAGCTCCCTGCTGGTGTGCCTGGGAACGCAGCAGAAGATGGCCCAAGTGCTTGAGCCCTGCCACCCCATGGGAGACCTGAAAGAAGCTCCTGGTTCCTGACTTTGGATCAGCCCTGCTCCATCAACTATGGCCATGTGGGGAGTGAACCAGTGGATAGAAGATCTCTCTTTCTGTCTCTCTCTCTTTCCTCTGTCTCTGTAACTCTGCCTTTCAAATAAATAAAAAAAGAAATTCTGCGGTTCTATTGCATAGTACATGACTCTGGATAGTGTTAACATAATGAGGGGCAGGTGTTTGGTGCAGCAGGGAAGACACCACTTGGGACATCCACGTTCCGTATCACAGTGCCTGGGTTTCAGTCCTGGCCCTGCTCCTGATTCTAGCCTCCTCTGATGTACACTCTGGAAGGCAGCATGTGATGGCTCAAGTACCTGGATTCCTGCCACTCACACGGGAATTCTGGGCTCCCAACTTTGAGACCGGCCTAGCCCTGGCTATTCCAGGCGTTTAGAATATGAACCAGCAACTGAAGATGTTTCTCTCTAGCTCTCAAATAAATACTGTATATTTCCCTCAAAAAAAAAAGTCTAGAGGATAGGATTTTGAATATTTTCATCATAGAAGAATGTGAGATATTTGAAGAGATAGATATATTCACCCTGATTAGACATCACACAATATATACCAACATTGAAACATCAGGCAGTACCTCATAAATATGTACAAATATTTTTTTTTTTGACAGGCAGAGTGGATAGTGAGAGAGAGACAGAGAGAAAGGTCTTCCTTTACCGTTGGTTCACCCCCCAATGGCCGCTGAGGCCAGCGCACCGCGCTGATCCGATGCCAGGAGCCAGGTGCTTCTCCTGGTCTCCCATGGGGTGCAGGGCCCAAGCACTTGGGCCATCCTCCACTGCACTCCCAGGCCACAGCAGAGAGCTGGCCTGGAAGAGGGGCAACCGGGACAGAATCCGGCGCCCTGCCGGGGCTAGAACCCGGTGTGCCGGCGCCGCAAGCGGAGGATTAGCCTAGTGAGCCGCGGCGCTGCCCAGATGCATTTATTTATTTGAAAGGCATAGTGACAGAAAGAGGAGGGGAGAGACAAAGAAAAAGAAATCATCTATCTGCTAGTTCACTTCCCAAATGGCTGCAACGGCCAGGACTGGGCCAGGCCAAAGCCAGGAGCCTGGAACTCCATCCATCTCTGCTGCATGGGTGACAGGAGCCCAAATACTTGAGCCATAAGCCACTGCCTTTCCAGACGCTTTAGAAAGAAGCTGGACTGGAAGTGGAGCAGCCAAGACCGAAAGGCACTCTGTCACAGGAGACCAGCATCAAATGCAGCGGCTGAATCTTCTGTGCCACACCCCAGCCCCAGTACTGCCAACTTTAACCAAATCAATAGACTAGCAAGAGTTTAAATATTACTCTAATGATATATCTGCTAATTTCTGATGCAGCAAATATCTTTTAATCAGATAAAGAAAATTCACTACAATTCAAAATATTGTCCTTAAAGGATGTAAGAATATATTTGATAACACACACACACACTGATCACTTAAAGCAAATCAACTCACATGATAACTGATAGTGGTGGTTGATTTTTGTAGCAAATGGAATCACTGGGGCCGGCGTGGTAGGCTAAGCCTCCGCCTGCGGCACCAGCGTGCTATATGAGTGTTGGTTCTAGTCCCGGCTGCTCCTCTTCTGATTCAACTCTCTGCTATAGCCTGGGAAAGCAGTGGAAGACGGCCCAAGTACTTGGGCCCCTGCACCTACGTGGGAGACCCAGAAGAAGCTCCTGGCTGCTGGCTTCAGATTGGCCCAGCTCATTTGGGAAGTGAACCAGCAGATAGAAGACCTTTCTGTCTCTCCCTCTCTCCCTCTGTCTGTAACTCTACCTCTCAAATAAGTAAATGACATCTTAAAAAAAAAAGAAAACAGAATCACCTAGATGGCTTGTGAAATATGTGGTACTTTAAAAAATTCATGGAAAAATGGAATTAAAGAGGCCCAACGGCTTAAATCGCCTCTCCCAACTCCGGCATCCTATGTCAGAGCTCTGGGTCAAGTCCTGGCTGCTTTGCTTCTGACGCAGCTCTTTGCTAATGCACCTGGGAAAGCAGTGGGAAATGGCCCAAGTACTTGGGGCCCTGGCACTCACGTGGGAAACTGGATGGAGCTCTAGGCTCCTGGCTGCTGGCTGGCCCACATGGCTGTTTAGACCACCTGGGGAGTAAATCAGCACACGGAAGCACTCTTCTTTCTCTCTCTCTCTCATCTCTTCTTCCCTCTCTGTTACTTTGCCTTTCAAATCAATATATAAATAAATCATTTTTTAAATGTAAGCTTATTGGAGTAAAAAAATTTTGAAATCCACGTGTAGATTTTTCATAATACACATTTTCCTGAACTTTTTGAAGACCCCTCCATATACAGCTGCTCGGGTCCCAACATATTTGACTTAGGAGTAGTACCTGGACATCGGTATTTTTACAAATGCATTCAAGGGAATTTAATAAGCAGCCACTACAGACATCACCTTTAATAACTTATAGAATTCTGATGTCACACCTCTTTCTGAGCACAACTAGATCAACCACTCACCTGAAATATATATTGAAAAGAGTTTTAATTTTTAAAATAAGTGGACCAAAGTAATATGGTCAAAATGACACTTTGATCCTATTTTTAAATATTAGTCTATATTTTATGTTGACGCTGATGAAGCCATGATCACTGTGCACATATCTTCCTTGGTTTTAAGGCAGAAAGGAGCCTAATTTTACTTCTCTTGATCACACGACATCCTCCCCTACTGCAAATTTAAAACTTGCCTGCATTAGTCCAAAAAAGCTGGAAAAATGGTTTTACCACTTGTTCTGCTTAGAAACATTAATGAAAAGCAAAATCAAACTTTCCAAACTACAAATGCGCACACCTCCAATCCTCTTATGGTGAGTTAGTTCTATAGAACTATTTTGAGGAGTGACTGCTATGAAAGGTTAGACCTTTTGTTTAAGCTCTTGTGATAGCCAGCACAATATAATAAATGAAGTTGGAGGAAGAAACAGATTACTAGTGAGGATAAGAAATCAGTGAAAAGGACACTGTGGGGAGCAATCCGGACTAGACTGAGTTACTGGAATTAAGACTTATTCTATGCATCTGCTCTCCCACAATATGGCGCTGGGAGAGAAGTAAACAGCTTCTGCACAGTTGCCTCCAGTTCAACCAATAAACTGTAGGACTTGCTCCTGATTGGAGGAGAGCAGCGTACTCGGCGTGTGGGCAGCCGAGTTGGGATTGGCAGAGGACTATAAAGGAGGAGAGAGACGGCATGCACCGGGAACATCTAAGGGGAACATCTAGCTGAAGGAACACCCGTGCAGCCCCCGAGAAGAGCCGGCCGGCGGTGTGCCGCTCCCCTGCGGAAGTGGGGAATGTGGCCAGGGGGAACTGCCCTTCCACGGAGGTGGAAGGGATAGTAGCCAACCCGGGAAGAACCAGCAGCAAACCCGGGGAGGGCCGAGCAGACGAAAGAACAGCGCAGGGTCCTGTGTCGTTCCTCCACGAAGAGGGGGAGCGACATAATGGTGCCATGACTCAGATATGAAGCCTAGGCAGGGTTTAGTGTCGTTCCTCCACGAAGAGGGGGAGCGACAGACACAAAATTTGAAAACAGTAACTTTGGAGTGTTTCAAGCTATCTTGGGTTTGAGAATGTATTTGGTACCTGAAATACTACTGCATGTGGATATGTTTTCAGAATTATTTATTTATTTATTTGAAAGTGTGACAGAGAGAGACCTGCTATCCACTGGGTCACTCCCCAAATGCCCACAATAGCCAAAGCCAGGAGCCATGACCTCCAGCCGGGGCTGGCATGTGGAAGGGACCCAAGCCTCAGTAGCAAGAAGCCAGATGGGACTTGGAGCAGCTGGGACTGGGACCCACACTCTGATGGAAGCAGAGGAGGGCATCTCAAGCGGTGGTTTAACCTGCTCCACACAACACCGGCCCCAAGTAGGTGTGCAGCTTTTTTTTGTGAACAAAATCTAAAAAGTTCAAGGTTATTTCACTTGAATACTATGATAATGTCCTCTAAACGTTTGAGATGCTTCTCGCTACTTTTTTTTTTTTTTTTTTTTGACAGGCAGAGTTAGACAGTGAGAGAGTGAGAGAGAGAAAGGTCTTCCTTTTCTGTTGGTTCACCCCCCCAAATGGCCGGTGCATATAGCCAGTGCGCAGCGCCGATCTGAAGCCAGGAGGGCCCAAGGACTTGGGCCATCCTCCACTTCCATCCCGGGCCACAGCAGAGAGCTGGACTGGAAGAGGAGCAACTGGGACAGAACTGGCACCCCAACCGGGACTAGAACCCAGGGTGCCGGCACTGCAGGCAGAGGATTAGCCAAGTGAGCCGTGGCGCCAGCCACTTCTCGCTAATTCTTTCACCACCCTTAAAACCCAGAGGGTGCTCTGAGAAAGGCAGCTAACAACCTGCTGCTGGAGTCTGTCCAAGCAGTCCAGACACAGCTGTGTTAATGAATGGTTTTAATCTGTGAAAGTGCATACCTTCCCTGTCTCCAGGAGCTTGAGAAGTTGAACTCAGAAGCTGGAGAGTAAAATAAAACACTGACATTGACAAAACTAAAGATGAAGTCTTTTCTACTCACAGAGCAATCTGGGAGTGGGACATCTCCAGCCTCTGGTCAGCACATCTGATGATTTCTTCATATGACGTAACCTTGAAAAACATAAGCTGAACAGATTACACTTGGAGAAACTCCAATTTTATGTTTTGCTTCTTAAAAAAATCTCTACAAATTCAATTATTTGACCGCCATCAATTAAAGTTTCATCATAGGCAAAACAGCTTCCTTCCAATTTGAGGTCAGAAAGATGAATACAAACAGAATGACAGCATGACTATGCATCAAGCAGAGAAAGTAAAATGAGTCAACTGTAACTCAGACGTTTTCCACAGAAGTGGGACATGTGTCAACTAATGGTCAGTCTACATGGTTTAAGTCAGTGAAACTTTGCAAAGGTAGATTAGGGGTGGGCCTTTGGCACAGCAGTAAAGTCACCACTTGGGACACCCATATCCCATATCAGAGTTCCCTATTCAAGTCCCAGCTACTCTGCTTCCAATCCAACTTCCTGCTAATGCATATCCTAGAAGGTAGACGAATATGGCTCAAGTACGTCAGGTCTCCAGATTGAGTTCTTGGCTCCTGGCTTCAGTCTGGCCCAGCCCTGGCTGTTGCAGGCATCTGGGGAGTGAACCAGGGATTGGAAAATCTCTCTCTGTCTCTCTGTCATTCTGTTTGTAAATTAAATGAAAATAAATTTTTCAAAAAAAATTAAATTTAGACACTAAACTAGACCACTAGCTTGGAAAGATTTATTATTACTCTGAAAGTAAAGTAGCAGGGCAAAGACTTCAAATTGCCTGTAGCAGAATGGGTAGACACACACAATGTTCTTTCCTAGTTCCTAGCTAAAAGACTAATGGAGGCAATTTATAACAGGATTTTGAAGTAAGAGATAAATGAAAATGTGCCATATCATCTCAGATTCTTTTTGGCTCAAAAATTCTATTATTTTAATGTCTGGCACAGTTCTTTTTTTTTTTTTAAAGAGTTATTTATTATTTGAAAGGCAGAGTTACAGAGAGGCAGAGAAAGAGAGAGAGAGAGAAGTCTTCTACCCACTGATTCACTCCCAAGATGGCTGCAACGGCCGGAACTGTGCCGATCTGAAGTCAGGGGCCAGAAGCTTCTTCAGGGTCTCCCACGAAGGAGCAGGGGCCCAGGACTTGGGCCATCTTCTACTGCTTTCCCAGGCCACAGCAGAGAGCTGGATTGGAAGTGGAGCAGCCGGGTCTTGAACTAGCACCCCTATGGGATGCTGGCACTGCAGGTGGTGGCAGCTTTACCTGCTCCACCACAGCGCCAGGTCCTGGCATAGTTCTTCAAAGGCAAATATCTCTGTAAGGAAATTCGTACCTTATTTATTAAGTTGCCTAAATGTCTTTGATACTCATCATTTTCTTCCATGAGTCTGCCACAGTGGTCTTCTTTTGACTCAAGAAGATATCCTAATTTTGTGATCTATGGAAAAACATTAGTAAAAATACTAACCCGAAACCACTATGAAAGCTAGATGTGGATGCTAAAAACAAAAGAGAACCGTGAGTTTTACTCTATTCCAACATTTCTTTAAACTGAGTTGTCAGATATGTAAATTGTGACAGGTATGAACCAGATCCTGGTGAGACCACACTTCCCATAGATGTACAGGAATTAGCATGGGTTTGAAACAGCTTTGCAAATAACTAAACTCATGTTAATGCACAAAAATATGTACCAGCCCCTAATCTTCACTACTTTCTTTCCACGTGGAACCCATGCACAGGCACGTGTGACTCCATGTGAAACAGCACTGCTGTCATGCTTCATGAGACATCTTGAGAAATACCCTCCCTTCTACAAATGACTGCAGCTCTTTTTTTGCCTTTTCTTTTTCTTTTTTTTTTTTTTTTTTTTTTTTTTTTTGACAGGCAGAGTGGACAGTGAGAGAGAGAAAGGACTTCCTTTGCCGTTGGTTCACCCTCCAATGGCCGCCGCGGCCGGTGCGCTGCGGCCGGTGCACCGCGCTGATCCGATGGCAAGAGCCAGGTACTTATCCTGGTCTCCCATGGGGTGCAGGGCCCAAGCACTTGGGCCATCCTCCACTGCACTCCCTGGCCACAGCAGAGAGCTGGCCTGGAAGAGGGCAACAGGGACAGACTCCGGCGCCCCGACCAGGACTAGAACCCGGTGTGCCGGCGCCGCAAGGCGGAGGATTAGCCTAGTGAGCCGCAGCGCCGGCCTGACTGCAGTTCTTTTTAAGCTTTATTTATTTGAAAGGCAGAGTTACAAAGGGAGAGACAGAGAGAGAGAGAGACAGAGACAGACAGAGTGAGAGTGAGCTACCATCTGCTGGTCGACTCCCCAAACGGCTGCCATGGCCAAGGCTGGGCCAGGCTGAAGCCAGGAATTCATCTGGGTCTCTCCCATGGGTGCAGGGGCCCAGGCACTTGAGCCATCTTTGGCTGCTTTCCCAGGTGCATTAGCAGGCAGTGGGATCAGAAGCAGAGCAGCCAGGACTTGAACCAGTGCCCATACGGGATAACAGCATTGCAGGTGGCGCTTAAGCCACTGCACCACAACTGCCCCATGACTGCAAGTTTTTAAAAAGCTCCAGCTTAATGTATTTCACAATCTGATCTATGTTTTCAAGAAAACTATTAAAAATTGTGTTTCTAAAAGTGACATCCAGGATTCACATGTCCCACCAGCAGTTACCTTAATTTTGAAAGTAATTTTAGAAGAAAAACTACAGAAATGTTTCCATCAGATAAAAATGCTAAGCGTGACTTTCAGTAATCTAATATCTTAAATACACTTAGTTTTCTGCAGTGACATAACACTAGAGAAAGCAACGACAAAGCAAATTTGCTGTAGACATAGGAACGTTCTTTCTCTCATACAAGTAAACTGGGGGACAACATCAAGTCAGTGGTCCTAACTCTCCTGACCATATACATTAGTTAAGGTCGGTAGTACAGATATTTGTGCCTCCATTTAGCTGATATAACCCAAGTGAAGCAAGTTTGAACGTTTGTAAGGAATATGTCTATGTCTGGAAGGGGAAGCACTGGAGTCTCCGTTTACCAACGTTGGTGCAGGGCTTTTCCACTCCACTCCACTGCATCTCGCGCTCAGCTTCACACACTTCATGACAGTTACCAAAGCAACGTGGGCTTCCCATTTCCTGGTTCCCATGGTGGACTTCATGGGCACATTGTGAGTTCTTTATTGGCTTTCAGGATGAAAGTAATAATCCCTTTAAACCCACAGATTAATTTTGTATTTGGTAACTGCAGATTAAATAGCAGCAAAATGTTTTCTTACAGAATAATACTGGGGGGGGGGGGCGGCACTGTGGCATAGTGGGTAAAGCCGCCGCCTGCAGTGCCAGCATCCCATATAGGTGTTGGTTCGAGTCCCGCCTGCTTCACTCTGATCCAGCTCTCAGCTGTGGTCTGGGAAAGCAGTAGAAGATGGCCCAAGTGCTTGGGCCCCTGCACGCATGTGGGAGACCAGGAAGAAGCTCCTAGCTCCTGGCTTCAGATCGGTGCAGCTCTGGCCGTTGTGGTCATTTGGGGAGCGAATCAGCAAATGGAAGACCTCTCTCTCTCTCTCTCTCTCTGCCTCTGCATCTCTGTAACTACCTTTCAAATAAATAAATATTTTAAAAAATCAATTATGTTAATAAATATTTTTCATTACAGTGGGATCCAGCCGATGGTTAAATTGCTCTGTACCTATGCAGACACCAGCGCATCCTCTCATCTTCCCATTTTTCCTCCTCCGTCTACACGCCACCAAGGTCAACTGCAAGGGCTCTTTCCCAGGACAGCCAGGTTGCTGCGCACAGCTCCTGGGGTAGCACATGCACCTGTATAACCGTGCCCAGTCACAATGGAAAACATTGAAACCAACAAATCTGATTACAGAAACCATACTGGACAATATTTAATGTTTCAAAACTTCAATGCTGTACCTTTAAGGCTGAATAATCCCGCACCATGACAGTGTGGCCATTTTAATGAGCAAAGTTTTAGGAGACTAATAATTTCTGACACTTGCTCACAAAATAATATTGGCTACAAAGATGACAACAAGGTCAGCAAAGGCCTCTCTTACCAAGTAATCAAGCTCCTCGTTCAGATTGTGGTACTTATCCAGTTTGGCTCCCAACAAGACAGGCAGATCTCTGACATTCTTGGCTTCATTTGAATCACGGCCTGTAACCTGAGATGAAATACATTTGTGTTCCCTTTCAATGTTTTAATACTCCTTGCAACATTTGAGAATAAACACGTTACTGTTTTAAAAAGCAAAGAGATCTTCAGTGGCTGGAATCAAAGAAGTGTAAAACCTTGAGCCAGAAGGATTTGCACAAATTTGCCAAAAGAACATAAACATGCGACATTGTATTTTTGCATGTTAAAAACCGTACACACAACTAATGTTAAACTCACCTCAAAAGCATGATCATGAAATGCCTTTTCATTAGCAATTAACTCCCTAAAGGTTGTGATTTTGTCTTTATGTTTCAGTAGCTAAGGGGAAAAAAAGCATTTAATATTTCAGAGGAGAAGAAATAAAAACAAATTCTATTATAAGCATAATACAATTATCAAATGACACAGAATCCAGTCTCTGGTTTCCAGAAGACACGGCGCCTGGTCAGAGTTCACACAGCAGGCCTAGGACTGCCAGGCCTGGGAAGGCCTGCCAGCGCGGCTGCCCCTTGACCAGTCCCTGGGCACTGCAGCCGTGGGAGAGTTTCCACCATTCCCTGACAACCTATTCACCCAAAGTGTATGGGTTTGGAAAGCACTGACTTCCTTCTAGGCTCTGGAACTTTAGGTACGTGCTAGGCAGAGGGTATCTATGTGGACAGCTCCCAGTGAAAACCCAGGCATTGGGTCTGTAGAGCTTCCCTGGCAGACAACACTTCACAACTCACTGCTGGGGCAGTGAAGTGCCACCCACATGACTCCACAAGGATCTCGGAGGCCTGAGTCGCATGTCCTCTGAGCTGTGCCCCATGCGCCTCTCCCACGGCTGACCCTGGTTTGCATCCTTCAGCAGTGTTAAATCATAACTATGAGTGATAACAGCATCCTGACTTCTGTGAGTGCTTTAGCAAATCATCAAACCTGGGAGAAGGAGCTTATCCTAATGATCAAATGTTACTGCCACCAGGCTGTTAACAATGCCTTCAGGGAAAAAAATAGCCAGTTCTGGATACAACGAACAATCGTTTCTTCTTTGTTTACTGTTCCTTTTTAATAATAACATCTTAATGTATCAGTATACAAATTTCTCCAAGTATCAGTGAGGTAAAGTGTGCTGCACAAACTTTGTTTAGTTATTGAAAAATTCCAATATTTAAAATAAGTAGAGAAAAAGCTGAATGAGACTCCAGCTAACGCTCATTCAGCTCAACAGTTAACAGCTGATGGCCGATCTTGCATCATGCACCCTGCTCCCTTGCAGCCCCTCACTGAAGCAAACTACACACACTGCATCAGGTCATCAGTCCCTGTTTCAGTGACTACATAGAAATTAACCAAAAGAACACAAACGTCTGAAACTGTCTTTCCGGTAATATGCGTGGTGGGAGCAGGCTTCCTGGAAGGTTTACAGAAGTGGAGGTTCCTCTGCGGCCTGTGTGCTCAGGGTCCTTTTCCATGTTGTTAGGAGATAAAACAATTTCCTAGGGAACTGCAACACATGTTCTAGCTGGCCAGTTCACAGCTGCACAGAACTGAACCCGATAGGATCCAAGATTCCACATTTGTACAAGTTCTTTTCCCTTTAGTCAATGCTGTCACTTCTGTGTCCCTCTCAGATTAAACACGGCACAGTGGAATGTCCTCTTTTCATCTTCCCTATGTAACGGACCCTCTCAGTTCCATCTCTCAAGTTTTATACCACCAGGCCAAGAAAAGAGTAATTGCGGAAAATCTGGGAACCTCTGTCCTTACCCTTCCACCCACCTGAGAAATGAAATGATTTGTTTCCCGTGTTTCCAATATCCCAAGTCTGAAATCACTAAAAGGATGTCAAACTATCCTTCAGGGCTTGACGGTGCCATGAAAAAGTGAAAAAACAAAACAAAACAAAACAAAAAAACCACATTTCCTGTAGATGGATGAGATTTTCCAGTGCTTAAATTAGACACACTATAAATTAAATTTAAATCTGAACACTGTACTTGCTCAGTGAGGGGCACAGTAAAGCTAATCTGATCCTCACAAAAAATTCTTAAAAGAATCCAATTTTAGGAGTTCCTCTTTTCTTGAAATTCTCTTCATGCAACTGATAGACTTTTAGAATTAAGAACAAGTACAGTACCTCTTTATCCAAGTTTTTCTTCTTGAGATGGAAGCTCTTCAATATTTGCAGCATTATGTCACTCACTTTCTCACTCTCTCTGAAGTGTCCAGCATGGGGATTGATGATGTCCTGGGGTAACCGTTTGGGAAATGGAATTAAAAGATTTTCATGAAAAAAAAAAAACCATATAAAATTATTCGTGAGGTTAAAGAGGGGCAGGGAGAATATGCAAATAAAAGAAGTCTCCCTTGCAAACTAAGTGGCCAAACTGAAGGGGGTCAGATCATAGTGTACGCCTGTCTTCAGCTGCTCCTCCCATGACAGCTCACAGAGGGATATTCAGGAAGACTTCACACTGATGCACACTTGTGCACAAGTTGGGACATACTAGTACAACTGCTGCCAAGGTGATATGCTTCTACAGCAACTCTGCAAGCTTTCACATTCATGTTTATGCCTTCCCCCTTAGGCTCGTCAGTTTACAAATCCAAATTTTAGACAAGCTGCTACACCTGACCCCAGAGCAAGGAGACATCCTCAACAACATGGAACTGCAGGTATTTCCAAGCTACTGAGAATGAAGGCACTAGCAACAATATCTAGAGAGCAAAAGAGCGTGGTCTTGCATCTCAGTTCTCCCATTTAACCATATGAGAGACTTTAGACAAGAGACTCAAGTATTCTGAGCCTTATGTTTTTAAAAATTAATTTGAGAGGTAGAGAAGGGTGGGGAGAGAGAGACACCCCAGAGTCAGCTCCCAGCCACTGAGACATTCCCCAAATACCTGCAATGACTGGGGGCTGGGCAGAAGCAGGGAGCAGCGGGAACTCAGTCCAGGTCGCCCACATGGGTGACAGGCACCTAACTACTTGAGCCATCACCTGCTGCCCCCCACAGTATGCATTAGCAGGAAGCCAGAACTAGGAGTGGAGCCAGGACTTGAACACAGGTTCTCTGATAAAGGATGCGGACGTCTCATGGGACGTGGGTGTCCTAAGCAGTGGCTTAACTGCTAGGCCAAACACCTGTCCCTTGAGCTCAGTTTGTTTTCCATATTAAAAACAAAAAAGCTGAGTAATATAAAGAATTGTGTAAAGATTGAATGATATAATTAAAAAATCGGGTACAGTAAACAATGTCTCCAAAGACAGGTCAGCAAGTCAGCAAATACTTGTTGAATGCCTGTTTGGAGTTTAACCTTGCATTAGCTACTGGGATGCAATATACCATGGCGGGTGGATTTCTAGTGAGGGTAGGAAACACAGAATAAGCAAAGAAATATTTGTTTGGGAGGCTGGCATTGTGGCATAGTGGGTAAAGCTGCTGCCTGCGAGGCTGGCATCTCACATGGGTGCAGGTTTATGTCCCAGCTGCTCCACTTCTGATCCAGCTCCCTGCTAATAGCCTGGGAAAGCAACGGAAGATGGCCCAAGTGCTGGGACCTCTGCACCCGTGTGGGAGACCCGGAAGAAGCTTTGGCTCCTGGCTTCATCCTGGCCCAGCCCTGGCTGTTATGGCAATCTGGGAGTATGAACCATCGATGGGAGATCTCTCTCTCTCTCTCCGTAAAACTCTTTCAAATAAATAAACAAATTTTTTTTTTTAAAAAAAAACAGAAATATTTGTTTGGGATGGGATGTGATCTACGATGAAGAGGGCTGATGACATACTCCACCTGTGAGAGATCTGACACAGAAGCAGCCAGGGAAAGCAGCCACCATGCAACAGCAGAAACCCAAGCAAACACGGAGAGGGAGCGCATGCTTGATGGGGGTGGGAGGTGGGGGAGTTTGTAGCAAATAAGACTCTGTGCCACATTTAAATTTAAATTCAAATTATAAACTTTTATTTATTTATTTTCATGTTATTTGAAAGGCAAAGAGGGGAGAGAGTTCTTCCACCTGCTGGTTCACTCTCCAAAGGCTGCAACAGTTGGGATGCAGACCACCCAAGTAATGATTTAACCACTGCACCATATGCCTGGCCCCTGTGTGGGGAGCAACTCGGACTAGACTGTTACTGGAATTAAGACTTATTCTATGCATCTGCTCTCCCACAATATGGCGCTGAGAAGGGAGTAACAACTTCTACACAGCTGCCTCTTGCCAACTTGAGTGATGACCTGCAGGAGCTGATCCTGCTCCTGATTGGAGGAGAGCAGCGTACTCGGCGTGTGGGTAGCAGAGTTGGGATTGGTGGAAGAGGACTATAAAGGAGGAGAGAGACAACATGCACCAGGAACATCTAAGGGGAACACCTGAGCAGCCCCCGAGAGAGCCGGCCGGCGGTGTGCTGCTCCCCCATGGAAGTGGGGAAAGTGGCAGGGGGAACCACCCTTCCACGGAGGTGGAAGGGTCGGTAGCCAACCCGGGAAGAACCAGCAGCAAACCTGGGGAGGGCCGAGCAGACAAAAGAACAGCGCAGGGTCCTGTGTCGTTCCTCCGCGAAGAGGGGGAGCAACATAATGGTGCCGTGACTCGGATAGGAAACCTAGGAGGGAAGAAACGGGAAGAAGTGGGAAAATACCAGAGAGAGAGACTAGCAAAGAGCCTAGGGAAAAGCTGGACGGAAAAGGTGCCGGAAGAAGCTATTGAAAGCCTAGGCATAAACTCGGATACGGACTGTGGGAAAGGAGTTAGGATTGAAAGTGAAAGTGAAAACAAGAAGAAATTTAGACTCGGATACGGACTATGACGGGGAAGCTAGGAGATTAAAAGCGAAAGTGAAAGCTAGAAGAAACTTAGACTTGGACATGGACTGTGGGGAGAAGCCAGGAAAAATGAGAGGGGAATATTGTTGGAAGAAAAGTTAGGAAACATACTGGGTAGAGAAAAATATGTTAGGGAGGATGAAGCCGCGGGGGCAGGCTGAGGCGGAGACGTAAGCTATGTTGGGATTCGTCAAGTCAGCCCGGGGAGCAAAAGGCGAAAATCTAAAACCAGAGGCAGAGACGCGTAAGCTAGGTTGGAATCCGTCAGATTAGCCCAGGGAGCAAAAGACGGGAAGCCAAACCGAAGCGGAGACGTGAGCTAGGTTGAATTCGCCAGGTTAGCCCGGGGAACTTAGACTGAAAACCGAGAAGCGGAAACGTAAGCTAGGCTGTGTGATTCGTGGAAGCCACCGTGCGCAGAGAGAGCGCGCGGGGCGCGAGTAGGAAACGCGGGGCTAGCGCGAAGGCTGTGGTGCGGGCGCGAAGGGGCGCGGAGACCAAGGAGTGTGTGCGAAGCCGGGAAGCCGCGCAGAGCTGGGAAGCCGCCGCGGGGCGAGGCGCTGAGAAGCAGCCTCGGGGCGGGCGCCGGGAAGCCACGAAGATAAGAGAAACAGAAGTTTAGAAGTAAAATGAGAGAAATAGGAATGCTGGCAGATAGAAGTAAAATAGGAGAGATAGGAATGCCCGGAGATAGAGAAATAGAGAAAAATAAGGCCTCCCCACCACATGGCAATGAGAGAGCTTGGATTCGGTCTGCCTGATTAGTGAGGCGGTGAGCACCTGTGGGCGGCTAGCAGCTTCTGCGCCGCAGGTCACCGAAGACAGGCACGTTATCAACACCAATAAGTCTCCCCACAAGACGGCAATGAGAAGGCTCGGATTCGGTTTGCCTGATTGGTAGGGCTTGTAAGCACCTGCAGGCAGTTCTAGCAGAGCAGAGCATGCGCTGCAGGGCACTGAACACAGGCATGCATCAGCACCTAAAAACCTCCTCACAACATGGCGAAGAGAGGACCCGGATTCGGTTTGCCTGATTGGTAGGGCTTGTAAGCACCTGTGGGCAACTCCAGCAAGCAGAGCAGAGTGTGTGCCACAGGGCACCGAAGACAGGCACGTATCAACGCCAAAAATAAAAAGAAAGGGGGAATTGTGGGGAGCAACTCGGACTAGACTGTTACTGGAATTAAGACTTATTCTATGCATCTGCTCTCCCACAATATGGCGCTGAGAAGGGAGTAACAACTTCTACGCAGCTGCCTCTTGCCAACTTGAGTGATGACCTGCAGGAGCTGATCCTGTTCCTGATTGGAGGAGAGCAGCGTACTCGGCGTGTGGGTAGCAGAGTTGGGATTGGTGGAAGAGGACTATAAAGGAGGAGAGAGACAACATGCACCAGGAACACCTGAGGAACATCTGAGCAGCCCCCGAGAGCCAGCCGGCGGTGTGCCGCCCCCCCGCGGAAGTGGGGAAAGTGGCAGGGGGAACCGCCCTTCCACGGAGGTGGAAGGGTCGGTAGCCAACCCGGGAAGAACCAGCAGCAAACCCGGGGAGGGCCGAGCAGACAAAAGAACAGCGCAGGGTCCTGTGTCGTTCCTCCACGAAGAGGGGGAGCGACACCCTGTATTCACATTTTTTTAAAAAACAAAACTTTAGAGGCCAATGTTTGGCCTGCTGGTTAAGATATGGCCTGGGATGCGTAAATCCCACAATGCAGTGCCTAGGTTCAAGACTTGGTTCTGCTCCTGAGTCCAACCTCCTACAAATGCACACTCGGAGGCAGTGGCCCTCGTACTTAGCATCTTGCCACCCACGTGGGAGACCCGGATTGCTCCCTGGTTTCCAGCTTCAGCCTGGCCCAGCCCTGGCTGTGGTGGGCATCTGGGGAGTGAACCAGCAGAGGGAAGTTCTCTCATTCGTACTCTCTCATGCTCTCTCTCTGCCAAATAAAAACATTCAATTAAAAAAAAATTCAGGTAGACACAGTCTGTGGGCTACCACTGTGTGACACCAGTATGAGTATGTATGTATGTATGTATGCCAGTTCCACACACAACAAATGCTGGTGTTCAACAAAATTTAGCTAAAACAAAAGAGAAATTTCCCCCAACTCACTTGAACATTTGCTCACTCACTGTATTTCTCGTACCAAGAATGTGACAAATCTATGCCTCCAGATTTCTCTGATAAGTGCACTGAAGATGAAAAGAGGGGCTGGTGCTGTGGCATAGAGGGCTAAGCCTCTGCTTGTGGTGCCCGCATCCGATACAGGCACCTGTTCGTGTCCCTGCTGCTCCCCTTCCCACTCAACTCTCTGCTAATGGCCTGGAAAAGCAGTGGAAGACAGTCCAAGTGCTTGGGTCTCTGTATACGCGTGGGAGACACAGAAGAAGCTCCTGACTCCTGGCTTTGTATGGGCTCAGCTCTGGCCATTGCAGCCAGTTGGGGAGTGAACCAGTGAATGGAAGACCTTTTTCTCTATACTTCCCTCTTTCCGTTGTAACTCCACCTCTCAAATAAATAAATAAATAATCTGAAAAAAAAAAAAGATGGAAAGAAATGTGTAGTAAGAGAACGGAGGAGAGTTAGAGAACCTAGGAAGTGTGTGTCCTCTAACATGCTCTCTCACTAAACGCAGTGCTCGTAAGCTCCCAGGGCGGCAGCAGCTATACTTGCCCCAGCTGTGAGGAGGAAACCAAGAAAGGTTAAGAGAAAGGCTAAGCTAGTTGGCTGGCTCACACAGCCGAGGAGCGGTGAAGCCGGGGATTTAACCTTGCCTGGTATGAACGTCATTTTTCGTTGTGCTAATCCACAAAAGCTGCTTCTCAGAGTTGGTCAGAGCCCATCAATGTGAACGCCATTCCTAAGGCTATTGCTCTGCCGCGCGGGAAGTACTAAAGGAAGGGGCTCACCTGGCATCTTTATGCCTTATCTTGCTGCCGCCTCTTATATTTTATTTCACCGTGGCCACCGTGGGAGAATTAGGGGTTGAGGAATAGGAGAAGCAGGAGGAAGGAGGAGCTGCTGGACTGGTTTAGCAGGCTGCTTTTGCTCTGCTTTTTCCTCCTCCAACTCAAGTCTGCCATCTTTTAGCGTCTCTCTGGGTTCAGTCTGACCCCAGTATTTCTTCCCCCTCTACTAAAAAAATGTGGAGAAACAAGCAGTTACCTGGTATGTGAGAAGTCCTAACATCAGAGCCAGGAGGCTGTGGATTTTGGAGGCCAGCTGCGAATTCCTCTTCACATCCGGGGGGGCCCGGCTCCCTTCTTCGCGCGGCGAGCAAGGCAGCAACAAAGGAGAATGCAGCATCTTTGAATTCTACACGCACACAATTCAGATTCGTCACCACAACGAACACCTAAATGTCCTTGCAGGGCAAGTGCTGAATGCAAGATCATTCTCAAATACCTCAAGCAGCGGTTCTCAAATGTTTTGCCTTGGTACCCTTTTACACTCCTTAAAGTTACTGAGGATTCAAAAACCTTTTCTTTATGTGGGTTATAACTATCAACATTTGCTGCATTAAAATATCTTAAACTATGTTTATCAATTTATTTAACACATAGTAAAGCTCTTGTCTATCAAAACAAATGGTTTTCATCACAGAAATTTCGTTGTCCTGGGGCTAATGTTGTGGCACAGAGTGTTAAACCACCACTGTGACACCAACACTGTGCAGCAGAGTGCCTATCAGAGCCACAGCTGCTCTGATTCCTACTGTGCCTGGAAGAACAGTGGATGATGGTCCAGCACCTCGGCCCCTGCCCCTGCTCAGAAGGTTTTCTCTCTCTCTCTTTCTCTCTCTCTTTCCCGCTCTTTGTTTCTCTGCTTTTCAAAATTTTTAAATTACATTTTTCAAAAACAAAAAATTACTGAAAAGTGGCACTGTTTTACATTTTTTAAAAAAAGTTTTTATTTATTTGAGAGGCAGACTCACCGACAGAGAGAGGGAGAGATAGAGAGAAAGGTCTTCCATTCGCTGGTTCACTCCCCAAATGGCCACAATGGCCAGAGCTGGACCCATCTGAAGCCAGGAGCCAGGAGCCTCCTCCGGGTCTCTGACGTGGGTGCAGGGGCCCAAGCATTTGAGCCATTTTCTGCTGATTCCCCAGGCCACAAGCAGGGAAAAGCCAGGATGTGAACTGGCACCCATATGGGATGTTGGCACTGCAGGCAGAGGCCCAGCTTACTGCGTCACAGCACCAGCCCCTTGTTTTACATTTTTGCAAATATTTTTAATGCTGGATTAATAAGACAGCTGGGGACCGGCGCTGTGGCTCAACAGGCTAATCCTCTGCCTGCGGCGCCGGCACACTGGGTTCTAGTCCCAGTCGGGGCGCCGGATTCTGTCCCGGTTGCCCCTCTTCCAGGCCAGCTCTCTGCTATGGCCCGGGAGTGCAGTGGAGGATGGCCCAAGTGCTTGGGCCCTGCACCCCATGGGAGACCAGGAAAAGCACCTGGCTCCTGGCTTCGGATCAGCATGGTGCGCCGGCCGCAGCACGCCGCAGCCACTGGAGGGTGAACCAACGGCAAAAAGGTGAGCCACAGAGCCCACCGGCCACATAATACTTTCTGAAGGCTTGGAGAGATCTTAGAACTTTTAAAACAGAAGAGAATAATATTTTCCCAGGAATCCTGAAAAATAATAGAATTACTTGCAAATACTAATACTCATCACAGATTCATCAGAGTTCAAGGAAACACCAACTCAGTTCAATTATTACAACAACTATAAAAAGCTTACACATTTTTCTAGTTCAGATTAGCCTTCTTTCTAAGCAGTCTGAGTTAAGATTTTACATACTGGCCGGTGCCGTGGCTCACTTGGCTAATCCTCTGCCTGCAGCACCGGCACCCCAGGTTCTAGTCCCAGTTGGGGCGCCGGGTACTAGTCCCGGTTGCTCCTCTTCCAGTCCAGCTCTCTGCTGTGGCCTGGGAAGGCAGTGGAGGATGGCCCAAGTGCTTGGGTCCCTGCACCCGCATGGGAGACTGGGAGGAAGCACCTGGCTCCTGCCTTCGGATCGGTGCAGCACCAGCCGTAGCGGCCATTTGGGGAGTGACCCAACGGAAGGAAGACCTTTCTCTCTGTCTCTCTCTCACTGTCTATAACTCTACCTGTCAAATAAAAAAAAAGAGTTAGATACTTTAAGGCAGTCCTACAAAACTGAGATAGGTGTGCTCTGAATTGAGAGAAGTGACACCTTCTTGGGCATGTATACAGGTTCCTGGCTGCCAAAGAAGTCCTTTTAAAAAGTTGTACTTATTTGTAAGGCAGAGTGTCAGAGAGAGAAAGAAAGAGAAAAAGAATGAATTAATCTTCCGTGCAGTGGTTCATGTCCAGATGCCTGCAACAGCCAGAGCTGGGCCAGGCTGAAGCCAGGTTGAAACCACAAGAGCCAAGAATTCTACCTGGGTCTACCATGTGGTGGCTGAACTTGAACTACATATATATAGTACTTGAAGTATAACTTGCTGCCTCTCAAGTGCATTAGCAGGAAGTTTGATAGAGAGCGGAGGCAAGACTTGATCCCGAGCACTCTGATATGGAATGGAGGTGCCCCAAGCTGATAACACTGATATTCAGCCTTCCCATTACACATAGAGAAATAATATAGCTACAAATTGCAATGGAGAGAATCCTAATTCAAATGGCTTGGTTTGAGGTTTTGTCTAAATGTATCATTTTATAATGAGAGCACCAATTTGAAGGTTTCTCAAATACTGACCTGGGGGCTGGCGCTGTGGCGCAGCAGATTAACACCCTGGCCTGAAGCGCCGGCATCCCATATGGGCACTGGTTCAAGACCTGGCTACTGCACTTCCTATCCAGCTCTCTGCTATGGCCTGTGAAGGCAGTGGAAGATGGCCCAGATCCTTGGGCCCCTGCACCCGCGTGGGGGTCCTGGAAGAAGCTCCTGGCTCCTAGCTTCGGATCAGCACAGCTCCAGCCGTTGCGGCCAACTGGGGAGTGAACCATCTGATGGGAGGCCTCTCTCTCTCTCTCTGCCTCTCCTCTTTCTGTGTAACTCTGATATTCAAATAAAAAAAAAAAAAAGATGCCCACATCCCATTTTAAAAAAAAAATACTGATCTGAGTTTCAGGACATAATAGCATAAGTTGGTAACTTTATTCTTCAAATAAATAAGGCATAATTGATATGTGTATTAATGCTGAAAATATATTTTATCAAAAGCATAAATACAAATATTTGGGTATACATTAAAAGTTAAGATTTAGCCATCTCCTTTTACAAAAAAAGCTACAGGGCAGGGGATTTCTGCTGAAGACCAAGGAACTAAGGTGATGCTACTTCCTTCTTTAAACCACACACTGCCAATGACTGAGCAACGACTTCCCTAAACAGCCCCAACATGAGACCAGAGGACCTTCTTTATGTCACACCAATGTAATTGCTAGGAAAGCAAAACAAAAACGAATGATTGGCCGGCGCCGTGGCTCACTAGGCTAATCCTCCGCCTTGCGGCGCCGGCACACCGGGTTCTAGTACCGCTCGGGGCACCAAATTCTGTCCCAGTTGCCCCTCTTCCAGGCCAGCTCTCTGCTATGAGTGCAGTGGAGGATGGCCCAAGTGCTTGGGCCCTGCACCCCATGGGAGACCAGGAGAAGCACCTGGCTCCTGCCTTCGGATCAGCGCGGCGGCCATTGGAGGGAGAACCAACGGCAAAAGGAAGACCTCTCTCTCTCTCTCTCTCTCTCACTGTCCACTCTGCCTGTCAAAAAAAAAAAAAAAAAAAAAAACACGAATGATCATTTCATTCCACACTGCCTTCTCTGGCCGCACTCTAACCGTGAAGTGCCCTTCCCAGGGAATAAAGCTGAAACAAAAATTCCAAGTTAATATTTGGCAGAAAGCACCAATTCCGATTATTGAAAACACTTAAGTGGCAGAGGTATGCCTTGAATTATTTAATCTTCAAAAACATTTGACAAAACCCACAAAAATTAAGGTCTATGCTTGTGTTGCTGCTGGATGTGTAAGGCAACTCTGCTATCATTCGCTTCCTCCAGGGCCACGAGACTCTTGGGAGTTGTTCCTGCAGAACTGAGAAGGCGTGGCAGATTCACAGACAACTGGAACACGGAGCTAAGGCACATTCTACCCTAATTCAAACCATAAGGATGCAATTCTATTATTAAGTGTCATTGTTCAATAGATTGAGAGCTATACTTAGAAGACCATTTTTCAAAGGTAACTTTTAGAAGTACCCAGGGTGGGGCTCGCGCGTGGCATAGCAGGTAAAGCAGTTGTCGGAAGCGCCAGCATCCCATATGGGTGCTGGTTCAAGCCCTGGGGAGCGAACCAGCCTCTCCTTCTCTCTCTGTATAACTCCAGCTTTCAAATAAATAAATAAATCTTAAAAAAAAAAAAAAAGAAGTACCCAGGTTAACTATCCCCAAGAACCAGGGATGGGTGTTGTTTGACAGGAGTGCCCACGAATGAAAACTCCTCCGAACCTCTGGCGCATTTTCCTTCCTGTATATACTGCCTTTCCAAATTAGTAAGTTTTTCTGCAAACAATTCCACTGAAGTGTTAGGACCAAATACGTAGCGACCATTAGCAGAGACTCTGCGTCAATACCTTGGTGACACCTGGTTCCATGACTTCCTCCAGCTGCTCCTCCAGCTGAGCCACCTCGTAGTTAGGGACCCGGTTTTGCTCCTGGCTCCTCACCACCTGCTGCTGCAGTTTCACATTCTCACTTTTCACTTCGTCCACCTGCTGCTGAAGATCTGTATTCTTAGCCCTTTCATTTTCCCACATGAATTGCAAATTTTTAACTTGCGTAACCGATTTCTGAAGTCTAGATTTCAATTTCTGTCTTTCTTCCATGTTTTTCTTTTCGTGTTTCTGGAATTCCTCCTGTAAAGCCAAGAACTCTAATTCTTGGGTATCTTTTTCCTTTTTCAACAGGTCCAAGGCAGAGGGGGTGACCTCTTCCAGTCCTCCTCTGGGCCGAGGCAACCTCTGGACTCCTTCTTCTTTGATGCCGAAGACTCTGTCCGTCTGTGTCCACTGATTGACAGATACACTTCTTTGTTGCATTTCAGTAACGTAGCTTTCCTGTAGGCGAATGAAACTCACCTTGATCTTTCTGACTTCAAGCTGCAAAGCTTCCTTCTCTTTCCTGGATTCCTGAAGGTGTCTTTGCGCGTCAGCTAAAGTCTCTCGCAAATTCTGCAGTGTCCTGTCAGCCTCGTTCTTCTCTAGGATTATGTTGTATTTGTCTTCGATTAATTCTTCAATGTGGCCCTTCAGCTTATTTATGATGTCCACAAACCCCTGCTGCTTAGCAGTCTTCCCCTGTAATTCTCTGACCTTCTTCTCCAAGTACAGGTTACTACACTGGAGGTCTTGGATCCGCATCTGCTGCCTTCTGTTGGTGTGTTTCAGTTTCTTTAACACTTCGTTTAGAGCCATGTCCTCTTCCAGGGGCTGCAGGCTCTCGAAGCTCTGCTCCTTGTCTGGCGTCCTGCATTTCTGCCGAGCTGCTCCGTCACTCCAGGAGACGTCTGCTGGGCGCCAGGTTGACGGAATCTCGGGACTCCCCATGCTCTCCACTGTGACTTCCTCTTGGGGATGGACTGACGTCTCAGAAATCTCCCCAAAGTTCTGTATTTCTTTTGAAGCAACTTCAGTCTGTAAATTAAATAAACAAAAAAGATCATGAACTTTGGAGTCAGGTGGAGCTGGCCTAAATTATGTTTTTCAAGGTTTATTTATTTATTTGAAAGACAGAGTCACAGAAAGAGGTAGAGCCAGAGACAGAGAGAGGTCTTCCATCCGCTGGTTCACTCCCCAAATGGCCACAATGGCCAGAGCTGAGCTGATCCGAAGCCAGAAGCCAGGAGCTTCCTCCGGGTCTCCCACATGGGTGCAGGGGCTGAAGGACTTGGGCCATCTTCTACTGCTTTCCCAGGCCATAGCAGAGTTGGATTGGAAGTGGAGCAGCTGACACTTGAACCTATATGAGATGCTGGTACTGCAGGTGGTGGCTTTACCTGCTACAGCCGGCCTTGAATTCTAGGTTCCTAGTTTGGCTTCTCAGCTATACAGTAAAAATACCTACTTCCAAAAGCAATCACTTCACAGAATTTAATCCCTAAGAACTGCTGAGTGTAGGCACAGCACCTACCAGCACAGCAGAGCACAAACAGTAAGTGTATTATAAAAGATATATCATGTTCAGTGTGACAAAAGAAAAACTAGGGGCTGGGGCAGCTGCTGTGGCACAGTGCATTAAGCCACCAACTGCAGCACCGGCATCCTATACGGGTGCTGGTTTGAGTCCTGACTTCTCTGCTTCAGATCCAGCTCCCTGATAGTGTGCTCAGAAAAGCAGCAGAAGTCCTTGGGCCCCTGCACCCAAGTGGGAGACCAGGATGAAGTTCCAAGCTCCTGACTTTGGCTCAGCCCAGCCCTGACCATTGTGGCCATTTGGGGAGTGAACCAGCAGATGGAAGATCTTGCTCTCTCTCTAACTCTGCCTTTCAAATAAATAAAATAAAATAAAATAAAATAAAATAGAAAGAAAAGAAAAGAAAGAAAGAAAGAAAAGAAAAGAAAAGAAAGAAAGAAAGAAAAAGAAAGAAAGAGAAAGAAAGAAAGAAAGAGAAAGAAAGAAAGAGAAAGAAAGAAAAAGAAAGAAAGAGAAAGAAAGAAAGAAAGAAAGAGAAAGAAAGAAAGAGAAAGAAAGAAAAAGAAAGAAAGAGAAAGAAAGAAAGAAAGAGAAAGAAAGAAAGAGAAAGAAAGAAAGAAAGAAAAGAAAGAATTAGGGGCTGGTGTTGTGGCACAGTGGGTTAAGCCACTGCCTTCGATACTGGCATTCCAGGTTGGAATGCTGGTTCAAGTCCCCGCTAATGCACCTGGGAAAGCAGCAGAGGATGGCCCAAGTACTTGGGCCTCTTCACCCACATGGGAGATCCAGATGGAGTTCTAGGTTTCTGGCTTCAGCCAGGCCTGGCCATTGTGGCTACTGGAACATGGATCCAGCAGATAGTCCTCTCTCTCTCTCTCTCTCTTTCCCTGTCTTTTTGTAACTCTGCCTTTCAAATAAATGAATCAATTTTAAGAGTACAAAAAAAAAAAAAAAGAACAATTAAACTTTACTGCTGTCATCATCTATCACGCACTTTTGTGAACACACAGGAAACATTTTCTTTGACTTCAAATGAATTTCAACAAATACATGTATCAGTCACCCTACAGACTTCAAGGTCTCTTCTGAATAAAAATGTGAAATTCCTCACTTAGATCATTACTTCTGTATGCTATGACTCCTTTGAATGCCAGAATGGCAGAAAAACAGGTCTCATGATTGACTTCATGCCCACAGAACAGGTTTTGAGGGTAACTTGATAAAGGGCAGTTAATTATGAGAGCCACTGAAAGAGTATGCTATCAAAAATCTAGCGAGGGATTCCTATAGCGAGAGGCTGTACTGTACGGTGTCTCTAGAATTTAGATTGGGCCCCTCATTTTAACATTGCACTGTTCTAGGATGGAGGCAGTCATCCTTACCGAGGCCAACAAGGCCCTGACATCTGACCCCTGCCACCTCTCCATCGTCATCCACTCTACCTCCTGCTCCCTCCTCCCAGGCTCCCTGGACACTGGGCTTCCTTCAGTCCTATGCTCCCTGCACCTGCAGGTTTTGCAGATGTTGTTTATTCTGCACGGAAGCTTCTTCCACCATGGCTGCCTAATTAACTCCTGTTCATCCTTTACAGCTCAACTCAATGACCAGTTCTTCAAGGAAGCCTCCCCAGATGCCCTGACCAGGAGCAGTGTCCTCGTCACAGACACCCATTCTACTTCTATTTACAGCACTGTCAGAGCTCTGAGTTCACATTTTGTGGTATTGTTTGATTAACATCTATCTCCCCTGCTGGGATGTTGTTTTCATGAGACCAAGAACCATGTTTTTTATTTGTTTTTAACCATTATATAACCACCCATAGCACAAAGTCTGGTAGCTAATAGATGCCTGGAAGTATCTACTGACTGAAAAAACATGACTAAATGCAATGGAAGTGGAAGGGTGTCTTGGGAAACCCCAATTAGGCAGATTTTAAAATTTTTTTAAAGATTTATTTATTTGAGGGGTAGAGTTACAGACACGGAGAGGGAGAGACAGAGAGGAAAGTTTTCCATCTGCTGCTTCACTCCCAAAATGGCCGCAGTGGCCGGGGTTAAGTCCACTGAAGCCAGGAGCCAGGAGCTTAGCCTACTACACCACAGAGCCTGCCCCTAGATTGTAAGATTTTCTTTGTTTAAAGGCATAGAGACACAAAAAGAGATCTCCCCTCTGATAGTTCACTCCTCCAATGTCCACGCAAGCTAGGGCTGGGTCAGGGTGAAGCCAGGAGCCGGGAACTCCATCAGGTCCCTCAAGAGGGTGGCAAAGTAGGAAGCACTTGAGCCATGATCTGCTGCCTCCCGGGGTGTGCATCAGCAGGAAGCTAGGATGGAAAGCAGACCCGGGACTCAAATCCAGGCACTCTGATATGGGTCTGGGAGTCCCAAGCAACAGCTTAACCCCTGTGCCACCTGTCCACTCCCAAGCTGATTTTTAAACTGCTGTTTTCCACACATCAACATGAGGAAATAAGGTTATTTCTCTCTTTTTAAAGGTAATTTACTTATTTTTCTTTATTCCAGAGAGAGTGAGTGAGTTTCCATTCATTGGCTCACCCCCCAAACGCCCACAACAGCTAAGGCTGAGCCAGGGTGAAACCAGGAGTCAGGAACTCCATCTGAGTCTCCAACATGGGTGTCAGGAACCCACATCCTGTGCCATCATCTGCTGTATCCCAGGGTGCATATTAGCAGGAAGCTGGATAAAAGCAGAGTCAGGATTCTGTCCCAGACACTTCAATAAGGGATGCACGTGCCCAAGTGCAGGCTTAACCTGCTGTACCACAATCCAGTCCTTAAAGCTCTCTTTTTGAGCCGGCGCCGTGGCTCAATAGGCTAATCCTCCACCTTGTGGCGCCGGCACACCGGGTTCTAGTCCCGGTCGGGGCGCCGGATTCTGTCCCGGTTGCCCCTCTTCCAGGCCAGCTCTCTGCTGTGGCCCGGGAGTGCAGTGGAGGATGGCCCAGGTGCTTGGGCCCTGCACCCCATGGGAGACCAGGAAAAGCACCTGGCTCCTGGCTCCTGGCTCCTGCCATCGGATCAGCGCGGTGCGCCGGCTGCAGCGGCGGCCATTGGAGGGTGAACCAACGGCAAAGGAAGACCTTTCTCTCTGTCTCTCTCTCACTGTCCACTCTGCCTGTCAAAAAAAAAAAAAAAAAAAAAGCTCTCTTTTTAATACTGCCGTCTATTTCCAAATGCAAGGTATCTGAACTTTCTGAACAGCCTTTATATGCATGGATTTTAAAATATCTTTGCAAGAAAATAAACTTATCTATTAGCTGTACTTTCCATAAACTTTTTGAAGCCCCCTCATAAATGAACAGAAAAACTTCTCATAACTGTAAGTAAAACATAAGAGGCAGAAATTTTCTTATTAAATACACATTAAAAAAGTATCACTTATACCATTCTTAGATTCTACCTGTTCAATCATACCAATTCTTAGAACTTTTCTGTTTTTGCTCAGACCACCCCGAATTTATACTGTTAGTATATTTGCTGCTCTTAGGATACTACATATGTAACCAGAATCATTAAATTAAAATACAATTTGAGGGGCCAGTGCTGTGGCATAACAGGTTAAGGCGCCATCTGCAGTGCCGGCACCCCATAGGCATTGATTTGAGTCTTGGCTGCTGTACCTCCTATCCAGCTCCCTGCTAATGTGCCAAGGAAAGCAGCAGAAGATGGCTCAAGTGCTTCAGCCCCTCCACCCATGTGGGAGAACCAGAAGCCACTCCTGGTTCCTGGCTTCAGTCTGGCCCAGCTCTGACTGTTGTGGCCATTTGGGGAGTGAACCAGCAGATGGACTGACCCCTCTCTGTCTCTCCTTCTCTAACTCTGCCTTTCAAACAAGTAAGTAAATATTAAAAAATAAATTTAAAAAAAAATTAGCATTCTTTGCTTGTCAACAAAAGTCCAACATAGAAAAATCTTAGTATTTTCCTGTCTCATAATTTAATCACCACCACCCTCTGCACTCCTGTTCAATCCTTCCTTTCCTAGACACTCCATGAGTTCCAGCCACTTGGAGTGAACAAATAAGTGCAAGGTCCCAGGGTCGGCGCTGTGGCTCACTAGGTTAATCCTCTGCCTGCGGCACCGGCATCCCATACGGGCGCCAGATTCCAGTCCCGGTTGCCCCTCTTCCAGTCCAGCTCTCTGCTGTGGCCCAGGAGGGCAGTGGAGGATGGCCCAAGTGCTTGGGCCCTGCACCTGCATGGGAGACCAGGAAGAGGCACCTGGTTCCTGGCTTCGGATTGGTGTAGCTCCGGCCGTAGCGGCCATTTTGGGGGTGAACTAACGGAAGGAAGACCTTTCTCTCTATCTCTCTCTCACTGTCTAACTCTGTCAAATAAATAAAAATAAATAAAATCTTTTAAAAAAAGTGCAAGGTGCCATGTGGATGCTATGGACCACCAAAGGATGAGTAAGAGTTCTGATCTGCAAACAGAAACTATCATTTGGTAGTGCCAACCACTAGGTGTGGATTTGATTTTATCAGGAAAATCTACTTGAATTAAGACCCCAGAATACATTTTGCCCAGAGGAGCAAACTGATTAGAATTTAGTGCTACTTGGAAGTCTTGGATTGTGTTCATGTATGATTTTCATGTAAAAGGCAACACATCTCTTAGTGGTCCACAACTAATAGTGACCATCAGCCATCTTACCTCCTGTGTTTTATCATTGGCTCTCAGATCACACCGGCTAAAACTACCCTTGTAAGACGGTTTCTCAACATTATAGGGTACGTCATCTTCACAGAAGCAGCTCTGAGGTGGAGGATGGAGGAGGGCAGATTCCCTGGCAGTACAGGCAGCCAGGGACTTTTCTGTGAAGTCCCAGGTCTCTCCACTGCAGTAGATCAGAGCTGGGCTGCTGGGAGATTGTCTGACACACTCATTAGCAAATGGGTCATTATCTGTAGAAAGGCTAGTTTCCACTGGGTTTTCTTCCTCAAATGAGTCTTGCTTTATAGAAATCTCTTCTACGTACGTATACTCATGGCTTTGCAGGTCTGGCTTGTTGGCATCAGAAAAGCCTTCTGTCAGATGCTGACATGTCGTCATTTTCTCATTCGCTACCTCTGCCCAGTGAACCTCACGGAGGGGATCACGCTGTTCCAGGGGAAAACTGCTGGTATCAACTGGCTGGACTTGCTCATTCTCCGAGTAACAACCTCCAGTGTGACTGCCTTAAATGAGAAAGAAGAATGAGCTGACTACAGATTTATGTGGTAATAGTTACAGTTATGAAATAAACTTGCAGCCTCTTAAGAAGCATGAATTATTTCAACCTTATTTGCTGGAGGGATTTCAGGATGGCTTTGTGCTGGCAAACACCACAAAGCAATTTTCGACACGAGGGAAAGAAGTCCCCTACTACAGGACAGTTTGCTATACACCATTCTGGTGAAACACCAGTACAACAAATTCAAATATATCTTCAAAAGTCTAACATTGGACTGTGTTTTTTAGATGCGGCGATTATAAAATGTTTCAAAGGGATACAAAACCAGAATATAAGAGTAAACACACATCAGCCTTGTTCAATCTCACGACTCTATGGTATTGGTTTTGTTGTTATTCCTTTTATACAGATACAGAAACTGAGGAATGAGAAAGATTCAGTCATTGCCTAATGTGACAGAGTTGCTAAGCATTGTAGCTGAGATCTGAAAACACTCTTCTAACTGCTACACTACACCTTTCCTCAATGTGACAAATTACCCGGAGTTAACGTGTATCAAAAATTCAGATGAAAACAAATGTGAGAAAATGAATTTGGACAGCGCCTTAAACTTTGGTATTATACTATATATCACCACCCTCACTCCCAAGTCCACACTGATTTTCACACAGTATTCATTGTTTATCAGAGCAACCTCTAAAAACCTAGCTTTGCAAACCAGCCCTCCTAGAAAGGACTGCAGTAGGGATTACTGAAATAGTGAGCCACTTGAACTGGAAGCTGTAGGGTCTGACAGATGTCTAGTGTGGTTGCTTCTCTCAAATCTCAAAATGTGTCCAGTTAAGCTGCAGCCTGCAATGCCAGCATCCTCTGTGGGTACCAGTTTAAGTCCCGGCTGCTCCACTTCTAATCCAGCTCCCTGCTAATAATGTGCCTGGGAAAGCAGCAGAAGATGGCCCAAGTATTTGGGCCCCATTTACTCATGTGGGAGACCAACTGGAGTTCCAGATCTCTGGCTTTGGATTGGCTCCAGCCATTTGGAGATGAACCAGCAGATGAAAAGTATCTCTCTCCCCCACTGCGTAGCTGCCTTTCAAGCAAATAATCTTTAAAAAAAAAAAGTTTCAAAATGCCCAGCAGTACCCAAGGTGAACTATGACCACATGGTACTGCTTTATGGTACTGCTTTAAAATATTACATAGCCAGCACTATTTACTCAAAATGCAAACTTTTTATTTCTTTTTGGACAGGCAGAGTTAGACAGTAAGAGAAAGAGACAGAGAGAAAGGTCTTCCTTCCATTGGTTCACCCCCCCAAATGGCCACCATGGCCGGCAAGCTGTGCAGATCCGAAGCCAGGAGCCAGGTGCTTCCTCCTGGTCTCCCATGCAGGTGCAGGGCCCAAGGACTTGGGCCATCTTCCACTGCCTTCCCGGGCCACAGCAGAGAGCTGGCCTGGAAGAGGAGCAATCGGAACAAAATCTGGCACCCCAATCAGGACTAGAACCCGGGGTGCCGGCGCTGCAGGTGGAGGATTAGCCTAGCAAGCCGCGGCGCCGGCCCAAACTTTTTATTTCACTCAAAATTTTTTTAAAAATTCTTTCCATACCAGTTTTTTTTTCCCAAAGATTTATTTATTTATTTGAAAGTCAGAGTTACACAGAGAGAGGAGAGGCAGAGAGAGGGAGAGAGAGGGGTCTTCCATCCGATGGTTCACTTCCCAGTTGGCTGCAACAACCGGAGCTGTGCCAATCTGAAGCCAGGAGCCAGAAGCTTCTTCCGGGTCTCCCACACGGGTGCAGGGGTCCAAGGACTTGGGCTGCCTTCTACTGCTTTCTCAGACCATAGCAGAGAGCTGGATCAGAAATGGAGCAGCTGGGTCTTGAATGGGCACCCATGTGGGATGCCAGTGCTTCAGGCCAGGGTGTTAACCTGCTGTGCCACAGCACCGGCCCTTTTCACTCAAAAAAAATTTTTTTTAATTTATTTATTTCTTTGAAAGTCAGAGTTACACAAAGAGAGAAGAGGCAGAGAGAGAGAGAGAGAGAGAGAGAGAGAGAGAGGAGAGAGGTCTTCTATCAGCTGGTTCACTTCCCAGTTGGCTGCAATGGCTGGAGCTGTGCTGATCTGAAGCCAGGAGCCAGGAGATTCTTCCAGGTCTCCCACACAGGTGCAGGGTCTGAAGGACTTGGGCCATCCTCCACTGCTTTCCCAGGCCATAGCAGGGAGCTGGATGGGAAGTGACCCAACTGGGTCTTGAATGGACGCCCATATGGGATGCCGGTGCTGCCGGCCAGAGCGTTAACCTGCTGTACCACAGCGCCAGCCCCTTTCACTCAAAATCTTTAAGACTTAGCCATGTGAAGACATAAAGATGCACTTCACTTTACTGAAGATTACACGTTAGTCCCTCTTTGTTGACTATTTAACTTGCTTTTTTTTTTTAAGATTTATTTATTTATTTGAAAGACTTACAGAGGCAGATGCAGAGAGAGAGAGAGTCTTCGATCCACTGGTTCACTCCCCACATGGCCGCAAATGTCAGAGCTGTGCAGATCCGAAGCCAGGAGCCAGGAGCTTCTTCTGGGTCTCCCATGCTGCTGCAAGGGCCCAAGCACTTGGGCCATCTTCTACTGCTTTCCCAGGTTATAGCAGAGAGCTGGATTGGAAATCGAGCAGCCATGTCTCGAACTGGCGCCCATATGGGATGCCAGCACTGCAGGCAGCGGCGTTACCACCAGCCCCTTAAGTTGCTTATTTTGCTGTTACAAACATATTGTAGGAAACATGCTTTTTCATGTTTCATGTGAATCAATGTAAGAATTTTTGTCTAGGCTACTGTGTGTGTATCTAGAAGTGGAATTGCTGGATTATAGAAAATGCCTATTTTCTGGCCAGTATTAAGGTGCAGTAGGTTAACCCTCCACCTACAGTGCCAGCATTCCATATGGACACCGGTTCTAGTCCCAGCTGCTCTTCTTCTGATCCAGCTCTCTGCTAGGGCCTGGGAAAGCAGAAGATGGTGAAGATGGCCCAAACACCTGGGTCCTGCACTTTCAGGGAAGACCTGGAGGAAGCTCCTGGCTTCGGATCAGCTCAGCTCTGGTCGTTGTGGTTATTTGGGGAGTGTACCAGTGGAAGGAAAGACCTTTCTTTCTGTATCTCCCTCTCTCTGTAACTCTACCTCTCAAATAAATAAATCTTAGAAAATGCCTATCTTCAATAGATAGTATAAAATTATTCTCCAAACACTGTACCAATTTATACTTCCACCAGTAGCAAAATAGTTTTTTTGTTCTTCATTCCTCCCAAACATGTCAAACTGACATACATGAAATTGTACTTTATGGTCATCTTTTTAATCCAGACCTAATGGTACTGCAGGTTTCTTTCCTGAAATTTGCCTGTTACACAAGTATACAATCTGTCTCACACTCTGTTACGGACTGAACTGTGTCCCCTCCAAATTCATCTGTTGAAGCCCTAAACCCCACATCTTAGAAATGACTGTATTTGGAGACAGGGCTTTTAAAGTAGTAACTGAAGTTAAATGTGGCCATAAGTATAGTCCCTAATGCAGTAAGACCGATCTCAAAAGAGGAAGAGATACAAGGCAGGTGCACATAGAAAAGGCATGTAGGTCTAGTCCCGGTTGGGGCGCCGGATTCTGTCCCGGTTGCCCCTCTTCCAGGCCAGCTCTCTGTTATGAGTGCAGTGGAGGATGGCCCAAGTGCTTGGGCCCTGAACCCGCATGGGAGATCAGGAGAAGCACCTGGCTCCTGCCTTCAGATCAGCGCGGTGCGCCGGCTGCAGCGCCCCGGCCGCAATGGCCGTTGGAGGGTGAACCAACGGCAAAAGGAAGACCTTTCTCTCTGTCTCTCTCTCACTGTCCACTCCGCCTGTCAAAAAATAAATAATTAAATAAATAAATAAGAAAAAGCATGTAGGGACACAGCAAGAAAGTGGCCACACGCAAGCCAAGGCAGGCGAGGCCTTGGGAGAAGCAACCCTGCCAGACACATTTCTATTGGTTAAGCCACAGTATTTGGTGTTTTGTAATGACAGCCAAATTAATACCTGCACTTTGCCTGTTTTCCTATTATGTCTCTTTCTATTGGAGTTCCTCATCTTGGACATCAATTATTTGTTAATTATATACATAGCGCATATTTCCTCTTAGTCTAAGGTTTGTTCTTTTGACATTGTCCATTGACCATACAGGTGTTTTTTAAATGTTAATGTTGTCGCATGTGCTGATGATGGTTTGTATTTTTATGCCCTGAGAAATCTTGGCCTTTCTTGTTATAAAGGTGTTTTCTACATTTTCACTAAGTGAGAACCTTGCTTCACATGGAGGCCTTTACCCACGTGGAATTTACCTTTTTTGGTTTTTAAAGATTTAATTATTTATTTTGAAAGAGTTACAGAAGAGAAGGGGGGAGAGGGAGGGAGGGAGGGAGGGAAAGAGAGAGAGAGAGAGAAAATCTTCCATTGGCTGGTTCACTCCCCTGATGGCCACAACAGTTAGCACTGGGCCAAGCTGAAGTCAGGAGCCAGGAGCTTCTTCCCGGTTTCCCATGTGGGTGTCAGGGGCCCATGCACTTGGCCCATGTTCTGTTGCTTTTTCCCAGGCAATCAGCTGGGAGCTGGACCAGAAGCAGCGCAGTGGGGACACAAATCTGTGCCCATATGGGATGCCAGCACTGCAGGAGGCAGCTTTACCCACTAAGCCACAATGCCAGCCCTGAAATTTAGCTTTGTAAGGTAAAGCAAGGTTCTAATCATTTCCTACATTTAGAGAGCCTACTGTTGCCAAACAATCTTTAGACACAGTGTCCTGTTTATTCCAAGGGATGTGACCCTTCTGCTTGCAACACATTGTTGTAATTACTGTAACTGTATCATAAATCTTTTTTTAAAATAAATCTTATCGGCCGGCGCCGTGGCTCAATAGGCTAATCCTCCGCCTTGCGGTGCCAGCACACCGGGTTTTAGTCCTGGTCGGGGCGCCAGATTCTTTCCCAGTTGCCCCTCTTCCAGGCCAGCTCTCTGCTGTGGCCCGGGAGGGCAGTGGAGGATGGCCCAAGTGCTTGGGCCCTGCACCCCATGGGAGACCAGGAGAAGCACCTGGCTCCTGCCTTCGGATCAGCGCGATGCACCGGCCGCGGCGGCCATTGGAGGGTGAACCAATGGCAAAAGGAAGACCTTTCTCTCTCTCTCTCTCTCTCTCTCTCACTGTCCACTCTGCATGTCAAAAAAAAAAAAAAATCTTATCTTGCAGGGCAAGTTTTTACGTCTTTTTTTTTTCTTTTTTCAAGATGTACTGGGTATTTTTTCCAACTTCTTTCATTTCTAAAAGAGAATGTTAGGATCAACTTAGTGTAAAGGAAACTGCATTAATTCATACACTTGAGGGAAACTGGCATCTTCACAATATTGAACATGACATTTTTTTATTCCATGGAAATACTATTTTTATTTTCAAAGATTTATTTTATTTGAAAGTCAGAGTTACAGAGAAGGTGAGGCAGAGACATACCCTTGCTGGTTCACTCCCAAAAGGCTACAATGGTCAGGGCTGGGCCAGGAATAAGCCAGGAGCCAGGAGCTTCTTCCGGGTCTCCTACATGGGTACAGGGGCAGAGCACTGAGACCATCTTCTGCTGCTTTCCCAGGCCATAGCAGAGATCTGGATCAGAAGTGGAGCAACCAGGACTTGAATTGGCACCCAAATAGGATAATGGTACTGCGGGGGGCAGCTCTATCCAGGACGCCACAGTGCTGGCCCCTTCTATACAATCTTACACACCTTGTTAGATTTATTCTTCTTTAAAAGTTTTATTTATTTGAGGAGAGAGAAAGAGAGCGATCAGGAGGGAGAGAAAGAGCTCCCATCCACTTGGTCATTCCCCAAATGCCCATAATGGTGGGACTGAGCTATGCCAACGTCAGGCGCCAGGAATTCAATCCAGGTTTGCCGCCTGGATTGAGCGGCAGGAATCCAAGCACCTGAGCTGTAACACTGTCTCCAGGGCCCACTGCTTTCTTTCTAGCAGGAAACCTGCAGCCAGGAATCAAATCCAGGTACTCTCAATGCAAGCATTTTAAGCACAAGGATACACACCCTCTCCTGTTAGATTTATTCTTAGTTGCCTTAAAGTTTATACTGCTACTGATAATAGTTTTTAAAAACTTACTATTCCAAGCCAGCTTTTGCTGGTACATTGCAATGCTATTGTTTTTATTTACATTGATTTTATATCCACCATTCTTCCAAACTGTCTCATCAATTCTAATAGTTTGTGGAAAAACACAATTTGCAGACAATGATCATGTTTTCTTTTCCTTACTAATCCTTATGTCACTCAATTCTTACAACCACATACAGTAAATTCTGTAGTTTCATTAATGTTTGTCAAACCTTTTTTTTCTATAATTATTAAAAAATAAAAGGAAACTTCTATACAGTTTTTGGGTTTGCATTAACAAGCATGATCAATGTGTTTCATATAATTAACTCCTAAGTAGCTTTCATGTATCAACTTAAGTCTAGAATAAGAGATTTTTGGTTACATCAATAAATGTCTTTTAAGATACTTGAGGGGCTGGCACTGTGGCCTAGCAGGCAAAGCCACTGTCTGCAGTGCCGGCATCCCATATGGGCACGGGTTTGAGTCCCGGCTGCTCCACTTCCAATCAAGCCCTCTGCTGTGGCCTGGGAAAGCAGTAGGAGATGGCCCAAGTGCTTGGGCCCCTGCACCCACATTGGAGACCTGGAAGAAGCTCCTGGCTCCTGGCTTCAGATTGGCCCAGTTCCAGTTGTTGCCGCCATTTGGGGAGTGAACAAGCAGATGGAGGATCTCTCTCTGCCTCTCTGTAACTCTGCCTTTCAAATAAATAAATAAATAAATAAATAAATAAATCTTTAAAAAGTATAAAATCCTGGCCGGCGCCGTGGCTCACTAGGCTAATCCTCCGCCTTGCGGCGCCGGCACACGGGGTTCTAGTCCCAGTCGGGGTGCCAGATTCTGTCCCGGCTGCCCCTCTTCCAGGCCAGCTCTCTGCTATGGCCCGGGAGTGCAGTGGAGGATGGCCCAAGTGCTTGGGCCCTGCACCCCATGGGAGACCAGGATAAACACCTGGCTCCTGCCTTCGGATCAGCGCGGTGCGCCGGCCGCAGTGTGCCGGCCGCGGCGGCCATTGGAGGGTGAACCAACAGCAAAGGAAGACCTTTCTCTCTGTCTCTCTCTCTCACTGTCCACTCTGCCTGTCAAAAAATAAAAAATAAAATAAAATAAATTAAAAAAAAGTATAAATTCCTGATGTTCAAGATGGGACTCATTTGCTTAAAGCTTTATGATCTTGCAAGCGACTCTGAGTCTTACTCTCATCGGTAAAATAGAGATAAAAAAACAGCCAGCCCTGTTAAAATTTCAAAAATTTCTATTCCAGTTGTGAACTGAACATGATACTGTATATAAAGCACTCAGAACAGTACCTAGCCATTACTGTTATTATCTTCAAAGGACACATACCAAAAACCTGTTTCTGTTTCGCATACAGACAAGTACTCACCATGTGACAAATCATGTACTGTGCTACAAAATGCTTCACAAAGTGTGAATTTGGACTCATTTTCCCTCTCTCCATTCATTATTTCATTCTGTATGAATAAACAAGGCAATAGTATTAACACTTCAAGAGGACACCATAAGCTTCTTTCAAAGGTGCGCGTGCACTGCTATGTAATTCTGTTAGAATTTGATGTTGCACAGGAAGAATGAGCTTTCTAGTACCTTTCTTCACTGTACACCGTTAGCTTTCAGTAACACCATGCTAATGTAGTCATGGATTAACTGACAGGTCAGTACTTTAACATTTTAGATCTCTGATGTCTTACATGACTACAAACAGGAATCTATGATAGCATATGCTATCTCTGATAATTCTTTGATGTTTATTAAATCTGGTCTAAACAGCATTAAAGTAGTTGTTACTATAATCTTTGAATACTGAAAACATACAACAAGAGTTCTAATAATGCAATGACATTAGAGTCCTTGAACTAGGAATTTATAAAACTTCATGTAGTCTATTCTCAAAGTTACCTTAATGTTATATAAAAGGGTTTTTTAACAGTGTAAAATAAGACAGTAAGGAAGATTTTTAAATATTTGAGGAAAATATTGGTTTACTCATTAATAGTACATCAAGTACTCTAAAAATATTCTTTTATTAAAGGTTTATTTGAAAGACAGAATGAGAGAGAGGGAGAGACAGTTATCATCCATCTACTGATTCAGACCCCCAAATACCTGAAACGGCCAGGGCTAGGCCAGGCTGAATGCAGGAGCCCAGAGCTCCTTCTGAGTCTCCCCACACAGGACCAAGATACCCAAACTCGTGGGCCATCACCAGCTGCCTCCCAGGTGCATTAGAAAGAAAAACCCACACTCTCATGTGGGGTGCAGGTGTTGCAGTCACTTAACCCACAGCACCACAATGCCCTTATCTCTCATTAGTTAATTTTTAGAAACTTTCATTAACACTTTCTTCTAACTGTTCCATGTATTGGGTGTATTTGAGGCACACAAAAAAATTTACAGCAAACTTCTTATACTTGTTAGTTAATTCAGACCATTAATCTTCAATTAGAGTTTAAAAGTATTAATAATATCCTTGAGGCTGGCGCCGTGGCTCACTAGGCTAATCCTCTGCCTTGCGGCGCCGGCACTCCGGGTTCTAGTCCCGGTCGGGGCACCGGATTCTGTCCCGGTTGCCCCTCTTCCAGGCCACAGCAGAGAGCTGGCCTGGAGAGGGGCAACCGGGACAGAATCCGGCGCCCCGACAGGGACTAGAATCTGGTGTGCTGGCGCCGCTAGGCGGAGGATTATCTTGTTGAGCCACGGCGCCGGCCCCAAAATTTAGGTTTTTTTCTAAGAGCTGGTTATGATAGACAAATCTTTAAACAACCTGTTTGAATTCTTCCTAGAGATGGAATTTTAAAATATGCAAGGGGCAGGCACTGTGGTACAGTGGGTCAAGCCACCACTTGGGATGCCTGCGTCCCATATGGGCGTGCCAGTCTGAGTTCTAGCAGCTCTGCTACAGATCCAGCTTCTTGCTAATGCACTTAGGAGGCAGCAGATGGTGGCTCAAGCACTTGGTCCCCTGCCAACCACAGGGGTTACAAACGGAATTCCAGACTTCTGGCGTTGGCCTGGTCCAGCCCTGGCTGCTGCAGGCATTTGGGGAGTGAACCAGAAGCAGCAGATGGAAGACTGATAATCTCAAGAGCTGGTGCCATGGTGTAGAGCGGAAAGCCGCCGCCTGCACTGCTGGCATCCCTTATGTGCGCCGCTTCAAGTCCTGCTGCTCCACTTCTGATCCAGCTCTCTGCTGTGGCCTGGGAAAGAGCAGTAGAAGATGGCCCAAGTGCTTGGGCCCCTGCACCCGCATGGGAGACCTGAAGTAGCTCCTGGCTCCTGGCTTCGGACCAGCTCAGCTCTGGCTTTTGCGGCCATTTGGGGAGTGAACCAAGGTTGGAAGACCTTTTTCTCTGTCTTTACCTTTCTCTGTCTGTAACTCTATCTTTCAAATAAATAAATAAAATATTTTAAAAAATAATTTAAAATAAAAAAATCACAATGTGATTACATATATTAAAAAAAAACATGGTTTAACTCTTGATTTCCCATTACTAAGCAGCTCTTTAGAATGGCTTTGCCAATTTATAGCATGAACCATGTGAAATTGTAAACATTTGCCCATTTTGAACTACAAAAAGGCAATGTCATATGGTTCAATATAATACAGTCTGATTACTTCTCCATACCTTGCCAGTAACTGTCAAACATTCAGAACAATATCCATGACCATGGACATGACAATCTGCTTTGTGAGAAGTTTCACGGAGATGGGGAGTCATTTGTATGCAAGATGCTGAGTGTCAAACGACTTAACCAACACAGTGGTGGGGGCACTGACCAAGGGTCGGGCCCCCTGGGCTCTCACACCGTCCCCGTGACTGAGGTACTAGACATGTTCTCTGGCTGCACTCTTGGGACTTCATGAAGAGGCTACCAAGGACCACTTTTTAACACTCTATCTGTAAAATTCTCCCTTTTCTTTGTACACTGACGGAACTGGGAGAACCAGGCCCAGTATCCACCCCGACTCCCCACTCCACGTGTCCACTCAAGATTCTTTATTCCTGCTTCTGGAGACGTTTTCAGCCGGAAGAGAACTGAACGCTGGACGCAAGGCACACCTGGGACAAATCTGAAAGGGTGCTGATGGTTTCCACACAGTTGGGAGAATCTGAGCACATCAAGTCCTCCAAGCGCGCCAAGTCCTGGGGAAGACCGCTGACGCTCACGGCATCCGATTCTGACATACTTGCTAATTTTTCGTGAGACGCATCCATTTCAAAATGTGGGGGCCTGAAGGTGATGACGAAAATGTTTGACAGTGCTTGTCCTAACTGTTGAACGATGGAAGGCCTCTTTAAAAAAGCGTAGTTTAATGTCAGTTAGTAAATGCAGACAAAAAGGGGTTTCCCCCACCCCTCCTCGCATTAGGAAGGCAGCAAAGCTTGCTGCCCTAAATTCTAAAATGTCACTTATCAAGCTGCTAGAAAAACTACCAATTTCAGTCTGAGTATATCATAGTAACTTGGCTTGGTACTAAACACCAATTTGGATAAAAGTGAGTATGTGCAGCTACTAGCCAATTCTCTAACAGGCTTGGACTTACACCCAGTGAAGGTACTTCTCAGTCTGTCAACCAACGGATACGCAAAAATGTTATTATGGACCTATTAGCTTCCACAAAACACTATTTCCATTTACTTAACCAATACCTGTCATTTGAACACTTCATTACCAAGTCAAATCAGAGAGAGTAAATTTAGTTTTCCTCCCTCATTTCCTGTGCCATATCTATTCTTTCAGGCACCCAGGTTTGAAATTCTGGGGGCATCTTGGCATCCCTCTACCTCACTGTCCACAGGTATTTGCCTACAATTCCTGCTCATTTTTCCTCTAAAAATGTCTTCCTGTGACTCGTGCTTTCTTTCCATCCTTCATCATCCTCGTGACCTCCTCAGGTCTGCAGGGGACCGAGTCGGAACTCTGCTTGGCCATGCAGAGCCTGCACCCTCGTGACCCACCCAGTACTCCCCTGCTCGTGAGATCAGCCCATTTCCCTGCATAGCTGAGGCTCCTGGCCACCTCCGTAACCTGTTCTGCCATGTGCTCCTCTCCTAAAACCGTCCCCTCTACCCACTCATTCATTCAACTTCCTTCAATGTCTTTAGCCTCTCAATGCCCAGTTTGAAGGGAGTCGGTGTTTGCATTTAGAATTTATAAATGTCTGGCGGGGTCCACCTAAGGCTTCTTGACACCCTCTACCACAATCAGGCCAGTGTTGTGTACACAGTAAACACTGACTTGAATAAAACACTGCATGATTTATTTCTATTAAGTTCAGTCACTGTCACTACCCATTTGCCTGGTCTAATCATTTTGTGGAATCACTGAACTGATAAACAGTTTATCGACGATTAGTCATTTTGAATCCATGCCATTATTCCACAAAGTGTGAGTCAGTAGGCCAGGGGCCTGCGCTGTGCCGTGGCAGGTACGGCTGCCATTTGCAGAGCTAGCATCCCACGTGGGGGCTGGTTCGAGTCCCGGCTGCTCCACTTCCGACCCAGCATTCTGCTAAGGCGCCTGGGAAAGCAGCGATGATGGCCCAAGTGCTTGGGCCCCTGGCACCCACGTGGACCTGGATGGAGCGCCAGGCTCCTGGTTTCAGCCTGGCCAGCCCCAGCCATCACAGCCACTTGTGGGGTGAACCAGGGATGGAAGCTCCCCTCCTTTCCTTCTAAAAAAAAAAAAAAAAAAAACTCACTAAATTGAAGGGGCGGGTACAGCTCAGCTGGCCCCCAGGGTCCAGGTCGCAGGACTTAGGTCACCTATCCCCTCTACAGGGGTCTGGTTGAGGAATCCCCCCGGCCCTGTGCAAACCGCTCCCCACCACCCGCACGGAGCCCCCAGACTGAGCCCACTTGGCCACGCTCAGAATCCCCACAAGGGCTCCAAGTCGCTGGCCAGCGGAGGGGTCACCGAGGCCAGGCAGAAGCCGACCCCAACTTCCGGCGCTAAGACCCCTTGACCTGAACCCCTGGGGAAGGCCGGGAGTGGGGCCGCGGCGCCTGGCCCCCGGCTCTGCGAGCGGACCCCGGGCACCGGCCTGGCTGCGCGGGCCCGCGATCTCTTCCACGACACTCCCACCTTTCATTTACGTCCTCGCCAGATTTCTGGTAGATTTTAAAACTTCAGTTATTGGAATGTTGGGACGGATACTCCAGGGCCATTTAAAGCTGTCTGAAGGCGCACGCCCTGGGAGTGAGGGACCGAAACGCCACCGTTTCCTGTTTAAAGTTTCTTCGAACTTTGCACTTATCTCACGTTCATCCCAAAACCACGCACCAAACTCTCCAAGACGCCAAAGTGTGCTCACTCCGGGGACCCAGAGACCCGCCTGGGCCCACCCTGGCGACTCCGCGGCTTCCTCCCTGCAGACCGAGGGTCGAGAGGCAGCGACAACACCCACCACCCACTCCCAACGACGGCTGCCACAAACTCGCCGGGGGCTCGCGGCTGGAACGCGCCTGTGTGACGCCACCCGCGCTCGCCGGCGAGCGAGCCTCGGCGTCCCTCGTCCTAAAGCGGCGACGTTACGAGAGTGCGAGATCCCCAGGCCGAGCGGCCTGTGCACCCCCAGCCGCGCGACTCCGCCGGCAGACACACACACACACACACACACTCGGGGCGGAGCGGCCGCCACTGGATGCCGCCCACCTGACGCTTCGGTTGGTCCTCCTCGCGCACCGTCCGGCCAGGCCCATTGCCCGGCGCGGGGGCGGGGCTTCCGGCCGAGCCGCACTTCCGGGAGGGGCGGGACTTCCGGGGCACGTGCCGCGGCGCGCTGTGTGACTGTGGGTCCGGCGCTCCGAGGCGCGTGGCGGGCGGTGTTGGCCGCGGGTGGGATTCTAAACCGTTTGCGAGGTGGGGGTCGCGGAAAAGCCGTTGGAAGGCCGCAGGGAAGGCCGTGTGCGTGGCGTTCCCGTCCCGGCGCCCTCGGTCATGGACTACCGGCGGGTCCTGATGGGCCGGGTGGTGCCCGGCCAGTTCGACGACGCGGACTCCGACAGGTATCGGGCGCCGCGGTTCCGATCGTGCGACCCCTTCTCGGGGAGTCCGCAGGGGTTCCTGGCCCGCTCTCGCTTGGCAGCTGTGTTTTCTCTCCCTCTTGGGCAGCGCGAATGAAGGCCGCTTGCCGAGTCGGTGCGCGCACGGTGGAGAGGCGGGGTCGGGGAGCGCCGGCCACGGGGAGGCCACGGGGAGGAGGGGTCGGGGGGGGCCAGCCACGGAGAGGAGGGGTTGGGGAGGGCCGGCCACGGAGAGGAGGGGTCGGGGAGGGCCGGCCACGGGGAGGCCACGGGAAGGAGGGGTCGCAGGGTCGGGGAGGGCCGGCCACGAAGAGGGGGGGTCGCAGGGTCGGGGAGGGCCGGCCACGGAGAGGGGGGGTCGCAGGGTCGGGGAGGGCCGGTCACGGAGAGGAGGGGTCGCAGGGTCAGGGAGGGCCGGCCACGGAGAGGTGGGGTTGGGGAGCGTTGGCTTGGAGAGGCAGCGTCGGGAAGAGCTGGCCACGGAGAGGAGGGGTCGGGGAGCATTGGCTGTGGCGAGGCGGGGTCGGGGAGCGCTGGCCACGGGGCGTTCTGCGCTGCCCAGGGGTTTGTTGAGCACCTGGGCATGGTAATGGGGTTTGTAGAACTTTATTTTCTATTTGGGAGAGAGGGAAGGCCGTTAAAATAAAAGATATATGCGATGGTATTTTAGAAATCTGGTGGAAAATGGGGTTAAAAGACCTTTACTGTGGTGCAAACTTTTTTAAAAAATAATTAAAGTCAGTTAATATGCAAAGTAGTGCCAGAGTGATTCCGGAAGGGTGAAGCAGGAAGAAGGCACTACCCTGACAAGAGCAGAGGGAGTGGCGTTTCTGGCCCAGGACGCGTGCAGAGGCCCCGGGGTCAGCTGGCAAAGGGACACGAAGAGGCCGGTGTGCCTGGAGCACAGTTAGGGGGATTGGAGGTGGCACTGGGGAGAAGGGTTCAGATACTGTGGAGCCCAGAGTGACCGGGAGGAGGGTTCAGATACTGTGGAGCCCAGAGTGACCGGGAGGAGGGGCCAGATACTGTGGAGCCCAGAGTGACCGGGGGAGAAGGGTTCAGATACTGTGGAGCCCAGAGTGACCGGGGGAGAAGGGTTCAGATACTGTGGAGCCCAGAGTGACCGGGAGGAGGGGCCAGATACTGTGGAGCCCAGAGTGACCGGGAGGAGGGGCCAGATACTGTGGAGCCCAGAGTGACCGGGGGAGAAGGGTTCAGATACTGTGGAGCCCAGAGTGAGCCAGAGAAGGGTTCAGATACTGTGGAGCCCAGAGTGACCGGGAGGAGGGGCCAGATACTGTGGAGCCCAGAGTGACCATCACTGTTCTGAGCACTGCAGAAAGTCGTAGGAGGGATTTAGCAAGAGCTTGACGTTGGGTTCAGATTGAGACGTGCAGGAGATGGTAGTGAAGGGGGCAAGAGTGGACAGAAGCCAAGTTCCGAGGTTCCAGGGTGAAGGATGAGAATGTTGGGGGTCCTGGAGATAGGTTTTAGGTGTCGAAAGGCAAGATCTGGTGGTGGATTAGACATGGAAAAGAGGAAAGAGGAGACCCCTATTAGAAACAAACCGGGGGCCGGCGCTGTGCACAGCTTCCCTTACCAGTGAGGGTCCCAGCTGCTGCACTCTGACCCAGCTCCCTGCTGCTGCGTTGCGAAAGCAGTGGAAGCTGGGCCAGTGCCTGGGCCCCTGCACCCATGTGAGAGACCCAGATGGGGTTCCTGACGCCTGGCTGTGGCCTGGTCCTGCCCTGGCTGTTGTGGCCATTTGGAGAGTGAACCAGCGGATGAAAGATCTGTGTCTCCCTCTTTTTCAGTCACTCTGTGTTCAAATAAATAATTCTTTAAAAACAAAATGAAATGTATTAAGAGTTACTTTGGAATTCCAGGAAAACCATTTATACTTTAAGGTAAAGATTTATTAATCAATTGGGAATTTTTACAGTAAATATATATATATATTTAAAGATTTATTTATTTGAAAGGTAGAATTACAGAGAGAGATCTTCCATCCACTGGTTCACTTCCCAGATGGCTGCAAAGGCCAGGGTGGGCCAGGATCTTTTTCTGGGTCTCCCATGTGGCTGCAGGGGCCCAAGCATTTGGGCCAACTTCTGCTGCTTCCCCAGGTGCATCCGCAGGGAGCTGGATCAGAAAAGGAGCTCCCATAAGATATGCTGGTGTTGCAGCCGGCCCCTTAACCGGCTACTCCACAGCGCTGGCCCCAGTAAATGTGTGTTGACCTCTTTCTACATGTGAGATCTAGTGTTAGGTGGTGTGGATACGTTGGTAAACGTTATCCTAACACAGAGCTTGCACTCTGGCAGAGAAAACTGATATTAGATAATCAGGTCACCGGTCCAAAGGAGATGTGGGTGAAGAATGGGCAGATATCCCTGAGCAAGTGATAGTGGGCTGGGTAGGGTTAGCCAGAGAGAGGAGATTGGGCATTCCAGTTTTGTGGTTACAGATCAGCGGACAGAGGTCTCAGAGAAGTGAAGTGGGAAGAGAGAATCACCCCGCTGGGCTGGTGAAGAACAGAGAGTGGTGACAGTACGCTCATTCATTAGCCTCACAGGATGTCGGGAGCAGAGGCCCACGGTGCTGCCCTGCGGGTGGTTGTGCCACCTCCACTTCCCCCCGGAGGACTTGTGTTGTCACAGCTAGGGGTGGTGGCATCTGTGGGCAGAGGACAGAGATGCTACTAAGCATCCTGCGGTGGACAGGGTTACCTGGCTAACCGCCTGCCGTTAATTTGACATGCCGCTTCTGGTTCTTGACAACTCAAGGGTCAGCGTGTGGGTAGTTCTGTGACATCCTAGGAAGCAGCAAGTGTGGTGTGATTGTTTGCTCTGGCCCACCCCCTCCTTGGGGATTGGGAGCCCTCCCAGTTAAAATCAATTGATTAATTGGGATTGATGCCTGAATTTACTTGAACGCATGCCTGACTTTTTAAGCTGGCAGTGCCTGTCATCAGTTGTGTCATTTCTGTCTTCATTTCTCTTCGTGAGAAGTCAAAGCTTGTAGTACCTCTGTTGAACTTGTTTGATACAGTGTTTTATAAAAATTCACAATGCCAATTAAGTGGAATATTTTCAGAAAATCCACAGTGCTAGCCTGTCTTGAGAAGCTAAAAAAAGCCGGTGACACTTAGTCTGAATTCTCATATGGGAAAAAAGAAAAAATCCTGTTAGTTGTGCTCCCTTTACCCTGGACTGTCTCTCAGTCCCCACGTGACTCGTTTGTAATACTGGGCCGTGGATTCATGGTTTCCCCCCGGTGTTCACCATTCCCCCTCTTTGTGTGCAGTGGTGATCTGAAGTTCTTTATATAACACTAATCTTGATCTAGTGTGTTGAGTTGCAAAGTAGCATTGAGATCAAGGTAATGCTGCTATAGACTTATTCCCAAACTTTGTGGGGAAGCTTTATTTTTTTCCCTCTCTCCTAGCAGCCCTGTGAATGGTTTTCCTAGAATTAGACCTGGGGTGCTGATTAGAGTGGGTCCATTCAGCAGAAAGTAAAACAATGCATACTTCCTCCCTGCTAGGACTGGGGCATGGAGAGTGAGCCACAGAACTGGGAGACGGGAGACACTGGCATCAAGACCATGGAGCCTATTGGGGGTACATTGTAGGGGGAAGTGTAAAGTTTATAAATGTGTGTTTCATCTATTGTCTCATAGAGAAATGTATCTGAGCCCAATTAGAGGACGTACAAACATGCCAAACCCTTATTTCTAGTGAGAACCCAGACTTGAAGACAGTCAAAGGGGAAGGTGGTGCTCTGTCTGAAGACTTTGAAGGTCATGTGGTTGCGGAGAAGGGCGAAGGTGAGCTAGAAGATGAAGAGGACGAGGACTTTGATGAAGACGACAGTGACTGGGAATGGGATGATGGAGTGGGCCGGCTCACCAGGGGAAATGGCTGGAGTGGCGGGAACAACCCACAGGTATTCTATAAATGGTCCTGTATGTCTTCCTGTCGTCCACTCGTGTCCACTCTGTCTTCAAAAGGCTTTATGGTTCTAGAATTGAGTAATTGAAAGGTTATATCATTCTGTAGCTCCAGCCTTCATGGATTTTCATTCTCTGTCCTTTCCGAATTTCTGAGAATTCCGTGATGGGAATTCTTCCATAATCGGTCCATGTAGAAAGTTATTTAAGGTGTCATAGATTATGAACTTAAAAGTTAGCTCAATTAGGAAAGGGTACACATAGGCAGGTTGCTGCTGACAGACACAAGCTATATGATTGATGGTCATGTAAATAGGTACAGTGTGAAAGATAAAGTGCGGTGTGATAAAAGCCCACAAGCGCTTTGGCCAGCAGTTCTTGTAGGAGTGTGCTAAGACTTATGAGAGTGAGTTCCTGGACTGCTTTGAATAAATTTGCCACAGGACTGAGCAGTGTTTTGCAGCCATAAAGTATGTTGCAGTGGAGGGCTATATTAGGAAGATGGAAGTACGTTCATAACCTGCCATCATCGGCCACGTGCAAAAACAAGTTACCAAACTGCGTAGGGCCTGCGGCTGACGCTGGAAGCCCTCAGTGCGGCCCGAGCACGCAGAGCCGAGGGGTAGCATGTGCAGAAAGCTGCTGGAAGATTGAGGAGGGGAAGAATAACTCAACAGCATTCCTTTGACTGTTCAAACAGCTGCCACATAAACCAGAATGCGACATTTTAAAAGTAACCAAAGAAATTTCACATTACTTGTGGTCTTGTTTTGGTAATTCCTCCATTGTTATGTTGATAAGAATTTGAGCGATTTCAGTGTGATCACTGGTGGGAAAGATGAAATGTGTGTTTTTAAACATTAACATTAAACATTGAGTGCTGCGATTATAGTGATTAAAATTCTGCCTATGGTTTATACCATCAACATGTATTATATGAATTAAACTTTTTTCCTGAAGTTTGTTTGCACAAGTCTAAGTACTGAACCTCATATTTAATCTTTCCCATTTTTGAGATATTGGGCCCAAAATGAAATTCTTAGAATCAGTTTAATGTTGTTCTTAGCTCTTTGTTATCTACTTTGGAAATAAATGAACATTCTCAAATTTTAAATCTATAACCTAGTCCAATTAAAGAAACACATTTGTTATTTGCAATAATGAGGAATACAATGTAGAGAAGTGAAAAAGCAGATCATAGAGGGTTCTGGCCAGTAGCATAACCTTCTATTTCAAATGCCTGTAAAAAATCTCTTGAGCAGATGTGATTGGTTCTTACCTTTCCTTAGGGTGTTCCTCTAAGTCCTGAAGCTCAGTAGCTAGCTGTGAACTGAGGGAAAACATGATGTTGAGCCGTAGGCTTGTGTTTACAGCCAGTTGCCTGAAACTCCGGAACTTACTTCTTCTAGGCAAATCGACAGACTGCCCATTGCACTGCAGCCAAAATGTCTACTCCAGCTGACAAAGTCTTACGGAAATTTGAGAATAAAATTAATTTAGGTGAGTGTATTAAACGCATTACCTCACAAGGTTATGAAGAATTTCTTTTTTTTTTTTCCATGTCATACTCAGACTATGTTTCATGAGAAATTTCTTACTTTAGCTTTTCCTTCACCTCAAATTTAATAAAGAAGTCTTTGTTTATTGGCCCCTACCAACTTTTTTAGATGAAAAACACTTTGCTGAAAATATGAAGTTGAAAGCATTAACATTCTGGATACATACTTGTATAGGGAAGTAATAATCCAAAAAGAGCAGAGTGCGAACTTTCGCAGTGGTGCTCACCTACTGACAGACCCACACTCCCAGCGCCGCGATCGCGGCATTCACGTGCTCTAAGCTGTGAAGGGATGCCTGACTTCTGTGGGAAGCGCGTGTCATCTGGTGAGGTCGGTGCCGGAAGCTCCATCCACGTTTGAAGCGGCTGCTTCAAGGAATGCAGCCGAGTGGCTAAAATAAGTCTAGGGGCGCTGCTGGCAATTTTCAGGGGCAAATCAGGCTGAACGATGGAGTTCAGGTGTCCATCATGGAACATGACACTGCGGGGACCACTGATGTCCACAATGGCGTTCAGAAAACGAGGAGGTGCCTCAAGCCAGTGCACAGAGCAATGAGCAGATCCCTGGGGCCCATAGGCTCAACATTCTGAGAAGCCGTGCATTACACAATTTTGTTAGATCAAGAAAGGGTGTATTCAAATGGTACTGATTCAGTAATATCTCCTGGAGAAAAGATTTATTTAAAAACATGGCTTCAGGAGAAGACTTGCCTGAACCCTTCTTAGGTCTGTTCTTTGATCGCCTGCCATAGGAATATAAATTTACAGATGCCCTTTCAAGTTACTGTCTTGTTTTAGCCTTTGTGGTGGGAGCACCTTGGAGTAGGGTGTTGAAAATACTAGAGTATTGAATATAGCATTTCATTTTACTGGAGACTTTAAGGGTGTGAATCAGAGAGCTGGTGAATGAGACTATTAGACTATTGATATGAACCTTCAAAATGCAAGGTCATCTTTTCGTTGTGAACCTCACACTGTCTCATGTAAGGGGTCAGTAAACACTGAGTTAATGAGTCAGTATTTTGGGGTCATCACTGCTGTCCTGGGCCTGTGACTTGAAGTAGAATTAAATTTGGAATCCAGGCAGTTATATTGTCTATATTAGTTATTCAAAATATTACATGAAATTTAACATGTGGATGTAGTTTTGAGGGATTTCCCTTTTTTAAATTGTACATGGTAACGGGGTCCTTTATGATGTTTCATGTTTCATTACATACATACAGTGTGTAATATCCAGATATTTATGCTTTCAAGCATTTAATGTTTCTTTATAGTGAAAACATCCAAAAATCATCTAGACTTTTTTTTTTAACAGAAAAATGTACCATAAGTTAACATTACCTGTCTCTACCCTCCTGTGCGCTGGAACCCCAGAACTCCTCACTCCCTTCTAGCAGTAACCTAGTATTCCTCAATTAGTCTTTCCCCACCAGCCCTCCCTCCCCGCTTCCTCCCCAGCATCTGGGAGTAACCAGTATAGTTTTAATTCTGTGAGATCAGTTTTTTCTTGGACTCCACATGAGTGAGATCTTGATATTTGCCTTTCTGTGCTTAGCTTGTGTCACTTAACATAATGGCCCTAAGCCCATCCATACTGTTGCACATAACAAGATTTCATCCTTTTTTATAGCTGAGTGATAGACGAGGGATTCCATATCTTGAATTCTGTGGCTCAACAGTTACAACAGTAGCAGTGAAAGTAACAGTAACTTAAACTTATGAAACAATACAACATAGTGCTTACCTTTAAGTACATTACATTTTTTCCGGTTACTGAAATCTAGCTATGACTCAACAGTTAAGAAAATACGGAAGGGCAGAAAGAGGGAGTCCTATTCAGAAAGACTTATGTCCGTTTTGTCTTATGTATTGTTTACATGGTGCGTCTTTTGTATTTTCAGATAAGCTGTATGTTACTGACGCTGTCATAAATAAAGTCACTGAGAAGTCTAGACAGAAGGAAGCAGATCTGTAAGTAATGTTTTAATCATCAGCATGCATGCGAGGCACCAATTCTGGACCAAGTAGCATCCGGGTCATAACTCTTCTGCAAAGGATGTTCATTTGTGTCCTTTGATCTTAAATGGAGGTAGCTAACGTAGTCTTTGTAAATGGGAAATATTGAATGAGTCTTCTTAAGAAATAGGTGCTGAAACCGGAATCTTGTGAATTCACACTTATGCTCTCATGAGGGGAACTGTAGATTCCAATTTATATTGAATGCTTTCATCTTCAAACTAACTGTGAAAATGTTCCCTCTTTAAAATTTATTAAAAATTGTTTCCTTCCGCGAAGTATTTTTAAAAATTAAAGAGAAGTCTAAAAACTATAACTGTTCTCAAAGTCAGTTGTTTAAGATCTGCCTGACTTTTTTTGTATGTCAGTAACTTTACTATTATTACTCAGATACTATAGAAAGTAACACTAAGATAATACAATTGGCAGTTTAGTATTGAACTTAAAAATCAGTTTATCCTGATTTATTGCTTTGCCCAAGAGATGCCAGCTTTTTGAGAAACAGTCATAATCACTTGTTTCACTGTAGTGTCTTTTAAATTTTTATGCTTCAATCATCATTAGTTTAGGCTAGTGTGCTAGACTGAGCCCCCCAGTGTGTAAGCTTAAGCAAACCAGAGTCTGTATTTGAAGGCTTTCTTGAAATGATAGAAATGTGTGTCTTTGTAGAAAATGACTCTAAAGACAATGTCTTACAACTGATTTTAGTTCTGAGCTATGCCAAAATGAAGATTTGAGGGACAGTATTTCTCTAGCATAGCTCTACTCTAGCTATTATTTATGTTTCTGGAATATGGAGAGACTTTTCTCTTTTTCTTAGTACATATATACTCCTTTTGCCCTACAAAATGAATTCCATATTCTGGAGAAATGAAGGAAGCTTCCAAGTAAAGAATCTACAATCAACTTATGACATCTGTTACTAAAAAACAGTATCCATTTAGGAATTTTCAAGAAATAATTATGTATTTAGCAGCTTTTTATCTTGGCTTCTCAGAATCTTGAATATATGTCAGCTGTTTTTATTTTTTTTCTGGTTAGGTATCGCATCAAGGATAAGGCAGACAGAGCGACAGTAGAACAGGTACCATATAAAAGTGTTGCAAGCTTATTTTTGATTACTCTTTCTTTTCTCTGGATTATACTTTGCTTTCACCTCCTTGCTTACTGCCAATGTTATGTAAAATTGCTGCTGTATAAATCACTGCTTTTGACAGTTTTCATCGCGGAGATGGGTAGGCTGTTGGTAGATCAGGCAGTGTCCATGGCCCAGTGAATTCATCAGGCAGTGCCTTCCTCTTCTTGGAGGGAGTATGGGAGTGAGTAGACCCAGGATCTCTCCTAAGCAAGGTCTGTAGGGACTTTGAGAACTTTCCAGAAGACAAGTTGAGTATCTGCCATAGGCAGGTGTATGGGACTGAGAGTGAGAGAGACAGGCAGTGCCTTCAGATTTCCAGTTAGAAATCCTTTTCTTTGTTTGGAAATTGCGCCTGTTGTATTCTTTCTACTCCAGAATGGGGAAAAGTTGGCCCCTGGTTTTCCCATTTACAGAGGGATGTCAGTGAATGTTGGCATTGGCCAGGGGTCGATGTAGAAGAAGTGACAGTTATGACATCGCCCCTTTCTCTGCCCATGCATACTTCACACACACACAGGTGGGCAGTAGCCTCTCCCACCTGTGGTTCCTGAATAAGCACCCCTCTATCATCCACCTTCTCCCTAAAGGTTAGCACCTAACCTAGGTCCCAGACCGTTCGTACAGGTAAAGAATCTACTGCAGGTAGGAGTAGGGTCTGGGGTCTGTGTCTTTATTGTCCTCTCATTTGTTTTGTGTGATTTGTTTCTGAGATTGGAAACAAAATATGGTTCAGCTGAGAGAGATGAGGCAGCCTTAACTTTTCAGCAATCGTAAAATAACCAAGGCAGGAATTTTGGATGCTGGAATGTTTAACTTGATTGAGTCATAAGCTTGCTGTCTTATCTATCTATATATTTATTGAAGTTTATTTGGGAGATAACTCATGCTCCTATCTGCTAATTGATTCCCCAAATGCCTGTGGTGGCTTGGGCTGGGCCAGGACTTGGGAATTCAGTCTAGATGTCCCACATGGGTGGCGAGAACTTGTTACTTGAGCCATCACCACTGCTTTCCTGGGTCTGCATTACCAGGAACTTGGTGTCAGGAGCCAGAGTTGAGCATTGAACCTAGACGCTCCAACACGGGGATACGGTCATCTTAACTGGCATCCTGTTTCATTTGAGAATCTGGAATCGGGAGCAGAACCAGGACTCTAACCAAAGCACTCTAAGACACAATGCAGGTGTCTTAAATCCTAAGCCAAAGACCCAGCTCTTAAGTTGTCTTTTAAAAAATAGACACATCTCTCTAACTTTTTCATTTTTCTATTTGTATTTGAGCCATTTGATGTGTTACTTCTTCCTGTGCCCCTTACCTGTCCTAACTACCAATGTTTCTTAAATACCAATATTTTTTAAAGATACATCTTTTTTAAAGATGCATTTTTATTTATTTGAAAGGCAGAGTTAGAGAGGGAGAGACAGACAGAGATCTTCCATCTGCTGGTTCACTCCCCAGGTGGCTGTAACTGCCAGGGTTGTGCCAGGCCAAAGCCAGGGCCCCAGAGCTTCTTCTGGATCTCCCACATGGCTGCAGGGACCCAAGCACTTGGACCATCTTTTACTGCTTTCCCAGCGGCATTAGCAGGGAGCTGGATTAGAAGTGGAGCAGTCAGGTTTCAAACTGGTTGGACTGGTTCCTATATGGAATGCTGGCATTGCAAGTGGCAGTTTAACCTGCTATGCCACAACAGCAGCCCCCTCTCTCTCTCTTTTTTTTTTTAAATTTAATGATTTATTTATTTGTTTGAAATGGAGCTTTTCTATCCACTGGTTCATTCAATGGCCTGTGGTTGGGCCAGGTCAAAGCCTGGAGCCAGAAACTTCTTCAGGTCTCCAATGTGGGTCACAGGGGCCCAAGCACTGGGGCCATCCTCTGCTGCTTTCCTAGACACATTAGCAGGGAGCTGGATCAGAAGTGGAGCAGCTGGGTCTCAAGCCAACAACCATATGGGATGCCAGCATAGCAGATGGCAGCTTTACCTGCAACACCACAATATTTATTTTCTTTTTTAAAGATTTATTTATTTATTTGAAAGTCAGAGTTACACAGAGAGAAGGAGAGGCAGAGAGAGAGAGAGAGAGAGAGAAGTTTTCCATCTGTTGGTTCACTCCTCAATTGGTCGCAACGGCCGGAGCTGCGCCAACCTGGAGCCAGGTCTCCCACGCGGTTGCAGGGGCCCAAGGACTTGGGCCATCTTCTACTGCTTTTCCAGGCTATAACAGGGAGCTGGATTGGAAGTGGAGCAGCTGGGACTCGAACCAGCACCCATATGGGAATACCAGCACTGCAGGTGGCAGCTTTACCCACCACACCACAGTGCCGGCCCTGGCCCTACCAATATTTCAAACGTGCAAGTGTCTACCTAGATTCCTGTACACATCCAGCTTGTTCTCCCTCTTTATTTACCTGTGAAATTGAGAAGGAATGGAAATCCCTGCCTATTCACTCACTTGCCTTTTTCAAAATCGTTTTTATTTTTATTTATTTATTTTTTTTTGAAAGACAAAGATCTGCTTTCTGACTTCTCACAACAGCCAGGCTGGGCCAGGCTGAAGTCAGGAGCCTGAAACTCGATCCATGTCTTCCACGTTGGTGGCAGGGACCCATGTACTTGAACCATCACTTGCAGGGTGCACATTAGCAGAAAGCTGCATCAAAAAACTGTGTAACCAAGACTTGAGCCAGGCACTCTGATGGGGAATGTGGGTGTCCCCAGCAGTGACAGCCACTGCTCCAAATGCCCACCTGCTTGCCTTTAATTCTCTTAGTTGAAATGGTTGTGGTTTTATAGTGTCCCAAGATTCTTTGTGTACATTATCTTTAGGTTTTGGCATGGCCTCTCCCACCTTGTCAGCAGAAAGACCCTAGAATTGAATCAGGCTTGGTCAGCTGACACTGCCTCATTTCATGAAGAGCTGTCTCAGACACGCATCTGAGCGCATCAGCTTCGGAGAGGAGCAAGGGTGGACCTCAAATTCATCACCTTCTTTTTTTAGAGGACCTTGAAATCCTTTTTTACTCAAGGTTGAGTCTGTGACTGAAGGAAAGCCTTAATATATTCATCTTTAGGGGTACGTAGACTCCTTGCTTAAAGAGCCAAATAAAGGATGGTGTTGTGGCATAGCGGGTTAAGTCACTGCCTGCAACACCAGCATCGCATATGGGCACTGATGACTGTCCTGGCTGCTCCACTTCTATCCCAGCTCCCTGCTAATGGACCTGGAAAAGCAGCAACAGGTGGTCCAGGTCCTTGGGCCCCTGCACCTACAGAGGAGACCGAAACAAAGCTCCTGGCTCCTGGTTTCAGCCTGGCCCAGCCCTGGCTGTTGTGGCCATATGAGGAGTGAATCAATAGTTGAACAATTTCTTTCTGTGTTGCCCCCTCCAACATCCCTGTAACTCTGCCTTTCAAATAAACAAATCTTGGGGGGGGGGGGGGCGGGGAGTGGCCAAATAAGAGATCATTTAGAATTCTAGGTCACATATAGGTAAATATTCTTTTTTTTTTTTTTTTTTTTTTTTAGCAACTTTTTAAACATGGAGATCATGCTTACCTTGCAGGATGTGGTCTAGCTTTGGCCGTGAGCCGTAGGATGCTGACCTCTCATTTGAAGCTGCTTGTCTAGGGGACAGCATTGTAGCACAGCAGGCTCAGCTGCTGCTTACGTTAGCATCCCATTTTGGGGTACTGGTTCAAGTCCCAGCTGCTCCACTCTGATGCAGTTCCCTGCTAATTGGGCCTGGGAAGGCAGTGGATGATGACCCCTGTCACCCAGTTAGGAGACCAGGATTAAGTCTTGGCTCCTGGTTTCACCCTGGCCCAACCCTGGCTGTTGCAGCTATCTGGGGAGAGAACCAGTGGATGGAAGATTGCTCTCTTTGTCTCTTCCTCCTTCTCTGTCATTCTGCCTTTCAAATAAATAGAATAAATGTTTAAAAAAATGCTTGTCTGATATGGTTGTTATTTAGCACTTTAGTTGTGGCTATTCTGAATTGAGACAAACTGTATATAAAATATACACTATATTTGAAGACTTAGTTTTAAAAAGTGTTAAATATCTAATGACTTATTGATTTTATGTTGAAATTAGAATGTTTTAGCTATATTGGATCAAATAAAATAATTTCACCTGTTTTTAGTTTTAATGAAGAGACTAGAAAAAGTAAAATTGATTATGTGGTTTGAATTATATGTCTACCAACTAGCATTGGCCTAGAGTCAGTTACTGCTGCCCTTGACTAGGTGAACTTTTATAAAGTGCTCCTAGTTTCCTTCTTTCCTTTTTTAAAGGTTTGTTTTATTTATTAGAAAGAGTTACAGAGAGAGGCAGAGAGAGAAGTCTTCCATCCACTGGTTCACTCCCCAGATGGCTGCAATGGCCGGAGCTGAGCCAATCCAAAGTCAGGAGCCAGGAGCTTCCTTTGGGTCTCCCATGTGCGTGCAAGTGGCCCAAGGACTTGGGCCATCTTCTACTGCTTTCCCAGGCCACAGCAGAGAGCTGGATGGGAAGTGGAGCAGCCGGGACTTGAACCAGCGCCCATATGGGATGCCGGCACTTCAGGCCAGGGCTTTAACCCACTGTGCCTCAGTATCAGCCCCGTCTAGGTGACCTTTGATTACCATTACTGCTGCCCCACAGCACCGGCCCACAGCACCATGATTACCATGACTGGGTAAACTTACTGATTTGTTTCCTCTGGTTCCTTTGGCCTTTACCTCACATTTTATTTACTAAAAATTAGAGTGAATAAAAAGACCATAGGGAGCCAGCATTGTGGCACAGCAGATTAAGCTACTGTCAGCAGTGCCAGCATCCCATGTGAGCACTGGTTCAAATCCTGGCTCCTCCACTTCTGATCCAGCTCCCTGCTAAGGCACCTGGGAAAGCAATGGAAAATGGCATAAGTGCTTGGGCTCCTGCACCCATGTGGGAGACCCAGATGGAGATCCACGGTCCTGGCTTCAATCTAGGCCAGCCCCAGCCATTGCACCCATTTAGGGAGTAAACCAGCAGATAGAAGACTTTTCTCTCTCTCTGTAACTTTGCCTTTCAAATAAAATAAATAAATCTTAAAAAGCAGAAAACATAATAGCAAATCTCAGTTAGTCAACCAAGTTAATGTAGTACAGGTAAGCCCTTCAGCTTATTGTCATGAATGAGCCAGATTTGGTGTTAGCTTTTTAAACTTACTACTTTGCATTTCCTTTTAGGTTTTGGATCCCAGAACAAGAATGATTTTATTCAAGATGTTGACCAGAGGGATCATTTCAGAGATTAATGGCTGTATTAGCACAGGAAAAGAAGTAAGCTTTTCTTTGGAGTATTTTCATGTTTCCTTATTTCAGATCCAAATTAATTTAAGGCATTTAGTAACAAATTGTGCCTTTAAAGAAAAGGAAAACAAAGCCATGCGTAAGTCAAGATAGTTCACTGCATGTTTCAGAAACTGGCTTTGTGAGTAGTCGAGAGCTGTGTATGTGACCATCCCTTTTCACTACAATTACTGCATTGTGTCACGGGGCCTACCTGGTTGTGGCCAGCAGTCAGCTTAGATGGTCAGATTATTGTGGGCCTGAACCCTCGTTTTTAAAGTTACTCACAGGGGAAGGGGTTTACGATCTCATCTCTGTGAGTCAGTGAGTCTTGTTTTGTTGTTTTTTTCTTCATACATGCCTATAGAGAAAGACATGGTGGTGTTTAATTTAGCAACTCATTGTGTGGAAATTAGTGTATGTAAGAATGTCATGTTAAGTTCTGAGTGTGTTTCTGCTATATTTTACAGTCTGTGTGCAGTCAGGTCTCACGCAGCAGTTGGATGCACTCTGAGAAGTGACACTGACTGCAAACACTGTCTCCTGCTTTTGACGCAGATCACATCTGCCCATGTGCAAGCTAGGGTGGCCACAGTGCAGTCTTCTGGGACCACCGTCGTGGACGTGGTCTATCATTAGGACTGTGACGATACTTTGGAGACATATTTACTGTACTTTTTGATATAATATTTTATATTTTAATTCACTTCAAAAGATAGTGATATGTTTAGCCATGTTAGTTCACTTGACATTTGAAGTTAAAATCAAATAGATTGGAAAAAATGAAACCATTAATGGTTATTTAACACAGTCTTCATTTTTTTTTTTGTTTTTAACTCAAAATAGGCTAATGTATACCATGCTAGCACAGCAAATGGAGAGAGCAGAGCAATCAAAATCTATAAAACTTCCATTTTGGTATTCAAAGATCGGGATAAATATGTAAGTGGGGAATTCAGGTGAGCACAGACTTTTTTTTCCTGTTCATCTAATTTCTGTTCTGTAAAACATTTAAACAGAATAATGGAATAACTGAGATTAAAATTTTTCTTGTTGAAGATTTCGTCATGGCTATTGTAAAGGAAACCCTCGAAAAATGGTGAAAACCTGGGCAGAAAAAGAAATGAGGAACTTAATCAGGTCAGTGTCGGGGGTGGGGGCAGTGTGTGCTGTGCCCTGCACATCCCAGCATGGCTCTGCCCAGTGGAGGGACTCGCTGGGGCCATTAAGTTCCATTAGATCTGCTGTGTTAAGTAGAAGGAAGAAATAAATTGTTGGACAAATGGAAACTGCCCAGTCTGTGTTCTCAGAGGCCACCATAGAAGTGTTGTGCCATAATTCATCTTGCTCAGTGAAGCTGGGTTGTTTGAAGAGCCTTGTAGGCCATGTGAAAACAGGTAGAAGGATAGGAAGGAACTGTTCCTGGGTTTAAACAGGAAGTGACACAGTCGGGTGGTGGTAATGATGTGTCACTTTTTAATTTGTGTTGGAGTTTTTTTAGACAAATCATGTTAGGTCCTAAGTGCTTTTATTTATTTATTTATATGAAAGTCACAGTTACACAGAGAGAGAAGGAGACGCAGAGAGAGAAAGAGAAGTCTTTCACCAAGCTGGTTCACTCTTCAGTTGGCTGCAACAGCCAGAGTTGTGTGGATCTGAAGCCAGGAGCCAGGAGCTTCTTCTGGGTCTCACACATGGGTGCTGGGGCCCAAGGACTTGGGCTATCCTCTGCTGCTTTCCCAGGCCATAGCAGAGAGCTGGATTGGAAGTGGTGCAGCTGGGACTGGAACCAGCGCCCATATGTGATGCTGGCACTGCAGGTGGTGGCTTTACCCACTGTGCCACAGCACCGGCCCCACTCTGTGGTCTTTTAACTTGGTATGTGCCATATACATGTGATGTCTGTTGGATAGTCTAGGATTACGCATTTACTACTTTTTTTTTTTTTTTTGACAGGCAGAGTGGACAGTGAGAGAGACAGAGAGAAAGGTCTTCCTTTTGCCATTGGTTCACCCTCCAATGGCCGTTGCGCTGCGGCCGGCGCACCGCGCTGATCCGATGGCAGGAGCCAGGAGCCAGGTGCTTTTCCTGGTCTCCCATGGGGTGCAGGGCCCAAGCACTTGGGCCATCCTCCACTGCACTCCCTGGCCACAGCAGAGAGCTGGCCTGGAAGAGGAGCAACCGGGACAGAATCCGGCACCCCGACCGGGACTAGAACCTGGTGTGCCGGCGCCGCTAGGCGGAGGATTAGCCTAGTGAGCCGCGGCGCCGGCCTACATTTACTACTTTTTGAAAGTTCTTTTGAAATCTTATGTCTTGTGCTCAACTTATTTGAGTCCAACTAGTAAGCATTTTTAAGCTGATCAACTCAAAAGATAATTTGTGTGCATACCTACTGTTATTTCATCGATTCTGGTTTAAACTCACTGGAATTGAATTGGGTGTTATAGGCTAAGGGATATCATAGTGTAATTGCCAGTGTTTATCATTCTTGGTGGAGTATAATATTGCCACTTAATATCATTGTTGTCATGGACTTTATGAAATCTGTTAGAAGGGTTGAGAGGCCTTGGTATCTCTTCCTAATGGCAAGTGGACTTCAGCCATTGTAGTTTGTTTGGATGCCTTTTCGGCTCTTGAACTGTCATTTTATCTGTTGTAATGCCACAGGTTAAACACAGCGGAGATACCGTGTCCAGAACCAGTCATGCTGAGAAGTCATGTTCTCGTCATGGGTTTCATTGGTAAAGACGACATGTGAGTACATGAGGAAGGCCTGAGAATTAGGAGCCCACAGCTGTGCTCTTCAGTGCTTTGAGTAGCTCCCTCATCATCCTCCCCGTACGGGAGTGCACACACACCATTAGCTTATTTATCTTTTTAAGTCTTGAACTGCTTCAGGGTAGCAGAAAGCCCCATTTTTGAGCACTGTTTTACACAGGTGCTGTGTGGGGAAGCTCCTGTTCAGCAGTACCTTCTTGAAATGCTGTGTGTCGTGAGACAGGTTGTCCCACGTGCCGTTCACATGACGAGCTGTGGAAGGGGAGTACCTCTTACCAGTGTACCATAAAGCAGGAATGCTTGCCTTTTGTCTCAGTGCCTTCTCTTTATTCAAGGCCAGCGCCGCTCCTGAAGAACGTCCAGCTATCTGAATCCAAGGCCCGCGAGCTGTATCTGCAGGTCATTCAGTACATGCGGAGGATGTATCAGGATGCCAGACTTGTTCACGCCGATCTCAGTGAATTTAACATGCTGTGAGTGTGCTTTGTCCCTCGGGCCACCAGGAGTCGTTTCATGTCCTTTAAGGCAACAAAATCCCAATCCCAAGCACTCACACCAAGTGCCAGTTTTAAAGTTGGCTTCTGCATGATGACGGTGTGAGAAGTGGTCCCTGGCTTGAAGGACCTCATCGCACAGTTAACCACTCCGATCATCAAAGTTGCTGGGCTTTGGGTGTTTTCTCCATTCCCTCTCTTGTCAGGGTGGCCCTTGCTCATGTTGTAAAGTGACTTCCTTGCTGATAAGAGTAGAGAGGTGTGGTGAAGTGGCCTCCGTGGCCTGTGTGGCCCACAGGTACCACGCTGGGGACGTGTACATCATCGATGTGTCTCAGTCTGTGGAGCACGACCACCCGCATGCCCTGGAGTTCCTGAGGAAAGACTGTGCCAACGTCAGCGGTGAGTGGGGGTCGGGCCTTCCGGCAGCTCGTTTGTGCTGGGTCTGCACTCAGGAAGCTGCTGGTAGAAAGTCTTTTTTTTTTTTTTTTTTTTTTTTTAATATTTATTTATTTATTTGAAAGAGTTACACAGAGAGAAGGAGAGACAGAGAGAGGTATTCATCCGATGGTTCACTCCCCAATTGGCCACAACAGCCGGAGCTGTGCTGATCCGAAGCCAGGAGCCAGGAGCTTCTTCTGGGTCTCCCTTGGGGTTCAGGGAACCAAGCATTTGGGCCATCTTCTACTGCTTTCCCAGGCCACAGCAGAGAGCTGGATCGGAAGTGGAGCAGCCGGGTCTTGAACCGGTGCCCATAGGGGATGCCGGCGCTTCAGGCTAGGGTGTTAACTTGCTGCACCATAGTGCCGGCCCTTGGTATAAAGTCTTGTCACTCAGTTGCATTTGCTGGGCATGGTATAGATGTTTGTCTTTGCTTCTGTATGAAGTGGTGGGAATAACAGCTTTTTCCCTCAAGACCAACATTAACGTTTTTCCTGTGACAGATTTCTTTTTGAAGCACAGCGTCGCTGTCATGACTGTGCGGGAGCTCTTTGAATTTGTCACAGACCCATCCATCACACGTGAGAACATGGACGCTTATCTCTCAAAGGTGAGGTGGGCTGAGGAAGGGAGAGACAGAAAGTCGCAGTGGTGTGTGCATTGATGGAACTCCCATGAGGGATCTGCTAGGGGCATCGTATTCATCCCCGCCGCTTCCTGAGACCTTCTGCCGCTTTCACAGGCCAAGAACCAAAGCCATAGCAAAACAGCCCATGGTAACAGCCAAGAAGCCAAGTTTCTCAACTTGAATCACTAGGCAATGTTATGTAGACTGTCACTGTCTGTTCTTTGTGAATGGTTAGGAAGAAACTTAGTAGTTTTTTTGGCCATTAACTTTTTTTAAGTAGTTTTTTTTTTAAAGTTTTATTTATTTATTTGAAAGAGTTACAGAGAGAAGGAGAGGCAGAGAGAGAGAGAGAGAGAGAGAGAGGTCTTCCATCTGCTGGTTCACCCCCCAGTTGGCCGCAGTGGCTGGATCTGTACAGATCTGAAGCCAGGAGCCAGGAACTTCTGGGTCTCCCACGTGGGTGCAGGGGCCCAAGTCTTTGGGCCATCTTCTGCTTTCCCAGGCCACAGCAGGGAGCTGGATCGGAAGTGGAGCAGCAGGGACTTGAACCAGCGCCCATATGGGATGCCGGCACTGCAGGCAGCAGCTTTACCCGCTATGCCACAGCGCTGGCCCCTGGTCATTAACTCTTGCTTGTTTCTCAGGGACCTGTCTGCATCGGTGACTTTATTAGATTCATGTTGTGCAGTCACCACCGCTGTCCTGCTCTGAAACTTCTTCATCTTCCCCATTAACAGCTCCCATGTCTCCACCACTCAACCGTCGGTCTTTACTGCTCCATCTTTACTACTGCCGTGCCACTTTTCACGTAAGCGTGAAGTCATACGATGTAGTCTTTTTGTTACTGGCTTAGTTCACATAGCATAGTGTCTTCAAGGCTGGTCCATGATGGAGCATGCAACGAGGTTTCTCTTTGAGGCTGAATAGTGCTCTCTCTGTATACCCCATTCTGTCTGTTCATGTATCAGTGGACACAAGTTGCTTCTACCTTTTTGCTGTTGTAGAGTAATGCTTCTGGGAACCTGTGAACTTGGATATGTAAATGTTTCCTTGAGACCCTGGAGGCCTTTTGTTTTTTTAAAAGATTTATTTATGTATTTTGAAGGAATTAGAAAGGGAGAGACAGAGAGATATTTCATCTTCTGGTTCACTCCCCAAATGGCTGCAACAGCCAGTGCTGGGCCAGGCCAAAGCCAGGAGCCAGAAGTTTCATGTGGGTCTCCCATGTGGCTGCAGGGGCCCAAACACTTGGACTGTCTTTTGCTTTCCCAGGCCAGTAGGGAGCTGGATCGGAAGTGGAGCAGCAGGGACACAAACTGGCACCCTTATAGGATGCTGGCATTACGGGCGGTGGCTTTACCAGCTATGTCACAATGCCAGCTCTGCTTTCAGTTTGAATATGTGCCTGGAGGTAGAATTGCTGGAGCGTGTGATATTTCTAGTTTTCAGTTTTTGGGGATCCACTGTACTCTGCTGTTGCAGCAGCGCATTTTCATTCCCATCAGCCGTGCAGTAGATCCCAGTTCCTTCACACTCTTGCTCATGCTGGTCTCTTGTTTCTTTCTTTCTTTTCTTTTCTTTTTTTTTTTTTTTTTTTTTTGACAGGCAGAGTGGACAGTGAGAGAGAGAGACAGAGAGAAAGGTCTTCATTGGTTCACCCTCCAATGCCGCTGGGGCCGGCACACCGCGCTGATCCGAAGCCAGGAGCCAGGTGCTTCTCCTGGTCTCCCATGGGGTGCAAGGCCCAAGCACTTGGGCCATCCTCCACTGCACTCCCAGGCCACAGCAAAGAGCTGGCCTGGAAGAGGGGCAACTGGGACAGAATCCAGTGCTCCGACCGGGACTAGAACCCGGTGTGCCGGCGCCGCAAGGCGGAGGATTAGCTTATTGAGACGCGGCGCCAGCCAGGTCTCTGGTTTCTGATAGTAGCCATTCGAGGGGCTGTGAGGTGGTTTTCTCCTGGCTTTGGGTTGTGTTTCCCTCTTGATTAGTGATGTCGAGCATCTTTTCATGTGTTTATTGGCCATTTTTATGTCTTTGGAGAAATGTCTTTTGTCCATTTTAAAATCGGGTTGTTTGGGTTTGGTTATTACAGTTCTTTATGCATTTTGGCTGTTAACTCCTTGTTCTGATAGATGGTCTGCAGATGTTTTCTCCCATTCCATGGATTGTCTTTTCATTTTACTGTTGTATGCTTTCATGCACAGACTTTTTTTGTTTGTTTAAGATTTATTTTATTTATTGGAAACACATAGTTACAGAGAGAGGTAGAAACCTAGAGAGAGGTTCCATCCACTTGATTCACTCCTCAGATGTCCGCAGCAGCCGGAGCTGGGCTGATTCGGAGCCAGGAGCCTCCTCCTGGTCTCCCACGTGGGTGCAGGAACCCAAGGACTTGGGCCATCTTCCACTGCTTTCCCAGGCCATAGCAGAGAGCTGGATCGGAAAAGGAGCAACCGGGATTCAAACCGGCACCCATATGGATGCCAGCACTTTAGGCTAGGGCTTAAACCTGCTGCACCACAGCGCCAGCCCCCTTGTTTTTTTTTTTTTTTTAAGCATGCTTTCGTTCATATATAAGGCGGTGAGAGCGTCTTTCGTTCATAGGCTCACACCACAAATGTCTGCAGTAGCCAGCGAACCAGGCTGAAGCCAGGAGCCAGGAACTCCATCCTGGTCTCCCACACATGTGGCAAGAACCCAAGCACTTGGGCCATCATCTGCTGCTTCCCAGGTGCATTAGCCGGGAGCTGGATTGGAAGCAGAGGCAGGATTTAATCCCAGGCACTCTGATATAGGATGTAGTGGCTTAACCCCACAGTGCCTGCCACACCTAGAAGTTTTTGATTTTGATGTAGTACAATTTATCTGTGTTTACTTTTGTTGCCTCTGACTCACAGAAGTTCGAGTATATGACACATACTTCCCTCCTCAGGTTGTCGGGTGTGATTCTAACTTCTGCTTTTCTCCCTTTCTCTGGAATGCCTTTCATTTCTGCCTTTGCTCATCTTGCTGTAACTGATGAATTCTTCTTTAACTTGAATTTTTAAAAAAATGTTTTGCTTTTTAAATTTTATTTGAAAGGCAGAGAGAAAGAGACAGGGAGAGATCTTCCATTACTGGCTCACTTCCCAAATGCACAACAGGGGTGGGTCAGCCCAAAGCCAGGAGCCTGAAGCTCGTTCTGGGTCTCCCACATGGGTGGCAGGAGCACATGGACTCAAAGCTGTCAGCAGCTGCCTCCAGAGTACACATTAGTGTGAGCAGGAAACTGGATCAGAAACAGAGGAGGTGAGACTGAACCCAGGTACTCCCATTTGGGATGGAGGTGTCCCAGGTGGGGTTTTTTTACCTGCTGTGCCAAACTCCCACCCTTCCATGATACTTTTTTTTTTCTTTTAAATATTTATTTATTTGAAAGGCAGAGTTACAGAGAGAGGCAGAGAGAGAGAGAGGTCTTCTATCTGCTGGTTCACTCCCCAGATGGCCGCTGCAATAACCAGAGCCATGCCCATCAGGAGCCAGGAGCTTCTTCTGGGTCTCCCATGCGGGTGAAGGGGCCCAAGGACTTGAGCCATCTTCTACTGCTTTCTCAGGCCGTAGCAGAGAGATGGATTGGAAGAGGAGCAACCGGGACTAGAACCAGCGTCTATGTGGGATGCCAGCGCTGCAGGCAGAGGATTAACCTGTGCCACAGCGCCAGCCCCAGGACTAGTCTTTTAGTCCTTGGGTCTCTGTTTTCCTTCAGTAAATTTTCTTGGTAGTCATTTTATTTTATTTTTTTTTCAGATTTATTTAATTATTTAAGAGGTAGCGTTACAGACGGTGGGGTCTTCCATTCACTATTTCACTCTGCAAATGGTCACAACTGCCAGAGCTGAGACTATTTGAAGCCAGGAGCTTCTTCTGGGTCTCGCACGTTGGGGCAGGGACCCAAGCACCTGGGTTATCCTCTACTGCTTTCCCAGGCCATAGCAGAGAGCTGGATTGGAAGAGGAACAGCTGGGACTAGAACCAGCACCCATGTGGGATGCCGGTGCTGCAGGTGAAAGCTTAACCTACCACGTCACAGCGATGGCCCCTCTTGGTAGTCATTTAAGAAGTAGTAAAAGTAGAATTACTTTTGATGAAGAAAGTGGCGGTAGGGCACCAGGGACTAGAAGAGAGATGTGTAGCAGTCTCTCTGGGGAGCTGTGCAGTGGAGAGACCACCCCAGCGCTTAGTCACTGAGTATTGTCATTGCTGTGACGAGGTCCCACCTGCAGAGTCAGGACAGGTTTGTACTACACCTGGGAGGTGATGTCTTCTTTAGGTTGAAAGGAATCTTTGTTTTCTTTTAAAGGCCATGGAACTAGCATCTCAAAGGACCAGAGAAGAAAGGTCTAACCAAGACCATGTGGATGAAGAGGTGGGTTTTATTGTTTCTTCTGAGCTCTTGGTACATTGGTGTTTTGAGATTTCTTTTTTTTTTTTTTTTTTTTTTTCATATTGCTAAAAGGCGTGATCTTAGTAGATAAGCAGTTTTTTAATAATGACGATGAGTATCCTTGAGACATAATCTGGTACCTAGGTCAGCTGCTCAAGTGGTGTAATTTACATTCCAGGATGTTAGTCCGCCCATCCGCCCGGCAGCCTGTTAGCCCTTGTTTGGATGGAGAACATTTATGAAGAGCCTGTAGGGCTCTGTGAGTCAAAAAGAAAAGGCCCGTTTTAGCCTGCACATGTGGATTCTTAAATGACTTCATGTGGATTCCAGAAATATTTTTATCAAGACATTTTTGGTAAAGGATCTGTAATAGGCTTTTTTTATCTTAAATAGATTTATTTATTTATTTGAAAGGCAAAATTACAAAGAGACAGAGGCAGAGAGAGAGAGAAGGAAAGAGAGAGAGAAGTCTTCCATCCAGTGGTGTACTCCCCATATGGCTGCAATGGCTGGAGCTGTGCCAACCCATAGCCAGGAGCCAAGAGCTTCTTCCACGTCTCCCATGCCTGTGCAGGAGCCCAAGTCCTTGGCCCATCTTCTACTGCTTTCCCAGGCCATAGCAGAGAGCTGGATCAGAAGTGGAGCAGCTGGGACTTGAACTGGCACCCATATGGGATGCCGGCACTACAGGCAGCGGCTTCACCTGCTACGCCACAGCACCATCTCCCATAATAGCCTGTTTTGTCTCTTTTTTGCATTCATGAGCTTGTAGTGAGGTAGAGAAATACAAGGTGGCCTCTTTGACCGTAGTAGCTGGGAGGGTGATGGTGCCGTGAGGGATCACTGCCTCAGGCAGAGCCTGCGCCTGCCAGCGAACTCCATCCCTTCCCCTCCTGCTCTGTGGAATGCAGAAGGAAGAGAGGTTTTATCTAAGGATAACCTGGGGTCTGCTGTTTCCTCTCCTAAATCCTGTCAAAAGCTAGTGTTTTGTATTGGGAGCAGGTTACGTCCGGCACTGCCCACAGCAGATGCAGCAGCGGTGCGTGCATACAGCTTGGCTGCGAACCGTGTCGGAGACGGCAATTCGTCTGGACCCCTCCGTGGCTGGTGGGGCGAGGATGCTGAGGGAGTGTGAGATGTGGGTAACAGCTCTGGGTGTGCTTTCCCTCCCTTGTAGGTGTTTAAGCGGGCATATATTCCTAGAACCCTGAATGAAGTGAAAAACTACGAGAGAGATGTGGACATAATGATGAAATTGAAGGAAGAGGACATGGCCTTGAATGCTCAGCAGGATAATGTGAGGAGCTGGGTCTGTGTGGCAGGCAGGTGCATGAGAGAAAGGCACTGCCCACACTTGGGACCTTTGGACTTCCGGTCTCTGGGATGTTGGATGTCTCTGTGCATGGTGGATGGGAGGGGAGTTTGTTGGTGTTTGTTGGGGGATGACACAACAGACTAGTTAGAGGAAAGGGGAGGTTTGTGTATATGTCGGTGTTGTAAGTGGCTGTTCTAGATCCATCAGCCATATATATTTCATTAACATACATATTTTGGGAAAAACTTTAAAAAAAAAGATTATTTATTTGAAAGTCAGAGTTAGAGAGAGAGAGCGAGGTCTTCCATCCAATTGTTCACTCCCCAGTTGGCCACAACGGCCGGAGCTGCGCCGATATGAAGCCGGGAGCCAGGAGCTTCTTCTGGGTCTCCCACGTGGGTGCAGGGACCCAAGGACTTGGGCCATCTTCCACTGCTTTCCCAGGTCATAGCAGAGAGCTGGATCGGAAAAGGAGCAGCCGGGACTAGAACTGGCACCCATATGGGATGCTGACACTGCAGGCAGCGGCTTTACCTGCTACAACACAGCACCGGCCCCAAAATTTTTTTGAAATATAGGTCAGCTAATGAGAGAAGAATGTAATTATTGGAGAGGGTAGATAGATGGCATTTCCTTAATGGAGTTCCAAGTTAGCGTTTGCTGTCTTCCCATTGATCACAGATGTTCACCTGTGCAGATCTCCAGGCTGGAAATGACCTGTGGGCCTGGCCTCCCTGGTATACAAGAGTGACAGCCATGCCATGGGCTTTCTGTGTTGCTCAGATGAACCCAGTCACAGAAGATAAAGTAGCCCACTGTGTTCTTGATTGTGCAGTGTGTCTAGTTTGATGATGTTTCTTGTTTTCTTCCCTCTCGGTTACAAGATCCTGTACCAGACCGTCACAGGGTTGAAGAAGGACCTGTCAGGCGTGCAGGAGGTATGGAGCCCATGTGCTACTTGTTTGTTATGGGGAAACCCTTGCAAAGGATAGAGAATGGAGTGTAGTGCATTACTAGAATTCTATTGGTGTTGTTTTATGTTGTTACTAAATAAAATACTAAGTTTATGTTGTTACTAAATAAAATGCAAAGCCTATGCACATTTTCAGAAGTGCTCTCTTTTATGTTTCTAGCCATAATACTAAGAGCGGTCGGCTTATTCCTGATTCTGTCCTGGAAATTCTCCCTTGTCGTATGTGAGGCGTTTGTCTTTCCTGTGTCCTGCCTTCATTTGTGGAGTTTAAACTAGGGACCGCCTTGTGCTTCTTGGTTGTTTTACGGCCAGTGTTCAGACGTAGTCTGGACTGTGTCTACTCCAAGGCGTTAACTCTTGAGAGCAGCCCTGTGCTGGATTCCTGCAGTGTTCTTTCTTCAACCTGGTCGTCTTTTACCTTACATTTTTTGAGGAGTGGGACTAAGGAATTCCATTTTAGGTAGTGATAAAGGCTTCGCTCTTTCTTCAATCTTAAGGGCATAAGTGAAGGATTACTGCTTTTTGAAAGTTGACTGTCGTTTCTGTAGGAAGAGTGAAGTGAGTGAAACACCAGTGTTCTGCATTTCTGCATTACAAATGACAGGTGTTGTAGGGAAGTGGTGCCTTGGATTCCAGAGCAGGAATATTCAGTGACAACTGGCTAGAAACGCTTTCTGTACAGTTGCCTCTTAAGGATCTGTTTTCTTGTAAAAAGGAATCCTTACTCTTAAAAAATGTTTCTGTTGCTTTAAAAACCTGCTTGATTACAGGAAAAATGAAATTTTCTTCTTTTTGGAAGATAATCCTTCCCTCTCGATTGGATTAGCTTATTGCTAGCAATGTGGTTTGTAGGAAAACACCCGGGAAGTCAGCCAGACCAGCCTTTGTTCTTGCCTCTCTGTATGTTCACATCCTTCCAGACCCCAGCCAGCCTCTCTGAGGTGCTGAAAGAAGCAGAACAGGTGTCGTGGGCTTGGCCGCTCAGGAAAGCTCCGTTCAGCTGTGCTCGTGAGCGGCAGTGGCATGGGTGCCCTGGTCTCCCTCTCTCCCTCCCCGGTGTCGGTTCTGTTGTTTGTCATCGTGTTGTTCTGAGTACACCTGCAAGGCTGAGATCTGAATTCTGGCCTTAGCACATTCACTTACAACGATAACAGGTCGGTTAGGGTAACATTATCTGTAATGATTTCTAGGTCCCTGCTCTGCTAGAAAACCAAGTTCAGGACAAGACTTACTCTGACTCAGAAGGAGCCGGCAGCTCTGAGTGCTCCGACACAGACTCTGAAGAGCGGGGCGACCACGCCCACTGCAAGAAACACACCACTGACCCTGATGTTGATAAAAAGGTTGGTCAGGAGCTTAAATTCCTTTGCTCCAATTCATTTCTTGGCTCCACGCCTGCTCATGGCCTGGAAAAAGCAGTGGAAGATGGCCCCAGTATTTTGGGCCCCTGCCACCTATGTGGGAGACCCAAGTGAAGCCCCTGGCTTTGGCCTGGCTCAGCCCCATTGCGGCCTTCTGGGGAGTGAACCAGCAGATGAGATTCTCCCTCTGTCTCTTCTTCCCTCTCTAATTGTTTCGAATAAAGAAATATCTTTTTTTTTTTTTTAAAAAAAAGTGGAAAGACCGTTTCACCCCAGCTTCTACCACCAACTCCTAATTTTTTTCATTCATCTTATATGCTACTTTCACTTTCAGCTCCTTACATACAATGTTATTTAGTTGTACTGCGAATACACTGAATGATGAAAATCTGTGTTTTGTGTTTGTTTTTTACAGGAAAGAAAAAAGAAGGTCAAGGAAGCCCAGAGAGAGAAAAGAAAAAACAAAATTCCTAAACATGTAAAGAAAAGGAGGGAGAAGACGGCCAAGACCAAAAGGGGCAAATAGCACAGGGCCACCGCGTGAGCGGGCGTTTGCAGCGCGTCTGGCAGGTGGCCGACGGCCTGCAGCTGCACTGTCGCTGTGGCACTGTGAAGACGGTAGAGAGCTGTCGGGCAGGGATGCGCAAGTGAGCTCCCGGTGCCCCGAGGCAGGCACTTTGGTGTTGGCAAAGGACTCATTTAAACTGTTGTAGAGAAGAGCTTCACACATTCTTATTTTTCTATTTTGTCTCCTGCAAGTATGTTTTTGGAAGCATCATAAATATTTAAATGTAAGTGTGCTTCAGACAACCCTGGGAGATTGTTTCTGCTCTCTTTTTACATGCCAAAGACCGTCTGAAATTATTTCATCATAAGGCCATGGCATATAGTATAAAAGGAATTTTCCTTTTAGGAAATCCAGCTGGCCATTGATGTTGGTTTGTTGCACCTCTGCTCTGTGTTCGTTTTTGGTCGTTTGTGATGTACTCACACTGCATCTTTTAAAAAATGTTTCTGAGAGGCAGAGAGAAGTGCGCTCTCGTACTAGTACACTCCTCAAATATCTGCCATGGCCAGGACTGGGCTAGGCTGAAGCTGGGAGCCAGGAGCGCCATCCAGACCTTCTGTGTGGGTGGCAGGAGCCCAATGACTTGCGCCATCACTGCTGCTTTCCAGGGTGTGCATCAGCAGGAAGCTGGAGTCAGGAGTCAGTGCCAGCAGGGACCTAGGCACTCCTAATAGGGGATACAGGCATCTTTTTTTTTTTTTTAAAGATTTATTTATTCATTTGAAAGAGATACACAGAAAAAGGAGAGGCAGGGAGAGAGAGAAGTCTTCTATCCACTGGGTTCACTCTCCAGTTGACCACAGTGGCCGGAACTGGGCCAGTCCAAAGCCAGGAGCTTCCTTCAGGTCTCCCATGTGGGTGCAGGGGCCCAAGGACTTGGGCCATCCTCTACTGCTTTCCCAGGCCATAGCAGAGAGCTGGATTGGAAGTGGAGCAGCCGGGACTTGAACCAGCGCCCGTATGGGATGCCGGCACTGCAGGTGGTGGCTTTACCCGCTATGCCACAGCACTGGCCCCAGGATGCAGGCATCTTAATCAGCATTTTAACTACTAGACTGAATACCTGTGTCACACTTCATCGACCTCAGTTTTGTATTCACATGCGTGACGTGTTCATTTATTCATCGAGTATCTGAGGATTTTAAGTGCTGTGATATCACAGTGAACAAAATATAAGCATTGCTACCTTTGAGAAGACATTAAACGACAGGTAAACTGTATCAGTAGGTGATAAATTCTATGATGAGAAATAATTCAGAAAAGAGATACTAAGGTGTTAGGGGTTTGCAGTTTAAACTAGGGTTCTTAGAAAAGCCACCCTTAGAGGTGCCAGTACTTGACGAAGGTGTGAGTCATATGTGCATCACGAAGGGAGAGCATTCCAGGCAGAGCGAACAGCCTGGGGGAGGGCCGCGTGGCAGGAGAGGGCTCGATGGTCCAGAATCCGGGTGCAGCCTCGTAGTTGAGGGAGAAATGAAATGAAATCCAAGAGCCTGGGGCTGTGGAGAGTTTTGAGCAGGGGAGTGATAGGTTCCGACCCCCTCGAGAACTACCGGGAAGCCAGGATGAGAGAGAGACTGGATGTGCTTACTGTTACAGCCCACGTGAGATGCTGACGGCTCCGTCTAGGATGGTAGCTGTAGACACGGAGAAGTGGTTGATGTGCTGGGGAATGGGCAGAGGGGGGAGAGGTGACTTCACATGACTCACGCAGCTGAGATGGTCGGCTTTGTCACATTCTATGATGTGAAGTGATGTGGGTGGGGCGGGTTTGGGGATAGGAGGGTGAGAGCCAACGAAAGCTTAGGTTGCAGCAAAGCACAAATCTTAAAATCCCTATTTTTATATTTTTAACCATATACTTTGTCAGAAATGGTTGTTAGCCATTGTGTTCAGTTACTTTGTTTAAACCCCTAGTTTCCATGTACACTGAGACCTACGCCACTGTGTGTGATGGTAGCTTACTGAAATAGCAGTTGAGCTCTTAAAGTGATAAGCACACTTTATGATGTTTGTAAAATCTCCCTCCTTGAATAAACTCTCAGAGTATGAAGTGTAGTTTCAGTGAGACACAAAAGTACTGTCCCAAATGACATAGGCTATAATTAACGCAAGAAGAGCAAAACGGATTTGGCAACCCTCTATACATTTGGGGATTTGGACCAATTCTAGTATTTGCGTTGACTTTACTCTGTGACAGCGTATGTTCCTATTAGGCGCTCAGGCTCCTCGGGCACCTGTCGCTGTATCCAGTGCAATTTCTAGGTTTGGAATCAACTCTAGACCCAGAGGAACGTTGACAGGAATGAGGGGCCGTTCATTGTCTTGTGTTGCTATGGGTGGGGGGAAGTAGTTCCCCAAGTGTGAGGGTCTGGGCTGTCGGGGAGTTCTCACTTGAGGCACATTCTGCGGATGGCTCTGCAGCTGGGGCACTGCCTCCCCGTTTGGGTTCTGGGCTGGAAGGCTGTGTGCTGGCCAAACCACGCGTCTGACGTTGTTTCCCTCGTTTCTATCTTGTCCAAAGGCTTGGTAGAAAGAACCTGGGCTGAGGCAGACTGCTTAGAAGGCTCCTTGTCTTGTCTTATGGTTGAATTTGATCTCCTGACAGGTTTTCCTGTTAATGGGTTATGGTTTATACAGCTATTTTCCATTTGGAAAGATGAGGTTTGGGACTCTTGGCCCCAAGCTGAAAACCTTTTGTCAATTGACGTGTTTGATTTTCTGTCATATATTGTTGGTTTTTTTTTCCTGTTACTCCACATACTTGTCAGGCAAGTGTTTCTGAAGGTTCACTTCGAGAAGCGGAATGGAACAGAGTTGCTGTCCTTTGCTGGACGCTGCTCTAGCTCTCATTCTTGAAGCAGAGCCTCGCTCCGCCTGTGGGCTTGGAAGAGGTGGGAGCCGTGGCTGCTGTGAGCCCAGGTCTGGTCAAGGAGGAGCCCGTGGTTCTTGGCCGACATCAGCTCTGCGTCAGCCTTGTCTGTAGTTTGGTGAAGAGCAGACTCGAGAGCAGCTTGCAGCTGTGCTGAGCGTGGGCCGGCGGCTGTGCTGCTCCCATGCACTGGCACCCGAGCTGTGGTACCCGGGCTGTGGTACCCGGGCTGTGGCACCCGAGCTGTGGCTGCGTCTCGACTGAGCGCATCTCGGTGCGGCTCTCCTGGCACTCGCCTTTTGGCTCAGAAACGAGATGAAATGTGGAATGCCAGGCCCTGGATGATCTTTCTAATTTATATTTGTCTATCAACTTGGTAAGGAGAAACCTTGCATGCTGTGTGCCTTACTTGACTCTGAAGTTTCTGTTTTGCTGGTAGAAGGAGCAGCAGCAGGAGCCACCTCCCTCGCAGTGCAGCACCTGTGAAGATGTGTGTGAGCTCACAGTATGGGGTGGTGTTCAGCTTTGCCTTGTTGTCCCTTGACTTGGGTTGGGTTCCCACGTTCCCCCCGTTTCAGATAGAATGGTTAACTTAATATCCTTTGGGTTGTGTTGCCTTGGAGGTATGAGTGTTCCAGAGGAACGCACGGTGTCTGGTGCCAGGTTACTAAGGAGGGCACGGCTCGCTTGCGTCTGTGCCCTCCTGAAGCCTTAGTCCCTGTTTGTGCTGTGAAAGCCGCTGGACTTGAATTTGGAGAATCTGACTGAATTTGTGGAGTGGTTGGCTTGGGTTTTATCGCTTTGGTTGCTCGCCAGGGGGCAGCGGCCTTAGAGAGCTTGCATAGTAGGCACGTGGCCACAAAACTCTTTTTCTCTTTTCACAGAGTCAGGGGTGGCTTCTGCCACAACTGTCTCCAGACTTGGAGATAGCGTCCCATGTCTTGTATGGTGACACAGGTTTGTTTCAAAGGCCGGTCACCTTTTATCAGCTTTTGGCCTTCACAAATCCCATTGGTAGTTGTCACGGTAGGTCTGTCCAGGCCAGAACACTGAAGTCAGGGTGCTGGAATGCAGAGAGGGAGCGAGTGGCGCTGCCCAAGGAGGGCTGCACTTGCTGGCGTGGCTAGGGTGCAGCCCAAGGTGCAGTGGCCAAGGCTGGGCAGCAGATGCAGGCACTGACGGCTGGAAGGATGGCTTGTGGCATAGTCGCCTGGGTTCCGACAGACAGGGTTTAAAGTGTCCGTGACACAGCCTAAAGTTCAAGCGTGTGAGGAAGGGGCTGGGGGAGAGGGGCACACCAGCACGACCAAGGGGGTGGCAGAGGAGGTGGAGGACTCGGGAAAGCTAGGGTTCAAGTCAAGAAGGAGCAGAGCCCCCTCACTGGCATCTAAGCATGGGTTCCAGAGGGCGCCGTGGAGTGTTTGGAGACTTGGAAAGTAGGGAGAGAAGTCTGAGTTTTCACTTCCCTTGGGTGAGGCCACATTGCGGAGTTGGACAGATCCGTTGTCTGGCTCGCAGTGACCACCTGGGGGACAGTAGGTCATAGCAGCCCCTCCTTCGCGGCCTCATTGCAAAGGATGCTGGGAGAGCTGATGGGGAATTTGCAGTGGATGGGTCAGGTCGATGATCCCTGACCTCATTGCTCATGGAGTGAGAGTAGAAGAGCCAGACCCTCGATGTGCTGCTGTGGTGAGAGAGGGAGGGCACAGAGCCCCTGGAAAATGCCTCGCCGCCCCAGAACACTGAACCTGAGCCTGTGGCCTCCACACGTAACCAGCAGGGCGCGGGTACGGGGCAGGGGAGAATACGGTCAGCCGCATCTGGAACGAGGAGAGAAAGGGGGAGCCGACACAAAGCAAAGGTCTTGAGCTTGGTCCCAGTGCCTGGACTTCATCTGGGTCCCGACAGGGCAATTATTAAAAATATTTTTAACAAGGAAAATTTTAAAATGAATCAGGTATTAGATGGTAGTATAGAATGATTTTATCAGATTTTATTTGATGTCATAGTGATGCTATGGTTGCATTTTTAAAAATTGTGGTCCATGTGAGTGCAATGTCTTTTATAAAAAAGTGGGATTGCTTTAACAAGTATTTTTACTGCATTGCTATTTGTAAAGTAGTGGCAGATGAAACATTAGCACAATGTTAACTGCTAAAGCTGCTTAGTAGGCTTGTGAGGGATTCATTATACTGTTTGTATAGGAAAATTTCTAATAGAGGTTCTGGAAAATGAGTCAAGGGTCAGTGTTGCTCCGCTTCCAATCCAGCTTCCTGCTAATGCACCTGGGAAGGCAGCAGGAGACGGGCATTGGAGGAGTGAACCAGCAGATGGGAGATCTGTCTGTACTCTCACCCTAGCTCTTGCCTTTCAAATATTTTTAAGTGGATCAATGTATATTGAGTGCTTTGGGATTTTTCACGTGTTAGTCCTGCATTTTACAAATGTCTATTTTTCTGTAGCTATTCTTGCAAACTAATTTACATACTGAATTTGCTTACCTCGTCAGGTGCCTTCCTCCTGTCCAGCCTCTGAGTAGGCTGTAAGCTCTGGAAGGGCAGGGCTTTTTGTTCCATTTTGTATCCCAGCACTAGAATCGTGCCTGAAACGTAAATATTCAGTAAACACTCAAGTGTCTAATATGTTGTGTCTCCGAAACAGAGAGGAGGCCTGTATGTATTGAAAACATCCCTCATGTTAATAAAAATGAGAACTTCTTATTGATGGTCTGTTTGCATCCTCTAGCCCTGCCCCCGGTAACCAGGGGTGACCAATCTGCTTTGGAACTGGGGGTCCAGAGCCTGCCGTTGGTCAAACCCTTGTACAGTACTTAAGCTAATGGGACCTATGTATTCAGAACTGTATAATAAAAATAATCTTCTTGTTTTGAGTTTGATCTTGAGAGACTGTTTTGAGTATCAACCAAAAAAGTGAGCTGTGAATTAATTACCCAATCCGAAACTACAGTACTTGAAGACACCAAGGCTCATATTTATACACTTTGCCATCTTTTCCCAAGTGTTAGACTGAAAAAAAAACCAGAAAAGTTGATTTCAAGATGTGGTCCTGAGTTTAACAAGATCTCTGCTTGCGTGGGAAGCAAATTGTCACCCAGGCGCACGGTCATGATCCTTCCCTTCAACGGGACGTAAACTAGGACCACGGCTCCAGACAGGTGTGGTTGGTGGTAGCCAGCGCTGCCGGTCTGCTTTCTCCTTAAGTGATCCTCATACTGGGAGGTCTTTTCCTGCTGCCTCTGCAGATGATGAGACGGCCACAGCACCAAGTTTAGCCCATTTTGTATCCAAAGTCCATCTTGTACCCAAGACCCCTTCCTTGGCCATTGCTGGTGACCAGCTGTGGGACGAGGCGAGCCACTTTCCTTTGGGGGGAATTCCTCTTCCGTACGTTGAGGGAAGGGGAGCAGATGATCATACATTTTCTTTCAAATCTGTTATTTAAGTGCATGGGTCCCTAACACCCATGGGAATACCAGGGGAAACCTTCCTGGTTCCTAGCTTCAGCCTGCCCCAGTCCTAGTTGTTGTATTTGGGGAGTGAGAAAGAAATGGAGCGCTCTCCCCTTTCCCTCTCAGTAGTTTTTAAACTACAGACTTATGAGGAACTGCTTGTATGTATTGAACACTTCTCATGTTAATAAAAATGAGAACACTGCTGCCACCCAGGGACCGCATTGGCAGTAGGCTACAGTCAGCTGGGAATCAACCCAGGCCTTCCGACCTGGGATGCCGGTGTCTTCACCACTAGGCTGAGCACCTGTTCAGTGTGTGTAGTTTTTAACAAAATAAGAGTTACCACCTAATGGTAGTACTTCAGTATAAGTGATAAATACATCTTCAAAAAGTGGGACTCATTGCTTTTAAATGTATAGGTTTAAATATATATATATATGTTTTTAAAATTGATCACAATAATACCTACATTTGAAAAATAGCAAATAGGCAATTAATGTTTGGTGTGTGTATATATGTTTGTGACTTCTTGAAATGCTAATTGAGAGCTACTAATGTATAGAATTGCTATAAAGACAATATTTTAGAAAATGTTCATAAAGGAGTAAGGAACAAAGTTAAGTATTAAAATATGTAAATAAAACAATTTTAAAATAAAAATGCTGTTATTTAAGAAAAGTGTCCAATCCCTAATTTCAAAGTGACCAGGTTGAAATTGGATCTCTTAACAGGGCTTGCTTAATAAAAATAAAATAAATGGGTTTGAAGTGCCAGTTGTCACACAGGCGGGCTCTGCTCTCTACAGGAATCGCTCTGAGAAGCAGCTTCTGGCACTGGGCCGCTTTCATTTTGCAGGAGGAATTCGGCTGCTTGTGCTTGGCGGTTCTTTGTGCTCCTCTAGAGGGAGCTGTGCACTTGCGTTCTTAGATTCAATGGGAGCAGCGGGAAGGGCCGCATGGCCAAGTTCGTCTCAGCTTTCCTCTACAAGAAGTATCAGACTGTGGACGCTGATGACATTGGCACGTATCTGGTGGTTGATGTTGGAGTGGATCCTCATCGAAGAGCAGAGGAATTCAACAACGTTTTCCAGAAGTTGTAACATCTCATCTGGAGTTGTTGGTTTTACTTTTTAGATAGCACACACACTTTAATGGAAGGATAACAACAAACATCGATGGGTGGGGGTCAGTTGTCTGGCTGAGAGTCACCACGCGTCTCTGGGCGACGATGCTGGGTTGATGCAATGCTGCATGCGGAGGCCGCCGGCCACGTGTGGCTACTGCGCCCTCACACTGTGGCTGCTGTAAAACACTGGGTTCTGAAGGTTGTGAGAAGAAGGGACGCGAAGCAATAGTAATTTTTCGAGGTGGAGTGCATGGTAAACCAATATTTTGCATAGATTGGATCAGATGTACATTGATGCTCACCAATTTTTTACTTTTCTGGGGACAGAGCGTTTCAAATTCGCGATGGATATGTGATGCATGCAAAGAAAGGAATGAGCGAATGTTCACCTTTACCCCAAAACTCTCTAAACCAATCTTCTGTCCGTATTTTCTGAAATTTCACATTTGGGAATATTTATTATTGCTGAAGAATGAAAGCAGTGGAGAGAGAAAATTGCCATTCCAGTTGATTGAGATACAGTGATACGTAGACAGTAAGCTTACGGCACCTTGTTACCAGAGACTGTGCTGCCACGGGTACTGAGTCAGGGAGGAGCACAGGGCCCCACGCCGCCTTCCTCGCCCCTGCAGGCCTGGCATCGCTTTCAAGTCTCTTGTTCTAACCTAAAAGGCGAACTTCTCGTTTGTGATTTCGGCGGAGTTGTTTTGGAAGCTTTTAGTGGCCATCTAGTGATGTGGATGTCCCAGGCACCTGTGCCCCACTGTTGAGCCCTGCCTGCCCGGGCACTTCAGGACTGTCACAGTGGTGCTGTCCAGGGCATTGCCGGTGAGGCCGGGGTGCTGGGAATTGTGTCCGTTGGAGGACAATGGTGTCTGTTGTGTTGCAGTTCAGCGTGAGTGGGATGCAGGGCAGATAAGTCACTTGGTGCACAATAAGTGTTGATAAAACTAAATGCTATTTTCAGTGAATTCCTAGTAGGTGCCATTCCAATAAAGGATAGGGGAGCTAAAGGGTTGTTTCTTGGCAAATGGTGAACGCTCCACAGAGCCAGACCTTCTATCTCAACATTGCAATGATACTTCACAGATTTGTTGATACTCACACAGCTGTTACTAGGACGCCATGTTCTGTAATGTTTCAGGTTTGAGTAAAGAAAACCTGAATTGTAATCCAGGATCTGCTACTCTTTTTAGTTTTTTAGGATTTTATTTTTTAAATTTATTTGAAAAGCAGAGTGACAGAGGGAGGGAGAGACAGAGAAAGAGATCATCTTCCAGCCACAGGTTCACTCCCCAAATGGCCACAACAACCAGGGCTGGGCCACAGGAAAACAGGAGCCTGAAACTCCATCTGGATCTCCCATATGGGTGGGACTGGGGCCATCATATGCTGCTTGCCAGGCACATCGGCAGGCACCTGGATTGGAAGTTGAGCAGCTGGGACTCGTGTGGGATGCTAGTATTGCAAGCCATGGCTTAACCTGCTTCACAATGGCATCCCCATTTTTGAAAACCTATTAAGGATTTTTAAATGGTTCTTATTAAGCAACCTATTCAATACTATCAGTTAAGAGCAAAGGCACATAGAGGAAGAGAGCAAGACAAAGATCTTCCATCTGCTGGTTCACTCCCCTAAATGCCTGGAACGTCAGGACTGGGCCAGGCTGAAGGTAGGCACCTGCGTCTCCATCCGAGTCTTCCATGTGCCTGGAGGGACCCAGGTTCTTGAGCCACCTGCTGCTGCCTCCCAGTGTGTGCATTGGCAGGAAGCTGGACTCAGGACTCGAACCCGGCCACTGTGATATGGGATGCAGGGGTCCCAAGCAGTGTCCTAGCCTTTGGGCAAACACCCTCTCAGCAAAGTGGTCTTTAAGACCTTCGTGCACCTTTTGTTATTGTTGTTTTTAAAGATTTTTTTAAAATTTATTTGAAAGAGTTACAGAGAGAGAGGTCTTCCATCTGGTTCACTCCCCAAATGGCTGCAAGGGCAAGGCTGGGCCAGAGCAAAGCCAGGAGACAGGAGCTTCTTCCAGGCCTCCCATGTGAGTGGCAGGGCTCCAAACACTTGGGCCATCTTCTGCTGCTTTCCCAGGTGCATTAGCAGGGAGCTGGATCAGAAGTGGAGCAGCGGGGACTCGAGCCAGCATCCGTATGGAATGCCGGCACTGCAAGTGGCATATGGCGTGTCCATATGCTGCCCCAGCGCCAGCCCCCTCGTGCACCTTTCGGAAGAGAGGGTCACTGTGGAAGTGACCTTCACCGCCAACACCCTGCTGCTGGAGATGCGTCCGCGAGAGCAGATGTGGGCTTTCATTCATTTGGAAATGAGGTCACACTCATTTGTGACTGGCTCACTGGAGGCAGCGGAGTGCCTGGCGGGTGTGGTGGCAAGTGAGGCGGAAAGCGGGTGGACAGGTCCAGGAGCAAACGTCCTGACTTCACAGTTTTCTTTGGGACCGGCCCAGCCAGCCCCAGCCTCAGACAGCGGGAGGAGCTGCGTTGCTCTCAGCACCTTCCCATCTCTTGGGAAGCCACTCCCTGGGCGGCCCCGGGGACCGGAGCACGCTGCCGTGGGCTCGGGTGGAGCTGTGGCCCACACCTAGCAGCCACGTCCCCGCTGAGGTGGAGGCTCCTGCTCTTCCAGAGCCTGTGACATCAGCCCAGCGTCGGGTCCACGCTACCTGAGGACTCCAGGTGTTTCTTGCCTGGAAGCCAAGTGGGGGAGGAGAGCCAGGTTTTGCTGTTGTTTGGGGGGAGTCTGTCTGTCCTTTTGGAGTGTTCATTACCCAGCCCAGGGTGACACAGCTGGCAGCTCTTCCTCTTGTCCGGAGCCTGGCTCTGGTTAGGCTGCCCCTGCCCTCCTGCTGTAGCTTCCTCCCTGACTTCCCAGCTTACAAGCCCCTCGGAGTGGGGGGTTAATTCCAAGACCCCTATGGATATCAAAATCCACAGACGCAATAGCGTAGTATTTGCAGAAAGTCTACGCACATCCTCCTGCATACTTTGCATCATGCCTAGAGTCCTTAATTCCTAGAACAATAGACGATATGTAAAGAGCTGTTGCACTGCATTGATTAGGGGATAACAGCAAGAAACAAAAAGGTCTGCACACATTCAGTGTGTAAGCCCAACTACACGGTACACGACCGAGACTGGGCGAGCACTGTGCAGACCGTGGTGCTGGAGAGAGGCTGCCACGTGGTGTGCCACACAGCCCCGCCTTCATGTGGTGTGGCGCAGTGTCCTGTGCGTGGCAAATTCTAGTTTTCCTTTTTGAAGTTTTCTGGACTTTTTGTAAGAAAACCATTTTTGATTTGCAGGTGGTTGTAGCCTCAGATGCAGAACCTGCCGGTACAGAGGGCCAACTGTGTGTCGTGCCTGCTGCGTTCGGTCTGGGTCCACCAGGGAAAAAGGGTCTTCAACAACAAACCAGCACGTGGTCCCAGAGCATTGGCTGAATCTGCTCACCCAGAGGGGTGACTGTGAGTCCCTAGGGTGACCCAGGGCGGCTCCTCTGGGCTCGCCTATTTGGAGTGACAGGCAAAGTTTCTAAGAGTGTCCCCAAAGACTCAACTCCATTTCTCTTACTGCACTGGCTTGCTACAGACCAGGCAGTCCTGGGCAAGGGACGGGAGGTAGGGAGTGTGGGGGAATTGGGATAAAAGTCCTTCAGAGATTTTTTTTTTTTTGACAGGCAGAGTGGACAGTGAGAGAGAGAGAGAGAGAGAGAGAGAGAAAGGTCTTCCTTTTCTGTTGGTTCACCTTCCAACGGCTGCTGCGGCTGGCGCGCTGTGGCTGGCGCACCGCGCTGATCCGAAGCCAGGAGCCAGGTGCTTCTCCTGGTCTCCCATGGGGTGCAGGGCTCAAGCACTTGGGCCATCCTCCACTGAACTCCCTGGCCACAGCAGAGAGCTGGACAGGAAGAGGAGCGACCGGGACAGAATCTGGCATCCTGACCAGGACTAGAACCCAGGGTGCCGGTGCCGCAGGCAGAGGATTAGCCTACTGAGCCGCGGTGCTGGCTGAAGATTTTTTTTTAAAGGTTTTATTTATTTGTTTGAAAGTCAGAGTTACACAGAGAGAGAAGTGGTAGAGAGAGAGAGAGAGAGAGGTCTTCCATCCGATGGTTCACTCCCCAGATGTCCACAACGGCCGGAGCTGCGCCGATCCAAAGCCAGGAGCCAGGAGCTTCTTCAGGGTCTTCCCATGCTGGTGCAGCGGCCCAAAGACTTGGGCCATCTTCTACTGCTTTCCCAGGCCATAGCAGAGAGCTGGGTTGGAAGAGGAGCAGCTGGGACTAGAACTGGCACCCGTATGGGATGCCGGCGCTTCAGGCCAGGGGGTTAACCTACTGAGCCACAGCACCAGGCCCCCTTCAGAGATCTTAATGGTGGGAAAGTGAATTTTTTTGCAAAACAAAGAAGCAGACCTCTAGGAGAAGGCAAGTCCCCAAAATATTGTGGCTGTGTTTGGGGTTTGGAATTCCAACCTCTTCTATCACCAACTCAAAGGGAGGTCCCAGGAAGAAGCCTTGGCAGGCTCCCTGGGGCCCAGTCACCTCCCTGGGGCCCCTTGCAGCAGAGCAGGGGGTGGCTTGTGTCAGCTGCTGCCAGCATCCCAGCTAGCACAGGAGCTTCTGCAGGACCACGCGATCTCACAGCTGGCACGTTCCCGGGCTTTGGTGCTTGCAAATGGAGGCCGGGTGTGGGGCGCTGCTGGAGGCCCACATGTTGCCACAGGCACCTGGAGCAGGACAGGGAACACCTGGTACATGATGACATGTCTGCAAATGCAGGGGCTCCCACGGCCACCCAGTGCGTGTGAGAAGGGAGGGGCGCGGGATCCACCTAAACCCAGGGCTTTTAGGAAAGTGGGTGGCCAGTGGCTGTGGACGCGCACCAGGCAGAAACTGTGGGTGGAAGGCCAGCCCCACACAGCCGGGGTTGTCCTGGGAGGCTGGGTGGCTGGGGTGGGGCCTCCTGGGCTGCTCTGAGCCCACTGCTCTCTCCTTTCAAAGACCTCCTTGGAAGAGGTGCAGGAGGGTCCAGATTTGGTTGGTCTCCAGCTGAGGGGGCAGGATGGCCGTGCACTTGCTGATGGCCTGGGAGGGTCTTGCTCCATCCCACATGGTTCTAAGAAGTCGAGGGAAACGTGAGAGCATAGCTGTGACTGTCGGGGACTGTGGTGTTGAGGTCGGCAGTCAGTCTGTCCTGCCCAGGACGCCCAGCACGGCTACAGAGCTGTCCAAGTCTCTCAGCCGCCCCGCAGTCCATTCTGATCCTTTTTGTTCCTTTTGAGATAGAAAAAATGAACAGCAGAATGAGCTGCCCGCCAGGGAGCCATCTGTGTCCCTCTTTTGGCTCTGACTTACACACCTTCCATGCTGCATTCTTTTACTTTTAATTATTTTCTTTATTTGCAGGCAGAAAGATGGACAGAGACAGACAGACTGGCAGGGGTCTTGCATCTACTGGTTCACTCTCCAAGTGCTCACAACAACCAAGATGGGGCCAGCCTGAAGCCAGAGCAGGGAACTCAATCCAGTTCTCTCAGGTGGGTGGCAGGTTTTTTATTAGATTATTTGTATTTATTGACATACAATAATAGTACATACTTATGGGGTATAATGTAATATTTCAATACATGCATACATTTTAATGATCAAATTAGGATAATTAGCTTCTATCACTTCGTATATTCAAGATTTCTTTGTAGTATGAGCATCCAAAGTCTTTCTTCTAGCTATTTAGAAAAATATAGTGGGACTGGTGCCGTGGCCCAGTAGGTTAATCCTCTGCCTGCAGCACCGGCATCCCATATGGGTGCCAATTCAAGCCCCAGCTGCTCCTCTTCAAATCCAGCTCTCTGCTTTGGCCTGGGAAAATAGTGGAGGATGGCCCAAGTCCTTGGGCCCCTGCACCTGTGTGGGAGACTGGGAAGAAGCTCCTGGCTCCTGGCTTTGGATTGGCACAGCTCCCACTGTTGCAGCCATTTGGGAAGTAAACCAATGGAAAGAAGATCTTTCTTTGTCTCTTCCTCTCACTGTCTGTAACTCTACCTCTCAGATAAATAAATAAAATCTTTTTTCAAAAAAGAAAAATACAGTATGTTATTGTTAACTGTTGTTACCCTACTATGCAATAGAACACCAGAAGGATTATTTTTACAATAAGGAAAAGAAAGTACTTTTTAATTCAATAAAAGTAAACCTTTCTGAGGTTTAATTTATATATATTATATAATTTATTTATATATTATATATGTTATATATTATTTATATATTATATAATTTATATATATATTTGAGAAACTTAATTAACTTTGAAGAAGAACCCAAGAATGGTATGTCTTGTGAACACTTAGACATAACTATAGCTTATGAGACATAAAAAATATCCTCCACTTAATTCATTGAAATGAAGTAAATGTTTGTGAACTAGTTTTACTATTAACTCTCAGGATCCCACTCTTTGAGGACAGAGGTCCTGCCTGGGAAGTTAGTGCACAGTGACTCTTGTTAATTTAATAATTATTTAACAGTAATTTAAATTATTATTATTTACAATAAATATAACAGTATATGACATCAGTGATCATCTGAGGCTTTTGATATGAGCTGCCAAGGCTATGGAAAACTTTTGAATCCACAAACTCTGTTAGTATTTAGACAAGGCCATAAGTAAAGTAGAATTTCTCTCCTCCCTTCAGAGAAAAGTACCTCCTTCTTTGATGACCCCCTTCTTTCCACTGGGGTCTCACCCATTGAGGTCCTTCATGGAGGGCATTTTTGCTAGTAGTCTTGGCTTTCCATGCTTGAAATGCTCTCATGGGCTTTTCAGCCACAGCAGAATGCCTTAAGGGCTGATTCTGAGGTCAGAGCGCTATCTAAAGTGATTGTCATTCTATGAGTGCTGGGTGGACTACTTGCCATGTAAGAGCATTCACTCCTTTTTGATTCTATCTATAAGTATTACCAAATACTTAATCCTTTTTGTATGATCACCTTAACAATCCTATCTATATGATCACTGTATCACTTAATCCTATCTGTATGCTCACTTTAACACTTAAAATGCTATTTTTACCACCCAGTTTAAGGGGGTTTGGAGTTCCATGGTTGTCGCTCCCCCTCTTCGTGGAGGAACGACACAGGACCCTGCGCTGTTCTTTCGTCTGCTCGGCCTTCCCCGGGTTTGCTGCTGGTTCTTCCCGGGTTGGCTACTATCCCTTCCACCTCCGTGGAAGGGCAGTTCCCCCTGGCCGCATTCCCCACTTCCGCAGGGGAGCGGCACACCGCCGGCCGGCTTTCTCGGGGGGCTGCACAGGTGTTCCCTCAGATGTTCCCCTTAGATGTTCCTGGTGCATGCCGTTTCTCTCCTCCTTTATAGTCCTCCTCCGCCAATCCCAACTCGGCTGCCCACACGCCGAGTACGCTGCTCTCCAATCAGGAGCAAGTCCTACAGTTTATTGGTTGAACTGGAGGCAGCTGTGCGGAAGCTGTTTACTTCTCTCCCAGCGCCATATTGTGGGAGAGCAGATGCATAGAATAAGTCTTAATTCCAGTAACTCAGTCTAGTCCGGTTTGCTCCCCACAGATCCCCCTTTCTTTTTATTTTTGGCGTTGATACGCGCCTGTCTTCGGTGTCCCGCGGCACACACTCTGCTCTACTTGCTAGAGTTGCCACAGGCTCTTACAAATCCTATCAATCAGGAAAACCGAATCCGGGTCCTCTCTTCGCCATTGTGAGGAGGTTTTTAGGCGCTGATGCGTGCCTGTGTTCGGTGCCCTGCAGCGCATGCTCTGCTCTGCTAGAACTGCCTGCAGGTGTTTACAAAACCTATCAGGCAAACCGAATCCAAGCCTTCTCATTGCCGTATTGTGGGGGAGACTTATTAGTGTTGGTTTGTGCCTATCTTCGGTGACCTGCAGCTCATACTCTGGTCGAGCTGCTTGCTGGCGCTTACCGCCTTAAATCAGGCAGACCGAATCCAAGCTTAATATTGTTGTATTGTGGGGAAGCCTTACTGATGTTAATTCGTGCCTGTCTTCGGTGACCTGCGGCGCATAAGCTGCTAGCTGCCCGCAGGTGCTCATCGCCTCACTTGATTAGGCAGACCGAATCCAAGCTCTCACATTGCAGTGTTGTAGGGAGGCCTTTTTATTTCTCTATTTCTCTATCTCCGGGCATTCCTATTTCTCCCATTTTACTTCTATCTTCCAGCATTCCTATTTTTCTCACTTTACTTCTAAACTTCTGTTTCTCTTATCCCTGCGGCTTCCCGGCACCTCGCCCCGCCGGCGGGTTCCCAGCTCTGCGCTGCTTCAGCCCGCGCGCCTCTCTCATCTGCGCAGCTTCCCGGCTTTGCGCGGCTCGGCTTCGCGCGCTCCGCGGTCTCCTCGCTTAACCCTTTCGCGTCTGAACCACGGCCTACGCCAGCCCCGTTCCCTATCTACTTGTGCCCCGCACGCTCTCTCTGCGCACGGCAGCCTCCGCGAGTCACACAGCGTGTAGCTTACGTGTCCGCCACTAGCATTCAATCTAAGTTCCCCGGGCTAGCCTGGCGAATTCAACCCAGCGTACGTCTCCGCCCCACGGTTTGGCTTCCCGTCCTTTGCTCCCCGGGCTAATCAGACGGATCCCAACCTGGCTCACGTTTCAGCTTCTGGTTTCAACTTTTCGCCCCCTATTCCCGGGCTAACTTGAGAACCCCAAAGTGGCTTCCGTTTCCGCCTCGGCCTGCCCCCCGCGGCTTCAATTTCCCTAACATTTTTCTCTACCCGGTATGTTTCCCTAAGTTTTCTTCCAACAATATTCCTCCCTCATTTCTCCTGGCCTCTCCCCACAGTCCGCATCCAAGTCTGTTTGTTCTAGCTTTCACTTTCTGGCCTCTCCCCACAGTCCGCGTCCGAGTCTGTTTGTTCTAACTTTCACTTTCGCTTTCGACCCCAGAGACCTCTCCCAGCTTCCCCCCGTAGTCCGTATCCGAGTCTATGCCTAGGCTTTCAACAGCTTCCTCCGGCACCTCTTTCGTCCGGCTTTTCCCTAGGCTGTTTGCTAGTCTCTCTCTCCGATATTTTCCTGCTTCTTCCCGTTTCTTCCCTCTTAAGTTTGCTATCCGACCTAGGTTTCCTAATCCGAGTCATTTCTTCCCTCCTAAGTTTCATATTCGTCCTAAGTTTCCTATCCGAGTCACGGCACCATTATGTCGCTCCCCCTCTTCGTGGAGGAACGACACAGGACCCTGCGCTGTTCTTTCGTCTGCTCGGCCTTCCCCGGGTTTGCTGCTGGTTCTTCCCGGGTTGGCTACTATCCCTTCCACCTCCGTGGAAGGGCAGTTCCCCCTGGCCGCATTCCCCACTTCCGCAGGGGAGCGGCACACCGCCGGCCGGCTTTCTCGGGGGGCTGCACAGGTGTTCCCTCAGATGTTCCCCTTAGATGTTCCTGGTGCATGCCGTTTCTCTCCTCCTTTATAGTCCTCCTCCGCCAATCCCAACTCGGCTGCCCACACGCCGAGTACGCTGCTCTCCAATCAGGAGCAAGTCCTACAGTTTATTGGTTGAACTGGAGGCAGCTGTGCGGAAGCTGTTTACTTCTCTCCCAGCGCCATATTGTGGGAGAGCAGATGCATAGAATAAGTCTTAATTCCAGTAACAGTCTAGTCCGGTTTGCTCCCCACACATGGTAAGTTTTTAAACTATACCCTTAGAAGTAAGTCTGTAGGAATGTGTGAAAAAACTATACAGCTTTTCAGTTTCAAACTTCATAAATTTCACAATTATAGCTTTAGGAACATGATGATTCTTCCCAAAGTGCCCACACTCTCACCCCTCTTTCTCCTCCCTCTCTTATTCCCACTCTTATTTTTTACTAAGCTCTATTTTCAATTAACTTTATACACATATGACCATCTCTATGCTGAGTAAAGAGTTCAACAGATAGTATGAAAAAAAAACAAACAAACAAAACAAAAAGAAACTGTTTCTCAACAGTCAGGACAAGGGTTGTTCAAAGTCGTTGCTTCTCAAAGTGTCAATTTCACTTAACTTTATACACATATGACCATCTCTATGCTGAGTAAAGTGTTCAACGGATAGTATGAAAAAAAAAAAAAAACAAAAAGAAACTGTTTCTCAACTGTCAGGACAAGGGTTGTTCAAAGTCATTGCTTCTCAAAGTGTCACTTTCACTTCTACAGATTGCCTTGTAGGTCCATGCATCATTCTTCAAGAGACTTCTGCCTCTGGAGTCTGGCTGGATGTTGCAACAGAGATTGCAGAGCTGAGAATAAATGTTTCTGATAGACAAAATTCATATACCTCTTTTTGCAACAGTCATTCCCCCACCAAAATAAAATAAAGACAGCCCTCCAGCAAAGAGAAAGTTGCTAAAAATCAACAGTAGCCACATAGTTCATTAACCCTATTTTTCTTTTCTAAATTGAATACTCTTGCAAGCCTTTCAATGAAATATTATCAGGTGATATACAAGGATTGTATGTTTTCTCTAGCCCTTAATGTTTTGTGATGCAATCACACACACACACACACGCACACACAAAACAGTTTGGGAATAATAGGAGTGCCAACTGTGTGACACAGGTAGTATATGCCATAGATGTATAGAACTGGGAGCAACTGGCATGGATTGGGGTGGTGAGGGGAGGGGCCCGGGAAGACTGGAGCTGGGCTGAGGGAGGGTGAGTCTGGGTGGGGAGAAGGAGAGTAACAAGATGAGCAATGGGGCAGGCATTGAGGTGCAACCATTGAGAATGCCAGCATCCCCTATCCAAGTGCCTGGTTGGAATACAAACTCTTCCAGGCTTCCTATCTGGAAAGAGTTCCTGGCTCTTGGCTTCTGCCTGGCCCAACCCTGCAGGGAGCATTTGGGAAGTGGACCAGCAGATGAAAGACTGATCTCTCCCTCCCTCATTCTCTTTCTTTGTTTCTTCCTGGGGCTGGAGTTGCGGTGCAGCAGGTTAAGTGGACACTTGCAATGCTGGCCTCCTGCACTGGAGCCCTGGTTCAAGTCCTGGCTGCTCTGCTTCCGATCCAGCTCCCTGCCAATGCACCTGGGAAGGCAGAGGATGATGGTCCAAGTGCGTGGGTCCCTGTTACCCATGTGGGAGACCAGGATGGAGTTCCTGACTCCTGGCGTTGGCCTGGCCCAGTTCTAACTGTTGTGGCCAATTGGGGAGTGAACAAGCAGATGGAAGATCCCTCTCTTATTCTCTTTCCTTCTTTCTTTGTCACCCTGCCTTTCAAATAAATATATAAATATTAAAAAAAGAAAGCCAAGCTGCCTGGCAGAAATGACTGTAGAGGAGCTGTTCTGATTGGCTAAAAGTGTGACAATTAATGTGCCTTTGAGTACTGTAACATAAGTGTTGGCACGGGCAGCTTAAATAGGGCAGGAGTCTATGTTTCTGGTCTGCTTTTTACTGCCAGAACAGTTTCAGCTGGGAGATCGACCCCTCAGCATGGACCTGGCCATGGTGATACAGCAGGGCTGAGGGCTCTGCTGGGCCCAGCGTTCACCCGCCGGGAGTGGGATCAAGGGAAGCTCTCCCAAAATGCCAGGGGTGACAGAGAGCCACCCAGGGGCTCCGGATCCAGCTGTGAACACAGCAGCACAGGAATACTTCAGGAGGCTAATGACCGAGCTGGCTGGACGGGCTGGACTGCACCTACTGGACATGGGCCCTGAACAGAAGCAAACGTGTCATCTCGCCTGGGAAGTTAGAGGTGGGGCCGCCTGGCAGTCAGTGCAGCTGTGCAGGGGGCCCCTCAAGGACCACGTCTTTATCCAGCCCCCTCCTGCCAGCCTCAGCACAGTGACAATATTCAGAAGCAGGACACGAGATATCGCCCCTCCTGTTCTTCTTTGTATCCGCCAGAGCTCCTTGCAGGCTCCCATGGGCGTTGCATTCATTGCCTGATGGTCGCTGGCCTGGGAGTGGTTCTCTGCTTGGGAGTAGGAACGGGCCCCTCCTGTCCACGGCCACCCAGAGGAGGATATGCACTTGGACAAACTTGGGGTTCTCTCAGGAGGAGAGAGGAAATGGGGGTGGGTAGGCAGTGATGGCTCAAGGAGTTGGGTCCCTGCCACCCGCATGGGAAGCCTAGGTTAAATTCTGGGTTCAACTCACTATACTACAGTGCCAGCCCCAGTTTTCAACTTTGTAAAAAAACTTTCCCCAAAATTGTCTTGTCCTAATCAAGGTAAAAGTTAGTTGTAAAAATCAGCGTTAGAACCACCAGACCCTCTGACTTAACGACAGTCTGCCAGCCAGGATTTGGGGCGTAGTGAGTCCTCGGCCTCTTTGGGGAACCCCACAGTGTATTTACCAACTGAGCTGGCACTAGCACCTATTTTGTGTGTGTGTGTGTGTGTGTGTTTTTTTTTTTTGAATAAACAGATCATTTTCCAGACTTACAGGTTAAACCCGTCTTTGTCCACTTTCTATTGCTATCGCTGAACACTGGAGACCGGGTGATCTATAAAGGGAAGTTGATTTAACTCCTGGGTCTGGAGGCTGCAATGGCCAGGAGCCAGAAGCTTCTTAAATAAATCATTTGCAAAAATGTTTGTTTTTATTTATTTTTATCTATCTATTTTATCTATTTATTTTACCTATTTTTTTTAAAGATTTATCTATTTAAAGGCAGAGTTACAGAGAGAGAGATCTTCCATCCACTGGTTCACTCCCCAGATGATCTCAATGGCCAAGGCTGCTTCAGACTGAAGCCAGGAACCAGGAGCTTCTTCTGGGTCTCCAGGAACCGTTGAGGCCATCTGGGAAGTGAACCAGCAGATGGAAGACCTTTCTCTGTCTCTCCCTCTCTCTCTCTGTAACTCTGCCTTTAAAGTAAATAAACGTTTTTAAAAAAGAAATGGAACGCAGATACACTGTGCTAAGTGGTGTGGGAGAGGTGGTGCGGATGACATCCTCTGGGCCAGGGGTGATGGAACTGGCTTTGCCTGGGGCCATCAGAGAGCTCTCAGGAGGCAGAATATCTCAGGCAGGGAATGGAAGTGGTGTGGGACAACGAAACCAAAAGCCAAGGTCCTCCGAAGGAACTCGAAACTGATTCTTCAGGCAAGAGATCTTCAGCATCAGCCCGGCAGGCAGCGGGGCTGACGGCCCAGGGCTCCCTGGGGGCCCTGACTCACCGCCAGGAGCCCTGGGAGTCTCCATGCTTTAACAGCTCCCGGTTGTGTGAGGCCGATTTCGGAACCACTGCTTTGAACAGTGTGATTCCACTGGAGGAACGTAAGTAGGGCAAGAGCGTCACCAGACTGGCATGTTTAGAACTCGCCCCTCGGCCAACGTGCAGAAGCTAGACTGGGAGAGAGCCCGGAGGCAGCGGAGCCGAGCGGCGGAACCGAGGACGGCTCACAGCACGCACGCAGCTCCTGAGACGGGACCAGAGACACCTATAGACCGTGATCCCTCTGCTGGCGGAAGGAGGGTCCAAGTTCTTGTCTCTGACGCACAAAAGAATCCGAGAACACAGATAAAGGCCAGCAGAGGAGTACAATTCATTAGCAAAGCAAACGTGCACAAGCACACTGTGGAGCAAGCTGCAATCCACAAGGCTTGGGTCATCACTTGACGTGCTCTGGAGGCACAGGTCAGAGTTTTCCAGGCCCATTTTCTGGCCTGCTTACAAAGTCTCTGGAGCGGTATGACCTCAGGTGCATGACGGGAGGAGGAGTGTCAGCTGTGGTGCTTCTATCCTGGTTGCATTAGAATTAGCCTCAGGTCATGGCAGCCACAGTGAGTATCTTCAGCTGGCATCAGTTTGCGGCAGCAGCTTCTCGACCATAGGTTTCAGGTTTCTGGCCCTGGGAGGAGTTTTAGAGGCAGCCCTGGGGGGAGGGGACGGTGGTGTGTTTCCTCTGGCTCCTTTTCTGATGGCTGATTGAGTGCTCATCTGTTACCAACCCATGGAGACTGCCAGTCGGTGGAGAATCAGGTACGGAGAGGGAGCGAGATCCCAGAGGCAAGTGTGCAAACAGTTGTGAAGATGTGGGGCTGTTACAGACCTGGGTATCATTTTTTAAAAAGATTTATTTATTTATTTGAAAGGCAGAGTTACAGAGAGGCAGAGGCAGAGAGAAAGGTCTTCCGTCAGCCAGTTCACTCCCCAAATGGTTGCCATGGCTGGAGCTGATCTGAAGCTGGGAGCCAGGAGCTTCTCTCAGGTCTCCCACGTGGGTGCAGGGGCCCAAGGACTTGGGCCATCTTCCACTGCTTTCCCAGACCACAGCAGGGAGCTGGATCGAAGAGGAGCAGCCGGGACACAAACCAACACCCACATGGGATGTGGGGGCCACAAGGGGAGGCTTTAGCCCATGACGCCACAGCGCTGGCCCCAAGCCCAGGTTTCTTACGCTATTTACAGGTTCCTTAGCATCACGCCCTAACCCTTATGGTGTTGGGGGGGTTAAGTTGCAGCCTTCCTGACTTGGGACCCCGTGTGGGGAACCGGTCTTCATGACTTGAGACAACACTTCCAACAGAGAGAGGACAGGTTTATGATGGGAGGTACAGAAAGTAGAGGGTAGGACGTTCTCTGTAGACAGGATCACCACGGGCAGCTGCTTCCCAGATAATGGGGAGCAGCCACTTATCAGGGTTGTGCTTTCCTTCCTTTCCCTTCAGGTGGGCGTGTCAAACTGACAGGTGGGCGGGGAAAGCTGAAATTCCAGCTCACCTGCCCCTGTGGACCACCTGCCTAGTGCTTCCATCCTAGGGGTCCTTGATAGTGTGGAGTAAGTGAGTTGTCCAGAGGGGGAGGGAGGAGTCAGGAACAGAAGAGAGGGGCCGCCCCCTCGGGCCCCCACTTCCCACATCGAGTGGGGGCTTCCATGAGAGCAAGTCCCAACCTTGCTCCCAATTCCAGCTTCCTGCTGATGCACCCCGGCCGGCAGTGGGTTACGGCCCAAGTACTTGGGCCCTTGTCACCCACCTAGAAGACCTGGATGGAGTTCCTGGCCCCCAACATTAGCCCAGCCCAGCTCTGGCTGTTGCAGGCCTGTGGGGGAGTGAACCAATGGATGGAAGAGCTTTCTCTAAGAGGCCTGTCTCTCTCTCTCAAATATGCATAAGTCAAAATTTATTCCCTGTCAATCTTGAAAGGCGGGAAGGGTGGGGACAGTGTGGCAGTCTGAAAACTGGCCAGGAGGGGAGGTGGGAGGAAGTGGAAAAGTCTAGGGGTCCCCAGACCAGGGAAGGAGGGCCCTGGAGAGGAGGGTGTGGTCAACCACGCCCAGTGCTTCCCGGGAAGGCCACGCCCACCACGCACCATGCATCCTGACCACAGCCCAGAGGGGAGGGGGACGGGTGCTAACCTGGGCATCTCCTCCAATTATTTTTAATCTCCTTGCAGAATTTGTCCGCGCTCAGCAGCATTTTCTCCCAGAGACAAAAGCGGGAGGGTGCTTGGAGCCTGGGTGTGGAAGCTTCTGCAGGAGGGCGGAGCGGGAGGAGGCCGCGGCCCGCCCAAGGCGGAGGCCAGCTCCGGGCTGCGGTTCCCGGGCGCGGGTCTTCAGACTTGGCGGCTGCTTGCTGTGGCGTCTGAGCCCAGTGCTCAGCGCGCATCGTGCCAGACTCTGCAGAAAAGGTAAATCCCAAAAAGTAAGTTTTCCCCCTCACTCTGCACTCTCCCTGTTCACATTTCCAATCCAGTTTAAATAAGGAGACATCACGTGCACATGGAAGGAGTTCGTGGAAGCCCCTATACCAGGCACAGTGTAGCTAACGTGTCTTGTAAACGGTAGCCAGCAAAACCTCGTGTTTCTCATCTTAACGGCTCACGTCCTCTGATGGAAATACAGGGATTCATCCCCAGCATTCCTGGGAAACAGGAAGGGGTCATTACCCTGGGAGGCGGAACTAAATTTGGGGGGTGGAGGTGTCGGGGAGATAGAGGACGTTGGATAGGTAAGCACGTGCTGTGTGTGCACATCCAGCAGATGCTTTTATTAGCTGCCTCCTCTGTACAAAATCCTGTGCAGAGATAATGCCCTCCCAGCACATGGGGACTCCTCCTGGGGGGGGGGGGGGGAGGACAAGGTGTAACATGCACACAAAGCTAAAAACACTCAAGGGGCCTGCACTGTGGCACAGCAGGTTAAAGCCCTGGCCTGAGGCGCCAGCATCCCATATGGGCGCTGGTTCTAGTCCTGGCTACTTCTCTTCTGATCCAGCTCTCTGCTATGGCCTGGGAAAGCAATAGAAGATGGCCCAAGTCCTTGGGCCCTGCACCCACATGGGAGACCTGGAAGAGGCTCCTGGCTCCTGGCTCTGGATCAATGTAGCTCCAGCCATTGCGGCCACCTAGGGAGTGAACCAGCGGACAGAAGACCTCTCTCTCTGTCTCTACATCTCTCTGTAACTCTTTCAAATAAATAAAATAAATCTTAAAAAAAAAAAAAAAAACTCAAAAAAACATGGCCAAATGCCGAAGGTCAGAGCTTCGTTCCTATCCCCAGGAGTACCCGCTCAGGCCTACAGTGGCCAGGGCTGCTTCGGTGGGGAGGTGGGGCCTGGAGTGAGATGTAGCAGAGTGACTTGGGCATAAAGACCTTGGCCACCTGCTATCTGCCCTCTAGGGTGCTGGAAGCGGTCAGCCAGTGTAGCTGAGGTTCCTCCGCCCTGACCATCCCCAATGCTGGTTCCCTGCCTCTCCTATATGCTGGGGCCCAGCCCCGTGCGACTTCACACCCTCGGTTACACCCAAATGAACTCAGCTACTCTGGTGTTGGTTGAATGAGGGAATGAAGAGCACTCCGCAAAGAGAGGAAGCGAGCGAGGAGCTGGATGTGCCCAGGTGCTCAGCAAAGGGAGCTGTCCTTTTGGGTGGGAGGTGTGTGTGGGAGAACCACGGGAAGACAGTAGGGACCCAACCGCGGCACATCCTGGATGGATGTCCATGCTCCAGGCTGAGAATGGGGACTTTGTCCTGTTGGCTACCAGGGGACCCCAGAACGGCTTGGAGGAGGGGACTGCCAGGGTTCTGTGGGAGGTAAAGCAAGCCGTGCCTTTGGGTAGCATGGATAGGACAGGGGCTGAGTGAGTCGCAATAGCTCAGGGCAGAGGCTGCCGTGCCCAGAGCGCGAATGGAAAGGAAAAGAGAAGTGTTTGTAGTCTGTGATGGAACGTTCAGCCGCGGAGACAATTACACATAAAATTTAACATCCAAACAAGTTTCATTCATTCCTCCAGCAGGATGGCCTTAGCTCCTGAGTAAGAATTGACCAGGAGCCCCGGCCTTCCGCTCCCTGGGACCCCCACCCTGGTGAACAAGGCCTGCACACCTGCGTGGCGGGGATTCTCCTGAACTCGGATGGCGGTGGCAGTGGGAGGCGGGCGCTCTCAGTGCTGTGACAGTGGTTTGGTTTACTTCGTTCTGAGTCTTACGACAGACTCCTAGCAGAGCTACTTCTCCGGAGGGCGTGTGCATGTGTTTGCGTGTTGGTGTGTGGGGGGGGGCACGTGTTATGTGCGTGTGCACATGTGTGTGACTTCTCCAGACCTCCTGCTTCTCCAAGTCTGGGGCTAGTGGCTGTCCAGCTGCTGCTGATTCTGATCTCTGTTCAGGAAACTGCTGAGCCAGGGACTCAGTAAGCCCGGGCTTGAAAAATACCCCCGCTTCACGCTTGCCCAGGTGGGGGGCAAGGCTGGTTCCAACAAACCTCCTGGCCTGCAGGCAAAGCGCTAATGGCAAAAATGACTATCAGTTCAAGCCTGGGCGTGCCAGGCCTTTGCATTTTTTTCCAGGATGAGTTACTTTGGCAGGGTTGATTGTGCATCTTGGCAAACAGACGGGTTAGGGGGAAAAAGCACTGTGAAGTAAGAAAGGTGTTGTGCAGGAGGGGGAGGGGGAGGGCCTGAGAATGCAGAAGGGGAGGGGCATCTCAGCGTAGCTGCAGGAGGAGGCAACAGGGAAGGTTCAAGGTTCAAGGAGGATTTAAAAAATTATTTATTTATTTATTTTTATTTGGAAGGCAGAGTGGGCAGGGTGGGGGGAGATCTTGTATTCACTGGTTCACCCCCACCGATGGCTGAGTAACAACCAGGACTGAAATCCGGGGCCTGGAACTCTACCCAGATTTCCCATATGCGTGGCGGGGCCAACATCTGCTGCTTTCCCAGGTGGGTTAGCAGGGAGCTGGATCAGAAGCGGAGCAGCAGGGACTTGACCTGCTCTCCTACATGGGACATTGGTGCTGCAGCTCGTGGCTTTACTCCTATACCATGTGGCTGACCCCAAGGAAGGGTTTGATTTATATGAGATTTTGACTTTTTTTTCATGGATGTATCAGAATGTATTTTAACGTGCCTTAGAATGAAGAGCACTCTCTATCAGGTGGCACAGCATGCTACTCAGTTCTGGTTTTGAGTACTAGGATATCTCGCAGTCAGTGTGTATCAAGATTTGATATTTCCAAAGCATTACTCACAATAGCCTCAAAGTGCAAACAGCTCAAAAATCTGTGCCCTGATGAATGGATAAACAAAAGGTGGTGACATCCACACAGTAGAATATTATTCAGCCTTAAACTTGAATGAAGTGCCTTTGCAACAGGTAACCATAAGGATGAATCTTGGAGGCCAGTGCTGTGACATAGCGGTAAAGACGCTGCCTTCAGTGCCAGCATCCCATATGGGCGCTGATTCTAGTCCCAGCTGCTCCACTTCCAATCCAGCTCTCTGCTATGGCCTGGGAAAGCAGTGGAAGATGGCCCAAGTCCTTGGGCCCCTGCACCCATGTGGGAAGACCCTGAAGAAGCTCCTGGCTCCTGGCTTCAGATCAGTGCAACTCCAGCTGTTGCAGCCATCTGAGGAGTGAACCCATGAATGGAAGACCTCTCTCTCTCTCTCTTTCTCTCTCTTCCTCTCTCTAACTCTGCTTTTCACATAAGTCAAATAATTAAAAAAAAAAAATAACAGGATGAATCTTGGAAACATTATGCTAAGTGAAATAAGCCACAGGCTGGCGTTTGGTGCAGTGGGCTAAGCCATTGTTCATGATGCGGGCAACCCGCATGAGCACCAGCTGCTCCTATGGGTCCAGCTCCCCGCTAATGTGCCTGGGAAAGCAGCAGAAGATGGCCTGAGTCCTTGGGCCCCTGCAGCCATGTGGGAGACCCAGAGGGTGTTCCAGGCTTTTGGCTTTGTTCTGGCCCAGCCCTATCCCTTGCAGCCATTTGAGGAGTGAACCAGTAGATGGAAGATCTCTCTCTGTCTCTCCCATTCTCTGTAGCTCTGTTTTTCAAATAAATAATTTTTTTTTAAAGAAACAAAGTCGAGCAGATATGCGGCAATTCAGGGACAGAACTCAGATTTGAAGCCCCAGAGGCTGGTCCGGAGCTCACCAGCTTATATTGCACCCCACAGGCAATCCTTCCCCCTACCCCACTCTCCTTGTTTGTAGCCTAGAAACAGAGCCACTGAGGGTCATGTGGGAATAGAGCGCTCCGATGGCAGACAAAATCAGGCGTGGTCAGGGTGCTATGGCCTAGACTGGCTTAGGTTTCAAGGGCACCATGCTCGCTTGGCAGAACCCCTAGTACACAGTGGACACCCCGAATGCCATCCTGCGAAGTGGCCTTTCCGGTGTTGTTTACATGTTGAGGGTCCTTAGTGGGGAGACGCGTCTGCCAAGGGCGCCCCTGCTGATACGGTTCAGAGCTGGGCTTGGAGCGAGGTGTGAGGTGTGCGTGGCCTCCCAGCGCTTCCCATCCTGTTCTCACCACTACTTGCGCAAGTGCCCTTGGGGGCAGGCCTGTCACTCAGGGGCCACAGGTGACCATTTCCCATCATTCCCTCTTCTCCCCTCTGGGCCCCAGAGCAGTGGCATGGGGACCACCAGGGAGCGTGTTGGAAATGCGGGACTTCAGGCTCCACCCACCTACACAATAAAATCTGCTTTTTTTTTTTTTTTAGAAAGTTGGCAGTTATTTTCAATTTTTTAAAAATTTATTTAGTTGAAAGAGTTACAGAGTGAGGTAGAGAAAGAGAGACAGAGAGAGAGAGGTCTTCCACCCTCTGTTTCACTCCCCAAATGGTCACAACTGCCAGAGCGGGGCTGGTCTGAAGCCAGGACCCAGGAGCTGCTTCTGGGTCTCCCACATGGGTGTAGGGGCCCAATGACTTGGACCGTCTTCTGCTGCTTTCCCAGGTGCATTAGCAGAGAGCTGGATCGGAAGAAGAGCAGCTGGACTCAAACCGGTGCTCATATGGGATGCTGGTGCCACAGGCTAGGGCTTTAACCCACTGTGCCACAGCACTGGCCCCAAAAATCTGCTTTTCCCCTAAGATGTATTTATTTTGAAAGGCACAGGGAGACTGTGAGAGGGTAGGGGAGAGGGAGACACACACACACACACACACAGTCAGAGGTCTTCCATTGGCTGGTTCACTCCCAAACTGGCCACAACAGCCAGGACTGGGCCAGGCCAAAGCCAGGAGCTCCATGTAGGCCTCCCACATGTGTGCAGGGGCCCAGGCACTTGGGCCATATTGCGCTGCTTTCCCAGGCACATTAGCATGGAGCTGAATCAGAAGTGGAGCAGCCGGGACCTGAACCAGCACCCAGATGGGAAGCCGGCGTCACAGGCAGAGGCTTAGCCCATCGCCTCAACACTGGCCCCAGAATCTGCTTTTTAATATCATCCCCAGGAGATTCATGTTTACATCAAAGTTTGAGAAACCCTGGTTTAGACACAGCCACAAACCCTCCCATCCAGGAACTGGTAACGAAGCTCCAGCAAGCAGAGCTGGTGTGCTGTTCGCTTTTTTATCGTTTTATGGTTTTGGCCTCGCTCAGTCTCGAGTTTGAGCTCAGTGTGTGGAGGATTTGGTTTTTGCAGAGTGGGAGAGGAAAGGCAGGGCTGTGGATTCGTTCACCCAGCAGAGCCTGCCCACTGCCGGCTGAGGAAGTACTGGATCGGGACCAGGGTTACGTTGTGTGTGAGTGGACCTCCCAGTGGCCTCTCTGACTCAAACAGCCCGAGTCTCTGCTGTCCATCTCCCCCCACAGGTGTTCCTCCCCTGCACGCTGTCTCTGCCCCTCCCCCAGCACGGGCTTTGCCTCTGCCTGCCTCTGTCTCTCATTCCCAGCGCCTTGCTGGGGACGGCCACGTCCTCTCTCCTCCTCTCCCACTGCTCTGCTCGCTTTGGCCCCGCGCTAGCTCCCGCGTTTTCTCCCCAGCCTCCACGCTCTCTCCAACACGGGGCTGCTGGACTTCCTTTCCTGATGTGTGCTGGGATCAATCTCATCTTCTCCTGAAAAGCCTGCAGGGTGGAGCGGGCATTTAGCCCAGTAGTTAGGGCGCCTGGCTCCCATACCCAGAGTGCCTGGGTTCAAGTCCTGGCTCTGGCTGATAATTCCAGCTTCTGGTAGCAGTGATAACTCAAGTAGCTGGGTTCCTGCCACTCACGTGGGAGACCTGGCTTGAGCTCCCGGCACCAGCTGTGGCTCTGGTCCAGTCCTGGTTATTATAGGCATTTGGATGTGAACCAGCAGATGCGAGCTATCTCTGTCTTTCTGTCGTCTCTCAAATAAACAAAAAACAAAACCCAACCAGCAACGCTTCCCTCCCCCCAACCTGCAGAGTTAAATCAAGACATTTTCTGATTTGCTTGCTAGCTACCATTCTGAATTCCTTTCTGGTCAGCTCCTTTCAAACAGAAGCTTTCCAGTTCCGGGGCTGGCGCTGTGGTGCAGTGGGTTAATGCCCTGGCCTGAAATGCTGGCATCCCATATGGGCACTGGTTCTAGTCCTGGCTGCTCCTCTTCCAATCCAGCTCTCTGCTATGGCCTGGGAGGGCAGTAGAAGATGGCCCAAGTCCTTGGGCCCCTGCACCCACATGGGAGACCTGGAGGAAGCTCCTGGCTTTGGATTGGTGCAGCTCCGGCCATTGAGATCATCTGGGAGTGAACCAGCAGATGGAAGATCTCTCTGTCTCTACCTCTCTCTGTAACTCTGTCTTTCAAATAAATAAAATAAATCTTAAAAACAAACAAACAAACAAACTTTCCAGTTCTGACCACAGGGAATTATTTGCTGTTACACAAGCATCCCTCTGCTTTTGAAGGGCGGGAAAATATAATTTCTACTTTCTAACCCTCATAGATTCTTCTTAGCTGGGACAGATTCCTGTCAACAAACAGCAGATTAGGGTGAGTTCTCCATCACCTGCATCCCATATCTGAGCACCAATTCAGCGCCTGGCTTCTCTGCTTCCAAGCCAGTTAATGCGTGTAGGAGGCAGTGTGGACGGTGCCCTGAGTACTTGGATCCATGTGGGAGACCCGGATGGAGTTCCAGGCTCCTGACTTCAGCCCAACTGAGCCCTGGCTGTTTCAGACATTTAGGGAATGAGTCAGTAGATGGAAGTCCTCTCTCTCTTTCTCTGTGACACTCTGCCTTTCAAATACATAAATATTTTTAAAAGCCTTATTTATTTGTTTGACAGGCAGTTATAGAGAGAGGGAGAGACAGAGAGAGAGAGAGGTCTTCTATCTGCTGGTTCCCTCTCCAAATGGCTGCAACAGCCAGAGCTGAGCCAATCCAAAGCCAGGATCCGGGAGCTTCTTCTGGATCTCCCATATGGGTGCAGGGCCCAAGCACGTGGGCCATCTTCTACTGCTTTCCCAGGTGATAGCAGAGAGCCAGATTGGAAGTGGAGCAGCCTGGTCTTGAACCAGCACCCATAAGGGATGCCGACACTGCAGGCGGTGGTTTTAACTGCTATACCACAGTGCCAGCCCCTCTTACTGCCTTTCAAATAAATACTACACACACACACACACACACACACACACACAATGTAGGTTCTACTGGGTTGTAGTAGAAACATCCAGGTGGAAACTCCAAAAAGTACCTGGGAAAAGTGCATTGTGAAAAAACTGTGCATTTCATAAATAAAAGGTTTCTTTGGGGAAAAAAATAATAAAAACTATGCATGGATTTCACAATCTTTTTGCAGCAAAATAAACTTATCTTCTAATTCCATTTTCCGTAGACTTTTTGAAGGACCCCCACACATCTCAAAGGGACAGAGGAAAGATTGCCAGCTGTCAGACCATTTAAGTAAACGCCCTGGGAAAGGGAGTTGCCTGGAGCGATTGGTAAACTCTTTTGACCGCTTTGCGTTTTTCCAGACGGGCACTCTGTGGGCGCCAGGTGCTCCCAGGGCTCAGCAGTAGCTGCTGGCGGCCGTGCCGGAGTTCAGTGAGGCTCTGGTGAGGGGCTCTGGATGGAATCTTTCCTGGACAGACATCTTGCGGCTCTCCCAGCTCAGTGGCATTCAGCACGTTCGCTCTGTCACGCCGTCACCACCCTCCAGCTGCAGGAATTGCTCACCTTCTAGAACAGAAACTCCGCCCGTCCAGTGCCGATTCCTCTTCCTCCCTCCCCCACTCCTGAAACCCTGCTCTGCCTCTGCCCCCGTGAATTCCACTCCCCAGGATTTGTCCTTCTGTGACCGGCTCAGTGTCGCTGAGCTCCGTGTCCTCGGGATTCACCCAGGCTGTAGCCTGGGTCGGAATCCCCTTTCTTTTAAAACCTGGATCACGTGCCCGTGTCGCGTTTCCTCTTCCGTGCATGCACCCACGTGGGACACAGTGCAGCTGAGCAGGAGGAAGTCAAACGCCCCCTGAGACTTTGCTTTCAGTCCTGTTGTTGATTCGCGTTCCTTCTCTTTTTAAAAGATTTGCTTATTATTTGAGAGACAGCGTTAGAGAGAGAGAGATCTTCCATCCACTGGTTCACTCTCCAAATGGCTGCAATGGTGGACGCTGTGCCAGGCTAGAGCCAGGATCCAGGAGTTTCTTCCAGGTCTCCTTTATGGGTGCAGGGTCCCAAGAACTTGGGCCATCTTCAGCAGGGAGCTGGATTGGAAATGGAGCAGCTGGGACTCAAACCAGTGCCCATGTGGGATGTCAGCACCATGGGTGGTGGCTTTACTTGCTATACCACAGCACTGACCCCTGATTTACTTTTATTTTATTTTATTTTATTTTTTGACAGGCAGAGTGGATAGTGAGAGAGACAGAGAGAAAGGTCTTCCTTTGCCGTTGGTTCACCCTCCAATGGCCACCGCGGCCAGCGCACCGCGCTGATCCAAAGGCAGGAGCCAGGAGCCAGGTGCTTTTCCTGGTCTCCGATGGGGTGCAGGGCCCAAGCACCTGGGCCATCCTCCACTGCACTCCCTGGCCACAGCAGAGGGTTGGCCTGGAAGAGGGGCAACTGGGACAGAATCCGGCGCCCCAACCGGGACTAGAACCCTGTGTGCCGGCGCCGCTAGGCGGAGGATTAGCCTAGTGAGCCGCGGCGCCGGCCGCTACTCCACTTCTGATCCAGCTCCCTCAAATATGCTTGGGAAAAGCAACAGAAGATGGCTCAAGTGCTCGGGCCCCTGCCACCCACATGGGAGACCTGGATGAAGCTCCTGGCTTTGGCCTGGCCCCGCCCTGGCCATTGTCGCCATCTAGGGAGTGAACCAGTAGATGGAAGATTTCTCTCTCTCTCTCTCTCTCTGTATGTGTGTGTGTGTGTGTGTCTATAACTCTTTCAAACAAATGAATTTTCTCTATAACTCTATCTTTCAAACAAGTGACTAAATCCTTAAAGAAATTATGGGCCGGCACCGCGGCTCACTAGGCTAATCCTCCGCCTGCGGCACTGGCACACCGGGTTCTAGTCCCGGTTGGGGCGCCGGATTCTGTCCCGGTTGCCCCTCTTCCAGGCCAGCTCTCTGCTGTGGCCCGGGAGTGCAGTGGAGGATGGCCCAAGTGCTTGGGCCCTGCACCCCATGGGAGACCAGGAGAAGCACCTGGCTCCTGCCATCAGATCAGTGCGGTGCGCCAGCCGCGGCGGTCATTGGAGTGTGAACCAACGGCAAAAGGAAGACCTTTCTCTCTCTCTCTCTCTCTCACTGTCCACTCTGCCTGTCAAAAAAAAAAAAAAAAAAAAAAAAAGAAAGAAATTATGGAATGACTATAATACTTTGTCTGATGATATATAGAGAAAAATCTCAAAACCCTGGCTCAGTTTTATGGCGTGTTTGTTGCGTGGGTGTGGCCACGTCACTGGCCACGTCACTGGCTACGTCACTGGCCCCGTCACTGGCCACGTCACTGGCCACGTCACTGGCCTCTGGTGACCAACCCAACCTTTCCTCTCCCCAAAGGTTGAGCAGCGGGGCTGAAAGGTCCCAGCTTCTAATGCTGCCTTGGTCTTTCCCGGGACCAACTCCAACCTGACGTTCCCTAAGAGGTGCCAGTCCGCTCAGTCGTATAAAAAAGACACTTTTTTTACTTATTTTATTTTTGAAAGGAAGAGAACAGAAAGATGTTCCATTCACTGGTTCACTCTCCAAATGGCCCTATAGGCTGGACTGAGCCAGGCTGTATCCAGGAGCTTAGAACTCCATCCTGTTCTTCCAGAAATGTGACAGAGCCCAAGCGCTTGGGCCACCTTTCACTGCTTTCCTGGGTGCATTAGCAGGGAGCTGGATCAGAAGCGGAGCAGCTGGGACTTGAATCGGTGCCCGTATGGGATGCTGGTGTCACGAATGGTAGCTTAACAGGCTGGGCCACAGTGCTGCCCCCGAAAGACATTTCTCAGGTTGAAGATTCCAGGACTTTGGGCGTGGTATTCCAGGAAATGAGGACGAAGACCAACTCTGTATATGTCAGAGTGTCATACTGTGTGTATTGAGTACTGGAGGCCCCACAACTGCAGGCCTGCAGTGCAGTGGGGAAAAGGCCACAGTGCAAGCCCCTGGTCACCTACACCACACTGACCTCCGGGGAAAGAGTAGGAAAGTCCCTGGAGCACGCAGGCAGAGAAAGTGCTGTCGGCTGAGCAGACCATAGGCAGGCAGGTGATCTGGCCAGGGCCAGAGGTCCAGGCACAGGACCCAACCAAGCCCCTTGGATGGAGTCCAGATATAAGACTTCTTTCACTAGAGTGAGAGCACACAGGACCCAGCCAACAGGAACCGGGGTCGCTACACTGAGGAGGGCCCAGGAAGCCAAGGCTTGCATGAGACCAGCCAGCGAGTTCTGGGATTCCCTGATCCAGACCCCATTGAGAGCCGGTTGTCCCAGCATCACAACACAGGGCCGTGAGAACCAGAGACCAGGCAAGACACCATCGCAGTACGTTTCAAAAATGATCTTCCATAGGACATACAAAACACAGGCAACACAGGGAATGTGAAAAAGCCACTGGGTTAAAATGAAAGGTTGTGTTTCATCCAAAGGTAGCATAAACAAAGTAGGAACTCAAACAGATGTTTGTGGATCAGTGTTCATGGCAACAGTCTTCACCATCAGCTAAAGGAGGAAGCACCCTGTGTCTATCAGTGGGTGGACGGGGAAAACAATGCCGTCTGTACGTGTGGTGAAATTAACATTATTCAGCCTCACAAAGAAATGAGGGGGAACGGGGAGCTGTAGGTTCCCAGGAGCAGGGCTTCAGTTTTGCAAGATGAGAGGCTCTGTCACTGAGTGTGGTGATGAGTGTGAATGTATTTACCCCAGCAAACGGTGCACATAAGAAAGGTTAAGGTGGTCAGTTTTATGTTGTATGTATTTGACCGCAAGTTTTTAAAAGGAAGGAAATGCTTTTTTGTTTTTAAGATTTTATTGATGTGAAAGAGTAACAGAGAGAGAGAGACAGAGATCTTCCACCTGCTGATTCGCTCCTCAGATGGCTGCAATGGCTGGGGCTGGGCCTGGAAGTCCATGCAGGTCTCCCACGTGCGTGGCAAGGGCCAAAGTACTTGAGGCATCTTCTTCTGCTTTCCCAGGCGCATTGGCAGGGAGTGGAGCAGCTGGGACTTGAACCAGCGCTCTATTATGGGATGCCAGCCTCGCAAGGGGGCAGCTTAATGCTGCGCCACAGCGCTGGTCCCAGAAAGGAAATTGACACGTTGTAGCATGGATGAAACTAGAAGACATGATGCCGAGTGAAACGGGCCAGTCACAGGAAGACAAAGAGCTGTGAGATTCCACTTGCATGAGGTACCCACAGCAGTCAAATTACAGCGACAGAAAGTAGAAGGGGGTGTCCAGCGACTGGGGGAGGGGGACTGGGGAGAGGTTATGGGATGGGTACAGAGGTTCAGTTTTGGGTGAAAAAGTTCAGATAATGGCTGCACAATGTGAATGTACTTTGTGCTGTTACATGGCACACTAAGTGTGGGTAAAAGGCTGACTTTTATGTATGTCTATTTTACCATGATGAAAACAAAAATGCATAAACCAAGGGGAGAGAGAAGCCACAGACCAGGAGAAGAAGATATTATGTTGAGTGTTCCCATCTGTATGGGGAGCATGAGTTTTCTGAGAAGGGAACCCTGGTTGCACACAGGGCAATGGGGAGACCCAGGTGGCCCCTGTCCTACACTGCTTGTACCACAGGGGGGATTCCGAAGCTGTGGATCTCGGAGCACTGACAGATGCAGCTGGCACCTCTGCCCCTCCCTCCCGCTCTGGAGATGCAGGGAGGGACCTTTGTTCTCTCTGAGTAAACACATGTCCACTCCCGGAAAGGCGAGGGGGCTCTCTGGGTTTTTACAGCCCTTTGGAATGTAGCAAAGGGCTCTGGATTTATTGCCCCTGGGAAGTGAAGAGCCAGTGGCTCTGGGGGAGAGGAAGGGTTCTCTATCTTTGTGTGTCAGTGCTTTGCTGATGAGAAAGATCTGGACGGTGCCAGAACACCCAACTCCAGGCTTCCCAGTATTATCTGCAATATGCATAACCTAAAAAGGATTACTATATGATTATTTAACTGCTACAGACACAGGGAAGATAAACCAATCCTATCAAAAGCTGGCTAAAAAAAAAAAAAAGAAAAGGAAATTGTCATTTGATAAGCGAGAGAGTCCAAGTGGGCAGTAAGCAGTGGGAAGACATTCCTGACATACTGGGAATTAGGGAGAGAAAAATTAAAATGGGAACTAATCACAGATAGAAATATTTCCCAATAATAAAGGAAAAAAGGGAGATGTATTCAGTATTCAGGCTGTAGCAGTTTGTCATGAGAATGAATGTACAATCCTTGCTATATGTAAAGTCAAAAAAAAAATCAGAGAAAGTTGGTTAGGGTTGCCTGGGGCTGGAGGTGGGGGGTAAAGGGATACAGCCAATGGGAATCAGGTTGCTTCTCAGGGTAGGGAGAACACCCTGCAGTTGGCTGTGCTCGTGGTCTCACACCTCTGTGAATACATGAAAAACCCCTGAACTGTGCACTTCAGGTGGGTAAATGGCGTGATATAGGAATTAGTTGTTGATAAAGCGGTTTAAAGAAGGGAGAGGGACAGAGGTCCGTCCTTCTGCACCGTGAGTGTCGTTAATAACGCTGTGTTGTGTGCTTGAAATTTGCTAAGAGACTTGATCCTGTGTCCTGACCTCATGCACAAAAATGGTAACTTAAGTGAGGTGATGATGTGTCAGCTTGATTGTGGTAAACATGTCGCATCTTACATCAAGACCTGTTGCACTCCTCCCATATGCACAGTGTTTATTTGTCAAACACACTTCAAGGTGTTTGTTGTCTCAACTGGGAACAATGATTAAAAGTAAACAAGTGGGGTTGGATACTGCTTCCGAGCAGACTCCCAGGAAGCGGAAGGTCTGACTGTTCCCAGTGTTAGTGAAGATGTGCGTGCAAGTGCTGGAGGCCGTGTACGCTGGCGCACGTTGGAAGGGCGAATTGACTCTCAGCATCTAGTACACTTGACGCCTCCCCGCTCTGTGCCCATGCTCTTCCACCTTTGGGTACAGAAACTCTGGGACGTGTGCACGACGAGATGATGTTCAAGGAAGCTTATTTGTAAGAAAGAAAATTTTAAGCAACTTAAGTCCCTGTGAACTAGACAATGGGAAGGTGAATTGTTTTTCTTCCTATAATAGCATAGCACTCCACAAACAAAATTAATCAGCCAGAGTCCCGTGTTTCAACATGAATCCATCTCAGAAACACTGTGCGGACAACATCAAGTTTGCAAGCACCTGCAAACAGTAGGTTGCTATTAATATAAAGATATGCAAACCCCAACACACATCCATGCCTAGGTGTCTGTGGGTGGAGGGGTGGTCCCAGGATACCCTGCCCCACAGGTGCCAAAAGCCTAGGTATGCTCGAGTCTCTTAGATAATATGGTGTAGGGCTAACAAATAGCCTATGCACATCCTACTGTATACTTTAAATCTCTAGATGACCTATGATACCTAGCATAATGTAAATGCTATGTAAATAACTATTACACTGTATTGTCTAGGGAATCATGACGAGGAAAGCCGTCAATATGGAACACGTGGATGTAGAACCCACGGGCAGAGAGGGCTGTTTGTTATGTTTTTTTTTTTTAATTACCCCCCTTTAAAGATTTATTTATTTATTTGAGAGGCAGAGCCATAGAGAGAGGGGGAGACAGAGAGAGATCTTGCATCTGCTGGTTCACTCCCCAAATGGCCGCAACAGCCAGAGGTGGCCTTATCTGAAGCCAGGAGCCTCCTCCGTTGCTTGCCCAGGCCATTAGCAGGGAGCTGGATCGGAAGTGCAGCAGCTGGGACTCAAGTGGACACCCTTCAGGGATGCTGGTGCCACAGGTGGTGGTGTAACCTACCATGCCACAGAACCAGCTCCTGTTTTGTTATTATCATATGATGTATGAAGCAGTAGCGTCAGCCATGCATGGGAATCAGAGTCAAGACAGCACTGAGCTTTGGAAAAAGGAAGAGAAGTTTTTGGAGGAAGATGATCAAATGTACCACCTGCAGTGTTTGTTTTCCTTAAATTAACGTCCATACATAATACAGCTGGTACAGGCATATTTGTAACACTGTCTACACTTATTAGTGCAGATAAAATATTTCTCAGGGCTGGCTTTGTGGCGCAGTGGGTTAATCCACTGCCTGCAATGCTGGCATCCCATATGAGTGCCGATTCGAGTCCCAGCTGCTCCACTTCCCATCCAACTCCCTGCTACTGAGCCTAGGAAAGAAGCATACGTTGGTCCGAGTATATGCGCCACTCTCAGCCACATGGGAGACCTGGATGGAGTTCCACACTCTTGGCTTCAGCCTAGCTCAGCCCTGGCTATTCTGGCCATTTGGGGAGTGAACTAGTGGATGAAAGATCTTTCTGTCTGTCTGTCTGTCTCTCTCTCTTTCTGTCTCACCCCCCAATAGATCTGCCTTTCAAATAAATAAATAAACCTTTAAAAATATCTCCAATGGTAAAACAACAACAAAGAGCAGTGTTCTGTTGTCAGGCTGTAGGAATTTGTGCAGAGAATGAAAACCTGCACAGTGGAAGCCAGAGCCGGGGGAGCTCCTGGCTCTCCTCCCTGTCCCACTCCACCCCTCTGGAGCTGGCCCTGGTGGGTGGATTGACAGTGCTGTCTCCACTGTGCTCGCCACACGGATGCCTCCAGACAGCTGCAGTGGAAGGTGCCACCAGATGCAGACTTTGCCGCCGTCCTGGGGGCTGCACATCCGGGGAACCTCGCACAAGGCTCCTGCTGCAGTGACGGCCTCCCGCCACCACCCTGCCTTGGGTTGAGGGAGGTCTTGGGTCTGGGATGGTGTCTGACTTTGCAGCCCATCTTATTAGTCACAAAATGTGCTCCAGAGCCTCAGCCATCTTTTCATCGATAACATGGCAGTTTGGAAGACTTAAAACACAAGACTGCCTGGATGAGTCCGGCATTCCATGGGCTATCAGTGTTGCCATGACAACTGCCAGCGGCAAGGATAACATGACAGGGGTGAAAGGTCACGTCAGGCGCTGTGGCTGTTAAGAGGCTGTAAAACCTCTTAGGAGCCTGGACTATGTACTTGACACCCAGCGGATGATTGGTTTGAAAGGTAACTTTTCTTTTCACCCCCATCTGACCTCCTATTAATTTTCTTCTGCTATTGCATTGGGATGTTGCTTAGCAAACAATTACACCAGGGACTGCTCTAGAGAGGAGTATGTCTATTAACTGTGGTGAGCACGCGCTATACGATGACGACTTCTAACCCCCATACAGTGCTGTGATGTCCTAACCTCAGCGTGGTTTGCAAATTAGGCCCTGAAGACTCAGAATAATTAAAGACTCAGAAGCAACCCAGCTGCCGGAAAGCCGGAGCTGTGGGAAGGAACGGGTGGCTCACTGATGTCATTTCTGTGTGCTGTCTACAGTGGCTGTCTCGGTCCAGCTCCTTGCTACTCAAAATGTGGAGCCGGCGCCGTGGCTCAATAGGCTAATCCTCCACCTTGCGGCGCCGGCACACCGGGTTCTAGTCCCGGTTGGGGCGCCGGATTCTGTCCCGGTTGCCCCTCTTCCAGGCCAGCTCTCTGCTATGGCCAGGGAGTGCAGTGGAGGATGGCCCAGGTGCTTGGGCCCTGCACCCCATGGGAGACCAGGAAAAAGCACCTGGATCCTGGCTCCTGCCATCGGATCAGCGCGGTGCGCCGGCTGCAGCGGCGGCCATTGGAGGGTGATCCAACGGCAAAGGAAGACCTTTCTCTCTCTGTCTCTCTCTCTCACTGTCCACTCTGCCTGTCAAAAAAAAAAAAAAAAAAAAAAAAAATGTGGTCCGTGGTCGGTGGCAGCCCCAGAGAATTCATTTCAGAATCTTCAACGTGGCTCAGATCTACAGAATCAGATTCTGTGTCTTTGTTTGTTTGTTTGAAGATTCCCCAGGTGATTTGTATGCACACGGAAGTTGGAGCAACAGCAAGTGAGTCTTACGACCTGAAGCCACTGCCTTCCCAGTGGATGCTTGGCATGATAAGAAACACAATGTAGAGAAAGAGCAGGCAGGGGTTGGTGTTATGGCACGGCGGGTTGAGCTGCCACTGCCTCCTGCAACATTGACATTCCATGTGAGCACCAGTTCGAGTCCCGACCTTTCCACTTCCCATCCGGCTCCCTGCTAAATGCCCTGGGAAAGCAGCATGTGACAGCCCAAGTACCTGGGCCCAGGCCACCTACATGGGAGACCTGTATGGAGTCCCAAGCTACCTGGCCCAGCCCCAGACGTTGTAGCCATTTGGGGAGTAAACCAGCTGATGGACGGTCTCTCCATCTCTCCTAACTCTGCCTTTGCAATAAAATAAATTTTTTTTTTTTTTTTAAAGAAAGAGCAGGCGGGCATTCCTGGGAGATTCAAGAAAGAAAGGATTTTTATCAGCCACACAAACCTGGATCGTCCAGGCCTTTGGAGAGCAGCGGGCTGCCATCTGTGGATTGTGGTTTGGACAAAATTGTTACTCCGTTTCCCTCACTCATTGAAAATAGGGACTGGATGTAGAAAGCGGCAGGAAGAAGGCTGGGGCAGGAGGGGAGAAATGACCTGCTTTCTCCTGGGGCATAGTTGGCCTGGCCACGGCCCCGACTCTCGTCTTAACACTGAAATAGCCGGGGTCATTGCCTTGAGACTGCACAAGGATCCCTCTGTCTGTGGTTCCCAAGGGCTCTGAGGGCCCGGGAGGAAAGCCGTGGCCAGGCTGGAGGCGCCGCCGTCGGGGCTGGGCTGTGGAGGCCAGGCTGGCTCCTGAGTCAGGAGCCTCTGCCTGCCCACCTTTGTCTGAGCTCCTGGCTCCCGGAGGACAGGAGGGAAGGCGGGGTGAGCAGATAAAGCAGCGTGCATGAGTCATGGGAAGCCTCATTAGTGGCTGGCAGACCCATGGCTCACCAGAACCCCGCCCTCCCGCCGCAGGCTGCCCAGAGCTGGAGTTCTCACACAGTGCGGTGCTGTGTGTGTGTGTGTGTGTGTGTGTGTGTGTGTGTCCCAGCCAGCCTCCCTGGGGGAGGGGCAGCGGCAGGCTGACATCACCGAGCCTCAACACAGAGCGGTGGACAGGAGCACAAGGCTAAGACTTTCAGAGGTGCTTCTCGACCCAAGCATGAAATGGAATGTCTCTAGGTGGGCGACTCTTAACAGAATCGCCGAGAAAGTGATGGCGGATGGGCAGCCGCCAGGATAACACACAGCCCGAGTGTGCCTGGCTGCGGGAAACTCACAGACATGAACCTGAACTTCCCGGCAGAGCAGGTGTGGGCAGGAGGTGTCCCTCTCCAGGTCAGACACAGGCTTCCGCTTTATAAAGTGAGCCGTTTCTGGATGCGGACTATAAACAATGTATTGGGTACCGATTGGGTACCAATATAAACAATGTATTGGGTACCGATTGGGTACCACTGTGTCCATTTTTAAGCGCACACTTCAGTGGCCCTGGGCACACCCTCAAGGCTGTGCACCTGTCCCTTCATGCACCTGCACTCAGAACTTTCTCTTCTTCCCCAGCTGAAGCTCTGTCCCCAGTAGGCGCAAACCGCCATTTCCCCTCTCCCCAGTCCCTGGCCGTCTCTCTTCTACTTTGTGTCTGTGAACCTGACTGCTCTGGGTACCGCACATCAGTGGGGCCCATTCTGCATTTGTGTCTGTGTTTAACTGTCTGTTCAAGTCCCTGCTTTCAGCTCTTTTGGGCATATATCCAGACATGGAATTTTGCTGGATCCGATGGTAATTCTAGTTTCCTAAGTTTATTTATTTTAATTTACTTGAAAGGCAGAGTGACACACACACAGAGACTCGTGGAGAAAAAACAAGAGATTATTCATTACTTTTCATTCATAAAGCCGCCACCTGCAATGCTAACATCCCACATGGGTGCTGGTTCAAGTTCTGGCTGCTCCACTTCTAATCCAGTTCCCTACTCATGTGCCTAGGAAAGCAATAAAAAATGGCCCAAGTGCTTGGGCCCCTGCACCCACGTGGGAGACCCAGATGAAGCTTCTGGGTTTTATTAACCTACTGGGAAGGTTTTCACTAAATACACACACACACACACACACACACTTAAGATTGATTTATTTATTTGAAAGGTAGAGTTTCAGAGAGAGAGAGAGAGATCCTCCATCTGCTGGTTCACTCCCCAGATGCCTACAACAGTCAGAACAGTCAGGACTGGGCCAGACCAAAACCGGGAGCCAGGAGCACCATCCGAGTCTCCCACATAGGTGGCAGGGGCCACAGTACTTGGGCCATCTTTGCTTCCTCCTGGGCACACTGGCAGGAAGCTGGGTCAGAAGCAGAGGAGCGAGGACTTGAACCTGCACCATGATGTGGGCTGTGGGTGTCGCACACCACAGCCTAACCTGCACTACAGCAGCCTCTCGGAGTCACATCTGTGACATACTCAGGGATGTCCGGACAATGATCCGATGCCTCTGAGAAGAGCAGGACACATCCTAAAAGCAAGGACTTTACTTGAAGGATTTTTACTTCTACTCACCAAAATAGTCTTTAAAGTTCAATTCATTTGCCAGGAGGAAACTTAATCTCTTAAAAGACAAGACTGGTTATTCTTGAATTCAATTCTATGGAGGGTTTGCGGCTAAGGAGACGGATGGAGATGTGTTTGGGGTACATATCCTTGTTTCAGTTACAGTTCCCTCAGCCTGCTGGGGAGGGGGTCTGCTTTTCTTTGGTTCGAATCTTTTTTGAAAAAAGAAGCAAAGTGTCTCCTGGCTCCTGCGCGTTGCTGCTGGCAGAGGCGCTGGACCAAGGCGCTGCCACCGGTGAGGCGGAGACGCTGGCTGCTTCCCACACCCATTCCTGAATTGCAAGAAAGGGAACCTACTCCAAAGCTGGAAGAAATCCAGGGCACATGAACAAGCCCACAGCTTCTCCCTCAGAGAGAGGCGTGTCCGCTCCCTTCTGAGCTCCCTGGAAGCCCTGGGAAAGATTAATTGAGGGGTTGCCTTCCCCTGGGGGCATTTCAGTGGGGGCAGGCTCCGTCCTGATGGGCTGCCGGGAAAGCCCCATGCTCGGGCACCCTGGTCTGTGAACTCCCAGGACCGCTGCTGCTGGCCCAGGATGTGGGACCCCTCTCAGCCCCTGGCGAAAAGAGACTCAGTGGTTTTCCATGTCACGTTTCCAGAATAAATTAGGCTGAATGATCACAGCTGCATTTGAGAAATTATTGGCACCTGGGCTCAATTAAACTCTGCGTGGATGACAACTTGAAAACTTTTTAAAATTGACACTGAGTGATTGTATGTATTTATGGGGCGTGGTGTGATTATTTGAAACATGGGTACAAATTCTTTCATAAAACACTGAGTTTAGAACCTGCCTGGGAGTTTTCACTATGGGTTTTTTTTTTTTTTTTTTTTTTTTTTTTTTTTTTTTTTGACAGGCAGAGTGGACAGTGAGAGAGAGAGACAGAGAGAAAGGTCTTCCTTTGCTGTTGGTTCACCCTTCAATGGCCGCCACTGCGGCCGGCGCACTGCGCTGATCCGAAGCCAGGAGCCAGGTGCTTCTCCTGGTCTCCTATGCGGGTGCAGGGCCCAAGCACTTGGGCCATCCTCCACTGCACTCCCAGGCCACAGCAGAGAGCTGGCCTGGAAGAGGGGCAACCGGGACAGAATCCGGCGCCCCGACCGGGACTAGAACCCGGTGTGCCGGCACCGCAAGGCGGAGGATTAGCCTATTGAGCCGCGGTGCCGGCTTTCACTATGTTTTGAGGTCAGCTTAAAAATCCCACTGCTTCTACTATAATTTTGTGACTGTTTTGAAATTTATATAGGGCCTGTGTTGTGACATAGCAAGTTAAGCTGCCACCTACAGTGCCAGCATCCCATATGGGTGCTGTTTCAATCCCTGGCCACTCCGATTCTGATCCAGCTCCCCACTAATGCACCTGGCAAAGCAGCAGTAGATGGCTCAAGTGCTAGGGCCCCTGCACCCACGTGGAAGACCTGGATGAAGCTCCTGGCTCCTGGCTTTGGCCTGGCCCAGCTCTGGCCATTGCTGCCATTCAGGGAGTGAACCAGCAAATGGATGATATCTCCCTCTCTCTCCTCTCTCTGTAACGCTTTCTTTCAAATAAATCAATAAAAAATCTAAGGGCCGGCACTGTGGCATAGTAGACTAAGCCTCTGTCTGCAGTGCCAGTATCCCATATGGACACTGGTTTGTGTCCCAGCTGCTCCTCTTCCAATCCAGCTCTGTGTTTATGGCCTGGGAAAGCAGTGGAAGATGGGCCAAGTGCTTGGGTCCCTGCACCTGTGTGGGAGACCCCAAGGAAGCTCCTGGCTCCTGGCTTTGGAACAGCCCATCTCCGACCATTGCAGCCATTTGGGGAGTGAACCAGCATATGGATGATTTCTGCCTCTCCTTCTCTCTCTGTGACTCTGCCTGTTAGATAAATAAATAAAATTTTTTAAAGATTTATTTATTTATTTACTTGAAAGGCAGTTACAGAGAGAGAGAGAGAGAGAGAGAGAGAGACAGAGCGAGTTCTTCCCCTGGCTGGTTCACACCCTAAATGGCCGCAACAGCCGGAGCTTGGCTGATCTGAAGCCAGGAGCCTGGTGCTTCTTCCGGGGCTCCCACATGGGTGCAGGGGCCCAAGGACTTGGGCCATCTTCTACTGCTTTCCCAGGTCGTAGAGAGCTGTATCAGGGGTGGAGCAGCAGGGACTCGAACCAGTGCCCATATGGGATGCTGGCACTGTAGGCAGTGGCTTTACCCCGCGAAGCCACAGTACCAGGCCAAATAAATACATTTAAAAAAATTTTTCACCTCTAAATAAATAAAGAAAGGGGCTGGCGTTGTGCCTTGGTGGGCATAGCTGCCACCTGCAACACCAGCGCTGCTCGACTTTTGATCCTGCTCCCTGCTAACAACCTGGAAAAAGCAGTGGAGGATGGCCCAAGTGCTTGGGCCCCCGCACCCATGCGGGAGATCCGGATGAAACTGCTGGCTCCTGGCTTTGGCCTGGCCCAGAGCTAGCCACTGTGGCCACCTGGGGAATGAACTAGTGGATAGAGAGTCTCTTTCTCTGTCTCTCCCTCTCTCTGACTTTCAAAATAAATAAATAAACCTTTATTAAAAATAATACATATGTAAAAATATAAAGAGTTCAGCATATAAAAGTAAAAAGCCCTCATGGGATACTGATGATGTAGCTTGACTATAATGTAAATGAAAAATATTACCTAAAAATATCTTTCAGAAATTTTGCCACCTTTCATTTTATTTTATTTTATTTTTAATTTTTTAATTTTTTGACAGGCAGAGTGGACAGTGAGAGAGAGAGACAGAGAGAAAGGTCTTCCTTTGCCGTTGGTTCACCCTCCAATGGCTGCCGTGGCCGGCGTGCTGCAGCCAGCGCACCGCGCTGATCCAATGGCAGGAGCCAGGAGCCAGGAGCCAGGTGCTTTTCCTGGTCTCCCATGGGGTGCAGGGCCCAAGCACCTGGGCCATCCTCCACTGCACTCCCTGGCCACAGCAGAGAGCTGGCCTGGAAGAGGGGCAACCGGGACAGAATCCGGTGCCCTGACCAGGACTAGAACCCGGTGTGCCGGCGCCGCAAGGCGGAGGATTAGCCTAGTGAGCCACGGCGCCGGCCGCCACCTTTCATTTTAAGGCAGATATCCCTTGGGAAAATGCGACACGCTTCTTGCAAGGGGCTCAGAGCTTAGCAAACTTGGTTGCAGAGGGGAAAATGTTGGTAAAGGTGTCCAGAATAGCAGCAAAGTCCACCATGAACTCTGACCCATGTTGACCCATACTCTGAGTGAAACAAGCTAAGAGCTACTCAGTTGGGATTTTTATTTTTTCAGACTTTTGGCATTAGTGTATATACTCCGTTACTCAGCCCCGATAGTTAGGGCTGTGAGTGAAGTTTTGTGCGTCACACGGAATGAAGGCTCTGGTTTTCCTCATGGGGTCTTCGTTGAGTATCAGTCGGAAACCCAAGGCCTCCTGCCAGGACTCTCACTGATTTCACGATGCCTGTGTCCATGTCACACCAGTGCAAGGTTGTTCCGGTTCCTGTAGCTCCACGGTGATTTCTCACCTCAGGCGGTGTTAGTCTGACTTGGCTCCGTTCAGAATTGCTTGGCTCTTCTGTCTAACTTTTAGGGTCAACTTGTTGAATCCTACAAAAACTAAGATTACCAAACTTTGCTGATGTTTGGATAGGGATGCTGATCAACACGCAAAAGACTGCTTTCTGAAAATATCGAGCAGCCCTTTTTTTTTTTTTTTTAAGATTTACTTATTTATTTGAGGGGCAGAGTTTCAGAGAGGGGGGAGAGAGAGAGAGAGAGAGAGAGAGAGAGAGAGAGAGAGAGAAAGCTCTTTCATCTGCTAGTTCAATTCAGTGAACTGCAGTGGCCAGAGCTGAGCCAATCCAAAGCCGGGAGCCAGGAGCTTCTTCCAGCCTCCCATGTGGGTGCAGGGGCCCAGGGACTTGGGCCATCTCCTGCTGCTTTCCCAGGCCACAGCAGAGAGCTGGATCAGAAGTGGAGCAGCTGGGACTTGAACCGGCGCTCATATGGGATGTTGGCACTCGAGGCGGTGGCTTTACCTGCTACGCCACAGTGCCGGCCCCAATTTTACTCTTTTATTTTAAAAATTTTGGCGAAATATACATAAAAGCACTTGGGCCATTTCCCACTGCTTTCCCACATTAGCAGGGAGCAGGATCAGAAGTGGAGCAGCCAGAACTCAAAACAGTGCCCATATGGGATGTCAGCACTGCAGATGGTGGCTTTGCCCGCTATGCCACAGCACTGGCCCCATAATTTTTTCTTAATGCAAACTTTTCATGAACTTTTAAAAAATTTTATTTATTTTGAGAGGCAGTTACAGAGAGGAGGGAGAGACAGAGGAAAAGGTCTCCCATCTGCTGGTTCACTTCCCAAATGGCTGCAACAGCCATAGTTGGGCCAATACAAAGCCAGGAGCCAAGAGCTTCTTCAGGATCTCCCACGTGGGTGGAGGGGCCAAGCAACTGAGCCATCTTTCACTGCTTTCCCAGGCCATAAGCAGAGAGCTGGATAGGAAGAGGAGCAGCCAGTACTCAAACCAGCACCCAGACGGGATGCCCACCCCTATGTGGCTTAGCCCAGGACGCCACAGTGAGGTTCCCTTTATGAACTGTTTGAAATACCCTCATGTGAATCCAGCTTCATTTTTTTCAGGAGTGTTTTGGTGAATCTGGGTCTCATATTTCTTAAGATTTTTAACTGGAGGGGAAGAATTGCTTCTACTGAGTCATGATTCAAGGTCATGTGCTGTCCCAGTGGCTCTGAAGCTCTGAGTGAACGAGAGTCACCTCGGGAGATGTTTAGGCCACTGATCAGTGGGTCCCATCCCAGTTCTGTTACGGTAGAACATCTGGGGTATGAGGCCTGGGCATTGCTAACCCTGCTCAGCTGAGCCCAACCCAAGGTGCTGAGCCTCGGATTCAGGAGCAAATGAGACGGCGGTGGTTTTCAGTGTCGGGGTGATTCCTTGCACAGCGCTAGATACCGAATAGGACACGTGTGCCCCAGGGTGAGAACCACTCTAGTGGTCTCCCTCCACTGTGCTGCTCTTGCTATAGGAATGCAGGATCAAGCTAATGCCTGCTCTTGTCACAGGATGCCCGGCGGAAGCCAAAATGAACTTGTGCCCAAGGAATACATTTTATAATGTTGTTTCCAGCACGGCTAAGTTGCTCCTACCAAAGGCTTTCCTTTCTTCTCTAACAATTAAAACTATAGTGTGTGTGTGTGTGTGTGTGTGTGTGTGTGTGTGTGTGTTGGGGGAGCGATGTTATGGTGTAGTGGGTTAAGCCACCACCTAAGACACCAGAATCCCATCTGAGCACCAGTTCTAGTCCTGGCTGCTTCACTTCCGATCCAGCTCTCTGCTATGGCCTGGGAAAGCAGTAGAAGATGGCCCAAGTCCTTGGGCTCCTGCACCCATGTGGGAGACCTGGAAGAAGCTCCTGGCTTCTGGCTTAGGATCAGCTCAGTTCCAGCCGTTGTGTTCATCTGGGGAGTGAACCAGTGGATGGAAGACCTCTCTCTCTCTCTGTCTCTACTTCTCTCTGTAACTCCTTGAAATAAATAAAACAAACCTTAAAAGAAAATGCCCACCGACTCTTCAGTATTCATGGTCGCCTTGTGCTGCTGCCCGTGGAGCCGTCCCACACCCGCTCTGACTCTCGTTCGTTTGCTTCCTTTGACGCCTCTGTCAGACTTCCTAAATTCTTCACTTACGTGCCAATCTCCTGTTCCTTGAAGACAAACGTCTCTGTGTCATTTGTGTTTGCATTTCTGAGCCATGGCCAGCCCTGGTCCAGGTGGGTGTGATATGAGTTTCTACAATTTTACGTTAAAGACATAGCACGAGGGGGATTTCTGTACTTATTATACGGCAGCAGGCAAGCAATGCACTTGTGGGCCTATCCCCATCCTAGTTATTGGTTAGAGTGACAATTACACTCCCAGAAAATGGGACACTCCCAATCTGAGGGACACTCCCAGAAAAGCCAGTAAATTTTCCCAAAGTCTTTGTTTATCTATAGGATGGCACGATGCCATAAAATAAATAATTATACCTGTGAAGTATATAATTTGCTGTGTAATTAGAGATGTGATGCTAATTGAACCTGTCTCCTCACAGGAGCTGCCCTTAGCCATCTGTATTTAGGGCCAGCTGTGGGGTGCATAGGCAAATATACCTTGAATAAAGCAAAAGCGAGCCAACTAGAGCCTAACTCTTATCAACTTCGACCTCACCTGTAGAGCAGTGTAGATCTAGTTCAGGGCTCTCTTCATTGTCAACCAAATGGTGTGTTAGTCACAGCTTTTTGTGTTTTTCTGGGAAGTTCGGGTAGCTGAGGCTACATTCAAGTTGTAGGCAGCGTATTTGTCATTTCATAGTGGGTGTCCCTAACCGTGGCTCCTTCTCCCACTGGGGGTTTAAAGCCATCCAGACGGTGCTACAGAGGCTCTGAAGGGCTTGCAGTAGAGGGAGGAAGGGTAGGGAGGGAAGTGTAGTTATGCTGTTAAAACTGTATATATGAAATATAAAAAATTATTGCAAAAATTAAAGAAAAAAAGGAAAGACAGAGGGGATGAGGAGGGAGGAAGGAAGGCCAGTGTGGTTATCTTGGAATCATATCTATGAAATACATGGCATTGGTTATCTTTATATTAATAAATTTTTTAAAGATGTATTTATTTATTTGAAAGTCAGAGTTACACAGAAAATGAGAGGCAGAGAGAGAGAGAGGTCTTCCATCTGCTGGTTGACTCCCCAAATAGCCACAACAGCCATAGCTGGGCAGATTTGAAGCCAGGAACCAGGAGCTTCCTACGGGTCTCCCATGCAGGTGCAGGGACCTGAGAACTTGGACCATCTTCCACTGCTTTCTCAGGCTATAGCAGAGCTGGATCAGAAGTGGAGCAGCCGGGACTCAAACCGGTGCTCATACAGGATGCCAACACTGCAGGCAGCAGCTTTACCCGCTACACCACAGCGTCGGGCCCATATTAACGAAATTTTAAAAAGGAAAAAATTAACAAAAGGAGAACTACAGGATCTCTTTTAAACCTGTAACTGTCAAAAAATTGAACATAAACATCATTAGTGTTCCATGGGTGTTATTTCCGCCTGCAAATTATCCTCTTACGCTCCCTCCCTGTCTGACAGAGAAGAGGGATCCTCTGTATTTCAGCAAACATACTTTGAACATCCACTGGGTACCAGGCACCTCGAGCTGCAGGCCCTCCCTCCTCATGCCTCGCTGGGTCCTGAACACCGCAGCCCTCCGGAACCAGAGCCCTGGGAAGTGAAAAGCAGCCCCACTCTGTGGCACATCCCAGGCAGAGGCTTGGGAGTCAAATCCCTACGCAGATACCTCGTGGCTTTACATCTCTTTCTCTTAAGATAGCAGAATTCATAATGCCACAGAACAGGAAATAGACACACTCTGGGCTAAAATTAAAAGGGCTATGGGGGCCGGCACCGCGGCTCACTAGGCTAATCCTCCGCCTAGCGGTGCCGGCACACCGGGTTCTAGTCCCGGTCAGGGCGCCAGATTCTGTCCCGGTTGCCCCTCTTCCAGGCCAGCTCTCTGCTGTGGCCAGGGAGTGCAGTGGAGGATGGCCCAAGTGCTTGGGCCCTGCACCCCATGGGAGACCAGGAGAAGCATCTGGCTCCTGGCTTCGGATCAGCGCAGTGCGCCGGCGACAGGGCGCTGGCTGTGGCAGCCATTGGAGGGTGAACCAATTACAAAGGAAGACCTTTCATTCTGTCTCTCTCTCTGTCACTCTCTCACTGTCCACTCTGCCTATCAAAAAAAAAAAAAAAAAAAAAAAAAGGCGATGGGGCTTTTAGCCTACTGGTTAAGACGCGCACGTCCCACATCAGAGTACCTGGGTTCGATTCCCAGCTCCAGCTCTTGATTCCGGCTTCCCTCTGATGCAGACCTTGGAAGCCAGCGGGGAGGGCTCAGGTAAGTGGGTCCCTGCCACCCACACGGGAGACCTGGATGCAGTTCCCAGCTCCCAGCTGCAGCCCCGCCCGATTCCAGATGATGTGTGCATTTGGGAGGAGGGGTGCATCAATGGACGCCCCCCTTTCTGTCTATCACTTTCGGTCTCTGTCTCCTCCCTCCCCAAAAATAGGCAGGGTGGGCTTTGGGCGCAGCAGTTGGGATGCTGCTTGGGACCCCACATTCCATATCAAGACCCCGCTCCACTCCTGACTCCAGCTTCCTGTTAACACAGCTCCTGGGTAGCAGTAGGTGATGCAGTTGGTTCCCTGCCATCCATGTGGGAGACCCGTGGCAGCTGCTAACACATCCTTGGGAGAACCTAAGTTTGGTTTCCTGTCCCTGACTTGGGAGACCCCAACTGAGTTCCTGGGTTCTGGCCTCTGGCTGGCCCATCCCTGGCTGTTGTGGGCATTTGGGGAGTGAACCAGTAAATGGGACATCTGTCTGTCTGTCTCTCTGCCTTCCAAGCAAATAAATATATTTTTAAACGCTATGTGAGACACAGTGCTTCTTTTTCTCTCCCTCTTTTTTCTACAGAAGAGAGGCAGGGAGATTAAAAATTTCTCATTAAGTAAGGGTCAGGTGTCTATTAGCTGAAGACATTTTTTATAGTCCCATGTTGGATATGGGATGTTAGCTTCAACATGGCACAGGAAGTAAGTGCCACCCAAATTATAAAACTCTGGCAGGGGTTTCAGTCGTCATCTCAGCATTTGGGGTGGCCCAGGTAGATTGGGGAGCAGCCTGCTACCTCCAATGGTGAACCTTGCTTCTCTTGTATTTGCTGAAACAAATCTTCTTTGCCTGTAGTTTTGTGTATTTAGGCAGATTTTTGTGTCTAAAACAAAATGTCTTTGGAATAAAGGGCTAGTTGTTGTCACCACTAACTCTCCTGATAAGTGTCCTGTTCTGAAGAGTACTGTATCAGCATCACACCTTGCAGTAATTTCTTCTTCATATTGTGGGGAGCAACCCGGACTGGACTGAGTTACTGGAATTAAGACTTATTCTATGCATCTGCTCTCCCACAATATGGCGCTGAGAAGGGAGAGACGGCTTCTGCACAGCTGCCTCCAGTTCAACCAATAGGCAGCAGGACCTGCTCCTGATTGGAGGAGAGCAGCGTACTCGGCGTGTGGGCAGCCGAGTTAGGATTGGCGGAGGAGGACCATAAAGGAGGAGAGAGACAACATGCACCAGGAACATCTAAGGGGAACACCTGTGCAGCCCCCGAGAGAGCCGGCCGGCGGTGCGCCGCTCCCCCGCGGAAGTGGGGAATGTGGCAGGGGGAACCGCCCTTCCACGGAGGTGGAAGGGACAGTAGCCAACCCGGGAAGAACCAGCAGCGAACCCGGGGAGGGCCGAGCAGACGAAAGAACAGCGCAGGGTCCTGTGTCGTTCCTCCACGAAGAGGGGGAGCGACATAATGGTGCCGTGACTCGGATATGAAGCCTAGGCAGGGTTTTGTGTCGTTCCTCCACGAAGAGGGGGAGCGACACATATGTGTCAGCTCATTTTTTGGAAAGTTTTTATTATGGTTTTATATATAGAAAACATAAACGTTACCATCTTAACCTTTTTAAGTGTGCAAGTCAGTGGCATGAAATATGTTTACAGTGTTGTATAACTATCACCACCATCTATTTCCAAAACTTTTCACCCCCCCAGACAGAAACTCTGCAAGGATTAAGCTACTCCCCATTCCTCTCTTCCCCCAGTCGCTGGTAACCTCTATTACATTGTCTGCATCTATGAATTTTCCTATTTTAGGTGTTTCATATAAACTGAACCACACACTATTTGTCCGTGTGTTTCTGGCTTATTTCACTTGGTATGAGGTTTCTAAGCTCCATGTTGTCACATGTATCAGAACTCTGCTATTTCTGTGGCTGGATTGTCTTCCGTTGCATGGATATACCACACTTAATCCATCCATCTGCTCATGAACACTTGGGTTGCTTCAGCCTTTTGTCTACTGTGCACAGTGCCACAGTGAACACTGACATACGGGTGTCTGGTTGAGTCCTTGCTGTCGACTCTTTGGGAGTGAATTGCTGGGTCATACGGCAATCTTGTTAGCTTTTGGAGAACATACCAGTTTTCTACAGTGCCTGCACTATCCTACATTCCTACCAGGGTTTCAGTTTTTCCACTAACACGTGTTATTTCCTGTGTTAGTTTTTTTTTTTTCCAGATAATAGCCATGGTAATGTATGTGAAGTGAGATTTCACTGTGCTTTTGACTTGTTTTCCTGATCACTAATGACATTGAACATCTTTTTTATGTGGTAGGTGGCCATTTGTAGATCTTCTTTGGGAAAATGTCGGTTCAAGCCCTCTGGATTTATTTACGTATTTTTTATTTTTTTTTAAAGATTTATTTATTTGTTTGTTTGAAAGTCAGAGTTACACAGAGGAAAGGCGAAAAGACAGCGAGAGAAAGAGAGAGAGGGAGAGAGAGAGAGAGAGAGAGAGAGAAAGAGGTCTTCTATCTGCTGATTCACTCCCCAATTGGCTGCAATGGCCGGAGCTGCGCCAATTTGAAGCCAGGAGCCAGGAGCTTCTTCCTGGTCTCCCATGTGGGTGCAGGGGCTCAAGGACTTGGGCCATCCTCCACTGCCCTCCCAGGACATAGCAGAGAGCTGGGTTGGAAGTGGAGCAGCCGGGAGTAGAACCAACACTGATATGGGATGCCAGCGCTTCAGGCCAGGGCATTAACCCGCTGCGCCACAGCACCGGCCCCTATTTATATATTTTAAGGGCAGAGCAACAGAGAGAGAGGGAGAGAGAGATAGAGAAAGCAATTTTCCATCTACTTGTTCACTCCCCAAATGGCCACAATGGCTGGGGCTGGGCCAGGCTGAAGCCAGGAGCCTGGAACTCCATCCAGGTCTCCCACATGGGAGGCCAGAGTCCAGGTACTTCAGACCACCAACTGCTGCTTTCCCAGGTGCATGAGTAGGAAGCTGGATCCAAAGCAGAAGACTCCTGATGAAACAGGGCGAGAGATTTTTTGAGTGGTCTGAGGCAGCCAGGATGCAAACCAGCACTGTAAGTGGGATGTTGGCATTGCTAGCGGCACTTAACCCATTCCACCACAATGCTGGCCCCCTTAGTCAATTTCTGAAATTCAGTTGTTTGCTTTCTTATTGTTGAGTGTTAGGAGTTCTTTGCATATTCTGGATATTAAGCCTTTATCAGATTATAGCCTTCAAATATGTTCTCCCAGTTTACAGTCTTTCTTTTCTTTCTTTTTTTAAAGATTTATTTATTTATTCAAAAGTCAGAGTTACAGAGAGAGAGAGAGAGAGAGGTCTTCCATCTGCTGGTTCACTCCCCAGATGGCTGCAATGGCTGGAGCTGTGCTGATCCAAAGCCAGGAGCCAGGAGCTTCCTCTGGCTCTCCCGTGTGGGTGCAGGGGCCCAAGCACTTGGGCCATCTTCTACTGCCCTCCCAGGCCATAGCAGAGAGCTGGATTGGAAGAGGAGCAGCCGGGACTAGAACCGGCGCCCATATGGGATGCAGGCACTGCAGGCAGCGACTTTACCTGCTACGCCACAGCGCCGACCCCCTTTCTTTTCACTTTCTTGATAGTGGCCCCAAGTGCATTAAAGTTTTTAATTTTCAAATCCAATTTCTCTATTTGATTCTCTTTTTGCTTGTGCTTTTGGTGTCATATCTGAGAGTCCATTGCCAAATCCAAGGTTATGATTCATCCCTGTGGTTTCTTCTATGACTTTTATGATTTAATCTTTGATAAGTATTTAGGTCATTGATCCATTTAAGCTAATTTTGTATATAGTATAAGACAGGAGCCCAGTTTTACTCTTTTGCATGTGGAAATCCAGTTTCTTCAGCACCGTTTCTTGAGAAGATTCTTCTTCCTGTCTGTGTTACTTAGCTTTGCATTGCTGTACCAAATACCTGCTTTCCCAGGTCATAGCAGAGAGCCGGATAGGAAGTGGAGCAGCTGGGACTCGAACCGGCGCCCATATGGGATGCCGGCATTGCTGGCAGCAGCTTTACCTGCTATGCCACAGCGCAGGCCCCATAATCAAAGTTTTAAAATGAGGATTTGTGAGTCCTCCAGTAGCTCAAGATCCTTCTGGCTCTTTGGGATCCCCTGTAAATCCACAAGCCACTGTGTTTGCAGTGTTCCCATAGGAGCATTCACACAACCGCATTCCTCCCCAGAGGCCAGCTGGCGCCAGCCCCCCTCAGGCCCTCTGTAGGATCCTTATCTCTGGTGTGGGTCCTACCTGCCTTTCAGGACAGCTTAATCACCTCCTTGGCTGCAGACTGCAAAGAGCTTGCTCTGGGCAGCCCTTTTATCAACATTAGGCAGGTAAGGATGCATCAGCTTTGAGCTCTACTCAGGAATTCCTGATTTTTTTTTTTTTTTTTTTGAGCTGTATGAAGAGAGTGAGGGGGGAACTGGTAGGGTTGGGAATTAGGGCTCCTTTCTACAGATTGAAGTGAAAGTGCTTGTACTCTATCTCTGCCACCCCCTTCTGTTTCTATCAACGACCTTATTTCCTGGGAATTTGGGGTACTGGGTACTGTCATGGTATGAATTTGTCGAGCACTCATATGTTCTGGGTTGGGCAGTGTAACAAATATGCCAGGAGTCCTAAATGCATAACCTCGAGGACTTTAGATTCTTACGCAGGAGTTTATGTGGCATCGGAGTGTCCCATATGAATGTTTTAAAGCATAGGCACAATATGTCACTTAATATCATGGTACAGTTTGTGGTATAGATGACATGTGTGACTGAGGCTCAGCAGAGAGAGTGCTGCCGTAATCACAGAGGGCTGCATGGAGAAGGCATATATAAATCAGGCTAAGTGCTAGCACTGTGGCACAGTGGGTTGGACCACTGCCTGCAGTGCCGGCATCCCATATGGGCTCCAGTTTGAGACCCAGCTGTTCCACTTCTGATCCAGCTCCCTGCTGGTGCACCTGGGAGGGCAGCAGAGGACGGCCCAAGTGCTTGGGCCCCTGAGCCCATGTGAGAGACCTATAGGGAGTTCTGTGCTCTGGGCTTCAGCCTGGCCCAGCACAGCCATTGTAGCCATTTGGGGAGTGAACCAGCACATGGAGGATCAGTCTCTTGCTCTGTCTCTCCTCCTCTCTCCACAACGCTGCTTTTCAAATAAAAAAAAAAAATCTAAAACCAGAGTGTATTTCCATAGTTAGAAGAAGAGAGGACATTCCAGTAGGTTCAAGAGATGTGATGGGAGGTGCGAGCCAGTAGGAGCCGCTGTTTCAGTTAACCCACTCGTCGTGGGGAAGGAAGTGGACACAGCTGCAGAGCCAGGGTGAAGCCAAGTTGAGAGGACCATGAATCAAGCGGAATTGTCTGGGATTGTTGGTCTCCCACGGTTTATGGGCTCATCTTACACAACCTTCAATGCCCCTTCTGTCCAGGTGTTGGAGGACCCATTGTTCTCAGGTGAAGTTGGAATGTGGCCCTCACCACCATACCAGCAGGTGCGGGAGCTTGCATGAACTCCCAGGCACACCCAACGGCCTCCGGTTTTTATTCTATGGCTACCACTCTGGTGTAGGCCCTCATGGTCACCCCATACCTGGAATGGCTGAAGCAGCCTCCCGTCTGGTCTCCTGGCCTCTGGGCAAGCTGTAGGGCAAACCCACGCCAGGCTGGTGTGCCCACTGCAGTCAGCGCCATGCCGTTCCTTTGCTCATGCTTGTCTTACCTCTTGGATCTGGGCCTCTCTCTCCTTTAGACTGACTATGACTTTGCCTACTTCAGGTGTTCCACAGATTTCCCACTGCACCTGCAAACGAAGCAATCCCATTGGCTTAATTCAACTGTTTCCTGGCTGTCACCCACATCTCAGGCATAGGCATGGGTACAGGCTGAACTGTATCTCACAGGCTGAATTCCTAACCCTCAGAATGGAACTATATTTGGAGGCTGGATCTTCTAAGGGGTTGTTACCTTGTAATGTGGCCATGAGGGTGGGCCCTGATCTGATATGAATGGTGTCCTTGTAGGACAGGAGATTGACACACAGACACACAAAGGGAACACCATGTGAGGACACAGGAAGATGGCCATCTGGAAGCCAAGAGGAGAGGCTCTGGGGGAGACCAGCTCTGCAACAGCTTGATTTCAGGCCAATCAAATGTAACCCTGGTCTCTGAAGAGCTTCCTACAGGTGGCTTTGTATACCCATGCCTTCAATATCCACCGATTCAACCAACTACAGACTGAAAATGTTTTTTTTTTAAAAATGCATCTGTACTGAACCTGCAGATTTTTTTTGCTTGTCAGTCTCTAAACAGTATGGCGTGATGAATTTTTAGGTAGAATGCATACTATGTTAAGTGTTATAAATTACCTAGAAATGGTTTAAAGGCTATGGGAGGATGGGCAAAGTTTCTATGTGAATAGTACACTGTTCTGTGTAAGGGACTCGCGCATCTGCAGATTCTGGGATTTGCTAGGGGAGGGAGATCCTGAAAGAATTCACAGTGGCTACCAAGGCACGTGGTGTAGATATTTATTTGAAAGGCAGAGCAACAGAGAGGGAGGGAGGGAAGAAGGGTGGTGGTGAGGGGGAGAGAGAGAGAGAGAGAGAGAGTGCGCGAGTGCTTTTTTTTAATAGAAAACTTTTATTTAAAAACTATAAATTTTGAAAGTACACCTTTTGGTTTATAGCGGTTCTCTCCCCCCTCCCCCATAACCATGTCCAGGGAGCAGCAGCAGGAGACTCTGGTCAACGGGCATTGCCTGTGACCATGAATGACAGGTGGAGCCAGGTGTCCCAGCAGAGAGGCAGAAGCCATTGGCTGGGCAGATGGATGAATGGGTAGGGGCTGGAAGCAGGGAGACCAGTTAGGCCGATTTTGCAGTAACGCCTGGAAGAAGTAATGGCATCTTGGATTGGGTGGGGACGTGGGTATTGGAAAGACCCAGTGGACACAGTCAGCAGGCGTTACACTAGGCATGAGGCTGAGGGGTGGGGACAGAGCCAAGGCCATCTTAAGCTTTTTGAGCTTGGGATGGAAAAAATAAATTCTGTTTTGAGAATACTAGGTTGCGACAATTGCCTGTCCAGGCAGCGTGACCCAAAATGAGGATGACAGTTGGTCTGGGGTCAGCCTCATGGGGTCACAGCTGGGGTCTTGATGGTGGATGATTCTGTTGGGGGCAGAGGGAAGTGAGAGACAGCAAGGTAGCAGGGGCACAGCCTTACAAAACAGCCCTGCCTTGGGGTAGGAGGAGGAGGAGGCAGTGACGGTGACCCAGACAGTGTAGGAGGAGAACTAGGGCAGTGGTGAGCACCAGGAGTCAGGAAAAGGAATTTCAAAGTGGCATAAGTGAAAAAAAAAATTGCTACAAATCCCACGACCCTTCAGCTTGCTACCAGTTCTTCAGTATTTTGCTAAAGAGTAGATAAGACCCTTGCCCTTGTATCTCCCTTATACTTACTGTGATAGAAACTTAAAAAACAAAAAAAAGACTTTTCTAAGCAGTAGCAGAGAACAAGAGGGAATACAATACATGTCCGATTCCCAAGAAAGACCCTTTAACACCGGAGAAGCCAGGTTGCTCTGGGGGGCTCACGGGTTTGTCCCTAAAGGGAAGTAGAGTTCGCCACGCCTCTGCCTCCTTTGAGTCCTTATCTGGGCTCCCCTCTTCTTGGGTTTGGCCACTTCCACCTGGCTGGCTCCCTTCTGTGCCCCTCCCCTGGGGCACCTGCTTTTCCATCTGGAACTTGAGTGTGGCCAAGAGAGTGGATGGTTCAGGGCCTGGTGTCTCTGTTCCTGTGCCCAGCTTGAGTGAGCTCCTGTCCTGGTCAGGGACAGCTAGAAGTTGGGTCAGCCTTCCAAAGAGACCTGGACTCCACACAGGGCCAAGAGGGCAACGATTGGTCAGAGAGATAACAGGGGCTGCCCCCGCATGAGAGGCAGTCACAAAGTGCGGGCTTGGGTGTGGAGAGACAGGATCCAGGGTGCTCAGGGTCAGGTGTCGCCAGTGGTGGTGGAGGAGAGGGTGGGAAAAGTGGCGAGAAGGGCACTGGTGGCCTTTGGCGGGGTATGCTTGTCCCAGGCAGGTCTGACCAGATCCACCGCAGGGGGTTACAGAGGGAGTGTGGAGGACATGGGATCCACAGCCCTGCCAGAGACACGGGACCCACCATTTTCTCTCTCATCCATGCAATGTGGCTGCTCCCAGCTCCTTCTCTGGTCTCAGTCACTGGAGCAGACAGAAGCAGAGGTCTTGTTGCCCCTCTGTCTGTGGGGTGAGGACTGTCCCCACCTTCCTGGGAGTCAACTCCACGGCCCATTTGGAACATTTTCTGCTTCTATCCCTTCCTCACCTATTCCTCCAACTTATTAACTGTGCCCTCCCGGGCTTGTGACTCGGCTGTGCAAGATCAGAAGAACCACACGGTGGAGAAGAGAGGCAGGCGTCAAGGTTCTTTCCTTAGGTTTGGACTCACGTTGGTTACAAGAGGGGAGAGCAAGTCTGATAACGTATCCCAGTGATGGGTTCCCGGTCTTCTCGTGTTGGTTTCTTCCTGCTTGCAGTTGAGTGACCACTCCAAGCCCACCAGATGTGCCCTTGCTTTCTCAAGGGACCAAGCCCCTCGTTGGTGAAGCTGTTATGAGACCATGATCATGGCCAGGTCTCCCTGCTGCGTTCCACAGAAGCATGGCAAGGACATTGCCCAAGACTCAGCCTAACCCATTAGAGGGCCTTCCAGGAGGGTCTTTCCCTGGAGACCCTGACCTCAGGGCACCTGTCCCTCACTTCCCTCTTCCCACACATTCTTGTGGTTCTGTTTCTGGCAGAGTTGTACTCGCTGAGAGAGGATGCAGAAGATTCGGGTTCCAAGTTCTGTTCCTAATTAATAGTGTGACCCTAAGAAAGTCATTGTCTCTCTCTCTAGGCCTCAATTTTCCCATGGCATAAATACAAATGAATGGTTTGGACAAGATTAATGATATCCTAGCCAATTGTTTGGACAGCAAGCCGGGGAGAGGACAGCTCTGACTTACGGTGTTTGCCAATTTCTGTGGTGTAAATCATCCCACCAAAGGCAAACTGCCAACTCGTACCAACTGGCTGGCAAATTTCCTGCACATTTAACAATTGGCTCTAGTGAGCCAGTTCCAGTCTAACATCGGATAAGATCAATATTACACATCATTGTAATCCTGAAATTCTATGATATTATATAGCTAAAATTATATAGCCATATTATATTATATATAATACATCATATAATTAGTATAATAAATGTAATTAAAATATATTACATATATTATATATATAAATTCTATGATATTATATACTAAAATTCCATTATATAGCCAATATCCAGGGTAGGCATTTGGCCAGGGTGCACTGGTTGGAATCCATATTGAAGTGAGTGCTGGGGTTCCAACTCTTGTCTCTGGCTCCTGCCCACAGCCTTCTGCTGGTGTGGACCCTCCCTGGGCGCGGGGCCGGTGGGGGTGTGCGGGCAGCAGTGGCGGCTCAGGTGCTTGGGTTCCTGCTGCCCATAAGGGAGGTGTGGATTGTGTTTCCAGCTCCAGCCTGGCCATGACAGGTGCCAGCAGATGGGAGCTAACTCTCTAGGTGTGTCCCTCTGTCTCTTAAATCACCAAATTCAGAAATAATAATAAAATGTAAGTCTTCTTCAGCGCTCACATGCCCCACCTCTTGGATGGCAACAATGAAGCGAGTGAGTAAGGACCCGCCCTCCCCTCTCCGACAGCCTGTCTTGCAGCATCAGTGCGTGCCAGCCGCCGACAGCTGGCTTCTGCCCAGACCAGGAGCGGCCCTCCCTCTTGGTAAGCAGCTCTGGCCAGGACGCCTTTGAGCCACCGGCTGCTCTGATCCGGTCATGGCTGTGAGTCGGGCGCTCGGACCTAGAAAACTCGAGTCACCCAGAGCTGCTCTGGCCTTGCTCGGCTCAGAGGGACAATGATTCAGAGCCTTGCGATTTCAGCGCTGGTTCCCGGGATGCCTGGAAGCAAGAAAGCCCGAGAGTGTAGAGCAGAGAGGAAAAACAGGGAGGAGGAGACAGGGCCCCGCCCTGGGCAGGGCCCGCTGCTGAGTCTCGGGCAGGTGTGAGTCACTGTTCTCGGCCTCTGCGGCCACACCTGCTGCAGAGTTCTGGATGCCAGGTGGCGGATTTGCCAGGCGCCCTCGGTCAAGTCGGAACAGGCGTAAGATCCTTCCCGGTACAATGAATGGAGTCGGAATGGGCTGATGTCTTCTGGTTGTGACTGATTTCTTTTCCAGGTGTCTCCTAACTGCTTACAGAGACCCTGAGTATAGACGGAAGCGAAAGACAGATGCTTTGACACCCAGGAGCCTGGAGTTAGAGAGAGAAGGGGGGTTGTGTTACCCGTCCCAGCCCTCCCACCAACACCTAAGCAGCTCAGCGAAGAACCAACAAGCTGAGCGCAGCGAGGAGCGCGATGGGCGCGAATCCGCAGGAGTTGCCGAATCACCGGCAAGATATTTCCATTGTGTCCGTGTGTGCTCACGTGCGTGGACAAAGCTCCTATTGGATTAAGAGGGAAAGCTCTAGAAGGAAAAGACTTGACACATAACTACCTTCAAAACCTTAGCAATGGACCTCATGCCCGCCAGGATGGCTACTAGTTAAAAAAAAAAAAAAAAAAAAAAAAAAAAAACAGAAAAGAACAAGTGGGGGTGAGGATGTAGAGAAACTGGAACCCTTGCGTGCTGTGGGTAAGAGCAGCTGTGGGAAAAAGAGTTCCGCTACGCCTCAAAGGGTTAAACAGGCACAGGTGGTCCGGTCAGGACACAGCGAGCATCCAGGTTAGAGAGCTTCGGTTTGAGTCCCAGCTCTTCTTCGGACTCCAGTTTCCTGCTAATGTGCACCCCGATGATGGCTCAAGTAGTTGGGTTCCTGGCACGCATATGGGAGAACTGGATTGAGTTCCTGGGCCCGGCTGTCGTAGGCATTTAGGGAGTGAACCGCAGGTGCAGTATCTTCCCATCTGTCTCTGTCTTTCAAGTAAAATGAAAGTGGATAAATAAATTTTTTAAAATTTAATTTAAGACTAGAATTACCATAGGATCAGCAAGTCCTCTCCTGGGTATTTACTCAAAAGAGTCGACAGCAGGGTCTTGAAGAGGTTGCACACCCATGTTCTGAGCAGCTTAATTCACAACAGTCAAAAGGTGGAAGCAACCCAGGCATCCACTGGCAGGTGAATGGGCAAACAAAATGAGATGTACGCACGTTCGGGTACATGCTGCAGTGTGGAGAAACTTGAGGACGTTGCGCTGAGCAAGCCAGACACAGAAGGCGAGGGCTGGAGGGTCCCACTGCCCCGAGGCCCCTGCAGTAGTCAGATTCACGAAACAGAAACAGGGACTAGGATTAAGGGAGAAACGGGGAGTTAGTGTTTGATGAGTGCAGAGCTTCAGTTTTGCAAGACGAGGAGAGTTCTGTGGATGGACGGCGGGGGTCACACAGCTAGGGGTGGATTTAATACCTCTGAGTAGTCCACGTAAAAGTGACTGAGATGGGGGCTGGCGTTGTGGTGCCGCAGGTTGAGCCGCTGCTTCCCATGACAGCATCCGTGCCAGGATGCTGGTTTGAGAAACCTGGTGGATCCGTGCCCAATCCAGCTTTCTACCAATGCACTTGGGAAGGCAGCAGATGATGGCCCAGGTGCCTGGGCCCCTGCCACCCATGTGGGAGACCAGGGTGGAGTTCCTGGCTCCAGGTTTCATCCTGGCTTAGACTTGATTTTTGTGATCATTTGGCGAGTGAACCAATAGATAGGAAAATCTCTCTTTCTGTCACCCCACCTTTCAAGTGGATAAATAAATCTTTAAAAAAGTAGTTGAGACAGTCAAATTTTATATGTATTTTATCACAGGCTGAAAAGTGATATAAATTTATAAATAGTGTGTGTTTCTATAGACACACATCCCCTGACCACTGAAAACCTCGGGGATATACTGCCTGCGTTTGAATCCATATTGCACTACTTTATAAGAAACAGGACTAGGCCACACTGAGCCTGTTTCGTGCCTTGTAAGACGGAGATGACGACAGTATGCCCCTGTTAGGAGATGGCGCAGGAAAGCCTTGGCCCAGCTTGAGATGTAGTAATGACTCAGCAAAAGTTAGCCATTGCTATGACTGAGTCACCAGACTTCATGGGCAAGGGTCAGCTAGGACGTGCGTGGGCAATCTTGCCTGTCATTGTCTTTCAAAAAATAGGAATAATAATTTCCTGACACACACACACACACACACACATACACTCACACACACTCACATCGTAGATACATATGTAAGACCCACATAAATGTGAAATAAAGGCAAGCTAGCAGCTCTAGTCAGCACTATGTATATATTTTTAAAGATTTATTTATTTATTTGAAAGGCAGAGTTACACAGAGGAGAGGCAGAGAGAGAGAGAGGTCTTCCATTCGATGGTTCACGCCCCAGCTGGCCGCAACGGCTGGAGCTGCGCTGATCTGAAGCCAGGAGGCAGGAGCTTCCTCCAGGTCTCCCACATGGGTGCAGGGGCCCAAGGACTTGGGCCATCTTCTACTGCTTTCCCAGGCCACAGCAGAGAGCTGGATTGGAAATGGAGCAGCCGGGTCTTGAACGGGCGCTCATAAGGGATGCTGGTGCTTCAGGCTAGAGCGTTAACCCGCTGTGCCACAGTGCTGACCCCAGCACTATATTTTTTAAAACTTTATTTTATTTAAAAGAGAGAGAGAGAGAGAGAGTGTGTGTGTGTGTGTGTGTTGTGCGTGTGAGAGAGAGATCATCCATTCTCTAGTTCACTTCCCAAAAGCCCTCAACATCTTGGGCTGGACCAGGCCAAAGCCAGGAGCCAGGAACTCAGTGTGGTCACAACGCAGGCAGCAGGAACTTAACTACTTGAGCTGTCGTCTGCTGCCATCCAAGGTGCACATCAGCAGGAAGCAAGATCAGAGGTGGAGCCAGGGCTCAAACCCAAGGACTGTCATACGGGATGCAGGCATCCCAGGTGGCACAGAGCATTCGTAACTGGTCCTCTCCGTTAATACATCAAAGTCTTGTTTTCCCACCCCCAGAATCCGTGTCAGACCCTGGGGATCCACATCTGGGCTCCCTGCTTGCAGCAGCCAGCACACAGCCTTCAGCAGACGGCCTGGGAAGGTGAAGATGAAGGCTCAAAAGGTAAGCGCAGGGAGAACAACAGCCCAAACTCTTCGGTTGTCACAGTGCATCTGGAAGATAGAAGCCAGGGGTCCTATGGAAAACCCCAGGTCCCCAGGACAGCCGCCCACAACTAAGAGTTACCGGCCTAACGTGTCGACAGCATGGAGGCTGAGAAGTTCCGCTCTAGAACAAGCAGAAGTGATCACAGGCATTATTTCCTCACAGAGATATGGATAAGGAAAGAACCAGTAAAGTGGGATGGCCGGTGTGGGGAGCAACTCGGACTAGACTAAGTTACTGGAATTAAGACTTATTCTATGCATCTGCTCTCCCACAATATGGCGCTGGGAGAGGAGTAAACAGCTTCTACGCAGCTGCCTCCAGTTCAACCAATAAACAGCAGGACCTGCTCCTGATTGGAGGAGCGCAGCATACTCGGCGTGTGGGTAGCAGAGTTGGGATTGGTGGAAGAGGACTATAAAGGAGGAGAGAGACAACATGCACCAGGAACATCTAAGGGGAACATCCGGATAACATCTGAGCAGCCCCTGAGAGAGCCGGCCGGCGGTGTGCCGCTCCCCTGCGGAAGTGGGGAAAGTGGCTAGGGGGAGCTGCCCTTCCACGGAGGTGGAAGGATTGGCAGCCAACCCTGGAAGAACCAGCAGCAGACCCGGGAAGGGCCGACAAAAGAACAGCGCAGGGTCCTGTGTCGTTCCTCCATGAAGAGGGGGAGCGACAGGCCAGGACAGCCATTGGACCTGGTGGTCAAGTTGCCCAGTGCCACAGCCATGTCTCCCACCAGGGAGCTTGGGCTGCATCCCAGCCTCCAGCTCTTGACTCCAGCTTCCTGCCAACGCAGACCCTGGGAGGCAGTGGTGATGGCTCAGGCAGTGGGGTTCCCGCCACCCACATGGGAGACCTGGACCCAGCTTCACTGTGACAGCGCTGGCCGCTGGAAGCTCACGTTTGTCTCTCTGCCTCTCCAACGAACAAGCTTAGAAAAATTTAAATGGTGCCACTCACATAACTCAATGTCTTTTTTTTTTTTTTAAGATTTATTTATTTTACTTGAAAGTCAGAGTTACACAGAGAGAAGGAGAGGCAGAGAGAGAGAGGTCTTCCATCTTCTGGTTCACTCCCCAATTGGCCGCAATGGCCAGAGCTGTACTGATCCGAAGCCAGGAGCCGGGAGCTTCTTCCAGGCTTCCCACGTGGGTGTAGGGGTCCAAGAACTTGGATCACCTTCTACTGCTTTCCCAGGCCATAGCACAGAGCTGGATCGGAAGTGGAGCAGCTGGGACTCGAACTGGCACCCATATGGGATGCTGGCACTGCAGGTGGTGGCGTTACCCACTACGCCACAGCGCCAGCCCTGACTCAATGTCTTTTTTTTTTTTTTAAATGTGACCAGTTTCAGTCTTTCAGGGCCATGTTGGGCAAGCCTATGGACAGCAGCAAGGTCAATATTAGCATTAGTCCCAACAGACTAGAGTAATTGTGACCCTAGTTCCCAGGTGTCCCTTGTTGGGGAAAGAAAAATTTAAATGGCATGGTTATTGCAGGACTCCAAAGAAAACACCTGCCTTTTGTATACTATTTGACATTTTTGTTAAAGATTTATTTTGAAAGTCAGTTATAGAGAGAGAAGGAGAAACAGAGGGAGAGATCTTCCATCTACTGGTTCATTCCCCAGATGGCCACAATGACCAGTGCTGGGCCAGGCCAAGGCCAGGAGGTTCATTTGGGTCTCCCACGCAGGTGGCAAGGGCCTAAGCACTTGGGCCATCTTCTACTGTTTTTCCCAGGCCATAGCAGAGAGCTGGATCAGAAGAGGAGCAGCTGAAATGCAATGTGGGCCCCCTATTTGAAATTTCTTAACTTTCTTGCCTTTGTTTTGACATACACACAAAGACACACACACACACAGGCACACACAGGGACACAGACACACACACAGAGACACAGAGACACAGACACAAACAGGCATAGACAAAAACACACACATGTGGACACACACATACAGAGACACATAGACACAGACACATAGACACACACAGACACAGACACACAGGCACACAGGCACACACAGACACACAGACACAGAGACACACACACAGAGTCACACAGACACACACAGAGATAGATACATAGACACACACACAGACATACAGAGGCACACAGACACAGAGACACAGACACACAGAGACACACACATATACACATACACACACACACGACCAGGGCTTACATTTATCGATCTCCTGTTTGCAACAGAGCTGTTAACATTTCAGGCTGTGTTTGGTGGGGAGAGAGGGATGGCTTTATAAAACACTGGGGCCTCTTTATTCAGACTTGCACTGTATTAGTCAGAACGTGTTCCTATCTTGCTCCACATTCAGAAGGGATTTGTCCAAACATGAAATCCTTTTAAACTTCACAGTGGGTTGTCCCTGGGAAAGACCTTTATGGGCCACAGATTAAAGTGGGAAAAGCTTTGGAAAAGCTGCCCTAAATGACCTGTGCGGAACCATGAAAGCATGCGAGACTCCCCGGGCCCTGGAACCCACACCGCATCCCCACGCGTTCCCGGAACACCGTCCTCACCAGAACCACAGTGGGTTCTGAGTCTGCTGGTCTGGGCCCTGTCTTCAGTGGATCAGCTGTGTGGCCCTGGGCTAGCTGCCAAACTACTGCATGCCACTGCTGTTCCATCCAAAAGCAGGGATGACAGCAGAAGGTGTCTCACGGGGTCGCTGGGTGGACTCAGTGAGATAATTCAGGTAAATCCTTAGTGCCGTCCCAGGGCTGCAAGCCCTCTGCACGTGTGAGCGCTTTCAGCTGGATGATGAAGTGGAGCATGACTATTAATAACGATTAAAGAACAGGATGGGGTGGAGTGGGGTGCAGTGCCGAAGACACTGCTTGGGACGCATGCGCCCCGTATCACGGTGCCTGGGTTCAAGTCCCAGGTCCACTTCTGATTCCCGCGTCCTGTTCAGGGGCATCCTGGGCAGCAGCAAGTGATGGCTCAAGTGCTTGAGTCCCTGCCACAATCAAGTACTTCAAACCTGGATTAAACTCCGAGATCTGGGGCAGGTGTTTGCTGCAACAGTTAAGACACTGCTTGGGGCCGGCACCGCGGCTCACTAGGCTAATCCTCCGCCTTGCGGCGCCGGCACACCGGGTTCTAGTCCCGGTCAGGTCGCCGGATTCTGTCCTGGTTGCCCCTCTTCCAGGCCAGCTCTCTGCTGTGGCCAGGGAGTGCAGTGGAGGATGGCCCAGGTGCTTGGGCCCTGCACCCCATGGGAGACCAGGAGAAGCACCTGGCTCCTGGCTTCGGATCAGCATGGTGTGTCGGCCACAGCGCGCCAGCCCTGGCGGCCATTGGAGGGTGAACCAATACCTGACTGTTGCAGGTATTTGCAGAGTGAACCAGCAAATAGAAGATCTCTCTGTGTCTCTTTCTCTGCCTTTCACATAAAAAGAACTAAATAAATAAATCTCCAGCTCTTGGCTTTGTTCTTGTATTCTTTCTGCTTTCAAATTAATGGAAACTCAATCTATCAATAAATAAGCATGTATTAGAAAAAAAGAACAGGATAAACTGGGGTCCTCAAAAGTTCATGGAAATGCGTATTAAAAACCATGTTTGGATTTCAACTTTTTGCACCAAGATAAACTTATATTAAAAAGAAAAAAAAACAGCTATTTGAGCAGCAGCAGAGAGAGAGAGAGAGAGAGAGAGAGAGAACCTGTGCCCCCAAAGGCTCAAAATGAGCAGTGCTAAGCTGAGGCCAAAATCAGAATTGTGGGGAACAGTGAACCCAATGCAAGTCTCCCACGTGGGCATCAGGATCCCAGCTGCTTGAGCCATCGTCCCACTGGGTCTGCACCAGTGGGGTCAAGTCGTCCCAGGGTCTGCACCAGCAGGGAGTTAGGCACACTGGTATGTGACATGTGTCAACCACGAGGCCAAATGTCTGTCCCTGAACTTATCTTTCACTTGCATTTTCTGTAAACTTTTTGAAGTTCCCTCATATTTGCTTTTTTTTTTAAAGATTTTTTTATTTATTTGAAAGAGTTACACACAGAAAGAAGGAGAGGCAGAGAGAGAGAGGTCTTCCATCCATTGGTTCATTCCCCTTTCAAATAAATAAAATAAATCTTTAAGAAAAAAATAACTTATCATGTAGAAAATCACCTTGGCCAGTTCTGGGACATTTCCTTCCCTGTTTTTCTTTCTTTCTTTTTTTTTTAAGATTTTTTATTTATCTATTTGAAAGTCAGCATTACACAGAGAAGAGGCAGAGCGAGAGCGAGAGAGAGACAGAGAGGTCTTCTATCCTCTGGTTCACCCCCCAGATGGCCACAATGGCCAGAGCTGTACCGATCCAAAGCCAGGATCCAGGAGCTTCTGCTGGGTCTCCCACATGGGTACAGGGGTCCGAGGACTTGGACCATCTCCCACTGCTTTCCCAGGCCATAGAAGAGAGCTGGATTGGAAGAGGAGCAGCCGGGTCTCAAACTCGTGCCCATATGGGATGCCAGCACTGGAGGTGGTGGATTTACCTGCTACACCACAGCACTGGCCCCCATATTTACTTTTAAATATAATCAACCTTTGTATCTCAGAGACCTAAAATAAACTGTAGGTTGTTAATAAAATTGGATAAAATGTAATTGATTTTCTTTTCCTCTGTTTGTAAAGGACAAGCCATAATTCAACCTACACCGGAGAATGCTTACAAAGTTAGAAAATGGGATTGATGAAGAAAGAACCCAAGAAAAGGTACTTCACTGTGAAAGGGAGTCTAAGGAGAGGTTTTATATTTTACACAAATGCTAGGTGCTCGGTGAAATACCTCCTGGTTGAATTCTTACGGAAGATGAGATGCATGTCCAGCTGAGAGGGTTGCCTGGGACAGAGGAAAGATGCTCAGAACGTCGGTGACAACACACTGGGGCACATGGGAGAACCCCATGGCCTAGGACCCACGTATGCTGTGGCCCTAGCATCTGTATGTTTTGAGTTGCCTGTGGAATTCCAATGCACAGCCAGGGCTGGAAGCCAGCACTCTAGTGTAGACCCACGCTCCTCAGACTTGAATGTCACAGGCGTTGCCTGAGATTTGATTGTAACTCAGCTTCTGACTCACTAGGGGAGTGTAGGGGAAGGGGTGAGAGGCTAAGATTCTGCATTTCCCTGGAGATAGAGAGCAGTTTGCAGGATCCCATTTGCAGCTGCTAGCTTATGTGCTTTGAGAATGGCCCTGTGTAAACACACTTGTGACGTCGTGATGAGATTGTTCTACTGGAAATCTACTCATTGAACAGACGTGCGACAGCCGACTACGGCTATGTGCTTAGGGAGGAATGCAAGGATGGGTGCAGAGACTCCTCCACTCAAATTGTTTGTGGTGCAGTTTGCAATAGATGGCTTTAATTAAGGAGAGCACAAAGCTTCCTGATGAGGGGATTTCTGATGGCAGTGAAATGGGATGCGTGTTGGACAGTAGTGAAGGGGTGTTGGTGTCCGGGTGGAGGGCTTTAAGGGAAAGTTTGTTTCAGGCAGGTAGTGAGGAAAGAATTTCCGTGTGAAGACGAGGAGGAAAGATGCAGGAAGAATTAGTAGGAAAAGGAGATTGAGCATCAGGTTTTTTTTTTTTTTTAAAGTTTATTCATTTATTTGAAAGGCAGAGTTCCAGAGAGAGAGGGAGAGACCTTCCATCCTCTGGTTCCCTCCCCAGATGACTACAATAGCTGGGGCTGGGCCAGGCTGAAGCCAGGGCCCAGGAGCCAGGAGCTCCATCTGGGTCTCCCTTGCTGGTGGCAGGGGCCCAAGGACTCGGACCATCCTCTGCTGCTTTCCCAGGCATGTTAGCTGGGAGCTAGATCGGAAGCAGAGCAACTGGGACTCGAACCGGTGCCTGTATGTGATGCTGGCGTTGCAGGTGGTGGCTTAACCCTCTACACCACAACCCCAGCCCCTCAGCATCGGGATTTTTAAGTAGTCTTCAGGAGTGGTGTTGTAACACAGAGGGTTAAGCCCTCACTTGTGAAGCTGGCATCCCAATTGGTGTGTAGCTTGGGTCCGGGCTGCTCTGTTTCACTTCCAGCTCCCTGCTAATGTGCCTGGGAAATCAGCAGAAGATGGGCCAAGTCCTTGGGCCCCTGCTAGCCATGTAGGAGACCTGGATGGAGTTCCTGGCTCCTGGCTTCAGCCTGGCCAAACCCTGGCTGTTGCAACCATTTGGGGAGTGAACCAGTAGATGGAAGATCTCTCTCTCTCTCTCTCTCTCTCTCTCTCTCTTTCTCTGTGTCTCTCACTGGCTGTCCCTTTGCTTTTAAAATAAATAAATAAATAAATTTTTAAAAAAGGGTTACAAAAACCTGAAAGTTTCAGAGGAAAGAGTGCCTGGTTGCTACAGATAGGAGGACCTTGCTACTGGATCTGGGCTTTATTTGGGAGAATTCAGTGGCCCATTTTACTCATTGGGCTTCTCAGGGTAAGCTGAGCACATAATAAACTCAGCTAGAATTTCCCTAAAAGGCTCATCCATATACTGTGTGCCTCTGACTTCAAAGCCAAACAGATTGACAAATGTTGAGAGCAATCTTCATCAAGTGTCAGTAGCTAGGGGCTTATGACGTGAATCTTTCTAAGTATTTTCTCTGGGCAGGTGTTCGCTGTAGCTGTTAAACTCTTCTTGGGACACCTGCACCAGCCTCTGCTTGTGAGTCCCACGTCCCGTGTAGGAGTGCCTGGGTTCGAGTCCTGGCTCTGCTCCTGATTCCAGACCCTGAGAGGCAGCAAGTGATGACTTGCGTGGCTGGGTCCCTGCCACCGGTGTGGGAGACCTGGACTGAGTTCCTGGCTCCTGGCTCCAGCCTGGTGGCTGTGGCCATTTGAGCAGTGAACCAATGGATGGGCGATCTCTCACTGTCTCTTTGCCTTTCAGACACAAATAAGGAAAAGTGAGTGAGTATTTTCTCCTCGTGTTTTCTCATGGGCTTCACATGATCAGTCTACAGCGGCAATCAACGTGGAGTGTTCCATTCATTGCTAAGATGTCAGTTGGCAGCAGGTGGACGGACAGAAGTTGTTGGGAACTTCGTCTTCACGGGTCGCCCATATGATACCAGCTTTGCTGATTCTGGCAAACTCCACACCAGGCTTGCAAAGTCTCCACCTGCTTACGGAAGCACAAATGGACCTGCTGAGCTCTCAGACCACGGAAACCTGCTCCTTCTCACCCTGTGCCAGCAGATTTAGCACCGCCTCCGACAGTCGGTCCACAGCCTGGAGCACAAGGAAGATTTTGGTAAATTTATTTTATTCCTTACTAAAAAGTGATTCCTGCACTAGGTAGAGAATTTGGAAAATAGGAAAAAGTATAAAGCAGAAAGTAAAAATCATCACAAACCTATGATCCAAAGATGGGCCCCATTTTCACATTTTGGCAAATTTCTTCCTTGTCCCGTTTATTACAAATGTGAGATTATGCATGGTAGGCATTTTGCTCTTCTAGTTTGTCACCTAACATTCTTGTTGGGGGCCCATGTGGTGCAGTGGGTGAACCCACCACTCTTGACACTGAAGTGCCAGTTCAAGTCCTGACTCTGCCTCCAATTCAGCTTCCTGCTAGTGCACCTGGGGAAAGCAGTGGATGATGGCCCAACTGCTTGGGCCCCTGCAACCCATCGGGGAGGCCTGGATTGAGTTCCAGGCTCCTGGTTTCAGCTTGGTCCAGCCCTGGTTGCTGTGGCCATTTAGGGAGCAAACCTGCAGATGGAAGATCTCTCTCTCTCTCTCTCTGTGTCTCTCACTGGCTTCCCCCGCCACACTGCCCCACCTCCTCCTCATTTTGCCTTTCAAATAGACAAATAAATAAATCTTAGAAAAAGCACTCTTGTTAAATAAAGGGAAAATCATTTTCCCACCCTTCTCAGCTCATTCTCTGGGCTGCGTTCCCATCTGAGGGTCACATCCTTCATTGTACAAGGGGTCTTCAGGAAGCTCCTGGAAAGTGATATTATGGAAAAAAAAACACACAGAGATTTCGATTTTTTTCACCAAAATAAGCTTTCTTTTGGTTCCACTTGCAGGAACTTTCGGAGGTCCCCTCGCGTATGGGCCCAGCGTTGTCTTGTGCTGCAGAGATCTTGTGCTGAGAATGTTTCAACTCAGTATGGAAGGACTCTGCCCGTGACGGTGGGTAGATTTCCCTTCCCACCAGCACCACACCCAGGGGGATGAGGACAGCCTGGGCCTGGGACGGTGGCTCCACACCCAAGAGGGCCACCTGTGCGTTTGTAAAGCGTGCTCCCTGTCGTCACAGCATTGGCTCAGCTGGCTACGGAATCTACGCTCTGGATGCTGTCATGTTAACTGCTCCTTGTTTCTTAAGCTTGTCCTTTCCTTCTCGCCTGTCTATTCTCATGGACCTTCATTGGGCAGCTTTTCTAAGCAGTTACTGGATGCTGCCAGCACTGGAATTTTAACAGTGGTGATGGTTTTAGGTGTGAGATGAGCGGCCTGGGAGCCCGTGATCGGTGGCTCTCATTCCTGGTGACACTGTAGCATCACCTGGGAAGCTTTGGCAAAGGCTGGTGCCCAGGCTGCGCGCCGGGCCAGGTGATCCTGTGTCCAGAGATGGGACCAGGCCAGGTGATCCTGTGTCCAGAGATGGGGCCGGGTCAGGTGATCCTGTGTCCAGAGATGGGGCCGGGCCAGGTGATCCTGTGTCCAGAGATGGGGCCGGGCCAGGTGATCCTGTGTCCAGAGATGGGGCCGGGCCAGGTGATCCTGTGTCCAGAGATGGGGCTGGGTCAGGTGATCCTGTGTCCAGAGATGGGGCTGGGCCAGGTGATCCTGTGTCCAGAGATGGGCTCCTGCATGCAGGGTGGGACACAGGTGTGCAGCTTTTGGAGGTCCCCAAGGGAGGCCCATGTGCACTGTGCACTCAGGGCTGAGAGCCAGTGCCACCGAGCACCAATTCCCATGGAACTGGCTGCACATTGAAATCATCTGGGGGAGATTCGTTTTTTAACGATTTATTTATTTATTTGAAAGAGAGGAGAGAGAGAGAGAGAGAGAGAATGAATATCTTTTTTTTTTTTGACAGGCAGAGTTAGACAGTGAGAGAGAGACACACACACACAGAGAAAGGTCTTCCTTCCATTGGTTCACTCCCCAAATGGCTGCCACGGCCGGCGCTGTGCTGATCTGAAGCCAGGAGCCAGGTGTTTCCTCCTGGTCTCCCATGCAGGTGCAGGGCCCAAGCACTTGGCCCATCCTCCACTGCCTTCCCGGGCCACAGCAGAGAGCTGGCCTGGAAGAGGAGCAACCAGGACAGAATCCAGCGCCCCAACCAGGACTAGAACCCTGGGGTGCCAGTGCCGCAGGCAGAGGATTAGCCTAGTGAGCCGCGGCCGGCGCAGGACTGTAATTGTTTTTCAAACAGTGATCCCATTGACTTTCCAGCTTAACATTTGGAGACAAATTATCCTTTAAAAAGAGGTCTCAGGGGCGGTGTGTTTAAGACACCACCTGGCATGCCCACACACCATATTGGGAGTCCCTGGTTCAAGTCCTGGCTCCTCCACTTCGGATACAGATTCCTGCTAATGTGTACTCCGGGAGACAGCAGTGATGGCCCGAGTGGCTGGAGCTCTGGGCTCTGCCTTTGACCTTGCTCAGCGCTGGCTGATGCAGCATTTAGAGAATGAACTGAGGATAGAAGATCTCTGTCTGTCTCTCTAGCTTTCTGCCTTTCACATAAAATGAAAAGAAATAAATACAAATTAAAAAAAAAAGAAGGTCTCTATTAATTTAAGATTTAGTGTCATATACGTGACAGGCTCAAAATTGTCGAATCTTTCAAAGCACTTTCAAGAACTTACAATGAAAAACCGGAGCACCCCAAAGGTGTCATGGAGGACCCCCAATTCTGTCACGGGGAGTCCAGATGAGGGAGCAGTCTCAGAAATAATCCGGCTAAAAGCCAACAAGGGCATAAAGTGAAGCGTTATAAGATGTTGTATCACACATTAAATGTGTGCTTATGGCTTCAAATTGCCATTCAATGATACTGCTGGTCACAAGGTATTGAAAACTGCCAATGCAAAATATGGGATGTACATGTCTCCTGTGGCAGCTTAACGGGCTGCACCACACTACCAGCCCCATGTAAATACTTTTTAAAGAAGTAAGGTTGGGGTCGGCGCTGTAGTGCAGTAGGTTAAGCCTCTGCTTGTGGCGCCAGCATCCCATATGGGCTCTGGTTCAAGTCCTGGCTGCTCCTCTTCTGATCCAGCTCTCTGCTGTGGCCTGGGAAATCAGTAGAAGATGGCCCAAGTGCTTGGGCCCCTGCACCCATGTGGGAGACCTGGAGGAAGTTCCTGGCTCCTGGCTTCAGATCGGCGCAGCTCCAGCCATTGCAGCCATTTGGGGAGTGAATCAGCGGATGGAAGACCTTTCTCTCCATCTCTCTCACTATCTGTAACTCTACCTCTCAAATAAATAAAATCTTTCTAAAAAAAAAAAAAAAAACCAAAAAACTGTTTTATAAAAAAAAAAAACACCAAAAACTGTTTTATAAAAAAAAAAAAAGTGAGGTCATGAGCTGGGTATGTACTTTTCAGTATAAGCTTTCACTTTGTTCCTTTGTTGGCTTTTAGTAGAATTCTTTTTTTTTTTTTTTTTTTTTTTTGACAGGTAGAGTTATAGACAGTGAGAGAGAGAGAGAGAGAGAGACAGAGAGAAAGGTCTTCCTTCCGTTGGTTCACTCCACAGATGGCCACCACAGCCAGTGCTGCACCGCTCTGAAGCCAGGAACCAGGTGCTTCTTCCTGGTCTCCCATGTGGGTGCAGGGCCCAAGCACTTGGGCCATCCTCCACTGACCTCCCAGGCCACAGCAGAGAGCTGGACTGGAAGAGGGGCAACCGGGACTAGAACCCGGTGCCCATATGGGATGCTAGTGCCGCAGGCGGAGGATTAACCAAGTGAGCCACGGCACCGGCCCCGAACTGGTCCTTTGATGGGGTACCCGCATTGTGGGCAGCAGCTCAGTGCACTGTACCACAATGGCTGCCCCAGAAATAAAAACCTTTTATAAGCATTTCCAACCCATATAGAGAGTGGTGGCCACTTCTCCCCATTATTGAGGTTGGGGAAAACCAGGAAGAGGGATGGAAGGGGATGGTGAAGGCCTTGGGAGCTAGCAGCACTCACTGACTTGCCACACATGTCAGGGGCGGGAGGGACCCCTGGGTGAGATGCTGGCTGAGCGAGCAGCAGTCACGTCGGAAGTCCACCTGGGTAAGGCTGTGGCACTCCCAGGTCCTGGGCTGCGTTTGCCTTTTTCTCGTGTGAAATACAAGGTGGTGGGGAAGGGACCTGCCTCCTGAGGGAGGATACGGTTGTGACGCAGCTGCACCTATCATGGACCTGGTCAGCCTGGTGAGCAGGCAGCATTGTGGGCAACAGCAGCTACTCACTGGGCCGTCCTCATTAGGTGACCCATGACCTTGGCTAATGACCGCTAATGGGAATTCATTGTTTCCCAGCCGGTTAATAAGGTCTTTAGTAATCCCAGAGAAGAAAACAATTAGGAAAGTACAGGCCAGGTGGCCGCATGACCTGCAGGGAGCCCGGACTTTTCTCTGACCGTCAATTCTGGCTCCATGGCAAGTGGAGCCCGTATTTCCCTTAATTATGGAGCACTGATTTCTCACCTCTGCGGGATGCTCCGAACGCCTGACTCATGATCAGGCACTGTTTCTCTCCATTGCTAGTGTTCCATCCACCAGCCACACTCTTGAAAGAAAATGTATGTAGGTTTTGAGGTTGTTTGTGCTTTTCTGTAAGTTTGATCGCCGGTGAAATAGCCTTGAGATTTCTATGTAGGCATTTTAAAAATATTTATTTTAAAAATATTTACTTATTTGAAAGGCAGAGCAATGAGGGGAGGTAGAGAGAGAGAGAGAGAGAGGGAGAGGGAGGAAGAGGGAGATATTTCACCAAATGGTTCACTTCCCACAGGTCTGGGCCAGGCTGAGACAGGAACCTAGAACATCCTGGTTCCCCACATGCCTTTCCAGGTGCACTAGCAGGAAGCTGGATTGGAAGCAGGGCAGCTAGGACTTGAACTGGTACTTGTTTTCAGGTTCTTACTGGTGCCACAGCAATGGCTTAACCTGGTGCACCACAGTGCCAGCACACCTTGTAGGTTATATTTTTTATTGAGATGCGATATACAGCCAGAAATAGTAAAAATCTTAAGTGTACAGCTGCATGAACTTCCACATCCATGGACACACCCCGGGTCAAGAAACAAAACATGGCTACTGCCCCAGAAGCCCCTCTTTGGCCCCTCCTAGTCACTCCCCATCCAGGGCAACTACTATGTTAATTCTAACACCATTCATTAGCATTATTTGGTTTTTGAATGTATCTATTTTCTTAAAAGATTTATTTTTATTTATTTGAAAGGCAGAGTTACAGAGAGGTAGACAGAGAGAGAGGTCTTTCGTCCACTGGTTCACTCTACAAATAGCCACAATGGCCGCCAATCTGAAACCAGGAGCCAGGAGCTTCTTCCAGGTCTCCCACATGGGTGCAGGGGCCCAAGCACTTGGGCCATCTTCCACTGCTTTCCCAGGCCACTAATAGGGAGCTGGATCAGAAGTGGGGCACCCGGGACATGAACTGGCACCCACATGGGATGCCAGCATCACAGGAGGTAGCCTTGCCTACCGCCTCACAGCAATGGCCCCGAGGATCTTGGGCGTCTTTAAGGAAATACTTGGTGTGTGTGTATATGTATATATACATATGTATGTATATGTATTATGTATATATATGTGTGTATAGGTATATATACATATGTATGTATATGTGTGTATATGTATATATACATATGTATGTGTGTATATACATATGTGTGCATATGTATGTATATATGCATATGTATGTATATGTAAGTATGTATATATGTGTGTATATATGTGTGTATATGTATATATACATATGTGTGTATATATGTATATGTGTATATACATATGTATGTGTGTGTGTGTATATATATACACATACATACATGAGGAAAATACCGAGTATCCGTCTTGTGTTGGGCAATAATTCATGCATTTTCAGCTTTAAATGAGTTTTTCCAGGCTCATTCAGAAAACATTCTCTCAGCAGATAATATAGCCTTTCTTTTGACAAAAAACAACAACAACAACGAGTGACAGAAAGTTCAACGTAGGGCCCAGGGGGAGAAAAGTTTCCTTTTCCCGTGGCAAGCTCTCCGTTATCAGCCGACAGTTGGCAAGTACCCAGCTTCAAGTCAGATCTGTGAGCTCAGAATTCAAGGAGACTTGGATGGTGAGGAGGGACGAGGGGCTGACGCCGTCCTCGCTGCACTGTGTTCACCTTTGTCCACTGACCCCACGAGCGCTCGTCAATCCCGTGCACCTCTGTAGAACTGCATTGCAAAACCAGGGAGCCGAAGCCCTCCCCTTGTGGACAGATGCATGTCCCACCTCTGCTGTAAATTAAGGTTTCTTTCCAAAGAATTGTGGACCTGCCCCTTTAAGGTGACATCACCCTGTCCACGCTCAGCTCAGGGTCAGCTATCTTCGATCATGGTTTCCAGTCTCCGGGCTGTGGGTCCCCAGGAGATAAAGTGTTTCGGGCCTGGGTTTGAAAGCGCTGTCCATTGACTGCATAAATAACATTTCACGTCTGCACAGACTGTTTTTCACAATCATGCAAGTGTGCGATTGTGATTAAGACAATGTGTTTAAATGTAACCGTAACGAATACACCTTCCTTCCCCTTTTCAGGTTCTGATAAACAATTGCTGATCTGTGACTCATCAAAACTACATCTCAGTGGACAAATCAGGCTTGCTGAAGTATTCCAGGGGCTGACTGCAGGGAAGTGGCTGGAGTTACAAGACCTGACCAGGAGCTGTGACCACCAGCTGCCAACAGTCGAGCCTTAGATCAGAGGGACCACCCGTTGACCCGGGAAACGTGCTTGGCAAGCATCCTAGTTCATTCTCTTCCCTCACTTCCCCCCTCCTCACTTATGCTTTAAAAATGCTAAGTAGCAAGGGAGAGTGGGAAACACTTTTGAGACTAAAGATGGCTATTTCCCCCTCAAGGTTGCTGCCTTTTTTTTTTTTTTTTTTTTTTTTTGACAGGCAGAGTTAAACAGTGAGAGAGAGAGACAGAGAAAAAGGTCTTCCCTCTGATGGTTCACTTCCCTAATGGCCGCCACGGAAGCCAGGAGCCAGGTGCTTCTCCTGGTCTCCCATGCGGGTGCAGGGCCCAAGCACTTGGGCCATCCTCCACTGCACTCCCGGGCCACAGCAGAGAGCTGGACAGGAAGAGGGGCAACCGGGACTAGAACCCGGCGCCCATATGGATGCCAGCGCCGCATGTAGAGGATTAACGAAGTGAGCCACGGCGGCGCCAGCCTGGTTGCTGCCTTCTTGAACAAGCCTGTTTCTCTGCATCAGCTCTCATCTCTGGTGAATTGGCCATTCCGTGTTAAGCACTCTGGTGCATAGCATTTCCTGTAGCGAAAAGGTGCTGTTAAATCGCAAAATGTTTTTATAGTATTATTATATAATCAGTATTTCCTCCAGCACTTGCTGTCAGAAGCATGGCTTTGCTAAGGTGCAGGTTAATCATTTTTGAAGGTCATTGTTTGAGAGTGTTAGTGATGTATGTTTAACTCAAACATGACCTCCCCCTAGCTCTGTAAAATGTTGAGGTGTTGATATGACAAAGCTGTTGCAACTGGGACGAATACATGGATCCTACCCTGTGCAAGGCAGGATGATCTTGGCTGCATCTTTTCCCAGCTCTCTCTGTCTTATGGCATTTGCAAACTGAACTGGGCAAATGGAAGCACACAGGAAATTAACAAGTTAAGAAAATGCAAAGAGAAAACATTTAGTACATGATCAATTGTCAAATGAACTCAGAGGAAGAGAGAAGAGGAGAAGAAAGGGAAAGAAAGAAGGGGAGAGGAGGGAGGGAGAGAAAGAGAAGGGGAGAGAAACAGAGGGAGAGAGAGAGAGAAAGAGAGAGATGGATGGGTAGTGTGATGAGAGCAAGAGTGTCCCCAAGGAGTCTGGACACTGGGGCGAGTTTTATAGATGCCTATCCTGCCTCTGCTAATTACCACCTGAGTGACCCTGCACGGATAACCTGACCCTGGCAAGCCCCTATTTTAACATCAATAAAATCAGGATTATAATACCTGTAATATAGACTACCTATATATTTGTGTTATTGTGAAGATCGTTTGTGACAATGTGTTTACTTGCTTTGTGCTACACCCAGTATGTAGTACTGCAAACTGAACGGTAGCTATTATTTACTCTATTACAGTGTAGCTCCCTACAGGGTGGGAAATGTGGCATTTCTTTCTGCTGCCCCAGAATCTAGCACCATGCCCAGCTCACAATAGATACTCAAAACAAAGGGCAAAATGGGCAGGTGGAGGCATGGCGTGGGTGGACGGTGGGATGAGTTTTTTGAAGCCAAATCTTGGGCTTCGGTGAGCTGAGAGACTTCCTGGAGAAGTGGCTATTCCAGGATGGGCGAGGGGATAGAGGTGTTGCAGTGGGAAACAGGCAGAGCCAAGGGCAGAGGCAGGAAAGCGTGGGGTGTTGGAGAGGGAGCGGATCAGTTGCAGAGGGCTTTGCTGGCCGGACTGTGGCGGTGGGCCTTATTGGCTGGCAGTGGGACTCGAGGAAGATTTTCACTTTTTTGGAGGTTCGATTGGTGCTGGTGCCTGGTGTGGAGCATGGCGAGGGAGGGGCAGCCCCTTCTGAGCAAGCAGTGGGCAGCCCCTGGTCAGGGAAACAATGGTGGAGGTGAGGCCAAGGGGGTGCAGAGTGCACCCAGCAGTGCCCCTCCCTACACCTCCGTTCTCTGCGGATTCACACCGTGCTCCTTTAAACCACTGACCCACAGCCATGCCGACTCCTTCTGTTTCTCCTTAAGATTTATTTTATGGGGCAGGTGCTGTGGCACAGCAGGTTAACGCCCTGGCCTAAAGCGCCAGTATCCCATATGGGCGCTGGTTTGAGTCCTGGCTGCTCCATTTCCGATCCAGCTCTCTGCTATGGCCTGGGAAAGCAGTAGAGAATGGCCCAAGTCCTTGGGCTCCTGCACCACAGTTGGGAGACCTGGGAGAAGCTCCTGGCTCCTGGGTTCGGATTGGTGCAGCTGTGGCCATTGCAGCCAACTGGGGAGTGAACCAGCAGATGGAAGACCTCTCTCTCTGTCTCTCTCTCTGCCTCTTCTCTCTCTGTGTAACTCTGACTTTTGAATAAATAAATAAAATAAATCTTTAAAAAAGATAGAGTGACAGAGAGGGAGTGACAGAGAGAGGGAGACCTTCTATCCACTGGTTTACTTCCCCAAATGGCTGCAATGGCTGGGGCTCGGCCACACTGAAGTCAGGAGCCAGGGGTTTTGTTTGGGTCTCCCCCATGGGTGCAGGAGCCCAAGGACCTGGGCCACCCTCCACTGCTTTCCCAGACCATAGCAGAGAGCTGGATGGGAAGTGGAGCAGCCGGACTCGAGCCAAGGCCTGTATGGGATTCATCAGAGGCCGTGGCTTTATCTGCTGTGCCACAGTGCCAAATCTTGAAACACGGTGACATTTTTCAAAGTCACTGTAGGTGAATCTAGTGCTAGGGAGGAGCCACGTTTAACCTGGAGTGACCGCCTGATGTGTGTGAGCAAGCGGCATGAACTGAGGCCGGAAGTCAAGGAGATTTGAGGCCCAAGCCTTTGGTTCTTCTTGGAGACTTGGGTGGATAAACAGTGGGTAGGGTAACAAGGGGCAGTGGATAGGGGATAACAACTGAGGCTGGTTGACCTCTTCTGCATGGACAAAGGTGGACTTGGGATCCAGCGGTGGGGGACAGGGCTGACTTGGAAGAGATGGAGAGAAGATGCTAATGGTTCTGCCTGTGGCCAAGGTGGGGGGCCCAGGTGACGTCAGGGGATGATGGGAGTGGGCAGCAGACTCGGCCACACCCCCTTCCCTGCCTCCTGTCACCACCTCCCCCTCCACTTTCCGTGGAGACCGCCCCTTCCCTCTCTACCCTCCACGGAACGGGGACGTGCAGGGACCGATGGTGAGCCCAGCACTACAGTGAACCCACTTCTGCACGTCTGGGTGGGGCGAGAAGTTGTCACAGGTCTAGCAGGACACAGGCAGGCCTGACAGCTGTGCAGAGAGAATACAGGCGAGTAGGCAGAGGGTCGGTGCAGCTGCACCATCAGAGTTTATCATCCAGAGCCTGCTGGGTTAATCGGCGCTGTGACGGGCGGTTCTCCTGCCCTGAGGAACGTGCAGCCTGATCCAGGTGGACAAAATAGCAGCTGAGACGGGGAGTCTCAGCGCTGTGCTACAGCTGTGGAATCCGTGGTTTGCGCTCTATATTTACAGCTGCAGAGTTGCTGTAACTCAGAAGTTCATCTTGTATGTTTCTGACAATGAAATTAGTGTAATGAGAAAAATAAGGAAGCTATCAAGAAGAAAAATGTGTGCATTACTCCAAAGCCCAGAGAGAATCGTTGTCCACCTTTTGGTGTGTGAGAGGTCTTCAAAAAGTTGATGGGAAAAGGAAATTAAAGCGTGTTTATTTTGGTGCAAAATTTTTGAAAACCATAACAGTTGTTTTTTCATAATATGTATTGTCTGTGAACTTTTTGAAGTAGCCAGAGACTGTGGTTAAGTAAGAACGGTGTGGTACAGCAGGGTAAGCCACCTCCTGTGACAATAGTATCTCCTATGGGCACCTGTTCAGTCCCGGCTGCTCCACTTCCCATCCAGCTCCTCACTACTGCTCCTGGGAAAGAAGCAGAGGATGGCCCAAGTGCTTGGGCCTCTGTACCTGTGTGAGAGACCTGGATGAAGCTCCTGGCTCCTGGCTTCAGCCTGGCCCAGCCCTGGCCATTGCAGCCATTTGAGAAGTGAAGCAGCAGATGGAAGATCGATCTCTCTTTTTTAAACATTTATTTTATTCATTTGAAAGACAGAGTTACACAGAGAGAGGTAGAGACAGAGAGAGAGGTCCTCCATCCACTTGTTCACCCACCAGATGCCGGAGCTGCGATGATCTGAAGCCAGGAGCCAGGAGCCTCTTCCGGGTCTTCCACGCGGGTACAGGGGCCCAAGGACCTGGGCCATCCTCCACTGCGTTCCCAGGCCATAGCAGAGAGCTGGATCAGAAGAGGAGCAGCTGGGACTCAAACCAGCGCCCATACGGGATGCCAGTGCTTCAGGCCAGGGCTTTAACCCACTGTGCCACAGCACCGGCCCCGTGATCTCTGTCTTTCTATCTCTCCTTTTCTATATATAACTCTTTCAAATAAATAAATAAATATTTTTAAAGAACCACTGAATGACCTGTTGTATATTATTATTTTTAAAAATATTTCTTTGTGGCCAGTGCCGTGGCTCAATAGGCTAATCCTCCACCTGCAGCGCCAGCGCACCGGGTTCTAGTCCCGGTCAGGGCACCAGATTCTGTCCCGGTTGCTCCTCTTCCAGTCCAGCTCTCTGTTGTGGCCCAGGAGTGCAGTGGAGGATGGCCCAAGTGCTTGGGCCCTGCACCCGCATGGGAGACCAAGAGAAGCACCTGGCTCCTGGCTTTGGATCAGCGCGGTGTGCCGGCCAAAGCGTGCCAGCCGCGGCGGCCATTGAGGGGTAAACCAACGGCAAAGGAAGACCTTTCTCTCTGTCTCTCTCTCTCACTGTCCACTCTGCCTGTCCAAAAAAAATATTTCTTTGTTTGAAAGGCACAACAACAGAGAGAGAGAAAGAGATCTTCCATCTGCTGGTTTACTCCCCAGATGGCCGCAATGGCAGGGACTGCAAAAGGCCAAAGCCAGGAGCCAGGATCCCCATTTGGGTCTCCCATGTGGGTTCAGGGGGCCAAGCACTTGAGCCATCATCTGCTGCTTCCCTGGGTGCATTAGCAGGGAGCTGGATGGGAAGCAGAGCAGCTGGGTCTTGAACTGGTGCTCGTATGGGATGCCGGTGTCACAGGTGGTGGCTTAACCCACTGCACATAATGCCAGCCCCCCTGTCGTTTATTTTCTGACCAAGATGACTTAGCAGAATGGTTCGGGGCAAGATTTTTCTGGAACGAGACAGAACTGCATTTGAACCCCACTGCTGGCCATACGCCCTTGGCAAGGCAACCACCTTCGCCTTTATAGCTGGGTTGATTTTGAGGATTAACCCAGATGCCGTGTGAACTGGTTAGCAATGACAGTGTCTGACACACGTCAACCTCTAGCGATAGCAATGATTTATTATTAACATGATGTGCGTGGTTGGGGTAGTGATGTTAGTTCATTGTTGGGGAACTTGGAAAAGTGCCCGAAGAAGTGCAGGTGCAAATGCAGGGTGACAAGGTGGACAGTGCCACGCTAGTTCTCTTAAACAATGATTTATTTATGTGAAAGGTGGAGTGACAGAGAGGGAGAAACAGCGATAGAGAGAACTTCCATCCCCAAATCCAGGTGCGCCATCCTGGTCCTCCCACGTGGGTGGCAGGGACCAGGGGACTTGGGCCATCTTCCATGGCCTTCCCAGACACATTGGCGGGAGGCTGGGTAGAAAGCAGAGCAGCTGGGGCTCAAGCCAGCACTCTGATGCAGGCTGCTGATGTGGCAAGCGGTGCCGTAATCCACTGGGCACAGCACTGGCCCCCAGGACGACCTGGTGGGCTGAAGGCTGCCCTGGAGGGGTTGAGAGCCCAGGAAAATAAGCATTAGGCTGTCTTTTCAGCACATCAGGAGAAAAAAAAAATGTCTCGACCAGGAGAGCATGGGGGAGAGGTGGAAACGTCATCTTTCACGTCTTTGCCTTGGTTCGTGACTCTCCGAGCGCAGTAATCGGCTCTATCCTGCCCTGGGATGAGGGATGAAGGGCGTTCACCAGGATGACGGAGTAAATCGAGAAAGTGGAAGGCACTGGGCAGAAACCAGAGAGTCTCCCAAACGCAGGGCAGGCACAGGGGCAACGGGGAAGCGGAGCTCACCTCCACGTGGGAGCAGCTGCTCCGGGAGGGGCCTGCAGCCAGGAAAGATTGCTTAAAGCGGTCAAATGAACAGAACGGCAGGTGTGAATGTATCCAGAAGATATGTATTAGATTAGGGGAGAGACTGAGGATAAATGAATGATAATAACAGACAAGTATGCAAAAGAAAGAAAAAAAATATTGATGCTCAGGGATGGGGATTTGCAAAGGAAAACAAGTTTCTGCTGATCGGGCTCCTTAGGAACGGCCGTGTTAAGGCGCTGGCCTCCACGCTGGCCTCCACGCTGGCGTCCCACAGCACAGCGCCTGGGTTCGGCCCTAGCTCCACCTCCACCTCCACCTCCAGCTTCCCGCTCACCCACACCCTGGGAGGCAGCAGTGAGGACTCAAGTATGATGGCCCCTGCCACCCATACCGGAGACCAAACCGAGTTTTTCACTTCTGACTTCAGCCTGGTCCAGTGCCAGCTCTTGCAGGCATTTGAAGAGTGAGCCAGAGGATGGAAGAGAGAGACTGATTGATTGATTGATTGATTTTCCATCACTGGTTCACTCCCCAAATGGCCACGACTGGAACTGGGCCAATCTAGAGCCAGGAGCTTCCTCCTGGTCTCCCATGCAGGTGCAGGGGCCCAAGCACTTGGGCCATCCTCCACTGCTTTCCCAGGCCATGGAGAGCTTTCCCAGGCCTGCAGAGAGCTGGATCTAAAGTGGAGCAGCCGGGAATAGAACCGGTGCCTATATGGGAAGCCGGCACTACAGGCTGCTTTACCTACTACACCACAGTGCTGGCTCCTTAAGCATTGCTTTTACAAATAACTTTACAACAGCCTTCTTTCTACTCTGTGTCTCTATAAACACACTCATTTTCTTAACAATCATTTGCGATGATGACTTTGGGATCAAGACACATTTCCTGTTAATGTAAGTTCCTCTTACAAAGGTAAGTCCCTGTATAGTTAAAAAAGGCAATTTTAAAAAGCCTCCTTTTCCATATTACGTATTTTTCTCAGGGATACATGAAATATTCACAGAAATGTGGATTTTTTTTGTTGTAACAAGACAGTGATTCCTGTTCAAAATCATGAGCTATTTTCTCTTTATTTAGGAAAGCAAAATACAAGTTTGTTTAGAGATGACAGATGACACTTTTCCTGTGTGTCTCGGTGGGAAAGGACCTGCAACACTTTGTTCAATTCCACCTGAAGCCAAATTGCTAAGCAGTTAAAACTGAAGGAGCCGTCAGACAGGTTTCGCGAGAATGAGGTGTACCGGCCCACACCCATCCTGCAAGACAGAACTGCTTCGTGCTTTGTAGAAACGACAGAGCTGGGCTGGCACTTCTCCTCCTATATTGGAAACCTTTCTGTTTCATGCATGGTTTAAACGTTTCAGGTTGAAAGTCTGCAAGTGAGCAAACAAAGCACTAATGGGATCAAGTGGGGTTCCCTGTGGAGGACAATCCTTCAGACTTTTTCTTGCTACAGGGAAACTTTCTGGTCTGGTTGTTCTCTTACATCGTGAAGAGCTGGTTAATGAAACCAGAAAAAACAGCCCGGCTCTCTGACAGCTTCCCACGTAAGACTGGCTCAGTGATCGCTGAAGGCTCCAGATGGAAGCCCTCTCCTGTTTCTGCCGTCACAGCCCTGTGTGGGGGCCCTGGAAGACCCCTAGGGAACAGCCTGGTTCCTTAGGGCAGGATGGTATTCCTAAGCATGGTTGGGGATTATTGTAAACCGCCTTCCACCAAAGCGTTGCTCACCGCCTCACCCTTTGCCCTTCCCATCCACACTGAACACTGTTTGCCATCGATGTGCAAAGTTCTAGAACAAGGGTGGGTCACTCCCAAGGGAAGCTGCGGGATCTCACCTTGCCATTTCCAAAGGACCTTTCCAAAAATCAAATGCCACTAGAAAATGCTATGCACCTGTAAAACGACGACAGCAAGGTGAGGTTGGAAAATGCCTGTGCTATAAAGCTATAAATCAAGAAACTGAATGCAACTTGTGTATAGACTCTAACCACCAATTAGGTAAAATATTCACTGAGGGGAAAATCTCCCACAAGTGTGTAAGCATGAGTGCCTTGTCTGCTCTGTATAGTTATAGATGAAATTTTCTTTGCCTCTTTCCATTCCCCTCTGCCTTGTCTGTACCTTTAGCTAACATTAAAAAAAAAAAGATTTATTTATTGGAAAGACAGAGAGAGAGAGAGAGAGAGAGATCTTCCATCTACCAGTTCACTCCCCAGATGGCCACAATGGTCTGAGCTGGGCAGTCTGAAGCCAGGAGCCAGGAGCTTCATCGGGGTCTCCCACGTGGTGGCAGGAGCCCAGGCACTTGGGCATCTTCCACTGCTTTCCCTGGTGCATTGGCCGGGAGCTGGATAGGAAGTAGAGCAGCAGGGACAGGAACTGGTGCCCATGTGGGATACCCACATGGCAGGAGGTTGCTTTACTTGCTATGCCACAATGCCGGCCCCACATATAGACACTTTGTAACCAGGAGGGGAAAAAAAACCAACTTCAGGTTCATTCTTTAAATAATCCCTTTTGTTCTGGGTGAGCTCTCAGCCTGCCCCTTTGTGGGCTGGGGCCCTGACAAGGTCTCCTCCTGGCCTGTTTTCTCAGGGGAGGGCGTGAGGAGGAGTCTGAGCAGGGCTTCTGCAAGATCTGTGCTCTTACAATGGCTATCAAAACAAAGGAGCCAGCCAGCGAAAACTCCGGATCAGGAGCGGCAGTGGAGACCGAAGCTGCCCTGTTCCCTCAGCTCCTGTCTACTCGGATGCTTGCTTTCTGTGTTTTATGAATACCACAGTTGGTTACTTCCTGCTCTAAATGTGAAGATCAGCAAGGGTAGGACTTTGGGCATCCTCCTTATTCGTCAGTCTCCCTGATGCCAACACGTCTCTCTGTAGCACAGAGACAACGGATGTGCAGTAACCACTTCGCGATGATGAGATGTTTGTGCAACCTACGGAAGCCCGGGCATTGGAAAGACGCTCGCTCCAGAAACAAGCTTACGTTTTCCTTGCTTCCCCTCCCACCCAAAGTTAAATTTCAGATCGTTGATGGCTTTGCTTGCATTTTGATTTTATGTTTGCTGATAAGCCCCTAATTTTATGTATATCAAAGAATCCCAGGGCTGGCATTGTGGCATTGTGGGTTACGTTGCTGCCTGTGACACCAGCATCCCACACAGGCACTGGTTTCTGTCCCAGCTGTTCCACTTCCAATCCAGCTTCCTGCTAATGTGCGTAGGAGAGCAGTGGAACGTGGCCCAAGTGCGTGGGCCCCTGCACCCACGTGGGAGATTTGGATGAAGCTCCTGGCTTCAGTCTGGCCCTGCCCTGGCCATTGCAGCCATTTGGGGAGTGAACCAGTGGAAGGAAAATCCAAATATCTTTATCTCTCTCTGTCTCCCTCTCTTTCCCTCTCTCTGTAACTCTGCCTTTCAAAGAAACAAAACAAATCTTATAAAAATAAAAAGAATCCCTCATTTCACTTTTTTTAAACAGTGCAAGTTGTACCCAAAAAGGAAAACAAACAAAAAACCAAATATAGTTGTACCTTGATATTGGCAGGGGGTTGGTTCCAAGATACCTAAATCTGTGGATACATCAAATGGTGTTGTATTTTATAACCTATGTAATCCTTCTATATACTTTATTCATTTTTTAAAAAATTAATTTGTTTATTGAAGTGGGGGAAGGGAAGAGGAAGAGGAGAAGGGAAGAGAGAGAGAGTTCCATGGGGTTGGTGCTGTGGCAGAGCAGGCTAAGCCTCTGGCTGTGGCACTGGCATTCCATATGGTTTGAGTCCTGGCTGCTCTTCTTCTGATCCAGCTCTCTGCTTCTAGCCTGGGAAAGCAGTGGAAGATGGTCCAAGTGCTTGGGCTACTGTAACCACATGGGATACCCAGAAGAAGCTCCTGGCTTCGGATTGGTCCAGCTCCGGCCTCTGAGGCCATTTGGGGGTGAGCTAGTGGATGGAAGACCTCTCTCTCTCTGTCTCTCCCTCTCTCTATCTGTAACTGTACCTCTCAAATAAATAAATAAGTAAATTGAATAAAATCTTTAAAGAGAGAGAGATCCCATCTGCTGGTTCACTCTACAAATCCCTGTGATGGCCAGGACTGGGCCTGGGTGAAAGTGTGGAAACAGGAACTCAATCCATAACTTGAGCCATCCCCACTGCAGCCCAGGGTCTGCGCTAGCAGGAGCAGAAGCAGCACCAGGTAAGTACTGAACTCAGGTACTCCCGCATAGGATGCAGGTGTCCTAATGAGGCCCAACGACCACCCCGCCCATATTTTTAAAAGTCACCCCTGGATTATATATAACACTGAATACAAAGTAAATGCCACCCCAAGAGTTGTGGTGCTGGAGTCTTAGCACAGCCCACTGTGTGGGTAGTAGAGATGCAGTGGTTCTACGTGTGGATGTTTTCCGTGAGAGCTTGCTTGCACCTGCCAGTGAGGAACCCGCAGGGCCCACGGCACCTGTGCTGGACCTGAGGATGTCAAGATGGTTGCCTCACCTCCAGGAGCATGAGTAAATGCAACCAGAGAAGCTCTGCGGGGCGACTTCTGCAGGGCAGGCGTGTTACTTTCTAGTTCCTGCAAATCCAGACAGCCCGTGTGTCTAGTGGAGGAAGACATAACCCTTAAGACGGTGTCTTGGTTTACAGCTGACTGTTAATCACTGCTTTGAAAGGTGCTCTTTCATGCCTGACTGCACAGGAATTTTCACACAGTGGGAAGAGCACTAGAAACAGACAAAATCCTGGTATTTTAAGTATAGGGTAACTCCACGTAGTTTCTTATCTGGGGACCCACTGTTTTCTTTTAGGAAAATGTGGGTTTTGTGGGCTGTTAGCTTGGTGGCTGACGGAGTGGGTGTTGCGGTGCAGCTGGGGAAGCCACAGCTTGCATCCCACACAGGAGTGCTGATTCAAGTCCGGGCTCCTCCTCTCTAATTTCGCTTCCTGCTAATGCATCTGACAGGGGAGATGACGGCTCGCATATACGGGTCCCTGCTACTCACGTGGGAAACCTGATGAAGTTCCTGGCTTCTGGTTTCAACCTGGCCCAACCCTGGCTTTTGTAGGCATTTGGGGAGTGAACCAGTGGATGCAAGATCCATCTCTCTCTCCCTCTCTCTGTCACTCTGCCTTCCAAATAAATGAATAAACCTTCAAAAAAAAAAAAAAGTACTGGTTGAGATGCCTACATTTCATATCAGAATCCCGGGGTTTAATTCCTAGCTGCAGCTCCCCACTCCAGCTTCCTGCTAATTCACTCCCTGGGAAGCAGCAGGTGATGGCTAAGTAACTGGGTTTCTGCTACCCATGTGGAAGACCTGGACTGGGTTCCCAGCTCCTACCCTTGACCCTGGCCCCGCCCTAGCCACTGTGGGCATTTGAGGAGCAAATCAGCTGTCTGTCTCTCAAATAAATACGTACAACGTATTTTTAAAGTGTGGTTTTTACGTGACAGTTGATTGTAGAAGTGCTTCTGGGTGCAGAGCATCAGAAGGTGGGGGCCAGGAGCAGTGGGAGTTCTGGCACCACCATGGTTTGTTTCTGCTGCTGAATGTCCTCAGAGGGTTTCCTTTGTAGAAACAGTGCTGAGGATCTAAAAATGTTGCAAATAACTGGCATAAAGTTCTTTGAGACAGCTGCATGAGAATTCTCCAAGAGGCCTGAGGAACTGCTCATCACTGTGTTCACGTCCCTACTAGCACATTATAGATGCACGTGGTACATGCCCGTGACTTCCGCCAGTGAAAATCTGCACCTTCACTAGGGGGGACACCACAAGGCTTGTGGATAAAAGGGATTAAAATATAAGTTTCTGTTGAAATCTATGCTTAACATGGAGTTGGTCCTCTGTATATAAAATCAAACTAAAAATGAACCATAATGAAGAAGGAAATGGGAGAGGGAGAGGGAGAGGGAGGTGGGATGGGAGGGTGGGTGTGGGGGAAAGAACCACTATATTCCTAAAGTTGCATCTATGAAAAAATGCATTCATTAAATAAAAACTTAAAAAAAATAAAAGTTTATTTTGGTGCAGAAGGTTTTGAAACCCATGCACAGTTTTTCTGTGAACCATTTAAGGACGGCCCGTACCATCCCAGCGTGGTATACAGCTTGACAGCCCTCCACAGTCATGCTCGGAATAGGAAACCACCAGGGGTACACTGAAAATGTTCAGTTCTTTCACTCTTGTATTTATTGACCAGATGGCTTGCCCACGAGAGAGTTGTGTAGTTTGGAGGGTTACAAGTCTCTTGGCCAAAGGCATGGGTGGCCCTGGTGTGGCACCCATATCGTTGGCACCCCTAACCTCCAGTCTCCCATCTCACAAACCTGGGCTCCTAATGAAAAAGAGAACCAGACGGAAGAGTGTGGTAAATCCCCACTATCCAACCTACCCAATGAAAGGCAGTTGAAAAACATCCCCTTAAAACACAAATGATAGCGCACTTTGTTAGCTATCGCCTGTGCAAAAATGAAACAACAGCAATAATACCTCATCACTGTGCTGACAGAAAGTGTACTTGAGATCTTCCCCTCAGGTGTTTAATTTCTAAAATGGGGGGTGGTGTTTGCCACAATAGGTTAAGACACCAAATGGGGTTCTCACTTCCAGAGAGAAGTGCCTGGGTTCAAGTCCCTGCTCTGCTTCCAGTTGAACTTGGCAGGTTATGGCTCAAGTCCCTGCCACCCAGGTAAGAGACCCAGATCAAGTCTCAGGCTCCCGGCTTCCACCTGTCCCATCTCTGGCTGTTACAGGCATTCATGGAGTGAACCAGCAAATGGAAGACCTCTTTCTGTGTCTGTCTCTTTCAAATAAATACATATAAATAAATCAGAAAAAATTATAAAGTTAACTACTTTCCCTGTTTAAAAATTTTCTGTTTACAAACAGAAAAATTCTCCTGAGGGAGAATTTTACCAAGGGAAATAAAGATAACTGGGGTTTATATGTTTCTGAATAACTTTAATGATTTATCAAACTGCTTTCTTCGACAAAAGCTTTGAATAATTTCAACAATTTTAGCTAGGAGAGATCAGTTTTACAGAGGATTCTAATTTGTGTGTGCAAATAGAAGAGCAAGGGGCAGGTGTTTGGTGCAATGGGCCAGATGTTGCCTGGGACATCAACATCCCGCACTGGACTACCAGAGTTCAAGTTCTGGTTCCACTTCTGATTTCCTGCTACTGCACATTCTGGGAAGCAGCAGGTGACAACTGGGTCCCTGCCCCCACAAGGGAGACCTCGATTGAATTCTGGGGTCATGTCTTTGGGTTGATCCAGTAATGACTGTTGTGGGCATTTGAAGAATGAACCAGTGGATGGAAGATCTCTCTCTGCCTTTCAAATAAATAAGTAAATTTTTTTAAAAAATTGAAAAAAATCAAATGGAATAGTAGGAAAGAATATGCACTCACATGCCTGGGTTTCAAATAAAAAAAAACTTATTTATTTGAAAATTGGATTTATGGAGAGAGGGAAAGAGCGAGAAATCATCCATCCGCTGGTTTACTCCTCAAATAGCTGCAACGGCCAGGGTTAGGTCAGGCTGAAACCATGAGCCTGGAACCCCGCTGGGTGGCAGGGGCTCAAGTCCTTGGGCGGTCTCCTGCTGCTTTCCCAGGTGCGTAACCAGGGAACTTGGTCGGAAATAGAGCCGCTGGGACTGGAACAGGGATGCCAGTGGGATGCCAGGGTCGCAGGTGGCAGTTTAACCTGCCACACCACAGCATCAGCCCCAACTTCAAACTTTTGAACACCAAAATAAACACACTTATCTTTTAATTCTGTTTTCCGTGAACTTTTTGAAATGCCTATATGTGTGTGTGTATCCTACTACTAAAATTTTAATTGTCTGTCATTTTAATAGGTGTTCCAATCCTAGCCTCTGTTTTTAGTTCTGATTTATTAAAATACAACTCCCCTGGCAGGCAGAACAGTTGTTTTAACTCATGGGGCTGCAAATCTTTCTCTGACAAAGGGATATCACTTACCAACAAACAGATATGAGTGTTCCCACGGGATTTTAGAGCAAGTAAATGACTCCTTTCAATTTCACCGAAATCAAGGTGTTCTGTTCAGTTCTAGAAGTCTGCTCAGGATATGCCAGATGGTTCTTTCCTAACTCCAAGGTCATTTCGAAGGTGAGCCAGAGAGAAAGCTGCCCGAGGTGACCTCTGTATCAGTACAAGGGCCCTATCTACAAGTGGCAGGGCAAAAATAGCTACCTCACTCGGCTCAGCGAACGAAGGCTTTGCCAGACTTCGGTTCTAAACTTTAAAGCATCTGTCAGAAACCAGGAGCTTTTACACCACTTAGCTGTGCCCCGACAATTCTGGAAACGTGCCACTGTTTTTGTAGCACACCTGGTATGGTGTTAGAATGATTTGTTTTCTCATTATAGACTTTGATCTCCTACAGTATAACAAGAGTGCTGCCTTATTCATTGCATTGATGCTACAGACGTCCAATAAGGATGAATGCATGTCCGATCAGTAGATCTAAGTGAATGAATGTTCGGTGCTCCCAAGGGGGAGGTTTACTAGTTCACTAAAAGGATAAAGACAGAAACTCCAAAGGTTCGTCTTCAACAAGAGCCTTCGGTTTAACGGGTGGTACCTGTAAGCTTTATGCAACCTTCCCCGGTCTCATTTGTTCCTCACTGTAGATCCAGAAATTTGGCAGAGCAAGTATTATTGTTTCCACTTTGCACATGAAATTGGACTCTAGCCCACGTCAACTGTAGCATCAGGATCAGAACTCTGGTCACTTGAGCCTGAACCTTCACCACCACATGAGCCAGCCTAGACAGCCAACGTTGTGTGTGTGTGTGTCTGGATTCCATCTCTCTAGCATGTTCGTCTACATATTTCATTGTCTTACCTTCCTCCATCACCTATAGAAAGACAAGTGAGAGGCACTGTCTCCCCCATCTGCGGGTCTGGCGGGCTGGAGGCCTGGTGTGTCTTGGGGAACACCTCCAGGAGTTTAGAGAGCAGTAAGGGTCCAGGAGGCAATGGCAGCCGGCAGAGTGTAACTGGCAGGTTGCGATTTTCACCCCTTCCCATTTCGTAACCAGATGGAAGAGCTCTGAGCCTGGGTGCTGTTTGGCTGAGTTCCTGGGTGCCCAATGGGAGCCCCTTGGCTCAGAGGAACTTCTGTCATCACTGGAGGTGGTTCACAGATACGTGTGTTGTTTTTAAGAAGTCTGTGCAATCACATGTGCTTTTTAAATTACACATTACTGGAAACAAAGGAGTCCTTGAATTTTCCAAGTTGAAGCTTTACTGTAACATTTTTTAAAGACAGGTGACTGTGCCTTTGTGTTTTGCAGAGTCTGGCCCTGGTTCTTCTACATAGTAGGTTATAGTCACGTGCACACAGAGGGAAACAAGCCTCAATAAAAATCTGTAGGGGCACCTCCCAGTCAGTGGATATTATGGGCTGTCTGTGCTGAGGCTGACGGGCAGCCATGGGTTCCGATTCAGAAGGAACACGTCTGTCTCTCCATCAGTGTGCTCCCATGAACACGAACACTCAGCCACACTCGCCTTTGTTAAGAACGAGAGGAGACTGAGACAGAATTGGTGGAAACGGCTGGGGTGTTGCCACCGGTGAATTTTTGATCTCCTGGTCTGTCTGGCTGGTTACCTCTGCCACCAGCGGTGGAAGAAGACAGGACGTTTTGTCCAAGATTGTGTTCAAAGGTCAAGGTGTCTTCAGAGGTGCTCATGCCAATGCAGTTGGATTTTTGTTTCTCAGTTCAGAAATATTTTAGAAATACATGGTATAAGAAGGCAAGTTGGCTGGCATTCTTTGAGCAAATGAGAAATACTTAAAGATCTTTACAGTTTCCCAAGTGACTGAAACAGCTGCTAATGGACAGAGTGGCCAGGTCTCCGGCCGATGGAGGCTTCGGCGCGGCTCACGCGCAGCCATTAAACGGGAGTGGCCCAGGAACGAGGCGCTGGAATGTCCTGGCTCCGATGTACTCCTCTGTGCCCAACGGGATGTTATCTGTCCAGGGTTCTCAGGCCCCAGGAGGGCCTGGGCCGCCCAAAGGGGGCCGGGCCGGGGAGTGGGGAGAGCGCACCCAGCAGCCGCGCCAGACCAGCAAACCACCTTTCGCGGAATGTACAAACTAGGTCTGCAATCCTTACAATCTCCGGTTTAAAATGACCCTCCGTGTTGCAAAGAAAAGATATAGCCGCGTACACTCTCAGACCATCCCAGGGATGAGGGCTGCAGACATGGGTGGTTTTCACATGTCAGAAATCAGACTTCAGCAATTTCCCGGATTACGGAAAAGTCCCAAACAAAACCAACCCCTCCCGTGCTGCGCGTTCCCTTCCCCAGCTGGATTCCGTCCCGTCCAAGGATGAGCAAAAGCAAACGATGAATGAGCAATCGTGCGAGCGAGCGAGCGAGCGAGCGAGGGCCCCTTCCATTCCGGATTAGCCCACCCGACCCCGCCCTGGGGAGCGAGCAGCTCCTCCAAAGCCCGGCCCGGCTTTCGGGGCCGCGCGCGTCCCGGGGTCGCGGGGCCCCCGCCCCTGCTGCCGGCCTCGGCGGCGCCGCCGGGCAGCGGGCGCAGGCGGGGAGGGGCGGCCCGGGCGCGTCGCTGACCGCCGCGGGGGGCGGGGGCGGCGGCCGCACCCCGCCCTGGGAAGGAGGCGGCCAGGTGTGGCCTCGGCGCCGTGTGCCAGCGGGGAGGAGACTCGCGCCCCCGCCGACCAACACCAACACCCCGCCGCGACCCAGCTCCTCTGCGCCCTCGCCGCCCTCCGAGCCACAGCTCCCGCTCCTGCGCCGGACCGGAGCGTCCTCGCCGCACTCCGAGCGCGCGTCCCGCAACGCCCCCGGCCCCGGCGGCCCGCCCTCCCGGGACCCCCAGCGCCATCTCGGAGCCTGCCCGGCGCATGCCTCGGCGCTGAGCCGCTCTCCTGAGCGCCCGCCGACATGAGCTGCAACGGAGGCTCCCACCCGCGGATCAACACGCTGGGCCGCATGACCCGCGCCGAGTCCGGCCCGGACCTGCGCTACGAGGTGACCTACGGCGGCGGCGGCGGGGGTGGCGGCAGCGGCGGCGGCGGCGGCGGCGGCGGGGGCCCGGGCCGGATGTACTACTCCCGGCGCTGCACGGTCGACCAGAACTCCGACGGCTACTGGTGGGTACCGGCCCGGGAGCCGTGTCCCGGCCGAGCCCCACGGCCCCGGGGCGGGCAGGAGACGGTTCTCCTGCCGCAGGTGCCGCGACGCCGCGCGCGGGCGCTCAGTTCCACCTTCCTGCTTCCAGCCGGAGGCCGGAGGGGCGCGGCGCGCGGGCCGGCGTCTCCAGGTGCCCTGGCCGGGCCCGGCGGGCAGGCGACGCGGGCAGGAGCGGCCCGCACTCGTGGAACCTGTTCCCTCGGACTGTGATCAGAAGTAAAAAGAGTAAAGGAGCGAGAGGCGGCGGCCACGGGGGCACGGAGCGCCCCGCCGTCTGTGCGGGCTCACCCCGAATTCCTGGTCAGCCCGACGGATGGCGTCGGTGTGGGGGCCTCGGCCGCCCGCCGGGGACTGGCGAGCTCACCTGCGGCCCCGCACCCAGCCCTTTGTTTCTCGCTTTGAAAGAGCGACCCCGGGGCCTGGTTGGCGCAGCGCCGGCTCGGGGTCCGCCCTCGGGTTTGGGTGGTGTTGGTGGGGGGTGGGGGGCTGCGGAGGGGAGCGCGGCCCCGGGCCCAGGCCCCCGGCGAGGGGTCGTGGGGCGCGCGGGGGCAGCTCCGCAAGGCGCTCTCCGCCGAGCGTTCCCGCCCGGGCCTGCGCGCCCCGCGCCGGGCTTTGGGCCCGGAGGCTCGGAGCTGACCCGCAGGACGCGGTCCCGGGGCGCCCAGGCCCGCGGCTGGGCCAGAGCCCCCGGAACACCCCTGGGGCAGTTTGGATGGAGTTGCAGCTTGTTTTCCGCTCAGATTCGCTTGTTTATAACCGGATCGTATCGATCATTTATTCTGTCTCTCTGCGAAACAAATTGTCCCAATTTTTGAACAAGGGACTCTTGGGGGTTTCCAGGGCACTTGTGCCAAGCAGTAGGAGGAATGGAAACTCGGCTTTTAAAGTTGAGGTCTTTACTGGCCATTTAAATCTGAGCCTTTTTCTTTTTTTCTCGCAGTCTTCCAGGATTTGGGAAGCGCAACCTTTAGGTGTGGATTGCACACACATGTTTAGTGCTTGATAAACTGCTAGCCTCGATTTCTTCTAAGTTGACAGGAGTCGGTTCAGTGAGTTAATATCAGTCTCTAGGCTTCTTACGTCTTTTCGAGAGGAGATTTTAGTTAGTGCATTCCCCGGCTCGGGGCTTGCAGAGATACGAGGTTGCAACGTGTCTGTGGGGAGGCTGTCCGCCCTCGTGTGGAGTTTCTTGGGCTCTGGTTTATAAAACTGTCAAGTGCTACATTCCCCTGGGCAGGGAAAAGACCCCAGGGGAAGATTTCCCTACGTGGAGGATGCTTTCCCTCTCCCCCCATCGCTGCGGTGTCCACAGCAGCGGGGCGTCCGGCCGGGCGGCCTGAGGCCCTCGGTGGTGGTCCTTCCTGTCCGGAGCCGAGCCTGTGCGGCCGGGAGGGGTGTAGCTGCCTCCCTCACAGCCCGCGAACGCTGACTCTGCAGGCGCTGGGCCGCGCCGCCTGTTTTTCTGGTTAAGTCAGAGTTTGGTGCGCAGGGGGCCTTTGGCTCTGGCGTGCGCCGCCTCCTGGCCCCTCCCACCCAGGGAGCCCTTGCGCCCTGCTGTCTGACCCTGGGTAGTGACGACGTCACAGGTGCTCTTTCGGAGCAGGAGTTTCCTAAGGAAAGGGGTTTGCTGTTTTTTTTTGTTTGTTTGTTTTTGTGTTTTTTTTTTTTTTTAGCACAAAAATCAGTAAGAAAACTGCTGGTTGGATTTAAACACATTGATTTCCAAAAACGGCCGCTTTGTGGGCTGAATGATTTAGCTTGTCCTTAAACTAGCTAGATGGCGTGTAGGGACTCAGCTGTCACTCTGCCCCGTGTAGTGACTGGAAAACATGTCTGTTCTGTCTGTCCCTTGCACAGGCACTTTGAGGGCGGTATTAGGTCTCATTTGTGCGGTAATTCGCACCCCTCCCCCTCCCCCTCCCCCATCTGGCCTTTGTATCTTATTTTTTTAAGGTTGGATGGAGTCTGCAGCTATGTAATTTAACAACTTCGGTGTACGATTTTGTTAATTGGCCAGTGGTCACGCTCGATAATATACATAGTTTTGGAAGATGTACACTTTGGGTTGTGCTTGTGTGGAGCACTGTGTTGTTTTGAATTACAGCAGAATGATTGTAGTCTTGTTCCTGTAGCTACATTTCTAATTTAAGGTGAACTTTGTTACCAAAGTGGCGAAGCCCAGCGGTTAGATCTTTCACGGATGACTGTGGATTTTGCAGGATTAGAAGCCGAGTGAAGTCACTAAGCTGCAGAAATATGGGGCTGTAACATTCGTGCTGACTTTTCTCCAGAGCTCAGCATTGCAGAGCGGAACACTAGTCGATGCCCTTTTTAAATAAGTTTAAGTTACTTTTCATAATTGCAGTGTATTTGGGAGAAAGGACACAGAGCCTGCGCAAACACCACACTAAGATGTGCCCAAGACCCCAGGGTCCACTCCCTGAGAACCCAGGGCCCCTCCCCTTGTCCTCCCTGGGCCTTCCCAGCTGGGCTTTGAGACTGGACAGGCCTGTGATGCCGCAATACCCCCAGCATCTCGAATTCCACGTACTCATTCTGCAGGTCGGTGCTGGGCACCTGCTGCACGCATTGCATGAGTCAAAGGGACGACAGAGACTTTTCAAGAAGACGGGGACGCAAGGTCCAGACTGTGGATGGGCAAGGGACACGAGATCCAGGAGTCGCCCTCAGGAGGAGCCCAGAGAACACCCGTCATGGGGCACTTGTCAGGCTTCGAAAGGAAATCTGGCTTTGCAGTGTGCCAGTGGGTGAAGAGGGCCGGGCAGAGAGCAGCCCCCAGGGCAGGGGTGAGAGGGTGAGAGAGGTCTGAGGACCACGACGCAGGCTCCTTTCTGAGTGTTCACTGTGCGTGGGGAGGCAGCAGGAGGCAAAGGGCAGGAGCCTTTTGGGCCAGAGTGTAGGAGACCTTGAATGCCACGAGGCGGAGGGGAGCCAGCCCGTTGAAGGTGCAGGCTACGCCAGGTGGCGTGGAGTGGGAGGGACTGCGGGGAACCCTTGCACCTGAGAAGGAGGGCGATCCTGAGCCTGCAGCAAGGTGCTGGGCGCGTGGGAAAGCAGGCGCACCCAGGCGGAGTGACAGCTTCAGCTGGGACATGGCGTGGAGGAGGGAGAGTCTGAGCAAACAGGCTCTGTGCTTGGTGACTCAGAGAATGGATGCTCTAAATACTTTTTCTGGGAAGTGATTGCAAATTTAAGCTTCGGGTTAGCTTCATGTGTGGCAGGTAGCCCTGACGTGCTTATGAAATCTGGTTACTTCATAGATTTTATAAAAATACCAGATCTGTGGCCAGTAGTGGTTACCATTACCTGGCAAACAAGCGCCAATGCTGGGCCAGGGGTACTACGTACGTTAGCTCACGTCTCACGGTAAACTTAACCAGTTTACAGAGGGCAGAGTGAGGCTAGGGTCCTCACACAGGGTCCAGGTGAGTGACTGAGCTGGATTGGAATCCAGGATGCCACAGGACCCAAGAAAAAAGATCTTTGTCATTAGGATTCATCTTTTCTACTTGTAAACTTTGCGCTTAACCTGAGTTTCTGTTTCTTTTTTCTTTTAAGATTTATTTATTTATTTGAAAGAGTTACAGGGAGAGGAGAGACAGAGAGGGAGAGGTCTTCCATCATCTGGTTCACTCCCCAAATGGCTGCAATGGCCAGGCTGGGCCAGGCTGAAGCCAGGAGCCAGGAGCTTCCTCTGGATCTCCCACGTGGGTGCAGGGGCCCAAGCACTTGGGCCATCTTCTGCTGCTTTCCCAGGTGCATTAGCAGGGAACTGGTTCTGAAGTGGAGCAGCTGGGACTTGAACTGGCGCCCATATGGGTTGCTGGCACTGCAGGCCGTGGCTTTACCTGGCTGAGCCACAGCACCGACCCCTCTGTTTTTAATCTGTTGTGTTCCTGGGAAACAATTATCTGATAACCATTATATTCTCTTATTAGCACTGTTGTAGGATTTTCATCTGTTTAGGGGGAAAAAAGGACAATAGGATTCTGCATTAAGCTGACTAATTGTTGGTCAGATCCACTGAATGAGACAAAAGAGCTTTCCACAATATTTTTTTTTCTCTAAACGCAGACATAGTTTCATTGTTGTTCAGGTGATTAAAATGTCTTAGGAAGGAAGAAACTGCTGATGTCCCTGGTGTTTCAGTGCTGACTTGTTAGGGTGGAGCAAAGGAGTGGGTGTGACCGAGGGAGTCTCGCTTGACTCTTAGCTAACCAGTCTTTCCGGATGTCGAGGTTCTAGAAGGCTCTAGAAGGAGCATTTCAGCCTGGGGGCCTTGGTGCTCCAAGCTCAGAGCATTGCCACCCCCACCTCCCCCCAGTGAGCTGGCCCATTGGTCCTGCCTCTTGCAAAGGGTTGAAGCTGTGGTCCCTCAGACCCCAAGGCTCAAGCAGCCAGCCATTCCTTCAAAGAGACGGCCCATAAAATGCTACTGTCAACCAGCGGCATCTTGGGCTGGAAGGGACAAAGTCTTTCAAAGACCTCATGAATGTAAAATCCACGTTTTGTGACAATGAAGACACTTTAATGAGATGAGGCTGCAAACAGATCTAAGGGTTTGCTTGGAATAAAATTTTTGACACAGACAGGACACCCCTTGCTACATCTGGCACCTGGGGGTGGGGCAGTGGGAGGAGTTGGCTTTTTGACAGACAACCAGACAACTTGTCTGATTTTTTTTAAGGCTTCAGTCAAATAAATACAAGTTTTTGCATAGGGAAGTAATTCAAAGTAGAAATTCCATTTTGGCATTGCATTTGAAAGGACCGGATACTCAAATGTTATTGCCACTTCATAAAAGATCTTTCTGTGAATTTTCTAACCCCTTCAATAGATTTCTTTCATGTTGTTAAAGTGTGCCATTCATGTTGTTAAAGTGTGCCATTCCCTGAATTGTCTCAAACGGTTACTGTTGGACCTTGAGAATGCCTCACCCTGAACACCCAATTCACTTCTTCCTTGTCTGTCTTTGCCCTGCTCACCCCAGGCCCGGTTTGCTGCAGGATGTCCTTCAAATGATGGACTGGGGCAAAGGCAAAAACACAAAAATGACATCGCAGAACCAAGTTGTAAAAGCAGGAGCTGCCCCCTCCACTCCACCCCACCCCCCGCCCCGCAGTGGGAGCTCGTGAGGTGGGGAGTTGGCTTCTGCCACCGGAGGTGGGCGTTCCTACCTGTGGCAGGTGCAGAACCTCTGGGCTCCGCGAGCGGGGGTCACATGGGACTGTGCCACTGGAGGGGACAGAGCCGAGAGGGCATAGTCTGTCCCACCTCCGGGTCTTGAAGTTCACGGAACACGAACTGGCAAACCCGGGGTGTAAAAACAGACAGGTACCCCGAAAGGAAGCAGCAGGTTCATGAGGTTCCACAGCTCCTGGCTGCCCTCTTCCCACACTTTGTAAGAAGAGACGCCCCTTTTGCTTGTAGTTGGGGTGGCGCTGGGAGAGCTAACTGCACCCCCTGACCGAGCTCTGGGAATCAGGGGAGTGAGTGGTAACCTCCTCAGCCAGTCTTCTGTCTGTTTCCTCTGCCTCTCCAAGCCAAACACACAGGCACTCGGTACTTCTGTGTGCAGACCCAGCGTCCCCAGGTGTGGAGGAGTGGAGGATGACTAAGGTGTGGGACTTTGCTCCCCAGGAGCCGTGTTGCCAGGTGTGTAAACAGCCAGAGCAGAAGTGGAGGCGGAGGCGGAGGCAGAGGTGGTGTCTGATGGGGCAGGTGGCGCCTCAGTGGACTGGTGGGGCTGTAGTGGGACTGGTAGGGCTTTAGTGGGACTGGTAGGGCTTTAGTGGGACTGGTAGGGCTGTAGTGGGACTGGTAGGGCTTTAGTGGGACTGGTAGGGCTGTAGTGGGACTGGTGGGGCTGTAGTGGGACTGGTAGGGCTGTAGTGGGACTGGTAGGGCTTTAGTGGGACTGGTAGGGCTTTAGTGGGACTGGTAGGGCTGTAGTGGGACTGGTAGGGCTGTAGTGGGACTGGTAGGGCTGTAGTGGGACTGGTAGGGCTTTAGTGGGACTGGTTGGGCTGTAGTGGGACTGGTAGGGCTGTAGTGGGACTGGTAGGGCTTTAGTGGGACTGGTAGGGCTTTAGTGGGTCTGCAAGGATCGGCATCGTCCTGAAATGTAGAAGGAAAGGCATTTTTTCTTTTCATGTAAGAGCCTTTGAAGAAGTTAAAACATTAAAACTTTATGTGGGAAACACCTTGAATGTTATAAAGAGCTGAGCAAATAGGCCTTGGGATCCATAGCAGTGCATTGTATAATTATTATAACATCCGATACAGAGTTACCAGTGTGTCCTGGCCATTATCCCACGAACCCTATTACAAAGAGAGAGACACAGGACCCCCGTTGTGGCACACGTAGAAGACCCTGTGTTGATTGAACCAGCAGAAGATGGAGGAGAGGGGGAGAAGAAAGGGGGGAGGGAGGGAGGGAGGGAGGAAAGGAGGGAGGGAAGGAGGGACCCAGTGAAAAGAAAGTATATCCAAGTGTGTATATCCAGGTGTCTGATGAACAGGGCATGATTCTATAGAATTACTTTCATAATACAAAGGTAACTTTTGAAAGTATTACTTTGTAAGGCATGCCTCTCTTCAGAACATTTGTTCTGGGTAGTGGTTGTTAAACTGCTCCCTCCCTCGAGACAGCTAATCCTGGAATCTTACTTTCTGCTACTCACAGGTAGGCACGACCTGTCCCGGGAGGGAGATCCAGGACGTGTTTTCCTTTCAGCACAGCCCAGGAAGGGATCTTTATGCAAACATTCGGAACCATTATTTGTTTAAACAGGTTTCAGAATGAACTTTGAAAAAAATGTGCTGGCAGGTTCTTAGCAATTTGAATCGCTGGTCTTGGCGAGTCTGAAGATAAACAGTTTGAGAAGAGTGAAAACCTTTCAAGGATGATGCTTTGTCCAAAGTCAGCATTTAGTTTTAGAAGTCAATGTTCTTTTGCTTGATTTGACCCAAGTGAAGTTTCTTATTCTTTAAAGCTTATGAGGTCACCTTCTTCCAAGCCACTGAGGTGGAATTGAGCACTTTAACCACCTTGAGCCTTGTCAGTTCTGTTCCTAATAAAGTTTTAAATCTCACCACCCTGAATAGATGTAGCAGTATGGAATATTTCTGAGGTCAGAACTTTTAAAAAGTCCTTATTTGATTGCAAAATAAGTACATTCATTTCCAAATTATTTCTTCATGCCTGGTAGAATTTTGCATTTTCCCAAAGTGCACTGTGTGAATTGGAGAGAAAACTTAGTAGCCATGAACCACGGCATAGACTTTCAATCTATTTTCAGTGAAGAACTTTCAGAAAATAGGAGTTACAGGATGAGTGAGCTGGAGAAAATTTAGATATCAATTAGCTCAATAGATGAAAAAATGGAGGCGTAAACATTTTCTGAGATTAAAAAAGATCCAAAATTATATGGCTGATAACAAAACGTGATCTGACTCACAAAGTTTTCAGCTACACAGCACTTCTAAAACACGCTTATGCTTCGCTCCTGCTGCAGAACCTGTCTCTGCACGCCTGGCTGGTGTGTGTGTCCTGTCACGCCGACCTGCAGGGCCAGAACCCTTTCCACCAGGGCCAGCCAGCTCTGTGTGGGCCGATCCGGCTGAGACAAACAGACTGAAGCAGCCAGGGCATTCTCTTGTCCCCAGCCACTGAACCCCGGTTGGCCCCAGTCTGTCCTTTTTGGTGGCCTGAGCCATTTGCAAGGTGTCTGTCTGGTTCCCTCTCTGGCCAAAGGGTGATCTTGGCACACCTCAGGTTGAAGTGGGGGTCGTTACAGCTGAGAGATAGAATTGGGTCTTGCCCTCCGGATCAGACAAAGTCTTTACCTGTGTTCAGTAGTCTGCGCCTTATCCGTGGTTTCATGGGCTGAAATAGGAGTGGAAAATTCCAGCAATAAATGATGCGTGAGTTTAAATAACTTTTACTATGGTAAATTGTTGTGATTGTTCTATTTTAGTATTGTTCATCTCTCTCTCTTTTTAAATTTGTATTAACTTATTTGTTCGAGAGGGAGGAAGACACAGTTCTCAACCGCAGGCTCATTCCCCAGATGCCCACAACGGCTGGGGCTGGGACAGGCTGCTGCAGGCAGCTGGTCTCCGCCGTGGGGGCAGTGACTCAGCCATTTGAGCGTCACTGCTGCCTCTCAGGCTGTGCGTTAGCAGGGAGCTGGAGTCAGGAGCGTAAGCCGAGACTCGAACCCAAGCACTCAGATGCGAGTTGAGGGCATCTCAGCTGTTATCCTGATGGCTGGGCTGAGTGTCTGTGCACTCCCACTGTGCACCTCTTGCCTCATCTAACTTATCAATTAAACTTTATTGTAGGTCCCTATGTGTAGGAAAAAATGTAGTATATACAGGGTTCAGGAACTTCAGTTCCCGGTGTCCCCCGGGGGCCCTGGAAAGGATCCCGCCTCGAAACGAGGGGACAAATGTATGAGATGAAATCTGGTTAATCCGTGAACCAGCGGATAGAAGCCCTCTCTCTCCCCTTCTCTGTCTGTAACTCTGCCTCTCAAATAAATAAAATCTTTTTTTTTTTTTTTTTTTTTTGACAGGCAGAGTGGACAGTGAGAGAGAGAGACAGAGAGAAAGGTCTTCCTTTGCCGTTGGTTCACCCTCCAATGGCCGCCGCTGCAGCCGGCGCACCGCGCTGATCCGATGGCAGGAGCCAGGATCCAGGTGCTTTTCCTGGTCTCCCATGGGGTGCAGGGCCCAAGCACCTGGGCCATCCTCCACTGCACTCCCTGGCCACAGCAGAGAGCTGGCCTGGAAGAGGGGCAACCGGGACTAGAACCCGGTGTGCCAGCGCCGCAAGGTGGAGGATTAGCCTATTGAGCCACGGCGCCGGCCAATAAAATCTTTTTTAAAAATGCATTATCAACGGCCTATGAAGTGGCTTACTGTTTTCAAAGTTCGGGTGCGTGTGGGTGAGGGGAAGTGGACAGTGGACGAGGTGCCTTGTTCCAGAAGTGTCAGCTGGTCCCTAGCAGAAGGAATGTCTTCTCCAACTAGGAAGAAGGAGTAACAGATAGAGACCACCCAGCCGTGTTTTAAGCTCACACAGAATTGCTCCCCCTCCCCCTTTTTATGGATGGAATTTATTCCTAAGTGTCGTGTAACTCTCTGGGAGTTTGGTACAAAGAAGCTGGTATGTTTCACATTTTGTTGTCAAATGGCTTTAGTCTCATAAACTCACTTTAACAAGTCTCGGGTGGGTGTGGTGGTACAGCAGGTTAGGCTACCACCTGTGACGCTGGCTCCGTAGTGGAGGCTGGTTTGGGTCCTGGCTGCTCTGCTTCCCATCCAGCTCCTTGCTCCTGCGCCTAGGAGGCAGCAGAGGATGGCTCAAATACCTAGGTCCCTGCCTTCCATGTGAGAGACCCGGATGGAGTTCTGGGCTCCTGGCTTTGGCCTGACCCAGCCCTGGCTGCTGTGGGCACTTGGGAGGTGAACCACTAGGTAAAAGATCTCTTTCCCCTTCTGTCTGTTGCTCTGCCTTTGAAGTAGATGAAAGTCAATAAACATTTAGAAAAAAAAATTTGTATGCACGCTTTGTGTATTAATTCACAAAAGACTTTCACCTCCCTGCCTCTTTTTTTTTTTATCCTTTCAAATACATTTTTATTGGGATACTGGCAGATTTACAGAAGAGTTGTCCTTATAATAAAGTGCCATCAGGGTACCTGGTTCATTTCCAGTAATGGGCTTCCTGGCTCCCAGCTTCAGCCCCAACCCGGCTTCAGCTCCTGTGGGCATTTGGGAAGTGAACCAGCGTCTAGCTCTTTGCCTCTCAAATAAATAAATTAAATAAAAAAATATATTTTAATACAGAGTCTGTATATGTCCCATCTGCCTCCAGCCTGCGGCCCAGTTTCTGATGGTTTCTTGCATTGACACACATCGTTCCATCATTGTACTCAGAGCTGTCGCTTTCGTCCAGCCCCTGGGGACCGGCATTCTCTGTGGCAGTCGTTCTGGGAGACAAGCTGTTGAACAGACGTTGTAAGCGTGTCACGGGAGAGGTGCCCCTGTCCCCTTCCAAAGGAAAACCAGTGTAAGGACACGGGACCTTCTGGATTTCCTTGTTCACACTGGGTGCTCAACAAGCTCTCCACGTGTCGTCATTTCTTCCCTTGTCTCTCTGGCCTCCTGTTTTATAACAGGTGTATCCCGGGAAGGTTCTGATTCTGCCCGCTGGAATGTTGCACAAGTTAGGACAATAAATGGAGTCTCTGCAGTACGAGCTGTGCCCGATTGATTGCCGGTCTCGTTGCGAGTGGGAGAAAGAGGCCGGTGCACTGGCTGGGAGGCAGGGGCGTTGTCCTGGTTTTGATGGGTGCAGGCTCAGGTGCCCGTTGCCCAGGCCTGCCTGAAGGACTGGTGTCATCTCTGGGAGCGGTTCCTGGGGAGGGCTGGCCTCCCCTCCCACCGCCAGCCAGTGCCGACCTGTTGGGGAGCCTGGATTGCAGGGCGGGACTCCAGACAGGTGGTAGCAAAAGAAAAAAAAAAAGTGCTTCCCTCGGGGAGATGATGCATAGTCAGGCTCCGTGGGAGAAGTTCCCACATTCTTGCGATCCCACCCTGTCCACACATAATGCAGCCAGTGTTGCCAACGTTTTCTTTAAACAGTGAAATCCTTTCTTTAACACACACACACGCACAGGAGAAAGTCCAGTCAGACGGCCACCAGACAGACAGAAACAAGCCCAGGCTGGCTGTGGGTGAGGGGTTGGGGTTTCTGCAGCTTCTCCTGGCGTATCTGTGAGAATTTACACTCGTTGGGCACTGATCTGATAACCTTAACTCGTCTGGTAAGCTGTGCACCGGCATAATGTCTCTTGACAGATGAAATACCAGGACCGTCTCAAGTTCCGAGGTGTGGTGCAGTGGGTTAAGCAGCCACTTGGGACACCGGTTCGAATCCTGGCTGTTCTAGTTCTGATCCAGCTTCCTGCTGATGTGCCTGGAAAGGTAGCAAAGGATAGCCCAAGTGCTTGGGTTCCTGCCACCTGTATGGAGACCTAGATGGAGTTCCTGGCTCCTGGCTTCAGCCTGGTCCAGCCCTGGCTGGTGGGGCCATTTGGGATGGAAAATCTCTCTCTGTCTCCTTCCCTCTCCCTATACCCTCCATCCCCACCCCTTTCTGTCACTCTGTCTTTCAAATAAATAAATAAATCTTAAAAAAAAAAAAAGGGAATGTATTCTTAACCTCACCACCTTTTTAATCTTTAGACTCTGGACCATCTATAACATCCTTCTTCAGCGCCACTGTACTTTTTTTTAAAATTTTTTTATTTTTGTATGAAAGGCAGAGCTACTGAGAGGCAGAGGCAGAGAAAGAGGTCTTCCATCCCCTGCTTTACTCTTCAAATGGCTGCAATGGCCAGAGCTGGGCCAGGCTGAAGCCTCCAGGAGCCAGGAGCTTCTTCTGGGTCTCCCATGTGGGTGCAGGGGCCCAAGCACATGGGCCATTTCCACTGCCTTCCCAGGCCATACTGGAGAGCTGGATCGGAAGTGGAGCAGCCGGGACTAGAACCATGGCCAAATAGGATGTCGGCACGGCAGGTGGTTGCTTTACTGGCTAAGCCACAGCTTTTAAAGCTCCCACCACACATTTCCCAGGGAATGGCCCCATTAGAAATGTGCACTGAATAAGCCTCTTCTTGGGGCAAAACTAACCACCCGAGCAGACCCTGAAAGCCAGAGGGGCTTGTTTTTGAATGAAAGATGTTTCCATTTCCCATCACTGTCTCACTCTGATGGCTTTCCTGTGGGTGAGTTTCATTGCCGTTTCACAGAATGCTTTTGGAGACATTGCTTCTCCCTCCTCTGGTTTTCCTGAGCCAGACTTGCTGGGGGAAGTCTCCCCGCTCAGTGTGTGGCCGCCACTGTGAGGCCCCCACAGAGGGGGCCTTGGCTGCCTGGACCCCTGTGGGGTGGGGGAGGGGTGCTATTTCTGCTGATACCAGTTCTCACCAGAGTTGTCTTTTTTCTTTTTTCACAATGCAGAGGAATATTTCTGAATTGGGTTACGGGTCAGGGTGGGAGCAGTGGGGGACATTATTGGGCCTGACTGGTGGATTTTGGGAACGTTCTATGGATTAGGAAATGGTATGAGATCCACTTTACCGTCCCCGGTTTCGGTAGTTGTGCTGCAGTTTTATGTGAAGGAGCATCTTCATCCTAGGACACATGCTGTGATAGTGGGGGTAAAAGGCCCTGATTATTCCCGAGTGATGAAATCTACACACGAGGGTGGCAGAGCACTCAGGACTGGGCAGTTGGGCATCTGGTGAAGAGTCAGCAGTATTTTTGTCCAGCTTTTTGCAACTTTTCTGAAAATTTCGAATTATTTCAAAATGGAAATTTTTTTAAAAAGAGCGATCTCATGCCTGGATTCCTTGTGTTTGCCTCCGCAGCCAAACCGGCACGATGTCCAGGCACCAGAACCAGAACACCATCCAGGAGCTTCTGCAGAACTGCTCGGACTGCTTGATGCGGGCGGAGCTCATCGTGCAGCCCGTAAGCTCGCTGTCTTGTTCCCCCCACCACACACACCCAGCCACCGCTCTCCCCTACACACCCCCCCGGGTCCTGGGTTAGCACCGAGTCCTGCTCCTAACCCAGACGTCAGCTGCTCAGCCCAGGCCGGCCCCTCCCCAGCCTGTACAGATGGTCTTTTCCAGAACAGACTAGAAAAAAGGGAGGTTGTCTTGGTCCCTTCTCTGAGGCTAATCACACAAGACCACAGACCTGATAAATTATACAGGGAAGAGTTTGGTTTTGGCTTCGTGATTCTGGTCCAAAGCCAAGAGCACGTGTCTGGTGACGGCCGTGTGGCTGGTGGAAGTGGGGCCCCTGGCGTTTATAGTAGACCCGTTCTCAAGATGACCGTCAACCCACTAATCACCTCTGCAAGGTCCCACCTCTGTCTGTGTCATAACGAGGATTACATTCCCACGTGAGTTTCGCAGCTGGACAGACTGTATGGAAACCCTGGCAGATGGGTATCTCCTTAGCCTAGGTGGAGTGTGTGTGCAGTGTTCACACACAGCAGGTGTTTGTACTGAAGGTGGCCACCCTTTGGGAGTTGCAGACATTTATTGTTACAGATGTGACTTTGCTGTACTTTCTCTCCTAGAGATGCAACCTGATGTGTGCCCTTCACTGGCCTGGGATGGATTATCTTGTGCCCCATTGGTTGTTTTTGCAAGGGTGGTGGAGAGAAAAGAGAGAAAGAGAGAGATTTTTTTTTTTTTTTGGACAGGCAGAGTGGACAGTGAGAGAGAGAGACAGAGAGAAAGGTCTTCCTTTGCCGTTGGTTCACCCTCCAATGGCTGCCGCGGCTGGCACACCGCGCTGATCCGATGGCAGGAGCCAGGTGCTTCTCCTGGTCTCCCATGGGGTGCAGGGCCCAAGCACTTGGGCCATCCTCCACTGCACTCCCGGGCCACAGCAGAGAGCTGGCCTGGGAGAGGGGCAACCAGGACAGAATCCGGCGCCCCGACCGGGACTAGAACCCGGTGTGCCGGCGCCGCAAGGCGGAGGATTAGCCTAGTGAGCTGCGGCGCTGGCCTGTGATAGCAGGTATCTTCAGGTCATTCAGTCAGGGTTAGAAAACACAGGTTCTATGATTTTTGCGGAGTAACTCTGTGTTTTAAAACATGGTAGAGGGACTGATGTTGTGACATAGGTGAATCCTCCGCCTCGGATGCCCGTATCTCATAAGGGCAGCGATGCGAGTCCCGGCTGCTCCACTTCCGATCCAGTTCCCTGCTGATGTGCCTGGGAAAGCAGTGGGTGATGGCCCAAGTCCTTGAACCCCTGCACCCACGTGGGAGACCCAGAAGAAGCTCCTGGCTCCTAATCTGCCCAGCCTCTGTCGTTACAGACATTTGGGAAGTGAACCAGCTGATGGAAGATCTGTCTCTGTCTGTCTCTGTCTCTCTCTCTCTCTGTAACTGCCTTTCAAATAAATAAATACATCTTTAAGAAAAAAAACCAAAAGCAAAACATGGTAGCATTCACGTTTGCTCCGAAATTGCTGAAGTCAGACTAGGGATTGGTGGGGCTGTAGCCACCTCTCCTATTCCTTTCCTGGCATGTCTCAGTTCTAGCTAAGGAATTGAATTCTAGGTGCCCTAGTGCCAGCGTTCATGTCACGGTCACAGAGCACTTGTTAAATAGCCTGTATCTGAAACCGAGGTCTTCCCCACGCAAATTTATGGATTCTATTTGGAGAATATCTTAACGTTTTAAGTTCTTAACGGAACCATCCTTACGTCTGTTTCATTTTGCTCAGGTAAGAGTATAGACTTCACTTTAGTCCAGGTGAGGAGACATTTGGGGGTCAGCGAAGTAGCAGGGCCGTAGTTCTGGTTGTCTCGCTGTGTGGGTGTGGAGCGTGCTCCCCCAAATGCTCAGATGGGGCCTGCCTTGCTCCGTATAAGGCAAACCAGGAGGCACCAGTGGCTCAACACTGAACGCAGACACACCCAGCCCTGGCCACGCTTGTCGTGACCATAGTAGGTTTTACCCACAGTTCCGCAGGTTTACAGGGAGTCTTACTCTGAGTGTATTTTACCCGTGTGCACTGAAATGCAATAAAAACACCAGAGGGGCACAGGAGCCCATCTCCTGATGCTTCTGGGCACAGCCATGGTTTACTGGTCCGGAGCTGAGGGAGAGCAGCGAAGGTAAAATTCTAGAGAAAGCGTCAGTGACGCTGAGGCACTGAGACAGCTTCCTATTGTTTTAAAGCTTTTAATTTTTAAATAATTATAAACTCACAAGAAGTTGCAAAAGTAGTGTAGAACGGTCTGTGTGCCCGGCTTCCCCCATGGTGGCCTCTTACTTAAAGACACCGGGTGGCCCAATGCAGTTAACCACACAACGGCTCCCTCTTTCTTTCTTTCTCTCTCTCTCTTTCTCTTACTTCCTTTCTTCCTTTTTCTTTTCTTTTCTTCTTCTTTTTTTTTTTTTACAGATTTAATTATTTATTCGCAAGTAGAGTTATAGAGAGAGATCTTCATTCTGCTAGTTCACTCCCCGGATGTCCTCAAAGCCAGGAGCCAGGGGGCTACATCCAGGTCTCCCACATACATGGATGGCAGGGGCCCAGACACTTAGACCATCTTCCACTTCTTTTCTGAGGCTCATTAGCAGGGAGGTGGATTGGAAGTGGAGCAGCCAGGACACAAACCAGCCCTTCCCCTTTTTAAAAAAAGATTTATTTTGTTTGAAAGGCAGAATTACAGAGATGGAGAGAGGGAGGGAGAGAGAGATCGTCCATCCGATGGTTCACTCCCCAAATGACCAAAATGGCCAGGGCTAGGCCAGGCCAAACCAGGAGCCAGGAGCATTTTCCATGTCTCCCACGTGGGTGCAGGGGCCCAAGCACTTGGGCCATCTTCTACTGCCTTCCCAGGCACATTAGCAAGGAGGTGGATCGGAAGTGGAGCAGCCAGGACTCAAAATCGGCACCCAGATGGGATGCCAGTGTTGCAGGCGGCAGCTTTACCTGCTATGCCACAGTGCCAACCCCAGATGCTTTCTTTTTAAGAACTGCAAAGTTACGTTTCCCTAAAATGCAGAGAAGCTCAGCTTGTGTGTGCTGGGCCCTATGTGGTGAAATAGCGTGGTGTTCTTAGCGCAGTGAGATTCCCGTTGGATGGGTGGTGTTTGCGTTAAGTGAATGACTGCCGTCTAACATATGGGAGCATGGCGAAGCTTAGCATCCTGTGCGTGTGCTTCCAGCAGCACGCGTGAACGTTTTCTTCCCAGCATAGTGTGTGTTCCTTCATGTGCATTCTTTCTCCCAGGAGCTGAAATACGGAGATGGAATACAGCTGGCTCGGAGTAGAGAACTCGATGAGTGCTTTGCCCAGGCCAACGAACAGATGGAGATCACCGACAGCTTGATCCGAGAGATGCGGCAGATGGGCCAGCCCTGTGACGCTTACCAGAAAAGGTACTGCCCACCGAGAGGGGCTGCCACGCACCTGCCGGTAATGAGTCCCAGGAGCCCGGTCAGCTGTTAGAGGACGCCCAGTGTTCCCTGGGAAGGGCTCCGGGACTCGGTATCGCCCAGCCTTGGGTCTCTCCTACAGATGGACCCCTCCCACTGTCTTCAGACTCCAAAGCTGCCATGCGAAGTATTAAACAGACCTGTCCAAGAGAGAGGCACCTTTCAGAAAGTCCAGTTCCCATTTTTTAAAAAAAGACTTATTTATTTATTTGAAAGAATTACAAAGAGAGGGAGAGACAGAGATCTTCTATCCACTGGTTCATTCCTCAGATGGCCACACGCTGGGCAAGCTGGAGCCAGGAGCCAGGAGCTTCATCCGGGTCTCCCACATGGGTGCAGGGGCCCAAGCACTTGGGCCATCTCCTGCTGCTTTTCCCAAGCAATTAACAGGGAGCTCGACTGGGAGTGGAGTAGCTGGGACACGAACTGGCGCCCACTTGGATGCTGGCGCTGCAGGTGGTGGCTTTACCTGCTACATCACAGCACCGGCCCCGTCTAGGTCTGATTTTGCAGTTCATCTTGGAATCCCTCTAACCGAGAGAGTTGCACAGCCCTTTGGCACAGCATCTGACTTTGTAAGTCCAGTGTCAAGTTGAGCTTAATTTAATAAACCCAAAAGTGAGACTGCCAGGGCTGGACATGAAGGCTGGAAAGCAGAACTGTGTAGTCTGAATTTTTTCTCAGGCCACCCAGGGTCCTGGGGCCTTAGGAAAGTGCCCAACACAAAACTTGGAGAAAGCACAAGGCACCACCTGGTTAAGCAGAGGTGATTCAACATCCCGTGATATTTCAGGATTTGAACAGCTGCCTAAGGTTGAATTTTTGTATGTGATCAAGATTCACATCGTGGAGTGAAGGAAAAAAAAAAAAACCTCCAAAGAAAACATTAGTGACCTGTGTGTTGACCCAGGGAGACTCGGGAAAGGGGTGGCTTGCCCTGGGTTCCCTAGGTTGCCTTCTGCCCGGCTGTAACCATCCATCCTCCTCTTCCTCCCAGGCTGCTGCAGCTCCAGGAGCAAATGCGAGCCCTTTACAAAGCCATCAGCGTCCCCCGAGTCCGCAGGGCCAGCTCCAAGGGCGGCGGCGGATACACCTGTCAGAGCGGCTCCGGGTGGGATGAGTTCACCAAGCGCCTCACCAGCGAGTGTCTGGGGTGGATGCGGCAGCAGAGGGTAAGCGGCCGCCACAGGGCGGGTGCTGGTGCTCCGCCGCCCCGAGCCTGCGTCGGAGTGAGATGGGTCAGCCCCACGGTTCTCCTCGCCAAGAGTGTTCTGGCCTGCAGATGGCTTTTTGGAGTTTTCCACCTATGCGATTTTTTAAAAAAAGGATTTTATTAATTTATTTGAAAGGCACAGTTAGAGAAAGAGAGAGAGGACGTCCATACACTGATTCTGGGGCCGGGCCAGGTTAAAACCAGGAACATATAACTCTATCAAGATCTTGCGCACAGGTGGCAGGGGCCCAGGTACTTGGACCATCTTCTGCTGCCTTCTCAGGGCATTAGCAGGGAGCTGGATGGGAAGCAGAGCACAAGGGACTTGGACTGCTTTTCCAGTGTAGGATGGCGGCGTAGCAGGCAGCGGCTTAACCCACAGTGCTTCTGCCCCCTTCTCTACAATATGAAAGTGGTCTCCTACTTTGAAATAAATGTTTCAGGCAGCTTTTTTTTTTTCTGTGCATCTTAGCGAATCAGCCTCCTTGCTTTGTAGTCTTACCTTATCACACAGGTAATAATTAACAGGTGTAATGTAATTAGTAGGTTTTGAATATCCAGCTCTCACTGTTCATCACCGGATCTGCTGGGGGAGTGTCTGTGCTAACTAACTTCACTGTCCTGCAGGGGTACCTGACCTCACCCGTGTTATTGACATATACAGTATTACTATACTATAAAAATACCTGTCAGGATTGCGCGTTACTGATACGGATCGGTATTTTTGAAACACACACACACACACACACACACGCACACAGCGGTGGTTTGTTTAAAATGTTATCAAAGTGGAGGAGCTGGGAGCACGGACTGGATCTTCTGGTTTGGGTTCCCTGGTCGGCGGCTTCCCTGATACTTTGAACAGTCCGTCCTCTCATTGTGCAACCGTCAGGTCCCCGGTGTGGGAGGGAAGTGAAATAATGGCGGCCGAAGTCTGTGCGGATCCTCTCTCTGGAACTGGGGTTTCTAAACGGAGTATTTCCAATGCCAATTATTGTGCGGGGTCATGTAGTAATTACGCGCTGTAATGAACAGGTGGCGAGAGACGTATGCCCTAATTGGGCAGATAGGAATTTTATAATGAAAACCTGCTAGTGCACACCCCCTCAGAGGAGGTGGGTGTGTGAGAACAGAGATCATTGGTTACGCGATGTGGCTGTAAAGGCACTCGCTTTGTGGGACCAGCCAGCAGTGGTTCCGACAACTGTCAGTCACTTTAAAATTCTTCCCTAGGTGGTCAGGGCTTTGGGACTAAAAATTCGTTCACTGAGTTAACTTTTTTGCATGTTCACAAAGACTGGTGGCCGAAATCTTGTGCAAAATCAGTGCGAAAGGCAAACCCATCTGCATGTTTTCAAATGCCCTCGAATCCTTGAACACACATTTCCTGCGGGTTTTGTGGGCTTTGGTTCCATGCCAGAAACTGAGGGTTCAAAAACTGACACTCCTTAGTCCTGACAGTGAATAGTATTGAAGAAAGACACATGCATCCAAACGCCCGATGTGCACACAGATCCGTGTGTGATTGATTGCTGCATGAGGGCACGGTCAAGTCTTGCCTGGTTAGCAGTGGGGGAGAGGGTGGTGCCCCAGCCCCTGGAGAGCGGAGAGGTCAGAGCGAGGCTTGCGTTGTTGGGGCTTGAATGCTTGAATGACTTCAGCGGGATTCACGATGGGAGGTGGAACAGCCTTTGAGCCCAATCAGCCGTGAAACCGATCCGCTGATTTCTTCGTAGGACAACCCACCGTGTGTCATTCGCTGGATTCACGCCAGGTGTAGCTTTGTTAGAACATCAGCGTTCTTAAATTTCGCGTGGACTCGGCTCTGTGTCATTTCTGCCAGAGATCACGGAGGGGCCGGGCTTTCGGGGGCGGGCAGGCCGGCAGGCCGGCGGCCTGATCACTTGCAGCTGGCTGCTGTGCCGTGCTCTGCGGCGCGTGTCCTCTTTCCCCTTCTGCCCTCTTGCATAGCCTGCATTCTTCACTCACTCCCGGGAGACCCGGCTGCAGGGCCGGCTGATAAGAGAGGCCCTTCCCCGGCGCACGGTCAGGAGGCACACTCGCATCTCCCGTGCCAGGGTTTTGGTTTTGTTTTCCTGATCCCTACAGATACCGCACACCTGGCCGGTAACGAGCGGCGTGAGCAGCAGCCTGGCCCCCTCGCCGCCTTCCTGCTGCTTGCATCCGGCTCTCTCAGTTTTAAAGCCCAGACAGTTGCAGGAAAGCAGGGTCGGAGTCCTGGGTAACCTCCAGTTATCTGACCCTGAAATGGCTGCCGTGTCTGAAGCTTTGCCAAGGCCGCGAGAACATGGATGTGGCTTAGAACAATGTGTGTTGTGTTGGCAGCCCGAGCCTGGACTGTCTGCCCTTGGCAGGTCCGAGAGATGACACAGGTGATTGGGAAGTTGACATGTGCTCACACACCAGAAGGATGAGGTCATGGGCTTGCTGCAGTGTGCGGCCTGTGAATTCTTGCCATGTGGCGTCCTTAAATTTGAGACTCAGACAATAAATCTGGCCGTTTAATTTTTAAAAACTAACATGAATCCACAGCCTTCATATCACCGATGTTAATTCAAATTAAGACCTCGAATCCGCTTGGTAATGTCCCTTTGAAATGGACCATGGGGAGATTTGCCTTCTGAGAGGCAGTGGGAGATGCTGGATTCTTAGAGCCAATTACTTTTATCGAAACAATTTAAAGGATAAATACGGACAAGCACCTTGGGGTTAGCTGTTTAGCTCGGGAGGCGGTGCCTGATTGCATTGTGTCAGTGATCTTTGAGAACGTGTAAAATGACTGATGAAGAAATGTCTCATTGTTACAATTTACGTGTGCAGGCATGCTGACAAGTCTCCACAGGCGCACTTGCGTATGCACATTGAGGTGTCTTCTTTGAAGTCATGATCCTGGATTCAAGGATCCCATTTCTAAATTTCTTACTTGGCCCTTTGGGCCGAGGTTACACAAGGGACGTATTTAGCAGTCCCCATGAGCTGCCTGGGGGTCTTCAGCCTTTAAGAAATACTTTGGCTTCCAACATACTTCATATTTACATCCTTCCTTTTATCCGGAACACAGCTCTGGGTGTCTCTCGGGACTCTGACCCCTGATGCTGTAGGGAAGTGAATCAGATGCCAAGGGGCAGGATCGAAGGGCACCTCTCTCTCTCTCTCCCTTTGCAGGCGGAGATGGACATGGTGGCCTGGGGCGTGGACCTGGCCTCGGTGGAGCAGCACATCAGCAGCCACAGGAGCATCCACAACGCCATCGGGGACTACCGCTGGCAGCTGGACAAGATCAAGGCCGACCTGGTACTTTGCAGCGTTTCCTTGTGGGGGCCCCAGACAGAGCAGCAAAGGGTTGTATAGTTCTCTAGGTCAGGCGATTCTGCCTGAAGCACTGGGGGCTTCATTCTTTCCCAAGAGACTGGAAGCTTCTTAGGATCCCATTTTATAAGTGGGGAAGTGGAATCCCATAGACCTACCAGAGATGGTGTTGACCCCGGGAGGAGTAATACAAACGCTCATTTCTCAGCACTTTGTAAGTCGGTGCTGGTGGGGTAGTCGTCTGTTTCTACAAAGAATAGAGCATCTCTTCCCATAGGAAAAAAAAAATACAACCGTCATATAGTTTGTGTCTAAAACAGACTTCTGTCGAAAGAAATCCCGTCTCATCCTGTCCCCCACTCTCCTGCACTGAAAAAAAAAATCAGACCTGGAGCTGGGTTGAGATGACAGGCTGTGCTGTGAAGTGCTTGGGAAAGTAGCATGAAAGAAGACGTTTGTTTGGGGCAGATGTTTTGAGATCTATTTGCCTCGTCTGCGTCTTCTTCTGGAAGACTCTTTGCAGACATGGATTTCAAAAATGCTTTGGCACCAAAATAAATGTATTATAAAGTAATTGCGTTTTCCATGGGCTTTTTGAAGTTCCCTTGGGTTAGTCTCCCAGTTACTTTGGTGTTAAAGCTACTCTCATTTCTTCCATATATATATATATAAAACCTTACTCCTGTCCACCTAGTATCTGACCAACATTCTCCCTCCTTTCTCTAAGATCAGGGGATCCTGACTTGTATTTTTAAACTTGTGAAAAAATTGGCCACAAGTGAGTCTTTAGGCGTCTGACCAGGACTGTACTGGCACTCCCAGGTCATTGAGGCTTTGCCTTCTGGCCACTGGGGAGCAGGGCCCTGTGTGTAATAAAATAGTTCACAGAGCCAACCCTTGTTTGTACGGGAGGCTCAGAGGCCAGCGTCTGTCAGAGGGGGCTTTAGCAAGGCCGCGTCTAAACCACAGGGGCACAGCGTGGATAAACACCTACCTGCTTTTTGTCATCTTCCAGCGTGAGAAGTCTGCCATCTACCAGTTGGAGGAGGAGTATGAAAACCTGCTGGTAAGCCCCTTCTTTCTCAGCCTCGCGTAGTGTCTGCCAGGGTCGACCCAGTCAGTCCCGTACGTGCCGAGCACCTGCTGGGGGTCCCCGCCGAGACACTGGCGGGGCCCGCACTTCCCTGCTCACAGATGAATTTTAGTTTCTTATTGCTGAAGACAGCACCCAGCTCTGTTGTGTTCCAGTGAAGTGTCCTAGAAAGGGCACAGTTAAAGCTTGTGAATTGCATTCTTTTGAGGAAATATCAGCAAAAACAAAACAAAACAAAACAAAAAAAACAAAAAACAAACAAAAAAACAAAAAACAAACAAAAACCTGAAACCCTCATTTTCCTGAGATAAGTCGCCAGGCCATCGTCGTCACTGTCTTACGCAGACGTCTGTCAGTTACTTGTTCCTGAGACGCAGTCATGTGTGTCTCTTAACGACAGGCGTATGTGCTCAGGAACGGGTTGTGGGGCGGTTTCTTGGTTGCATAGTTGCCCTTAGACACACTAAGGTGGCTACTGTGTTGCTAGGCAGTAAACTCCCCCGCTGGCAGAGATGCTGTGTGACTGCTTCCGATTGTGTCACCTTATCCTCACTTTTTGAATACTTCCTTGTTGGCGCTGATACCGTTGAAACACCGAGGCTACTGGTGACACAGCAGTTTTCCCATGGAGGCCGGTGTGACTGGTGCCTGATAGCATCTCGAGTTTTAGGAGGGGAGCAGATGGTAGAAGGTTAAGAGCCCATTTCCCCCTGCATAGTCTAAATCTAAAGACTGAACCTCAGCGAGTTTCTGAATGCAGACCCTTTGGGGTCAGGACGTTGGACTGGATCTGAAGTTGCCGTCTTGTTCATCCCAAATGGGGCGGTCTCTTTCCCACCCCGGGCGGGGGGTGGTCCGTGAATGTGCGTGATTAATGGTATCCGTTCTGGCGGCCGTTTGGTGAGGGCGCCGCTCCCTGCTGGGTGCCGTTCTGACGCTGCCTTTGGACCTGCCGTGCAGAAAGCGTCCTTCGAGAGGATGGACCACCTGCGGCAGCTGCAGGGCATCATCCAGGCCACGTCCCGCGAGATCATGTGGATCAACGACTGCGAGGAGGAGGAGCTGCTCTACGACTGGAGCGACAAGAACACCGACATCGCGCAGAAGCAGGAGGCCTTCTCGGTACGCCCCTGCTTCCCGAGACCCCCTCTCTCCTGCCTGCAGCGCTGCTAAGATCGCAGAAGGCAGGGCTGGGTCACGTGGGGTCAGAATTGGCTCCTTCAGACAGCCCGGGGTCTGGCTCTGCAGCCAGAACCGGTACTCACTGCAGCTGGGTCACTCCTGCGCGCTCCTGGACAAGCCTTGTCGCCAGTCTGGTCCCAGCCCCATCGCATCTGCCAGTCTGGTCCCAGCCCCGTCGCATCCGCCAGTCTGAGTCTGGTCCCAGCCCCGTCACATCCGCCAGTCTGAGTCTGGTCCAAGCCCCGTCGCATCCGCCAGTCTGAGTCTGGTCCCAGCCCCGTCACATCCGCCAGTCTGAGTCTGGTCCCAGCCCCGTCACATCCGCCAGTCTGGTCCCAGCCCCATCACATCTGCCAGTCTGGTCCCAGCCCTGTCACATCTGCCAGTCTGAGTCTGGTCCCAGCCCCATCGCATCCGCCAGTCTGAGTCTGGTCCCAGCCCCATCGCATCCGCCAGTCTGAGTCTGGTCCCAGCCCCGTCACATGGATCCCACGCATCCTTCCCAGCCTTAACGGTGCTCTGGTTCCCGAGGACAACTCCACATGGGTCTGTGGCTCTGCTCGTGTCCAAGCGCAGCCCTGTTTGTCTTCCTCCAGCTGCCGTGGGCGGGATGGAGGCCTAGTAGTGGCTTCCTGTAAAGGGTTTGTGTTTTCCTCTCGTTCCCAGATACGCATGAGTCAGCTGGAAGTCAAAGAGAAAGAACTGAACAAGCTTAAGCAGGAGAGTGACCAGCTTGTACTCAATCAGCACCCAGCTTCGGACAAAATCGAGGTGGGCTTCGCGGAAAAGGGCCCTCGCGTCAAGTGCGGTCCCTCTGGTGCAGGAGCGAGGGATGTTTTGCCTGCCAAGGGCCCTTTGGATATTTAACATCGCTCGTGGGCCATACACAGTTATCAACTTAAAAATTAGCCTGCTGTCGATTTATTGAATTTCGAGTCCCACCTGCCGTTCGCTTGGCCGGCAGGGCAGACCGAGTGGCTTTGCGAGCCTTGCGTGGTCTGCAGGCCCCCACGTTCCCACCCCCACAGATAGCTGAAGGAGTCTCCATCATAAAGCTGCGCCAGTTTTTTCTTCTATTTTGCATCAATCCCCTGGCCCAGGGTTGGCAAACATTTCTGGAAAACCCAGATAATAAATACTGGTTTTACTTATTATGATACGATGACTTGTGGGCCGTTTGGTCTCTGTCCCTGTGACTCGATTCTGCCCCTGTGTGGCGAAAGCAGCCCTAGACAGTCTGTAAATGAATGAGCATGGCTTGTTCCAATAAAGCTTTATTTACAAATACCGGATGTGGCCGTTGGACTGTAGCAAGTTGGCCTCTGCCAGAGACTGTTACCTGTGGGCCGTGCTCAAGGCCTAGTTCAGCTGGTAGCACTGATGTGGCCATACTGGTTGGACTGAAACTTCCATGTCAGTTGGTTGAGACTCACTGCCCTAGTTCCCCAAAGCCCTCTGCCTGGAGATGCCTCCAGTCTCCCCACGATCCCGCGACGGTCCAGGAGTAGCCCTTGCGGTAGCAGAGGGACCCTGTCCCGGTGTCATCCCCCGGGGCTCGTTCTGATTGGTCAGTAGCTGCACCCTCCTCCTAATGGTATCAGTTTCTGAAAACTGATTTGAAAATCTAACTTCTGCTAAGCCAAGCAGGTGGGAAGTTCTGTTGTCCGTTTTTAGAAAAAAAGTTTGCTTGGCTGGGAATCGGATCAAGGGCTCTCCTGAGCTTCGCTCCGGCTCCCCCGCCTGCCCGGGCGCGTGCTCCTCGGAGCCCCTGCCCGGCCTCGTGGGTGAGCCTGCTGGTGCTTCCCTGCTGCAGGCCTACATGGACACTCTCCAGACGCAGTGGAGCTGGATTCTGCAGATCACCAAGTGCATCGATGTCCATCTCAAGGAAAACGCCGCCTACTTCCAGGTGTTTATACTTAATAATAGTTTTGTTGTTTTCGAGGTCTCACCAACCTTACCTTTTGAATGTGTTTTAAACAGCACTGACATAAAAAATCTTGACAATATCGCGTGAATCCTGTTTTTCACGTTTCACTTTAGAGGAGCATAGATTTGTAGCCCGATGGCCAGTCCCTCTTGGTCTCCTGCGGTCTCTGATGTAAATTCTTCCTACCCCGAGCTTTCCCTGTAGCCACCTGCCAAAGAGCGACCTAGGGACGGTAGTTGTTGGAACAGAACCAGCAGAGGATGTTGTTTATTGCACTGCTTGTCCACTCAGTGCTGTTGCCGTCATCATCACTTTGAACTTGGGCCTTGCTTTCTTCCCCAACAGTTTTTTGAAGAGGCGCAGTCGACCGAAGCCTACCTGAAGGGCCTTCAGGACTCCATCAGGAAGAAGTACCCCTGTGACAAGAAGATGCCCTTGCAGCACCTGCTGGAGCAGATCAAGGAGCTGGAGGTATCGCAGCGCTCCCCAGCCCGGCTCACACTGCCGACTGGCACCAGTGCACCGTGCCGCCCACAGCCCAAGCAGGAGGCTCCCCCCCCCATAGTATTTAAGTGGCTTTCCTTTTTTTTTTTTTTTTTAAGATTTATTTATTTATCTGAAAGGCATAGTTACAGAGAGGCAGAGAAAGAGAATCTTCCATCAGCTGGCCACTCCCCAAATGGCCACAATGGCCAGAGCTGGGCCGATCCATAGCCAGGAGCCAGGAGCTTCTTCCAAGTCTCCCATGTGAGTGCAGGGGCCCAAGGACTTGGGCCATCTTCTACTGCTTTCCCAGGCCATAGCAGAAAGCTGGATCAGAAGTGGAGCAGCTGGGACTCGAACCAGTGCCCATATGGGCTGTCGGTACTGCAGGCTGTACCTGCTACGCCATAGCCGCCAGCCCATTAAGTGGCTTTTCTTAAAATGAACTTTCTGTCCTTGACCACTAGAGGGAGTTCCTTTTGCCTCAGTGTGGGGTAAATGGCTCTGAACAACAATGGAGAGAACACTGATTACTTAGCAGGACAATCCCTCTGGGAAAGCGTGCTTTATCGCTGTAGTCCTTTTAAACAAGGCTGTTCTTTCTGCCCACTTGATTCATGGCTGCAGAGCTCCTGGAGAGGCCTGCTGGGAAAGGTTCTCATATTTCCTGCTGACAACGTTGTGGCTTTTTTTTTTTTTTACCTGTAATGCAACTCTAGCACTGCTTAGTTTGCAGGGTTGTAGTATCTACGTTAATGCTGTTTGAAGATCCCCAGGGCATTGGCATTGAACTGCGGTTTTCTTTGCAATTGCAGAAAGAGCGGGAGAAAATTCTGGAATACAAGCGTCAGGTGCAGAACTTGGTGAACAAGTCCAAGAAGATTGTGCAGCTGAAACCACGCAACCCAGACTACAGGAGCAACAAACCCATTATCCTCAGGGCTCTCTGTGACTACAAACAAGACCAGGTGCGCTCAGCGGTTCAGGGTGATGCAGAAGTTGCCCCCTGCTTGACATAGCGGGAGTGGGGCGCCTCTTCTCTGCCCAGGGCCGTCTGGGTATTTATAACATCATTCACGGGCCGTACACAGCTATTAACCTAAAAGTGAGCCTGCTGCAGATTCACTGATAGTCCAGCCTGTGGACTCTCTTGGCAGGGCCAGAGCCTAAGGTTTTGGGGGGCTTTATACAGCCTGTGGGTTGACGTTCCCCATCCCTTACCTACAGATTCTTGTGAATCAAGAGAGCTGGATTTACCCCAGGTGACCATAAGCAACAGAGTCTGTGTCTTGTCTTTTATAGATGAAGTAGTAAACCATTCTGAATCATTAGCACAGTTGCTTTATGAGCTCCAAAAAACATTCTTTGGAAAGCTTAATACTTCTTTCTTCTTGCTTATCCAGCGTCTGTGCCTGTGGTCACCCTTACCTTTACCTGTCTGACAAAAGAGACGAGGAATGACGTGGTCACGGGGCAGTGCGTGTCGTTAGAACCCAGACAGTAGCCACGCCCACCGATTCCGCAGCCTCTGTGGGAAACTCATGCATTTTGTAAAGAAGGAAACCGGTTTCTAGGAATTACATGGTTTGCACAGCGCCTGTTAAATCAGGGAGAACTCAGAAATATAAAATGTGATCTGTTCGTTAGATAAACGTTTTATAAAGCAATAAAGATCAACTTTAGAAAACAATGGAATCTATCGTACTGGGCGGAAATATTGTCAGAAGTCGCATGGAAGGAGAAGGATGAGTAAGAAGTTAGCTGAAACGGAAATAAAAATACTCCGCAGGCAAAAAAAAAAAAAAATACTCCGCAGGCAGGCTTGGTGCAGTCTATGAGCGAAGACGGTCGCCAAGGTTCAGGTCGCCGCTGGAGGAAGCTATCTCGTGCTGGAGTTAACTTTTAGAAAGTTGTTTTTCTGGAGACCCATACCAGAATGTTTTGGTTTTGATTTTAAAATTTTAGAGCAAATGAGTGAGACTCACTGGAGCCGGATATGTTTAATTCGCAGAAAAAGCAACAGGCTTGGAGGAGGCTTGCTCTGTGGAAGGATCTCCCCTTTACTCGTAGATCCCCTCTGATTTCTTTGCAAAACGCTTCTCCTAATTCAGTAAAAGGCGGCTCTCTTCCCGCACCTCTCAGCCTCACGTGTGTTATTAAACCATCGGAGTCGCTGGGTTGTGCAGCCAGCAGCCGGCAGTTGGCACGTGTTCATCTCTGTTTCTTCCTCTGAGAAAAGAAAAATAAATCCCGACGCGTGCACCCGCGAACACGGCTGACCCGCAGGCTGCTTGCCTTCCAGAAAGTCGTGCACAAAGGGGACGAGTGCATCCTTAAGGACAACCACGAGCGCAGCAAGTGGCACGTGACGGGCCCCGGCGGCGTGGACATGCTGGTGCCTTCCGTCGGGCTCATCATTCCTCCCCCAAACCCGCTGGCCGTGGACCTGTCTGGCAAGTACGTTGGCGGCGCTCTCCGTAGCCGTGGTGTGAAGGGCGGGAGGAAATTTAGATGGTTGCAGGGGGCGGACATTTGCTGCAGAGGTTAAGGTGCCATTGGAATGCCTGTGTGCAAGTCCCAGCTCTGCCCTGATCCCAGCGTCCAACTAACAGTGCACACCCGGGAGGCAGCAGGCGGTGGCTCAGCCGGTGGGGTCTCTGCCACCCTTGTGGGAGACCTGGATTGTGTTCTTGGTTCCTGGCTCCGACCTGGCCCAGCTCAGCTGTTGTGGGCATTTGGCGGGGGTGAATCAGCAGATGGGAGATCTCTGTCGCTGTCTCTCTCTGCCTTTCAAATAAATAATTTAAAAACAATACATTTTTTGTAAAGTGAAAAAAAGAGAAGTTCATTACCAGAATGGCCTCCTGAAAAGGAACCTGTGACCGTTAGCTTCTCTGTGTCCCCGAGTTCTGTGTTGAAGACGCTGGTATTGTCGGAGGGTAGGAAAGAGTATCTGGCCATGGGCGCTGGGTTAAGACACCTCTTGGGAAACCTGCATATAGGATCAGTGTCCGGGTTCAAGTCCCGGCCCCACTTCTGATTCCAGCTTCCTGATAGTGCACCCCTGGGGGGCTGCAGGTGGTGCCTCTAGTATTCGAGTCCCTCCCACCCATGTGGGTGGCCCCTGTTGAATTTTTGGCTCCTGGCTGTGGCCTGGCCCCATCCCTAGTTGTTGCAGGCAACTGGGGAGTGAACCAGTGGAGGAAGGATCTATGCCTGTCTGTCTGTGTCTCTGTGCCTTCAAGTAAATAAAAATAAATAAAATTTTAGGGCTGGCACCGTGGCTCACTTGGTTAATCCTCCACCTGTGGTGCCGGCATCCCATATGGGCACTGGGTGCTAGTCCCGGTTGCTCCTCTTCCAGTCCAGCTCTCTGCTGTGGCCCAGGAAGGCAGTGGAGGATGGCCCAGGTCCTCAGGCCCTGCACCTGCATTGTGGGCACCTGGCTCCTGGCTCCTGGCTTCGGATCAGTGCAACGTGCCGGCCACAGCGGCCATTGGGGGTGAACCAACGGAAGGAAGACCTTTCTCTCTGTCTCTCTCACTGTCCACTCTGCCTGTCCAAAAAAAAAAAAAAAAAAAAAAAGAGAGAGAGAGAGAAAATAAAAAATAGAAAAATAAATAATAAAAATTTTAAAATGTATTAAAAGAAAACCTGACTGTGTAGGATGACTGGAGAGAATATGAGGCTACTTCAAAAAGCCTATAAAAATATGGAATTAAAAGATAAGTTTATTTGTTGCAAACGTATTTGAAATCTATGCATAGCCGGCGCCGTGGCTCACTAGGCTAATCCTCCGCCTTGTGGCGCTGGCACACTGGGTTCTAGTCCCAGTCAGGGCGTCGGATTCTGTCCCGGTTGCCCCTCTTCCAGGCCAGCTCTCTGCTATGGCCCAGGAGTGCAGTGGAGGATGGCCCAAGTGCTTGGGCCCTGCACCCGCATGGGAGACCGGGAGAAGCACCTGGCTCCTGGCTTTGGATCAGCACGATGCGCCAGCCACAGCGCGCCGGCCGCGGCGGCCATTGGAGGGTGAACCAATGGCAAAAGGAAGGAAGACCTTTCTCTCTGTCTCTCTCTCTCACTGTCCACTCTGCCTGTCCAAAAAAAAAAAAAAAAAAAATCCATGCATAAGCAAAACCTTCAAAAATTTCATGGAAATGCATATCATGAAAAAACTACACATGGATTTCAAAAAAAATTTGGCACCAAAATAAACTTAGGTTTTAATTCCATTTTCCACAGACTTTTTGAAGTACCCTTGAAATATAAGTTACTTTTCAAAGTGCGTTTTGAAGTCCTAGAAAATGAGTCCTTTTACATGGAGCTGCACATTTTTTTTTTTTTTTTTTTTTTTTTTTTTATTTTTTGACAGGCAGAGTGGACAGTGAGAGAGAGAGACAGAGAGAAAGGTCTTCCTTTTGCCGTTGGTTCACCCTCCAATGGCCGCCGCGGCTGGCGCGCTGCGGCCGGCGCACCGCGCTGATCCGATGGCAGGAGCCAGGAGCCAGGTGCTTCTCCTGGTCTCCCATGGGGTGCAGGGCCCAAGCACTTGGGCCATCCTCCACTGCACTCCCTGGCCACAGCAGAGGGCTGGCCTGGAAGAGGGGCAACCGGGACAGAATCCGGCGCCCCGACCGGGACTAGAACCCGGTGTGCCGGCGCCGCTAGGCGGAGGATTAGCCTAGTGAGCCGCGGCGCCGGCCTGAGCTGCACATTTACAATGCCTCCCATATGACTGTGCGCTCTTCCGTAGGCAGGGTGTTCACTTCACAGGCTTCTGACCACAGGTTCTTGTTAAACCTTCTGTATGGGAATCATCAACCCCACATGGCATAGCGAGGAAAACCCCCCTGAGCTGTCGCTTACACACAACCGGTGCCCCTGCCACCCTGCCTCAGGCCTCTGTCAATGAAAAATTGCTGAGAAACAAAACAGGAAAAAAAAAATCCACCGCATATTGCAGCCAGAATGACCTGAATGATCGAGACTATTGCACATACAATTGAGATCACTTCTGGGGAGTACGGAATGCTGACAGTTTCGGAAGTCGCACCTGTGCCTGTCGCTTTGTTAGGGATTGCTGTAAGCATGGCCGGCTTCCTGCGGGCGGTGAGGCGTGGCTGTCTGGTTCTAGCGCCCTGTCCCTCTGTGCCTCCTAGGATTGAGCAGTACTATGAGGCCATCTTGGCCCTCTGGAACCAGCTGTACATCAACATGAAGAGCCTGGTGTCCTGGCACTACTGCATGATCGACATTGAGAAGATCAGGGCCATGACCATTGCCAAGGTGAGTCCTCAGTGCCCCCGGCTGCCTGCAGTGCGCCACTGCATCTCATCAGGAGAGAGCTCAGCCTTCCTGGAGGTGGGGGCCCCTCTCGCAGAGACCGGGAGGAGTCGGCGCGGGGCTGGTGAGGAGAGGACGCGAAGCATAATTACCATGAGCTGAGAAGCCAGCGGCGTGGGTCCTCTAATTCTTGTTGGCTGCAGGGGGAAAGTTTGGTCACAAACCATTTCTGGTGCTCATGGGAGAAGGTGGGGTCACATTCATGGGACACCCCAAAGCATTAGTTGTTCTAATCCGTGGCTCTCAAGTTGTGGTCTGAAGAATCCCAGGTCCAGGGTCCTGTCGGGGTGACAGGAATGAACAAATGTAAGGAGGGGGCACAGAGTGGGCATGTTTTGAGGCCCCTGAGCCCCCTTTTTTTCTCATTAGCCAGAGCAGCTTTGTGTGCGGGCCTTCCAGATAGTGTTTCATTTGAAGAAGAGACGCCATGGGAGAAAATTGGAAAGCATTGAGGAGCAAGGTGTAGACGCTCCAAGACCTTTTATGTTGTAGCGGGCCACCGATGTGTGTCGCCTCCAGCCCGGTCTCGTGGGGACATTTTCCAGCCGGCTGTTCTTGGTGGCACTGCAGAGCCGGTGACACATCGCGAACCGCACGTGCCTGCTTTGTGCTTTTCCTCCAGCTGAAAACCATGCGGCAGGAAGACTACATGAAGACGATCGCCGACCTCGAGTTACACTACCAAGAGTTCATCAGGAACAGCCAAGGCTCAGAGATGTTCGGGGACGATGACAAGCGGAAGATACAGTCCCAGTTCACCGACGCCCAGAAACATTACCAGACCCTGGTCATCCAGCTCCCAGGCCACCCCCAGCACCAGACAGGTCAGCTGTGGCCAGCTCTCTCAATGCTTTGTGTAAAACTAGCCTCCGAGCCATTCCTTTGGAAGGTATTGTTTGCACCCCTCTTCGTGTTGCTAGAACCAAATTCCCAAAGCTGGGTGATTTGTCACGAAAAAGTTTCTTGGGCTCAGGATTCTGGTGGCTGGGAAGTCCACGTGGCCTGGTTTCTGGTGAGGGCCTTCCAGCTGCATCTTAGCTTGCAGAGCAGAAAGAGAAATGGCTGCAGGCAGGACGGGCCGGGAGTGTTGGTGCCCTCACTGTCTAATAACCCCTTCTCGAGAGACCTAACCCACCGCTGAGAGAGGGGCTTCCGCCCTTCCCTGGGGTTGGTACCCGCAGTCATTTCCACCACTCTTCACCTCTTGCTGTAACACTAGCAACCAAGCCCCAGCACAGGCACTCTTAGGGACAGACCCCATCTGAGTCACAGCAGTTGTATGTATATTACAAGTTCAGAACCAAATCAAAAGAGTAGGTATGCTTCTAGGGAGTGTGGATGATGTTGGAGGCCTAGCGCCCTTGGCAGCCAGGAGTTCTGATTTCTGTGGTCCTCACTTGTTTGTGCAGTGACCACAACGGAAATCACCCACGTTGGTTCCTGCCAAGACGTCAACCATAACAAAGTCATTGAAGCCAACCGAGAAAATGACAAGCAGGAAACGTGGATGTTGTTGGAACTGCAGAAGATTCGCCGGCAGATGGAGCACTGTGAGGGCAGGATGGCCCTCAGGAACCTCCTCCTGACCGACCAGGGCTCCTCACACCACATCACAGTGAAGATCAACGAGCTCAAGGTAGGCACCGCCTGACGCTTGGCCTGGTCCACGTGCAAGCGAACAGAAGTGCTGTAGGCGAGCAACATCGACCCTCAGGGACACGGACTTCCGGCAGGACCACCCCCCCCCCCGTTTCCAAATTTGTCGAAGGTCCTCAGGAGGGGGTTAAGCCACCCTTGCTGATGGGTTGTGGGTCAGACTACTTTTCAGCCATTTGTCCTTTGTATGTTTCTCCTTTTGTTTATTTCAAAAGTTTTCACGAGCGTTAGATTGATAGGGGCACGAGGTGGAATTGCCTTTATAGATCGGGAACTGACATGGAGGGATTCGGTTGGTGGGGCGAGGTCCAGAAGCCATCGGCAGAGCCGCGACGTGGCCCAGGTGTGTCACCTCCTCTGCTCAGCCGTGTCCGGTGTGCCACATTGGAGTGTCCGAGTGAGGTGGTCTAAGTAAGAGGGCCATTCTCCAGTAAGAAACAAAGGGTCAGTTCTGCCTCTCTTTCTTGAATCCTTGACATTTAGTAGGATTTTCAAAGGTAAAAAATGATCCTAAGATTCATAGAGCTACTTCATGAGTGTCGTTGTGTGAGTTGTGGCACATACGCACACCACAGTGGAGTACTATTCAGCCTTGAAAAAGGAGGTACTTCCACGTGCAAGAACACGGACGAGCCTGGAGGATGTTGTGTTCAGTGAAATAAGTCTGGCACCAGGTGACGAATACCCCACGAGCCTACGCATGTGTGGAATCTTAAAGAAAGTCCACTGTGTAGGAACAGAGGGCAAAGTGGTGGCTGCCAGCAGTGAGGACAGAGAGGATGGGGAGGTGTAGATCAGAGGGTACACAAGGCAGCTATGGAAGGTGACGGATACGTTAACGTGTTCGCCTGTAGCAGTCATTTTGCTGTGTCTGTTGAAGTGGCGTATTGTACGTCAGAAATTTATTCACTAAAAAGAAATCACACCTCTCCCCTCCTTCGGAAGAGTGTGCAGAACGATTCGCAGGCACTTGCCGAGGTCCTCAACCAGCTGAAAGATATGCTGGCCAACTTCAGAGGCTCCGAGAAGTACTGCTACCTGCAGAACGAAGTCTTCGGGCTGTTTCAGAAACTGGAAAACATCAACGGCGTCACCGACGGCTACTTGAACAGGTGACCGCGGCGGCCCCGCCTCAGTGCTCTGCCTTTCGCAAGCTTCGCTCCCGTTAGACGTCCTTTGCATGCAGTATAAACGCTCTGCGTGCGTGATTGTTGGTCTCTTTCCTGGTGACTTACTTCCATTCTTCTGTGGTTTCGAGAGAATGTCCTCTAGTCTCCGGTAAATCCCACCATGCTGAAGTCTAGTGCATCCTAGAAGTGAGCTCTACTCCTAGGGCCATACCTTCTAATGCCCCAGGGAGTGCGAAATGTCTGCATCATGACAGAGAGGAAAAGGATACCGCTCCTGCAGCTCATAACATAGGCAAAATAAAATTTCATCGGCTCTAATGGGTCTGTCCGTTAATAGTGGTGAGAGCCGAGGGTTCCCCGTCTAATTGTGTCACTGGCAATGTTGTTCCTGCTTGTTCCAGCTTGTGCACAGTTAGAGCCTTGCTCCAAGCCATTCTGCAGTCTGAAGACATGCTGAAGGTTTACGAAGCCAGGCTCACCGAAGAGGAAACTGTTTGCCTGGACCTGGATAAAGTGGAAGCCTACCGCTGTGGACTGAAGGTAACTTGGAAGGCTGCGATCTGGAGCGGGCATTTGGTCTAGTGGTGAAGATGCCTGCATCCCACTTCAGAGTACCTGGGTTTGAGTCCTGGCTCTGGCTTCTGACTCCAGCCTCCTGCTGATGCAGACCCTGGGAGGCAGCAGGTGATGCCTCCTCGCTGTGGCCTGGCCCGGTCCTAACTTTAGCAGCATCTGGGGAGTGAACCTGCAGATGAGAGATTCCTGTCTCTCTGTCAGTGGCCAGTTTACAGGAAACTCAGTTCCCAGTTAGAAGCCTCACTAGGTTTTTGGGAGTTGTGAAGGTTTCCGGGTTCGTTGGGCATGTATGGTTGGTACCAGTCATCATCCCCTGAATCCATTTTCCAGACCAGGTTAGAGGAACTGTGAGTGATGTCAGAAAGTTTGTAGAAAACAGACTTAAAAGATAAGTTTATTTCAGAGAAAAAAAAAAAAAAGGAAAAAATGCTGAAACCCATGCATATGAGGGGCTTTCAGAAAGCCTGGGGACAGTGTGTTTTATGAAGAAAAAAATGCATGAATTTCAGATTTTTTTTGCATTCTAATAAATCTTTGAATTGAATTTTCCATGAACTCTTTGTCCTCTCGTGTTGGGACAAATAATTCCTGATGGGATTCGTCTGGGGAGCGCTGAGTGGAACTGCTACCTACTGCAGGACTTCCAAGGACCTTGAGTATCTGGATAGACGTAATAGGATTGGGGGTGGAACGTGACATGTTAGCATTTCTCCAAGTAATTCACACATTGCATCTTTTTATTTACTTATTTATTTTGAAAGTCAGAGTTGCAGAGAGAAAGAGGTCTTCCGTCTGCTGGTTCACTCCCCAAATGGGCGCACCAGCCGGCACTGGGTCAGGCCAAAGCCAGGAGTCAAGAGATTCATCCAGGTCTCCCATGTGGATGCAGGGGCCCAGGTACTTGGGCCATCTTCCACTGCTTTCCCGGGCCATTAGCAGGGAGCTATATTGGAAGAGGAACAGCCGAGGCTTGAAATGGCTCCTACATGGGATGCCGGCACTTCAGGCAGCGGCTTTACCCACTATGCCACAGCGCTGTTCCTGAATCTTTTTTGTTTGTTTTTTAAACAGGAACTATTTTTTAAACAGGACTATTACAACAAATCCTGGGAAATGCAATCTAATGACTCTGTTTTCCTGGATTGATTGTTGTCACTTAAAAATACGAATGGTGTCTTTTTACTCTCGCAGAAAATCAAAAACGACTTGAACTTGAAGAAGTCGCTGCTGGCCACCATGAAGACGGAGCTGCAGAAAGCCCAGCAGATCCACTCTCAGACTTCACAGCAGTATCCGCTGTACGACCTGGACCTGGGCAAGTTCAGCGAGAAAGTCACACAGCTGACGGACCGCTGGCAGCGGATAGAGAAGCAGATAGACTACAGGTGCGCCAGCCCCGCCCCGCTTGCCCCCGTGTGGTGGTCAAGCGGGTAAGGGCGTCCCAAGCAGCATCTTACACACTGCGCCCAACGGCTGCCCCAGGGTTGCTTTTCTCATGGACTGCCTCTGGGCAGCTCTGAATCAGAGATTGTATCGTGGTAGTCTTCCAGAACCTTCTGGAAACAATCGAGAGCCATTAAACAGGCTCCTTGGTACCCTGTAAGCTCTTGTTATGACTGTTGGAAGGCACAGCTACTTAGAGTGAGCTTTTCCCGAAGTTTTATAAAAATGAATTCTTAGATAAAAGAAAAGCCTTATTGCAAATGAAAGCATAAAAAACTCCTGAATTGCGTTTTTACTGGCAGTGGCTTTTTAAAATGTTTTTATTTTGTTTTTAATTTATATGAAAGAGTGACAAGGAGAGAGAGACAGTGAAGAAGAGAGAGAGAGAGAGAGAGAGAGAGCTTCCATCTGCTGGTTCACTTCCCAAACAGCCACCATGGCCGGGGCAGAGCCAAACCGAAGCCAGAAGCCTGGAGCTCCATCCAGCTTTCTCACATGGGTCGCAGGGGTCCAAGTACTTGAGCCATCTTTTGCTGCTTTCCCAGGCCCCTTAGCTAGCATGGAGCTGGATTAGCAATAGAGTATCCGGGACTCGAACTGGTGCTCACAGGGAATGCTGGCATCACAAGCAGTGGCTTAGCCATGCTGGCCCCTTTAGCGGTGTTTCCAGAAAACTTTTCCATTGAGGTATAACTCACACACCATATAATTTACCTGCTTACAGTATATAATTCAGTGGGTTTTATTATATTCAGATCAGGCAGCTGCCAGTACCACCTGAATTTTCATCCTCCTAAGAAGCTGGTACCCAGTACTAATCCCTCTCCATTAGCTCACAACCCCCTAGCCCTCAGCAGTTACCAGTCAGTTTTCTGGCTCCGTAGATTTGCCTATTCCCGGACATTTCATGTAAGTGGACTCACATCGTGTATGGCCTTTTGTGACTGGTTTATTTCACTGAGGAAAAGGCTTCCAAGATTCATCCATGTGGTAGTGTGTTTCAGGACTTATTTTCTTTCTCATTGAATGTCTTTCATTCCTGTTAATGACCGGATGATTTTCTATTGTTTGTTTATACCGCATGCTGTGAATGCTTTCCACAGCTGATAGGTGGCCTGGGCTGTGTCCATTTGGGGGCCAGGAGTAAATATTGTTGCTGGGAACATTCATGCATAAGTTGTTGTGTGGGCAGATGTTTGCACTTCGCCTGGGTGTGCACCAGGTAGAATTTCTGGGTAACTGTACGTGACAGGAATAGTAACAGTGCTTCCAGAATTCTGTTATCTGTGTTTTCCCCAGGTTATGGGACTTGGAGAAACAAATCAAGCAACTGAGGAATTACCGCGATAACTACCAAGCCTTTTGCAAGTGGCTCTATGACGCCAAACGCCGCCAGGATTCCTTAGAATCCATGAAATTCGGGGATTCCAACACCGTCATGCGGTTTTTGAATGAGCAGAAGGTATAAGCCCACTTGTTCCACAGCTGTTTTGAAGTTAGCTCAGTGTAAACTGTGTTTCCCTTGGTGTTTACAGCAGTACCCAGGTTTTTTTTTTTTTTAAGATTTATTTATTTATTTGAAAGAGTTACACAGGGAGAGGAGAGGAAAGGCAGAGAGAGAGAGAGAGAGAGAGAGGGAGGTCTTCCATCCGATGGTTCACTCTCCAATTGGCTGCAATGGCCAGAGCTGTGCTGATTCGAAGCCAGGACCCATGAGCTTCTTTCGGGTCTCCCACGTGGGTGTAGGGGCCCAAGGACTTGGGCCATCTTCTGCTGCCTTCCCAGACCATAGCAGAGAGCTAGATGGAAAGAGGAACAGCCAGGTCTTGAACCAGCGCCCATATGGGATGCTGGCACCTCAGGCCAGGGCGTTAACCAGCTGTGCCACAGTGCTGGCCCCAGTACCCAGGTTTAAAATGATGAATATTTATATTATCCATCCATGTTGTCAATGTTTAAAGAATGTCCAGAGGAAAAGTAATTGAGATATTTATAAAGAAATGCAATTGTGAACATTAAAAAAGTACAGTGTATAAATGTAACATTGTTCTTATGTTATAATAAAGTTATCTTTGTAAATTGAGCACCCGGCAGCAGTGCCGATTAGGAAGAAGCCTCTTCTAGATAAAACGAAACTGAAGAGTTGCCTTCTGTTTGCTAAGCTGTAACTGAGAATATGAGACCAGTACAGGTAGTAACAAATCGAAGGACAAACTCAATCGTAGGAAATAAGCAAAAATCATATTTATTTAAAAATATTTGTATACTTAAACATTTACAAATATATTCTTTTTTTTTGTCTAGAACTTGCACAATGAAATATCTGGCAAACGAGACAAGTCAGAAGAAGTACAAAAAATTGCTGAGCTTTGTGCAAATTCAATTAAGGTATGTTGGTTTCACAAAGAATGTTGATGCTTCATCAAGAATATTATGGGCTGCATTATTTCAGAGTATCTTCAGAGCTGATAAGCTTTTTGAGGACAGCGATTATGGCTTTTTATATGTTCTCTCTGAAACAAACCAGTCACGTTTGTCATCCACGAACTTGACTTCATTGCTTGTTGACAGTGTTGATGGGAACAGGCTAGTCTTTAGACTGGTGGAGTGGTGTGTCAGAATTCTCTAACTAGCATACAAAGATGTATGGCTTGGTTGTACAGTGTCATTTTAGCCATGGGACAGTAGTGCCACATTATAGCCTTTGGGGTCGGTTCTTCAACATACAGTGTGCTGATTTAAAGCTGTGGCATTCTCGATGTGAGTGGCTCCTTTAGGCCCACGTAGGCTGTTTCTCCCTTAACTCTGTTCTTCCGCAGGACTACGAGCTCCAGCTGGCGTCATACACGTCAGGACTGGAAACTCTGCTTAACATACCGATCAAGAGATCCATGGTGCAGTCCCCGTCTGGGGTGATCATGCAAGAGGTACGTGTGTCATGGCGCTTCTCTTGCTGTCTGCCTTCTTCAGTCTCCTCTTTTCCCTGTCTCTTGCCTGTTTTCCCTACAGTCTTGGACTCCGTCCCTCAAGTAGATTTGGCGGTTATGCTCCCTGCCTCCTGAGTCCACGTCATGTGGTACTTCTCAGGGAATGATCAGTGGCAGTCTTGAGTGTATCATTTATATGTTGCAGAATGCGGCTGAGGTTTCTTGCTTGGGGTGGGGGGAGACCTCTAGAGAGTGGAAAATATATAGAATGACAGCGTCTTCCCACGGACGTCAGAGGACATCACCTGTCAGACGGGCTTGCAGGAAGCAAGCCAGTGCCGAGGAAGGAATGCAAAGCTTTTGGCCTTTGTTGTGTTGTACCTCTAGGTTTCAGAACTAGCACATTCTAGAAAGGTGGGGAATTTACTCCTTAAATTAGACTGTTGGGGTCGGCGCTTGGCTCACTAGGCTAATCCTCCGCCTGCGGCACCGGCATCCATATGGCCACCGGTTCTAGTCCTGGTTGCTCTTCTTCCAGTCCAGCTCTCTGCTGTGGCCCGGGAGGGCAGTGGAGGATGGCCGAAGTGCTTGGGCCCTGCACCCCATGGGAGACCAGGAGAAGCACCTGGCTCCTGGCTTCGGATCGGCGCAGCCATTTGGGGAGTGAACCAATGGAGGGAGGATCTTTCTCTCTCTCTCTCTCTCTCTCTCTCACTGTCTGTAACTCTGTCTGTCAAATAAATAAATAAAATCTTAAAAAAATTATAATAATGTTACTATTATGTTATTTTTACAAAAATAAAATTGGCCAAAGTGAACTTTTTTGGGGATTTGATCTGATCTGATTTGATTAATTAATTTTTCCTCTCCTTTTCTTCCAGGCTGCAGACATCCATGCTCGGTACATAGAGCTACTGACAAGATCTGGTGACTATTACAGATTCTTAAGTGAGATGCTGAAGAGTTTAGAGGACCTGAAGGTAACTCCCTTCCATATTTCTTTGGTGCACCAAAGAAACAAAAAGAGGATTGAATATTATTCTGGTTGTCTTGTTGTAAGGAAAATTTAGACATACAGTTACAACTGTGTGTCCTCTAAATATCGAGTATAAAATTCAGTTTGTTCCTAAGTCAAGGATCAGGCCCGTGCTCCAAAAGACTGCCTTACGTGGATTTCGGGGATCGTTATCAAATGGCAGTTAATTTGCTTTGTCTTTTGTGTAAAATTTGGAAAGGCATATCCTGGGCTGGCTGGATTTAAATCTTCCATGGTGAATGCTTGCCCAATTTACTCTTCATTTCTAATAGTGGAGTGAGAGTTTCTAAGGAAGCTTACTTTATAACATAAAAGGAACATCAGATGTGGAGCCATAAGCTTTTGGTCTCGCATGAAATTACCTCATTTTACTGATCAGGAAGCTGAGACTCAAGCAGGATATATCATTTGCTAAAATCAGGCCAACCAGCAACTGATGGAAAAATGACCATGAGGATCCAGATTTCTCGAGTTGTTGTCTAGCAGTTAGTTTTTCCTTGGATCACGCTCTACACATGTGTGTGGGTGTGGAAAAAGAAGTGTGCACAGTGGCCTGGGAGGAGGGGGGAGCTGCCGCTTTCTTGTGGTGTGAGCGCAACATAATTCCTGCTTTCCCTTCCGCAGCTGAAAAATACCAAGATTGAGGTTCTGGAAGAGGAGCTCAGACTGGCCCGAGATGCCAATTCGGAAAACTGCAATAAGAACAAATTCCTGGATCAGAACCTGCAGAAATACCAGGCAGAGTGTTCCCAGTTCAAAGCGAAGCTCGTGAGCCTGGAGGAGCTCAAGAGGCAAGCGGAGCTGGACGGCAAGTCAGCCAAGCAGAACCTCGACAAGTGCTACGGCCAAATCAAAGAGCTCAATGAGAAGATCACCCGGCTGACTTACGAGATCGAGGACGAGAAGAGAAGGAGAAAGACCATGGAGGACAGATTCGACCAGCAGAAGAGCGACTATGACCAGCTGCAGAAGGCCAGGCAGAGCGAGAAGGAGAGCCTTGGCTGGCAGAAGCTGGAGTCTGAGAAAGCCATCAAGGAGAAGGAGTACGAGATAGAGAGGCTGAGGGTTCTGTTGCAGGAGGAGGGCGCCCGGAAGAGAGAATATGAAAATGAGCTGGCAAAGGTAAGAAACCACTATAATGAGGAGATGAGTAATTTAAGGAACAAGTATGAAACAGAGATTAACATTACGAAGACCACCATCAAGGAGATATCCATGCAAAAAGAGGACGATTCCAAAAATCTTAGGAACCAGCTGGACAGGCTGTCCAGGGAGAACCGCGATCTGAAGGACGAGATCGTGCGGCTCAACGACAGCATCCTGCAGGCCACCGAGCAGCGGCGGCGGGCGGAGGAGAGCGCCCTGCAGCAGAAGGCCTCTGGCTCCGAGATCCTGCAGAAGAAGCAGCACCTGGAGGTCGAGCTCAAGCAGGTCATCCAGCAGCGCTCGGAGGACAACGCGCGGCACAAGCAGTCCCTGGAGGAGGCGGCCAAGACCATCCAGGACAAAAACAAGGAGATCGAGAGACTCAAAGCTGAGTTCCAGGAGGAGGCCAGGCGCCGCTGGGAATATGAGAATGAACTTGGTAAGGTAAGAAACAGTTACGATGAGGAGATCATTAGCTTAAAAAACCAGTTCGAGACGGAGATCAACATCACCAAGACCACCATCCACCAGCTCACCATGCAGAAAGAGGAGGACACGAGCGGCTACCGCGCACAGATAGACACCCTGACCCGAGAGAACCGGAGCTTGTCGGAAGAGATCAAGAGGCTGAAGACCACCCTGTCGCAGACCACCGAGAACCTCCGCAGGGTGGAGGAGAACGTGCAGCAGCAGAAGGCGACCGGCTCAGAGATGTCGCAGAGGAAACAGCAGCTGGAGGTGGAGCTGCGGCAGGTCACTCAGATGCGCACGGAAGAGAGCCTGCGCTACAAGCAGTCCCTCGACGATGCTGCCAAGACCATCCAGGACAAAAACAAGGAGATCGAAAGATTAAAACAGCTGATCGACAAAGAAACCAACGAACGCAAGTGCCTGGAGGAGGAGAACGCGAAACTGCAAAGGGTCCAGTACGATCTGCAGAAAGCAAACAGCAGCGCCACCGAGGCGATGGGCAAGCTGAAGGCTCAGGAGCAGGAGCTAAGCCGGCTGCGGCTCGACTACGAAAGGGTCTCCCAGGAGAGGAGCGTGAAGGACCAGGACATCGCGCGGTTCCAGGGCTCCCTGAAGGAGCTGCAGGTGCAGAAGCAGAAGGTGGAGGAGGAGCTCAGCTGGCTGAAGAGGGCAGCCTCGGAAGACTCTGCCAAGAGGAAGAAGCTGGACGAGGAGCTGGAGGCCATGCGGAGGTCTCTGAAGGAGCAGGCCGTCAAAATCACCAGCCTGACCCAGCAGCTGGAGCAGGCGTCCATTGTCAAGAAGAGGAGCGAGGACGAGCTCCGGCAGCAGAGGGACGTGTCGGATGGCCACCTGCGGGAGAGGCAGAGGGCTCAGGAGGATCTGAGGAGGCTCTCCTCCGAGGTCGAGGCCCTGCGGCGGCAGCTGCTCCAGGAACAGGAGAACGTCAAACAGGCTCACTTGAGGAACGAGCACTTCCAGAAGGCGATAGAAGATAAAAGCCGAAGCTTGAACGAAAGCAAAATCGAGATCGAGCGGCTGCAGTCGCTCACGGAGAACCTGACCAAGGAGCACCTGATGCTGGAGGAAGAGCTGCGGAACCTCAGGCTGGAGTACGACGACCTGCGGCGGGGCCGGAGCGAGGCGGACAGCGACAAAAACGCCACCATCTCCGAGCTCAGGAGCCAGCTGCAGATCAGCAACAACCGAACCCTGGAGCTGCAGGGCCTGCTTAATGATTTACAGAGAGAGAGGGAAAATTTGAGACAGGAAATTGAGAAATTCCAAAAGCAGGCTTTAGAGGTATTCACAAATATTTGATCACAGCTTCACTGTTTGTCAGATGACGTAGTGCACTCTCAGCTGAACTGTGCTCTTGCTACTCACATGGATGCCTCTGCATGTCCTCATTTCCCTTCTGTTCTGCTGCTGCTTGCCGTAATCCAGATAACCGCTTTACGATGACGTCACGGCTTGGCTTGGCTTGCCCTTCTGTTCTGCCACTGCTTCCAGGGCCAACCTGTATGCAGCATGTTTGGCTGCGCGTTTAAGAAAGTCTGGGATGTGAGATCGCGTCCTCCTAACGTCCCACTCTTTCGGGAAGACAGCTCTCGTCTAGTGATCTGCGACTTCCCTTATGCCATGTAAAACCACTCTTGCTTGCTTGCTTAGATGATTTTCCTGCATGCGTTCCTGTTCTCTTTTCATCATGACCTTAATGTGTTTCTTACTTGGTTTTGCCGTCTTTTAACTCCTAATATAAAAATAATTTTTAATTTCTAATATATTTGACCTCTGTAGACAATATTTGTGTGGGGCTGGGTGGGGTGTGTGTATACCTGTGTATATGTGTATTGTTTTATTAAATGTGGTAGAATAGCTATGGCTGGTGAGATGTGGTTCAGGGCAGGTAGGATGACGAAACTCCCCATGTTTTTTAAAGCATAATGATTAAGAATAAGACAGTTCAACAGTTCCTTTATGGAAATCTAAAGTATGAAGCCACTTATAAGAGTGGCAAATACTCATAAATCTACAGAATTTTTCCATGAATCCATAAGATAACTAACAATATATCCAGAAAAAACAGGAAAGATAATTATACATGTTTGTTTTTTTTAAAGATAGGAAGAGATTAAATTGTGGTAGTCATGCTATGATCAAAGCATTATTTTTTTCTCTTTTCTTTCTTTTTAAATTCTAGGCATCTAACAGGATTCAGGAATCAAAGACTCAATGCACTCAGGTAGTGCAGGAGAGAGAGAGCCTCTTGGTGAAAATCAAAGTCCTGGAGCAAGACAAGGCCAGGCTGCAGAGGCTGGAGGATGAGCTGAACCGCGCCAAAGCAACGCTCGAGGCCGAAGCCAGGGTCAAACAGCGCCTGGAGTGCGAGAAACAGCAAATCCAGAACGACCTGAATCAGTGGAAGACGCAGTACTCCCGCAAGGAGGAGGCCATCCGGAAGATAGAGTCAGAGAGGGAGAAGAGCGAGCGCGAGAAGAACAGCCTTCGGAGCGAGATCGAACGGCTCCAGGCGGAGATCAAGCGGATCGAGGAGAGGTGCAGGCGCAAGCTGGAGGACTCCAGCAGGGAGACGCAGTCGCAGCTGGAGACGGAGCGCTCCCGCCTGCAGAGGGAGATCGATAAGCTCAGGCAGCGCCCCTACGGGTCCCATCGCGAGACCCAGACCGAGTACGAGTGGACCGTCGACTCCTCCAAGCTGGTGTTTGACGGGCTCAGGAAGAAGGTGACGGCCATGCAGCTCTACGAGTGCCAGCTGATTGACAAGACGACCCTGGACAAACTGTTGAAAGGGAAGAAGTCAGTGGAAGAGGTTGCTTCTGAAATCCAGCCTTTCCTTCGGGGTGCAGGGGCCATCGCGGGGGCGTCTGCCTCTCCCAAGGATAAGTATTCCTTGGTAGAGGCCAAGAGAAAGAAGTTGATCAGCCCAGAGTCCACGGTCATGCTCCTGGAGGCCCAGGCAGCTACTGGCGGCATCATCGACCCCCATCGGAACGAGAAACTGACCGTGGACAATGCCATCGCTCGGGACCTCATCGACTTTGACGACCGGCAGCAAATCTATACAGCAGAGAAAGCCATCACCGGCTTCGATGACCCATTTTCAGGCAAGACAGTATCTGTTTCGGAAGCCATCAAGAAAAATTTGATTGACAGGGAAACTGGAATGCGCCTGCTGGAAGCCCAGCTTGCTTCCGGGGGCGTCGTAGACCCTGTGAACAGTGTCTTTCTGCCGAAAGATGTCGCTCTGGCCCGTGGGCTGATTGACAGAGATGTGTATCGGTCCCTGAATGATCCCCGAGACAGTCAGAAAAACTTTGTGGATCCAGTCACCAAAAAGAAGGTCAGCTACCTGCAGCTGAGGGAGCGGTGCAGGATCGAGCCCCACACGGGCCTGCTCTTGCTGTCAGTACAGAAGAGAAGCATGTCCTTCCAAGGAATCAGACAACCCGTGACCGTCACCGAGCTGGTGGATTCCGGCATCCTGAGACCGTCCACCGTAAATGAACTGGAATCAGGTGCGATTTCCTACGACGAGGTCGGAGAGAGGATTAAGGACTTCCTCCAGGGTTCAAGCTGCATAGCAGGCATATACAATGAGACCACAAAACAGAAGCTTGGCATTTATGAGGCCATGAAAATTGGCTTGGTCCGACCTGGGACGGCTTTGGAGTTGCTGGAAGCCCAAGCCGCAACTGGCTTTATCGTGGATCCCGTGAGCAACCTGAGGTTACCCGTGGAGGAAGCCTACAAAAGAGGTCTGGTGGGAATTGAGTTCAAAGAGAAGCTCCTGTCTGCAGAGCGAGCTGTCACTGGGTACAACGACCCCGAGACGGGAAACATCATCTCTCTGTTCCAAGCCATGAACAAGGAACTCATCGAAAAGGGCCATGGCATCCGCTTACTAGAAGCGCAGATCGCAACCGGCGGGATCATTGATCCGAAGGAGAGCCATCGCTTACCGGTGGACATGGCGTACAAGAGGGGCTATTTCAATGAGGAGCTCAGTGAGATTCTCTCAGACCCAAGTGATGATACAAAAGGATTTTTTGATCCCAACACTGAAGAAAATCTTACATACCTGCAACTCAAAGAAAGATGCATCAAGGATGAGGAAACAGGGCTGTGTCTTCTGCCCCTGAAAGAAAAGAAGAAACAGGTGCAGACGTCGCAAAAGAACACCTTGCGCAAGCGCAGAGTGGTCATAGTGGACCCGGAAACCAACAAGGAGATGTCCGTGCAGGAGGCCTACAAGAAAGGCCTCATTGATTACGAAACCTTCAAAGAGCTCTGTGAGCAGGAGTGCGAGTGGGAGGAGATCACCATCACAGGGTCAGACGGCTCCACCAGGGTGGTCTTGGTCGACAGGAAGACAGGCAGTCAGTATGACATCCAGGATGCGATTGACAAGGGCCTGGTCGACAGGAAGTTCTTCGATCAGTACCGATCTGGCAGCCTCAGCCTCACCCAGTTCGCTGACATGATCTCCTTGAAAAACGGGGTCAGCGCCAGCAGCGCCGTGGGCGGGAGCGTCAGCGACGACGTGTTCAGCAGCTCCCGCCATGAGTCCGTCAGTAAGATCTCCACCATTTCCAGCGTCCGAAATCTGACCATCAGGAGCAGCTCCCTGTCCGATCCGCTGGAGGAGTCGAGCCCCATTGCGGCCATCTTCGACACGGAGAACCTGGAGAAGATCTCCATCACGGAAGGCATAGAGCGGGGCATCGTGGATAGCATCACGGGGCAGAGGCTGCTGGAGGCGCAGGCGTGCACGGGCGGCATCATCCACCCCACCACGGGCCAGAAGCTGTCGCTGCAGGACGCCGTCGCCCAGGGCCTGATCGACCAAGACATGGCCACCAGGCTGAAGCCCGCGCAGAAGGCCTTCATTGGCTTCGAGGGCGTGAAGGGGAAGAAGAAGATGTCGGCGGCGGAGGCGGTGAAGGAAAAATGGCTGCCCTACGAGGCGGGGCAGCGCTTCCTGGAGTTCCAGTTCCTCACGGGCGGCCTCGTTGACCCGGAAGTGCATGGGAGGATAAGCACGGAGGAAGCCATCCGCAAGGGGTTCATCGACGGCCGAGCCGCCCAGAGGCTGCAAGACACCAGCAGCTACGCCAAAATCCTCACCTGCCCCAAAACCAAGTTAAAGATTTCCTACAGGGATGCCATGAATCGCTCCATGGTGGAGGATATCACCGGGCTGCGCCTTCTGGAAGCCGCCTCCGTGTCGTCCAAGGGCTTGCCCAGCCCCTACAATATGTCCTCCGCGCCCGGCTCCCGCTCGGGCTCCCGCTCGGGCTCCCGCTCCGGATCCCGCTCCGGATCGCGCTCCGGGTCGCGCAGCGGGTCCCGGAGAGGAAGCTTTGACGCCACGGGAAACTCCTCCTACTCCTACTCCTACTCCTTCAGCAGTAGCTCTATAGGGCACTAGTAGTCTTGCAAAAGGTTGCTGTGTCTTTGGCCTCATTTCTATGAGTTTCCACTTGATTAGATAATAAAAATAAGAGAACCTGGTGCTTGCGATATAGTGGTAGAACTTCCTGTGCTTCAAGAAAACATAGCCGTGCTTGAAATCACATAGCGAAGGCTGTTTCATCTTTTTAGCTCATCTGATGTAGTACGCTTGGCTGTAGTGTGTGTGAAATGATGATCAGCTGTAAGGATAGCACAAATTGAAGTTAAAATTTGTTTCTTCTCTGTTTAGATTTCTGGTCACTTCTTGAGCTTTTTTGGGGACAGAATTTCTATTCCTGGAGAGAAAAACTGATCACTGATTTTAGTCATTCTGTTGCTCATCTAAATATTTTCATTTTCTATATTAAGAGAAAATTACACCCCCTCCCAGCCCACCCCAAACCCAAGCATTTTAGAGTGAGTCTTTTAGTTTTAGAATGTGGATTGTATAACCCATACACTCTTTCATATACTTGTTTGGTTTGGTATTAATTTGACTATATGTGCATGATAGCAGCAGTCTTTGCTTTTCTTTGGTCAAAGTTTTCTGTTTATTTTGCTTGACATTGTCTATGTACTTTAAAAAGGTATCTTTGTGAAGTTTGCAATTCTGGCAATAAACTTTTAGACTTTTGAAGCTTTTGTGTTTTTATTTATTAGGTTGCCCATACAAGGGCATTTTGCAGCCGGTTTTAATTTAAAATAGATCTAAAACCACTTTCTCACTAAATACCTGTTAAAGACCTTAAACAATTTTAGTTCAGAATTCTTGCTAGAAGGAGGTCTTTTGAAGTTGGTTCTTCTAGCGTTTCTTAAGTGTATGTTGTACACTTTCCTTAGAAATGAGCTTGTACATATAGGCAACCTAGTTTATTCTGGACAGTGAGTGTCAAGTAGCATTGGCAAAAGTCAGCTTCATAGCCTTGAAGAAAAAAAGCCGTAAAAATGACTTGAATTCCTTTTTCGGGTGTCTTCAGAATAGAAAGTGTTTAAATTTGTCCCCTAAGGGAAAAAAAAATTGTTCTTCAATCTATGAAAAGGATTCCAGGAGAATTCTTGGTTCTCTGTTGGATGGCAGTGTTCCTTTTAATCAAAGATAAATTTTTGAAACTCAGAAATTTGTCATTAAATCTAACATTTTACTGAATACCTATGATATTGAGTATTGAGCTAGGTACTACAAAAATTCAGTGGAATGTAGACGCTCCCTAACTGCAAGTTATTTCCAGATAGAAGGGGCCAGAAGACATGCATAAAGCAATCAGCTTTCACGTGCCAGCAGCGTGTGTTCATACAATAAAGACATGGTGCAGAGAGAAAAGAAGGAAGCAAATCAAATACTACTTGTAAGAATCCAGAAGGCCATCAAGATGGGATAATACTTCAATTATCGGGGGTTTTTGGCATTGAGACCGGAAGTCCACTGCACTGTTATTGAACAGGCCAGTTTTCCTTCAGAGCACTCATTTCATCCTCAACTCGCCTGTTCTCACACCTCACTCCTAATTTAGACGGCTTGAAATTAATTTCATTCAGTAAGTGTGAGTGCCGACGTCTGCATGCCATGCATTGTTCCAGAAGCCGTGGAGCCCCTGCTGGAAACACATGGTACAAAAATAGCCCTTGTAACCTAAAAGGAAGAAGAAAAATGCAATACATTTTGTCAGGGAAATGGTGTGTCTCAGGCTAGAGCCGGGAGGGTGTATGTGTTATCACCAGTTGCCATAACAAGGTGCTTCGGACAGAGTGGAGAACACAAAGGCTAGAAGTCTAAGGTTAGGGAACAATCATGGCTAAATACTGGGGAGAGTTTTTTAAAATTATTATTTAAGGGCCAGCACCGTGGCTCACTAGGCTAATCCTCTGCCTGCGGCACCAGCACCCGGGTTCTAGTCCCGGTTGGGGCGCCAGATTCTGTCCCAGTTGCTCCTCTTCCAGTCCAGCTCTCTGCTGTGGCCTGGGAGTGCAGTGGAGGATGGCCCAAATGCTTGGGCCCTGCACCTGCATGGGAGACCAGGAGGATGCTCCTGGCTCCTGGCTTCAGATCAGCACAGCACCGGCCGTAGCGGCCACCTGGGGGGTGAACCAACAGAAGGAAGACCTTTCTCTGTCTCTCTCTCACTGTCTAACTCTGCCTGTCCAAAAAAAAAAAAATTATTATTTAAGTAGGTTCCAGTTAGTAGAGCATGAGACTTTTTTAAGCCTCTTTTTTTTTTTTTTTTTTTTTTTAAGATTTACTTATTTTATTTGAAAGGCTGAGTTACAGAGAGGTGGGGTAGGGGGCTGTATTTCATTTGCTATTTCACTCCCCAGATGGCCACAATGTTCGGAGCTGGGCCGATCAGAACCCAGGAGCCTGGAGCTTCTTCCAGGTCTTCCACATGGGTGCAGGGGCCCAAGGACTTGGGCCATCTTCCACTGCTTTCCCAGGTGCATTAGCAGAGAGCTGGACCAGAAGTGGAGGAGCTGAGCCTTGAACTAGCGCCTGTATGAGATGCCAGCACTGCAGGCAGCAGCTTTAGCCGCTACGCCACAGCCACAGCCCCATGGGGAGGGGGAACTTTTCTTCATGGCTCGTAGATAACTGCCTTCTGATATGCTTGCGTTTTTTTCCCTCTGTGTGTATGCAGAGAGAGATGGGAGAGAATGCACTCTAGTGTCTCTCATTGCAAAGTTAAGGCCCCATGCATAAAACCTCATATTTAACTCCGATGATCTCTTTAAGGGCTTATCTCCAAATCCAGTCACATTGCACATGATGGGTTAGGATTGCAATGTACAGATTTTAAGGGACCCAATTCAGTCCATAACAGCTCTACCTAGAACGGGTCTGGAAGCCTTTCCATGAATATGATGATTAAACATGTTAGTGACATCAGTGAGCAGTTCCTCAGGTTTAAATAATAGCAACGGAGTATAATCAACTGACAAATCTTTACTAGCCTCCACGAACTACCTAATTTGAGAAGAAAGGTCTGTGTCCTGGAGAGAGGACATGTTTGACCCAATTCAGGCTGAGTTTTGGGTAGATTGACATACACAGTGCATCACAGAAAAGGGAAATATACATCCAATGAGAGTCAGCTTGTCACATCTACAACTAGTCTCACATTTTCAGACAATTTGACTACCCATGGAAATGGCAGCAGTATGAATATATGACTTCTAAACTCATGCCTTAACCCACGTCTGCTGGCAGCTACCGGCCCACTTCCATATTTGATGGTACTGACTGTACTATTGTCACAATTTTTCGTTTTGAGAGTAGTGCTACGATTGTCCCTCATTACCAGTGGGCAATACCAAAGTCTGTGGATGCTCAAGTCCCTTTTATAAAATGCTGTAGCATTTGCATGTAACTCAAGTACAACTTCCTATGTACTTTTTTTTTTAAAGGTTTATTTATTTATTTGAGAGGCTGAGTTACAGATAAGAGAGAAGGAGAGAGAGAGAAAGGGGTGCCATCTCTGGTTCACTCCCTAAATGGCCACAATGGCCAGAGCTGGGCCAAACTGAAGCCAGGAGCCAGGAGCTTCTTCTGAGTCTGCCACGCAGGTGCAGGGGCCCAAGCAGTTGGGCCATCTTCTACTGCTTTCCCAGGCCATAGTGAGCCGGATTGGAAGAAGAGCAGCCAGGACACAAACCGGCACCCACTATGCCACAGCACTGCCACCTCCCCTTATACTTTAAATCATCTTTAGATTACTTATGATGCCTAATACAATGAATGCCATGTAAGTAGATTGTTTAGCGAGTCATGACAAGAAAAACCCAAAATATAGACCCATTTTTTTCTTTATTTAAAAATTATTTTTTATTAATTTGTAAGGCAGAGAGAGATCACTCATCTGCTGGTTCACTCCCCAAATGCCGGCAAAAGCTAGTACTGGGCCAGCCCAAAGCCAGGAGCCAGGAACTCAATCAGGGTCTCTCATATGGGTGGCAGGGACCCAACCACTGGAGCGCTCACCACTGCTCCTCAGGCTGCTTGTTAGCAGGAAGCTGGAATAAAGAGCAGCGCTCAGGACTCCAACTAGATATGCAATGTTGTTGGCCATCGTTGTCTTTACTGGCGGTAACAATTCAAAAACGAAGTTGGGCAAGGCAATTTTAAGAGTAAAAGGGGGCCGGAGCCACGGCTCAATGGGCTAATCCGGCACACCGGGTTCTAGTCCCGATCGGGGCGCCGGATTCTGTCCCGGTTGCCCCTCTTCCAGGCCAGCTCTCTGCTGTGGCCAGGGAGTGCAGTGGAGGATGGCCCAGGTGCTTGGGCCCTGCACCCCATGGAAGACCAGGAGAAGCACCTGGTTCCTGCCATCGGATCAGCGCGGTGCGCCGGCTGCAGCGCACCGGCCGCGGCGGCCATTGGAGGGTGAACCGGCGGCAAAAGGAAGACCTTTCTCTCTGTCTCTCTCTCTCCTGTCCACTCTGCCTATCCAAAAAAAAAAAAAAAAAAAAAAAAAAAAAGAGTAAAAGGGACAATAACCAAGTATAACTGATGGGTGGGAAAAAATAAAGTTAGCACAAAAGGAATTTGAGGGACAAGTGGGGGAATGAATATGAATTGTATGAAATAATTTTATGGAATTATTAATTTTTAGGTTTGCTCATGCATTGTGGTGACACAGGAAAATGTTTTAAAGAATTTTTGAAAGGCAGAGTTACAGAGAGGCAGAGGCAGAGAGAGGAGAGAGGTCTTCCATCTGCTGGTTCACTCCCCAGATGGCCGCAATGTTTGGAGCTGGGCCGATCTGAAGTCAAGAGCCAGGAGCTTCTTCCAGGTCTTCCACATGGGTGCAGGGCCCAAGGATTTGGGCCACTTCCACTGCTTTCCCAGACCATAGCAGAGAGCTGGATTGGAAGTGTAGCAGCCGGGACTTGAACAGGCGCCCATATGGGATGCTGGCGCTGCAGGCGGCGGCCTTACCGCTATACCACAGCGCCAGTCCTAGCCCCAGGAAAACGCTCTTATTCTGAGGACGTGTATGCCAGCATGTTTAGGGGTGAAGAATCTGCAACTCGCTTTCAAATAATGAGAAAACACGCGTGGGGCTGTGTATGACAGTAGACCAAGAGAAACCAAACGTGGCAAAACGTTAATGAGCTTAAAGACATGTAACTAACACTCCCTGTACTATTTAAATTTCCTGTCGCTATAATCCATTTTTTCCAACAAAAAAAAATTGGGGAGAAGCTGGTACAGCGCTCAGGAAAAACCAACAGCTAAAGCACCAGACCGGCAGACGGGAAGTCACTTCCGGCTGCCCCGCAAAACGTCCCTGGAAACGACAACTCCCGCCCTTCCTGTGACGTCTCCCGATAGGCCGTTCCAGTCACGTGGCGGGCGTGGCCACGCCCACAGTTCCCAGAGGCCCCCCGCGCGCCGCGGTCAGCTCAGCGACTTCCTGCCGGCGAATGGGCAGCCGCCATGGCGGGCGAGCCGCCTCCGCTGGAGGAGCGCCGACGGCTGCGGGAAGAGCTGAGCGAGTTCGTGGAGAGCTGCTGCCGGACGCTGGAGGAGGTGACGGCGTCGCTGGGCTGGAGCCTGGAGCAGCTGGCTGGCGGGGAGGAGGAGGCGGCGGAGGTGAGCGGCGCGGGCTCGGGGCGGGGCAGCGCTGCCGGCCGCGGAAGGCTGTCGGAGATTCGCTCCTCCGCAGCGCGGGGGTGGGCAGCCGAGACCCTAGAGACGGCCCCGACGCCCCCCGCGGGGCCCACGAAGGCCCTCGGGCGCTCGGAGCCGCCCTCCGCGCGGGCTGTTCCTGAGGGACACGGGACGGGGCGGCGGGGGCGGAGGGCGGCAGACCGGGCGGTTTCGGGGGGACTCGGGGGAGTCTCAGGGTGCTGCTTCGTCCTCTGCCCGAGGATTCCGCCGCTGCTGTCGTCCTCGTAGTCCGGAGAGCTGGGGGGCGGGGGCCGGGGGCCGGGGGTCGGGGGTCGGGGCCGGGGGTCGTGGGTCGTGGGGCCGGGGGTCGGGGCCGGGGGTCGTGGGGCCGGGGGTCGGGGCCGGGGGTCGTGGGGCCGGGGGCCGGGGGTCTGGGTCCGGGGCCGTGGGTCGTGGGTCTGGGGGCCGGGGGCCGGGGTCCGGAGGCCGGAGGCCGGGGGTCGGGGCCGGGGGTCGGGGGTTTGGGGCCGGGGGTCGTGGGTCTGGGGGCCGGGGGTCGGGGGTTTGGGGCCGGGGGCCGGGGGTCGTGGGTCGTGGGGTCGGGCCCGGGGGCCGTGGGTCGTGGGTCTGGGGCCGGGGGCCGTGGGTCGTGGGTCTGGGGCCGGGGGTCGTGGGTCTGGGGGCCGGGGCCGGGGGTCGTGGGTCGTGGGGCCGTGGGCCGTGGGTCTGGGGCCGGGGCCGGGGCCGGGGCCGGGGCGGGGGCGGTTCACCAGTTCGCCTTTGTGCCTTAAGGCGGGGGCGGCACCGATTGTAGGATTATTAACGGACTGTTAACTACTATTAATATTATTAATGTCGAAAAAGTGTAGGCAAGTGTATTCGAGAGAACAGCCCTGGTGCTTGTCTGGTTTGGTTTGGCTTTGTGATGGGTTGGAGACATGCGCCATTGTGGGGTCGTTCCAGTTACTCGTTCTGGGTTCACCAGGCCGTAATAATTTTTGCCAGGTGTAAGTCACGTGTCTGATTCCCCAGAGGCAATTGAAATGTATTTACTTTATATATAAACGTCCATTGCTTACTGTGTTAAAAGTGCAGTGGGAATTTAAAAATCTTTATTTGCCTTAGCTTTTGTATTTGAAGCTGTAGGTTCCATTGGGTCAAACCTTTCCATTGTTTACTCAACAATAAAATTGGATTTCTGTATTAACACGGGCAGGGAAGCGGATGCCACTTACTATACATGACCTCACTGGACACGCATTAATAGCCCTGTGAGGTAGGTGCTGTTGGCCACACTTTACTGGTGAGGAAACAGAGAGGCGGCTTGTCCAAGAACGTACTGCTGTAAGTGGCCGTTCAGATTTGAACCCAGGCATTCTGGATTTTGAGCCTCTGAGTGCTTGCTTGTTGTGCGTCCGCTTTAAAACTCCTTTGTAAAATTCTAAGTCAGCGCTGGGTGTGCATTTGACTTGAGAGAGAGACTGGTTTAAAAATCTGGGCAAGTGCCATCGGTAGTTCCTAGAATAGGTGCTGTCCAGATGGTTCATACAGCCACTTGTCTGCTAGTGGTTACTGAACTGTTTCCTGTCCTCAGAGCCTACTGTAGTGGTTACTGAACTGTTTCCTGTCCTCAGAGCCTACTGTCTGGGGGCAGGGAGGGGGATGCAGTGCCCCTAGGCATCCGTGGGGCAGTGAGGATGCACATGCTTCCCTTGGACCTTCTCGTCTCTGGATTACTTCCAGTACCTAGTAAAGTGTAAATGCTGCTTGGTTGTTAAGTTGTTATTCAAGAAGTAATGACAAGGAAAATAAAGTCTCTCCATGATTGGTACAGACGCAATTAAAAAATGTGTAGAATCTGTGGTTGTTTGAACTTGAGGGTGTGCAGCCCTTGCATATGGAGGATTGACTATGCAGAGAAATCAGACATGTGATAAAATCTGTGATGGGTCAGGTCGCAATTGCTGTAGTACTGTGGTAGGTCAGCAAAAGCTTCCTGGACAGAATAAATCGTGAACTTGTAAGTATAAGGGAGCAGAATTAGCCTGGTGCAGTGCGGAGGAAATCCCATCAACACGTGTGGAAATCTAGAGACAAAGGAGTGATCAGATCAGGAAACCTCAAGTAGTGAAGGATAGCTAGGACAGGGGGTGTAGAGATGGAGGGGAATGGTGAGGGTGGACAGGAGCCTGATCCCAGAGGCCCTGGGTGGTCCTACCAGAGAATCTAGGTTTTATGCTGAAGGTTTATTTATTTATTTGAAAGGCAGAGAGACACAGAAAGAGATCTAGCTGCTAGTTTACCAAATGGCCACAATGGCCAAGGCTGGGCCAGGTCAAAGCCAGGAGCCAGGAGCTTTATCCAGGCCCCTTGTGGGTGCAGGGCCCCAAGCACTTGGGCCATCCTCTGCTGCTTTCCCAGGAGCATTATCAGGGAGCTGGATCAGAAGCAGAGCAGCTGGGACTTGAACTGGCACCCATATGGGATGCCAGTGTTGCAGGCAGCAGCCCAAACTGTGATCCGTAACGCAGTCCCTATTTCTTTCTTTCTTTTCTTTTCTTTTCTTTTCTTTTCTTTTCTTTTCTTTTCTTTTCTTTTCTTTTCTTTTCTTTTCTTTTCTTTTCTTTTCTTTTCTTTTCTTTTCTTTTCTTTTCTTTTTTTTTTTTTTAAATGAGGGAAGTAGAGGAGTCCTGAAAGTATTTCAAGCCAGGGCATATCATAATCATATTTGTCTTTAATTAAATCATAACTGCTTGTGTTTATTGAACATTTGCTATGTATAAGGCCCTGTTCTGAACCCAGCTTCCTGCCTGTGCAGACCCTGGGAGCAGCGGTGATGGCTCAGGTCACTGGGTTGCTCCTGCCCATGGGGGCGACCTGCATTGCCGTCCCTGTTCCTGGCTTCTTTGACTCTGGTGTCGTCCTGGCAGTTGCTGGTGTTTGGGGAGTGACAGAAGATGGGAGCTGTTTCTTGAATGGCTTTGTGTGTAAATTCATCCGCATCTTATTTGGTCTCCACACTAACTCTAATAGAGAGGTCCTACTGTTTGTATTTTTTAGGTGAGGAAACTGAGGCAAAGAGGTTAAGATCTTTGTCCAACATCACACAGCCAGGAAATGGCAGCGCAGGCATTCAAACTGGCCAGACTGTGGACAGTGGAGTTGGGTGGTGACGCAAGACAGGAAGCAGAGTGTTGAGCGCAAGCAGTTAGTGGTGGCTGCTGTAATGCACTGGAGAGGTGGTGATGCTCCGCACTGGGCACATGGCAGTGGGAGCAGAGTACGTGGAGGGACTTCAAGGGTGTTTAGGAGCAAGCATTAACAGGGCTAGATGATTCACTGGATACGAATGATGAAGGAGAAGAGACTTTTTTTTTTTTTTTTTTTTTTGCTTGAGCAAGTGGACCTGTGAGAACAGGGGAGAACGCAGAGGCCAAGTTTGAGAATTATAGGAGACTATGAATATAATGAATTTATTTTTGTTCGTGCCAACTTCTTAGTGTCTTTAGTATGAATTACTCCAAGAGAACAAGTTCTGAAGATCTAGATTTTGAATGTCGTCTGTAGAGTAAGAATCGAAGCTGTGAGATCTTCCAGGAAGCATGTGTGGAATGGCAAGCAGGCACTGCTTGGACATACACGGAACACCAGTTAGAGCGGGAAGATGGGGGATCTTCAGAGGTGACTAAATGGAAGGCGCCAGAGAGGCAGAAGGAACATGCGCAGTGTACCAGGATGGCAGAATGGGCAGTTGGAGTGTGACCTGAGAGAGCAGAAACCACTAAGGCTAGGCTGTGTTGTTTGACTTCAGTGATAAGCAGGTAGTCTGTGATTTGCTGACTGGTCTCAGGGGTGATGGTGGCAGAGGTTGTTGGGACAGGGAGTGTAAACTGCTCCTTTGGAGAGCTAGGCTTTGAAAAGGGTAGAGAGGAAGAGGGGCTTTCAGAAGATGAGGGGGTTGAGGGAGTTTTTAAAAAAAACACAAGCACATCCACGTGGGAGTTGAGAGAAACCTGAAAAAGAGAAGGTATCACACCCCTTAATCAAGCAATAAACATTTGTTGGTATAATTATTTTTAAAATATTATGTGTCTTTTTCTTCTGATTTTTATAGGATGAAATTGTGATATGTCCTTATGATTCGAATCATCATATGCCCAGGTCATCGTTAGCAAAGCACATGGAATCTTGCAGATTGAGAAAACTGGGCTATACCAAGGAAGAAGAGGTACTGCATGTTTGCTGTATTGTGCATTTGTGCTATGTGATTCATGCATTAATAAATCACAGTGTTGGGAAGGTGTATTCCTTTTGTATGCCTTTTGTAGCTTAAAATAATAACCCTTATTAAAGAATATGTATATATATACACACACAAATAGCCCTTATTTGTAGGGGAGGGTGATGGTTATCTAATTTCACAATTTGTGAGAAATATTTAAATGGTACTAGTCGGTTGTTAGTTTATGTCAGATCTTAAAATAGTTCATTTCTGAAATTTGTGAACACTTAAGTTTTTTTTTTTTTTTTTTTTTTTACTGTTTAGGAAGAAATGTATAATCCTGAGTTTTTCTATGAGAATGTGAAGGTACCTTCAGTTACTTTGAGTAAGTATTAAGTTACTAGATTATAATTTAAAAACAGTATAGGTATTTTTTCATTTCTGATTGATCATAAGAATGGATTTTATAAGCATTAAGAACATGAAGAAGGATGCTTAGTACTGTCGCTCCCCGTCTTCGTGGAGGAACGACACAGGACCCTGCGCTGTTCTTTTGTCTGCTCGGCCCTCCCCGGGTTTGCTGCTGGTTCTTCCCGGGTTGGCTACCGACCCTTCCGCCTCCGTGGAAGGGCTGTTCCCCCTAGCCACTTTCCCCACTTCCGCGGGGGAGCGGCACACCGCCGGCCGGCTCTCTCGGGGGCTGCACAGGTGTTCCTTCAGATGTTCCTGGTGCATGTTGTCTCTCTCCTCCTTTATAGTCCTCTTCCACCAATCCCAACTCTGCTACCCACACGCCGAGTACACTGCTCTCCTGCAATCAGGAGCAGGTCCTGCTGTTTATTGGTTGAACTGGAGGCAGCTGTGTAGAAGCTGTTTCCTCCTCTCCCAGCGCCATATTGTGGGAGAGCAGATGCATAGAATAAGTCTTAATTCCAGTAACTTAGTCTAGTCCGAGTTGCTCCCCACAAGTACTTGTAGAGAATTGAGGATTAATTAATGTTTAGTGGAACTAAGTTATGTACTCTGAAATGTAGAGAGCAGGTTTATGGTAATAGACGGTGAAAACCCAGAAGAGCTTTCTACGGTAGGACAGACACCTTTTTCCTTGTAGTAACAAAGATCTGAGCAGACAACACACACTGGAGGTAGGACGGAAGACAGAAACAGGTTCCAGGTATTCACAGAGGTTTAAGTCTTGGACTCTGGAAATAATAGAATGCCTTGATTCAGTTCCTGGTTTTGTTACTAACAGATCTGTAACTTCCAACCTGTTTGTTGCCTAAATTTCTTTAAAATGGGGATGATGCGAAGAGTACTTTGTGAGAATTAAATATTAACATTTAGGATAGTCCCTGCTACTTAACTGGTTTTCAGGAAATGTTAGCTGTTATTGGTCCCTAAAATTTGTAGCTACTACTGCAGCATGCCTGATGATAGCGTTTTTTAAACTGTAGAAGTGTGGTTACTCACTAAGCTCTGGACAGATCCGAGAGAATTCTGTGTTTAGGTGACACAGGCAGCTGTGTGAATGTTTCGCCTCTTAAGATTCTGTAAGGTTGTCACTGTGCTAAAGAGCTGGGATTGGAAGCTAGTTAATCATTCAGTTGTGGACACTGATGATTTCTAATGTACTTACAGATTTTTTTTTTTTTGACAGATAAGGACTCACAATTCCACATAATTAAACAAGCTAGAACTGCAATTGGAAAAGATGGTGATTATAACCAAAGTAAGTGATGCCATTCTTGAGCTAAGTCATGAACCAAGTAATTTTAATCCTACAAGCACAACACTACACATTTCTTTAAGAAAAACCTATGAAAACAGTTGTATGGGAAAGGTTAATTTAACCTTTAAACAGTAGGCTAATCTGCTTTGTTTCAGTCTCATTTGTTAACTCTGTGCTGTGAGATGTTGCTCACGCGGACACTATCTTAGCGGGGGAGTCATGCTTTGGAATTACCTAATAAGTGAGATTTCTTATTTATACATGTGTGCCGCTGGGTGAGACTTACCCAAGATTTCCCCTGGAAAATGGTGTATTGTTGGAGCGCAGAGATTGGTCTCCAGCTGCCCCACAGGGAGACCACATCAGGGTCATTCTTCTCTTTGAAGTGATGCCTGCTGGGGATCCCCTCTCAGCACAGAGCTTCACCTGGAGGTTCAGAGGATTCCCAGATCCCTTCACGCCCAGCTTTGCAGCTCGGTTAAGGAGTTTCTTTCTGCCTAGAACAGAGACCAGGTTAGAATTTTTAAGCTTTTAGAAAATTGAAAGAAAAGTTAATCTATCAAAAACATAGAAATGAACGGTTAGTGAGAGTTTAGATGTCTGGGGGTGCTAGCCGGCCCACACGTGACCAGCTCCCCTTAACAAGGATGTCTGAGTTCATTTGAACCTTCTGTTGGTTCCAAGCTTCCTCTGCGTACCTCACATTTTTCCTGTTTCCTTTTTCTAGCTGAGTTACAGGCATCAGGCCATAGTCATGTTTGGTTTTGGCCTTGGTGGAAGGTCAGGTCTTCACCAAACATTGTTCTAAGTCAGTACCTAGCCTTGATTTCTCCAGGGTGCCCTGGAGCTTCAGAGGAGGCCACCTTGCCCTGAGCTGCTCCGTGTTACCTTGGTTCCCCACGACCGCGGGAAGCACACTTGTTCTATTTCCTGTTCTGCAGCTCCCACTTCCGTGCCAGTGAGCTGAAGGCCGGGTTTCTTTCCTTGAGGAAGGCATTTGACTTTCATCTTACTTGGAGAGGTTGCTGAGCTGTGACTAGTAGGGCCTTTTTTGGCCTCTGTTGGTTCTGCCCATTGCCCCTGTTTAGTTAATGAACCAATCAAAAAATAGAGGTTTTGGTTTTTGGAGGAGTAAACATTGAAAGACTTGACTCTGCAGTAGTGAGACAGGTTGGCTGAGTTCATGTTAGAGTTGATAGAGAACTTGGAAGTCATCTGGTCCAGCATCTGCCTTTCACAGATGAGGAAACAAACCCTGGGTGGCAGGGACTAGGAAGCCAGCACCTGCAGGACTTTCAGGTTGTTAAGGTTTCTTTTTCAAAGTTCTTTTGTGTATTTCATTTCTGTTTCTCGACAGACCAGTGTAGGCTGGCGGAGTATTTTTCTCATCCTCTTTAGGTCAGGAAACAGGCACACAAGTGTGGAAGTCCACCTCAGCTAGATAATAGCAGAGCTGGATCCAGAACAAGTTCTGAGCTGTGGCGCAGTCTCTGAACTGAGCTGCTCTGTTTTCTGTCAGGAACGCTCACCGTCTAGTGAATTTTATGGACTAGGGTTCTGGACGCTGCTCGGATACACTCACTGTCAAAGCTGTCGTGATTAAGGGGAACTTCACATGTCTGCCTGCTCCTGTCAGTGCCGTGCGTTGTTCCCTACATTGTATAAGTCTGCTTTACAGAAATAAGTCAGCCTTGTACATGTGACAACTTCTTTTCACTTTTTGTCTTTTCTGTAATACAAAGCTGTCTTGTGGGGTCCTTAGAGGAACAGAGATAATGAATGCTAAACTAGCCCTTGTTCCAATAATTGGTAACTACTGTTACCTAAGTGAAAACTAATGTACGGAAAGCAATAGTAAAGAAGTACTTGAGAGTTTTGTGTGTGTCATTTGGAAAGCATGCTCAGGTGTTTATGTATACCTAGGGTCTTAACTGTTTCTTAAAATTCTGTGTAGAGTTCTGTAATTATTCAACACAGATTATTTTTGTGACCCATTCCTGGCTTAGACATTTTAAAACTTTTGCCTCAGGACTAGAAATCTTTAAATATCTTTTTATTGATGTATTGAAGGAAGAAGAATGTCTAATATGAACAAGGTCACATTTTCCTATCTAATTTTGTTAATTCATTAAAATGTGAGTTTTTTGACAGGGTTGTGTGCATGTTTTCATTTCATTAATCACGTCAGCCCTAAACTGAGTACATAGACTTTAGAATCTTGTAAGCTTTGTGAAAGCTTGAACAATCATTAGATCTTATTTATTTTCAGATATAGTGACTTCGGTTAATTTTGTAGACAGAATATTAATTCCAATCATAAGCAGTCATTTTATATTTTATGCTTTATCTTTTTCCTTCAATATAAAATCTTTAAGTTGCTGTGCTTTTGTTTCATGGAGTATATTTGATTATGTCTGTGATTTTAAGACCGGTATGTTATATATAAAAGAACCTAAAAGGAATAGGATTGAATAGCTTTAGAGCCAGTCTGTTCCTACCACTTAGGAGAATTTGGGTGAGTTGTTTGATTTCAGTGGCCTTAGTTTCTTTGGTTTGTTATGGAATTGACTCTGAATTCTCCCACAAATTCTGTTTATATTTTTGAGACAGTATCTTTTACTGTTTGATGTTATATATGTTTCATGTTTAAGATTCCCTGTGATGACAGGAGTGACTAATAAGGGAAGACAGTTATTTAAAATAGATTAGAGTTTCAGTTTGCAATGATGAAGAAGTTGGGGAGAGGCTAGAGCAGGTACTTGCACAACGGTGTGAGGCATAGTGATGCCTCTGAACTGGGCACGTGCGCTTAAAAAAATTGTAAACTTTATGTTTTTTACGTTTACCACTGTTTTTAAAAACTGCAAAAAAAATAGCAAGATAAAAGGTCACGAATTGTATGGCATTCTGATATACCTCTAAATCATATAGAAATGTATGAAGAATTACATTTTATAGGATTGTAAGCTTATGGAAGTGTGTTTATCCATTTTTTTCTTTTTGTCAGAAATATCTGTGTTCTGAGTGATATAATGCAGCTTGTCGCTTAACTTTTCCTGTACTTTTTCTTTTTCAGTAATTGGGGTGAGTATAAAGAGGAATTAGGAACCTGAATGTACTCCTTATTTAAAGATATGCAGTATCCTTTTGGCAAATGATATCCTTTTAAAGTATCACTATAAAATTTCTAAACCTTATCTCAATAGCTATCACAATATTGTGGTCTTGATTTGGAATTTTGGTTGAATTTGAAGAAATTTAAATATCAATCTGAAGATACCATGGAGAAATTTAAAATGAAAATGCCACAATAATTTAAGAAGAAATTCTGTTTCTTTGTTTAAAAATGACAGGCAGAGGTCATGTGGAGCTTGTTTGTAATACATCATTGTTTTCTAGTCTTTGCATTTTTCTCCCAGATTTTTATGGCCTGTATTCAAAGGAGTTAGGCTTATGATAGCTAACTTTTGATAATTCTGTATTACGAAGTTTAATGTTTTAACACCTGGCTACATAAAGGGGCTTTTCCATATGCCTACTAGAACTTGATTAAAATTGACTGACTTGAGCGAGCCCTTCTTCCCCACTAACTCCAACCCTTGATAAGGGAGAATGTCCGTGTGAAAGCTGGCTTCAGATTCAGTGACGCTGTCCTCTTGATTGGTGGACAGATGTGACGTCGTCTCTTTTTGGTGTTGTAATGCTTACTTCATAGCATGCTCTAATTTGAATTCTTCTACCTTTTCACTTAAGAAGTTAGCAAAATTAGAAGTCATCAAATACGAGGTTCTCAGAAGTGCTGTTGATTTTACTTTGTTCTCTGAACCAGAGTTACTACTTTCACATAATCTAGCAAGCATTAGAATGCGTCCTTTAGTAGCTCATGTTCTTTGTTTGCGTTAGTGAGGAACGAAGCCTAGAAAGAATTGTTTTACATTGTTTTATTTACAGTTGCAATCATTTTTTTATTTGAGAAAATTTGAATCCAAACAAATTTTCTTCAATGTTTAATACATCGTATCAAGGTATTGTATTTACTTTATTTTATTAATGGACAGATGTTAGAAAGTTCTGTGACGGTGGGGGGACACTGATGCTAAGACTTTTCTGTTAACTTGGTTAAGCCACTGTGCTTCCTGCTGAGGAAACAAATAGGTTCTGTTTCCATTTAGTCTTTTTCTGGTCTGAGGAAGTTTGGGATTTTTACTAGATTGTTTTTTTTGACCCCAGCTCTAAGTTGTGCAAGTGGGACGTACTTTGAATATTGAACGTGTAGCCTAATGTTTCATGCAGAAGAGACCTTTTAAGCAAATTTTTCATATTTCCATAATTTATTTTCAGACATGGTAGCATGTATTACCTGTCAAGCATTTTTTGCAGCTTTTATGGGGAAAAGCATATTCACAGAAAGAAAGATACTTCTGTAATATGGTAGCCTTTTAAAGATCACACCCAAGATTTGTGTATGAGCAAATTGTCTCCTCTGGTAGTTACCGCCTGCGTAGCAGACGTCTGTAATCCAGTCTTTCTGTGGGACTAGCATTCAGGATAGAGTCCTTATTTATTTCTCATAGAGATTGCTGTTTTCTGTATTTAGTGATTACTGTGAGAAGAAATAGCTTGTGCTAATACTGCGTCATAGCACATGTGTAATAAGTGGTGGATTTTCAGTCCATAACGTTTCATGTCTTGTTTATTCTTGTGGTTTTATCTTTACCTTAGGGATTTACTCTTCGTCACCTGTTGAAGTTCCTCTGAATCACAAACGGTCTGTTTGTGATCTGACCCAAGCCGACCGCCTTGCCCTCTACGATTTTGTAGTTGAGGAGACAAAGAAGAAGCGCTCCGATTCTCAGATCCTTGAGAATGACAGTGATCTCTTTGTAGACTTGGCTGCCAAAGTCAATCAAGGTTTGAGATGAATGTTATAGCTCTGCACTGCTTGTTTATTGTTGTCGTAGAGATTTATTTATTTATTTATTTGAGAGAGTGACTAGGGGCAGGGAGAGGGGTAGAGAGCGAATTTCATCCCCCAAATGGCTACAACAGACAGCACTGAGTTAGGCCAAAGCTGGGAACCAGGAACTACATCTGGATCTCTTGTGTGGGTGGCAGGGATCCAAGTATTTGGGCCATCATCTGCTGTTTTCCCAGGTGCATTAGCAGGAAGCTGGATTGGAAGTGGAGCAACTGGGACTTGAATCTGCATTCTGATGTGGGATGCTGGATGTTTTACATTTCTTAATTTTCTATCCTGTGCATTAAGCTGATTCTTCAGACCACTTTTAGTTGGAGTAGAATGAGTCTGTATCATCTAATAGCAATACATATATATGTGCATATTTATATAAAGTTATTCACTCAGTGCATAAAATCTTACACTTTTAGCTTGAGCATATCTTCTGTGTGAAGCATGTTACAACTCTGTTATGTTCATCTGTGTACCTAGGCACTCCATGTCCAACTAACTGCCAGAGAAAAGGAATTATGTAAGACTTAGCCCATATATATGTGCACACACACACACACACACACATAATGTAGAATTTTCAGGTATTTATGTGCTACCTTGAAATATGTTGAAATATGACTGTGGTCTTCTTACCGGCTAAGTCATAAGAATTTAAAAGCTCCAAAGAGCATAATATTATTTTATTCTTTCTTTAGATAATAGTCGAAAAAGTCCAAAATCTTACCTTGAAATCCTGGCAGAAGTGAGAGATTATAAGAGAAGACGCCAGTCCTACAGAGCTAAGAATGTTCACATAACCAAGAAATCGTATACTGAGGTAAGTCTTGCATAATCTTGCAAACTTTATTGAGAATAAAAATGTATCTTAGGTAGTTTCCTAAGTCTGTTCTGCAGGTTTGCACGGTTCTGTCTGGGTGATTCTCACCGTTACTGATGGACTCGCTGGTTTGCCAGTCCTAGAGAGTGGTAATCAAGTTTGTGGTTGCTGCTGGTATTCTTTGCACTTGCATGGTTGGCCTTTTATTACGGAAGTAATCAAACAAATAAGGATACTACAAAACGTTTGTTGGAAAATGGAATTAAAAGATAAATTCTGGGCTAGTGTTATGGTGTAACAGGTTATACCAACACCTGTGACACTGGCATCCCATAAAGGCATTGGTTTGAGTCCTAGCTGCTCCGCTCTCGATCCAGCTCCTTGCTTATGTGCCTGGGAAAGCAGCAGAAGATGGCCCAAGTGTACCCCCTGCACCCACATGGGAGACCTGGAGGAAGGTCCTGGCTCCTGGCTCTGCCTAGCCCAGCCCTGGCCATTGCAGCCATTTTGGGAATGAACCAGTAGATGCAAGCTCTCTCTCGCGTGTGCGCGCTCTTTGTCTCTCTCTTTTTTCTGTGTACTTCTGCTTTTCAAATAAATAAATAAATCTTTAAAAAATTCTTAGAGTGTTTCTTTTGGTGCAAAAATATTTTGAAATCCAGGCCTCCCTCCCCCCCATATGCATTTTCCATGAACCTTTTAAAGACCTCATTGTATGGATGGATTTCAAAATTTTTGCACCAAAATAAACTTAATCTTTTAATTCCACTTTTCAGTGAACATTTTGAAATGCCTTTGTGGCATAGTCTGAGGAACCCTTGTGTCTTCGTTGCCCATCTTCAACAGTTAGCAGCCTATGCTCCTCTTGTATATATCCCCTCCTCTCTACCTGTCTTCCCCAACCCCCACACTTGGTGACTCGTGAAAGCAAATCCCAACTATCTTTTACCTGTCAGTACTTAAGTGTTTATAGATCTTTTAATGATTCTTCATATCTCTGGTGGTTTTTTCAACTTTTTATCCATTTCTTCATCCATGTCCTACATGTTTTTGGTCTGGGTTAGAACAAATTTCAGCAAAAAATTGATGACATCCTGTAATCACTGTGCTAACACACTGCAGGGGATGTATGAGAATGCACACAGACCCACCCTCAAGCAGCTTAGAATTTAAGCAGTGAAACATACATGCAGAATGTGAGTTGTGTTAAAGTGCTAAAATAGCGACTAAATCATATGGAGTCATTCTCTATCAGAGATAGGATTGATCTGAGCTTCGGAGAGGAGGTAGCGTTTGCGGGAAAAGGAGAACCAGGGAGAGGTGAAGAAGTGTCTGCTCACTGACTGCCCTCTGTGGTCTGGAACCTGTGCTCGGGGGACTCTGGGACAGCGAGTTTCAGGAGCTGGTGTAGAGCTAGCAGACGAGGACTGGTAGGGCTGCCCGAGGAAGGGCCAGACCTGGCTGCCGAGTGCACTGGGATGTATGTGACTTGTCACTCTGGGTTGGACCTTGGCCTGTCTGAAATTTTCCACAGGAAGATACAGTGAAAGAGAGTGGCAGTGGCGGGTCAAAAGATTTTCTAGATGGGAGGACAACCTTTTTTTTTTTAAAGATATATTTATTTATTTGAAAGAGTTACAGAGGGAGAGAAGTAGGGACAGAGAGATCTTCCATCCACTGGTTCACTCCTCAAATGGCCACAACAGCCAGGGCTGTGCCCGGCCAATGCTAGGAGTTTCTGCAGGGTCTCCCACATGGTGCCAAGGCCCAGGGATGTGGGCCATCTTCTGCTTTCCCAGGCATATTAGCAGGGAGATGGATCGGAAGTGGAGTAACCAGGACTTGAACTGGTGCCCATATGGAATGCTGGCATTGCAGGCCGTGGTTAACCCACTGTCGGTCCCAGACTAGCATTCTTAAAAGGAAATGTAAGTGAAGTTATCTCTTAGTAACATGGAGGGATTGGTTCCAGGACACCAATGCCCAAATCTTATGTAAAATGGCATAGTATTTGTGCATATTTTAAATCATCCTGCATTGCTTTAAAACCTAATACAATGTAAGTGCTATATAAATGATTATTATGCTGTATTGTTTTAGGGAATAATGACAGGAAACATATCTGTACTTGTTGAGCACAGGCATGTGTGTGGGGAGTGGGGTGACTGTTTTCCTCTGTGGTCAGTTGTGAACCAGTGGATATGGAACTGTGAGGTATGGAATCCACGATGTAGAGGCCTGTCTATACAGGAGTTTCTCAGAAAGCCCTTAGTAACCCCTGCTGGCTAGAGCTTAAAGCTTCCGAGGAACTACCCAGTGAGAAATGAGGTTGGCTTCTACTCTGTGATATAGCAAGATCATGGAGGGCTTTGAAAGCTTTATTATAGTATTCGGACATTTTTCCATTGTACTCTGGGAGCATTAAATGCTTCTTTGAGGTGGACGGAAGTGCATCAAGGCCTGAATTAGATAGATAAATTTCTTATTAAAACATTGTCCAAATCAGACCTAAGGGAAAATTTAGCTTCTATTATAGTTTTATCTCTGCCTCCTCAGTAAATAGCCCTACGCTTGATGGTGTGGATAACTAAGAAAAACAAAACCTTGCATGTGGTTCTTACAAGTAAGGAATTTATAATCTCATTGGGGCATATCTGAGAACGACTGTAATGGTTCATGTTTTGTCATCCTGACCTAAGTGTAAGTTTTTAAAAAATGTTTGTAAGTAATCTCTCACTTTGAGATCAGTTGCAAAAGACACCATAGTACCACGGACTCAGGTGTAGTGGTTCTTTTACCAAGGTCACCTGTTGCAGCATTTTGCCTGTGTGCTTACCATTCACACTCTGTCCATTTTGCATTCTGTTGGTCCTGTGTGTACATAATTTTTTCAGTTAAGGGTAAGTGACATAGAGCATGACTCGTTCTCCCTAAGTACTTGGAATGCATTTCCCAAGAACAGGCGCATTTCTTGTGCAGGTTCCAACTTCACATGCAGCGCTGAGATAGCTTCTTCAAGGACCATCCAGAGTCTGGTTGTTCTGTGTTCTCTGACTGAACATGTTCGCAGTCCCCTGTGTCCTAGCTCTTGGTAAACACTTGGTTGATTGTCAGCAATGCTTTTTCCAGCTTTATAGTCTTTATTTGTGGACCAGCTTTCTTACCTGAAATTCGCTGCTTGACTTTCTCAAGGTGATTCGGGATGTGATAAATGTGCACATGGAAGAACTCAGTAATCACTGGCAAGAAGAGCAGGAAAAAGCGGAGGATGGGGCTGAAAAGTACGTCATTATCTTTACTGGTGAAAATGCTCTCTAATCTGTGTGCTGTAGTGGTTAAGTGGTAGCATTTCCAAGATGCTTCATAACACACTAAATTACCAAAATACCTATTGTTTATTGTCATCAGTGCTCAGGATTCTGAAGCCAGAATTGTTCTATGGCATTGCCCTTTGGGACAACAATATTAATGAAATAAGTAATAAAACCTAAAACCTGGGGCTGGTGTTGTGGCGTAGTGGGTAAAGCCCCCGCCTGCAGTGCTGGCATCCCATGTGGGTGCCAGTTCGAGTCCTGGATGCTTCACTCTCTGCTATGGCCTGGGGAAACAGTAGAAGATGGCTCAGGTCCTGGGCCCCTGCACCCGTGTGGGAGACCTGGAGGAGGCTCCTGGCTCTTGGCTCCGGATCAGTGCAGCTCTGGCTATTGCTGCCATCTAAGGAGTGAACCAGTGGATGGAAGACCTCTCTCTCTCTCTGCCTCTGCCTCTCTGTACTCTGCCTTTCAAATAAGTGAATAAATCTTTAAACAAGAAAAAAAAAGTATTGCACTTAAGGCTGGTATGTCTGTGTGTGTAACAACCTGATTAACGTATCTTTCTGTGTTTCAGGAAGGAGGAGAGGCGATCGGCTTCGGTAGATTCACGACAGTCTGGTGGAAGCTATTTCGACGCCGAGTGTTCTCGGCATAGACGGGGTCGGAGTAGGAGCCCACATAAGAGAAAAAGAAATAAAGACAAAGACAAAAACAGTGAGTCAAGAAGAAGGAAAGAGAGGTGAGTCTAACTGCATCATCCCTGTTGAATTGTTGACTGCTGAAAAGCAGAGCAGGTTCTGTGGACCACGCCAAAAAACAATACAGTAAGGAGAAGAAATGATAAATAATTGGTGATGATTTTTTAAAAATTTTATGAATTTCTTAAAAGCTAGGATGATTGCTTTTTTTTAAAGATTTATTTGTTTATTTGAAAGAGTTACAGAAAGAGGGGAGACTGAGAGATCTTCCATCCAGTGCTTCCTTTATTTATTTATTTTTTTGTAAAGATGTATTTATTTATTTGAAAGTCAGGTACACAGAGAGGGAAGGAGAGGCAGAGAGCGAGAAAGGTCTTTTGTCTGCTGGTTCACTCCCCAATGGGCCACAACGGCCGGAGCTGCGCTGATCTGAAGCCAGGAGCCAGGAGCTTCTTCTGGTCTCCCATGCAGGTGCAGGGGCTCAAGGACTTGGGCCATCTTCTACTGCTTTCCCAGGCCATAGCAGAGAGCTGGATTGGAAGAGGAGCAGCCAGGACTAGAACCCATATGGGATGCTGGCACTGCAGGCAGCAGCTTTACCCACTACACCACAGCACTGGGTACAGTGATTTCATTTTCCATGTGTCCACAATGGCCAGGGCTGGGCTGGGCTGGGCTGAAGCCAGGAGCTTCATCTGGGTCTCTCGTGTGGGTGACAGGGGCCCAAGCACTCCGGCCATTTTCTGCTGCTTTCCCAGGCCATTAACAGGGACTTGGATAGGAAATGGAGCAGCCAGAACACAAACCAACGTCACAGGTAGCAGCTTTATCTGCTCAATGCCGTCCAAGGAATTTTTTTTTAAAGATGTTTATTTAAAAGGCAGAGTAAGAGGGGGACAGAGAGAGAATATATCTTCGATCTACAGGTTCACTCCCCAAATGGCCACAGCAGCCAGGCTGGGCCAGACTAAAACCAGGAGCCCAGAACTCCATCTGAGTTTACCATGTGGGTCATAGGAGCCCATGCAGTTTGGCCATCTTCTTCTGCTTTCACAGGCATGTTACCAGGGAGCTGGATCGCAAGTATAGCAGCCAGGACTTGAACTAGAGCCCATATGGGGTGTCAAAGGCAGCAGCTTCATCTGCTGTGCCACAGCACCTATCCAGTGAAGATTCTTTGAATTTGTTCGGTTCAAATAAGCACAGCTTCGGTGGCATAGTTCTCTGTGTACATGATTAGATGTTGGAGTTTTCCCTTTTCATCACTTACTTCCTTTCTCACCAAGACTGACAAAGGCAATGTCTGTGTAGTGTGTTAAAAAATTTTTTTAAGATAGATGTATTTGAAAGGTGGAATTCCAGAGGAGGAGACATGGAGAGAGAGAGTGCGCATGTGAGTGAGTGAGCAAGAGCCAGCTTCCATCTGCTCGCTCCCCAGCTGGCTGCAGTGACCAGGCTGAAGGCAGGAACCTGGAACTCCATCCAGGTCTCCCATATAGGTAGCAGGGGCCCAGGTACTGAGCCATCTTTGCTGCTTTCCCAGGTGCACGGGCAGGAAGCTGGATCAGAAGTGGAGTGGCTGGGACTCAAACTTGTGCTCATATGGGATGCTGATGTCCCGGGTGGTGGGTTAATGTACTGTATCACATTAAACACATGTTAAACCGTTAACAGATGTTTGCCTAACTGTTCTTTCTTCCTCCTCCTTGCTGTTGCTAGTTCCTGCAAACTTCAGCATCAGTTTTTTTTTTTATTAGCAAGGTTTTGATAGATGGAGAGGTAGAATTAAAACTAAGATAATTTTAAATCAGCCGAGGTATATTCCAGTGTTCCCAGTGCTTATGGTGTCTCCGGTGATTTTCTGTCAGTTCCTTCTTCCCTAGCATTGCTGCCCTGGTTCATGGGATGACCCTCGTCTGTTCAACTAAGCCAGCAGTCAGGGAGTCATTGTAGATACTCTTTGCTGGTCTCACCATCTGGGCAGTCCATAGCTGCTGTGAGTTCTGCCTGAGAAGATGTCACACGTAGCTCTGCCTCTCTGTCCCTTGCTGCCTGTCTGGAAATACTGGTGGTTTTCCTAAGGCTCTGTTCATCTCTAGGCTTATCCCGTGAGAATCCGTCCCCTTCCTGCTCCCAGGGAATATGCACGTCTTACTGCTCTGCAGTGGCAAAATCCACCTTTTTGAGAGTAGCTCTCCCACAGCTCTGGACTGAGGACTGCTGCCTGCTTCTCCTGGATTTATGCCACAGTGCAGTGGAATGCACGGCTTGTACTTCAGCCGTGTGTTACGTAAGAGTCCTCATGCACTTGGGCCACCTCTGTGCTTCTCCATTTTGTGTTCTGCGCCTGGTTTTTAAGCCTGCCTGGGAAGCCTGCTCGTCCTCTAAGGCCCAGCGCAGGTGGTTCCTGAAGCCTTTTCTCAGGGTGAGCAGGCTGGTCATCTTCTGTTTTGTCACTGCCCTTCCTGGCACACACTTGGCTTTGACCTTAACATTTATTACCAGACTTTGAGCTCTGGGCAGGCAGGATGGCCCGTGGACTTGTCAAGTAGTAGGCTCCCCAATGGTATCCTGGCTCCAGAGCAGGTGTGTGTTAGGAGCTAGTAAAGCTTTCTGTGATGATTTGATAATTTCGCTTATTGTACTACCATTCAGTTCATAGGATTAAAGTTAGCTGTGATTCAGTTATTCTCTTACAAAAAAGGAATTATATATAGATATATAATTCCCTCTGATTCATATGAGAATTTTATAACTTAGTATGTACAGATTAACTTTGGTTTGTCTCAGAAGTTGTACTCTTTCCCTCTTTCAAGTTTGTTAGTGCTTCTTCCACTAAAGTAATTTTTGTTTTATCTGTTCAACTCCTTTTGACTGAAATACATTGGAAGTCCTCAAAATCTAAACATGGTCATGGTGGTTGTGGTACGGGGTTAGGCCGCTGCGTGGGATGCCCGCATCGCATATTGGAGCACTGGTTCGAGTCCCATCTACTCTGCTTCCAATCCAGCGTCCTGCCAGTGCACCTGGGGAAGCTTTGGCAGTTGATGGGTCGAGTCTTAGAGCCCTGCCAACCAAGTGGAGACCCAGGTAGAGTCCTGGGCTCCTGGCTTTGGGCTGGTCCAGCACTGACTGTTGGAGGCATTTGAGAAGTGAACCAGCTCATGAAGATTTCTCTCTGTGTCTCTTCTCTGTCTTTGTTGCTCCACCTTTCATGTAGATGAGAATATTTACAAAATCTAGACATGAACAAATTTTCCTTTGTTGAGATGAATTTGTGAAATACTTCTGAAGAGGCAAGGCTAATCTTTGATGTCGTCTCCTAAGGTGAAATGAATTATGGAGAATTGAAAGAGGAGTCAGAATAAGGAAATCAGGTAGTTTCTGAATTATCACTGAGACTTTCATTGTCTATTTGAAACGAATTATTTGGTCATCTATTATTTATATATATTCAAAGTTAATTTTAAAGAATCCAAAGCACAATTTTTAACAGTCCCACTTTGCTAATCTCTATTTAATTTTGCTTCTTATTTTCTGTATTTACTCTCTTAAAAAAAAATCCCTCTTCAGCCTAGCAGTTAACACACCAGTTAAGACAAAGACTCGGCCGGCGCCACAGCTCACTAGGCTAATCCTCCGCCTTGTGGCGCCAGCACACCGGGTTCTAGTCCCAGTCAGGGCACCGGATTCTGTCCCGGTTGCCCCTCTTCCAGGCCAGCTCTCTGCTGTGGCCCGGTGTGCAGTGGAGGAAGGCCCAAGTGCTTGGGCCCTGCACCCCATGGGAGACCAGGAGAAGCACCTGGCTCCTGCCATCGGATCAGTGCGGCGCACCAGCCACAGCGGCCATTGGAGGGTGAACCAATGGCAAAAAGGAAGACCTTTATTTCTGTCTGTCTCTCTCTCACTGTCCACTCTGCCTGTCAAAAAAAAAAAAAAAAAAAAAAAGACACAGACTCCCACATCAGAGCGCCTGAGTTCAGTCCCAGCTCCAGCTCTGCCTGCGGTTTCTGCTTCTGCAAACCCTGGGAGGCTGCAGTCATGGCCCAAGTAGTTGGGCTGCTGCACCCACGTGGGAGACCGGGATTGAGTTCCGGTTCCCAGCCTGGACTGCGCTCAGCCCTTGCCACTGTGGGCGTTTGGGGAAGGAGCCAGGAGCTCTGTGTCCTCCCCCTGCTGGGACTACCCCTCACTGCCTCTCAGGTTTTTTTTTTTTTAAGAAATCCTGTTCAGTTCTTTCTTGTTTTCGCTGTTGAGTTCTGAATGCATATTTTAACATGTTGCAGTTTATGTCTGATGAAAGTGCATTACTGTTGAATTATGATTTTAAATATCTGGTATTAAAATCTCCATTTATAATAGTTTTTAATACTCCTTTCATTTCAGGGATGGGGAAAGACATCATAGTCATAAAAGAAGAAAGCAGAAAATATGAATGCAGTATTCGTGCATGTTTTAATTATGCTGTGTCATGATAACCAGTATGCTGATATTTAATTGGAACTGCTTTGCATTGGAGAATGTGTTTATATGATTGGTTTGGTGCTCATTATTTTTCAATAAATATGCTTCAGATTGTGAGTACACTGTTGGGCCCTACAACTTGTTTTCCTTATATTTAAGTAGAAGGTTTGCTTCTTGTTACTTGTTTTGTTTTGACTTTTTGGCTATTTATATGTTATAAATATCTTTTTATCAGAAAAACCATTTAAAGTATATAAATTTTACACCGAAACATTCTTATTGTAAAAAAAAAAGACTTTGAGATAAGGCTCACGTCCCCTTGGAATCCATCTGTAATCCTTGTGCCCACCCCAGTGGCAACTCCTCTTTACCATTACCCTGGGGAATTGTCATAGGAAAAATCAGCCTCAACACTGTCTGCAGGGGAGTTGTGTGGTGGGCAGGGATCTGGCTCAGTGAGACACGGTGTAGTCGGATGGAGTGCTATGTCGGAATTAAGAGAAGTAAAATAACTGTTCCTGTGCACAGATCTCGGACATAATGCTGAAGGAGCCAGCAAGTGCTTGCTCCCTGCCTCTCACGTATAGAGAGAGAGGGAGGGAGAGAAAGAACATTTTCTATGCCTGTATGTGTGTGTACGTATATTTAAAAGTTCAGAAGAATCCAATTCAAACTCCCAGCAGGGGTTATGTGGGGGCGGGGGAGTCCGTAGACCCGATTGGGGGAAGAAACGGAGATGTAGAGGGTTATCAGAGGAAGCTTTCGTTTCATCCATTTACAGGACTGTTTTTTTAAAATAAAGTGTTTTTGTTTGGCTTGTTAATTAAAAATATACAATCATATTTTGTAAATCAGCTTTACTGCATTATTATTGACATACACCAAACTGTACCTACTTGAAGTTTGTTTCATTGTGTCTTGACATTTATAACCCTGTGTAGCCATCATCACAACCAAGGTATGTAATGTGGGGGTTAGTTAGCCTTTAAAAAGTTCACAGGGGCCGGCGCCGCAGCTCACTAGGCTAATCCTCCGCCTAGCGGCGCTGGCACACCGGGTTCTAGTCCCGGTCGGGGCGCCGGATTCTGTCCCGGTTGCCCCTCTTCCAGGCCAGCTCTCTGCTGTGGCCAGGGAGTGCAGTGGAGGATGGCCCAGGTGCTTGGGCCCTGCACCCCATGGGAGACCAGGAAAAGCACCTGGCTCCTGGCTCCTGCCATCGGATCAGCGCGGTGCGCCGGCCGCAGCGCGCTGGCCGCGGCGGCCATTGGAGGGTGAACCAACGGCAAAAGGAAGACCTTTCTCTCTCTCTCTCTCTCTCACTGTCCACTCTGCCTGTTAAAAAAAAAAGTTCACAGGAAATGCAGGAAATGCGTCTTACAGAACAAACATGCATTTCAAGATATCAAGACTTTTTTTTTTCCAAAAATTTTTTGCACCAAAAACTTACCTATTGGCTGGCACTGCAGCTCAATGGGCTAATCCTCCACCTAGCAGCACCGGCACACCGGGTTCTAGTCCCGGTCGAGGCGCCGGATTCTGTCCCGGTTGCCCCTCTTCCAGGCCAGCTCTCTGCTGTGGCCAGGGAGTGCAGTGGAGGATGGCCCAAGTGCTTGGGCCCTGCACCCCATGGGAGACCAGGAGAAGCACCTGGCTCCTGGCTTCTGATCAGTGCAGTGCGCCAGCTGCAGCGCACCAGCTGCGGCGGCCATTGGAGTGTGAACCAACAGCAAAAAGGAAGACCTTTCTCTCTCTCTCTCTCTCTCTCTCTCACTATCCACTCTGCCTGTCAAGAAAAAAAAAAAAGAACTTACCTACTTACCTATTAATTTCATTGTTCTGTGAGCCTTTGGAATTAGCCTTCATTTCCATCACCCTTGTAAGTTTCCTTACATCCTTCTTCCCAATTAATTCCTTTGCCCCTGGTCCTTAGCAGCCATAGATCTTTTTATTGCCATTGATTCAATCTTTTCTAGAATTTTTTTTTTTTAGAGATTTATTTATTCGAAAGGCAGAGGTACATAGAGGGAGAGATAGATCTTTCATCCACTGGTTTACTACCCAAGTGGCTATAACAGCCAGGGCTGGGCCAGCCTGAAGTCAGATGGCAGGAGCTTCATCCAGATCTCCCATGTGGGTATCGGGACCCGTGCAGTTGGGCCATCTTGTGCTGTTCTCCTAGGCCATTCGGGTGCTGGATTGGAAGTGGAGCAGCCGGGGCTTGATTTGGTGCCCACGTGGGATCCAGTGTTGCAGGCAGCAGCTTAACTCCCTGTGCCACAACGCTGGCCCCTTTTCTAGAATTCTTGTAAATGGAATGTTGGAATGCCTTTTACTGTTGCAGATTTTCGAGATGTGGGGGTTCGTAATAGACCATTCTTTTTGCTGAGTAGTCAGCGAGCCACGGAGTGGGAGAAGGTATTCACTGGAACACATGACACACCAAGGGCTGTCGTCCCAGTGTGGGAGGATTCCACAGCAGCCTTCCAGAAAGGACAGAAGATTGCGTAGACACTCACACACACACTAAGGACAGAAGATTCCACAGACACACACACTAAGGACAGAAGATTGCGCACACACACACACACACTAAGAAAGGACACAGCGATGGTAAATAAGCTTAGGAAACATGCTCAGCATTACCAGTGAGGCAATAGAAATTTACAAACGCAGTGAAATCACCCTGCTCACCCTAGAATGGCAGAAATCAAAGACTGATGATACCAAGTGTTGGTGAGAATACGCAGCGAAAGCATGCTCCAAAAAGTTGATGCGGAAGTAGAATTGAGAATGTTTATTTTGGTACAGAGATGCTGACCTCTGCACAGACGTTTCGGCATCCATGAGTTTTTTCATAGTGTACATTTTCCGTTAACTTTTTAAAGACCCCTCATATTGCTGGTGAGACCATATAATTGTACATTTTGGAAAATTGGGTTTGTTTTTCTTTTAAAGTCAAATGTATGCTTACATACAACCCAGCAATCTTGCTCCTAAAGTAAAGCTAGATTACATTTAGGTTACCAAAGCTGAAAGAAAACGTAAGTCCACACTAAGACACATGCAGATAGTCACAGTAGCTTTATTCATAACAGCCCTGAACTGGAAACAACTCGGATGTCCATCAGCTGATGACTGATGATGACCCACACTGGGCTACTCAGCCGTGGGGTGGAAGGAGATCCACACAGCAACATGGATTACCCCGGGAGCCTGCCAAGTGATTCATTAGAGGTGGTTATTAAAAAGACTTCAGATGGGGGTGCATGAGAACTCACTGTGCCCTTGCTCGATTTTGCCACAAACCTATAAAGCCTATTATTTTTTAAACAAAGATTTTAGCAAGAGAGGCTTTGACAAAAGAAGAATCAGATTTGAAATTTTCAAACAGTCCTAGAAGTCAGAGAATTTGAGTAACATGTAAATGTGAATGAAACAATTTGCTTTTGGGGGGGGGGGGGCTTTCAACAGGCTTCTTGTCATGAGATCCTATTAAAAGTCACAGTGGGGACTTCCATGCCAGAGCACTGGGCCTCGGGTGCGTTGGATCCTGTAATGAAGGGATCACTGCCCCCAGAGGGGACCCCCACCAGTCCCGCTCCCTGGGTTCTCCAGGGCCAAGGGGGGCTGCACTCGGCATCTGGCAGTGTGTTCTTTCTTAGGTAAGAAAGAGGGCAATTTATGGTTTCCAGCCATAGGAACACTTCTAGTAGAGTGAAGACAACAGGCAGAATAGTTTTCACAAAAATACGTTCTGGGGATAGCAAGAACTTAAACGACTGTGGTGTAGTAGTGTTGTGGGGGACGACCTCCCCACCCCCAACTGCCCCTGCCAAGGCTTGGTCCAGGCTTTTGTCTGCATGGAAGACAGAAGAGGAGAACGGAAGAGATGATGGTCAATGTCAGCAGATAAGCAAAGTTTATTTACAGGCAAAAGGCAAGTACACAAAACACGTGGGACCCGCATTGTGGTGCAGTGTGGTAAGTTACCCGCGATGCTGGCAAGCCCACTGGGCACCACTGGTTTAAGTCCAGCTGCTCCACTTCCAAGCCAGCTCCCTGCTAATGCCTGGGAAAGCAGAACGTGGCCCAAGTGCTTGGACCCCTGAACCCACGTAGATCCGGACGGAGCTCCAGGCTCCGGGCTTTGCCTTGGCCCAGCCCTGACCATTGCAGCCATTTGGGGAGTGAACTGGCAGATGGAAGATCTCCCTCTCTAACTACTTTTCAAATAAATAAATATTAAAAAAAAAAAGTCATAGCTCCAGGTGCATGATGGGAGTGGCAGTGCTGGTCATGGTGCGGATTTGCAGGAAAAACAGGAGTTTTTCCGTGAGTCCGCCATGAGAGCCAAGGGCAGCTTGGTTTGAATTTCTCAGCTGCTTTGCAAGACAGTGACTTCAAAAGGCCATGCGTGCTGTTGCTGAGGGGATAACAGTGGGTGGTATTCCTGTCTGGGCACGAGAGCCACCCAGCAGAGAAGAGACAGGTCAGCTTTCCCTTTGGATTTTTTTCCTATGCTAACGAAGACAACATGCACCATTTTACAGGTTGTTTGCTGTAGCTGGAAACTGAGCACTTTGCAGGAGACTGGCCAGGCACTGGGCTCTTTACATAAGCTCCATGGGGTGGGTGTGTGGCCAAACAACCCACCAAACTACTTGGAGGCATTGCTATAGGGCCCCCAAATCTGGGTTCATTCGCCAGAAAGCCAATTGCTGGCACTGGGGTGGTGGAAGAGGGTAGGTGTTGATTGCAAAGCAAGGAGCAAGGCAGCTCTTGCTTAATTCCTGGGCTCCCCGAGGAGTTGGAGTGAAGATTCTTAATAGACTGAAATTGGGACTGGGAGGTGCGTGACCAGCTCACGTCCAAGTTCCTGGTTGGTCAGTGGTGCTCATTGTTGATTGGTCAACAATGCCGTGCTCTTTATGATGGCCGGGTGGGCTCCAGATGGTCTGGGGGTTACAAGTACATGGTAGTTACCTTCTGCCCACACCTGCAGTTTCCCTGCCTGGACCTGGAATTCTAAACGAACCCCTCTGGACAATGCTGGCCAACAGGTTTTATCTATTGGAGAGGCGCAGGACTCCTTGAGTGTGGTGATTAGAGCCTTGTAGAGCCAGCTGTACCTCTCTCAATGCTACTGGACAGGCAAGGACACCTTGGGCTAAGGGAGACGGGAGAGGCCGGTGCTGCCCTCATGGGATGGGGGCTTGCTCTCAGGTGTGGTGGATTGACACGCCCACCCTCCTACTTTGCTTTGGCTGGATGGCAGTTGAGTGAATCAGCAGCTAGGAGCTTTGTCTGGCTGTCCCTCTCTCTGTGTGTCTCTCAAATAAAATAGACAAAAGCCTTGGGGGCCTGTGTTCCGCACGCTGGGACGACAGAGCTGCAGAAGCAGGACTGCTCGTCGGGTCCGCACGCGCCGTATGTTTGGTTGAGGCGGTGCACACCTGTCAGTGCATGGCAGTCACAGAGACAGATTGTGGCTTGAACAAGGGAAGGACCTTCTCATGGCTAAACACGTCCCACAGCTAAACGCGTCTCACATCCCCGGCCCGTGTCGGGGCGGTGGAGGTTTGAGGATATGTGCTCCACCAGTGTGTTCTAGAGCGGATACCGTCGGGAAACCGGGCTTTGAGTGAAGTGCTGGGACCCTCTCCATCGGGCAAGGCCCCGGGTCAGGTGCAGGTGGCCCTGAGCCGTTCTGATGAGCCTCCCAGGGTGCCACGGGCCTGGCAAGGCTATCTTCTGCCCAGTCCCCCAGGCTGCAGAGCCTTCCTGCTGCCTCCACACCTACTCGTCCACTGTGTCCCCGGCTGGGCAGGCCTGGGGAGAAGGGAGGGGGCTGCACTTCCTCAGGGGAGCACTTGGGGGTTGGTGACTTCATCCCGCGGGGCAGCAAAGTCTCCCCTGCTCCCTGAAGATGAAAAGCAATGCAGAGACAAATTCCTGTGGATGGAGATCTTGAGGGAGCACAAAGAACAGGGCCTGGGCAGCTCTAAGGTTTCTGTGGGACCCCTCCCAGCAGGCCCCGTTGTGTTGCGAGGCTGCCCCCTCCTCCCCACTTCCCCGTGTGGTTTAGCCTGGCCATGGGAAGCCTCTGTGGCTCGCCCCACCCACCCCACCACCGCCAGCCGTGCAGCAGCCCAATAATCTCTCTGCCTCTCAAATGAAATAGTTGTTTTCTTCTAATGGTAAAGGGTTTGGGTTCTGTGATTTGAGAAGGGACGTGTCTATAACAGACTGGACGTGCTGTCAGCTTCCCGGCCACACCTCTTACAGCTACCTTAGGGCCCTGTGACTAGTTTCTGGCCGGGGGGCAGTGAGCGGAAGTCACAAGTCTCTTCTACTCAGGCATTTAGGAGCAGGTTCGTGAAGTCCTTGTGCCTTGTCAGACCCTGAAGCCACTGATCTGGGGGCATGGCAGGTGCCTCGGTCCTGGGCTCCTGGGCTCCTGGCAGAGCTGACTGCCAGGCGTGCAGCCTTTGGGACAAGTCAGCATTCGGTGTGTTGAGGCATGGGACTTTAGGATCGATCTGTTACCGCAGCACATCCTAGGTTATCCCAACCATGATGACTTTAGGTACATTTTTTGTATGGGGCCAAGTATCTGCTGGGCTCTTGAATGAATCTATACGACTCAGGCATCTTTAGAAGCAAAGGGGCTGGTATTGTGGTATAGCGGGTAAAGCCACTGCCCATGACTATGGCATCCCTTATGGGTACTGGTTCGAATCCCGGCTGCTCCACTTCCCATCCAGCTCCCTGCTAATGTACCTAGGAAAGCAGCAGAGGATGGCCCAAGTGCTTGGGCCCCTGCACCCATGTGGGAGACCACGATGAAGCTCCTGGCTCCTGGCTTTGGTCTGGCCCAGCCCCTGCCATGCAGCCATCTGGAGTGGATCAGTGGATGGAAGGTCGATCTCTCTCTCTCTCTCTCTCTCTGTAACTCTGACTTTCCAATAAATAAAAAAACAAATCTTTAAAAAAGTCTATATGACTCTGAGTTGGTGATAAAGAACACAGAGGCAAAGCCTGGGACATATGTATGTTAGAGATGAGCAGCGTTTCTAGGGCGGGTGTTCAGCCTGGGGGTTAAAATGCTTGTGTTCCATATTGGCGTGAGTGCCTGGGTTCGCTCCCCAGCTCCGACCCTGACTCCAGCTCACAGCTAACGCAGACCCTGGGGAACAGCAGTGATAGTGCAGGTAACTGGGTGCCTGTCAGCTGCATGGAGGACATGGTTTAAGTTCCGGGCTCCTGCCTCTGACCCTGGCCCAACCCCAGCTGTTGTGGGCATTCAGGAAGTGAACCAGTAGATGGGAGTTCTCTCTCCCTCTCTTTCTAGGACTACTTAGCCAGGGTTTCGTGTTGGTTTCTCCCGTGGTGGCTGGATAGTTGAGTTGTAAGGCAGGGAGCACCCCTAGAGCAGGCGCCACTGGGTGCCTCTGTCCATCCAGCCCCCCACTGTTTCTGGGTTCTTTTGCAGGTTTATGTTAGGGGCCAGCATTTTGGCAGAGAGGGTTATACTGTGCTTGTGAACACCAGCATCTGTTTTAGAGTTCTGGTTCCAGTCCTGGCTGCTCCACTTTCAATCTAGCTCCAGCTAATGCCCCTGGGAAAGCAGTGGGAATGGCCCAAATACTTGAGTCCCTGTCACCCATGTGGGAGATCCATATGGAGTTCCAGGGTCCTGGTTTCTGTCTGGCCTAGCACTGGCTGTTGGGGCCATTTGTGGAGGGAACCAGTGCATTGAAGATCTTTCTCTGTCTCCCTCTCTCTCTGTTGTTCTGCCTTTCAAATAAATATTTTTTTTCAATTTTTTTAAATTTTTTTTTTATTTTTGACAGGCAGAGTGGACAGTGAGAGAGAGAGACAGAGAGAAAGGTCTTCCTTTGCCGTTGGTTCACCCTCCAATGGCCGCCGCCGCCGGCGCGCTGCGGCCGGCGCACCGCGCTGATCCGATGGCAGGAGCCAGGAGCCAGGTGCTTTTCCTGGTCTCCCATGGGGTGCAGGGCCCAAGCACCTGGGCCATCCTCCACTGCACTCCCTGGCCACAGCAGAGGGCTGGCCTGGAAGAGGGGCAACCGGGACAGAATCCGGCGCCCCAACCGGGACTAGAACCCGGTGTGCCGGCGCCGCTAGGCGGAGGATTAGCCTAGTGAGCCGCGGCGCCGGCCCTATTTTTTTTCAATTTTTAAAAAGATTTATTTTAATGATTTGAAAGGCAGAGTGATAGAGGGAGAGGCAGAGTGAGAGAGGGAGAGAATCTTCCATCTGCAGGAGCCTGGAGTTCGATCCCATCTGCTATGTGGGTGTCAGGACTTGGGCTATCCTCTGCGCTTTCCTAGGAGCATTAGCAGGGCCAGGAGTGGCCCAGCTGGGACCTGGACTGGCACTCCGATATGGGGCACTGGTGTCAGGCAGTGGCTTGAGGGGCTGTGCCACGGCCGCAGCCACTGTGAGACCACAGTCTTTGGCTGGGAAGGCCTCCAACGACTGGACAAGGCCCATCACACTGTGAAGGGTGATTTGCTTTATTCAAAGTGTGCTGATTCAGGCCGGCGCTGTGGCTCAACAGGCTAATCCTCCACCTGTGGCACCGGCACACCAGTTTCTAGTCCCGGTCGGGGCACCGGATTCTGTCCCGGTTGCCCCTCTTCCAGGCCAGCTCTCTGTTATGGCCCAGGAGTGCAGTGGAGGATGGCCCAAGTGCTTGGGCCCTGCACCCCATGGGAGACCAGGAGAAGCACCTGGCTCCTGCCATCGGATCAGCGCGGTGCGCTGGCCGCAGCGGCCATTGGAGGGTGAACCAACGGCAAAGGAAGACCTTTCTCTCTGTCTCTCTCTCACTGTCCAATCTGCCTGTCAAAAAAAAAAAAAAAAAAAAAAGTGCTGATTCAAATGCTGATCACTTCCAAAGCACACCTGAAATTGGAGAAGACCCCCTAAAATTCCCCTAAAATTCACACTGAAGTGTGGCTCCTTAAAGTTCCCTAGAAGTGCTATCCGGGGTGCCACATGTGCTACCGGAATTTGGGGTGCCTTACGATTTCACCACGGGCTTATTACTAAATCCCCGATATTAATAAGCCCGAGAGGGTTCTTGCCTAATATTTAGAGAAGAATTCTAAATACTGGCACAGACAAACGAGGCAGCATGGTACGTTTTAAGCTTTTATTTAGTGAGAAAGATGCATAGGAGAGTGAGAGCTTTATTTAAGAGAGAGAGGTGAATAGGGGTTCATACCAAGCACCAGGAACCAGCCACGTGGGAGAGCATCTAGGCCAGGAAGCCTAGAGCACACGGCCCGAAGGCCATGCGCCCTGGAGGCGCGGGGCTACCGCAAGCCTCTTCCTAGCAAGAGACCAGGGAAAAAGCCGCCCGGCCACACGGTGTCCCAGCTTTTAACCCACTTCCAAAGGGGAGTGGTTAATTAACCTGATTGGCTGGTGGGCACCCAGGTGTGGCCAGGTAGGGGAATGAGGCCACATAGGGGCGTGGCAAAGGCATCAGGTAGGGCATGAGGTCACACAGGGGTGTGGCGAAGTCGTGGTCTTCCAGTTCACAAATCTGATCAATTTTAACCTGTATGCCTGCCCACTTCACACCCATGCCACTACCTCTAGATTTGACCCAGCCACCAGGCACCGTGCTGAGTTGAGCTGACATCACAACTATGCGTGTCTTTGTTCCCCCTTCCCTCCCCTTTAGAGGAGCTGAAACAGTGGGTTCAGGTCTTGCTTTTGCCCTCAGCTGGCCATGTTAACCTGAGAAAGCTACTCAACTTTTGGGGCTTGCGCTTCTCTCCAGCATAAAGCAGGAGCAACACGGGGGGTTAGGATCTATTCAGACAGCCCTGGGGTGGCACCAGCGCGTACAAGCGAATCTCTGTACGCCAGGCTCCGTGCTGAGGATTTTACATGTGTTCACCCATTTTTGAGACCATTTTCCACTCATCTGAAACATTACATCCGTGCGTCAAGAAAAAGCCCCAGTCACGGCCAGCGAGTGACCTGCGTGAAGCAGTAGGGAAGACAGCTGTGATGTTTGGAGTAAATTGGACAGGAAAAACTCAGATGTTTGCAAAAAAAAGTCTAGATCCCCACCCTCCTGACCTCCTTGTGACATTGACCAGCTTTCCGTGTTTAAGACACATCCTGGCCGGTGCCGCGGCTCACTAGGCTAATCCTCCGCCTGCGGCGCCGACACACCGGGTTCTAGTCCCGGTCGGGGCGCCGGATTCTGTCCCGGTTGCCCCTCTTCCAGGCCAGCTCTCTGCTGTGGCCCAGGAGTGCAGTGGAGGATGGCCCAAGTGCTTGGGCCCTGCACCCCATGGGAGACCAGGAGAAGCACCTGGCTCCTGGCTTCAGATCAGCGGAATGCGCTGCAGTGGCCATTGGAGGAGGGTGAACCAATGGTAAAGGAAGACCTTTCTCTCTGTCTCTCTCTCTCTTTCACTATCCACTCTGCCTGTCCCCCCCCCCCCCAAAAAAAAAGACACATCCTAAAAGCTGCTTGCTCAAGGACATTCTCATTTTGCCACTTTATTTACCCAGCAGTTTGGCAGGAGCCTCCGGTGTTCCAGTCTTCAGTAGCATTCTTCCTAGACTGGACTTCAAACGCGTGTTTGTGGGCCTGTGGACAGCCAGTCACCGCTGATCACGTCTCTATGGGAAAATGTATTCCAAGATGCCAACCAAGGCCTTACAGACTTTTAGCACCTAATCGGCTGCTCACTGGAGGCTGTCTGCTTTATACAGAGCCCATGTAATGAAGGGGCTCAGGGTGGGGGCAGGGCCGTCTGCCCACGGTGACAGTGACTCAGCTGTGTCACCAGGGGTAAACTGCTTACACCCCGAAGCTTCAGTGCCTCAGCTTGGTAATGCGATCACAGACAGAACCTCACAGATTCGTTGTGGAAGTCAAATGACTTTTTCTGGCACACAGAAGTGCTCAAAATAAATGGAATTACGCTACTCCTGGGATCATCTTGTCACGTGCGTAACGTTATTCCACACCGAAGGTCCCTGTCCCTGGATTCACAAATGCCAAGTCATCAGAGCGCTCTGCATTCTCTGTGCACACGCACTTGCCCACATCTCTCCAGAGACGGCCGGCTTCCGTCCCAGGGCTTCCCGCACCCCTCGGCTGTCTGGCGTCCGTGGGCACTGCTGAGGTCACTCACGAGTTCTGATGGCCGAAACCAGAGGACGCTTCGCATCTCTCAGGATCGGGGCCTCTGTTGTGGTTGGCCCTGTCCTCTGTGCCACCTCCGCTGGGGCTGAACGCTGTCCGCTCCTGACTTTCTGTAATGGCAACTTAGCACCGGCGACGCTGGACGGCAGCTCCTCCCACGTGCGTGCACACCCCGATAGTGTTATCAGAACCCCGACATCCTCTGCTCAGGAAGAGTTACTGTTAGTATCCTCGGTGCTGTTCCAGGCCTACAGGAAAGAGGCAGGTGGTATCGAACCCCAAGGCTGTCTGCATGCAGAATGGGGTAACTGGGGCATAACCGGGCACAACAAAGGGACAGAAATGATAGAGCAGAGAAAAGGAGGCGGGAAAAGTCCTTCACACATGCGCCTTGACACAATCGTCCCATGTTCAAAGATGGTTGTCACGGGTGTGTGTGTGTGACATCTAACGTTGTCATGAACCATCAGGAAAGTCTCAGGTCGGTCCAAGTGCATCCAGGTACCAAGTTAGCTGCAGCCAGTTCTGTGTGGTTTCATCAGGGACCTTGAAAAGATAGTGCAGCAGGTGTTTTTTTTTTTCTCCAGCAAAAACAACTATTATGGAATTGCAAATTACTATGCAACAGGCAGACAGATGACTATTATGGGCTGCACAGATGCTGGGTGGCTCGGGGATGCTTGAAGTTAAAGAAGGGGAGGGGGACCTTTGTTGTCCATGGTTTCACCAGGTGCTCAGAACAGGACCATGCCTGGTTCGGGTGGTTAGGGAGTGGGCCTTTGTGGTGGTTAAAACCCCTAGGGACGTCTGCCGCACATATCAGGTCCTGGTTCCAGTCCTGGCCCTTCTCCCACTTCAGCTTCTTGCTCATGTGTGCCCTGGGAGGCAGCAGGGTTGGCTCAAGTCTGCCATCCACACGAGACACCTGAGATGACACACCTCTTCATCCTTCTGTCCACCAAACCCTGCCACTGATATCTGTATTGTCTCCATAGTTTTGCCTTTTCCAGAATGTTCTATAGTTGAAATCATGCAGTTGGCAGCCTGTGAAGATCCGCTTCTTTCACTTAGTGGTAAATATTAAACATTCTCCACATCTACCCATTGCTTGATAGCTCGTTTGTTTTGGTAGTCAACAGTGTGCTGGTGCGTGCATGTCTCACAGTTTGTTTATCCATTCATTGCCTCCAAGTTTGGGCAAGTATGAATAAAGTTAGTATAAAAATCCATGTGTGTAAGTTTTTGGGCAGACTGAAGTTTTCAGCTCCTTTGGGTAAATTTCAAGGAGTGTGATTTCAGGATGACATTGTTCTTAACATAGAGTTAATCATACGAGTATAGTCAGTTAAGAATAGATAGTAGTAAAAAATAAGAGTATGGGTGGGGAGGAAGGATGGCATTGTACTAGTATGTTTAGTTTTGTAAGAAACTGACAAAATCTTTTCCAATGGCTGTAGCATTTCATGTTCCCAACAGCAATGAATGAGAACTTCACTTGCTCCACTTGCCTGCCCATCTGGTGGAGTCAGCATTCCAGATGTTGGGCATTCTACCAGGTGTCATTCCAGCAATCTCAGTGTTGTTTTAGTTTACATAACGTATGATGTAGACTTTCTTCTTGTATGCCTACTTGCCATCTGTATGCCTTCTTTTTTATATTTATGTTTTCCCAAAGAAACCTTTTTTTTAAGGAATACAAACAATGCATTTCATAAGTACAGCTTTATTTATGTGATCCCTTTGACTTTTGGCCCTATCTATATGATCAGTTCCACATTTAATATGATCACTTTATCACATAAGATGGAGTTAGTGCAACCCAGCTAATTGGGATTTGGAGTCCCATGGCAAGTTTTTAGCTTCTAAGTCTGGGAATGTATGCCAATCTGTGCAGCTCCTCTCTCTCTCTCATTCCCACTCTTATTTTTAACTGGGATCTATTTTCAATTGATTTAATACATCTATGATTAATTCTATGTTAAGTAAGGAGTTCAACCAATGGTATTAAGTAGAGAAAAAAATTTAAAAATTAAAATGAGATAATAAACTGTTCCTCGACAGTCAAGATAAGAGATGTTCAAGTCATTGCTTCTTGTAGTGTTTCACTTCTACCGGTTACCTTTTAGGTGCTCTTAGTTTTCACAGATCAGGGAGAACATATGGTATTTGTCCCTTTGTGACTGGCTTATTTCACTAAGTATAATGTTTTCCAGATTCATCCATTTAGTTGCAAATGACTGGATTTTTAAAAAAATATTTATTTATTTGAAAGTGAGAGTTACACGGAGAGAGAAAGAGGCCTTCCACCTGCTGGTTCACTCTCCAATTGGCTGCAATGGACAGAACTGCGCAGATCCAGAGCCAGGAGCTTCTTTTGGGTCTCCCACACGGGTACAGGGGCCCAAGGACTTGGGCCATGCCCCACTGCTTTCCCAGGCCATAGCAGAGAGCTGAACTGGAAGTGGAGCATCCGGGACTCGAACCAGTGCCCATATGGGATGCTGGCACCGCAGGGGGTGGCTTTACCTGCTATGCCACAGTGCTGGCCCTGGATTTTGATTTTTTTTAACCGCTGTGTAGTTTTCCTTAGAGTACATATTCCAGTTTCTTTATCCAGTCTTCTGTTAATGGGCATTGAGGTTGATGCCATGTCTTGGCTATTGAGAATTGAGCTGCAATAAATATGGAGGTGCAGACAGCTCTTTAATTTGCTGATTTAATTTCCTTTGGATAAATTCCCAGGAGTGGGATGGCTGGGTCATATGGTAGGTCTATATTCAGATTTCTGATATATATCCAAACTGTCTTCCATAGTGGCTTTACCAGCTTACATCCCCACATCCTCGCCAGCATCTGTTGTTGGTAGATTTCTGTATGAGGGGCATTCTAACTAGGGTGAGGTGAAACCTCATTGTGCTTTTGATTTGCATCTCCCTGATGGCTAGTGATCCTGAGCATTTTTTCACGTGTCTGTTGGCCACTTGGATTTCCTTTTTTTGAGAAATGTCTGTTCAAGTCCTTTCCCCACTTCTTGACTGGGTTGTTTGCTTTGCTACTTTTGAGTTTTTTTTTTTTTATCACTTTATATATTTTGGCTATTAATCCTTTATCAGTTGCATGGTTTGCAAATAATTTCTCCCCTTCTGTTTGTTGCCTCTTTACTTTCCTAGCTGTTTCTTCCGCTGTACAGAAACTCCTCAATTTGATGTGATCCCACTTGATAATCTTAGGTTTTCTTGCCTGTGCCTCTGGGGTCTTTTCCAGGAACTCTGTGCCTAGGCGGATGTCTTGCAGGGTTTCCCCAATGCTCTCTAGTAATCGATGGTATTGGGTGATAGATTTAGGTCTTTTGTTTTTAGTGGAGCAGCTGGCACTTGAACTGGCGCCCATATGGGATGCTGGTACTGCAGGTGGCGGCTTTACCCACTACACCACAGCACCAGCTGGATTTAGGTCTTTAATCTATTTTGAATGGATTTTTGTATAAGGTATAAGGTAGGGGTCTCGCTTCATATTTCTGCATGTGGAAATCCGATTTTCCTAGCATCATTTGTTGAAGACACTGTCCTTGCTCCTGGGAGTGGTTTTGGCTCCTTGGTAGAATATAAGTTGGTTGTAGATGGTTGGATTGATTTCTGGCGTGGTTTTTTTTTTTTTTTTTTTTTTTTTTTTTTTTTTTTTTTTTTTTTTAACAGGCAGAGTGGACAGTGAGAGAGAGGGAGACAAAGGTCTTCCTTTGCCATTGGTTCACCCTCCAATGGCCAGCACATTGCACTGATCCAAAGCCAGCAGCCAGGTGCTTCTCCTGGTCTCCCATGCGGGTGCAGGGCCCAAGGACTTGGGCCATCCTCCACTGCACTCCCTGGCCACAGCAGAGAGCTGGCCCAGAAGAGGGGCAACCGGGACAGAATCCAGCGCCCCAACCAGGACTAGAACCCGGTGTGCCGGCGCCGCAAGGCGGAGGATTAGCCTATTGAGCTGCGGCGCCGGCCAATTTCTGGTGTTTCTATTCTGTTCCATTGGTCTATCCACCTGTTTTTGTACCAGTACCAGGTTATTTTGATTATAACTGCCTTGCAGTATGTCTTGAAATCTGATATTGTGATGCCTCCAGCTTTATTTTTGTTGTATAACATTGCTTTAGTTATCCGAGGTCTCTTGTGTTTCTAAATGAATTTCAGCATCATTTTTCTATGTCTGAGAAGAATGCCATTGGTATTGCATTTAATCTGTAAATTATTTTCAGAAGAATGGACATTTTGATAATATTGATTCTTCTGATCCATGAACATGGAAGTTTTTTCCATTTTTTATGTCTTCTATTTCTTTCTTAGAGTTTTGTAATTCTCATCATAGAGATCTTTGACCTCCTTGGTTAAATTTATTCCAAGCTATTTAATTTTTTTGTAGATATTATGAATGGGATTGATCTTAGAAGTTCTTTCTCAGCCATGGCATTGTCTGTGTATACAAAGGCTGTTGTTTTTTGTGTGTTGATTTTATATCCATAGTATATCTGTAAGCATCTTTTGTAGGGCTGGATGGGTGGTGACATGTTCTTTCAATTTCTGTTTGTTATGGAAGGTCTTTATTTTACCTTCATTCATAAATGATAGCTTTGCAGGATATAGTATTCTGGGTTAATAGTTTTTCCTCTTAAGACTTGGACTATATCTCACCATTCTCTTCTAGCCTGCAGAGTTTCTGATGAGAAGTCAGCTGTGAATCTAATTGGAGATCCTCTGAAAGTAAACCGGCATTTCTCTCGTGCACATTTTAGAATCTTTTCTTTCTGTTTTACTGTGGAGAGTTTGGTTACAATGTGCCACGGTGTGGATCTTTTCTGGTCCTGTCTATTAGGAGTTCTGTGTGCTTCCTGTACTTGGATGTCCCTTTCTTTCTCCAAATTAGGAAGTTTTCTGTTATTTCACTAAAAAACCCTTTTAATCCTTTCTCTCTTTGATGCCTTCAGGAACTCCTAGAACCTGTATGTTGGGGCATTTGGCAGTATCCTGTAGATTCCCAATAGGGGTTTTTAGTTTTCTAATTTCTTCTTGTTTTTGGTCTGACTGTATAATTTCCTACAATTTGTCTTTGAAGTCAGGTGTTCTTTCTTCTGCTTCACTGATTCTGTTGTTCAGGCTTTCCACGGCATTTTTTATTTGTTCTATTGTCCCTCACCAGGGAACCAGGGAGCCCTGAGCAGGTGGAGCCCCCCACAATGACTGCCCGAAGTCCCAGCCCCACCCTGAGCCTTCCCACGCAGCCTCCGTGTTTTCGCAGTCCCGTCCACACAAGCCTCCCACAGTCACGAGCACCCAGCTCCCTGTCATTCTCTCCCCCAGACTCAGGAGTCTCTGCTGGGCTGTTTGCCAGGGACACGAGATGGTGCAGCTGTTTCGTATGTCCAAAATGGCATCCGCTCTCTATCGGCTTGTTACAGGGCACTGTTGCAGGGTGACTGGGGAGAAACATGACTCTCCTTTTTTTTTCTCCTCTGGTTTGGCAGGTGCACCATCCCCCACAGAGCTCCAATCCGGGTTCCCTCCAGGCTCTTCCTGCGGCTTTATCGCCAGTGGCTTGGGCTGCTGCAGTCTGGTCTCATCGCCCTCTCTGGAGCTGGTGTGTGGTGTGGAGGCTCTCCACTGCTGGGGTCCTGACTCGTGCGTGTCCACACCCTCCAGCCTGTGTGGACTTTCCTCTGCCGTTTTCTCCCTGACTCTTCCCTGAGACTGCACTCTCCACTTTTTGTGAACTATTTTCCCCTAGATTAGAGCAGTAAGCTTGCTCCCTGCTCTGCCGTCTTAATCCAGTCCCCTGTTTCAGTTTCAACTCCATTCAACCACAGTCCCAGAGGCAATCCCAATCAGCCCAGGAACCTAACAGGAAAAAAAGCGGTATACCTTTTTGGTGAGGTATCTGTTAAATTCTTTACCTGATTTTTAATCAGGTTATTGGTTTTTAATATTTTTTTTGTCTATATGGGATAATACTCCTTTACATGGGGGCCGGTGCTGTGGCATAGTAAGTTAAGCACCTGCCTGTGGCACGGACATCCCATATGGACACCGGTTTGAGTCCCCGCTACTCCACTTCCAATCTAGCTCCCTACTGCTGGCTTGGGAAAACAGTGGAAGATGGCCCAAGTGCTTGGGCCCCTGCACCTGTGTGGGGAAGTTGGAGGGATCTCCTGGCTCCTGACTTCAGACTCGCCCAGATCCAATTTGGCCATTTGGGGAGTGAACCAGTAGATGGAAGATCTCTCTGTCTCTCCCTCTTTCTGTAACTCTGCCTCTCAAGTAAATAAATGTTTAAAAAATACCATTCACATTATATAATTTTTTAAAAAATATTATTTATTTGAGGGGCAGAGAGGCAGAAAGAGAGACAGACACAGAGAGAGAGCGCATTGCCTTCTGCTGGTCACTCCCCAAACCCCCACAGTAGCTGAAGGGCTGAGGCTGGGAGCTGCAAACTCAACCCAGTTATTCCCCGTGGGTGGCAGGAACCCAGTCTCTTTGGGCCATCAGTGCTGCCTCCCTGCGTCTGCAGTAGCAGGAAGCTGGAGTCAGGAGCCAGAGCCAGGAATCAAACCCAGGCACTCCAATGGAATACCTTGACCAGGATTCTAACTGGCAGGCCACATCAATGTCTGTCCCTCTTATTAGTATGTAGGGCAGACAAATCCTAACTGTGTGTGTCTCTGGGGTTTGATCCATGCACACCATCAGAAGTGACTAGATCATGGTCATTAGCACATCCGGGACCCTGTTGACTTGTCATTTTTGGGGTGAGACATTGGAAGTTCACTCTCAGCAGCTTTGTCACAGACAAGACATGGTTATTAACTGTAGTCCCCTTGTGGTCGCTAACACTCGTCCCGCCTGACCGGGGCTTTGTACCTCAGCATCGCCCCTCCCCACCCCTCCCGCAGCCTGGCCTCCCCACCGTCCTGCTACCAGCGGCTGTGATTGCACTGTTAGGCTCCACGCATAGGTGCCCTCAGGCAAGCGCCACGGAGCGCCAGCAGGTCACCTGCTCCAGGAAGCCTGTGGCCCTGCTTGGAGAGGCTGGACAGAGAAGCACTGACCTGGGAGAGGCTATGGAAAGTGAGGCTGTCCTGCAGATCACGCGTTGGGTCTTCAGACTCCAGCCTTCCAAGTGGGCATCAGCCCTGGACGTCAGGGTGGTTTGGTTTATATGCAGCTGTCTACTGCCACCTTGTGGCAGGAAGTTGAAAACACCTTCCAAAAGTTTGGTCATTTTTTTGGTTTATCTTTCCTTATTACAGCAGTTAAATTATTCTGTGACCTAAGAACATCACCTCTCCTTAAAAAAAAAAAAAAAAGCTTTAAATTTTAGTGATTTGGTTTCAGTTGTTTTAGTTTGTAAGGCAGAGAGATGCACAGCAAGAGGAGAGAGAGATCTCTTCCCTCGACTGGTTCATTCTGTCTTTCAAATAAAATTAGAATCAATGAAACAGACCAAAACAACGAAGACCTTAGGCTAATGCTGCGTTTCTTCCGTTAGCACCTCTGCTCTCCCCAAACACGAGCCTCTTCTAAAGGGTTTCCGTGGGTGTCCTCTCCTGGTGTCTTCTTATTTCTTGAGAACTTTGGGTGCGGCCATTGCTGATGGCAGCTCATTCTCTCCAGAACTCGTCCTCGCTGATTCCTCCAGCGTGTACTGTTGCTTTCAATAAATCTTGCTTTTCTGCTGACTTTCATCCTCTGTCTCCTCCTTGGAGACGGGAACCTGGACCCACCCTAGCCAGCTCCCCCCCAGGTGCCTGCTTGTGAGAGGGATCTTGGGGGGTCCTGCTGGGTTGGGGGTGGAGCTTGCTGGGTGGAGATGTCCCTGAGTCAGACGAGGAGCCCCCATGTAGTGCAGCCCCGGGAGCCTCCCTCGCAGGCAGGGCAGCTCCTGCCGGGGCGGCCGCCTCCTGCAGGCGGCTGGTGCTTGTCTTCAGCCTCCTGTGACCGGGCGGGACCGGCCTGGGCCACACTGGCCACCATGCTGGAGTAGAGGGTGTGCACGATGCAGAGAGACTGGGGGAGGGGGGGGCCAAGCAGAGGATCCCGAGCTTCCTGCCGGGTCAGCCCGGTGTCGCCTGAGCCAGTTTCAATTTGAAAAGCAAAAGGGAATGCCGCCTTCCTTGTCCCCGAGCTGGTGGGGTGTTCAGTCTGAGCACAGTATCCCTGCTGTCTGCTTCTGTTTGTTCATCCCCCCCCCCCCCCGCCGCCATGGTTCTCACCAACCCACGAGGAAGGCAGCCTGGATACCCCTAAATCTGTCTGTCTGTCTGCGACCTCTGTGCCAACAGGAGCGTCTCAGGACGCTACTGGAGGTGTGTGGGCCCTGGTCACTTCCCTCCACCCCTGCAAAGTCCCTCTTTCTTTACATCAGGCACTTGAACCCTCTTCCCCTGCCTTCCCAGGCACATTAGCAGGGAGATGGATTGAGAGAGGCGCAGCTGGGACTTGAACCTCCATTCTGGTTTGGATGCTGGCATTGGCTCAATAAGCCACAGTGTTTTTACAGTACAATGGACTGACCCGTGAATTCCATTTTTTCCAAGAACATTTGGAAGCCACCTCCTGTGCCACAAATGAAGGGCACACGGCTATCCGAGGTCCCCTGCTCAGGGAAACACCCTCAATATTGAGTGAGTTCAGTGGGATGGGAGGTCAAGGAGTGCTCATGGTCTTGGCCCCCCTTATCTGAGCTCCAAAGGTAGAGACTGCGTAAAAGAGCAAAATTATACACACCATGAAACTGTTTTTTAAAGATTTATTTATTTATTTATTTGAAAGAGTGACACAGAGAGAGAGAGAGAGAGAGAGTTCTTCCGTCTGCTGGTTCTCTCCCCAGTTGGCCACAACGGCCGGAGCTGCACCCATCCAAAGCCAGGAGATTCTTCCGGGTCCCCCACGTGGGTGCAGGGACCCAAGGACTTGGGCCATCTTCTGCTTTCCCAGGCCATAGCAGAGAGCTGGATTGGAACTGGAGCAGCCGAGACTTGAACCGGCGCCCTTATGGGATGCTGGCACGGCAGGCGGCATCTTTACCCACTACACCACAGCGCTGGCCCCTCATGAAAATATTAACAAATGGAGCCGCTGCATTAAAATCTGCCGTCCACTCAAACATCTGTCCCAGATACTGAATGCCTCTGATTGCAGTCTGGGGTGTTATAAACACTCCAGGAGTCCACGCCAGAACAAACAGACTGCACAACGACAGCGCAAATCTGTCCAAAGAGGGAGAATTTTTCCTGAGGCTGATGAAGAGGAGGGTTGGTCACCACTTGGCTCTCACACAAAACCAGGAGCCAGTGAGGCTCTGGGAGCTAGAGACCAGCGAAGGAATGAGGAAGAGAAAGTGGACAAGTGAATCGGGGTGGAGTCTTCAGAGGGGAGTGGTTCAAAAGTAAGAGGGACTCCTGGGAAAGCTGATGAAGCGAATGTGCTTTTGTCGAAATGACTGTTGTAAAAAATGGAGAAGGCTAACTTATACTATACAGGAATTTTATCAGGAATATTAGCCCCTTCTGTAAAGGCCTGACTTAAACTGTTTAATTCTTTTTTAATAAAGAATTTATTTGAAAGGGAGGGAGGGAGGGAGGGAGGAAGGGAGAGAGAGAGAGAGAGAGAGGGAGGGAGGGACAGAGGGAGGGAGAGGGGAGGGGAGGGGGAGATTCTGTGATTGGTTCACTCCCCAAATGGTTACAACAATGGGGCCTGGCCCAGGCCAAAGCCAAGAGCCTGGAGCTCCATCTGGGTCTCCCCCGTGGGTGGCAAGAACCCAAGCACGTGGGCCATCTTCCGCTGCTCTCCCAGGAGCGTAGTTAGGGAAGCTGGTTCGGAAACCAAGGAGCCAGGCCTCCCATGTGGGATGCTGGTGTCGTAATCAGTGGCTTAGCCCTGGCACATCAAAAGCACTGACCTTGAAAATTTCTTTGAGTGACAGAGAGAAAGAAACAGGGAGCTCCCCAAATGCCCACATTCGAAGCGGAAGCTGGAGCCTGGGAATGCAATCCGGAACTCCCCCGTGGGTGGCAGGGGCCCAATTTCTGTAACATCACTGCCCCGCCTTGGGGTCTGCATCAGTAGACACAGAGTTAGGAGCCTGAGCCCAGGTAGTCCTGCGGGATACATGGTGTCTTAACTGCCAGGCTCAAAGCCCAATTTCCTGCTTGTTCATTTTGAAAATTAGCTTATGGTTGAAACTATAATAACGATTTTGTTAGCTATAAGATAAAAACACATTGTAGTTTTCAGATAAAATTCCAGTTCAAACTCCTCTTTTATTATGTGCTGTGAAAATGCATTTCCCCCCTCACTGGGTTGACTTTACGCCATCTTTCCTTGGGACAAGTTATCCTTGCATAACGAGGACTGTTTTCCATAACGTTGGGCTGGAAAGAACCTCCCTATACGCAGGACGCAAAATGCCAGAGGAGAAACACGGTCAGAATTTTCCTCTAAGATCTCGATACTCTTGCATCAGACACTAACGCTGGACAGACAGCCCAGTGGGGAAAATGATGGGTAACGTATATGCTCACAAGAGGTTGTAGTGGCCATGATGTCAGCAAAGCAAGCACGAATCCATCAGAAGGAAGGTCCCTTCGGAGACAAAACAGGCAAAGCCAAGGCTGGTGGCTTGCCTTCAAACTATAGAGATGTGAAAACCAAGATGCTCACTTTCCCAGACACCCCTGTGTGAGAAGGTGACCACAGGACCTCGTCCTCGTCCCTGCGATGCACTTCGTTGTCACCACCTGCACTCCAGTTTGAGCCACACCAGTTTGAGCCCTGGTGCTCTGCTTCCGATCCAGCTCCCTGCTAATGCGCCCAGTAAAGCAGTGGAAGATGGCCCAAGTCCTTGGGCCCCTGCCCCTGTGTGGGAGTCCCGGATGGAGTTCTTGGCTCCTGACTTTGGACTGGACCAGCCTGGATATTGTGGCCATCTGGGGAGTGAATCAGTGGATGGAAGGTTCCCCACCCCGACCTTTTTAATTTATTTTTCTTTTTTTAAAATAAAAATATTATGTATTTATTTGAGAGGTAGAGTTACAGAGTGAAAGGGAGAGAGAGAGAGAGAGAGAGAGAGATCTTTCATCTGCTGGTTCACTCCCCAAATGGCTGCGACAGCCAGGGCTAGGCCAGGCCAAAGCCAGGAGCCAGGAACTCCATCTGGGGCTCTCACTTGGGTGGCTGGGGCCCACACACTTGAGCCATCTCCACGGCTTTCCCAGCAGCATTAGCAGCAAGTTGGATCAGAAGTGCTGGCGTGGGAGGCAGCGGCCTACCCTGCTGTGCCACGACGTCGGCCTCAACAGTGAATTTTTTTTTTTTTTAAGATTTATTTATTTATTTGAAAGTCAGAGTTACACAGAGAGGAGAGGCAGAGAGAGAGGTCAGTCTTCCATCGATGGTTCACTCCCCACTTGACAGCAACAGCTGGAGCTGCGCTGATTCGAAGCCAGGAGCCAGGAGCTTCTTCCAGGTCTCCCACGTGGGCGCAGGGGCCCAAGGACTTGGGCCATCTTCTACTGCTTTCCCAGGCCACAGCAGAGAGCTGGATCGGAAGTGGAGCAGCTGGGACTTGAACCGGCGCCCTTATGGGATATGCTGGCACTGCAGGGAGCGGCTTTACCCGCTGCGCCACAGTGCCGGCCCCTAGCCTATTTATTTCAGTAGAGATCTCCCTCTTTCTTTCTGTCACTTTCCCTTTCAAATAAATAAGTAAACTCTCAAAAAAACAAAACAAAACAAAACAAAGAAAACAAATTCTGGAGAGCAAATGCCTGAAGTCAAGGCAGCAGCAGGGCTGCGTCTCCCTGGGGCTCCCGGGGAGGTTCTGTCGCTGTATCTTCCTGGGGTCCGGGGTGGCTGGCAACCCTCGGCGTGTGTGCTCACAAATGCAGCGCTGCCGTCTCTAGCTCTCTGGTCACGTGGTGTTCTTGTGTCTGCGCTCTCTTTTTCTTCTAAGGCGGTCCGGGGGGGATATTTTTACCAAGGGACATTCGCGTCTTTATAACAACATTTGTGGGCTGGAGAGTCCTCACCTCTGTTCCAAGGGACGTGCCCCAGCATGGCATCATCCAATCTGATTGCGTCTGCGAAGACACTCTTTCCAAATAAGATCTCGTTCACAGCCACCAAAGGTTAGAACTTGAATGTGTCTTTTTGGGGGACCTAATTTAACCCACTAAGCATATGAAGGCCAGCAAATAGTGACGTGGAAGTTCCTGAAAATCTAGTGGTGCCACTAGCAATCTTGTTCTTGTTGTATAAGTCATGGGCATTCCTTATTCATTTAAGTCGCACTGAGGCTTTTTTTTTTTTTTTTTTTTTTTTTGACAGGCAGAGTTAGTGAGAGAGACAGAGAGAAAGGTCTTCCTTCCATTGGTTCACCCCCCAAATGGCCACTTATGGCCGGCGCGCTGCGCCAATCCGAAGCCAGGAGCCAGGTGCTTCCTCCTGGTCTCCCATGGGGTGCAGGGCCCAAGGACTTGGACCATCCTCCGCTGCCTTCCCAGGTCACAGCAGAGAGCTGTACTGGAAGAAGAGCAACCGGGGGCCGGCGCCGCGGCTCACTAGGCTAATCCTCCACCTAGCGGCACCGGCACACTGGGTTCTAGTCCCGGTTGCCGGGGTGCCGGATTCTGTCCCGGTTGCCCCTCTTCCAGGCCAGCTCTCTGCTGTGGCCAGGGAGTGCAGTGGAGGATGGCCCAAGTGCTTGGGCCCTGCACCCCATGGGAGACCAGGAAAAGCACCTGGCTCCTGGCTCCTGCCATTGGATCAGCGCGGTGCGCCGGCCGCAGCGCACCGGCTGTGGCGGCCATTGGAGGGTGAACCAACGGCAAAGGAAGACCTTTCTCTCTGTCTCTCTCTCTCACTGTCCACTCTGCCTGTCAAAAAAAAAAAAAAAAAAAAAAAAAAAAAAAAAGAAGAGCAACCAGAACAGAATCCAGCGCCCCGACTGGGACTAGAACCCGGGGTGCCAGTGCCGCAGGTGGAGGATTAGCCTAGTAAGCCACGGTGCCAGCCCACTGTGGCTTTTCTTTTGCTTTTGGCTGAACACACTCCTAACTGCTTGATGGGTGTACTTCAATAGTTCATGGGAACATCGAATTTAAAAAAGTTAATTTTGATGAGAAAAATGTTTAAATTCATTTTTTATAATATGTGCTTTCCGTGATGTTTTTGAATACCTGTCATATGCATGGATTTTCAAACATTTTTGTACCAAGATAAACTTATCGTTTAATTCCATTTTCATGAACTTTTTGAAGTGCCCTTGTGTTTATCTATCCATTCACCCATGCAGTCAACCAGTTTTTAGAAGTTGCCAGTCGGGTGCCAGCTAGGGAGTTAGCTGATGTTGTACTCAGGGCTGGGACTGGCGCAGAGAAAGTCCTCAATATTCATGAGGCAGGGTCAGGAATGGGTGATGCATTCCTTTTGCGGAACTTCCCGATTGCAGGCATCCCTTGGTGTCTGCAAGAGACTGGCTCCGGGACCACTTGTGGATATCAAAACCATTTTTTTCCAAATGTTTTCAATCTGGGGCTGGATGAATCTGCAGATGAGAACCGACACACGCGGTAAGCCAGCGCTGCACGTTCAAGAAAGCAGATGACTGAAATGTGTCCCGGGGCTCGTACCCGACTCTGATTTGGGGTTTAAGCGACGTTTTCTGCCGACCCAGAGGAGTGGTGGGAGACTGGAGGGAAGCCAAGGCAAGGGTGAGAAAGGGAGAAAAAGATCCTGTGGGTGATTCAGGGACGCACAGGAAAGGGGGAGAGTGAGGAGACAGAGACAGTGTGTGCATGTATGTGTGTTTGCGTGTGCATGTATGTGCATATGCACACTCGTGTGTACGCATGTGTGTACGTGTGTTTATGTGCACACATGTGCGTGTTTGTGCATGCATGTGCATGCATGTGTGTATTTGTGCATGTGTGTGTGTGCATGTATGTGGCCATGGAGGTGAAATGGAGACATGAGCATGAACACTTGGGACCACTCTTTCATATTTGAACCCTTGAACCCTGAAGAGCCCAGAGCAGGAGATTGTGTGTCCTTTCACGTCTTAGGGGGCAGGGGATGTCTTTGAACCGTTGACTGGCCAATGAGACAATCCACAGTGTATAACCAAGGACAGAGGACGTTCAGCTGTGGACATCTTCTTTCGTATTGTGCTGGCTGCTCTCGTAAATGCGTACTTCTTGGGTCAGGGGGTCTGCAAAGCTGTGTGTGCTCTGCGTGGTGTGTGCCAGCACTCGGAGGCTGTTTCCAGCAGGTGCTCCTCTGCGCACCAGTCTCCTGCAGCTGTGTTTTCTGGATGAGGCTGGCGGAGAGCTGGTTCATGCCAAGTGTTCACTCCTGACACTCAAACACTCTCTGACCATCTTGCCTGCCAAGGAAACAGGCATAGTCGGATCTCACTCCCACGGCTTCTTTGCCTACAGCTCTAAAGTTAACCTAAACATCTGGGAAAAAAGACAGAGGACAGAACAGAGTGTCTTGCACATACTAAGTGCTAACAACTGGTTGAATGTACAGGAATCAGAATTATCTCCAATTTCGTCGTGGGGACTCTGTTCTCATTTTGAGGGGGCAATCAGAAGGCGGATAGATCTTCCTGTCCCCACAGCTCCTTGTTCTTGCCCTGCCCTGGGTGGATACTCCAGGTTGTGCTTTCTTGGGTCATCCTGAGACCAAACCCCTATAATGTAGAGGCAACACCCAGCCTCTGGTCTGTTTCCCTTGGCCCAAAGTGTCCTTTACTGGCCTTTTCCAAAAGGAATTCACTGAATTGAGAGAGTGGTACAGTTGGGCCAACAAGGGTCTAATCACTGGGCTCAAAAAGCCGTCTGTTTCTCCAGTAGATAGGGCCAGGAGGGCTTTGTGTAGAGGATTCCCGGTCCAGGCAGGGAACTTCCAGGTCTGGGCAGAAGGTAGCTCCCACATACAGGTAACTCCCCTCCCCAACACCAGCTGGAGCCCACCTGGCCATCATAAATTCCCCAAAGAGCACAGCGTTATCACCTGGCCAATCAGCAGAAGGTCACGAGCACCGCTGACCAGCCAGGCACTTGGACATGAGCTGGTCACGCACCTCTGAGCCCCAGTTTCGGTCTGTAAGAGCCTTCACCCCGACTCCGTGGGGAGCCCTGGAATTAAGCGAGAGCTGCCTGGCTCCTTGCAGTCAACACCAGCTTCCCTCCTCCTGGTGCCGGTGATCGGCTTTCTGCACATTGGGTCGGCAGACCCAAGTTGGAGAGTTCTGTGGCAATGCATCCGGCTGGTTTTGGGGGCTGTTTGGCAATCCTGAGTGGTACTGACTCAAGCGCTGGTGTGCTCTGGACCTGGCTACTGCTTAGAGCTGAGTTGTTCTCCTGTGTACTTTTTTGTGGGTTCTTGGGAGAGGCCCCTCAACTCGGACGTCTAATTTTCATCTTCTTGACACATTGGTGTAGCATTGCTGTGGACGGCATGTTGTGTCCCCACAAATTCACCTGTTGATGATGGCATTAGGAGGTGGGGACCTTGGTGGGGAATTCAGTCATGAGGATGGAGCCCCCAAGAATGAGACCAGTACCCTTACAAAAAGGGCTCCTCTCTCGTTCTTCTCTGCACAGACAAAACAAAACAAAACAAAGTCGTCTCCAACACTGAGAACCCTCAGCAGAACCTGTCCATCCGGGCACCCTGATCTCGGACTTCCAGCTTCCAGATTGTGAGAAACAAATCACTTTGTCCCAAGCTACCCAGCCTATGGTGCTGTTCCCGCAGCCCAAAGGACTCGATGTGCAGCTCTCTTTGGGATGGATGAGTCTTGTCTCTGGGCCTCAGGCAAAGCTGGCCTCGTCCCCTCCTGTTATAATTTCTCTGAACCCCGGTCCCCCATCTGTGAGTTGCGATGCGTGGACACAAACATGAAGATATCAGCTATGATGATAAACTCTATGTCAACTTGCTAGAGTCACAGGGTCCCTGGATATCCAGTGAAACTTGACTCCTGAGTATGTACTTGAGGGTGCTGGGAAAGTGGGTCTCCTCCCCAGTGGGGGAGGGCTCTACCCGGCGGAGGAAGGGAGGTTTGCCTTCCCCTGACCGTGTGAGCTGTCTTCTCCTGCGTGGACTGGGACTGGCACCAGGGGGTCTCCAGTTCTCAAGTCTTCACACTTGGACTGGAAACAACACTGTCGGCTTTCCCAGGTCTCCAGCTCGCTAACTACAGTTGGTGGGATTTCTCAAAATTGTGCGATTCAGCCACTTCTCACAAACCTCTCTACTGTGAATGTTTTTAGAATTTTCTAGATGTGAGGACTTCAAAATTTTCAGAAAAAAAATAGAATTGAAAGATGTTTGTTTTGGGATGGGGCCGGTATTGTAGTGCAGTGGGTTAAGATAAGTAAAGACATGGGGCCAGTGCTGTGGCGTAGTGGGTAAAGCCACTGCCTGCAGTGCCGGCATCCCATGTGGGTGCCGGTTTGAGTCCTGGCTGCTCCACTTCTAATCCAGCTCTCTGTTATGGCCTGGGAAGGTAACAGAGGATGGCCCAAGTGCTTGGGCCCCTGTATCCGTGTGGGAGACCTGGAAGAAGCTCCTGGCTCCTGGCTTCGGATCGGTACAGCTCTGGCTCTTGCAGCCGTCTGGAGAGTGAACCAGTGGATGGAAGACCTCTCTCTCTCTCTCTCTCTCTCTCTCTCTCAGCTTCTGCCTCTCTAACTCTGCCTTTCAAATAAATAAATAAAATAAAAAATAAAGAGACAAAACACACAAGTTTATTTTGCCTGGGGTGCTGGTGTCACATATCAGAGCTCTGGTTAAAGTCTGGCTGCTCCATTTCCAATCCAGCTCCCTGCTAATGTTCCTGGGAGGCAGCAGATGGTGGTCCAAGTACTAGGACCCTGCCATCCACATGGGAGACCAGGATGGAGGTCCTGGCTCCTGGGTTTGGCATGGCCCAGCCCTGGTTACTGGGCCACTGAGGGAATGAACTAGTGAATGGAAGATCTTTTTTTCTCTCTCTCTCTCTGCCTCCCCCTCTTTGTCACTCTACCTTTGAAATAAATGAATTATTTTTTTAACAAAAGTTTATTTTCTGTGCAAAAAATTTTGAACTCTGTAGTTTTTTAATAACATACATTGTCCACGAACTTTTTGAAGACCCCTGTATGCATGGATTAAATATTTTTTTGCATCAAAATAAACTTGTGCTTTGATTCAATTTTCCATGGGCTTTTTTTTTTTTTTTAAAGATTTCTTTCTTTATTTATTTGAAAAGCAGAGTTATAGAGAGGCAGAGGTAGAGAGAGAGGTCTTCCACCCGTTGGTTCACTCCCTATGTGGCCACAATGGCTGGAGCTGTGCCAATATGAAGCCAGGAGCTAGAAGCTTCTTCCAGGTTTCCCATGCGGGTACAGGAGCCCAAGGACTTGAGCCATCTTCCACTGCCTTCCCAGGCCATAGCAGAGAGCTGGATTAGAAGTAGAGCAGCTGGGACTTGAACTGGTGCCCAAATGGGATGCTGGCACAGCAGGCAGTTCCTCTATGGACTTCTTTAAGTACCCTCATGTGTGTATACTTGGCTCCCCCATCTTCAGGCTCCGCATCCATGGATTTAACCAATTGTGCAGTGAAAATATTTTTTAAAAATGAAAAATACTTAAGAAGAATTGTGTATTGATTACAGTATTCAACCAAAAGTATTAAGTAGAACAAACAAAAAAAATACTAACAGGGATAACATATCAAGTTGCTCATCAACAGTCAGGGTGAGGGCTGATCAAGTCACCGTTTCTCATAGTGTTCATTTCACTTTAACAGGTTTCCTTTTTGGTGCTTAGTTAGTTGTCACCTATCAAGGAAAACAAGTGGTATTTGTCCCTTTGGGATTGGCTTATTTCACTCAGCATAATGTTTTCCAAATTCCTAACAGGGATCACTTTTCAGTTAAAATTTAAACACCTAAGAATAATTGTGTGTTAATTACAGAGTTCAACCAATGGTACTAGAACAAAAAAAATACTAAAATGGATAAAGTATTACATTGTACATCAACAGTCAGGACAAGAGCTGATCAAGTCACTGTTTCTCATAGTGTCCATTTCATTTCAACAAGTTTCCCCTTTAGTGCTCAGTTAGTTGTCGCTGATCAGGGAGAACATATGATATTTGTCCCTTTGGGACTGGCTTAATTCACTCAGAATGATGTTTTCCAAATTCCTCCATCTTGTTGCAAATGACCGGATTTCATTGTTTTTGACTGCTGTATAGTACTCTATAGAGTACATGTCCCATAATTTCTTTATCCAGTCTACTGTTGATGGGCATTTGGGTTGGTTCCAGGTCTTAGCTATTGTGAATTGAGCGGCAATAAACATTAATGTGCAGACAGCTTGTTTGTTTGCCAATTTCATTTCCTTTGGGTAAATTCCAAGGAGTGGGATGGCTGGGTTGAATGGTAGGGTTATATTCAGGTTTCTGAGGAATCTCCAAACTGACTTCCATAGTGGCTTAACCAATTTGCATTCCCACCAACAGTGGGTTAGTGTCCCTTTTTCCCCACATTCTCTCCAGCATCTATTGTTGGTAGATTTCTGTATGTGAGCCATTCTAACTGGGGTGAGGTGAAACCTCATTGTGGTTTTGATTTGCATTTCCCTGATTGCTAGTGACTAGTGCTAGTGCTGAAACTTAACTGAAAAGTGATCACTGTTAAATATAAGAGTGGGAATAAGAGAGGGAAGAGATGTGCAATTCGGGACATGCTCAAGCTGACTTACCTCAAACGGTAGAGTTAGAAACATACCAGGGGATTCCAATTCAATACCATCAAAGTGGCATGTACCAATGCCATCTCACTAGTCCCAGTGATCAATTTCTGTTCACAATTGATCATAATGATAGGACTAAGAACCAAAGGGATCACATAAACAAGAATAGTGTCTGCAAATACTAGCTGATAGAATAAAAAAGGGAGAGAATGATCCAACATGGGAAGTGAGATACACAGCAGACCCATAGAATGGCAGATGTCCTAAACAGCACTCTGGCCTCAGAATCAGCCCTTAAGGCATGCGGATCCGGCTGAAAAGCCCATGAGAGTATTTCAGGCATGGAAAGCCAAGACACTCTGGAAAAAAAAAAAAACCTAAATGAAAGATCTCCACGAGTGAGATCCCAGTGGAAAGAACGGGTCATCAAAGAAGGAGGTACCTTTCTCTGAAGGGAGGAAAGAACTTCCACTTTGACCATGGCCTTGTCTAAAAGTTATCAGAGTCAGTGAACTCAGGGGGCTTCCATAGCCTTGGCAGCTCATGACAAGAGCCTAGGGTGATTACTGATGCCATCAACAAGAGTGTCAATTTGTTAAGTCAACAACAGGAGTCACTGTGCACTTACTCCTCATGTAGGATCTTTGTCCTTAGTGTGCTGTACATTGAGATTTAATGCTATAACTAGTACTCAAACAGTATTTTTCACTTTATGTTTCTGTGTGGGAGCAAACTGTTGAAATCTTTACTTAATGTATGCTAAACTGATCTTCTGTATATAAAGAGAAATGAAAATGAATCTTGATGTGAATGGAAGGGGAGAGGGAGTGGGGGAGGGGAGGGTTGTGGGTGGGAGGGATGTTATGGGGAGAAGCCATTGTAATCCATAAGCTGTACTTTGGAAATTTATATTCATTAAATAAAAGTTAAAAAAAATGAAAAATAGCAATACAAACTTAAAAACAGTATTGTGTAACAACCATTTGGTTAGCATTTACATTGTGTTAAGTTTGTAAGTCATCTAGAGTTGATTTAAAGTATATGGGTAGATATGTACAGGTCCCATGCAAGTACTATACCATTATATGTCAAGGATTTGAACAATTGAGAATTTAAGAGTTTGGTGTTCATGGGGGCTCCTGAGACCAGTCCCCTGCAGGCAAGGAGGGAGAACTCTATAACTCCTGTGGGTTCTGTCTCTCTGGAGAACCCTGACTCGTATATCAACCACATGGCTGCTTCAAGGACCGAAAGAGATATTTCCATTAGAGACTTGAAAGGATGCTCAACGCAATTGACTCTTGGCTCTCAAAGGTGTCCATTGAGATAGATGGTTACAACTTTCCTAGCAAACTTCCTTCTAGTGTCAGCTTTCAGAAAAGACACAGGCTCCCACAATTCTTTTTCTTTTTTTAAATTTATTTGACAGATAAAGTTAGACAGAGAGAGAGAGAGAGAAGGGTCTTCCTTCCATTGGTTCACCCCCCAAATGGCCGCTACGGCTGGAGCTACACCAACCTGAAGCCAGGAGCCAGGTGCTTCCTCCTAGTCTCCCATGCAGGTGCAGGGGCCCAAGCACTTGGGCTGTCTTCTACTGCTTTCCCAGGCCACAGCAGAGAGCTGGACTGGAAGAGGAGCAAATAGGACTAGAACCCAGCACCCATATGGGATGCTGGCGCCACAGGCGGAGGATTAACCAAGTGAGCCATGGCGCTGGCCCCCAGGGTCCCACAATTACAAAGCCCTGACATAGTCGCTGGGGTCCACGTTTCTGCTCCATTCCTTGCACTGGCGTCCAGACCTAGCCCATAGCTCGGCCCATGCAGTGAGGTACAAGGCGACCCCTCTCAGTGTACGACTCCAGCTGGCAGTACCTGGAGCAGACACCCAGGGATCCCAGGGCCTCCGGGCACAGAGCTTGTCTGCCCTAAGGGTGCATGAGAGTCATTGTTCAGCAAATCTCTCCCTTCTGGGGCCACCCTGTGCCCCCTCCTAGCCTGGTCCTGACACTGCCTCCCCTCGCGGACAGGGAGGGGAAACGTGCTCAGGTGTGCCCTGGACGAGACGAAGAAGCTGGCTCGTCCTAGGCTGGGGTGGTCCAGCTTCGTACAAGGGCTCCTTCTTCCTCCGAACTTCGTCTTGTAAAACTGAACCTCAGAAACAGGGCAGAATTTCACCCGGCTAAGGAAAGAAAAGTTGGCTAGGAGCTGGAGAATTTCTACTTTCCCCTAAGTACAGTGGTCTCCCTCTATCCACGGGGGATGCCTTCCAAGACTCTCTGTGGATGCCTGAAACCACAGAACGTAGGTGTACCTCATTTTTCCTGTATATACCATGATGAAGTTTAACTTATAAATTAGGTGCAGTAAGACAGTAACAACATTAACCAACAACAAGATGGAACATTTCTGGAATGTTCCATCATGAGAATACATGGATATGGTCTTTATGTCTCAAAATCTGTGACTGTGTTGTATTCATGGTTTGGATGCTGATGACTACATGAGGAGAACAAGGGAGTGAGTGATGCCAACATTGTGACATAGTGACAGGCCACCATCGAGCTTCTCCACAGATCCCAGGGAAACCACCGAGTGGAGTGATGAAAACCTGGGCCATCCCACTGCTTCCCACCCAGGATGGGAATTATCCATTTGCCCAGCGTGTCCTGATTGTCCCTATTACCTGCCTATATTAGTTAGCTTTCCATCACTGCAAGGAAACACCTGAGAAAGCTACCTGTAAAGAGAAAAGGCTCATTTAGCTCGTGGTTTTGGAGGTTCAAGGCCAAGACTGAACGGCTCCTTTGGTTTGGAGTCTTGCAGAGGAAGGACCACGTGGAGTGCCAGGAAACAGCAGAGAGAGCAGCTGGGCCAGACCCAGGCTTTATAACCCAACCCTCCTGTAAGAACCAGGTCCACCCACCTCCCAAACTCCACAACGGAATTAAATTTCCACCCTCTTGGTGTCATCGATTTATACCGTTGGGTTTCAAGCATCTGCATGAGTTTGGGAGCTATATCCTGTTCACTGCCCACTAGTCACAAGTCACTAAGGAGCCGTCCTTGTAACCACAGATGAGGGGTGGGTGGTGGGGGGAGGCTCCTGCCTGACCCAGAGCTGGCACTTGGGTGGGCTGGGCTGACAGGCAGGGTAAGGCCACACTAGCCTCTAGAGGGCTTCTGAGTTCTTGACTGATATTCCCATGACACTGGAATATGGGGTGTCACATTTCCTGTTCCACTTACAGCAGGTGCCTAGCTACAGCCCCTGGACTTCAGGGGAAATAAAGGGGGCCTCGCCCACAGATACACATGAGGCATACGCTGACCTGTCCAAGGACCTTTGCTGGAACCAGAGAGTAAATGGAGGTCACAACCATATGTCTACATGCTTACAAGTGATAAATCAGCCTAACAATGAAAGACAATACATTCTGTCTCCCAGCCTCGAGAGAAGAACTCTCCTAGCCACCTGGAAGGCCAGGTTCAAACTTCTTGAGCTTCCACTCCTGAACTTGGGAGAGCTGGCGCCTGGCCTGTGTTCTGCCCGTCTTCTGTGGCACACGTGGCTCCTTCTGTCACTGCAGGAAGATTCAGAGGCACAGATGTGGACCCCTGGCCCTCACTTCCCAGCTGGGTTCACAGCATCCGCCGAGTCGTTGCCCCTTGTCCATCTCCAGGACTGTGCTGCGTGTACTGGAGGTGTACTTGGGGGAGGGAGCCCTTTGAGGCTGTGGGACTGGGCCATTTGTACAGGGATTCCAAGAGGCTGGCCACTTGCAGCATGGAAGACCACGGTCTCTGGGCAAGCCTGCTCCCAAGTCCTGTGACTCCTCTCCCTGTGAGATGGGGGCACAGCCATGAAGCCAGGGAAGGGCCCCCTGAAACAAGAGGCTAGGGAAGGTTGCTCTTTTCCTGAGTGCAGTGGCCATTCCTGACTGAGGGGTCCTCAAGGAAGCTGGCTTTCACGAAAGGACGTCTTGGCTGCTGGTAGAAGAAGCAAACCAACAGGTGAGCGTTTAGTGTAGAGGGTAAGATGCTGCTTGGGATGCCCATTGTCCTTAGGTTTGAGTCCCAGCTCTGTTTCCAAGCTTTCTGCTCGTGTGCAACCTGGGTGATGGCTCAAGTAACTGGGTTCCTACACCCATACGGGGACCGCAGCCCTGGCTGTCATAGGCAATCATGGGAAAGTCAGCAAGAGCGAGGTCTCTCTCTCTGGCTCTCATTTTTCTCTCTCTTGTGAATTAAATAAATGAATGCATGGATTTTTGAAGAATCAACAATGGACAAGGAAGAAGGCTGGAACTTGGCAGGCCGCATAGCTGTTCGTCAGGGGAGGGGTGAGGCTGTGCCAGACCCACCTAGAGGCTCCCCCTTCTGCAGCCCCCAGTGCCTGTGCATGCCGGGAGAGGGGTGGTTCTTGCTGTCTTTGACCTAGGAACTCGATGGCTCTGGGGCGGGGACCCTCTGAGGGGCTGCTGGTGAGGATCAGGAGACGTTTCCCCAGGTCCAAGGAGGAGATGTGGAGAGGCTGGAGGTGTGGGAGGATTGTGGGCAGCAGGGGCCGAGGGGGGTCTGGGACTGACTGTAGCTGAAGTGGGGGTGGAGAAGGTGGTGGGCCCTGGGAAAAGGGGTGCGGTGAGCTGTAGGTGGCAGCCCCGACTGTGGGGGAAACCCCTGGACCCACTAGAAGGAAAGCTTAGAGCAACAGGTGGTTGCCCGTGCAGCCCTGTGAGCATCTGAGAGACCCGGAGAGAAGACCGGTCCTTCTATGAGTCAAGGCGATGACCCTGCGCAGACTCGGCTGCTGGAGCTGGAGTTAATGGCATGTGATAAATTGCAGCACACAGGCCACGGAGGCCTGTGGTTTTCTGGTTCTGTAAGCTTGTGGGGTGTGGCAGGAAAGGCACCCCCCAAAAATCATCTTATGCTTTATAAAGCAGAATCTCGGTGCACGGCATGTCCACGGCATGTCCTTAGTTGTAGCATACAAAGCACGGGGACCTCAGGGGACGCCTCCTCCCTGACCCCGGGGCTGCTCTGCAGCTACAGAGCTTGAGGAACGAAAGGGGACGCTGTGTCTCCTCCACAGGCGCTACCTTTTTCCTTTCAATTCTCCGGAAGACAGATGTTTCCAATTTAACCTCAGGGTGCATAGCAATGAAAGAATCATCAAATTAGCGTGTGGGGAGATCCCGGGGATTGCAGTCCACATGGACCAAGAGACTCTGCCTTTGCTTGGTTCCATCCAGGGGACGGGGCTGCTAAGCAGGCTTCATTGCCAAGTCCGCAGCCTTTATGGTCGCTTCCAGGGTCAGGCATAGCTCCGGGCAGAAGCTGACCATAACAGAGAGCTGGATTGGAAGTGGAACAGCTGAGACTCAAACCAGCGCCCATATGGGATGCCGGCACTGCAGGTGGTGGCTTTACCTGCTACGCCACAGCGCCGGGCCCAGGTACTTGTACATGCAATTCCTTTGTTTTTCGTGGTCAAAAAAAAAATCTTTCTGATGAGACATCTGATTTAAACATTGGTGTAACTCAGGTTAGAAGGCAGTGGAGACCCGTTGGACTGGTTCGGCTTCTGAGGGAGGGAGAGATTCCTGAGCTGTGTAACTTGGAGAACTGTTCAGATGAGCAATGGGGACGTAGAGAAGGGGCTCGGGGCGGGAAGCTGCTGCCGTTCCAGGCGCCCCTCTGAGCTACACAGGGGAACGGGACTTCTGGTGGGGGTTTCCTTCTAGCCTGGGCTTGACCGCTGGGGTTTTGCAGGCCCAGGAGCTCAGTTCATTTTTCAGCGCCGACATGAGGACCCTGAGTGAGGCTTCTCTTTGTCTCCCTCTTCCCCTGGGCTCCAGGTGCCGCTCAGCAGAGAGAGAGAGTGTTGCAATGGCTGTCACTTCTTTGGCACTTCTCCCACCCAAAGGTAGAGCCTCAGGATCTGAGCAGATCTTCTGTCACTCTGCTCTTGGCTGGGGTCACTAGAGGGTTTTCAGCTGGAAGCCAAGAGCCCCGATCTCAAATATCCCCGCCACCCTTCTCAATTCTGGGCCAGACAGAGGCAGCTCTAACAGCGGAGGACGGGGGAGTGACGCTCTGGCAGTCCCAGGCCTAGGCTTTGAGGAGACTGCAGCCTCCACCCCATCTCATGGAGTCCTGAGCCTCCACCTACACTTGCAGGGAAACCACCTGGAAAAGAAAGAAAAGGAGTGGGGTTCAGCTGAGCCCATTCTTCCAGATGTTTCCATTGAGGCGTCTGGTCTGTGAGTGAAGTCTTATTTTTTTTAATTGACTTTGATTTTTGAAAATGAAATCTATTTGTTGGATGAGGGAGGAAGGAGGGGGATGGAGGGAGAGAGAGGGGGATGGGGGGTGGAGAGAGAGAGAGAGAATGAATGAGAATTTCGCCTCCTCTAGTTTGCTCCCCAAATGCCTGCAACAGTTGGGGCTGGGCCAGGCCAAAGTCAGGAACCAGGAACTCAATCCAAGTCTCCCAGGTGCGGGCAGGGTCCCAATTACTTGTGCCGTCATCTGCTGCCTCTAAGGATGTCAGTTAGCGGGAAGCTGGAACTGAGAGTGGAGCTGGGACTTGAACCCAGGCACTTGGATGTGGGATGTGGGCAACCCACCAGGGGCTGCTTAACCACCAGGCTTTTTAGATACCCCAGGCTTCAGCTGGACCCTCAAGTGACCCCACCTATCAGCACGGGGAGCAGAAGATATCCCAGCTGAGTCCTGCCCAAGTTCCTGACCCACACAACTGTGGGCCGTAGCCGCTGCATTTTGGAGAGATTATTTACCACCAATGACTTCACTGGGCATGACTGAGATCCAGGAAGTTTGCAGAGCGACAAGACGCTATCCTGGCTCATGCTGCTGGAGACTGCACCATAAGAAAACAAACCCAGAGAGAGTTTCCTCTAAACGTTTCCCCTTCTCTCCAAAGGAGAGGCGGACAGTGCAACCCCAGGAGACCAGCGCCCAGGTTACGTGTGCCTAAGTCTCTGCGCTTTCGGCTGAGTCTCAGTCGGCCTGCAGACAGACTTCAAGTGTCCAGGAGTCTGCAGTGGAAGCTGTCCAGCACCGAATCTCACTGGTGCACACAGCTTGGGCTCAAGCCAAGGACAGCTGTCAAACTGTTCTCTCGCCTGTACCCAAAGTCAGTATCTCTGATCTGCCAGTCACTCCTCCATTCTCAGACTTCAAATGACCCCACTGTCACCATGTTGACAGAGGAGTAGTGAGTGACACTGGTCCCCCATCAGACATGAACCTAATCTGTGTCATAATTACCTTTGGCTGGGGATTTTCATCAGGAGAGTTCTCATAACAAGTCCAACTTGGGGGAAAGAAAAAGACAATGGAATGAAGCTTTGTAGATAAGAATGCCTTACTATACAAAATACCTTTTCTTTAAAAAAAAAGATTTTTTATTTATTCAAAAGAGTTACAGAGATAAGAGGAGAGACAGAGAGAGGTCTTCCATCTGCTGGTTCATACCCCATATGGCTGCAATGGCCAGAGCTGGGCCTATCCGAAGCCAGGAGCCAGGAGCTTCTTCTGGGTCTCCCACATGGGTGCAGGGGCCCAAGGACTTGGGCCATCTTCCACTGCTTTCCCAGGCCACAGTGGAGAGCTGGATTGGAAGAGGAACAACTGGCGTCCGTATGGGATGCTGGCACCGCAGGTAGAGGATTAACCTACTACGCCATAGAGCTGGCCCCATATATAAAATATCTTAATAAGTCACGACAACTTAGTAGCTTCTCAAGCCTCAGTGTGTATCACACGGACAATAAAATAAACACCATCAGCAGTATTCACTCAGCAGGAATGACTCCTGGCTCTGGAACCATGGACATGTCATTGACTTTAAGCTGCCTTCAGCTGAATTGTGTTTATGAGTTTGTCACCTCTGGGTAATGCCTTGTGGAATTACATGAAAGAACCTTAAAGAATGGCCTCATTTTTGATGTAATAACCTCAGTAAGGGAAATGGTGTTCAATTGATTAGTACAAAGAACTCTCAGGATTTTATCGGCTCTTTTTCCATCGCTAGAAAATGTAGTGTGGAGTTGAATTTTCTCTTACGCTTTTGAGGTTGGTTTGTGTGTGTGTGTGTGTGTGTGTGTGTGTGACTTTTTTTGGACAAGTAAATCAGAAAGCTTAACTGGTTTAATTTCCCCAGAAATGATCTCAAATCACATTTGTTACACTCCTTCATTTGGTAGAAATGTTGTGGATGGGTGTTGAATCAGTATTTTTGGTGTCTACTGTGGTAGGGTGTCTGTTCCAGGAGACCCGTGAGTACACTCTGAGCACTTTATATTTGCTGTTTCAATCGCTCTGACCTTATAATAAATGGCTATTAGCATATTATGATACATGATAACTAAATGCTGCACAAACTTTCAGTGTTTGTGCTTATTTGAATGTAATTTATACATTTAAAAAAATTTTATAGTTGCATAAGATAATAGTTTGGCCCTAGCTGAATGTTTTCATATACTTTAAAAAATTTGTGGAGATGGAGCTAAAAGATAAGTTCATTTTGGAAAAGAAATCTTGGAATCCATGCATATGTGATGGTGTTCAGAAAGTTCATGAAAAATGTATATTGTGAAAGAAGTATGAATGAATTTCAAGATTTTTTGCACCCAAAGTTACCTTTTTTTTAATTTGACAGGTAGAGTTTTAGACAGTGAGAGAGACAGAGAGAAAGGTCTTCCTTCCATTGGTTCACTCCCCAAATGGCCGCCATGGCTGGCACTGCGCTGATCTGAAGCCAGGAACCAGGTGCTTCTCCTGGTCTCCCATGGGGTGCAGGGCCCAAGGACTTGGGCCATCCTCCACTGCACTCCTGGGCCACAGCAGAGAGCTGGATGGAAGAGGAGCTACTGGGACTAGAACCCGGTGCCCATATGGGATGCTGGCACCACAGGTGGAGGATTAACCAAGTAAGCCACGGCGCCAGCCCCCCAAACTTATCTTTTAATTCTACTTTTGCAGGAAGGTTTTGGATTACTCTCCAGTAAGCTCTTTTCTGTGTGTCAGGATTGATCTAAAGACTTTGCATGTCTAATTGCCCTTACTTCCTACGCCAACTCAGTAAAGAAGGTACTTGTATATTTTCTATATTGTACATGACATGACTGAGGCCCAGAGAAGAAACGCTTACGTAGCAAAAAGCTCAACTCTCAGTTTCTTTAACAGCGTTAGAGGTTTGTTGACTCCTGTGATTGAAGGGTGCAGAGGGAGGTAGAGTGAATTTTAGGTGCAGCATGGCTAGGGCCTGGCATGGTTTCTCTGAAATTGCCTTGGCCTGACTCTCCTGTGTGTCAGCTCCGTTTTCTGGTTGCCTTGCTCAGACAATGGCGGTCTTTAAGTTTCCCTTGTCTACACTCAGGGAGGAAGAGTTACTTTCAATCTTCTGTCCGCTGTGGAGTGACTGGGTCGTGTTGAGGTCGTCTGGTTATATGGACCAGGAGAAGGCCGCACCAGTCACTTGTGGTTGGACATCCTCACTGCGTCAATGGGGGATGGGATTTTCACCATCAGCTCTGTAGACCCACCGAAGTTGACGCACGGAGTTGAGGGAAGTCTGTTTCCACACTAACAGTCTGGCTGGAACACAACCAGGTAACTGAAATGGAGTCTGGGGGGGAGGTAATCACAGTTTTCGCGCTGTTTGCTAAGTTGCCTCAGGTCACGTGGCTAAGAGGGGATTTCAGTGCAGCTGGGTGCAGAGGAGTCAGCTCTCAGCCACTGCAGTACGGATCTGTGTAGCTTCCGATGGAAGTCACTTGGGGGAACACCAAGTCCACGTTATACTCAATTTTAAGAAAGAAATTGAGAGGGAATTAGGAGAGTTTGACATTTTATTGGAAGAAAGAGATGAGTAAGTCTGACCCAGTCTCCTAGGGCAATGTAAGGAATCACCCCAGACTTGCTGGCTTCTCTGTTTCTGTGCATCGTAAGTTCAGGAAGGGCTCGGCTGAGTGGCCTGGGCTTCCGTCTCCCAAGAGGTCCATGTCAGACAGTGGCTGAGGCTGGGACGGCTGGGACTGGCCAGATAGCTGTATTTTTCAGTTTCCCAGAGACTCTCCATGTAACCTCTGTGCGTGAGATGGTTTGGACTTCTTCCTAGACCGGTGACCTCAGTAGATAGGTGATTGGCATGGTGACTCAGAACTTCCAAGACAGGTGTCCCAAGAGAACCAGGAGGTCACCCTTTGTGATGTCGTCTCTGAAGTCCCCTGACATCCCTCTCATCGGCGTTCTGAGCATACTCTGACTTAAGGATTTAAAACGAAGAACTCCCAGTCTCTTGGAGGATAGCTGGTCACGCTGCAGGAAAGGCTTGTAGCTAACTTGTGACGCCATTATAACCATCTTTGGAAGACACAACCTGCACAATTTCTGTATTTGTGTCCTTGATGGGTTTTCTAGATCTCTGAAACAGAAACAGCACCTAGTTAGTAGCCATAATATGCAATATAGAAGATGCTCACTAGGATAATCCTTCACCTGTGGCGCCGGCACACCGGGTTCTAGTCCCGGTTGGGGCGCCGGATTCTGTCCCGGTTGCCCCTCTTCCAGGCCAGCTCTCTGCTGTGGCCCGGGAGTGCAGTGGAGGATGGCCCAAGTGCTTGGGCCCTGCACCCCATGGGAGACCAGGAGAAGCACCTGGCTCTTGGCTTTGGATCGGCACAGCATGCTGGCTGCAGTGGCCATTTGGGGGGTGAACCAACAGAAGGAAGACCTTTCTCTCTGTCTCTCTGTCTCTCTCTCTCTCAGTGTCTAACTCTACCTGTAAAAAAAAAAAATGAAGAGGGTACCAAGGAGAGCTGCGAAACACAGTGGTGGGGGGGAGGATGACGTGAATGGGAAGAGAGAATTTTCCCCCTAAAACATGGCAGAAAGGAAAATGAAGAATTAACGTAGGACTTAGCACATACACGCTCCCATTTGTGGGAGGGATGGAGCTGGGACTTTGACCAGAGGAGCTGACATCTCCTGATTTGCCTTGAAGTGATGCAGGGTAAGCCACGCCTGGATAACTGGGCATTGGGCAGGAGTATTGATAAACACCTGTTTGGCCGGCGCCGTGGCTCAATAGGCTAATCCTCCACCTTGCGGCGCCGGCACACCGGGTTCTAGTCCCGGTCGGGGCGCCGGATTCTGTCCCGGTTGCCCCTCTTCCAGGCCAGCTCTCTGCTATGGCCAGGGAGTGCAGTGGAGGATGGCCCAGGTGCTTGGGCCCTGCACCCCATGGGAGACCAGGAAAAGCACCTGGCTCCTGGCTCCTGCCATCGGATCAGCGCGGTGCGCCGGCTGCAGCGGCGGCCATTGGAGGGTGAACCAACGGCAAAGGAAGACCTTTCTCTCTTTGTCTCTCTCTCTCACTGTCCACTCTGCCTGTCAAAAAAAAAAAAAAAAAAAAAAAAAAAAAAAAAAAAAAAAACACCTGTTTGGCCAGGCTGCAGCAGAATAAGGGCTAGGTGAACCATCGCAAACATCCACACTGTTCCATGTATTTATAATTGCAGCAGGAATAAAGAAGTTCTTGTCAGAAACCATGAAAAAAATTTCACTTATTGTCTATCATCGATCCCACGTCAGGATATTCACTCAGAAGAGGGCTGAGGTATCGTCACTCCTAGATTCATTGCAGCTTTATTCACAATAACTTAAAGGCAGAAATGACACGGTGCCCAGAGCTGGGTGAAAGGAGAAAGGTAATGTGGTACACGTGGATGTACCTACAACAGAATATTGATCATCTATAAAAAGAAGGTAACCCTGCTTATTGCTACAATATGGGTGAACCCAGAGGACATTCTGAAAATGAGCCAGCCACCAGAGACAGCACTACAAGGTTCCCTTTATAGAAGGTATCTATGGTAGTCAAACCCATGGAATTCACAAGTAGAATGTGATTGCCAGTGGCTATGGGGAAATGGAAGGCTGTCATTAATTCAGTATAGTTTCAATCATGCAAGAGGAGAAAGTTCTAGTTATCCATGTGACAGCATTGCACCTGTAGTTAATAATACTCTACTTAAAAATTTATTAAGAGGGGGTGATACAAGATGGCTAAATAGAGAAAAGACATGCTGATTAAAACAAAAGATTTATTTATCTGAGAGGCAGCATTACAGAGAAAAGGAGAGACAGAGAGAGGTCTTCCATCCACTGGTTCACTCCTCAGATGGCTGCAATGGCTGGAGCTGGGCCAATCTGAAGCCAGGAGCCAGGAGCTTCTTCTGCATCTCCCACATGGGTGTAGGGGCCCAACACTTGGGCCATCCTCCACTGCTTTCCCAGGCACATTAGCAGGGAGCTGGATTGGAAGTGGAACAGCCAGGACACAAACTGGTACCCATATGGGATGCTGGCAGTGCAGGTGGAGGCTTAACACCTTAGCGCCAGCCCCAGATGTGCTGATGTTGGCCACAAGATGATAACAGAAGAAAAGGGGCGGGAGTGCATTCTCAGGGGATAGTTGAGAAATGTTTGCAGTGGAAACTACAGAAAGAAGAGTGACGCCATGGAGCAGTGGGATGGCACGATCATACAGCGGGGAGTAGGACACTGCTGGGGACTCCCGTGGTCAGTGGCTGGTGGGGATGCCATATTTTTGGAGTGAGTTGAGAGGAACCTGCAGCAGCCTGTGTCACTGGTGATCTTACTGGAGGGAGCACCCCATGGATTTCACCGACTTTGAGCCCAGCCTGGAACACTAGGGAGGGGCAGGACTCTGACCTAACCCTGTGAAGGGAGAGCACGTTGCTTTCCTCCCATCCCCCTACAAGGGTAACCAGCAACTAGTGGGGAGGAAGCACCATCTTAGGGTGAACAGATTGCTGGGGCCCACATGCAACTGGGGGATCTTATCAGAGGGATAAATCCATAGTCCTCACTGACTCTGAGCCTGGCCTGGAGGGCTGGAAAGGGTGGAGCACCCACTTAGGCCTGTGAAGTTCTCCCCTCCCCTCCCTCTGTCAAGGCTCCTGGACTCGACTTGCCAAGGTAGAGCACCAACCAAATTCTATCAGGCAATCAGCTGGCTCTTTGGGGACACCATGACTCTCTCCATAGAAGGGGGGGCTCATGGGGCTGAGTGGATCCCCTGCTCCCTGTGACTGTGGAAATTCTGTGGCTGTATGATAGGGCGTGGCTTCAGGGGCTCAGAGGTCCCTGAGTGCCTGGGATGTGTCACTGCAGAGGGCTCTACGCTCACAGTGAGGAGCTAGCAGATCCCGAGTGCAGTTCGTGTTGTGGCATGGGTGGGGTGTGTAGCCACTGTGGGCTCATCTTGCACAATTGGCTCACCTTGGCAGAGAAGGGGTGAAGCTGTGATCACCAGCCAAGCCAATCATACCTCCTTGATGCTGATAATAGAGATTGACCATGCCCAACTTGGGTGTCACTCTGGACTCTTGCTCCACCCTCAAGCACTGGCCTGACTTTCCCTGGTCCTGCCCAGCACACACCTCTGGATATCCACCAAACAAACAGGCACACCACTAAGCCACAGAGGCATATTTCAAAGATAAAGGCACTCAAAGGAGAAAATCAAAAAGTCTTTCCACAAATTCATAAAAATAAATGTAGAAATAGAAGGAATATGAACAAAGAAGATAATATGACTCCCCAAAAGGGATGCAACAATATTTCAATATTGGAATGTGAAAATGAAGAGGTTGAAAAGCCTGAAAATGAATTCAAAAGAGTGATCATAAGATTACTAAAAACAGAGAAGTACATGAATTAAAGAAATCCATAAATGACATGGATGAGAAATTTTTCTGGGAGATAGAGACATTGAAGAGTAATCAAACAGAAACATTAGAAATTAGAATTCAATATGTCAAATAAAAATACAGTGGAAAGCCTTAACAACAGATTGGGTGAGGCAGGAGAAAGAATAGTCGAGCTAGAAGACAAATCCTTGGAAATACCTCAGAAAAAAGAAGAAAAAGTAGAAAATTAGAAAAGTATAAAATAGCATTCAATATTTATGGGCTATTATAAAAATGACCAAATATACATGTGCTAGGAGCTCCTGAAGGTATGGAAAGAGAAAATGGATTAGAAGACCTATTCAGTGCAATAACAGCAGAAAACTTCCCTAATTTGGAGAAAGATAGGGACATCCAAGTATAGGAAGCACATAGAACTCCTAATAGACATGATCAGAGAAGATCTTCACCACAACATATTATGGTCAAACCTTCAAAAGTAAGACAAAAAAGATATGTGCATGAGAGAAATGTCAGATTACCTTCAGAGGATCTGCAATTAGACTGATAACTGATTTCTCACCAGAAACCCTACAGGCTAAGAGAGAATGGCGAGACCTAATCCAAGCCCTAAAAGTAAAAATCTTGTCAACCAAGAATACCGTTTCCAGCAAAGTTCTCATTTATAATTGGAGCTGAAATGAAGATCTTCCAAAACAAACAGAAATTGAAAGAATTTTTCACCACTCATCCAGCCTTGCAAATGATACTTAAGGATGTGTTACACACAGAAACAGAGATAGTATCATGAAAGAATGTAAAGGCAGAAAATCTCCTGGTAAAAGTACAAAGGAAATCCCAAGCAAACAATAGGAATACTTTCGAAAAAATGTCAGGACTAAGTTGTTACTTATCAATAATAACCTTAAATGTAAATGTCTTAAGTTCTCCAATTAAAAGATACAGACTGGCTGAATGGATTAAAAAACTGCACCCATCTAGTTGCTTACTACAAGAAATATACCTCATCAACAAAGATACTGAGAGACTGAAAGGGAAAGAATGGAAAAAGACATTCCTTACTTATAGAAAAAAACAGCAGGAGTACCCATCCATATTAGGCAAACTGTGGAAGCCTTTTGAATCCACAAACTCTGTCAGTATTTAGACAAGGCCATAAAAAAAGTGGAAGTTCTCTCCTCCCTTCAGAGAAAAGTACCTCCTTCTTTGATGACCACTTCTTTCCACTGGGGTCTCACCCACCGAGGTCCTTCATATAGGACATTTTTTTTTTTTTTGCAATAGTGTCTTAGCTTTCCATGCCTGAAATGCTCTCCTGGGCTTTTCAGCCAGACCAGAATGCCTTAAGGGCTGATTCTGAGGTCAGAATTGATTATCATCCTATGAGTCTGCTGTGTGGACTGCTTCCCATGTTGGAGCAGCTCCTCCTTTTTAATTCTATCTATTATTGTTACTGGATTCTTAGTCCTGTGCATATGATCATTTTAAAACTTAAGATGGTATTTTTACCTCCCAGCTTAAGGGGACTTGGGGTTCCATGACAAGTTTTTAAATCGTACCCTTGGAAGTAAGTCCATAGGAATGTATGCAGAACTATACAGCTTTACAGTTACAGACTTCATACACTTCATAATTACAGCTTTAGGAACATGGTGATTCTTCCCATTGTGCCCACCCTCCCACCCATACTTCCAACCCCTCTTCCTCCTCCCTCTCTTAGTACCATTCTTATTTTTTACTGAGATCTATTTTCAGTTGACTTTATATACATATGTTTAACTCTGTGTTAAGTAAAAAGTTCAACAAATAGTATAAAAAGCAAACTGTTCATCAACAGTCAAGACAAGGGCTGTTCAAGTCCTCGCTACTCAAAGTACCGATTTCACTTCTACAGATTGCCTTTTAGGTGCTCTATTAGTTATCACAGGTCATGTGATATTTGTCCCTTTGGGACTGGCTTATTTCACTAAGAATGATGTTTTCCAGATTCATCCATTTTGTTGTAAATGACCGGATTTCATTTTTTTTTACCACTGTGTAGTATTCCATAGTGTACATATCCCATAATTTCTTCCTGATAAAGGATTAATATCCAGGATATATAGAGAGCTCAAGAAACTCAACAACAACAAAACAAGCAATCCAGTTAAGAAACAGGCTAAGTATATGAACAGGCATCTTTCAAAGGATGAAAGACAAATGGCCAACAGGCACATGAAAAGATGCTCAGGATCACTAGCCTTCAGGGAAACGCAAATAAAAACCACAGGGAGGTTTCACCTCACCCCAGTTAGAACGGCTATCACCCAAAAATAAAAAAATAAGAAATGCTAGCAACGATGTGTGAAACAAGGTCTTCTAATACACTGTTGATAAGAATGTAAACTCACACAACCATCATGGAAGATAGGATGGTGATTCCTCAGAAATCGGTATAGACCTACCATATGACCCAGCCATTCCACTCTTGGGAATTTACCCAAAGGAAATGAAATCAACATATGAAAGAGTTATCTGTACCCCCATGTTTATCACAGTTCAACTCACACTACCTAAGATATGGAATCAACTGATGATTGGATAATGAAATTGTGGTATATATACATGACGGAATACTACTCAGGCATAAAAAAGAATGAAATCCTGCCTTTCCCAACAAAATGGATGCAACTGCAGACCATTATGCTCCGTGAAATAAGCCAGTCCCCAAAAGACAAATAATGTTTTCCCTGACTTATGGTAACTAATGTACAGAGCACAAAAAAAGCAATGCATATGGGTGGAATTGACATTTTGAGATTTGTTTATTGTTTATAGACCTTTATATACTCTTGAGGAACATTGGTTTTTCTGCTTACTGCTTGTTAGTGGAGGGTTAAGCTTGTGGTTTATTATAAGGAAAATTGCAAGTATGTCATTCTAAAAATTAAAAGAAAAATAAGGAGGATGGAAGGTGGGAATAAGAGAGGGAGGGGGAAGGAGGGTGTGATGGGAAGTATCATACTTTTAAAACTCTATTAAATACATGAAATTTGTTCACTGTATATAAATAAGAAAGTATATAATGTATGAAGAATGTAGATTTCATGTTACATATTTTCATCACAGTAAAAAAAAATCTTTGCTGGCCGGCGCCGCGGCTCACTGGGCTAATCCTCCACCTTGCGGCGCCAGCACACCGGGTTCTAGTCCCTGTCGGGGTGCCGGATTCTGTCCCGGTTGCCCCTCTTCCAGGCCAGCTCTCTGCTGTGGCCCGGGAGTGCAGTGGAGGATGGCCCAAGTGCTTGGACCCTGCACCCCATGGGAGACCAGGAGAAGCACCTGGCTCCTGCCTTCGGATCAGCGCGGCGGCCATTGGAGGGTGAACCAACGGCAAAGGAAGGCCTTTCTCTCTGTCTCTCTCTCTCACTGTCCACTCTGCCTGTCAAAAAATAAAAAAAAAAAAGACAAACGTGGAGTAAATTAGCAGATTTTTTTAAATTTTTTTTGACAGGCAGAGTAGACAGTGAGAGAGAGAGACAGAGAGAAAGGTCTTCCTTTGCCGTTGGTTCACCCTCCAACGGCCGGCGCACAGTGCTGATCCGATGGCAGGAGCCAGGTGCTTCTCCTGGTCTCCCATGGGGTGCAGGGCCCAAGGACTTGGGCCATCTTCCACTGCACTCCCTGGCCACAGCAGAGAGCTAGACTGGAAGAGGGGCAACCGGGACAGAATCTGGTGCCCCGACCGGGACTAGAACCCGGTTTGCTGGTGCCGCAAGGTGGAGGATTAGCCTAGTGAGCCGCGGCACCAGCTATCCACGTTTGTCTTTACACTTAGTTTTTAGGAGTCTGAATGATTTCACTGGCAGTTGTATGACTGCTTGTCACGTCTCCCTTCCCACCTTGTTGCTTCAGCTTTCTAAAAATTAAGACATACCAGGGGCTCTTAGAAAGCTGGTTCTCATGACTGGGGGAGAGGCACTGCATTTAAGCCAGGTCCTTGGGTAATTTTATGTGGTTGTCAGTTTAGAAATTTAACTAGTCATGCATCTGGGTCTATAATGTGAGTGATTTTCTTTAAGTGTTTTACTGTAGAAAACCCAGGGCTAAGTGGGAGCTCTTCTAATTAATTGCTTTCATGGTTGGTTACTTCTTCTTTGCTTACGTTCATAACCAATTCTCAGAAATAATTTTTACACTTCAGTTTGAGCTTTCAAGGTCAGAAGACTGACTCTGAAATAAAAGCCTGCACAAGCAGAATATCAATACTATTTAAATAATTTCATGTCTTAAAACATTTTCAACCTAAGAGATTTATACATGTTTTAATACTTCACACATCTGCTTCTCCAGGGTAGTGTAAAAATACTTATAGAATGTAAGGATACTTTTTATAAAAAAAGATTCATTGATTTGAAATGCAATATGACAGATAGGGGGAGGCAGAGAGAGAGAGGGAGAGAGCGAGAGAGAGAGATCTTCTGTCTGCTGGTTCAGTTTCCAAATGGCTGCAACAGCCAGGGCTGGGCCAGGCTGAAGCCAGGAGCCCAGAGCTCCATCCAGGTCTCCACATAGGTTGCAGGAGCTCAAGGACCAGGCCATCTTTCGCTGCCTTCCCAGGCACATTAGTAGGGAAATGGATGAGGCAGAGTAGCTGGGGCTTGGACAAATGCTCTGATATGGGATGCTGACACTGCAGGCAGCAGCTTAGCTCACTGCGCTACAGCACCATCCTATAAGCCTTGATTTTCCGAGACACTTTTGGGGAAGGAATTGCTTCTGTGTATCATGGCTTTCATATCTAAAAAGTGATGCGTATCAGCAACGACTCAGGACTGTCAAAGTTTACTTACATAATCATAGGTTGTAAAAAAACCCAAATCTACTTTGATGCCTTAGAGGTAAAAATTAACCTGAGGCATCTTTTATGATTGACATAATTTTTAGTACAAACACATTCTTGTTACCCTTCAGAATTTCTTGGAACTTGGAGACCACGTGGAGAATGAACTCCAGTCTGGAAATCTCATAGCTCAGTTCCGCCTCTGCTTCTGGAACTTGCAAGTGAGAGGGAGGAGAGCTGGGGAGGGCAAGGCCGTCTGGGAGCTGTTCTCCTGCAAGTAGAAAGACCAGGGAGGCCTCTAGAACCAGGGTTGTCTTGGTCTTCCAGCTGTTCCTTTTCACTCGCTATCATTCTTCTATTTTACCCCATGGGGTTAAAATTACAGTTATTGGTAGCACTGGGCACACATCTTGACTTTTCCATTGGAGAGAAGAGGATTTTTTCCCACTCCAGACAAGCAGAAGTGCGTAAGAGTTCTGATTAGCCTGACTTGCCTCCCTGGCCGGCTTGATGAGCCTGGAGGGGCTGAGAGCGTCTCTCTGGCTTGGGTGGTCCTGGGGGAGGCACCATGCGGCTCACTCCTGACTGCTCATTAGGCTGCAGAAATCCCCAAGGAAGGCAGGGCAAGACACGATCACTGTGGCAAAGCAAGCTGGACAGTGAGCCGCACTTCTCGGTCTCTGCCTCCTCTAGTGAGAAGGGCCTCCCACGCCCGTTTTATGGCTCTGTGGCACTTTCCTTGACAGCTCACCATACGTGGCTGTGTGAGTGGCCCAGATTTTATTGGGGACTGGGAAAAACTAAAGAGGGAGGGACAACACAGGGTGGAAAGAATTGCAAACTGTGCTGACATTGTCCACGGTGTCAGGACAAACACACCAGGTAGTCAGCCTTCTGCGGGAGCCCTCATTCTGACTCACCCAATGTCTGCCCTCGGGCCCGGTCACGTGGTACCACTGCTTCCAAGTATGCTGGGTCGGACACTTCAGGAGACCTCCTGGAACCCTGTCCAAGAGTCCCAGCCTTTATTTCTTCCTTCCTTTAAGCTCCAGCCTGGCCCAGCCCTGGCCATCGCAGCCATCTGGGGAGTGAGCCAGTGGATGGAAGACCTCCTTCTCTCTCCGTCGCTTCCTCTCTCCCTGTCACTCTGTCTTTCAAATAAACAAAAATTTTTTAAAAAGATAATTTTATTTTGGTGCAACAAATTTTAAAATTCATGCAGTTTCATAGTGCTCTGCCAACAAGTGTAAGTTGCAGAAATGAGTATTTTCCTAGCAGAAAGGGTTGAATACTTGCATCATAGCCCTGTAACTACAAGTTCTACTTACTCACAGTAGAATTCTCTTCACCTTGGATTTGGAATTGTTTCTCTAGGAGTCTCTGGGATAAGAAACAGGCTTCTCCCTTGGGCTGCTAAAAAGATCTTGCTGACAAGGATTAATTTCTTAGGATTAATTTCTTAGATGGGATCATCTTTCTTATCTCTGGGGCAAAGACTTTTTAAAAATTGTCTCTCCATTGTGCAAGAAATTTTACATTCAGAATCCACAGTAAGCTTGAAGATTTGTCTGCAGTTTATGGTTTATCTTTTTTTTTTTTTTTTTTTTGACAGGCAGAGTTAGACAGTGAGAGAGAGAGACAGAGAGGAAGGTCTTCCTTCTGTTGGTTCACCCACCCAAATGGCTGCTAAGGCCAGTGTGCTGCACCGATCTGAAGCCAGGAGCCAGGTGCTTCTCCTGGTCTCCCATGGGGTGCAGGGCCCAAGCACTTGGACCATCCTCCACTGCACTCCCGGGCCACAGCAGAGAGCTGGCCTGGAAGAGGGGGCAACCGGGACAGAATCCAGCGCCCTGACCGGGACTAGAACCCGGTGTGCCGGCGCCGCAGGAGGAGGATTACCCTAGTAAGCTGTGGCGCCAGCCTATGGTTTATCTTAAAATCAATGGTAAACTTTTCATTCTACTCTCTTATGCATCTTTTTTATATAACTAATATTCCACACCAATTTCTACTGAGCAAAATATAATTTTTGAAAAGGTATGTCATATTTACCTTTTTATCCTGTAACTCTAGATTTGAGTAATTCTTGGCATTGGGTTTGAGAAGTGTGGTAATAGAGGATTACAGCCTAGTAAAATTAAAGATTTATAGAATAAGAAAAAAAAGAATTACAGCCTTACTCTACCCATCTGCCCCTAATCTCCAATATTTCTGAGCAACTTTAAGGGCTTAATTCTTCATAATATTGAAGCTTTGGGACCTACAATGTCTTTAGATGTTAGAGGATGATGAATGGAAATGAACTTTCCAGATGGATGCAGAACAGTCAGAGTTCAAGGTAATGTCGTCTGGCAGAGGCAGCAGCCATGGCTGCTGCTAGTGGCCTCCCAACTTGGGATTTCCTCTGTGTGAACTCACTACCTCGTATGAGTCATTAATTCAGATGCTTCTCCACTGAGTGTACTACTACCAGCTCCCGGTCAGCTCTGAATCTCACTCCGGAAAGCCAGAGGGTGGAGATCCTCAGTTGGGTGTGTACGTGAGTCAGGACATCCACACAGCCCGGGTCTGGTGAATGTGTTTTGCTGCCCAGTACCCATTCAGTCCTCTGATAACCACACCCCGGTCGCCCTCTGGGGGGCCCGCCCCCGCTCCACTTCCATTCTAGCTTCTTCGAGATGTAGAACATGTGACTCCTGCATGAGCAGTCAGGGTATCCCAGCTTGTTGACTAGGGATTGAATATGATGCAGTCAGATTAAATGAAATGAACTATTGAACTTAGAGCCTGGAAGACACACAGTCTGGATCATCTGTAGAAATGTGAAGAGAGGCTGTCTGAAGATGATGTTGAACACAGAACAGACCATGGTCAATAGACCACAGGATGAAGGGACACTGGATCCTGGCAACACTGTTTGGCATTTACAGCAAACCACGCTTGAAGCAAACATCACCTTTGACATTTTCAGTTGTCTTAGCTAATAAATTTCTTTTGGGGGCGGGTGCTAACCCCATTTGGATTAGATTTTTTTTTTGTCTTTTGGAACCAAATGCATTCTAACTATGTATGTCCTATGTAAGTGGAGATTTAGCTTTTATGGGCCAAGGAAGAAAATGAACGAGTGAGAGCTTCCCACGGGCACCCAGATTGGCCGATCAAGGACCAGAGACCAATGTCGGGGTAAGCGTCCTCACGCCTAGCAGGCAGAACATGACATGTGTTTGGGACAGGTGAACGCTGTGCATTGTCTCTCAGTCTTGCCTGGTCCCAGTGGTGGCTCCACGGCAGGCACCTTGTTCTCTGCCTGCCATCGTACGTGGAGTGTGTCACAGGTGGGTAAGATGGTTGCTTCACTGTAGACCGTCGGATGATGAGGCACGACATTTGACTTGACTGACAGAATTGCATGTCATCCAGAGATGCTAGGCTGGGTGCTGGTTTCTACTGAATGATCTTCTTTTGAAGAGGTGGCGTGTGTATTTCAAGCAGGAAAGAACTTCGCAAGCCATGGGAGGCAGGATGTGTGTGTGTGTGTGTGTGTTGGGCAGCCTAAAGTGGTGCAATTATTGCATTCCAGTTGTGTTTTCCACCCGGACAATGTTTACCCTTATTCTAACATCATATAAAAGTGTTCAAAAAGGTCATGGAAGATGTAGGTTATGAAAACTGCATAGATTTTAAAATGGATTGTACTAAAATAAAATCTTTTTTAAAAAAGATTTTTATGTATTTATTTGAGAGGCAGAGTTACAGACAGAGAGCAGGAGAGACAAAGAGAAAGGTCTTCAATCTGCAGGTTCACTCCCCAAGTGGCCGCAATGGCCAAAGCTGGGTTGATCCGAAGCCAGGAGCTTCTTCTGGGTCTCCATGTGGGTGCAGGGGCCCAAGCATTTGGGCCATCTTCCAATGAGTTCCAGGTCATAAGCATAGAGTTGTATCAGAAGAGCATCAGCCAGAACATGAACCGGTGCCCAAATGGGATGCTGGCACCACAGGCCAAGGCTTAGCCTAATACACCACAGCGCTGTCCCCTAAAATTATCTTTTTTAAAAATTTATTTATTTGAAAGAATGACAGGGAGAGAGGAAGAGAGAGAGAGAGAAAGAGATCCTCCATCCACTGGCTCACTCCTCAAATGGTCGCAATGGCCAGGGCTGGGCCAGGCTGAAGCCAGGAGTCAGAAACTCCAAGTCTCCCACGTGGGTGGCAGGTGCCCAAACACTTGGGCCATCATCTACTGCTTTCCCAGGTGCATTAGCAGGGAGGAGGAAGGGAGGTGGAGCAGTTGAGACTTGACCCAGTGTTCTGAACTAGGATGGTGGCATCACAAGTGGTGGCCTGAACTGCTGCGCCCCAGTGCTGCCCCCATAAGCTCTCTTTGAATTTTATTTCCCTGTGAACCTGTGGAAGTAGCCATGTGCTTCCATCTGGGAGATTACCCCTTCTCACATCCCTTGATTATATTTCCACATCTTGATTAGCAGCATCCGATTCCGTGTCTGCATAGGACAGCTCCCCCACCCTTCCCCCAGGAAAGCCAAGGAAACATGAGGAAGCTTTTGTTAGACTCTCTGGGAAAGAGATTGTTGCTGTTTGTGTTTGGAATTGAAGTTTAAAGGAGTGAATATCTGCTCCCGCCGTAGCGGTCTTGGAAGCACACAACTTACTGGAGTATAAAGGCAGCGTATGGAAGAGAGTAGACTGGAGCCGGACGATACTGATGCTGGACCCTGATGTTATATTTTATATCCCCACATTATCGTACCTGAAGTGGATTCTGTCCTTGAACTTTTCAGGTAAATCAGCACATATACTCCAGTTTATCAATACACATTTTTCTCTTGAGCGTCTCACCACTTTTTTTAAAAAAATAAGATTTTATTTTTTTATTTGAATGGTAGAGTTGCAGACAGAGAGAGGGAGAGACAGAGGTCTTCCATCCACTGGTTCACTCCCCACATGTCTGCAACAGCTGGAGCTAAGCCCATCCAAAGCCAGGAGCCAGGAGCTTCTTCTGGGTCTCCCACACAGGTGCAGGTGCAGGGGCATAAGTAGTTGGGCCATTCTCTACTGCCTTCCCAGGCTACAGCAGGGAGCTGGGTTGGAAGAGGAGCAGATGGAACGCAAACCAACTGCCCATAAGGGATGCCAGCACCACAGGTGGAGACTTAGCCTACCACACTACAGCACCAGCCCCAAATCTTGCCACTTTTAACTGGAAGCACTCAGTGGGTACCTGGTCTAATATCCACACTCCTAAGGATAACCGTGAAGGAGATACCTTAGAAGGAGAGCTTGCTTGCATGGGTGCAGGTGGTTTGTTTGGGAGATAATTCCTGGAAGTAGACATGAGGGAGTAGGGAGAACTAGACAGGCAGGATCAGGCCCACTGTGACCCACTGAGAAGCTGCGTAGAGTGCATCTCAAAATTGTGCCATCAGGAGACAGGAATCAGAGGTATTTACACACCAACCCCAGTCCCTGTTATTTGAGGGCTGCCCCTAAAAATGTCTTGATTCCAATGCGCACTAGGATTTTAAACAACCAATGCTGAGCTGACTTCCATTGTTTTGGAGAGAGCCCTGAGCCAGCAGAGACCCTGAGGAATGCACTTGATGTGGGATATTGGCTGCACACACAGAGCTGTCCATCACAGAGGCACTGATACTAGGTGAACCAAAAGGATGGGGTGTGATGTGTCCCAAGCACTAGCTACAGTTCCTATGTTCCTCCTTTCCAATTTCTCCAAGACCAGGCCTCTTTAACTTTTCTCTTGGAATTGAAGAACTGCTTACTCCTAACTTGTGTTTGGCTATTGCAGTCTAATTCTTCCAAATCAACAAGCACGTATCTCCAATATGGTGGCAAAGCAGCAAAACAGTGAGCTCAACCACCATGGAATCTGATTTTGCTCATCTGTATATGCTGAGACAATTCAGGACAGTTAAAGTCCCCAGTGAATGAGGTGGCTTCTGCCCTTGAAAGATTTGAATTCTGGATCCGGTCTATGCTAATTCAAACTGGGACTTAGCCACGAAGCATCACAATGGAATATGGGGGAGATAACCTGGGGGCTCGTTTGCTTGTCCCCTTCCTCCTAGAAAAATATCACATTATGGTGTCTCCTCCCTAGAGGCTATTAGCAATTGTATGTGGCTGTGTGTTGAGGAGGATTCATTCTGAGAGGAGGAGCGTGGTGGGGGCAAGAGGCATGGAGTCACCACACAGACCCCGGGAGTCAGGTGAAAGCAGGCCAGAGGCGAGCAGCCTGCAGACTCGTTTATTTCAGTTGGTACAGCAGCTTATATAGCCAAGGCAGCCAATCTGGTCAAGGGGCGGTTGATGCCCTAACCAATCACAGCCTGTTGCCAGGCAGTATCCAAAGCCATCCAATCACAGCCTGTTGCCAGGCAGTTTATGTTGCCAGTGGCCATCTTGGCATGACCTTCTCATTCCACCACAGCTGTGTGTACAATAATTACTAGATTTAAAAATTATTTTGGTGGCTAAGTTGCCTGACAGCTGACTTGCTAATCAGTTATGCAATAGTCATGCATATCACCTGCTTGCATGTCTGTGGATTCAACCAACTGTTGAAGACCAGAGCAGAGCTGACAGCCAGGAACTCCATCCAGGTCTCCCATGTGGGTGATACTTGGTATATCTTGGTACCAGTGGAGCTGGCACTCAAACCCAGGCACTTTGATGTGGAGTGTGGACATCCCAAGTGGCGTTTGAACTGCTATGACAAATGCCCACTCTGGCATGCAATTTTACTGGTGTTCATTTTTAGTTTTAGGTTCAAGAAATACAGACTAAAAGTACACGCAAGAACTAGGCACTTCTGCACGATATGTAGAACAGTTGACAAAGAATTTAGACCAGGTTCCTTCATTACAAGAAACACCTTCATTTTGTGATTTTGTTCGGTGCGTTAATTCATCTGCTAAAGTCCCAGACTATTTCCATCACATTTGCCCAGGGCAGACTTGCTTTGATGTTAACCCCTTTTGTTGGTATTGTTTTGCCCATTTCTAGATTTTTCTTTCACCATCCTTAGATTCAGACAACAAGCTGGGTAGAAAGTAGAGACTGTTGGACCTCCTAAATAGCCTCTACATGTGCATTTATGGCCTCAACTCAAGACAGGTGCAGTCAAGAGCGTGCCCTAACAGTGGGGGGCTCTCTGGGGGGGAGGGATTGCTCTCTCCTTCATCCATGTGGGTTTGGCTATTCTATTCTGTTCATGGAAAATGTAAACTATGAAAAACTGTCCTTGGATTTCAGAATTTTTTTTGGCACCAAAAACATTTGTTTATAGTTTTCTACAAATATTTTTAATTTATTTGAGAAGCATGGAGAGTGAGAGAGCAAGAGAGAAAGAGAGAGAACAAGAGAGTGCTTGCAGGGCCGGCGCTGTGGCGTAGCGGGTAAAGCTGCCACCTGCAGTGTTGGGATCCCATATGGGCACTGGTTCAAGTCCTGTCTGCTCCACTTCCAATCCATCTCTGCTGTGGCCTGGGAGAGCAGTGGAAGATGACCCAAGTCCTTAGGCCCCTGCACCCACGTGGGAGATCTGGAAGAGGCTCTGGCTCCTGGCCTTTGATTGGTGCACCTCCAGCTGTTGCGGCCATCTGGGGAATGAACCAGCAGACGGAAGGCATTTCTCTCTCTCTGCTTCTCTGAAACTCTGCCTTTCAAATAAATGGATAAATCTCTAGGGGGGAGAGAGAGAGAGAGAGAGAGAGAGAGAACTTGCATATGCTGGTTCACTCCCCAAATAGTTGCAATGGCAGGAGATGGGAGGTGGGTGAATCTGGGAGTCCAGACCTCCATTTGGATCTCCCACATGGGTGGCAGAAACCCAACACTTGAGCCATCACCACTACCTCCCAGAGTCTGCATTAGCAGGGAGATAGAATCAAAAGCAGAGCTGGGACTTGAACCCAGGCAACCCAGTGTAGTGTATGGGTGTTCCAACCAGTGGTTTAAATGGTAGGTCAAACACCTGCCCATCCACAGACTTTTTAAAAGACCTTAATTTGGAATGTAGATGACCCAGCTTGTCTACAGTAGAAGAACCAAATAATCAGTATGGGTCTTAATGCCTTAATTTCCAACTTGGTATGGTCGACGCAGGTCCTGGAACTGTATGTTCGTAAACACAGTGCTCTCATGGGTGAAGGAAACTTCCAATCTTGGCTATTTCTAGAGAAAATTGTAGTTCTTTGTTTCTCCTAAAATAGAAAGGATCACATTTCTAATGCTCTAGTGGCTGTATCATGCTAGTGAGGGTGGCCCTGACTGTGGTTAGGTACCGTAGTCATACGAGAGGGGAGAAGGGAAGTACAGACACGGCTCCTTTTGAGAAGGTTTAACCCTCAGTGAGTGTGCATTTCAGCAACACATGCAGGTGCAAAGGGATACAAGAGGACGCCTTTTTGTTTTTAAAGATTTATTTTTATTTATTTAAAAGAGTTACAGAGAGAGGTAGAGACAGAGAAAGAGGTCTTCCATCCACTGGTTCACTCCCCAGATGGCTGCAATGGCTGGAGCTGTGCCGATCCAAAGCCAGGAACCAGGAGCTTCTTCTGGGTCTCCCACGTGGGTGCAGGGGCCCAAGGACTTGGGCCATCTTCTACTGCTTTCCCAGGCCACAGCAGAGAGCTGGAATGGAAGAGGAGCAGCCTGGACTAGAACCGGTGCCCATATGGGATGCTGGTGCTTCAGTTCAGGGTGTTAACCTGCTGTGCCACAGCGCCGGCCCCAGGAGAGGGGGAACCTTTTGCAAGATGCTTTTGTCCCCTCCCACTAAGAGTTCCAGTGACACCTGCACACACACAGCCGTCAGAAGAGCAATCCAAGACAGCTGAGGCATGTGTGCAATCGCGGTGGTCCCCTTAGTCTGTTCTGTGTTGCTACAGTGAAACACCCGAGCCCCGGTACTGTGTAAAGAGGACGCTCATTTAGCTTACAGGTCTGAAAGTATAAGGGAACGGCAGTGGCATCTGCTCAGCTCTGGTGCGGGTCTTCTGGCATCATCACAACGTGGCATCATGGTGGGAGTGTGTGCAAGAAAGAGATCGGGGGCAAGACAGGACACGAGAGAGTGAGCTGAACTCATTTCGTAGCAATCCACTCTGCAGCCCTGTTCCAGTTCCACGAAAGCTGGAACTCTGGTGAGATAGCATTAATCTAGTTTATGAGGGTGGTGGCCCCATGGCCTATGACCTCCCCGTCCATAAAGGTTGCATCGGTTCCCAGCACTGCCACACCAGGGACCAAGCTTCCAGCACACAGGCTTAGGGGACACACTCAAACCTCAGCAGGGGTCAGTTTGGTAGAGTTCAGAGAACCTTCTGTCAACACTGGCCGTGTTACACATTACAGTATTGTATCTGCGACAGGAGTACCATGTAAATGTGGATTTTCTGCTACTTCATCTATAGGGGTCATTTCAATATAGGAGGGGGTGTTCAACGAGTTTGAAGAAAATGTGTATCATGAAAAAAAACTGTGCATGGATTAAAACTGTCTTTGTATGAAAGTCAGCTCATACTAATTTGTTATAATGTGTCTGAATAAGATCTAGTTTGAGGAATTAAAAAGAGTAAGACATCACTGTAAAAAGAGCCACTTTCGGAACAACAGGAATTCTGCTAAAAGTAAAGCAAGAGCAAACATCACATTTACGGCGAAGCTATGGTGCAAGAATGGTGAGATCACTGATGCTTTACAAAAAGTTTATGGGGACGATGCGCCAAAGAAATCAGAAGTTTACAAATGGATAACTTGTTCCAAGAGGGAATGAGGTGATGCTGAAGATGAAGTCGGCAGTGGCAGCCTGTCCACATCAATCCGCAAGGAAAAAATTCACTTTGTTTGTGCCTTCACTGCAGAGGACTGGTGATGCCCAGCAGGTAAAACAGCCAACACCATCCGCATCTCAACTGGTTCATCTTACCCAATGCTCACTGAGAAAATCAGTCGAGCAAACTTCCCGCTCAGTGGCTGCCAAAACTGTTGCCCCAGGATCAGCTGCAGAGAAGAGCAGTTTTCAACGAGAAGTTTACACACGGGGGATCAGGATCCTGAAGCGCAGTGGCTGCACGTGACGGAAGTGGTCCAGTCAGGGCAGGAGGAGATGCGTCGAGAGCTGAGGTCATGGCTACAGCTTCTGGGGTGCTCAAGATATTTTGCTTCTTGACCTTCTAATCTGTTTATTAGAAGAGCGTTTTGAGAGAGTTAGCCGAAAGTTCAGCAGAAAAGTGCCCAGGAAAGTCTGACAGAGAATCCTTCTCCACCATGACTCTGCTCCTGCTCCTTCCTCTCGTCAAACAAGGGCGAGCTTGTGGTAGTTCCCACGGGAAATCACCAGACCTCCACCCCAGAGTCTTCATTCGGTTCTTTCCGACTTCTTTTTGTTTCCTAATCTTAAAAAATATCAAGGGCTCCCATTTTTCTGCTGCGTGGACAGGATTGAAATCGCAGGGTCTCCATTTCTGTAGGGATGGACTGAGTGACTGATATCACCTACACAGGTGTCTTTTTTTTTTTTTTTTTTTTGACAGGCAGAGTGGACAGTGAGAGAGAGACAGAGAGAAAGGTCTTCCTTTTGCTGTTGGTTCACCCTCCAATGGCCGCCTGATCCGATGGCAGGAGCCAGGTGCTTCTCCTGGTCTCCCATGGGGTGCAGGGCCCAAGCACTTGGGCCATCCTCCACTGCACTCCCTGGCCACAGCAGAGAGCTGGCCTGGAAGAGGGGCAACCGGGACAGAATCTGGTGCCCCGACCGGGACTAGAACCCGGTGTGCCGGCGCCGCAAGGCGAAGGATTAGCCTAGTGAGCCGCAGTGCCGGCTACACAGGTGTCTTGAATGTGGTGGAGCTTATGGTGAGATATCAAGTTCATGTTTTAACTCCATCTCCCCACAACATTTTGAAGCTGTCTCATGTTTCTAGCTGGAGTTTCGATGCTTGAGATGAAACTTACATTATAGTAAAGCCAAAACTTTTTTTCAATTAATTGGACATATGAGCTATCTGAACACATTTGGGAATACCTCTCTCTAAACAGTAAATCTCCCAGATAGTTTTGGGCCCAGTTGTCTGAGGGGGGTGGGTGAAGCACCTGCCACAATTTGTTATCCTAAGAATGATTCTTCACTCCTAGTCAGAGTTTCCAACCTCCAATCCCATTTCAAAGCAAGCGTTGATTGAATGGAAGTTCTGCTACTGCAGAAATAAGATTACTTACTGAGTCTCTACCATTCTAGGGTCACAGGCTAGACCAGTGATTTTCAGGATCTTCCAGGGCATTTATCAACATGAATACTGATCAACCCCCACCACCACCTAATAAATCTTACATAGAGATACAAATAAAATGCATGGAAAAACCAAAATGTGATTTCAAATGCAAATGTTGAAAAAGTATTTTTGGAGAATGTAAATTTGGAGCTGAGCCCTATCATTGAAACTTTTCCGTTCTTATGTTTGTTTTCATATTTTCCCCAGTTTTGTCTCCTATTAACGGCTGTCCTCATAGCTGCGAGTGAATGTCTATGGTAGCTCATTTCTAATGCAATATTCCTAAGCAGCTGGGGCTGGGAAATTGAATTTACAAGTTTGTTGGAATTAAATGTAAACTAAGAATAAAGAGGTTGTGCCTCCCACTAAAGGCACTAGGATTCCGTGGAGAAACAGCCAACTCCAGGTCTGCAGCAGGAAATGTTCGTGGTGAACCTGGGGCATCCCGTTATGGCAGAGAGCGCGGGAGCTCTCAGAGACCCAGGAGGTCATGTTGCAAGCACACGGATGCCAGCTGGGGCAGGTTCCCATGAGCCAAAGAGGGCTGAACTGGAGAAGCAGTGAAGGTAAGGCCTACAGGGTGCCGAAACACATGAATGCATAAATACCCAAGGGTTCATGGTGCTACCAAAGCATGGACGTAGAAACACCAGACCTCAATGCTGAATTGGAGCAGGGTGCCGACTCACTGTTCTGAACGTTCATGAACAAAGGGGAGCGTCGAGTGTTCGTCTTCTCCTTCTTCAGTTTATCCTTTCAGAGTAAACAATTGATGGAGGGAGTTCTTCCCAAAGATTTCTAATTAATATATGAAGAAGAAATGAGAAAATCGCACTCTGCAACCCCTAATGAGTCCAGGCACAGTGATCAACAGATGCGTTCCCAGCTATCTGTGGGCAGGTGACCGACCACCGCTGTGTGGGGCCGGTCATGCAGCTGCATTCTTCCAGTTGCACAGCCAGGGTTGCAGTGTCCAAGGTGGGCCCACCCTTGTCTGGGGCCCTAGTCCTAGCGGTCCCCAGGGAGCCTGGATTCTCTTTGAGGTGTCTGCTCATCATTCCAGAGTCTGAGCTGATTTATAAGGCGACTGTCTTCCCCCAGGGCAGACGCAGAAGCGTGTCAAAGCTCTCAGGTCTCTTAAGGACCAAACCCACAAGCAACAACGGTGTCACCTCTGCCGCCTTCTATTGGTTGAAGCACTGAGTGAGCCCAGGTTCAGGAGGAGGGGAATTAGCCTCCAGCTCTCCTTGGGAATAACCCACCACCCTCTGTCCTCTGGCCAGAGCGATTCCTGCCCCTCCACAAGCAGCATGCAATTGCTGCCTCCTGTCGCTGGCCCCGCTGTGGCTTCAGTACAAGGTCCAGCATCTTGAGAGCTGAGTCAGGTCCTCAGGTGCAGCTCCTGCTGTTCTGACGCATGTGGCCCAGGAGACCGCCCTCTTTCGCACACCTAATGCCCAGTGGCCGTCTGCAGTAGCCACCCTGTTTGAGAGAGAGCGAACTAGGGGAGCACTGGACACTCACTTTCACAGAGCAGTTCTTTTTTTCCAAACCCTCAGACTTCTACAAAAATATTGATTTGAAAGGAAGAGATATAGGAGACAGAGATCTTCCACTGCTGGTTCACTCTTCAGTTGTCCACAAGGGCCGGGGCTGGGCCAAGTTGAAGCCAGGAGCCAGGAACTCCATCTGGGTTTCCCATGTGGGTGGCAAGAACTCAAGTACTTAGGCCGTCATCTGCTGCTTCCCAGGCACTTTGGTAGGAAGCTGGGACATGGACCAGCACTCTGATATGAGACCTGGGAGTCTGTAGATGAACCCACTGTGCCACAATGCCCACCCCTTCCAGAAAATTCTGAATCCAGACAAAAACATATGAGCGGTTCCCATGATTCTGGGGCTAGAGGTAGGAGGAGTTGTTAGTGGTCATCTTTGGAAGCAATGTATCACAAACATTAAAGTCTTTAGGTGAAAAGTTGATGGACGGCTTATTGTTGGAGAGATTGGTCTGACACTACGTGCTCCAATACCCAGGCTTGGCAGTATTCGCAGTGGGGCAGCCGGAATCCTGAGCCCCAGCCTGCAGGGTGACCAGAAGTACATAACATCACTTAGTAGGGTTCATGGCCCAGAGTTAATTCTGATGCATTCAAACATCCGACTTCACAACTGATTGACAGGAAACACAAGCGCTAGAGGATGAGTTACATGGCACCAAGAAGCAAGTCACCAGATGAGGAAGGCAGGACATCTTACAGGATCCATGACCAGGAATCCTCAATGAATTCAAGGGCCTGAAGAATATACAAAAAGAAAAAAATTAAGTGACATAATGTCCAAATGCAATATATCTGGATCGTAATTCAAACAAAACAACCACCAAAACACATCTTTGAAACAACAAATTTGATGGTTGGGGTATTTGAAGATATAAGGAATTATTGTTGTTTCTATTAGGTGGCGTAGTTGCCTGGTGACTATGTTAAAAAATAAAATAGTCTTTACAGGTTGGAGGTGCACATGGAACTATTTAGGGGTAAGGCTCCGTGTTGCCTGGGTTGGCTTTCACAGACACCAAACAAAATGTATGGGACTGGGTGAGGGAGAGAGCAAATGAAACACGTTGCTAATTGTGGAAGGAGGAAGCTGGGTCAGTTGGGCTTTTCTTCACTCCTGGGCACGTTTGAACATTTGTATAGTAAAAGTGAAAAAGGAATTAAGTTTCTGAATGGGAGGACTAAATTCGAGACACCCCTGGATAATGCAAGTGCCAACTCTCGGGTACAAAACCTTTGGTGGCCCCAGGAGTGACTCAGGGGCTGGCCTTGGCTTGCTTTCTGGTTCTCATCTGGTCCAGGGTAGGGGGAGGCTACACCTGGATGAGTTTATTTGATAGCTCAGACTCACTCCTTACATGCAGTCCTTTTTTTTTTTTTTTTTTAAACTGAAAATAATGCATTGGCTTACATAGACGCTCCTCGACTTACAGTGAGGTTGTGTTCCAGGAAGCCCAGGTAGTGCAAGATAAATCGACTGCACTTGACCTTCCTCACACCCCAACTCAGCAACATGACGCCCTGCACAGTGCAACATTCCAGGCTCGGTTTCTGCTGAATGTGGATGGCTTTTGCACTGCTGTCAAGCTGAAAACCATTAAGCTGAACCATCAGAAACTGGGTAGTGTCTGTCCATCCCTTTCACATTTCTAACTTGGATCCCAAAGTTTAAAACTCTTAGAAGAAAACGTTAAAATAAACTTCTGTGAACTTGGGTTTTGTATTGGCTTCTTAGGTATCTCATGCTAATGATTAGAAATAGAATTTTCTCCCATCTTTTTTCTGTCTGGTTGATGATTATACGTAGCCAGGCAGCCACCTTAAGTGACATTTTCTTCTTAAAGTTTTCTGATGATTTGCCGTGTTTTACAGTGGTCCTATATCCTGTATGGTGTGTTAATAGACTTGTGACAGTAATCTTGGTTTGCATTGATATTTATAAGTGTGGCTGGTCTGGAGGCTTCTGTGTTATTACCTTTGGCAGTTTCTAGACCTGGGGGAGGGGGCAGGCCTTTGGGGCAGTGGCTAGGTTGGCTAGGTTGCCACTTAGGTGGTCCACATCTCTAGGAGTGCCTGGTTTGAGTCCTTGCTCTGGTTCTGACTGAGTTTCTTGCTGGTGGCTCAGGTAGTGATAGAGTTCTGCCCTCTTGGCTTTGGTTTGGCCCAGCCCTAGCTAAAGCAGACATCTGGGGAGTGAACCAGTAGATGGAAGATCTCTCTCTCTCTCTTTGTGTGTGTGTGTGTGTGTGTGTGTTTTGCTTTCAAATAAAATGAAATATAAATAAATAATAACAGAATTGGGATATGTTTTTACTTGTCTACATCCAGAAAAGCTTAAAAAGATTTGGGGAGGGGCCAGCGCCATGGCTCACTTGGGTAATCCTCCGCCTGCGGCTCCAGCATCCCATATGGGCGCTGGGTTCTAGTCCCGGTTGCTCCTTTCCAGTCCAGCTCTCTGCTGTGGCCTGGGGGATGGGGGCAGTAGAGGATGGCTCAGGTGCTTGGGCCCCTGCACCCACATGGGAGACCTGGAGGAGGCACCTGGCTCCTGGCTTCGGATTGGTGCAGTGTCGGCCGTAGCAGCCTTTGGGGGGTGAACCAATAGAGGGAAGACCTTTTTCTCTGTCTCTCTCTCTGTCTAACTCTGTCAAATAAAAAAAAAAATAAAGAAATAGATCTGGGGAGTAATTTAGTTCTCACAGGTTTAGGTCCCTGGGAATCGTCTGAGCTTTCCCCGTGTGGGTGTGGGTGTGTGCGTGATGGGTGGTGTTCTGTTTAATTGATATTTTCCTGGGAACACCATCTACTTACAACGGCCATTCCTTGAGTCTGGCACACACCTGCACCACACTCCAGCGACTGCTGCTCCTTCCCCGCGAGAGCGCCCAAGGCTGCCTCTGCTGGTAGGTCCCGTGATCCAGCTGCTCCCTGGCCCTGGGGCCCCTCCGGCCACTCCCCACCAGTGGGTCCCCCTTGGCAGCGGGGGCCACGGGACGAGGCTGCAGACTGCTGTCTCAGCATCAGGTTTCTCTGGCCGCGAGACTCTGCGAGACATGACGGGAAGCGCTGCTGTTCCTGTTCAGGTTCATCTAGGGCACCGAGAGAGCAGGTGCCGCCGTGACCTGCCACAGGCACGTGCGTGGGGTGTGAAAAGACATTTCAAAACTCAGCCTTTCCACCTTTGGTCGTGGATCTATCCTGCAGTATAAAAAAGCATTGCAGTGAGCCCCTGGGATGTTCCAGGTGACATCTGGGTGTTTGGAGAGTGGCTGGCGTTCAGCAACTCCTACTCTCATCTCCTGGGGGAGTGGTGAGGGTGCCGCCCTCTTCCCCTCACTTCCTGCCCAAGGACAGGGAGCATTAGTGGGACACTTTATCTGGATATTTATTTATTTGAGTATTTTTATAGCATTTAAAAAATTCTCTTTAAAAATGTATTATTTGAAAGGCACAGTGACTGAGAGAGACAGAGAGTGAGAGAGAAAGAGAGAGACGGAGAGATATCTTCCATCCATTGATTCACTCCCCAGATGTCTGCAATGACCAGGGCTGGGCCAGGAACTCCATCCACATGGGTCACAGGACCTCACGCACTTGGGCCATCCTCTGCTGTCTTCCCAGGTGCATTAGCAGGGAGCTGGATTGGAAGCAGAGCAGCCAGGACTTGAATAAGCACTCCTGTATGGGCTGCTGGTGTTGCAGGCGGTGGCTTAAAACACTGGTCCTGTCTCTGGGTATTTAATTCCCAGAACTGAGGGACATGTAGACTGATGTTTATTCCTGTCTTAAAAATCTAAAGGGTCTGAGAGCAAGGTTGGGGATGGCCTGCATGCTTGGGGCAGGGAGTCCACAGAGCGGTTGTGTGTCTTGCCTTTGGTCGTTCCTGTGAGGGGGTCTTAGAGATCTGCATCTTCTGGCTGAGCTGTGTCCCTCCTAGACTCAGCCACGGAAGACTCGCCCCCCACGCTTCCCAGTGTGACTGTAATTAAGTGAAGGCAAGGTCACTGGGCCGGGTGCTAATCCCATCTGTCGGATGTCCTTCTAAGAAAAGGAGATAAGGACATAGACCACACGGGGACAAGCGGGAGAGGGCGGCCACCCACAGCCCGCAGTGGCGTAGCTGGCCTGGGGACTTACACTCAGAAGTGCGTTTTCTCGCAGTGCTGGAGGTGGAAGCCCAAGATCCAGGTGGGGACTCCGGCTGATCTGCCCACGGCCACCTGGTCACTGCGCCCGCAGTCGACCTTCCCTCTGGGCGTGGGGTGTGCGTGGACAGCAGGTGACTTCCTCTTCTAAGGCCGCCAGGCTGAGTGCATCGGGGCTCCGCCCTCAAAGCCGCACACAGCCCTGGTAACCTCTGCAAAGGCCCTGCCTCCAGCTACAGGCACGAGGGGGCAGCACTGAGTCCATAACCCAAGGACAAGGGCCCCGGGAGAGACCAACCCTTGACCTCGGTCTCAGCCTGCAGAAATGCCGGGGAGGACCTGCCCTGCACGTCCGCTGCGAAGCCACCCCGCTGGGGCTGTCTCCCGTTGTGGGTCGGGCCGACTGGGTCTGGGCAAGGAGGCACACGGAGCGGCCGGCGTTGTGGTGGGGAGGGTTAAGCCGCTGCCTGCAGTGCCGGCATCCCATATGGGCTCCATATGGGTTCAGGTCACGGCTGCCCCACTTCTGATCCAGCTCCCTGCTGAAGTGCCTGGGAAAGCAGCAGAGGACAGCCCAAGGCTTGGGAGAGCCAGAGGAGCTCCAGGCTCCTGGCTTCAGCCTGGCCCATCCCTGGCTGTTGCAGGCCTGTCTGGGGAGTGAACCAGCAGATGGAAGATCAATCTCTCTGTAGCCCTGCCTTTAAACTAAATATATAAATCTTAAGGAAAAAAAAGGAAAGGTGAGCTTCAGCATCTGCCAAGCCCAGGCTGCTGCCAGGTCGGCCCACAGTCAGGCTAACCCAGGGACCATTCCTGCCCGGCCCTGCCCCCCACCCCCAGCAGGGTGGGGGTGGGGTGGGGGAGAGCAGGTGTGGCCCTTCCGGTTCTCCCTGCCTGGTGCCGGTAGCCAGGCTGCAGCACACTGTGCCAGGAGGAAAGTTCTGGCTTCAGAGACGGTTGGAGTTTTGCATGGCTGTGGATATCTGGTTGCTAGAATGGGTTTGTCCTGGACTTGAAGTCATCAGAGGACATTTTATTAGCTAGGGGTGACCCAAAATCCCGCGGCAGAAGTCCCAGATGTCACCTGAGGCAGTAGGGAAGAACTAAACCTGTAAAATGGTTAGCAGGGAACGAAGGAATTAGCTGTTTTATGAGTCCTGTTCATTCCACATAATGGTTACATCCGTGTCCCTCCTCCCCTGGTTAAAATTCACAGTCTGGAGCTTGTCTGGCCTCATTTCGTGGAACTCTTGCCCTTGCTTGCTAGACCACATTCACAATGGCCTTTTGCTTCAAGTTCCTGCCCCAGGACCTTTGCATGTTTCTGTTTCTGTTCTAGAATGTTCTCACTCTTTCCTTGTCTCCTTCTGGTTCACCTTGCAAGTGGTATCTCAGATGTCAGCTCCCCCGAGGGGCCTTACCCTGGCTCCTGTTGCCTCAGTTAGGTCTTTTTCTTATTATCTCATGAAACATTGTCATTTCCCTTCCTATTTTTACATAGTACAATTCTGAGTTTCAGTGTGAACATATCAGTCTCCTCCACCAAGCTGTAAGCTACATGAAGGCAGGAACAGTGTCCATTAAAAAAAAAATCCCCAATGTGTTTACACTCCCTAGGCTAGTGCCAGGCACATCGAAGGGGCTCAGTGGCATTTTGTGAATGAATGAATCAATGTGTGGCTGAGCCAGTAGCAGAAAACAGCAGCAAACCCCCAGTGCGGGTGATGAAGGGCAAGAGGGGGGCACGTTTTCAGGCCACCCCTAAGGCAGCGTTTCTCACCCTCCGCACTATTGATGTTTGGGGCTGGACCACCCTTTGTTGTGGGGCTGCCCTGGGCTCTGCCGGAGACTTAGCAGTGGCCCTGGGCTCTGCCCACCAGGTGCCAGCCCCGTGTTCACCTGGCCTCACAGCTGTCACATCCAGCACTGCCTCCTGAGGTTGCCCTCTGTCCCACTGGGGTCGGGGAGGCCCCTCATGGAGATCCATGGTTTTAGGGAGGCTGAGCTTGGGGAAGAGAGGGGGGGTCTTTGCTTTTTTTTTTTTTAAGATTTATGTTTTTTATTTGAAAGGCAGAATGAGAGAGAGAGAGAGAGAGAGAGAGAGAGATCTTCCATTCATGGGTTTACTTTACAGATGGCTGCAATGGCCTGGGCTGAGCCAGGAGCTCCACCCAGGTCTCCCACATGAGTGGCAGGGCCGTCTTCCACTGCCTTCCCACGTACATACGCAGGGAGCTGGATCAGAAACGGAGCAGCCGGGACTCAAACTCGCACTTGTACGGGATGCTGGCGTCACAGGCTGTGGCTTAACCCACTGCACCGCGATGCCAGGCCCGGTCTTTACTTTCACCTGCATGTGCTCCTATGGTGTGCACAACTTTTGCAGAGAGCAAGTATTTGTTCTGCTAAGAATCGGGGGTCCTTGGGTAAGTGTTTCCAAGTGGTTTGGGGGTGCTGTTGGTGCTGGGGGATTCGTGAGGGGCCTGGGAGAGGGGAGGTCGAGGCAGAGCAGGGCCAGCAAGGAGAGGGGTGAGAAAAACAGAAATAACTTAGTGACTGTGGTCGTAAAGATTCCTCACTTTTCCTAACTGTAGAATCCCACAGAGAGACCATTCTCGATTTGCTAAGTAAGAAAAGACTCCCAGAGTTCACCAGTCCTGCAGCACTTGGCCTTGCACACCCGAGGAGCCAGCTGCATCATTTTTCTAGGGCCACAGCCTGGGGAGGCTTCAGCTCTGGAACTCCTACTGTCTGTCAGTCCTGGAGGCTGGGGATGGAATCTCTGGTGTCAGGGCGGCTGGCTCCCCAGGGCCTCTCCCTGTGTGCTTGTCCTCACGTGCTCTCCCTCCGTGTGTGTGTCTGTCTGTGTGTCTGTCCTCATCTCCTCTCCTTAGGAGGACACCAGTCGCTGGGTTAGAGCCCATTCCCACGACCTCACTTTAACTCACTGAGCTTTTTTTTTTTTTTTTTTTTTTTTTTTTTTTGATAGGCAGAGTGGACAGTGAGAGAGAGACAGAGAGAGAAAGGTCTTCCTTTGCCGTTGGTTCACCCTCCAATGGCCGCCGCTGCAGCCAGCGCACCGCGCTGATCCGATGGCAGGAGCCAGGAGCCAGGTGCTTTTCCTGGTCTCCCATGGGGTGCAGGGCCCAAGCACCTGGGCCATCCTCCACTGCACTCCCTGGCCATAGCAGAGAGCTGGCCTGGAAGAGGGGCAACCGGGACAGAATCCGGTGCCCCGACCGGGACTAGAACCCGGTGTGCCGGCGCCGCAAGGTGGAGGATTAGCCTATTGAGCCACGGCGCCGGCTCCCTCACTGAGCTTTTTAAAGACTATCCCAACAGGGTCCCACTCTTCGCTCCCTGGGGTTGGGGCTCCAACGTTTGAATTTGGTTGTGGGAGGGGGCATGGGGAGACCCAATTCCGCCCGAAGCGCTAGTGACCAGGTCAGACGGGCTGTACAGCCACGTGGTTGCCTACAACCCATCCTCCCCAGCTCCATCCTGAGACAGAACCCCCGCAGGCAGCCCCTGGTCCTGGAGGCCACGGTCAGCCCCGTCCCCACCGCCCTCCTCTCCTCACCCCTGGAAATCGCATGCACCCGTGGACTGACCTCTCCTCTTCCACGCTGGGTGTCCCTGCCGTATTTGAATCCTCTCGGGGGCCACTCCTACTTCTGCCACCTTGAATGTTCACAGGGGCCAGCAGCCTGAGAGTCCAAAGTCACAGGATGCACAGGGACTGTCCCGTAAGTGTCACGCTGTCCTGTCGCGTAGGTGAATGAGGGCGGGCCCCGTTAGAAACTGCAGCCCCGTCGTGTCGTGAGACAGCGTGCCCGCGTGCCAGCTCACGGACGCGGTCATTGCTAATGCAACGGCATCTCTATTAAAGACATATATAGAAAGGTAAAAATAGGGCCAAGTGTTTTCTAAATAGCTCTGGCTCAGGGCGAAGTGGTAAAAGAAATGTTAGGTCTTTTTAAGGCAAAATAAAGCGGGGCTTCATCAGCTGGAGCCGCCCTTGCCCCTCCATCCAGGGACAAACAAGAAATGACCAAGTGAAGAAAATGAAGACGCTATTCGGGCCGGGACGCCTCAGAAATAGGCCTGGGCTCTCTGAGACGCCTTCTTCCCGAGTCGAAGCCTTGTGGTTTTTGGGCAGGAGGTAATTTCTGGCTGGTTGTGATTTGAAGGAGCCGGCCCACGGCTCAACCTTGGTGAAATTGGAACAAGATGTCACTCGTGGTCTTGCTGCCACAGTAGGCACTTGAAAACAGATTCTCGTCAGATGGACGGGTTGGGGGCCGTCCTGGGGGACCCTCGTCAGTTTCCATGGCCAGAAATGACACCACCCTCTGTCACTGCATTTCCAAGGGCCCCGGACCACATGCAGAGCGTGAGCTGTTGTGGGTGTTTTTTTTAAAAAAAAAATTTTTTTTTTTAATCTCAAGCCATGAAAGCAATGGCAAAGAATTTTTCATAAAAACAAGTGACAAATTTCACTCAAGTTCCTGACACATAAAAGGAAAATTTTAGTTTTTGCTTTGAAGCGAAGCAGAAAGACATAGTTCTGTCCTGCAAAGGCGATGATGCGTCCCCTCCCAGAAATCTAGGAAATTATACATACTGTGCCCTCTGTTTATAAGAATATGAATAACGTGATTGTGTGCACGGGGTCAGCCACAGTTCAGATGAGAATTTCTGCCGCTGGGGCCGGCATAAAGACAGGAAAAGCTGTGTTAACCCCTCAGGATCCCGACCCAGATGCCTTCCCGTAGAGAAGCACTTAGACTGGGAGCTTCATGAAGCCAGGAACCAGCTCTGCAAGAGCTCCAGGGCTGGTCCCAGGGGCTGGCGCATAGTAGGTGCTCACGCAAGTGGAAGGAGTGCCGTGGTTTGAACGCGGCTTGAGCACGCCCCTGGCAGGCTTCTGCCCTGAGATTTAGCCCCCACTGTGTAGCAGGCGCCGGTGTTCCCAGGTGGGCCTCTGGAGGTGACTAGGGTTAGATGAGGGTTAGAATCTGGGGGAGCTTTCTACAAGAGGGAGAAGGGCTCATGCTGCGGCGCAGTGGGTTAAACCACCGCTGTGGTCTGACATCCCATATGAGCACCAGTTCGAGTCCCGGCTGCTCTACTTCTGATCCAGCTCCCTGGGAACGCGCCTGGGAAAGCAGTGAATGGTGGATGGCCCAAGTGCATGGGCCCCTGCCGCCCACGTGGGAGACTTGGATGAAGTTCCAGGCTGCTGGCTTTGGCTTGGCTCAGTCCCAGCCATTGCAGCCATTTGGGGAATAAGCCAGCAGATAGAAGATCTCTACATCTCTCTGTAACTGCCTTTCAAGGAAATAAACAAATCTTAAAAAAAAAAAAAAAACACCCAGAGATCAGAGAGATTTAATACACACACACACACACACACACACACACGCTCACACACGCTCCCTGAACCTTGGACCCAGAACTGTGGGCGCTCTTTTCTTGTATTGCCCGCCCTTCCTTCCTCCCCCCCTCCCTCCCTCCCTCCCTCTCTCTTTCTTTCTATTTTTCTTAATTTCTCTTTTTCTTTCTAAGATTTATTTAATTAAAAGGCAGTTGCAGAAAGATACAGATTGGTTCATTTCCCAAATAACCACAACAGCCAAGCCTAGGCCAGGCTGAAGCCAGGAGCTTCTTCCTGGTCTCCCACGTGGGTGCAGGGGCCCAAGCACTTAGGCCATCTTCTGCTACTTTCCCAGGCACGTTAGCAGGGAGCTGGATCAGAAGTGGAGCAGCTGGGATTTGAACCGGCACCCATAGGAGATGCCAGCATTGCTGGTTGTGCTTTAACCTGCTGCCCCACAACACCAGCCCCAGCTGCATTGTTCTGAATCCTCCACGTACTGCACCATTGATTACTGTAAGAACTGTCAATGCACTCCGAGTCCAGCCCTGTCTCCTGGGCTGACTGTGTGTAGCAGCCACCCCGCGACACTACCCTATGGGAAGTGACTTTGGCGCACGCTCTCCGTGGTCTCCCCAAAGGGCTCACATATGGTCGTAAGACCAATCAACCTGAGCCACCGGAGTCGCAGCGGCAGTACTGGGGAGGACATCAGGCTAGGCTGAGGGGTGTCTGGAGGGAATTCCTGGCGGTGTGATTGACCCCAGGCAGCCTCCAGCTGAGATCCACTGAGCTGTCAGTGCTAGGAAAACCCGTGGGAGGGAGGAAGAGCCTACAGGGGAGGGGAGGGGATGCCCGGCTGGGGCCAGAGCAGCCCCAGGGTGTGGAGGGCAGGGTGGGGGTGTTTTGGAAGCCAGCCGGGGCCCCGCCCTGGCTGACAGGCATGTGGGAGGAGGGTGGGGCCCGAAGGAGGTTTGTTTATAAGCACCTCTGGCCTTTATAAAGCACCAGCGGATGGCGCCACGTCCTTGGCTTCTGGTTGAAATCCCCTGTGAGTCATGGGGCCATTCCAGCCACCTGCAGTCTCTGATCTGGAACTGGGGTGGGGGTGGGGGGACAGGAATCCAGCTGTGGTCTGGGCCAGATGTGGGCTGATTACTTAACAGTTCTGTGTTCTCTTGGGGGTAATAAGACTCGCCCCGTGCAATGCTTGTGAGAATCCAAATGAATCCAAGGCGAGGAGTGTTTAGAATTATGCCTGGACCAATGCAATGGGCACACCTAAGCAATGACAGGGTCCACCCCAGGCTCACCCAGGCCCAGCCACCCAGGTAGGAGACTGTTCCCTGTCGAGCTCTCTTGGTCACTGGTAGGTACACGATACATCCACCTGCGTTTAGACTGAGGCTTCAGAGAGGACCTGGCGCCTTCCCGGTCTACTTAGGAGTCTAGGGTAGGGAGAGGAAGTAGCAAATCTTTGAAGGCATGGATGTCGGCTATCCTCACATCTGCTAAAGACCTATTATGCGCTGGACCCTGTGCTTGGGTTAGAAAAATGAGTAAGACAGGACCCCTGCCCTTGGGGACTTTACAGTCTGACTAAGGGAATGTAAATATGATCTGTTAGACACTGTAACAGCATGCAACAAAAAACACCGAGGAGGGACAATGGTCAAAATCTGACAGCTGAAGATATCTTCCTGAGGAAGGGGGACATCTTTGCTGAGCCCCCAAAGACCAGTAGATGCTGGCCAGGATGGTGACCTTGGACTTGTCAGCTTAATGCAGCTAACATTTATTTTATTTATTTGAAAGGCAGAGTTACAGAAAGAGAACAGGAAAGGGAGGGAGGGAGAGAGAGAGAATATGAGAGAATCAGTCTTTCACTGGTCCACTTCCCAAATGGCTGTAATGGCCAGGGCTGGGCCAGGCAGCAGCCAGACTGGAGTTTTATCTGGGTCTCCCACATTGGCGGTGGGACCCAAGCACTGGGGCCATCTTCTGCTGCCTTCCCAGGTGCATTAGCAGGGAGCTGGATCAGAAGTGGAGCCCCTGGGACTTGGACCTGTGCTTCTATATGGATGCAGGTGCACCATAGAACTACATTTCCCAGAATTCCCTTCCCTGCCTGGTTCTGGGTTCAGACTGACTCCAGGAGAAATTCCTCAGAGGTCTGGAAGGTGGGAAGGAAGCAGATTTCAGTGCCGCAAAGGATTTTTTGTGCACCTCATACGCTGGTCAGATGATTTTCTTTGGATCTTGAGAAGCAGGCTTGTCCCAGGGATCTAGCATCTTCTATCTTGGGATACTGCGATCTTGAATGTGTGGCCCAGGAGATTGCCAAGAAAGGTGCATGTCTGTAGACAATCCCGCTGCTCGGGTTGGGGCTGTCAGGGGGCACTGGCCGGGGTGAAGGTAGCTGGTGTTACTTCTGACAACTCCCTGTGAGTCAGTCACACAGGAGGCTGGCAATAGGGGCCCAGAAGAGGCAAACAAAATTGGATTCATCACCTACATAGCCTTGTGTCTATCACATTTGCTGGCTTGGAAGCATCGGTGTATGCCCAGCCCTGGGACACAGCAGCCTTGTTGGCGCACAGTGCAGATGTGGTGTCTTGCCATTTCATGGTGTAGCTCTTCTGTTCCTATTTACACACTTTTATGTAGCCAAAGACCAAAAAGTAAGAATTCAGACATTTTTAAAGAATTACTTTATTTATTCGAAAGGCAGAATGGTGGAGAGAGGGAGGGAGAGAGAAAGAGGTCTTTCATCTACCGCTTCGCTCCCCAAATGCTTGTGAACAGCCAAGGCTGGTCCAGGCTGAAACCAAGACGCAGGAGGTCCATTCTGCTCTCCATCATGGGTGATGGGGCCCACACACTTGGACCATCATTTGCAGCCTTCCCGGACACATTAGCAGGAAGCTGGATTGGAAGCGGAGCAGCCAGGACTCAGACCACAAAGCCGGGCCCCAGTAAGAACTCCCAAGTTTTACATCACAACCAAATCCAGTCGCAGGCACTCCTTGCCTTCAGCGGGGTTATGTCCTGTTCTGGTTTGGACAGGACTTGGCTCCCCACACCCCAGGTCTTAGGTTAACGGTGAATGGATTGAAGGATTATCGTTGGAGACTTAGAGGTGATCTAATTCTGGCATCTGGAAGACGGGCCTGGTGGGAGGTCTTTAGGTCACGGGGGAAGGCTCTGGAAGGTGCTTCCTGGGTCCCCCACTGATCCTCCATCCCTGGGTTTTGCCTTCAGATGCTAGATTAAAGGGACCACTGATCCTGCGGTCTTCAAACCGTGAGCTGAAATAAACCTCCTTCCTTCCTAAGGCGCTCCTTCTACGTCTTTCAGATAAAGTCGTGAAAAGCTGACTAATCCTGAAAATTGGTGCCAGAGATGTGGGGTCGTTACCACGAACTATATATGAAGACGTGGTGGGCGGAGGCTTTGGAACTGGTTTGCAGGAAAAGTTGGAAGAGTGTGGAGGAGCAGGCTGGGGAGAGCCTGGAATGCTGGGAGCAGACTTACAGGTGATTCTGATGAGGGCTTAGAGGACCGGACGCTGGCAGAAAAGTAGGCGCTAAAGGCCGCGCTGGAAACGAGAGTTCTGTTGGGAAGTGGGCTAAAGCCCACCTTTGCTACATTACGCCAAAAAGCTGGCCTCTGTGTGTGTGTGTGTGTGTGTGTGTGTGTGTGTCTGTGTCCTGAGACTTGGCGGGAGGCTGAACTTGCAGGTGATGAACTGGTTTGTTTGGTGCAGATTTCAAGAAGGCCTAGTGTTCAGGCTGCAGCGTGGGCGTTTCTGGTTGCTGTTAGCAAGTTCTACAGTGAGAATAGGGAGCAGAAAGGAGCAGAGATTTGGGAAATTTCCAGGCTGGCTGGGGAAGGAACAAAGAAAAAGCTTATTCTACACAGGAGAGTGAGACAGAGAAAAGCATTTGCTAAGAAGACTAGCACTAGTAAGACAGGGCCGTGTGCCAACAGACAGAGCACCGGGAGAGAGACTCCCAAGGCGTTGCAAAGATCTTCCAGGCTGCCCCTCCCATCACACAACCAGAGGTCTGGACGGAAAGGGTTGCTTCCTGGAACCCCAGGGCCAGCTCTGGAGTCCGGTTTTGCAGCAAAATCCTCAGAGGCCATTGCAGCCCTGACTCAGGCTGGGGGCAGCAGCGGGGTGTGTGTGTGTGTGTGTGTGTGTGTGTGTGTCCAGGTTTGGCTGCTGTTGGGCAGCAGACCTTGTGCACATGTTGTTGACTTTGTTGTTGTGCAGAGCACACGCAAGAGCTGTGGCTCATGGCAGCATCCGCTGGGATTTCAAAGGAAAGCCTGGGAGGTCAGGAAGAGCTGTACTTGCAGGGTTGGAGCCCCTGCAAGGAGCGATGTGTAGTGACGCGATGAGAGTGGGCTGGGATGGGGCCACAGAAAAGTAGGGGTGTCGGCAACATGACGCACTCATGGAGGAAACCTGCAAGCAGTGTGCCCGGCAAGCCTCGGAAGGCCACAGGCATCAGTAGGCACCTCGGAGAACAAGCACATGGCCAGAGACCAACAGAACCATGAGGCATGCGGGCTGCCACCTGGGTTTCAAAGGTTGTGGACAAAGTGGGGGTCCAGGCAGGGCTTGTGGCAGGGGTGGGGTCAGTGCAGAAAGCCTCCACTAGGGCACTGCCAAGTGGAAATGTGGAGCTAGAGCTGCCGCAGGGTTCCTACCTGGCCGCAGCCTCGTGGAGCTGCAGAGTTGAGACTCCGACCTGTGGGAACTGAAGCATGGGCTGTAGGCGCACAGCTGTCCAAGCAGGGGAGGGCCAGGATGCCGGACGTGGAACTTGAGGATCTAGTGTTTGTCATGTTTTTCAATCTTGGCTGGACTCAAATAAGCCTTCCCATTTCTCTGTCTCCCAGGTTTGGAATGAAAGTACGTACCCCACGCCTGCCCCGCCATTGTATCTTGGAAGTAAATGATTTGCACAGAGGTTCACTGCTAAGGGGGTTTGTCTTAAAGCTCAGAGGAGACTTCAGCCTTTGGGCTTTTGAATTAATGTTGGACTGAGTTAAGACCCCGGGACTTCGGAGATGGAGTGGTTGTGTGTTGTATGTGTGAAGGACATGGGTTTTAGGGAGCTGGGGCAGAGTGTACGGTTCAAACAGGATCTGGCTCCTCAAACTCATGCAGGTGGTTGAACTCCAAAGCCTTATGTTCATGGTTAATAGTTGATGGATCCATGGATTAAGAGTAGAGACTTGATCTAATTATAGCATCAGGGAGGGCCTACTGAGAGGTTTTTAGGACATTAGGGGGTTTTCCTTTGAAGGTAGTACTATTTTTTAAAAATAATATATCATTAATATATATTATATAATTATATATTACACATAATATATAATTAGTTATATATTATTAAATATACATTTAATAATATATATTTGGAAGGTAGAGCAATGTGTGGGGGGAGACAGAGAGAGGGAGAGGGAGAAGGAGAGAGAGAGGGAGAGAGGGAGAGAGAAAGGTCTTCCATCTGCCAGTTTACTCCCCTAGATGGCTGCAACAGCCCGTTCTGGGCCAAGCTGAAGCCAGACTCCAGGAGCTCCATCCTGGTCTCCCACACGGGCGGCGGGGACCCAAGCGCTTGGTCCATCTCCTGCTGCATCCCCAGGCACATTAGCAGGGAGCTGGATTGGAAGCAGAGTGGTTGAAACTCCAACTGGCACTCTGAGATGGTATGCTGGCATTGCATTAACCCACCAGCTTACCACACTGGCCCCTGGAAGCTAATACTCTTGAGAAGTTTGGCTGTATAAACCAGGCCTGCTTCTTCTCTCTCTCCACTTCCTGCATTGCCATGTGCTTATCCCTCCACTATTCTCTGGCCTCACCAGCTGCCTGAACTAACGGGGCTGCCCAGTCTTGAACTGTGAACCTTTGAATTGTAAGCCAAACTAAACCCTCTTCCCTCCTAAGTTGCTGCTCTAAGATAGTTAAAGTCATGAAAAGCTGGCTAATACACATCCCCAAAAATCCATCCTTAATGGAAAACAGCGAAAGTGGAAAATACACTGAATCCACTTGGTCTTTGACATGTCCTGGCTCAGCAGCACACTGCACTGCGGAGCACATGACCGTGGGGTTGACTGGGGGCTGCACTCGCTGCCATTGGCCAGCATCATGGGAGAGAATTAGGTGCACAGCACCAGCCTGGGAAAAGATCAGAATTCAAAATCTGGGATTGTGGCATAGCAGATAAAGCCGCTGCCCTGTGACACTGGCGTCCCAATATAGGTGACCATTCGAGTCCCGGCTGCTCCACTTCTGATCCAACTCCCTGCCAATGACCTGGAAAAAGCAGCTGAAGATGGCCCAAGTGTTTGGACCCCTGCCACCCGTGTGGGAGGCCTGGGTGGAGTCTGGTTTCAACCTAGTCCTATCCTGGCTATTGCAGCCATCTGGGGAGTGAACCAGTAGTCAAAAGATCTCTCTCTCTGTCTGTCTGTCTGTCTTTCTCTCTCTCTATGTAACTTTGACTTTCAAATAAAATAAATAAATCTTTTAAAAAATCTGAAGAGCAGTTTCTAATGAATGGGTATTACAATTGTACTATTTCGAGGTAAAAAAATCCTGAGTTGAACTATTATAAACTGTACTTTTCTCCTTTTATCTGCACTGGCTGGCTCTAGCTTAATAAGCAATCTTTAAATGGAAGCAAGTATCCTCAAAGAGTCTCTCTCTAGAACACTCTTCTTTTGTGTCCTGGAATGAATACCTGGACACCAGGATTGTTTGGGTTACAGAATTTTAGCTGCTAAAAGTGTAGAGTGATTCTTTTTGTGATTATGCAAATGTAGAGGACAAATAAGCTACTATTTCTGCTTGTCTCGAGTTCCTATAGTCACGCCGATTTATAGAGAGGCTGCTACGGGCAGGATGTCAGTGTTGCTTTGATTTACGGCTCGGAACATGTTCTCCCATAGCAGCGATTATCTGTCCCTGACAGAGAACCATGAATCTTGCACTGTTGAGGCACAGGATGGACTAGGTAGGTGAAATTGAACCATTTACTACATTAACTGTTGGAATTGTTGTAGTACAGATTCCAGGCACGAGACTTAACATTCGAAAAAAGGCCCGTTCTTTCCAATATTCGAAAGGCTCCAATGATACATTTTCATGTTGTAATATCGTCAAGGTCAAAATGATGATATGGAGTGCTTTGAAACTCTAAGCTCTCCCACAAAAGATCACCATGTTTTAATTTTCTGGTAGGGAACCTCAGGGTGAGCCTATGATATTGTGATGGTTAATTTCACGAGTTGATTTGGTGAGGCCACGGGACCCAGGTAATTTGCTCAAGCACCGGTCTATTTTTTTTTTTTTTTTTTTTGACAGGCAGAGTGGACAGTGAGAGAGAGAGAGACAGACAGAGAGAAAGGTCTTCCTTTGCTGTTGGTTCACCCTCCAATGGCCGCTGCAGCGGGCGCACTGTGCTGATCCGACAGCAGGAGCCAGGTGCTTCTCCTGGTCTTCCATGGGGTGCAGGGCCCAAGCACTTGGGCCATCCTCCACTGCACTCCCGGGCCACAGCAGAGAGCTGGCCTGGGAGAGGAGCAACCAGGACAGAATCCGGTGCCCCAACCGGGACTAGAACCCGGTGTGCTGGCGCTGCAAGGCAGAGGATTAGCCTAGTGAGCCACAGCGCCAGCCCAAGCACCGGTCTAGATGTTGCTTTGAAAGTGTTTTCCAGTTGAGATGAAACTGAAGTCTGTAGCCTGATGAATTTTAGGCAGCTGACCCTCCGAGAGGTGAGCGGGCCTCTTCGGGTCAGGTCAGCCCTTTGGAGAAAAGGCTGAGGTCCCCCAGGGAAGGATTTTTGCTTCCAGAAAGTTCAAGGTGAGCAACATCAGCTCTTTCCTGCATCTCCGACCTGCCCAACCGCCCTGCAGATCTAAGAATTGCCAGCCCTCATAATCATGTGACAATTCCCTAAAATGAACCTGTCTTCATCTGCCCATCTGTCTGCCCACCTACCCCTCCATCCATCCGCCTCTGTCATATACCTATCTACCTATAGCCTATTGGTTCTGTTTCTCTGGAGAATCCTGGCGAACACAGACATCTTTTCCAAGCAAAGGAAACAGGTATTTACTATTTTGTACCTAAACTATGTAAATTACGTACCTCCAACATTTTCCTTCAAAAACACAGATCCATTAAGACGTCGGATGTTTCCTATTCATTCACCTTCAGCCATCTGCAGCCTTTCCCAGTTTTCTAAAAATCCCTCCCTCGGTCTCCTCACTCAGCCGTCTCTGCCTGAGGGCAGAGCAGCCCACACACTCCCACGAGGGAGAATCCACCATCGAGGCCCAAAGTCAGGGCGGTTCAACCTCGAGCCTATGGAAAGTGTTAGTCGCACTTCCTCTCCACTCTTATTTTGCCTCTGATAAGCAATTAGACTGTTAGGCACGCATTCGATACATCCCCAGAAACAAAGAAAGCAGGCACTAAGGAATATTAAATAGCATTTAGGCGCCAAGCCAGTGGAAGAAATGAAAATGTGAAATATGACTGAGACTGTCTCTGACCCACCCCTCTCCACCCAGGCTTGGCTGGAGTTCTGACACTCCATGATGTTCCACGCTCGGAATATAGTTGGGTATTTGAGCACCAGGAGTGCTCAGAGAATAAAATGTCAGCTTGATGAAAGCGATTCGTCTTACATGGGCTGTTGCCCCCTGCATGATGTACACGAAGAAACCAGCCTGCAGAGAGCTCAGGCTACTGATGGCACAGTCTTGTGTTCCATCCCAAAGTCAAAGGGAAGCAAAAGGGAGAGACACTGCACAACTACACGTGTGGCCTTAAACAGCTTTGTGGAAAATGTGCAATATGAAAAACTAGGCCTACATTTCAAAAGCTTTTGAAAAACACAACATATCTTTTATTTCCATTTTCCATGTATGTTTTGAAGTGCTTTCTAACCTGTAACAGGTTAATTTCCACATGTCTGAGGCAGGATACTTGTTAAGAAACACCTCTTTCTCTTCCTTATTATGTTAGAAGACTGTGAATTTGAAAAGATGAACAAGGAAGCCGGCGCTGCGGCTCACTAGGCTAATCCTCTGCCTAGCGGCGCCGGCACACCGGGTTCTAGTCCCGGTTGGGGCACCGGATTCTGTCCCGGTTGCCCCTCTTCCAGGCCAGCTCTCTGCTGTGGCCAGGGAGTGCAGTGGAGGATGGCCCAAGTACTTGGGCCCTGCACCCCATGGGAGACCAGGAGGAAGCACCTGGCTCCTGCCATCGGATCAGCGCGGTGCGCCGGCTGCAGCACGCTGGCCGTGGCGGCCATTGGAGGGCGAACCAACGGCAAAGGAAGATCTTTCTCTCTGTCTCTCTCTCTCTCACTGTCCACTCTGCCTGTCAAAAAAAAAAAAAAAAAAAAAAAAAAAAAGATGAACAAGGAAGTTTGGTTGGGGCCGGACCTGTGTTAGGTGTAAAAATCACTCTTTTTTGTTTTCATATTTGTGGGCATGTCTCTCTATCGTTTTCTGTTGGTGTTGTCCTCACACACTACGAAGTTCTGCTCTTCAATGAGTAAACTTTTTTTTTTAAGAATTATTTATTTGAATATAAGAGAGGGAGAGACAGAGAGAGAGAGAGAGAGAGACAGAGAGAGACAGAGAGAGATCTTCTATCTGCTGGTTCACTCCTCTGATGGCCCCAACAGCCAGGACTGAGCCAGGCTGAAGTCAGGAGCCAGGAGCTTTTTCTGGGCCTCCCTCGTGGGTACAGGGGCCCAAACACTTGGGTCATCCGCTGCTGATTTCCCCAGGCCATTAGTAGGGAGCTGGACTGGAAGTGCAGTGGCCGTTTCATAAGCTGGCGCCCATCTGGGATGCCAGAGTCACAGGTGGAGGTCTTCCCCGCTCTCCACAATGCCAGCCCCTTAAAATCACTCTGGTGTGTTCTCCTTTTCTTTGTTTCTTTTGGAAGTTAGGAAGACAGTGAATGCCTTCTAGGTTTAAATGCCCCATCATAAACCTCTCGATGGTAGAAACATGAGCCCTATTTCTTATCCACTATTTCTCATCCACATTCAAGACAAAAGCTACAGAGAACAGCAGCTGTGGCTGGGGCTGAACTTAGAGAAGCTAAAACAGAATAGACAGCAATATGCATGTTGGTTTACAGCTAAGACTTTTATTTCAGAAAGTGCAGATAACACAGTGAAGAGAATAGAAGTGAGACTTGTGTGGGGAAGAGCACAGATATTGGTTGGAAACGGGGGAACAAGGATCATTTTGATCCATCCAGCCTTGCCGTGGGGGATCTTGGTGGAATGAGATTCTACTTTCTGCTTTTCTAAAGACAGCAACGAAGAGGTCGTTGGAAGGCCTCTTCTCTCTCTGCCTCTCCTCTCTCTGTGTGACTCTGACTTTCAACTTACAACTATGAGGTTGTAAGGCAGGGGATAGTCATGGTCCTGGGTCATCCCTGTCCCCCCTGAATATTTACCACAGAGCCTGGGACCCAGGAGGCTCTCTCTAGATGATGAGAAGTCAAACAGTTTTTCATTTTTCTCAATTGCTAGTTTAAAATCAGCCCATCAATATTGTGCCTTACTATGTAATAGGTTGGCCAGAGTTAAATCCTAGAGAGCTCACGCTCAGCTTCAGGATTTCGTCTGTGGTTGGGTGCCCTTGGGTGAGTCAATGATCCCCTGTGGCCTCAGTGACAAAGGCCCACTGCATGGTCTTCAAATGTCCCCTGGCATTGGTGTTCTGATTCTGTGAAACTGGCCTCAGGGAACGCAAAGCTTAAGCCACATGAACTGTACCTTTCAGATCAGTTTGGTTCAACCACAAATATTCCAGCAGATATTTATTAAGTACCTACTGTGTACAAAACCTTCCTTCAGCTGCATGAGGTATGTGAGTGTGAAGGCTTGTGTTTGCCCATGTCCTCAAGGACCCTACACTCAGGAGGGGTGGGCAGTGGCACATGGAGTAAGTTCTAGAAGGTTCTAGAACTCTTCAGGGGAAGTGCTGTACTCTCCATATGGGGACGGTGATATTCCCAGCCCTGGGCGGCTGCGGGCTGAGAGGAAATTAGAACGGAGGTTCAAAGGGGAGGTTCAAAGCTCTCCCTTGTCAGCAGAGCCGGAGGAGAGCGCCACCACGGAGGGAAACTGTGTTCTGGGAAGAGCTTCGTCCCTCCAGGGTTCAAGTGCAGGAGGCTGGGTCCTTAAAGAGGCCACGATGACCTGGTAGAACCTCTAACTGGTGGGGCCTGGCAGGAAGTCATTAGGGCACAGAGGGATTATTGCTGGCCTCTTGGGGCTAGGTCAGGTCTCTTGGGACTGGATTGATTGCCTGGCACCACCACCTTCTGTCTCACTCCCACCACACACATTGCTGCCATGTGATGCCATCCACCAAGATACGGTGTGGCATGTGGCCATCACCAGAGGCAGCCAGCTGAGTTGGGCTCCAGAACCAGGAGCCCAAAGCAACCTCTTTCCTTGGTGAAGGGCCCAGCCTTGGGCACTTAAGTTACAGCAGTGCAAAATGGGGTAAGGCATGTAGGACTGCAGGGCAGGCACAGAGGAGCAGGGGAGGTCATGGTCAGTGGAGATGGTTTGCAGAGACTTGAACAGACGACTGGGCTCTCACTGACTCAACCTTTCTGAGCAAGGGCGTGAGAGGATGGCTGTGTGGCAGGTCAATCAGCCCAGATGGAGGGAGAAGCCGAGGGACACACCCGAGCAGTCAGACAGACCTCGGGGGTAGCTGGGCATCAGACGGCTCTTTGCTGACTCTTGACCTAGGTCAGCCATTTGGTCACGCTATAAAAACGGCGTATGTAGATAAATGGGGTGGTGGGAAGTCGCTGGTACCCAGACTCCGTGCTTCCGCAGGCTCTTGCTGGTGTTGCTGGGGTCTGTCCTGGAGTAGTTTTCCAAGCCTGTTGCTGACACAGCCCACGGTGGGGAAATTTGGCCTCCCGTTTCTGGCCGTGCTGGCTGTCTAGCAGCTGCTTGGTAGGTGTCTGGGTGATGCGGCTCTAAAGGGTGTGCCTGGTGATGCCCCTGGTTTCTTCCCTGCTAGGAGGTATCACGTCAGAAGGCAGTGTTGGAAACGGGAGAGCTGGGCCTCTCTCTGGCTGTTGCTGCTTTTCAAAGTCTTGGTTAGCTTCAATGGTGAAACAAAGCCGGGGGTCGGGGGAGCAGTCAAAATATCTGTTCTGGGGCCAGCGCTGTGGTGTAGCCCGTAAAGCCGCTGCCTGCGGTGCTGGAATCCCATACCAGTGCCGGTTCAAGTCCCGGCTGCTCCACTTCCGATTCAGCTCTCTGCTATGGCCTGGGAAAGCAGTAGAAGATGGCCCAAGTCCTCGGGCCCCTGCGTCCACGTGGGAAGACCCGGAGGAAGCTCCTGGCTCCTGACTTCCTGTCAGTGCATCTCTGGCTGTTGCAGCCAATTGGAGAGTGAACCACCAGATGGAAGACCTCTCTCTCGCTCTCTCTCTCTCTCTCTCTCTCTGCCTCTCCTCTCTCTGTGTAACTCTGACTTTCAAATAAATAAATAAATAAATAAATCTTTAAAAAAACAAAAACCCAAAAAAGAAATATCCCTATTTTTTGTTCATCCTAATGGTGAGCATTAAATGATCGTTGCTATTAGACCAGGAAGATAAAGCTGTTTTCTTCTTTTTAACCTGCCTGCTTATTTTTCTTATTTCTTATTTTAAAAAATGTGTTTGTTATTTTGAATTTGTTTATTTATTTAGAGAGATGAGGAGAGAGAGAGAGAGAGAGAGAGAGCAAGCTCCCACTTACTGGTGCACTCCCAAGTGCCCACAATAGCTAGGGCTGGGCCTGGCCAAAACTAGGGTCTGGGAACTCAACTCAGGTCTCCCATGAGGGTGCCAGGACCCAACCACCTGACCCATCACCTTCCGTCTCCAGCGTATGTATAACTAGGATGTTGGAATTCAGAATAGCTGGAACTTGAACCCAGGCACTCCAGTTTGGGATGTGGGCAGCCCAAGCAGTGGCTTAACCACTAGACCAAACATCTCCCATTTCATTACTTTCATTGTACACACTGATGGGGTACAGGGGATGACTGACTACGTGCATTAAATGTGTGAAGGTCAAATTAGATTAGTTAGTGTCTCATCTCCTGAAACATTTTCTTTCTTTTTTAAAAAAGATTTAGTTATTTATTTGAAAGTCAGAGTTACACAGAGATAGGAGAGGCAGAGAGAGAGAGAGAGAGAGGTCTTCCTTCCATTGGTTCACTCCCTAATTGGCCACAATGCCTGGAGCTGCGCTGATCCGAAGCCAGGAGCCAGGAGCTTCTTCTGGGTCTCCCACACAGGTGCAGGGGCCCAAGGACTTGGGCCATCTTCCACTGCTTTCCCAGGCCATCGCAGAGAGCTGGATCAGAAGTGGAGCAGCCAGGTCTTGAACTGGTGCCCATATGGGATACTGGCGTTTCAGGCCAGGGTGTTAACCCACTGCACCACAGCGCCGGCCCCATGAAACATTTTCTTAAAAGCTTTTGATTAATACTAGGTAACTGAACATATTTGTGACACCTCAACAAATGTACGCAGTGTATGAGCACATTGGGGTGACTAACGTTTCCCTCTCCTTCACTATGGGAACCTTCAAGCTCTCCTACTCGCTCGGAAAATGTCCAGTGGGTCATTGTGAGCGCGAGTCACCCACTGTGCAGTAGAACAGCTGCAGCAGAGTTCCTGCCGTTTAGCTGAGTGTTGGCACGCATCAGCCAGCCTCCCTGTCCCGCTCCCCTTTATGAGCAACTCCTAGCATTTTGTGTGCACCCTCGACATGGAAACCCCAGACATTCACACAACAAGGGGACAGGAACAGCCATCCTAGGTGAGAGGGCGGGGCCTCGTGCTGCCTCACGCTGGCTGCTGATTTGGGATGCTCTCTGGAAACCAAGGGCGGTTATGGGAGGTCGAAAGCCTCTTCACTCCTGGGCGCAGGGCTCGCCACCCGCTCACCCGTCTCCCTAACTCCCTTCTCCCTTTCTAGTCTGGTTTCCAGGCCATTGACCCCCTGAAGCCTTTTCTCGTTTTGCTGCTCTCTTAGGATTTTTCGTCTCTTGGCTGCCTTTGGCAAGGACTCTGCACACGCGTTTGCGTGTGTATGAAAGGTTTCTTGCTGTGCCTTTTCTTCATGAGCTTGCCCTTCTGCAGATTAAACAATGGGTCGTTCATGCTCTGGTCTGGGATGCTTGGCTGCCTGACACACACGCCAGAACAGATGTTTTCAGGCAAGTAGAACTGTCAGAGTTAATTTGGCTTTGTTTGCAACTGCTCTTTTAATGACATTTGGATTTTTTCAACTTGCACTCTCCCTCACTTGTGGCATTTTATTATTTGGAAATACAATATTCACTACATAGTAGAATTATATGCTGTTCCCCTGTGGTTGGTATCTTTGCCTCTGAAGCTGACTTTCTAAGTTTTCAGATGCTTGGATGTGATGGGAAAGCTCAATTTACAGTAGCTATATTCTCCTGAACAGTTGTTTTAGAACGATAGTACGTGTTCAGGAATGTTAACTTACTGCTTTATCTGATGGGACACCTCCCACCCCCCAAAATGCCAAGGTTAGGTCTAACACAGAAAATCTTGTAGTGCACATGGGGAAAAAAAGGCTAAAAAAAAAAAAAAAAAAAACCAGCAGCATAGCAAAAACATCTTCAGACTTTGAGTATTTGCCTAAAGTTGCTGAATTGCACATTTTAGACCCTAAAAAGGCTTATGGAAAGAGCTCTGAGTGATCAGACCACAATCCTGTTTTGCTTTGTTTTTTTTTTTTTTTCTAAATTTTTTAAAAACTTATTTATTTATTTGAAAGGCAGAGTTAGGGAGAGAGAGGGAGAGACACACAGAGAAGTCTTCTATCCACTGGTTCAGTCTCCAAATGCCCACAACAGCCGGGGCTGGGTCAGGCTGATACCAGGTCTCCCACATGGTGGCAGAGGCACAAGTACTTGGGCCACCTCCTGCTGCCTTCCCAGCAGTATTAGCAGGGAGCTGGATAGGAAATGGAGCAGAAGGAGTTCAAACTGGTGCCCATGTGGGATGCTGGCTTTGCAGGTCGTGGCTTAACTCAACTGTGTCAGAACATCAGCCTTACAGTAATGTGTTTTGTGTCTGCAAGGTATTTTGAGATATCGAGACATGGTGCATGGGCTGTCCAAAGAAGGAAGTGCCGTCTGGAGTGTTGGCTGAAGGCCTGTCTCTGCTGTCTCTGCTGGTGTGGAAGCATGGGTGTGACAGAGCTGTCGAGATGGGTGCTTTGGTCAGAGAACAGAGATGTTGGCTACTTAAGGATTCAAAGGGATCCCAAGGTTGTGCACGCATCTGTGGGCACTGGGAGAGTGGACAGTGAATGAAGCAGAGTGCAGGCAGCTGGAGCTAAGGGGCTCGGGGGCCAGTGAGGGGGGCAGGCTACTAGGAGGTCTACATGGATGCTGCCAGCATTACCCAACCCAGGACAGAGGGCGGAACTGTGAGCCCAAGGTCATGCCTCTTCCCTTGGCTCTGCGTAACTAATGCATGTCACTCCATCACCCGTTCGACACCCATTCAAGACTTGGTGGGCATTGAGTGCCAATCATGTGGCAGACACTGCTAGCTACTGCACTTCTCGAGCCTGGGAAGCTGGGAAGCGAGGCTGCACCTGTACTGGTCATCTCACCCAGAGCTTGTAAGCCTGCAGGGCTGACGGGGCCAGGCTGGCTGTGGACAGGGTGGAGCCAGCAGGTAGAACACATCGGGAATATTTGGCCGTTGTGGGGAGCTGGGGAGCTGATAGCTCACCTCAAGGAGGCAGCCTCTGTCCCATGTTGGCCAATCTTCCAATTAAAATAGTTTAAAAAAGAAATGCAGACTTCTGGGGATAAAATTTCCCAATTAAAAAGTGTTAGCAAACAATGAAAACAATGAAAAACAATGTGCACCAGTGGTTGGTGGCCTCCGATTGATACACTTGGAGCTCCAGACAGCCTCGGGTTCTTTTTCTGGTCCTGCCCTTACCTTACTGATGACCTTGGGCAGTCCTCTAACCCCTCTGGACCTCAATGGCAGCATGAGTCAAAGGGTGCAGGAGGATGTAGAACTCCAGACTCTTCCCCAGTTCTAGGATTTTAGAATCTCAGGGTCCATTAGATTCCTAAAGAATTTTCTTCTTCTAAACACTGAAAAGCTGTGGGGGCCGTACTTTTCATGTTCCTTCCTCCAAAACATGCAGCATCGGCAGAGGCTGTCGTTCTGATGGGATTTGTCACAGTGACCTACACTGGCCTGGCTGCACTCCAAGAACAGGTCAGGTTCCTTGGAAGCCACCATGATAAACGTTTGCTTCCCTTACTCTCTCCCATTCTCGTACTCAACAAGGCAGGCAGGGTAGTACAGCAGATTTGCTCAGGTGGATGTGTGCTGGAATCCCAAATCTGTAGATCTTCGTGACTGGGATAAAGCCAAAAAAAAAAAAAAAAAAAAAAAGAAAGAAAGAAAAGAAACTGAGGTTGACTCTGTGTGACTCTGTGGTGCTGTAGGTTAAGCTGCTGCTGGTGATGCTGGCATCCATGTTGGAGCACCGGTTCGAGTCCCGGCTGCTCTACTTCTGTTCCAGCTCTCTGCTATGGCCTGGGAAAGCGGTGGAAGATGGCTCAAGTGCTTGGGCCCCTGACACCCACATGGAGATCTGGATGGAGTTCCTGGCTCTTGGTCCAGCCCAGGCCTTGTGGCTATCTGGGGAGTGAAACAGTTGGAAGATCTCTGTTTCTTCTTTTGACTCTCACTCTCTTCCTTCCAAATAAATAAATAAGCAAATAAATCTTTAAATTAGAAACAAAAAATAGCTCCTAGAAAGAAAAGAGAAAGACAATAGCATGTCCTCCCATAAGAATGTGTGTGCTTCTCTCTGCCAGAGGAAAAACATGTCATCTTTTGCCAGCTTGTTTTTATGTTTTGCCTCACTTGCTAGAAAGTTTACTAGAAAGAAAAATATCTGAAGCAACTTAGCTTAGTTCTCCAATTGCTTTGACTGAATTGAAGTTCAAGATCATCAGTAATTTTTTTCATATTCAAAATTACAGCTAAAGGCCTTATTCCCAATGGTTGCTCAGTATTTTCTATGGGACGTGTTAAATCTGCTATGACAGAGGCTGGGGGAGGCATTGGTGACTTCCATTTGGTTCTCCAATGAGCATTTATTTGTTTTCATTTTTAGTTGAAAGAGTAAGAGCAAGACAGAAAGAGAAAGAGAGAGAGAGAGGGAGGGAGGGAGAGAGGGAGAGAGGGAGAGAGAGAGGGAGAGAGAGGGAGAGGGAGGGAGAATCCCCCACCTGCTGGTTGACTCCCCAAATGTCTGCAACAGCTGGGGCTGGGTCAGGCCAAAGTCAGGAGCCTGGATTCTGTGTCTTCCGTGTGGGTGGCAGGGGCTCACGTATTTGAAACATCACCTGCTGCTTCCCAGGGCGCAGGTTAGCAGGAAACTGGAATTGGAAGAAGAGCCAGGACTTGAACCAAGGCACTCAAATATGGGATGGGAGTGTTCCAAGTGGTAGCTCAGCAGCCAAATGGCTGATCCTCGGTGAGCTTTCTCTGCTGAGTGGGGTGTGTGTGGGAGGACACGTGCTGAGTTGCCTGGCCCAATAAAGAGGACTTTAGCTGCTGTATGACAAGAGGAGGAAAGGGTGAAAGGAAGGAAAAGAAAGCCCAGTTGAAGGGAGACTGGAGAAGAGCCCTTGGGATGGTCCAGGCCCAAGGCATCTAATGAGAAGTTGGCTGGGGTTCTGCCATGTGCTGTGTGATGGAATCCTTCATCCATCTCCTCACAAAACCATCAGGAAAACTGACAGCACTAGCCCGTGCCAATGAGTTTTTTCTCATTTTTTCTTTTTCTTCCTTTTTCCCTCCTTCTCTTCCTCCCTCCCTCCTTCCCTCCCTCCCTCCTCCTCCTCCTCCTCCTCCTCCTTCTCTCTCTCTCTCCCCCCTCCCTCTTTCTCCCCCTCCCTCCCTCTCTATTGCTTTGCTGTGACAAAATGTTGAGCCAACTTCAAGGTTCCATTGGTTCAGCCCCCTGAGGGTTCTGCTGGTACAAGCTGAGTATTCCTTCTCTGAAATGCTTGGGATCAGAAGTGTTTGATATTTCAAGCTTCGAAATTTGGAGCATTTTGGACTTTGGATTTTTGGGAAGCTCTACTGGTATAAGCTTCCACTAATATTTTATTGCCAATTAATGCCAGAAAACCTGTATCTTGCCATAGAAGTGGGAGCTTCCATCTGTCTAAGGGGAACTGTCTGATTCATTAAATGTTCTGTTTGCTTATTTAGCCATGTTTTTAAGCATTTCCTCTCATAATTTCTGATCTCCCTTTGTTATATTTGCTTTAACTGTGCATTTTGTATATTTTAAAGATATCTCAAACTTATGTATTTTAAGATACCCCAAATTGTTTGTGGAAGCCAAGTAGGACCTAAGATAGTGCTGTCAGAACTTCTTTGTGGTAGACGTGTTTGTATCAGAGCTGGTAGTGGTTGGCCACATGTGGCTCTTTTTTTTTTATTTGAAAACCAGAATTACACAGAGAGAGGAGAGGCAGAGAAAGAGAGAGAGAGAGAGAGAGAGAGAGAGAGAGAGGTCTTCCATCCAATGGTTTATTCCCCAACTGGCTCCAATGGCCAGAGCAGCGCCAATCCGAAGCCAGGAGCCAGGAGCTTCCTCCAGGTCTCCCACACAGGTGCAGGGGCCCAAGGACTTGGGCCATCTTCTACTGCTTTCCCAGGCCATAGCAGAGAGTTGGATCGGAAGTGGATTGGATCAGAAGTGGAGGAGCTGGGTCTCGAACCATATGGGATACTGGTGCTTCAGGCCAGGGCGTTAACCTGCTGCACCACAGCGCCGGTCGGTCCCAACATGTGGCTCTTAAGTTCTTGAAATGTGGTTCATTTGACTTAAGAGCTACATTTTTTGTTTTTCTTAATTTTGATTGACTTAAATTTGACTTTGAATAGCCAGCTGTGACTGCCAGTACTGCCACAGTGGACATTGCAGGCCCCACCACTCATAAACAAACAAGTGCTCAGAATACTCAAAAAGATTTCTTCTCAAGTTGAGATGATTGATTGACTTTGAAAAATCTGTTATATAATAAGGAATAATCGTTGTATTGGATTTGTATGGTAAATGACAACAAGAAGTTTAAATCCCATTTATTTACAAAAATAACAAAGTTGGCCAAGTATTTTTCATTTACTAAGCTTTTATAGTTCCACTAGCAGAGACACCCAAATTTTTACAAAATTGCTGAAAATGTGGTTCTCTGACTATCGGAACTAGGTGATCTCTCTTATGTTAAATATCATGTTGTAGGAGACAATTTAAAAAAAATAAATTTTAGTTCTATTTCTTCACCCGGGGAGTGTTTACTCAGGTGTTCCCTTTACAAGTATTTGTTTACAAAAGACTTACAGGTCTGTTCTACCTTTTATCTAAGTTAATTTTCATAATAAAATATAAAAAATGAAGATTAATCTCTTCCAGTCTGAAATATAAAGTGATAAAGTTGTGAAAGTGTCTATTTCATAGACTAAGGAAAAATTCACAGAGAATCTAGAAATAAACTGAAGAACAAATGGGAACTTAATTTTTTTTAAAGATTTATTTATTTACTTTAGACGCATAGTTACAGAGAGAGGAAGAGACACAGAGAGAGAGGTCTTCCATCTGCTGGTTCACTTCCCAAATGGCTGAATGGCAGGAGGTGAGCCAATCAGAAGCCAGGAGCCAGGAGATTCTTCCAGGTCTCCCATGTGGGTGCAGGGGCCCAAGGACTTGGGCCATCTTCTACTGCTTTCCCAGGCCATAGCAGAGAGCAGCCACTCGAACCAGCGCTCCTATGGGATGCCGGCACTGCAGGTGGTGGCTTTACCCACTAGGCCACAGCGCCGGCCCCACAAACTTCTAGATTTGATGTTTAATGTACACATTAGAGTGCCCAGATCACAAATGTTGAGCCTGAGGACCCATCACAGTTGTCATACACTTCCTAATTGCCACCCAGGAGAGCTAGGAACACTGGCTGTCTCTCCTCCAGAATCTATGTTCTGACTGCTAATGCTGTAGGTTAGTTCCATCTGTGTTTTTAATCTGTGCAAATGAAATGCAGCATTGAATATTGCACTCCTAATAGGTTTCGTTCTATTTCAAACTAGTTTCCCATCTAAGCAAGTATAGATATACCGAGTAACAGTGGGGAGACTGGGTTGCGTAATCACAATGGTTTCTTCTAGGTCTCAAATTTGGAGTCAGAAATTGAGAGAATTGTGATACACTTTTTGTTTGAAATACTATTTTGGCCAACCAACCATTTTTTTCCTTTCTTTTTTCTTCCTTTTTTTTTTAATTTTAAAGCTAACCTAAAGGCATTTGAGAAATGCACACCACGCTGCTTTTTTACAATTCCCAGAATTACGTTTTTCCAGTGTTGTTTTTCCCTAGCATGGCTACACATTAGGCTTAAAAGTGGCCCAGTACTGCTCGTGTCATATGATACGTCCTGGGTGCTTCACCAAATGATCCGTGAACTTTTCCTGCTTTGTTCTTTTGAGACCAAGCTTGATCCTTTGTTCAGCTACGTTTCAAGCTGCGGGTAGAAGAGACTTCTTGAAAAACATGGTGCTGGAGTCTGCTCTCAGCTCGAATACTTAGAAATCTGCCAAAAGTAAAGCCACATGGTGGGTCTGGTCCCAGCTTGGTTCCGACGTGACTGGGTCCAAGGTCCTTTATGAACTTGTGTGCGGGTGAATGTGTGTGCGCACGCGCAACCTTGTGTGTGCTCTTTGTGGTGGAAGTCAATTATGCTGGTTTTTGTTTTTGTTATTCTTTCCAGTGAGAGAACCTGGAGTATCAGTTCTGAGTTTCAGGGCTGGGACAGGTTTTATTTTCTTAGCAGTAACCATACCACAAAAGGGGAGAATAAAACAACCTCTGACAATTAAAAGGAGACTTGAAAAATAATATCAATAACAAATACTAACTTTAAAGAGGTCAATGTGTTCTCCAACTATCTCAAAGCCTAAATTAAATATTACACCCTTGAACTCTTTTGACGAAGCCGGATGGGCCGCCTGCTCCTCCCTTTATTAGAGTCTGCCACAAGCACCCAGCTCAAGCGAAGGAAGTCCTGCCACTGGGTGTGACCACTGGGGCCACCAACACATGGGTTCCTTGATCATTATAAACCAAGAATGCTCCCAGGACTAGCAGGGCTGTCAGACCAGTCCTCGATTGTATTCTCCCATTTCCTCTCTCTACCTTTCATTATGAGAATTCCAACTCTGAATGTCTTGCCTCATGGTGAGAGTTTGGATGTCAATCAAATGGTTTGGTTTTTGCTGTCGGTTTCTGAGTTGAGACCTTGGCACAATTCACATATGTAATTAAAAACTACCCCCACGGGACTTCGTGAACACCTGCAGATAAAATCATGGCCTGTTAGTGGGGAAGGTCCGGTCCTTTTCATTGTTCAGATGAGTGACTTGGCTCAGAGAAGGGACAGGACTCGCCTACGTTTCCACAGATACTTAGTGCCAGAGGAGGACCAGCGTAACACCTTGGACGCCTCTGGTTTTCCAGTTGAGTGCTCTGTTCCTTTGTACTTCTTGTTCTCCCAGCATATACTGAGGTGGGCTGGGGCTGTTGCAGTTGGAAGCACCTACCTTGGAGTAGTCTCTCAAGAATTTTAGTGAAGATGTTTAGCTAAAGGGATTTATTGGCTCCTGCAACTGGATCGTCCGGAGCAGGGTGGATTTGGGGAGTGGTTTCAATTGGCAGCTTGATGCTGTCTCCAAGACAAGACTGCTCTCCCATCTTTCTGCGTAGACCGCCGTGGTGTCAGCTCTTGGTGGTTTTAATATGGCTGCCAACAGGCTGTTTCTTCAGGACCAGAAACTGAGGGAGGGGGTCATTCTGGAAGCTTCCAGAAGACCTCATTAAATCTCTCCTCACATCTCTTTGGATGGTTGATGGGCTCATCCTAAACCATCAGCTGAGGTCAGGATATCAGGTTATACTCATTAAATTAAGCCCGAGTCATATGTGTTGTTCTGAAGCTACATTCAGTGTGGTACCAAAGAAGTGCGAATAAAAGAAAGAAAACCAAGGTTGCTGCCAAGAAAGGGGACACACGTATTAGGAGACAGCTCAGTATCTCTCCAGTTGCAGTATCAGAAGTCAACCTGAACTAGCTTAAACAAAGGGTAGGACTTTATTCACAGATACAGGTGTGTCTTGTGGAATCTAAGGACAGGACGTTGGGGGGGGGGCAGGGGTCAAGAGTCAGAGAACCATCGGTCATTACGCTGTCTCCTCCTTCCCCTCTCTTCCCTCCCCTCCCCTCCCTCCCTTCCCCTCCCCCTACCATTTCCCCTTCTCCCCACTGTGGAGCAGTCTCTGACGTCTAATTCCTCATTTCTGGGAGAATCTGGTCTGCTTGGGTCAGTTGTCCATGCTGAGATCTACAGCATCCAAGTATAGATCAGGCTGCTGGATCCACCCAGGGGTGGGGTGAGCTGAGATGCGGGGGCCCCGGGGCGGGGGGAGCCACGGTCCTTGCGAAGGGAAGCTAAGACAGCACCACTGGAGGAGGGATTCTGAGTTGTGGCTAAATGGCCGTCCTCCAAGGTGCTCCCCGCACCCCTGGCACAGTCAGCGGTGGGACAGCCTGCAGGGGGAGCCACCGTGTGCCCGCTGATGCGTCGGCTGCTCTGTGTTCTCGGGTCTGAGCGTGGAGGTTCGGGGAGCGAGACAGCAGATGGCATGTGTAAGAAGGGAACTCTCGCTTCTGCAAAGCGTCAACAGACATTGGAGGACATTCTCCTTTTCAGCCGGAGACGCAGAAGCCAGTACTCGCTGAATCACGGGCAGACTTTCCTAGCGCTGGGATCTAAGCGTTGGCCGTGGTCGGGAGCGCCCGTCCACAATGGTCTCTTTCAAACGCCGTGTCTGCACGGATGAGCTGCTCCCCAGGTAGCGCGTTCCCAAGCTTCTCAGGCCAGGTGTGCCTGCCTGTGTTGACTCTGGGCAGCCCCACCCTTGGCTCGGGAGGCTGAGTCACGGCGTGGGGCGGCACTGTCTGCGATGGGTCACCCCGGCCCGGCCCGGGGGCTTGCAGCCGTCCGCTGCTGCGAGGGCAGGAGTCGTTTCAACCGCACCTCTGAGGATAAATCAATCGGGACCTGTTCTGTTTTACAGCTTCCTCCTCAACCCCACAGAAGCAGGCAGGAGCCCTGCGTGTACCCTGCCAGCGGGGAGGAGTGGGCAGAGCGGGTGGTGCCGACTGGGGCGGGTCAGCTTGACAGTAGGGACATTTCCAGGGGATCCCCTCCCCCATGGTCTCAAACTTCCCGTAAGAGCAAGCTAATGTTGAGACACCTGCTGCCGAGTAAAGGGTGCTTCAAAAAGTTCATGGAAAATGGAATTAAAGGGGCTGGCATTGTGGCTCACCGCCTGCGCCACGGCAACCCATCAGAGTGCTGGTTCGAGTCCTGGCTGCTCCACTTCTGATCTAGCTCCCTGCTAATGTGCCTGGGAAAGCAGCGGAAGGTGGTCAAAGTTCTTGGGCCCCTGCACACCCATGTGGAAACCTGGATGGAGTTCCAGGCTCCAGGCTTTGGCCTGGCCCAGCCCTGGCTGTTGCAGCCATTTGGGGAGTGAACCAGCTGATGAAAGATCTCTCTCTCTGTATCTCCCTTTTTCTTTGTAATTCTGCCTTCCAAATAAATAAAGCTTTGTTTAAAATATAGAAGACTGAATTAAAAGATAAGTTTATTTTGGTGCCCAAAATTAAAAATCCATGCAAATGAGCAGTCTTCAAAAAGTTCATGGAAGTGCATATTATGAAAAAAAAAATGCACAGATTTCAGAATGTTTTTACATTGAAATAAATATCTTTGAAGTCCATTCTCCATGGAGTTTTTGAAGCATCCTGTTATAGGGGAAAGTGTTCAGGTTATGCCTAAGAACATGAATGAACTCCATGGTAGACCTCATGAAAGAAGCAATGCTAAAACCCGGCACGGTTCAACAGAAACAGGGGAGGAAGATGGCAGACCCGAGAGAGCTGGGAGGAAGGAAGATGGGCTCAGTGACGGGCCTGGGCTGCTCGTCACCAACAGCAACAGCAGGCAGCAACTTTCTGATGCGCATTGCTGATACCACTTCATCCCCAAAGCCATTCCGAGGTGGGTGCTTTCCCCATTTTGTGAATGAGTGCAGCGAGGCGCAGTAAGTAAGTACGTTGCCTCGAGTCTCCCAGTGAGTAAGTTTTGGAGCTGGAATACATTGTCAGCTCGTCCTCATCGTTGTCTTCTTCTTCTTCTTCTTTTTTTTTTTTTTTTTTTTTGACAGGCAGAGTTAGAGAGAGATAGAGAGAAAGGTCTTCCTTCTGTTGGTTCAACCCCCAAATGGCTGCTACGGCTGGAGCTGCACCGATCCAAAGCCAGGAGCCAGGTGCTTCTCCTGGTCTCCCATGGGGTGCAGGGCCCAAGCACTTGGGCCGTCCTCCACTGCACTCCCGGGCCACAACAGAGAGCTGGCCTGGAAGAGAGGCAACTGGGACAGAATCTGGAGCCCCAACTGGTACTAGAACCTGGGGTTCCAGCGCCGCAGGCAGAGGATTAGCCACAATGAAGACAGCACTTCCAGCCTGTATTAGTCTACCTTGTGTTCATAGTGACACTCTGAGACATACAGATCTATTTCTGTTATGCAGATGAAGACATGTAGACTAACCAAGAATGATTTTTTAAAAAACTATTTGAAAGGAGAGAGAGGCAGGGAGATCTTTCCTATCTAAGGGGGGCTCCCCATCAGGGCAGGTCCAAGTCAGAAGCTGGGGAGCTCAAGGTGGGTATGCCGTGTGGGTGGCAGGGGCACAACAGTGGAGCCATACCTACTGCTTCCCAGGGCGCACATTAAAAAGAAGCTGCAAGGCCGGCGCCGCGGCTCACTAGGCTAATCCTCCGCCTTGCAGCGCCGGCACACCGGGTTCTAGTCCCGGTGGGGGAGCCGGATTCTGTCCCGGTTGCCCCTCTTCCAGGCCAGCTCTCTGCTGTGGCCAGGGAGTGCAGTGGAGGATGGCCCAAGTGCTTGGGCTCTGCACCCCATGGGAGACCAGGAGAAGCACCTGGCTCCTGCCATCAGATCAGCGCGGTGTGCCGGCCGCAGCGTACTGGCCACGGTGGCCATTGGAGGGTGAACCAACGGCAAAAGGAAAATCTTTCTCTCTGTCTCTCTCTCTCACTGTCCACTCTGCCTGTCAAAAAAAAAAAAAAAAAAAAAAAAGAATAAAAAAAAAAAAGCTGCAGGTGGAGGCAGAGCCGGGATTTGAACCCAGGCACTCTGATGCAGACATCCCAAGCCAACCTGAGCTGCCGCGCCCAACACCTATCCCCACAACGATGCTTCGCACGTGCTTATCGAAGGCTCTGCGCTAAGTCTCCAGGTATACTGTCTCTTCCACTCCCGTCCACAATCCTCCACTCTAAACGTGGGAAGCGAGGTGTGGAGAGGAGAGACATTTGCCCTAAGCCACATGGGAACAGAGGGTCACGGCCTGAGAACTCTCACAGGTGGGCAACTCCAGACCTGTGGTTCATCGCTCTGGCCAGTTATGGGCGTATAGCTGGGCACTGTGTTCAGGCCCAGCACCTGTCCTGCTCCAGTGAGTACAGCCGCACCTGCCTTCTCTGCTGAGCCCTACACCCAGCACGTTGGTTCCCCTCATGAAATACTAGGCAGTTGGCTACATGATGAGAAGGAAAGCTTGCAACAGGAGATGCTTCTGTGTTCTGAGAGCCCACTAACTATCCGGGAACTGCCCAGCCATGGCCACCCTGTGTGGTGTCCACACTGAGTGCCCTGACACAGGTACATGTGGAGTTCTGAATGCCGAGGGCTTCTGGCTCATTGCACACAAGAAACGTCACTCAGGTGTGTGTGTGTGTGTGTGTGGGTGTGTGGGCAGGCAGCTGAGTCCCTGGGCACAGTAGAGCAGGCACAGTACTAAAGGCCTTCGTACTTTAGGGTTGCTGGAAACATGTTTTCATTCATTTTAAAATCAGAAGAGAAACCACACGTTTAGGTCCCAGATTCTGTCTTACTGTATAATAGCAATGTATTTGTCCTTATACCAATACAGTTGTATAATATAATCCATGTATACAAGGGTAGTTCAAAATGTTCATGAAAACATGGAATTAGAAGATAAGTTTATATTTGGGGCAAAATGTTGAGATCCATGCATGTTTTTCATTATTTGCATTTTCCATGTACCCTTTGAAGACCCCACGTATGCATGAAGTTCAATTTTTTTGGAACAAATAAGCTTATCTTTTAAATCTATTTTCCACAAACTTTTTGAAGTAGTCTTATGTAATTTTTGTTTCGTTTCATTTTGTTTTATGGAGAAAGGGGTCAGGAAGGCAAAAGTACACAGGGCCCACCAGTGTCCTGAAACACCTCTGACTATAGCAATGCATTGAAAAGCAAAGCTCCTGCCTGGCCCCTGGGCCGCGTGACATGTGCTAGGTGCCCTGTGCAGGTAGCTTCCGGGTCCACCATGGCTGCATCTGCAGCAGGCCCGAGGCAGCAACCAAGAAAGCTATGTTTAGCAGCAGTGATTCTCATAATGGTCATGTCTCCCCCTCCAAGGGCCAGGCACTGTGGGAAGCGTGTTCTGCTTAGGATCTGGGGTGCTTTCCAAGGTTTTCTCTCTCTCTCTCTCTCTCTCTTTTTCTTTTTGACAGACAGAGTTAGACAGTGAGAGAGAGAGAGTCAGAGAGAAAGGTCTTCCTTTTTCTGTTGGTTTACCCCCAAATGGCCGCTACAGCCCGCACGCTGTGCAGATCCGAAGCCAGGAGCCAGGTGCTTCCTCCTGGTCTCCCATGCGGGTGCAGGGCCCAAGCACTTGGGCCATCCTTCACTGCACTCCCGGGCCACAGCAGAGACCTGGCCTGGAAGAGGAGCAACCGGGACAGAATCTGGTGCCCCAACCAGGACTAGAACCCTGGGTACTGGTGCCGCAGGTGGAGGATTAGTCTCGTGAGCCATGGCGCCAGCCTCTCCCAGGTTTTCACGGTCTGCACGGCTGCAATGAGCTCTTCTGCAGAGACTGACTTTGTGTGAAGGGGCTGGGACAGAGGACATTGCATACCTGTTGTTATTTGACTGTTCTCCTTGAAATCATTTTTCAAAATCTTCGGAAGATTTTTTTCTCTGTAGGAATTACACTGACCAATTGTTTTCTTCCAAAGGCAGGATGTCTTGTGGGTGGGAATTTGGGGAGGCATCCGCTGGCGGGGGGAGAGACATTCAAAGCCCTGACTTCTGAGGTGTGGTTAATTGTCTGGGTCTGGACCTACAGTGGGTTGATTGTGGAGGTCTCTGGACTGTTCTACCTGGGAAGGTTAGAACTTAGAGCTCCTGGGCTGGTGCTGTGGTGTAGCGGATAAAGCCACTGCCTGCAATGCTGGCATCCCATATGGGCAGCTTTGATTCAAGTCCCAGCTACTCCATTTTCCAATCCAGATCCCTGCTAATGGTCTGGGAAAAGCAATGGAAGATGGCCCAAGTGCTTGGGCCTCTGCCACCCATGTAGGAGACCTGGAACAAGCTCCTGGTTCCTGGCTTAGACCTGGCCCAACCCCGGCCATTGTGGCCATCTGGAAAGTGAACCAGCAGATGGAAGCGCACAGTCTCTCTCTCTCTGTAACTCTGGCTTTTAAATAAGTAAATATTAAAAAACAAAACAAAAACAGAAAGAACTTAGAGGTCTACACAGCCAGCCTTCTCTCTAGCTTGAGAAAGTCTGAGGGTTCTTTCACACAAGACGAACACAACACAGTAATGCCTTCTGGGAGTGCAGCCCCTGCTACTGCTCTGGCATCCTCAACACGCACTGCTCTGGGCTCCTGCCTTTTCCCCCTGGCCTTTGTGTTTTCCTACAGGAGTTCCATTCGGAGATGCCCAGGGACTAAGGCTACTCGGGTTCATTGGCCTATTGAGGGCCTCAGACCTGTCTTGCCAGAGCCCTGCCCTAGTGTTTTGGAAACAGGTGAGTTGGGATTGGCCCAAACCAACATGACTAATGGCAAGGGTTACCAGGGTTTGGGTCAACTTTCTATGACCACGAAGAGAAGAATCATTGTCCGTCCTTGCCAGGAAACTAGCATGAGCCAAGTTTATTCTTAATATGTGTTGCTAGGGAGATTCCTAGCAATAATTAATACGTAAGATAGTAACTCAGTTTTGGGTCTCCTGGAGTTGCTTGGGTTTTTTTCCTTTTTTTCTTCTTGATCAACTACTAGCTTGTGTGATCCATATAAAACTGGAATCTGATGGTCACCCAGTGCTTTAAAACACCTGGCATGGCTTCTTGCTTTTCTTAGGAGAAAGACTAAAATGTTGATTAGTGTCCACTAGTCCCTGAGTGGGCTCTGTCTGTCTCCTCCTGTTACTGCACGCCCTTTGGCCCCCAGTCTGTGTTTGCATCGGAAAACAGCACACCTGCACCTGGAAGGCCCTGCCTCCCTCTTCAGTAGGTGACCTCTGCTCAGACTCTGTGCTGGGAGGTACCTTTCTGGACTCTGCTCTGCACAAGTGCACTATCACTGTGTCATGTTTTCCTTTGGAGCCCTAATTCTGGTTGTTTTGTCAAATTTATTTTTTTCCTTTTACACAGCTTTAATGGATGAATAATAATTGTACATATTTATGGAGTACAATGTACTAGTTTGATAGATGCATATAATGTGTAATGATCCAAGCACAGTCACTAGCATTTCTCTCTAACAGCTAAGATTCAGATTCAGACACAACCAGGGCATCCATGAATGGGTAAAAAAATGTGGTGCATGTACACAGTAGAGGACGAGTCAGCTTTTTTTTTTTTTTAAGATTTATTTATTTACTTGAAAGTCAGAGTTACACAGAGAGAGGAGAGGCAGAGAGAGAGAGAGGTCTTCCGTCTGCTGGTTCACTCCCCAGTTGGCCACAATGGCCAGAGCTGTGCCAATCTGAAGCCAGGAGCTTCTTCTGGGTCTCCCACACAGGTGCAGGGGCCCAAGGACTTGGGCCATCTTCTACTGCTTTCCCAGGCCGTAGCAGAGAGCTGGATCAGAAGTGGAGCAGCTGGACTCGAACCGGCGCCCATATGGGATGCCAGCACTGCAGGCAGCAGCCTTACCCTTTACGCCACAGCTCTGTGACCCACAATTCAGCTTTATCAAAGAAGATGTGGCATATGTGTGCAATTGGGTGGTATTCAGCCTTATAAAAGAATGACATCCTGTCATTTGCAAAAATGTGGATGAGCTTGGGGGACCTTTTTATGTTCAGTAAAATAAGCTAGAAACAGACAGACACCCAGTGTCTGATTTCATTCATAAGTGGCAGTTAAAGAAGTTGTTAAACTTATTTTGTGATTCTTTGATCCATGTCAGCCTCTCCCACTGGATTTTCTGGCACAAGGGCAGGGACCATGGCTGATTCTTCTTAACTGCTGTCTTTGGAGTGTCTGTAGGTAGCCAGGTATTTAATCACTACTTCTTGAATAGATGACAAAACAAATAAATGGCAAAAATGAATGAAAGGGAGACGCAGAGCAAAACACACCATCGTGGAGGGATCACACAACTAAACACTGCCTGATATACAGCCTGTTTCTTTCTGCAGGGGTGGGGGGGTCATACAGCCTGGGGCCCAGAGAAGGCCCCTGGAATCATTTGTTCTGGCCCTGCCAAGGCAACCTCAGGCAGGATTTGAAATTCACCATATAGCAGGCTAATTATAATTTTGTATGGCCCGTGAATGATGTAAATATCAAGGTGGCCCTTGGCAGAAAAAATTTCCCCACCCCTTTAGGCTTATCACAACAATAGCTAAATTATTCCTGTAACAAACAAGGGCTTGGGTTTCATTTTTATTTATTTATTTATTTATTTTGGTGGTGGTGGTGGGGGAAACGAGATCCCAAAACGAAGCAAGCCTCACCTACAGAAATGATAGATGGCTAGTATGTATTTTTTCCTTCTCTGTATTTTTCTTAATGGAAGCAAATGGAACTTTCCAAATATCACTGTATGATTGGAAAAAGTGAAGCCGTCTGTAGTGCCGTGTGGCAGGGAGGGAGGAGAAGAGAGCGAGTGATTCTGAAAAGGGTTTATGTTTTCTAATGGAAGGCAGATGTATTCTCATTGTGCACTGCCCTAGGAGCTGCCGCCTCTTCCCTGCCACTGGTCTTGGGCAGCACTGGAGCCTCGGAGCCCCCCACCCCCATGCTAAGGGTGCTCTTTGCATGCAGGGCGTTCTACATCTTCCAGCCGAGCAGAAAGGATGCTGGGCAGACCCAAGACAGCTTTGACTAAGAACCTGCTTGAGAAAGGTTTCCCTGAGAAGCTAAATGTTACGTTTCCACCCCACAGAAAGGTGCTGCTGTGTGGCCATCCAAAGCTGGCCGGAGCCCCGTAACCTTTGCAGTTAGCCATGTTATTTTTGGTTCATGCCAGCATGGTTCACAGCTGTGACTCAACAGAGCCACTGAAGCAAGAATTCAAAGAGCTGAAAGAACAGCAAACTCAGAAATGGCTTTTTTTCCCCTTATAGTGTCATTACGCAACGCGTCTTGTCGTTTGCCTTTTCCAATTTACCAACCCCGTTTGGATGACCTAAGTTGTTGTTTGGCAGTGGACACCCCGAGTGGCGTCAGCACCTTCCCTGGGTCCCCCTGCACTGCAGCCCAGGGTGAGGACGCCTTCCTTCCTGAGGTGTTTGTTTTACGTAAGTACGGACTGACTTTTCAGAGGTTAAAAAAAAAATCTGTGTTGATGTATTTCTCCCTCAAATAAACCAAAAATAGGGTTGGGGTTGATTTAAGCAGTTACAGGTCCTCGCTGGAAGATGACAGAAGGCCTGTATCAGTTGGTTCTGTTTTCGTTTTTGCTTTCCCCTGATCTGTGTTAATAAATGAAGCCTGGAGTTTGGGCCTCACCAGATGGGAAGCAGAGCTGGATGTTGGCAGGCACCGCATTAGTTATGTTTGTCAATATCCTTGAGATGTTCACTTTCGTTTTATTAGTTACTACTTAAACTAGCCGTTCTCCTGTTTGAGGGAGCAGGGAAAGGAAAATGCCAGAACAGAAAAATGATGATTGTTGCTCCTTATCTACTAAGCACTGTTTCTCCAGCTTTGCGATTAGACTTAAGAATTACTAAAGCTTGAAGGAGTTGTTTAATTTAAAATTTCATTTGAGAGGCAGACACACACACACACACACACATACACACACACACGCACAGGCACAAAGAGCGAGTGAGAGAGCAAGCCTGGGCGAGCGAGCTCTTACCTGCTGGTTCACTTCCCAAACGCCTGCAATGGCCAGGGCTGAGCCAGGCTGCAGCTGGGAGCTGGTAACTCCATCTGGAGTTCCCAGGTGGGAGGCAAGAACCCTCCTGTTGGGCTATCACCTGCTGCCTGGCAGAGTGCACATTAAAAAGAAGTTGGAGTTAGAGCTGGAGCGGGGACTTGAACCCAGGCACTCTAACATAGTTTGCAGTCCACTCTCCTGGAGACTTAACTGCTAGGCCAAATTTCTGCTCCCTGCTGCTATTTCTGGCTATCATTTGCTAAGTTAGAACATCAATCAAATGTTTTACAAAAAAAAAGGCAATGTGTCTTACAGATTTTCCTCTTCGAGAGTGTAGATTCTGCTTTTGTACCCCGTAGTCGTGTTCATCCCTTGGACTTGTCACTCAGAAAACACTGTCCATGGCACTTCCAATCGGGAGAGCGTGGGCCTAAAAGAAAAAGAGAGATACGCATATGTACAGTACTCCTTAGATGTGGTAGGAGCGTCCTCCATGAGGAAAGTTATAGGAAACTCTAGGGGGCTGTCCCCCAACATTTGCTGAACAGGGTCAACAGGGGATGGTCTCCTACTGACTGGACGGGTTCAAGAGCCCATTCAGCGTGTGGAGCAGCTGTTTCTCTCCCATTCAAACCCATGGAACATACGGCTGTTTTTGCCTGATTATCTGGTTTTTAGCAAATTGTTTGAAAAATACGTTGAGAATTTTTTAACTAGGAAAGACTGCAGACACTACAGAGGCTTTCCATCTTATTTATAGTACAGAAGGTAGCTCAGAACTTGCCTAAAATTGCACAGCTAATTTGTTGCAAAATTGGGATTTACATTCAGATGTAGTCTGTCCGTTGAAGCACATTGGGGCCTGCCTTGAGGAACAGATTGGTCCAAAGAACTGACTGCTCCAAAAAAATTCAGATCCACAAATCTTACAACAAATTACTTAGATCAAAAAACGTATGTGGCAAAGCACAGACGGTTGAACAAACATTGGAAGTTGTGGCTATTTCAAGAAAAATAAAATGTTGACTGTGTCTTTATGTATATAATGGTTTTTAGATTGTTTTTTAATCACAGAAATTCATTTTGGCAAAGCAGTGAGCTTTTTGAAAGACATGCTAGGAAACTAACATTCTATTTACGGATTTTGTACAAATGAACACTAAAATGTTATCTATAGCCATGAAGCTTCATTTGTTCCTGGCACACGTTGCTAACTCAGGAAGCGTTTGCTGAATGATTGAATAAAATTCACAGTGCCGTAGTGGTTAGCATTTGACTAGAGACTTATTAATAAGGTGTGTGAAACATCGTGTTGAGAAAAACCAGCCAGACACAAATCAGCATACTGTGTGATTCCATTTATATGAAGTACCACAACCGGCACAACAAATTTAGACTGTTAGGTCACGACACTGGTCATTCTGGGGAAGTTGCTCAGGTTGCTGGAAGCAGGTCTGAGGGGCACCTCACGGTGTTTCTTGATCTGCTGCCCGTTACACACATGAGCTCAGTTTGTGAAAATTCATCAAATTGTGCATTTTGATATATGTACTCTTTTGCATATATATTATCCTTCAACAATAGATTTTTAAAACATCTATACTATTTAGGAACAGATCAGGTTAATAACTGCTTAGCTCTAGGAAGAAATTCCTATAGCCTAGATTAAAAAAAGAAAAAAAGATGTTGGGTAGGTTTTTACTTTCCAAATTGGTGTAAAATTGGCAATACTTAATGTCATGAAAGAAATAGAACTTTGACTTTGGTTTCAAAATTGATGCAACTGCCTCCATAGACTTTTTAAGAAAACATTTATTTTATTTTTATTTGAAAGAGTTACAGAGAGAGGGAGAGACAGAGAGATAAAGAGAGGTCTTCCATCTGCTGGTTCAGTCCCCAAATGGCTGCAATGGCCAGATGAGCCTATCTGAAGCCAGAAGCCAGGAGCTTCTTCCAAGTCTCCCATGCGAGTGCAGGAGCCCAAGGACTGCGCCATCCTCCACTGCTTTCCCAGGTGCATCAGCAGGGAGCTGGATCAGAAGTGGAGCAGCCGGGACTTGAACCAGTGCCCATATGGGATGCTGGCGCTGTAGGCCGAGGCTTGACCCTGCTGTGCCACAGCGCTGGCCCCTCCATAAAAGCTTGTGTAGCCATGATCTAGTAAACAGAAAAATATTTCAACAAAAATAAACCATTATGATTATCTACTGAATTACATTGTCAGCTTTATGAAAATTTTTTAGTGCCTGCAGCGCTGGCACACCGGGTTCTAGTCCCGGTCGGGGCGCCGGATTCTGTCCCGGTTGCTCCTCTTCCAGTCCAGCTCTCTGCTGTGGCCTGGGAGGGCAGTGGAGGATGGCCCAAGTGCTTGGGCCCCGCACCCGCATGGGAGACCAGGAGAAGCACCTGGCTCCTGGCTTCGGATCAGCGCGGTGCGCTGGCCGCGGTGCACCGGCCGCAGCAGCCATTTGGGGGTGAACCAACAGCAAAAGGAAGACCTTTCTCTCTGTCTCTCTCACTGTCCACTCTGCCTGTCAAAAAAAAAAAAAAAAAGAAAAGAAAAATTTTTTAGCATAATTCACTATGTATATGCTGTTGGAGGATAACCTATTTAAATTAATTATAAAATCACATATAATTAAATATCCTTTAAGAGGAAATATAATATTAGGCCTGTTCATTTGCATAGAACATAGTTTTTTAATTAAAAAGTTTTTGTATTTATACAAGGTGAACACATTTCAGGAATTTCATATATACAAATTTAAGAGTATGTGATATATAGTTTTTGAAAGAAATAGTTGATACCCTTTAATGTTGGCTAAGACTAGAAACGCAGTCTGTCTTCTAAATGCCCTCTTCTCTGGAGGAAGCAGGAATAATCTATGAGGCATTTAGGGATGAGAAGTTGGAATCCTGAGTAAAAGGCTGTAGTTGATTTTCTCAATCGAAGCTTGCTTGGATTATCAGTGGCTAAATTTAAAAATTCAGAAATGTGGATTTTTTTTTGTACCAATTTTATCCGTAAGAACTTCTTTAGGAGAGATACTGATACGTATATTTGTAGCTACCTTTTAGGATTTAAGAAGTGTACAATTTCTCCTCCAAAGGAACAGGCCCCACTTCTCTTCCCAAATACACTGAACTTTGGATCTAGATCTGTTTTTAGGAATCCTTTTGTTTAATATCTTTGTTCATTCAGTTGTCGGTGACCATGTTTCTTTTTTCTTTTCTTTCTTTCTTTCTTTCTTTCTTACACGACAGTGAGAGAGAGAGACAGAGAGAAAGGTCTTCCTTCCTTTTGCTATTGGTTCACCCTCCAATGGCCGCCGTGGCCGGAGCACCACGCCAATCCGAAGCCAGGAGCCAGGTACCTCTCCTGGTCTCCCATGTGGGTACAGGGCCCAAGGACCTGGGCCATCTTCCACTACACTCCTGGGCCCGAGCAGAGAGCTGGCCTGGAAGAGGGGCAACCGGGACAGAATCCGGCGCCCCGACCGGGACTAGAACCCAGGGTGCCGGCACCGCAGGTGGAGAATTGCCGTAGTGAGCCATGGCGCTGGCCGGTGACCATGTTTCTTATCTTTAAGTGGAAGGGGAATTCGTATCCCAACGTTGGATGTGGGAATTCACATCCCAATGTGGGAGTTCACATCCCAACGTGGACTCAATGAGCTACTGGTGTATTGTTGTGTGCAATCGTTGTATGCAAAGAATGCTCCTGACTTGCTGTAGTTTCTTCTCTGTGGAGGGTGTGGAGAATGTTTCTAGGTGAATTGAAAACATAGAAGTGAGCTAGAATTAGGTGGCTGCTACATGACTTTGCCCGCACTTAAACAATTAACTGGCTTATTTCTTCTTTAGGACTCTTTTTCTCTCCCAAGAACTAAACCTGACATCATCATCATGAGTAACTTTGCTTACTGAGCACTTCGCAGGTTGCGTAGCATGTTTCCTTAGTCAATCCTCATAACAACTGTACTAACACAAGGTAGATATGGTTGTCACCCCTATGTCACCCCTGAGAAAACTCTGACCCAGAGGCAGAGCGGGGCCAGCCCCTGTGCCCTGAGCTGGGTCACATACTTTAACCACATCATACACTCTAGAAAAGGGAAGAATTGTTTCCCAACATCTTTGTCTGAAAAACAAAATTGGCAAACGATAGAATCTAACGCATACACTGAGAATATTTTCAAGTTGGAAAATGTTTTCTTCAAATTAACTTATTCAATGAATGAATTTTATTTCAAACTAATAGTTCATTTTACTCAATGGATATCTGTTGAGTACCTCCTGGGAGCCACACATGCTGCTGGGTGCTGGGAGGAAAATACACGTGGCATGTAGGTATCCTATTGGAGATGGAGTTGTCAGTAGAACGCACATTCATCACACACAAATGGCCAAATGACATATTTGGTGTGTCATGTCCCCGTTGTAGGAATACTTGCGCCTTGGGGAGATGGAGGGAGCCTAGACACAACACAACACCGGGGCCATCAGAAGTTTTTGGAGCCCACCAGAAGATTGGGAGCATGGATGTAGTTTACATTTTGAGACCACAGTCGTTGCTGCAAGAAGGATGGACTGGAGAAAGGAGCAGGGAGGGGTTGGAAGAAGGGCTAGGACAAAGCCAGGAGAGGAAGGTTTCAGGAAAGCTGAGAGATGAGAGTCTTCAGAGAATGAGGCAAAGGTCAAGTGTGTTCATGGCCATGAGAACTTTGGGACACAGCTCTTGGACTTGAGAGCCTGGAGGACAGTGATGTCCTCACATGGTCGCCGTGCAGGCCAGGGCAGGGTGAGTAGGAGTGGAGACAGCACATGTAGATCACACTGTGTGGGAACTTGGTCGTCAGGCTAGGGGAAGGTAGAGGAGGAAGCTGGAGGAGGCTGCTGGGGTCTGAATGTCCTCCCCTGCCCCAGCTCTTGTTGAAACCCTAACCTCCGTTGTGATGGCACAGGTGGTGGAATGTTGGGGAGGTGATTAAGTCATGGGATGGAGCCTCGTGAATGGAATTGGTGCCCTGAGAAAATAGGCCCAAGACAACTTGTTTGTCCCTCCTGCCATGTGAGTTGGCAGCAAAACTCACTGCTGTCTATAAACCAGGAAGCAAACCCTTAGCAGATGCCGAATCCGCCAGTGCTTTGATCTCGGACTTAGCCTCTGGAGTTGTGAGAAATGAATTTCTGCTCTTGATAAGCCTCCAAGTCTGGTGTCTTTTATTAATAGGTGAACAGAGACAGAATTCATCAGGCAGGGGATTGAAGGGAAGATCTTAATTTTTTTTTTTTTTTGACAGGCAGAGTGGATAGTGAGAGAGAGAGAGACAGAGAGAAAGGTCTTCCTTTTTGCTGTTGGTTCACCCTCCAATGGCCGCCACAGCTGGTGCGCTGCGGCCAGCACACCGCGCTGATCAGAAGGCAGGAGCCAGGTGCTTCTCCTGGTCTCCCATGGGGTGCAGGGCCCAAGCACCTGGGCCATCCTCCACTGCCCTCCCTGGCCACAGCAGAGAGCTGGCCTGGAAGAGGGGCAACAGGGAAAGAATCCGGCGCCCCAACCGGGACTAGAACCCAGTGTGCCAGCGCCGCTAGGTGGAGGATTAGCCTATTGAGCCACGGCACCGGCCAAGATCTTAATCTTGAAAACGAGACCTACGGAAGCATTCGGGCATAGTGGTGCAAGTTGGCCATCGTTGATGGAGAGACTGGTGGTGGTGGTGCACGAGACAGAATGTCAAGCAGACACAGTTGGCTAATCAGAGGATAGAGTCCCTGGGAAGTCATAAGGACCAGAGCCATCCCGTCTTATACTGCTCCCGGTACAGGAGGAGAGACACTTTGGTTCTCGAGAGAAGAGGAGAGGAGAAGATGTCTTCACATATCTGGTATCAGAGGATGAAGACAGTGTTTTCCAAGGCTTGTACTGCCCTTCCCTTTGTAAGTTATGAAGCAAGATCTCAGCGAAGGGCAGCAGGGCAGCTGCCGTAGATTGAGGAGGTATAAAACCTTCCTTCGTGGAGACACAGAGAAAGCTTAGCAGGCAGTGTCCTTTGAAACCGAACCATCTCAAAAGCACCGCATATGAGCATTTTTTTCTCTAGCAGCCTTTAGCTTCACAAAGTTTGGGGTTTATCTAGGCTTGGGAGAATACGTGCATTCCAGTGATAATTACTTAACAGAGTCGTTCTCTGAGACACTTCGGCTTTTCTCAAGACGGTAGGTGTGAATTTGAACCAGCTGACCCTCCAGGCCTTCAGAAGCCTGACACAGTATTCTTGGCTTTTCTGTTTCTTTGGATGAGGAGCAAAAGCAGCGATCTGGACAGATTTGGAACTGAGATGTTGGAGATTTAGTTTGTGGCTCCTAGTTTGCATTGTCGGGTTACACACCCCATACGATCAGCGTGACAGGGACTAGAGGCGCGGGGGTTAATCTAGAAGTATGCCTCCCTGGTCACGGTCATCTCATGTGTAGAGCTATGGTCACTCCTCAGACTCTGGGCTGCCCTCCTGCCTACCCACACCACCTTTCCTTGGCCCCGCATTCCCCTGGTTTTATGATCTCTCTTTTTCCTTCACCACAGACCTTCTACTTCTTCTGCCCTCTCTGATTCTTCACTTTCCATTCATTTGCCACCAAGCCCATTCGTTTGCAAACCCTGCAGCTGCATCCCCCACGTTTCAATCCCCGCTGGTATGGGTCCTTAGCCTAGCAAGTGCCTCTTCTACCTCCTGTTCTTAGAGGATCAGAATTCCCTAGAACTGTGTCCCAAGCCCTCCTATCACTCTAGACTCCTCCCACTCGTATGGCTTCTGTTTCCAAACTGATGTCTCCATCCAGGCTGACACTGAGGGACACAGGTGTGTGTCTAATGGGTCAGCTCCATGTGCTTATTCCACAATGGTCTCAAGCTCAATGGCAGAGCTCAACTCAATCATCTTTTTTCCCCCCCAGATTTATTTGTTTATCTGAGAGAGTTACAGATAAGAGGGAAGGAGGGACACAGAGGGAGCTCTTCCATCTGTTGGTTCCCTCCCTGGATGGTCACAATGGCTAAGGCTGAGCCAGGCTGAAGCCAGGAGCCAGGAACTCCATCCAGGTCTCCCATGTGGGTGGCAGGGGCCCAAACACTTGGGCCATCTTCTGCTGCTTTTCCCAGGCTATTAGTAGAGAGCTGGATTGGAAGTGGAGCAGCTGGGACATGAACCAGCACCCAAATGAGATGCCAGCATCGCAGGTGGTGGCTTTGCCCGCTACACCACAAGGCTAGTCCCGACTCAATGATCTTTTTCTGCTGAACTCTCCATCTTTGCAAATACCACACTCTCCATCGGGTTCCTCAAGTCCAAAGCCAAAGGGTCATGGTACATTTCTCGCTCTCCTTCTTCGTGTGCATCTAAATAATCACAAAGTCCTGTCTGGCTTATGTCCCTCCATCTCTCACCTGCTTGCTTCCTATTGCTCCAGTTCAGGTGCGTTTCCCTTCTCACCTGAGACGTGACAACACCACAACCTACTTGTCACACTGCCATCAGACTCACGTTTCTAAGATGCAGAATGTCTTATCAATTGTTTGCAAGAAATCATTCCAAGACTGTATTACCTATGGCATATAATTTTTACTCTAGAGGTCTCTTCACAAAGGAACTTCTACTGTTGACTGTTGCCTCTTTGCCCTTGCAAACCAAACCTATGGATATGCTTATCAACACCCACGGTCCTTTATGCCTCTTGGCATTTGCGAATGCTAGAAATCTCATTCTGCCCTACTCGTCTCTACCTAAGACACAAATCATCCCTTTGTCCAGCATATCTACGTTTTATAGGCTACAGGCCCATTAGTCACTTAATAGTTGTCTTGGTTATCAGATCAGTGGTTTTGCAATACTTGTGTTCAAGTAACTCTTAGTTTATTTAATACTGGCAACAGTAGTGATAGTGGCAATTTTATTATAGTATATTGTTATAGTCTGTTTTATTATTACTAACCTCTTACTATGCCTAATTTATAACTTTAACTTTATCGTAGGTGTGTATGAATAGGAGGAAACATAGTCCACACAAGGTTCAGTACTATTGGTGGTCTCAGACACCCAAGTCTTAGAACGTACTCATTGCAGACGAGAAGGGTCTTTTGTACCAGGAACTGCCACATTTAGGGCTACTCTATCGAGGATTGTTAAAGAGGCCTCAGAGCCTACCCTCCACCCCTCAGCCCTGATTCCTGTCTTTCCCTCAGTTTCCCAAGGAGGGAAGAGAGCAGGAATCATTGGAATCAGGAGTTACAGGCCTTGGGGGTGGGGAGGAGTGATACGTAGCTTTTCTACTTCCTCACCACGGAATTTCCCACAAAGCCACCCGAGGCAGGACCACAGAACTGCTCGTAGAGGGAAGGCTGGTGTCTCTCTCTTTGACCTCATGCCTGTGCAACTGCAAAGCTAATGGCCTTGGGCTGCCAAGGGAGCAGGTGGGGCCTGAGGGAGGGACTTCAGGTGGGGGTGGGGGCCGTTCCTAGAAACAGGTGCTTCCTCTGCAGGAAACAGCTAAGGTGAGAGGCTATCTGGAATGACCCTGGCCAGCAGTGGAACAAGCGTTTAGGTGCTTTAGATGAGGAGGATGTATGTGGGGGCCTCTCTTTGGCCTTCAGGAAGTCTGTGTCTTCTATAGCTCAAAATGGAGAGCCCAGGAGTCAAGAGAGACAGGAAGCAGGCGATCATGCCAGCAAGGGGAGGCTCGACACGGACAGGAGATGCAGAGCAGGGCCCCAGCCAGAGAGACACACGGTTGCTGCTTTCTGAGGGATCCTGAGCGATGGAGGAGGTGAAGCAGACCTGAACTCAACCCGCACACACGCACACACGCACACACGCACACTGAGGACGTAGACGCCGCCGTATCACAGGGCACCAGACACTCCGCGTCACCGTCCATCAGGCGCTTGTGATGGCCTTGGCTTCCCCTGCTGTTACTCCAAGTCCTCATCCCTGCCGGGGGTAGACCCCAGAGAGGGAGGGGGCGGAGTTATCCTAGACCAGATCCTCCTATCCCATTCCAGGTGCTGCCGTGGAAGGATTTTGAGAAGAGATTTAAATTGTGTGCATAGATGTACACACACACACACATGCCCGCATGCATGTGTGCACACACACAGAGTTTTCATAGCCAATGAAATATATTTGGAAGAAAAAGTTCTAAACCTGGAGGATTTCTTTTTCTTTTTTTGGACAGGCAGAGTGGACAGTGAGAGAGAGAGACAGAGAGAAAGGTCTTCCTTTTGCCGTTGGTTCACCCTCCAATGGCCGCCACGGCAGGCACGCTGCGGCCAGCGCATCACGCTGATCCAAAGCCAGGAGCCAGGTGCTTCTCCTGGTCTCCTATGGGGTGCAGGGCCCAAGCACCTGGGCCATCCTCCACTGCACTCCCTGGCCACAGCAGAGGGCTGGCCTGGAAGAGGGGCAACCGGGACAGAATCCGGCGCCCCGACCGGGACTAGAACCTGGTGTGCCAGCGCCGCTATGTGGAGGATTAGCCTATTGAGCCGCAGCGCCGGCTGCCTAAAGGATTTCTATAAAGCATGGGTAAGGAACATCCGGCCCACTGGCCACTTAAGGCCCACAAAATCCTTTGGCCTGGCCCTGCCAAGACAACCAGAGGTGGGACTCGAAATTCAATACATCTACAGGAGGCTGATTTTTGAGTTAATAATTTTGTGTGACCTGCGAATTTGTTATAAATATCCACTTGACCCTGGGCAGAAAGAAAGCTCTGCACCACTGCTATAGAGTGTGCTATGCTGACCCACAGAAATAGAGAAGAAACTTAAATTATGAAAATGAACACAGGGGCTGGCGCTGTGGTGTAGTGGGTAAAACCGCCGCCTGCAGTGCCGGCATCCCATATGGGCATCGGTTCAAGTCTCAGCTGCTCCAATTCTGATCCAGCTCTCTGCTGTGGCCTGGGAAAGCAGTAGAAGGTGGCCCAAGTCCTTGGGTCCTGCACCTGCGTGGGAGACCCGGAAGAAGCTCCTGGCTTCGGATTGGCACAGCTCCAGCCGTTGTGGCCAATTGAGTGAACCAGTGGATGGAAGACCTCTCTCTCTGCCTCTCCTCCTCTCTCTGTGTAACTCTGACTTTCAAATAAATAAATAAATCTTTAAAAAAATGAATACAATAAGCTGGGAGAACAGAAAATCTTTTAAACCTCTATTGGTGTAGAGAAATAGGGTCTCAGTAATAAACAATTCCAAGAAAGAATTCCAAATTATTAATATTTATTTGAGCATTAGAGATTTGAAAGCAAGAGAACAAAATATTAAGATTTTGAATTTATTTAACAAAATAACTAATGTAAATTAGTGATCATCAAATCAAGACCCCGATCAAGGCAGTGACAATTGAAGAACTCTTATTCATCAGGGAGCAGATGGAAGCCAGGAATCCAAATGATCACACTTGATGATTCTAGAATTTTCTAACTGAAACACCAATTTTTAAAAAAGATTTATTTATTTGAAATGCAGAGTTACAGAGGCAGAGAGAGAGAGAGAGAAAGAGAGAGAGAGGTCGTCCATCTGCCTGGACCACTTCCCAGATGGCCACAACGGCCAGAGCGAGGCCGGTCCGAAGCCAAGGAGCCAGGAGCTTCTTCTGGGCTTCCCACATGGGTGCTTTCGTAGTGCCCGTATGGGATGCTGGCGCTGCAGGCAGCAGCCTCACTCACTACGCTGGCCCCTGAAACTCCATTTGTAAAAGACAGATGATCAAGAATTTAGAGCCGGCGCCGCGGCTCACTAGGCTAATCCTCCGCCTAGTGGTGCCGGCACACCGGGTTCTAGTCCCGGTCGGGGCGCCGGATTCTGTCCCAGTTGCCCCTCTTCCAGGCCAGCTCTCTGCTGTGGCCAGGGAGTGCAGTGGAGGATGGCCCAGGTGCTTGGGCCCTGCACCCCATGGGAGACCAGGAGAAGCACCTGGCTCCTGCCATCGGATCAGCGCGGTGCGCCGGTCGCATCGCGCTGGCCGCGGCGGCCATTGGAGGGTGAACCAATGGCAAAGGAAGACCTTTCTCTCTGTCTCTCTCTCTCACTGTCCACTCTGCCTGTCAAAAAAAAAAAAAAAAAAAAAAAAAAGAATTCAGAAACATGCTTTAGGGGCTGGGACTGTGGTGTAGCCAGTAAAGCCACCACCTGCCTGGCGTCACAGGCAGCGGCTTTACCCACTATGCCACGAGGCAGCCCTGAAATAGTTTTCTTATACTTTAAATGCATCATCTAGAAAATAAGAAGAGCGTGGGCTTTTTGTTCTGTGTTAGCAGAGTTTGAACATGCTGAGGAGCTGCCATGATTTGTGGATGCCCTTGATGAAGCATTAGAAGGTTTGAACCACTTGAGCTATGGACCTGCCGGTGGGTTTGGGCTGTTTCTCCAACATCGTGGTCAGATGTTTTAATTAACACACTGGAGGGTTAAAGTGCATGGGCTTTTTGGGTGAAATGAGTGGCAAATTTTTAAAGCTGGGTTAAGGTATCAGACATAGGAGTTTCAGAGAACACACTTGGATGCATAGATAGAAGAAAATATGGAATGTTTTACCTTTGACCGTGCTGAGTTGAGACTTCTTAATAAGTTTATTTTTTATGAATTTTATTATTTAGCAGTTTTTCAGTAGTAACTGTCATGCTCTAGTGAACTTGATTCCTTATTGGTAAAAATTCTTTTTTATTTAAAATTTATTTATTTGAAAGAGTTAGAGGCAGAGGGAGAAACAGAGATAAATCTTCCACCCTCTGGGTCACCCCCAAAATGGCTCAGTGGCTGGACCTGGGCTAGTCTGAAGCCAGGAGCTTCTTCCAGGTCTGCCACCTGGGTGCAGGGGCCAAAGTACTTGGACCATCTTCCCCTGCTCTCCCAGGTACATTAGCAGGGAGCTGGATCGGAAGTGGAGCAGCTGGGACTTGAACCTGCACCCATATGGGATACTGGTACCACAGGTGGTTGCTTTACCTGCTGTGCCACAGTGCCAGCCTATTGGTCAACATTTCTGTTACTTGTTCTCTCTTCTGTATTAGTTTTGGATTACTGTGTCACAAATTACCCCCAAATTTAGCAGCTTATTAAAACAACTCTTTATTTTCTCACAGTTTCTCTGGGTCCAGAATTTGGGTGCAGCTTTGTTGGGAATTGTGGAATCCAGGTGTCTCCTGAGTTTGCTGTCACACTGCGCCCAGGCTGTGGTCTCAGCTGAAGGCCCAGTGGAAGAAGGAATTCTCAGGCTCCCTCGTGTGGTGTTGGCAGGATTCAGTTCCTCCGGGGCTGTTGGATGGAGGGTCCAGGTTCCATGGGGGCTGTTGGCCAAAGGCCTACCTCTGTTCCATGGCTTCTGGGCCTACTCCACAGGGCAGCTCAGGGTGAAAGAGCAAGAGGGAAGTCTAATAAGACAATAGTTTGTGCAGCCTAGTCTTAGATGGGCTATTGCACCACTTTTTAAAAAAATTATTTATTTGAAAGGCAGAGTTACACAGAGAGAGGTCTTCCATCCACTGATTTATTCCCCACAATGGCTGCCATGGGTGTGGCCATGCCGGACCAAAGCCAGGAGCCAGGAGCTTCTTCCAGTTCTTCCATGTGGGTGCAGGGTCCTAAGCACTTGGGCCATCTTCTACTGCTTTCCCAGGCCATAACAGAGAGCTGGATGGGCAGTGGAGCAGCTGGGGCTTGCACCAGTGTCCATATGGAATGCCGGCGTTGCACACCACAGCTTTACCCACTGTACCGCAATGCTGGTCCCCATTCCACCACTTCTACCACTTTCCCCCTCATCGAAGGTGGGTTGGTACCTCCAGCCCACACTCAAGGGACGGTGACTGCACAGGTTCATGGACAGTGGGAGGTGAGGGTCCCTGGAGGCTGTCCTTGTGTCTCCCTACCAGCTTCTCTCACCACACCGTCCCCCTCCTCCCCTTTTATAACCCGTAGTCTCTCCTGGTGACGTGGCCTCCTTGCTAATAAAGTAGATGATGAGATTGTATTTTATCTTCTTGCATAAATGTCTTACCACCTTCATGTATAGCCGCTTTCTCCTCCTTTTCTCTGCTTATCACGGATTGCCCTGACCTGCCTTGTACAGAGAAGCAGGTCCCTGGACCTCCTTGAGCGTCTCAAGCTGTACCATTCATGCTCTTCTCCCTTCAACAGCAACAACAACAACAAAGTTAGGAGTGACCATTTGGCCCAGGAGTTCAGATGTCGCTTAAGACACCGGTGTCCAGTGTTGGAGAACCTGGGTTTGATACTTGGCTCCAGTTCCTGCCTCCAGCTTCCTGCCAACGCGGATCCTGGGAAGCAGCAGATGATAGCTCAAGTCGTTGGGTTCCTGCCATCCACACAGGAGACCTGGATTGAGTCTCTGGCTCCCAGCTTTGGCCCCTGCCCAGTCCCAGCATTGGTGGGTTGAACCAGTGGATGGGAGTTCTCTCTCTTTATCTCTCAAACAGAAAAAGAAGAAGAAAAAAACTTTTTGAACAAGTTTTCCTTGCTCCTTCTCATCACACCTCAGTGCCCAGTCACTTGTCGGCCTTCATACATCTCTTCCAGTCCCATCACTTCATTAAAATTATTTTTGTCAAGATCACTGATGGTATCCGTGTTGCTACATGCAAGGGGCTGTTCTCTGCCTTCAACACAGTACCATCTCCTCCCTCTCTCTCGGTTTCCATGACACCACACTGTCAGTGACGCACTTTTTCCTAATCGTCTGGTCACTCCATTCCACTGTTTTGTTGATTTCTCTTCTATCCACATTCTCCATGTTGGTGTTTTCAGTCTGGATGTGCCTTTTCTGCCTCCTTCCAGAAGTGACTTTGTTTGTTCACAGGATTTTAAATGCAGCAGTAACCCTCCTCCAAAGGGGGCTGATATCCTGCAAGGCTCTCCTTGGACACCTAACACCACAGGTACCAAACCCTATATGCTTATATTTCTCTACAAACATACTCAAATATCTTTTCCATCTCCATCTTAACAGAGCACGTATCACACACTGTGGCTGACTGCATTTTCAGGTGCAAACGTAAAACCAGCACAAATTTCTTTTTCCTTCTTTACAAATTTCACACAGGGGAGCTCCATTCTTTCCATAGATGTAGACCTTAAATTTGAGGGCCTCTGACATATCCAAATGGAATTATCAAGTCAATAGTAAGAAAAACCATTCTACACATACTGTTTTCCCTTTCTTGTTAAGACAGTAACTTTCACCTTTTCACACAAAGGAAACACTTCGCAGATTACCTTTCGCATATCCAAATTTCCAGCATCACTACTAGTGTGCTGTGAGGCCACTATGACGTAGAAGAAGGGTGACTTAACATAAGCGCTGTGGAGCCACGACAGTCGGGCTGATGACTGAAACAGCTGCTGAGTGACTGACGGGAGGGTAGCATATGCAGTGTGGATTCGCTCGGCAAAGGGATGGTTCTCATCCCGTGCAAGAGGGAGCAGGACAGTGTGAAAGTTCACCGTGCCACTCAGAACAGCGCATGATTCCAAGTGGATGGGCTATTTCTGGAACTTTCTATTTAATATTTTCAGGCTGTGGTTGACTTGAAAACAGAAATTGCAGGAAGTAAAATCATGGATGAGGAGGTATCACTGTGTGCTTACACGTGGATGAGCCTGTGGCTGATTTTTTCAGCCACTGTTTCCTCTGCACTGTAGAATGGTTTTTCTTACTATTGACTTGATAATTCCATTTGGATATGTCAGAGGCCCTCAAATTTAAGGTCTACAATAGAACTTTAGTTTTCCAATTGCCTTTCTCCCCAACTTATTTCTTTCTAGAATTTCTCACCTCAATCAGTGGAACCAATAGCCACTTTGTTGGCTCAAATACAAAACCTTGGTTCTACCTCTTCCTCAATCCCCCTTTCCAACCTACCACTAAGTCTTGTAACTTTCATATCTTCTAAATATATGTGAGTACTTAAAAAAATTTGTGGGAAATGTGATTGCAAGATTGTATTTATTCTGGTGCAAAACATTTCAAGTCACTCGTATGAGCGGTCTTCATAAAGTCACTTAAATACTATGAAAAACGCTATGCACAGATATCAGAAGTTTTTGTGCATTGAAACAGACTTCTCTAATTCCATTTTCCATGAACTTTTTGAAGTAGCCTTGTATGTCTGATCTACTTCCCCACCATCTCCACCTTAACCTAACCCAGCTTCTCTCTCCTGCCTTACTATAGTATGGTCCCTGCTTGGCCTCCCTTGCTGTTATTCTCTGAAAAGCAGTTAAATAGTTTAAAATCATGGACTTTATATCTCTTGGTTAAAGCCTTTGGTGACATCCCTGTAATCTCTCAAAATATAAATTTCCAAGGTCAAGAATGATGTATCTCTGGGGCTTGCCCTGTGGCGTAGCTGGTTAAAGCCCCAGCCTGCAGCGCTGGCATCCCACATGGGTGCCAGTTCGAGTCCTGGCTGCTGCACTTTCTGATCAAGCTCCCTGCTAATTCACCTGGGAAACAGCAGAAGATGGTACAAGTCCTTGGGCCCCTGCACCCACGTGGGAGACCTGGAAGAAGCTCCTGGCTCCTAGCTTTGGATTGGCTCAGTTCCGGATGTTGCCACCATTTGGGGAGTGAACCAGAAGATAGATCTCTCTCTCTGTCTCTCTGTCTCTCTCTCTCTCTGTAACTCTGTCTTTCAAATAAATAAATCTTAGAAAAAATATATATTTCTTGCCTGTCTTTCCAAACTCATATCACTCTAGGCATCCTGCTATCACTGTGTCAGCTATGCCAGCTTTCAGCATTTTTTGAACACACCAGGTCTTTGTTATTTCTAGTCCCTTGGACATGTTTCTTCAGCTTGAAATTAAATGAAATAAGGCTTTGCTTCATCCTTCTACCCCACCCCACATGTGTGGCTTGTGTGTTTATCAAAACTAGTAATTAAAGGTTTATTCATTTATTTGTTTATTGCCCACGTCATTAGTCTGTAAGCTCTGTAAGAATAGACACTGGGGGTGTTGTGGTGCAGTGGGTTAAGCTGCCACCTGCAATGCCAGCATCCCACATGGGTGCCGGTTCACGTCCTGGCTGCTCCACTTCTGACCTCCCGGCCCCTGGCTTCAGCCTCTCCCAGCCCTGGCTGTTGCAGCCATAGTGGAGGGAATATCGCTCTCTCTGTATCTCTCTCTCTCTCTCTCTCTCTCTGTTTCTCCCACTCTCTGTAACTCTGACTTTCAAATAAATACATACATCCTAAAAATAAAGACAAGAGACCAGGGCTGATGTGGCACAGGGGGTTAAATTGCCACCTGTGATGCCGGGCATCCCATATGAGTCTCTGTTGCTCCACTTCCAACCCAGCTCCCTGTTAATGCACCTGGGAAAGCAGCAGATGATGGCCCAAGTGCTTGGGCCCCTGCACCCATGTGGGAGACCCGGATGGAGTCCAGGCTCCTATCTTTGGCCTGGCCCAGCCCTGGCCCCTGGCCACTATGGCCGTTTGGGGAGTGAACCAGCAGATGGAAGATCTCTCTCTCTCGCTCTCACTCTCTGTCCCTTTGTCTGACTCTGCCTTTCAAATAAATAAATAAATCTTTAAAAATACAAGAACAAAGTCAATTTTGCCCACAATTGTATAGGCAGCACCAAGCACTTGGTAAGTACTCAGTTGATATTTGGGTAAGAACCATCTCAAAATCAGGCTCCAAGTCTCAGCTCCAATCTGCCTGCATAACCATCTTCCCAGCCCATGAAGTCTTCGCAGGTTCCTTCAAGCTGACCGAGGGATTCCTGCTCCCACGTAGTATCTGTAAATGTCACATACCTCCCCACTCTTTGCACATCCAACTCTGCCGTAGACCACAATCTCACTGCAGGTGGGAAACTTGTCTCTCCTCCACCAAAGCCCCAAGGCCTGCGCCGTGGCATCTGGGACGCACCCAGCAGGTGTTTGCCTATGATGTGCTGAGGAGCTGTGACAGCAGCCCTCCCCTGCACTGCAGTGAGAAGGAATCTCTTTTCCTGGCCCAGGGACAACACCCGGGCCCCCTGCCTGCTGTTCCAGCGGCCGCCCTCTGGAAACTATGGCGACCTGAAGCCAAGCTCAAGCCCTCAGGTTTTGCTGAGAGAAACAGCCTGACAGTGGGTGGGAACTCAGGAGTCTTAAAAAGAAAGTTTCTAGAACTCTCCTGCTGAAAGGAGAGAAAATGACATAGGGCAGAGGTCAAGCGGGTAAAATGCTTAACATGGGACATACAATTCCTGAATTTGTATGTGGTGATACCGTCATTTATTTATTTATTTTTAAAGATGTATTTATTTGAAAGGCAGAGTTGTGCGTGCACGCGCACACACACACACACACACACTCACAGATCAATCTTCCATATGCTGGTTCACTCCCCAAATGGCTGCATCGACCAGGGCTGGTCTAGTCTAAAGCCAGGGGCTTCGTCCAGGTCTCCCATGTCGGTGGCAGGGGCCCATGTCCACTGCTTTCCCAGGTGTCTTAGCAGGGAGCTGGATGGGAAGCCGAGCAGCGGGGACACCAGCTGGAGCCATGTGGAATGCTGGCTTACCCCGCCCACTACAAGGCCAGCCCCAGCCATCACTTTGTTAATTCAAAACAAGCCGCATGTTTCTTTCCCTTCAATCCGCCTCTGACGACGAGAACAGATCCCATTCTTTCCTTGGCAGAGTGTGCCTGGTGACAGTAGCCCTGTGCTGCCAGCACCGGGACGAAGAGCTTCCTTTACCAGGGCTGGGAGTCTGAGTTTGAGGCAGGTGGATGCATGTATTTGAACGAATCCGTTCCAGATGCCAGGAGATTCAGTTCTGCAGAGGGGGCATGAAGGAAAATCAGGAGAACAAGTGTCCTATTCACATGCTAGGAAAATAAATGTTTTACTAATCCTTAAATAACATTTTACTCGGAGCCGTATTGGCAAATTTTAGTTTTATTTCTGTGTGAGAGTCTCAGTTTTTAGAGTGTGATTTATACACATTTAAGTAACAGGGGTGACTGTTACCCATGCTAATTTCTGTATAGGAATAGTATCATCTAGAAGTCCTGAGATTTTTGTCATGTTTAGTGAACAATTTAGCATTTATTATCATTGGCTATCCTTTTTATAAAAGTGCATATTTTTCTGTGTTTTGGAGTCTTGTCGTGGTGGAGGAAGCTTGTGATCAGTTATCTTATATGTTCTCTTTCCCCACATGAGATCTTAACCAATAAAATTCCATCATTAAAAAAATTTATGTGTCAGCTGACTATGTGCCAGGTACTGTGCTAAGTGCTGGGATACAAAAGAGCCCACAGTCTGGGTTTTGGCTAGGGGGAGTGGGATGGGGTGGATTCTCACGGCACTAATCAGACTGGATACCTGGAGAAGGACTTAAAAGTTATCTGTGCTGCCGCCACCCCTGTTCACTTGTTTTTAAATTTGCCACCCCCCGCCATGGGAAAAGAACGCCATTTACAAGCCCAAACTGTAGTTTGCTATTTATTTCTGGAAGGTACTTTATGAATCTTGTTGGAGTAAATTTAGCATATTTAATGTTTAATTTGGGTCAAAGGAAAAATTAGCACATGTGTTCATCAATGGAAAGAAAGTGACCAGACCTCATTATGCACTCGTTAAGGACACTTCTAGAACTAGAAGCTTTTATCTACATTGTACTGTAGAGAATCCTATTATCTACATTTTACTATTGATAATGAAATCCCAGGGGAGTCCTTTCATCCCCAAAGGCCTGATACTGCAGACCTCCCCCACCCACCAGGAGACACCTACATGGTGGCCTGGGCTGGGGAAGGCCCTTCTGTTTCTTTAGGCAGCACCAGCAGGAACCAGTGGAAACTCCAACAGGAGCAGAAAAACCAAGCAGACCAAAGTCACACCGCAAAGGCTCTGAATGTGGAGTTTCCATTGGAACCATGGCCTAGAAGAGTCAGCCACAATCTGCAAACAGAACCTAAAGAAGGCAATGGCCTGATAAAAGATGTGCACAGGACATGGAAACTCATAACACGACCAACAGTCAAAAAATAATCTATCATACTAAGAGCCAAGAAATTCTCCACCTGGATGGGGGAAGAGAGCTCTCCACAGCACATGCTAAGAGGAAAGTACAAATTCAAACAACGATGAGACACCACTCTGTGTCTGTCACGACAGCCAATATCCAGAACAGGGACAATACCAAGTGCTGGCAAAGAGAGGGGAAAACTTTCATTCATTGCTGGTGGCAATGCAAAATGATAGAACTGCTTTGGAAGACTGGTATTTTCTTATAGAACAAAGTGTACTCTGAACATACTACCCAGCAATTGTGCTTCTTGATATTTACTCAAAGCAGTTGAAAACTTACGTTCACATGAAAATATGTTCAAAGGTATTTATAGCAGCTCTATTCATAATTGTCAAAACTTGGAAGCAACCAACATGTCCTTCAGTAGGTGAATGGATAAATAAATATTATGTGGTATCTCTAGATAATGGAAAATTATTAAATACTAAAAGGAAATGAGTCATCAAAGCATGAAACACAGGGAGGGACCTTCTATGCATATTACTAAGAGAAAGAGGCCAATCTGAAAAGGATACCTGCTGTGCGGTTCCAACGATAGGGCATTCTGTAAAAAGGTGAAACTGTGGAGATAGTGAAAGGATCAGAAGTTGCCAGGGATTAGGGGAAGGAGAGATAAGTAGGCGGAGCACAGAGGATTTTTAGGACAGTGAAACTTCTCCACCTGATGCTATAATCATGGATAATGTTATTATATATATGTCCATATCCATAGAGTGGGCAAGACTGAACCCTAATGTAAACTGTGCTGTTTGAGGGTGTGTGGTAAAATGAGAAGGCTGTGCCAAGATGATGCTGGCAAGCAAGCATCAGTTACTCATGAATGGCTTTGGAACCCACTTGGCAAATGAGCCTGCCTAGCAACAGGCAGTGATTGGTTAGGGCATAAACTGCCCCTTGACTGGATTGGCTGTCTCAGCTATATAAGCTGCTGTACCAACTGAAATAAATGAGTCTCCGAGCTGCTCACCTCTAGCACTCTTTCACCTGACTCCCAGTGTCTGTGTCGTGACTCTGTGCCTCTTGCCTCCACCATGCTCCTCCTCTCAGAACGAATCAATCTCAACAGGGGTGATAATGATGTGTGCATGTAGGCTCATCTGTACCTTCCTCTCAATTTTTCTATAAACCTGAACTAACTCTAAAAAAATAAAGTTAGCTTTCTCCTTTTCCCCACCATCATGGTGAGTATACCTGACTCTTCCTCACCATGTCTTCTCACAAAACTTTCAGAATCAAGAGATGCCTGGCAAAGAAACCAAAATTGTCCCATTTCCCAATGGTTTGAGATGAAAGCTGATAATAAAAATGAGGTACAATTCCAAGAGGAGACAGTTAAGAAAAACAAGGCTCAGTCCATAAGGAATTGCACTTGAGATGACACAGTTTAGTTGGGGGCTGTGACTAGTGGGAGGGTTTAATGATAAATATGTGAAATGTGAAAAAAAGTTCACAAAAAGGAATTAACATCAAGATCAATCTGCTGCAGGAATTATCCCTCATTAGCCAAGACATCAACGGTTATAAAGCAGCTATCGTAAGACTGCTTCCACAGTCAATTGCAAATTCTCTTGAAACAATGAAAACGTAAAAAATATCAGCAAAGAAACAGAAGTCTGGGCACAGCAGCTTAAGTTGCTGTTTGTGGTGCCCACATCACATATCAGAGTGCCTGGTTTGACTCTTGGATTTCTCACTTCTGATCCAGCTCCAGGTGTGCATCCTGGAGGGCAGCAGTTAATAGCTCAAGTACTGGGTCTTTGCCCCTCATGTGGGAGACACAAGGTTCCAGGCTCCTGCACTGGCCAGCCCTGAATATTATGGGCATTTGGGAAAATGAACCAGCAGGTGGAAGATTCTCTCTTGCTTGCTCGCTCTTCTCTCCCCCAACCTTTCAGATAAAAGGAAAATACTTAAAATGTTTTAAAAAGTATAAAAGAACCAAGTGAAAAATATAGAACTGAAAACATGCAGAAATAAAAAACTTGCCAAAAAAGCTCAGCAGTAGAGTCTCACGGAAGATAGCATCACTGAACTTCAGGGCACATCTAAGAATTCATCCAATCTGAAAACGGGAGAAAACAGCTTGGGGAGAAAAATCGAGAGAACCACAGTGACCAGTGGAACAGTGACAAAGGTTGCAACATTCTGTTGCCAGAGTCCCAGAGGGGAGGAGCAAGAGAGTCAAACTGAAAGGATATTTGAAGAGATAGTGGCTGAAACTCTGCAGGTTCTTTGAAAGATAGATACCAATCTACATATTTAGGAAGCTGAACAAATCCCAGGGTAAATTCAGTGAAATCCATTAGTGAAATAAACAAAAGTCTTGAAAGCAGCCAGAAACAAACAACCCACAAGGAAAGAAACCAATCTGAAGGACAGCCGATTTCTCATCTGAAACCATGAAGGGCAGGAGGAAGTGGCACAGCATTTTTCAACTGCTGCAGGAACTGTCAATTAGAAATTCTGTGACCAAGTGTGGTGGGGAAATAAAGTGCTTCTCAGACAAAGGAAAATGAAAAGAATGTATTGCTGTCAGACCTACCCTGAAAGAGTGGCTAAAGGAAGTTCTTCCAACAGAAATGAAATAATCATCTTGGAGTATCAGGAAAGAAGAAATAATGAAAACAGCAGAAATACTGGTCTGTGCTACCGACTATCCTTTTGCTTATGAGTTTTAGGAATAATATTTGAGGGGCCAGTACTGTTGCACAGTGGGTTAAGATGCTGCCTGAAGAACCAGCATTCCATATAGGTGCTGGTTCAAGTCCCAGCTTCTCCACTTCCAATCCAGCTCCCTGATAATGTGCCTGGGAAATCAGTGGAAGATGGCCCAATTGCTTTGACTCCTGCCACCCACATGAGAGACTCAGAAGAAGCTCCTGGGTCCTGTCTTCAGCCTGGCCCAGTACTGGCTATTACAACCATTTGGGGATGTGAAACAGCAGCTGGAAGATCTCTCTCTGTCTCTCCATCGCTCTCTGTAACCCTGCCTTTCAAATAAATGAATTAATATTTTTGAATTAATATTTGTACAGCAGAATTACAGAAAGGGAGTCAGAGAGAGAGTGAGAGAGATCTTCCATCTAATGGTTTACTCCCCAAATGGCCGCAACAGACAGTGCTGGGCCAGGCTGAAGCCAGGAGCCAAGAGCTTCTTCCAGGACTCCCCTGTGAATGCAGGGGCCCAAGTACTTGGGCCATCTTCTATTACTTTCCTAGGTGCATTAGCAGGGAGCTGGATTGGAAGTGGAGCAGCCAGGTCTCAAACAGGTGCCCATATGGGATACTGATGCTACAGACAGCAGCTTAACCCACTGTACCACAGTGCCAGTCCCAATAAATAAATCTTCTAAAAAGTTTAAAAAATAAATAATATTTGAAACAAAAATTTTAACACTATCTTCAATGCAAGACATTGATATTTGAAATTGGGAAGGTAAATAGAACTAAGTAGAAGTAAGACTTTCATAATCGCTGGAAGCAAGAAAATATTGACACCAAAAGACTGTGATAAACCACGTGTGCATGTTTTAGTAACCAGAGGAACCATTGTAAAAACTACATCAAAAGGCAACCGAAAGTGATAAATCAATCAAGATGGAATTTTGCCCCCCCCCCAAATGCTCAAGTAAACCTTTAGGAAGGCAAGAAATTTGGCAGTAAACTTAAAATTTCTAGGTAATCCCATAATTTACAATTAAAAATGAGTTTGGGGGGTGGGCTCTTAGTCTGGATATTAAAATGCTAGTTATAATGCCTGCACCCACATCAGAGCACCTGTGTTCTGTTCCAGGCCTTGACTCCTGATGTCAGTATCTTGCTAATGCAGACCCTGGGAGGCAGTGGTGATGAATCACGTGCTGAACTCCTGCCATGCATATAGGAGACCTGGGTTGAGTTCTCAGCTCCTGGATTCAAGTCCCCAGCTATTGTGGGTATATGGAAAGTGAACCAGTAAATGAAAACACACAGACACACACACATTCTCTCTCTCTCTCTCTCTCTCTCTGTCTCTTGCTCTCTCTCTGCCTCCAAAAGTTAGTTATGTAAAATCTCAGCAGTGAATGGCTTGAGACAATGTAAAAGGAGCAGTAGGTTGGGAGTCAAGAAGCTTGACTTTGGATTAATAATAAATAATTTAATATAGATTAGTAAATGAAATAATGAATAAAAAACTTAGATAAAATCTAGCCATTATCAGTCCAACTGGAACAAAGGCATACATTACTTTCCACAGCAAAAGTGGTAGCTGAGCTTTTTTTAAGTTTTTTTTTTTTTTGTTATTACACACTTGTTTCTCTCTCTCTTTTTTTTTTTTTTTTTTTTTGACAGGCAGAGTGGACAGTGAGAGAGAGAGACAGAGAGAAAGGTCTTCCTTCCATTGGTTCACCCCACAAATGGCCGCCACGGCCAGCGCACTGCACTGATCCGAAGCCAGGAGCCAGGTGCTTCCTCCTGGTCTCCCATGGGGTGCAGGGCCCAAGCACTTGGGCCATTCTCCACTGCTCTCCCTGGCCACAGCAGAGAGCTGGACTGGAAGAGGAGCAACTGGGACAGAATCCGGTGCCCCAAATGGGGCTAGAACCTGGGGTACCGGCACCGCAGGCAGAGGATTAGCCTAGTGAGCCGCGGCGCTGGCCTGGTAGCTGAGTTTAGTTATTACACTCTAGGATTAAAGCTGTAGAAGAAATACCTTTACAAAAAAATAGTCTTGGTGTGCGTGGGGCATGGGTGGAGGGGGCTGGGGGATGTGTGTCTGGTCTAATACTTGAGGTCCTACATCAGGGCATCTGGACTGGAGACCTGGCTGTGCTCCTGCCCCCATCTCCCAGTCAGTGCACACGCTGGGAGGCAGCAGGTGATGGCTCAAGTAAGTTGCTGCGTATCTGACAGCCTGTGTCTCCTATTGTAAAATCTTCCATTATTATGATCACATTTGTCACAATTAATGAACCGATCCTAATGTATTATTACTAACTAAACCCTATACTTTGAATTCCATTCGTTTTTCCTTAATGTCCTTTTTTCCTGTTATAATATCCCACTCAGGACACCACATTTAGAGGAATGCTTTGAGAGGAAGTGCTCAGTGGCTACGCTTCATAGAGATCTTCTATTCAGAGTCAGAGCCGGGACATCACTTACCAGAAGGCTAAGCGGGGACTTGGTTGCAAGCTGGCATTGTGCAGCACGCCCTCTGAAAGTCTGGGTGGCTTCGGTAGTCTGGGTGCTCATGGAGACTACGGGTTGGCTCAAGACTCCTTGGCACAGTAAAGCTGTTATCTTGTGCTCGTTAGGGCATGAACTTTGTGTACTCAGGCCACAGCAAATGCACACCCATCCTGGGCCTTGTGCAGTGGGGGAAACCTGTCTTTTGCTGGCTTTATAGAGGAGGGAGAGAAGCTGCTGGCATGACTTGAGCTTACGTGCAGTTGGCACATCCTTGTGGCGTTAGCCTGTGCCTTCAGTACGCATCCAGAGTCCACTTGACCTCCTCTGCTTCCCTCTGAGGTGCCCGGTGAACCACATCATCTCCTGCCTGAACGTGAACAAGAATTTCCTAACTGCTCTTCCTGATTACGTGTTGGCCTGAGAGCTTCTGTCCTCCTCAGAGCCGGCTCACGTCAGTGCTGTGCTCCGAACTGTCCGATGGCCTGCCCATCTCATACTTTGTTGTTGTTTTTCTTTCTCTTCATTGTTTTTTTTTTTAAATCAAAACCCTCATTGCAATACAATATACAGAGAGGTACGCAGATCATATGCATACCACTCAATTATTATTCTTATTTTTAAATAATTATTTATTTGAAAGGCAGAGTTACAGAGAGAAAGGGAGAGACACACACACACAGAGATCTTCTATGCTGTGGTTCACTCCCCAGATGGCCACAATGACTGAGACTGGGCCAGCTGAAGCCAGGAGCCTGGCGCTCCATCTTGGTCTTCCATGTGGGTGGCAGGGCCCCAGATACGTGGGTCCTCATCCATTGCTTTTCCCAGGCCCTCAGCAAGGGAGCTGGATCAGCAGCAGAGCAGCTGGGACTCGAAGCAGCACTCATATGGGATGCTGGTGTTTCAGGTGGCGGCTTAACCTGCTGCACTACCATGCTGGCCCATCACAATGATTAAAAAAAAAAAAAGCCCATCTGTGTAATTCCCACCCACGTAAGCAAATGGGCCAACCCTTAGGAGCCCCCTCTTTCTTCCATTCAGTCACTTTTCCACTCTCCTTTCTGGAGGGAATTGCTACCTGACTTCTAGATTTGTCTCCACTGTCTTTGAATTTTGTAGAAATTACTACACACACACACACACATACACACACCATTCTGGTCTTTTTTTTTTTTTTAAAGATTTATTTATTTATTTGAAAGTCAGAGTTACACAGAGAGAGAAGAAGAGGCAGAGAAAGAGAGAGAGAGAGAGAGAGAGAGGTCTTCTATCCACTGGTTCACTCCCCAGATGGCCACAATGGCCGGAAATGTGCCGATCCCGCCGATGGCGGGCCCTTTACCACATTGGCTTTATTCCCGCCCCCCCCCCCCCCAGCTCGCTGATGCAGTTTCCTGCTGCTATCTCCCTCACGCCCTCCACACTGGCCTCACTGACCTTACTGCTCTTTCTCAGACTGACCAGGAATGCCCCTGCCACAGGGCCTTTGCAGTGATGGCTTCTGGTGTCGTAAAATACATTTCCCGAATGTCCTCAGGTCGGAGGTCAGGTGGGCTTCTCTGGGCCCTGCTGTGCTAAGTTCAGGCTGTCAGCTGCCCTGGGGCTCTTGCCTGAGTGAGATTCTGTTTCCGGGCTCACTCGGGTTGTGGCCAGGATTTGGAACGAAGACGGGGTTTACTAATGTTTTTCTCAGCTTCCAGAGATCACCTGTGGTCCGTTGCTTGTGGCTGCTCACCTTCAAAGCCAGCCAGAGAGTTCAAGTTCCACTTGGAGTGCACAAGGGACTTAAAAAAAAAAGTTCACGGAAAATGGGCTGAAGAGTTTATTTTGGTGCAAAGTATTTTGAAATCCATGCCTGGTTTATAATGTGCATTTGCCATTAACTTTTCAGAGAGCTCATCTGTTCTTTTTATTTTATTTTATTTATTTATTTTTTGACAGGCAGAGTTAGACAGTGAGAGAGAGAGACAGAGAGAAAGGTCTTCCTTCCGTTGGTTCACCCCTCAAATGGCCACTACGGCTGGTGTGCTGCAGCCAGCGTTCTGTGCTGATCCGATGGCAAGAGCCAGGTGCTTCCTCCTGGTCTCCCATGGGGTGCAGGGCCCAAGCACTTGGGCCATCCTCCACTGCACTCCTGGACCACAGCAGAGAGCTGGCCTGGAAGAGGAGCAACTGGTACAGTATCCGGCGCCCTGGCTGGGACTGGAACCTTGAGTGCCGGCGCCGCAGGTGGAGGATTAGCCAAGTGAGCCACGGTGATGGCCAGCTCATCTGTTCTTAAAGATCCTTGTGATCATTGTGGGCTCACTGGGATCATTCACAACCATCTTCCTATTTTAAGATCACTTGGATAGCAACGTTAACTCCATCCATAAAGTCCCCTTTGCAATGGAAGGTCACAGAGTCACAGGTGTGACACCGGAAGCAAAAATCCGTGGGGCCCACATCCTGCCTCCCTCGTTACATTTTCTTATTTTGTTTATTGGTTGCATCCCTTGTGTCGAATGTGTGAGGGTAACTGTCTCTGTTGGTGTGAGATCCCAACATTTAGAACCCTGCCTGGTACATGGTGCACATTCAAAAATGTGTGGAATGAAAGAACGGATGGGTGAATGAGCACAGTCTTGGGAAATCAACCTCCCCCAGCCCCTTAAAAGCCGCCCTTGGCTTTCATTCTTCCCTGATTGTGCCATGGTGTGGTTTTCCACGTGTCCCTGCGATGGCCCCGCCAGCTGAGGGGATTGGTAGGACTCTACGTATTGTTTCCATCTCGGTTGACACAGAAACACATCCAGGACACGGGGTAGAGAGGAGATCAGAGTGGAGAAGGCTCAAGCCCAGTGCACACGAGGGAGCCTCGTGCCCTACACAGTCCGGCTCAGTGTCCAGTGGTTTTCTGGGAACAAAAATCTTCAGGGATGGTAAAACTCCTCATGGAAATACGTCAAGCATTATTTTGCTCCGTGAAAAAAAAAATAACTGGAGACTTCAGCTGCACATGTCGATAACCTAAAGAACAAATTTCAAGAACATTGCTTAATATTTTATAGATGGCCTAAATCCCAGGATCCTGAAAATCTAAGCGTGTACAAAACTTGAAACACACACAAGTAACAGATTTGCTATTTGGGTTACAGTCTGGAAAAAGATCTCTGGAAACAGATTTATGTCTTCGTTTTTCACTTTGCCACCAGATGTCCTGCATGAGTAGGAAACTATGATGGCTCGATGATATTTTGAAGTGTGAATGCCCAGCATTTTTGAATAGACAGGGAAAGGGGGGTGTGAGTGAATGAAAATATTACCACAGTCTTCTGGATGAGACACGGAGTTTGAAGCCTGCGTTACAGGTGTAGCTTTCTGAAGCAGTATTCATTTAACTCTGATGTTCATTTCTCACACTCTGTGAATGTTTACTTAACATACTTCCTTTTCCCTCTACTCCAAATGAATAGTTCTAAAATTTGAGCAAATCATTTTCAAATGAATGTTGAAAAAAATACTCCTGTCTTCATGACAGTCATAAACATGTAGTGTTTTGAGGGGAGCTTCCCAAGGACTCAGGAAGCCAGTCCCCAGGTTTCTAAACATCACAGCCACATAGTTTATCAGACTTTTATGCTCATTCCAAAAGCAGTGACTGACATGTTCAGGAGAGGCTGGTGAACAGGGCCAAGGCATGATTTAATGTAAAGTGAAAGACCACAGTTGCTTTTATGGCTGATATCAGAGTTCACAGGAAAGTCTAGGGTGTAGAATATTTAATACCCTAATAAACAGCACCTTTTCCATCTTTGCAGAATGGAAATGATGTGGTCAGGAGCCATGGGTAACACAGCCCCGATAACATTCAAGCAACAAGGGCACTTGAACTTTTCAAGAATCTGCCGTGTGAATGACACAGTGCTTTAAAAGCCACGTGGGCGCAGGATTCCCTGAAGGCGTGGGGGTAAACCTGTGTGTTACGGGGAGGGTCCCTCACTTCATGGGCCAAGCAACCCGTTTCCTGAAACTGCAGGCCATCTGCACGAAATGTCAGCCAATTGGCCAGATGTTCGCCACAGACTGGCTCGCACATCTGGCCTCTCGACTGAATTCCTCCTCTTTCCCCCAGATGGGACCAGAGGAAGGAGTGAGGTAATATTCTCACGTCCTGCAGGGGGCGAAGTTACTTCTGATTCCCTCAGATTGGTTCACAGCTGCCCACAGGCTCCAAAGCCACACCTGCTACGCTCCCTCCACCGCCAGCATCAGGACCTCAGGCTTCCGCGGAGCCGTGGCGTGTCTGGCAGGGAGGGGTCACAGAAGCAGGAGGCCGAGTTCCAAATGGCCCGGAGAAGCCCTGGTACCCATTTCGAGGCTGTTAAACGCTTTCCCCATGCCCTTGGTCCCGAATGGATGCACGGGCTTGCCTGCGTGTTTTCTGGCACCCGTGATGTGCACAGGTTGGGAGTACCTGCCGGGCATACAGGAAGAACCCACGTTGAATGTTCCTGTCCCTAGGAGCGTGTCGTATCTGACCCTACCCCTCTCTCAGGCTCCTCTGCCCTTGCGGCCATCACCACTGGACTGTCCTTTTTCCTAGCACTGTCCAACCAGGAAGCCATCACAGAGTGGACCCAGAGAAGCTGTTCAGACGTTCAGTTGTCCCTGAATGGCTCAATGCCATCTTAGACCATGTCATACAGGTCTGTCTACTTCCAAGCAGTTATCTATGAAAAGGAAAGGGCATGAGTGTGTGTAAGTGTGTCGTCCATCAGAACCATCCCAGACATGCTAACAACATACATGGTCACAGCTTGATTTTGTGTTTTAGTGGCATAGCCCTCCCAAGGTGACTTGTCTATGCTGAAGGTTTGGATGGTTTTCCAGGGTTTTCTTCATTGCCCTAGTAGGTTGGGGCTTCTTATTTAAAGTTTTATTTATTTATTTATTTTTAAAGATTGATTTATTTATTTGAGAGGCATAGTTACAGGCAGAGGGAGAGAAAGAAAGATCTTTGATCCACTGGTTTTCTCCCCAAGTGGCCACAACAGCTGGAGCTATGACAATCCAAAGCCAGGAGGCAGGAGCTTCTTCCAGGTCTCCCATGTGAGTGCAGTGGCCTAAGCACTTGGGCCATTTTCCACTGCTTTCTCAGGCCATTAGCAGAGAGCTGGATCAGAAGAGGAGCAGCCAGGACTAGAACTGGCACCCACATGGGATGCCAGTGCCACAGGCTGCGGCTTTACTGGCTTTGCCATAGCGCTTGCCCCTGGTTGGGGCTTCTTTTATTATGTGCTGCTTGCCAGAAGTCTTTTATTTTAGTTTTCATTTATTTGAGAGGTAGATTTACAGACCGTGAGAGGGATAGACAGAGGGAAAAGTCTTCCATCCACTGGTTCACTCCCCAGTTGGCCACAACAGCCAGAGCTGAGCTGATCTGAAGCCAGGAGCCAGGGGCTTCTTCTGGGTCTCCCGTGTGGGTGCAGGGGCCCAAGCACTTGGGCCATCTTCTGCTTTCCTAGACCAAAACAGAGAGCTGGATTGGAAGAGGAGCAGCTGGGACTCCAACTAGTGCCCATTTGGGATGGCGGTGCTGCAGGTGGAGGATTAACCTACTGTGCCACAGCGCCAGCTGTGAAGTCTTATGAAGATGGTGTGAGTAGGTTTAGGAGAAGAGGAGGCCCTGGGCAGGGGCCCACATATACTTCCTTGGATTCCAGATCTGATGGGAGCTCTTGGCTGCGGTGAGCACCATCTCAAAGATTTTTTTTTTTCTTCCCCCACAGAACACGCCCTAGAATGGATGGGAGAAAGAAGCGATGAGGCTCTTGAATTCTAAGGGTCCATGCCTCCCAGGCCAAGTAGTGGTATATTTTCAGCTCTCACGAAAAAATCCCCTGTAGATAGTTCAAGGCTGGCCTTCAGCGATCGGAAGCTCTGTGAGCCTGCAACCAATACCTGTTGGGTGTCTGTAGATCTAAGAACTGTCCCAAATGGCTTCTGTGCCTGGGCCTAGCAGAACAATAGAGTCCACTGGGGTGGCTCTCTTCAACGTGAGACAGAGGTGCTTCTAAGATTTGGACCAGTGGACTGGCAGTGTGACATTATGGGTTAAGCTGCTGCCTGCAATGCCAGCATCCTATATAGATGCCAGTTCAAGTCCCAGCTGCTCCACTTCCGATCCAGCTTCCTGCTAATGTGCCTGGGAAAGTGTCGGAGAATGGCCCAAGTGCTTGGGACCCTGCAGTCATGTGGGAGATCTGGATGGGACTCCTGGCTTCTGGATTTGACCTGGCCCATCCCTGGCCATGGCCACCATTTGGGGAGTGAACCAGTGGACAGACATCTCTTTCTCTCCCTCCATCTCTCCCCGTAAAAAAAAAAAAAAAAAAAAAAAAAAAAAAAAAAGGAAAAAAATTAGACCAGCAAAAACCCCATGATCTCATAAACCTGTGAATTGCATAATTTTATCTCTGTTTGGTCTCACTTGCCAATGCTTTGGACCATGTGAGCTTGGTCGAGGGAGCAAATTACAATTTCTCTTTCTGGCCCGCACACCTGTAGGCAGGTGAAAAACCCGAGCTTAATGGGAGTTCGCTTCCGGGATCCATAGGTGACTGGGCACTGGAGACTGCGGAGGCAAATGCATTTGCAGCGGTATTTGTAACACCTCGTCTGACGATGACAGCCGGCTGCGTCTGAGGGCCCTGCCTTTCTCTCAGATGACGGGATCACGTCCTCTTTTTTGGGTGCTCGCTTTAAGAAGCCAAACCAAAGCCCGGATGAAGACATAACTCCAAGTATTCCACCTGAAACCTCCTGGACACTGAGCTGCCTTGTGCGGGGCTCACCCTGAGGGAGCGTCCCAGAAAACTATCATTTTTCCTTCCCTGGCTTAATCCAGGCGCTACTGATTTGATACCCGTTTTGGCTTTTATTTAGTTAAAGCATCAACTTGGGCCTCCTAAGTGACCAGCAGGTTCAGCCTCGGGAGCTGGCCTCCTAGCAACGACCTTTTCGCCTTCGGAGCCTCGCTCCTCCCCCGTGCCTACTAGAATTTCTCCGCGAAGGAAACCCACGCGCGGCGGCGGCCACGCCTCTCGGCTGAGGGAGGGTGGAAGAAGGGGCGGGCCTATTCAAATAGCCCGCGGGAATCGCCTCTTCATTGGCTGCTGGCCTGTCGCTCACCCTGGAGGGCGGGGCGCGCTGGGGGACGAGTGCGGTACCTGAGCTAGCCGCGCCGCAGAAAGCCCACGTTGGCTGCAGCCGCGGGGAGCGCAGCGCCTAGAGGCGGGAGATCGCGAATTCCGGCGCCGACGCCGCGGCCGCCGCTCGGCGCACGGTCCCCCTTCCTCCCCATCCCCTCGGCCAGCCGGGCGAGCCCTGAACGGAAAGCAAGTCCTGGCCGCCTCCGCTTGGGGAGGCGCGCGGCGCTTTAGCAGGGGGAAGCGACAGTGCCCGAGGCGGAGAGGCGCGGAGTTAGCGAGGAGCAGGGAGAGTTCAGCGCGCCGAGGAGACTGGCACTTTGGGAGCCGGGTCGCCAGCGCCCGGGCCCTCCCGCAGCGGGGGTCAGCTCCACCGGGGCTCGGAGAGCCGGGGCGCGGCGTGCGCGGGGATGCTGCCCGTCGTCGCCCCCCGCTCGTGATCCGCCCGCGTGCCCCTCCGCAGCCCGTAGGGGCGCAGGGCAGCCCCCGTGCGCCCGCAGCGAGCCTCCGTGCCCGCGACCCGGCCGGGGCCAGGCGCCCGCTGCAGCGCAGCCAGGACACGGACGCACCTGGCCTGGACCGTGCGCCCCCGGAGACCGGCGAGGGAGTGCGGCCGTCCCGGCGCCCTCCGCTCCCGCCTACCCTCCAGCCTTGGGCAAAGGGGCGCCCCGGATGACCATGAGAGATAAGGACTGAGGGCCAGGAAGGGGAAGCGAGCCCGCCGAGAGGTGGCGGGGGCTGCTCACGCCAAGGGCCACCGCGGCCGCGCTCCGGCCTCGCTCCGCCGCTCCACGCCTCGCGGGGCCCGCGGGGGCAGCCCGGCCGGGCGGGGATGCCGGGGCTGGGGCGGAGGGCGCAGTGGCTGTGCTGGTGGTGGGGGCTGCTGTGCAGCTGCTGCGGGCCCCCGCCGCTACGGCCGCTCCCGCCCGCCACGGCCGCCGCCGCCGCCGCCGCCGCCGGGGGCCAGCTGCTGGGGGGCCGCGCAGAGCCGCCGCCGCCACAGTCCTCCTCCGGCTTCCTCTACCGGCGGCTCAAGACGCACGAGAAGCGGGAGATGCAGAAGGAGATCCTGTCGGTGCTGGGACTCCCCCACCGGCCCAGGCCCCTGCACGGCCTCCAGCAGCCGCAGCCCCCCGCGCTCCCGCAGCCGCCTGGCGGGGAGCCCCCTCCCGGGAGACTGAAGTCCGCACCCCTGTTTATGCTGGATCTGTACAACGCCCTGTCCGCCGCCGACGACGAGGACGGGCCGTCGGATGCGGGGAGGCGGCAGCCAGGGCCCCGCGGAGGGGCCAGCTCGTCGCAGCCCGGGCAGTCGCTCCCCAGCGCCGCGCACCATCTCAGCCGCAAGAGCCTGCTGGCCACGGGACCGGGAGGCGGCGCGTCCCCACTGACCAGCGCGCAGGACAGCGCCTTCCTCAATGACGCCGACATGGTCATGAGCTTTGTGAACCTGGGTAAGGATCTTGGAGAACCCAACCACGAGAGTGGGTGTCCCGGGCCCAGGGGTGGGGTGCGAGGCGGTGGAAGAGGCCGCGGCACGCGGGTCCAGCCTGGGCGCGGCGGGGACCGGCGGGCTGCGCTGCCGCCACCTGCGCGGCGGTGGGCGGTCGTGCGCTGCTGGCGCCGCGCCCAGGCTGCGCTCGGCGGCCGCGAGAGACGCGCGGGGCTCCAGGCTCGGGAAGCGCTGCCCCCGACGGACGTGTCCTTGCGGGCACCCCTCTCCTTTGCCCAGCTCGGTCGCGCCCAAGCGTGGCGACCCGGGGAAGGAGAGGGCTCCCCGACACACTTTCCCCTCCCAGCTGCCACTCTGGGTTCCCCACACGCTCCTAGTGCCGCGTTCCCCATTGCGACTTCCAGGCAGCCCGCCGGCAGTGGAGAACCTTGCAAACCTGCCGTGGGTCGGGGGGCTGTGGCTGCAGAGAGACCTCTCTCCTCCTCCCGGCCGCGAGGCCCGCGGCGGGCGCGCCAGCTCCAGCCGGGCGCAGCTTGCCCTCGCTTGGGGTCGGGTCTCCGCCCGCCTGGAGTAATCCGCCCTGTGCCCTCGCTCACATGCCCCCGGCCATTGTCCCCGAAGGCTGAGCCCCTGATCCGTGCTGCGCACGCTGCGCGGGGTAGGGGCCGGGGCCGGTGCTGGGCTCCGCCGAGCCGGTTGCCAGGCAACGGAGTGGCCACTCCAGGGCAGCTACATCGGGCTCGGCCATCACGTCCTGCGGCCAACCGCGACCGAGTCCCGTCGCTTTCGCCCTGAAGTTTTCTTCTGTGTCAGTGAGAAGGGTGTGCGGGAGACTCTTGGGCTGTGTGCTGCTGTGGCTTCCCAGCGGACTCAGGCCGTGGGATGGGAGAGGCGTCCTCGGCGGGCAGAGCTGGGGTGCGGTGGCCACGCCCGGGGCGTTGGGGGAGAGGGAGGCTTGGTCTGCGCCTGCTTCTGTGCCGGTGAGACGCGTGGCCCCGAGCGGGGCCCGGAGCAGATCTCCCAGCTAGGTCCAACCCGACTGCCAATGACCAGCGTACATTCCTCGAGCGACACCCGTGGAAAACAGCTGGGTGACTTCTTTGCAAGTGCATCTGTGCTTTCTCTATTCCACGGGGCTTTTGGATGGGACAGGGGGTCGGAGAGCACGAGGGGGCAGGAGCCAAGGGGCCAGGTGTGTGGGAAGGGGCCGGAGGATTGGCGTCCAAGTGGTGCAGAAACCCTCCTGGGAAACCCATGAAACAGAACCCCACAGAGAAGGGAGCTCCCGGGCCTGCCAGGCTGGCTGCTGGTGCTGCCAGGGGTTCCGAATGGACAGGAATCTTCACAGTTTATTGGAAGCAAACTCCAAGGCGGAGCCACCTCCAGGAAGCATGTAAGGAAACTCATGCCAGTCAATGGAATGTGTAGGGGGCAGAGGACCTGAGCTCTTCCTAACTCTCATTTCTCTGACTTTAATATGTCCCACCGCTTGCTGTCTCCCCTCCCCCAAGTCTCCCAGTTGCTTTGGGGAAATCAGAATCTGAGTAAAGTGGAGGCATGTGAGCAGTGGGGTCCTGGGGGAGGACCATGGCTCTCAGCCTTGGCTGCCGTTCACGTCAGCTGGGGTTCAGGAAGACTAAGAGCTGATCGGACAGCTCCTGGGGCAACCCAGACTCTGAGCAGGTGCATCCGTATCTTTGAGGGAGGAGGCTCAGGTATTTGAGAAGGTGCCGTAGATTTTTTTTTTCCTAATGGTCACCCATGGTCAGGAACCTCTGGCACACCCGGAAGATCTTGATGCTTGAAGGAAATCAGTGCATCATCCCATAAAGAGATCATCAGTGCTTCTCAACGTTGCTCTTCCACAGGTCCCGATGTCCACCTGCCTCCCATGCTCAGTTCAGACACAGTGTGTGCGGGTGGTGGCCAGGAATCCGGGTTATTCTAAAGATTCCCCAAGTGGTTCTCGTATTTGGGAAGCACTGCCTTGGGTGGCATTTGAAATTTCCAGAGCTGGCTTGAGGCAGGTGTGTCGACCGTGGTGGCATTTGCTGTGTTTCATGCCCTCCAGGTTCTCCTGGTCACCTGCTTTGCCGACCTTTGCCGGTCCTGTAGGTACAAATTGCCTCTGAGTCCCTGTGCTCAAACTTGGTTGTCAACTAATCCTGCCTCGATGATGACTTAGTGTGGCGTCTCCTGGTTTCTCAGGATTTTTGGAGCTCTAGAAAATTTGAAGACAACTTATCAGTGGTGTCATTTCAGGCCCAGGGAACTCTCCACTCCAAACCCCTCATGTCCCATCACTGGGCCTTCTGACTGTCCCTCTCCTGTGGGTCCAAACCTGGACTCCACATGGGTGATTAAAGGGGAGAACCTTTATAGGTGAGTAGGATCCAAGCAGCAAGCCATTCCACCTGCCAATGAAGCAGGTATCTTTAATCTTAATCCATTGAGCAGTAGCCTGGAGGATTTCACAGGAGCTGGCTAAAATGTGATAAAATCTGATTACCATGGGTGCTAGCATGAGAAAGACACTTCAATTGAAGAAAATGATTGCTTAGCAATGTAGACTCTCTGAATAAGATGCTGGGAGAATGCCACAGATTTCCTAATTGGTGTCAAGGTCATGTTAGCTGCTGAATTATGTGACTCATTGGTTGGAGAACCTTTGGAAAGATCAATGCTCTGTGCTCTTCTACCTACTAGGTCAGGCTAAGTTGTACAGTGGAAGTATAAGGGAAAGTGTGACATAATTGTAAACATTGTCTTCCCTCCAACTGGGGGAATAACTTACTCATGAAATACGTTTAAAACAGCCTGAGCCTTGTCAGCCAGCAGGACTATCAGGAAGTATGAATCAACAGGATGAGTTTCTGTCTCCCAGCTCAGTCGCTGGGACATCCGACCAGCTCATTGTCGTCCATGTTGACAGTTTTAAACTCTCTCTGGGTGGACAGACTGGGAGGTGTCGCCTTCTATGCTCCGGCCGGCCGGGGCGGCTGCTTGATGCATGCAGTGCCCAGCTGAGCTCGTGCCCTTGCATTCAAGCAGGGCCACAGAGGCCGTTTTTTCTATTTGTTTTCTAAAGCTAAAAATGTCTTGGCAGCCCAGTCGTCCAGCCTGCCAAACTGGTGACCTTGGGAAAGTATCCTGAAATGGCCCCCAGGTCTTACAGCCTAGGTCCCCAGACACCTGCTCTGCGGTTCTCCCCAAGCTCGGACTGCTGTGTCTCCCGCCTGCACTCTCTCCATCCCCACAGCACCTGTTGGCTTCCTCCCGAGTGCTCCACACACCAAGTGGTCCTCTCTTATTTTGCCAGTCTGGAAGACCTGATTATTTTGTGTGACGGGAAGATATTGGTGATTAAGGCTCATGGTTTTTAGGTGTCCGTCACAATGTTTTTTGTGAGTTATCTATGTGTCTATTAATTTGTAACATGCGTTGCATTGGAGAGCAGTAAACATGTTCCTTTGAATCTCTGCATTTCAGACTTCACTTATTTTGAATGAATGAGGTGTTGATCTGCAGATGCTAGAATTGCGTGAAATAAAACGCTCCAATTATGCTCGGAAAAGGGGGTCAGTGTATATCAGTTCAAGTAACAAGAAATTTACTGTACTGAAAATACTGGGAATATCAACTCATGGGAAACATAAATTAGAAGAAAAAACGGACTACTCGCTACTTGTATTTGTAACCAGATACGCCACACTGTCTTTTCCTCGTAAGCACAGGATCGGTAGTTCTATTTTTCATCTAAGCTGCCTGGACTTGGGAAGATCTTTGTTAGCAGAGAATGCATCCCTGGCCTGCAAGCTACTCACAGCAGAAACACTTGGGAGAATTCGGTTGGAAGAGCGTGGTGCGAGGAAGCAGGGGGTGTTCCCCTGAGAGGTATCCAGGAGCCAATGTGAAATTCAGTGGTATTTCAACAAGAAAGTTGTACACAGTGTTCCTAGCGGAAGATCGAAGGGCAAGGAGATAACCATTGTTTAAACCTCAGATGGTGCTTCCTTTGCCTGCCCTTCTAAGAACGGGTGTAAATGCATCTCAAATGTGCTGAGTCACGGTTAGTGCCTCTGCTTAGGAGCTCACCACTGACTAACTTGGAGGAGGGTGTGCCAGGGAAAGTGAAAAGAGACAACAAACAAAACAAAACAATTCTTTTCTTTATTCAGCATTTTTACCTCACATCCTGTGGCTCCTTCAGCATTCAAGTTAAGATTCCAAACTTGGTGGAAAAATGGAATTGAAAGATAAGTTTGCTTTGTTGCATATTTTTTTAAAGAAAAACCTGTGGATTTTTTTTTCTTCTTAAGCATTTTTTCAGACTTTTGGAAGTCCCAGCCCATGAGTGGGGGATCTTTAAGGTGATATGACGCTGTCGCGTCACCCCTGTGTATTTTAAGAAGCTGAGCTGGAGAGGAAAAATGAAGTGGGTACAATTTCTTGGATAACTAGTCAACGTGTTGTAACTTTTTCACATATCAGTCTTCCACTGTCTGCTTCCCATCCTGTGTTGAAAAATGAATTTTTCTAGGCGATGCTTAAGTTTATTATGGAGTTTGCAAAGTCGCAGTTTGGAGCTTTATTCTGTTTATCTTCCTCTCTTCTGAATTTGACCAGTTCACTGTCTTTGGCACTTCCAGCCTTGAAAAGAAAAGTAGGAAATCTTTTAAGCAGATAATCATGTGTCTGATTAGAAGCTTCCAGAAGTATCTGAGTAATAGGAGGAGAAGTCAACTGAGAAACTCCCTAAGCTGTAAACAGACAACTTACAAAGGGCCTGGGCCTGTAAACAGCTGGTGCACATTAACCAGCCTGCCCCACCCTCCAAGGCGCTGCACCACCCAACCACGTGCCTGGCCGCAGGGCTGCCCAGCTGCAGGGTGTCCCCCGGGGGCTGGCGCCATGCTTCTCGGGCTCCGCACAAGAACATTCTGTTGTCCTTGTTTCTCTTCTCATCATCCCCATCAGTAGCCTCCCTCCCATCTCGCCAACTCCTGCCTTCTGGCAGTCTGTGAGCCAGAGGATGGTCCCAGTGTCGCTTGGAATCCATCAAAGTGGTGATGACTATATCGAGGAGAAGGAAAGCTATCTCTACTCTAGTGAAAATTAGTTACTAAAGAACCAACCAGTGCCATCCACCTCTAAGGTTTTTGAGTGCCAGAAATTCTCAGAAGCCGAGCTCCCCCTGCTCATCATCCACCCCAGCCTTAGAAATCAGTAACACATTGCCAGTCACTGCCATCTGTTGGATTTTCTGTTCGGTTACCAGTGTTGTGAAGATACTGTTCTCTACAAATTTTTTTTCTCAATGTCTCTATGTAGTATTTCCACACCCGATGGGTAAAAGGAGACTTTGGAGCCTGGCTGGGAACACAGCTCCTCTCCCTAATTCTAGAGAAACATGCCTAGCCCTGGATAATCCACTTAAGTTTATTGATTAACCAAGTTTGGGATTCTTGGTAAGTTTATGTTATCCATAGATTTTAGAATTTACAGCTGGAAAAGTTCTTGCATATCATCTAATCTCTTCTGTTTGCAGTGGCATTTGTTAGGTTATTCTGTACCATTTCCTCTGCTCTGCAGTTACATTTTTTTTTTTTAAATATTTATTTGAAAGGCAAAGTTGCAGAGAGAGAGGTCTTCCACCCTCTGATTCACTCCCCAAATGGTTGCAACGGCCAGAACTGTGCCAATCTGAAGCCAGGAGCTTCTTCCGGGTCTCCCATGCAGGTGCAAGGACCCAAGGACTTAGACCACTTTCAACTGCTTTCCCAGGCCATAGCAGAGAGCTGGATTAGAAGAGGAGCAGTGGGACTCAAAGCAGCACCCATATGGGATGCTGGCGCTGCAGGCGGCGGCTTTACCCACTACGCCACAGTGCCAGCCCTTGCAGTTACATTTTGAGGCTGTGGGACAACCACAACCAGCAGACAGGCAGAGAGGTCCCAGCGCAGCCAGGATTAGGGTTGGCAGCTGGGCACGGGTGGATCATTAGAGACACTGCAGAAGCAGGCAAAAGTGAGTCTGGGCAGAAGCTGGAGGATTGTACGGGTTTTCCCTGGGTGGATGGCATTCTTTCCTAGAACTCTGCTTTTAGAAAAGAAAATGCCATGTGTATCTATAAATATCCCCTCGTCTGGTGTGCCAAGGGCCCGCTGACCCCCGGAGGATTGTTTTCCGCTCCGTGTCTGAGCTGAAAACCACGTTGCTCCGGGCGGCATTGTTCCACTGCTACGCGCCCGCACGGCTTTTCTTCCTGCCCTTCCCATCCCCATTATTAAAGAGATGGGGTCCATAATAGACACGATATCTATATTGCATCAGGTAATTCCTTGATGGGTCCCCACGGCCTTGTTATCGCACTCGCAGTCCCAGATGGCCGAGTGGAAGCGGCTCTGCAGACATTCTTGCAGGATGAGGTGCTGGTTCCGAGTGGGAGAGTCTTCCTTACTTTCAAGTTCAGGCGCACACGCCCTTGATTACTGATCCTGCTAGATAGGTGGGATTGTCCTAGGCCTGCGCTGTCCCTGCTGCCCAGGGATTGTTTTCTCATTATCAGAGCACTGGGGCTGGGCTGGGCTCAGAAGGGGAGGAGTGGAGTCCAGTGGATTCCCAGCAGGCAGCAAACTGCCCCTGGGCGGCAGTGCCCTGGGAGGCTGCACTTTGCTAGCCGGCACCTTGCTTGTTATCACTCTCCGGCCACTTACCCTTTCACCGTGTCCAGAATGGGACTTCCAGCCCTCCATCTGCGTTTGCTGAGTGCTGTTCCTGTGTTTACAGTCTTGCTGGTTTCCTGTACAGGAGCCCGTGGCTCAGCAGAACATGCGCTCCTGCCGTCAGGGGCGGGAGCTGTGCTCTGTGCTGACCAGGCCTGGAGATCTCTTATACTTTGAGACCCGTTATTTTCCTGTTCTCCTTTGAATCCGGGAGTTCCAAAGACGAAGTTTCATCCGCAGCAAAATGAAGGACTAAAAGTGTCTAGTTGACTTTGTTCCAGATTCGATTTGCACAGTCCCCTGTCAGAATAAGTTAACAGAGAAACTGTGCTTTTTTCTTTTTTTAGGATAGAGTTTATTATTTTCAGCAGTTCTAGGTTCCCAGAAAACTGAGTGCAAGACAGAGTTTCCATAGCCACCCTGCCCCTCTGCACGCACAGCCTCCCCTCTCAACAGCTCCCATCACAGTGGTGGATTACTTAAACCTGATGCACCTGCCTTGACACGTATCCCGCCCCGTGGAGTTGTGCTTTCAGAAAGTGTGCGGAAAGTGGAATTATGGGGGGTGTTTGTTCTATCAGTGAAGACACTGCTGGGGACGCCTGCTTCCCATCTGTGCGCGCCTCGATGGGGGTCCTGGCTCTGTTCCTGTGAATGTGCACCCCGAGAGGCAGCAGGTGGCAGGCCAGGTACCTGGGTCCCTGCCACCCAGGTAGGAGGCTTGGATGAGGTTCCCGGCTCCTGGTTTCGTCCTGGCCCAGCCTTGACTGATGATGCAGTTTGGGGAAGTCAAACAGAGGGTGGCAGTTCTGTCTGTCTGTTTCTCTTTCTGTCTCTCTGCGTCTCAAAATAAATTAAAAATTTTAAGAAAAACCTGTAAATTCATGATGATGACAATCCCTCAAGAAGTTTATGGGAAATGAATATTATGAGAAAGCTATGCATGAATTTCAAGGTGGTTTTGCACAGAAATGGTCAGTTTTTGAAAGATTTATTTACTTATTTTAAAAGGCAGAGTTAGGGGCTGGTGCTGAGGTGTAGCTGGTAAAACAGTGCTGGCATCCCATATGGGTGCCAGTTTGAGTCCCAGCTGCTCCACTTCCAGTCCAACTCTCTGTTATGGTTTGGGAAAGCAGTAGAAGATGGTTCAAAGTCCTTGGACCGCTGCACCTGCCTGGGAGACTGGGAGGAAGCTCCTAGCTCCTAGCTCCTGGCTGCAACCATTTTGGGAGTGAACCAGCAGGTGGAAGACCTTCCTTCCTTCCTTCCTTCCTTCCTTCCTTCCTTCCTTCCTTCCTTCCTTCCTTCCTCTCTGCCTCTCTGTAACTCTGCCTTTCAAATATTTAAAAGGCAGAATTACAAAGAGAGAGAGAGAGAGAGAGAGGGAGAGACAGAGAGAGAGTTATCTTCCATCTGCTGGTTCACTCCCCCAAATGCCCACAATGGCCAGAACTGGACCAATCTGAAGCCAGGAGCCAGGAGCTTCATCTGGGTCTCCCACGGGGGTGTGGGGGCCCAAACACTCGGGCCATCTTCCACTGCTTCCCCAGGCATGTTAGCAGGGAGCTGGATGGGAAGTGGAGCAGCCAGGACTTGAACCAGCACGTGTGTGGGATGGTGGTTCTGCAGGAGGTGGTTTTACCCACTGTGCCGGCCCCCCAAATAGTGATCTTTTAACTGCATTTTCCTCTGAGCTTTGTGAAGTCCCCTTGCACGTGGATTGCTGTGTGGAGTTGGACATGCGTGTAATGACAGGTTTGCATCATGCCAGTACCACACAGAGTGGTTTCACTGCCCCAAAAGCCCTCTGTGCAGGAGCCATCTTTTCAAAGAAGAAAAACAAGTCCTTGGAAAAATAAAAAATTCTAAATACATAGAGTCTGGAGAAAGAGAAATAAGATGCCTCTGTTGGGTAACACTTCATATCTCGGGTTTTCCCGCAGTGGTGTGTAAAGAAATAATTTGGATTATCTATGGCAGTGCAGGCTTTGTTTTATAGTACTTCTGTGTGTTGACAACAAATCCATCAGAAATCTTTCTTTCCTCCTTTTTGTTTTTTAAGTCTAGGAGTTTAAAAATCTTTCTTCATCCACATTCTTCCCCAGAGGTGTCTGTCGCCATAGTACCTCGGCGGTCCCTCCGGCAGAGATATGAGCGATTAAATTTCTCCCTGATTGTGCCCTGTTTGATCCACACTCGGCAGGATTTGGGGGAGTAACATAAAGACGCTGAAGAATGAACAAGAATTGTAGGAGTTCTGCGCTTGTGATGGTTGGAGTTTGGGGGGACTGTTAGGGGAGGAGTTAAAATATTTCTCCTTCCTTGCTCTCAACTTTAGGGTTGAGAAACTCACAAAAATATCTTAACGGGGCCCTGGAGGCAGGATCAGGGGGCTTTAAAAGGCCTCCTCCGGAGAGATATTTAGATCAGAGTAAAACCAAATTAATGGAGACTCCATCAGTCTGGAGGTCTTTGTAAGTGGGGTGTGGAATAGGCTTACTTACCTACTGACTGTTTTCCAGGCAAAAGGCTTTGCAGCCGAATGCTAGCAGCAGTACTCCAAAAGAGTGCGGTTGAACAAACAGCGGGGCAATTCATTGGAGATGTTGGGATTTGCATGTTGCTTTAGAAAGAGTGAACAGGTGAGAGGCTCTGTGGCTTTTCTCCATCTTTCTTCAAGCAGTGGGGGTGTTTCCTCATGGAATTTTGGCTGCATTGCCCACCCCACCCCCATCCACATAGAGGAACCCTCTTAAAAATAAGCAAGTGCCTGAGGGGCCACGGAAGCCTAGGTGGGCGTGAGAAATTCAGTTTTGTTTCATTGCAGCTGACTTACGATGTGCTCTGGTTTGATATGAAGAGACTTTAAAAGCCTGTGGAAAAATGGAATGAATAGATAAGTTGATTTTGGTGCAAAAATTTTTCGAAATCCCTGCACAGTTTTTTCCTAATATGCGCTTTCCACAAACTGCCCCGAGACCCCTTGGATCTCTGTGTGTTAGGATGGTTGCATTGAGCAAAAAGGTGATTGACACGGGAGAGCACAGCCGAAGCTTTGTGGGAACAGTGAGGAGGACACGGGTTCCTGGAGCTGGGGGTCTTTGGAGAGTTGAGTTTCTCCCGGGGGGTCATGAAACAGGCCTTTGCCTTTCTATGGGGTCTGTTCAGGCCAGAACCCTCTAACACCAACGTGGGGAACGCCTCCCGCAAATCTGGGTCTTGGGTCATTTCAGCTGCTTCATTGAATTTGCCTGACCCTGCTTTTACACACACACGTGTGTCTTCAGTGTAAGACGTGTCAGCCAACACGGCTGCATGAAGGCAGGTGCTACCCCCTGGACTGTCATCCTCCTGTCTCTTGCTTTCTCCTTTTAAGCTCTTTTCTTCCCATGAATCCATTTGGTACCACACTGCATTTATTTCCTCTTGTCTATATATTCTTTTCCTGCAGTCTTGCATCTTTGTCATTGATCTAATAGATCCGATTACACACTATTTCCACAGAGGCCAATGGTTTTATGTGAACTTCAAAAAGTTCATGGAAATGGAAATAAAAGATAAAAGTTTGTTTTTGTGCAAAACAGCTGAAAACCATGTGTATGAGAGGATCTTCAAAAAGCTCCTACAACATGGGTATCATGAAGAGTCTTGGATTTTTCAAAAATATTTTTGCAAAGAAAACTTTTTAAAAGAATGATTTATTTATTTGAAAGGCAGAGTTATGAAGTGGGAGAAACAGAGATCTACCTCTGCCAGTGCGCTCCCCAAGTGGCTGCAGCAGCCAGGGCTGGGCCAGGCCAAATTCAGAAGCCTGGAACTGCAGCTGTATCTCTCACAGGGGTGGCAGGGACCCAAGCACTTGGGCCATCTTCTGCTGCCTTCCCAGGCACGTTAGCAGGGAGCTGGATCAGAAGTGGAGCAGCTGGGTCTCAAACTGGCATTCCAATATGGGGAGCCGGTGTCCCACCCAAGCAGAGGCTTAACCTTCTGTGCCAAACTCCTCCCCCCAAAAAAGTGCTTACAGGCTGTTTATCAGAGGAGAGAAAGGAGGCTCGAACTGAGTGTCTAGTCTAAATATTATCTTTCTTTTTATACCATCTCCTTCAAGCCTCTTAGCCTCGCTTCCAGCTCTCTTTCCTCAGCTGTGAAGTATGAGCATTGGGCTAGACCAGCATTTTCCAAAACACGGTTCATGGAACGCCACTTCTCCAAGATGTTCTGCAAAAACAAACAAAGCAAAACAAGCAAGGTCATGGGGGCCCTTCGCGTTCTCCTGCTCTCTGCAGTGCAGTCTCTGACCCTGGGGGAGCGCCAGCAGAGCCGGCAGTAGAGGAGCCTGCTCACCTCTTTGAATCGAGTTTTCTTTGCACTCACTTTTGCTCTGTAACCCAAGCGGCTGCCCTGGTGCCCACTCCTGACTGCTCCCCGTCCTGGCCCCGCAGCCCGGGGCCGGGCCCCCAGGGGCCACCTTTCCAGTGGCTGCTGCCCTGCGGCGGTGGCTCCAGCTCTCTCTGGGCAGGCTTCCTTGTTCCACCTTGCAGGTGTCCCCTAAACTCTCTCCCCCCGTTCCCGAGCCCAGGGCTGCCTCTCCAGGCCCTCTCCCGGGGCTGTGCTGCCAGTTCCCTGCATTGAATCTCCCCTGCGGGACTTTGTTTCTCTGGCTGGACTCTGATTGCTACAGCCTCGTCCTTCCCTGTAGCCCCTCGAGAAACCCCAGAAGCCGATGCTGGGGTGGTCCCTTCTGTGTCTCTCTGAATGAATTGTTTTGCGTTTTTCTAAAACAGCGCTGTTGAAGTATCATGGACAGACAATAGCTGTATCAAGCATCCAGTTCTAGGGAGCGGGCATTCAGCCTGGTGAACATGACCACATCCTTGCTGGCTGGCTTTCTGCTGGTGCACACCCCGGGAGGATGGTCCTCGCTGTCCATGTGGGAGACCCAGATGAGCACCTGGCTCCCAGCCAGCTTCGGCCTTGGTGTAGCCCTGGCTTTTGCGGACGCTTGGAGAATGAACCAGCAGACAGTTCTCCTTCTCTGTCTCCGTGTCTCTGCCTCTCAGATAGATAAAGTGTAAAATTCCTTGAGCGTTGATGTAGGAGATCACTGGTGGAACCATTACCATCAGGACAGGGAGCGTCGCCTGAGCCGCTTGTCAACCCTAAGGCAGCGTAAGTGCCGTGCGAAGGCCCAGCCTCCATCAGTGCCACCGCTCTCACGCTGTTATCTATGGGCTTTGACCATCCTGAAGGATAGAATGTGCTAAAGACGTTGTGAGCGTGTTCTTGGACCAGAGAACCGTGACGTCAGCCTTCCCTGTGCAGCTGTGGTAGGCCTTAATCTCTCTCGCTTTCCTTATTTATTTTGGGAAATGATAAGACAGATGGATATCTTTTCTAATATTGAGGTCAAGGGCACAGGTACTTTCGTGCTGTTGGTGACCCCGTGACCTTGTTTCTGAAGACTCGACTGTAAGAGATTTGGTTCTGCGGGGAAGCAGCACAGAGATGCCTCCTTGGGTTTCTGTTTTAAATTTGAGCAATTTAGGTAGGGCTCACTTCCAAGAACTTTAGGGAAGTAGACTCCAGCCTATTCCCAACTTTCCCCCTATGCTCACCCTTTTCCAAATATTTTGTAAGCTTATTCTGTAAGATATTGCGTGGCTCTTTTTTTTTTGTAAGAAAACATAAGTACTATATTTCTTTATGGCTTTTTGCCTTCAAGAATGGCTGATGTCACTGATGAGCTTATTATCTCTGCAAGGCAAAAACTTTTATACAGCTGAGCATCTCATTTGAAAATCCAAAATTTGAAATGCTCCAAAATATGAAAACAACAGCACAAAGGGAAAATCCCACACCTGACCCCGCACGGTGGGTCACAGGCCAAATGTAGGCACAGTAAGACCGTGCAAAGTCACCGCCAAGTCCGTGCGTGGGTGGCGAGGCTTGAACAATGAGTTTTGTGTGTAGATATGGGTCCCATCTCAGGACATCTCATTATGTATGTGCAAACCTGCCAAACCCTGACAAAAATTCAAAATCCGGTTCCATTTCGGGGACGAGATACTTAGCTCGTAGCTGCAGATCTAAGTGCTGGTAAGGTGATAAATTCAGGGAGAAATGGCAGGCTTGGGGAGACAGCTAAGTTAGAGAGTAGTGCTAGAATGTTGTGGATTGCACCCAGTTGGGTCATAGCGCAGTGTTTGGGATTACCTGGCCCCACATCTCCTCTCCCCCGTGTGGCCACAGGACAGGAAGATGGGTGCCCAGGTGACCCCCTGTGGAGGCTCAGGGGCCCGGCCTGGTGGGGGCGTGGGTTGTGGTAACGCCTGGCCTGCAGCTGGTGTGTGCAGAAGGCAGGCTGTCAGCTGCAGGGAGGCCTCCCAGCTCTGAGCGCCACCTCCTGTGTCTCTCATGGATTCAGTCGATGACCCACGGGTGGCCCTGCGCCAGCCACACATAGTACAGTGCTTCTCAAGCTGTCCCTGGGAGAGAACCACTTTGTCTTTAGAAACATTTGCATTTCTATGGGCCTATGCCTTTGTAGAATTTCTTGTAAGTGAATTACTAGAAGAGTTACACGGAAAAACAAACACATACTAAATCAGCCCTTAGCTTTCAGTGGTCAGATCCGTTTGTATAGTTACCAGTCAAATTGCTGTCAGGCTGGCCCAATGCACTTCCTGCTGGGTGCATCTTGTTTTAGGCTCGTAGCAAGAGTCAGTGGATCAGCACAGATCCCTGAAGGAGCAGCTCCATGGGCCCCTGCGTCAGGGATTGGGGACGGGAACGTGTGTTTGCACAAGCTCTCTCGGTGCCAAGAGAGATGGTGACAGTGGGAGAACACAGTGCTGGTCACTTGGGTTTTACTTCAATCCCTGCCCTCACTCCCACATCTGAGCAACTGCCAGACTCCCTGTTCCTACTTCTGACGTCTCTCACTCCCATCTTCCCATCTTCTCTCCCTCTCTCCCCACCTTCCCCAGATGAGGTCTTTGTGGTCCTTGGCCTTGACTTCTGCACCCGCCCCCATGCTGCTAATCCGTCCCTGTGTCCTGGCCAGCCAGGCTTTTCTGTATCACAGATGGGATCTGTTACCCTTCTACCGCCGCCTCCACTGGATCCGTCTGGCTCACTGGACGCGGCCAGCACGCCCTGACTCCCACCCGCTTCGAGTTCACACGGTCATCCCGTAGACCAGCCCTGCTCCGTGATGTCACCCATTTGCGGTGCAGGGCTGAGCCCTTCCACGTTCTCAGCCTTGTGCTTTAAACTCCAGCTCAGATCCATCTCATCAAGGAAAACCTGAAATTTACTGATACCAGGTACCCTTTGGGAGAATGTTTGAGGGGAGCCTAGTGACGAGAGATGTCACCTCTGCCCCCACCAGCTCTGTGCCTTTGGAGAAATCACTTCCATTCTGATTCCTATCCCTTCATGTTTTTGTTTTTTGTAAGATTTAATTATTTATTTGAGAGGCAGAGTTACAGACAGAGCGAGAGAAAGAGAGGTCACTCCCCAAATGGCCACAACGTCCAGAGCTGGGCTGATCCAAAGCCAGGAGCCAGGAGCTTCTTCCCAGTCTTCCATTTGGGTGCAGGGGCCCAAGCACTTGGGCCATCGTCTGCTGCTTTCCCAGGCCGTAGCAGAGAGCTGGGTCGGAAGTGGAGCAGCTGGGAATCGAACCGGCGCCTGTAAGGGATACCAGCGCAACAGGTGGAGGAGGTTTAACCTACTGTGCCACAGCGGTGGCCCCGTGGCCCATCATGTTTTATTCAGCTGTGACACCTCACCTGGTGCCTCACTTAGTTGATGCTTAATAGATGTTCATTAGGCAAGTGAAGGTCAAGTTCTTTAAAAGCAAAGTGTTTGCCACTGCGTAATCTTCTCCCACCACTAACTATGTCCAACCCTGGAATGAGAGATGCAGAAACTGAAGGCAGTGCTGTGTGGAGTAGGACAAATGTGTACCAAGTTCCAGATGCAGCAGTGGCTAGAAATAAAAAGAGAAGTTTTCAGGTTTCTGTTCTGTGACTTTAAAGGTGGCTTAAAAAAAAAAGACCTCGGGAAGAAGAAGCGATTTTCCTTCTATCTGATGTCATTCTGACTTTCAGAAGTGTGAGTAGTAGGGGGAAAGAAGTTGCCTCTGAATCTAAATTTAAATTTCCTGGTTGTGCCCGGCCGCGAGCCTGCGTGCGAGCCAGCGCTGCCCCTCTGCTCTCGCAGGTGCGGTGCGATGCGAAGTACTTATCTTGTCAGCTGCTGCTTTGGGCTTGCTTGCTAGGCTCGCATTGTGAAGGTGTTAGACATTCTGTTTACATAAGAGCTGAGGGGGTGACATAACGTCTATTGAAGCAAAGTCACTTAGCTCCCCACTAGGCAACGGGGAGCATTTAAAAACTGAAAACAGATCAAAGCCGTGGTCAGGGCTGAGATACCCCTCCGCGGCGGGAGGGTGGGCTCTTGGTTGGCTGCCCGAGACAGACAAGCAGTTTTGCCTCAGTGTGTTTCCAGACCGTTGGTGGAACGAATCAGGCCAACTTGAACTCCAAGAAGCCAATCCAGAGAGGCTGCTTAAGTGAGCACAAGGGTGTCCAAATAGGTTGGAAAAAATGTCAAATCGCAGTAAGCGCATGCAAGATGTGATTTTTCTCTCTTTATAGACTGTTGTAAAAGTTGTTTAAAGTTAAACAGCTCTTCAGCACTTTCATTATGTATAATGAGACAGGTAGGTCCTGGAACGGAGACTTTTATTTTATTTTACTTTCTTCTGATCCCATTTAAATTTTGCTCTCCCTCCCAGAATATGGAAGACATAAACACTTTGATTTCCAGGATATATATTAGCCAGGATCTATATATATATATTCCACATATATATATTAGGATGGAGAAAAGGTTGAGAGTGGAGATGACACAGGCCACAGAAGTAACAAATCCAGACGGCTTTCACATTTTATGGGATGAACTTCAAGGATTCAGCCAGGGACATAGGGACACATTCCCGCCTTCAGTTTGTAAGTCCTATTAAGTGATAATCTTGTGTAGTTTACACTTTCAACCTTCATGTGGATGTAGAAGCAGGTCTATTATATGGTGTCATTCCTTTGCACCCCACTTCAACTAGTTCATTTTGGGGGGTTGTATTTAGGAACAAGTGATAGTGCATAACACTGCATTATCCAGGACTTGCAAGGTGAGTGTGTCCTGGCTACTGAACCCTCTGTAGCCCCTTTTCCTACCTGTCTGGCTCTTGCTGGACCCGATCTTGTGCCTGCAGGGTGCATTCTGACCTTGGCGTTTGGTCTCCCAATGTCGGAGGCCAGGATGCTCTTGCCGGAAGAACCCGGATTGCGCAGCCCTTGACATCTGTTTCACCTGGAGATGTTTGTGTGCAGGCTGTAGCAAGACTTGCTCGTGCTCACGCACGCACTCTCCACCTGGCTCTCTCACCAAGCCTTACATTTCCTTTGTGGCCCTCCCGGTCCTTGGGGCCTGGCTCACAGGAAACTGTACTCAGAACCGAAATTTCTCCCGGGGTGCCACTGTGCATCACTGACCTCAAAGACTGCTGGGATAGCCCTGCTAACACTGCACAAATAAAACATGTCCCCAGAGCACCTCCCGGAGATGAGGGACTTGTTTCCATGACTCTCTAAGATCAGCTGTCGTGCGTGCCTTTTTCCTAGTGGGCAGCAAACAAGTTTCACTGAGCTCTTACCTGAGTGCTTTCTGTTTACAACTCCACGAAAAATTCCGGGCTGCTTTCATGTTGATGCCCACAAATATCGTGATACAAGTCTATGCCACCTGCCCTCTTTTTGAGAAGGAGAGAGAGAGACAGAGAATGCGCTCATTTGCTGGTTTGTACCCTAAATGCCTACAACTGCCGGGGCTCACCCAGGCCAAGGCTGGAAGCCCAGAGCGCAACCCAAGTCTCCTCCACGGGCAACAGGAACCTAACTACTTGAACTACCACCATTACCTCTCAGGTCTGCATTAGCAGGAAGCTGGAGCAGAGCTGGGGTGGAACCCAGGCCCTCTGATGTGGGGTGCGGGCATCCTAACTCTAGGTCAAATGCCTGCCCCTTCCACACCTTGTGGAGAAAGCAAGATGTCCTGTATCTTGGCTGGTGCCGTGGCTCAACAGGCTAATCCTCTGCCTGCGGCGCTGGCACACCGGGTTCTAGTCCTGGTCGGGGCATCGGATTCTGTTCTGGTTGCCCCTCTTCCAGGCCAGCTCTCTGCTATGGCCCGGGAGTGCAGTGGAGGATGGCCCAAGTGCTTGGGCCCTGCACCCCATGGGAGACCAGGAGAAGCACCTGGCTCCTGCCTTCGGATCAGCGTGGTGCTGGCAGCCATTGGAGGGTGAACCAACGGGAAAAAGGAAGACCTTTCTCTCTGTCTCTCTCTCTCACTGTCCACTCTGCCTGTCAAAAAAAAAAAAAAAAAAAAAAAAAAAAAAAAGATGTCCTGCATCTTACGTTTTTCCAGTCTTTTTTGGTGAACATTTTCAAGCCTACAGATTAATGAAAATATTTCACAGCAGATATCTTTCTACCCTCCCCTTGGATCCTACCATTAACAGTTTACTCTCTTGGTTTATCAATATCTTGGTTTATCAATATCTGTTCTGTTAACCCAACTCTTGACCCGTTTATCAATCCATCTTTTTCTTTGGATGTATTTCAAAGTAAAGTTACAGACATCAGTACATTGCCTTCTTAGTACTTCTGCCTGCTTGTCACTGAAGTTGAATATTTGTAGTTTTTTGAGGTAAAAATTTCTATACCAGGAAGCCTACATTTCTCCAGGGAACCATTTGATGGGCTTTGGCAAAGGCATACGCCTGTGTAACCCTGCGCTGTTAAGATACGGAATACTGGCCGGCGCCGCAGCTCACTTGGCTAATCCTCTGCCTTGCGGCGCCGGCACACCGGGTTCTAGTCCCGGTCGGGGCGCCGGATTCTGTCCCGGTTGCCCCTCTTCCAGGCCAGCTCTCTGCTGTGGTCAGGGAGTGCAGCAGAGGATGACCCAAGTGATGCCTTCGGATCAGCCGATGCACCGGCCGCAGCGCGCTGGCCGCGGCGGCCACTGGAGGGTGAACCAACGGCAAAGGAAGACCTTTCTCTCTGTCTCTCTCTCACTGTCCACTCTGCCTGTCAAAAAAAAAAAAAAGATATGGAATACTGGATCAGAGTAGTGACATCGTGGGTTGAGCAACCACCTGGGAAAGCAGCAGCACATGGCCCAAGTGTGTGGGCTCTCTGTGTTTTCGGGTCCTATAACAAGGCATCTGAAGCAGGTACATTGTGAAGGAAAGAGGTTTATTTAGCTCACGGTCCTGTTGTCACATTGCCTTACATTCTGGAAGATTCTGAGTATCTCTAAGCAAATGGAATTCAAGGTACAAGTTAGCACAGCCTGAGAAAAGGGTCTCTTCAACTCCAGGTGTGTCTTCAGCTTAGGAGTGGCAGACATAAATTGGCTGTCCCGTGTTGCTTGAGCCCCTGACTTCTTTTAAAGATTTACTTATTTTTTTTAAAAGGCAGTTACAGAAAGAGAGTGAGGGAGAGAGAGAGCGAGAGAGCACACTCTTCCATCCACTGGTTCACTCCCCAAATGGCTGCAACAGCTGGGGCTAGGCCAGATGAAAGTCAGGAGCCTGGCTCTCCATCGGGGGTCTCCCACAAGGGGGACAGGGGCCCGAGTGCTGGGCCGTCTTCCTTGGCTCTTCCCAGGCACATCCGCAGGGAGCTGGATCTGAAGGAGAGCAGCAGGAACTTGAACCAGTGCTCGGATATGGGATGCCCAGCTTTGCAGGCGGCGACTTCTCTTGCTGCACTCACAGCGCCAGCCCCTCCCTCAGCCCTCTCCAGGCACTAGGGAAGGAGTGGGGAGCAAGGTTGGGATACAGAATACAGGGCGATGTCCTTGCTGACTTGAGAGAACATGGCGGACGCACGCACACCTAACCCTGACCCCAACAGAGGAGGATGGTATCTGTGAGAACCCAAACCAGAATATCCCAGGAGCACCAAAGGATGGTATGACAACCCATCTACAGGGGGCATGACGCTGGGGCGCTGGGGGGCGTGGTGTAGCAGGCTCAGCCGCTGCTTGCAACACCACATCCCATTTCACAACACTGGTTCAAGTCCCCACTGCTCCACTTCCAATCCAGCTTCCTGAGAATGCAGCGGGAGGTGGCCGGGGCCCACCAAGCCACTTCCTGAGGACACCTCAGGGCGCTTCAGTGGTGCCCTGGGAAGGGCCTGAGGTCACTGGCCCGATCCCCAGGGAGCCGGAGGGCCGGTTGCTGGCAGTGGCTCGGGACCAACTCATGTGAGGAAGAGGCAGGAAAGGAAGGTGGAGACCGGAAGGGGAGAGGAACCCCAGAGAGCCTGGGGGGCTTGGGCTTGATTCTGTAGGCTGTGACTTTGCAGCAGGACTCTCTGTGTGTGTGTGTGTGCGTGTGTGCATGTGTGATTTGAGCAGGTATTTCTGGCAGCAGTGTGGAGGGGTCTGGAAACAGGAGTGAGGGGCAGTTAGGATGTGTCCACAGTTGCCTACTTATCACGCCCCCCGCCTCCATCCCCACCCCCACCGCGTTTCAGCTGTTTGCAGCATTTGAGGGTCCTTTTGAAATTTTCAAATTCTTTGCATTTTTCCTTTCCTGCAGTTAAATTTAGAAATGCTTCATCAAGGAGGGGGGAGATTAGGTGTCAGACTCGTGAGTAGCACCCGAGCGATTATGGCTTCAGGAAAATGTACCGGGCCCGAAACCGGAACCTGGAAGGCTGTGATTTACAGAGATGCACCTGCTCCTTCTGAACTCGTCCTCCGGCCGCCTTCCAATGAGAAACACCCGTGTGTGAGCCGGTCCGCTTGGGTTAGGAGTGCCACCTGTGGCAAGGGTGTTGCTGCCCTGTTACTGATTGGCCCGCAAGGAGACTTCCTTCAAGAGCTGGGCCGCGTTCACGAGCTGTGTGGTCCGCTGAAGTGGCAGGATGGAGGTCTGGCATCACTCCCTGCTTGGTTTGGCCCCCACTCTGCCGGCCGACCCCGACCTGCATCGGACAGTGTGAAAGGTCAGTGCCGTCTGCTGGGGCCAGGGGTCAGTGCTGGTTCACGCAGGTGACAGGCTGTCCTGTCTTCCACCTCCCGACTTAGCCTCAGACGGACTTACTCCTGAGAGAGGGGGAGAGGTTGAAGCTTTTAAGATTTATTTTACTTATTTGAAAGAGTGACGGAGGGGTTGGGGAGAGGGGAGAGAGAGCTTCCACCCACTAGTTTGCTCTGGAAATGGATTCAACGGCTGGGGCTGGGCCAGCCACTCCATCCAGGTCTTGCACCTTGATTGTAGGGGCCCAAATACCTGGGCCACGTTCCGCGGCATTCTCGGGGAGCTGGATTGGAAGTGGAGCAGTGGGGACTCGAACCAGTGTTGTGAAATGGGATGTGGTGTTGCAAGCAGCAGCTGAGCCTGCTGCACCACAGTGCTGGCGTTGGCCGGAGGTAGGACTTTGGCCCTGTGGTCCCGTGGCTGTTCCCTTGGTGTTATGTCTCTGGATGAAACTGTTAACAGCTGACCTTAAAACAGGGGGAGAGTCCCAGATGACTCATTTTATGGGCCCTAGGAAACAGAAGAAGGCTGCAGAAGAGTCAGGTTCCATGGAGGTGGAGGCAAGAGGGACTCCGAGCATGGAGGTTTTGCAGGTGGGGGAAGGGGCTTCATGCTAAGGAATGCAGTGCCTTGGGGAGCCAGGAAGGGCCCTCAGCTGACAGTCTGCAAAGAGGTGGGGACCCCAGCTCATGGCTGTGAGGAACCGAATTTTGCCAGCAACCTGAATGGGCAAGGAAGCGAGGTCTCCCCTAGAAGGGCCAGAGAGGAACTTGCCATCCTGCCGGCACCTTGACTTTAGCCCGGGGACACCCCTGCCCGGCTCCTGGCCTACAGGACTGTTGAAAGGATAAATTGGCATTGTTGTCGGTTGTTAGAATGTGGGCTTTCCCTCGGACAGCTGCTGTGGCTTTCGTGAGTTCTCTTCTGTGTTAAAAGGGAAATACTCCTCACACTGAGTTCTTGGAGCTGTTGCCAGGATGGAGACACTGCACGTGTGAAGAGCTGGATGTGGTACTCGGTACCTCAAGTGCTCAACCGTGAAGGGCCAGTGTTGGATTCTTTGTAACAAGGGGCCGTTTTATATAAGCCTTTGTGTTGCTTGCCTGCTAGTCTGTTTCACACACGATCTTGTTATGGTGAGGGTAGCAAATCGCCAAAAGGAGAACTGGAACACTTCAGGCAGCACCTGTTTGTCACCGCTGGAACTTGAGTTGGCAATGCTTGTGAGAGCAGCGCAGAGAGCTCAAGCCTTGTGTCAGTGCAGGGCCCCCCGTCCTGAGCAGGCGGCTGGGTTCCTGCAGTCGCCTTCCGGCTGGCGTGGAGTTGCTCGTCTTCACTCAGCGCTGGAACTGTCAAGATTCATTGCCAATGTCCACGCCATGATCCCGTCCTGAGAGACGTCAGAGTCGCAGAGTCCCGTCATTCCCACACCCCTGTGATCTGCTCGCGTCTCACAGTGCCTGGTGTCCCTGGGATTGTGTGTGTGCCGCTGGGTTATGTGCTGTCCCTATCCTGGAATTGGAGGAGGAAAAAAAAAGTGTCCAAAAATATGCGAATTCCTGTATGATGTAGCTGAATCTTTGTAAACTTAGTAAACAGGGAAACATCGCCAGTACCACTGTTCCATGCTCCATTTTGAGGCCATTGGTTATTCTTACTTTGAGTGGACGCTTAGAGCTTCGCTGGAGATACTCAATAGTCGCTCTACTGTGTTGCCAGCAGAAGGCACCCACTGATGAGCCACCCTGCATCTCTGTCCGGGAAGGGCGGGGCCAGGTGTTCCATGAGTTTGGCTGCTTTGCAGACTGTGCACCTGTGCTTAGCTCAGATTGCCAGCATTGGGGAAACTCGGGAGTTTTCTTACCAACTTTTATGACTGTTGAGAATCTGTAAATGATCGTGATCCCTGGGGAACTCGGAATGACCTCTATTTATGGTAAGGAATTTATTTTCCTCCATTAACCATATCTTCTTTTCTTGCCCCCTTTTCATCCCTATGTCCACATCTGATCAATGTTGATTCTGTAAAGTAGCATGTCCATGCATTGTTTCAGCTGTTTTCTGAAGAAGCTGGGTGAAACAAATTGCTTCTTTTTTTTACCTTTATTTAATGAATATAGATTTCCAAAGTACAGCTTATGGACTACATTGGCTCCCCCCCCCCCCCCGGTGACTTCCCTCCCACCCACAACCCTCCCCTTTCCCGCTCTCTCTCCCCTTCCATTCATATCAAGATTCATTTTCAATTTTCTATATATACAGAAGATCAGTTTAGTATACATTAAGTAAAGATTTCAACAGTTTGCTCCCACACAGAAACACAAAGTGAAATATATTGTTTGAGTACTCGTTATAGCATTAAGTCTCAATGTACAGCACACTAAGGACAGAGATCCTACATGAGGAGTAAGTGCACAGTGACTCCTGTTGTTGACTTAACAAATTGACACTCCTGTTTATGGCATCAGTAATCTCCCTATGCTCTGGTCATGAGTTTCCAAGGCTATGAAAGCCTTTTGAGTTCTCCGACTCTTATCGTATTTGGACAAGGTCATAGTCAAAGTGGAAGTTCTCTCCTCCCTTCAGAGAAAGGTACCTCCTTCTTTGAAGAACGAAACAAATTACTACTTAAAAATCAGTAATTGTCAAGGAACCATCACCACCTGTTCTCATGGGAGCCAACACTGTGAGGTCCCAAGTGTCCCTCTCTGCTCCTCCCCTCCCTTGGAACCCTCTGCAAGATGAAACGTCCATGCTGTGTCACCTTGGGTGTAGGGCAGGGGTCTTTTCCTCAGTGTTACGGCTCCTACACAGCCCCAGGTGTGGATGGGGCAGTGTGATGTCACTTGGTTGCTTTGTTGTGAAGGCGACATAAGCAGGTTTGACTTGACAGCTTCCTTAAAGTGTGGTTCGTGGATAGTGGGTGTTAGGATGAATTGAGGAACTTTCTAGAAATAGACAATCCTGGGCTTCACTTCCAGAGATCTTGAGACAATGTCTGATGTGGGACCGAGGAATTTATGTGAATTAGAGAACACTTAGATGGCCCACAAGCCACTTGATTAAAGTCCATGTGTTGAGAGGTGGGTCTTAAAAGAGGCAGAGGTTGTGTGCTACAGATGCCAGACCCAGCAGAAGCAAAGGCACAAGTTAGGATAATGGGCAGAAGGTGTGAGGCGGGGAGGCTTAAGGGTGGGTATGCTGACTGTTGAGGGCACACTGGCTCATTCTCAGTGCTGTTTGAATGTCTGTTGAATTTTCAACATAAACTTTAGCATGTGAGTGCATTGCTATAAGAACTTAGCATGCCATATGCACTTAAATGTCTGAGTGCCTACTGTGTGCCAGTTGCTTTGCCAGGCACCAAGGCTACTGAAATATTCAGGTTGCTTAGAAGGGAGGGGCTGGTGTGTGGATGTGGGACCTGCAGCAGTGTCTGAGACAGGACAGGATGTGGAAGCAGAAGCGTTGAAATAGAAAGTTGAGCAGATAATTTTGTTCCTTTGTGTTTCTTTGTAGCAATTTAACTGGAGATCCCCACGTGACTTTCACAACAGCAATAACTTGTTAAAAATTTTTATTTATGAGAGGTAGAGTTACAGACAATGAGAGAGAGAAAGGTCTTCCTTCCATTGGTTCACTCTTCAAATGGCCGCTATGGCCAGAGCTGCGCCGATCCAAAGCCCTGAGCCAGGTGCTTCCTCCTGGTCTCCCATGCGGATGCGGGAGACCAAGCACTTGGGCCATCCTCCACTGCTTTCCCGGGCCACAGCAGAGAGCTGGACTGAAGAGGAGCAACCGGGACTAGAACCGGTGCCCATATGGGATGCTGGCACTGCAGGTGGAGGATTAACCAAGTGAGCCACGGTGCCAGCCCTGCAATAACTTGTTTTTATTGGATGCCTTGCCAGTGTTTTACCTGCCTTTTCAAAAATTAAGTGAACAACTGTTTAAACATAGCAGTCTTGACTGGGCATGTCTTTTTTTTCCTAGGCACTTAAAATCTTTTTAAAATAAAAGCCTCTTCGAGATTTTGTTCCTTATTCTTTAAAACATTGTGGACAGTCTTATTTGAAATACTAAAAATAGCTGGATTTTTAAGCACTTGGCTCCGATTTCTCTTTTTCTGGTTTCTGTGGGCAGCACACACTTTGAGAATTGATGTCCGGTGACTTCCTCACTCAGCTCCATCGACCCTGGTCTGGAGGTCTGAGTTCGAATTCTCTGCCCAGCTTCTCTTCTTGAACTGTATTGGCTATGGTGGTGGGTGTTCTTCCCAGAATGCTGCCTGTGCGACTCTGACCTAGAACACGAACTCACATCTCGACCTGCTTGGCCTTGGCTACAACCCGAAGCTGAGAATGTCGTTGAATGCCTCTCTTCCCTGCCACAGTCAACTCTGCGCCTTTGACGCAGCTCAAGGCAGCCTTGACCAAGTGGTTCTGCTTCCCGCTGAGGTTTAGCTGGAAGCCAACACCACAAAAATGAACAATTTACTAAGCGTGCTCGCTATGCCACCTGCAGACTCGGGCGGCCGCACTGCCAAACTGGTCAAAGAAAGAATTGGCTTGTGAACTGCAAAATGCGTTCCTCTGGCACAGAAACAGAGCTCGGATTCATCTCCTGAGACTCCCTAAAGGAAAATGCCGTAGACGTGACAACCCCTTTAATTGGAAACTTCCCCAAAAAGTGACCCTGAACTCTTATTTGCTGTCTTGGTCAAGAAATGAAAACCAGTGATGAGTCTTCAACGTAGGAAGCCTTGCTTATTCCCACTAGTTCACCCACCTGGAGATCTAGAAAACAATACATCCTAATGCTGCAGCAGATAGTTCAGGGTATATAATTGGGTTGACCCCTATTTCTCTTCCTCTGCATCCCCTTCAAGACTGCAGAAGGATTTGGCAATCTGGGTTATACAGGGACATCAGTGAATTAAGTTTACAGATCTCTGGAGCAATCCCAGCATGCTATGAGCTATCATGGCCATAGCATTAGACATGGCATCTGTCCTGGAGCCCCTTCAATGGGCCTGTTACCTACCACCTGGCCACCAGAAGCTATTCAAGGGTCTCGTTGTGAAGATGCATCTCTTCTTCTAGACTTTTCTTAGCTATAATGTTAGGTTTTTCTTGGTTAGTCAAGTGAGACTGTTTTCTTTTGTAGAAGATCTTATTTGCAAGTGGGACATGGAGTGGGGGAGAGGGAGAGGAGATCTTCCATCTGCTGGCTCACTCCCCCATATGATAGCAATAGCCAGTACTGGGTCAGGCAGATGATAGGAGCCTGGCGCTCCATCCAGGTCTCCCACCTAGGTGGCAGGGGCCCAAGCACTTGGACCATCTTCTGCTGGCTTCCCAGCTGCGTTAGCAGGGAGCTGGATCAGAAGCAGGGCAGCTGCGACTCTAGGTGGCCCTCCAGTATGAGATGCAGGTATCACGAGAGGCCTTAACCCAGTGTACCACACTTGATAGCCTGACATGATGCAGAATCTCACAGGTGACTTAAAACCCTCTTTGGAGGGGGGCGATCTCCCCTTGCCCACAGTCCGACGCTGTCAGTCACCAGAAACTCACTACTCCACAAAGACCCTCCATGGAAGTTCTGTGCTGTGACAGTTGATAGCTTTCTTCTCGCCAGAATAACTGCCTTCCCCCTACAAACATCATGGTCCTTTGTCATCTTTATGGAGCAGGGGTTGGGAACTTGCCCTGCATTGGACAAATGGTAAGTAGTTTTGGCTTTGCAGGCCTGGTCCTTGTCCTAGCTATGAAACTCTGCTGAGTGAGGGCAGAGGCAGGCTTTCAACAAGTAGATATGGCTGCACCCCAGTGAAATTTTATTTATAAAACTTGATGGCTGGGGCCGGCACTGTGGTGTAGCGGGTAAAGCTGCTGCCTGCAGTGCCAGCATCCCCTATGGCCACCGGCTCAAGTCCCGGCTGCTCCACTTCCGATCCAGCTCTCTGCTATGGCCTGGGAAAGCAGTAGAAGATGGCCCAAGTACTTGGGGCCCTGCACCCATGTGGGAGACCCGGAAGAAGCTTTTGGCTTCGGATCGGTGCAGCTCTGGCCGTTGCCATCATTTGGGAAGTGAACCAGCGGATGGAAGATCTTTCTTTCTGCCTCTCCTTATTTTTCTATGTAACTCTGACTTTCAAATCCTTAAAAAAATGATGGCTGGCCGAAGGGCTGCAGCTTCCTGACTCATCCTAGTGATGTCACTTAGGCGCTGACTATGGACTGCACTGCCGCTTCCAGGTTGAGGCTCTGACGTACAAGGGTACTTCAGAAAGTTCATGGAAAATGGAATTCAAGGGGAACTTGATTCTGGTGCAAGAATGATTGAAATGCATGCATAGCTCTTTCATAATGCCTGTTCTCCATGAACTATCTTGAAGCTTCCTCATCTGTAGAGACCCTTACTGTGCACCTGAAGGACCTGATGAATGAGGAAAGTCTAATGCCATTTGACTACTCTCACAGCAGCTTTAAAGTCCTGTGTTGCTATAGCAGACTCTCTGAGCTGGGTGTTTTATAAGGAAAAGGTGATTATTTGGCCCACAGTTCGGGTAGTTGGGCAGCCCACACAGCACGGCGCCAGCTTCTGGCGGGGGTCCTCCGGCTGCGTCAAGGTGTAGCTGAGAAGCAGGTGCATGTGGAGGGAGCATATGTGTCAGAGGGAGAAAGCCAAGCTCCTGTGCAACAACCTGCTCTCCTGGGAGCTGCTCCAGGCCCACGTGATACCTCCTCCAGTCTCAAGAAAAACAGTCTGGTCAGGAGCAGCACCTCTTAAAGGCCCCATCACCTCAATAGCGTTACCTTGGGAGCTAAGCCTCCACGTGAGTTGTGGCAGGGACAAACCACATTCAAACCATAGCAGGTCTTAATTCCAGTTACAAGTGAGTTTCTATTATCTGCTCTAAATGTGCATGATCCTACGGAGTTCAATACAGTTCTCTTTTTTTAAAGAGGTTGGGGTGGGTGCGACCCAGCAGTTAAGCACACCCCAAATCGGAGTAACTGGGTTTGGGTCCTGGCTGAGCTGCTGCTCCAGCTTCCTGCTAATACGCACCCTGGGAAGGTAGCAGGTGAAGGCTCGAGTAATCGGGTCCCTGGCACTCACATGGGGAATGTGGGATGGAGCTCCAGGTTCTGGTTTCAGCTTGGTCTACCAGCTGCTGCAGGGGCTGGTGCGCTAGTGCACGGAAGATCTGTCTCCCTCTCTCCACCTTTCAAACAAAGAGCGAAGAGATTTTTGATGCTGTATGACTTAGTTCTAGGAAGCCAAAACATCAAGAAGGTGTTTCTAGTATCACTGAGGATTCTTGACTGGGAGTTGGCAATGTGGACATAAAGTAGATAGAGGCAAACAAGAATCTTTGCCCCAAAGTGCGGACTCTGCACGTGGTTCTGAACGCGCCCTCCTCTCGGAGCTGTGGAGTGTGGCTTAGATGTGTGCACGGACAGCTGCAGAAGCACTGCACGTGCGTTTCTCCCTTCCCTGCCCTGAGTGCTTTTCTGTTTACCAATTGGCTTCTTCTACGGGGCCGTGGTAGTGCAAGAACTTTTTTTTTTTTTTTTTTTTTTTTTTTTTTTTTTTTTTTTTGACAGGCAGAGTGGACAGTGAGAGAGAGAGACAGAGAGAAAGGTCTTCCTTTTGCCGTTGGTTCACCCTCCAATGGCCGCCGCGGCCGGCGCGCTGCGGCCGGCGCACCGCGCTGATCCGATGGCAGGAGCCAGGAGCCAGGTGCTTCCTCCTGGTCTCCCATGGGGTGCAGGGCCCAAGCACCTGGGCCATCCTCCACTGCACTCCCTGGCCACAGCAGAGGGCTGGCCTGGAAGAGGGGCAACCGGGACAGAATCCGGCGCCCCGACCGGGACTAGAACCCGGTGTGCCGGCGCCGCTAGGCGGAGGATTAGCCTAGTGAGCCGCGGCGCTGGCCCGGTAGTGCAAGAACTTTATCTACTGGGCATGATAAACCCCTACACCTAGCTCAGGGGTTAGTATTTGACTGTAGAGGCAGGTGTAGCGGGTAAAGCCGCAGCCGCCTGCAGTGCCAGCATCCCCTGTGGGTACCAGTTTGAGTCCCGGCTGCTCCACTTCCCATCCAGCTGTGGCCTGGAAAAGCAGTAGAAACTGGCCCAAGTCCTTGGTCCCCTGTAAGATTTCACCTCGTGTGGTAAGGGCATTATGGGGGAAAAAATGACTGGTTTGAGTCCAAAGTAAATTTAGACATTAAGAAAAGTCTTCAGAACATTCTAGTAGTGGTTAGTCAAGCTAGTCCTGACCTCAGTCAACCACCTCCTTCTTACCTGATCAGATGGCCACTCGTAAGCCCTGTCTGTTTTCTGGCAACTTCACCCTGGTCACCCACTGGCCGCTTGTCACTCTTGCCCAGAGAGGACACAAAAAATCAGATCTGGTGGGAGATGCGGTTTGATTTTGGTTAAAATGGTGTTTATGTAGCCCTGCTGCTCCAAGTATGCTCTGTGGATCCTAGCAGCTGCCTCTCTGGGGAGCGTTAGAAGCGTGGCGTCTGCCTAACCCTGTGCCTTTGACTGCAGACCTGTGTTTTTACAAGACCCCTTGGGTGGTTCTTAGGCTCTGATCTAGGTCACAGCCTGCCTTCTTCACAAAGGTGACAGAGCAGGGTGTCCGGAGATACTTTGGGGAGATGAGGGAGAGAAGTCCTGCTTCCCATACCACTGAGATCTTGCTCAGAAACCTACAAAATCCTACTGAGTACCGGAATTAACAGGCAGCACTCTGCTATATGGGCCTTTCTGCTTTCCTAAATAAGCATCAAATGGTATAGACTTTGCCTCTAACCAACCAGCAATTTTGTGGTCAGATGTGTTTTCCATTTGAATTCAGTGCAAAATATTCTAAAAATTTCCCTTGTGATTTTTTTCCCCTTTGATCTGTGGATTATTCAGAAGTGTGCTACTTAATTTTGAAATATTTGAGGATTTACTGATTTCTAGTTTAATTCCACTGTAATTGGAGAACACTTTGTATGAGTTCATTCACTTTATTTTTCAAAGATTTTATTTGAGAGGTAGTTACAGACAGTGAGAGGGAGAGACAGAGGTCTTCTGTCCACTAGTTCACTCCCCAAGTGGCCACAAAGGGCGGAGCTGGGCCGATCAGGAGCTTCTTCAGGGTCTCCCATCTGGGTGCAAAAGCCGAAGGACTTAGGCCGTTTTCTGCTTTGCGAGGCCATAGCAGAGAGCTGGATTGGAAGTGGAGCAGCCAGGACCTGAACCCGTGTCCATATGGGATGCCAGCACTGCAGGTGGAGGATTAACCACTGCACCAGCCCAAGTTCACTTACTTTAAATTTGAGTTTATTTTAGGACCGTAATATGGTCTACTAGGACGGGTTTTCCCTGAGCACTTAAAAAGAACATGTTGTGTTGCTGGTGGGGGATGTGCAATACATGGCCATTAGGTCAGATGGGTTGGTCACGTAGTTCAGAGCTGCTGTATCTCTACTGGTTTCCTGTGTACTTTATCAGTTACTCAATGTTGAAATTGTCAGCTATAATTATGAATCTCTCTACTTCTCTTTTCTACAGATTTATTTGAGTGGTGGAGTTACAGACCGATAAGAAAGGTCTTCCAGCCTCTGGTTCATGCCTCAAATGGCCATAATGGCTGGAGATGGGCTGATCTGAAGCCAGGAGCTTTTTCCAGGTCTCCCATGTGTGTGCAGGGGCCCAAGCACTTGGGCCATCTTGACTACTTTCCCAGACCATTAGTGCGGAGCTGGATTGGAAGTGGAGCAGCTGGGACTCTGACCCCTGTGGGCTTCTGACTCCACAGGCAGAGGTTGAACCTACTACGCCACAGTGCCGGCCCCTACTTCTCTTTAGTTCTGTTATTTCTTTTGTATGTTTTGAGGCTCTGTATTGGGGCAGATAATTATGTCCTTTGGTGAACTGGGCTTAGGACAACATTATGAGATATCTCTATCTCTGGTAATACTCTTCGTTCTATCTGGGGGTGGTGGGCCTTGTGCACTGGATTAAGCTGCTGCTTGGCACACATGCATCCCATATTGCAGTGCCAGTTCCAGTCCCAATTACTCTGCGTATGATCCAGCTCCCTGCTAATGTTCCTGGGAGGCAGCAGATGATCGTTCAAGAACTTGAGTCCCTTCAACGCGCAGGGGAGACCTAGATGGAGTTTCTGGTTCCAGGCTGTGGCCTGGCCCAGCCCTGGCTGTTGTGGCCATTTGGAGAGTGAACCAGCAGATGGAAGACCTCTTTTTCTTTCTCTCTGTATCACTCTGCACTTCACTTCAAATAAATAAATACATCTTTGAAAACCTCCTTTCTAGAATCATCTATCTTTCATGTAGCGCCAGCCCACTGGTGATGAAGCCTCTCAGCTTTTATTCTGAAAGTATCTGTGTTGGAGTTTTTACTAAGTCTGTGACTGTAGCTAAACAGTATTTTGTTCTTAGCATGTTAAAAATGCGGTCTTATCGACGTCTACCCTGAATGACTTGATGAGAAGTCATTTTTATCATTTTTATCTTTGTTACTGTATGTTCTCTTCTCTTGCTGTTTAAGATTTTTCTTCTCTTTATCACTTGTTTGTAGAAAATTTATCATGTGCCTTGCTTGGAGCCCTTTGAGTTTCTTGGATCTGTGAGTTTGTATTTTCTTTCAAATTCAGAAAAATTTGAGCATTACCCCTTGAAGTCACTTTTCCATCTTCTGGGACTCGGGTTACACTCCTCTTGGGCTCCTTTATCTCCCACAGTTGCTTGAATCCTCATGTTTTTCTTCAACATTTCTCCCCTCTTTCTCTCTCTGCTATCCCATTTGGAATGGATTCTATTGTCCTGATGTCAAGGTGACTGATATTTCTTTAGTATTTAAATTGCTGCTAGCACTTTCCAGTGTATTTTTCATTTGATTTCTAGAAGTTCCTTTGATTTATGTCATGCCTGTGTTTCCCACATCTTTGCATGATAACCAAACTCTGATAGGATGCTATGTGCTGGATTTTGTAATATGTATTCTTTTAAGAAAGTTGGGTATTGTGTACAGTTTGTGTGTGTGTTTTTTTTTAAAGATTTACTTATTTGAAAGAGAGCTTCCACCCACTGGTTCACTTCCCAATTGGCTGCAAAGGCCAGAGCTGTGCCATTCTGAGGCCAGGAGCTTCTTTTGGGTCTCCCATGCAGGTGCAGGGGCCCAAGGACCTGGGCCATCTTCTACTGCTTTCCCAGGCCATAGCAGGGAGCTGGATCAGAAGTGGAGTGACCAGGTCTCGAACCAGTGCGCCCATATGGGATGCCAGCACTGCAGGCGGCGGCTTATCCCGCTACACCACAGTGCAATCCCCCTATATGTGCACTTCAACTTGCCCGTCACTTGGATGCTTTTGATGTTTGCTTTTAAGCTTTGTTATGGTGGATCCAGGTTATCCTGATCCTAAGATTAGTTTATCCTAAGGCACATTGATTTCTGGGGACTTTACTCAATGCTCCATGTGTTTTAAGGTTTCTACGCTTGGGTTCAGGGACACACGTCTTTCTCAGCCTCGTGTGAATGCTGGAAGTTGCGCTGGTGACTTGTTTTTCCCCTTTTCCCCTTAGTGGTTCTTCTCATTTATGAGCAGTTTGAAAATCGGCTCCCTGCAGAGCTGTGGCACTCTCTACATAGTTCCCTGTTTTCCGGTATCCAGTCCTGCAAGTGCAGCTCCCTTAGCCGCCCTAGACTGAAAGCCCCATCTTCTAAACTTAAAGGGGTCCATGGGCTCTATTTGGCAGTTCCTGGCCTGCTACCTGACCACTCTCTCCAGGCTGCGATGGTACTGGTCAAGTCGCTTGTTAGACATTTCCCTAACATTCTAGTTGTCTATAGTGGGTGGGCACCTTCACAATTAATCTTCCATGGGTGGAAATGCAAGTCCCATTGGGTAGAGTGAAGAAATCAAAGACCATCCTATACGTATCATCTCGCTTGCACAATGCATAGTAGTGTGTGTTCATTTCCTGGACTTCCATAACAAAGCACCACTAACTGGGTGGCTATAAACAGGAATCTACTCGTTCAGTTCTGGAGCCACAGTTCTGAAATCCAGAATGCAGAGCTGTGCTCTTTAGCTTTTGCTCTTTTTTTTTTTTGATAGGAAGAGTTATAGACCGAGAAAGGTCTTCCTTCTGTTGGTTCACTCCCCAAATGGCCACTGCGGCTGGTGCTGCGCCAATCCAAAGCCAGGAGCCAGGTGTTTCTTCTTGGTCTCCCATGGGGTGCAGGGCCATCCTCCACTGCCCTCCCGGCCACAGCAGAGAGCTGGACTGGAAGAGAAGCAACCAGGACTAGAACCTGATGCCCATATGGGATGCCGGCGCTGCAGGTGGAGGATTAACCAAGTGAGCCACAGCCCCAGCCCCAGCTTCTGCTCTTACTGGTAACACTCAGCTTGTAGAAGCACCACTCCAGCCCCTGCCTCTGTTACTCTTCCTACGGTTGCTGTGTTTCTCTTATTTTGAAAGATTTATTTGGAACGCAGAGTTCCTGAAAGAGAGGGAGACAGATACAGAGAGAACAAGAGATTTTTCCCCAAGTGGCCATGATGGCCAGGTCTGGGCCAGGCCAAAGCCAAGAGCCAGGAACTCTGTCCAGGTCTCTCACGTGGGTGGCAGGGGCCCAATAGTTGGGTCATCTTCCTCTGATTTTCCAGGCGCATTAGCAGGGAGCTGGATTGAAAACGGAGCAGGCGAGACTCGAACCATCAGGCTGGCATCGCAGGTGGTGGCTTAATTGTCCTCTCGTAAGGACATCAGTGTTGTGTGATTAAAGGCCTATCCTGTTCCGGTTGGCTTCATCTTAATTATACCCACCAAGACCTAGTTCCACATCCTGAGATTCTAGAAAGGAGATAGACTTAGGGGCTGGGGAGGGCACTGTTCAACCCGACACCTATGTGGTCCCCAAACCGGCTTGCTTGCTCCCTTGGAGCCACGAGTGTCTCCAAGTCCCTCGTCCTCCATCGGAGGGAAGGAACTCGCAGCATTGAATGCTGTGGGTAGAACCTTGTTTCTGTTGAAGCGAGGCTGGTTTCGGATGCGCTGCCTGCCTCCCTCCCAGCCTCTCCTGCAGTCCCTCGCACACCCTGCCCCGCAGTCCGACTGTGTTCTTTCACCTGAGGCTTCGTCCTCCCGCGTCGGGAGTGTCTGTTTTCTTCTAGGTTCCCTGGATCTTCCTGTGGGGAAGCCCATCCTGCAATCCCTCTGCGTTCCCTCCCTAGTCCGTGGTCCTGATCCCCACTCCCTAGCGTGGCCGTTTTCAGAAAATTCACATGGGTTGGTATCCCGCCTCGAGGGATCGTCATGGGCTTCCTCTGCCACATTGCCTAGCAATGCCTCCTTTCCCAGACAGCTCTGTGGTGAGGAGCAGAACTACGGCGAGTTACTCCTGCCGGTAGAGCGGCATGCCCTTACGTGGAGAAAACACGTCAAGGGGGTGCTGTTTCCAGACACCTGCTGGCCTGCAGGGTTTCAGCTCTGCTCCTCTCTGGAAGGTGGTAATCCACGCGTGTTCCAGTGTGCACACACGTGTGCACACATGTGTGTGTGTGTGTGTGTGTGTGTGAATCCACACTGGGGATATGAATGCAGGTTGAGTAGGCACCCTCGTTAATTAAACAAGCGTGATCCCGGCTCTCTGGGCAGGGAGCCGCATAAGGAAACAAAGATCCTCACTCAAGGCTAGAAATAACTGGCAGGATCAGGAATAGATTCCGTGCATTTTGGCCCAGCATTCACCCTGGGCATTTTTTAAAACCAAGAAATCCATCCAGATTTTTCTTGGGTCCTCACAAGACCTTACTGGATTTGTGTCCTGGAGAATTGCCATACCAACACCAAGGGTTTGCAACCAAGCCCACTGAAAACAAGATCCACAAATCCCCTCTCCTCCCTACAGTTCGCGGTGGTATTTTGTCGTTAATTTTGACTTCTCCTGAATACTTGTGGTGGTGGTGGCTAAAGATGCCGGAGAGGGGTCAGCCACAGGAGGCTGCTTGCCAAGCTTGACACGTAAGGAAAAATGCAGTCCCGGGGTCAGGCCGTGCCTGGTGACTTTGGCATCCAGCCTGTTCTTCCACCTGACCACAGATGCCCACAGCCCCTGTCCACCCATCCTCTGCAGGCTCCCGTGCACGTGAGCAGAACCCGGTGTCCCCTGCTGTGTGTGCTCACCTTGTCCACAGATGCACTTGAGTGGCTTGAGCAGAGGCTATGAGAAATAGAAGTGCCCACGTAGGGCCAATGTGAGCCTAGCTGTTTGCTGCACTGCCCACTAGCCAAGAGCTCCTTGGGGCAGGGGGCATCTTGTTCCTGTTTGGGTCTTCCACATCTAGCAAAGTGCCTGGTCCGTGCTAGCCATTGAACTGTATTCTGAATGGTCAAGGGATTCAAAGAGACTTCCCTTAGGGTATCTTGCTTGTTCGGGACTTGAGGTGCCACGAGTTTTGTGTCCGTTGAGTGTCTCATTGTGTAAACACTCAACAGGAGTAAAACCATCAATCCTACCAGGCATCCACCCCATAGACTTAGCGGCATCAAACAAGGGGGTCTTTTAAGAAGTTCATGGAAAATATGTAGTATGAAAAAAAACACGATTCTTTATCAAGTCAGCTTGCTTTTTATGTTAAAGGTTCTATCTTATTTGCTTGAAAGGCAGAGAGAGGAGAGACAGAGGAAAATCTTCGATCCGCTGGGTCTCTCCCCAAGTGGCCACAAGACTGGTGCTGAGCTAGGTTGAAGGCAGGAGCCTGGAACTCCACGTGGGTCTCCCACATGGGTGAGGGGGACCCAAACACTTGGGCTATGTTCCACAGCTTTGCCCAGACACATGAACAGGGAGCTGGATTGGAAGTGGAGCAGCCTACACATTGTTGACTTATAGGCTGCTAGCATTTGAAGCAGTGTTAACCAGCTGGGCAACAACACCAGCCCATAAACTTACAAACACATTTTTTTAAAATAAAGCCTTTATTTTAAAGGCAGACTTACAGAGGAGGAGGGCTGGAGAGAGAAAAAGATCTTCTATCTGCTAGTTCACTCCCCAAATAGCTGCAACAACTGGGGCTGGGTCAGGGTGAAGTCGGGAATCTCCTCTGGGTCTCCAGAGTGAGTGCAGAGGCCCAAGGTCTTGGGCCGTCCTCCACTGCTTTCCTGGGTGCATTAGCAGGGAGCTGGATTGGAAGTGGTGCAGCCAGGACTTGAACTGGCGCCCAAATGGGATGCCGGTGCTGCAGGCAGTAGACTGACGTACTGTGCCTCATTTTTAAAGACCCCTGATACTTTGCCACTGAATAATTCCATGAGATCTTTCATGTTTGAATTTCAAGATAGGATTGTTATCTGTGAGAGCTTGGATTAAAAAATAAAACAAAGCAGTGCTGTCGGCAGCAAGAGCACAGCTGTTGTTGTTACTATTGTTGTTTGGAGGTCCTCGGCCAGCACCTGGTTTGCTGAAACCCAGAACACTGGTTCTGGTCGGGCTTGGCCACTAACGAGCTGCTGACCTTGGAGTGACTGAGCCTGTCCAGATCCAGTTGCTACATCCAGAAACACCTGCTCTTGAAGGCCCTTATAACTCGGAACTCCTGGAACCTGCTTTGAGTGTTAAAAGTGACATACATGTAGGGCAGTCAACATGGGAGATTTTAAGAGCTTGAGTGGAGTAAAATATTTTTTTAAACATTTTAAAGATTGCTTGCGTATTGACATTTAAGCAACCAGAATGTCAGGTCTTTCTGAACCAGTGAAATCGAAGCAGACCATGCAGAGATGTAGTTTGGCCCTTTTCCTCGGTGCCTTTGTCAGTCTGCACGTGACCGGAAGTGATAGAGGGAGCAGGATCAGGACAGAAGGAGCAGCCCCTCTTTCCCACCTTCACTTTGCCGCTGGGCGACTTTGGGCAAGCTGCTAAACTCCCGCAGACCGTAATCTTTAACCTGTAAACACGGATGCCTGGTGAAGAAAATACAGAAAGTCAAAGTTTTGAATGCATCAAAAATTCTCTGAAACAAGCTACCTTCTGGAGCCTCTCATGTGAGTTTTCTCGGCCTCACACCGTGATTAGTGGATGGAAAGCCCCCAGTTCAGTCTGTAAAATGCAAGTGTACACACCTCTCATGCTTTTCCCCTGGATTCACTACTCCAGCGGATGGGAAAGGCCACGGTACAATCTTGTTTGGGCAATTGGGCTGTGCTTTCTATCAGGCCTTAAAGTCACAATGGAAAATGATACTCTTAAGATTCAGACTTTCTTCTCTGATTTTTACGGTGCTCTGGGTAACATTTCTCAGACCATCTTTTGGATTACTTATGCACACAGCTGTTTTATGAGACTATGTTGGAGCTTATGAGTCAGATTACTGTTACCAAAATGTTTGTGAAATCACTTCTGAAGTCATATATTTGCATCATGTACAACCTGTTTGACAATCAAAACATTATGCCCGTCAACACTCGGCTGGTGATGATAGTGAGTTTTCCAGTCGAGGGTTCCAACGTGGTATACTCGGGCAGTAGGCGCAGGCAGCACGGTATGTTCAAGTAGAGTTCCAAGAGCATTCTTCGTTTTTGTAAGATGGAGAAGGACAACCGATGCTCTATAATTGACTCGGTGTGGGCCATTAGTGGTATAGAAAAGCCGGGGGATGGGCGGCCAGGGCACAAGACACGGACAGCACTGGGGTGGGGAGCTGGGGACCCCACCTGTCTGTGTCCGGCTTTCCTGCTGTCTCGGGCGCCTGCTGCTGCTGACTCTCGTTCATTTGCTCTTGGCCAACCTTCAGGGCCGCTGTGATTGGGCCTCCCTGACTTTTGTCTCCACTAGCTCAGTCAGTGTGGACCTAGACTGTCTTTCCTCCAAGTCTTTGCAGCATCTTTGTGCTTCCTGATGACTCGGTTGTCATCTGGTAACTTCTCATTGTTGCACTGGTCTGGAGCTGCTCCGAGGGTGAGAGCTGTGTCTTGCTCACCTCGAATGTGTTGTAAGAGGAGGCAGTATTCTTGACGAACACATGAGTGTCTGCGTGTCACCGTGTTTTCAAAGGACATGTCTGGGCCCAGCCATTGATGTCTTGATAACAAGTCATCCTTCATAATGGCGCTAGGCACCAGCTGTCGGTAAGGTGCTGTGTGGGGGCTGTGTGAATATTTGTGCAGTAACAGTTTCCCTCTGAAGTTTGCAGGATATCTAGGGCTATAAGGAGTCTGTCATGAAAACAAATGGCATAAATATGCTCTAAATACTGGCTGAGCCAAGTAGTTCTGCAGACTGGGGGACGGTGTTGTGGCACAACAGGTCAAGCCTCTGCCTGTGACACCAGCATAGCTATGAGTGCCGGTTTGAGTCCTGGCTGCGGCACTTCTAATCCAGCTCCCTGTTAATGTGCCTGGGAAAGCACTGGAAGATGCCTTGAGTGCTTTGGCTCATACCACCCACGTGGGAGACCTGGATGAAGTTGTGGGCTTCTGGCGTTGTCCTGACCCAACCCCAGTCATTGTGGTCACTTGGGGGTAAGCCAGCAGGTGGAAGATCTCTCTGTCTCTCTAACTCTACCTTTCAAATAAGTAATTCTTAAATGTAAACTTACTAATTTTTTCTATCAAATGTGACTTTATCTGCACCAACGTTCATATTCTGTTTAATAGAAATACACAGCTTGGTATGTTTGTCCGAGTGTGTGTAGCTACACACAGTGTGTTTCAGAGTTCTACTATGAAAATCCTAACTCTGGAATGCTCCAGAATCTGGATCTCTGAGCACCAACATGGTGCCACAAGTGGCAAACTGCCCCCCCTGACCTCATGCGACATGTTTGCGTCAAAATGGAGGTACACTGAAGTTGTATGTGGTATGTGGGACATGAATGATCTCGTGTTTCCTTTTGGGTCTCCTCTCTGATATCTTCATTTGCATCCATTTCATAAATGCAACATTAGAAACTGATATGTTCTTATGCATATTTATAATAGACCCCAAAATCGGGAAAAGATCCAATATTTGAAACATTTCTGCTCTCCAAGCAATTGGACAAGGGCTTCTTGCTCTATAATCCGTCCTCGCCACATACTGACCACGCATCTGTTCTCGCATTTCTCCATTCGGGGCTAAGCAGCAGGATGATAGCATAATCTTGACAGTTGGCTTGTTATGCAAGCTGCCTGGCGGGCCAGATGTGCAGCCGGCTCACGTCCATTTGCAGTCAAGGCGTCCTGGGAGTCTGGAGGAGAGGCCTTTTCATGACTGGGAGATGTCATTGCAGCCCATAAAACATGGCCATGCAGCACAGGTGCAGTGACCCCTGACCCCTATTTGTCTGCCTGCCTGCATCCCACTCTCGGCTGTGCGGGCACTCCGTGGGTCCTGCAAGCCTGGGAGAAATGGGTTAGCTTTTAGAAGGTAGTTGTTTTTAGGAGTCCAAGGCTCGCGTCTCAGAGGCGAGCTGTCCTGTGTTCAGCCTCCGCTGTCTGCAGCCAACCGTAGGGGAGAAGCGATGGGAAAGGGATCTCGGAGAAAAAGCATAACACACCCTTTGCTTTGAAACAAAAAGGACTCGAAGTATTCACTTCTTAAAAAGTAACAGTAAAATTCTATATTTACAGAGGATACTGATCCTCTGGGGCTGGGGAGAGGCGCTCCCCTGGGAGAGAACAAGATACCAACAATGGGAAGAATTATTTTTCTAAGCAGGAAAAAAATTCAAAACATGCCCCCCCCCCCTTTTTTTTAACATCCTAGCCTTTCCTCCCTTCTCTTCTTAAAACACCACTTAAAAAGAGGCTAGTGGGTTTAGGGTAGAAAGCTACTGGTTATGGGAGACCGTGTGCCAGACGTAAAACTGGCCTGTGGTCATTGATATCCAAGTTCACTCTGTCCAGGCAGCATCTCTGGACTCCAGGGATACTTACAGGGCCCCCGCCTGGTGTCTGAGACCTGAGGACCCTGTCCCTCCCTCCCAAGGAAATAGCAGGTGCAGATGGTGATGCAGGTGTGGACTTGGCCCTGCTCCATGGGGGGAAAAATACAGAATCTGGAGCAAGGAAGCCGAGAACCCCGTGCACAGCGGCCGTCTCTCTCCCCGCCCTCTTGGCTCACACCGTCGATGGCAAGCTCTAAGTGGGCTACAAGGACTAACGCGCTGTGTAGTCTGGGGGGGAAATGCCGAAAGCACAACTCTGCTGGAACCAGTGTGTGTGTCCTGCGTTCATTTCTCAGCCTGTAAACAAACACAGCTGTTGAGTGAAGGACCAGTCTTCGGAATTGGTGCAAAAACAGCCTGGGCCTGCCAGGGCGCTCGCAGCGGGGGAGTTGTTCCAGGCTTTGGAGGAGCGGCGGGGCTCAGCAGGGCTGGGACTCCGTCTTCTGTTTTCCAGGCGGGGCGGGGTGGGGGTGGGGGTGGGAGTGGGGGGAGCGCTGGGTCTGTGTTTCTGGCCAAGGCAGATGGAGTATCCAGAATGATTAGTGTGGTATGGCGGGGGAGGGAAACCAGTCTCCAATTCCATCTCCTTCCTGAAGCTAAACCTTGGTCGCATCTACAAAACCTTGGCTCTCTTCTGGAGGTGAGAGACGGAAACAGGTATCTGTTTCTGCACTTGTTCTTGCTTAAACAATCCACAGCTGAGCAAAAGGCGTGAGCAGTTCATGGTCTCAGAAGCTCACCTCGTATCCATAACCGCGAAGAATAAGGCTTGGGCCCCCGCCATGTCTCTCTCCTCTGCTCCTAAGCCTCGGGTTTGCGATGTGATATCAGTAGTGTACAAAGAACGTGCCATCAGCGCAGGGCCAGCATTGGCATGCCACTGGTGTGATGACGTCTTGTGGAGCTCCGGGGTCTGCATCGCGGTGGGCTCCTGGCGGCCCACCACGTTCCTGTTGCCGGAACCACAGGCCTCTCGGTGGTAGCTGGCGGCCCACCACGTTCCTGTTGCCGGAACCACAGGCCTCTTGGTGGCAGCTGTAGCAGGAGGCGGCCCAGACAAAGCCCACTCTGCTCATGGAGCTCTCGTCACTTCAGCAGTCGATGTCTCGAAGGTTCCACCCATGCCTTCGTTGACCTATCAGACATTCATGCAATACAGCGTGCAGGGGATTAGTCGATTCCTTGGCCGCATCTTCGGTCAGTAGTGGGCGGCTTGTGATAGGTTTGAAGGTTGTCTCGCTCCCTCCCTCCTTGCGGTATTCATTTTCAGTGAATCACTGGGCTGGCATGGAACACTCCTGGGCATGCCGGCCTCAGATTTCCCAATGCTGAGTTTATGCTTCCCCCTCTCTGGTTGGTTGAGTGAGTTGGCTGGCACAGGGATACTAATGAGCCCAGACTTGTGGGTATTCCCCAGAAAGTTCAGGTTTCTCAATTTCTGTGTCCGCAGTCGTGACGCCACCCCTGCCTTAGGGCTGTAAGAGGGGCGATGTAATTGGGTACTGATCTAACAATCTCCCAAGTTCACCATTACAGGTTAGGAGAACGGGGAAGCAGCAGCAGCCACCCTACAACTAGAGCTCGCTCAGTGGTTGCTGCGTGGCCACAGCTGACGTCGGGAAGCACCTGTAAGTTCAAGTGCACGCGTTAGCCGTAGTGCCCATAGGCATCATGGTCTCCCTGGGGGACCCCAGTTCCTGTAGGCCTGACGCCTTTATTAGCGCAAGCTGGCAGGCTGTGGCTGCCGCTCGGAGGACCCCAAATGTCACGGCCTCGCACAGCCTCAGTGCGCTCTTGCATGGCTCTGTAGAGCGCAGGTCTGACCTGCAGGTGAAGCCCAAGGAGCCGGCCGTGCTGCCTTTGCTCGGATGCTCTAGGGGAGAATCCATCTCGGTGCCTTTCCCAGCCCCTGCAGGCCACCACATTCCTGGGCTCGGGGCCGCCTCCCTGTGGTCACACCTCTGTCTGGCTCTCGCCTGCCTTGACCTTACACCTCCTTCTCTTTCCCTGATAAGGGCCCTTAGGATGACACTGGGCCTGGCAGGTTAATCCAGGACGACCTCTCTACCCCAGATTCTTTTTTTTTTCTTTTTTTTTTTTTTTTTTTTTTTTTTGACAGGCAGAGTGGACAGTGAGAGAGAGAGAGAGACAGAGAGAAAGGTCTTCCTTTTGCCGTTGGTTCACCCTCCAATGGCCGCCATGGCCAGTGCGCCGCGGCCGGCGCACCGCGCTGATCCGATGGCAGGAGCCAGGAGCCAGGTGCTTTTCCTGGTCTCCCATGGGGTGCAGGGCCCAAGCACCTGGGCCATCCTCCACTGCACTCCCTGGCCACAGCAGAGAGCTGGCCTGGAAGAGGGGCAACCGGGACAGAATCCGGCACCCCCCAGATTCTTCTAATCACACTTGTGAAGTCCCCTTGACCACAGAAGGTAACATTTGGGGGCCAGTGCTGTGGCACAGCCGGTAAACCTGCTGCCTGCAGTGTCAGCATCAAATACGGGCACCGGTTCAAGTCCCGGCTGCTCCACTACCAGTGCAGCTCCCTGCTAATGGCCTGGGAAAGCAGTGGAAGATGACCCAAGTGCTTGAACCCCCTGCACCCATGTGGGAGACCTGGAAGAAGCTCCTGGCTCGGGCCTGGCGCAGCCCCAGCATTGTGGCCATTTGGGGAGTGAACCAGCAGATGGAAGCTCACTCTAACTCTGCTTTCCAAATAAACAAAATCTTAAAAAATTTGCAAGTTCCTGGATTAGGACATGGGCATCAGTAGGGGTGGCGTGAGTTTAGGGAGCACTATTCTACTTCAATGAACTTGCTATTTGTTTTTAAAGATTTGCTTATTTATTTGAAACAGTTAGAGGGAGAGACAGAGGTTGTCCATTCACTGGTTCCTTCTCCAGATGGCCAGAACAGCCAGTGCTGGGCCAGGCCAAAGCCAGGAGTTTCTTCTGCCACCCCCCCACCCCACCCCCTCCCCCCGCCACCATGGGTAGCAGGAGCCCAAGCTCATGGGCCATCTTCTGCTTTCCCAAGCACATTAGCAAGGAGCTGAATCAGAAGTGGAGCAGCCAGGACACAGACTGGTGCCCATGTGGGATGCCAGCCCTGCAGGCCTGCTATGCCACAACGCCAGCCCCAAACTTGCTATTTTTACGATGACTCAGAATTTTTAAGTGCTAGGATCTTCTTGCATTTAGCGTGTGCTTTCAGTTGATGTTCTTGTGGAAAGAAGGGAGGTTCTGGGGAGAACTGAGGATAGAATCGGGTCTGCAGATTTCCTAAAAGGCTGGCTTTGCTATCTACCTCTCAGGATGAACGGAATGAGGTAGCACATTAAATCTGAAGAGATGTGGTAGATGAGCTCCTTGTGCCTAAAGAATGTTTATGGTTTTAAGAAGAACCTCCACAAATAAAAAGCATACACACACATATTTAATATTTATTTGAAGGGCAGGGTGTATGTATGTTTGAGAGGTTGAGAGATTTTACATCTGCTGACTTACTCTCCCAGTACCACAATAGCCAGGATTGAGCCAGGCAGAAGCCAGGAGCTAGGAACTCCATCTGGGTCTCCCATGTGGGTGGCAGGGACCCAAGGACTTCCCAGGTGCATTGGTGGGAAGCTGGATCAGAAGCAGAGCGGGGACTCCTGCTGGTCTTGCGAGTGGTGGCTTAATCCACTGTGCCACAGTGCTGGCCCCAAATCATTGTCTCCTCTCTGAAGGAGACTTTGCAGGGTGCCGTGGTTTGTTTGAAAATGTTTTAGATACCATCCCTATCCGATTGATTAGTTTACCAATCCATTTTGAAGATGTTTCACTTTTTTATTAAACAACAAATTCAGATGCCTTCAGACCCCTAGAAATGCCCCAGCAAGGCACACACTGAAAGGACATGGGTTGCAGAGAATTTTTTTTGTCTTCGATCTGCTGCTAGTTCATTCCACAAGTGGCTACAATGGCCAGGGCTGAGCCAGGCCAAAGCCAGGAGCCAAGACCTTCATCCTGGTGCTTGGGCCATTGTCTGCTGCTTTGCCACAATGCCGGTCCCAGCATAGAATCTTGACGATGTCTTTGCGTATTGTGCTCTGTATAGAAGATAGCAAGCTTCCAATGAGGCCATTTTTGGGGAGTGAGGAAGCATGTCTCTGGGTTGTGTGGTGGTGGTGGTGGGGTGTGTGTGTGTGTGTGTGTTTTAGCTGCTTTTGACACGGGGCAGTTACTCCAGGAGGGCTTGGGCATCCGAGTACCCAAGCGCGGCTTGTGAGGTGTCCGAGTCTCACTCTGAGACTTGGACTCGGTGGAGGTGCAGGCTGGAGCACGCCAGAAACTCAGTTCTCTGCTGTTTCTCTGCCCCATACAAAGGAGTAACGTTTTGCATTAGTTGTCCTAGGTGACCATTCAATACTATGAGCATTTAAGCCAGAGACAATTCTTAGAGCAGCGGGCGAATCTTTTGTACCTGGTAGTTCAGTTATTTTAATTTCTGGATTTGATCATTTCCACGTCCCTACTACAGTGGACTTTGGTACTGGAGCTCGCTCTCCCCACACTTGTCTTTTGCCTGTTAGTATGCCTTGTAATTTTTTTTTTTTTTTTTTGGAAGACCGACATGATGTACTGGGTGCAAGGAACTGTGGGAAGTAGGACTGTAATGACGTGGAGGCCAGGTCGGGGTGAGGAGGAGACATATTCTATGTTCCTTTGACTGGTCTAGGCCTTCTATCTCTGTGGCCCTGGGCTGTGAGCTTCACAAGTATTTTAGTTTCTTTCTCCCCTCTTAGGTGGGACAGGATAGGGGGATGGGCTAGAATTGGGTGTCGTCTTCTCCCATGTGGAAGGCTGGTGCTGGCTGGAGTAGGGTAGTTCCCTCCCTCTAGGCAGCTTAGGCCCTGATGAAACCCCAGTGGCTTGTTAATTAGCTTCTCCTGATGGCCATGCTAGGCAGAACAGAGCTCTGGTGCCTTTCCAGATGGCTCCCTTTCCCCTGCGGTTGGCAGAAGCTCGAGGGGGTTTTTCTCCAGTACTCACGGGGAGGACCAGGTGGAACTCCTGGAGGGGAAACTGAGGGTGCCTCTCCTGGGCCTGGGTCCTCCCGGACGTTGTGGCTCTCCCCTGCTCCCACCGAGCCTTCAGCGAGTTGTCGGTGTTCCTGTGCTCCTGGTCACTGGTTCCGATGGAGGTTTCCGCCCGGGCAGGTAGGGGTTGTCTGGGTCCACTTGTTTGTCTCTCCAGTTTCTGGGGCAGCAGGCTGCCCTCCATCTTCATTCTCTGGTGAATTGAAGCAGATCTGTTGGCTTTTTTTTTTTCTTTCTTTTTGCGTGGTCAGCTTTTTACATCTTGGGACAGGGTCCTGTGGGCACCTTAGACAGTCAGGCTGGAAACTGGAATGGAAGTGATTGTCACTTGTACGTGGTGCCCAGCTTTCATCGGGGCCTGGTCATCTTGGTGTCGCCAGGCCACGGAGCCTCTTCTGTTTGCACCTGCCTCACATGACTGTCTCCTCGTATTTGCCACCTGCTTCTGACCACAGGTCTCCCATCCAAGTACTAACCAGGCCCGACCCTGCTTAGCTTCCAAGATCAGATGAGATCGGGCGTGTTCAGGGTGGTATGGCCGTAGACTGACCACAGGCCTCCAACCTTGAAGAGCCCTCTCCTTGGCTTCCTCAACTCATGGGTACTTCATGAGGTTGGTGGAAAATGGATTAAGACCTGTGCTTACATAGCTGTAAAGATTTTTTTTTTTAAATTTATTTGACAGTGTTACAGACAGAAAGGTCTTCCATCTGTTGGTTCACTCTCCAAATGGCAGCAACAGCCGGAGCTACACTGATCTGAAGCCAGGAGCCAGGAGTTTCCTCCTGGTCTCCCATGCGGGTGCAGGGGCTCAAGGACCTGGGCCATCCTCCACTGCCCTCCTGGACTACAGCAGAGAGCTGGACTGGAAGAGGAGCAACCGGGACTAGAACCCAGTGCCCATATTGGATGCTGGTGCCACAGGCAGAGGATTAACCTAGTGTGCCATGGCGCTGGACCCACAGTAAAGTTTTTAAAGTCTGTGCACAGTACGCATTTTTCCATGAACTCTTTGAAGACACCATGTACGTGCTAGCCATCTTCCCATTACCCCTCTCCATTCTTGACTACAGTGGCCCCTCTGAAATAGTCATCCCAGGCAGTCTGTCGCCAGACAGCTCAGAGACCCTTGCCTGACTCGGCTCATCGGGGGACGGGCTGTCTTGTCCACATCAGCACTTTGAGGGTGAAGAATTCTCCCTCCCTTGAACACGCCCTATCACTTTGTGCCTTTCTTGAACTTGGCGCAGCTCACTCTGATCTGTCGTGTTTGAGCTATCTATGTCCTCTTCTAGCACGCTGTAAACTAGAAAGTCAGGAGTGTGGAGGAGGGACCGTCCTCACTGCTGTTACCATCCAGGGCTCAAAATAATGCACTCAGTTGATGAGTATCATGAAGCATCTTCACTGGCTAGATAAGACCATTCTGAGAAAGGCACGCTTCTTTCTCCCTCAAACCCAACCTTCAGCAGACGAGTAACGTGCCAGTGCGGTAATACAAGGAGTAAACACAAAACCCCAACAGGATGCTCCGAAATCCCAGGTGATTCCTGGATTGGCAAAGGGGATGAGTTAGCTGATGGGGAGCAGGCAGAACAGTGATTTTTTTCATTGTCTAGACGTACCAGACGGATGCGTGACCTGCGGATTGAAGTCGCCAGCTCCCGTCTGTTTTATTCTGGAATCGCATGGAGAGCTGCACCCCTTCCTAACTCAGCCACGACGACATCTGGGAGCGCGAGCCGGGTGTCAGAAGTCTCTAAGGGTTCTAAGCATGCAGCAGAGTGCAAGCTTTGATGGATGGAGTTGGGGTCAAGTTCAGCACAGGTGTATTTGAGCCGCATGTGCACATTAACCCAATCTCAGTAGGGTTTTTGTTTCTCTGCATTTTTCTGGTCTTTCTGTTCCAAATGTGAATGCCTGAAGGACTGGTAGGGCCACATGGATATCAAGCATGGGAAATGATAGTATTGCCATAGAAGTTTGGGAATTTGAGAGGAAAACTTATTTGGGAAAGAATTACTGGTATAATTTGTAAAGTGAAGATTAGAAGATTCTAATCAGAATTTTTATAAATCAAAATGGCATATGCAAAGAGGTTGATTTTCCTTGGATATTCTAGGTGTGATATCAGATTAATGCTGTCATCTACCAATGAGGAAATTGTTTCAATAGACATAACTTATATTTTACCAAAGCCCTGGACAGTGAAATGTATGCTAGTGACAGTGAACATCCTTGAAAGCAGTGACTAACATAAGCAGATTTTCTAAAGTCAAATCATTCTTGCATTCTGGAATAAAACCTCGGTCATCATATAATTACTTTAATGGACTGTTATTTCAGTATCTTTGGATACAGTCAAATGAGCCTGCTGTATATCCCCCTCCCACCTTTTTTCCTATGCGTGTCCAATTTTGGTGTCAGTGTTATACAGCTACTTACAGAGTAAACTTGAATGAGCTGGGAAGCTTTCTGCCTTTTTTTAATGCCATGGAACAGTTTAAATAATACAGTATAAAACTTATTTAAAATAGGAAAACAAGCCACATCCTGTTTTTAAGCGGTTGAACATACTTTCAAGTGAATTGATATTTAAGTGCTTATTCAGTGATGTGAGTACAGCTTACATCATTGTTAAATACTAGGTCCTGGTGGTTTGGTTCAAATAATAGTGGAAAAAAAATCCCTGAAGGAATGATGGAAACCACATGTAACAATTGGTTCTCCTCTCTCAGGCCTGTGGCCCACTGAGGATTAAATATTTGCAGAACTGGGAATTGCTTTTGTTCATCTTCTAAGTCCTGGACGTAGGTTGGGACTGGAACAGAATGTCAATTCTGGGCGAATGGATGGAAACCTGCACAAGGGTACTGCAAAAAGTTTGGAAAGCTGGGATTAAAGATGTTTAGGTGCAAAATTTTAAAAACTGATTTTTTCATAATAGCATATTCCATGAACTTTTTAATGACCCCCTTACAGGTGGATTTCAGATACTTTTGCACCAAAATAAACATCCTTTAATGCCCTTCTCCATGAACTCTGAAGTACCCATGCATACACTTGAGCTGTTAATCTCAACATTGGTTTTGAGTTTGCGCTATTCCCCACACCCTTTGCTAAGTGTGGTGCTTGTCTTCTGAACCTTCTTGATGACACAGAACACGTGGGCGTGCTCAGAAACCTGTAGAGCCCTAAGCCCCATTCTAAGTTTGCAAACTCATTCTAACAGGACAACAGGTATCCCAGGGGTCTCTATTAATGGGAAAACTTGGGAAACTGTCCTACGTTTAAATGACTTAAAACACCACAGCACTGTTTCTAAACCCTCGACTTGAATCGCCTGGGGAGTTCTGCAATTCTGAGGCCCAGCTGCACCCACCAAGTGCATTTGTTTCTGGAGGTGAGGCCTGGGCATTAGGGTTTGTTAGATGTTCTGCCAGCTCGAGCTATTGAGTTTCGGCTTTCTTGGGAGCTAAGGAGTTGGAAGTTGAGACTTTGGCTTGCTGGAAAATCAAGACTGGGCATAAGTGAGTTGACCTCTGTTATGAGGCCTAAGAGAAATGGGAGTGAGACCCACCATCAGCTGACTTAGTGTTCTTACCTCCTTCCACCTTGGATGTAGTTCTGCTCCAAACCCTGTTGGCCAATCAGCTTAAACCGCTGAAGAAAACCAGATGTGCACCTGACGCCCGGGAAAGGTTCAGTAGAAGCGAGTGACTGGTAGAGCCCAGGTGTCAGTTGGCCTTGGCCGTCTTGTTAAGCTCCAGACCTGACAATGTTGGGTCTCCAGGCTGGGTCCTGGACGTGTCAACCCGGGTACCTCCTGGTTTTGTTCTGCCCAAGGAGACCCGGAAGTGCAGTCCTGCCTCCTGCACACACAAAGTTCTCATATACACGTGGTGCTTCCGTAGGGCTGTTGCTCTCGCTGGCCTGGCTTTCAGATGAGAAAACTGCTGCAATGGAGTCACGAAACCATCTTTGAGATCAGGCGGTCAGTGTCCGGTGGTGGAGCCGGACCTGCAGCCCAGTCCCCACCTCTGTGCTCCCGTCTCTGGCCACTCAGAGTGGACTGAAGACCTTGACCCTGGGTGGGAAGGGAGGGTGGAGAGAACTGGACTGGGAACAACGCGAAGCTGCTGGCGGTCCTTCCCTTACAAGTCCTTCAGCTGCGGTGCCACCTGCGGGCTTGTCACGTGGTCTGCATCCCTGGCAGTGCCGGCCTCGGTCCCCTCCTAGGATCTCCTCTGGGAACGCCACACCCTTTCCTGTTTCACAGAGCACTTCTGCTCTCCATGTGTGTGACCAAACTCACGTCCAGGTCCTGCACCAAGTCCGGTTCATGGCGATGCCTGAAATGTCCCCGTCATTTGTGGCAGAGACACAGTCCTTGGGATACGCTTTGCACTCCCACGTGCAGGTCATACCTGCGAGAACTTGGGTGAATTTCAAGCCTGTCCCAAGCCTTACAGGGCCACATTCCAATCTGTTACTAATTAACTTATTGATTTATGATGAAATGGTAACTACTGAGAGGACCAGACAACTGCATTCAAACAGCTGGAACATTCGCTCCCTGTAAGTAGGGGCTGTAGCAAGCTGAATTCCAAACTCAATGCTAGTCTCTAAGTTTACATTGAGTGACAGCTGCCAATGGGACGGAGCACTTGTAGCCTTCTTTCTAAGGGTTAAGGCCCTGGGTGGGGTGGTTGAATTTTAATCAGGAGGTGGTTAGGCATAAGTGGAAGCAGAATGTAGAGAGTAATTTGACTTCCAAGATTGGAATTTCGGCTCAAGGTCCTTGGGGCTAACCCTTCCCTAACTCTGGACCGTGGTTGGATGGAACGTGTCTGTCTTTTCCTCTGGATCCTTCTTGCTGAGGTCAAATGGCCAACTGGGGACAGACACCCACCTCCCCAGCTGGTTAGCACAGTCTATATTCTTTCCTTAGATGTTGTATAGAACGTTTGTTCTTATCAGTCTCTTGCCTTGCAGACTTGGGAACCAGTCTCTCTTTATGGTGACTTAATTTGCCTTAATTGGATTCATCATGGGCTGATTTTAAAATTTAATTTTCTGAGGACAGTTTTATTTTCAGACTTTTGGAGGGAGTTGCTTTACAAGACCCCAGCACGGCCCTACCTCTGCCCCACATCCCCACATCCACACATGGATGCAGCCCCAGAGAACTGGTTTTGACCGATCATGGCATTGTAGGCATAGCCAAATGAGTTCCCTCATCCCAAATGGAATTAGAGAAAGAACAGGCGGACAGAAAAACTTCTGGTATCACTTGTATTTGCTCACCACAGTGCATTTTCCTTGTGCAGGGGGTGGGTTCCAGAGAGTAGCCAGGAAGGAGAAGCTACGTGGGGAGTATCCCATAGGCAAGACCAGGAGCAGGGAACAGACAGGTAAGCCAAGCTCTGCACCCTGTATAAACATGAGTTCAGAATTGATATGACAGATGATTCAGGTGACTTTAGAATGTGCGTAGCAGTTCTCTTTCCATTAACGTGTATTTGGAAGTTTTCAAAACACCATTCTAACGCCAAAGGATTTAAAGAGGGATAAAAGGACCTTTGAACAATGGCTGGACCTAAGCATAGGACTTAAAATGTAAACCTAATGTAATCCTAAGGCCAGCCTTCTAAGTTGGACTGATTTGCATGCAGGTGAGTAGACAAGTCATTTGGAATCTGCGTGTGTTAGCTATCGGACTTTTGACCTTTGGAGTAACTGGGACAGATTCTCTCCCTCCATTTCTGTCTCCTCTTTCCTGAGGCTGTTTGGAATTTTGGGGCAAGGGCATATTGACAGGTTGGTAATAACTCTTGGGAATGTCTGAAGGGCCCAGGAGCCCTGGATGTCTTTGACCATGACCTCTGTCCCCTCTGGAGGGGACCGCATGAGTGCATCCCAAGGGTGGGTGAGTCCAGAGCCAGGTTGGGGAACAGTTGGCAAGGAGTGGTAGAACCTGGACTTGATGGAATGGGTCTCCTAGACTAGAACACGAATTCTTAAGGAAATTGCTTTTTGAAGAGATACACGTGGTGCCCAGTCCACTCTAGGGTTTGGGTGTGACCTCTAGGTCTATGGCAGAGAATTTTCATCTGGTCAGCTCATACCAGCTGTTTCCCTTCCACTCAAGAAATCATCTCAACACACAAACATGTGACTGAGACTGATGCTGATCCAAGGATAGTCTTGTATTCTTACTTAAGATTTATTTTTTCACTTGGAAGTCAGAGGGAGGGAGAGAATCTTCCATCCCTTGGTTCACTCCTCAGATGGCTGCAGTGGCCAGGGCTAGTCCAGGAAGGAGCCAGGAGCTTCATCCAGGTCTCCCCTGTGAGTGCAGGAGCCCAAGTACTTGGGCCATCTTGTGTTGCTTTTGTCAGGCCATGAGCAGGGAGCTGCACTGGAAGTGGAGCAGCCAGGACATGAACTGGCACCCATTTGTGACGCCAGCATCATAGGCAGCAGCTTTTTCTGCTATGCCACAATGCCAGCTCCTCTTATTTTTTGAAATGCAACTCTTTTCAAACTCCATTCTACTACCTCTAGTTTTGACTTTCTGTAGTTAGAAAATCATCAGGTGCGAAAAGGTCACCTACAAGTGGTTGCAAATTAGCTGGTTTCTCGGTTGCAGGCAACCCAGGAAGTCTAGATAGGTGGATGGTTGATGGCAGGGTGGGCATTGGCCATCCCCAAGTGCATGATGGCAATGAAGTGTAGGAGAAGGCAAAAGGCAGCAAGCACAACCCAATGCAACAATGAAGGAACACTTGAGTGCTATCCGTGAACCTGGCCCACCAGGCGCATGGCGAAATCTCGCTTCATTTCCTTGCATGTCCCTCGGTGGTACCAGCTTCGTCACGCTGTATATGGGGAGACGAAAGCCCAGCCAGTGGAAGTGCCTCATTTAGGGTCACTCAGCTTTCAGTGGCACAGCCAGAATTGAAATGCATTTCTTTGGATTGGAATTCCAGCATTCTTTGCGCCATATTAGAGCTGCCTGCTTACCTGGTGGCAGGAGTCTAGCTCAGGTAGATGAGGTCCAGGAAATGGATTCCAGAATCCCGGCAGGAGGCAGTACAGCGGAAGCTCGGGCTCCGAAGCCATCTCAAGGTGGTGTCAGTACCCGAGAGGTAGTGGGCTATGGGGTAGAGGATGTAACGGGGGCAGTTGCGAGCCCTGTCATCAGGTGTCTCCTGGGCAGAGAGAGGGCAAGGTAGGGGTAGGCATCTGCTCCTCGCCTATCTGCAGCAAGGCCGCTGGTGCACCTGTCATTAGTGTGGCATCCTGGGTAACTGGAGGAAGACTAGCACGGGGATGGCTCGGAGAGACTGGACTCCCGCTCCCTGCCTGCCAGAGCTTCGCCTCGTGCTGGGGCTTCCTGTGGCCCGTGGATGCAGCACCCCTGCAGGCTGGCTGCTTCACTGTGCTCCCCGACTGTGCTCCCCGACCCTTCCCAGACCGTGAGCTTTGATGCAGAGGCAGAAGCCGACAGGGCCACTTCCCAGGCCCGCCGCCAGCCAGTCCTAGCTCTCGGCCTGACTTAGTTCACCAGATGTGCTTGTAGAGGACTGACGTTGGAACAGCCTTGGGAGGAGGGGCAAGGCGAGTCCTTGATCTTGTAACCCAGCAGGTTCAGGAGCCAACACGTCGGTAGCTTCCTGGTACCCTGATCATACCTCGATGGCGTGTGGTTCCCTGGCCAGTGGCTTCCAGACTGTCCAGGTAACAGTTCCTTCAGCATGCCAGTCCTGGGGCGCTGGTCTAGGTGGTGTTGGAGCACCAGCCTAGAGTGTGTGTCTCAGCCCCTCCCGTCTCTCTCTAAGCACTCCAAGCCCTGAAGTAAGTTTCTGTCTAGACTCCAGTGGGGAGAACAACAGTGCTTGCACTCTCCAAGCTTCTGCCATGTAGAACCAAGGTGGGGCCCAGAGTAGAGGGGACAGAGACCTGGGCGTGTTACACTGTCCGCGGTGTAGGCAACAGGAAGGGTAGTTGCAGTCTTCTAAGTGCTTAATACAGTTAATGAGGGAAGGAAAGAAAATTAAGATGGATTCTTGGGGCCGCTGCTGTGGCACAGGGGGTTAGTACCCTGACCTGCAGTGCCGGCATCCCATATGGGCACCAGTTTGAGACCCGGCTGCTTGACTTCCCATCCCTCTCTCTGCTATGGCCTGGGAAAGCAGTGCAAGATGGCCCAAGTCCTTGGGCCCCTGCACTTGCATGGGAGACTCAGAGGAAGCTCCTGGCTTCAGATCTGCCCAGCTCTGGCCGTTGCAGCCAACTGGGGAGTGAACCAGCAGATGGAAGACCTCCCTCCCCCTCTCTGCGTCTCTCCTTCTCTCTGTATAACTCTGACTTCCAAATCTATAAAAAAAGAATTCTTTCAGAAGTGTTCACTGGACCAGTAGGCTCCTACTGCTGTATCTTCCTGAACGCTTTAGGTTATATGACAGGCAGAGACAAGAGATCCCCTGACACTTCATGACCGTGCCTTGAGGTGGGTGTCCAGCGAGAACTCTGTGTCCTTGCCTTCAGGAAACCTAGATTGCTTTTTGTGTCAGAGGACAGATAAATGCATGCTACCCGTCACATATCGGTATTGTTTAAGTGCACGCGGCGTGTGCGTGTATAAGCCTCAGGCTGTTGGGCTTTGTTATCTGCAGCTGAATCCCGATTGACGGCAGCTGCCGGAGTGCCCAGTGGATTGCACAGCGGGCAGGGTGTTGGCACCCATGTGGGTCTTCCTACCTCTTCCCTTCCTCCTCCCCTCCTTTCTTCCTAACGTCTTCCATTTAAAACTTTTTCACGTTTTTTTTAAAACTTCTTACTTTGAAATAAGTTTGGGCTTTTAGAAAAGCTGGCTGTTAAACAGTTTGAAGGCACTGAACGAACAATTCATAGCCACATACGTGTTTGCCACAGCGAAACCTGCAGCCCCCATCGTCCCATCTCTCCCAGTGTACATCTCCAACATGTTGGAAGAGAAATGGAATCTGCAGAAAGCGTCAGGGCTTGGGGTTTTGATTCGTTTATGTGCTTGAGGGTTATTTACAAGGTTTGTGAAATATAAAATTAAAAGATAAGTTTATTTAGGTGCACAACCTTGTGGAATCCTTTTTTTTTTTTCATGGTATGCATTTTCTATAAATTTTTGAAAACCTCTCCTATGCATGACTTTCAGAAGTTTTTTGCACTAAAATTAACTCTGCCTTTAATTCAACTCCCTTTCTAAGGTCTCATAGCGGGAAGGGTTGTGGCACAGTGGCTTCAGCTGCCACCTGCGACACCAGCATTCCCTAAGAGCTCAGGTTTGAGTCCCGGCTGCTCCATTTCCCACCCAGCTCCCTGCTAATGTGCCGGGGAGAGCAGCAGAAGACAGCCTGAGTGTTTGGGCCTCTCTCTCCCATGTAGGAGACCTGGGTGGAGTTCCAGGCTCCTGGCTTTGGCCTGGCCCAGCCCTGACCGCTTGTGGAGTGAACAAGTGGATGGGAAATTGTGTCTCTCTCTGTGTCTGTGTGTCTCTCTGTGTGTCTGTGTGTCTCTCTGTGTGTGTGTGTCTCTCTCTGTGTCTCTCTGTGTGTGTGTCTCTCTCTGTGTGTCTGTGTGTCTCTCTTTGTGTGTGTCTCTCTTTGTGTGTGTCTCTCTTTGTGTGTGTCTCTGTGTGTGTCTCTGTGTGTGTGTCTCTGTGTGTGTGTGTCTGTGTGTGTGTGTCTGTGTGTGTCTCTCTGTGTGTGTCTGTGTGTGTGTGTCTCTCTGTGTGTGCCTGTGTGTGTGTCTGTGTGTGTCTCTGTGTGTGTGTCTCTGTGTGTGTGTCTCTGTGTGTGTCTCTGTGTGTGTGTCTCTCTCTGTGTGTGTGTGTGTGTCTGTGTGTGTGTCTCTCTCTGTGTGTGTGTCTTTCTCTCTCTCTCTGTGTCTCTGTGTGTGTCTCTCTGTGTGTGTCTCTCTGTGTGTGTCTCTCTGTCTCTGTGTCTCTCTGTCTCTGTGTCTCTCTGTCTCTGTCTCTGTGTGTGTCTCTGTGTCTGTGTCTCTGTGTGTCTCTGTGTCTGTGTCTCTCTCTTTGTGTGTGTGTCTGTGTGTGTGTGTGTGTCTTTCTTTCTCTCTCCCTCTTTGTGCATTTCAAATAAATACAACCTTTTTTTTTTTTTTGTCTTCCCCTTCACTTGGTGCCAAGCACGGAGTAGGAACCAAAGGCACGTGCTCGCAGCATGGAGTTCTGCTGTCTTGCACTCCTCCAGCCCCTTTAGGTGCACAGCTGAGCAGCTGCAGCATGGTGGTTCTGTGATACTGTGATGTGAAGACAGGGACAAGGTGGTGCTGATGTTACCGTTGTTAGCGTAGAGCAGTGGTGGCTCTGGTGTCCTGACAGTGACGAGTGGTGTGGCTGGATGTGAAAGTCGGAACCCGCACGTGGAGCCAGGTGAGCTGCACTGGGCTCCACTCCTGTTCTCTGCTGGGTGCTCCCAATTCCCAGGATTCCCTCGAATGGCTTCAAAGCGTTTGTTGTTGCAAGGTTCACAGCAGCGGGGGGCGGGCCTGAGCGAAGCCCCGCAGAGTGGGGTATTAGGACTCACGCTGGACTCGGGCCCGAGAAGCCCGGTGTGCGTCCCGGCTCTGAAAGCTAAGCCTTGGGTGAGTTATTTAATAATCCCTGGCCTTGCTTCCCTCACTTGTACAGCAGTGGGGGTTGTGTGGCTCACTCTGGAGTCTGAAATGTTTCCGTCTGTGCTTATAACCTGCCCCTGTGGCTGCCACCCTGGTAGCCTTGCCGGCCTGACTATTCCTAGCAGGCTGAGGGGTGGAGCCGTGGCACATGGCTGTGGCGGGATGTCTCTTGTACCTCTGAATTCAAACGTGTCGGGTTGCCTCCCCCACCCCCATCCACCTGCCGTGTATTGGTGGCAGAGAGGAGCCTCCCTGCATTTGAGTTCTGGCTGTAGCTTACACTAAGTGCTTAGGGTGACTCAAACCCACAATACAGTAGGTCGTGCATCCCTGTGCCCCTCCAAGTAGGAGGCTGCTTGTGATTTTTTAAAAAATTGTTACAGGGGCCAGCATTGTGGTGCAGTGGGTAAAGCTGCTGCCTGTGACGCCAGCAACCCGAAAGGGCACTGGTTTGGGTCCTGGCTGCTGTACTTCAAATCCAGCTTCCTGCTGGTGTGCCTGGGAAGGCAGTGGAAGATGACCCAGGTGTCTGGGCCACTGTACCCATGTGGGAGACCTGGAAGAAGCTCCTGGCTTCGACCTGGCCCAGCCCTGGCTGCTGTAGCCATTTGGGGAGTGAGCCAGTAGATGGAAGATGTCTGTCTCTCTGTCTCTCCCTCCTCCTCTGTAACTCTGCCTCTCAAATCTTTTAAAAAATTGCTGTAATTATGCATATTTATGGGGATAGCTCATATTTCATGTGACGATCAAATAAAGTTAGCATTTTTTGAAATAATACATTTGAAAGGCAGAGAGAGAGAGAGGGATCTTGTATTTGCTGATTCACTCTCCAAAGGAACAGGGCTGGGCCAGGCCGAAGCTAGGAACCTGGAGGTCCATCCGGGTCTCCCGTGTGTGTGGCAGGGGCCCAAGAGGTTGGGCCGTCTTCTGCGCTCAGAGGAACGTTAGCAGAGATCTGGATTGGAAGTGGAACAGCCGGGACTTGAACCCGGCCCTCAGATGCTGGTGTTTCAGGTGGCAGCTTGACCTGCTGTGCCACAACGTTGGCCCCTCAATATTTTTTTTTTTTTTATATTTAAGGAGATGGAAATGCTAACGTGGGGTCTGTGAGGGCGGTGAGAAGCCCCGAGTAATTCTGCTTAGAATATTTGCAGCTAGTGGAGATTCTGAGCTAATCAAGTCCAGAGACGTAGGGACGGCCTCAGGTCCCCGGCTGGCTGGTGGCAAGAACGAGGAGTGTCCAGTTCTTCGTCTGCTGGACCAGGGTTTGCCGCCTGCTTCCTCAGGTTCCTAAGGCATTAGCAGTCAACACGGCACCTGTCTCTGACCCACTCTGTTCTTTGTCATGAGCACCTGGAGTCGTCATTTCCTACGGCAGCAAACACAGATGCATTCTAGAACATAGTGGATATGCACACGCACGTGCAAGGGAAGGCGTGAGGCGTTCAAGAGTTTGTGGACTTTTGGCTAAGTTGGACTTCTTGTTGCCCCACAATTTCCTCTGCTCTGTCCCAAGGGTGACCTTGGTGCGGGATTCTGGGAATCCCAAGGTTGCTGCCGGCCCCAGAGGCAGTGGAGACTGTAGCTGGCTTCAGGAAAGGCCTGTAGGACCCAGGGCTGCCCCCATCGTCCCACCTGGGGCTTTTTATTTTTTTGTCCCTTGCGTTTTTTTCAAAACATGAACATTGTTCATGATACATCCCTGTTCATTTTAACATAAAAGCATTCTTAGCTACCTCCTTTTTATTTAAGATTTATTTGAAAGTTGGAGAGCTGTCTTCTATCCACTGGTTCACTCCTCAAATGGCTGCAATGGCCAGGGCTGGGCCAGGCTGAAGGCAGGGGCCGGGAGCTTCATCGGGGTCTCCCCGTGAGTGCAGGGGCCAAAACACTTGGCTATCTGCTGCTTTCCCAGGGGCCTTAGCAGAGAGCTGGGTTGGAAGTGGAGTAGCCGGGGCTTGAATGGGCGCCCATATGGAATGCTGGTGCCGCAGAGGGAGGCTTTATGTGCTGAGCCGTGGCACCAACCCCACAGCTATCACCTAGTGAGTGAAGTGGCCTCCTCAGGAAGGTGCCCAGGTTAGCTGTTGATCCCTCCCCTGTGTGCTCACTTTGACAGCACATTTACTCGAAGTAGAATGAGACAGCCCACGTGTTAGCAGCCAAGGGACCAAGGCTGTGGCAGGTTCAGCCCTGATTCTGCTACCTTCTGTCTTCCCAAATCGAAGGTGACTTTCTCTGGTTGGCATCCCAGATCTGGTGAGTCGTGGTGATTGGAGAGAAGCTGGCTAATGCTCAACATCAATTCCAGTGGCTTGACTCGTTATTTCTAATTTGTTTGTCATAAGTCTGAAACCAAACATGGGGGAGCCAAGAAGGCACGTGCGTCTGTCATGTTGAGAGGACATGATGCGTCAGTTATTGAGTAGCTTGCTTCGTGCTCAGTGTACCTCTGATAGTGTTGTATCTGAAATGCTGTTCCAGCCTATATTTTTCATTAAAAAATGAGCATTCCATAATGTCCCTGATTTGTTTTATAGCCTAGGGAGAGAATCACGGTGAAGTTTAAAATGAGTTTGACGAGGGCTGGAAGTGGCTTTCCTCCTTAGAGTCGGTCACCCAACTTGATGAAGTGGAGTTCAGAACTATGGAAGAATGGAGTCATTGACGGCTGCCTCGGCCGCGCCGGGGTCTGTCTGAGAGTGGAGAGGGATGCAATGAGATCGGTTCACTTCGGTGCAGCAGATTCTGAAAGCCACGTGTGTTTGGCATAATGCATGTTTTCCGTGAACTCTTTGACGCCCCACCATCCACGCAAGCATTCAGACTAAAACTTCTGCCACTGCCTGCCTTCCTCCGACTTTTTTTCACTTTGGTTTTCACCAGCTGAGCCTGGACTGGAACATTAAAAAGATTTTATAGAGACCTTGATAGAATGGAGCCTAAATGAACAGAGAAAGTCACATGAAGCTGGTTGTCTAGTTCCCCTGAGCTCCTGGGAGAAAGGACAGGGCCCGAGCATTAGTCACCAGGTCCCTCCCCGTTCCCAGTCTTCCAGGACAGAGAAGCCAAGGACTTGGTCAACATCTCTCTGGTCAGTAGGGCTGTGTGTGCAGTCACCTGCCGTCCACCTAAACTTGTTCTTACATCTTACTCTCCAACTTTATTATTGGTGGTGGCCAAATGTACGTAGTAAGTGCAGATACTTCTTGGATGGTGAGCTTTTTTCCAGTTGAAATAGGAAGCCACTCGGGCCTCTTTCCCAGTTTACGTAGGATCCTAGACATGGAGAGAGGGGAGAAATAGAAGGCAGTGGGGAGCAGCCGTCCTTAGCAGTGCCATCTGGCTGCTACTTGCATATCTAGTCCCTGACATCTTTGAAGTTCATGCTCCCTCCTTACCATTGAGGGGGTCATATGAGGTGAAATAGACGGGAGCAGCTAAGCCTGTGAAGTTGTGCCTCCCCTGGGGTTCCAGCAGGGAGGGTGACCTCTTAGTGTGGCTTGGTCAAAGAAGGACACCAGGGGCAGCTGGATGAGGCTGTCCTGCTTGGGACACCTGCCTTCCAATCCAGGTTCCTGCTGGTGAACGTGGGAGGTGGCAGACGATGGCCCCAGTACTTGGGTCCCTCCCACCTATGTGGGAGACCTGGATGGGGTTCCTTGCATCCGGTGTCTTCCTGGCCCAGCCCTGACGATTGCAGGCATTTAGGGAGTGAACCAATAGCTCGCTCGCCACCCCCCCTCCGTGTGTGTGTTTGTGTGTGTGTGTGTGTGTACTGCACATGTGTGCATGCACACACACCCACGCAGGAGTATACTTTATCCAGGCAGCCATCAGGCCAAGCAAGAGGGGACTAAAGATGATTTTACACATTGTAGTTTTTAAAGCGATGCAAGCAGCACGCAAATGCTTGCTGTCCAAGAGCATTTTCCTTCCAGCTTTCCGACGCTCCCCAGCACGGCTCTGGGGCCAGCGGATAGCTCCTCTCTGGCTCCGCGGCGCTTCCTGGACGTGGCCCAGACACAGTAAATCGAACTCGCCGGAGGCCACTTGAACTAAAAGGAAGTCCCTTGTTTCTTAGAAGACTTCTGGCACTTGCGGGATTGCACAGAGAGGTGGATGAGAGAGGGTGGGAAGACAGGGAGGAACTTGGGCAACTAAACTGAAACACACAAACCCAGAGAAGACCTCTATCTTTCTGACATCATTAAAATAAACAGGAGAAAAAGCTGAAGGTAGAGGCTAAAGCCCTAGTAAACACATCAGCGCTACCAAATTAGCCCTGTCTACAAACAGACCCTTCTATTTAGAGCAGGAACCACACCAGGACTGACCTTTGGAGGTGGCTGGCTGTCGTGGCCTCAGTGACCCGTCCAAACACCGTCCCAACCCTGCCCGACACGCGGCGGTATATGTTAGTGAGTTCTCGTTTTCTTTGGCTTAGTCTGTTAAATACTGATGGCACTGCCTTTCTGTTTTCCCTGCTTGCCCAAAACGAGCACTAGTAGCCTCTCAATAAGGAACATTACCTGTTCGTTTAGCCATCTGCTTACACGGTCCTAGGCGGAGGTGTTCTCCTGGGACCAGTGGGCCGTTACGTAGCTGTTTACTGGTGGTGAGTGACCACGGAGCACAGTGTGCCTCTTTGTGGGGGCAGCACTGCCTTTTAGGGAGTGTCACCCCAGAGCAGTACTCGGGAGAGAAGCGTTTCAGGTGGAGTATCTCTTATCCGAAATGCTCGGGTCCAGAAGTATTTTGGATTTGGGGGTTTTTCAGATTGGGAATATTTGCGTAACCTTCACAGAGTGAGCAACCCTAAACTGAAATCAAACCTGAAGTTTTCTGCGTGTCATGCCAGCGCTCAAAACTTTTTTTGGATTCTGAAACATTTCAGATTGTTGAATTGGAGATGGTCGTCTGGCATGTGTGTGTGGCGTTAAAACACAAACATGATCAGCTAATGCGTGCCGAGTGCTTGTGCTGCATCAGACGCTGTCCCTGGTTCTTTAATTTCCTTGGTCGTTGAGGTGGCTACTAGTATTCCCGTTGCAGAGGTCGAGAGGCTGGGGCCTTGCCTTAGGTGATGCACCCAGCGGTAGCAGATTGGGGGAACGAGGCTGCGTAGCTCTAGCTCTGAATCCCACCCCGTGGACTGCAGGAGGGTGCCGCCTGTATACGGAGCCAACAAAGAGCCACTTCCCAGACACAGACAAGTTCACAGTCACGGGCGGCACCGTAAGGTGCATCTCTCCCGATAGACTTGAAAGGAGGAAGAATCGGCACGGGTTTGAGACCCAGAGCAGAGCCTGCGTGGTCTTGTTCTGTCACTGTCTTCCTGGAGGCAGCTTCTATGAAGTCTCTCGCTGAGTCGTGGCAGAGTTGGGATGGAGCCTGCGGTGCGGGCTCTCCGGCTGCCATTTGGCCTTCATCATCTGCATTGGGGGCAGGTGCTTCATGGTCTCTGAGCTCCATTATCTCCTGGGCTCCTGTGTTCCTGTTCTGTGTCTCCAATCAGATGATGTAGAAGCTAGATAGTAGCCTCAGAGCACAGGTTCGACTTCTTGGCTTTTTTTTTTCCCCAAGCCAGTAGTCCAGTGCCCCAAACATGTAGACACTCAAATATTTGTGACTTTATTTTTTAAAATGTTTATTATTTTTTAGCATCACATTAGGCATACCATGAAACTGTTTCCTGACTCCAGAGTGAGTGGATGGATCATCTGAGCAAGCTTTGGGTCCTTTTGGGTCCTCTGTAAGGAACAAATCAAGAGATGTCTTTCTTGCCCTCGACCCAGGTTACAGCCCTGCAAGTATTTGGGGTGGGCGCCCTAGAAGCTAGATAACTCATTGAAGTGAGGAGTCCCAAGTGCCGAGTGCCCATGGAGCCCTCCTGGGGAGGTACTCAAATTGTTACCCCCGCCCTGCTCCCCGCCCCCGACACCTGGGTGGATTTAATCTCTGAAGAGTCCTTAATCTGCAGATGGTAGATCTATTAAGAATGAAATAAGAACATTGTGATTCTCACATAGAATGTTGGGTTTCTTTAAGTGTTTGCAGTGCGCTGTACTGCACTGTACTGTGCTCTCCTGAAGCCAGAATCCTCATTCTGGAGTTGAGGAAACCATGGTAGGCGGCAGTGAGGCAGACTCCATGGCAGAGGCGCCATCTGAGGTCAGGCAAGGGCGGGTGAGGAGCAGTCGGTCCCTGGAGCCTCCCTGGGCTTGCTGTGTGTCATTGTGGCGTCTGGTGAGTCTTTAGGGAGTGTACAGTCTTTCTTCCCTGCAACCACAGGCTGCCCGCCCTTGGGAAACCAGTGGCGGCTCTGGTTTAGCTCACTCCCCCATACTTCATGGGCTATATGTGGTTTGCATGAAGGAGAACCTAAATGGTGCACACACCCAGCCATTCATTGCTGTGTTGCTTCCATGTAACCGGAATGCTAATTTGTCATGGCTCATCCTAGGCAACTGATGTGCGTGCATTTCTGTGGCCACATGAATTCTACATCTCCTGGTGAGTGTTGCTGCTTTCAGACATCACTTGCCACGCTCGCACTTCTTTTTGAAAAATAAGGGGTGCAGGGCAGGCATTGGGTGCAGTTGCTAAGTCCCTGCCCGGGGTGCCGGCATCCTGTACTGGAATGCCTAGGTTCAAGTCCTAGCTCTGCTGCCAGTTCTAGCTTTCTGCAAGTATGCACGCAGAGTGGCAGCAAATGATGGCTCAAGGACTTGGGTCACTTTTAGCCAAGTGGGAGACACAGATGGAGTTCCTGGTGCCTGGCTTTGGCCTGGCTCAGTCCCAGCTGTTGTGGGTATTTGGAGAGTGAACCAGCAGAAGGGAGCTTTCTCTCTGCATCACTCGCCACCCCCCCGACTCCATGTGTGTTTCAAATTTTAAAACAAGTAAAGGAGACCCTTCAAACCCTTTTCCTTAATTTTTGAATTAAATTAAATTCTTCTATTCCCTAAATGCCTTCTAACATAACGGAAGATCAACACATATTAAATGTGAGATGATTCTCTTTCTATGGAACCTTTTCATCCAAGCCATGTAAGGCGTTGCATTCCCATCCTTCACTCTCTTTAAGTCACTGCCTTGGCTGCTCCCTCCCACCTTGTGTCCAGCAGTCCAGGTACAATTCATCTTCTGTGTAATCCTCACCAGGTTTCCATAAGATAAGGAGAGTTGAGCATTTCTAATTAGAAAATCTGAAAAGCTCCAAAAACTGATGCTCAAAAAGTACTGATTTTGAAGATTTTTATAAATCTATTTATTTGAAAGGAGAAACAAAGATCTTCCATCTGCTGGTTTACTCCCCAAATAACCACAACAACCAGGGCTGGGCCAGGCCAGAGCCAGGAGCCCCATTCATGTCTCCCACGTGGGTGGCAGAGGTCCAAATACTTGGGCCATCCCCCACCGCCTTCCCAAGCCCATCAGCAGGAAGCTGGAGTAGAAGTGGAGCAGCTGGGACTCAAACCAGCGCCCACATGGGAGACTGGCATCCCAGGCAGTTGCTTAACTTGCTATGCTATAACACTGGCCCCAAAGTTTTAGAGTTCGGAGCATTTTGGATTTCAGATATTCTTTCTCCAATGACTTCAATGGCCTGGGCTGGGCCAGGCCAAAGCCAGGAGGCTGGAACTCCATCTGAGCCTTGCATACAGGTAGTGGGGGCCCGAGTTCTTGGGCTGTCTTGGGCTGCTTTCCCAGGTGCATCACCAAGGAGCTGAGTCGGGAGCAGAGAATCAGGATTTGAACTGGCACTGTGACATGGGATGCCAGCATTGTAAGTGATGGGTGTGGAGGGGCTTGGTCCCCAAAGTCTTAGGTTAGTGGTGAATGGATGAATGTTAGTGGTTGATGGGTTAAGGGTGGAGACTTGATCCCCTTACGTTGTCTGGGAGGTGGGCCTCGTTCTTAGGTCATTGCCGTAGATCACTGGGGGCGTGCACTCGGAGGGCAGCCCTTCTAGCAGGGCTGGTTATAAAAGCCAGAGTGGGCCTCACTGCTGTTTCTGCTTTCTGGTTTGACACGTGGTCCTTCCTCTGCACACGTTCCTCTGTCCAGCACCTGCGTGAGACGAGCCTGATCCTGGACTGAGAACCTACAAAAGTGCCGCCCAAAGTAAACCACTCGCTTCGTAAGTAGCTTGTCACAATATTTAGTTACAGTAACTAAAAGCTTGCTAATACAGAGGACTTGCAGGCTGTGTTCAGGATTTTAACCTTTATCCTCAGTGCAACGGCAACTCACAAAGGGCTTTAAACATATAGGTGCTGGTTTGAGTCCTGGCTGCTTCACTTCTATCCAGCTTCCTTCTCATGGACTTGGAAAAGCAGTGGAAGATGGCCCAAGTGCTTGGGTCCCTGCCACCCATGTGGGAGACCTGGATGGAACTCCTGGATCCTGGCTTTGGCCTGGTTCAGTCCTGGCTGTTGCAGTCCTCTAGGGAGTGAACCAGCAGGTGGAAGGTCTCCTCTCTCTGTAACTCTTTCAACATAACTAAAATAAAAGACTGCTATGGTTTTCAGTGCAGGACAGATAGGATAGAGAAGGTGGAGTGGACTGAGAGATGGTGATAGCTAGAATGACAGGGGGCGGAGAGAAGCAGATGAATGAGAGGTTCAGGAGGTGAGTGGACAGGATGTGGTAGCAGAAGACATGACCAGGTGTGCCAGGAGGAGGCGTGGGGCCTGATGGGCAGGCTTCTAGCCTGCAGATGTGGAGGGAGGGGGTGTTTCCCCTGAGATAGGGAACTCTGGAGGTCCTCGTGCTAACTTGGAAGGGGAGAGTATGATCTTGGTTGTGCTGGTGTTGCGTTGCTACAGGTGTCTTTGAGACATCGAGAGGGGATTGTCCAATGGGCATTGGTCGGTAGACTTCTAAAGGCTGACGGAGGGAGGGAGGGTAAGGATAGCGCTTGTGTTTGGGGGTGTGCAGAGTTGGGCATAGATGAACTTGCCTGCAAAGTATAGAAAGAGACAAGCCAGGACTGAGCCTGCCAAAGCAGCCAGGGAGGTGAAAAGCCAGGAGCATTGAGAGGGGGTGTCCAGAAGGGAGAAGGGTTCACAGTGACAACTTCCGCTGAGGGCTCAGTGATACAAGACCTCAAAGCGTGAAGACTTGAAATGGGCCGACTCTTTCTGTGTGATGGGCACTGACAATAGAGATCCATCTGGTGGTGAGATGCAGGCAGAAGTCAAAGCGGAGTGGACAGGGTAAGAGTAAGAAGTAGAGAAATGCAGACGTAGAGTTGGTGTTCATGAAAGCCGGCTGTGAAGGGAGAGAGGATGTGGTATGTGCTGGAGGGGAGGGGAGGGCGAAGAGGAGGCGTTTGTGTGCTGAGTGGGGAGAGGCGGGAGTGTTCAGATCACCCCGGGGCAGGCATTTGGCCTAGTGGTGAAGAGCCCACGTCCCGTGTCAGTGTCTGGGATCCACCCCGGCTCCTCACTCCAGTTTCCTGCCAGCCCAGGCCTGAGAGGCAGTGATGGCTGAAGCTGCCCATGTGGGATGCCAGGATGGGGTTCCTGGCTCTGGCCCCAGCCAGGGGACTGTCGTGGCCATTTTTAAAGGGAACCAGTGGATGAGAGAGCTGTTTCTCTCTCCCCCCGTCTTCCCTGCCACTCTCCCTCTCTGCCTTTCAAATTAAGAAAGTGTTCCTGGGAAGGATCCAGTTGAGCGGGAGTGTTGATTGCACAGGAAAGGGAGTAGACGGTTGCGTATAGAACGTGGAAACATCTTTCTCATCAGACTGTTGGGGAAATCAGATGAGATAACATTCAAAATGTCCAGAACAGTTGGTGTCCCTGGCCTCGGAGGATGGATATTTTTATTGGATCCTTTCTAAGGTTCCATCTTCCAGATCTGAAAAGTCTTAATTATTTTTACTTGATTCTTCTTTGCCACTTATTTTCTTTACATAGAAAAATGACTTCTTTCCATTCCTATTCTCTCTCATCTTTTTTTGGGATTCATATTTTATTGAATCAAAAGTTTTACTTAATCTTTAGCAGTTTGGCTAAATCATCTCAATTACATAGAAATGTACGATGCTTTTATTTCTAGCCTGCTTACCCTGTACAAGGCTATTTCAAAAAGTTCATGGAAAATGGAATTAAAGGATGAGTTTATTTTGTCACAAGTTCTTGAAAAATGCATAGTTTTTCCTAACTCACATTTTTTATAACTTTGGAAGACCCATTGTATTTATTTCATAATAGAAACACAGAATGTTCTTTCCAGTTTATCTTTGTGATTGATCCTTGTATTACCATCATTATAATCATTACTATTCGAAATGCAGAGGGAGAGAGAGAGAGAGAGTGAGCGAGAGAGCTTCCATCTGCTGGTTCACGTCCCAAATGCCTTCAACAGTCAGGGCTGGGTCAGGTGGAGCCTAGGAACCAGGAACTCCAACCAGGTCTCCCACAAAGGCAGCAGGAACACAAACACTGAGCTATCATTAGGTGCTTCCCAGTAGCATTAGCAGGAAGCTGGATTGGAAATGGAGTAGCTGGGACTCGAATTGGTACTCCAATATGGGACATGGAGTTCCAAGTGACAGCTTAACCCACTACACCACAATTCTTGCCCCTATCATCTATTTTTGAGGAATGTGAAAGTAATCTTTTAAAAACTATTTATCTTATTTGAAGGCAGAGGACAGGAATGCAGGGAGATGTTCCATTTGCTGGGTTGCTCCCCAAATGCCTGCCACAGGCGGGGCTGAGCCAGACCAACACCAGGAGCTTGGAACTCTGTCCAGGTCTCCCATGTGAGTTAGAGACCCAAGTACTTGATCCATTATTTGTTGTCTCCCAGGGGCCACAACAGTGGAAAGCTGGAATTGGAAAAAGAGCTGGGATTTGAACCCAGGCACTCTGATACGGGATGTGGGTCTCCCAAGGAGCGTCTTAATTGCGGTACCTATGCCTGCCCCAATGAAGGTACTCCTCGTGCCAGTTTGTTTTGCAAACGATTCTAAGTAGAACTCGGGGTGTGTGTGCCTGTGTGTCCGTGTCTGAGTGTGTGTTCAAATCGTTGTAAAGTGTTATCGCAAATGTTACTGCAAAATAAAAACTTTCTATGCCGAGGTAAATCCTTCTAAAAATTTAGGTCTCAATTCAAATATTTTCCAGAATTTTTTTTTTAAATTAACACACTTGGCACAGTTCACTTTTTGCTGCAAAATCCTATGAATTTAAAAGTGATAGTGTTTTCTATGAGCACGGAAGAAGATCAAACACAAAAAGGAGGGAGGTGTAGCAGGTTGACCTTGGACCATACTTTGAAGTCATCTTGCTTCTTGGTGGGATGCTGGCCCAGAGCTTCGAAGAGGAGCCAAGGGAAGGAGGGACCAACCAGTTGTCCCCACAGAGGGTGGCAGCTGCCTACAAAGAGGATTGCATGGCCACACCTCCCTCCCAGGGCTCTGTGGTGTCTGCAGGAGTTAAGGCGGACTCTGATTGTGACGTGTGGTGTACACTTGTCACTCCAGGAAGGGGGAAGGCCCTGTTACTTCCTCTTTGCTTAGCAGGGGACAACCGAGACTCACAGGAGTAGGGCCTGCGAGATCACTGATCTGGTTCTGCCAAGTTGACTGTGGGCCAGACTCAAAATTCCATAAACGTATAGCGGGCTGATTGTTAAGTTGATAATTTTGTGTGGCCCGCGTACAATGTCCTAAACATCAGGGTGGCCCTGGGCAGGAGAAAGCTTCCCCACCCAAGCAGAGCAGTCATGGAGACAAGAAAGAGTGCGCGAATCCTGGAGATTCCCCGCGCTGACACCTGCTTCAGGTAGCGAGGATGGAAGCTTCAAGGTTTAAGAATGGGTGGTATGGGGCTGGTGCCATGGTTCACTAGGTTAATCCTCTGCCTGTGGTGCTGGCATCCCATATGGGTGCCGGGTTCTAGTCCCGGTTGCTCCTCTTCCAGGCCAGCTCTCTGCTGTGGCTTGGGAGGGCAGTGGAGGATGGCCCAAGTGCTTGGGCGCCTGCACCCACATAGGAGACCAGGAGGAAGTTTCTGGCTTCGGATCGGCGCAGTGCTGACCGTGGTGGCCATTTGGGGAGTGAACCAATGGAAGGAAGACCTTTCTTTCTTTCTCTCACTGTCTAGCTCTGTCAAATAAATTTTAAAAAATGGGCTGGTATATCAAACAAGTGCTTTTGGTGAGCCTCTTTTAGGCTTTGTAGAAACAGTAACTGGTTCCTATCTTCTACTCACCAGTGCCATAGGACGAGAAAGATCACAGGTGTACTGAGTTGGCCATTCTTCCAGTAAATGGTGTTCAAGAATGCAAGGAATTACTGTAACTAAAACATCTATAACCAAGAAACTGATGACTCATTAGCTTGTCTGTCTCTTTTCATGAGACACAACTTTGAATGGTTGTCTTTCCTGACTTCCCAAGGAAGCTAAACAGTTCTTTGGTGTTTGACATTCAGAATTGTCAGGCTCTTAGTAAAATTGGCTGGGTTTTATCCTAAGATTTTTTTTGTAGCCTGGGTGTCTTTTTGAGCCATGATAAGACTGGAAAGGGCCTCCTTTGCTGACGTGGGAGAAGGGGCCATCTCTCAGTCTCACCCGCATCATTGTCTTCTGCTCTTAAAGGCACAGATGGGGGCCATGGGACAAGACGATCTTGAACCCTTGCTGTGTCTACTGCTGGCAGGAGCACGGGGAGCAAGCGAGGCCCTTGTGTCTTGCAGCTTCTTTTGCCTGAAAGTCTGTTTATGGAGGGGGGAGGACGTGGCTGAAAAAACACTTGTACATGAAACAGCTGTTAAGCGAATCTCAGCACACTGAGATCAAGAGAACGTGAAGAAATAGGTCCTTCCGAGGACCCCTCTGCCAACTTGGAGCCTCCCGCAGAAAATAAATACGGCCATGCTACAAGTCTCTGGTAACTTAGTTACTGCAAAATAAATTGAGCTACTTAGACCCCTGAACCTTGATTTAAAAAAAAGATCCCTGAATTCTATTGCAGTGATGCAAATGAAGCCGGAGAAGTATGCGGAATGTGTCTCTGCCCTTATATTAACTCAAGTCCCCTCACCCCGCCCCACAGTCCTGCAGGCTTCCCAGCACAGAGACGGCACATCCATGTGTCTGGGCTTTCTCTGCTCTGTAGACAGAAGATGGCCCAGTGGCTAAGCTTGCCCTGTGTTCTCTCCTTTCTCTAGGGCTTGCTGATCTGGACTTAGCACTCAGTGGCCACCAGGACAGCTGGACGTCCCCCTGTGAAGTCACACCTGTCTGTGCCCCACGGGGACCCCCTGCAGTGTAGTTTGCTGCTCACTGGGTGTGCTGCTTCTGAAAGACGAGGGCCCTTTAAAACTTCTGCTCCCGCTTGGAGACTTCTGGTCGTGTGCTGCAGATGTTTTACAGTTTACTTCCAAACAGCTGCTTTTTCCTTCTCGCGTCTGTTTTTTCTTTTTTCTTTTTTTTTAATAAAATCTCTCCGGAAACCTTTCAGCTCACGTCCTTGGCAGTGCGTCCTTAGTGAAAGCCCTCGCATTCCATGCCATGCTGTGCTCCCGACCAGCACCTGTTGCTGCGGGCGGGCCATGAGTCTAGCAGGTTGCTGGGAGCTGGAGGTGAGTCTGTGTGGCAAAACCATAGGGTCAGCGGCACCGCAGCTCACTAGGCTAATCCTCCGCCTGCAGCGCCGGCACACCGGGTTCTAGTCCCGGTCGGGGCGCCGGATTCTGTCCCGGTTGCCCCTCTTCCAGGCCAGCTCTCTGCTGTGGCCAGGGAGGGCAGTGGAGGATGGCCCAAGTGCTTGGGCCCTGCACCCCATGGGAGACCAGGAGAAGCACCTGGCTCCTGGCTTTGGATCAGCGTGGTGCGCCGGCCGCAGCGGCCATTGGGGGGTGAACCAACGGCAAAAGAAGACCTTTCTCTCTGTCTCTCTCTCCACTCTGCCTGTCACCAAAAAAAAAGTAGGCTCAATTCATCTAGAGCAGACAGCCCCTGTGACAAGCCAGTTTCACCTAGTGTTTGAGACAACACAAAGCAGAAGGAAAAGCAGTGACTGACTGTAACATTCGCCCAGCATCAGATAGAAAAGCCCCACTCAGGTGACAGACTGGGGTCAAAGGGAACGATAAGCCGATTTGACATTCTCTCTGCTTCAAACTTGAGGGATAGGAAGGGCAGGAATAATTAAGATGCACAGATAACCCTTGAAATTCGGTAATGGTTTTCACATCCTTCTCGCCGGATCCTTTGCCCCCTAAGTGGCCATTTGGAGCTAAGTGACTTACTTGTTTCCTTTCCGCTAAACCTTTGATAAAGATACTGGGGACAAGTGAAATCTACTCGTGGGAGGGAACGGAAGAATTCGAGAAATCCTTCCTTGAATAAGTGTTGATTGACTCCGTGAAAGGGAAATGTGTTTAGTTGTCCAGTTGTGCACATGCAAATGTACCATCTGTGCTGAAGTAAGCGCATGGACTTCTCTGGAAGCGCCCCAGTGCGTCAGTGTCTGAACCAGAGTGACACCTCTAAAACGGTTATCAAGTATTTAGGGATGAGGCGCTGCAAAGCCTGGCGAGTGAAAACAGTCCAGGAAGGCGTGTTTGGCCAGCTCTCAAGTATCTTAGACAGTTGCAACACAGTCCTTGGCTCAGATACTGGATTCTTCCCATTCATGCTCTTTTTTGACAGATGAGTTGTTGCAGGCTGCAAAAAAAGCTGCTAAGAAGAATCTGTTAGGTTCCTCGCTCGGAGCAGGGATCCGTTTGCTTGCGGGCTTGCAGCAGACAGAGGTGGAGTGCCACCGCCCACTTCTCCGTCCCGGCTTGCTCATTTGAAAGGCTCAGGTCGCACACCGCTGCTGCCCACTCGCATTGCACATCCAGTACGTCATTTGTGAGAAGGTTCTTTGCCTGAGCTTTGGAAATCATTTCTGACTCTAGACGACTGGAGAGCCCTTGGGTCTTGGGCACGTGTGAAGGTTTCTGGGTGTTAGGTTGGAATGAGAACTCTGGATTTAGCAAATACTAGACAGTCTCTGTCTAACTTCTATGAAATTCATATTAGCCTCTATAGAATGGTTATTTACCTTTATTGTAGTAATCACAAAATTTCTTGGAATCCCACAAACTCACTCCATGTTAGTACTTCTCTCACCCCCTCCCCCTTTTTTTCTGATCCGTGGGTTCGCGTTTATTTAGTGGGATTTATTCACTTTCTGTATTGCTAATCTATGGTAGGTTGACTTTTATATAAAAATTTATTTTGATGAAATAGGGGATGCCTTTTTGAGACTGTTAAGTCTGTAACCTGTTACAGATACTACAACCTGACGACTAATGCTTCGTGACTCAGCACCTCCGGTATGGCAGTCTGTGCCCAGCTCTGAACTCTGACGGGCTTCAAAAGATTCATGGAATTAAAAGAATTATTTCCCACCGAAATAAACTTAATCATGCACAATTTTTCCATCCTGCACATTTCCCACGGACATTCTGAAGACCTCCCTGCATGTGTGGCTTTCACATTTTTTTTTTTTTTTGCACTAAAACTATTTTCCATGAGTCTTGAAATGCAAGTGTATTTCTTGAATCCCCGGAATTGTACTGAACCCTTGGAAACTAATTAGATTTAGAGCTTCAAGTGTTCTTGGGCGAAGGCTTGATTGCAATCAACTGAGGATGTTATTGACAGACCCCAGATCTGTGCTCACGCAAGCTGAGGAAGGGTTGTCATGTGTCCAATAGGGAGCGAATTGGGGTCCCGACGGTCTCCCCAACCACGTGGGAGGCAGGCATCTTAACCGCTGGGCTGAACGCTCGTTCTGGGTTTCAGGTTGTTTTTCTTGATCTCTTGGCTCCTTTTTTCCACATGTTTTGAAATGCCCTGGTGATGTCTCCTCATCACCACCCCACCTTATTTCATATGATACAATCTCAGGCAACTCCAGAGTGGAGACACAGCAGGTGCCAGTGTACATTGGTACAAAAAGGGAAAATGATTAGCAACCGCTTGCTCCAAAGGCTGTCTTTTATGTACATGTTAAACAACTGTGGACCCCTTCATATGTCTTAAAGCCAAGAACTAAAGATTAAAAAATCAGATTAAGAAGATGATACATCTTAAACTATAGTCCTGCTATATCAATGCTTTAAGTATATTTCCATCACAATGTCAAAGTTGAGCTTTTTCCCAATATGAAAAAAATCTTTATTATAAAACAGTAGCAAAGCCAGTCTTCATTATGAAACAGAGCAAGGAAAGCAAAAGTGGTGAATTTGTTTTTCCATGCAAATAAACATGTTAAGATACATCCCCAACAAAACCAAACTACTTCTGAATTGAAATTACAAAATAGGTAGAAAAGGCAAGGGCCTAGCAGTGAATTTGTCACCTGGTAGAAATATGAGGATACTTTAAAATGTTCATGGAAAAGTGAAATTAAAAGTTTATTTTGGTGCAAAATTTTTTTTGAAATCCAGTTTTCCATAAATTTTTCATGAATATTTTAATGGAAAAATTTATGCATGGGTTTCACAATTTTTAAATTTTTATTTGAGAGGACAGAGGGAGGAAAGAAGAAAAAAACACTCCTATCTGATACTCCCTTCTGTGGGTTTAGTCTCCAAATGCCTGCAATGGCTGGATTACAGTCCAGGTCTGCCTTGGGGTAAAAGAAACCCAGTGGCTTGGGCAGTCTCTGCTGCCTCCCAGAGTCTGCATCGGCAGGAAGGTGGAGTCGGGAGCCAGAGCCAAGACCCCAGTCACTACCATGTGGGATGCGTACATGTCAGCTGCCAAAGCTGAATGTCCACCCTAGGTTTCAGATCGCCTTTGCACCCAAACCAGCATCTTTTAATTCCCCTTTCCTATGAACATCTTTGAAGTGGTAAGATCTTTCCCCACCATCACAGCATCATTTGCTTATGTTAGAAGGAAGGGGTCTGAGCTTTGCACCAGGGCTATCCCTTGGGATGACGCAGGTTCTCCCACTTGGCTTTGTACTGGGGTGCATTTGAAGATTAACTGTGTTTAAGGTGTGCAACTTAATGGGTTGGCGTGTGTATACACTGTGAAATACTCACCAAGATCACACTGTAACATCTCCATCACCCATAGTTACTTGTTTCTCGTTTGTATGAAGAGCTAGCCTCTTAGCGGTGGGCCAGTTCATGATACAGTATTGCCAGCTGCTGTCATGGGGCTGAGCCCAAGGGCTCCAGAACTACTTCCTGCACAGCTGGGGCTTTGTGTCCCATGCCCCACAGGTCCCAGAGGCTTTCAGCCCCTGGGCAGTGTGCTCTAAGATTCAGGAGGGGAGGTGGGAGAGGAGAGCCAGTGCCCCCAGCTTATCAGTTTCGGGAGGGACTGCATGTGGGAACTGAGGTTCTGGAAACCTAATCTGCATTTAAAAACCAGCCCTGCTCAGGCCCTTCCAAGAAGTCTTTACAAACCCCCAGTGGTGTGTTTACTCCATCATATATGAGGGTACTTTAAAGTTCATGAAAAATGGAATTAAAAGATATATATATATATTTGTACAAAGATATTGAAATCCAGGCATATTTTCCATCTCTTGAAAGCTGTACAGTTGCAGTTTAGAAATTTAAAAAAGTTATTTTTCATTTTATTTGAAAAGCAGACACAGATCTTCCATTTGCTGGTTGACTCCCAGATGCCTGCAACAGCCATGGCTGGGCCATGTTGAAGCCAGGAGTCCCGAGCTCCAGCCAGGTCCTCCCGTGTGGGTGGCAGAGGCCCAAGTACTTGAGCCGTCTCCTTGGATGTACGTTGGCAGGGAGCTAGATCTGAAGCAGAGATGCCTGACTCACAGCCCAAGTAGCATCTTTTTATTTATTTATTTATTTATTTTTGACAGGCAGAGTGGACAGTGAGAGAGAGAGAGAGAGAAAGAGAGAAAGGTCTTCCTTTTGCTGTTGGTTCACCCTCCAATGGCCTCCGCGGCTGGCGCGCTGCGGCCGGCGCACCGCGCTGATCCGATGGCAGGAGCCAGGTGCTTCCTCCTGGTCTCCCATGCGGGTGCAGGGCCCAAGCACGTGGGCCATCCTCCACTGCACTCCCGGGCCACAGCAGAGAGCTGGCCTGGAAGAGGGGCAACCGGGACAGAATCCGGCGCCCTGACCTGGACTAGAACCTGGTGTGCCGGTGCCGCAAGGCGGAGGATTAGCCTAGTGAGCCGTGGCGTCAGCCCAAGTAGCATCTTAACTGCTGTGCTAAACACCCACTCCAGTTTTCTATGTTTAGATTGATTTGAAAGGCAGAGAGATAGAGAGAGGTAGAGAGATCTTCCATCCACTAGTTCACTCCCCAAATGGCTGCAACAACCAGAGCTGGGCCAGGCCAAAGCCGGGAGCCAGGAGCTTCATCCAGGTCTCCCAAGTGGGTGCAGGGGCCCAGGAATGTGGGTCCTCTTCCGCTGCTTTCCCGGGCGCGTTAGCAGTGAGCAGGATTGGAGCAGGACCATATGGGATGCCGGCATCACAGGCAGCTTAACCTGCTGCACTGCAACACTAGCCCCTCTGTTTATGTTTGTGTTTATAATATGCATTTTTCATAAGCATTTTGAAGATTCCATCAAATAAGTAGATGCCAAAATATTTTTTTGCACAAAAATAAACTGAGTTCCACATACTTCAAGTTCCCTCCTATTTTCTTCACAGGGTCCCCTTCCTCCTGTGCCTTTCCCTTTGAGAATTTGTCTAGCAGCTGACGGGGGGTGCGAGCTGGCAGCACCAGCAGAGGCTGTGTTTGGTCATCACAGTGCTAGAGGCCTCTGTAGGACAGACCGCGCAGGAGGTAACACCAGCTGCCGACAAGCGGCGCCGCCACACTGCCTGCTGCCGCTTCCCGTCACCTGCAGGGCTTCCCCCAGAGTGTGTTCTTCCTCCTTGTTCTTGCTCTTGCTAGGCCAGCTTGTTCCCTTAGCCAGTTCACCCCGATGCTACCTCCTGGAACCCACTCGTCTCTCTTCCCCTTCCATGTTCAAAGTCGCCTTTTCTGCATGCTCAAGTCTGTCTCTCACAGAAACCCCGTTCTCCCTGCCAGACTGGAGCCCCCGCTCCGCCTCCTGCCTCTCGGACACTCTCCCCGGAAGCGCCCGCTGTACCCACTCGTGCCCCTCCATTCTGGCCATGGCCATCTGGTTGCTTGCAGGACAGGCTCCCAAAGTTTGCCCTCTCTTTATCAAAACTTCCTGGCTTTTCCATGACCCCAGCACCGACAGATGCTCATCTTGCTCACAGCCTACTCGACTAACTTCAGCTACTGTGGACAACTCGGAAATATCTCCAGTGGACACGTTCACTGCCTCCGTTTCTGCTCGCTTCCCTCACCTTGAAGAGACGGCTCAGCTACTCACTGTCCCGTCTGCTGTCCATGGGGACCACTGTTGTCCCCTGGCTTCAGGGTCACCCTTCCTTAGAACATCTCTGCTGGTTCTGGCTCCCAGCCACTGCTCCTGGCTACCTTTGAACCCTGCTCTTGGCCCGCTTTGCCATTGAACCTCATGGCAACTTCACCTCCTTCCAAGGCTTCAGTTGGTCACTGAGCTGAAACCAACTTCCCATTTCTCTCTCTCCCGCTCTCCCTGCTGTCGCAATCCTCTCTCCCTCCAGACTCCCCTCTCTAACTGCCCTCTGCACGTCACCATTTGGAAGTCCCAGGAGTCCTTGAGTCTCTGCACAGGGAACATATTTCATCCTGTCCCCAGAGCCCACCCCTCTTCCTGTGTTTGCCACCCAGGGCACAGTGTGGTCCTGTGCACAGCTTCCCAAGCCAATGCTTTATCTCACATTTGTTCCTTTCTCTTTCCCTTCTCCCCTTTTCACTTGGAAAATCTAGCAATTCCAACTCCTCCATCTATTTGCATATCTACTTCTCTCTGGCCCACCTTGACTTCCTACTTTAAATGTCAGTGCTATGGAAAACATCCTCAACTCCACTCTCGAGTCGGCCAGCGATGCAGGACCAGTTGGATGGATGGAGATTGGCTTCATGTCAACGCTGGGGTGTGGCCATTCCAGGTGTGTAGAGCAGGGTGGCAGGCGGGGGACCCTGGGCAGGGTTGATGCTACAGTCTTGAGGTAGACTTTCTTCCTACCTGGGAAGGCTGCTTTAACTCCTAAGGTCTCCACTGGACTGGATAAACATCACCCACATTATCAAGTTAAGTCTTAAAGTCGACTGTCAGTATTCATCTCCTCTACAAAACTCCTTCATGGCAACATCAAGGATGGCACTTGATTAAAGAACTGGGACTGCCACCTCACTGGGTTGACACACACCACACTGCTCTCTCTCTGGGTGGGTGTTCTCATAGCACATAGCCCCTAGCATACATCTCTCACGCGTACTCATTTGTGTCTCCCACTGCACTGTGTGCAGGGATTGTGCCTTGCCCGCACAAAGCCTGCAGGAAAAGCTACACACCCAAGCACACCCGTGTGCATGCTGGATACACACATCCATCAGACAGCAGGGGTAGTTGTCAGGAAGTGAACCATACGGTGAGGAGGTCAAGTTCTGGCGAGCCTTGGTCTGGGTCCAATGGTAGCAAACATCCTTGTAGAGAGAAGTGAACAAAGACAAGGTGGGCCACTTTGCAGCTAAATGTTTTCGATTTTGGAGTCTAGTAACAAAATAACAAATTGTCTGCCATATGTCATGTGTACATGAGTTTTTATTGTGCAGTAATTATGGTTTTTTTAGGTCTTACATTTTGGGGTTGCAAGAAATAATTCCATATCTTTAAAAGATCTATTTTGTTGGAAGGCAGAGTTAGATTGAGATAGGTCTTCCATCTGCTGGTTCACTTTGCAAATGGTTGCAACAGCTGGGGCTGTACAGGCCAAACCCAGGAGCCTGGAGCTCCCTCTGGATCTCCCATATGGGTGGCAGTCACAGTGCTCAGGCCATCTTCTGCTTTCCCAGGCATGTTAGCAGGGAACTGGATCAAAAGTGGAGCAGCTGGCATTCCTATCAGATGTTGGCATTGCAGGCAGTGACTTAACCCACAGTGCCACAATGGTGGCCCCAAGAAATACAACAACTTTATTTTCTTATGTTACTTTGTCCCAGATACCTCACACTGAGTGGCAAAAACTTAATAGTCCATGGCAGCAAAACTCCATCAATTCAGAATTTCCTGTTACATGTTGATAGTTGTGGAGGTGAGGGGGTACATAAGCCGTTAGAGAATGGGATATTTCTCGGCACTAGAAAACAAATGAGCTTTCAAGGTTGAAGAGGTATGTCAGACTCAAATACCTGTTAGTCGTTCCCGATCAGCTTCCTTCACTTCCTGTGTCCCCCACAGTCCTGAGTACAGTCGGGGGCCGCATGGCAGCCTGTCTGTCAACAAGGGGCCAAGTCCACAATGGTGGTCCTGTGCATCTTATTACCACTCACACCACAGTCATCAGCAATGGAGTCGCCTCACACATGTGTCTCAGGACATCTCCCAGCCTTAAGTGATGCACCTGGCCATGACCTTTCGGAAAAGGCAGAAGTAGGGAGATGGCGAAAGTGTCAGGGTTGCCAGAGCTGATGGGGAAAGGGGGATGGACAGGCAAAGAGGAGAAGAACTTTAGGGCAGGGAGACCACTCTGTGCTGTAATGATAGACGTGTGTCATTACACGTTGTCTAAACCCGTGGACTGTCCCACACAGGAGTGAATCTGGGTGTGAACTGTGGGCTGCGTGTGGTGCTGATGTGGAGTGTACCAGGCCGGCCACTCTGGAGGGGGATGTTGGTGTCGGGGCCGCTGTGCATGGACGGAGCACAGGGACTCTGTGTACTTCGTGCTAATGTTGCTATGAACTAAAAGTGCTTTAAACACTGAAGTCTATAAAACAATGAGATCTTATGGAGGCACCCTCCAGAGTCCTGTCCCCTTTAGGGGGAGTTGATGTGGCTTCAAAGAGATGAGTGGAGTGTGTGTGTCCTTGGCCACTGTAAATCCTCTCGTTTTGTCCCCAGACACTGTCCCCACCCTGACCTCCGCCTTGGGTCTCTCCCTGCCTGAATTCAGCCATCTAGTCCCTGCCGGCACCTGCTGTGCTCTCACTGCAAGGCCTGTCCAGAGCTGCCAACTATGTACTGGCTGAGTGTGTTCTCAAGAGCGTGGGAGAAAACACCGGCATTTTCCCACACCCTCTGGGGTCTCCAGGAGACGGTGAGTTTCCTGGTTTCTCCAGGCAGCCACTTCTGTTCTGCTCCTCTGCCCCTTAGCACTGTGGGGACTCCTGGGGTTGATTGTCCCAGAGGCTCTGCAGACCCTTTGAAACATCTGGCACTTTCCTTCCCAGGCCCTGCCTGCAGGCCAGGTCTGTACTGGGTGCTTTTATTATCCTTGACTAGGAGATTTTTTCCCCTTCTGGTATCCGGGAGACCTGGAGGGAGTTACACCTGGTTCAGCATGCGGTTCCCTTAGAGCTGCTGGAGGGTCCTGACTTGTGAGACTGAAAACCCAGAAACTGGGCGGTTCTCAGATCTCTTGTTCTGCTGCAATGATTCCTGTTTGGCATATGGTTTGCTCATGTCTCCTAGCCCAGTGGGAGACTGTGGGAGACCATGAGGGTGCGTGGGAACTAAGACGTTGGCCGAGAGCGCACAGTGAATTTTCCCGTGAACAGACGACCTCAGCAGTCCTTCTCGTCCCCAGGTGTAGGAGGAGGAACCGCGACCGAGAGTGGAACAAGGAGCCTTCATGTGCCCGGGGTCGCAGGGCAGGTGTGGGCACAGGTTGATGCGACTTCACTGTGCCATTTGCAAGAGAACGCTTTCTAAGGGACGCCTGGCATAGCTGGGAAAGAACCACTTGTGGTCATTTCTTATCCAGGGCAGGGCCCTCTTTCTCTGCAGAGAGTGTTTTCCACACCTCGGGGTTCCACTACAGTGATCTTGTTTATCCATGGATTCCTAGAGTCCACTCACCAGAGGTCAGTTATGGCCCAGAAATACTAAGTGGAAAAGTCAGTCGCTGGATTCCAGTGTTTTTCCAGTCATGGGCGGCTCTGAATGTGATGAAATCTCGTGCTGTTGTGTGCGTGCCGTGGGTGTGAATCGTCCCTGGTCCCGTGTGTCTATGCTGTATACGCCACTCTCCCGTTAGTCACTGGGTTACCAGAATGACTGTTGTGATGTCTCAGGGTTTGTGTTCAAGTCACCCCTATTTTACAAAGCAATGGTCCCAAACCCCAAGAATAGTGATGCTTTGGGGCCGGCGCTGTGGCGTAGCAGGTAAAGCCACCGCCTGCAGTGCCGGCATCCCATATGGGTGCTAGTTTGAGTCCTGGCTGCTCCACTTCCCATTCAGCTCTCTGCTATGGCCTGGGAAATTAGTGGAAGATGGCCCAAGTGCTTGTGCCCCTCTACCCCTGTGGGAGACCCAGAAAAAGCTCCTGGCTTCGGATTGGCCCAGCTCTGGCCATTTCAACCATCTGGGGAGTGAACCAACAGTGGAAGACCTCTCTCTTTCTGCCTCTGCCTCTCTGTAACTCTTCCTTTCAAATAAATAATCTTTTAAAAAAAATTAGTGATGCTGGCAACGTAGATATGCCCAAGAGAAGTCATGAAAGTTTAAGGAACTTCTTGACTTAATAAGAAAATCATGCTTTGCATTGATTGGAAAGAGGACGGCACACGGAGGTTAGTTGTGAATGTGTCATCACAGTGCAGTGTTGTGAGTTTTCTGCTATTGTCAGTCTCTTACTGTACCTAATTCTCAATTGCTTTATTCTCAAACTTTATCATGAGTATGTATGGATGGGGGATAGGTATTTATGTTTATATATATACGTATATATAGGGATTACTACTGTCATGTTTTCAGGCATACGCTGGGGATCAGGGGCATATTTCCCAGTGATTAAATGGGGACTGCTGTGCTGTCCAGGGAACCACAGGAGTCTTATTGATCACTTGTGTGTTGTCAGTGCTTATTAAACTGCAAAATAGCACAACTGCCCAGTTAGAGAAAAACATATTAACATCTCTTTGCAAGGCACTACACATAAAGGGCCTACCAGGTGCCAAGACTTGTAGACACAGTAGGGACAGAATGTCTCTGCGTCCCAAGTCTGTCATGGGCAAACCACAGAGCAGGTGATGTGACTTCATACCCTACCTGGGACTTGGGAAAAGATATGTACAAGCAGAAACCCCAAGGAAGGACGCTGGCCCAGGCTGGGATGTTTGGTCCAGGTACTCAGAGGCAAGTCCTAAGGCGGAAGCAGGAGTTGGTCCAGGAAGGTGATGAAGAGGGTGGGATGAGGTGCTGTAAGGTGAGGAGATGGAAGAATGAAGCCAGAGACTGGTAGAACAGCCCTGTTAGAGCAGGGGTCTCCAACACATTGGGATATGGTGTCACAGGGAGGCCAGGTCCTGGTCACAAAGGGTCCGTTTGTCCCGAAGCCATTTAGAGTCCACCCCAGAGCTGATGACAAGCTGTCATCTAATCAGGAGCGATGTGACCAGAGTGCTGTTTGCAGGTCCACATCTGGGTGGCAGGGAGGAGAGTGAACGGATAGGAAGCCATCCTAATGTCCAGGTATTGGGGCCTAGGCTCAGGTAGTGACGGGGCAGATGGAGGGCAGCAGCCCAAGTCAGAAGACACGGGGGAAGTCCTCGTGGGGGCACTTTGTGCTGATTGGAAAGAGGGCGGTGGTGGTAGGGAGGGAGGTGTTGAGGGGGACTCCAGAGCGTCTGTCATTAGTGTAGAGGTGGCTGGGGGACCCTCTCCATGAGCTGGAAACGAGGAGGAATAGTAGGTTCAGGGAAAGAAGATGAGTTCGGGTGGACATCAGCCGAGTCTGAGGTTCCGTTGGGAGATGTCCCGTGGGCAGTTGGAATGCAGTGTAACTCATAAGAAAGGTCAAGGCTAGAGGTATGGGAGCTGGAGACTGCAGCCCCGGGCAATGGTTAACACCGTGAGGGTGAATGAGATAGTGCGGAGAGAGAGCCTAGCGGGCAAATGAAGTACAGTCACCGGACAGACTTCAAAGCAAGTAGTGGGAGGGATCCTGGCCAGGGAGCGGAGTGGAACTAGAAACGCAGGAGATGCTCAGAGCAGAGAGGGCTGACGAGCTCACTAACGTCTCGTCCTGCAGAGTTCTTGAAAGGACGAGTGCCGTCTGCGTTGCCAGAGGGAGCTCCCTGGTGGCCCAAGGGAGGGAGGAGCATTTTGGCAGACCTGGTGAGGAGGACTCCAGCTTGCAGCTCCTGTACCCGACAGGGCTTTGGTGCTGCTGCGGCACAGGCCCCTCTGCCCCGGTGGGAAGATAACACTGTGTTCACCTTGTTATGTAACAGTTCCTCCTTCCCCATCTGTAGGGATGTTAGTTCTGACCTTAGTCTTGAAGCCAAAATATCTTAGTTAATGTTGCCCAAATGCTTAGCAGGTAGATCATGGACATGCTATTTAGAGAAAAGCAAATTATCTGTGTATCTCGAATGTCTTAACTCTTAGGAAGTCTAGAACTCAGCGAAGATGCCAGAAAAAGAAATACTTACAAAATGATGTTTTTTTCCCCGTATTACTTTCATATAACCAATCCCTAATGGAATTTTAGTTTCATCTCACATATTAATTCTGTAAGGAAATTAAAGCAGGCTTTTTTTTTTTAAACAAAAGATGGTTCACAATTGAATGAAGTTTTTCTATTTATAAATAAGTGAAATAATCCTGGAAATAATCATCTTATTCATAGTTATGCCAGTCTTTCTGAATAACTGGTTCTGTTTTCCAAAGTATCAGCTCAATAAACAGAACTCCAAGTAGTTCTTGTCATGTGGGCTAGGGTTTATTTTTATTATTTGTCGATTTAAATTATAAAATCCCAGAGCTAAGAGTATCCTTTCAAGGGTACTTTATAAGATCTCACCTATTCATAACAGGTTTTAATTTAGACAAACTAGTTTAATAATGAGTATTTGGAAAGCAATGGGAAACTTTGCAGTAACTACAACAAATATACATCATCATGCTCTTCATGGAGATGACACACTGGAAACTTCAGGTGGTGCTTATTTTTAAATGTATGCTCTATTTAATGTGTCCCTAAGTTCTTAGTCTCCAAAATAAATCTGGTACGGGCAGCACCCCGTACCATCTTCCAAACACCATACAGACCGTGGGCTGTTGCAAATTGCAAGCAGTGGAGTGTATCGTCCTCTCAACTCTCTTCTGGCACCTAAATATAAGGAACTAACATTGTAATAGGTGATGTGTTTTAATCCTAATAAGTACCTAAGACTTCACTGAGTGAAAAGTTAAGGTTAGCAATGGATCCTGGCAAACTGTTGCTTATAAATTACATCAATGTGAAATTGCATTCTAGGTGGGGCACAAGAGTGGGTGTTGAGAGGTGGTAATAAAATATGAAACTGCGAATGGTGACCTTTCATCACAACCCTGTTCTCCCTGGACATCATTCACAAGTCTCCCTTTGATTGATTGTTCTCCCTGGGTCTGTAATCTGTCCTGGAGTGCACACTGCGTGGCAGCAACAAGTCCCACGTGCCAGGAGATGGCTTGGTTCACCTCTTAGACCTCAACTCCAGCAGCAGCTAAGTGGAGTGGTGCAAGTCTTAGGGAATCTCAAAATGAAAGAAATTTATTTTCAATTCTACTTTTTGCTTGCTGTGTGTTTATTGTTTGCTAAGTACTTTTTTCCATGGTAATTTGTTTAAGCACAATGCATTGGGAAATGTAGAAACCAGCAGTTAAAGACCAGGTGCATCATGGGTCCATGCTTCTCCTGTGATAGGGTGGCCTCGGCTTGCATTCTACTATGGGTCTTGGGCTTCTCCATCATTCTTTCCATTAGCTGAATGTGCTTCTAGGACCCTGTAGTCTAGTGTTGGTCTCTTGATTAGTTGACTCATTTGGTTGGGTGAAGTAGCAAGGAAGGAGACCAAGTTTTTTGGTTTAAAAATGACAAAAGTTAGCCGGCGCCGTGGCTCACTAGGCTAATCCTCCACCTTGCGGCGCCGGCACACCGGGTTCTAGTCCCGGTCGGGGCGCCGGATTCTGTCCCGGTTGCCCCTCTTCTAGGCCAGCTCTCTGCTATGGCCAGGGAGTGCAGTGGAGGATGGCCCAGGTGCTTGGGCCCTGCACCCCATGGGAGACCAGGAAAAGCACCTGGATCCTGGCTCCTGCCATCGGATCAGCGCGGTGCGCCCGCTGCAGCGGCGGCCATTGGAGGGTGAACCAACGGCAAAGGAAGACCTTTCTCTCTGTATCTCTCTCTCACTGTCCACTCTGCCTGTCAAAAATAAAAAAAAATAAAAATAAAAAATAAATAAATAAATAAAAATGACAAAAGTTACCCTGTGATTCGCCTCTATCTGCATCTCTATGTAACCCATCAAGCTTCTTGTATTTCAAGGTCACAGGCTACACCTTCAGGCCAAGTCGGCCAAGTACGTAAGGTAGAACCAGACAGACCAGGGAATGAGGACTCTGGGCCCTGCTGGACTCACAGGAGTGACCCAAGTTACTTTCCTCCCCCTACAGACAACAGACTGAGGCCTGAGGAGGTCAAGTTTCTGTCCACAATCCCACAGCCTGCTGGACGCCTGCCCTTTCTGCCCTGGTACCATGTGCATGGATGTCTTGGCAGATATCTCAATCATCATTGCAAACAAGCAAAAACACCCCAACTTGGGGCTCATGTTTTACATCTTGCCAATAGTCTAAGGTTTCCCTGCTCTCAAAGCCAGTGACATCTTGTCTGTCCCACTTACCTTGAGGGTGACGCTCGGATAGTCCTTCCACACCCATGGCCTGCCATGTACACACACTATAATGACAGTGGGGAAGACAGGTCGTGCACCGGTTAAGAGGAAATATTCCAGAATAGTCCTTGACCACAACACCACATGTAGCACATGGAAGATGCCCTATAAAGCAATTCTGTTAGTTTCAGACTTCATAATAACTAGCCCAGAAACCAGAGAAACCCCTGCTAGGGTTGGGAGTGACTATTTCACAGATTCCACAGCTAGATGCTAACGTGATCCAGGGGAACTAGGAACGTGGTCACCAGTGGGCCTTCTGGCAGGCCTAGGGGGATTGGATCATCTCATTACATCACTTTTAATAATTACCTCTTGACCTCATTCACTCACTCTCTCACCACATCATGTACTGATTTTAATTGGTCAGTAGCTGAAGAGTAACGAGCTGACTCGAACTTTCCAACACAGAGCTTGAAAACTTGGGCTACTGCAAATCCCAAGGCTTTGGATGGCAAAACCTGGCAAGGACTCCAAAGCGGGGAGCGAGAAGAGAGAAGCTTATTCAACAGAATAACCTCATTTGAAGGCCTGAGTGCCAAGCTAATTTGTTAGAATTACTACACTCAGTTCTCAATTATCCATTTCAAGGGTTGTTTATGTTGTAGATTTTCAAAGGTCATCGGGCCTCAGCCAGTCAAAGCAGGGGGCACCGGGCAGATGCTAGATCAGTCGTCATGTGGGAAGTGGGCTTCAGAAGAATGCTGGTAACTCTGGTTAATTCAGAGAAGGGCTGTTGAAATTATCGCACCGATTACAGTGAGGATTCCTGTTTTCGAAGAAAGGCTACTTAATTCCAGCTGAGTGGTGTCATCTGAGGTGTTTAGTTTTTTCTGGGCCTTAGCTTTGCCCTGTACATAAGAATAGACCACGATGATATTTAAGGTCTCTTCCAGTGCTAACATCCTATAAACGTAGGATTCTTGCTTTAAAATGCCTCCAGTGACTGGTAGAGTTGGCCAAGCAATTCCAACCAGCCAGCTTGCTTTCATAAATAGTCATGATTCATTGTTGACAAAAATGGCAGCCAAAGCTTATTCTTTGTGACTTCCATTACACTGCTGGTGCAAACAACAACAAAAGCCAAGTATATAATACTTAAAAGCATATCCTCTTAGAACCTTGGATCTTAGTCCTCATCCTTGTTAACAGTTGAGCTTGCTCCCTTAAATAAGCGACGTCTCCATTTTCTTAAATTGATGATGTGTTGATACATGCCAATGTTGAAGGGTCAGGTGTCGGCCAGGACGTATGCATTCCAAGTTCAGGAGGTCCTGAAGTGGTGAGGGTCTAGAGCACTATGCTTTGTGCATTGTACTGTTATGTTTATCAGCATATCAACTCCTGTAACGGGAGGGCATGAGGTGTGTGTGTGTGAGCATGCGTGTGGGAGTCTGTGATGTATTTCATCTGAGAAGGGTCCTTGTGCCGTGTCATTCCATTTGTCCTCACATGCCCACCTCCAAACAAATCGGATTTAGCATGATCCTTGATCTCAGATGCCCAGACAGTAAAGTGGGATAATCCTTGTCCTACTTCACAGTAAGTAGTGGAGCCGAATGAGGTAACAACCAGGGGCCTTCCTTGAACCTTTGAATACAGACATCAGAGAGGTTGCCTGGGGGGTCCCACAGCTGCAGGTGTTCAGTAGTGCTCAGAAAACCTTGCGTTTGCTCTACCTTTCCTCGCCCACTGGGCTTGTGTAGCCCGCATGTCTCAGGACAGCTCTCGCCTCTATCCTGAAAACTCTCCCTCTGCCTGCAGCACCCAGGAAGCCGGTCCTAACCTGTACTGGGGTCTCGGGATCTCTCTGTTCTGCTCTGGGTTCATTGGTGGCTCCCGCCTATGTCTTAAAGACATTTTCTTTTCCTCTCTGGTTTGGGTTTATATATTTGCTCAGTTATCCTGGGGTTTCTCTTATTTTTCATTGTGTGGAGCACAATCGAAGTACTTATTGGGATGTCTTTACAAACTGACTTATCAGATTGATTCCGTAAAAACATCATTAACTTAAATAAGTTCTATTCAACTCATACAAGAGTGCCTACCTCAAAAATTGGAAAAATGGAGTAAAACGTTAATTTTGATGTGCACTTTTTAAATTCCTTGTGTGGTCTTTTCACAATGTACATTTTTCCATGAACTTTCTTGGAGACACCTCGTATGCATGGATTTCAAATTTTTTGTATCAACATAATTTTTTTGTTTAATTCCATTTTCTACAAACTATTTGAAGTATATTGGTATTTTCAGGGGACATTGATTCTTGACCTGAACTGCTCAGGTATTTTGGTTGTGGCCATAAAACAGAGCGAAGTGGGGGAGGGAGAGTGCCACAGGGACCCGCCCTTGGCTCCTTCCAGTTGAGCTGGTCAGTCTCTACTGTGTTGACTTGAGTTTCATAGAAAACAGTACGAGGGGGCTATGTGTCGGCTTTTCAGGATTGAGACTGTTTGCATGTGTCCACATAATTAAGAAGTGTGCCTCCGTTCTGGAATGCAACAATGAAGGCAAATATGAAGCAAAACATTTCTAAGCCGATGGTCCCTCGCGCGCCAGTGACTAGTGCTCCATCATTTTGATTGCTTAGCATAACTTTTTCGTAGAGCATTTATTAACTTGACCCATATCCTCTTAAAAACTTTCTTGCAAAATTTCCAAGCTGCCTTGTTGTTTTCTAGAAGACCAGTCCTCTTATTTTTGGCATTGTCTGATACCATTGGCCGTCAACCCAGCTCCGCATGGCTGAGCAGTGACGCACTGAGAAATTCGATAGAGAAGCACCTGCAGTGAGTGACGCTTGGGTGGCCTCTGCCAGGCTGCATCTGAATAAATCCTTAAGAGCAGATGCAGGTGAACAGGAAATTGTTTCCTTCTGGTCTGCGCTGAGCTCTGAGAGCCACAGTGATGAGACGCCGAGGCCCAGGACCACTGGGTACGGCCAAGTCATGCCTCGCCCACGGGCTTGGCTTCACCTGGGACCGTGGCGGGTTTCGTGAGCCCGCTCAGAGACTGAGATGGTCTGTGCAGATCATAGAGTAGTGTCAGGAAAGTTCTCCATCCCAGGTTGGGAGACAGGTGCCAAAAAGCACGCACACGGATCTATCTGGATCTCCGGCAGGCTGATGGAGAACTTAGCCATGGGGGTGCCTCTGATGAGTGATCCCTCTTCTGAGCCCCGGTAGACGTAGCAGATGTTTTTCTTTTTTTTTTTCTTTTTCTTTTTTTTTTATTTTTTGACAGGCAGAGTGGACAGTGAGAGAGAGAGAGAAAGGTCTTCCTTTGCCGTTGGTTCGCCCTCCAATGGCCGCCATGGCCGCACACCTTGCTGATCCGATGGCAGGAGCCAGGTGCTTCTCCTGGTCTCCCATGGGGTACAGGACCCAAGCACTTGGGCCATCCTCCACTGCACTCCCTGGCCACAGCAGAGAGCTGGCCTGGAAGAGGGGCAACCGGGAGAGAATCTGGCGCCCCGACCGGGACTAGAACCCGGTGTGCTGGTGCCGCAAGGCGGAGGATTAGCCTAGTGAGCTGCGGCACCGGCCACATGTTTTTCTAACAGCCTGATGTCAAGCAATGTGGAGTGTAGATGATTCTGCACTGGAACTGATGAAGGGGGTCAGCTTGATGTGGGTCAGGCAGACATGCAGCAGCCCAGAGCCTGTGGAAGGCTCTTGCTGTCAAGGGGACAGGAGTGCCTTCAACCAGACACAGATGCAGAGCGTACATTCCAAACCTGCTTCCCCAGCAGAGAGGACCTGCCGACGGGCCCCTGAGAAGGCGGTTGGTGGCAAGCTTGAGACATCACGGCTTGGAGGTGAACTTCCTGTGAGCCACTTGGTTCGCTACCCTAATTCATTCATCTCATTGCGTCTCTTAGAAAAGAAAAAAACTGTCTTGTTTACAGATACTTTGGATTTGGAAGGAAAGTACGTTTGAGCCTTCCACTGAGCCCCACGGGAACGGTGTCCTGATTGATGTTCACATTCAGTCAGTCAATGGGTAGCAAGGATCCCTGCCTTCCTGGCAGTGGTGGTGCCCTGGTGACTGAGTGTGGGTGTCACCCTCCTCTTGCAGGCTGCAGCACCCTACGATTGAGCACCACTCACACTGAGGATAGGCCTTGTAGTTCTTTCTGGAATAGCTGAGGGATCACGATAGTCATAAGTAAGGGGTTTTCCATAAGGCAGCCAGAACTAACGCAATAGGCATGATGCTTCCTGTGACGTTAGACTTGCGGCATGGCTCCGTTCGGAGAACACTGTTGGGTGCTCTTGCATTATACCTCATCAGGGAGTGGGGGCAGGGCAGGGCAGTCACTGGCCCAGCAGAGAAGATGCTGCCTTCAATGGCAACGAGTGCTCCTTCTGAGCAGGTTGCTACGATGAGGAGGAGGTGGCAGTGACTTGGGAGGACCCGGGTTTCTGCTCTGATGGTCGCCTGACCGTGAAGAGTCATCTGGCTATCCTCACCCTGAGAGGGCCATGTCCTTGCTGTTGCAGGTGGTGAACTGGGGGGCCCTGGGGCCCATCTGACATCCTGGCTTAGAGTGCACCTGCTGTTGGGAGGCAGAGTGGCTCGGGCATCCACCTGTTCATTCAGGGACCTCTGCTGTGTGCGGGACACCGCTGGGAGATGACAGCGTGTGCTTACTGTGCTGATGAGCCTTCCAAGCAGAGGAGGGAGGTGCAGTCAACGCAGACATAAGGCTGGAGAAAGCACAGCCTTAGGAGGGGGGGTCCAAGGGAGCTGCGCCCCAAGGCAGAGAGGCTGTGGACGGCCCAAGCACGGCTGCAGCTCTGTGACCAAGGAGAAGAGGAGTAGGATGAGCTGGGGAGAATAGAAGTGGTGACGAGGTTGTCAAGGGCTTTGACTTTCCTGGAAAGGAATTTGGATTTTGTCCAAATGGAAGGATCTCAACACAGTTGTGCCTTAGCCCTCGACGCCAGCACCAGATCAGCAGTCTCTGTGGGTTAGGGTACTGCACAGGTCCCCGCTGCCTCCACCTGCCACTCACTGACCTCCAGCTCGTCTTGCATTGCATGCAAACCAAGCCCCAACCCAATGTCAACCTCTACTTCCTGTGCCGCCTTCCCTCCAGCCCCTGTCCCTGCCGTCATCTCCCCCACAGAAAGCTCACCAGTCATGACTGGTTCATCCCCTGCACCATGTCTTTCCTTCATGGTTTGCTCAGCCCAGATGTGGCTCCCTCCCCCCCCCCCCCCCCGCCAAAGCCCTTTGGAACTAATGAGCACGATTATATTGTGTTGACTGCAAGGTGCACGCTTGCTTTTTCACATTTACCTTCTGAAATCAGGTTGTACCTAACCATTGGTAGTGTACCATCATTTGATTGGCTGTGTTCTTAGCTTTCATAGCAGTGATATAAAGTAATGCTGTTTTATTAATGTTGGGATCTTAGATAATGGATGATGACTGACTTCCATTGGGTACTGCAGTCACCAATACAGTTGTGTTTCCTTCTTCTAGAAAACTCTGAGCTCAAACATGGTGCTCTGTGTATCCCCAAATAAGCACATGTTATGACTTGATGAACCTAAAATGAAAAATGAGAGAAACATGCCATAACCACAAGGGGTTTTCTCCAGGTGGTTCTGAGGGACTCAACTAGACCCTTTAAGAGATGATAATGTCTGGAGTAGGATGGAAACCCATTTATTAGCCCAAATGCCACACTAAGGAATTCTGAACTTCACTTTAGAATTATCCCAGCCTATAACTTAGGGCCAAAGCCACTGAGGTAGGAAATTAGTACAGAATTTAAACTTTGTCTTAGTTTTAATCCTCATTTTGGATAATGCTTCTTCTTGACTCTTTGCTTAAACATAGATTTTTTTTTTTAACCTACTTCCATGTGCCAACTAAACCAGCTGTTGACACCTCTTCATTTTTTTCCCCTTTGCTTTTTCTTTATTTGGCGAGGGACTTGGTTTTGTATACAATTTTGAGGCAGCTCTGTGATTGATGGACCTAGATATCAAAGACTTTTATTTAAATGACAAACCTTATACTCATTTGGGACTTCCATGGGCATGAAGATCTTAAAACCCAAAGATGGGGCCATTGCGGTGGCACACTAGGTTAATCCTCCACCTGCGGCGTCGGCATCCCATATGGGTGCCGGGTTCTAGTCCCAGTTGCTCCTCTTCCAGTCCAGCTCTCTGCTGTGGTCCGGGAGGGCAGTGGAGGACGGCCCAGGTGCTTGGGACCTGCACCCGCGTGGGAGACCAGGAAGAAGCTCCTGGCTCCTAGCTTTGGATCGGTGCAGCGTTGGCCATGGCAGCCATTTGGAGAGTGAACCAATAGAAGGAAGACCTTTCTTTCTCTCTCGCTGTCTGTAACTCTACTCTACCCGTCAAATAAATAAATAATTCTTTAAAAAAATCCAAAGACACATAGATGATGCTAGAAAACTCCTCTTTCTGTATAATTGAAAAATTCAACCAACAAACACTGAGTGATTTTGGAAACAGAGATATGTTCCCTCCCTTCAAGCATCTTCGCCTCTAAACACAGTTTGTGAGTAGGTTCTTTATATAGTGTTGGGGAGAGAGAACACTTAGGAGTATTACATGTATGGATGATTTTCTGTACTGTGTTGGTTTAAATTAGATGATTTTGATGGCTGGACTATATGACTTAAAATATCTTCCATCTCTTTCTACATCTGATTTTTAGCATGTTTAAAAGGGAGAGAAAAGAAAACAAACCATTGTCCAAATACCCTTTCCTTCCCTACCAACCTGATGCTTATACGTTCACTCTTAGGTCATGCTTGATAGCAAGCAAATCATTGTTAATCTAAGCGCTCACTTTGTTCAAAGTTGAGCCCATTTATGTAACAGTGTTGTTGATCTGATGTCAGTATCTTTTTCAGTGACTCCTGGTCCAGAGATTGTCAGACCCAGTAGGGAAAAGGTGACCTGGAGGCCATGAATCCAACCTGGGTCTTTCCCATGGATGAGAACTTTGTGGGTGGTCTCATCTGTCGTCTCTCTGGTAGAGCCAGAGTGATCACGGAGCTCATTGTCAATAACTGTGCCCCATGGAGTTCATAACTGTTACCTTTTCGATTTCAAAGCTTCAGCGATTTACTGGGATGTGAAGGGATCTGTATGTATCCAGCATACATATGCAGACACAGACATGCGCACACGCATACACGCACAGACATGCAGACATGCACACACACGCACACAGACACGCGCACATGCATACACATACATGCACACACACATGCGCACATGTACACATATTACTTTAGTTGCAGTCATCTTAAACATGAAGCACAAGTCTTAATTCACAATGCTGAGCTGCTACTATTCTCCATGACTTTCTCTCAGGTTCATTTAAAGAACCATGTCCATCCTGCTGTCTTATTTAATGGTTTAGGGTGGACGGAATTTTAATTGGACGGATGCATCAGATACCCTGGAAAGAAACCAGCTCTGTCTCCGTTCGGGTTTTAGAGAGGTTTTGACTAACAGGGATGAATGTGGATCCACGAGCACGTATTTCATGATGACTGGGGAAAACAAATGATGTCAATCCTAGGCTCAGCAGCTTCCCAGTTCTCAAAGGGCACTGCAGGGCCATGGAAGGCAAAATAAACCCACAAAGAACATTTTGAGGGTCAATGAGGATCGTCAAATATTCTAGCACAGAAGTCAAACAGCTGTGAAAACCTTACATATATCACGATGTGGAAAACAACCCAGTGGGGCTTCCCACATGGGCTGGGTCGTGGCGCGACGGAACGTTCTCGTCTCTGGGTGACAGGTGGCTGCAGTCCCATCCAGCCTCGTACCTGCTGGAGTCTACTCGGGGAGAACGTTCTTGCTTTCGCTCACAAGCCGGGCTGCCTTCCAAGGTACAAGGGCTGCAACGAGGTTGGATGCTTTTTAGGAGAATTAACATTGAACACGTTTTCCACAAAGTCTGCTCAGCACGTCAAGGGACCCATTGGGTGCCAGCCTCCTAGGGGACAGGAGCTGAGTACTGCCCGCGCGTGTGCTCTCGCTCGCTCGTTCGCTCTCTTGGGATTTCCAGACCTCTGAGCACTTGCCCTTCACCCTCAGACATGGGGGAGCAGGTGTCTCCAGTGCACTGGGTTTCTGTTGTCGGAGAGCCCTTCTCAGCACGAATGGGCAACCTGAACGTTCAATTCTCCGCATCACGAGCCCGCTGACTATCCTGTGTGAAGACATCTTGATGATACTTTGCAGTCTCTTCATGAAGACGTGTAGCTTTCCTTGTTGTACATTGTGACTCTGCTTAGCAAATATGTGGCTTTTCTCCTTGTGCGAATGCATTCCCTCGGCTCGATATTTCTGATTCTAAGGAACACGTGGTTCTGTTGGTCATGACAACTGGAAAGCCAAGAGCTTTAAACAGGAGAACATCAGCATAGTCTCTAGTGAATTTTCAGCATACCATTTCTTATCTTTTTCTTTCCTTGGGTTGGATGACTAAATATTTTACATCCTAATGAAATGAATAGTTCCCACCTAAAATAATTCGTCTTCCAAAACTGATTACATTGCTACATAATTGTTAAAAGAAAAATGCAGTTTAGGACAAAAATTTCATGCTTTCTCATGAGATGGATTAACCTAGTGTAGCTAGGCAAGAAAAATAGGAGTGAACTGGATAATGGTTTCTGTCTGGCTTGAAATTCTACCTGTGAATGAAAAGTTGTCTCTGGCCTTAATAGGGCTGACAAGAGAATTCCACTGTATCTCTGCAGCCCCATTGCAACATTAACAACTCTGTATGTATGTCCTCAAAACATCCTTTGCTTCGGTTTGTCCGTTTTTCCCATTACTCTCAGAAAACAGTGGCCCATTCTTCTATGTCATACCCTCTTTATGACTGTAGTTGGGAGAGAGAGAGCTCCTGTAGGAACCTTAACTACCTGTCCCACCTCCATCTTTTAGATACATACACCTAGGGCAGTCGTTGTCCAAGTGTGGTCCACGTCCCAGTACCAGCAGCGTCTCCTGGGAACTTGTTACACGTGCGGATTTGGGGGCCTCACCCCGGCCTCTGCTAAGTCAGAATCTCTGGAGGTGAGGGCTGCACTTTGTGTTTTCACTGGCCCTCCAAGGAGCTCTGAGGCATCCAGGTCTGAGGACTCTTGTTTTATTTGATGTTGGAACATCACAACGAGGAGAGGGCAGCTCCAACACACTAAGAGCAGCCTGCCTTCACGTTCCATTGCCATTCAGGTGCACCTTGAAACCAGCCGTGGGGCACAGCCCTACCATACGTCTGTGCCTGTGAATGAGCCCTGAGGTTTTGGTTACTAACCAGGAGGCTTTAAAGGTTTCAGCAGAAAACAAACAAAAAAGGCACATAAAGAGATTGCCTTTTTAAAATTTTATTTATTTGAAAGGTAGTTATAAACAGTGAGAGGGAGAGGGAGAGGGAGAGGGAGAGGGAGAGGGAGAGGGAGAGGGAGAGAGAGGTCTTCCTTCCATTGGTTCACTCCCCAGATGGCCTCAATGGCCAGAGCTGCACCAATCCAAAGCCAGGAGCAAGGTGATCCCTCCAAGTCTCCCATGTGGGTGCAGGGGCCCAAGGACTTGGGCCATCCTCCACTGCTTTCCCAGGCCGCAGAAGAGAGCTGGACTGGAAGAGGGGCAGCCGGAACTAGAACCAGCGCCCATATGGGATGCTGGCGCCGCAGGCAGAGCATTAACCAACTGTGCCACGGTGCCAGCCCCAGAGATTGCTCTTAAAGTCAGCTCATCCTTGTGGCTGGCAGAAGCCACACTTCTGGAACATCTGCGCATTCACGGGCAGATGGCTGGGAAGCCTTTCTGAAGTATGCCCATTGGCCGAGTGCATTTCACTTAGCAGAAACCGCTCAGAGCCTCTGCAGGGACCATGGCAAACTCACCAACGCCGGTCCCCAGGCAGTGCCGTGCTGCAGCTGACTTCTCAGGATGACAAGTGGCGAACTGTCAGTTGTGTTTTCTTTTTAGGACATGGAAGGGCTAGTGAGGATCTGGGTGGCCCCCGAGACCCCTTCCCTTGCCATAGGCACTTTGTGTGTTAGGTTCCATTTACTCTGAAGAAAGCAAACCAGGCAAGTGTCCACCACCGTGACCCAGGGGCACTGCTTCCCCATGGCACTTCTGTTCCTAGAGACTTCCGGGAACCTGCGGCCAAAGGGATGCTTCTTAAAAATGCAGGACTTTGGGGCCGGCGCCGCGGCTCAATAGGCTAATCCTCCGCCTGCGGCGCCGGCACCCCGGGTTCTAGTCCTGGTCAGGGCGCTGGATTCTGTCCTGGTTGCCCCTCTTCCAGGCCAGCTCTCTGCTGTGGCCCAGGAGTGCAGTGGAGGACGGCCCAAGTGCTTGGGCCCTGCACCCCATGGGAGACCAGGAGAAGCACCTGGCTCCTGCCATCGGATCAGCGCGGTGCGCCGGCCGCAGCACACCCGCCGTGGCGGCCATTGGAGGGTGAACCAACGGCAAAGGAAGACCTTTCTCTCTCTCTCTGACTCTATCCCCACTCTGCCTGTCCAAAAAAATAAAAAAATAATAAAATAAAATAAAATGCAGGACTTTGACCAGGGTTCCATTTTTGCTGATGGGTATACAGTACAGAAATAGAGCCCCTTTGTAATGTTGAAGTTGATAAAAATATGAAAAGTGGGGCTTAAACGTTCATCCTTTAAAAAACTTTTGGCTCAAGTTGATTAAGATGGAACTTTCTGGTAGCTTTTTGCAACCTGTAATAAACTCACTGGAATGAGTAGGAAATAGATAGCATATGTTTCCTGAGCCTGCCTTGGATCTGTGGCCAAGAAAAAAGCTGTTGTTCAAGGGGTTAATGGTGTCCAAACTGTGTGTGTGTATGATTAGGGATGTACAACGTGTGCCTCTTGCACTCAACCTAGGCTTGTGAAAGATTAGCTGTTCTTATCAGAACTGGACAAAAAATGCATAGCATGAGCAACAGGACTTTTTTCCTGTGTGTGGCTATGTAGAGGCAGAAAAGGACGAAATGCAGTTTAAAAATTAAATGCAGACTAACTGCTCTCCTCCTCTCAGGAACGCCAGCAAACACTTACCCCAGGAGACACTCGCGCGCATTGACCGCGTTCCAGCCGCCACCATTCAGTAGAAATCTTCAGATGCAACCTGGACGGACGTGGTCATTACCACGAATGGCATCTGTTGTTCTTTAGGGTTGACAGCCCAGTGGGTGGATGGTGTGGCATTGTGTTGGAGTTCCTAATACATCCCGTATGGAAAGAGGACCTGCTGTGGACCAAGTAGCCTCATGGATTTGGATGTTCAGGATGTCTTCTATGGAGTAAAATGTTGTCAGAGCAGAATCAAGGGAAACTGAGTCTGATCATGAAATAAGCTCTTGAACTTGACCTATGGTGAGGGGGGGAGGGCAGCGAGGTCCTATCTACTGGTTCATTCCCCAGACGCATACAACAGCTGGGGTGGCAGAGGGAGGACACCAGAGCTGGGAGCTAGGAACTGGATCCAGGTCTCCCACGTGGATGGCAGGAGCCCAAATCCTGGAGCCATTGCTGCTGCCTCCTATTGTCTGCATTAGCGGAAAACCAGAACCCAGAAGCTCTGATACGGTGTATGGATGTATGAATGGGTATATTAATGGCCAGGCTGAACGCCCTCTGAGCATTAAAATGTGTTAATTCTCCAAAGTCTCTTATATCAAGAGACTGTTTATTCAAACCATTGGTTCGCAGAACAGGTGGCTGCCTACTGTGTTCAGAGTTAGAGATTCTTAGCTCAAAGTTTTGAAACCCTTTTAAAAAAATGAATGCATTTCAGGTTAGTGTCGCGGTGCAAATGTTTGAGTTTGCACTGAATATATCTTGTCATTATTTCCTAAATGATACTCCTACAGAATTGACATTGTCCTGGGGATTATCAGTACTCTAGAGATGACTTTACACAGGAGGATGCGTGTGTTACTTACAAATACTAGAATACACGGTACGTCAGGCAGGTGTGGATCCTCAGGGGTCCTGGGCCAATGCCCTGCAGATGTTGAGGGATGACCGGTTCCCGGAGGACATTTCCCCCCGGCCGAGTTGTCCATCTTCTCCCTAAAGAGCAAAGGGGTGCTGCTCATTGCGTTGCGGGATCCTCTGTGTAGGGAAGCAGCTAACCCCAGCTGACTTTGTCCGCGCAGCTGGAGGAAGCGCCGAGCCCAGAGCCGAGCTCGCGCTGCTCCTCCTGCCCCTGCTTCTCTCGGGGCAGATGTTGTCTGTGTGCACTAAGCTCCTGCAGAGGGACTGCACTGGATTCAGTGACCAAAGCAAGAAATCAGGAACTTGAAAGTCCCCGCCCTGGAGTAACTCAGTATGTGACCATCCTGCCTTGACTGTGACACCCTCGCAGCGGATGAAGTGCAAGAAGTAACCAGAGCGCGTGTGTGAATCCTCTGAAGGATTGGTTACACCGAATAACTGCCTTTGGTGTATTTAGCAACAGCATTCAGAAAGCCCTGAAGTGCACTTGTTTTGGAGAGAAGAGACCTCAGACTATAGGGGAGATGGAACGCGCTGGTCTGTGTGTCTACTCCTACAGCCAGCGCTAACTCTTAGAAACAGGGTGTTGGGGAGGACACAGCCATAAACCATGTTGCCATGAGGCTAGCAACCGTATGGACTGCCAGAGCTGTCACCCAACCCTGCCACAGCCATGCTTTGCAGCCCTGAGTCTGAAACGGAACCTCCTTAGAGAGATGACCACCCCCCCCCACCCCCATTGGAAAATGCCTCGTCCATGTCCTGGTAGGTGTGCTTTGGGATCAGACGGTCCCAGAGAGGAAACAAGGGCTCATGCTGGCTACCGTCACAGATCCACCTGGAAACATGGCCGCCGTCCCCTTGGGCACCGTCTTCAGTCATTGGGAGAGAGTGACACAGAACACATCCACCCCAGCACACGCACTTGCTGCTGGCCCAGAAACCCAGGGCAGCCCTCCCAGGTGCACAGCAGCCCCTGCACCTCTCAGGCTTGGAGAGGGGTCCCTGGGGGCTATGTTCCAGAAGTAGCAGTTGGATGGGTATGGAGGCCCATGGGGGCCAAGACTGTAGAATGGGAGATGCTTGGTTGGAGGATAGGATGGCAGGAGGAAGAAACTGATGGTGGAAGAAGAAACTGGAACGAGTATCAGGGAGGGTATACTGTTGGCATGGAAACCAGTTGCTATGGGGACGAGCCCCCTGTTGGAGAGAAGGGTCTCCGACCCACCCTCTCGATGGCTCCACGGGGAGACGCTGTTTGTGAAGCAGTCCATGTTCTGAAAGGAGGTCTGAGTTCAGGCCAGCCTCCTTTGCTGCTGCACACGTAACACTGGGTATCATCTCACCTAACTGACTCCAGCCTGCCGCACCGTCTCCCGGACATCTTTCCCCTCCTTATTAACTCCGTGTCCATTCTCCATGACCTTGGTTAGACTCTTCCAGGGAAATTCTTGAAAAGGTGTGAACACTTTCTACAGATAACCTCTGTCTTGGAAGCACCTACTTTTCTCTTTGGGCAGTAGGAGTATCTGGTGATGAAAGTATTTCTTTTTAGATAAAAACTTGAGATTCGTAAGTGGAAAACATGTGAAAATGACTGCTATGCAAATGGCTGTAAGAGTAGGGCAGACTCTGCTCAGAGCTGGCTCTCAGCATAGGCAGGTGTTCAAAATAGCGAAAAAGGGTGGAGGGAACGAACAGAGGCCCGAACTTCCAAAGTCAACATCGGTTTAGTTGTTTTGGGTTAGGACTGAGGGAGATCAAGGCTTGTACATTTTATAAACTTTGATAGAGTTCTGTGATAACTGAGGACATGGACTGGTGGAGAGGGAGTGAACCTGTCTGTGTTGTCCAGAGGACTGAGAGAGAATTTTACATAGCAAGTATCTGCTTTAAACTTTGAATCTAGAAAAAAACACCTCCTTTTTTGCTTCATCTGTTCCAGTTCTTGTGAACATTGGTGGGAACCTCAGATGCATTTTGAAATTCTGTATTTTTAAGGCAACAGAGACATTAACAAAAATTGATTACAAACTTGACAAAAATAAAGGTCAGTGTTTAATTGACTTCTAGATGGAGGAATGTGTGGGGAGGAGGGCCCATCTCCTGTAACATGGCAGGGCCCGTCGCCTGGGAGACAAATAAGTACTAAGACTGTGGACAAATAAATACTGAGGACAAATACTGAAATCACCGAGACTAGACTAAACTACTGGAACTGCTAAGACTAACTCTATGCATCTGATCTCCCACCATGTGGCGCTGAGAGGGAGTAAACAACTTCCACACAGCTGCCTCACCAATTCGACCAACAAGCTGCAGGAGCTGATCCTGCCCCTGATTGGAGGAGAGCAGCGTGCTCAGCACGTGGGGAGAGAACGCCAGCAGAGTTGGGATTGGTGGAAGAGGACTATAAAGGAGGAGAGAGACAACATGCAGGAGGAACATCTGAAGAACCCCTGAGAGAGCCGGCTGGCGGTGTGCCGCTCCTCCGTGGAAGTGGGGAAAGCGGCGGGGGTGCCGCCCCTCTGTGGAGGTGGGGGGGCATGGTAGCTAATCCGGGGAGGACCGGGGAAAGAAACAACAGCAAATCCGTTGCCGCTCCTGAGCGAGTGACAGAATGTATTCTAGATACGAATAGAAGACCATGTGATACGTGTGTATATAGTATTTATGGTTCTTTTTGTGTAAGGGTGTGTATATATGTATGTAAGGACCACATATACCAATATATTAGACTACATAAAACTCGGTGTATTAGACTAAAAAAGTTTTAAGACCCACTCATGTCAAAATATAAACCAAAATAAATACATTGGTGACATTCACCCTTTGGTATATTTGATGTAAATATGGTAAAAAGCTATTGTTATGTAAAGAACCCATAGAAATCAAGAGAAATATACCAAAATTGTGTTAGAAATAGGCAAAGCCATGAGAAACCATGGAGAAGGACATCCTTGACTGTGTGAATTTCTCTGTTTACTCAAGTGCCATGGGGCTCTCATTCCCAATACTGGTCCAGTGTCCTGTACATAAAGACGTTCTCCAAAGCCTGGACTTTGCTGTGTACCCACGTGACTGGCCATGAACCAGCACTGTAAATTGTAAAGGTCAAAAACTATCCTTAGCAGGGACTAAAGGATGCTAATGACACGCATTTGTCTAGCCCTGGTTTTTCCCTTCTTCCTCCCTAATTTTGTCACCTACTAACTTTTGTCATGATGAATTATTTGACTATCTCCAGTACTTTCTGGAACAATGTGGGTATTAAGCAAACGACTATAAAAATACATTTTAGCATCTCTATAGATAGTCCGTAGGTCCTCTCTGCAATTTATCTTGAAATTTCCTTTTGTTCCCAACACCTGAGTGGGAAACGTCGTAAGAATAAACAGCCAACTAGAAGCGACCCCTCACTGCAGCCCCTCTGCTTCATGGTCAGAATGAAAACCCAGCTGTTTTGGATGCTGCTGCCACCTGCTGGCCAACTTTGGACTCCAGCTGGTCCTAGTCCTTGTGGTTTTAGGACTGTGGTCCCCAGTTTCTTACTGGCTGTCAGCCAAGGCTGCTCTGAGATTCTAAAGCTGCCATCACCAAGGGGCCGCCTCTTTCTGTAGAGCCAGCAACAGCTCATGCCTGGGATCTGTTAACCAGCTACACAAAATGCTGTGTTTTCAGGGGCTCCTGAGATGACTCTGGGCCCGTGTGGATCATCTCCCATTTCATTAACTCACTCACAGTCAACTGATTCGCGAACTCAAGAATGTCTGAAAAACCCCCTTGCCTTGTGACCTGACACCATCAGGTCGTAACACCTCATCCTACTTATGGTCCCGGGGTTAGGGCTGGAGATCTGAGGGGTCCATTTTAGGAATTTACCTACCACAGCTAGATGCCAAGAGCTCTTTGCTATTCTTCACCCTTCCAATTGTGTTTATTTCTGCCTTTCTGGTCGCTAGCTTCTGCTAGCCTAAGCTTGCTTTGATTTCTTTTCCCCTTTTTCACATTAAATACTCATAACCTCTTCAGTCTTGTCCCTTGTCACTGTCTCTGAATTCTTCACTTGTAATGGCAGGAAGCATCTCTCTGCTCCTCCTCTTACTGTGTCTCACTCTTGGGCTCCAGTTCTGTCCTTAAGTGAGCAAGCAGCTTGATCTTAGTGTCTTGGTTTCATCAGCTAGTAGCCATGGATGTGTATCTCTGTTGACTTGTTTGTGTAACGCGATCCTATTAAAATGTTCAAATTATATGATGTAAAGTTCCTAAGTCACTTCTTATGAGATCATTCTGGGGTCCTGTTGCTGTGGGTTCATCTGAGAGGAGGAGCATGGTGGAGACAAGAGACGCAGAGTCACCACACAGACACCAGGGGCTGAGTGAAAGTGGGCCAGAGGCCAGCAGCCCACAGACTCATTTATTTCAGTTGGTACAGCAGCTTATATAGCTGAGGCAGCCAATTTGGTCAAGGGTGGTTTATTTTATTTTATTTTTTTGACAGGCAGAGTGGACAGTGAGAGAGAGAGACAGAGAAAGGTCTTCCTTTTGCTGTTGGTTCACCCTCCAATGGCCGCCGTGGCCGGTGCACTGCGGCCAGCACACCGCGCTGATCCGATGGCAGGAGCCAGGTACTTATCCTGGTCTCCCATGGGGTGCAGGGCCCAAGCACTTGGGCCATCCTCCACTGCACTCCCTGGCCACAGCAGAGAGCTGGCCTGGAAGAGGGGCAACCAGGACAGAATCTGGCACCCCGACTGGGACTAGAACCCAGTGTGCCGGCGCTGCAAGGCGGAGGATTAGCCTAGTGAGCCGCGGCGCCGGCTCAAGGGGCAGTTTATGCCCTAACCAATCACAGCCTGTTGCCAGGCAGGCTCCTTTGCCATGTGGTTTCCAAAGCCATCAATCACAGCCTGTTGCCAGGCAGGCTTCATTGCCAGTGGCCATTTTGGCATGGCCTTCTCATTCCACCACATTTCCCCCTTTTTGTTTATTTTTGAGCAACAGGTGGCATGATTCTTGGCCATACCAATGTTGACCCTGTTTCCATGTGGTCTTTATACACAGCTGTGCCTGTCTTAGGTTGTCCCCCAGGGGATCTTTCCTGTCATTGACTAACCAGCCCTCAAAACAGACCACGGGAGTGCTTGCTCAGATAGGGGTAGGAATGAGGAACAATGGTAATCAGGAATGGCGTGACCTACAGGTTGTGGGCCATTTGAGTGGCTGACCAGAGTTGAGTTGGGTATAAAACGAATGGATGTGGCTATGGGCAATTCCTCAGGGTAGGATGATAGGACAGCAGCTTCACAATTGGTAGCAGGTGCATCCACTAACAAGGCAGACTCTCAGTCTTGTTCTGCTGGTTCTGGTTGACTGTCAGTTGCAGGTTTGATGTTTCTGGCTGGTACCCAAATGGGCTGTCCCGCATCCTCTGGAAAGACACAAGCATATCCTCAGCCCTTGGTTAGCAGAGGCTGTGGTCCTTTCCGTTCTCCTGTCAGGGGGTCTTTCCACCTGACCATAGTGGCCGGGATCTGGGATGGAAAGGATCCCCAGTGTTTATAAGCTGGGCTGACCCTTTGGGAATCAAAAGTAAGAAAAGTGAAAAGGACCTCAGTCAAAGCAAGCTGTGGGTCTGGGTGCATATGATTGTTTTTCTGTCTTTTTAAGAGATCTTTAATTGTCCTATGAGTTCTTTCAATGATTACCAGGTGTTGGATGGCTTCGGAAACCACATGGCAATGGAGCCTGCCTGGCAACAGGCTGTGATTGGTTAGGGCATAAACCGCCCCTTGACTGGATTGGCTGCCTCAGCTATATAAGCTGCTGTACCAACTGAAATAAATGAGTCTGCGAGCTGCTCGCCTCTCCCGGGGTCTGTGTGGTGACTCTGCACCTCTTGCCCTCACCACGCTCCTCCTCTCAGAACGAATCCACAGCAACAGGGTCCCTTCTTAGAAATCCAACTACCCTAAGGACTTACTTACTGCCTCAGTCTTGGTTTCTGTCACCATGCTAATAGAGCCCTTATCAGAATACCTCCCAGAGCAATGGATGCCAAGGGCTGTGGCACCTAGATGTTGATGAATGGATGAACTTGGAGATACTTCTGGGTGTGTGTTGGTGCTCTCCACACATGCAGAATAGCATAGTGATTCGGAGCATGAACTTTGGGATAAATAAAAACATCTGGGCTTGAATCCTGATTCTGCAACTAATAAGCTTCAGAAATTAGAGCACATTTCTTTAAAAAAAATATGTGAAAGGCAGAGATACACACAGAAGGAGAGATCTCTAATGCACTGGTTGACTCGGCAAATGTCTTTAATAGGCATGGACAGCAAAATCCAGGTGCCTGGAACTATATCTGGGTAAGGAATGCAAGTACTGGAGCCGTCCCCGGCCATCTCTCAGGATGTGCGTTAGCAGGAAACTGGGATGCAGAGCAGAGCTAGGACTTGAAGAACCCAGGCAGCCCAATAGGGGATGCAGGCCCACTGCTCCAAATACCCACCCAGAGCCCATTTCTAATCAGTGAACTGGGATAATGAAAGGAATTGAACAAACACTTTTGCAAAGAGCTTATCACTTTGGATGGCACAGACTATTCAGTAAATAATGGCAACTACTAGTTTTTTTCCTAATATTATCTATTTGAAAGGCAGAGTTAGAGTGAGGGAGAGACAGAGACATCTTCCTTCTGCTGGTTCACTCCCCAAATGGCTGCAGTGACCAGGGCAGGGCCAGGCCAAAGCCAGGAGCTTCATCAGGGTCTCCCATGTGGGTAGCAGGGGCCCAAGTCTTTGACACTTCCCGTGGTGTATTAATGTGGAACTGGATTAGAAGTGGAGTATCTAGGACTTGAACCGACACTCATGTGGGTTGCTGGTGTTGAAGACAGTGGCTTAACCCGCTGCAACAGTGCTGGCCCCAAGTTGCTATTACTTTTGGTGCTAAGAATTAGCAGTGGCATAGCCTCAGATGAAATTACTTGATGATGGAAACCTTTTAAAGGTTAAGACGATCCTAGAGGGATCACACAGTTGAATCATAATACCCAACTTTTAAAACTAGGGAGTGGTCACTGTACGACCTCTAAGAAGGGAAGAAAATGGCTTGATTCATTCTTGTTCTAATCAACAATGGGCATTTAACAGCAAAGATGTGCCTAGTGTTAGGAAGTCTGGCAACTGGCAACAAAGGAACATGCCAATTGAGCCCATTTATCCAGAAATAGAACAAGGGGAAGTGGAACATAGTGGCATTGTGGAAACAGCGGCTGTGGCCGGAGCCCAGATGCATGGCAGGGACATCTTCCTGATCACTGTGTGTTGATAGGGCTTAGGCTGTGCTTGTTGGCAAAACTGCAAAATTGCGAAACCTGACCTTGTGACTCTCCCCTAGGGGGCTGTGCTAAAAAGTTAGAGTGTTTGGCACAGTAGAGGCCCTATGGACTCCCTGCCATCCCAGCCCTCCGGGCTGCAAAGCTGTCCATCAGTAGGAAGGGAGACGGTGAGGAGGCTTGTGTACTTCCTCATGGTCATTCAGCGTGCATTGAAGCCACAACTCCTAACACGCGTGGAAGTGGGAAGAGGCAGAAATAAGTGGCCATGGTGAAGGGAGAGGTGTTTACATCTGCATGACTTTCAGTGCCCTGCTCCCCAGCTTGGAGGTGAAATAACTCTTAAAGGTCATGCTAGTTGACGAGTGGTAGAGCTGTGATTTAAACCCAGGTTGGTGTGAGCACAGAACCCAGGCGTTTTCCGCCGGTGTGGCTCTGAGCTCTGGCCTAGAGTAGTGTCACGGGTAGGGAAGTGTTGGTGCACTCAGCCGAGCTGTCTCCAGCCTGGCACGCGAGGTTAAAGCAAGCTGCATGGGACTCCTTCCCAGTGGACTAGGATAAGGCCCCTGGTTTTCTCACTTTTATTTTTCATTTTTTATTTATTTCTTCATTTTATTTAGGAGACAGAGATCTTCCATGTACTTGTTGATTGCCCCAAATACCTGCAACAGCCAGGGCTGGGCCAGATCAAAGCTGAGAGCTCATGTCTGGGTCTCCCGCAGGGATGCCAGGGCCTGAAGCACTTGAACTATCACTGCTGCCTCCCGGGGTGGGCATTAGCGGGCTAAGAAGCAGAGCCAGGACTCGAACCCAGACAGTCCCCTAGGTGATGTGCAGTCAGACACCTGCCCGTCACTTACTACTTTTTATCCTGATGGCGAGTCAATCACTAAGGGATAATGTGATGAAATATTCAGTCAGGAAACTGAAGTCTTCAAAATGAATTCTGGGGCTGGCTTTGTGGTGCAGTGGATTAAGCCGCTGCTTGCGATGCCGGCATCCCATAGCAGAGTGCCAATTGGACTCTAAGCCACTCTGCTTCTGATCCAGCTTCCTGCCAATGCACCCTGGGAAGCAGTAGGTGATGGCTCCAGTGCTCGGGGCCCTGCCACCCACATGGGAGACCTGAATGGAGTTCCCGGCTTTGACCTGGCCCCAACCCTAGCTATTTTGGCCATCGGGGGAGTGAACTAGCAGGTGGAAGAGCTCTGTGTGTCTCTCTCTCTCTCTGCCTTTCAAGTTGATGAAAATAAACATCTTTTTGAAAAGCTGAGTTGAGTGTTATTTTTCTTTCTGGAATTGAAGAAATAGAATGGAATTATCTTGGATAATTGGGTTGCAAAGGAGGAGTGAGGTCTGGATATTGCCAGCCCTTTGCCCTGTGTCTTTCAACCAGCCAGTCCCACTGGCCTCGGTAATTGTGGTGTGTGTTCAGCAGGTAAGTAAGTTTAGACTCTGCTCCCTCTATGCCTACATGTTGCTTTTTTTTTTTAAACACATTTCTAATCAGACTGTTCCCTTGACAAATTTTCAAAAGCATAAAATAGACCAAATCCATGGCTTAGACTGTTTTGTTCTGCTGATTTTTCTCAGAATTTACAAAATACAAAAAATTGCAGGAGATCAAAAATAAGCAAATACTTAACTAAGCCAGCAAAGCCTTCCAGATTTCCTGATCTTACTGCCCCAGAAGCACAGAAGTGCGTTCCTAAGCAGACTTCTGTAAGGCAATGATGACAAGTCTCAGCACCTCCTGTGAGGCAGTGGTGGTGTTGGTTGATGCTGTGGGGGCGACTTCTATCCCACGCTGGGGACAGGGATGTGGGGGGAAACGGGAGAGATTGTGGAAACTTCGATGCTCCCTGGAGAATCACGGCCTTTAATTCAGTACCACAGCTGGCAGGCTATTCCAGCCTTTCTCATTCTGGTTTGGAAAACTGACTCTTCCCTCAAGCTTGGAGCGGCCGTGGGCAGCGACTGGCATCTTTATAAGTGGTGCGTGACCGGTGTGCACAGCTGGAAGAAGTCCTTTATTGTGGGCTGGTGCACTCAGAGGCTGCCTTGCTAGTACACAGTGTTTGATCACAGAGCAGCCCCCAGAGGGCAGCGCTTCTAACTGTCCTGGTTACAGAGGCTGGGCGTTGGCTTAAACCCAGGGGGTTCATGCTAGAGGCTGGGTCCTAGAGCCCCCCACGCCGTAGCCCTGTTTTCAAAGTGAGCAGGGCGTGCAGCTGCCTGTGATCTTCAGGGCCTTGTCCCATACAGCTAACAGGGTTCACACTTTTTTCACTTAAATTGTTGATGATTGCTCTTTGAGAGGCAGAGAGAGAGTGACAGACCGAGAAAGATCTTTCATCTGCTGGTTCACTCCCCAAGTGCGTACAACGGCTGAGGCTGGGTCAGGACAGCACTGGGAGCAGGAGCTCCATCTGTCATGGGGGTGGCAGGGACCCAAGTACTAGGGCCATCATCTGCTGCCTCGTAGGGAGCTGGAACTGGGAGTGCAGTTAGGGCATGAACCCAGAGAGCTCTCCCATCTGCTGGTTCATGCCCCACAAACGCCTGCGACAGCTGGGACTGGGCCAGGCCACAGCCAGGCTCCTGCAGCTCAATCCAGGTCTCCCAGGTGGCTGACAGGGACCCAGCTACCTGAGCCATCACCCGCTGCCTCCTGGGTGCGTGGTAGCAGGAAGCTGGATCAGAAGCAGGCACGCCAATGTGAGAGGCAGGTGTCCCAGGTGCTGCACCACATGTCCACCCCTAAACTCAGCCCTACGTCTTTCATGAACTCTGGGCAGTGTCCTCATCTACAGATGTCTGTGTCTGTGAACACACATGTGTGCAATGTCTGACCTCCATCTTCTGCAGCCTGTACAGCTTTATCAACATACATGCCCCAGAGCAGCAAGGAGACCCACTGTCCTAGCTGCTCCAGGCTTACCCCAGTCTTAACAGCACAAGGCCTGAGTCTTGGGAAAGCCCTCAGTCCTGGGTGGACCAGTCTTGTTTATAGAGTTATCCTCACCCTCAAGTTCCGGCTGGAGAGAAGAGTGCTGCCGAAATTCAAGCCCGCGTGCACGGGGTGTGATTGTGTTTCATGGTGTCATCACTCACAGCTGGCTGGAGTTCTTTCAGGTCGGCTTGTGTGCTGATGTCTCAGTGATAGCGTGCCTGGCCAACAGACCGAAAACATCCCAGTTGGGCAAACTGAAGTAAGCAAACAGGGATGGAGAGAAGCGGGGAAGGGAAGGTGAGAGGAGAGAGGCAAGGGGAGGCTTGGGGAAGCAGGGAGGCTCCCCGGGTCCCATCGAGAAGGTTCCTGCAGTACCGTTCGATGACCTCGAACCCAACCATGGAAAGCCGGATCTGCTCTGGCGAGCCTTGTCAGTTGTATGTAGTTGTTTCTTCCAAAACACAGTGCGTCCGTGAAGATGGCCTTTCAGGCCCCGATGTTTTTCCACCTTCCAGCTGGAGCTGAGCTAATGCTGGGATTTTCAAATAGCAACAGAAGCCGCATTTTTGGTAGCAGAGTTCCCATCACTTGGCCGACATTGAGCAATCCTTTAATCAGATGGAAAGAGACATTCCAGGGATGTTTCTGGTCATCTGAGAATACTTAGCAACTTCTCTGAGAAATAAAGGAAGAGCTGGATAACAGATGCCCCCGATTTCACCATGGCGGTGGTGCTGCTTTGCATAATTTAAAGAATACAAGTCTATTTTTGTTATAAAGAGATTAATTTATAAAATAGAGAACTTTATTTGTCCTATTCTTGGTTATCTAGATACTTCTGTTAACCAGCGTTTTTGTGTACCCTTTTAATCCTTTAGAAATTGTACACAGAATATGTACCTTTTACTATGTGTGTGCCTACACGTGGTGGAATCCCACTCAAAGGTGTGCAAGTACAGCTGGCCCTCTGCATCTGCTGGTCCACGTCATGGATTCGATCAACCACAGATCGAAAATCTTTCAAAGATTGAGTCGGAACTGGACACAAGCAGACTCTTCCCTTGTCGTTGTAGCCTCAACAGTACAGTACCATTCACATCGTGTTAGGTTTTACAATGTAGAGGTGAGGTAAAGCATACAAGAGGATTATGTAGGCCGGCGCCACAGCTCACTAGGATAATCCTCCACCTTCGGCGTCGGCACCCCAGGTTCTAGTCCCGGTTGGGGCGCCGGATTCTGTCCCGGTTGCTCCTCTTCCAGTCCAGCTCTCTGCTGTGGCCCGGTAAGGCAGTGGGGGATGGCTCAGGTGCTTGGGCCCTGCACCTGCATGGGAGACCAGGAGGAAGCACCTGGCTCCTGGCTTCCAATTGGCATAGCGCGCTGGCTTAGCAGCCATTTGGGGGGGGGGGGCAGAAAAGGAAGGCCTTTCTCTCTGTCTCTCTAACTCTGCCTGCCCAAAAAAAAAGGATTATGTAAGTAGCAGGTAAATACTGTGCAGGCTGTGGCACCTGTCCCAGGTTCTGGAGCCAATCCCCCAGGATTTCAAGGGGGTAACTGCAGGCACTTTCTTAAAGGTCTGTTCCTTTCTGTTGTTTAAGCCTCTCTGGGTGTTACAGTGTTTCTAATACAGGACTAAGGCTCTGACTCCGGATGTTCAATTCAAAGCCAGGCGAGTGTGTGCCGTGCCCCCGGCAGGCGTGTTCTGGGGCTGGGGACTTGTGGCTGACTCCTGCCGGCTCTGCCTTTGCATGGCCCCTTCCCCTTGCCCCACTGAGAGCATCCATTTTATAGGCCCGAGAGCCCCCTGCATCTTTGTTTGAAAGGCAGAGTGACAGAGATCTTCCATCTGCTGGTTCACTCCCCCAGAAACCTGCAACGGCAGGGGCTGGGCCTGACCAAAACCAGAAGCCAGGAGCTCCATCCGGACCTCCTCCCTGGCTGGCAGGGACACAAGGACTTGGTCATTATCTGCTGCCTTTCCAGGCTCATTAGCAGGGAGCTGGATTGGAAGCCAAGCAGCTGGAATCACACAGGTGCTCCAGTTTGGGATGCCAGCATTGTAAGCAGTGGCTTTAGCCAGTGCACACCTGCCTCCCAAACGTGTTTTTATCTGGCTGCCTGCAGAGTCAGGCAGAGGTGTGCAACCCTAACAGGGCCTCCCTGTTCATTCCCTGGGGCAGACACACTTGGGAGGAGCCCAGTGGCTGGGTCACAGCGTCACACTTTATTGTCTTTTACTCTCCGCAGCACGTGTGTCTGCTCCACACAGTCTTCATTCTCTGGTGGTCCTTGCTTAGCCGGTCGGTCTACCTTCCTGGGTCTTCCAGCAACTCTAACACTCGCATCCAGGTCTGGCGGACAGTGCTGAGAACAGCGAATTGAGGGCCTAGGGCTCTGATTTCTCCACCCCATCCCATCCTGCGGCTTCTCCCCGTTGGGGTGGGAGAATGGAAGTTTGCCTCTGTGTTCTGGACTAGCGCTCAGAGACTGCTGAGCCTGGAGCCAGCTCTGCTGTTGTCTGTGCTCAGAGGCACCTGTGGGGGTGCCATGAGTAATGATCACTACGGTACAGGTCTGGGTGTTAGGGTCTCGGCAGTCACGTGACCTCCCACGTGTGCGAGACCCCCTTAGCTTTCTAGGACTATTCCGCAATAAATACGTTAAAAAGATGCATTCAGAGGGGCTTTCACCATTTGGAATTGGAGGACAAAAGCTGCTGGGAAATTTGATAATAAATAAAAATAATACATTTGATAAGCTTTTGGCCGAGTGGTTAAGACATCCGCATCACCTATGGGAGGCCTGGATTCCATACTCATTGACACCCATTGGCTCCAACTCCAGCCTCCTGCTAGTGCAGATCCTGGGAGTCAGCAGTTGGTTCCCTGCCCCCACACGGCAGGCCTGGATTGAGCTCCCAGCTCCCAATCCCAGGGAGCACTTGCGGAGGAAATCAGTGAATGGGAGTTCTCGCTTTCCCTCCCCGCCCCCTCCCTTTCTTCCTCTCCTCCTTTCTTCCTCGCTCCCTCTCAAATGAATAAAAATCAAAATGAGGCTTAGAGTTGTGACTTTCAACCCCCATTCCCCTGCCCTGTGCTGGGCTGCTGGGGCGGCGCCACATTGGAAGTGGGGGCGGGAGGGTAGGGGGTGGGGCGTGAGCCGCAGAACCCAGCAGGCCTTTCTGTCCCGAGGTCTCTGTGCAGTTCAGCCTGAGTTCTGGGTCAGCTTCCTTTGAGTCTATGTATTTTTTTCCTTTTCCCTGCCAGAGAGTTTTAGAGTATGTCCTCATGTCGTCAGTATGAGGGGAAAAAAAAAAATCAGTGACAACCGTAGTGTTCTGTGGTATTCAGTACCTAATCGCTAAATATTTTCCTTTTAAATTGTTTTACATTAAAACTTCATAACTAAAGCAAATTCTTAAAGTCATTAAACTTTATTTTTAAAAAAATTTGTTCAAAAGCTAGAAACAGGGAGATCTTCCATCTGCTGATTGACTCCCCAAAATGCCTGCAGCAGCCAGTGCTGAGCCAGGCTGGAGGCAGGGGCTCAGAACTCAACCCAGTTCCCCCGTGTGGGTGGCAGGGACCCCGGTATTTGAGCCATCACTACTGCCTTCCAGGGTGTGCGTTAGCAAGAAGCTGGATCCTAAGCAGAAGAGCCAGAGTGCAAATCGGGCACTGTAATGTGGAAGGTGATGTCCTAACCAGCAAACCACTTAGCCACTGCACTGAACACCTGCTATGTGTCTACTGAGTACAGTGAATGTTAAAGCAAGTATATATAAGTATGTATGTATTTGAAAGACACACAGAACTTCCTTCTGCTGGCTCACTACCCAGATGGCTACAACAGTTGGGACTGAGCCAGGAGGAACACAGGATCCTGGAACTCCATCCTGGAGTCTCACATGGGTGGCAGGGGCCAAAGTACGTGGGCCATCATGTACTACCTTCCTAGGTGCATTAGCAGGGAGCTGGATTGGAAGAGTGAGGACTTTATCTGGCACTCCCTGGGGATGCTGGTGTCATAGTGTTGACCTACCCTGATGTGCCACAACCAGCCCCCAAAGAGAGATTTTCAAATGTGTATGATCAAATGTGGTGATCAAATCAGTAATTAGCATATTCATTGCCTTACCTAGTTTTTTTTTCTGGTTAGAGTATTCAAAATCTTCCTTTCTGGCTATTTACAAATGTAGAATATAAATGGGGCTGGCCTGGGGTATAGTGGGTAAAACCACTGCCTGTGAGACTGACGTCCCTTATGGGCACCAGTTTGCATCCCGGCTGCTCCACTTCTGATCCAGCTCCCTGCTAACAGCCTGGAAAAATCAGTGGAAGATGGCCCAAGTGCTTGGGCCCCTGCCACCCACAAGGGAGACCTGGATAAAGCTCATGGCTCAGCCAGACCCAGCACCAGCTGTTGTGGCCATCTGGGGAGTGAATCAGCAGATGGAAGATAGATCTTCTGTCTCTCTCTCTCTCTCTGTAACTCTGTCAAAATAAACCCTAAAGCAAGAAAAACACACCATGTACCCTGGCTGGCCAGTCACCCTCGTGTGCAGACACAACGCCAGTGTTTGTTCCTCGTCTCTAGCTGTAACTTCGTGCCTGGTGACCCGCATGTCCTCGGGTCCCGCTCCCCACCCTAGATTCTTGTGGCCACCGTCCTCCTCCACGGGCAGCTGTTTCAGCTTCCACCTCTGAGTGCAGCCCTGACATTTGCGACAACGTGGCCGACCTGGAGGACACTGGCCACACCCTGAAGTTCTCTCTCCTCCTCGTCCGAGGCCCCCCTAACACCTGAGCCAGCTCCTGCTCTGCTCATCTCGTCCCATTCCCCAGCCCGCGGGACTGCCCCATCGCTGGCCTGTTCCTGCATTTGCCTGGCATTGAGCCAATTCAGAGAGGTTTTCCATCCACTGGTTCACTCCCCAGGTCGCTGCATTGGCCTGAGCTGAGCTGATCTGAAGTCAGGAGCCAGGCGCTTCATCCGGTCTCCCATGTGGGTGCAGGGACCCAAGGACTTGGACCATCTGCTGCTGCTTTCCCAGGCCATGAGCAGGAAGCTGGATCAGAAATGGAGCAGCTGGGTCTAGAACCGGTGCCCATATGGGATGGCAGTGCTGCAGGAGGTGGCTTTACCCGCTGTGCCATGACACTGCCCCACCCCCACCCCGTTCAGTTTCTGGATGTGGAATTCAGTCTTCCAGCAGGCCTGTTCAACACCAACCGTAGCCTCTACCACCCTCAAGCTTTCTGTCTTCACCATCCCCGATTTTCCTTTTCCGTGGGACATGCTCTAAGTACAGGATCATGGTTACCATGACAACACATCGCAACCAGGTTTTCCCAGGTGTCGATCTGGGCAGCTCACCTGCAGGAGGTGATGCTGGTTAAATGGTTGACTCGGCTTTGTTCCCAGGCAAGTGGGCCGACAGGAATTCACTGCACATTCCGCTTATAGCATGTTGCACTTTATTCCTTTGAAATGTTCCCACCTTCATCTCATGTACACAGTGAAGGACTCTAGGAGGCAGATAAGTTAGTGTCTTTTTAACTCCCTTTAGCCAATGAAGAAGAAATCTCATTCATTCAAAAGAACCATTGACCATCAACCATGGGCCATGCATGATTGTAGGCAGGTGGATATAAGGAACGCACCCCACACACTTGTACACTCATGAAACGTGCGTCCTTGTGAAGGACAGACAATAAATGAATAAACTGAATGTAATTCCAGGTAGTGACAATGCTGGGGAGAAAAAAAAACACAGGCATATAAAGGGGATGGAGTGAGACCAGATGTGCAGTCATAAGAGGTTGCAATCCCACTTTAGGTGAAATTGGAGGGAACAAGCTGTGTGACGGTCAGGGTAGCAGGAATTGCCCAACTGGGAAGATGCTTCCAGGATACAGAGAAAGGTGAGAGAATGCCTGGGTGGGGGGTGGTGGTTATGCATCACCCTCAGGGGTCTGAATTCTGTTCAGCAAAGATGTTTCACTCAGAGAGGAGAGCACATGAGGTCATGTACTAGGAAGGCTATCATCTGTTCTGTGTTTTACATAGCAGCTAGTGTGATTCTCTAAACAAAAACAAGGCTGTTGGGGAAAATAGACTTGGAAAGGTAGGTCAGGCGGCCGTTGCGGTAGCTCGGGTCACAGGTGGTGACGGGCTCATCCGCAGTGGTGGCTGCAGGTGGGATTCTGAGATGTTCTGGAGGTAGTTCAGGCCGGTGTGGCAGAGTAATGAGGCCACTGGTTGGTGAGAGGTGGGTGCCGCCCCCTGACTGGCCCTCGCCTGCTACTGATCTTTCTGGAATGGTTTGCACAAGCATCAGGGTCTCCTCCTCGCTTGGCCCTTTCTCCTTGGCCGTGGAGAGTCTTCCTTAAAGTGACTTCCTTCCTCCCTTATCAAACTACGTTTGATCACAGACATCTGCTGGTCCTTTGTGTTGGGGGTTGGTAGGGGGAGCAGGTTGGTGCGTTACTGTGTAATCCTGTAGTCTATCTCAAGGACTTTGTGGCCTGGGAAGACTTAACTGAATATCCAGTTAAGCAGCAAGCCACTGTTGAGTCTGTTCGCAGTATCTTTAAAAGCCCCTTGATAACCCTTCCGATGATTTCATGTGCAAATGGGAGCTATGCAGAGGATGATCTGACAATCCCAGATAGATGTTCAGCATATAGTTACTGAGTTTAGGGACTGTTGGTGGAGTATTGTGTATTGGCATTTTCTAGAACAGGTATATTTCACTTCTCTATTGGGATTCATGTTTCTAGTATTTTCCCCATGAGGAAACTTGAGTTGGCCAAAGGCAAGAAGAGATGGCCCTTAACCAAGATGTGAGTTTTGGACACCATTGATGGAGTCTGCAACAGGCAGGAGAATCTTCCAGCAGAATCCCAGGCCACCCTGTTGGGGTTCGCATCCTGTTTGTACCATTGACAGTGTGAAAGCTTCCGTCCACACTTACCTTCTAGATGTTTCTTTGCCTGGCTTCTGCTGACATCATCATGTCATCATAAAATTCGGCTGTCTTTGATAACTGAAAAAGCACCAGTGGTGTTAAGAGACAGTGTTTTCCTGAGTCGTCGCTAGAATGTGAAACTGCTTCTTCAGCCTTGCTGGGTATCAGGGTTCCATTATGGTCGAATAGCAGCCTGTTCCAGAGATCGCCCCTCAGCATGGATGTATGGAAAGGCAGAGAGATCGTCCATCTACAGGTTCACTTCCAAATGGTTGCAACAGCTTGGGCTGGCCCAGGCCAACACCAGGAGCCCAAACTTCCATCCAACGGGTGGCAGGAGCCCAAGCACTTAGGGCCTCTTCCACTGCTTTCCCAGGCACATGAGCAGGGGACTGGATTGGAAGCAGAGCAGCTGGGACTCGAACAGGTGCTCCAACATGGGACGCCAGTGTTGCACGCAGTAGCTTAACCGGCTGAGCCATGATGCCAGCCTCTTCTCCCCCACCATTGTCTTTTTCTTCCCTACCAGCATTTTGTTTGCTTTCTTGGGGTCTTTCCTCAAAGTTGTTCCAGACTCTGTTACATAATTCTTCCTTCCCATAACTGGTCCATGCTTCCCATTGTCGGCCCTGCCTGGTTCACATGCATGGAATCTCTGGCCAGAAACAGACTGGGGTGAAGTGGACTCTGCGTGGTGACCTGCAGCCCTCTTGGAAGCTAGGCAATGTCAGGGGCTGGTGGCGGTGGCACTGTTGTGCTGTGTGTCACCCGGTTATCTCCAAGTCCAGGAGGTGGACCTCCTCTTTGGTTCAAGGGGCGCTGCGGGACTTGGCCTTGACTTGCCTTTTTTTAAAATTTTTTTTGACAGGCAGAGTGGACAGTGAGAGAGAGAAACAGAGAGAAAGGTCTTCCTTTGCTGTTGGTTTACCCTCCAATGGCCGCCGCGGCCGGCACACCGCACTGATCTGATGACAGGAGCCGGGTACTTATCCTGGTCTCCCATGGGGTGCAGGGCCCAAGCACCTGGGCCATCCTCCACTGCACTCCCTGGCCACAGCAGAGAGCTGGCCTGGAAGAGGGGCAACTGGGACAGAATCTGGCGCCCCGACCGGGACTAGAACCCGGTGTGTCGGCGCCGCAAGGCGGAGGATTAGCCTAGTGAGCCGCGGCACCAGCCTGCACATTGCCTTTTGCCAGCCTGGGTTTGAATTACCAGGGGCTTAGTTATCTCATTTCTAGATTTATTCTGTGCTGGGCTCCTTACTGGGGCGTTTGAAGGTTATGAAAAAGGAAAAATGCAAATTCAGATGGACAGTTGCTAGACTAGTGGAAGAATTCCTGGGAAAGACATTAATGGTCAAAGCTCATTTGCATAATTACCTGTGGCTTCGTCTCATTCCTGTTTTGGCTTCTCATTGTCCACAGCAGACAGGAAGGGTGGAGCGGAGCACCTGCTATGGTGTTGCCTGTGGCATGTGTGCCCTGGCCACAGGGTCGGTGCACAGGGAGGATGGTGGGTCTGGGCAGTTGCCTGTTAGACAGGGACTGGCCGCTACTCCCCAGGCACTCGCCTGGTGGAGTCCTTGCTGGGTGCTGTGCTTCCTGACTTACCTGCTGTACCCGGGCATCCCCACATCCTTTCCGCTCATCTCCTGCCTGCAATCCGTGACTTTTCATCATGCCAGTGTCCTCATCAGGCCGAAATGGTGATGCAGACGAATCACAACCCGGAAGCCACGGACAGCTCTCTTTCCTGCTTCCATGTTAACAAAATTCTCCTCCTCTTTCCCAAACCCTGGGAATATGCCTATTACTGATCTCCTCAAGCTGTGATTTGAAATCCTGAAAGAAGCAAGATCTTGTGACTTGACAGGCTGCGGGTGGGGTGGGGGGAGCCACCCACCCACCACGTGGACCCTCCCCACCTCCTAGAACCCATCCCCCCCACCCCCACTGTGTGGCCCCGCGGAGCCTCAAGGAAAACACGGAATGTGAAGTGAACCGTTTAGCTTGGACTTAATCCGGAGGCAAATCGGTAACTTTACCCGGAGATACTCGCTCCATTGTGTTCTCGGGACAACAGAGCGAATCGCCAGAGTGGAGGATGTGCTGTCTGGTGCTGCACCAGGAAACAAGGGTGATGTTTTGAATTAGAGGAGGGAGAGAGAGTAACTGAGAAACCGCTGGCGCTCACTCTGTTGTTGCTTTCGCCTCCCCTTCCCTCCTGTCAGATCCATGCTTGGATAAGAATTTTCTTCCCAGGCCTGGTTTTTCCTAAACTCAACCCTGCAGTGAAATGACAAGGCCACGTTAGACATGGAAATTACTGCAGGACAGCGGGAAGTGGCGGTGGGGACCTGTGAGAGCAGTCGCTTCCAACGCGACCCGAATCCGTGGGCCCTGCCCCACGCGTTAATTAGTAAATCAGAACCAAATGAAAACCATAAATGAGCGCATACCACAAATCTGTCACACTCCAAAGTTTCCCAGCTTGCCTGTGCGTTTCTGACTTCATCGTTGTCAACATCCAGGGGTGGGGGCACCTGGAAAGAGCGGGGTCCACTCTGGGCTCCGAAATAAAACTGCCCCGAAAATGACAGTGTTCAGGTCAGGATAATTTGATTATCACAAAAGTTGCATATTTTTTTTTAAGAACAGAATATGTGAGCCATAGGTACTGTTCTCCCCACTCTTTTTAGGCCTCTGATATGCGTTTTCAAATCACACACGCAAACGCTCTCTGGTGAGCTTGCTCGCTAATTCATTTATTGGTTAGGATAAATACCTAGAACCCACAGGGCTGAAGGTGCCAACCTAGCTGCCGCTCATAAGGCACCCAGAGGCCTCATGGCCCCAGAAAAAGAAAGATAATCTCTGAAAACAGTGCAGGGGAAAGCACTGTGTTGTGTTTTTGCAAGGAGAGGGGGATCCAAGTTTTGTCTATGAAAGGAAAGGAATGGCCCCGGTCTGTTTGTGCGCTGAGACGCACAGCTGGAGCACGCCGATGTCCATGCACCCTGCGGTGGTGTTTTTCCATTCTCTGGTTTGGAACCCCTGGGCATAAATGCATCTTGGTTTAGAACTGCAGGTCTGAGTTGCCCCAGGGGAGGTTCCAGGGTCCCTTGCTGTCCCTTGCTGCTGCCCGGCTGGCCAGTGCTTGAGAGGTGCAGAACCACGGGCTTCGGGTGGGCCGGCCACCTGCTGTGTGCCGGGCTCTGTCCTGGGCCCTTGGGCAATGTGAGGGGAAGAGACAAACTCCTGTGCACTGGAGAGTTGCTTGTGTTTTGTTTTTCACTCGCATGGGGTGAGTGTTGAGGAGGTGAAGGGGGAGGGCCCTGTGCACATGCCTCCGATTAGGGATGCGTGCTGGCCCCACTCCCCAGGGCTCAGGGGCGAGGCTGGACGGGATCATGGGAAAGGGCTCTCCCCACGTCCCCGTGTTTGGCACACGCGGTGCTGCGCCTCGAACAATAACAGGTCATCTGATGCGGTGTAATTCGATAGGAATACGCACCGCTGGGAACCCTGGGAACCACAGCGAGGAACTGGCCTGTCAGTTACTTTGTACTTTTAAAACTTGAATGTTTCGTGAAACCAGATAGCTCCATTGTCATGGTCCACAGTCCACTGTGGAGAAAGACTGGGATTTAGTGTTTGTTTAAGCTGCCACCCAGTGAGAGGAACCCTCGCCCAGCAGAGCTCAACTCTCAATTATTCAAGGACAACTTTTCTGCCTTGAACATTTTCCATCCATGGTTCTCCACTACCCCTAGGAGTTTTGATGCAAACAATAATAAAAAGAGGGTGTCATCTAGTGCCCTGTGGCACTGCTGGGTGTCGACAGAGCATTTTGGGACCTAGGATCCCTTGACAACTCCTGCTTCATGGCCTGGGGTCACTCACCCACCTGCATAGGTTGCTTACCATGCTGCCAAATGCATCCTGCTACAAGACAAAGTCGTGCTACCTTTGTATCCACATTGCATGGCCACTCTGTGGAAGCTTCCAGAGACTGAGAACAGTGAGGTCACTGGACAGAGCTGACAGATATTTCTGCCTCTCCATCTCATGTCAACAGCCTGCAGGTCCCATGTTTTGTTTTTAAAGATTTATTTTATTTATTTGAAAGGCAGGGTGAGAGAGAACTAGAGAGCGAGCTTCTATCTACTGATTCACTTCCCAAGTGGCTCCAAAGACCTGGCCTGGACCAGGCTGAAGCCAGAAGCCTAGAACTTCATCAGGGTTTTCTCTGAGGGTGGCAGGGGCCCAAGCACTTGGGCCATCTTCCGCTGCTTTCCGTGGCGCATTAGCAGGGAGCTGGATCAGCAATGAAGCGGCTGGGACTCAAACTGGGGCTCCTATATGGGGTGCAGGTGTCGCAGGCCGTGGTTTAAGCTGCGGTGCCACAAGGCAGGCCCAGGGTGCTGTGTTCTTCCCGGCATACCAGACTCCCGGGATGATGGCGGCTGTTATAGGGCTCCTCACTTGACAACCTCCCCAGGGTTTCTCTGTCACTCCCACGCCAGCCTCCTTTGTCACCCTTCCCACCATGCTTTTCTTCACATGACTGGCAGCCTACAACATCTGTTGCTCCTGCACAGTCTCTTCTGTGACACCCCTGGACCAGCCTCGTTTGTACACGGGCTGAGCAGATGCGCCCTGGGAGCCTGCTGTGCGCCAGACACGGCACTGCGCATGCGCCCTCTGCTCGCCTGTCTTCCCCAGCTTCTTTGCGCTCGGGTGTTCTTGCACAGCTGGCCCAGGGGACAGGGTGCTTGGCAAATGCCCCTTGCATGTGTGGCAGGCTGTGAATAAAATGAGGGCTCATCAGCAGCCCCGCCAGTGCGGGCTCTGAGGAGTTGGTGGCTGAGCAGGGAAGAGGGAGAGCCGAAGGGCATAACAGGGAGGTACAGCCCAAGGAGTTCGAGGCAGTCGCTGACATTTCACAGCAGTCAAAAGGAAGCAGGAGTCCAGGTGTCTGCCAAATGGACAAATTATGGGATGTACCATACCATGGATGTGTGGGGAGCAACTGGGAGCAACTCGGACTAGACTAAGTTACTCGAATTAAGACTTATTCTATGCATCTGCTTTCCCACAATATGGCGCTGAGAAGGGAAACAGCTTCTACACAGCTGCCTCCAGTTCAACCAATAAACAGCAGGACCTGCTCCTGATTGGAGGAGAGCAGCGTACTCGGCGTGTGGGTAGCAGAGTTGGGATTGGTGGAAGAGGACTATAAAGGAGGAGAGAGACGGCATGCACCAGGAACATCTAAGGGGAACATCTATCTGAAGGAACACCTGTGCAGCCCCCGAGAGAGCCGGCCGGCGGTGTGCCGCTCCCCCGCGGAAGTGGGGAAAGTGGCAGGGGGAACCGCCCCTCCACGGAGGTGGAGGGACGGTAGCCAACCCGGGAAGAACCAGCAGCAAACCCGGGGAGGGCCGAGCAGACGAAAGAACAACGCAGGGTCCTGTGTCGTTCCTCCATGAAGACGGGGAGCGACATAATGGTGCCGTGACTCGGATATGAAGCCTAGGCAGGGCTTAGTGTCGTTCCTCCATGAAGAAGGGGAGCGACAGGATGTCCCCTCCCATACCACGGGACGTTATTTAGCTCTGAGTGCAATGCTGAGAGATGCACACACACGGATTAACCTGGAAATGCGATGCTGAATGATCCAGCCAGTCACAAAAGACTTCCTGGGGCAGGTGTTGGGCAGGATGGTTACGTTGCCGCTTGGGATGCCTGCATCTCACCACAGTCCCTGGATTTGAGTCCCAACTCTGCTTCGGATGCAGCTTCCTGCTAATGCACATCCTGCATTGTAGCCGGTAATGGCTCACGTGGCCGGGGCTCTGCCACCCGCAGAGACCCTGTCTGAGTTCCTGGGGCATTGGGAAGTGAACCAGCAGATGAAGGTCTCTCTCTCTCTCTCTTTCTTTCTCTCTCTCTTTCTCTCTCTCTCTCTCTCTTTATCTCTCTTTCTCTCTTTCTCTCTTTCTCTCTCTTCCCCTCTTCCCCTCCCTCTCCCCCCCTTTCAAATAATTAAATTCTTAAAGAAAAAAAAAAACCTACATAGTGTATGAGTCTGCTCATGAAATACCCAGACTAGGTAACCACAGAGATAGAGAATGATTAACGGTTGGCAGGACCTGGAGGAGGAGCTATGGGGAACTGTTGCTTTACGGGTGTTCTTCGAGGATGTTGGAAATGTTAGGGAACCAGTTGGAGGCAGTGGTTATATTATCAATATGCTAAACGCCACTGAATTGTCTACTCTAAAATAGTTCATTGCATGCTGCGTAAATTTCACTTCAATTAGAAAGAATGAGGGTGGCAGAGGTCTATTTGTCTGAATTGGCAATGTGACCTAGAAAGCCATTCTGACTTCCTTATGCATGTTGACCTTGAGAGAAGTGATTTGATTGGATTAATTTCTTTGCTTGGCTTTTTAAAATGCAACATTCTTGGAGTTTGCGTCCTGAATTAGAATGCAAAGCAGTGTGCGATTTGGTATTCTGGGTCAGTAGGGCCCCTGCTTAACAAAATAAACCCAAACAGATGTGTTGGGCAGGTCCCCCCGCCACCCCCATGTAGCTGTTTGCATTCTGGCGGACTGCCCTTGGTCCATCTTGGGGAAAGATGGCTGGGGCTGGAGTGAGGTGCCCGAGTGCCATTCTGCCCCTCGTACCCGATGGGAGTAGTGAAGAGCCCAGGAAAGAGCTCGGGGCAGGCGCAGTCTGCTGCTCGGGCATTCATTCAACACACGTCTTTGAGCACCTGGCTGGGACTATGAAGATAAACATGGCATGATGCAGGCCTTCGAGGGGCTCACCGTCCAGCAGGTGGTGGTCTGAGCATCAAGGGGGGTGATACTGAAGATTTCCGTAAGACGTCATGGGAACATAGTTAGGTACCACCTGGGGGTGGGTCGGACAGAGGAAGGCAGCTCAAACATGCCTTGCTGCAGCAGACTGAATGCATCCTCCCTCTGCTCCACATTCAGGGGTTGACACCTAATCCCCATGTGATGGGATTATGAGGTGGGACTTTGGGGGGTGATTAGGGTCTGGGGTAGAGCCCTCAGGGATTGGGATCTTGATAAAAGAGGCCCTGGAGAGCAGCCTCAGTCCTTCTACCCCGTGAAGACGCAGTGAAAACACAAGCATTTATGAGCTCGGACACAGGCTCCCACCAGACACAGCAGCTGCTGGTGCTTTGAACTTGGACTCCTGGCCTTCAGAACTGCGAGCCATCAATTTCTGTGGCTTATAAGTCACCCAGTCATCTATGGCGTTTTGTTGTAGCAGCCGGAATGGACTAAGACAGTTACTCATTAAGTATTGCAAGTGCGTGGACACGGTACTAACAAGAGGAGCACTGAGTGGAAACATTTATGAGTGCGGCCAGACCCTGTGGCCTTGGGGACAGCAGAGTCACTCCCGAGAGCAGAGCTGATGGCAGGGGAAGGGGAGGGGCGAGGCGGGAAAGGGGGTCGGGGGTTCAGACGGAAGGGCTCTCAGTAGCCCCGACCCAGGTCACATTTGCAGTTGTGGTGCTAACTGCAGCACGGGGAGTGGGCAGACAAAGCTGGAGGTGGCAGGGACTGGCAGTATGGCGCAGTGGGTTGAGCTGCTGCCTGCCACCCTGGCATCCCATAGCAGAGCACAGTTTGAATCCTGGCTGCTGCATGTCTGATCCAGCTTCCTGCCGATGTGGCTGGGAAAGCAGTGGACAATGGTTCAAGTACTTGGGCCCCTGTACCCACGTGGGAGAACCGGATGGAATTCCAGGCTCCTGGCTTCGGCCTGGCCCAGCTCCAGCTATCGTAGCCATTTGGGGAGTGAACCAGCAGGTGGGAGCTCTCTCTGTGTGAGTGTGTCATTCTGCCTTCAAAACCAAAAAAACTAGAGGCAACAGGACCAGGCTCTGCACCTGGGCAGTTTAATGGCGGGAACAGGACCAGCAGGCTTGAGAGCCGTCTAGAAGGGCACTGGCTCATAGAAGCTTCTGTGGTGATGGGGGCATTCAAGGATAATTTTTCCAGTCCAGTGTCTGCAGCCACGTGTGGCTCTTGAACACTTTAAATGTGGTGAGTGTGACGAGGAGCCGCAACTTGGATCAATGTAAACAGCTGCCCTTGGCGGTGGCTGCTGTGTTGGGTAGTGCAGCTCTGGAGAGGAACAGCAGCAGGAACTGGGGAGTTGCCAGATTGGAGCAACCAGGTAGGGAGAAGTAGAGGCACAGGGGTACTAGGTCAGTGGGGGAGATCACAATTTGCATTTGTGTTGATGTTTGCTTCAAGTTCAAGGGATGCCTGGAGGAAGAAGCAGACCTCCTGTAGGTTAAACACAGACCTGAAAGAGAGCGCTGAGCCGGAGATGGGAATCTGGGAGACAGCATGGAGAGAGCACTTGAAATCAGAGAGGGAGGGGCACAGGGAAGCCCCTTGACTTCCTGTACCTCAGATTCCTGAGGATCGCTTCGTGGTGGTGATGTTTGTGCTACCTTCCGGGACCCCTCTGGCAATCAGATGAGAAAACATGTGTGAAACTTTAAAAAAAAAAAAAGATTTATTTTATTTATTTGAAAGACAGAGTTAACAGAGTGAGGTAGAGACAGAGAGGTCTTCCATCCGCTGGTTCACTCCCCAGATGGCAGCAACGGCTGGAGCCGCACTGATCCAGAGCCAGGAGCTTCCTCCGGGTCTCCCATGTGGGTGCAGGTGCCCAAGGACTTGGGCCATCTTCTACTGCTTTCCCAGGTGCATTAGCAGGGAGCTGGATTGGAAAAGGAGCAGCTGGGACTAGAACCGGTGCCCATATGGGATGCTGGCGCTTCAGACCAGGGCATTAACCCGCTGCGCCACAGCGCCAGCCCTGTGTGAGAAGCTTTTGTGAAGCCTTCAGACATGTAGGCTCTACAGTATCTTTAGGAGTAGAGGGCATGTGTCCCCAGTGTTACTTTCCAAACATGAAAGACAACATGGAGACTTGGGATTCTGGGAGTTCTGCAGAGTGGTCATCTGTGGGGCGTCCTGCTGAAGAGGAGCAGGTCCAGGATAAACAAGAGAAGTATGCTTCCAGCGCGAACGCTAAGACTCAGCGACGTCTTTGAGGTCTCCCCCTGAGGTTCCTGTAAGCAAACATCAAGGCTGAGCCTCTGAGCACAAAGACCCACACTTGCTGACCCTGGCTCGGGGATGGGCAAGGAGTGGGGAACAGTCCCTGAGGGCCCATCCTGACATGGGGACCCTGAGAGAAATAAGGGGGTTCTAGGTCCCTGATGTTCCTCCCAAAAGCAAATGCACATTCTTATACTTTAGAAAGGAGACCCTCATTTAAACATCACAATGAATTTCAATGACAAATTACCTACAAAAAGAGAAAAAGAAATCTCCCAACCCACAAAGAAATCTACCACCAAAAAGAACATCAATGTGGGGGGTGGGGATGAAGATTGAGTGCCCTTCATCATTCTCATATCAGAACAGACACCAAGTTAGAAGGTGTGAGACAGCTGTACAGAAAGACAGGAAGAACAAACGTAGTGTAGTAAGGAATGGTGGTAATAGAACAATTGGGCATTGAGAATGAGCAGACAAAACAACAACAAATAGGGCTGTTGGGAATTTTTAAAAAATCATTCAAGTGGAAAATGATAGATCTATATACTGGGCAGTGGAAGAGAGAACTAGTGAGCCTGTAAGGAGAATGAAGGGACTCGTCCCACCCAGAGTCGAGGAGATGAGTGCTGTGGAGGAGAGCTGTTGAGATGCAAGTCTGGCATGCTTCTGTCATTTAGGGAGACCCTAAGAGACTGCAAGAGAGTCCATACATTTTAAAAATTTATTTGAAAGAGTTAGGGAGAAAGAAGGAAAGAGAGATCTTCCATCTACTGGTTCACTCTCCAAAATGGCTGCAGTAGCCAGAGTGGGGCCCAATCTGAAGCCAGGAGCTTCTTCCAGGTCTCTCACATAGGTGCAGGGGCCCAGGGACTTGGGCCATCTTCTGCTGCTTTCCCAGGCCATAGCAGAGAGCTGGACCGGAAGTGGAGCAGTCGGGACTCGAACCAGCACCCATAGGGATGCCAGCACTGTAGACTGTGGCTTTACCTGCTACGCCACAGTGCTGGCCCCGAGAATCCATACTTAATGAGGCAGTAGTGCTAATTCCCAGAACTCATGGAAGATATGAAAGATCTTCAGAAAGTTCATGAAAGATGTGTATTGTTAAAAAAAAAAAAACTATGCATGGATATCAACTTTTTTACACCAACTTAAATTTAATTCTTTATTCTTCCACAGACCTCTTGAGCCTCTTCATAGGAATCCACAGACATACAAACTTGTGATGTAATCTAAGGGGGATAAGTAGAAACACACGGCCAGGCATGCTGTGATGAGGCTCTGTCTCCCAGCGACAGTGATAGTCCAAACGCTCCCAGCAGAATCCAGTGCTCTGTGAAGAAGCGTTGCACCTGCTGTGAACACAGACTGCAGTTGCTGCCCGTGACTGCTCAGCAGTGGATGTGGGAGGTGTGGGAGAGTCCTAATTGTTCTTTTTAGGCTGTCCCATCTGTGTTTTGACTGAAGATGTTGAGCTGTTCCTTAATGGTGGAAAAAAATGCATGTTGCATTGATTTTTACTACGTGTGGTCTGATTGCTGCTTTATAGCCGTCTTTGTAAGTGAGCAAAAATGTGGTTAGTTGGCATTAACGGCTCCGTGATGAAGCTGTGAACATTCGGCTTAAATCTCTTCCTGACTCGCACTCTGAGTCTGTCCTCTCGTAGCAGCTGAGGTCTGCTGCCTGCTTCCCTGGTAAGACACGGATGCTGGCAGCTACCGCTCTTGCCAACCTAAAGTGACATCACTACGCGTATTAGTTGGAGTATAAAAATGGTTCCAACATGATTTCTTAAAATAAATGACTTGGTTAACCCTTACTACTAATGATGACTGTAGGTATTTAATTTTGGTCCTGAAGCTCTTTATGTAAAGAAAATTATGTTTAACATAAAAATTATACACATTTTTGGGGTGCCTTGCGATAGCTTGATACATGTGTACATTGTGTAATGTTCAATCAGGGTGAACGTATCTGTGTCTAACATTTAACGTTTCCTTATGGTAAAAACATTCAAAATCCTCTCTTCCAGTTAGGGAAATATATGCTATGTCAGCATTTCCTGCAGTCACCCTCCCGTGCAATGGAACTCCAGAACCCCTTCGTCCTAGCTAGCCGTGACTTAGCTCATGGTAATCACCCTTTCCCAACCCTCTTTCCTCATTGCTCTCTGCAGCCATCATTTTCCCTTCACTTTCATGAGATCAGTTTTTCAGACTCTACGTATGAGTGAGCTCATGTGGTACTTGGCTTATTGCACTGGACACAATGACCCCCTGTTCCAGGCATGTTGTTGCAAATGACAAGATTCCATCCTTTTTATGGCCGAGTAGCATCCCATTGTGTATATGAGCCACGTTTGCTTTCTCCACTCAACAAGTGATGGACACTTGGTTTGTTTGCATTTCTTGACTTTGGCGAATAGTGCTACAATAAACGCGGGAGTGCCGTCCTCTCTTTGACAGACGGACCTCGTTTACTTTGGATAGACACCCAGGAGTGGAATTGCTAGATCGTACTGCGGTTCTGTTGTTAGTTTTTTGAGGAACCACCATATGGTTTTCCACAATGGCTGTACTTAGGTTGTTTATAATACACGTGTCAGGCCCAGTCTTTAAAAAGTCATTTGGAGGGTAGCTCAAAGGGAATTCCGACAGAAGAGTTGGGGATCTGGATGTTAGTGGTGATTCTGTGAATCTTCACATGTGATCAGCTGTCACAGAATTACATACAACAAAGTGTATGTCAAAAGCTGGTGAGTTTAGAGCAGGTGTCACAACTTATTGTGCTCACGTTCATTCCCTGGTTTTGCTTTTGCACTTCTGTTAGGTAAGGCATCCTTGTCGCTCCCCCATTTGCTGAGGAACGACACAGGACCCTGAGCTGTTCTTTCGCCTGGTCGGCCCTTCCCGGGTTTGCTGCTGGTCCTTCCTGGGTTGGCTGCCGACCCCTCCACCTCCGTGGAGGGGCGGCCCCCCCTGCCACTTTCCCCGCTTCCGCGGAGGAGCGGCACACCGCCGGCCGGCTCTCTCGGGGGCTGCACAGGTGTTCCTTCAGATGTTCCCGGTGCATGTTGTCTCTCTCCTCCTTTATAGTCCTCTTCCACCAATCCCAACTCTGCTGCCCACACGCCGAGTACGCTGCTCTCCTCCAAGCAGGAGCAGCTCCTGCAGCTTATCAGTCAAATTGGCGAGAGGCAGCTGCGTAGAAGTTTTACTCCTCCCCAGCGCCATATTGTGGGAGAGCAGATGCATAGAATAAATCTTAATTCCAGTAACTTAGTCTAGTCTCAGTTGCTCCCCACAATCCTCATGGGGGGGAAGCTGCATAAAGGGTACATGGACCTTTATTGTGTAAGCAGAGCAGCCAGGAAAACAGATTCTTGATGATTCTCCTGGAGAATTTAAACAGGTACCTGGTGAGGGGTGGGCATCGGCCTAGCAGCTAAGATGCTGCTCGGGATGCCCTCATCCCATAAGGAAGTGCTTGGGTCCAGGTCCAGGCCCACTTCTGAGTCCATCTTCCTGCTGATGTGCATCTGGGGAGGCAGCAGGTGGTGAAACACCTGGACTCCTGGCTTTGACCTAGCCCAGGCATGGCTGTTGTAGGCATTTGGGGAGTTTTTCAGTAGATGGGAGCTCTCTCTTTCAAACATTTAAATTAAATGAATACAGGCCGGCGCCGCGGCTCACTAGGCTAATCCTCCACCTAGCGGCGCCAGCACACCGGGTTCTAGTCCCGGTCGGGGCGCCGGATTCTGTCCCGGTTGCCCCTCTTCCAGGCCAGCCCTCTGCTGTGGCCAGGGAGTGCAGTGGAGGATGGCCCAGGTGCTTGGGCCCTGCACCCCATGGGAGACCAGGAGAAGCACCTGGCTCCTGGCTCCTGCCATTGGATCAGTGCGGTGCACCGGCCGCAGCGCGCCGGCCGCGGCGGCCATTGGAGGGTGAACCAATGGCAAAGGAAGACCTTTCTCTCTGTCTCTCTCTCTCACTGTCCACTCTGCCTGTCAAAAAAAATAATAAATTAAATGAATACATACATATATAAGTAAATTTTTTTGAAAATAATTTTATGAACCCTGGAAGGTAAAATCTTTCATCTTACCATGATAAAAAGTCAGACCTGTAGAAGTGAAATTGGCACTATGAAAAGCAATGGCTTGATCAGCCCTTGTCCTGACTGTCAAGGAACAGCTTATTTTAATTTTTTTACTGTTTTCTTTTTCTACCTAATACCATTGGTTGAACTCTTCATTTAGCACAGAAATATTCTTAGGTGTTTAAATCCAATTGAAAATTTATCCCAGCGAAAAATAAGAGTGGGAATAAGAGAGGGAGATGTACAGTTTGGCACATGTTCCCATGGGCTTACCCCAAAGGGTCAAGGTAAAAACTTGCCATGGGACTCCAAATCCCATTAAGCTGGGTGGTACTAATGCCATCTTACTAGTTAAAGTGATCATTTTAAGTGTGTAACTGATCATATAGATAGGAATAAGAGTCAAAGGGATCACATAAATAGACCAAGTGTCTGCTAATAACATTAGATAGAATTGAAAAGGAGAGAATGATCCAACATGGGAAGCAGGCCACACAGCAGACTCATAGAATGACAAATGCCCTAAACAGCACTCTGGCCTCAGAATCAGCCCTTACGGTATTCAGATCTGGCTAAAAAGCCCATGAGAGCATTTCAGGCACAGAAAGCCAAGACACTGTGGCAAAAAATGACCTACATGAAGGATCTCTGTGAGTGAGATCCCAGTGAAAAGAAAAAGCCATCAAAGAAGGAAGTACCTTTTTCTGAAGGGAGGAGAGAACTTCCACTTTGCTTATGGCCCTGTCTAAATACTGATGGAACTTGTGGACTCAAAAGGCTTCCATAGCCTTGGCAGCCCAAGACAAGAGCCTCCAGTGATCACTCTAATGTCATAAATAAGAGTGTCAATTGTTAAACCAACAACAGGAGTCACTGTGCACTTACTCCCTATGTAGGACCTCTGTCCTTAATGAGTTGTACTATGAGAATTAATGGTAAAACTGTCTTCAAACAGTACTTTATACTTGGTGTGTCTCTGTGGGTGCAATCTGTTGAAATCTTTACTTATATACAGAGTTTGTATTCTGTATATAAAGATAATTAAAAATGAATCTTAAGAATGGGATGGTAGAGTGAGTAGGAGGTGGGGTGGTCTGGGGATGGGAGGGTAGGTATGGGGGATAGAACCGCTATATTCCTAAAGCTATACCTATGAAATTTATATATTAAATAAAAGCTTTCTAAAAAAAAGTCAGCCAGGAGTTCAGTTCAAGTTTGTTTGCTTGCAACATGCAAGTCAAAAGCCTGCCGTTGTTAGTTGTTATAACCCTTGGAAGACCAGCACCTAAATTGGCCTTGTTACTGAACATTAAATAAGTTTGTGCCGTAGCATGAAAAATTGCTTACATTAGTCAGTGAAATGGCAGGCTCTTTATTTTTTATAAGAGTTTCAAGTTTGTAGAAACTTGGAAAATGCTTTATTGGGAACAAATGGAATTTATTGGGAATTAATGTAATTGCCTTAACTAAATCTAGGCTGAATTAACCAGAGACTGAGTCCAGTTAGAAAATAATGAATATGTGATTTCTCTTCAAACAAATGTATTAGAGAGTAGCACTGTTCATTTTTTCCCCTCTTTTGTGGTTGCTGTTGAAATAGGTAGTATCTGTTTTTCTCTAGCCAACTCTAGTTTTAATAATTAATGCTTGGGGTATAGTTTATAAAATATCTTAAAATATCTTTTATAATTAAGCAATAATGACAAAGGAAAAAACTGACTTCTAGTTTAACTGATCAAGAAAAAGGAAATGCACAAAAAAAGAATAATAGTATGTCAGGCTGAAAGGCCTGCAAGAGCATCTTGGGCATGGAAAGACAAGACTCTGTGGAAAACAATCCTACACAGAGAATCTCTGAGATCTCAGAGGAAAGGAAGGGTCATCAAAGAAGGAGACACTCTTCTCTGAAGGGACAGGAGAACATCCACTTTGCTTATGGCCATCTCCAAATACCAATGGAGTCTATGGTCACAGAAGGCCTCCATAGCCCTGGCAGCCCATGACAAGAGTCTCGGATGATCACTGATGTCACAAAAAAACAGTGTTAATTGTTAAAGGAACAACAGTAGTCACTGTGCACTTGCTCCCCAGGTAGGACCTCTGTCCCTGTTGAATTGCAATATGAGAATCGACTGCAAATTCTCTCCCTAAACTGTACTCTATATGTTGTGTGTGGGTGTGGGGGCAAATTGTTGAAATCTATGATTAGCATAGAGTTGGTCCTATGTATATAAAGTTAAACTAAAAATGATCCATAATGAAGAAGGAGATGGGAGAGGGAATGGGAGCGGGGTGGGGTGCATGGGGAAAGAACCACTATATTCCTAAAGTTGTATCTATGTAAAAATGCATCTATTAAATAAAAAAAGAATAATAGTCTGAAAAAGGAGAAATAGTCATAAATAGAGCAGAGATTAAATAATATCAAAAAGTTTATGGCAATAAATTTGAAAAATGAAATCAAAGTTGACAGACCTCTAGAATATGTACTTTGACTCACGATGAAATAGTTCAAATGTTTTTTCTATATGTTTAAAGAAAACTAACAAGTAGTTAAAAATCTTACCCAAAAGTGGCTGGCGCTATGGCGCAGCAGGCTAAAGCCCTGGCCTGAAGTGCGGGCATCCCATATGGATGGCGGTTCTAGTACCGGCTTCTCTTCTTCTGATCCAGCTCTCTGCTATGGCCTGGGATAGCAGTGGAGAATGCCCCAAGTCCTTAGGCCCCTGTGCCCATGTAGGAGACCTGAAGAAGCTCCTGGCTCCTGGCTTTGCATCGGTGAAGCTCTGACTGTTGCAGCCATCTGGGGAGTGAACCAGGGGATGGAAGACTCTCTCTCTCTCTCTCTCTACCTCTCTCTGTAACTCTGTCTTTCAAATAAATAAAATAAATCTTAAAAAAAAAAATCTTACCCAGAAGAAAACACTAGAATCAGATGATTCTACAGATAATTTTGTGAAACTTACAAGAAGCGGTAGAACATTTCATGAAAAGAACAATGATGTTCCCCAGCTTACTCGGAAGGGGAGCATGACTGGAAACCGCACAGCACCCTAGGAGACGGGAACAATACCAGTCTCGCTCGAGAATGCAGGTACAGGAAGCCCAGATAATAAATACAAAGTGAAGGGGCACCTTCAGCTCAAGGAAGCAATCACTAAACTCTCTTATTAGGTCCAAAGCTTGGTAGTGTGCCTCTTCCTTTCCCATTCTTTAACCTTGGAAGCACCTAACCAAATTCCAGCACAAGGCTGAAAGTGAGGGTCCTTCCCTTCTGAATTTTAAAGTCAGCGGTTCGAATATGTCACCATTGGCAATGTTACCTGTAGGTTTTTATATATGTTAATGGAGGAAGTATCATTATGCTCTTAAATCTGTATACATGAAATTTGTTTGCCTTATGCAAATAAAAAATTTAAAATTTAAAAAGAGTTACGATGGGCCAGGCCTTTTAAAACCTTGGTCAAGACATCCACATTTCATATGAGAGTACTTAGGTCTGGTTCCTGGTTCCTAACTGGGGTTTGGAGGGTGAACCAGCAGCCGGGGAAGCATACTCTGCTTCCTGCTCGCTCGCTCGTTCTCTTGTCTCTCTTCCTCTTCATGCTCTCAAATAATAAATAAATAAAATAAATAAATAAATACAAGTGAAATGAGTGCCCTCTGTTTGACTCCTGATGCCAACATACAAATACAGTGTTTAAAATCTTTGAGGAAATTTAACTATGGCTGGGTATTGGAGGGCTGTGAAGAATTTTTAATTTAGTTAAGTGTAAGCATGTAAGAAAATGTCTTTTTAATTGTACTAAAATACATGTGACATAACTGTATTGCCAACAATTTTAAGTGTGCAGTTCAGTGACACCCAATTGCACATCGCTATGCATCACTGTTATCCATCTCCAGGACTTTCTCCTCTTCCCAAACTTTCTCTTCTCTGATTTCTTAACTCCCCATCCCTCCCTACCCCTCAACTCCATTTGACTTTCTCCATGAATTTGATGAAGGCCCTCAGTTAGGTGGGACCGTGTAGTACTTCTCCATTTGTGGCCAGCGCTTTCCACTGAGCCCAAGGTCTTCAAGGCCGACCGTGTCGTGGCATGTGTCAGAGTTTCCTCTGTGAAGCTGAATAAGGTTTATTCCACGTATAGGTGCATTTGTTATGCATGCTCCTGCTGGTGTACTCGATCTTGCTTCCAGATCTTGGCTCTCTGGAAAATGCTACCATAAACATGGGTGCACAAGGGACTACTTAAGGCTTTGCTTTCAATCCTTTTGCGTGCATATCCAGAAAGGTAACTGCTGGACCGGATGCTCACTCTGTAGTCAGTCTTCCGGAGGCCTGCCAGACTGCTTTTCCCCAGTGGAGGGGCCATCTCACATCCCCCCGGATGCTGGTTAGGAAAGTGCCCATATTGTTAACGGACGCATACCAGGTAGGATGAAGAAGGCAAGGATCCCAGGGCTCTTCACAGCTGACATCACCATCAGCTTGACCACACCTGGCGCTGGGGAAAAAGGAAAGCCAAGGACTGTATGATTTAGTGACCCCTTCTAGGTTGCAAAAGGTGGTGAATGGTAAACCCAACATTCTTGACCTGAGGTTTCTTGTGGCAGGGGTAGCGTTGGCATCAGCATGGATTGTTCTCTGGTTGTTAAGTTGGCTGCTGGTCTCCTGGCTGCTTTGTTATCTTGCTTTGTCAGTCCATCAGTTGCATCCTTTTGTTTATGTAAAACCACATAGTTTTACATTTTCAATCTTAAACCAGTAGCTTTTATTCCTTGGGCGAGTGATTCCTGCATGTTGGCCAGAGGTCTAGGATTGTTCTGAAATTCAGTTGGTATGGTCTGAGGCTCAAAGGAAAAAATCAAGGGAGTTTTATAAAGCTAAATTTAATCAACTTAAAGGATGATATTACATTCTTCAATTGTGTTTCTCTTTTATTTGGTGTCAAAAGGATTTTTAGAAGTGAAGTGGTAGAGTTAAAAGAATGCAATTTGTTATTTTGTTTTATTGTCCTTATGAAGGGCAAACAGAAAAAAAAAAGGTGACCTTGTGTAAGGTCATTACCATTTTAAAAAAATGTTTTAACTGAGACCTTGAAATAAAAAAAAAAAAAACTAGGAATTATTGCCTCAGAAAACACAGCAGTGTGTTCAGTAGCCGAACACCAAGGCATGCTAGGGTTTCCGTTAAGAAGGCTCTTCTCACCCTGCATCACTCGAGTTGAACAGCTCATTTACAGAATTGTTCATCAGTGTTTTCCACATACTCATGAGCAAATTTGAATGTCTCAGCAAAGACAGACTGCAAACTCAGAAGAGATAGATTCTAAATGACAGCCAACGACCACAGCTAACAAGTATGGAGCACCCAGGCTAAGCCATTGGCTGTTTTGTACGGAGGGTCTTGCTCCACCCTCTACACTGATACTACTTGTCATTTTATAACTCATGCTGAAACTTTGACTAATGTCTTGCTGCGCTCACCCGAGTCTGAGAACAAGGAGCTACAACTCAAACCCCATGGCGGTTTGACAACATCAGCCCTCGGAGCCGCTGCTTAGCTGTGCGCCACATGTGGTGCTGTCATTGATAAGCCAGATGCTTGGTGTGCAAACGAGCCCCTGAGGGTTGAATTCCAGGCTCAGTCCCTCTCCATTTGCCTCCCTTTCCTATTTCTGGAATTGTCTAGTGTTTAAGGAGTCAGGAATAGCGTATCTCGGGTTTCTAAGCTCATTGCCATTGAGGTCTACCAGTGCACGTGCAGGCACCTGATTCTACTTACATCTTGTGTTCCTGTTGGACGTTAATGAATGTGCTGTGTAATTTAATTGTAGGCAAAGGGGGCAGGGAGGAGAAGGAATTCGAGGTCAACTTCAGGGACTGCTAGCTGAGACGTCCTGGGGAGAGCGAGGAAACTGGTGCAGCTTAGAGTTGAGGGGCGCAAGGGGAGGATCAGAAGGGGTTGTGCAAGAGAGCTGGGGCAGCCTGCAGCATCTGATCGGGCAACAGAGACGCCGAGTCTCCCCAAAGAGGGGGATAGAGGAGAAGGTTCGGCGTGCTTCGAGATAATGTTTGAGGACAAATAGGGAAAGCAATGGGTTCCAGTTCCCCGTGTAATGAAATGAATACTTTGTGCTTCTGTCTTCCCGTTTTTAGATCCTTTATCTCTGCACATCTGTCTGGGAGCTCATGCCAACATTTCTTCCTTCATTATACAGTTTGCCTCCAGCGTTGCACAATCCTTATCCAAGAACTACGTGTCGTTTCTCTCCTTTCCTAGTAGTCAAACTTCCTCTCCGCTTCTGCCTTTATTCTCTCCTGCCCTTCCTTGTGTTAAGTTGCCTGTCGCTGCATAACAAGTCACCAAAACTTTCAGGGCTTACAACAAGGCGTTATTACCTCTCACAATCTGTTGTTTGTTTGTTTAAGAGATTTATTTATTTGAAAGGCAGGGTTACAGAGAGGCAGGGGCAGAGAGGAAGAGTAGTCTTCCATCTACTAGTTCACTCCTCAAATGGCCGCAGTGGCCACAGCTGGGCCTATCAGGAGCCAGGAGCTTCTTCCAGGTCTCCCACCTGGGTGCAGGAAACCAAGCACTTGGGCCATGCTCTACTGCTTTCCCAGGTACATTCACAGGGAGCTAGGTGGGAAGTGCAGCAGCCAGGACTCGAACCAGCACCCATATGAGATGCCGGCACTGCAGGTGGCGGTTTACCCACTACACCACAGTGCCAGCCCATCTCTCGCAATCTTGAGAGATGATTCAATTCCACCAGTGGGGGGCTCTTGCTCAAGGCCTTGCCTGCAGTTGTGGCTGGAACTACAGTCATCCAAAGGGTCCACTGGGCTTGTCATCCAACGTCGCGTCTTCAGGACATGGCTGGTGGCTGATGGAGGCAGCTGGGGACTGGTTGGGTGGCTTTGTCTCCCTCTGCCTGCCCTCCCCTCTGCAAGCTCTTGTCTACACGGTGGCTTGGGCTGCCTCACCACTTGGGGGTATAAGGTAGTGGGTGTGCTTGGCAGCTGACTGTCCCCAAGTGGAAAGATGCTCAGAGCTTACAGCCTGTATTTGGTGTCGGCACCACTGTTGCTGCCTCAGAGCAGTTTGCGGAGCCAGCCGGGGGGAGCTGATGACCCAAGGGTGCAAATACAGGGAAGCGTGGTTGATTACAAGTGCTGTGCCTCTCCGAAGACCAGCTCCCACCTGTCTCGCTGTCTGAAATTTCTGTCCTTTGCTCCTGGAAATGGAAACATCTTAAAGTCGCTGACTTATGTCCTCCTTCACATCCTTCTTGTTTCCTAATTTTGTGTCATAAGAGATTCAAAGACTGAAGAGTTTTTACACATGCTCACAAGGGCTGCTTTTACAGGTGTATCGTCACTTAGAGTTAAACTCGAGCGCTGGAAAGGCCCTGTGGCGAGGCTGTGTGACTTGTTGTTGTTGAGTCTCTTTTGAGAAATCGGATTTGAATCACTTTTCAACCAGCGATGATAACATATCAAACTGAAAAGGCAGATCAGTTTTAGGGAAAAGTGATCCACCCTCGTGTGCGGGTGTCCTGGCGTGAACTCCCAGACAATACTGCTGTTCGTGCTTAGCCACTAATTAGAAAACTTGCTCTCTTGTTGAGACTGAACCGTGGTTTACTTGCTGGTTGGACCTCTTTTTCTGTGTATAAAAGCACTTAAAGAAGTCAGAGAGAACTTGAACCTAAAAGACTGGTCCCATAATCACACGGCAGGTTGGAAAACTTCTTATTTAAAACCCTGTCCTTGTAGCTGACTTAACTTTCCCTGCTTTTGCAAATGCCATTGAGGACTTAGGCTCTCCTGGAGAGATTTACTGGCTTTCTCTCTCTCTTTTTTTTTTTTTTAACTAAATCTCCAAAGCTTTTCTCTGGTAATTATAGAAAACAACACATGTGGGAGAATGTGGGAAGTTGGAAGTGGCAAATGATTTGATTTTTTTTTTTCTATCCTCATGTCCTGGGAAAACTCTGCCGTAGAGGATTAATTTGCTCCTGAGATTTCTCTCTGGTTGGCATGAAGAAAAGACAGCCAGGGTGGGCAGGACGGAAGCCCTGGCCGGCTGGGTTGGAGGCAAGGGTTGTTGGTGGGGCAGAGCACTGCTCTTTTTCTTTTACAAGGCTTAGGGGCTACGTGTCTGAGGTTCTGTGTCATTTCCCAGACACAAACTGCATGTAGCCATCCGGAAGCTGATTCCAAAAGTCAACAGTGATTGCAATGGAATGAAGACAGTTTGTCTTCATGCAGGAAAAATGTCCTATTTTTAAACAGCTTGTTTTCCGGGGCCAGCACTGTAGTGTAGAGGGTTAAGCTGCTGCCTGCAGCACCAGCACCCCATATGGGCACCAGTTCAATTCCCAGCTGCTCCACTTCCAGCTCTCTGCTAATGCACCTGAGAAAGCCCATGGGAGACCAGGAAAAAGCTCCTGGCTCCCGGCCTCAGTCTGGTCCATCTCTATCATTATGGCCATTTGTGGAGTGAACCAGTGGATAGAAGATCTCTCATTCATTCTCTCTCTCCCTCTCTCCCTCTCTTCGTATCTTTGCCTTTTAAATAAATAAATCTTTTTTTAAAATTTATTTTGCCTGGCTTTATTGAGATATCATTGACAAATAAAATCGTGTGTATTTAAGGGGTCCAACTAGTTTTGATACGCATTGTGAAATGTTTACTGTTGTAAGCTATTCTGTCTACCATCTCATTGCAGTCACTGCTTTTTGGTGAATTTCAACAGTTCATCGGTCTCCATGCTGGACATTAGGTTTCTCATGCTTTATGCAGAACTGAACTTTTGTACACTTTGACCAACTTTGCCCAAATCCTCCCAGCCACTTGCAACTCCTAGCAACTGCTGCTCTACCCTCTGCTTCTAGGAATTTGGCCTTTTTAGATTCTATGTGTAAATGAGACCATGCAGTGTTTGTTATTCTATGCCTGGCTAATTTCACTGGATTTTCACATGTTTTCCAGGTTCATCCACATTGTTGCAAATGGCAGAATTTCCTTCTTTGTTGAGGCCACATAGCTTTCCACTGTGCATGTATATCACATTTTCATTGTCCATTCAACCATTGGTGGGAGGTTAGGTGGATTCCATATTTAAAAGTAAGAACCTTTTAGACAATCCTCGTCCATGTTCTTTCTCCAATGTGACCCAGTAGAAAGCCCAATCTCCTTGCATGTCCTCATTCTCCTGCCTGGATCTACGTGCAGATTAAACAGGGTTCCAGCAGCTGCACGGCCAGGACAATCCCTTCCCAGGCTCTTCGTTGTCCAGCCTGCAGCTCCTGGCAGTAGGGGGAAGGCAGTGGGTTTAGTAAGTGCACTTTTTCCTAGGAAGCCTTACCCAAACTCTTCAACAAAACTTTCCATTTGAGCTTTAGGCATGGTAAAATGTGCTGCCCACTTCTCTCCCCCCAACCCCCAATCCCTCAGGACATCCCCCCACCACCCAAGTTCAGCTCAGGGTTACCCTTGGTCATGTCAACCACTGATGGTAATGCAGGAACCAACCTAAGGATGCAGAAGCAGCCGGGGTGGAAGGGGGCTGGGAAGGGTCGTGGTCTAGGATGGGCAGATGGGCTCTCGGTCAGTGTTTCATCCTCTCCCATGAAGCCATCTTCCTTTCCCATTTGTCTGTGCATGTGAGGAGCCCTGATGCCCAGAGCCACTTGCCGTCATGCAGGTTATTTCTACGAAGGGTTCCAGCTAAAGTATTTCAATGGAATTCAACCTAAGAACTTGATGTCCTCCTTGGGTCACATGAAGGGTCTAAATGTCTGCCCAGGTGAAAGCCTAGCCCATGTCTTGTGCCCCCCCCACCCCTCCAAGAAGCTGTTGGTAACAGGTAATCCATGTAAGTGGGGGAGTGTTCATGAGGTGAGCCTGTGGCGCTTGGTCAAGTAACAATAGCTGTCACTCTCTCTTGTTTAATCTTGTAGTGGAGTACGACAAGGAGTTCTCCCCTCGCCAGCGACACCACAAAGAGTTCAAGTTCAACCTATCCCAGATTCCCGAGGGTGAGGCGGTGACGGCTGCAGAATTCCGCATCTACAAGGACTGTGTGGTGGGGAGTTTTAAAAACCAAACTTTTCTTATCAGCATTTATCAAGTCTTGCAGGAGCATCAGCACAGGTATGGAGGCTCAAGGAAGCCCAAAAGGTGGGGCTGGTCCCCGTTTCTCACCCTCTGTCATCACGTGTCCCTCAGTGTGTCTGTGGAAGGGGATTTTGGAGGTCAGGGGCTGGCCGCCCGTGAGCGTGAGGAGGTGGCTGTTCTGAGTGGTAGTGCGTAGCCGGCCAGATTGTTTGCTATTAAGCTGACTTCCCAGATAGTTGACCAGTAAATGGTATGCTTTGTGAAAAGACAACTGTTTAATTGATTGGGGATGAAGTCATGTTTCCCACGAATGTTTAGTCTCCACTTCTGGATGATGGGTGAAGATGGCTACGAGTCACATATTGAAATTATATAATGATGCTTTGAGTGACACTAATTCAGGTGACTCTCAGGCTGTGTACAGCCACACATCACTCTCTGACCAGGCATCATCAGGCGATTTTGCTGTGGTGTGAATGTTATAAAGTGAACTCCCACAGACTGAGGTGGCTAAGACAACACAGGGTCATACAACCATATGGGACCCCATCATATGTGTGTTCTGCCGTTGACTGAAACATCACTGTGTATGACTGTGCATATGATACACACACTACATGTTTATCTTTGTGTGTATAATGTATGTTTATCTCTATCATTTGGATAGAGAGGAGCAATAGCATTCCCCCATATGTATTATTCCCATTTCTTAAAATGAGGCCAGACATTTTACAAAAGAGGTGTAATGAAGTGTTCATGGGGGTGCCTACTAAAGAAAACCTTCCATGGAGTAGCTGTTGGCCTGAGGGACAATGTATTAGGGCAGCAATTCAATCCTGTGGAAAACAGGAGAAAAAAAAAAAAAACAATGGCTTTGAATTTTGTTTCATATTAGGGGTCAGTTTAGTAGCTCAATATGAATGCATAGTAGATTGTTAGCAGTGTTATCTTTCTCAGTGTGCCGCAGAGGATATGACACTCTGGCAATTATACTTGAATGGTGGTTACAAAGATGAAAATGAAAGGAAGAGAACAGACAGTTGGTAGGGAACCCAACACTGAATACTCTTTAAGAGACTGGTTGGCTTTCAGGGTTTTCGTTTAATTTTTGTTTATTTATTTGAGAGGCATACAGAACAAGTGAGCTGCCATCCACTGGTTCCTTCCCCAGTTGCCTGCAATGGCCGGGCCTGCAGCTCAGTCCAAGTGTCCTGTGTGGGTGGTTAGGGATCCAGCTACTTGAGCCATCATTTCCTGCCTCATTAGCAGGACACTAGGATTGGGAGTGGAGCTGGGACTTGAGCTCAGGCACTCCAGTATGGGATGCAGGCACCCAACCTATGTCTTACCCACTAGGTATGGGATGCAGGCACCCAACCTGTGTCTTACCCACTAGGTATGGGATGCAGGCACCCAACCTTGTGTCTTACCCACTAGGTATGGGATGCAGGCACCCAACCTGTGTCTTACCCACTAGGTATGGGATGCAGGCACCCAACCTGTGTCTTACCCACTAGGTATGGGATGCAGGCACCCAACCTGTGTCTTACCCACTAGGTATGGGATGTAGGCACCCAACCTGTGTCTTACCCACTAGGTATGGGATGCAGGCACCCAACCTGTGTCTTACCCACTAGGTATGGATGTAGGCACCCAACCTTGTGTCTTACCCACTAGGCCAAACGCCCACCCCATCCTCGGTGCTTTAAAGGCCATCTTGACTCGTGCTCTTGGTCTTAGAAGTCTACTGACTTCCCAGGAATTTCTAAATTTTTAGGAATGACTTGGATTTCTCTTGAATGTATCGATCACCATGTGGGCCTGTCACAAATAGGCACACTGAAATGATAACGATGATTAGCTTGCCCTGTAAAGGTTTGTTTCAGTTCTGTCCCTTGAGCACATTCAAGTCTGCAATGGGAGAAACAGAAGAAGGATGGGCAGGTACCAGGATCTGGGGATATGCCACGGTGCTGGACACACACAGTGATGGTGTAGTGACTTCTTAGCTGGAATAGTTGGATAATGAGCAAAATACACCCATTGTGGTATCTTGGTAATGAGCCAAAATTTGGGAATGAAAAGGAAGTTCTCTGATGCCTGATGACCAGTTCTGAGTGGAAATGTAATCTATGCTTCCTCTATTGAAAGCCTCTCTTGGAAAGTAGATTATTCATGGCCATGTTTTCATCCTGATACTTCAGAGAGAATTTATGTTCAGTGATTCTTTGGAACTGCTCTGACCATTTTTTTTTTCTTTTTTTTAAATAAAAAGATTTATTTGAAAGGCACAGTTACCCAGAGAGAAAGAAAGAAAGAGATCTTCCATCTGCTGGTTCACTCCCCAGATGGCCACAACGGACAGGGCTGGGGCCAGGAAGAAGTCAGGGACTTCATCCAGGTCTCCCATGTGGGTGGCAGGGGCCCAAGTACTTGCATATTAGCAGGGAGCTGGATGAGAAGTGGCACAGTTGGCACTCGAACCAGTGCTCATATGGAATGTGGCATTGTAGGTGGGGCTTAAACGTTGTACCAAAATGCCAGTCCTTACTATTGATTTTCAATCTGCCTGTTACATTTATTCCATTAAATTTCTCTGAAGAGAATAACTTATTGGTACCTTTATGGCTCAAAATTTGTTTGGAATACATAGTTTACTCCAGTGGGAAAAGCTCTACAGTGCAAATTCTACACTGGCAGTTTAGTGTTTATGGAATTTTTCAAAATCTTTTTTTTTTTTTAAATGAGAGAGCCAGCAGGACATTCGTAAGGTTTATACTGAACTCCTGCCAAACAAGCACAGCTGCTCTGTGCCTGTGGTGCTGGCGTCATGCTCCCTCCAGGCCCGCCGTGAGTTCGGAAAACAACGTCCCGCGTGGCCCAACCTCGGGTGCCTCTCCCTGTCGGAGCAGAGCCTTGTCCTTCTCTGCCTTCTCGGATGGCAGCTTTTGGCGACTGGATGTGTTTCATTCCTGAGCACCAGCGAGGGGAAGTGCTGGGAGGATTTCATGCTTTTGAAGGGGTCCAGGTTGTCCCAGGGGAGACTTCCTTCTCTTGTCTGTGGGCCAGGAGCCCACGCTGCCTGCTGCCTCCCAGTGTCCCGTCAGAGGCCTCCAGGCCGAACTGGAAAAGGTTTGATCTCCCCATCTGTCGCCTTGGAGCATCTGGGCAGAGAACGGTTCCCCAGACTTGTGAAGGGGGTCTATTTGTCTAATCTGTGCCTAAGTGACATTTGTAGTGTTTGATGGGTTAATTTAGCAAAGGTTTGTGTTGCAAAGCAGTGGGTCTCCTTGCCAAAGAAAAAAAAAACAGGAGTCATGTTGTGAAATGCTGAGTCAGGCTCTCTGCCGGGCTTCTGATATAAAAGGCAGCCAGGAAATCTGACCCCAATTGGGTCTGAAAAGCTTCTTGGAAGACAGACCTTTGCTGTGGGCTCTACAGGGATTTCTTTGATTGATAAGAAACAGATAAGCAGGATAAATAAATAAATAAATGAAGACGGCTTCTTGACTAATTGGAGCTTTTGCTAAAAACAGGCGAAGGCTTGATACTGTAAGTCATGGAGCTGGCACTGTGGCACAGCAGGTGAAGTTTCTGTCTGTGATGCTGGCATCCCATTTGGGCTCTGGTTCAAGTCCTGGCTGCTCCTCTTGCAATCCAGCTCCCTGCTAATGTGCCTGGGAAAGCACCTAAGGATGGCCCAAAGCCACCCATGCTGGGGACCCAGATGTAGCTTCTGGCTTTGGCCTGGTCCAGCCCTGGCCATTCGGGGAGTGAATCAATGGATGGAAGATTCTGTGTGTGTGTGTATGTGTGTGTGTGTGTGTGTGTGTGTGTCTCCCCCTCACCCCCTCTCTCTCCCCCATCCCTTTTCTCTAACTCTGCCTTTCAAATAAATAGACCTTTAAAAAAATCCCTTAAGTCATGAACAGATCCGAAGCCACCATCTACCCAGGTGAGGTCAGTAACTCAACAGTTTGCATTGTTAAGTCTGAGTAGTCCAGGATGCCCTTGCTGCAAGGTGTCCGGTACGTGAGACCCAAGTGGGCTAGACAGGGTCAGAGTCATTATTAGAGGACTCAAGAAAGGTGCTGTCTAAGCCACAACTAAGTTTGCTGATTGAGAGGCAAATAGAACCTGACAGAAGGGGCCTGATAATAATCTGGTGGGTTTTAGACCTTATAAGTTATGAGGCCCAGACTTACCTATCTTCACATAGGGTACATCCTAAGGGAGGTGTGAACCCCCCTGGGGAAGACACCCTGTTGACCTCCATCACCCAGCTGGTCTTGGAGGAGAGCTGGCCAGGCAAAGGCAGGTGGCATCTCCAACAGGAAACCTGCAGTTCTGCCTGTAATATTGCTGACCCCACCCGGCCGTCCCCTCAGCTGCGATGGTCACCCTGGAAACTGGGCCAAGTGAAGAGCTCTTCAGCTTAGAGCCAATAAGGTCTGTGGCTCTGACCTGGGTGTCCTTCGGCTCCAGAGCAGGTCCATTCCCAGTGATCCAGCTCTTGGCTGGCAGAGCTGCCAGGGCTCTTCACAAGCTGATTTCTGCTGAAGCCCAGGCTTACCACACTGAAAGCCACTGCAGTGGACTGGCCTGTTGGGTCTCCTTGAGGGAAGATCACTGTACAGAACAGCCATTAATAGGCCTGCCACCCATTGCTTCTGATGCCTAGCTTTCTTTTCCTCCTGGTTTTTGTTAAAGCAGACCAGAGGATGCAAGTCAAGGGGGTGCTCAAGTCCCAGATCACTTACTGACAATAGCAATATCAAATGAAAATTTAGAAAGCAGTTTCAATCATTGGATAACAAATATAGCAGTTTCAATACTAGCTTTTTAAAACTTTCACTGTTTTTTAATTTACCAATTGATTCAAATTACTTTCTGCTCTTAGTAACCTCAGTTAACCATGCTTTCTCTCAGTTGGAACCTATAATACATTATTGGCTTCATCTGTTTACAGTGCCATCCCAAAATACTGAATACAATAGATGTGGCTGGAAAAAGTCCATCAGAACCTATAGGAGGACAGCTAAGCACAAAACCAACAACACTTTACTTTTATGAGCAGTAAATCTGATATATAAAACTGTGGATGACAAAAGATTTTCAGTTGCCATGTTTAAAATTATAAACTCATCACTTGCTTACTTCACATAGCATTTTTGAAAGCACCTGTAGGATTTTACAGAACATTTAATTCTTTAGGCCTCTGTGGCTTTCTCATTAAGATCCAAGATTTCTTCTGTAACCTTCTGTGACTTCCACACACCCTCTTCAACTTACTTGAAACATTCCATCATTTTCATTCCAGTCTAGAGTAAACTAACCATCAGGATGAAGTCAATCTTAAAAACCTTGTCCTTTCTTTATTCAAAATAACTCTTTCCCTTTAAGCTTCCTTACCAAATGTACTTTTCTGTACTTGTGATGTTTTCCATCTGCCAATTTCCTTGCTTTATGTTTTGAAATAATCTGTTAAAAATCTCAGATTAAGATTAAGGTAACACATCAAATTTCAGCCTGAGTTACTCCAAGCAATGTTGAACTCTTTTCATAGACAGTTTATAAACTAACCCAAAAATTTTTATAGAATATAACATGCTGAGTACACAAAAGTTTACATTTAGACACATTATCTCATTTGCCTTTACCCAATTTAAATTAGCAGTTACACCTGAATGACTTAGGATGCTGATATTAAATATTGCTATCTGAATTCAATTAAAATTAAAATTGCATTCATCTAAAACAAGTACTAATTACCCATTGCTGTTTCATTGAGTACTGATTACTCGGAAACCTGTTAAAATAAATTGCAAAAATAAGTTCAGCAAATTACAAAGCAATATTTTCAAAGGTAGTGATCTTCTTAGATTCAAAGAAAGGAAACCAGAGGAGGAGGCTAGAGAGCTGCATGTTCAGGAACAGGTCCTTTTAAACTTTTGCCGGAGGGCAGCCAAGGAAGCAGGAGCAGTGAATCCCATTAGGATTGGGGGGGGGGGGGTGCTCGACACCGGTGGTTGGGCCACGTGGCTACCTGGCTTCCAGCAATGGCGCTGGGGAGAGGCAGGACATGGCAGTTGGGGTGAAAGAATGTGAATATGGGGGCAGAGTTTCCTGGCTAGCTGTGGGGTCCCCAGGAACTCATGAGGGTCCGAAAAGGCGTAAGGTAGAGAGTTTGGCAGTAACACAGAAGAGGCGACCTTAGGAGGTGGGGGCCTGATCTTGGCCAGCAAGACCTGGGCTGTGGAGCAAGCAGAGAGGAAAGAAGGGGAGAAGGGAGTAGGACGGGAGCAGAGGTCTCAGAAAGCCTGGACATAGGGGACCTCTGACCATTTTCTCTCCCTGCGGCAGAAATTCTCAAGGTAATTATGCCATGCCTGGGTGGAGTAGAAGATTAGGCATTTACCAGTCCCAGTTTCTTCAAGTTCTTTAGGAGGCAGGCCAGGGTGCATTTTGAACCCCACCCTCAGGATTGGCCAGATCCCATGGTCTCCCTGGTAGTCCAGATCTACTGAAATTTGGTCAAGGCATCCCCTGTCCTGGACTTCAGCAGATGGATTAGAGGTCAGTCCTCTACGGGGCCAGGCCAGCGGTGGGACACCTCCACAGCCGCTGGGAGGCTAAACAGTGGAGGACAGAGCCCATGTGCGCACAATTTGGAGGTCTCTGTCTGGACGGAGAGCTAGCCAGAGATCGCAGAGACTGGCCCAACCAGAGGAGGGAGGGAGAGCAAGGGAGGAGTTACTTACAGTTGGTCGAGCGTGGTCCATAGTCAGCCTGGGGCACCAGACAGGTTCAAGGAGCAAGGGGGCCTCGAACCCAGAAAGGGGAGGCTCTAAACCTCAGCTCCTGGGTTTCGGCACCATCTGCAAGGTGTCCGGCGCATAACAAATCTTCCCAGGCAGATGAATCAATTAATTCACAGGCTTTTATTGGGGTTCTGCTCCCGGGTCCCCGGTCCCAACAGAGCAACAGAGCGGGGGCTGGGAAAGTCACGCGTCAGAGCTTGGGAGAGCTCCTTTTATAGATTCAGGGCATGGGGGTTAAAGGTTGAGGCGGGTCTGATCCTCACTGGTTGACCTTTACGCACCCACAGGGACCTTGACAAGGACTTCTCTTCCCCGGAAGTACAGGTAGGGACTCTCCATTCCCGGAAGTACAGGCTTTCCCTCCTTGCGGATCCCAAAGCTACCACTTGCCTTTTATTTATTTTGTTAAATTTACTCTTTGATAGTGTGTGATGATTGTTTAAGATCAGCCTCGTACTCCTACTTGGGTTATAAATCACTATGTCCTATGATGGCGCTGGTATAGATCGTGTGTATGTTGTGTTTACAGGCCCTGTTAGAGCAGTCACATTCACCTTGGAGAGAGTGCACCGTGGCACATATGATTCATGTTGAGGCCGAATAATGCCTACATTGTTGTCAGCCAGGCTCCCCAAAAGCCTCCCACTGACACTGGGACAGTCCCAAGGGAGAAAGTGAAGTGCTGGGAGAGGCAGGCACTAAGCCCAGGGCTTGCCTCCACATCTCCTTTTCTTGAGTCTTGACATCGGCATGCCAAGGATGCTTCATTTCTTGGCGGTTAGGGTACATGCCTGTTGGAATTCACCAGTGCTTGGACTTTCAAGGCCTCCCTACAAAAAAACCTTTGCTAACCTTTGTTGATCTCCCCATCAACCACTGACCTATTGTCAGCTTTTTAGAAGAGCAGGGAGTGGGAAAAGACTGGAATAGACTGACACAAAAGCATTTGTAGTTTCTCACTTTTGTGCATTTACTCCTCTACTGTCTTCTTTAGTACTACACGTATGCTCTGCAGTCTTCACGCTTGGCCTTTCATACTCAGGCATAGTAGTAGTACTGCTTCTCATGACGCCTACTCATGATCTCGGTTTCTATGGCACCTTTAGCCCAACAGTTAAGTTTGAGGCCTTTGTGAATATCATGTTCATCTACACTTCATACTTAAGGCATACTTTTACTATTCTTAATTGAATTTTGTATACCTAGAACTCAAGGTGCTTGGCTTTTTTTGTCTTAAAAGGCAACCAGAAATGTTAAAAGAAAGTCATGTTCTAAATCTGAGGCAGGGTTCTGTTTGATACACAAATTGGCCATACTTGCCTCTGCTAGCTTTGAAATGCTATTTAAAAAAAAAAAAAGATTTATTTATTTATTTATTTGAAACTCAGAGTTACAGAGAGAATCTTCTATCTACTGGTTCATTCCTCAAATGGCTACATCAGCCAGGGTGGACCAGACTGGATCCAGGAGCTTCATTCGGGTGTCCCACATAAGTGGCAGGGGCCCAAGCACTTGGACAATCTTCCACTGTTTTCCCAAGCACCTTAGAGGGAGCTGGATCAGAAGTGGAGTAGCCAGGACTCAAACCAGCGCCCATATGGGATGCTGGCACCACGGAAAGCAGCTTAACTCTCTGTGCCACAGCGCCAGCCCCTGAAATTCTATTTCCTACTCTGGGCAGTTGCCTTGCTTGGCAGCAGTGGACTGTCTTCTATGTATATAGCTTTTCTTTTCCATGTACTATCATGGTAAAGACTTTGAGAAGACATTTAAAGTGAAACAAGTGAGAATGAACTACCAATAATTTAAGCAATATCACCACTTATTCCCCTACTGGGAAGCAAGCACGATTTTAAAAATGTGTCCGTCTGTTTTTGAAGTTTGGTTCACATGTTTCATCCTAACTTCAGAATTTTTAAGATGTGAAGAAAGGCGTGTTAGAATCAAGGAAACAAAGCAACACTGCTTTGGAGTTTTCAAAACTGTGGAAAACATTTCCTTGGCCAGTCCACAAGTCATGCTCCTGCAGACCCCAGGATGGATTCCGGGCTGAATTATCGATGCAATTTTTGACAAAATTCACAAATTCTGACCTACTTTACAAATGGAATATAATTATCTCCAGAGAGAAGGTAATCGTTGAATGGCAAAGAAAACACATTTTTCCAGAATATTGGGTTTGATTTTCTGCCCCAAACCAATCACAGAAATAGAGAATTCAGGAGGGAGTTGAGGGAGGGAAGGGGAGAAGTGTTCAGGTGTGGACACGTTTGAGAGATGTCCAAGAGTTTATACAGAATGCAGAAGAGCTGAGACCAGCAGAATGAGCTAACAAGTAGATTTTTAAAACCATAAAAGAGCCACTGAAGTAGAATAGATCTGCTAACTCTGTAAAAAGAACCTTGTTGATACAATAACCATTTATTGAAAATAATTTTTCCATATACGTCAGTAGCACCTTTATTCTAAATTAGATGGCCATGTATGGGTGAGATCTTTATTCTGTTCCTTTGGTTGATTTCTCTTCTTGCACTAACACTGACTGCACTGTCTTAGTTCCTTTATTTTGTAACAAGGCTTGGTATCTGGTGTGTAAGTTTCTCGAATGTGTTCTTGAAACTTTCTTGGCTACAAATAGCCCTTTGCATTCCCATTTAATTGTAAAAATAGCCCATCAGTTTCCATAAAACACAAAAACTGCCAAAACCACCACCAATGACAACAAAAACTTTCTGGGCTTCTAAATCTAGAGAGCAATTTGGGAAAAATTTACATCTTACCAATATTGATGGTTCCAATGTAAGGATATGGCATCTATTTAATACATATTTTTGTGTGTCTTGAACTCTTTTATTAGATCAGTTTTCAGTATTGAGATTTTGATTTTGTTGTAAATGGTATCCATTTTTAAATATGTTCAATATCTATTTTTTTTGCTCAATTTCAGAAATGCAGTTTTTTTTACATTGCTCTTGTATTCAGCAACCTTGCAAGCTTACATGTTAATTCTAACAGAAGTTCTAGATATGATATAATCACATCATCTATGAATATCAGTTTTATTTCTTGGTTCCTAGTTATTACTTTTTTTTTCTTTTCCTTGTTATATGGTACTGGTTAGGATGTCCGGTATGATGTTGAAACCATTTCAGATTTCTAGTCCCGGGGAGAAGATTGACTACCTCACCATTAAGGATAATGATTGCTGCGAATGTTTTTTTATTAGAATAAACTTCCCTCTAGTCCTACTTTTCTAATTATTTTAAAAATTAGAAATTCATGTGGAATTTTATTGAATTTTTTTCTGAATCTTTCAGAATGTTCATGTGGCTTTTCTCCTTTATTAGTGTTAATGTGGTCTGACCACATTAAATGATTTTCAAATGTTAAACCACATCACATCCTGGGAACAGGTACAGTTTATATGTATTATCCTTTTTATAAATAGCTGGACTTCCGGCCGGCGCCGCGGCTCACTAGGCTAATCCTCTGCCTAGCGGCACTGGCACACCGGGTTCTAGTCCCGGTCGGGGCACCGGATTCTGTCCCGGTTGCCCCTCTTCCAGGCCAGCTCTCTGCTGTGGCCAGGGAGTGCAGTGGAGAATGGCCCAGGTACTTGGGCCCTGCACCCCATGGGAGACCAGGAAAAGCACCTGGCTCCTGGCTCCTGCCATCGGATCAGCGCGGTGCGCCGGCCGCAGTGCGCCGGCCGCGGCGGCCATTGGAGGGTGAACCAATGGCAAAGGAAGACCTTTCTCTCTGTCTCTCTCTCTCACTGTCCACTCTGCCTGTCATAAATAAATAAATAAATAGCTGGACTTCCAAACCACGTCTGATAATTCTGCTTCAGACTGAGTATCCCTTATCTGAAATGCTTGGAACCAGAAGTGTTTCAGTTTGAGTTTTTTTGGCTTTTGGAATATCTCCATAGACTTTACTGCTAAGCGTCCTTAGTCCAAAAATCCAAAATGTCTGAAATGAGAGAGCATTTTGTAGTTTCAGTGCAGAGTAGGGATGCTCAACCTGTTTCTGACACCTAAGGGCCTGTTTTCATTATCTCTTTGTTCCCTTGATTTTTCCTCATTTGGTTTTATCTCCTGGCATTTGTTTCCTGGCATTTTTGGTAAACTGCACAGTACTTAAGTAATTTCTAGATACTGTTATCTCTGTCTAGACTGGCTTTAATGTTCTTCTGAAAGGCAGATAAGATATGTGCAAGTCATCTTGTTTGTCTCGTTCCGGCTGAGGCTGGGTTCCAGGCTTGGTGACGACTCATCTGCGTGTGGCTTTCCCTTTCTGGGAGAGCTGATTCCTCAGGGGCTTCAGCTGAGGCTCTGAGATGCTTACCAGAGGTCCTCTTCCACGGCGGACTGTGAACTCGAAATTTTAACCACCTCACCTGGTGAGACTGCCAAAAAATCTGCTTTGTTTTTAAGCTGCTCAACACTTTCTGCTTGTTTTCTCGGCTTCTTATCCCATGAATACACTGCTTAATATTTGGCCAATAGCTCTAATGAAAATACTGGTGTTCAGAGCAGTTGGGAACGGAAGAGGAGAGGGACTGCCCAGAAGTGAACCCAGCCTCCCATGAGCTCACTCCACCAGGTGCCTCTCTCCTCCAGGGCTTCAACTCCTCATACCTCGCTGCTTGATCGCCAATCTTTACCCTCGCCCGGTGGCATTGTGCTAAGCTCTCGGCAGGTTCATTATCTATGCCTCATGCCAGGAACTCACGCATGTCCTGAAGTGAGACGGCAACACACATACCAGGCTCATCTCAATGCATTTCTCCTCCCTCTGATGGCTCCACCTATCAGGTGTTGTCTGGCTTGCTTGCTGTAGATGATTTCTGATGGGTTTGTTCATTTGGATTGTTTTGTTGTTGTTAATCCATTTTTTGTTGTTGTTATTCTTGGTAAAAGTGTTAGCCAGAAGTATACATCTCTGAAGGATAGAATTTTTTTTTTTTTAGTATTTTCATCTCTAAGTCTCTTTAACAAATCTCCACAAATGTTGAGATTTGATTCAATAAACAAATGGTGCATTCTGGAAACAAGACAAGACCTGGGCCCCGTAGTTGATGCAGTTCCAGGATCTAGAACAGTTTCTTTAAAAAGAAAAAAAAAAGCGGGGGAGAGGCTTCTGACGGCTGTGTGCATCTGTTTGGAGTTACAGTGCTGCCTGCTGAACTGCGGATGGAAGTCCAGTCTTCTTAGATACCCGAGACGGGTTGCTTTTCTGAAGAGAAGGTCACGTTGGAGAAAGCCAGGCTAGGAGGCTATTCTGGTTTGGCTGGAGGGAAATCAAAACCCTTGATCCCTTTGCCAGCCACACCTGTTTCACTTTGCGTGGCTTTCAGAGTTTGGTCCTCCGGGACTCCACCTGCTGACTTGATGAGCTTCGACTCGCTCAGGCAAGGGGAGCTTCCCAGCACTGGTTCCTTTGTCCCAGAAAGAGATCAGCCAACCCACAGCTCCTCTTACGTAACTAACTAGCTTCACCTCCCCAGTCAGGTTCGTGTGCCTTCTACCAAGAAGGCTGTCCCTGAGATGTTTAAAAGACTCGGAGGTGCCCAAACCTCATTCCTTAGCCTATCTGTGTCTGTGTTCTTTTTTCAAATATATATACATATATAGTTTTACTTTATTTGAAAGGCAGTCACAGAGTCCTTTCATTGGCATCCTCACTGCCCACAACAGCCAGTGGTACACGAGGCCAAAGCAAGGAGCCCAGAACTCCGTTCAGGACTCCCATGTGGGTGCAGGGACCCCACCGTGTGAGCCATCCTCTGCAGCCTCCCAGGGTGCAGAGAGCTGGACTGGGAGCAGAAGAGCCAGGACACACACACCAGAAGCTCCACCGTAGCTGCAGGTGGCCCAAGTGGCCACTTAATAGCTGTGCCAAATGCCTGTCCCCATCTGGGTTCATTTTAAGGCAGAGTGTAGATGAAAATGTTTCAGAGAAGAGTTAAAGTTATAAAAAGTTGTACGTACTCGTGGGGGCCAGCATTGTAGTGCAGTGGGTTAAGCCACTGCCTGTGACACCGGCATCCCATATGAGTTCCAGTTTGAGTCCGGGCTGCTCCACTTCCCATCCAGCTCCCTGCTAATGTTCTTGGGAAAGCAACAGATGATGGTCTGAGTGCTTGGGTCCCTGCCACCCATGTGGGAGATTCAGATGGAGCTCCAGGCTCCTGGCTTTGGCCTGGCCCAGCCATAGCCACTTGGGGAGTGTCTGTCTGTCTGTCTGTCTCTCTCTCTGCCTTTTAAATAATACAGATTTTTTTAATTGTATGTAAAAGAACATTAAGATATTTGATGGCAGGGAGGAGTTGGGGTGATAGGCAAGTATTTATCCACTTGCTAAACTTTGAAAAGAAAGTAAGTTTTTTACTTTCTCTGGAAATTAAATGAATTATTCATTTCTAGATGCAGACGGCTCAGGTGCCTGGACCTCTGATCTGGGATGTCCAGCTTGGCAGGAGGCATGCCATACTAGTGGTTAAGATCATTTTTATAAAACATCTTTTTTTCCTTTACTTCACAAATAAGCAGTGTTTTTACTGTTTCATTTCTCCATATTGGATGCAGATGTGGAAATGTAGGTCTGGTGGTAGGAACTAGGACATGCGAGACTTGGATGTAACACGTTTAAATGCTTGTAGAGCTGCTCGCTCAGTCGGTTTTTAAATATGCTCCAGTGTATGCGACCAAGGAAGATAGGCTGGGTAGCCATGAGCTTGTGCAAAGTAATTATCCCTCCCGGCCTCTCTCCCTGCATTGGACATGCAGAAGCAAGTTTGCCAAGCCACTGTGCCTTTCTGCTGCTCTGAGCTGCGATTCTGATGATCAGCCTGAATAGATCAGTCCCTGAGAGGGACGCCGATCTACGAGACAAAGATTGACTTGTGGAACTGTCTGCATTTGGGTTGCTGTGATGGGGAGAGGAGCAAGAGGGCTGGGAGCAGATGACTTTCAACCTGAAATCTACAAAACAGGCCAAAACTGTGATAGCCAAGTGATGTATGATGGTTTGTTAAGCAGCCCCTAGGGTGTCCAGGTGCCCTTATGATATAAAAATCTCTTTATAGAGTTTGGAATGAAAAGTGGATAACATCAAGTGGCTGAGCCAATTATATAATAATAACGTTCACTCATCCTTGTTACGTGTGTGTGTGTGTGTGTGTGCATGCATGTGTGTACCTTGTTAGCATAGTCTGGTTTGTAGTGTTCTATTTTCTTTCTTTTTTTAAAAAAAAAATGTATTTGAAAGGCAGAGTTAGAAGGAGAGACAGAGAAAAAGCTCTTGCATGTGCTGTTTGACTCCCCAGATGGCCACAACAGCCAGCACTGGGCCAGGCCAAAGCCAGGAGCTTCTTCCAGGTCTCCCATGTGGGTGGCAGGGGCCCAAACACTTGGGCCATCTTCTGCTTTTCCCAGGCCATTAGCAGGGAGCAGATCAGAAGTGGAGCAGCCAGGACATGAACTGGCACCCATATGGGATGCTGGTGCCACAGGTGGTGTCTTTACCTACTGTGCCACAGCACCGGCCTCTGTAGTATTGTATTTTCAGCTGTCCTGTTTCTTTTCTGTCTTGTTAGTGGTAAAATTTTCAGCCAATCCTGTACCTTATGTAAGGAGAAAGTACAAAGCCAGGGCTTGACTCTCTTTAAGATGATTGGCTGTTTTTACCTTCATGCTCTTTGAAAATCAGGTTGTCGCCTTGCATAAAGTCAGTTTATCTATATGTGGATGTTGTTCTGTGTCTTAACTGACGCAGACACTGAAATGACAAAGGAATGTGTTGCAACGAAATAAACAAGACCCCAGAGGCACCTTTAAAAAATCTATTTATTTGAAGGAGATGGGGAGAGGTCTTCCATCCGCTGGTTCACTCCCCAACAAGTGGCCACAATGGCCAGAGCAGAGCTGATCCAAAGCCAGGAGCTAGGAGTTTCTTCCCAGTCTCCCACATGGGTGCAGGGGCCCAAGCACTTGGGCCATCTTCCACTGATTTCCCAGGCCATAGCGGAGAGCTAGATAGGAAGTGGAACAGCCGAGACTCGAACCAGCACTGCAGGTGATGACCTTACCCACTATGCCACAGTGCCCGCCCCAACCCCAGAGACATCTTACCAAGCATTTCCTACATCTGTTTGTCTCGAATGCATACATCGCATGCTGTTGAAGAGTTTTTTAGTAAAAATGGTTAGGATTAGATGTAGTTAAACACCAGCCAAGGCCGTGGGGCCTTAAAGGAGGTGGCTTGGGAGAAGGGGTCAGAGCCGGCCTCCAGGAGCTCAGGCACCTCCGGTTCCTCTCTGAGGGTGAGTGAGACAAGAACCCCCCAGGTTTTGCCCTGGTCTCAGCAGGGTGTAATACACTCACTTGGGCAGGTGCCTTGGAGGCTGTGTGATGTGAGGGACTACACAGGGTAACCTGGCCCTAGTGCCAATTCCACCAGCCATGGTCAGGAGCCTTCTGTTCAGCCAACTTGAGTGCCAGGGTGCGTTGCTGAGAATGTCTAGAAATCTCTGGTTAACCTTAGTCATTGTCAAGAGCTTCACTTGCCCGGCGTGATCACAACATGAAGAAGTCCTGCCTGAGAGCTGGGGTGGCGCTGAGGAGGTGGGAAGCGTTTCCATCAAGCTCAGGGCTCTGCGAGTCGGTGGAGAGCAGAACAGCCAGAAAATGCAGTCAAAGTCGTCTCCCGCTCTGTTTCACATTGCTTTCACAGTCTCATCTGAAATGTGTGTGGATGCCACATACACTGTCTTATCTACGCCAAAGTGAGTCCAGAAGGGAACTCTTATCTTTTTTTTTTTTTTTTTTAACAGGCAGAGTGGACAGTGAGAGAGAGAGAGAGACAGAGAGGAAGGTCTTCCTTTGCCGTTGGTTCACCCTCCAATGGCTACCACGGCCAGTGCACTGTGTTGATCTGAAGGCAGGAGCCAGGTGCTTCTCCTGGTCTCCCATGGGGTGCAGGGCCCAAGCACTTGGGCCATCCTCCACTGCACTCCCGAGCCACAGCGGAGAGCTGGCCTAGAAGAGGGGCAACCGGGACAGAATCTGGCGCCCCAACCAGGACTAGAACCTGGTGTGCCGGCGCCGCAGGCAGAGGATTAGCCTATTGAGCCATGGTGCTGGCTGGGAACTCTTATCTTTTACATGACAATATGAGATGCATTATATTTCTTTAGAGATTTATTTCTTTGAAAGGCAGAGTTACAGAGAAGGAAGGAGAGAGGGAGAGAAGGAGAGAGAGGGATCGATTGATTGATCGCTCAGTCTTCCATCCATTGGTGCACCTCCAAACGACTGCAATGGCCAGGGCTAGGCCAGGCTGAAGGCAGGAGCCTGGAACTCCGTCGGGATCTCCCACATAGGTGGCAGGGGCCCAGGCATCCCGGCCATCTTTGCTGCATTAGGAGGGAGCCGGATCGGCCGTGGAACAGGTGGCACTTGAGCCAGTGCGCCCCTCGGGATGCCAGCATCACAAGGGACATTTTGACCCACTGCTCCACAGGGCCAGCACAGATGCCTATCTGGGGCTGCGCTTGGACAGAGTGACTTGGCGAAGAAGGCCGTGTGTTCCTGAAGAGGAGCAGAGACATGTTGGTCAGAGCAGTGTCTGTGTGATTTGCCATAAATAGTGTCTCTCTGAATACCTGGTCAGAGGGAGCCTTGGGGGTGAGCGAGCAAAGCTGGGCCTTAAAGCTGAGTTCCCTGGTAAAGTTCCTCCCCCTGGCTGCGTGAACGCGTGTACTTGGTTCCTTCGGCGCTGCTGTAACAGGAGGCCTGAGACTGGGACATTGATAAGAATTGAGGAAATGGATTGGCCCACAGATGTGGAGGCCGGGAATGCCAAGGTCAAGGGGCTGCACCCGGTGAGGGCCTTCTGGCTGCATCCACAGCAGAGGGCAGAGTGTGAACAGAGATAGCAGAGGCAGGGGGCGGGACTTGCCCATCAATCAGCGTGGTGGCATGGCAACAGCGTGTCACTCCTTAAAGCCCTCTGCTCTCGGCACTGTAGTGCTGGGGACCAGATTTCCAGCACTGAACCCCAGGGACACAGATTGCTTCCTCGGCAGCCCTTCTGTGCTGCCCTGCACTGCACTTGCAGAGGGTTCTCGTCGGGAGGGGGACGAGGCCAGGATTGAGAGGGGCACTGGGCTTCCCTGAACTGTGACCTCCGAAGCCAGCACCGACCATCCCAGGTGCCTTCCTGCACACACCTCTCGCCCCTGCCCTGACCCTTGTGAGTGAAGCCCTCTTGGGATTTCTGACCCTGGGTCCGCCCCGTGTAGATCAAGGTATTTCCTACATCCCCAGCTGGCTTCGGCACCTCCGTGCAGTAGATTTTGATCTCTGATCTCATATTAAGCCTCCTTTCTCCATATTTTTTAGCCTGAACTCTATTTCTTGACTCAACTTTGTATTTTTATAAACATTTTAAAATTTATTTGAAAGGTAGAATGACAGAGCAAGAGGGAGAGAAACAGAGAGATTGTCCATTTGGTACTTTACCCCCTAAATGGCAGCAGCAGCAGCAGCCAGGGCTGGGCCAGACTGAAACCAAGAACCAGGAGCTCCCCCAGGTCTCCCGCAGGAGTGGCAGGGCCCATGTACTTGAGTAATCACTCACTGCTTTCCAGGGACGTTCGTAGGGAGCAGAAGAGGAAGTGGAGCAGCCAGGACACAAGCTGGCACGCTAACGCAGGATGCTGGTGTCGCAACAGTGCCTTAACCCACCGCACCACATCACCGGCCCCTCAATTCCCCTTTCTAAACATGGAGTGGCTAAGAGCCTGGGTTATGATTCAGTTCTGCTTGCCCCCACTTAACTCCCATGTGAGTCTGGATTCTAGAGAGCGCGGGCCAGGCTGCCCCTCTGACACACGTGTGTCCTGGGCTTCCTCCAGGGCCGGCTGCTCTCCCACAGTTGATGCTGTCTGTGTTGTTTCTGGATAAGGATCTTCTGTGACCCCCCCAAACGGAGAATTTATGGTGTTGCACATCTGAACTTCAAAGCGCCGGGCTTGCAATCCCCTCTTTGCTCTTTGCTTGGTCTCCCTGCTCCCAGGTGCTGCCTCTGTCATGGGGGGGGGGGGGTAATTTGTCAGCAGGGTGTGTGACATGGCCATGTGGGAGAGAGCTTGAAACGGAGCAGGTCCTAGTGAGACTCGACAAGGCAGCTGAGTAAACTCCTTTGAGCTGCTCCTACTGTTTATACTTGGAGAAGATAGTAGAAGTCCCTCTGACTGAGCAGTCGTGGAAGCAGGAACAAGTGGGTGTTTCCCCTCTGAGACATCTGAAATTTTTAACTTGGATGTGTCACTGGCCTTGCAAATATTTGCCAAAAGAGAAATTAATTTCATGCGTCCCAGGTCATGTTTGTCAATAATTTCAAATGGCAGGAGGAAGTCATTGGGGAAAACTTGAAAGGCAGAGAGACAGAGAGCTACCGCTCACTGGGTCGCTGACCCGAAAGCCAAGCTGGAGCCAGGAACTCAGTCCAGGTCTTCTACATGGGTCGTGGGGATACAAGAACTTGAGCTACCACCTGCTGCCTCCCAGGGTGCACGTTAGCAGGAGGCTGGAACAGAACAGGAGCCAGGACTCGAACCCAAGCCCTATGAAATGGGACATGGGGATCCCAAGTGGTTTTTTTTTTAAAAGATTTATTTATTTACTTGAGAGGTAGGGTTACAGACAGAGAGAGACGGAGGTCTTCTATCCGCTGGCTCACTCCCCAAATGGCCATAACAGCCAGAGCTGGGCCAATCTAAAACCAGGAGCCAGGAGCTTCCTCTGGGTCTCCTACGCAGGTGCAGGGGTCCAAGTACCTGCACCATCTTCCACTGCTTTCCCAGGCCATCAGCAGGAAGCTGGATTGGAAGTAGAGCAGCTGGGACTCAAACCAGTGCCCATATGGGATGCCAATGCTGTTGGTGGATGTTTAACCTACTGTGCCACAACGCCAGCCCCCCAAGTGTTTTCTTAACCATTATGCCAAATGGCAAGCCCTCAAACCTTTTGGGTGAACAGTGAGTCCCGGTTCTTTGATTTATATGTTGAGTATCCCTAAATCAAAGACTCAGAATGCTGCAAAATCTAAAACTTTTCAAGCCACCAACATGATACCAAAGTAGAAAATTTCTACCTGACCCCGCATGACAGATTACAGTCAAAATACTGTATAAAGTAACCTTGAGGTTATGTGTATTGGGTATATTTGAAACATAAATTAATTTCATGTTTAGACTTGGGTCCCATCCCCACAACGTCTCGTTATGGATATGCAAATGTTCTAATATCTGAAAAAAAGTCCAAAGATTTTGTCTCTCAGACTCAATCTGCCAGCTGTGAAATAGAGGTAGTGCTAGTCTACCTAGCTTGTAGGAATTTTGTTATAAAGACAAGGCACTGTAGGGGCCAATACTTTGGTGTAGCAGGCCAAGCCTCCACCTGTGGCACCGGCATCCCATAGGGGCTCTGGTTCGAGTCTCAGCTGTTTGTCTTCTGATCCAGCTCTCTGTGTATGGCCTAGGAAAGCAGTGGAAGATGGCCCAGGTGCTTGGGTCCCTACACTCACATGGGAGACCTGAAGGAAGCTCCTGGCTCCTGGCTTTGGATTGGCCCAGCTCTGGCCGTTTCAGCCATTTGTGGAGTGAACCAGTGGATAGAAGACCTTCTCTCTGTCTGCCCCTCTCTCTGTAACTCTCCTCTCAAATCAACAAAGTCTTAAATAAGTTACAAAGTGCCTTTTTTTTTTTTAAGTGTAAACACTAGTAGTATTGTGATGCTTCTTTTAAATTTAGTGTTGAATTCTGGTAATTTTTTTAAAGATTTATTTATTTATTTGAAAGAGTTAGAGACATCTTCCATCTGCTGGTTCACTCCCCAAATGGCTACAACAGCCTGAGCTGCGCCGATCCAAAGCCAGGAGCCAGGAGCGTCTTCCGGGTCTCAGGGTGCAGAAGCCTAAGAACCTGGGCCATCTTCCACTGCTTTCCCAGGTGCATTAGCAGGTAGCTAGATCAGAAGTGGAGCAGCCGGGACTTGAACCGGCGTCCATGTGGGATGCCAGCACCACAGACAGCAGCTTAACCTGCTGTGCCACAGTGCTGGCCCCCCTAGTAGTGTTTCTAACTCTGTAAGATGTTGCACTAAATATTTCTAGTACTAGTGGCTTTGAGGCGCTCTGGGTCTAAAATGTCCTCCTCTATGTCCCGAGAATCCCAGGCCATTTTCTTTCAGAGGTCTTGGGATATGAACTTAAATCCAGGTTGTCCCTGAAGCCCATGATGATGACGGTCCCCTAATATCATCATGGCATGAAGGGCAGCAGAAAGAAACTTCATAGCGTCTTCCCACAGCCCGTGGCATTATGTCCATCGAGGACAGAAAAATACAAAAACATCCCTGTGCCGCCCAGTGGTAGGAATAGCTTCTCGGAGTTTGCCCGGAGGAACCCCAGCCCCCGGCTCATGGCAGCTGTGCTGGGATGAGCTTTCAAATCATGCAACACACGAGAGGGGACGTCACAGGGTTCACGGCAAAATGCAATTAAAAGGCGAATTTATTTTGGTGCTGCAATGTTTGAGATCCATGTGCAGGTTTTCCCATGATATGCTTTTCCGTGAAGTTCATGAAGACCCCCGAGCACTCCCCCAGTCACACAGCCCATGTGGAAAAGAGCCCGACATTGGCTGGAGACTCTGCAGGGGCCTGAATTCAGAGAGAGGCACGGGTGATGACTCAGAAATGTGCCGTGGCGTCCTGTTGCTCATGAAGTGTGCAGATGTTCAGGCCCTACTTAAAAGTTAAGGAGGGCAGCATGCTTTGTACCTGCTCACGTGGGCCCTGAACTTGACCTTCCCTTCAGCTGTTCCTCGCTGCCTCCCCCTTTTGTCCTCTTTTCATTTGCCATAAAGTAAGCTATTAGCAATAATCAGTACCATAAGAAAATAAACACTGAAATAGAACAAAATCATGTTTATTTGTAAATTACTGTTGCAGAAAAAGGTTTGATGTGAGTAGCAGTAGCAAGGCTTTTTGTGAATCTAGGTTCTGGCAACAGCTGTCTTATAATCGTACGGTGCCCACGTCCTGGGTGGTGCCCACCAGGCACTGCCATGGCCATCAGGGTGCACGGTGCCTCGTGGGTAGATCTGATCCGCACTGGCCTCTTTTATTGCGATGCCGGGGCAGGACTGCGTGAGACTGAACTTTGGGCCAGTGTGGGACTTCCTGTGCCATCTTTCTCTCTTGCAGAGACTCTGACCTGTTTCTGTTGGACACCCGTGTCGTGTGGGCCTCGGAGGAAGGCTGGCTGGAATTCGACATCACGGCCACCAGCAACCTGTGGGTGCTGACCCCACAGCATAACATGGGGCTGCAGCTGAGCGTGGTGACGCAGGATGGTAAGTGCTGACTCAAGGCTTACCGCAGCTGGCGAGTCCCCGTGTTCATCCGTTTCCTGCGGGTGCTGTGGCAGAACTAGTTTACAGCCAATGCCTCAGCCCGGGGTGACCCACTGACCATTCCCTGGTGACCAGCATGACAAAGCAAACCCTTCCCCTGGGCTCTCCTGCAAAAGACGCCAAGATAGGCTGGGTGATCAAGGTCCAGGAGTGGCCGTGGGGGCACGGCTTCCGCAGGCAGCGGCTGGTGGGAGGAAGCCGAGCAGCTGTTGGAATTCTGGCTGTTGAGTGGCTTGGCCCCGGGGATCTTCCAGGCCGGTCTCCTCCTGCGGGTCAGTGCTCAGCGGCTCAAGGTTACCCCCTGCTGCTGCTGCCCCTCCAGGCCTCACCCACCCAGTCGCCTCCGCAGTTGGGAGAAAGGATCAGGAAGACACAGCAACCAGGCTAGCAGAGCGAGCAGGCTTTCCCCGATTGGATCCACAAGATTTGGAAGGAGCGTTTTGCCTGCGCCCTTTGAGACGGCGCAGTGCCCTCTCGCTCGTTCTCGGGGAGCTGGGATGCGTCCTTCCGAGGGAGCTGCGGGGCTCAAGAGTAAAGAGTGGCTTTGGTTTGCCTTGTAGGACTCCACATCAGCCCCCGAGCTGCAGGCCTGGTGGGCAGGGACGGCCCCTACGACAAGCAGCCCTTCATGGTGGCTTTCTTCAGAGTGAGCGGGGTCCACGTGCGCACCACCCGGTCAGCGTCTGGCCGGCGCCGGCAGCAGAGCCGCAACCGCTCCACTCAGTCCCAGGACGTGTCTCGGGTCTCCAGCGCTTCAGGTAGGCGTGGCGGTGCGTGGGCGGCGGCCTGGCTGAGAGCAGAGGGCCTGCGGGTGGTTTCAGGTGTGCTTGTGCCCAGCACACGCCCAGGCCACTCGGTAGCTGTGGACCACAGCCCCTTGTCACAGCCACCGGTTGTGTAGCTGGGTCCCTAGGGCGCTCGGTGCAGACGCCGCCGAGCGTCTTCCCATTGATTGGTCAGCTTTCTCCCGATTCTTCATTGCCATCAAAATCCTGAGAGCACCTAGCTGCTTCTGTCTAGTTGCACCATTGCCTGGAGGGTCGTGGGGCTCAGGCTGAGTATCCCTTCCCCAAATGCTTGGGACCTAAAGTGTTTTGAAATTGCTTTTTTTTTGGGGGGGGGGGTTGGATTTTGCTATATTTGCATAAATGTGATGCAAAGCTTTGGAGAATGGGACCCAAGTCTAAACATGAAATTCATTTATGTATCATATATATCTGATGCCCCTAGCCTAAAGATAATTTTGCACAATATTTTTAATGTACTTGCGTTTTGACTGTTGGATTAGGTCTAGAATTTCCAGCTTGTGGCGTCATGTGGATTTTGGAGCATTTTGGATCTCAGTTTTTCAGTTTAGGGGTGTCCAGCAGCCACACCTGGTACATTGTAGAATTTGGACTTGGGTTTGTCAGTGCTCTGGGCTGCTGGAAAGCCCATTCAAATGGCCTCTGCGAGGGGTTTTGTTGGCTTGCGTCGCTGGGGAGTCCAGGGCTCCCCCGGTAAGCATGGCTGCCTCTGTGGACTCGGGTGACACTGGGAGTCTCCTTTTCTGCTTTCCTTTGTCGGAGACTGTCTCAGAAAGACTGTCGCTGTGTGCGGGCCAGGGCGGCAGCCCATAGTCAGAAGATCTTGTCACCTCGGAAGAGGAGGCCCCCTGTTGTCACAGCTTCCACAGAAAGCTTGTCTAGGGGGCTGTGCCCTACCCTGCAGCACCTGCAGGGCTGAGGCAGCTCTGATTGGCCAGGACTGCACTGGGTGTAGTACCCAGATGGGCAGGAGGAGCTCTGATTGGCCAGGACTGTGTTGTGTGCCTACCCTGGAGCTCAGGAGCCGGGTCAGCCCCATGCTGTTCAGAATACACAGGTACAGAGGTCAAGAGAAAGGAAACTGCCCCTCTTGCCTGAGTGCCAGCTCAGTGGACCTCCAGTAATGTCCCCAGCTTTGCTGTGTCTATGACTTCCAAGTCCACTCGTGGAGGCATGGGGCGAGGGGAAGTTGGTCTTCCCTTCTGACAGCCAGTCGTATGGTGAGAAGGCATTGCATTCAGCCCCAGACAGCCTAGCCCTAAGCCAGTGTTGCAGGATCTGGGGTTAGAGAGTTTGCTGCCCTACCACTTTGCACAAACCTAACCTGATTCAACTTCAGTGTCTCTCTCTGAAGTGGGGATGGTGACTATTTGCTGATTTGCTGGGATTAAATGAGAAGCAGGGATCTACCTCGCAATAGCATCCATTCTGGGAAGTCAGAGCTCAGAGTTTATATTAGGATTCCTGGAAAGGAAGTAGCATACCTCTGGCCAGGGCATGAATTCTTCCAGGGCACTGTTTGTAGATGTCCTCTTGGGGCCTGCATTGTGGCACAGCAGGTTAAGCCGCCCTTTGCGATGCTGGCTCCCATATCCAAGCACCGGTTCAAGTCCCAGCTGCTTCACTTCTGAACCAGCTCCCTACGGACGCACCTGGGCAAACGGCAGAAAATAGTCCACATGCTTGGGCCCCTGCCAGCCATGTGGGTCACTTTGGTGGAGTTCCAGGCTCCTGGCTTTGGCCTGGCACAGCCTTGACTCGTGCAGCCATTTCAGGAGTGAACCAATGGATGGACAATCTCTCTCTCTCTCTCTCTCTCTCTTTCACTTTGCCTTTCAAATAAGTAGATAAATCTTTTTTTTTTTTTTTTTAATAATCGTCTTCAAGGGCCAGAAAGAGTTAATGCAGCTTTCCAAAGTGTACCCAGTTTTTCTTCTGGGAAAAAGTCTCTCTGATTGAGTCTGATTTAATCAGCCATCCCCTCGGCCCGTGGCTTGGATGTGGCACTTGAGGCTCCACCACCCAGTGGGATGTGACATTTTGCTTCTTGTTGTCCGGGTGTTTCTTGGAAGCGTCACACAGCATGGGTGTTCCTGTGTTTACCACTGGAAATGGTCATGGTTGGGGTTTGAGCAAAAGGAGGAGAAACGCTAGCTTCCCTTCAGATGTGGCCTGCTGCGCGGAGTTCCTTGTCTCTGCTTCCCTGCAGGGCACGGTGAAGTCTGCCAGTGGTAGGCTTCCATTCATTAATGAGCTGTGGTCAGTGTGCTACCGTGACCTCAGATGCAGAGGCATCTCTTGAAACGTTGATTGCTTTTGAAAATTAAAATTTCACTGGATGTATTCAGTATCTCCCCCGCTCTGCCCAAAGCACACACCAATCTTTCTTAATTGAGAAAACATGTTGTCCTTGATGTTGGTTTCGGCGATGTCACCCAATTATTATTTTCCAGGTCCCTTTCAACTTTTGTTTTTCAACTTGATGAGATGAAATTAAATGTGGATATTAAAATTGATTTAATTTGTAATAAGATGCAAGGATCTGAATTTTTCCTTGAACTCCCCACCCTCTTCCCCCGCCTCCCAAGCCAGGGCTTCCAAGTTTGCTTTGCTCTTTTCAGCAGAACCAAAGCACAAGAATTCACAGAAAATCAGTCTGGCTTCAGAGGTCAGGGGTGCTTCCAAAAGTTCATGGAAAATGGACTCAAAGGAGGTTTATTTTGGTGCAAAAATTTTAAAAATATTCCATGCACAGTTTTCCATTATACACACTTTCCATGAAATTTTTGAAAACCCGTATGCATGGAATAAGCTTTTAAATTCCATTTCCATGAACTTTCTGAAGTACTTCCTAATTAAAAGGCCCCAGAAGGCATCACTGTGAGGGCTCCCCCCTCTTCCTCTCTTCAAGGACCCTATTGAGTGGTCTGAGAGATCACTTGGGTCTGACGCACTGACATACTGCTTGATAAATTTGCCTCTTCCTTATTTATTCTTCCATTAATGGAGGTGGACACATGGAGGGAGAGGTCCTCTCCAAGAAGAGATTTCCAGAAAGAAGGCCTCCTACCCGGAAAAGTGGGCCTGTGGTCTTAGGTGGGGGCCAGACGATGCTGAGCTTCGTGAACCAGCTGGCTGGCCCGGAGACAGAACACTTGTGGTCTTTGTGAAGCAGGGCTCTCCCCATGTCAGTCTCTCTCGGCGGCTTGAAGGAAGGCATTCCTTTGCCTCTGCTGCCCCCTTCTTCCACAGCATGCTTGCAGGGAATTGATACTTCTCCATGGAAACCAGAAAGAAGCCCACTGGGGATCGGCCGACATCTGGGTAAAGAGGTTCCCGTCATTCATCAATTGCCTGTCATCAGGACGAAACAGGGCAAGAAGTCCATGGCTATTTTTAGAATGGAGCTGTGTGTGCCTGGGACAGCAGGGCTCACGCATAACAAAGGAGAGAGGCCAAGAACCCCGGCCGCTGCCTCCCTGCCGCCCACCCAAAGCTGCTCGAACATTTGTACTTGGCTTGCGAGCTGGACTTTCCAAGCACATGTGCTGGCTGGTGGGTCTGGACGAGCCCTGGATGACGGCTTCCACTCGCCCTCGCTGCTCTGCAGCTGTCTGCTCCCTGGGAACGAAGGGTGTTGGCCATGCTGTGCATCTCCAGTGGGCCGGGTGGCCTCTGGACAGCACCCTCACACAATGGTCTTTGCACACATCTGACTCGCCTCCGTGGGAGCCATGCGTGCAGCCTGCAGGGGTCCCAGTGCCTGGCAGTGCTCTGGCAGCCTCCCGTTCCCTGAAGTGCTGCAGCTTCATGGTGTTAGTCACTTTCAACTTGCAGCCATTCACCTTGTTGGCTACTCTCAAGGTTCACGATTTTATCTCCCGGGGGATGGTGACACCACTCGGACAATCAATTAACAGATCCAGATGGTCTTGAAGGACGTGGCCATTCCAGGTTCTGATCACACGTTCCCAGGATCTTTCCAAGTCCTCTTTGGTGGGGGAGGGTGGTGAGAAGGAGGTGGCTAATGGGATTTAAAGTGAGCTGGTGATGCTGAGGTCCTGTGCAGTGTCAGCCGGTTGACTGCTGCCCAGAATTGGTCTTTGTTTTGGCAGATGACGCTTTGGAAACATTATTTGCCACTTCTAACAATTCGTGCAAAATTGGAGTAGTCTTCAATGTCTATGTCATCGTCACCTGGCTCCTCTGCGGCCCTGGGATACGTGCGTACGTGATGACCTTCCAGTTGATAGTTCCTGTGTGTGTATCCCTTATACTTTCCCACTGAGACTGTCTATGCTTTCAGAATAAGAAAGGCAACCAACATTCATTCCTCCTCTGCAAGACAGCCGTTTAAGCAGCGCACCGTGGCCATGCAATCTTGTGCTGTGGTCTGGGGCTCTCACTGTCACAGTGTCCCCAGCGCTTCCTCGTGGGCATCCGTGGGGTGGACGGTAGACAGGGAAATCTTAGAATAGATTTGGCTCAGGACTGCAAGTTGGTGGTTTGTGTGAGGTCAGAGGAGTTGGGAATTTTATTGTATCATCATGATCTTACATTAAAATTTTAGCACCTACAGCTTGGCTTCCAGATATCTGAGTTGAGAGATAAAGGTATGTTCATGGCTTCCTAAATGAAATCAAATCTTAATTCTCCATCGAGGAGCAGGACAGGTGTGACGTTAGTGATTCAACGAGCCATTCCAGCTGCACTTCCATGATGCCCAACTCTCATCCACACAGTTAAGCCTCTTTGGGATAATGGTTACCAAGCAATTGAAAGAGACTAGAAAGTTCTTTCCTATCTCATCTCTAGGTTTATCACTTGACAATATACAAAGGACCAGCGGTGCTAAACAGCAATAATAAAGAGGCGTAATCAGGGGCTACAAAGGCTAAGTAACTCACCGACTGTTAACCCTTTGGGGGGACTGGAGATTGGGAGTGACAGAGAAGAGACAGTACTTAGAGCAAGAGAGTCTTGGAGCTCCATCTTTAAGGAAAACCTTGGTCTGTGTTTAAGACGCTTCATCCGTGATCTTTATAAGATCAAAGCTCCGGCTGTATTAAATGGAGCACGCTGCAGTCCTGAAGTCCCAGAGCAACACAACCTTTCAGGAAGTAAACAGAATCTGGACTCTGCAAATCAAGCTCTCCTCCTCCCCTTGTTCTGAGATGATCGACACAAGGGATCACAGCCCACGGTGGTTCTGGGCCTCCCGTAGAGCCCATGCCACAAGGAACTGGAGCCTATGGCATGTTCCTTGATGGCTGTATTGATTCTGCAGGGCGAGTGGGTGCCAGAGACTTGTTTTGGATAAGATGGGTCTGATGAGCCGGAGGCAGGACAACAGGCAGCCAGGCCGGAGAGGACAGAGGTGCCATTTTAACAGCCACTATTTTGTCCTCGCCCATGTTGCTCTAGGAGAGATGGAAACTCAAAGTAGTGAGTTGTTCCCTGTGAGGGTAAGTTTCCTTGGGGGAGCGCCTGCAGCCTGAGCTCAGGAAAACTCCAGAGAGACAGCGCGGGGCGTGCACTGTGTGACGTGCTGAGCGGGGACAAGCCGGCAGAGCTGCACACCCGCAGCAGCCCCAGGAGCCCCTCTGCAGAGGCCTGGCCAGTGAACCGGCTGCCTCCTTGCCTCTCTCTCTCCTTCCTCTCCCTTGGCTGCGTCTCACAGCCCCGGTCCCTGCCTGTGTTTTCCCCTCTCCGTGTCTTCCCCTTTGTTTCTCTCCCCACCCCGACCCCTAATCTGAGATGAAAAGGAGAGCAGTGGGCCGGCTGCCCGGAGCCCCTGGGAAGTGGGCTGGGCTTTGGCTGGTGCAGCTCAGGTTTGTTGCCCTCCTGGAGCTCACGGACTCGTGACCTCAGATTCCTGTCGTGTTTACAACTGTGGTGTGCGCAGTGGCCCGGGAGCCGGAGTAGTGCAGCCTCGTTGGGTGTTGTCAGGATGATTGCTGTACTCCTCTTCTTGGCTCCAACAACAGGGTCTTGGCCAGGAGCCAGGAGCTTCTTCCAGGTCTCCCACATGGGTGTAGGGGCCTAAGGACTTGGGCCATCCTCCACTGCTTTCCCAGGTGCACCAGCAAGGAACTAGATCAGAAGTTGAGCAGCCGGGACTCGAACCGGCGTTCACATAGGATGCTGGCACTGCAGGCCATGGCTTAACCCAGTGTGCCACAGCCCCGGCCCCTGTGCCCTTCTCTTGCCATCCTGGGCTTAGCCCTCGAGCCTCTCCTGGCCATCGGTGCCGGGAAGCCTGCTCATCCTGGCCTCTCACTGCTTAGTGATTCAGCCTCAGAAATAAACCATCAGTGGACTCCATGCTCTCCCATCACGTGGCTTCCTTGCACTTCACTCTGGGTGTGGCTCTTTGGGAGGACCACATACAAAGAGTGCTGCATGGAATTAGCCCTGATGTCATGATCAGGGCCGTGGGGTGTGACTTCCAAATCAAGGTGCCTGCAGCCCAGTGCGGTGCCCGTGGCCATTGCCTGTACACATGGGTTCTGTGTGGAGGTGCCACCCACCTGTCTGCCCTGGGGTCGGGGAGACCCCACCATCACCTGGGCCCCAGACTGGCCCCTATCTGACTCCTGCCACCATAGGGAAAGCTGGGACCCAAGGGTAGGAAGCAGAGGCTGTCACCAAGCCGGCACACCAGGTTCTAGTCCCGGTCGAGGCGCCGGATTCTGTCCCGGTTGCCCCTCTTCCAGGCCAGCTCTCTGCTGTGGCCAGGGAGTGCAGTGGAGGATGGCCCAGGTGCTTGGGCCCTGCACCCGCATGGGAGACCAGGAGGAGGCGCCTGGCTCCTGACTTCGGATCGGTGCAGTGCACAGGCCGTGGTGGCCATTTTGAGAGTGAACCAATGGAAGGAAGACCTTTTTCTCTGTCTCTCTCTCTCTCTCTCTAACTCTGCCTGTCAAAAAAAAAAAAAAAATCCACAGATGCAGAGCCAAATACACACGCGAGGCTTGGGTGAGGAAGCCAGAGCCGTGGGGGGAGCTGACACTTCAGCCCAACCCCCGCCCTCTCTGGTTGTAGAAGAGGGAGGATGGGGCTCACTGGCACAGCCACGGGGACCTGTGGGATGCTTGTGCCTGATTGTGTGCTGCTGGCTAGCGGGTGAGACTGAGCGAGACCCTGGCCTCCCTTGGCCAAGTAGCGGGAGAAGAAAGGCTCAATAAGGGGCACACTTGGCGTGCAGCGGCCTGGACCGCTGCTCAGCTGTGCGCCTGTGCCTGCCTCTCGGTCAGCACGCCTCTCCCAGCCCAGAACGTGAAGCGGCTTCCTGCTCAAGAATCTTTCTTTAGGGAGCAAGTGGCAGGGCTGTCTTGGGTCTTTAAAGTTCATCCTCGGCCGGCGCCGCGGCTCACTAGGCTAATCCTCCGCCTAGCGGCGCCGGCACACCGGGTTCTAGTCCCGGTCGGGGCGCCGGATTCTGTCCCGGTTGCCCCTCTTCCAGGCCAGCTCTCTGCTGTGGCCAGGGAGTGCGGTGGAGGATGGCCCAGGTGCTTGGGCCCTGCACCCCATGGGAGACCAGGAGAAGTACCCGGCTCCTGCTTTCGGATCAGCGCGGTGCGCCTGCCGCAGCAGCCATTGGAGGGTGAACCAACGGCAAAGGAAGACCTTTCTCTCTGTCTCTCTCTCTCACTGTCCACTCTGCCTGTCACCAAAAAAAAAAAAAAAAAAAAAAAAAAAAGTCAAGTTCATCCTCACCACCTCTCCTGGACCCTGCCAGGCAGCTTTTGAGGTTTCCTGTGTGATGGTCCCCCTGTCGTACTCACGGGTGAGGTGAACCCCATTTCAGCCTCCCTTAAAATCCAAGTTTAAATGTCTGTAAGGTTTACTGGGAGAAGAGAAAGATTTGGGCCTCCCTTTTAAAATAAAAAAGATTTATTTATTTGCAAGGTAGAGAGGGAGAAAGAGCTATCTTCCATCCTCTAGGTCACCCCCTACATGGCCACAGTATCCAGCACTGGGCCAGGCAGAAGTAGGAGGCTGGAACTCCATCCAGGTCTCCCTATTGGTGGCAGGGGCCCAAGCACTGGTGCTATCATCTGTCGGATCAGAAGCAGAGTAGCCAGGACCCCAACCAGGAGCTCGAATACGGGATGCAGGCATCCCAAGCAGTGGCTTAACTCACTGTGCCACAGCTCCCACCCCAGGGTTTTGGCTATTTAATAACAATCATGCGAAGGTCTCCCTCCTGAAAAGATTCTAAAAGAACGTGGAAGCCACATTCCTAAAGGCAGTTAATATCCTTCTAATATGCGTACAGCTCAAACATCCCTGATGAGAGGAATGTTTTTCTCCTGTACAAGTGTAGACTAGGGAGGCCGGCATGGTGATGTAGCGGTAAAGCCGCCGCCTACAGTGCCAGCATCCCCTAGGGGCTCTGGTTCAAGTCCCAGCTGCTCCACTTCTTTTTTTTTTTTTTTTTTTTTTTTTTACAGGCAGAGTGGACAGTGAGAGAGAGAGACAGAGAGAGAAAGGTCTTCCTTTTTGCCGTTGGTTCACCCTCCAATGGCCGCCGCTGCAGCCGGCGCACCGCGCTGATCCTGGCAGGAGCCAGGAGCCAGGTGCTTTTTCCTGGTCTCCCATGGGGTGCAGGGCCCAAGCACCTGGGCCATCCTCCACTGCACTCCCTGGCCATAGCAGAGAGCTGGCCTGGAAGAGGGGCAACCGGGACAGAATCCGGCGCCCCAACCGGGACTCGAACCCGGTGTGCCGGCGCCGCAAGGTGGAGGATTAGCCTATTGAGCCACGGCGCCGGCTTGCTCCACTTCTGATCAAGCTCTCTGCTATGGCCTGGGGAAGCAATAGAAGATGGTCCAAGTCCTTGGGCCCCTGCATCCATGTGGGAGACTCAAAGAAGCTCTTGGCTCCAGATTGGCGCAGCTCCAGCCATTGCAGCCATCTAGGGAGTAAACCAGCAGATGGAAGACCTCTCTCTCTCTCTCTCTGTCTCTGCCTCTGCCTCTCTCTAATTCTGTCTTTCAAATAAATAAATCTTTAAAAAAAATCTAACAATCTCATGAATGCCTTCCACAACCAGAAGAAGGTAACACCCCCGTATGGGATGCTGGCACTGCAGGCGGCGGCTTTACCTGCTATGCCACAGCACCGGCCCCGAGATTGTTGGATTCTGTCATTTGATTATGCAGTAGCGTTCTTGCCCAAGGCCACCTACAGCTTGGCCTGTTTGTCCGAGTTGCCCTGGCTCAGTCCCCAGAGCCTTGTCTCAGGCCTGGGCTGCAGGGACTTGCCCAAGCCTATACTCCTGTGCCAAAGAACTGCACGGAAGACCAGATTTCACTTGACTTTATTTTTTATTTATTTATTTATTGACAGGCAGAGTGGACAGTGAGAGAGAGAGACAGAGAGAAAGGTCTTCCTTTTGCCGTTGGTTCACCCTGCAATGGCCACCGTGGCAGGCGTGCTGCAGCCAGCGCATCGCACTGATCCGAAGCCAGAAGCCAGGTGCTTCTCCTGGTCTCCCATGCAGGTGCAGGGCCCGAGCACTTGGGCCATCCTCCACTGCACTCCCGGGCCACAGCAGAGAGCTGGCCTGGAAGAGGGGCAACCGGGACAGAATCCGGCGCCCTGACCGGGACTAGAACCCAGTGTGCCAGCGCCGCTAGGCGGAGGATTAGCCTAGTGAGCCGCGGCGCCGGCCTCACTTGACTTTAAAGAACAAGGTCCCTTAAAAATGTTTGAGACCAAGACTGCACCTTCCGCAGAGCCATGTCCAGGGTTGCCAGGGAGCCCTGGTGTCCAAAAGCAGACTGTGTCTGAACGGTGCGCCAGCATCCCCGACATGCGAGCCTCCAGGCTGGAGGTCAGGTCTCCATTCTAGTGTCTGCAGCCCCCAGACAGCAGCAGGCCCATTCCTAGTGTTTCCCAACTCATGGGGTTGGGAATAAGGCCCAGGACCCTGCACTTTAAACTTCCCGGTCATTCCCATGACTCAGGGCACAGGCAGACCACCTATGGGAAACAGGACTGCCGCTCTCAAAGATCCTGGCAGCAGCCTCGAGGCGCCTGCTCTGTTTTTTTTTTTTTTTTCCTTAACTTTTTATCTATTTGAGAGGCAGAGACCGAGAGAGACACAGCCGTGGAGATCTTTCATCTGCTGGTTCTCCCATCAAATGCCAGCGACAGCCAGGCTGGGCCAGGCCAGATCCAAGAGCCAAGAATTCCATCTGGGTCTCTCACGTGGGAGGCAGGGACCCAGGGACTTGAGCCATCATGGCTGCCTCCCAAGATGTGCATTAGCGGGAAGCTGGCACTGGGAGTGGAGCTGGGACCCAAACCCAGGCACTCTGATGGCAGCTTAGCCGCTGTGCCAAGTGCCTGCCCCTGGTGTTCTGTTGCCTTCTCTCCTCTTCTCTCTCTCTGTCTCTCTCTCTTTCTCTCTCCCTCTCCCTTGCCTGGTGATCCCACAGAGATAAAGCTGGGTGACCTCCCTTCCCCCCACTAAAACGGATGTTTTCCTACTCGATTTTAACTGGCTGTCTTCAGACCACTTATCTAAACAAAGATCAAGGCTTCTGGGAGTGGGGTGGGGAAGAGTTTATCTGTGATCTGTGTGTTCCAACAAACAAAGCACCATGAGTGTCTTCCATTAGAATCCCAGCCACCGACCCCTGGCCCGCAGTCACAAGTATTCCGACCTGCACAAATATTTATTCATTCCTTGCCAGTGCCTGACATGGAATTGTATGGAAACTTCGGTGTGGCCTGCAAGTATCTGTAGGAGGAAAAACAGGAGAGTTAAATTCCCCCCTTTCCTCCCTCTGGCCCCAATCCCTACTTAACAACAAAAATGCCAGTGTCTAAGCTCTAAAAGAAATCGCTGTTCTTAGAGAGAAAGTTCTCTTTGTTGAGTGGTGGGAGAGGCAAATCACCAGCAGGTTCGCAGACAACTAGAACTATTGGTGATGTTACAAAGGCCTGCAGTGATGTCATGTTGGTTCCACGCGGCAGAAAAGAAACACAAAGAGGTCATCCTGGTCTGCCTTCTGATAGCCACGTTCCTGCAGCCTGGATGGCCCGCTGTTCAGTTCAGCTCTGACACCTGATAAAAGCACAGCTCAAGTTCAAAGTTCAAGGACAAGTCCCCAACAAGGCTGCCCTCCCTTCAGACACTGGCCATATGTGAGGTCCCCAGGCCGCCCGCCCATCTGTCTGACTTGCCTCAAAGTCTCCGTGCCCCCTCCCTTCCTGTTTGATTTTCTAGAACAATTCTGTTTTATTAAGAGGAGCAGCTCAGGGCCAAAATGAAGAGGCCCGTCAGGCAGGGTTGGCAGGCGTGGGGTCAGGTGGGGACCAGGAGTTCCCACACCCCTCCAGCTGTACCATGCTCAGGACATCACCAGGTTCACCAGGCCTGAAGCTTCCCTGAGCCTTGCTTTATGTTGCTGTAACAAAACATCTGAGACCAGGTGGTCTACAGGGAAGAGACATTTGATTTGGCTTGCAGTTTGGGGGACTGAAAAGTTCCAGCTGCGGTGGCTGCGTGTGGCGAGGGCTCCATGCTGCAGCATTACGGGGCAGACGGCATCCCGTGGTGGGAGCTCCTGCAGGAGTGGCCCATAGTGCATGCAGCAGCCATGCGACCCGTAGGAGGACCTTACGTCATAGCCATACCCTACCAAGGTAGCCAGTTTTGTCTCACAAGACCTGACCCACTCCCATATCGATGGGAATGAATCCCTCCCAAGGGTGGTGCCCTCATGACCTGATTACCCCCCACCTCTTAAACCCCGCACCTACTGGTGTCATTGCAGTGGGGGCCAAGCTTCCAGCACATGGAGCTTTGGTGGGGGGGGAGCGGGGAGGGGCAGTAAACTACATCCAAACCATAGCATTAGGGCATCATTGCTATGCACAGGTGATTAAATCATCGGCTGCCTGATTTGTTCCACCTCCATCCACCTCCCCTTCCCAGAATTCAAGTTCCAGCTCTCTCTAATCAAGTGCTTGGCATGCCTAGTGACCAGCTCCCCTCCTGGAGCTGTCTAGGAGCCCATCCCAGGCTATCCAGGGTCCTCGTTTGCACAAGACACTGCCAGGGTTTTCTATGCTGTGTGCCAGGGACAGGGCCAAAGAGCATATCTGCTCTATCGACTCTTTGTTGTTTTGCTCGCCTGTGTCTGCCTGGCCTGGAGGGAAAGTTGTTTTTAGGAATCTCTGCTTTTTTAGTGACCACTGATTCCAAGCTGGAGTTTGGAATCTCCGAACTTCCTCTTGCAGAGGAAGACTTGGGTTGCTAGCCTGGAGAGGGCATTTGGGAGGAAGCTGCTTTTGGGGGAAACACAGGCAGAATGAGGTTGGGCAGGGAACATTTCAGAAGGCAGGAGGGCCGTATATCATTCTAACCTAGGGCACCTGAACAGGTGAGAGGGACCAGGGCCAGTGTGGCCCCCTGCACCCAGCTGGCAGGAGAGCAAAGAGAGGGATGGGGGTTTGGAAGAGGCCCCTCCCTTCTTCCCCATGGACATGGATGCAGGTGGAACTCAGGCATGGGGCCACACCTAACAGCAGTAGAAAATGCTGTCTGGCCCTGTGTCCGAGAGGTGGAAGAAGATGTGGGATTCTAATGAACACTCGGCATCCTCCTCCATGCTTCCTTGAACCTTCACATCCTCACTCTATGGAATATTCCTCCCCCGGACAGCCTCGTGCCTCACTCCCAAGGGTTCCTTCAGCTTTCTGCTTAGTGGATGCCTTAATGCCAAGATAAGCTTATCAATGCAATAGTGAGCCCACTCCCACCGAACATTGAATGGTAACTTAGGGTTCTCCAGGGAAACAGACCAAGAGGCTATGTCTTTGTCAGCAAGGAGGTGGCTTATGGGAATTGGCTAAGAAGACCCATGATATGCTGTCTGCACACTTTAGTTGGAGTCCGAGCTGAGCCTCAGGTGAGCCGGTGGAGCAAGTCCCAGGCCAGGGCCAGTGGCTGGAGGACCAGGAAGAGTTGCTGCTCTCAGTCCTGCAGTCCAAAGGCCTGAGGTCCGGGAGCACTGGTGTCCCAGGGGAGAAGATGGAGGCCCCCACTCAACCAGAGAAAACCTGTCCTTCCTCTGTCTTGTCTTTCTATTGGAACAGATTTGATGATGCAAAGATCTTGCTTAGTTTGCCAATTCAAGTGCTATTCTTTGGCTAGATATGTGGGCCTCTCTTAGCCCACTCAAGTTAACACATACATTGGCCATCACAGGGCTCTTGATTGCACACAGAAATAGACTTTTATTAACTTAGAAAAATCAATATCACGGTGTCAGGGAACTCAGTCAACAAGCCTAGAAAAACAAATGCAGATGGGAGGCGCTCAGTCTGGTCATGGTCCATGGAGACGTCACCCTGGACACTGGCTGCCGTGCCACCGTTCTTGTGTTGCCATTACTCAAGTTCTGCGTGTGTGGTTGGGGAGGAATTGTGTTTCATTGGTTTTTGATGACATCATAGCCTCTCTGCAGGGGGACAGAGAGGGGAGCAGTCATTCCCACTTACCTAGGAATTCCCCACCATGGGAAGTGTCCCTCGAAGCTGAGTGCTCGATAAATATCCATGACAGCGGAGTGTGGAATTCTAGGTTTATGGCATGACTTCAATGAAATTAGTTTTTAGTGAATATTTTTATTGTTTGCTATTGATCTACTTTGCATTCCATTGTAGAGAATGTTCATTTTAATCTCTTGGTAGCTTCTAAGAATTTCTTGTATATATTTGGTATACTAATTTTACCAGATGTGGGTGGCTAGGTAGGAATTTATAAAGATACTTCAAAAAACTCATGGGAAAATGTAATTAAAGATAAATTCATTTTGGTGCAAATTTTGAAATCTATGCAGTTTCTTTCACAATGTATGTTTTCCATGAACTTTCTGAAGACCCTTGTTTGTTTTGTTCAGCACTCATGCCTCTAAAAGATATTTTTGTCTGTCTCCAGTTCAAGAAAATATCCATTATGTTTGCTAATATTACTTTTCCCTTCTTTCTGTCTTCAGAAATCCCTATCAGAAATATGTTGGGTGGTAGGTAGTGGTCCAGATGCCCACATCCCATATGGGAGGACCTGAGTTTGACACCTGGCTCCTGCCCCCTGCCAATGAAGGTGTTAGTGGGCAGTGGTGATGGCTCAAGTGGTGAGGTCCTGCTACCCATGAGGGGACCTGAATGGAGTTCCCAGCTTCCAAAACTCCTGGTTTTGGCTTAGTCCCAGACACTGTAGGCGTTGGGGAGTGAATCAGCAAGCAGAGTGCACGCTTACCCTCTTTCCCTCTCTCTCAAATGTATACAATGTTTTTAAAAATATGCCAGACCTTGTATTCTGTCTTCCATATCTCGTTACAGAGTGTTGTATTTTTTGGCCATTTGAGTCTGTGCTATATATGAAGGGTTCTCTTTATTTTGTCCCCAGAAACCTTATGTTTAATGAATACAGATTTCCTAATTACAGCTTTAGGAACATAGTGATTGTTCCCACCGTATCCACCCTCTCACCCACACTCCCATTCCTCTCCTCCTCCCTCTTATTCCCATTCTTTTTTACTAAGATCTATTTTCAATTAACTTTATACACATATGATTAACTCTATGCTAAGTAGAGTTCAACAAATAGCATGAAAAAAAAAACTACCTCAACAACTGAGATGAGGGCTGTTCAATATCATTACTTCTCAAAGTGTCAATTTCACTTCCATGGATGACCTCTTAGGCACTCTAGTAGTTATGGGTCAGGGAGAACATCTGGTATTTGTCCTTTGAGGACTGGCTTATTTCACTAAGTATGATATTTTCCAGTTTCATCCATTTTGTTGCAAATGAGTGGATTTTGTGGTTTTTTTAACTGCTATGTAGTATTCCATGGTGTACATATCCCATAATTTCTTGATCCAGTCTTCAGTAGATGGGCATTAGGTTTTATTCCATATCTTGCTATTGTGAATTGAACTACGATAAATACGAAGGTACAGATAACTCTTTCATATGCTGATTTAATTTCCCTTGGGTAAATTCGCAGGAGTGGGATGACTGGGTCAAATGGTAGGTCTATATTCAGATTTCTAAGGTATCTCCATATTGTCTTCCACAGTGGCTGTACCAGTTTACATTCCCACCAACAGTGGATTAGGGGACCTTTTTCCCTACATCCTCGCCAGCATTTGTTGTTTGTTGATTTCTGTATGAAAGCCATTCTAACTGTGGTTTTGATTTGCATTTCCCTGACGGCTAGTGATGCTGAGCATTTTTTCATTTGTCTGTTGGCCATTTGGATTTCCTCTTTTGAAAAATGACTGTTTAAGTCCTTTACCCATCTCTTAACTGGGTTGTCTTTTATTGTTGGCGAGTGTCTTGATATCTTTCTATATTCTGGTTATTAATCCTTTATCAGTTGCATAGTTTGCAAATAATTTCTCCCATTCTGTCCGTTGCCTCTTCACTTTGCTGAGTGTTTCTTTTGCAGTATAGAAGCTTCTCAATTTGATGTGATCCCATTTTTCAATTTTGGCATTGATTGCCTGTGCTTCTGGGATCTTTTCCAAGAACTCTTTGCCTATGCCAATGTCTTGCAGGGTTTCCCCAATGTTATGAAGAGGTTTCTTTAAATATATTGTCCAATTCTTTAATTCTCTCTTCAGTTGTGTCTAATATATTTGCTCAGCTGTTTCATTTTTATTTTCAATGATTCACCTTTATAAGCTTCTATGTGGTATTCTTCCACATCTTCTTGTTCTTTTTCAAGCCCCTTTTTTATAGTATACTTGCATTAGGGTTTCCAGTCCTCCTCTTCTCTCTCCCCTTTTTTGGACATTCTTTCTAGCCTCAGCAGTGACGCTGACCCGCAGTCCCTGGGGGCCCCTGTCTCCTCTGTCTTGCACGCCAGCTCTCCTCTTGACCCTGTTTCTTTATGCAGCTGATTCTGGCTGAGGTATCATTTCCAGCTAGAAGTTTCTGTCTCTTCTTGTGTTGGAGGTTGATTGGTTGGGTGGTTGTTCTGAGTCCTCTGTGCCCAGCACTTTGACAATTCCTCCCCCCACCCCACCCCCCACCCAGCATTGAATTTGCTTCTCCTGGTACCTGAATTTACAGTGAGGCGAGGCAGGCAGGAAAGAAGAGGGAGTAAGTTCAGAGTTAGTAACCACCTCAAAAAGTTGGCCTTTCCTCCTATTGCAGGTCACTGGCCTGAGTTGGTATCATTTGTCTCTTTTTCTTACAAGATCATGAAATCGGCCTGCTGTCTCCTGATTCAGGGCCAGGAAGTCCAGGAGTACAAAGACAAAATTCTAGTCCAAACAGGCGTTCAGTATCGGGTAACTTACCGGCACGGTGCTGTCTTGAGCAGTGCAACCACATTTGGGTCAGTGATAGGCTGCATATATGATGATGGCCCCATTAGATCACAACAGCTGAAAAATTCCTGTTGTTGAGTGATGTCCTGGCCATGGTGATGTCATAGAGCAAAGCATGGCGTGTTTATGATGATGCTCATGGAAACACATGCAACACCAGTCATAAAGATACCACACACAATTCTGTGTGGTGCAGAAGACGTGGTGATAACACAGCAGTAACTACGTTCCTACTGGTAGTTTCTGTATATACTGTGCTCATTAGCATCAGCCTTGTGACACCAGCAGCAGCTCGGTGCCTCTGGCATCCACTGTAGCTCCTGTTTGCATCGTTTGCTCTTGATTCAGGCTTGTGTTGCTTTGTCCATCAGGAGCCCATAGCACACTGCAGTGTGCACACAGTGACAAAGTCACCTCATGACCCATTTCTCAGAAGCAATCCCCGCCATTAAGCAGTGTGGGATTCAGAAGGACAAAGGCAGTGTGCAAATGGCCTGGGCTTCTGTACCCATAGAAGTCTGCGTTCAGTGAAGGACCTTTCTCCTAAGTCTTCTCCCTAACCTTCATCTCCCCCTCTCTGGAACGTTCCAGCCCCACTATGATTAAATATTAATATGAAAAGAAAGGTTAATCCTTTGGAATCGCAGCTCTGAACAATCATTCTGTGGCTCTGAAACTTTCAAAGGCTCACTGTGCCCCTCTGGTCGGAAGCCCACATCATTGTGATTGGCAGTCGAGGCCATTCGTTTCTCCCACTTTTTCTTGCTCGACTTCTCTTTACATACAAGGGTGCTTTATCAACTGCATGGAAAGATAGAATTAATCAGCCTAAGTTTATTTGGGTTCAAAATTTATTTTTAAGTCCATGTGTGGCTTTTTTATGTCACTCATTTTTCATGAGCTTTTTGAAGACCCATGATAGGCAGGGATTTCAAAGTTTGGGGCACAAAAGTAAACTTTTAATTCCATTTGGCATGATTCCCTGGTTCCCTGAAGTCCATTCCAACAGGACCACTCTCTTCTCTTGCTCCCACCCTGCACTGCCCCTTCTCAACTCCCAGTGTTGTCCAGGGCCCTTGCACAGAGCATTCAGACTGGTCAGTGTTGGGGTCACTCATACACGTGTCTCCCACTCCCACTTCCTCAAGGTTTCAGGATGGAATCCACATCTGACTTAGCTTCCTGATCTGGCAGTGCCAACAAAAGGCACAGAACGGCTGCCCCCATGGGCCTCCAGGGCTCAGCCTCTCGCTGGGGATCAGACTAAGCCAAGCGGGTGGCACCTGTATCACATGGGGTGGGTGCAATGGTCCCCTCTGTCCTCGGTTGCAATATTCAATGGAAAACCCCAGGAATATACAAGTCACGTGTTTGAAAACTGCTGTCACAGAATATTGTTACACTTGTCCAATTTTCTTGTTATTGACCTCTTACTGTGCCTGGTGAACTCAGCTTTGCCAAAGGTAAGGATGTATAGAGAAACACATAGTGTAGTGGGGGTCTTGGTGCAATGTGTGGTCTCAGGCAGCCACTGGGGGTCCTGGAGCATATTCCCCGTGGATAAGGGGAGACACTGACTGTAGGCGTCAGCAAATTCTGGGACTGCTGGTTCAGGGTCCTGGCTTGTAGTGCAGAAGGGCTCAGCCCTGGCTGTGAGGGTGGCACCCACACGTGTGCATGCCTCCCGTGTGGGGTTTCCCCTCCCCCACTCCCAGGCCCCCCTGGATAGGCCTTATGCCACTCCTTCAAGATGTTTCCTGGCCTGGCAGCTCCTGCCCACGCCTCTGGGCTGCTTCAGGTGGCCTCTGTTTGATATACAGCAGATCCTGCCTGCCACAGTCCTCTGTAAACATCAGTTCAAAGTCGCCAAGGCCAAGGCCATCTGGGCTTATCCTTCCCCAGGCCTTGCACATGGTGGGGCTCACAGCCCACACCTCTGGGGCTTCGAGGTGCCAGCCCAGGTCAGCGGCGCGCTCACTGCTGACTGCCGAGTGGAAAACGGAGTATAAAGTGCTCCAGCCAATAACCTGGAATCCGGAGAGCCTTTGAGAGACCACGTGTGTCCGACAGGGCTGTCCTGCACCTCCTACGACGCCCAGCCCTTGGTGAACTCCCCGCGTGTGTTTTTAAAGGAGTTAACGTGTGCGTCTTGAATTTCCTCGGACAGATTACAACAGCAGTGAGCTGAAAACAGCCTGCAGGAAGCATGAGCTGTATGTGAGCTTCCAAGACCTGGGGTGGCAGGTGAGTACTAGCCGCGGCCATCATGCAGAACCTCCCAGGTGAGGGCTGTGATGTTTCCATCCGTCCCAGCCGTCCCAGGGGCCCAGGCTCCTGGTGCACTGAGCGTCCACTGACACCTTCTGGGCTTCCCAAGCTCTGTGATCCTTGAAAACCAATGCTCGCATTTCCCAGGACTCTTACCTCATTCATTCAAAGCCCACAGGACTTATGTTTATGTGGGCGTTTGCACAAATTTTAATAGTTTTGAGATAATGATGTAATAGTTAGCGTCTCCAGCGGCCATCAGTTGCCTCACCCAAACCATGCAGAAGAGCACAGAGGTTTTGCCCCACATGGCAGAGCCACCGCTAGTCTGTAAGCAGCAAATTAATTACAGGTGATGAGAGGTAGTAGTTTCTGTAGGCAAGTGGCAATACTCTGACAGGGGCACCCTGGGCTCCTGGAGGTCCTTTGGGTCCAGGCACCTGCGGGCTCCCAGGCCTAACGTGCAGGTAGCAGCTGAGGCTGTGTGGGCCCAGGAAAGGAGCAAGGGCTCCTGAGGCAGACTGACCAGGTCCACACAACTTTGCCACTTGCCTGTGAACTTGGGAAAATCTTCCCAAGCCTCCCTACGTGTCCACCACAAATTCTCACAGGGCTACAGAGCACAGAGGGTGTACGGAGGTGGGTCTATTCATCTTTTGTTGCTTCCTTGTTATCAAGGACTGGATCATCGCACCCAAGGGCTATGCTGCCAATTACTGTGACGGAGAGTGCTCCTTCCCCCTCAACGCACACATGAACGCAACCAACCACGCCATCGTGCAGACCCTGGTGAGCGTGCCCACGTGCCACTTTGCAAATGGGACCAAACCCAGACCAGGAGCCTTTCCTAAACGGTGCTCTTCCTGCTGCTGTTTCCTAACAGGTGCACCTTATGAATCCCGAGTATGTCCCCAAACCGTGCTGTGCTCCAACTAAACTCAACGCCATCTCAGTTCTCTACTTTGACGACAACTCCAATGTCATCTTGAAGAAGTACAGGAATATGGTTGTAAGAGCTTGCGGATGCCACTAGCTCACAGCCGTCTGCTGGGGACACGAAGTCCACTCTGGATTCCTGGGTGACAACTGCCTTACAAAGCATTCAGAACCACAGTGGAAGTGAGATAACTCTGAAACCCATCTCATGCTGGTGCCTTACTGCCCCACGGAAGGCTTGAAAGGACCTCACTGGTTTCGTACATAACGTGAATAGTCGAATGTTTCACAGGTTGAGGTCTGGCGACTGCAGAGACAGAACTTTGAAGAGCTCCCTGCCCCCGCAGCCCCCCAGAGTTAGCTGGAGCTCAGGCTGTTTGTGATGTTAGTGGGTAAGTAGGGAAAGCAACGTCGGGGAGAGTGAAAGCATCCTTGTCTCTGGTGTCAGCGGCTCAGTAGCATCTATCACAGGTTGGTTATGCAGGATGATGCAGGTTTTGCTCCCAGGAGGGTCAGTTCCCATGGGAGAAACAGCCCCACCTGTAGCCAGGTGCCTTTTGTCTCAGTCATGGCTGTTACATGGTTTGTGCTGTAGTTTGTATGAAAACAGACTTGACTTCAGCCAGAGCCCACCCCATCATTTCCACACCTCCACCCTCTCCCGCCTGTATTCTCAGAGACAGAGTACGCAGAGGTGAGGCGCGGCGCACTCACCGTGGCCCTCGCCTTAGCAAGCAGCTCTGCACCCCCTCTACATTGGCCTGCTACCTTCAGGAACGTCGGCTCTGAGCGCTGGTGCGTTAACGTGGTTCTGTGCCTGTTCCTGTACAGCCCATCAATGCTGTAGTTAGAACCGCTAAAGGAGACATCGAGAAGGGGCGCCTGGCCGTTAGGAAAGGGTTGGGGGTGCTGAGTGTGCTGTTTATAAACTGAAATCTGAAATCAGTTTCCTCTGGTAGAAAGCTAAGGCTCAGATTAAATCTTAGAATATTTTTAAAGATGTCTTTTTCACAATTCATGTACTGGGAAATCAATTTCATACTAAACTGATTAAATAATACATTTATAATCTATAGTTCTTTGCACTTACAGCTTTTTTTGTAAATAGGAACTATAATTTATTGTCTATTTTATATCCCTTTTGCTGTAACATGTAAGGAAAAGACTGGGCTTTGTTTTTTTTTAAAAAGTTTATTTAGAAAGTATAGTGTAAACAAATTGTACCACTTTGATTTTTCTTCCAATACAAGACTCATGATGCAAAGCCGAAGCCTTACCCGAGGCCTGGGCTTCTGGAGAAGGTTGGGTTTTTCAAGAGTATCTGTGAACCACACGTGATCAATAAAGATTCCCTGTAAGGCAGGGGCCGGCTCGAGATGCGGCTGTCCCCTGCCACGGCACACGGCGCCGGCGGCTGCTCTGTGGAGGCGGGCAGAGGGCACGGGCCACAGAGTGGCTCTTCCGAGAATGACTCGCTGGTAAAGGACAGGACAGGTCTGTATCTCACGGGAGCTCAGTCCTATGGCTGCTCACTTCCAGGGGGCAGGGAGGCGGCGGTGGGGGTGGTGACAGTTTAACGGCAGGATGACACCAGACCCAGGACACTAGCATCCATGACTGTGCACACCTGGGACCAGAACAGGCTGCCGGCTTCAGTCTTTGGTCTTGAGGTCAAAGGAATCCCCTCCTTCATCCGTCAGCCACCTCGTAGGAGGGAGGCAGGTACTGCAAGCCTCCGGGTCTCCCTGGGGGCCTAGGACCTAGGAAAGCAGCCATAGGACCAGACCCTCCCCGGGAGTTAACAGTTGGGACGGCGCCGCGCGGGACTGCCCGCGTGCACGCTTCTACGGAAGGCAGCCACTCTCAAGGCTCTCACGGTGACGTCGTCAACTCCTGAGCCCTTTTGGCCCCTGAGGAAGAGACGGGAGCATCCTGGAATGATACTAATGGACCAGACGGGTAGGAACGCATCGGGGGCATCACGGCGTTGGAACCCGCACCCTCAGGCACGTGTCAGGAGGACCCCTGCTTTCGCTCTGGCTAACCTCTTGTGGGGGGAGAGGTGTGGCACAGAAAATCCACTGGCAGCCACGGAGGTGTCTTCTGGGCGCGTGGGTTCTTCTTTCTCCCTCCGCTCCCGGCCTGACCACGTTTGTTAGTAAGTCGACGTCAATGGACGGTGACACTCGGATCAGCGGTCGCAGGCAGTCCCAGACACCGTGCTTTGGGGGATGCTTGCTTGCCACAGAATCACCCAGGAGCCGAAAACAGTCCAGTTATTTGCTTTTTCTCAATTCATTTTAGCCTCAAAGGATACGGTTTAATTTCATCAAGAGAAAGTTAGAAGGGGGTGTGTCGCCACTGACAGCAGCGAGTGTGCACAGTGACCCCGGGTTACACGGAGAAGGTGCCACACGGCCCGCGAACTTGGCCGTGACTCCCGGAGGCCGGCGCCTGCCCGCGGGGCTCCTAGAGCTCGTCTCTCGCCTGGCGCAGGACGAAGCCGTGCAGAGAGTCCAGGTCCCGGCCGCCGCTGTGCTCGCTCACTTGTTTTCCTCCCCGGAAAAGCAGCAACGTGGGGTAGCCTCGCACCTTCACGAAAAAGAAGAAAGGTCTGAAAACCCGTGCTCCCCATCGCTCTCTCACACGCTGCTCCTGCAGTTTAGGGGCTGGGAAACTCGGCGGCTCGTTTGCAAAGATGTACAGAGCATTGAAAAAAGACCGGAGAGTTCAGCAGGCAAAACCTCGGGGCTGCACGGTCGACTGAAGATCAGTACGGGAGGGATGGCGCTAGCCTCTCTCCATCTTTAAGGTGCATGGGAGAGGCAGGGGGCGGGGGCGGGGGCTCTGCACTCCTGCCCAGCGCCCTGGCCCAGCCCCACCGTGAGCTGCAGCAAGACTCTCACAGCGTGCACCAGGCAGGTGCAGCTCGCTTCCTTGGGCCTACTAACCCGACAGGCATCTACTAGTAAGTGAACCGCGTCTGTGTTACCTCCACCCTCCCTCCAGCGAGGGCATCAGCTCTAACAGGGCAGGGCGGGGGTGGGGGGATGCCATTTTTCCTCCAAGGGCCGTCTGGGTATTTATAACAGTCACAGACCATACGAAATCATCAACTTCTTAAACAATGAGCCTGCTACTTGCGACGCCTTGTATGTGACCTTACACAGCCCGTGGGCCAGGCATCACCGCCCCCCTCCCCACCTCGTGGCTCTACCACCTGCAAATCATCCCGGCCGTTAGACCAGGAAGACAGCTCGGCCCGTTCCGAGGGAAGTTTCTAAGTGTGTCTCTGCAGCGCAGCAGAGGGCAAGCCTCGAGAGCGCCCCCGGAGACTCAGGAGGAGGGTGGGCCCTCGGGGGAACCCTGCGTGTGTGCGCCCGCGTCTACTCACCGCATGCCTGCTGCAGATCTCCCGCTCAGCGGTACAGTCCACCTTGGCGATCTTGACCTCCGCCAGACCAGGGAACTCCTTCTTGGAGAGCTCCTCCCAGGTGGGAGCTAGGTTCTTGCAGTGGCCGCACCTAGAGAGAGAGCAGGGACAGCTCCGCTGGGGTCGCCGGTGCGGTCGTGCACCCACGCACCCACATGGCACTGCCCAGCTGCTCCGAGACGGCCTGCAGCGGTCACCAGGTTCCCGCTGTGCGCGTGCTCACTCCACCACCTCCCGCCCCAAGTCCATTTCCAGGTCACCTAGAGAAGCAAGCAAGGTCTGGGTTCTGAGCTGCTTTCGTCTGGTGAACAGAGCTCACTGGCTCCTGCATGCACCGGGAGCAGGAGAGGGAACAGATGTCCTAGCCCGCCGGCTTTCGGGCGCAGCGCGAGCTCAGGGCTTCCGTCTCGTGCGTTTCACACCTGCCCCCTGGCCCCCCTTTCTGATCCCTTCCCTCCGCGTGGACGGCTTCTCTCCTGTCTTCTTTCTTTATGCTTGATTGGTACTCATGTAGCTTTAGGGCTTGTGAAACCAAAAAATTAAGACTGCAAACTGGGGCTGGTGCCGGGTTCTAGTCCCGGTTGCCCCTCTTCCAGTCCAGCTCTCTGCTGTGGCCTAGGAAGGCATTGGAGGATGGCCCAAGTGCTTGGGCCCTGCACCGATCTGGCTTCAGATCGGTGTAGCTCTGGCCTTAGCGACCATTTGGGGGAGGGGAACCAATGAAGGAAGACCTTTCCGTTTCTCTCAAAAAAAAAAAAAAAAAAAAAAAAAGGATTGCACACTGCACGGCTCATTTGAGTCACTGTTCTCGGTTGTTGCGGCTTCTCACGGATACCCAGCCTGAACTAAGCTCAAGGCCTACAGTGATGCGTAACCTCGGCCCGTCTACACAAGGAGGACCATTCCCCTCAATGCCCTGTGTGTCCAAATGGACCTGCTGTCTTCCCACCAGCAGCCGGTCTGGGTCTCGGACCTGCACCGTCCATTCATGCTCCCAGGACCACGTGGTGGGAGGGATCGAGCACTGGGTCACGTACCGAGTGGCTCCCAGAGAAAGCTGAGCTCCGCTGGCCTGCTCTGCACCACTGCTGAACGGACCCGGAAGAGCTAAGCTCTAGCCTGATGTGCGTGGCTCTCCCCAACAAAGATTTGGAGAAAGTACAAACGTGTGTCTGACTGTCGTACTTCACTGCTATGTGCGTTCTCTCCAAAGCAGAAGGGGCTTTAAAATAACCCCTCTACACGTAATTGCGAACGAGGCCCCCGAACCTCAACGCGCCTGCATCCGAGGGCGGAACGAAGCGCATGACCCCCGTGTTAAGTGGACCACCCGCCCGCACTGAGCCCGCAGCGTTAGGCCAATGATCGGGGAAAAGGACGTGACAGCACCGCACCAGGCGGCCACTTACCACGGAGCGTAGAACTTGACGAAGGTTATTCCCTGCGCGACGGTGTCGTCGAAGTTCTTCTCTGTGAGTGCCAGCACCATGTCCTTCGTGGGGGGAGAGAGCCACGGTTTCTAACACGTCACTCAAGCAGGGCAAGGCCGGCTGTTTTTCTTAAATGCCGTCTTATACGTGCTCCAGGTTCACACACACGTACCCACACAAGCTCCACCCCGGGGCAAGGAGGCCAGCAGGCTGAGGGGCCCGAGCCCAGGAGAGGCCCGAGCCGGGCGCTGCACAGACACTGTCTCAGGAAAGACGTGCCAGACTGGAAGCTCCCGGGGGGACGCTCAGCCGCTCTGCCCGGCAGCCAGGACAGGTTCAGCCCCGTCCTCTGGAGCCCGGTGGTGTAGACATCACTCCGTGCTAGCGTCTGCGGCGCCCAGGCTTGTAGCCTCCAACCCCGAGATGGGTGAAACCACCACCCCCCTCTCAGCTCTGCCTGGGCCCCTCCTTCACCCGAAACTTTTATCTTCTCTCTGCTACAAAAAGCACAGGTAATGCTGGGTGTTTTTACTTAGAACGGGCTTTCGACTTTTATGCTCAAGGGAAACGTGAACTATGTCCCCCTAAGCTCTGGCTGGGGAATTCCTGGGAAAGGTGCTCCCGAACACGACTGCTTCAAAAAAGTGATCCTGGGAGCTGGTGCTGTGGTGTAGCCAATAAAGCCTCTGCCTGCAGTGCCAGCATCCCATACGGGCACCAGTTCAAGCCCCGGCTGCTCCACTTCCAATCTAGCTCTCTGCTGTGGCCTGGGATAGCAGGAGAAGATGGCCCAAGTGCTTGGGCCCCTACACCCATGGGGGAGACCTGGAAGAAGCTCCTGGCTTTGGATTGGCTCAGCTCTGGCCATTGTGGCCACTTGGGGAGTGAACCAGTGGATGGAAGACCTGCCTCTGTAACTCTGCCTTTCAAATAAAAAAATAATAAAGTGATTCTGCCCTATAGCTCTCTACAGCGTTATATCGATGTGTGGTCCTCTCACATGAGAATAAGAACAAGACGACTTGGCCCGGGGCTAGCACTGGGGCACACGTCTGGGGGTCCCCAGGAGCCACTGGGGAACACTACCCTCTTTCCCGAATGTGGAGACCTACAGTAGAAACAGGCACGGCTGTGTGATGCAACCACCTGTGCTGTTCAATTACGCCCAGGACAGCCTTTCTACCCACCGTGACACACACCCCCTGTAACGTGTGTGCTCAGAACGACTACAGCATCCTAAACCCAAACACCCTGACCGCCCCCGGCCTGCGCGTCCAGCGAAGATTGGGCGGTGGAGGGGGCGAGGAGGCCCCAGGAGGAGGGAACACGTTAGGGTTCAAAGCTCACTGCTCTCACACCCTCCCCCCACCACCGAGGAACAAGGGCCCCTGCCCCTTCCTTTGCCCTCAGTGTCCCTCTGGGCCCCCGGAAAGGACTCTGTGCTGAGAAGTGAAGTAGTGAGTTTTGTGCTTCAAATGGAACTCAAGGGTAAGTTTATGTTGGTGCAAAGAACCACATGTGAACTCCATGTGTGGCTTTTTCATTAGGCATTATTTTCCATGAACGTTTGGAAGACCTCTTGTATGCTAACAGGCCTTCTGGGCCTGGATTTCCTGGGGAAGCGCTTGTCCACCCACCCATCCCACCCCCTACCCCTGAATAGCCTTGCCTGTACCCACGGCCTCCACAGGGATCGGTGCAGAGCTCCTGGACGCCTTTAGTGCCCGCTGATCACCACCACCAGAACACACAGCCTGGAAGACCTCGCCCCTGCCGTCCTCCCCTGCGGCCAGTGCCATCCCACCCCCGGCCAGGGATCTGAGCACCTGCCCGCTGGGGCTCCCTTCAGCTCCTGCAGAAGCCGCCTCCCACTCCACACAGCTCGGAACCCTCCAGGGCTCCTATAAACACAGCGTGGACTTCACAACCTCGAGCCCCTGGGACGCGCTGCACGGCACCCCCGCCCTGTCCCTGCCCACTCCCTCCAGCCCGGCTCGGGCCAACCCATCTCAGAGCCCTGGTGACAGGCCTCACGCAGGTGTCCCCGCCCCTGTGACACCTCCTGCAGACACGGGATGAAACTCTCGTGTGTGTTTGCTGCCCTGGATGCCTAGCACCGTGCTGACAAATGCAGTGAAGACAGACACGGGCCCACAGCCTGGCCCCACGCTGCCCTGTCTGCCACCTGTGCCTCTCGGGGGCGCTGCCGGGAAGACAGCAGCTGGGAGTCCACAGGGAATCCCCCCAAGGCCTGGATCAGAGAGGAAGGCGGCTCTAGAGACTTCAGACCACGCACACGGTCCCAGGATCCGTCTCGCCCCTGTCTCAGCAGGTCTCCCATTGAACATGCAGAGCATGGGGCAGCAGATAAAGCAAAATGCTTCCAGCCAGCCATCAGAAGGGCTCCTCACTGTCCCCCAGCTGTCATTCTGTTCCCAGTGTTGGAGGAGGAAGGGCCACACTGGGTCAGCCCAGCAGGGTAGGCACCTACCTTGTCGGCCACGGGCTCAGCGTCCAGCACGGGGGCCTCGGTGGGCTTGCTGGCCTCGGGGGCACCCGTCTCTGGTCTCTGCAGCTGCGATGCCACGTAGTCCCTCAGGGACTCCAGATCCCGCTTTCCCTTGTACTGATCGACCTGTGGAGATGCGAGACCCCGCTGAGCCAGTGCACGCCCCACCAGCTTGCTCCCGGCTGTCGGGAAAGGAGCCGCTACAATCAGCACGTCTTGGTGTGGCGTGAGGATGTGGCCACCCCTCCCCTCTGTGGTGACAGACGAGGCCTGCTGCCTGGAGGAGTCTAAGTGGGCTGAGATGGGCCAGGGGCTGTGGGCGGAGGGAGACCCCACCCAGCAACGACACAGTTACCCTAAGACTGCAAATTTGGGTTACCCTTGCAAGGACCTGAGCCACTGAAATGTTTCCAAACAGTATAACGGGGTTGGCGCCTTGGCGTAGTGGGTAAAGCCACTGCCTATGAGGCTGGCATCCCATAAGGGCGCTGGTTCTTGTCCTGGCTGCTCCACTTCTGATCCAGTTCCCTGCTGATTGCCAGGAAAGCAGTGGAAGATGGCCCAAGTGCTTGGGCCCCTGCACCCATGTGGGAGACCTGCAAGAAGCTCCTGGCTTCTGCCTGGCCTGCCCTGGCCATTGCTGCCATCTGGGGAATGACCCAGCAGATGGAAGAGTACTCTCTCGCTGTCTAACTCTTGACTTTCAAATAAATAAATATCATACTTATTTACTTATTTGAAAGGCAGAGTTACAGAGAGGCAAAGGAACAGAGAGAGGTCTTCCATCCAATGGTTCACTCTCCAAATGGCTGCAACAGCTGGAGCTGTGCTGATCTGGAGCCAGGAGCCAGGAGCTTCTTCCGGGTCTCCCACACAGGTGCAGGGGCCCAAGCACTTGGGCCGTCTTCTACTGCTTTCCCAGGCCATAGCAGAGAGCTGGATCAGAAGTGGAGCAGCTGGGTCTCGAATCGGTGCCCATATGGGATGCTGGCACTGCAGGTGGTAGCTTTATGTGCTATGCCACAGCGCCAGTTCCTATAAATAAATCCTAAAAGAAAATAAAAAACCACAACAAAAAAAACAGTGTAACATGAAAGCTTCTCTCACTGCCTGCATCTCCTCACTCTCCGAGGGAAGCCGCTTGTTCCACTGCACACGTTCCCCAAACCAGTGCCCAAACTATCAACACTGCCCGCCTGCTGCACCCCTACCCGCCCCACTTCACCCCCGCCGACGCCTCAGCCCACGGCGGATAAGGAAAGGAGAGCTTCAGGCCAGCGCTGAGAGCTGCACACCTACCTTCTTCCCGTCCCGGAACCAGAGCAAGGTGGGGTAGCCGCGGACATGGTTTCCTGAGCAGAGTTGGTAGTGCTGCGTGCAGTCCACCTGAATGCAAAGGACGACAAGGCTCCCCGGTCAGCTCTCCACGAGCCTTCTCGCAAGAATGACTGCTGGATACCTCCTCTTTTTAAAAAACCCTGATTCTGCAGTGTGTCTGCCGGCGAGCTGCACTCTGGAGAGAGACTTTTCCCAAAAGCTGCCCGAAACACACTTGAGCTGATGGAGCAGGGTGATGACAGGGTTTATCTTAACTCAGCTAAAAATGCCAACTGGTACGGCAGGAGCTGTGGCCCAGCGGGTTAAGCTGCTACCTGCAGTGCTGGCATCCCATGTGGGCACCAGTTCGAGTCCTGGCTGCTCCACTTCCAATCCAGCTACCTGTTAATGTGCCTGAGAAAGCAGCAGAGGGTGGCTCAAGTGTTTGGGTCCCTATACCCACACGGGAGACCTGGAGGAAGCTCCTGGTTTTGGCCATTTGAGGAGCAAACCAGCAGATGGAAGATCTCTGTCTCTCCTCCTAACTCTGCCTTTCAAATAAATAAAAAAATAAATCTTAAAAAAAACAAAAGTCAATTTATAGGAAGCAACATTTTAACATGAGCAGGTTATGGCTGAAGCCAGGCAGCCTAGAGAGGCATCTGACGTGGCTGTGGGTGAGTGGGACGCACCCCAGTTCATACCCCAGCTCAGAATCCTCCTCTTAGGGTGGGTGTTCAGTGGAGCAGGTAGACACCCACAGCCCAGGTCAAAGGGCCCAGCTTTGTGCACCAGCTCTGCTTCAGAGTCCAGCTTCCTGCTCAGGACCACGCCAGGAGGCCGCAGCTGACGGCTCACCTGGGAGACCAGGACTGAATTCCCAGCTCCCAGCCTTGGCCTGGCCCAGCTCTGGCCACCATGGGCACTTGGGCTGGGAACCAGCAGAAAGGATCCTTCTGTTTCTAGAAGCGGCCATCTGGCGCGGGGCTTAGGATGCCACTGGAGAAGCGCACATCCCAGATCCCAGTGCCTGGGTCAGTGTCTGCTCTGATTCTATCCCCCTGCCAAGGGGCAGCATTGGGGGTAGCAGCTGATGACCCAAGTACCTGATTCCCTGTGATCCACGTGGGGAGACCTGGACTGAATTCCACGTTCTTGGCTTCAGCCTGGCCCAGCCCCAAGTATTGTGGATGTCTGGGGAGTGAACCAACAGATGGACTATCTCTCTCTATTGGTCTCTCTCTCTCTCTCTCTCTCTGCCTTTCAAGTAAGTAAAATGTTTTTAAAAAGGAAACTGACTCTCGTAGTTTTAAAATGAAAGGGGGGAGGGGAGCAGCAATCCATTTTAAACAGGATCCGGCACATAATAAAGGGAAAACCGTGATGATGTCAAATTAAGATTGCAATCTGGCCCTAAGTCTGTGGGCTTAATTTACCGACTGTCATGGCTCTTCAAGGTTTGCGCTTCAGTTACATCTTAGAGATTCTGCTTGCCCAACATTTCCATGAAGCTAAGTAACCTCTTTCTTTTTGATTTGCTACTGGCATTGTAATCATTGAGGCAGGACTGAGTGGATTTTCAGTATATTAGCAACATAGGGTTAAAAAAATTAAAATGACCACGGTCGGACAGCAGCCGAAGTGCTCAGCTGGAACAGGGGGCCTCTGCCTGAGGTGTGGGAAGGGAAGAGCATTTGTCAGGGCCTGAGCCAGGCGCGTGTGCCGGGACAAGGCCTCTGCGGGTCGCCTGGTCCTGGGAGGAGACCTCAAAGGGCGTGCACTGACCTTCCCGCGAAGGATCATAGTGATACAAGACTGCTGCATGATCACGTCCATGAAAATGTTCAGTACGCATAAAATCCTTACAGCTAACTGGAACCCATGACTCCGAGTGTCTAACAGGCAGCCGAGCAAACTTCACTCGTGTCAGTAAACACAGGAGGACAGTTTAGCAACACCTGCTCCGGGCCGAGCATCCTCCTGAGCGCAGGCTCTCATCCCCACGGCCAGCAGGCGGCTGACCTGGCTCAGCTCTGACCTCCAAGATGACGCTTTCAACTACCGCACAGTCACACTGACGTTCACCCCAGCAACGACTGCTCCCACACACACAGCTCTGCAACATGAACCCCGTGCATTAAAAAAGATTTTTTTAGAAAAGGAAATCCACATGGACCAGCTGTGTGTGGGGGCCAGAGGTTGGACAAGATTAAAAGTGACCGATGCAGGAGGGGGCCTAGCAGTTAAGATGCCTCCGTCCCTCATGGTGGCCCTGGGTTCCGTGCCCGGCTCTGGCCCCCAACTCCAGCTCCCTGCCAGTGCAGACCCTGGGAGGCAGCAGTGAGGCCACAAATAGCTGGGTACCTGCCACGCGCATGGGAGAGACCTGGGCTGAGCGCTGGGCTCCCAGCTATGGGCTGGCCCAGTCGGCGTGAACCACCTGAAACGGGAGGTCTCTGTCTCTCGCTGACTCTCTACTTCTGCGAGGGAGGGAAGGAAAGCAAGGGATGGCCCAGGAGCGCTCCTAGACACGGCTATGAACGCGTCCAGAAGAGCCCGTCACACAGAAGTTGCTGGACAGCTCTTCTGGCTCCTCTGCGTAAACGGGAAAAGCTGGAAGGCGCCCAGGCCAGGGAGCGCCGAGAGGGGCCCCTTCTGTGTGCCTGTGCAGAGCCCGGCGTCCTTTGGGAAAGCACTCTTGGGTGAGATCAAATGTGGATGCTCTCCCAGGACATCCAGGGAACATTCTCCAAGGCTCTGCCCCGTATCTCTGCAGAGCAGAGCTGGAGCTGCCAACTCAGGATCGGCCATCTCTTCAAAATAAGCACAGCGGCCAAGGCTGTAATTCATCTCTAGGCCATGGAAAAGCCAGCGAGCTCAAAACCAGACTGCCATCCGCGAAGGTGAAAATGAATTATCAAGGGGCACGCTCAATGGAATTAATAAATCAAGCCTCTGCGGCTGTGCACGGAGAAGGAATAACGGGCCACTCCGCTCACGCATGCAGCCCAGAGCAGTCTACTTCCAGTTTAATGAGGGCTCTCGCTTACCTTGCCAATCTTGACAGTTTCAGAGTGTTCAAGGCCCAGGGCCAGCTGCTCCCAGGTCGGGGCCAGCGCTTTGCAGTGGCCACACCACGGGGCGAAGAACTTGATGAAGTGGTCGCCTTAGGGGGGGAGACAGAGGAACCATGACTTACGTCACAGCTTGCCGCACGTGTAACTAAGAATCACATGTTTGTTCTCTTGCTTCTTGGCAAATCTCACTTTGGTACTGATTAAAAAAGTGACTCTCCACCCAAACACGTCTACATCTGTCCCCGTGAGTTCATAAGAACACTCGAAAACCGAACCGGTCGTCTCGGAGGGGTAACAGAACTGGCTCGTAGCTGGGAGAAGCCGGAATAAAGGGCAGGGGCAGGCACGTATCCAGCCTTTCCCACACAAGCTGTACCCCGAATAACCAAGTGATAAATGCCAAAAATAAAAAAACAAAGCAGAGATGCTTGCATTTGAGAACGGGTACGCGGTACAGCTACCGAATGGACGGGGCCAGGTGGCGACTGGCACACCTGCTCACAGCCGAAACAGAGACAAGCAGGTGTGCTGTGCTCCCAGCAGCCATGGGGTTTCCCTGGGCCTCTTGAAAAACACCACGCTGAGACTGTTGGGTCCCCGGAAAGCAGAGCCCGGGGAGACGCGCACACCACACCAAGGAGGCCGCCGCACGGCTAACAGTCTCTGTCCTCAGCGGCTGCGAGTGTGAGGGGAGAGCAATGCGGGGACACGCAGACTCAAGGAGCCTTCACAGAGACGCACAGGGCTCCTCCCTTACGCCAGGGCCACTTCCCCATCCACCCTGAGTCAGAAACATCGGAGATGCATTTGGTCGCCTGATAAACATTGTAAAGTTAAACAAACAATCGTGAAGTCAACCCACCATTAAGTCAGGGATCTCCTGTGTATAAAAATGACCAAATCAACCTACAGAGGAATACACACTTGAGTGATGATGACACCAAAGAGAAAAGGAGCGTTTTCTACAGAAGACAGGGACGTCCCCCTCAGGGGAGGAGGGGGTGGGCTGGGCTCCCCACGGGGCACCACCAGCAGCTGGCAGGGTTATGTCTCGACCTGGATAGCAGTGACAGGGTGACTGCCTCACAATCTGCTGGGTCCTGGGGCTGGTGCCGTGGCACAGGGGTTAACGCCAGCATCCCATATGGGCGCCAGTTCAAGACCTGGCTGCTCCACTTCCAATCCAGCTCTCTGCTGTGGCCTGGGATAACAGTAGAAGATGGCCCAAGTACTTGGGCCCCTGCACCGGTGTGGGAGACCCCGAGGAAGCTCCTGGCTCCTGGCTCCTGGCTTTGGATCAGTGCAGCTCTGGCTGTTGCAGCCAACTGGGGAACGAACCATCGGATGGAAGACCTCTCTCTCTCTCTACCCCTCCTCTCTCTCTGTAACTCTTTCAAATAAAAATAAATCTTTAAAAAAAAAATTTTTGCTGGGTCCTACATTTGCTTTTATGCGTCTGCATTTAATCTTACCATAAAATGAAAGATTAGAAAACCGAATCGGGGCTGGCTCTGTGGAGCAGCAGGTAAAACTGCTGCCTGTGACACCAGCATCCCAGATGGGCTCTGGTTCCAGTCCCACTGCTCCATTCCCAAGCCAGCTCCCTGTAACAGCCCGGGAAAGCAGCAGAGGACGGGCCTAGTGTTTGGGCCCCTGCAGCCATGTGGGAGAGCCAGAAGACACTTCTGGCTTCAGCCTGGCCTAGCACTGGATGTTTCAGTCACTTGGGGAGTGAACCAGCAGAACAGACTCTCTCTCTCTCTGTAACTCTACCTTTCAAATAAATAAATAAATAAATAAATAAATAAATAAGGAAGGAAGGAAGGAAGGAAGGAAGGAAGGAAGGAAGGAAGGAAGGAAGGAAGGAAAAAAGAGTATCACACCCTTGGCTAGAAACAAAAAAAATGAAACCATCACCAGAGCACCCCTTGGACACCGCAGATTGGTTAATCTAGGCTGTTCTACTTGGATGTCAGGCAGACAACGACTGAAATCGGGCTGCAGTTCAAGGCAGGAGCGGAGCAAAGGGTGCTGGCGGGCCCCTGGCCTCCCCGCAGGACTGTGCCCCACAAATGCTCACGGCTGCAGCCTCTTGGCCACAGCCATGATGTGCTCAAGGAAATGCACACGAAGCCTTGACAGTGCCCTGCAGCACGGAAGCCGTCATCTAGGCAGGCACCCTGTGACGCCAGGGTCCCCAGGAGACTGAGCAGCACGTGGTGGGAAGCCAGCGAGGGCGGGAAGTGCCGTGTTTAGGGAAGCGTTGGGCAACAAGGTGAGCTGGGGGGTGGCGTATCACAGGCAGCCCGAGTCGGTCTCAGGCCAAAGTGGATCTCCTGGAGGGGAGAACGTACCAGGAGGTTCCGCTGTTTAGAAAAATGACGGACTTGTGATAACAATGGAGGGAGGCTGGGCCCGGCGCCGTGGCTCACTTGGTTAATCCTCCGCCCGCGGCGCCGCCATCCCATATGGGCGCCAGGTTCTAGTCCCGGTCGGGGCGCCGGATTCTGTCCCGGTTGCTCCTCTTCCAGGCCAGCTCTCTGCTGTGGCCCGGAAGGGCAGTTGAGGATGGCCCAAGTCCTTGGGCCCTGCACCCGCATGGGAGACCAGGAGGAAGCTCCTGGCTCCTAGCTTCAAATCGGCTCAGTGCCAGCCGTAGCGGCCATTTGTGGAATGAACCAACGGAAGGAAGACTTTTCTCTCTGTCTCTCTGTCTCTAACTCTACTTGTCCAAAAAAAGAAAAAAGAAAAAAAGGAGGGAGGCTGGGGGTTCCCCCACGAGTTGTCTGGGCCGGTACCAGTGGTGGACAAGCAGTTCCAGTGCTCAGTGGGCCACACTGCAGGACCACAGCGAATCCCCCAATGCGTTCACGGATAATGGGAGGCTCACCAGTCCTCATGGGTGAGTCTGTGCGTGGGTCACTGTGCTATTTAGTCGAGTGTTTGCAAACGCCCAGGTGTGGCTCAGAAAGGTGCTTTAAAGTGTGGGGAAGAGCTTGGGGGGTCACGAGTGACGGTGGCTCCCCCAAGTCCCGGGTGAACAAACAGCATGTGCATTTCTGCCCGAGGCCAACACGCCGGAGAGTAACATGGGACAGCAGGAGAAACCACGTCCCAGAGGAGAAGCATTCAACAAGGGGGCCGAAGGGTCCCAACGCTGTAGGCAGGAGAGCCCGGCGAGGCAGCCCCCCGCGGGGCCAGCCGCGCCCCCTTACCTTGTGTGATGTGCTGCTCGAAGTTGCTCGCCGCCAACTCGTACAGCCCCTGCTTGAGCTCGGGGGCTTTGGGAGGCTCTACCTGCGGCGCTGGGGTCTGGCAGGAGGAAACAAAGCCACGGTCAGGGACACCGTGAAAGCTGCCGCGGAAGGGACCTGCCTCTGTGTGGGACCTCCCCTCCCCTCCCCGATGGACGGCCTCAAAGCTCTGCGCGACGCCAAGTCAGGATGCTTCGGGCGCACACACCTCCCTGGCCTCACCGGATGGCTGGGCGGCAGCTGTGCCCATCCCCAGACCCAACCAAACGCAAACAGAACAGACGGATTTCAGGGCGGTGCCACCCCCAAAGCCTGCCCCTTCTCTGACATTTAATGAGATTTCACAAGGAATGCAAGAGGGAATCCCCGGTGAGCTCACTCCTAAAGACACGAGCAAGCAGAATGGACGGAACTGAGTGTGAGAAACCTGCAGGGAGCACAAATGGTGGGGAAAACTGTGAAGGGAGGCGACCCTGTGAAACACTGATCCCAGAGCAAGGCAGGTGGCGAGGAGGCAATGGGAGGATGAGGGGCAGCGTAGAGAAGACCACCGGCTAGGCATAAGCTGCCCTTTGAAAAAGAAAGATTTATTTATTTAGAAAGTCAGAGGTACAGAGAAAGAGGGAGAGGGAGAGGCAGAGACAGAGATCTGCCATCGCTGTTTTACTCCCCAGATGGCTACAATAGCCAGCGCTGGGCCAGGCCGAAGCCAGGAGCCAGGAGCTTCCTCCAGGTCTCCCACGTGAGTGCAGGGGCCCAAGCACTTGGGCCACCTTCTCTTGCTTTCCCAGGTGCATTAGCAGGGAGCTGGATCGGAAGTGGAGCAGCTGGAACTTGAACCAGTGCCCATATGGGATGCCAGCGTTGCAGGTGGTGGCTTTACCCACTATGCCATAGTGCCGGCCCCAGCAAGTTGACTTTTTACAATGCCATCCCCTGAGCAGACACCAGTGTGCACCGCGACCTGGCCACCACGGCACCACGCTTCCCTGAATCCGTGTGGTTAAGGTCAGGTGCAGCTGTGGCTTCCAACCAAAGTAACCACGGGTGAAGAAAAGGTCAGTGGGTCACTGTTTTGCTGCAGGCCCAGGGGTGCACACTGCTCCATTCTCACCAGGTGGTTCACGTTCCTCTTAAAAAGAAAAGCCAGGCTCAGTCATGAAGGCGTGGAAAGCGCCGATGGCTTGAGGCCGCGTGGAGTCGAGCTCAGAGCAGAGACGCTTTCCTTTCTGCTGCTAGCCTGTGCAAACTCTCCTCTGAGTGCGAGATGCTCACCCAAAGGAATTCCCAGGGCCGGCGCCGCGGCTCACTAGGCTAATCCTCTGCCTGTGGCGCCGGCACCCCAGATTCTGTTCCGGTTGCTCCTCTTCCAGTCCAGCTCTCTGCTGTGGCCCAGTGCTTGGGCCCTGCACCCACATGGGAGACCAGGAGAAGCACCTGGCTCCTGGCTTCAGATCGGTGTAGCAAGACGGCCATTTGGGGGGTGAACCAACGGAAGGAAGACCTTTCTCTCTGTCTCTCTCTCTCTCACTGTCTAACTCTGCCTGTCAAAAAAAAAAAAAAAAAAAAGGAATACCCAGGAGAATGACGGCAAAGCCAATAGTGAGTTCAAATCAGGTGCAAAAAAAACAGCCCAAGCCACCCCTCGCACGCGATTCAAAGAGCCCCCCATAGGGCTGGTTCACGTATGGCACTGCAGGGGCGCTGTCACTTCCTGTGCTCTCAGCCAACACCAGGGCAGTCCCCATAGAGTACTTCCAAAACCCCGTGGACTGGCGGCACTGTGGCACAGGCGTTAAGCACCACCTGCAATGCCAGCACCCTGTATGGGAGCACTGGTGTAAGTCCCAGCTGCTCCACTTCCGATCCAGCTTCCTTCTAATGTACCTGAGAAGGCAGGATGACGACCCAACTGCATGGCCCTTGCCACCCACGAGGGAGACCCGGATGGAGTTCCTGGCTCCGGGCCAGCCCCAGCCAGCATGACCATTTTGGGAGTACATCAGTGGGAGGAAGATCTTTCTCTCCATTTCACTCTGCCTTTCAAATAAATAATTATAACTTGGGTCCAAAAACTTTTCAAATCCCTGCAGTTTCTTCATATTATATATTTTCCAATTTTCCATGAAATTTTTGGAGAACCCTTGTATGCAGCGATACTCAAATTTTTTTTTCCTTGCTCTAACATACACTTGACTGCAGGAAGCTGGGAGTCAGGAGCTGGAGCTGGGAGGGGGACCCGGTTATTCTGGTTGGGACACGGGCATCCTCACTGCCAGACTAAATGCCCACTTCCTGAACTGCTCAGTTCTGTTTCCCTGGCGCTTTCCCAAGTTCCCCTGGGAGCACAGTGTTTGACAGAAAAGGGTACAGTCTCCCCCAGCTGGAGACCATGTGAACTAAGAGTCTCCTAAGAAAGTCAACAAGAACCAAATGATGACTTCTTCGTGCCTTGCGATTTTATGTGTTGTAACACATTTGAAAAGTCATCATGGGGCCAGCATTGTGGTGCAGTGGGTGAAGCAGTCACCTGCAATGATAGTATTCCACACAAGTGCCAGTTTGTGTCCCAGCTGCTCTGCTTCTGATCCAGATCCCCACAGATGGCCTGGGAGAGGCAGTGCAAGACAGCACAAATGTCTGGGCCCCTGCCACCCACATGGAAAACCAGGATGGAGCTCCTGGCTCCTGGCTCCAGCCTGGCCCACCCCTGGCCATTGCACCCATCTGGGAAACAAACCAGCAGATGGAAGGTTGATCTTTTTCTCTGTAACTCTGACTTTAAAATAAATAAATAAATCTTTAAAAAAAAATTCATCACTGTACTCATCAGTATGTACAAATGTGTGTCAATTAAAAATTTTTAAAGAAAGGGGAAAAATCCTTTATATAGATAAACGTGTTCCTTACATTACTAATGCCATAAAAATAATAAATAACCTAAATATTTACTGACAAAACAGTCCAATTACAACAAATCCACACAATATAAAAATTATGATCAGTATAAAGACAATGTAACTGTGTGAAAGTCAAAGAAATAAAACACTTGTATGATGACAACCGTGTATGCAAAAAAGTACAGAAGCAAACATGGAAATACAAAATTTGGGGTAAAGTATGAGAAACAGATTTTCTTTCTCTAGGTTTATTATTGCCATAACATGAAGGGTGTAAAAAAAAATCTCTAAATTTACCTTGTATGGACATACAGAAAGTATGTGTGAAGTTACTTGGGTAAAACTTTTTTTTTGACAGGCAGAGTGGACAGTGAGAGAGAGAGACAGAGAGAAAGGTCTTCCTTTGCCATTGGTTCACCCTCCAATGGCCACCGTGGCCAGCGCGCTGCGGCCGGCGCACCGCACGGATCCGATGGCAGGAGCCAGGTGCTTCTCCTGGTCTCCCATGGGGTGCAGGACCCAAGCACTTGGGCCATCCTCCACTGCACTCCCGGGCCACAGCAGAGAGCTGGCCTGGAAGAGGGGCAACCGAGACAGAACCCGGAGCCCCGACCGGGACTAGAACACGGTATGCCGGTGCCGCAAGGCGGAAGATTAGCCTAGTGAGCCGCGGCGCCGGCCGGGTATAACTCTTAAAGGAAGTTTTCACTGCAAATTGAGAAGAATTTCTGGTTTGTAGACCGAAGATTTAAAATCTGAAATGCTCCACAATCACGAATTTTGTGAGCACTGACGTGATGACACAGGGAGAAAATGTGACACTAGATTTCACACAACCACAGGGCGCATAAAACCCAGTGTGCCTTAAAGTCACCTCTAAATCTACCTTTGAAACTCTGGAATTGAAGCATGAATGAATTCTGTGTCTAACCTGGGTCCCATCGGCAAGCTACCTCGTTATATCCTCGCAAGTGCTCCCAAATGAGAAAAAACATCCGAAGTCTGAAACAGGTGCAGTCCCTAGCGTTTTGGATGAGGGAAGCCCCACCCATGTGCAGTGTGCACACTTGAACTTTCCGCGGTCAGCAGCACCGTCATGGTCACTGTTTCTGGAAACCCCCCAAGGCCCCGACTGCTCGGAGACGCAGCCACCTGGAGTGTGGGTGACTGGCTCAGTGGCAGTGACGGCCCTGCCTCCCGCACCCGGAGGACACGGGCCGCCCCTTCAGGTGGGTGCTGAGCCCAGACCCATCCCTCAGTCCTTCCCAGCCTCCACTCGGGGCTGCTGTTCCCCTACAGGGAAGCTGACCCCCAAAACGAAGTCTTTCTCCCATCCTGCTACTGGCTGCTGGATAAGCCAGCACCTTCAGTGAAAAACGTTAGAATACAGCGCATGGGAGGCTGTTCACTCCCCTCTGCTTCCCCCCGTCCCGCACCCCTCCCTGCACAGGAGAACATCTTCACAACGGGCGCCGAGGTTTAAATCTGTGTGAAAGCTGCACCTGCTCACCCGGCTTCCTTCTCATGAATGAGATGCAAATTTCCTCTCTCCGAGGTCTGTGGCTTTCCCTGCTACCCAAAATTAGATGTCTCTGGTCAGCGCTTGTTCACGTCCTTCACCACCCAGCCCGAGAGAGAGTTGCCGGCTGCGTAACAGCTGCTGCGGCTGCGCGAGCCCAAGGACCACCTTCCAATCAGTAGGTGACCCCCGACACAGCCACGTAGCGGTCTCAGTTAACTGCTGACACTGTAATTCCATGCATGGACTTCAGGCGCCCGTACGGTTACACTGAAACAGACAGCGGGGTGAGCGCTGGCCACTGTTCCAGTCCTACGGACACAAGTCTAACCGAGCCTCTGCGCCCACAGGGACGCACAGTGAGTGGCTAAGTCACCAGGGCTGCAACCAAACGAGCACTCCCCCTGCGTCAACTCGGGAAGGCAAGGACTGCAGCCTGGGGACCGCAGAGGGGACAAACGAGGGTAACAAAACCCCGGGAACTCCTCAAGCTCCTCTCTACTTTCGTGAATGTTTGAATGTTTCTGTAACAAAAAGCTTTTCTTAAAAAGTTAACTTTAGGGGCCAGTGCTGTGGCACAGGGAGCTAAGCCTCTGCCTGTGGTGCCAGTATCCCATTTGGGCGCCGGTTCAAGTTCCGGCTGCTCCACTTCCGATCCAGCTCTCTACTATGTCCTGGGAAAGAAGTGGAAAATGACCCAAGTGGTTGGCCCCCAGCACCTGCAGGGGAGACCCAGGAGAAGCTCCTGGCTTCGGATCTGCCCAGCTCCAGCTGTTGCAGCCATCTGGGGAGTGAACCAGCATATGAAGGACCTTTCTCTGTCTCTCCCTCTCTCTGTAACTCTACCTCTCAAAGAAATAAAATCTTAGAAAAAAGACAAAGAACCACAGGTACACCTACTAAGATAAGTTAACTTTACTGGCATCCCATATTAGAGTAGCAGTTCAAGTCCCAGCTGCTCCACTTCCGATCCAGCTCCCTGCTAGTGCACCTGGGAAAGCAGCAGGAGATGGCCCAAGTGCTTGGGTCCCTGCACCCACGTGGGAGACTTGGATGGAGTTCCAGGCTCCTGCCTTGAGCCTGGCCTGGCCCCGACTGTGGAGGCCGTTTGGGGAAGTGAACCAGCAGATGAAGATCAATCAATCAATCTCTTCTCTCTCCCTGCGACCGCCCATCTCTCCCTCCCTGCATCTCTCTTTCAAATAAATAAATCTTTTCTGAAGGTTAACTTTCCCTTATAGCATCAATGGACTCTAGAAGTGGACAAAACTGCTTTACAAGGCAGCCTTACTTGCTGAGGCTGGCTGACCTCTGCCCAGTGCCACCCAACCCCCACAAAGGCAGCAGGAGGGCAGGGGCAGGGGGCCAGGGGCACGGCACTCACCGCGCTCACCGCGGGCTCGTCCTTCAGCGTCTGCAGCATCCAGTTCTCCAGGCTCTGGAAGTCCCGAGGACCTTGGTACTTCACGGCTTCTTGGCCAGGCTTAAAGAACTTCAGGCTGAGGAGAACCACCACAGATCAGACTGAGCCAAACTCCCAAGCACTTCCATTGCTCCCAGTCCAGGGTGTGGTCTCTTCGGGGAGCAAACTCAGCTGGGGAGGGCGTGGGGAAGGGGCCGTGCAAGGGCGGCAGCCTACAGCCAGCTCCCACTGTCCCATTAAAACCTGGGCTTACTACAGAAATGTTCTCAGGGGTTCTGCATTCATGTCATCCTAAACTTTCAGAAGCTTCTGATTTTATCCAAGGAATGTAAAAGCGAGGTGAAAACATCCAGCCTCCTGCTTTGAGTTTAACCCCAAGCTGCAGGTGTTCCAGGCTCACCTGCAGGAGCCCCAGGCATTTGCCTGCGGGGTGTGCGACCATCCCCAGGCTTCAGCAGAGGGAGCTGGGGTGAGGGTGTGTGTGTGTTCAAATTCAGACTGCAAGGCGTTTCCAGGCTCCCTTGGCTGGTACTTGACTGCCTACCCAGATATTCGGAGAACCCGAGTTCCCTACTGTAGAACATCTTCAGCGCTGGTGCTGTTCTCTCACACTCTCCTTTCTTTCTGAACAGAGGCTACGGGAGCAGCTCCTTTAAACGGTGAGCAAAAGACACCACCGCGGGGAGGAAACCAGCACTTCCGGTTCCTGGGTCACTCCGCCAGTAATAGAAAAAGAGGCTCCTTAACTGCGTGCAAGGGGCAAGGAACTGGGGGAGAAAATGAGGCTACGGACAGAAGAAAAAACAAATTCAGGGCAGCAACTGCCGGCAAACCCTACCCACCTAAGGTCTCCACCCTCTGCCATGACCAATGTGTAGAATCGGAATCGTAAAAAAGGCACCGAGCCAGAACTGGAGGTCTGCACGGCGCCTAGGTTCAGGCAGCTGTAAGGTGGATGCCCAAGACTCGGGTGGGTTTCGACCCACAGATTTCCACAGAGTGCTGTTCTGGAGTCTGGAGCTCCGAGATCCAGCTGCTGGCGAATGCAGCATCTGGTGAGGGCCTTCTGGTTTGTTGATGGGGCTTCCCAGCTACAGCCTCACATGGCCAAAGGGGCAAGAGAGCTCTCTGTGGCCGCTCTGTAAGGACACCAGTGCCAGCCATGGGAGCTCCACCCCCGTGACCCCAGCAACTCCCAAAAGCCCACCATCACTTCGGGATTTAGGATTTCGACCCAGGAATTTTGGAGCACAGCAACCTTCAGGCTACAACAAATAGCTAGCTCTCCTTAAAATGAGGCCACCCAGCCACGGCTAGACCAGGCACTTACATTAAAACGGGCAGACTGGCCTTATGCAGGACCTAAGGCCATACACTGCCCACCCTCGCTCACCGTCCACCATGGGGCCTAGGGTCTCTGGCTGTGGGACCCAGGCCCACAGGGAAACAGAGGGCCTACTCTGCCATCCCAGTCCCCTCCCTCCCTCCCTGCCAGTGCTTCCCCACCCTCCCAAAGTCTTCAGGGCAGGAAAGAGAAAGGATCAGGGTTTGTCAGATTTACTTCTTACTCTTCTGAAGCTAAAAATACACCAAGATTGGGGCTGGCATTTGGCAGGGAGATAAAGATACCACTTGGGATGCTGGTATCTCCTATCCAAGGACCTGGATTCAAGTCCCGGCTCTGCTCCCAATTCTAATTTCCTGTTAATGCACTTGGGAGGCAGTAGGTGATGGCCCCATTACCTGGGGCCGTGCCACCCACGGGGGAAGACCCAGATTGAGCTATGGCTCCTGGCTTTGGCCTGCCTCAGCCCAAGATGTTGCTGACATCTGGGGAGTAAACCAGTCGATGGAAGAGGCTGTCTCTCAGCCTTTCAAAAAAGTAAAATAAACACTTAAAATAATAAGAAAAAAGCAGCCGTGGCCAATCATTTTAAAACAATACAGTAAAGGCAAGGGTTTGGCACAGGGGCTTAGTCAATGCCTGAGTTGCATGCATCCCTTATCAAAGTGCCTTGGTTCAAGTCCCAGCTCCTCTACTTCTGATCCAGTTCCCTGCTGGTGCATACCCTGAGAGGCAACAGGTGACGGCTCAAGAACTTGGGTCTCTGCCACCCACAGGGAGACTTCAATTGAATTCCTGACTTCAGCTTGGCCCAGCTCTGGCTGTTGCAGCCAATGAAAGACCTCTCTTCTCTCTGCCTTTCAAATATAATGAAAATAAATAAATAAGATCTATCTAGCCTGTGATTTTTCTAACTTGGTATGTGCTGACAAAACAAAAAATAAATTAAAAAAAAAAATCTCTCCTGGGACTGGCGTTGTACTTTAGTGGCTAAAGACGCCACCAGCAATGCCAGTACCCCATATGGATGCTGGTTCATGTCCAGCTCCCTTCTAATGGCCTAAGAAAGCAGCAGAAGATGGCCCAAGTGCTGGGCCCTGGCCACACACATAGGAGACCCAGAAGAAGCTCCTGGCTCCTGGTTTTGGCCTGGCCCGGGGCTAGCTATTGCAGCCATCTAGGGAGTGAACCAATGGATGAATGATCTCTCTTTCTCTAATTCTTTCAAAATAAATAAATATTAAAAAAAAAATCTCTGGCCGGCGCCATGGCTCAATAGGCTAATCCTCCATCTGTGGTGCCAGCACCCCGGGTTCTAGTCCCGGTCAGGGCGCTGGATTCTGTCCCAGTTGCTCCTCTTCCAGTCTAGCTCTCTGCTGAGGCCAGGGAAGGCAGTGGAGGATGGCCCAGGTGCTTGGGCGCCTGCACCCGCCTGGGAGACCAGGAGGAAGCACCTGGCTCCTGGCTTCACATCGGCACAGCGCGCCGGCCGTGGCGGCCATTTGGGGGATGAACCAACAGAAGGAAGACCTTTCTCTCTCTAACTCTGCCTTTAAAAAAAAAAACACACACACACACACACACACACACAACTCTCCTTATTGTGCTGAAGATCTTTCTAACCTGCCCCAACTCAGACCTTCTTCCTTAATTAAGTTCATGGAGCACAAGGATGGAGCTGGAGCTTCCATTTCAGACCTTCCAGTAGAAGGGACACCCGACTTCAGTTCTCACTGTGGATGGAGGTGGAAGACGCGATGGAGACTGGGCCAAGGAACCCAGGTCCAAAGCACAGCCTGACTTCCCCGCCATCACCAAGCCTCCCCGTGGGCATCTGTGCACTGCGATTTCTCTTTCAGGGAGCCCAGGGCAAGGAAAGTCCCCAGTGGGCGCCACTCTGGACGGCTGCACGATGAGGCTCTACCACTATGGAAAATAACGGGTGACACTTCAAAAACTTAATGGGGAAGAAAGCTCCTATCTGACTTCCTCCCCGAGATGCCCCGGGGCAGCCCTGGGCCAGGCTGGGGTCGGTTTTAGAGGAAGTAAAAGCTCCCCCAGGCAACCTGTGCAGGCTCCGACGTGACACAGCTCACGGCCTCCTGCATTCCAGGCTTGGAGGACCCCCCTCGCCCTCGCCCCCGGCCACATTCACGCTGGTGTGAGCTCATATCCATGCTTTTCACCAACATGAAACCAGTGCTTGTCTCACTCAGGGAGACCAGATCTGCTAGAGAGAGCTTTTTGAGTCTGTGAACGCATCTATGGAACACCCGAAGTTGCAGCCAAATGGTGCTTTGAGCGGGTCCGGTGCAGTGCTCCGTGGCTTGCACAGCCTCACAGTCCCAGAGAGCTACTTATGAGTGGCCAGACACCAGCACCACGCCACCTGTGCTGACCCCCTGCACCTTCAAGTAAGAGGCTCCCAGCAGCAAAGCAGCACCCTCGTCCCCCTTCACCGGCTTCTCTGGGATGCTCGGTAGCCGAGCAGAGTTCACGTCAAAGGCAATGCCATGGAGCACGAGGCAGCGAATGCCTTTAGTAGGTGCGGACAGTAGGGACCTTCCCCTTGATCTAATTTGATGTGACACTGGGATTATGATACTTAGATTAGCAAGCGGCCACCGAATGGAAACGCCAAACGTGTACCCTGACATTTACTGGGTGTGCTTTTCAGTCTTGTGCTTGCACACAGATGGTTCCATCTAACCCCATAACAACATGGGGGGGGGGGGGATGGGCACCATCACCACCTGACTTACACACAGGTGACATGACGCAGCCAGAGCTGCACAGGAAGTCGCTGGTAGTGTTGGGACCCCACTGTGGCTGCGATGTTCAGCCCAGAGTTCCCCCCACTGCCTCTCAGGTCTTCAGATGGCTGCTGATTTTAGACACTTCATCGACGGCCCGCTATTAGTCAAGTAATGAATTACACAGACGTGGCTTCACTACTCAACTGTGACAAGTGTTTAGAGTGTCATGGGGGCCAACTTTTGGAAACAGCATCCTTACTTCTTCAGAAAACCACTTCCCCATCCCAGGTCTGCCGCTGGCCCCAGGGGGGGTACCGTCTTCCTCTGAGACCATGGCTCCCTGCCCCCACGACTGTTCCTGGAATGAATGTTCTAGCCCAGTCTGCCCACAGGAACACAGGTGCTGAGCTGCAAAGTTAACCAACCTGAAAGGAGGTGCAGGAGAAATGGACCCCCCCAGCCCTGGGCTGGGTCTCAGGAGCTCACCCCAGCCTTTTCATTCATCCCTTCTTTGGAAGAACAGGTCATTTTTGGTTTCTGCTTCTTATAACCAAAAAACAAAATAGGCCTTGATGTCCAGGGGCAAGCAGGATCACTGATCAGAACTGTACTCCGGCATGTCACCTCCCTTCCCTGTGCCAGTCACACGGAAAACAACTCGAGGTGACAGAGTCTGTGCACATCATGGAAGACAGATGGGACATGGGCCCCGGCAGGATCTCAGGGAGCCCCATGACCATCCTGTAGACACTCCCCCTTACAAACAGGAAAACCCGACACTGATCAATTCACACTTTTTCCAAAGAGGACACAAGGGGCATCTATAACAGACGTGCAATAAACAGAGCCGTCCCCCAACAACAGAAATGCCAGAACGACAAAGCAAGCTGTTTAACCTGGGGCTTCCTTCTGCAGCCAGCAGGTGGGGAACCACCCGGGAGGCGCGCACCCTCCCTCCCCACTTACGTGGGGTATCCTCGCACCCCCTGGGCGGAGCACACATCTGAGCTGGCCGTGCAGTCCACTTTGGCCACGTACACCTTGGCGTCTTCCATGCTGTTGTACTTGTCTCCCAGGTCATTCCAAGTTGGCTGCAGCCGCTGGCAGTGCCCACACCTGTAATGAGGGGAGAGAAACAGGACGCTGAGTGCCTGGGGCCTGCGTGTCTGAGCACGCCAGCCCTCCACCCTGGGGTCATGGGCACTGGTCCTTTCGTTACATGGCAGCAGATGGAAAGCTCACCATGGCTGCAGGACCCCACTCCCTGCTGAAGCCCCTCCAGAGAACTGCCGCAGAGCGAGAACGGAGCAGGTGCTGTTCTGGGTCTTCCCTGATCTGGCCTCTGCTGACCTCCCACATTTGACTGCTGTATCAGAGCCCACCACAGCATGTGCCCCTCTTCCCCTGCTGTCTCCCCCTGAGTGTTCCCATGGTGTTTGTAGCTTTCCTGAAAGGCCACAAACTGGCGTGCCTCCGGGACTCTGAACACACGCTCTCTCCCTCTGACATGAAATTCTACCTAATTCCTAGCTTGGATGTCACCTCCCCCAGAAAGGCTTCCCTGACTCCCCAGCTGCTTGGGTCCAGCCTCTCCCCCCCTCTCTGGAAAGCTCCTTGCTCTCCAAGTATGGCAGTAGCTTCGCACTTCTTGCTATAATTGCTCCTTTATTTGTCACAAGCTGGTCACATAACCAGATAGCCACAAACACGAGGCGACCTCAGAGTTCAGTCACTACTGCATTTTCTCTAATGAGAAGCTATGGCTCCCCAAACTGAAACAACCGAATGTCTACTTGTAACAATCACTGTGTAAATTCGGTTACATCGTAGATATTTTCAAATCACCTATCAGTTACAATAACGCTAGTTAGTTGGGGTATGGTGTCCTGCCACTCTTCATGGGGGCACCAGCGCCTTCCTCTGCTAGGGCTACCCCGAGTCATCCGGCAGGAGCCTCTCACTTGGGCCCAGCTGTCTGCAGTGCCACATTCGAATTCCCTAGGAGACAACACTGGAAACTTTACTGCACTCTTCAAACGCAGTCACACAGCACTATGAGACATGGGTTCTTTCTCACTTATCTGCAAGTGCACATTCATGTCGACAAGGTCACTACTCGCTGCACTGCCTCTTAAAGTGATCTATATCTAAAAAATGCTTGTTTGCCAGAACATCCAATACATATAATGGTGAGTTCTTCCCCAAAATAATATTTCAATAAAATCTGCACTAACAACCCTCTGCCTCTTCTCTTTTCTGACAAATGATCTCAGAAATAAGCATCCAGGGGTTGGCAATGTGGTACAGCAGGTCAAGCTGCTCCCATCTGCAACACTGGCACCCCATATGAGAACTGAGTTCGAGTCCCGGCTGCTCCATTTCTAATCCAGCTCCTTGCCCATGTGCTAGGAAGGCAGCAGAGGATGGCCCAAGTGCTTGGGCCCCTGCCACCCACATGGGAGGCCCGGACAGAATTTCTGGCTTCTGGCTTGAGGCTGGCCCAGCCCCGGCTATTGCAGCCATCTGAGGATTGAATCAGCTAACTGAAGATCTTTCTCTCCTTCTCTCTGTAACTCTGCAGAGTTGGAAAAAAAAAAAAAAGAAAGAAAGAAGGTATCTAAAGATGGTGCTGAGAGAGTTTAAGTTAATATGTTTTTCCTGAGTAGCACTTTCTTGGTGAGCTAAGAGAATCTGCTTCATATGAGAGTGAAATAAAATGATTCCCTCTTTTTTGGAAGTTAACAATGAAGGAAAGCCCAGTGCTGTATTTAGGTATATTTGGCGTGAATGCCAAGGAGACAAGTATTGTCATTTTCACCAATGTATTCCCAGGAGCTAGCCAACTCTTAGCAAAATGAATGAAAAACAGCACAGTAAAACTGCACGTGTGGGTTTAACTTCTGAAGATTCAACAAAGTGAGTCTGGCAAAAGGGAGGGGGTGCAGAGAGAAAGGTAAGGAAAAAGTCGCCAAGTTCCACAGAATTCCAAAGCACGCAGACAACGGGATATGCGAATTCCTTGTCCCTTTGCTGGCCTGAGATCCAGCAAACTGCTTAGAAAGCGAGCGTCTTACCACATGATCTGTGATGCTGTCATGTATAGACACGACCTTGATGGCAGGTACACCTGACGCTGAACCAAAGACGCCATGGTCTGTGCTAATGCTGGACTAGGAGGACTTACTTAGTGACCACGGGCTGGCCTGCACCAAGGCCTAAGACTCTGGGGCAGTTTGGTTAGAAATGCTCATTTTGGAAGCAGAACTCCTCTGAAACACTGCTAAAACTGACACAAGACTAGACGAAGAACAAGAATAACAAGTCAGTTCACTGGGCACTAAAACCAAACGGGCCACCTCAGCCAGCACCAAGTTGAGCACGGCCCTCCCCCGGGGATGGCTGTGACAGATCTGCAGGTGCCAGCTAGTCAGTGCTTCTGGTGCGGGGCCCTTGTCGCCACAGCAGCCACAGCACGCACTCTGTGAGAGCCAGCTGCATTCAGGAGGTAGGCCTGTGGCCAAGAAACAGAGCAAAGACACCTGGTCCTAACCTTGACCTCTCTGCCAACCAGGTTCAGAGTGACCCACAAACTGGCCAGAGAAACTGTGACCTGATGTTGGCCCCAAATCTCCAGCAGCAGGACAACCTCATGCCTGCCAAGTTCAGAATCCACAGGTCAATGTTTTCATTACATGGTGTCCCTGCCCCCTTCCACAGTAGCCAAGACTGGAAAGAGGTGCCAAGTGGGGACGGTTCACAGCGGATTCCATCTAAGCCCCGAACTGCTCTGAAAAAGTTCACCTTCTTCACTCCAGCATGGGAGCCCACACATCTCTTTTTAAATATGTAGACAGTTAAGAAGCAAACAAATAAAAATTGAGTTGCACAGCGCCAGCGTTGTGGCGTAGTGGGTTAAGCCACCATCTCTGAAGCCAGCAGCCCTCATGGGCACCCATTTGTGTCCCAGGTGCTCCACTTACAATCCTGCTCCCTGCTAGTCCACCTGGGAAAGCAACGGAAGATGGCCCAGGGACTTGGACCCGGTCAAGCACGTGGGAGATCTGGATGAAGCTCCTGCCTTCAGCCTGGACCAGCCTGGCCATCGGAGCCATCAGTGGAGTGAACCTGCAGATGGAAGATCTCTGTCTCTCCCTCTAACTCTGCCTTGCAAATAAACAACCTTAAAAAAAAAAAAATTAAGGAGCCAGTGCTGTGGCGTAGCAGGTAAAGCCACCATCAAACAAATTTATATTTAAATTCCATGTTCTGGGGCTCGTGCTGCAGGGAAATGGGTAAAGCCGCTGCCTGCAGTGCCGGCATCCCATATGGGCACCAGTTTGAGTCCTGGCTGCTCCACTTCCAATCCACCTTTCTGCTGTGGCCTGGGAAAGCAGTGGAGGATGGCCCAAGTCCTTGGGCCCCTATACCCACGTGGGAGACCCGGGAGAAGCTCCTGGCTCCTGACCTGCACAGCTCTGGTCATTGCAGCCAGCTGGGGAGTGAACCAGCGGATGGAAGACCTCTCTCTCTCTCTTTCTGTCTCTCTGCCTCTCTGTAACTCTTCCTTTCAAATAAATAAGTAAATCTTTTTTAAAAATTTAGTTACTTTTTCTAAGAGCATCCACCTAAACATCTGTAAGCTACATACAATGAAAAAGACACGAAACACCCAGTGCCCAGACTGGCCAGGGCACTCGCAGTCCAGGCTAGCTGGTGTTTATTGCACAGACCTCACAATTAAACACCACCATGGGCACCACCGGCCCTTCCTACATCTCCACATCACCTCTTCTTTAGAAAGAGAGGAAACCCATAGGCTCATTCTGCCTATACTGGCTCCAGTGAGGTGTATCCCTGGAACGCTTAGCACGGAGTGACTACTAATGACTGTTATGCTAGAAACACTGCCTCCATCACTACTCAGTGGGTGCCAGAGACCTTGAAGCACAACGTCTTCCCCAGATACACTGTCCATAAGCGATGCCTACGATTCGGAGCAGCCCCAAACTTCACCTCGGCTCCCAGAGAGCGGAGACGCTGCAACAGCTAGAATCTAGAGTGCACAGAGACGTCTACCCCACGTTAACAGGCACAGTTGTCCCAACAGGCCAGTTTCTCAGTGCCTCTTCTCTCTTCCTCCCTACACCTTCCTCCCCAGTGAACCTCTCCGAGCTCCTGGGAGGAACACTGAATTCTGCAGCAAGCAAGCAGGCAGGCGCCAGGCCATCCCCAAGTCTCTCTGCTCAGACGCACGAGAACGCGCCGGCCTCGGGACAGGGACACGCGGGCCCGGCAGGACGGCGGCCGTGGGCAATGCCCGGGGTGGGGGCTCCCGGGGCACCGCGAGGCCCACACTGCAGCCCCAGGCTGAGAAGCCGGGATCACCCGGAGCCGCCGCCGCCTCCTCTCCCTCTTCCCCAGTGGGGACGGTGGGCTCCGGTCTGGGGACCCCTACTCTCTCCTCTGCATGGCACAGCCCCCCCACCCCGACAAAACACGCTCCAAGTGGGAACCACACTTTCGAGAGTTCCTGTTCTCAGTTAAACCAAAGGCGCACGGCCGATCTCCGTGGCCGGCGGGAGGGACCCTCCTGGCGGGCCGGCCGGCGCAGAAGTTTGGGGCGCAGGGCTGGCCGGGTGACAGCTGGGCTCCAGCGGCCCTGCGGGGGCACAGAGGAGCGGGGGAGCGCGGCCGAGGACGGCCTTTCCCGGCTCTCCCCTCGGGGACCGCCCCCTCCTCCCAACGCCACGTCAGCGGCCGGCGCCGGCCCGCGGAGCCCACGCCCCCCGGGCTCCCGGAGCCCACGCACCCGCGGCCGGGAGTCCCGAGCCCACGGCATTCATGCAACCCGCCCCCCACCCCAAGCCAGGACCCGCGCGGGGCCCACGCGCCCCACTCCCGCCGGCCCGGGCCGCTGGGGCGCGCGGGGCAGGGGCCAGGCCGCGTGGCCCGTTACCAGGGCGCGAAGAACATGACGAAGTGCGCGGCGCTCTGGATCCCGTGCGTGAACATGTCCGCCGTGTACAGGTGCTTGGAGTGCGGGTCCTCCCGGGGCCCGGCGTCGGCCGCCGGCTCCTGGGCCCGGGCGCCCCAGTGCCCGCCGCCGCCATGGCCCAGCAGCAGCAGCGGCAGCAGGAGCGCAGCAGCGGGGGCCGGAGGCGGGAGGAGGCGTCCTGGGCGCGCGGGCATCGCGGCGGGGCTGGGCGCGCTCTCGCCGCGGCGGCCGGTGCCCTCGCCGGCGCCCGCCTCCTGCCGCCCGCCCCGCGCCCCGCCCCGGGGAGGCCGCGCCCCTTCCTCGCCCCGCCCGCGCCGCCGCCGCCGCGCGCGCCCGCCGCCGGACTGGGGTCTGAGTCCGCGCGCCCCCGAGCGTCCTGGTGGCTGGGGAAGGGGCGAAGGGCCCGGGCCTCCAGCAGTTCCCGGGACTGTGGTGGGGGGGTTCCCCGCGCCTCCCCAAGCCCAGGCCGCTTACCGGTCTTTGCACCGTGGGCACAGGGCAGGTCGGCCTTGGGTTCCCCTCCGCACGCGCAGCGACCCCGGGCTGTCTGCAGAGTGTAAGAAGTTGGGCCGACCTGGGTAGGGCTTGCACCTGCGTGACTCAGAGTCCTGGCCAGACCTGCTAATCCGTGATTCTGGGCCTGGGCTCCGAGGTTTGAGCCGCTTCCCTGGAATCCCTGCGCTGCCCTAACCTGTTGGGGACCTGTGGCAAGTAGGGAGGAGGCCAAAGCAGCCAGATCCTTGCGGGACCGGCGGGCACCCCGTTCATCAAGGGAATTGCCACACCCCAACTCCCGGCTGAGCGCGCCCCTGTGGAGGGAGCAGCTGAGAGGCAGCCCCTGGGCTGGAGGCCTCACAACACACACCTGTACATGCTCCTTATCACAGGTGCTAATCGGAGCTTCAGCCCTGCCCTGGGGATCTGCAGGTGAATTATAGGAGATCACTGGGCGGCGTCCTGGTTCCTGCTTGGTCCCTGAATATCCTCAACCCAGCAAACCCCAGGTACCTGGGGTTGAGTCACCTGTAGGTTTGAACTTTTCTCCGTGGTTTGCCAAATCCCTCAATTTCCCTCCAGACCTTATCCTTCTGACCCCTTAAGCTTGAAGCGCTTGTGTCCCCATATTCAAACCCACGGCATAACCAGCATCCGCCACTTCTTCCCACCATCTTGTGTTCACACCTTGGCCAGACCACAAGCATCTCCTTCATTCACACGGCTGGAGCATCAGTCTGCCCACAGCCTGCCTTTGGCCATGACAGTTCTGGGCTACAACTTGAACCAGGACCCAACCCCTGCCACACTGGCTTGGCCTGTGTACAGGGTAAAAGGTAAACTCCTGGTTCTGCCATTCAAGGCCCTCTGTGGAGTGGCTTCCTCTCCCCCCACCCCCTTCCCCGTGTGTCCCTGGGAAACTCTTCACTAAAACCCAGGAAAGTGGCCAGTGCTCCAGAATATGGCCCCTACAGATTCCCAGGTCCTCATTCCTACAGCCTCTGATGGCCACTTTCTATGGCAAGAAAAAAGAGACTTTATAATTAAATGATGGGTCTTGAGATGGGGAGATTCTCCTTGGTTATCTGGGCCCTTGGTTACAAGTGTCCCTGTAAGAGAGAGGCAGAGGGAAACGTGACCACAGAGAGGGAGGTGACATGACACCAGCAGAGACCTTGGAAGATGGCAGGAGGGAGCAGGGCCAGGAATGCAGCTCCAGAAACTACAAGGGGGTAAGAATGGGCTCTTCCCAGAGCCTCGGGGGGGACCTTCGGCTTCTGAGAGCTTGACTTGAGTCCGCTGGAACTGCTTCTGGACTCCGACCTCCAGAACTCTAAGAGGATTGCTTGTGTATTGTTTGAAGCAGCCACCGGAATCTCACATGTGCCCCAGCCCCACATTCACCTGCCGAAGGGCTTTCCCCCTGCAGCATCCTGTCTTGGGCTTGTGCAAGAATCTCCCATCACTGCCTCCTGCTGGGAGGCAGGATCTACAAACCAATCTACAAACATGCTTTAGTGCCTCCCAGTCAGCTATCCCCATTTGTAGCAAAACTGTCTCGCTAAGAATTAGCTACATTTTGCTTCCGTTCACTCTTCAGCCTATGCCACTGCGGCTCGCAGACCTACCCCACTCTGAAGCTAATCTCAAAGTCACCCAGGAGGTCCATGGTCGGGAGTCAGGTGAGCACTTTGCTCCTTGATGAGGCTTCCCGGCAGCACTGCGGCAAGTGGCACTGGTCCCATCTCAATCTGCTGTCCTTTCTTTTTAAAGATCTATTCAAAAGACAATGTTAGGGGGAGAGAGAGCGGGAGAAGGAGAGAGAGATTCCATTAACGGGTTCATCCCCCAAATGCCTGCAGCACCTGGGGCTGGGCCAGGCTGAGGCTAGGATCCTGGACTCCATCTGGGTCTCTCACGTGGGTGGCAGCGGCCCAAGCCCCTGGGCCAACTGCTGCTGCTTTCCCGGGTGCACTAAGGAGCTGAATGAATTGGAAACGGAGCATCTGATGGAGGCAGTATACAGGGTAAAATGGATCAGATTTGTGAGCTGGAAGACCACGCCTTCACCACGACCCTGTGTGACCTCACCCCCCTACCTGACCCCACCTATATGCCCACCTGCCAATCGGGCTACATAACCACTCCCCTTTGGAAGTGGATTAAAGACTTGAAGCACGGTGGGCCTGATCCTGTTTTTTCCTCCCTGCGCTTGATCCCCTTGCTGCCCCACGCCTTCAGGGCGCATGGCCTTTGGGCCACCCACCCCATGCTTTCTGGCTTGCATGTTCCTCCACATGGCTGGCTCCTGGCTCCTGGCTCCTGGCTCCTGGCTCCTGGCGCTCAGTATGAATCTAGAATTCCCTTTCTCTTTTAGATAGAGCCCTGGATCTCCTATGCATTTCTCTCACTAAATAAAAAGCTTAAAACTTATGCTGCCTGGTTTATGTGCCAGTATTCAGAATTCTCTGAATTCATGGCAAGAACCCACATGGCTTATTAATTTCTGATATATTAATAAGCAAATGGGTAACACATCTAGGACTTCAACCAGCACCCATATGGGATGCTGGCACTGCAGGTGGCAGCCTAACCCACTGCACCACAGCTCCAGCCTTTAGATCTGCTGTCCTGTCTTTTTTTTTTTTTTAATTTGACAGGTAGAGTTATAGACAGAGAGAGACAGAGACAGAGAGAAATGTCTTCCTTCCGTTGGTTCACTCCCCAAATAGCCGCTACAGCCTGTGCTGCGCCGATCCGAAGCCAGGAGCCAGGTGCTTCCTCCTGGTTTCCCATGCTGGTGTAGGGGCCCAAGCACTTGGGCCATCCTCCACTGCCCTCCCGGGCCACAGCAGAGAGCTGGACTGGAAGAGAAGCAACTGGGACTAGAACCAGCACCTATATGGGATGCCAGCACCGCATGTGGAGGATTAACCAAGTGAGCCACGGCGCCAGCCCCCTGTCTGCTTCTTTGAATTGCCTCCTTCTTCAACCTGTTGTTCCTCAGGCTCCTAGATGAACCTGTGGATGTTAGTTTCTCAGGACTTAGCCTCCAGCCCTCGTTTCTCCTTCAACACTCACTCCCTAGGGTGCTCTCACTCAGCCTGGCTCGAGACACCATCTATGTCCTGATGAGGCCAAGAATATCTAATAGCAGACGGCACCTCTCTGAGTTCTCCCTTCTTACTGCATGCCTCCTCTTGTCGTCTTGCAGGCACAGCCAAAACCAAACTTGGAACTCCTGTAGCCATCTGCTACCCTGTCTCTCCACCTCGGGAAATGCTGCTTCCTTGCTGTTGGCCCAAGCTGGAACCCTGGGTCGCAAACGTCCTTCTCCCTTTTCCTCACTGCAGTACCTCACCCCGCACCCCATCTCCCACCCCCAACCCACAAGTCCATCGTTCCCATTCCTGACACATCACAGTGGTCTCACTCCTCCCCGCACTGCTCTTCCACTTCTCATCCTGACTGTGGTTTCCACCCCGCTCCCTGCAACCCACCCTTTAGGCCACAGCTGGGATGGAATCAGCTCTGTCACTGGCTTCCTTTTCACGTGCAATAAAATTCCAGGTGCTTACACTGCGCTTCCAAGGTCTTGATGGAAGGCACAATTTCATCTCACACCACTCTGCCCCGTGCTAGATCCTGGCTATTAGGGATGATCCTAAACACCACCCAGGCCAGCCCTCCCCTCAGGCATTCACACTTGCAGGGTCCTGTGCTTGTTCCCTCCCTTGTCTTCTGTAGTGACCTCAGGGCATCCCCTTGGGGACACCTTTCCCAGGCACCTCTCTGTAGCAGCCCCAATCTGTCTGCTGACTTCTCTTCATCCCTGCACAGTGGAGTTTCTGCACGGCTCTTTTCAAAATCTGATGCCACTTGGGGCAGATGTATGTATTTACTCGTGCTGTGGGTTAGATACGGCTTGTCCCCCAAAGGTTCATGTGCTGAGCGCGTGGTCCCCAACACAACAGCACTGAGTGGTGGTGGAACATTTTAGAGATGGGGCCAAATGAGAAGTAGTTAGATCGCGGGACACCACCCTTCGAAGGGATTAATGCACCTTTTCTGGAAGTGGGTTAGGTCTCACAGGACTGGATTAGTTAGCACGGAGCTCTGGCTCTCGCTTCCTCTCTGGCCACGTGACCTCCGTCTCTTGTCCACGTCCCTGCTGAGTGATGCCATCTTCCAGACGGTGATGCAGCAGGAGGCCCTCACCAGGTGTGGCTGCCCTGTCTTCTGCCTCCAGAACTGTGAGATAAACAAATCTCATTATAACGTACCTAGTCTTGGGTATTTTTAAAAATATTTATTTATTTATTTTGAAAGTCAGAGGTACAGAGAAAGAAGGAGAGATGCAAAAAGAGAGAGAGAGAGAGAGAGAGAGAGAGAGAGAGAGAGAGAGAGATCTCCCACCCACTGGTTCACTCCCTGGATGGTCACAATAGCCAGCACTGGGCCAGACCAAAGCCAGGAGCCAGGAGTTTCTTCTGGGTCTCCCACATGGGTGCAGGGGCCCAAGGACTTGGTCCATCTTCCACTGCTTTTCCCAGGCCACCAATAGGGAGCTGGATCAGAAGTGGGGCAGCCGGGACATGAACTGGCACCCATAAGGGGGGGCCAGCATCTCAGGTGGCTTTACCTGCTATGCCACAGCACCAGTCCCCAGTCGGGTATTTTGTGATAGCCACTCTAGACAAACTGAGGCAATCCGTCCTCTGGCTCTCATCTCCCATGAAGGCCAGACACCACCTCCAGACTCCCCTCCACCAGAACCTGTGCCTGACAGGTGGTAGACAATTGAGTGTTAGACGAAGGAACTCACCTTTCTACCCATGTCTCTTTCCCAGGCTCCATGGACACCAAATGACTCCCTCTTCCCAGACACACCTGGAGCAGCTCCCTTTGCCTGGAAGGACCTCACAGTTTCCGTGGGCCGATCACCTCACTGCCTTTCCTGCATGACCGTCCTGCCCCCGGGTCCACACCCAGCAGCTCAGCATCTTGGCTCTCTCCTCTTCCTCCCAACTCCCAGCTCTCCTGCAGGACTGACATGTCCCTTCCTGCGGTAGCATCTCCCAGTGGGTCTGCTTAGAGAGCCTGGCTTCTGATCAGAGAAGCCCAAAAATAGAGGAACAACTTAACTTTCACAACAATGAAATAAATGCAACTTTTCTAGGAAAGAATTCTGCTGCCCAGCAGGAGTTAATCCCCCCTATACTAAACTGTGATAACATCTGCTTGTCCCTCATACCCCCAAGCAGGGCAGTCATTGTTTGCTTTGTACCTTTTTCGGGTAGGGCCAGACTTCTCCCCTACACTTGGGAGCTCCTTGGGCTGAGAGATGTGAACACGGTGTCTGGTGCACAGCAGGTACTCAATATGTGTTTATTGAAAGTGTTAAACCAAGGAACAGACGAGAAGTCTCATTTGTCTACTTTCACAGCATGGATTCCTTGAAAGAGGCTTCCCAAAATCACAGCCCGAGCACGCAAGGCAGTAGGTATGGGGGTCCACATTCTCACTGCTAACAAATGAGTGTGGCTGCATGGCTGCTGTGGCTTGACTCTTTGTCCCCAAGAACTCAGGCATTCAGTCCCCAGAGTCTCCTGTTAGTGGTAGAAACTAAATCTAATTCTGGGGTTCAGAGGTGAGGCTCTTTGGGAAGCAACCGGATAAGGTTATTAGGGTAGGGCCCCTATCACTGACTCCTGGTGACATCTGTGAAACCACAGAGACACAAACAGCTGCACCCGCTCTCTGTCCCTGGCCACATGGTGCTCTGTGCTGCCTCGGGGCTCGGACAGCAAGAATGTCATCACTACAGGCTGAGCCAGGAGTGCCTGCCTGATCCTGGATTATGAACCTCGTTAATCAAGGGCCAAAATAAACTTCTTTCCTTTATAACACTGCCTGCCTCAGGTATTTTGTTATAGTAATGAAAACCCGACTCCTATCACTGCCTTTTTACAACTTGCACATCTATAGCCTTCAAGGAATTGCACTCTTGTCTGACAGCAGCCTGAATGCTCGCTGGCTACCACTCTTTGTCAGGCTGTCCTCATCCCAGACAGCACCATGAGGACGGAAGGGGGAGTTGCCTGGGACTGGGACAAACGACAGCTTTCGTTTTCCACTGTGTGAGAGGAATGCAAACTCCCAGGTGCTGTCACCTTGGGAGGAGGACCCAACAGAACATTCAGAAACCAACATGCTACGGTTTGGAGCATGCACTTTGACAGGTGCATCTTGACTTATTATTGGACTGAAAACGTGATTATTGAGCTAAAAAGGGTACTTTGAGGCCAGCACTGAAACTATTTACATCCTTTTCTTCTACTTTTGGGCACACCTTTCTAGGAGGTGCTTCTGAAGAAGAAGATAACCTGGTTTTTCTTGATGAGCGTTGTGAGTGTTCAAGTGTGTTTGCTGAGAAGGGGGCCAAAGCTAGGGTGCTGATAGCATCAGAAAAAAAGTCAAAAGGAAAAAAACAAAGAGCAAAGCAGTTCCCAGCCGGGAGTCATCCAAGGAAGCAGAGCTATTTCCAAGGTTTTAAATTGGTTAATGGGAATTTGATATTTACTCACTACCCACACATGCATCTTGGACAACACAATCTACTAAATAATTAACAGGCAAACAAAAACACATTATAACATAATAGACTCAGGTGCTTGGGAGATAAAATCCTTCAAGATCCACGTGGGCTTTATGGGGGGCAGGGAAAGGTGTGGGTAAAGGGAGTTCCTCTTTTGAGTGGATTGTGAGCCTTCATCTGAAATACAGCGCTGCTGTCCAAAGCCCCTGGCTCCCCACAGGCTCACCTGGTCTATGCACACTCTGGCTCTCTACCTTCTCACCCTGCCATTCTCCCATCTCTTCGCCCCTAGCTGATGCTATGATGTGAACATTTCTGTCCTCCTCTCACAGTCCACTGGGGTGCAAGGCCCCCAGGGGCTCGCCCATCAGCACCGGGTTTGAGAGCCAACTTCCCACCAGCGATGAAAGCTGCCCACTAAGCCCCTGCTCTGCTCTTGGTCATGCTAGCTGGTGTGGATGGCCTTGGCCTTGCAGCTGGGATGATCCACATGGGCGTGGGAACACCCTTCTCTCAGGCTCCAGCTGTTTATGGCCGCCTCAAGCCCTGAACACTATCCTAAATTCTGAACTCAGGGGAATGGTTTACCTTTTTTTTTTTTTTTTTTTTTTTTTTTTTTTTTTTGACTGGCAGAGTTAGACAGTGAGAGAGAGAGACAGAGAGAAAGGTCTTCCTTTGCCGTTGGTTCACCCTCCAATGGCCGCTGCGGCCAGCGTGCTGCTGCCGGTGCACCGCGCCTACCCAAAGGCAGGAACCAGGTGCTTCTCCTGGTCTCCCATGGGGTGCAGGGCCCAAGCACTTGGGCCATCCTCCACTACACTCCCGGGCCACAGCAGAGAGCTGGCCTGGAAGAGGGGCAACCGGAACAGAATCTGGCGCCCTGACCGGGACTAGAACCTGGTGTGCCAGCGCCACAAGGTGGAGGATTAGCCTAGTGAGCCGCGGTGCCGGCCCATGGGTGTTTTCTTAAGCACAGGGTTCTGACTCCTCATGTCTGAGGGACCCTGGATTTAAACAGAGACGAGCAGCCAGAAACAATGCCTATAGTACGCCACAGTGGTGCTCGGATGGAGTCCCCACTGCTGTACTCTGGGTGCAAACTCTGTCTCACCTGTGGCACAGGTCCCTGGACATGACCCCTGGGAGCCCTGCGTTGTCTGCCCTGCCACCACCCTTGCAGGAATGGGGTTCGCATGACCCCTGCTTCTTCACAAACCGGTGGAGGTCTCATGTGCCAGGGCCAAGTGGTCCATGCTCTCTCTCTTGGGGAGGCTGGACTTGAGGCTCCACAGAGGTAGGGAAGGTGTTCAGAGGAACACCTCACCTCCCTGGTAGACTGAAAGAGGGTCAAGCATTTCCATGCCAAGTTCTGGTGGATACTTAAGAATTGACCCCATGAAGTAAGGATGGGGGAAGAAAGAAAAAGGTACGAGGTTATTTTACCAAAGGATTTCTCAGAGATTCATACAAATCTTTTTAAAGATTTATTTGAAAGTCAGAGTTACACAGAGAGAGGAGAGGCAGAGAGAGAGACAGAGAGAGGTCTTCCATCTGCTGGTTCACTCCCCAGTTGGCCACAACGGCTGGAGATGCGCCGATCAGAAGCCAGAAGCCAGAAGCCAGAAGCCAGGAGCTTCCTCCAGGTCTCCCACTTGGTTCAGGGACCCAAGGACTTGGGCCATATTCCATTACTTTCCCAGGCCACAGCAGAGAGCAGGGTTGGAAGTGGAGCAGCTGGGACTCGAACCAGCGCCCGTATGGGATGCCGGCACTGCAGGCAGCAGCTTTACCCACTGTGCCACAGCACCGGCCCCCAAGGATTCCTTTCTGTTTGTGGTGTCTCTTGTGTCCTCCAAGCTCTGGGGAACCTTTGTGAAACGCTGCATGGAGGTAGGGGTTGGGGCAGTTGTGGCGCAGCGGGCGAGCAGCCGCCTGGGACACTTGCCTCCCATATTGCAGCGCTAGTTTGAGGTCCCAGCTTCTCTACTTCCAAGTCAGCTTCCTGCTATGCAGCTGGGAAGGCAGGGCATCATGGTCCAAGTGCTTGGGTCCCTGCCACCCATGTAGGACATCTGGATAGGGTTCCTGGCTCCTGGTGTTGGCCTGACTGTTGTGGCCATTTGGGAAGTGAACCACTGGATGGAAACTCCTCTCTCTGTCTCTCTCCCCCTCTCAGTATGTCACCCTACCTTTCAAATAAATAATAAAATCTTTAAAATATTTTTAAAATGAATGTTGGAGTCATACAAGAGGGTTTTAAAAGTTTACAAAATTATCTTTAGATTCCGTTGCCCCACCATCTTCTTCCCTATTTTATTTAAATAATTGCAAGTAATTCACTCACAAATATGTCCTGGGAGTTTAATTTGTGTCAGGCACCATTTTAGGCTCCAAAGATTCTGTAACAACTGAGAAACAGAACCCTTGGCCCTAATAGAACTTCCGTTCTCTCTGGGGAAACAGCCAACGCACAAGATGAGGCAGACGACTTCTGCGGTGGGCAGTGGGGAGTGCGAAGGTGAGCGCATCAGCAGGGAGGGGCGGGCATGGGTGTCGGGGACTGCAAGGGCTCTTGGGGGATGCGGCTTTGAGTGAAGATGTGCAGACGGACGTGAGCAAAGCACTCATGGAGATTTGGAGGAACAGCATTCCAGCCACAGGACCAGCAGCTGCAAGGAACTCAGAGTGGGGCTAACGAGGACAGGTGTTCGGGAAAGCGGTGAGAGGTGAGAGCGCAGATGAGACTGCTCACAGGGGGAACGTGAGCCGCGTGGACGCGGGGGCCATTGGAGAGTCAGTAGAAATGGGATGTGACCTGGCTTCCGCCTGCACAACGTCACCCTGCGAGCTGTCAGGAGGAACAGGAGGCGGACAAGCACAGACCTCATGCAGCCCGTAAAGGATCTCTCGGAGTCCTCCCAGCCAGAGCGGCTGGTGACTCAAGCAGGGCGGAGGTACTGGGCTGATGGGAAGTCAGGTTCTGATGTAAGTGCCGACAGGTCTGCTGACTGGGCAGATGGGCTGAGGGCTGAGAGAGAAAGAGAGGAGTTAAGGATGATTGAGGGTTTTTGCCAGGGCAACTAGGAGTCGTCATGAAATAAGTTGGAAAACGTGTTTGGAGGGAACAGTCGCTCAACACTGACCATATTTAATTGGAGATGTCTGCAGATCTGTAGAATGGGCAGTTGGATATTCGAGTCCCCGGGAGTGATGTGGCCCGGACACGCAATTCAGAGTCGACAGGATAGGGATGGCATTTAAAGCCCCGAGCCAGGGAGCAGCGAGTGCAGAGGAGAGAAGAGGTGCTAGGGCTGCGCCCAGGGGACATCTCGCTATTTTTTAGAAGAATTGGAAAAAAAGAATCTTACAAGGAATAGCTAGGAAGGTAGGAAGAAAATCTGATACTTGTCCAAAAGACAAAGTAGAACTGTTTCAAAGAGGAGGGAGGAGCAGCTGTTTGAGATCTGTAAATATGTCCTGAGCGGCCCTGGCAAGCCAGGTGACACGTGTTGACTTGGTTTAATCATTTCTAGCTCTCCGTTCACCCTGAAATGCATCCTAGCCCGGACAATACAATGACAGGTCCCCCTACTCATAGGTCAGGGGTGATGAGCGTTAAAGACACACCTCTAGACCTGTTGATGTGTAGGTTACTGATGACCTTGAGAATAGAAGTTTCTGTAGAAAGGGGGCAGAAAAAAATCCAATTGGAATGGGTTCAACAGGGGAAAGGAGGGGGACAAAGTATAAACAGTACTTTCAAGGACTGCTCTCGAGCAAAAAAAAAGGAACACAACAGTCAATAGAGGAGAGAGTGGGTCAAGAGGGTTTTGTTTCCTTAACATGGAAGAAAACACATTTATTTTATTTTATTCTGGATCATAAAGATGAACCATAGAAGAAGAAGACATTGATGCTATAGGAGACAGAGGAAGCATTTCCAGGATGATGTCCTTGAGTGAGTGTAGAGGGAGACCACCAGATAAGTAGGAAGGGGGCTGGCTTCCCAGGGAGCAGGGACAGCTGTGATGAGCGGAGGGCAGGCATCACGGGTGAGCACAGATACAGAGAGATGGGCCAATACTGTGGGCAGGGGGAGTTCCCGTCGGTCCTCTTCTGCTGTTTTCTATTTCCTCCTTGTATGGGAAGCCCTGTCATGAAGCAAGGTGGAAGGTGGAAGGAATATTGGAGGTTTGGGATGGCTGAGAAGGTCTGAAATGGAGCTCCAGAAAAGAACGGGAGAGTGGACGGACCAGGGCAGCGGGCTATCATTGCCTGGTGGCCTGGTGGCTTGACCTGAAGCCAGTGTAATACACCTGGACCCCAGGTTGGTTCTGCTGCATGGTTCAGTTGGTGAGTAAACAGGGGGTTGGCTTTTGCTAGGCTTGAGACTTAAGCAAGTGAAGTAGCAAAGGCAGAGAGAGAGGCAACAGAGTGTGTTTAGGGAAGAAATAATACTTGACTATGGGCTTAAGCTGAGTCGATTAATGCAACAATTACCAATGAGCCTGTAGTTCCCAGCCTTGTGCACAAACAACATACAGGTTCATCACTTCTCTGATATGCTGATAATTTCTAGAGGGTCACCTGTTGATTGGTTTATTGAGAGGTTGTATTTCATGCCTTCCCTTCTCGTTCTATTATTGCTGTGTAGCTCAGGCCTTGACCACTTCCTGCCCGATTATCTCTATCTTGAGTATTTCTCCTGGTGTCGTGTGCTCACTTCCAACAACGTACACTTACTTTGGCCAGGGTCATCGCGAGATGACAGGTTTTTAATGTCACTGTTCTGTCCTAAATAAGGAATAGCTCCACGCCTCCAGTCACACACCTCACTGATCCTCTGCCCAGATTTCTTAGCTCTTTCTGCTCTGCAAACTTGTCTCTCACATTGCGTTCACTCTACGCCAGCAGACTGGCTTCCTTACGGCCCCTTTCTGCTTTGGCATTGTCGCTCCCCGTCTTCGTGGAGGAACGACACAGGACCCTGCTTTGTTCTTTCGTCTGCTCGGCCCTCCCCGGGTTTGCTGCTGGTTCTTCCCGGGTTGGCTACCGACCCTTCCACCTCCGTGGAAGGGCGGTTCCCCCTGGCCACTTTCCCCACTTCCGCAGGAGAGTGGCACACTGCCGGCCGGCTCTCTCGGGGGCTGCTCAGGTGTTCCCCTTAGATGTTCCCTTTAGATGTTCCTGGTGCATGTTGTCTCTCTCCTCCTTTATAGTCCTCTTCTACCAATCCCAACTCTGCTACCCACACGCCGAGTACGCTGCTCTCCTCCAATCAGGAGCAGGTCCTATTTATTGGTTGAACTGGAGGCAGCTGCATAGAAGCTGTTTTCTCCTCTCCCAGCGCCATATTGTGGGAGAGCAGATGCATAGAATAAGTCTTAATTCCAGTAACTTAGTCTAGTCCGAGTTGCTCCCAGTTGCTCCCCACAGGCATGCTGTGCCTTCCTCTGCTTTTCAGAATTCCACCTGCTACTGGCACTAAAGGGCCGTAGCTGCTGATACAAGCAGGAGTGGGGTTGGAGTCATGGATAGATACACACAAACATATATGCTCTCATACATACACATATACATACAACTAACATTTGCATTTGAAATTTTTGCAATAAACATGCCTTCATATCACTTCTATAATTTTATAATTAACAAAGTTTAAATTTAATTTTTGAAGAACTCTTTCTAGGTACTCTTTGACAATAGGTATTTCTTTTGAACCAGCAACAGGTCTAGTACCTTTATCTTTGGGGCATAAAACATAATTTCCTTACAACATTTTTATAATAGCAAACCATTGGAAGCAAATTAAAAATTCCAAATTGAAGTTTATTAAAAATTAAATTAAAAATTAAAAATGACAAATTCATCACATCCTGCACAATGTGGTTCATCTTAGTGTTTCACAGTATAGCCTCCACCATCAGACTATCTAGGTTTGAATTTCAGCTCTTACCATCAGCCTGCAGGCAGCTAAATTTTCTGTGCTTCAGTTTCTTTTAGTATTTATTTTGAAAGTTAGAGTTACAGAGAGAGAGAAGGAGAGACAGAGAGAGAGAGAGAGAGAGAGAGATATCTTTCATCTGCAGGTTCACTCCCCGGATGGCTGCAATGGCCAGTGCTGGGCCACGCTGACGCCAGGAACCAAGAGCTTCATCCAGGTCTCCCCTGTGGTGGCAGGGGCTCAGATACTGGAGCCATATGCTGCTTTCCCCGGCCATTAACAGGGAGCTGGAGCAGAAGTGGAGCAGCCAGGACACGAATTGGCACCCAAATGGGATGCTGGTGTTGCAGGGTGGCCCCACCCACAATCCCACAGTGCCTGCCCACCTGTGCTTAAGTTTCTTCGTCGTGAGGAAGAGATGGATTATTACATGCAAAGTAGTTAAAATCTTGCCTGGTTCACCTACAATGTAGAAAATAGGAGAAAGTACTTCCCCAACCTGATAACAGAAAAATAAACTACAAACAAAACAAAAGATAGATAGATAACTACAAGATTATAACTTTTCATAAACCTACCAGAAAGCTGAGGCCATAGGGCAACCAAGTATCCTTAAATTTATGGAAATGAGACCCTCCAAGGAAGGACAGAGCATGAGGGCTGATTCCCGCAGGACCCAGGAGAGGAGGTGCTGGGACCGCACACGTGGTAACAAACATTCAGCTAAGCTTTCCAGTACACTGTGGAAGACCAAGTGTGGGTTGGCATGAGAATCCAGAACCCCGGAGAGCTGCAGACACAAAGGAAGTTTGCACTCACATATAAGATTTTCTTATGGCCGGCACCGTGGCTCAACAGGCTAATCCTCTGCCTTGTGGCGCCGGCACACCGGGTTCTAGTCCCAGTCAGGACGCCGGATTCTGTCCCGATTGCCCCTCTTCCAGGCCAGCTCTCTGCTGTGACCAGGGAGTGCAGTGGAGGATGTCCCGCATGGGAGACCAGGAGAAGCACCTGGCTCCTGGCTTCGGATCAGCGCTGTGCGCCAGCCGCGGAAGCCATTGAAGGGTGAACCAATGGCAATGGAAGACCTTTCTCTCTGTCTCTCTCTGCCTGTCCAAAAAAAAAAAAAGATCTTCTTCTACAAGGGCTGCTCATGGGAAATGCTGGGCGCAGAGCAGGAAACCAAGAGAATCTCCTGTGGTGGTGCATACCTGGAAAAGAGGAGCAGATGTTATTGTAGGAAAGGCACAAAACCCTCACTGGATCCCCTCTCCTTTAAAAAACTTAAGTTGACGGGGCACTGGTGCAGCGAGGGGAGGGTAACAGGAGAAGCAACATGCTCTACTCCTGGAGAAAGGACAGGAGAGGGTTCTGGGTCTAGGATCATACATCGGCAGGATAAAGGTCTCCTACGTCTTGGGGAGGGGCAGGGAGCTGTCCATAGGAGACCCACTCCGGACACCAGGCAGTTCTTCTCGACCAGGAAAAGGATCAGGGTCAGTAAGAAGGCTCCGTCACTAGAGCCTAGACAGGTGGGACCACCTGAGACTGAGGGGCCCACACAGCAGAGAGCCCTCCCCTCCCGGCTAGGAAGCAGCAAGCAGTGAGCAAGAGCAGCCTGCTCCTGGGCAGGGACAGAGGCCACCCCTTGGTGGGCACAAGGAGGACTGAGCTGAGGATGGAGCAGGATAATGGAGAAAAATCCCTGGGAACCCTGCCCTAAGCACCGGGTAATGTCAGAGGAGCTGGAGCTAGTGACGGGCTGATGGTACTGAGGCAGCAATAAAACCAAACCCACCGCGACTCCCGAGTGGGTGTACTCATCAGAAGGCACTATGTCACGCCGCGGCTCACTAGGCTAATCCTCCGCCTGCGGCGCCGGCACACCGGGTTCTAGTCCCGGTCGGGGCGCCAGATTCTGTCCTGGTTGCCCCTCTTCCAGGTCAGCTCTCTGCTGTGGCCAGGGAGTGTAGTGGAGGATGGCCCAAGTGCTTGGGCCCTGCACCCCATGGGAGACCAGGAAAAGCACCTGGCTCCTGCCTTCGGGTAGGCGCGGTGCACCGGCAGCAGCACGCTGGCCGCAGTGGCCATTGGAGGGTGAACCAACGGCAAAGGAAGACCTTTCTCTCTGTCTCTCTCTCTCTCACTGTCCACTCTGCCCGTCAAAAAAAAAAAAAAAAAAAACCTGCATGCAAAGTATGGTCCCATTTGGCTCAAACTGAATTTTTGCTTGGATAAACAATAATCAGACAATAATTTATCTTAGTATTTATGTCTAGTGAGAAGTCAGGAGAGTTTTTGTTTCTCCTTTGTACTTTATATTTTCTTTGAATTAAAAATGAGCAAAAAAGCTATTTTCATGGACAACAACTCTGCCGGTTTTTTGAATAGGGGAGTTTATCCCATTTACTTTCCTAAAAAATGTGTTCTGATTAGTTTTTCATTTTTAATTTTTAACATTTATTTGTTTATGCTATGTGAGCTTTTCTTTCTCAAATAGTTGGCTATATAGTGAATTTATTATTTGGTTAGCATTGCCTTTTTTTAAAATTTGACAGATAGAGTTAGACAGTGAGAGAGAGAGACAGAGAGAAAGGTCTTCCTCCTGTTGGTTCACCCCCCAATAGCTGCTATGGCCGGAACTACAACAATCTGAAGCCTGAAGCCAGGTGCTTCCTCCTGGTCTCTCATGCGAGTGCATGGTCTCTCGACTGCCCTCCCAGGCCACAGCAGAGAGCCGGACCAGAAGAGGAGCAACCAGGACTAGAACCCGGCACCCATATGGGATGCCGGCACCGCAGGCGGAGGATTAACCAAGTGAGCCACGCCGCCAGCCAAAAGTTATTATTGTCTTTAAAAGTTCCAAGAACATTTTTGAATATGTACACACAAGAGTATTCAAAACCTTCATGGAAATATGTATTATGAAAAAACTAAACATGGATTTCAATTTTTCCTACCAAAATAAATTCCGTTTTACCATGAACTTTTAAAAATACTCTTGTATGGGACCAGTGCTGGGGCCTAGCAGGTTAAGCCTCCACCTGTAATGCTGACATCCCATAGAGGTGCGGGTCGAGTCCTGGCTGCTCTACTTCTAATCCAGCTTGCTGCTAATGAGCCTGGGAAACCAACAGAAGATGGCCCAAGCGCATGAGTCTTTGCGCCAGTGTGAGAGACCAAGATGAATCTCCTGGCTCCTGGCTTCAGCTTAGCCCAGCGCTGGCTATTGTGGCCGTTTAGGGAGCAAGCCAGCAGACAGAGGATCTCTCTCTCTCTCTCTGTCTCTCTCTCCTCCCACCATCTGTCTCCCCTTCTCTCTCTCTTGAACTCTGCTGTTCACATAAATAATACAAAAAAAAAGTACCCTGGTATTTGCCTACCAGTCCCAAGAATAAAATATTGCCATATTGAGAATTCTATTGAATGTCTTTGAACCAAATGAAATAAAAAGCTCATTGTATTCCCATCAGCTACTCCTTCTTCCTGTTTATGTGAGGTGTTGGACAATATTTACTTTCAAGCTTTTATTTTACATTGCTGTAAAGTGGGCTCACGGTGCACTGCTTAGCAACTCGCCTGAGTGGGACGAGACAGAACACACTCACAGGCAACGAGCCAGGTGAAGCGGACGTAGGAGCTGTAGTCAGGCATCAGAGGGCTGAAGAAGCGTGAGATCCTTGTGAGTGAGCTCCCCAGGGTTCATGAAGCTGTCCAGAATGGATGGCGTCCTGACCGCACCTGCCTGATCCGCACCACAGCCGGGGAGCAGCCCTCCTGGGTTATATGCCGCCAGGGAGGGGGCTCCCTAGGCTCAAGCTCTGAGGGATGACTGAGGGATGCATCGGGTTAGAGAGGAACAGAGTCTGGCAGTTGAGTGAGGCAGTGCCTCCCTAACTCCAGATGTTGCATTGCCAAGAGGGTCAGGAACCAGGCCCAGCCTGCTCAGGCAGGGGCTCCGCGTGCATCCCAGCGCATTCTACTGCTGTTCGGGAGAACTACAAGCAAGAAGGGGAGGGAGGCTGGGTTGGTCCAAGGCCACCTGGAGCACCGTCCTGCAGGTATACAGGTGTAGCCCTAGACCTGCAATTTATAGTCGTGAAGATGTGATTCTCTGTCTTGAGGGTTTTACGCTGCTTTGCTACAGTAGTCCTTCTCAGACGTCAACGTGCACGGAAACCACACGGGATCTTGTTGGTTGCAGATTCTGCCTCAGTCAGTCTGCAGTGCAATCTGAGAGTTAGAATTTTTAAGAAGCTCCCAGGTGAGGTGGTGACGCTGGCCTGTGGGACACACTTTGGGTAGCGTATAAAGGATTTCACAGTCAAGCAATGGAGACCCAGCATGTGAATAATGGGTACTGCTGAAGAAGACACCAAAAGAAATTGTAAGCCGGCACCGCGGCTCACTAGGCTAATCCTCCGCCTGCGGCGCCGGCATACCGGGTTCTAGTCCCGGTCGGGGCGCCGGATTCTGTCCCGGTTGCCCCTCTTCCAGGCCAGCTCTCTGCTGTGGCCCGGGAGTGCAGTGGAGGATGGCCCAAGTACTTGAGCCCTGCACCCGCATGGGAGACCAGGAGAAGCACCTGGCTCCTGGCTTCGGATCAGCGTGGTGCACCGGCCGCAGCGCGCCAGCGGCGGCGGCCATTGGAGGGTGAACCAACAGCAAAGGAAGACCTTTCTCTCTGTCTCTCTCTCTCACTGTCCACTCTGCCTGTCAAAAAATAAAAAAATAAAAGAAATTGTAGAAAAGCAAGATTTAAAGACATACTTACTCCTCATGTAGGATCTCTGTCCTTAATGTGCTGTACAGTGTGATTTAATGCTATAACTAGTACTCAAACAGTATTTTTCACTTTGTGTTTCTATGTGGGAGCAAACTATTGAAATCTTTACTTAATGTATGCTAAACTGATCTTCTGTATATAAGGAGAATTGAAAATGAATCTTGATGTGAATGGAAGGGGGGAGGGAGCGGGAAAGGGGAGGGTTGCGGGTGGGAGGGAAGTTATGGGGGGAAGCCATTGTAATCCATAAGCTGTACTTTGGAAATTTATATTCATTAAATAAAAGTTAAAAAAAAAAGACATACAAAACTTTCTGGAAAGCTAAATATTCCAAATTAAAAAGCCCACTGGAAACTAGGCAAAACGAAGAGAACCCAACCCTGAACACACGCTGGTGAAAGTTCTGAAACTTATACATAAGGAAAGAATCCTATTAACACCCTGAGAGAAGATCATCTACCGGAAAAAGGGATGGAGTAGGAAATTCAGACTGGTCTCAGCATTATAATCTAGATGCTGTACTTTTAAAAATGTAATTTAGATGCTAAAATCAATAAAGCAAACATTAACTATAGAATTCATTTTTTTAAGATTATCATTTTGAAAATCAGAGTTAGAAGGAGAGGAGATGAGAGAGAGAGAGAGAGAGAGAAATGGGGGGGGGGATTTGATTTTCCACTTGCTGGTTCACTCCCCAAATATCTGCAACATCCAGATATTGTCCAGGCCAAAGCCAGGAGCCAGGAACTCCATCTGGGTCTCCCACATGGGTGGCAGGGCCCAAGCACTCAGGCCATCCTCCACTGCCATCCCAGGTACATCAGAAGCAGTGTAGCTGGGACTCAGATCAGCACTCCAATACGATATGCTGGTATGGTAAGTATAGTAGTGGCTTAACCCAACAATGCTGGCCCCCAAAGCCAACATCTTTACCTGGTTAAAGAGCTGATTTGGAAATCCTGCATCACTTTTTGCACGGACATCAACGCAGAGTAAGTTGGCATCTGTATCTAACCTAAAAAATAGCTTATGAGGGCTACACAGTCAAATGTCTAAGGAAACATCATTATTCCTCTTAATTTCCAAAGAATACAGCCTCATTGAATATATGTATTTCACTTAATGAGATAACCAAAGCCCCTTTGTTCCAACAGAGATTTCTGGCACCTAAGACAATGAAATTCATTTTAAAGTTGTTTATCAATAGAGTCACCTATGGAAAACTTTGAGAGAGGTTGGAAAAAATATATACAATCACATTTTCTCTTTTCTCTTTAAATGTTTAGTAAGGGGCCAGCGCCATGGCTCACTTGGTTAATCCTCCGCCTGTGGCGCCAGCATCCCATATGGACGGCCAGGCTCTAGTCCTGGTTACTCCTCTTCCCATCCAGCTCTCTGCTGTGGCCCGGGGGGGTGGGGGCAGTGGAGGATGGCCCAAGTGCTTAGGCCCCTGCACCCGCATGGGAGACCAGGATAAGTACCTGGCTCTTGGCTTTGGATCGGCGTAGCTCTGGCTGTAGCGGCCATTTTGGGGGTGAACCAGCGGATGGAAGACCTTTCTCTCTGTCTCTCTCTCACTGTCTATAACTCTACCTGTCAAATAAAAAAAAAGTTTAGTAAAATCATATCACCATAAAAGAAAACTCTCCAAGAGTTTTAGGCCATATTTAATATTCTCTGGGTATGTCACTGTGTGTGATTCTTTACCAATTGATTACATCAGGGTAAAAAAAAAAACAACTGTAGGTCCCAAGTCTTTGTGACAGAAATATCAGCAGAATTGTACAGGCATGCACCTTTTGGCCAACTTTAAAATTAGGCCTTAAATATCCAATATTTCATCCGTTGTACCTTCTTGCTCAGGGCTTAAGACTTAAGAAGAATCTACAGTCTCACACATGCAGGTCAGACACAATGCACACCAAATGCACGTCACAGTGGTGTAACTATGACTTTCTGCTCAGTTCTTAGCATCTCTGCGCATTTGTCCTAAACACAGTGCTGTAATTCCTGCTGTTCGGCCAAATGCTGACAGCCACTGCAGCATCCTCCCTGTCCATCAAAGGGAGAGTGGCACGGCCTTGGCCTCGGGGGCGTGTGGGTTGCTACGTGTGGTCAGGCAGCTGCAGAGGCCCCAGCGGCCAAGCCAGCTGCTCACATCTGTGTCAAGGAGGCTTGAGGAGTCTGGAACTTCTGAGCAGCAGAGCTGTCTGCCAAACGCTTCCTGGCAAAGATTTTTGTCTGCAAAATAGACACAATAATGAGGGACTTTAAGAAATGCTCCGCGTCCTGGAAACAGAGTCGGCAGAAGTAGAGGAAGAAAGGCATCTTCCCCTGGGAGACAAATCGTCATGACAGGAGTTCTATGCTTTTGTTTTGTTTTGTTTTGTTTTTTTGACAGGCAGAGTGGACAGTGAGAGAGAGAGACAGAGAGAAAGGTCTTCCTTTTGCCATTGGTTCACCCTCCAATGGCCGGTGCGCTGCGGCCAGTGCACTGCGCTGATCCGATGGCAGGAGCCAGGTGCTTCTCCTGGTCTCCCATGGGGTGCAGGGCCCAAGCACTTGGGCCATCCTCCACTGCACTCCCTGGCCACAGCAGAGAGCTGGCCTGGAAGAGGGGCAACAGGGGCAGAATCCGGCGCCCTGACCTGGACTAGAACCCGGTGTACTGGCGCCGCTAGGTGGAGGATTAGCCTAATGAGCCGTGGCGCCGGCAGTTCTATGTCTTTATTTATTTATTTATTTTTTTATTTTTTTTTTACAGGCAGAGTGGACAGTGAGAGAGAGAGACAGAGAGAAAGGTCTTCCTTTGCCGTTGGTTCACCCTCCAATGGCCGCCGCGGCCGGCGCGCTGCGGCCGGCGCACCGCGCTGATCCGATGGCAGGAGCCAGGAGCCAGGTGCTTCTCCTGGTCTCCCATGGGGTGCAGGGCCCAAGCACCTGGGCCATCCTCCACTGCACTCCCTGGCCACAGCAGAGGGCTGGCCTGGAAGAGGGGCAACCGGGACAGAATCCGGCGCCCCAACCGGGACTAGAACCCGGTATGCCGGCGCCGCTAGGCGGAGGATTAGCCTAGTGAGCCGCGGCGCCGGTCTAGCAGTTCTATGTCTTTATAAAAAAGATTTATTAATTTATTGGAAAGGCAGAGTTGCAGAGAGAGTTGGAGAGAGAGAGAGAGCGAGCAAGCGAGCTTCCATTCATCGTTTCATTCCCCAAATAGCCACAACAGCCGGGGCTGGGCCAGGCTGAAGCCAGGAATGAGGAGCTTCATCTAGGTCTCCCACGTGGGTGCAGGGGCCCAGGCACTTGGGCCATCTTCTGCTGCTTTCCCAGGCCATAGCAGGGAGCTGGATTGGAAATGGAGCAGCCAGGACTTAAATAGGTGCTCATATGGGATGCCGGCATCACAGGCAGTGGCACCATCCCCATACAAAAGTTCTAAACCTTGTCCCTTGTTAAGACAATGAGAGTTATTTTTAAAACGCAAATGAGGCTACTGAATTTTACAGTTCACATGGAAGCAGTTCTGAGTTTCCTAGGGGGTTCTTCCTGGTCATAGGACCCCCGGTTCACTCCCCAGCTGGCCACAACAGTCAGGGCTGGTCCAGGCTGACACCGGGCGCCAGGAACTTAGCTTCTGGCAGTCAGGGACTCTCACGGTCGCTGTTAGGAGCTGAGTCATGTTCCCCCAGTCCTAACCCCAGGACCTCGGAATGTGACTCTAATTGGAGATGGGCTCATTAATGAGGTAATTAATTAAAATGAGGTCATTAGCGTGGGCCCTAATCGCGTATGATGGTGTCCTGATCGGAAGATGAGCCCAGGACTCAGACACACACAGAGGGAAGATGGGAGGACCACAGACAAGCCAAGGAGAGGCCCTGGGGGAAGGTGATTCTGCTGAGTGCTTGATGCCAGGCTTTCAAAACCGTGCGGAGAGAGAGTTCTGGGGTTTGAGCCACCCACGTCTGTCCTCGCCTGGTGATACTGAGCCTGAGAACTCCTTGTGGAAGAAGATACGGATCCCAGGAATTAACTATTGCGAATGGCGTGGCTTCTGTCTCCGGATACACGGTTCTGTGAAGGGGGCACCTTTTTCTGCCATGACTCTGAACTTGCTGTTCTTATTTCCTCCCTGTGCTTTTTGAAGCACAACAAGAGACAACAGGACCAACAAGCAAGACAGCAAGTGAAGTCACTGAGAGAGCTCCGGCCACTGTCCTGGCTCTCTGCGGAGGCGAGAGCTGACGCCACCCCACAGGACCCTCTGCCTGGGACGCTCCACAGTGTGCAGAGGTTATGGGTGGATTCACTTCTGCTACCCACCAAGTAGGCGTTTTCTGAGTTGGACGGATGTTGGCGTTTGTGGGGTACAGAAAGTGAACCCTCCGTTTGTTTACATTTCATGTCACTGCCAGTCCTTTGTGTCCTCTCCCATCCACCTATGTGACCTCTCATTGGCTGGAGTGCACCTGCCAACACCAGGACCCTTTCTCGCTTTGCAATGAGACCAAGTGCCATTGTTGTGTTTCTGTTTCATTTATTCGTGTGGAGAGATCCTTCTCCAAGTTGGGATCAGGGGTTGTATAAAAGACTCTGCCTTTGAGATCTTGATGGCAGGCATGGGGAGTGCTGTTGGCAGACTGTGAAATAATCACTGGAGGCCGGCACTGTGGCTCAACAGGCTAATCCCCCGCCTTGCAGCACCGGCACACCGGGTTCTAGTCCTGGTTGGGGCGCTGGATTCTGTCCTGGTTGCCCCTCTTCCAGGCCAGCTCTCTGCTATGGCCAGGGAGTGCAGTGGAGGATGGCCCAAGTGCTTGGGCCCTGCACCCCATGGGAGACCAGGAGAAGCACCTGGCTCCTGCCATCAGATCAGTGCGGTGCGTCGGCGTCGGCAGCCATTGGAGGGTGAACCAACGGCAAAAGGAAGACCTTTCTCTCTGTCTCTCTCTCTCACTGTCCACTCTGTCAAAAAGAAAAAAAAAAAAAGAAATAATCACTGGACACCCATCTTGGGTATCAGCTGCTGATGGAAGTGCCCAGGCTTGTAGATCCAGGGGTTCTGAGCATGGTGGACGGGCAATTTCTTCTCGGGCCATCTAGGACCCTACTACCCACACTCCACACAGGAGCAAAAGCAATGCTAGGAGCCCCACTGCACCCAAGCCTGGTCTCTCAGCACCTCTTGAACTTGCTCCCGACTCACCCACAGCAGCAACACTTGGGACATTCCATCTTCAATATTCTTTTTGAAAAGGCAAAGCAATTAGGATGTGCTTTGAGGACTTCCCAAGCTCACAGCAAGATGTTTTGTTTTCACAGCTGTACTCACACACTCCCAGGGAGATAGCATGAGGTCATGTTGGCGACAGCACAATTGTCACCTTGCTGAAGAGGGGAGCCTGGGGATCTCCATGGAGAAGCGAGGGGAGGCGTTCAGCTGCAAGCTCAGACCCCGTTTGCAGCGATCATAGCGACCCTGGAGCAGGGCTGGGAGTGGAAACTGCTAGGAGCTGCTGAACACAGATGACGTCATCCCACCACCACACCTGGTGGGGGTCTGACAGCCGGGGAGAAGGCTTGGCCTAGAAGGAAAACAACTCCAGCTAAGTTGACCACTTTTATGTGCTGGGGAGGACACAGTGTCATGAAAGTTCTTCTCTCCTCCACCTTCCCTTTAGGTTCAGCAGTCACCACGTCCATGAAATTATGACCGCGACAGCAAGCTATTAGCGTCCTCCATGGCCATGACCAACAGCTCCAGCCCCGTGGGATTTTGTGAGTTGTGGAGCCCTTCCCGTTAGAGCCGTCACAGCCTGGGGCTCTGGAGGCGCTGGCAGTCCTCATGCCATTTCCCAGCCACAGTACTCCTCGAGGGTTTTCAGTTAGGCCACCAGGGCTTGTGCACACCGCATATACACTGAAGCTGGCGTGGGGCATAGAGTGTCCCCGCCTGCCACATCTGCAGCTGTTCACAGGCAATTGGCAGAATGCTGGACACAGTGCTTCTCTGCTCCAGTTCTCTGCAGTTAAAGGACACATTTTTTTTTTTTTTTTTTGACAGGCAGAGTGGATAGTGACAGAGAGAGACAGAGAGAAAGGTCTTCCTTTTGCTGTTGGTTCACCCTCCAATGGCTGCTGCGGCCTGCGCATCGTGCTGATCTGAAGCCAGGAGCCAGGTGCTTCTCCTGGTCTCCCATGGGGTGCAGGGCCCAAGCACTTGGGCCATCCTCCACTGCACTCCCCGGCCATAGCAGAGAGCTGGCCTGGAAGAGGGGCAACCGGGACAGAATCCGGCGCCCCAACCGGGACTAGAACCCGGTGTGCCGGCGCCGCAAGGCGGAGGATTAGCCTAGTGAGCCACGGCGCTGGCCCGACACACTCCTTCTTTATGTGATCTGGAGCAGCTTCCACAGGCAGCTCTGGACTCAGCTTCTGCTGTGATATGGATGTGCCTCCCCTCGCAGCCCAGGGCAACAGTGCAGAGAGGTGAGGCCTCAGGAAGAGTAGGTCGTGGGGTTTAATGTCATGACTGTGGGAGCAGATTTGTGGAGCCAGCATTGTGGTGCAGTGGTTTAAGCTTTTGCTTGCAATACCAAGCATCCCCTGTTTGAGCGTTGGTTCGAGTCTTGGCTGCTCCACCTCCAATCCAGCTTCCGGCTAATGCACCCGGGAAGGAGATGAGGGCTGCAGTGCCTGGACCCCTGCCACCCACAGGGAGACCAGCATGAAGCTCCCGGCTCCCAGCTTTGGCCTGGCCCAGATATGACTGTTACAGCCATTTAGGAAGTAGACCAGTGGATGGAAGATCTCTCTCTCTCTCTCTCTCTCTCTCTCTCTCTCTCTCTTCTCTCTCTCTGTCAATCTGCCTTTCAAAAATAAATCTTATAAAAAAAGAAAAAGAGTGGGTACGTTAGAAAGCTGAAGTTGGCCCCTCTTGGTGTCTCCTGCATGTGCACTCCTCCTTCTGCTTTCCGCCGTGAGACCATGCGGCACGAGGGCCCTTGACACCAGTGCCACGCTCTTGAACTTCCCAGCCTCCAGAGCTGTGAGCCAAATAAGCTTCTATTGGCTATCAGTTCCCCAGTCCCAGATATTCCGACCTAGGTGCAGAATACAGACTAAGACTCTGTCCTCCTGGGTGTGCTGTCCACCCCAGGGAGTTCGTCAGAATCCTAGAAATGGAAATAAAAAGGGGCAATTGCAGAAACAACAAATGGCACCAAAACCATAAGGCGCCTTGCACACAGATGAGGCTAAAAAAAATCCTTAAGTGCTCTGATTACTCACTCTCAGGGCTTGTTCTAGCCCATACAGAAGTTAGTGAAAAAACTGGTTTTAATTGCATTTTAATCATCAGTTTCTTTCTTTGCCAGGCACTACTGCTTTCATGGTTTTCAAGCCATGTGTTTCAGGATCAACCACCAAGAGTGAGCCTTAGCGTCAGCCAGCTGGGGTCAACGGTCGGTCGTTTCTGAGCCCCACCTGGGCGCTAAGTCCCCTGTGCCTGGCGCAGCACCACCCCTGGTGAGGAGCACTCTGGACCGCTGCCGGCCGCAGTCCAGTGACTGGGCCTTCACGTCCCCGAAGTGACGCTCTCATTATATCCCACATATGCATGCTGATTCCACGAGGCCACTGACGCTCCCCCAGAAAGGCTAGTGAGACACAGGACGTCACTTAGAATAGGGACACCAGCATCCCCTATCGGAGTGCCTGGGTTCAAGTCTCCAGCTTCCTGATAAAGCATACTCTGGGACACACTGACGAGTCCCTGCCACCCACATGGCAGAGCCACATTGAGTTCCAGTTTCCTGGCTCTGGCCTGGCCCAGTGCTGGCTGTTGTGGGTATTTGGGGAATGAACCAATGAGTGGAAGATCTTTCTTACTCTCTGTTTTTGTCTCTGACTCTCTGTCTTTAAAATAAATAAGTAATAAATAAATAAGTAGATAAATAAATAATGTCAAGAACACCAGAGTTTCAGGACCAACATCATGGCTCAGCAGGTTAAGCCACCACATGCAATGCTGGCATCCAATATGAACACCAGTTTGAACCCCAGCTGCTCCACTTCTGATCCAGCTCTCTGCTAATGTGCCTGGGAAAGCAGTGGAAGATGGCCCCAGTGCTTGAGCCCCTGCCATCCATGTGGGAGAACCCGGATGGAGATTCAGGCTCCTTGGCTTTAGTCTGGCCGAACGGGAGCTGTTGTGGCCATTTAGGGAGTGAACCCGCAGTTGGAAGATCTCTCTCTCTCTCTATGTCTGTCTCTCCCTCTCTCTGTATAACTCTGCCTTTCAAACAAATTAAATAAGTCTTTTAAAAAAATATCAGATTTTCAACAGTCTTCTTTCTCTCCCACCCCCAAGTAGTCTGGACATCTTCCCACTTCCTCCTCACCCATCTTTGCCATTTAATTACAACACTGAGCTCCACGGGGCTTGTATCCAATGCAAGGGGAAGTGCAAGCTTCCCACTATAACGTGGATTCCATGGGGGTAGCAATCCCAGCCTGCTCTTCTTTCTATCCCTCTACAAAGTATCTACTCAGTGAATGTTTGTTGTGTTGAATTGTGCCTTCAAAAAAGTTACCAGATCTGAGATTCGTGGATTTGTCCTGAGTAAATCTTTAGAAAGACCAGACTATTTTTAATATGATAACGCATATTCAGGCACACTAACCCTTACATGAAACTCCAGGGGTCAAGTTGTACCGGAATTGTTCATATTTCAAAAAAGTTAACACGGGTGTCATATGGCATATTATGTGGCCTCTTACCAGTGTGTAGGATTACAAAAAGTCTAAGGAGTAAATCCAGAGTAGCCTTACACGCATTCAAGTTACATTTCACCATTAAATAAGTCTGCTGAAAACTTCTGAAATAACTCTGTTTTCCAAAGAGTTTTAATTTCAGGAAAATGCAGGATTGTGGGCAAACAAGGGAGTGGGTATTTGGTTCAGCATTTAAGACGCCACTTGCTTGTATCTGGGTTTGAGTTCCAGTTCAGCTTTTAATTCCAGCTTTCTGCTAACGGGCACCCTGGGAAGCAACCGTGATGGCCCCAGGCGCTGGGTTCCTGCCATCCACACGGCAGACCCAGCTGGAGTTCCCAGTCCCGGCTTTGGGCTGGCCCAGCCCTGACTCCTGCCGCCATTCGGGGAGTGAAACAGCAAATGGAATACCGCCCCCCTCTCTGCCTTTCAAATAAATAGAAGTAAATTTTAAGATCTTCAAACCTAACAACCTTGAGGGACGTAGGGAAAAGTCCCAGGAAGGAAGTGTTACCATCAGAGCCGACAGCTTATTTTACTAATCCGGCATCGAATGCAGTCTGTCAAGACCAGATCAGTACTTATTAACCAAATCTGCTGTCAGCGGCGCCCTAAATAGGACATCTTGTTTGGCAAGAGCTCTTAAGGAACTTGTCCCACCTGCAAAACAATCAAAGAAGCAAAAAACAACAGAGGCATGGGGCTAGCCACAGGGTTCTTATGAAAACGACTCTTATTTGAATCATGTATTCTAGAATCAATGGAACTATGTACAGTGTTTTAATTAGGTTTCTGCAAGGGGCAACCCCTTGCAACCATTTTGCTTGTAGCGGAATGCGTGATCACTTTCCTACACAATAGGGGTGGCTTCAAAAAACTCTTTGTCCCTCACTGAAATATTGTAGCTTTTTTTTTTAAAGAGACGGACATGGGAGGAGACAAGTAGTTTCTTCACTGGTAATTTTAGAGGAAGAATTATTTGGTGTGGTTTTTTTAAAGCAGATATATTTTATTGATTTGCTAGAGTAAGTGATAGAGACAGATCTTCCAGCTTCTGGTTCACTCCCCAAACGGCTGCAAAGGCTGGAGCTGGGCCAGGTCAAAGCCAGGTGAAGCCAGGACCCAGGAACTCCGTCTGGATCTCCCACGTGGGAGGCAGGGAGTCCTGCTGCTGCTCTCCCAAGTGCATTAGCAGGGAGCTGGATCAGAGGAGGAACAGTTAGGACCTGAACTGGTGCTTCCACATGAGATACTGGCATCACAGGCAGTGGTTTAAGCAGCTGTGCTCAGTGCCAGCCCCTAATTTGGTATATTCTAAAAGCGACAAGACCCAATTCTGTTATGAGACCAAATCCAGTTAAACAAGAAAAAGAAGATTAAATTATTCTTTTTTTTTAAGAAAAAGATTTCTTTATTTGAAAGTCAGCGTTAGAGAGAGAGAGAGAGAGAGAGAGGTCTTCTATCTGCTGGTTCACTCCCCAGATGGCCTCAAAGGCGAGGGCTGGGCCAGGCCCAAACCAGGAACTTCTTTTATGTCTTCCACGTGGCTGCAGGGGCCCAAACACTTGGGCCATCTCCAGCTGCTCGTCCCAGGCCATTAGCAGGGAGCTGGAAGTGGAATAGCCAGACTCGAACCGGCATTCAGTGGGGTGCTGATGTCGCGGGCGGCGGCTTTACCCACTACACCACAGTGCCTGCCTGTAAGTTAATTTTTAAGAACAAATCTTCCCCCACACCATTAGCTCTTTGCTTCAGTCACATCTCCAAAGAGCTGCTGTCAGCTGGGTGGAGCGGGTTTTACTTTCTCACTTCTCTGACCTGTTAGCCCCAGTCAGCGCTAGCAAGGATGTAACGGGCAGACGGCAGAAGGAAGGGGTACACCAAGGCCTGAGTCATTACTGCAGTGGGAGCTTGAGAGAGGGGAGCTGGCGTGGGGAACGCTCACGGGGGCCACGGGGAGGTGCAAGAGAGGAAGAGGGTTCTGAAGTTAGACTGGAAGCAACTGTGGAGGAATGACTTGGGAGAAAGAGAAGAGAGAGGAGGGAAGAGGCCAGTGGGAATGGGAGGGAGGAGGGAAGCTGGGCATCGCAGCTGAGAGAGGGGGGTGGCCTCAGGGGACTGGAATCCTGGTCCCGGAGCCCGCGGCCCCGACCAGTGCAGCCACCTCCCCACCCGGTACGAGAGCCCCGCTCCTCTGCGCCCTGTCTGCCCTCCCGTTGGTGGGGGCCTTCAGCCTGCCTTGCCCGACTTGGCAGGTTGAGGGCTTCCTCCAGCCAGTCTCCCGCGCTGTGGTCTTGCCCCTGGCAAATCTGCATTCTCACGTTTCATTCCATCACAGTGTTGCTAAAAACTGATGAAGACCCCCTACTGTCCTGGGATTAAATCCGGACTCCTAATCCCAACCACCAGCTCATTCATCTCGTACGCCTCTCTCTCCCAAGAGGCTGAAGATCTCTCTCCGGCTCTCCCTTTCTCTGTAACTCTACCTCTCAAATAAAATAAACCTTATAAGGTGGGGTGTTTGGTGCAGTGGGTAAAACGCTACTTGGGAAGCTTACATCGCATATAAAAATACCTGGGTTGGAGTCCTGGCTTTGCTTCTGATTCTAGCTTCAATTCCTAGCATTGTGCACTGCGGGGGGCAGCAGGTGAGGGCCCAAGTATTTAGGTCCCTGCCACCCATGTGGGAGAGCTGGCTTGGTTTCCAGGCTCTTGACTTTGGCTTGGCCCAACCCTGGCTGTTGCAGGCAACTGGAGAGTAAACCAGTGAATGGAAATCTCTCTTGTCTCTCTGCCTTTCAAGCAAAAAAAAAAAAAAAAACAAAAAAAAAACAAAAAAACAAACAAAAAAAACAAACCTTAAATAAGTTTAAAATAGAAAGTGATGAGAAAATATATTTATGCTTATTTTATTATCATTAACTTTCCTGTTAAAATTCTGGGTATATTCCAATAGGCCAAATGATCAGGGCAGTAAAAATCATAGTGAAAAAGTGGGATAATTTGTAAAGTCACACATTTAATGAAAAACTTGTTTGAAAACATCAAAATTTAAAACTCAGTGTACAATACTGTGACTTAAAATATTATACCAGGAATTATATTTTCTTGGGCTTAGCTGTATCTCTAGAAGCTAGAAAAGTGTCCTTCTTTCAATTTAATTCATGATTTTATGTTTACCTCAAGGCAAAAAAAAGTTCAGTTACAGTCCAAGGTAGCCAAAGTGTATTGTTAAATTTCATACAGTGATGGCATGAGCTTTTTTCCTTTTTTTTTTTTTTTTTTTTTTGACAGGCAGAGTGGACAGTGAGAGAGACAGAGAGAAAGGTCTTCCTTTTGCTGTTGGTTCACCCTCCAATGGCCGCCGTGGCCGGCGTGCTGCAGCCAGCGCATCGCGCTGATCCGAAGCCAGAAGCCAGGTGCTTCTCCTGGTCTCCCATGGGGTTCAGGGCCCAAGCACTTGGGCCATCCTCCACTGCACTCCCGGGCCATAGCAGAGAGCTGGCCTGGAAGAGGGGCAACTGGGACAGAATCCGGCGTCCCAACCGGGACTAGAACCCGGTATGCAAGGTGGAGGATTAGCCTATTGAGCCATGGCGCTGGCTCTATTTTTAATCTTAACAATATTGTTATCTAAGATACTCCTTACTGACTTTAAGTACTTCTTAAACTGTGGAGGTAGAGTGTGAATTCAAGAAGCCCGTTCAAAAGGATTCGTGAGTAATACAATATAGAATGGGGCTGACGCCGTGGCGTAGTGGGTAAAGCCGCTGCCTGCAGTGCCGGCATCCCATATGGGTTCCGGTTCTAATTCTGGTTGCTCCACTTCCGATCCAGCTTTCTGCTACGGCCTGGGAAAGCAATAGAAGATGGCCCAACTCCTTGGGCCCCTGCACCTGCGTGGGAGACCTGGTGGAAGCTCCTGGCCCCTGATGGGTGCAGCTCCAGCCGTTGCAGCCAATTGGGGAGTGCAACAGTGGTTAGAAGACATCAATCTTTCTCTCTCTCTCTCTCTCTCTCTCTCTCTCCCTCCCTCCCTTTCCTTCTCTCTGTGTAACTCTGACTTTCAAATAATAAATAAATCTTTTTAAAAATACAGTAAAGAATGAAACAAGACTCGCAACGAGCACGCACAGCAGACCAAAGACAACACACAACTGCTTCCCCACTTTCCAAACTAACACAGGAAATAATATTGGATATTTCCAAGTGCTGAGAAGGCCACCAGCCCGCACCTGACATCTAACTGTTTCACTACAGCTCAACTCTGCGAAGCAGAGGGAGCCACTGTTACCAGACACCCGCCACTCAGTGCCTGCTCTGAAGGGCCTGTGAGGGAGTCTAAGGATTTACTTAGAGAGGGAGGAGCAGCGGCACTGTGGCACAGGGGTTTAAGCTGCCACCTGCATTGCTGGCTGCTCCACTTCTGATCCGGCTCTCTGCTAACAGCCTGGGAAAGCAGCGGAGGATGGCCCAAGGCCTTGGGCCCCTGAACCCATGTGGGAGACCCAGAAGAAGCTCCTGGCTCCTGGCTTCTGATCTGCTCAGCTCTGGCTGTTATGGCCATTTGGGGAGTGAATCAATGGATGGAAGACCTCTCTCTCTCTGCCTCTCCTCTCTGTTACTCTGCCTTTCAAATAAATAAATAAAAATGTTATTAAAAAAAGAAAAAAGAGAGAAAAGGAGAAAAGATTAGTATAATTATTTAGAGGTTTTGTTTTTTTTTAACCCATGTGTTCAGTATTTTTTGCACTATTTTCCCAAAGGGACCTGACAAAATCATAAACATGGAATCAAACAATACTAGAGAGAAAGTTTCAGAATAAAATCCAGACAAAGAGGGAACTGGAGATCATGCATCAGGCAGAGGTCAGAGGTCGGATTTGACTCGACCATTATTCTTTAGGTCTTCCTGGATGGAATTTCTACAGTTCTCCAATATTTTTTTTTTTTTTTGACAGGCAGAGTGGACAGTGAGAGAGAGAGACAGAGAGAAAGGTCTTCCTTTTGCCGTTGGTTCACCCTCCAATGGCCGCCAAGGCCGGTGCATTGCGGCCGGCACACCGCGCTGATCCGATGGCAGGAGCCAGGAGCCAGGTGCTTTTCCTGGTCTCCCATGGGGTGCAGGGCCCAAGCACCTGGGCCATCCTCCCCTGCACTCCCGGGCCACAGCAGAGAGCTGGCCTGGAAGAGGGGCAACCGGGACAGAATCCGGCACCCCGACCAGGACTAGAACCCGGTGTGCCGGCGCCGTTAGGCAGAGGATTAGCCTAGTGAGCCGCGGCGCTGGCCCAACAGCTCTCCAATATTAACTCAAGGTTGCCATCATCTTTGGGCAATGAGTAGGTGAGTAGAATTTCCTGTGGTGTTCAGGTTCTATAGGGTTGACCTCTGTGATGGGCCCATTATTTGAGCTATGGTCTTGGCATTCACCTATCTCGTGGCAGACCTGAGTGATGTCTTCGGTCCCAGCATTGAGGGCATGCAGGAGCTGGGGACTTCTCCAAGGCTGGGGTGGGTGGTGTATGTCTCCAGGTGCCCACAGCCCAAGGGTGTGAGATCCCAAGACTGATTTCCATGTGCAAACAACCCCACACAGCCAGGCTAGGCTTACCTCTGCTTCTAATAATTCTTGGTAATTCCTCGGCCACATGTCTTACAACTCTGATGTGATGGTGATAGGAGAGGGCTATGGGGGAAAAAAAAATGAAGCGTAAACCTCATTAGGCATTGAAAGTTGGAGAAACTTAGAATTCACTTTGTCAGCTGACTCAAAGCAGCAGCAGGGGATGTCCCCACGTTAAAAGTAGTAACATGAAGCAAGTAAAACGTCCCACGGTTTTGCTGGTCAGACGAGTTTCTAGCAACTCAACATTTGCAGCAGCTCACGAGACAGTGCAAGAGGAGCAACATACTTCACGCAGTGTCCTAACGGAGTATATTGTGGACAGACATTAGACACCCCTCAAGCACCTCCCGTTCTGCAAACATACACACCGGCTAGGAAGAGAAGGTTCTCTTTTGGGCAGTATATACTGGAAGTCTTAAAACTATCCAAGCTCTTGTATTCAGGGTGATTTCTAAGAATCTATCTGAAGGAGAGAAACTTACAGATAACAAGGTTTGCTTGCTTGTTGGATTTTGTTTTGTTTTGTCTGCTATTAAAAACACTATCTTCTCATCACTAGCATTTATTGTGATAGCAAAAACTTCAAAGAGCAATTTCATGAAATATATCTATTTAATCAAATGAATTCAAATACTGTGTAGCCACATAAGTGATACTTTAATAGAATGTTTAGTGAAAAGTTTTACAGATTTATTAATTTAAAAATTGCCAGGAAACACGTGCAAAGCCTAAGCACACTTGTTCATTGAGACACTGCACATGATATGGGCTTAACAGCAAGCTATGATGTTAATTGTTATTATGTGTATAGTAAATTCTAATTATTGTTATAAAAAGTTGGAAAGCACATAGAAACATGATAGTGTTTATACCTGAGGGATGTTACTAAGCACAATCTTTTGGGGGGGTTATATATTCTAAATATTCTACAATGAACATGGAAGAACAAAACACTAGGAAGGCATTGAGCCAATTGGCTGGGTCACCCATATCCCATACTGGAGTGTTGGATTTCAGTCCCCAGCCCTAGCTCCTGAATCCAGCTTCCTGCTAAGGAAGGCCGGAGACAGCAGTGACGGAGCAGATCACTGTGGGTTTCTGTGGCAGACCTGGACTGCGTCCCCAGATCCCAGGTATAGCCTCAGCCCAGCCCTAGCTGTTGTGGGCATTTAGTGAACCGCTCTGTATGGGAGCTGTGTATGTATCTCTCTCTGTCTCTCCAATAAAGAAACAAAAATATTTAACAATAATAAAAAGTAGTAATGTGGAATTAAAAGATGCTTATTTTTGGACCAGCAAAAGCTTAATTTTTAATTTCATTTTCCATGAATTTTTTGAAGTATCCATGTGTATGTGTGCACGTGTGTGTGTATGTGTGATTATGTCTGTACCTTAGGCTTATTAGAAATAAAGTTTCAGAATACATATTCATGGTCCATTTGACAGCAATAAGCAAAAGAAGTTTAAATTTCTTAATAAGAAGAAAAAATAAAGAGCTTATTTATAGAACCATGTGGAGATATTTTAATTTAGTGTGAATTCAGATTACTGTTTTCATCTAAAAAAACTATACTTACCAAACCACTCAAATTAAATATTAATTATTTCATAAAGTTTTTGAGGACAGGGATAATTTCTTATTGGTGTTTGTAGTCTTAAAACTTGATCAAAATGAAATCAGCATATGAGAGAGTTATCTGCACCACCATGTTTATTGCAGTTCAATTCGCTAAATAGCCAAGACATGGACTCTACCCAGATGGCCATCAGCTGAAGACTGGATGAAGAGATTATGATATATGTACATGGAATACTACATAGTGGTTAAAAAAAAAAAACAAAATCTGGTCATCTGCAACAAAATGGATGAAACTGGAAAACATCACACTTAGTGAAATAAGCCAGTCCCAGAGGGACAAATACCATATGGTCTCCCTGACCTGTGATAACAGAGCACCTAAAAAGCAATCTGTAGAAGTACAATTGGCACGTTGAGAAGCAACGACTTGAATAGCCCTTGTCTTCATTGTTCAGGAACAGTTTTATTTTTTTCATAGTATTTGTTGAACTCTTAACAGAGTTAATAACATGTCTATAAAATTAATTGAAAATAGATTTTAGTAAGAAATAAGAGTGGGAATAAGAGAGGGAGGAGGAAGAGAGGTGGGAGTGTAGGTGGGAAGAATCACCATGTTCCTAAAGTTGTAATTATGAAGTGTATGAAGTTTGTAACTGTAAAGCTGTATGGTTCTGCATATATTCCTATGGACTTACTTCTAAGGGTACAGTTTAAAAACTTGCCATGGGACCCCAAATCCTCTTAAGCTTGGTGGTAAAAATACCATCTTAAATGTTAAAGTGGTCATATAGATAAGATTAAATGTTAAAGTGATCATATAAATAGGATTAATTGTTTGGTAATAATAACAGAATTAAAAAGGAGTGAATGCTCCAACATGGGAAGCAGTCCATAAAGCAGGCTCATAGAATGACAATCACTTTAAGTAGCACTCTGACCTCATAATCAGCCCTTAAGGCATTCTGGTCTGGCTGAAAAGCCCACGAGAGTATTTCAGGCATGGAAAGCCAAGACACTATGGCAAAAAGTGTCCTACATGAAGGACCTCGGTGGGTGAGACCCTGGTGTAAACAACTGGTCATCAAAGAAGAAGGTACTTTTCTCTGAAGGGAGAACTTCTACTTTGTTTATGGCCTTGTCTAAACACTGATGAAGTTTGTGGATTCAAAAGACTTCCATAGCCTTGGCAGCTCATGTCAAGAGCCTTGGGTGGTCACTGACATCATACATAAGAGTGTTAATTGTTAAATTAACAACAGGAGTCACTGTGCACTAACTTCCCATGCAAGACTTCTGTCGTCAAAGAGTTGTATTATGAGAGTTAACAATAAAACTTGTTCTCAAAGAATTACTTCATTTTAACATATTAAGTAGAGGATATTCTTATGTCTCATAAATTATACTTATGTTGTTATGTCTAAGTGCATGCAAAAAATGTATCATTTTTGGGTTCTTCTTTAAAGTTAATTTTCTCAAAAAAATGCCTAAAAAAAAAAGTGAAATCAACTCCAAGATGCAATGACTTTGAACAACTATTCTCTCAACTCTTGAGGAACAGTTTTTTTTCATACAAATTTGTTGAACTCTTTACTTAGTATAGAATTAATCTGCATATAAAGTTAATTGAAAATAAATCTTAGTAAAAAATAAGACTGGGAATGGGAGAGAGAAGAGGAAGAGAGGTGGGAATGTGGGTGGCAAGAATCACCATGTTCCTAAAATTGTATTAATGAAATGCATGAAATTGGTATTCCTTAAATAAAAGTTTCCTTTGGGAAAAAAGACTTCTTTGGGGGAAAAAGACTACTGCAGATATGAGAAGTTTATACTCTTAGTAAAGATGTAACCACAGTGGGACTAGTAGTAATTTTCTATTCCTAGTAATAGAATACAGTAGTTACTAATAGTAATTACCGACATTTTCTCCTTAAACCTGCCAATGTCGTGGATTAGATGCATACTATTTTTATGGATACTGTAAAACTTTATTTCTATTTTAGCCAGCTCACAGACCCAGTTCTCTGAGCACTGAGCCGATTTCGTTTTAGCACAGTCTCTGCACCCTCCTTGTCGTAATGTTCTTTCCATCTCCACACCTTCCGTTAGGATGGACATCTTACGTTCAAATTGTCAATACAAGCCTCAAAATGCAAGTTTATTGAATAAAGCTGAAAAGAGCAGTAAACAGACAAAATACGCATCCACCTAAATAAAAAATGTACGTATTTACAAAGTTTGGTAACTGTTTTCATATGCAGAGGTTATGCACAGGAAAAGGCTGGTAGTATTCTTGAGAGATCTTGAAATACTAAAAGCAGTGAACAGACACAAACACATCAAAGCTCAGCTCTAGGCCAACTAACAAACCTATGCAGCCCCTACAGAGTTGCACCGTCCCGCTCCGGTTCCTCCCTGCAGGCATAAGCACGCTGCCATGTCCTGTGTAGTGGTTCCAGTGACCACCAGTGGTGTCCAGCTGCAGCGCCGCGTGGACACCCCATCACACACAGGACCATCCACCCATCGGGGAGGTACACTTCTGAGAAGGGGAACGTGAAAAGCCCCAGTTCTGCTCGTTAAAAATGTGAACGGAGAAAAACAAGTAGTGTTTGTGCAACACGGCGCGGTACTTTTACAGAGTGTGTTTAAGGCCATGGCAGTCTATAAATTAAACTGGAGTCCTTAAAGAGCCTGCTGTTGACTACACTCTGAGTGCTCAACACATGAGGAGATGCACAGTCTACAAAGTGCTGTTTAACACAAGAAACAAAACACACAGCGCGAGGCAACGTGGAAGCAGGTGTCCCGCCGGCTTTCCTGCTGCAGCGGTGTACTGTGACAACCCTGTACAGATGAGCCAGGGTCAGGAGTCCCTTTATGGACATGGGGATCACCATCTACAAACCAGGCTCACGCTAAGTTTCCATCCACCTCTGTGCCACAGAGCCAGCAGGTGCCAGCCGCAGGTCCCGGGCTCTCTGTGCGATTCTTAAACAACCTGTGGACGCCACGCCCGATTACACAGGTAAAGCAGCCAGGGCTAGAGTTGTCACGATAGTCAAGACGTCTGATGGCACCAGACACCAGAGTGCCACATCAGTAAGAGAATGAGAACCCGCATGTAAGTGTCGTTGGTGCTGAGTGGACGCCACGCCTGGATATAAAAAGTGAGACGTTCCAGTGTCACACAGCGGCCCTGACAGAATGACCGCAGACAGAACCAACAGGTGTCGCAACAAAGTCTGGCGTTGGGAACAGGTGCGATTATATTGGCTGGACCGCTCTGCATTCACGAAAGCTTTTGAGAAAGTCTTCAATTCGCAGCCCCTTTGGCAGGTGTGTGAGACCAGGGGACAGCAAGAGTCAGTGTGCTCTAGCTCCGCCCCGTGCGGGCAGAGGGGCTCAGCAGTGTGGTGAGCCTCAGGCAGCCGCTCCCTGTGTGCGGCAGCACTGACCGCGGCCTCCGCTGCCCTGCCGACGGTGTCTCTGCTCCTGGGTGCGGTCACGCCCTTCACGTGCATCCGGAGGGAAGCGAGGCATCGTGTTCACCCCGTGAGTCAGGCTGGAAGGATTCCTGGACACTGTGTGGCACTAGAAACCGCATGCTGCACCAAGTTAGGATCCTAGAGATGCATACTATTTTATATAAATTAAAGCAGATTTGTTTCTGCTATTAAAAATGGGATAATTTTATTAACAAATAAAACAAAATATATACTCAAAAAAAGAAAAAACCTGATCCAAAACAAATGCTCTATATTGGTTAAATGAATAGAACAAATATTTCAATATGTTTTATACAATCTGTATAATTCTTTCACTGAGAGTAAAATCACCCTTCCACCCATACTAAGATAAATTTCTTCCCTTTTTTATGTCTATTTTTCTTTTTTGTTGTTGTTAGGTATATTTCTCTCTGGGAATTAACGTGGGCCTTGGACAAACCGAGGGAACAGTATCTCTAGTGGAATGTTACTCAGCCTTAGGACAGGAAAAATCCTGCCTGTGTAACAACGTGCATGAACTGGGAGGGCAGTATGCTAAGTGAAGTGGGCAGACACGGGAAGACAAATACTGTGCGAGATCTGTGTTACGTGGAGCCTGAGGTCAGGCGGAGAAACAGAGTAGAAGGATGGCCACCAGGCTGGGGGTTGTGGAGAACCGAGGAGGCGCTGGCCTAGTGGTAAAACTTCCTGAAACACAGCAAGGTGGCGACAGTATGTACTGTACACTTGGCGTCTGCTGAGTAGACCGGGAGTGTTCTCATCACCCACGCATACACGCTAACAGTCAGGCGATGGGGGTGTTCAACGGCGTGTTTGTGGGAGTCATTAGACAAGGATAGATACATCAGAACGTCATGTCAGGGGCTCCCATTGTGGTGCAGCGAGTTCTTAGCCAAGGCCTGCCACACCAACAACCCACGTTAGGGTGCCGGTTGAGTCCTGGCTGCCCTGCTTCTGATCCACCTCCCTGCTAATGTGCCTGGGAGAGCAGTGGAAGATGGCCCCAGTGCTGGGCCCCTGATACCCGTTTGGGAGACTTGGATGGGGTTTCTGGCTCCTGGCTTTGGCCTGGCCCAGCCCTGGCTATTGTAGCCATCTGGGGAGTGAACCAGTGGATGAAAGATAACTCTCTCTCTCTCTCTCCCTCTCTCTCTCCCTTTCCCTCTCTCCCCTGTCTCTCTCTCTCAGTAATTCTGCCTTTCAAATAAATAAATAAATTTTTAAAATACCATGTGATATATCTTAAACTTATTAACAATAACATCTTAATAAAGAGAAAAAAGAGGATAGTGTTTAGATAATAACTTCTACAGGCTGTTTAACATTATCTCTTTCCATGGGACCGAGAATATAACCGTGCAAAAGAATTATGGGTGGGGGCTGGCATTGTGGCAGAGCAGGTTAAGCCACTGCCTGTGATGTTAGCAACCCCTGTGAGCACCAGTTCATGTCTCTACTGCTCCACTTCCAATCCAGCTCCCTGCCAATGCACCTGGAAAGACAGCGGAAGATGACCCAAGTGCTTGGGCCCCTGTCACCCACATGAGAGACCCAGAAGAAGCTCCTGGCTCCTGGCTTCAGCCTGGCCCAGCCCTGGCTGCTGTGGCCATTTGGGGAGTGAACCAGCAGACTGGAAGATCTCTTTCTGTGTGCCTCTCCTTCTATCTATAACTCTTCCTTTCAAATAAATACATAAATCTTTAATAACCATTTTAAAAAAAGAATGTGAGGCTGGTGTTGTGGCACAGCATCCCATTAGAGTGCCGGTTTGAGTCCCAGCTGCTCCACTGCTGATTCAGCTCCCTGGTAATGAGCCTGGGAAAGCAGCAGCAGATGACCTAAGTGCTTGGGCCCCTACATCCAGGTGAGAGAGCTGGATGGAGTTCCAGGCTCCTGGCTTCAACCTGGCCCAGCCTTGGCTGTTGTAGCCCTTTGGGAAGTGAACCAGGGGATGGAAGATTCTCTCTTTCTCTCTCTCTTTCTATATATCTATATCTATATCTATATATCTATACATATATATGTATAGATATATGTATACATAGATATAGATATATAGATATATACATATATGTATATACATATCTGCCATCCAAATACATCTTTTTAAAAAAATTTAAAAAAATAATTTAGACTGTGGCAAACTGGCCAAAGGTAATGTTTGTGCCATGGAGTAGACTGTTTTCCCCTGAACCACGCGAAATGACTTGAAAGGAATCGGTATCCTTTGGCCCCAATAGCTATGACCACCAGAACCAGAGGAGCAGGATTGCCAGGGTCTCTCAGGGTTGTGACTGGCAGGTGTCAAGCCAACGAGACCACCTGTGACTCATCCGCAATGGAACGATGGGGCCCCTCCAGCTCTCCCTTGTCAGTGACAAAGGTTCAGGAGTCTTGTGCTCCTTGAATAAATCACTTCCTGCAACCAGCCTCTGCGCTCACTGCACACGGTCCTGGTTCTTGGCTCCCTTCCACGTGTGCGGCTACTTCCTGCCTCAGGAGTACGCACCTGCGTGGAGCCACCTAAGTACCATCCTGGTAAGGTTCAAAGCCTCCACCCGGAGCAGGCAATGATTAACTGCTGGGTTTCCCAGGTAATGTCCATTACAAGAAGCCTCTTGATGCTGACAGCACCTGTCTCACTGAAAGCCCAAGTGTCTTTTGAAGTAATTAGGACTACAAAGTAGAGAAGACGAGTGGTATTTAAAACAAATTCAGAAGATCCAGAAGCTTAACTATTGCTTCTAAGAGTTAATCACTCGATGGCGTGTTTCCCTTCCTAAATAAACACTGACTTGTTCACATCTGGTGTTGGAACTTTGGCACATATGGCTACGGCTCAGGGCTGGAGAGAGGGGAGTTGGTTACATAGAATGAGTCATGTGGCCACACCTCAGTGTACTCACCATCAGACACTCATAAAGGACACACAATAATCTTGCAGATTCCAACTCTGCCAAGAGGGGAAAAAGGGTTCCTAAACATAAGAATGTCAGGGGAACGTTGAAACGTTTTCTTATGTTAAATATAGATTCAGGTTGGTGATGCTGGGAGAGTTATTTTTGCACTGAGTATATTAAAGGAGAGTATAAAAAATAGACCCCTATACTAAAGAGCCTGATTTACAACCAAAACTTCCATAGACTCTTACTTTCCATGGCTTATTATGGTTCATTTTCCTTTCAGATCTTTGGTCTTCCACTTTAGGGACTGTCGGAAATGTGGATCCCAGGGGAGGAAGGTGGTGGCTGAGTAAGACCCTCTAGTGATCAGCTTCCCACAGGGCACCAACGTGAACAGACAGGTGCACTGAGTCACTTCACGGAGCTCAGGGAGCCAGGTGAGAGACCCCGGTGCCTCGTTTTGGCCTGAGAATAAGCAAAGATGCATTGAAGAAGAAGGAGCCTCGTACATTATCTCTGGCCCCGCTCCAAGGAGCACAGGATGGAGAGAAACAACTCCTGCTTGGGAGAGGGAGAGGGAGTGAAGTCCAGCACTTGAAACCCAGTACCAAGCTCATGCCAGGCAGGGCTGATGGCCAGGATCTGCAGACTGAGGTACCAAGGGACTGTCCCCCCACCCGCCCACAAACCCCAGCAGACAGCACAGCAAGATTCCAGCAGCAGGGGGATACGGCAGGAAAGTAGCTTGGGACTTTGCCTTGGAGTTCAGAGCCAGCCTGATCCAGTGGGATCCAGCACCTGATGAAACCCAAAGCCTGTACCTTAGATCACCGCTTGCAGATGGAGCCCTAGACTTGCCCCAGCATCAATGAAACAGACATGTTTCAGAGTGTACCATGACCAGCCTTCCATGGGCCTGGCATGCACCCCCAAAGACTGCACAGAGCCTGGTGACTGTGACACCCAGACGTGGCTCAGTATCACCCGCATCAGCCAGGGGCTGCTTTCATCAGCCCTCCCCCAATCTTGGGAAGAGAACCACATGGCTATGTCTTGTGACTTTGTGTCAGCACGGTAAGACTCAAAGCTGGGCAGATCCTAATGGTCCCCTACCCCTGGTCAGTGGCTATGGACAGAGCCTCCGGACCTGCCCCAGTACCAAGTGCAATCCCATGGCCCCTGGTGAATAGATTTATATCCCATCCAGCATTGCCTGAGGCCGGTTGCAGCTGTCTCAGACTGGGAGTCCATTTCAGCAGCTGACAGCCCTTAGCAGTGTGGGCTTTGGTCCTACCCTGTGCCAGGCCAGTTTTGGCAGGCTGAGAGCTTCAACTGTACTGTAGCATTGAGGTGCTGGTGGCCAAAGGACTAGGCATCTGGGTCTTCCCTAGCCCCAGCAGGAGGCTTGCTGATCCTCTAAGGACATGCGTAGACTGAAAGTAAAGGGTAAAGACATTCCATGTAAATGGAACCCAGAAGGAAGCAAGAGTGCCATACTTTTATCAGAAAATATAGATTTTAAATGAAAAGCAGTAAAGAGAGACGAGGAAGTCTTTATATAATGATAGAGGAAATAATTCAGAATGAGGAAATAATGATTGTGAATACATAGGCACCCATATCAGAGTACCCAAACATATAAAGCAAATATTAGTACTCTGAGAGAGATAGACTGCAGTACAACTATAGTGGACTTTGTATCATATTTTCAGCAACAGCTAGATTATTCAGACAGAAAACAGCAGAGTTAAAGCATACCCTAGATTGATCAGACCTAACAGATATCCTCAGAACATTCCATCCAATGGCTGCAGAATTTACATTCTCTACAGTATATGGAACACCCTCCAGGATAAATCATACGATAGTTTGATCAAGTTTTTAAAAATAGGAATCATGGCCAGCGCCACGGCTCACTAGGCTAATCCTCCGCCTTGCGGCGCCAGCACACCGGGTTCTAGTCCTGGTCAGGGCACCGGATTCTGTCCCGGTTGCCCCTCTTCCAGGCCAGCTCTCTGCTGTGGCCAGGGAGTGCAGTGGAGGATGGCCCAAGTCCTTGGGCCCTGCACCCCATGGGAGACCAGGATAAGTACCTGGCTCCTCCCATCGGATCAGCGTGGTGCGCCGGCCACAGCGCACCGGCTGCAGTGGCCATTGGAGGGTGAACCAACGGCAAAGGAAGACCTTTCTCTCTGTCTGTCTCTCTCTCACTGTCCACTCTGCCTGTCAAAAAAAAAAAAAATAGGAATCATATTGAGTATCTTTCTGACAATGCAAAAAATATATGCAATCAATAACAAGGAAAGCCTTGGAAACTATATATAAATACATGTAAATTAAATGCCTTACTCCCAGGGGCTGGCATTGTAGCATAGCGGGTAAAGCCACCGCCTGCAATGCCGATGTTCCATACAGGCACTGTCTCGTGCCCTGGATGTTCCACTTCTGATCCAGCTCCCTAATAATGGCCTGGGAAAAATCACTGGAAGATGGCCCAAGTGCTTGGGCCCCTGCCACCCACATGGAAGACCAGAGGAAGCTCCTGGCTCCTGGCTTAGGCCTGGCCCAGCCCTCGCCACTGTGGCCATCTGGAGAGTGAACCAAAAGTTGGAAGATCTCTTTCTCTCTCTCTCTCTGTCTCTCTCTCTCTCTCTGTCTCTGTCTCTTCCTCTCTCTCTGTAAAACTTTCAAGTAAATAAATAAAAATATTTTAAAAAATTTACTCCCAAATAACCAATGAATTAAGGAAGAAATTAAAAATTTTCTTGATGAATGAAAATGGAGGGGCCAGAGCTGTGGCATAGCGGGTAAAGCTGCTGCCTGCAGTGCCAGCATCCCGTATGGGCGCCGGTTCGGGTCCTGGCTGCTCCACTTCTGATCCAGTTCCTTGCTAGTGCACCTGGGAAAGCAGTGGAGGATGGCCCAAGTCCTTGGGCCCCTGCACCCACGTGGGAGACCCGGGAGAGGCTCCAGGCTCCTGGCTCCTGACCATGCAGCTCTGCCGTTGCAGCCATCTAGGGAGTGAACCAGCAGATGGAAGACCTCTCTCTCTCTCTCTCTCTCTCTCTCTGCCTCTCTGTAACTCTGCCTTTCAAATAAATAAATAAATCTTTTTACAAAATGAATGAAAATGGAAACACAACACACCAAAGACTATGGAATACAGAGAAAGCAGTGTTAAGAGGGACATGCATAAAGGGGTCCCAATGGCATTTTAAGCACTGAGCCAAATTCTCACTTCCTGTTGCATACTTGAAGCCACCTTTAGGTCACCTTTAGAACCCAGTACAATGGAGACACTGTAAATAGTGGTTATACCGTATTGTTTAGGGAAGAATGACAAGGGAAAATGCCTGTACATGTGCAGTACTGATGGAATATGTATTTTTTCCCAAATACTTTTCACCTGCAGTTGGTTGATACAAAACCCATGGATATGACTAGGGATTCAACTTTGTTCAGTCTTTGCCCCCAGCTTCTGGGAGTTTTCTTTAAGGTCTCTGTTTGCCTGGGGTTCTGGGTTAGGCAGATAGAAGCAATATTAATGTGGGGGTAGGGGGAGGAGCTAACTACACTCACCCATGTTAGAGGTACAGAAAGCCCAACCGTGTGAGCGACTTGTGGAGAGACTAGAGACCGAGACAGAGCATGTGGCTATCAGTCCTGCTAACCTTGTGGAAGCCCACTCGTGACTGTGAACACTGAGGCGGGGGCTGCTTCCCCGCCTGCCAGTGTTCCCTGCACATTGTCACAGGTCCCGACGACCAGGGACAGTGGACGCTCCCTGTTTGCTGCTTCTTTGGACTTTGCTCTATGCATTCCTTCTCTCGGCAGATGTTAATTTGTATCTTTCCTTGTAACAAGCCAGGACCATGAATATCACATAACAAGGGGGAGAATGGGAGCTCAGAGAATTTAAACAGCTCACTGTGGTCATTTAGGTGGAAAACAATGAAATGAGCTTTTAACCTGTGAATAACACAGCACCAGGACACAAACAGGAACATTTGTGTAAAAACAGTAGAAAGAGGGGTGGGCATTGTGACACAGCTGGTTAAGCCTCTGCCTGAGGCATAGGCATTCCACATTGGAGTGCTGATCGCAGTCTGAGCTACTCCACTTCAGATCCAGCTTCCTGCTAATGTGCTTGGGGGACAGCAGATGAGGCCCTGCCAGCCCCGTGGGAGACCTGGATGGAGTTCCTGGCTCCTGGTTTCCACCTGGCCCCGCCCTAGTATGTCAGGCATTTGGGGAGTGAACCAGCAGATGGGAGAGCTCTCTCTTTCTACCAATCTGTCACTGCATTTTAAGTAGATGAAAATACACATTTTAAAAAAGGCAGATGTGTCCAGGACACACGGCCTAGGCTTGCTCAGAGCCCACCACGCTGCTTGTGGCCGTGGCGTCTGGATCACTGACGTGGGCAGATGAGACCCCTACTTGCAATGACCCAGGAGACTGGTGCAGGCCACATCCTATTCAGCTACTGCCCCTCAACACCACGGTGCTGAGTCCAAGCTGCAGCTGGAGTTCTACTTTGCTTTCCTTCTTTGCTACTGCTCTTTGTTTTTATATAAGGCTGCCTCAAAAAGCTCATGGAAAATGAAATAATTTATAAGGTTTATTTATTTATTTGAAAGGCAGAGTTACAGACAGGCAGAGAGAGAGAAAGAGGTCTCCCACCTGCTGGTTCACTCCCCAAATGGCCAGAGATGGACTGATCTGATGTCAAGAGACTCTTTCAAGTCTCCCATGTGGGTGCAGGGGCCCAAGCACTTGGGCCATCTTCTACTGCTTTCCCAGGCCACAGCAGAGAGCTGGATCAGAAGAGGAGCAGCCAGGACTCAAACCGGTGCCCATATGGGATGCCAGCACTGCAGGCAGCAGCTTTACCTATTTCACTATAGCACGAGCCCCAGAACATGGAATTTAAATATAAATTTGTTTTTGGTGAAGAAAAATTCTGAAATCCATGCATGTGAAGGGTTTTCCAAAGGTTCATGGGAAATTTGAAATCCTTACATAGTTTTTTTTTTCATAATACAATTTTTATGAACTCTTTGAGTGTCTCATAAAAATATGGAAAGATATTTATTCATGCCTGCAAAGTAAACATAACTCAAAGTTGAAATTATTGTTCCTTTGAAAAATACATACCAAAATACAGACTGATCTTTCCCTTACTAATGGATTTAGCTTCAATTTCTGTTAGTTTAGTTCTGAGTTTTTGTGCCCAGTTTCTGTTCTGGATGGCGTGTTCACCATCAGGTATCAAAAAAGTCAGCATAGGCCGGCGCCGCAGCTCACTAGGCTAATCCTCCACCTTGCGGTGCCGGCACACCGGGTTCTAGTCCCGGTCAGGGCGCCAGATTCTGTCCCGGTTGCCCCTCTTCCAGGCCAGCTCTCTGCTGTGGCCCGGGAGTGCAGTGGAGGATGCCCAAGTGCTTGGGCCCTGCACCCCATGGGAGACCAGGAGAAGCACCTGGCTCCTGCCATCGGATCAGCGCGTTGCGCCGGCTGCAGCGCACCAGCCGCGGCGGCCATTGGAGGGTGAACCAACAGCAAAGGAAGACCTTTCTCTCTGTCTCTCTCTCTCTCACTGTCTACTCTGCCTGTCAAAAAAAAAAAAAAAAGTCAGCATAGTCTTTATAGTATCTAAAGCATAGTCTTTAGAGTATCACTGGGATAAAATGGCTTATAAGTTTTAACCATTAGGAAGGCTACTACTGAAAAACGGAAATGACAAGTGTTGGTGATAACATGGAGAAACTAGAGAACTTGTGGTTGCTGGGGAGGTAAAATGGGGAAGCTACTATGAAAAGCAGTGCAGCAGCTCCTCAAGTAGTTGAAAATAAGATGACCGTATGATGCAGGAATTCTACTTTCTGGTACGTATCACTAAGGACTAGACAGGAACTCAACGAGATACTTACGCATCCATCCACATTCATAGCAGAATTACTCACAATAGCCAAAAAGTGAAAGCAACCCAACTGTCTATCAAAGATAAATGGATTGTAAAAGTGTGGCCTATGCATACAATAGAATACCACTTAGCCTTAAAAAGGAAAGACATTCCGATTCATGTTACAGGACGTGATGCCAAGTGAACCAAGCCAGTCAGTCACCAGTGCACAAATGCCAGATGACTCTAGCTGTGTGAGGTAGGAGAGGACTCAGAACCACAGAGACGGGAAGTAGAATGGTGGGTGCCAGGGCCCGGGAGGTAGTGCCTAATGAGCAGAGTTTCAGTTTTGTGAGATGCGGATGGTGGTGATGGGTGCAGAGCCATGTGAATGTACTTATGCCAGTGGAACGCTCATTTAAAAGCGGTGAAGAAGAGCAGTTCTATGTTACATACATTTTACTGCAATTTTTTAAAAAAGTTCCTTCTAAGTAGAGACTCAACTTGGGGGCCCTGGAGACTCAGGCTGTCTCTCGGCAAGCAGAGTCGCTGTGCTAAGAAAGTCTTAGGGTCCGATTTTGTATTTCATCATGTCATATTTAGAGTGGTTCTAAGATAAAACATATTCAAGTCCTTTGTGGAATGCTCATCTGAAGGAAAAAATAGTTCACTCAAGAAAGAAATGATATCCTCTCAGATGGAACAGCAAGGAAAACATAAGGTGCACAGAAATAGAATGCAAAGAGACGGAGTCCTCAGGAAATGAAAACCAAGTGTTCAGAGGTCGCACGTTGCAAGGAGAGCAGCCGCTGTGGAGTGCTTAGAGTGAGGAGGATGCAGTGTGGGATTGCCTCGGAGCCTGTGGTGCCAGGAGCCCACGCTGGCCAGATTCCTAGGCGATCAATCCGAGCAGAGGAAAACCAGCCCCGCAATTATGCATCAAATGAACAACACCAGAAAAGCACAGGAGCAGGCCTTCGGCCTAGTGGTTAAGGTGCAAGCACCCCGGATCAGAGCGCCTGGGTTGGATATCTGGCTCTGACGGTGACTCCAGCTTCCTGCCAGCGCAGACACTTGGAGGCAGCACAGGTGACTCAAGTAATTGTGTTTCTGCCACCCGTGTGGGAGCCCTGGGCTGAGTTAGCCTGACCCATCTCTGGTTGTTTCCGGCATTTGGGGAGTGAATCAGCAAATGGTATCTCTCTCTCTCTGTCTCTTTCTCTCTCTCTCTCTCTCTCTCTTCTCTATCCTACCCCAATTAAATAAGTAAATACATGTGTAAAGTCACACTATGTCGCATTTCAGGGATAATACTAGTACCTCTATACCCTCACTCCCTAAAGATGCTACCTCATTGAGGTTGAAGGGCAGGAGCTGGCCTTGGAGAACCATAATACTTCTATAGTTGGGTGCACTAAGATAGGTTAATAAAGCAATTATTTTAATAGTCAAATACTTCCAAATACACCATATGTTTAAGTACCTATTAATGATATTATCACATTGGTCATTCCGCAAATATTTATTAAGCAGTTTCTCAGTGGCATGTGTCTTCTATACGTTTGTTTATTTAGAGACAAGTAAGAACTAGTCAGTGCCCACAAGTGGAGGAGGCAGGGAAAGAACAGACGCACAGTTCCAAGAGGCTCTGCTGAGAGCTGTGTATGTGTGAATGCAAAGAGAGAATCCCACGCGATCTGGCCACAGAGCTCAGGACACGCTGCCTAGAGGAGGGTTCTTTAAGTTCTGAAGGAAGAACGTGAGTTATCGGAGAGAAGGGAAAGGAGATATTGGAGGCAAAGACGACATTTGCCAAAGAGCTGGGGGAATAAGCACACCCGTCCGGGCGCACCCCTCTCTGGGTGTACACAGCAGAGTGCAACAGCACGTCTGAAGCATCACATGTGTGGTGCATGGCGACAGATAAGATCAGAGGGGGATGGGCTGGGTAAGCCGGAGCAGAGGGGCACATGGCCCAGGTATACTCACAGGTACTGCTTTGTTTTTAGACTGCAAGACATGACTTCCGAAGCCCTAACAGATTGCCTGGTATCAGACTGGTCTTCCCCCTGTAGAGGGTTATACAGCTGGACAAAAATCTATGAAGCCAATGTGTTTTGGCATTGGACACAAGGCCATCACAGAACTGTGGCCCCTGAAAGAAGGGGCACTCGGGGGCTACGTCCTTGAATCGCTCTGGCCGCTGCCCAGGGACAATTTCCTGACTGTGGTACAGGCAGCTGGGCCTGAGCTGAGGAGGTGGGGACCAAGAGTTCAGGGCTGTTCAAGTTATGGGAACCTGTGAGGCCAGGCCACAAGAGAAGTAGGGGCAAAAGCAGGCCCTTTGCCAAGGGTAGGGCTGTGTCCACAGAGTGAGGCTACACCAGACTCACCAGACAGTAATGTTAGAGGGCGGAGAAACACAAAGTCCTGACGCTGACCCAAGAAGAAATAGAAAATCTAAATAGTCCTGAGCCGGCGCCGTGGCTCACTAGGCTAATCCTCCGCCTTGCGGCGCCAGCACACAGGGTTCTAGTCCCGGTCGGGGCGCCGGATTCTGTCCCGGTTGCCCCTCTTCCAGGCCAGCTCTCTGCTGTGGCCCGGGAGGGCAGTGGAGGATGGCCCAAGTCCTTGGGCCCTGCACCCCATGGGAGACCAGGAGAAGTACCCGGCTCCTGCCATCGGATCAGCACAGTGTGCCGGCTGCGGCGGCCATTGGAGGGTGAACCAACGGCAAAGGAAGACCTTTCTCTCTGTCTCTCTCTCTCACTGTCCACTCTGCCTGTCAAAAAAAAAAAAAAAAAAAATAGTCCTGTATCTACCAAGATTGGACAACTACCTCCTCATAAAGACCACTCCAGGCCTGGGTGCCTCACTTGTGGACTCCGTGGAACATCTGAGGGAGAAATAATCACAATCTTAAACAAATTCTTTCAGAAAGTGGAAGAAGAAGGAAGCTTCATAACTCATGGAATGAAGCCAGCATGACCCTCATGCGCGATCTGACAGGAGACCACAGAGCTGAGGGGTTCAGCACAATATCTCTCAGAAACATAGATGCAAAAAATGAAACCAAATCCTGCGGTATACAAACAGGAAATGACTACGCGAATGTTCTCCCAAATATGCAAGATTTGTTTTACATTCAAAAACCAGTCAATGCAACTCAGTACATTATGAAATCAAGGGAAAAAAATCATAATCTCGAGGTATGAACAAAAGACATTTCTAAAACCAAAAAATCTCAAAGCAAACTCAGAGTTGAAAGAACTTTCTCATTTTTATAAAGAGCATTGATGAAAAACTTGTGGCAAGTGTGATACTTAAAATATCAATTTTCCCCAAAGAATAACTAAGTAAAAAATAAAAATATTCATCACTTCTATTCAATATTGTACAGGAGGTCCTACCTGGTAGAAAAAATAGAATTAAGGAGCTTAGAAATATAAAAAAGAGAGGAATTGAAACTATCTGTTTCAGTGTGATCATGCTCATTGAAAAAATCCTACACATCTGAGAAACATTTATTAAAATTAATGGATAAATTTAGAAAGGACACCAGCTATGTGATAAGCATACAAATGTAAATTCTCTTTACTAGCAACAGATAATTAGTGAATTTTAAAATAATACATTTAAAATGGCAGCAAAATCATGGGATAGGAATACATTTAATGAAATACATGCATGACTTCTGCACTGAAATGCACAAAACATTATTACAAGATTTAAATAAATGAATAAGAAGGTCGAAACAGAAGACATGTACCATGCTTATGAATGCTATTTGATTAGTTCTCCATGAAGTGATATATAGAGTTGATGCAAACTCAAACAATATTCCAGTAGATTTTGTTTGAAAAGTTAATGAACTAATTTCAAAATTTATATGGAAAATTTTTAAATATTTATTTATTTGAAAGGAAGAGTTACACAAAGAGAGACAGAGACAGAGAGAGAGAGAGAGATCTCCTCCATCTGCTGGTCCACGCCCCAAATGGTTACAACTGGGGCTGTGCCAGGTTGGAGCCAGGAGCCAAGAACTCCATGCAGGTTTCCCACATGTGTGGCAGGGACTCATGCACTTGAAATATCTGCTGCTACTTTCCCAGGTGCATTAGCAGAGAGCTGGCTCATAAGTGATGCGGCTGGGACTTGAATTGGCACTCATATGGGATACTGACACTACAGGTAGCACTTTAACCCATGGTATCATGATGCCAGTCCCTTCTATGACATTTAAAGAATTTAGAAAAGTTTAAATAATTCTGAAAAAAGAAAAAGCTGGTGGCTTTATATTACCTGACTTTAAGACGTTTTATAAAGCCACAGCAATTAACACAAGGTGGTATTGCTGATGGGCTAAACATGCTAGCCAATGGAATAGAAAAGAGTCCAGACATACATCCACCTATATGATTGATTTTTTCAAAGCCACAAAGAGTCATCAATGGGAGGAAAGACAGCCTTTTTGACAAATGGCATTCGAACAACTGGATATTCATATAGGAGAGAGATGAATCTTCAATCTGACCTTTCTATTCAGAAAAATTACTTTAAGATGGTTCCTTGGCCTAAAGGTGCAGCCTAAAAATATAAAATTTCCAGAAGGAAACATAGGAGCAAATTTTATTCTTGTTCTAGTACCATTGGTTGAACTCTGTGATTAACACACAATTATTCTTAGGTGTTTAAATTTTAACTGAAAAGTGATCCCTGTTAGGAATTTGGAAAACATTATGCTGAGTGAAATAAGCCAATCCCAAAGGGACAAATACCACTTGTTCTCCCTGATAGGTGACAACTAACTGAGCACCAAAAAGGAAACCTGTTAAAGTGAAATGAACACTATGAGAAATGGTGACTTGATCTGCCCTCACCCTGACTGTTGATGAGCAGCTTAATATGTTATCCCTCTTAGTATTTTTTTTTGTTTGTTCTACTTAATACTTTTGGTTGATACTGTAATCAATACACAATTCTTCTTAAGTGCTGAAACTTAAATGAAAAGTGATCGCTGTTAAATATGAGTGGGAATAAGAGAGGGAAGAGATATGCAATTCAGGACATGCTCAAGCTGACTTACCTCAAACGGTAGAGTTAGAAACATACCAGGGGATTCCAATTCAATCCCATCAAGGTGGCATGTACCAATGCCATCTCACTAGTCCCAGTGATCAATTTCTGTTCACAATTGATAGGACTAAGAACCAAAGGGATCACATAAATAAGAATAGTGTCTGCAAATACTAGCTGATAGAATAAAAAAGGGAGAGAACAATCCAACATGGGAAGTGAGATACACAGCAGACCCATAGAAGGCAGATGTCCTAAACAGCACTCTGGCCTCAGAATCAGCCCTTAAGGCATGCGGATCCGGCTGAAAAGCCCATGAGAGTATTTCAGGTATGGAAAGCCAAGACACTCTGGGAAAAAAAAAAAAAAAAAACTAAATGAAAGATCTCCACGAGTGAGATCCCAGTGGAAAGAATGGGTCATCAAAGAAGGAGATACCTTTCTCTGAAGGGAGGAGAGAACTTCCACTTTGACCATGGCCTTGTCTAAATATGATCAGAGTCGGTGAACTCAGGGGGCTTCCATAGCCTTGGCAGCTCATGACAAAAGCCTAGGGTGATTACTGATGCCATAAACAAGAGTGTCAATTTGTTAAGTCAACAACAGGAGTCACTGTGCACTTACTCCTCATGTAGGATCTCTGTCCTTAATGTGCTGTACATTGAGATTTAATGCTATAACTAGTACTCAAACAGTATTTTCCACTTTGTGTTTCTGTGTGGGAGCAAACTGTTGAAATCTTTACTTAATATATGCTAAACTGATCTTCTGTATATAAAGAGAATCGAAAATGAATCTTGATGTGAATGGAAGGGGAGAGGGAGTGGGAAAGGGGAGGGTTGTGGGTGGGAGGGACGTTATGGGGGGGAAGCCATTGTACTCCATAAGCTGTACTTTGGAAATTTATATTCATTAAATAAAAGTTAAAAAACAAAAACAAAATTTTATTCTTGGATAAAGATTTTCAAATTGCTAAAAAGAATTTAAAAATCATTTACCATTGAGGGGGCCAGTGTTGTGGTGTAGCAGGATATGGACGCTAGTTCAATTCCTGGCCACTCCACTTCAAATCAAGTTCCCTGCTAATGACCTGGGAAAAGCAATGGAAGATGCCCCAAGTGTTTGCTCCCACATCCACACAGGAGACTGGACCTCTGACTCCTGGCTTCAGCCTGGTCTAGCCCTGGCTATTGTGGCTATTTGGGGAGTGAACCAGCAGATGAAAGACCTCTTTCTCTCTGTGTGTGTCTCTCCCTCTCCTTCTGTAACTCTGTCTTTGAAAGAAAGAAAAAAAGGAAGGAAGGAAGGCGGGCAGGCAAAGAAAGATTTTATAAACTGGACTTCATTAAAATTTAAGACTTTGGCTCTTCAAAAGAAATTGAGTCTGATGATTGTTTTCATGGTGTATATAGATCAACACTTACCAAGTTACACTTTATTTTATACTTTATATTATTGTCAGTTATACTTCAACAAAGTTTTAAGGAAGAAGAATTGGAAATAAAGGTATCATGGCAACTAAAAAAGCCATTTAAAAATACAGACTAAATATGTACTGTGGAGAAAATACAAAGGCAAGCTACAAACCAAGGGAAAATATTTGAAATGAATGAATCTGACAAAGCAGTTGTATCGAGAATACACAAAGAACTCTTACTACTCAATAATGAGACAAACACAAAATAACATGGCTTGAAAACTAAAAGCACACATGCTTCTCAAAAAAGATGTACAAGTGACCAAAAATAACATGAAAGGACGCTCGATACCGTTAGTCATCAGAGAAATGCAAATTCAAACCACAGTGATACCACCAACACCCTGGGCGAGCTAAAAATAGGCTAGCAATAATCTCACAAGTGGAGTCCAAGAGGTCAACTCACAGAAGCACAGTGGAAGGGCGGTTCCCGGGCCTCAGCGGCAATGGGCCAAGGGTACAGACCTGCAGTTGTAATGGGAAAAGCTCAGGAGGCCTAAGGTACACGTGGACTATGTTAAGCAGTGATGGGGTGAGCATGTGGCCCAGCAGTGAAGTAACCCCCTGGGACACTTGCATCCCGTAGCAGAACAACCGTTAGGGGTCCCAGCTGTATGCTGCTCTCTATTCGGCTTCCTGCTAACGCCCACTGTGGGACGCAGCATGTGGTGGTGCAAGTAGTGGGTCCCTGCCACTCACGTGGGAGACCCAGATGGAGTTCTGGGCTCCTGGCTTCAGCCTGGCCAAGCCCTGACTTGCAGGCACTTGGACAGTGAACCAGTTGTTGTAGTGCAACAACTTAAACCACTGCTTGGGCCCCTGCACCCACCAAGGAGACCCTTATGAAGCTCCTGGCTCCTGGCTCTGGTCTGGCCCAGTTCTGGCTGTTGTGGCCATTTGGGGAGCGAACCAGCTGATGGAAGATCTCTCTCTTTCTGTCTCTCACTAACTGTGCCTTTCAAATAAAAAATAAAAATAAAAAAGAACACACCCTTACAGAACACCAGTGGTGCGGCGGGATCCCCCATACTAATGCAGAACCTGATGCAGAACTTGGGCCAACCTGGATCACCTGGCTAAGCCTTAGCTTCCTCCCTGTGCTGTCACTTTGCCAGGGTTCAATTAAATGAGAAAACCCATGCCAAGCTTTTAGAACAGTGGCTGTTATAAATACACAATGCTCTTACCATCACCGCAGGCATTTGGTTTAGTTCTATCCGGGAAGGTGCCACAGTCCTGCTGTCTGTCCTTCCCAGGTTGACAAACAGAGTGAAATACACACGAATGGCCAATCACTCCTATAAACTCACACATCCATCAGCCTTGTCTTTAACACACGGTGGTTATTAATGAGGGACACAGTCATCAAACCACACCCCTAGGGCTGGGGTGCCTGGAGACAGCGTCACCCGGTGTGCTCACTGCAGGATGGGGGGATTGAAGGGGTCTCATGACAGAAGGGGTCCCGTGACTGAGGGACAGACACTGCAAGCGAGAGGGCACTGAGAGAGGTGGAGAGCGTAACACAAGAGCGGCAGAGACAAAGCAGAGTGGATTCAAGAGAAGGGGGAGGAGCAGGTGAGGGAGGGAACGCAAGAAAACTTCATGTGAAAATTACCTTCTTAAGTCAACACACGACCTAGGGAAAGGACACAATGGTTGTTTTCAACCAAAAGAACCATTGGACATATTCTGTACGCCCCCCACTGGACACAGAGCTAATTCCAGTGGCAGAGAGAAATCCCAAGTCAGTAAAAGAGCTTCCTGAGAGTCAAGGCTGTCCAACAGTGGAACTGAGAGTGATAAGAGCTGGTGAGGGGCCGGCGCTGTGGCGCAGTGGGTTAACACCTTGGCTTGAAGTGCCGGCATCCCATTTGGGCGCCGGTTTGAGTCCCGGCTGCTCCTCTTCCAATCCAGCTCTCTGCTATGGCCTGCGACAGCAGTGGAAGATGGCCCAAGTGCTTGGGCCCTGCACCCGCGTGGGAGATCTGAAGTAGCTCCTGACTCCTGACTTCGGATTGGCGCAGCTCCGGTCGTTGCGGCCATCTGAGGCGTGAACCAGCGGATGGAAGACCTCTCTCTCTGTCTCTACCTCTCTCTGTAACTCTTTCAAATAAATAAAATAAATCTTTTTTTTTTTTTTTAAAAGAGCTAGTGAACACCAGGGACCCTGGGGTGACACTTGCAGAGTTAAGACCCTGGTGACAGAGAGGTCTTGGGAATTGCTGGCTTGTGTATTTCAGTTCCCTGCTCTGATACTGCTGTTACCCAGAGTGTGGTAAGCCCTTTACAGGCAACTTTTCATTATGCATGAGTGGGTTCTTCCTGATAAGGATCTGATGAAATCCTCACACAACAGACTGCAGGGTGGCTGTGGTGGTGCTCTGGCTCGCCGCTGACTCCTTGCTGACTTCCCTACTGGCCGCAGCATCAAGTTAGCAGGAATGGGAAGGGGAAATTCTGAAAGGAAGCCCAGTTGTGCAGAGGAAACGCCAATGGCAAAGCACTGTGCATTTCGGCTTCTATCCGCCTCCATTCCTCAGGGTAAGGAGGGAGTTAGGCAAAGAGGGCAGAGAGATTCTCACCAGGCCATGCTGTGAGTTTTGTGGGTGGCAGCCAGAGTGAGGTGGGTGGGAGGGGAAAGAACAGGAAGCCAGATGAATTTTCAGGTGTACTAAACACAAGTATTTGCACGTAGAGCTTGCAATCTATTAAGTTCATTTGGATCAAATGCTATCCTGATGACTGGAAACTGATGTATTTTGGATAAGTTACAATCAAGAACTATAATGAAAGTGTATCTTCAAGCCAGCATATTACACTGACTTGAGGCTTCAAAAATAGCTCCTTATAAAATATTCTGAGAAAGTTGCTGAACGCTCTCAGATTGGGTCACCATCCAAAAGTGATTTTTTTTTTCCCCTGCAGGACTTAATAAGGCATTCAGTCATGTAAGGGCTGCCTGCCTAGGGAACAGCAGCACCAGCCTGCAGAGGGCTCCTGGCTGCTCCTGGTCTCCAGTTTCATTGTCATTGTCATGGTCAGCTCCCCACTGCAACACTTGAATTCGGAAGGCCTCCTACAGTGCCCCCAGGCTGACTGTGACCTTGTGTGTTATGAAAACACAGGAGACTCACTCACCACCCTAAATAAACAGAAGGAAGGTCTATTCGTGGACAGAGAGAGGAGGAGATGGAGGTGGCAAAAGAGAGAGATTGAGCCACAGAATATCAAGGAGCAGCATCCGGGAGGTTTAGTCTTGAGCTCAGACTTCAGTAGGAAACCAGTATGCTCCATGGAGGCTCTTCCGGGACTACCAAGGGAATCGGTGCAAGAAGGCAGACTGGCTTCATTGCCTGGTTCATCACGCTGACCCCCCGGGAAAGGCTGTTGGTGCTCTCCCAGGGCAGAAGGCTTCCCACATGTGAACTCACAGCAAACTCGCACTGAACCAATGTTGGCCCAGTGTCTCCAATTTCAGAGCTTGACACGAGGAGCAAATAGTTCTTTATGGTCCTGAAGTTCATCTCCAAAATCCGTGGTGTCCACAAGCACATTCCCCTGGCTTCCTCTCTATCTGCTCCCAGAATTCTCTCTTCCCTTGGCCCAGTCTGTGACGGGTGTCCCTGTGGCCCAGTCTGTGATGGGTGTCCCTGTGGCCCAGTCTGTGACGGGTGTCCCTATGGCCCAGTCTGTGACGGGTGTCCCTGTGGCCCAGTCTGTGATGGGTGTCCCTATGGCCCAGTCTGTGACAGGTGTCCCTTGGCCCAGTCTGTGATGGGTGGAACCTCTATGGCCCAGTCTGTGATGGGTGTCCCTGTGGCCCAGTCTGTGATGGGTGGAACCTCTATGGCCCAGTCTGTGATGGGTGTCCCTTGGCCCAGTCTGTGATGGGTGTCCCTATGGCCCAGTCTGTGACGGGTGTCCCTATGGCCCAGTCTGTGACAGGCGTCCCTTGGCCCAGTCTGTGATGGGTGGAACCTCTATGGCCCAGTCTGTGATGGGTGTCCCTTGGCCCAGTCTGTGATGGGTGTCCCTTGGCCCAGTCTGTGACGGGTGTCCCTTGGCCCAGTCTGTGATGGGTGTCCCTATGGCCCAGTCTGTGATGGGAGTCCCTTGGCCCAGTCTGTGACGGGTGTCCCTTGGCCCAGTCTGTGACGGGTGTCCCTTGGCCCAGTCTCTATGGCTGTCTCAGGCAGAAGAGACAAGACCCAGACCGCTGAGGTTTGGGCTCAAGAGCTGCCTCCTCAGAAGAGCCTTCTCTGAGCATCCAGACTCGTCTAGAACCCCCCACCCAGCCATCACTCTCATCGGAGCCGGTCTGAATAGTTTCCACAGCCCTTCGCCCAGTCTGAAGTTACCGTGGGTATCTGCCTGCTTGCTGTGGCTACAGACACTGGTCTGCGGGTTCTCCCAGGAGCAGGCAGGTTTTTTTTTTTTTAGACACTGCTCTGGGCTTCTGCAAGGGCAGTGCCTGGCCTAGGTGAAGAGCTGAGCAGATGGATCAAACCTGTGAACGGATCACCAGGGCAGTGGGTCAGGGAAGTTTGCTTTGAGGGGTGAACAGATTAGACAAAGAAAAGGAAAGAAAAAGGTGACCAACACACCCACAACCTGCAAGCACCTACCCTCCAATTCTCCCATCTCCGGTGGGTCGCAAGTGCACGGGGGCTCCCAGGCTCGTGGCTGGTGTCGGAAGTGAGGGGAATCCTGTGGAAGACCAAACCTTGAGCCTTGACTGTGATGCTGAGTCGGGGAGTTGGTCGCAGGACACCTACTTGGGGTGCACACAGAGCATCCGCCCACTGCCTGCGGGGTGCACACGTTATCACACAATCATGCCAGGCCACGGAGGGAGTTTTGGAGGCCTTGCTCCAAATAGAAAATTACTGAACTTTTTTTATTTTATTTCTGAGGATTCCAAGTCATTGAATGACCATAATTAAGGAATTCTCAATGTGTTAGGGGTAATGCTTTTGTTTAAAATTTTATCTGCAAAATCGCCTTTGTGTGTGAGATCACTTTAAGGATAACCACTTAATTAAAGAAAAAATAAACTCAATCTTTAAAATTTAATATGTGAAATTATAGCTAAGAGGCTTTATTGCTTTAATTCTGCCACCAATTTTTAAGACAATGACTTAACCCATTATGTCCCATCACTTTATATAGGATACCTATAAAGACTTAAATGGAGCTATAAATATAGCACTTATGGTAAATATGAAATACATAATTGTGTCACTGAAATATTCACAGAGTTGACACTCGGGACATAGGGGGTTAATAACAGATTTTTGGGGGACTTGAAGAGGGAAGTGGCACTGACACATTAAAGCTAGGTATCCACGATCAGATATGACCCCACTTCAGAAATAATTAAGAAAATAATTCAGTGCGTCTTCTGTTTGAGCATATACAGCCACAGAGGCATAACTCACATTGTCTCTGCTTCCCTTGACCTTTCCGACAATTTGCCTTAAGCATGTTGAACGTTATCACTTTTTCCTAAACGCTTTTCCATTCCAAAAATACGCCGATCTCAAAACATACCTGTACTTACAATAAAATGTCCAGAAGATGGTAAAATCGCTGAGAGAGGACAAAATCTCACTTTGTTCCATAACAAGCCTTCTGGAAACAAGGCTTAATGTTTCTCCATCAACTGGATTTTGAAAAAGAATTGTTCACTAACCACACCTGTGCATTCTGTAGTGACAGGAACGGCTTTTCCTCTCTCTCTCTCTGTCTCTCCTCTCTCCACACACACACACACACACACGCATGCACACACACACACGGCAGCCAATGGAAGTGGCTTTCTCTCTCTCTCTCCTCTCTCCACACTCACACACACACACACACACACACACACGGCAGCCAATGGAAGTGGCTTTCTCTCTCTCTCCTCTCTCCCCACACTCACACACACTCACACTCACACTCACACATGCACACACAAACATGCGCGCACACACACACACAGGGCAGCCGACGGAAGTGGCTTTCTCTCTCTCTCTGTCTCACACACACACACACGCACACACGCATGCACACACATGCACATGCACACACACAGGGCAGCTGACAGAAGTGGCTTTCTCTCTCTCGGTCTCTCCTCTCTCACACTTACACACACATGCGCACACACGCGTGAACACACACACAGGGCAGCTTCTTCAGAGCGAGCAGCCTTCATTCTCCTGCTGGGTCCTGTCCTGCCAGGTGGAGAAAATCCCGAGGACAAGGCACCGTCATCAAGGTGGCAGATTAGCTCCACAGACATGAAAATGGGCAACAAGAAAGGGATACCAACGATTCTGAAGACCCCAAGAGAGGGCCCTTCAGGCCGAGCTGGTGGGGGGCACACGGAGGCAGGCTCACGGAGGGAGGGCTGCCCCCATCCCCCGCCCAGCAGAGTGTGCTGCCAGCAGGCACCTGCAGCCTCCGGCTTCCAGACGAAGTATGTGGCTCCCCACCTGCCTTCCAGATGGCCGGCCCAGAGGAGGCGAGAGCCACAAAATGACGATTGTATTTTAAGGGCTCTGGGAATGGAAAAACCCTACAACAAGTAAGTCAAGTCTATATCTCCACGACCTTAAAGTTGCTTGGGTTATCTATGAGGGTCCTTCAAAAGCTTCAGGGGGGAAATGGAATTAAAAGATAAGTTTATTTGGGTACAACAAAATTCAAAATCCATGAATAGCTCACTTTTTGAGATCACTTGTATACATGGATTTAAGCTTGTGGCACCAATATAAAGTTAATTTTTAACTCGGTTTTCCTTGAACTTCTTGAAGTCCCCTCATTTATGAAGTGAGTGAACTGTCCAAGAAATGCTACTGCTGCGCTCAGATGGTTAATCAGTCTTGATCAGACCGAGAGACTAATGAAAAAATGCCTCAACCGACGTGGGCAGAAAGCAGGCAGTGGGAGCTGAGGTCTACCAGCCCCAGCCAAACCCCAGTCAGACAGCTGCAGCCAATGCCTGAATCAGTGCAGGCCACCGTGTGGCAGCTCCAGCACGACCTGCTGACCCTCCGCCCCGCCGCGAGACAGCTGCAGCCACGCCCTGCGGACAGCTCGGCCACGCCCACCTGGCAAGTTCTGTTCTGAGCACTACCCAGACTCTGTTCCCTGCACCATTCCCTGCCTTTCTGTGCACCACCAAGCCCCACCCCTTCTGCAGTGTTGCACATGTAGAACCAATAGTAGCTGGAAATGTCCAATATGGCTGCAGGGTGTCCTTTTTTTTTTTTGACAGGCAGAGTGGACAGTGAGAGAGAGAGAGAGAGAGACAGAGAGAAAGGTCTTCCTTTTGCCGTTGGTTCACCCTCCAATGGCCGCCGCAGCCGGCGCGCTGCAACCGGCGCACCGCGCTGATCCGATGGCAGGAGCCAGGTGCTTCTCCTGGTCTCCCATGGGGTGCAGGGCCCAAGCACCTGGGCCATCCTCCACTGCACTCCCTGGCCACAGCAGAGAGCTGGCCTGGAAGAGAGGCAACTGGGACAGAATCCGGCGCCCCGCCCGGGACTAGAACCCGGTGTGCTGGCGCCGCAAGGCGGAGGATTAGCCTAGTGAGCCTCAGCACCGGCCAGGATGTCCTTATAATAAAATGACCATGGAGGGGCTGGTGCTGTGGCGTGGCGGGTTGGGGTCACTACCTGCAGTGCCGACATCCCATATGGGCGCTGGTTTGAGTCCTGACTGTTCCTCTTCTGATCCAGCTCTCTGCTATGGCCAGGGAAAGCAGTAGAAGACGGCCCAAGTGCTTGGGCCCCTGCACCCATGTAGGAGACCAGGAAGAAGCTCCTGGCTCCTGGCTTCAGATCAGCTCAGCTCTGGCCATTGCAGTCATTTGGGGAGTGAACTAGCGAATGGAAGACCGACCTCTCCCTCTCTCTGCCTCTTCTCTCTCTGTGTAACTCTGACTTTCAAATAAATAAATAAATCTTTAAAAAAAAAGACCATGGGAGCACTCCTACTCCCATCATGCACCTGATGCCATGACACTTCCAATATTTCCAAAAAAGTCCACACAATGGGCAGTACTTCAGTCTTGCCCTGAACTCCACCCCTTTTGAATATTCAATTAAGCTCCACCCAAGACACTACTCACTATGCCTCCCCATAGTATAAAAGGATGGCCCCAACCTTGTTGAGGATTTTTTTCTGGCTTGGGGTCTTTTGGGTTTTGGCTTCTTGTCCATTCTCTCTGCAGCTGGCCTGCACTTTTCCCTTGCTTTTCCCTGCACATCACACTTTGAGTTCCATCATGCATGGAGGGGAGTATCTGGAATTAACCCAGCCGGGAACCCCACTGCTCAAAATACAACTAAAGCATGCAGTCCTTACCCAACCAATCTACCAAAGCCGCACCCTAACTTGCCCAAAACTTGCTGAAAATATGTTGTATGATGTAAACATGGCCTTGTTGGAGGGAAGAGTCACAGTCCACTAAAGACCCTCTCCTCACGGCATTTAAACGACCACCATGTGAAAGAAAACACCATGTATGAAGAGCAAGGAAGGAGGCAGCACCTGAAGAGAATGGAGTAGGCTTGGCCTAGCTTCTGAGACACCACCATGGATGCCAGCATCCCACATGGGAGCGCCCAGGACTGAGTCTGGCTCCAGCTTCCTGACAATGCACACTCTAGGGGGCAGCAGGTGATGGCTCAAGTACTTGAGTCCCTGCTACCTGGGTGGAACAGCTGGATTGAATTCCAGGCTACTGGCTCCACACGGCCTGGCCCCAGCTATGCAGCTATTTGGGGACTGCACCAGCAAATGGGAGCTCTCTCTGTCTCTGTCCTCTCTCTCTCGCCTTCAAATAGAAAAAAAATGAAGATAAATAACTGGTTTTGTTTTTAACTTGAAGGGAAGAACATTCTGCCTTCCTTAAGGTGACAGACTTTATAGTCTCTTCCAAAGGCGAGCAGAACACACTGCATTAATACACAGAATGACCAAGTTGCTGAGTATCAACATGGGAACGGCCCCATGTAAAGATGAAGTATGCATCCAAATTCCCACCATCCAGCAGGCTGTAGAACATTCACTTTGAGTCATTGTTGAAGAACAAGCTGTGTCGCTGAAGACTGATGAAACAGAACTCAGATTCCTGACTCTCCACGCCCTCGTCTTAATCGTGAAGAATTGACCCTTTTGTGCAGGCTTACATAGCACTCTAGCGTTGACGTGACTTATAGCACAGTGTTGAGCTTATGGTTAAAACAGTAAATTCCTTTACAGAAGTTCTAGGAGGAGCCGGCACTGTGGTGCTTTGACTTAAACCACTGCCTGCAGCGCCGGCATCTCATATGGTTCCCGGTTTGAGTCTAGGCTGCTCTACTTCCAATCCAGCAGCTGGGAGAGCAGCAGAAGATGGCCCAAGTGCGTGGGCCCCTGCCACCCACATGGGAGACCTGGAGGAAGCTCCTGGCTCCTGATTTAGGACTGACCCAGCCCTGGCCCTGGCTGCCATTTGGGGAGTGAACTAGAGGATGGAAGATGCCTCTCTCTCTCTCTCTGTAACTCGATCTTCCAAATAAATCTTTATTTAAAAAGAAAAAGTTCCACGAGATCCTAAAGGACCCTTTTAGAGCAAATCTACAATGGAAGCTCTCAAAGGTGATGCCTACCCACGCATCTCAGGACTGGAGTTCAAGGCGGCTGCAAAGCGCTGTCTGGAACCCCGCGTCTCCCTGAAAGGCACGTTTTCTAAGTGAAGAGAGCATCTTGCTCTTCAGGCAGCTCAGAACAACTAGGTCCAACGACTAGGCTGCCGTCAATTGGCTGTCTAGATTATCAAATCGATTCGTATAGAATTAAGGATGTGCCAACAATAGAGAGGATGATTGACATCAACCCCCACCTTGGAGGGGCACTTGAGACACTGGCTTCTCACACCCGAGGGCCTGGGCACCGCTCCCGGCTCCAGCTCCCGCTGATGCAGACCCTGGGAGACGGCAGAGAAAACTCATACGACACTGGGTCCCCACCACGCATGTGGGAGACCTCAGTTGATCTCCTGGCCCCAGTCTAGCCCTGTCTGTTGAGGGCATTCAGGGAGTGAACCTGCAAAAAGGAAGCTCTCTGTCTGCTTCTCAATTTTTTTTTAAATCAAGGAAATTAAAAAAAAAATCTTAGATTGACTATCCCATGCTTTCCCAAGGATCGCTTTCTCTCTTTAGGGTGGCTCGCCTGCATTCGCTGCAAACAAAGTCAGGTACTCCTGACCGGACCCAGGAGCAAACGGGGCTTTGCCTGTGTTGACAGCATGGCCCGGGCGTCCCGGGCGCCCTCTGCTCCCTGGCTAAGGCTTCACCCCTGTCCCTGGGGGCCCGCCTTCCAGAACGCGTCTGGCTCTGGCGTGCGCGCGCGGGTGGGGGCGCCCTGCCTGTTATCTCCGTCTGGCAAACAGAACCCCCGAACTCTGCAGGGCACGGAGGATGATAAGGCACTCTCGGCCGACTGTGCCAGAGCTCCTGGCCCGGGCTCTGAGGAAGGCCATTGTTGTCGCGGGGCTGTTATCTGCCGCCTGGCAGAGGCGCGAGCGCGTCCCCCTGGGGTGGCATCCGGCGCTGGGCGCGCGGGCCGAGCGGAGGCACGGAGGAAATAGCAGCCGGTCTTGAGCGCAGAAAAGAGAAACACTTCGGATGTTTGCGCTCCGCGGCTCAGCCCGGCTTTATCTCCCTGCGCAGCCTTCCTATCGGAGAACCGCGGAAGCGAGCAGTTTATCCGCGGGGAATCGGCCGTCGTGTTTTTGGGTGACTGACATGGCCTGGAAAGTATTTTCTGGTGCCGGGGGCACTGTTTTCTCTCCCTGCGCATGGCTATCTCTGTCATTCAGCCCCCTCTTTGTCAGACGCCATGGTCTGGGAATTCCCAGTCTACCGAGACATTTCTTGTCCCCCCCTCCGCTTCCCCCTTCTGCTGTGGCCTGGGGGCCAGCTTGTGCTCCGGACACAGACAGCAGACGGCTCGGACACTGAGCTCCGAAGCGGGGGTGCAGGCCGGCGGCAGGGCCAGCGCCCCCTTCCCAAACCCCCTGCCAACGCAGCTCCTCGCTGCGCACAAGCCAGCCCCGGCGCGGGCCCCGGGTGGAGGGGGGACAGAAGGTGGATCTCAGTGAGTTCGCAGGAACCCAGATGGGGCCCACAGCGGGTGCGCGTTCATCTGTTGAAAACTGGGCGTGTCACCATCCAGACTCTCGGGGACACGCAGGGGCGGGGGCTGGCCACCTCCCTGAGATCTGCAGAGGCTGAGTGTGTGCCTGTGCTGTGTTTAGGAGACACCTCGAGGTTGAGATCCGAGGAGAGATGTGACTCAGGGACATCTCGTCCTAACCCTGTGGTGACCGAGTCTTGAGACAGTGCCCACGGCTCTCTGTTTCCTCCAGAGCATTCTGGTTTTGCCCTCTCGTATGTATTAATAGCTCCCTCTTTCATGTTCAAAATGGTCTTCATTCCGGTGGGTGAATGGCCCCACCAGTGCGCAGCTGATGGGATTAAAGATGACCTTTCTGGGCCACTCAGCTGCACTGTTGAGGTCCCTTTACCACCTGGGCTTTTCCTTAATTTGGTCTCAACAAACAGGAGCTAAGCGTTCATAGGGCAGGTGCCGTCGCCGCGCTGAGCAGAGGGGACCACATGCGCATGACAGCGCTCACCGCAAGCCTGCGCCTGCCTGGCCGGAGGGACAGACTTGTCTCTGGGCATCCACCTGACGCTGAGGGAGCTGTGTCAGCGCAGGCAGGCACTGCACAGCACCTCGGCGCTTGCTCTCAACGTCAGCTTACCCAAAGAGCTGCCCACTCGCCTGGAGAATGATCCGGGGGACGTCTCGTCTTGCAAGAGGGGCTGGGGGTGGTGGCAGCTGCAGTGTGCACAGGGGGGCTTCTGGAACCCGCAGAGCAGGTGCGCTGCTCACTGAGCTTCACGGCCACGCTCAGCACTGGGAAGGCGGGGTGTGAGTTGGGCACACGAGATCTCCTCCATTTTTAAAATTTAAATTATCTATTTGTTTGGGCTTGGCTACTCCCAAACATGTAAGCTAAATCCACTCTAAAGAAACTGAAGTCCAGGAGTCTCAGTGTTGTCGTGTGTTAGAGCACACTGTAAGCCAGGTAGCTCTTTTAAGGATTTTTTTTTTTTATTTGACAGGTAGAGTTACAGACAGTGAGAGACAGAGAGAAAGGTCTTCCTTGGTTCACTCCCCAAATGGCTGCCATGGCCAGTGCTGTGCCGATCCAAAGCCAGGAGCCAGGTGCTTCCCTGGTCTCCCATGCGGGTGCAGGGCCCAAGCACTTGGGCCATCCTCCACTGCCTTCCCAGGCCACAGCAGAGAGCTGGACTGGAAGAGGAGCAACCAGGACTAGAACCTGGCATCCATATGGGATGCCGGCGCTGCAGGCAGAGGATTAACCAAGTGAGCCACGGCGCCAGCCCCAGGTAGCTATTAAACCATAGAAATGCCTTAATTATAGGGCTGGGGGCTGGGAGAGGTCCAAGTTCAAGGCCTGGGCAGAGCTGGGAGGGGCTGCTTCCTGGTTCCTAGATGGTGCCTTCTTCCTGTGCCCTGGCCATGAAAGTGACAAGGCAGCTCCCTGGAGTCTCTCTCTCTCTCTCTCTCTCTCTCTCTCTCTCTCTGGTTTGTTTATTGATTTGAGAGGCAGAATTACAGACAGACAGAGGGAGATCTTCCATCTGCTGATGGCTGCAATGGCTAGAGCTGGCTTGATTCAAAGCCAGGAGCCAGGAGCCTTTTCTGGGTCTCCCATGCAGGGCAGGGAGGCACTTGGGCCATCTTCCATTGCTTTCCTGGACCATCAGCAGAGAGGCTGGATTGAAGAGGAGCAGCAGAGACATGAACCAGCACCCATATGGGATGCCGACGCCACAGGCGGAGGCTTAGCCCACTACGCCACAGCACCAGCCCCTGGAGTCTCTTTCCTAAGCCCTCTTGTGGCACTCATGAGGGCTCCACCCTCATGACCTCATCACCTCCCTAAGCCCCCGCCTCCTAACACTATCACTTTGGGGTTTGGGATTTCAACATGGGGATTTTGAAGGACACAAGTGCTCGGACCATAGCACCAGCCTTTTAGGAGTTTAGTATGAAAAATTCTCCCTGATTCCATTTTCACTCAGGCCTCTGGCCATTTCCCCTGCAGTCTATTAACAGTCTTTACACTAATGCAAAATTTATTACTTACTGAGTTTTCTCATTATTTTTTTAGTGGCTGAGCAGACGTGCCTGCGCTCTTAAACTCTGCCTGTTCATGCACTTTCTACAAAGAGCTCTCCCGTCTCCCTTCTTCATGTGATGAATGGCCACTCATCCATTCAGATAATTCACATGCCAACTCCTTAGGAAAAACCAATCCTGCTCCCATGAGGCAGGACCCGTCCAAACTCTCTCTGTAGATTGATCCATGAGGGCACTCAGTACGGGGCACAGCGATCTGTCTGTAAGTCACTGCCCACAGCTGCAGTTTGAACTCCTGCCAGCCAGATGCTGTCTCTGAGTCGCTTCTAGCACAGAGTTCAGCACACGTTATGTACCATTTCAACAGATGCAATCATAGCGTTGGCAAAATCGTTTCTAAAAAGTATACAGCTCAGTAAATTGTCCAGAGAGCACAGACCTGTGCAGCTGCCCAGCCAGATCAAGAATGATCAAACACCTGCCTCTCAGGAGCCCCGCCTTGTGCCCCCTCCTGTGCCTGCCTTCTTCACTCCCAGGGGCAAGCACTGTGTTGAGCTCTGCTAAGTTTACCATTGTGAACATTACATAAGTGAAGCCATCTTTCCCTGAACACGTGCTCGCAGGAATCATCCACACTCCTGGGGTCCCTGCATTATTTCATGCTGGGAGTTGATACAGCATTGCAGTCTAGGACTACGACTACAGCACCATTTGTGTTCCTACTGCTGGGGGTACTTGGGTTCTTTTCAGATCATGCTCTTGTAAACAGTGTTTAATGGTGCTCATGGACACACCTTTCTGTTGAGAGTAGACTGGCTGGGTTGGGGCAGACTTTTGTTCAGCTTTGGTGTGTGTGCCAAAGTGGCATATTGCGTGTGTGTGTGTGTGTGTATGTGTATGAGAGAGAGAGAGAGAGAGAGAGAGAGAGAGAGAGAGAGAGAATGTAATGATGCATTGTGGTTTTAACTTGATTTCCCCATAATTAATGAGCCTGAGCATTTTTCATAACCTTCCTGCCCACCTCAATAAACTCTGATGAATTTTCTGTTCAAATGTGTTGTCCATGTTTTTTTTATTTTTAAAGATCGATTTATGGCCGGCGCCGCGGCTCACTAGGCTAATCCTCTGCCTGCGGCGCCAGCACCCCGGGTTCTAGTCCTGGTCAGGGCGCCGGATTCTGTGCTGGTTGCCCCTCTTCCAGGCCAGCTCTCTGCTGTGGCCTGGGAGTGCAGTGGAGGATGGCCCAGGTCCTTGGGCCCTGCACCCCATGGGAGACCAGGAGAAGCACCTGGCTCCTGCCATCGGATCAGCGCGGTGCGCCGGCCGTGGCGGCCATTGGAGGGTGAACCAATGGCAAAGGAAGACCTTTCTCTCTGTCTCTCTCTCTCACTGTCCACTCTGCCTGTCCAAAAAAAAAAAAATATTGATTTATTCATTTGAAAGGCAGAGTTAGAGAGAGAGAGAAGGAGAGAGAGAGAGAGAGAGAGAGAGAGAGAGAGAGAGAGAGAGAGAGAATCTATCGCTGGTTCACTCCCCAGATGGCTGCAATGGCCAGAGCTGCACCGATCTGAAGCCAGGAGCCAGGAGCTTCTTTCAGATTTTCCACATGGGTGCAGGGGCCCAAATATTTGGGCCATTTCTTACTGCTTTCCTGGGCCATAGCAGAGAGCTGGATTGGAAGTGGAGCAGCCGGGACTCTAACTGGAAGAGAGAGAGAGAGAGACAGAGATGGAGAGACAAAGATCTTCCATTTGCTGGTTCACTTCCCAAATGCCCACAGTGGCCAGGGCTGGGCAAGGCAAAGTCAGCAGCAGGAACTCAGTTTGGGTGACCTATGTGGGTGCCCGGGACATCACCACTCATTTGCTGCCTCCCAGGGTGCACATGAGCACCCTGGAATGGGGAGCCACGTCAGGACCCCACATAGGCACTCTGAGATGTGGCTATCCCATGTGACATCCTAACCACTGTGTCAAATGCCCGCCTCTTCACTTTCTTGATGTTATTGTTTGGTAACAAAAAAATCCAAATTTTAACAAAAACCACTATAGCAGCTTTTTCATTTATGGTTAAAACTTTTAGTTTCTTATGTAAGAAATCTTCCCTTTTTCTGAGCTCATAAAGATATTCTCCCAAATGTTCTAGATTTATAAGTTTATCTTTCATATTTAAATCTATAGTCCACCTGGAATTAATTTTGCATGGTGTGGACGTAGGGGTCAAATTTTATTTTTCTGTATGGATACCCAATTCTCCCAGAACTAATTGTGAAGACCACTTTCCCCACTGCAGAGTAACACTTTAATTCTCTTTCAGTTACAATATTGCCTAGCCTCTACGGTGTTTTCTTCTTTGGCTTTGATTTATTTATAGGTATGTTGGAATTATTTCTAGTAATACTGTTGCCGTTCATTTCCAGTTTCATTCATTTCTTAAAAAGAGCTATTTATTTATTTAAAATGCAGAGTGAGAGAGAGGGAGGTCTCCATCTGTTGGTTCACCCCCTAAATGGTCACAACAGCTGGGCCTGGGCCAGGCTGAAGCCAGGAGTCGGGAACTTCATCCAGGCCTCCCATGTGGCTGGCAGGAACTTAAGTACTTGAGCCATCACCTGCTGCCTTCCCAGGCAACTCAGCAAAGAGCTGGATCAGAAGTGGAGTAGCCTGGGACTGAAATGGCACTTGGAGACGTTGTAAGCAGTGGCTTAACCTGCCGCACCACAACACTCGACCCTCTAGTCTAATTCTATTTTTTTTTTTTTTTACAGGCAGAGTGAACAGTGAGAGAGAGAGAGACAGAGGGAAAGTTCTTCCTTTTTCGTTGGTTCACCCTCCAATGGCTGCCATGGCTGGCGTGCTGCAGCCGCGCACCACAGCCGTTGCAATGCGCTGATCTGAAGCCAGGAGCCAGGTGCTTCTCCTGGTCTCCCATGGGGTGCAGGGCCCAAGGACCTGGGCCATCCTCCACTGCCTTCCTGGGCCACAGCAGAGAGCTGGCCTGGAAGAGGGGCAACCGGGACAGAATCCGGCGCCCCGACCGGGACTAGAACCCGGGGTGCTGGCGCCGCAGGCAGAGGATTAGCCTAGGGAGCCGCGGTGCCGGCCTAGTCTAATTCTTTTTAAATTAATAGTTTAGATTAACATGAGTACCTGTACATTTTATGGTGTACAGTGAAATATTTCAGCATATACACAGCATAAAGCAGTCACGCCAGGCTATTAGCACGTCCATCTCTTTCATCACAGGCTACAGTTCCTCTCCTGCTCTGTGGAACACCAGAACCCATTACTTTCAGCCAACAGCATATTGGTAACCATTCCAAGATCTCCCCACAACCTTCTCCAACTCTCTTCCCAGCCTCTATGACCACTACTTTAGATTCATATCAACTCTGTGTGTGTGTGTATGCATTTTTTAACTTCTACGTATGAGGGAAAATGTGGAATTTGTTTTTCTAGGTCTGGCTTATTCTGTTTAACATAATGATCTCCAATCCATCCGTTCTGTTGCAAATATCAGAATTTTGTCCTTGCTAATGACTGAGCAATTTTCCATCTTCTTGACTCATCCTTGATCTAGAATAATCCATATCTTGGCTATTGTTTACAGAAGTACAATAAACAGGGGCCAGTGGGTTGAAGCCCCAGCCTGCACTGCTGGCATCCCATATGGGCACTGGTTCTAGTTCCGGCTGCTCTACTTCCGATCCAGCTCCCTGCTAGATTTTTCCCTGGGAAAGCAGTGGAGAATGGTCCACGTCCTTGGGTCCCTGCACCCGTGCAGAAGACCTGGAAGAAGCTCCTGGCTCCTGGCTTTAGATCTGCTCAGCTCTGGCTGTTTGAGGCCATTTGGGGAGTGAACTAGCAGATAGAAGACCTCTCTCTCTCTCTCTCTGTCTCTACCTCTCCCTGTAACTCTGTCTTTCAAACAAACCAAAAATAAATAAATAAAGTTTTAAAAAGTGCAATAAACATGAGCGTGCAGGTATGTCTTCTTAAGCTGACTTCGTTTTCTTTGGATGTATTCTCAGAAGTGAAGGTGCTGGGTCCTAAGATCTAGTTTTAGTTTTTTGAGGAAACTCCATTTAAATCCTTGGCTCATTTCTTAGCTGTTTTGTTGTTACTATTTTTAAAGTTCTTTATATATTCTGGATTTTAATCCTTTATCAGATGTATAGTTTGTAAATAGTTTTTCCCATTCTGTCAGCTGTCTTTTCACTCGTTGATTGTGTCCTTGGCTGCAGAGAAGCTTCTTGGTTTGATAGAATCCATTTGTCTCTTTGTGCATTTAGGGATTTATTATTTTTTAATGTCCTGTGCATTTAGGGATTCATTCTAAAAAATGCTGCATTTGCCAAAATCTCAAAGTGTCTCCCCTCTTTTCCTCTAGTAGTTTCATGTTTTACATTTAGATCTTTGATTCATTTTAGCTTATTTTTTTATTGGGCTAAGGTAGGGGTCTTGTTTCAAACTTCTGCACATGGAAATCCAGTTTCCCCAGCACCATTTAATGGAGAGACTGTTCTTCCTCAAGGGAGGGATTTTAGCGCCCAGTGTGCATGATATTAACATTTTGAAAGGTTTTGAGCCTGGCTTTATGACTCAGCATGTGACCATTTTCTATAACTATTCCTGGGTACTTAAGGAATTACATGTGTTCTACACATTGTGTAACGACAGGTGCACTGTAGTATAGATGTCGATTTGATCAAGCTTAATTGTTGTGTTTGAATCTCCTATAGTTACTGCCTTTTTAGAGCAGTTCTCATTTATTTGAGAAGAAACAGAGAGATGGAGGTTGTGAGCTCCCACTTGCTGTGCACTCCCCGTGGCTGGACTGGAGCAGAGGCTGGGAAGTGGGAATATCATCCGGGTCTTCCACAGGGCAGCAGGAACCCAACAACTTGAGCCCTCTGCACTGCCTCCCAGGGGCTGCATTGGCAGGAGGCTGTAGTCAGGAGCCCGGGCCAGGAATTGAACCCAGGTACTCCACTGTGGGACACAGATATCTTAACTTGCATCCTGACCGTTGGGCTAAATGCCCAATCCCTTACTGACGTTTTTAAAGGGTCTTTTCCGCCAGTTAGGTTATTTGCTGCAAATGTGGAATTCTTACAGTCTGCTGGTGAAGTCTGTGTCTCTCTCTATCTCCAGGAAGTTATTTTTTGGGCTGGGTTACATGGCATAATGATCAAGGCACCACGTGGAGTGTCCACTTCCCAAGTGTAGGGCCTGAGTTCGAGTCCCGGCTCTGCTCCTGATTCCAGCTTCCTGATGAAGACGACCCCGAGAGGCACTCGTGACAGCGGAAGCAGCTGGGTCCCTGCCCCACCTGAGACGGGCTGACTCCCAGCTCCAGGCTTCAGCCTGGCCCAGCCAGGGCCGTTGCAGACATTTGGGGAATGAGCCAGTGGATGGACAATCACTCTGCCTCTAAAACAAATAAGATGAAAACAGACAAACTAAAAACTAGAACTTTAAAAAAGGAAGTTGGCTGTCGATGTTATTGTTGATTTGGGGAGAGAGTCTGCCTACCCCCATCTGTGGCGGCCTTGAAGATCTTTCTCTTTGGCTTTCAGCAGACTTTTGCTCGAAGCTTTGTTTTCTTTATCTTGTTGGAGGGTTGTAACGATTCCCGAATCCATCACTGTGTTGGTCGTCAGTTCTCAGCTGCTGTTTCTTGCAGTGTTTTATCTCTGTCTCCTCTCCCCTTCCCTTCCAGAATGCTATGTCCACTGCTAGATTTTTTCACTGTATTCCTGTTTGTCTCTTTCCTGTATTTTATAAACTTTTATTTTTTTATTTTTCATTCTACATATTTTCTTCTGTTGCTGCACTAGTTCTCTCTTCCATTGTATCTGGTGTGTGGAAATCCTATCCACTTAATTTGCTTTTGTATTTTTCAGTGTAGAATTTCCATTTTGTTCTTTTTATAGACTTTACATTTCTTTGCTTAAATTTCCAATCTTTTGTTTCCTTCAACATATTAATCAGGATTATTTTAAAATGTGAGATAATGCCACTATCAGGATTATATTTCTTTAAAAAAAAAAACTTTCTCTTTCTCTCCCTTCATCTTTCCTTCCCTCCCTTCTTTCCTTTCTTTCTTTCTTCAAAAGGCAGAGAGAGAGAGAGAATCTTCCACCTGCTGGTTCAATTCTCAAATGGCTGCAACAGCCAGGGCTAGGCCAAGCCAGAGCCGGGAACTAGAACCACTGTCCAGATCTCCCACATAGGTTGCAGAAGCCCAAACACTTGAGCCATCTTCTCTTGCTGTCCCAGGAGCACTAGCAGGGAGCTGGACCAAAGGAGGAGTAGCTGGGACTCAGACTAGCATCTCAGTGTGGGGTGGCAGTGTTTTAAGGGGCAGGTTAGTGCACTGTGCCGCAACGCTGGCCCTTTATCGTGTTCTTTTAATCACACTGTAGACTCCTTATGTGTACGATTATGTTTGACTGAGTTCTGGGGATTCGAAATGAAAACTTGTGGACAGAACCTAAGGCCTAGGATGATGTCATACTCCTCCAAAGAGGAATGCAAGTTTGTTCCTGGTAGACATCTAGGCACGTCAGCAATCTCAATTATCTTAATCCAAGCAGGACCGGGGTGATCCCAGCTGAAATGCAGTGTCTGTGAGAGGTGGTGTAGCCTTCAGGGTTCTGACCCAGTGTTCTGGAGGCCTGCCTGTCCGCTGGCATGTAGAGACCTGCTTCAATTTTGTACTGCCTCGTCCTCTGATTTGATCAAAAACTCAGTAAGAGCCCCATGTTGTGGTGCAGTGGATTAAGCCACTGCTTGTGACTCCCAGATTATCTGCCTTTTTATTTTAAGATTTATTTATTTATTTTAAAGAGTTACACAGAGAAAGGGGTGGGGGAGAGAGAGAGAGAGAAATCCTCTATCCACTGGTTCACTCCCAGTTGGCCGCAATGGCTGGAGCTGCGCCCATCTGAAGCCAGGAGCCAGGAGCTTCTTCTGGGTCTCCCACATGGGTGCAGGGCCCAAGGACTTTGGCCATCTTCTGCTGCTTTCCCAGGCCACAGCAGAGAGCTGGATTGGAAGTAGAACAGCCAGGATTAGAACCAGCGCTCATATGGGATGCCGGCACTGCAGTCAGCGGCTTTACCTGCTACGCCACAGCGCCGGCCCTTGCTCTGTTTTCAATGCAGCCCCCTGCTAATGTGCCTGGGAAAGCAGCAGACAACAGGCCAAGAGCTTGGACTCCTGCTACCCACTAAGAGACCCAGATGGACTTCCTGGCTCCTGGCTTCAGCCTGGCCCAGATCTGGCTGTTGTGGCCATTTGGGGAGTGAACCAACAAATGGAAGATTTCTCTTTCTCTCTCTTGGTCTCACTCTGCCCTTTAAATACACACATACATACATACATCTTTTTTAAAAACTGAATTAACTTATCATCTTTTCAGTTACCTCTTATGGAAGATTCAGAGGTCCCTACGTTAAAAAGTGGGCCCATTTTCTCACCCTGCCTTCATTTCTTTCCCCAGATTTTGACACTATAATTAGCTACTAGCCTGTCAGTACCCCAGTGGAGTCAACCATTTTTTTTTTTAAATTTGTTCTTTGAGGAAAGTTGGTCTGAACTGACCGATGCACCATTAACAGAAGCAAATTCCCGGCGTGAATCCTTTGTTACAATCATAGGTTAAGTACTTAGCCATTCACGGTGCTATGCTGAGGACACAGCAGGACACACGATGCCTTCCATATACATTAAGTGCATAATTACTTCTGCTGATGCCATCATATAATTGTAGCACTACTTGATAATCACAGAGCGTATCGCTGGCATGGGTTTTGACAGGAGGGTAGGGACTAAGCACTATTTCTTAATCCCATGGGTGTTCGGATGTTAGAAGTAGATGGAAGGATCATTTGCATTCACCCAGGTACCTTCATCCCCACTTTACAAAGCAGCAGCACAGCCCCAGGGGGCTGAGTCACTTGTCAAACATCAGACAGCCAGCCTGCGGCACTCACAGATTTTCACATGCGTGATCACATCTCCGAGAGCTCAGATCTCTCACAACACACCGGTTTTCGTCATTTGAGAATTCTTCCGAATGTGAGTGGGACTTCAAGTGTTTCTGATCCTAAGGCAGTGAGGCTGGAACACTTGATGGGACAGGGTGTTCGAGTCCTTAAGTACAACTGGAAGAAAAAGGGCACAGGCAGGAACAGGCTGATCTGTTGAATAAGCTGATGGATTATTTTCATGAGAACAATGAAGAAAGTGGACAGGGAGCAGGGAGAGTCACGGCTACCTTGTCCCAAAGCACCTGAAAGCAGAAAGCGAGGCCCCTGGGTTGTTGTTTAACTCGTGCACCTGACCGTAACAAGGGTAAAGCTTAGCAGGAGTGACAGCCATCGGGGCAGCGGTGCGAGAGTGCAGGACGGAAAGGGATGGCCAGTAAGAGATGCTGCTCATGAAGATAAACGTAGAAGGAAAAGCTTCGTGCAACACAGGGATTGTTTCTGGACCCACACACCACACAAACGTAGGGCAGCCCTTATATGGTAGCGCACTTGAACTAGTCATGGGTGAATTCCCCAAGTCCCTAAGTCCAAACCATTGTCTCCCCTCTCCTGTGCTCCCACCCTGCCACAGGACGTGTGCTAAACAGAGATACCTGCTCGGGTGCGGGGTGCTTGAAGGAGAGACTGCTCTGGTGTTGTGCTACTGGCATCGCTCTGAACGACTTTATCCGTTCACTCGTCCGCGAAGCACTCGTTCAAATGCATGCTAGGAGCTAAGGAAGCTGATAACAGACAGGACTCCCGCGGCCAAGACGCCGCTCGGCTGGCTCGTGGGATTTCCTGGAGCCCATGTTGCTCTTGGCTGTGCAAAAAACAAGATTCTTAACTTTTATGATTACATAAAAATCAGAGGTTACAGCATTTAGAGGAAAGTACTCAGGATGGCTGCAGGCTGCGTGTGCCACTGGGGGACGGGTATGACCGCAGGGCCTGTGCGAGGGTCCCAGTACCCGGCATGACCTCGCATACTGACAACCAGTGTCCCTTTTCCTAGCATGGTGGGAATACAGCAACGTGATATCTCAGGACTGCTCTCAAAGATCTGGGTGACCAGAGAGCCACCGCTCTGTGCAGCAAGGAAGAAGAGGGTGATGGCACTTGGGAATGCTGGCCGTATGCTACAGTCAAAACGAGCTGAGGACAGAAGGAATGCCAACATCAGATGACATTCTTGTTTATCAGCTAACTAAAATTAAATCACATCAAACACACCATTCCTCAGTAGCGCTCAGTTCATTCCAAGTGCCCCAAGTCACAGATGGCTGGTGCCTACTGTCCTGGTCAGCCTAGGCACAGAATACAGAATGTCCCACCAGGCAACATGGCAGGTGCAATGTGTCTTAAGACCACTGAAGGTTGGGATTGTACATGGTGCTGATGGGTTTAGACAGCAAAGAAGAGGAACTATTTAAAAATATGATTATGTGGAATATGAGGTTTTGTTTTTTAAAAATTCAGCTATAAATCTGAACATGTAATTTAAAAAAATGAAGGCTCTTTGGGTGACTGTTTCAAGTCTTCTCTGTGGGACAGGCAAGATGCTGTGCCCTCGTGTGTGGCCACACGGGATCATCGTTACGTCATCTCAGTGCCACACGGCTCCTGGATAAGGGAAAACGACCTGCAAAGTAAAACACTGCAGAGGGGGCGTGGCTTCATCCTGCAAACAGGACGGGGATTCAGAAAATACATGGAAAGACAAAGCCTGCATTGTAACACAGCAGCCTGAGCTGTTGCCTGCGACACCCCACCCGACATCACAGCTCCAGTTCAAGTCCTGGCTGCTCGGTTTCTGACCCAGCTCCCTGCTAACGTGCCTGAAAGGCAGCGGAAGACAGACCAAGTTCCTGGGCCCGTGCCATCCACGTGGGAGACCCAGACAGATCTAGTTCCAGTCTCCTGGTTTAGCCTCGTGGTGGCCATCTGGGGAAGTAAATCAGAAGATGAAAGATCTCCTTCTGTCTCTCCCTCTCTCTCCCTGTCACTCTGCCTTTCAAATAAATAAAACAAATCTTTAAAAAAGATGTTTATTTTAGTGTAAAAAAAGTTTGAAATCCATGCACACAAACTTACACTGTCTGCCTCCTAGTAGCTTCAATAATATGGGAGTTTTTTAAAAAAGTTTTCTATGTTTAAACTTGGCTCAGCCGATTAATTTATTGCAGCCTGAGCCCATTTCTTCCCACTTTCCTTCCTTCCTTTCTTTGCAAATTCATTTGAGAGGCAGAGTTACAGAGAGAGAGAGAGAGAGAGAGAGAGAGAGAGATCTTCCATTCTCTAGTTTGCTCCCCAGAAGTCTGCAAACTGCCAGAGCTGGGCCGATCCAAAGCCGGGAGCCAGGAGCTTCTTCCAGGTCTCCCATGGGGTGCAAGAGCCCAAGCACTTGGGCCATCCTCTATGCTTTCCCAGGCCATAAGCAGAGAGCTGGATCAAAAGAGGAGCAGCCAGGCCAGGAACTGGTCCCTATTTGGGATATAGAATCCATGGAGGAGGCTTAGCCTTCTATGCCACAGCACCCGCCCGAGAGATAATTCAAGGTTTGCCCCGGACCTGGTCATGAAGGAGAGACAGGATGGAGCTATTCTGCAGTGGATTTTGGTTAGTGCAACTTCTCTAGCTCATGTTGCCATGTTGCATTCTACGTGGCAACTACTTGCTCAAATCCAAGTCAGTTTGATATAGCCTACTTTCAATCTGACAACACAAGACAGCAGTTCATTCGTGCAGTATTCTTCGCGTCCTGGGCACGAATGAGACCTGTGGTACCGTCAAGCCTATAACCCCGGCTGAATGAGATTGATTAGCACTGGTGTCTTTGATGCCTCCTGACCGCCCCCTGGTGGAGGGATTCATGTCTAGATGGCAGCAGAGAAGGAAGCCAGTTATTTCCTGAATATCTATTCCGTCCCTCAGTAACCTGGGGTTTGTTGTCAGCTCTACAGGAGAAGGGAAGCCCAGGATGTCCCTTTGAACACGTGCGTCCTCGACCATGGCAGGGGGCGCCCAGCTCGGGGTCCTGCCCAAACGCTTGGAACAGAGGGGCCGTTCTCTCCAAGGTGCAAAAAAAGACTTAACCAGCGTTGCTGCTCTGCCTGGCCTGGAATCCTCCCCTTGGCAGTGGCTAACACCCAGTGATTCAGAGGAAGTCCTGTCAGCTCTTCAAAGCAGACCTAACTCATGGTGTGATGTTATTCGGAGGCATTGGAAGAAGCCAAGAAAGGAGGCAGGCTGGGGAGAAATTCCTTCCGTTGCACGATCAGCTTACATGCCATACCATCGGATTTGGTTATCCTTATCTTTTCTCACATAGCTACAAATGTTATGACTGGTCATGGCGACCAGACTTCCAGAAAGAAGTCCAGCCCCACTATCTGCCTCCGTGACTGCCCGTGCGGCTAAGTTGCTCGGCCCAGAGCCGTGCTGTGCGGATAGCTGCACAGTGGAGTGGGTCAGTTACCAGTCCTCAACTCCCTCAGGTGCTTCTAGCTCTCACGTTAGCACGTGAGGCATTAAAAAAAGCCTTTTAATTTTGCATCAACTCCTTTCGGTTGAGCAATTTAATCTAAATAGCCATTAACCTCTTTTTCTTATAGTAACTTAAAAATTAACTACTTTAAAAAAAAACCTATGAAGTCCTGATTACAAATATTGAGGGGCTACAATAAAAAGGAAGGTGAATATCTCTCCCATTGCACACCTGTGAGCCCCTGGCTCCCAGCCCCTACCTAAGGCAGCCATTAGTAGCAGCTGCTGCTGTACACTTCAGGAAGATGACACACACACACACACACACACACACGCACACTCACAGCTGCATAGCACGCCAGTTTGAACATACCACATTGATTTAGGTAGTTCTATACTGATGAATGTTTATGTCGTCTCCAATAATTTGATCTTTGTACACATCTTTTTTTTAAATCATATATTACTTATTTTACTTAAAAGGCTGAGAGACAGAGAGCAAGCTCTTCCAATTCTGATTCACTCCCCCTGAATACCTGCAGCAGCTAGGGCTGGGCCAAACTGAAGCTGGCCGTCTGGGTCTCCCACATGGGTGGCAAGGACTCAAGCACTTGAGCCATCATTTGCTGCCTGCCAGGGTGTGCATTAGGAGGAAGCCGGATCAGAAGTGGAGATACGACTTGAATCTAGGCACTCCGATTTAGGAAGTGGGCATCCAAGTGGCATCTTGCCCGTGGCACCAAATGCCCACCTCAGACATTTTCATTTACTGACGCAAGTATGTGCATTTGCATTAACAGATCCTTCTAGAATGCCCTCCAAAGAGTTTACGTCAGAGTTTCTCGTCCCACCAATAGTGTGTAAGAGGTGCTGTTCCCCATGACCTGCTAACACAGTCCCTTCTAATCAGAGTTCACAGTTCTCTATCTTGTGCCAGTTTTGCCTGAACAACACACAAGGTACAGGGACTGCCAGGTTATTCCTGGTCCTGACACTGAGCCTCCACCTTGTCTCTCGGGACATCAATGTCACTTGTAGAAGGCCTAAGACCTAATAAAGCAGAAACAAACAGGACCAACAAACCAAACAGCGAACGTGGACAAACCAACTACAGGCACCGACAGATCTCTGGGCTCCGTCGGATCTAGGAACTAACTATTTCACACCCATAATTATTTGTGTGTTTCTGGAGGCAGAGGTGGGGTGGGGAATCTATATATTTCATCACCAGATCCCCAAAATGTTCTGTTACTTCTGCCAAAAACAGCTGAGAATCAGTGATATGTGCTAACAAGAGAGAGAAGGGGCCAGTAGTGGTGGTGCAGTGAGTTAAACTGTTGCCTGCAAAGCCAGCATTCCACACTGGAGCTCTGGTTTGAGCCCGGCTGCTCCACTTTTGATCCAGCTTCCTGCTAATGGCCTAGTAAAAGCGGCAGAGGATGGCCCAACTGTTGGGGCCTCCGTTACCCACATGGGAGACCTGGATGAAGCTCCTGGCTCTGGCTTCAGCCTGGCCCAGGCCTGCTGTTGCAGCCACGTGGGGAGCGAGCCAGTGGATGGGAGATCCCTCTCTCTCTGTAACTCTTTCAAATAAATAAATTTTCAGAGAGAGAGAAAATTAAAATAGGATTAAAATCCAAAGGCCTGACTTTATGTCAGTATCAACTACATAATGCATAGAGCATTTAAATCATTGATATGTAAAATCAGTGAAATCACTCTACACATCTCTTTTTTTTGTTTTTTTAATTTGACAGATAAAGTTAGACAGTGAGAGAGAGAGAGAAAGGTCTTTCTTCCATTGGTTCACTCCTCAAATGGCGGCTATGGCTGGAACTATGCCGATCCGAAGCCAGGAGCCAGGTGCTTCTCCTGGTCTCCCATGCAGGTGCAGGGTCCAAGTACTTGGGCCATCCTCCACTGCACTCCCCGGCCAAGCAGAGAGCAGGACTGGAAGAGGAGCAACCGGGACTAGAACCCCGCGCCCATATGGGATGCCAGCGCCGCAGGCGGAGGATTAATGAAGTAAACCACGGCAGTGGCCCCTCTACACATTTCTAAACAAAATCTGTGACCCAATGTGGTTCTGCCAAAGTTCTGTTGCATCAAGTAGAGATGTTAGCAACGACAACTTAGCTTCCTGGTTCTGTCATCTCCTAAGAGAACACGAAGGCCCCAAAGCAGGAAAGCTGTGACCCGAGGGGAACCGGCAGCTCTCTCCCCTCAGCGCACTCCGAGGACCCGCGTCCCCCCATGTCACAAGCCTGAGATTCTGCAAGACACAGGCAAACCCTGTCCTGTAGGGTCCACTGCAGGAAGGACCAGCTCCCAGAAGCCACTGCCAGCCGGAACCGGCTCTGAAACTCAAAAGGGCAGGCTCAGTGCCGCCATCTTGCTTTCGATAGGTGTGCTGGGGGAGCCCAAAGCAAGGAGCCGCATTTTGAGTCCTGGATCTGCTGCTGGTGAACTTCGGTTAAGTACCGAGCCTCTCTGAGCTTCCGTTCTCAGCATCCGATAAACATGGTAACCTCTTTACTGCTGGCTTCAGGGCACTGAAAGGTTCAAAGAAAATCAATGTGAGCAGTTTTTTAAAATCACCATAGGGGGAAACTGAGGCAGAAGACTGTGCTAGGTTATCCAGCAAGAGAGGAGTAAGAGTGGGGGGCCGGGTGCCATCGAGTGGTTCCAAGTCCATATTCTTCCCCATTCCAATAAACTCTTTCCTAATGATACAGTTATTGCTATGATTATTACAATTTTATATGCTTCAAATCAGCTACTGGTTAAACTTCAAAAAATTCATGAAAAATGTGTACTACAAAAAAAACTACGCAGGATTTCAAATTGCAGCAAGATAAAACTAACTTTTAATTCCATTTTCCATGAACTTCTTGAAACAGCTGCATATACTAATAATTGACAGCATCGGACTCGGGCTGTTTGGACGGGTTAGCTAAATCCTCTAGATGGACCCCTGTCTCCCATGTAGGAGACCTGGATGGAGCTCCTGGCTCCTGGCTCCTGGCTTCGACCTGGGTCAGACCTGACTCTTGCAAGCATTTGGGGACTGAATCAGTAGAGGGAAACGCTTTCGCTCTTTCTTTCTCTATAATTCTTTCAAATAAATAAATAAATATATTTTTAAAAAACTGTGTTAAATCTTGGTTCCACTGTATAGTTTATTCACCCTACTAAGCTTGACCCAGATGTGGTTATCTTTCATTTACAGGTGAAAAAAACTGGAGCACAAAGAAGTAAAACACAGCCAGCCGCTGAGATTCAGTCAGTCGCCTGTACCACTGCTTACTGGCAGCTTAACAAGTTGTGTAAACTTCAGCCAACTCCCGGCCCTCTGCACTCCTTCAGATTCTCTTGTATAAACAGACAGAAGTGCCTGCTCTGTAAGATCAATGAGACTGTATACATAAGGCTGCTATCAAAGAGCCTGCCACTCGGCGGAGGCTGCAGCCCCCTTTGTCTCTTTGCCCCCCTGCCCAGTCACATGGCACTTGTCTTCTACGTCCTGCCTCCAGCACGAAGCCCCCTGCGAGGGGGAAGGACCGAGCACAGCGATCTCTCCTTCCCCTAAAACACAGTTCCAGCCTTCACCTCTAAGTTGCTACCCAGCCGTTCCCTTTACTTCTAACTTCTGCTTCCTCGACTCAACCTTTCCACAGGGCAGCTGCCGCAGAGCGTGCTTCATTCAGCCACGTACACGGGGACAGCTGGGTAAATGTTGACTGGCTGGGCAGCGCGGGCCCCTGGGTGCAGACACTGCTGGGCCCACGTTGTGCTGCAGCAGGTTAACCCACCACCTGCAATGTCGGCCCTCCACATGGGAGCGAGGGGCCGAGTGCCAGCTGGCCCACCGCAGATGCAGCTCCCTGCTAATGCACCTGGGAAAGCGGAAGATGGCCCACATATCTGGGCCCTGTCACCTATGCGGGAGACCCAGGTGGAGCTCCAGGCTCCTGGCTTTGGCCTGGACTGGCCTCAGCCATCGCAGCCATTTGGGGAGTGAACAAGCAGATGGAAGATCTCTAACTCTGCCTTTCAAATAAAGAAATATTTTTTAATAAAAAGAAAGATACGGTAGGGGCTGACGGCGGGGGAGGAGCCGGGCCCAGTGCCGGGTGCAGGGGCGAGAGACGAGTGTCCTTATCCTAGCGACTGAGGCTCGGGGCTTGTAAGCAGGTTGGAGTCTGTAAGCAGGTTGATGTTTCTGAGGAAGGCAATTCAGCAATTTCCAAGAAGAGCTAAAAGAATGTCTGAAGAAACAATTAGAATTCTGTTTCTCACGAGAAAATTTGTCAGGATCTTTACTTGATATCTCAGATGGACAGTGATCAATTTGTCCCAATTTGGACTGTTGCCAACAAGGAAGAAATAAAGAAGCTGACCACAGACCCAGATTTAACTCTCGAAGCATTGAGACCGTCTCCCATGGTTCAAGCTGATGAGAAGGGCGAGAAAGTGAGACCAGGTCGTACGCGCTGCATTGTGACCCTCAGAGATTCCTGAAGCAACACCAGTAGAGGAAGTGAAAGCTCTGTTCAAGAATGAAGCTGTCCCAAAGCGATCAGCTGCGCATTCGCACACAATAGCAACTGGTATATCACCTTCCAGTCAGGCACAGATGCACAGCAGGCTTTTAAATACCTAAGAGAGGCTGGAGCCGCGGCTCACTAGGCTAATCCTCCGCCTGCGGCACTGGCACACCGGGTTCTAGTCCTGGTAGGGGTGCCGGATTCTGTCCCGGTTGCCCCTCTTCCAGGCCAGCTCTCTGCTGTGGCCAGGGAGTGCAGTGGAGGATGGCCCAAGTGCTTGGGCCCTACACCCCATGGGAGACCAGGAAAAGCACCTGGCTCCTGGCTTAGGATCAGCGCAGCGCGCTGGCCGCGGCGGCCATTGGAGGGTGAACCAACGGCAAAGGAAGACCTTTCTCTCTCTCTCTCTCTCTCTCTCTCACTGTCCACTCTGCCTGTCAAAAAAAAATACTTAAGAGAAGAAGTTAAAACTTTTCAGGGCAAGCCAATCATGGCAAGGATACAAGCCATCAACACTTTTTTTTGCGAAGAATGGTTATGGATGAATGGATGCTAGTATGTATAACCAGCCCGTTCAAACTCACGCACAATACGCCGCAGCGGTCTTTACGCAGCCTGTATATAATGCTCACCAGCAGTGCTCAGTCCACGTGTCGTGCCTCAGCCTTGCTCTCCAGATCCTGCACCTCACTTTGAAACACCCCTGGCTCCCTTTCCCGATGGTAGTTCCATGAATGGCTTTAATTCACCAGGATCTTTTAAAACAAATGCTGCTGCTATGAATATGGGTCGACCATTCCAAAAAAAATCATGTGAAGCCTCATTTTAGGTCATCTGGTGGTTCAGAACACTCAGCAGATGGCTCTGTGTCATTGGGGGATGGACCACTGAACAGGTCTAGTCCAAGGAACTTTCCAACGGAACGGCCTACCCCTGTAGTAACAGGGCACCAGGAGCAAATTCTCCTTCCAAAGGAGGCTCCCACTTCGCAGGTGGAACAGAATGGAGAACACTTTTCAGAGGTCAGAGACGACGAGAAGAAGACAGGATCCCAAGACCCCATTCCTCCAGCGCTGAAGCAAAGCCTCCCACCCCGAAATTTGACTTACTAGCCCCAAATTTCCCTCCTTTACCTGGAAGCTCATCGAGAATGTCAGGTGAACTTGCTTTGGAGAATAGGATGTCTGATGTCGTTAAAGGTGTCTACAAAGAAGAGGATAATGAAGACTTGAGAGTGAGTGGCCCAGTGCCTGCAGAGGATGAGCGGACAGACTGCACTTCTGCCCAGCAGCTCAGTATGACTCCTAGTCCTCCCAGTGCAGGTGCACCTCCTGTGTGAAGCACAACTCAGCAAGAAGAGGGTCTAATAGAAGACTCCGCTGTTCCGAAGGATGCTGTCAACCAGACGAATATACCAGGTTCTTCCCCAAGTACTGCAAAGCCATCCGGGACAAATACTTCTTCACCTTGTAGCAGTAACATAAATTCAGCTGTCACTGTGGCTCTACAGGAACCCCGAAAATCAAGTTATGCTGAAGTGTGCCAGAAGCCCCCTAAAGAGCCATCTCCAGTTCTTGCGCAGCCACTATGGGCACTTCGCTCCAATGTGGTGTCTCCCACCAAAAATGAAGAGGATGGAGCTCCTGAGAAGTCTGAGAAAGCACATGGAGAACCAGAAGCGAGTGCTAGGAAGGATTATTCTGGCTTCCGAGGCAATGCCATTCCCAGGGCAACAGCTGGAAAATCAGGGAACAGAGACGCCAGTTCAGCCATAGGGCTGCACCTCAGGAGTGACTCGACGTAATGGTAAAGAGCAGTATGTGCCACCCAGATCACCGAAGTAAAAAAAAAGAAACAAGACAACAAAACAAGAAATTATTTGGAAACTTCTCTCTCTTCCCATTGAACTTGAGCCGGATAATTTGAACTGTTTTGGAGGGGAGGGTGGAGACAAGAGTGAAACAAGAGAAAGAATGTCCTTAAATCATTGTGGATTTTGGAGCTGTGAGCAGTAGAATCCCGAAATTCATCTCTAAAATGATTTTAAAATGCTGGAGGATTCCAATCAGTATAAATATAAATATATAGAGAGAGGTAGATATATATACGCATATAAAAATATAATTTTTCTATTTTTGTTTTTGATTTTAATTTGCAGAGATTTTCTGCCTGGAATCAATTTTGAGGGTTCAGATTTAGCTTGGAAAAAAAAAAAAAAAACATTGTACATCCTTCGGTATAGGAGTTGAGGGAGTGAGAGAAAATATTTTTTGAAGAAGTGTTTCTGTAAAATTACAAATTACTTTCTTTAATCTATTCAAAGTTTGGCTTGAAGAATGCCATCTCTGACCCTATGGCCTTGTGTCGCAAAGCAGATCCGTGGCTGGGGTGCCTGTTGTGGGCGTGAGTGTGTGATTTAAGCCAAATCGGTTGTCATGTTCATAAATGATTTGAAAACTGAATGTAATACTTGAGTAGATTTTTCAGTTTGAAAATTTAGTTTGTCTTTTTGACCTTACTAATATTTCTTTCAACAAGTTGTTAAGCTCTGATTGTGCTTGGAGATGTGACTACCAATCAGTTTGATACCCAAGGAAAGAGTGGGGATTATTTTAAAACTGAAAATTTCATCTTCGATCCGAGTGGACGTGTCAGGTGGACTGAAGACATTTGAACTGCTCTGTGGTTTTTCTTCTCCTCTTAAAATGAGAAACAAAAAAAAAAATTATTATTCTGTATTCTTTGCCTACCCCCAAAAACAAAATAACCAACCACTTACTGAATTGTATGTTTCTATCTACTTTGACCAGTCTAGTCAAATCATATAACTGTTATACATTTCAGAATTCCATGTTGAAGTATTTTACTCTTCTGTTCACATATTTAGAATTTTAGGTTCTAGAGTGATAAGGGCAGATTGACCCTACAGTAATTTATTTGTGTTAGTGTTAAAGATGGAAGAAGCATTATAACTGACTTTTCAAAGTGTTAAATAGTGTAGTAGAAGAGAATTTTTTTTAAAGGCTTAATTTGAGGAGAACTTTTTTTCTGTTTACACTCTATTTGCCACCTTCTTTCCCTCCCCCTAAACACACACACACACATACACACACAGTTTGGAATTCACTCAGGCAGAACATGCAAGTCATGAAATTTTTGAGTTAAGATAAGAAAGGTGGTTGAGCAAAATTAATGCATAATTCTCAGACAATAAAGTTGTAGCTCTCAGATAGGCAAGTTTACATGCTGGTATATAGAAAATAGCTAAAATATTAAAAACCATGTTGCATTCATCTGTTTTAAGTCACACCATGTTCAGAGTTCTATGTAAGATGGAATTTGTTTTTCATTTTAGGGGATAGTTCAGAATAGCAGTAACTATCTCAGTGAGTCACATATGTACAATGGAAACTGTAAATTGTGAACACTGGAAAGCACCATTGTGACAGCATAAACATCTTAGTAATATATTAATGAATGTAAATGGAGGTTAAAATCACGTTACTGTGAAACTCCTCTTCCAGCTCTGTGCTTTGGAGATCTGTATTAATGGGTAACTAACTGTTAAGAGCTTTGAAAACACTGCACATTTCTTTACAGGCTGGAATTTTTATTTCTTTGTAACTTATTCAGCTGGGCAACTTGCTTTTGATTTGGTGGGTTGATAACATGGTATAATACATTTACAAAGTTTGGAACTATTCATTTCTATACGCTATTTGTTTTTAATCATCTACTAAATGAAACATACAATACTACCTGTGCTGAAATTTGGGGGAAGTTTAGGTCCTTTAAAAAAAAAAGCTATTAGGCCGGCGCCGTGGCTCAATAGGCTAATCCTCCACCTTGCGGCGCCGGCACACCGGGTTCTAGTCCCGGTTGGGGTGCCGGATTCTGTCCCGGTTGCCCCTCTTCCAGGCCAGCTCTCTGCTATGGCCAGGGAGTGCAGTGGAGGATGGCCCAGGTGCTTGGGCCCTGCACCCCATGGGAGACCAGGAAAAGCACCTGGATCCTGGCTCCTGCCATCGGATCAGCGCGGTGCGCCGGCTGCAGCGGCGGCCATTGGAGGGTGAACCAACGGCAAAGGAAGACCTTTCTCTCTCTGTCTCTCTCTCTCACTGTCCACTCTGCCTGTCAAAAAAAAAAAAAAAAAAAGCTATTAGCCGGCGCCATGGCTCAATAGGCTAATCCTCCACCTTGCGGCGCTGGCACACCGGGTTCTAGTCCCGGTTGGGGCGCCAGATTCTGTGCCGGTTGCCCCTCTTCCAGGCCAGCTCTCTGCTATGGCCAGGGAGTGCAGTGGAGGATGGCCCAGGTGCTTGGGCCCTGCACCCCATGGGAGACCAGGAAAAGCACCTGGATCCTGGCTCCTGCCATCGGATCAGCGCGGTGCGCCGGCTGCAGCGACGGCCATTGGAGGGTGATCCAACGGCAAAGGAAGACCTTTCTCTCTCTGTCTCTCTCTCTCACTGTCCACTCTGCCTGTCAAAAAATTAAAAAAAAAAAAAAAGCTATTATTAATCATTGATTACACCTATGAAAAAAGTGCTTATTTTGGTTTACTTAGATAATGCTGCGATTGGTGGAAATGATAAACACTAGAAGTGTTAGCACCCTGTGAATGCACTGGATTTAAGAGAATAAACTTTTTTTAAACTTCACTTGGCAAGGATTATAAACTTAATTGTTGCACTTAAAATGAAACATTACTTTTTTTTGTACAGTGTGTCAGAGGTGTAGACTTATTATTTGTATGCTTGTGTGACTTATATGTAGTCCACAAACTTCTAAAAATCTAAAGGTCCTAACTGAAACACAAGGGAAAAAAGTCTTCTTTTTGAAGAAAGAAAGTATATTCTTGCTTTTCCTCCGAAAGTTATTAAAAGTAGGAATTTTAAAGACATGACCATTTTTAAATTTCTTATAAAATATAGTATTTTTAATTTAATTTGCCTCTTTACATCCAATAGTTCCCATTTGATGGGGTATATAGGGAAGAATGTGAGTGTGTGTGTGTATGCGCATTATATATGTGTGTGTATATATATATATTCACAGTATGTATTTAGCATTTATTTTATTACAGCAGATTCAAGGTTTGTGTCTAAATGATGCCTGAGAGATGTTGGCTTTTTTTCCAGCATTACTCTAACTGATGAAGGGTGAGTGTTTGTTGTAGTTCAGCTATTTATTTGATTGTTTAGATGGAGGGATTTAAATATATTTTTCTCTTCACCCTTATGACTTAACATTTCCTTGGGCTGTTGAAAGCTAAAAGTAGGTAGAGATGATACTGATTGTATGGTACAGTGATCTGCCATAGTTGTTATCACATGAAGAGAACAAAGTCATACAAGTTCATCACCTTGTACTTCACAGGCAAGGTACAGGGAGACATTGCAAAGATATGTCTCTCTTTTCTGTCCTGATAACTGAAGTTTTCCTGATATCTAGGACCTGTCTTTAATCTGATTTTATGTCATGTTTGCCAGACATAGACAATGGAATTTAAAATAATGATCCATCTAAATTTATTTCAACTTGATCTTGGAGGAAGATAAGAGCTTTCTGTGATAATGGGTTTGTTACCATCTTATGTACTTGATTTGCAAGAGATCAAATGACATACAGAATTCTGATTTATTTTTGGTTCCTAAAATTAAGGTAACTTGAATATTGTTTCACATTCCCTTTTCTTTTTAAATAACCAGGTATGCTTTGCAAAAGCTTAATGATGGAATGTTGGCATCTCACTGGTTTAAAAGAGAACGAGGAAAATGCTGCTGGACAGAAAGCAGTTTTTAAAGGTTTCTCCACACTTTCTTCTAGTTTTATTAGTTATGGCCTTAATAATTAGTCAATAATTGGCTTAAATGTCCACTGGTTTTACTTTGACACAGTTGAGCAACACTGGGGTTAAGTCTCTGGTATTTGTGTTAGCAATATATATTACGCATATTTTAAAAGTACCTGTTTTTGTTTTTGTTTTTTTTTAAACAGATAAAATTCAAAAGAGGACAGACAGTATTCCTTTTGAGGGGGTTTTAAAAATTCTTAACTATAGTATACAATGGAGGTTTTTTTCCTATTTTTGTATTTCCTTAAGATTTGGAGGCCATTAATTTAACTTTCTGGTTTTTGACATATGCTAATGTGTCTAGTCTGAGCTTTCAAGACATTTCAATTTTCATTAACTGAATGAGGCCATTTTAAGAAGTTGAAAGAAAATTTGTTTTGAAGTTAGAACAAATTCTCTTTGAAAACACATGATTATTAAGTACCTTAAAGTTTATTTTTAAAAGCTGCAAACTTTTTATGAATCTTTGAGTAGACCATTTCTAAAAGTGTGTGTTAAATGGTTTAATTTTCAGTTTTGCAGCACAAAACACTGGTAGTATATGTAAAGAAATAACCACATGAAAGGATTTTTGTTGTTTTAAACTGATTCAGGTGTCCCTTGAGTGATATCTCTTAAATGTTGGGGCCGGGGTTGCGAGTGGAGATCAGAACCAGTTATCTGGCTTCTATGTTGTCCATTGCTTAGGTTGTTCCTGTTGTCAAAACTACCCCCACCCCCCACTCCAAATGGTGTGACACATGCTCATGCATAAAATGTTAAACTGAGTACATCCTTGTATTTGTATTTGTTCTCAACATTGCCAAGGTGCTATGGGAAATTGAAGTAACAAAATTAGAAAAAAATAAAATTATTAAAAGCAAAAAAATAAATAAAAAGAAAGATACTTCTATTATTTATTTATTTATTTATTTATTATTTTTTAAAATTTATTTGACAGGTAGAGTTATAGACAGTGAGAGAGAAAGAATGAAAGAAAGGTCTTCCTCCCATTGGTTCACTCCCCAATGGCTGCTACGGCTGGCGCGCTGCGCCAATCCGAAGCCAGCAGCCAGGTGCTTCTTCCTGGTCTCTCATACGGGTGCAGGGGCCCAAGCACCTGGGCCATCCTCCACTTCCTTCCCAAGCCACAGCAGAGAGCTGGACTGGAAGAGGAGCAACCGGGACTAGAACCCGGTGCCCATATGGGATGCCGGCACTGCAGGCAGAGGATTAATCAAGTGAGCCACGGTGCTGGCCCCCAAGAAAGATACTTCTATAGAAAAGTTTCATTCTACATTAAAATTGTTAAAAAAAATGGTAAATATATATTCACAATCTACCATCTATCTTCCGTGAGTTACAAATTAATGAGATAACTGGGCATAAATTCTAATTTTAACTTTCCTGTATGTGTGGCCAGTGATGTACATAGTTGCTAAAGCCCAAGCAATTTTTGGTGTTTGCTTCAAAAGCCTTACCGTATCTTACTGACCTGCTCCTTTGCCATGAAAATAATGACTACAATAGAAAATAGTAATAGCCCCCAGCTTTAAACATAGATGGCAGCCTATTAGGATTTAACTGCTTCATAGACGGGTTGATTATTCTTGGCTGGTGATTTCCTTCTGAGGTAGACATAAAGACGAATAAAGCAACTGCAATTTATAGAATTGGCTAACCATTGTGTTAAGCCAGTCCTGGGAGTGGGCCAAGAAAAGAAAGCCAGAAATGATTCCACTGACACAGACCAGAGCCAAAACAAGGAAGACAACCGACTGAAGGTTCTAGCGCAGTTCCTGCTCGTCGAGTTCTTAAATAGACCCAGGCCATGGAAACCTGGTCCCAGCAGATCCCACAGGAAGAAGGCAGTGCCAAGCCCTCAGGCCTGGCCCTCTGCCAGCAGGAAGACTCCTGTAGCCACAACTCCAGGGCCCACTTTCCCCCCGTTAGTGCAGGGGGCACACACCTGCCTTGGCATTTAGCTCTTGTAACGACTCTTCAGACATTCTTACATTTACCCATTATTAGTTTTTTTTCAATGAGACAAAGTGATCCATTTCTTCCCTAGAGTTTCTCAATCTGAGTCCCTTGGATTGAAAAAAGTTGATGGGAGTCGAAAGGAGACAATGTCAAGTGGCAATGATTTCTCTAATGGGGACACGTGGCAAACCACACCTTCCCACCAAGCAAGGGCCGGGCCAAACGGAAGAGAACCTCGAGTCAGCCATGTCCACGACTTCTACGGAAGTGATCAATTTCTGATATAATCAGAAATGAGTAGCTTTAAGGGCGAATTTCACAACTCCACTTCTAAAACTACATATTTCATTAGAGAAAACACCAAACAAGTTGTGGCTAATGTATCGGGAAGAAGAGACACCAGAGTAATACCTAAGCTTCCAGACGGGGAGAGAATTTACCAAAACCCAAGGAGGATAGTGAGTCCCTGCAAGGAGAACTCCCGGACCCACCTAATTCAGGCTGCGGCATCTCCAGTTTCTCTCCATTCCGCTCAGTCCTCTTCCATGACACATACAACATATTATCACAACTTTTATTCAGGGAGCAGGGGCAGTAATGTCAATGCAAGGTCAAAGGCTCAGAAGAAATAGGCAATCTTCTAGAAGCTTCCACATAGTATTGTACAGTCCCACTGTGCAGAGTTCTCGTCCCATTTTCCTTCTCAGGATATGAAGAACACCTTCCCACGAGAATCCCAGGTGGCAACATCTGAGTATTAGTGATGTCTTACTTTTTTGCCATGACCACCACAGCAGGCTACTTTGGTCACACATAGATGACAGAGGACCAGAGACAGGACGGCGCTCATGATGGACGTCTCCCAGTCTACATCTAGAGGAGGGAGCTCTGGGGGTTCACCTCGCTCTCACACTACTATAGAACATGCTTTTTGATGTGGATATTCAGTTGTTTTCTAGAAGGTATACAATTTCTTATCTGAAGAGTCTAAAACAGAAGTCCCAAATACTCCTTAGGGGTAAAAACAAAATCAATGTTAAATATATATATATATATATATATACACACACGTGTGTGTATACACATGTGTGTGTGTGTGTGTGTGTATATATATGTGTGTGTATATATATATATATATAATAAACCACAAGTAACTCCTGGTATGGCTCCCCAGAGTGGACGTAAAGGACGTGGGGCCACCACATAGCTCACAAGAGGTACAGCAGGACAGAGTCCACAGACCGAAGACAAACAACTCACCGCGGCCAGAGCTCTTCTCAACAGCTCTGGCTGCTTAGTGATTTGTTGCCCCTGGCCACTGGATCCCAGCGTAGGAGACTGGAATGTCATACCTCCATTCACAACACCGTCTCATGGAATTATTTTTTCCGGATTCCTTGGGAAGTTAAAGTATTTGAGAAGAATATCAGGAACTGTTGTTCCAGCCTGTTTTGCAAGCAGATAATTGCCTTCCAAGTCCATTCTTTCAGGAAATGATGTGTGCAGCATTGTTCCCGGAGGGGGTGGCAGTGTGTTTTAGCAGGACGCACACATGCACGTTAGAGCAAAACAAAACAGAAGCAGGCAGGCTGAGCCACTTCGCTGAGCTCAGACTTTCTGAGTCTGTCTCTAGATAAGAGGCTGGCCCCAGACAACCCACTCACATACCAAGAACATTCTTTTGAGAGGGTGTAAGCAAGACCTGTTTCCAGAAATGAGAAATTTCACCAAAATCACTAACTGTGGTCATAAATAATGTTGGCAAATTAAATGTAATTGAAACACTGCTCAGCACAGAACCATCTGCGAGGTTACACTTTTCTCTAGTCTGGGCCTGAGTCAAAGGCCAGCCTGGGGACGAGAAGTAAAGCACATTTCACCCTGAGAAGCACCTTTGGTTCCATGGAATATATTAGCTGACCTTCCTGAAGGTGACATCATTTGTGGTCCCAGCTGGATGGGTGTGCCAGCAAAGGACTTACAAAACCAGTGTTTCTTTGGCCTCAATACGTATTTCAAGACCATAGGAAGCTGTCTAATGCAGCTGGGTGCTCCACAGAGGACTGCTACAGACTTCACCTTAACCTTGAGCTTCTTTTGATCATGACCAATCAACTTTTATGGGTAGGTGACAGAGTAAATGCCCCTATGGATATCTATGAGATGACGACGACGAAGATAATAACATCGTTAGCAAACAGTAAATAGAGCACTTACATGTGAGAGTCTAGTGTAAATATACTATTGTAAATACACTTTTGAGGAACATATTGATCCTTTCAAGTTACAGATGAGGAAGCTGAGGCACAGAGAAGCCAAGCAGCCCATGGTCGCCCAGCTACTACGGGACAGAGCTGGGATTTGAATGCCCAGTGGGCCCTCTTCCCCTCAGCTACTCCGCTGTTCATAGCTCTGGTTCTGCTATTTCTGTCTGACTCAGTGATGACAGAGTGGCCATGTCTTCATAGAGGGTGGCACTTGGATGCTTTGTCACTGAATGGGAAGTACTGAACATTCTCTAGTTACAGTCCAAATGTCCTAAACAGAAACATCATAGTTCTATTACGAATCAACGTTAGCTTCCAACAGAGGCTGTGGACAGGCTTTGCTTTCCCCTGAACGACACACTGCCTTGCTCTACGATATGCTACTTCGAAAAGGAGGGACCTGCCTCCAAGGCCTGCCTATGCCTGCACTGTCACTCAGCAGTTTAAAGATGTACTATTACTTTTAATCCTTAAAGGCTTTTAAAAATGAATTACCAAAGGCAGAGTTAGGTTATAGAGAAAGGCTTCAGTTCTTTCATTTCACACTTTAAAATAATAAATGTGAAGAGACACTGGACTATAGCATATATATCCACCCACCCATCCACTCACTCATCCATCTATCTACCCATCTACCCGTCCACCCACCCACCCGCCCATCCATCTATCCATCTACCCACTCACCCACTCATCCATCTATCTACCCATCTACCCACCCACCCACCCACCCACTCACTCACCCATCCATCCACCCATCCACCCACTCACCCGCCCACCCATCTATCCAATCAATAAGCTCCATACGCCTGGCACTGAGACTCGAAAGGGGTCTAACAGACAAGGTTCCTATCCTCGTGGAGCTTGTATTCCAGCAAAGGGAACTTTAAAAACAAGTTGAGAGGGCACCGCTTCAGACTGAGTCGTCACAGAAGGCCTCTCCGAGGAGCCAGTGTTTGCACAGAGAGCTAAAGAAAGTGGGAGACGGACTCCTGACAGGCCCTGGGGGAAGAGGCCGGACAGCAAGGCCCCCAGCTGGGCGTTAGCTGAGGTGTTGACCATCAGCAGGACAGTCAGAGAGGCTGGATGAAACTCGGCAGGCACACAAGGGTGAGTGATGAGAAAGAGGGCAGGGCCTTAAAGGCCAGGCAAAGAGCATGGATTTTATTTTATTTTTTAATTTTTTACTTATTTGAAAGTCAGGCCGGCGCCGCGGCTCACTAGGCTAATCCTCCGCCTGCGGCGCCAGCACACCGGGTTCTAGTCCTGATTGGGGCGCCGGATTCTGTCCCGGTTGCCCCTCTTCCAGGCCAGCTCTCTGCTGTGGCCAGGGAGTGCAGTGGAGGATGGCCCAAGTGCTTGGGCCCTGCACCCCATGGGAGACCAGGAGAAGTACCTGGCTCCTGCCATCGGATCAGCACGGTGTGCCGGCCGCAGCGGCTATTGTGGGGTGAACCAACGGTAAAGGAAGACCTTTCTCTCTGTCTCTCTCTCTCACTGTCCACTCTGCCTGTCCCCCCAAAAAAAAGAAAGAAAAAAAAAAAAGAAAGTCAGTTAGAGAGAAAGGAGGAGAGACAGAGAAACAGAGAAATCTTTCATCTGCTGGTTCACTCCCCAAATGTTGCAACAGTCAAGGCCTGGCCAGGCTGAAGCCAGGAGCCCAGAGCCTCCTCCAGGTCTCCCACGTGGGTGCAGGGGCCCAAGCACTAGGGTCATCTTCTGCTGCTTGCCCAGGCCACTAGCAGTGAGCTGGATCCAAAGTGGAGCAGCCGGGACTTGAACCAGAGCCTGGGAAAGCAGTAGAAGATGGCCCAAGTCCTTGGTTCCTACACCCACATGGGGAAACCTGGAAGAAGCTCCTGGTTCCTGGCTTTGGTCTGACCCAGCCCTGGCCTTGTGGCCATTTGGGGAGTGAACCAGCAGATAGAAGATCTCTTCTCTCTCTGTGTCTCCCTGTCACTCTTCCTTTCAAATAAATAACAATAAAACCAAGATTTTGAGAAGGCAGAGTGACAGAGAGGGATGTTCCATTCACTGGTTTACTTCCCAAATAGTCACAATGGCCAGGGCTGGGCCAGGCTGAAGGCAGGAACTGGGAGCTCCATCCAGTCTCCCACAGGAATGGCAGGGGCCCAGGAACTAGAGCTATTACCGGCTGCTTTCCCAGGTGTGTTAGCAGGGAGGTGTATCAGAAACAGAGCTACCAGGAATTGAACAGGCACTCTGGCTGCCGGCATTGCAGGCTGTGGCTTAACTCTCTGCACCACAGTGCCAGGCCGCAGCTTGGATTTTATTGCATGGAAGAGGAAGTCATCGCAGGGTTTAAGCAGGTGAATACATGATTCGATGCAGGCTTTCTAGAAGACAGGGGGCAGCTGTGTAGAAGATGGTTGGGGGGCGGCGAGAGTGAAGGCAAGGAGGATGGCAGTAGTCGAGGTCAAAGACAAGGAGCTTCCAGTAGAAGTGTAGCAGGGGAGGGCCGGCGCCGCAGCTCACTAGGCTAATCCTCCGCCTAGCGGCGCCGCCACACCGGGTTCTAGCCCCGGTCGGGGCGCCGGATTCTGTCCCGGTTGCCCCTCTTCCAGGCCAGCCCTCTGCTGTGGCCAGGGAGTACAGTGGAGGATGGCCCAGGTGCTTGGGCCCTGCACCCCATGGGAGACCAGGAAAAGCACCTGGCTCCTGCCATCGGATCAGCGCGGTGCGCCGGCCGCAGCGCGCCGGCCGCGGCAGCCATTGGAGGGTGAACCAATGGCAAAAAGGAAGACCTTTCTCTCTGTCTCTCTCTCTCTCACTGTCCACTCTGCCTGTCAAAAAAAAAAAAAAAAAAAAAAAAAAAAACCTTAAAATCTGCACCAAGTAAGCGGGGAAACTGAGAACTTACTGTTTTGAGGCAGCAAGTATAATAATAGAAAACAAGGCAGATGAGGGAGGCCGGGACTGGGGTCCAAGAAGGACTTGGCCCTAAACAGACGCCTCTCTCAGCGACTGGGAACCAAGACCCTGCTTCCTCTGCTCTGATGCGCCCTGTCGCTTTCAGGGGGTGTCCACGAGGAACACCTCAGCGCAGGCATTGGAACCACCGCTTGGGGCACCCACACCCCACAGTGCAGGGCTCTGCTCCCAATTCCGGCTTCCAGCCAAGCTGCACCCTGGCAGCAGTGATGGCCCAAGCAGATGGGTCCCTGCCACCCACGTAGGAGACGGGGACTGAGTTCTGGGATGCTGGCCCAGTCCTGGCTGTTATGGTTGTTTGGGGGACTGCATCAGCAGATGTATTTCAAATAAATAAAATAAATTAAAAAAAAAAAAACCTCAGGTCCCCCCAGTTAGGTCCTGGGTTCAGAGGGCCAGTGATGCGGTGTGGCTGGTTAAGCCACTGCTTGCCACACCAGCTTTCTACTGGAGCGCCGGTTTCAGTCCCGGCTGCCCTGAACTGATGCGTCTCCCTGCTAGGGAGCCTGAAGCAGCAGCAGCAGGCGGCTGACGTACTGGGCCCTTGTCATCCACATGGGAGATCCAGATGGAATTGTTGCTCCTGGCTTTGGGTCTGGTCCAGCCCTGGCTGTTAGAGCCATTCTGGGATAGAACCAGCAAATGGAAGTTCTCTCTGTCACTCTTTCAAATAAGTAAATAAATAAATCTTAAAAAAAAAAAAAAAGACTCTGAATTCATTTCTTTAACCAAACAAGGAAACCTGCTAAGGTGGCCCCACATAGTGCACCTGGCCCCATGCCTGGGAGCATGACAGCTTTCGTGGGCCAGCTAAGAGCCTCATCGCCACGCACCTCATTGTCTCCACCAAGAGACTCACTCCAAGTTCCAAACACTGACCCAAGTGATGTTTTAGGGAAAAATAGTGTTAACTGGGGATAACTGTGATATCTTCAAAGCAGTAAGATTTCAAGTTTCTACTTCTGCAGTTCATGGTCTACCTTAAAAACTTAGAATCTTCCAGAAATAGCAAATAATATAAACGAGGTGATGACCACCTGTGCAGAAGCCTGACGGTGCAGGTGCAAAGTAGCAGGATGCACTCACCTGCTCTTTCCACATTTCTCCAGGTCCAGCCACTGCAAAATGCAAATGCAATGCAAATGGCGAGGAGAATTCAAATCTTCCTTACCCAGATTCATGACCGGCCCTACAAGGAGAGCACTTCCTGTTTACACAGTAAGCACGTTTCCCAGGCAGAGGATATAAAAGAGCAGAGGACACATTCTTCACCCTGGAACAATTTAGTCTTCTGGGAAAGGAAGTGGGAAACCCTTCAATGAGGGCAGCCGCCGCACAAAGCCCCGTCCTGATGTCTCACTAATCGCAGGAAAGCGAACTACTTATCTGAAAGCCAGAGGAGACCCTTCAGCGTCTTTCTCGATTTCCCTCATTTGCAGCGATGGGGCTCTCAAGAGCGAGAACTCAGTGACCCGGGTTCACAGTTCTGACATGGGGCACGTTACCCAACCCTGACGCCGTGCCAGCGACTGTATAAGTCACACACACAGTACACAGACATATCTATATATGGATGACAAATCCTCGCAATCTAAATTCCAAACCGAGATCTTCATCTGCATCCCTGCCCTGTCTAGACGAGGAGTTACTATTTTCAGCTACATTCTGAAAAATCCAGCGGCAGGCTGCTCACTTCCTCGAGCCACCATTCACACAGCTGAGACCGCGGAGTGAGCTTCCTGCGACTCTTTCATTGGGCCACTTACTCTAACAGTCCTAGTACCTACAGGATGAGCACTGGGAAAGCTGGAGGTGATGTGGAAGCCGTCTCAGTGACATGTTTAAAGTCCTTGTATGACAGGAAGCAAGTAAGGCAAAATGCTAAAAACTATTACATCTTAAACAGAAGCTTCTAGGAGCATAAAGAAAAAAAAAATGCCACTCTGTACCCTATATTAGACTGACATATGTCAGACTGACTCAAACCGGTGTGCTTTCCAATTTCCAGTCTTATCTAACTGCTGTCAACATCAAAGAAGTTTAGGAATTTTTTGTTTGAATTTGCTAGGCGTATTTCCAGCCATTTTTTAAAAACACTATTTTATTTTAAAGGAAGCAAGAAACAGAGAGAATTCTCCCATCTGCTGGTTTACTCCCTAAATGCTAGCAACAGCTGCAGCGGGGCCAGGTTGAAGCCAACAGACTGGAACTCAATTTGGGTCTCCCCTGTGTGTGACAGGGACCTAAGCATTTGAGCTGTCACCTGTTTCCTCCCAGGGTGCACCTGCACCTGAGTAGAACTGGGAACAGAGGTGAGAGACTTGGACACAGGCACTCTTGATCTAGGAGGTGGGCATCACCAGCAACATCTTAACCACTATGCCAGACCCCCTAGAGCTGACCCTTGTACACATACGGGCAGAAACGAAGCTGTGGTCACCGTTTTAGCCCAGCACTTCTAGGTGTCGGAAGTACCTGGGACACTGGTGATCTGCAGATGCCTAATGAATACAGCGGACTGGAAACACTCTGCCACCTCTTATTTCCTTAGCCCTGCTGAATTCAAGATCTTTATTCTAAGTCATTCCATGATCACAGCTCACAAAGACAGCTTCTACTGGGATTAGCTTATTAGAACCATATACTGCGGGAGTGTATCAGGGTCCTTTTATTGTAAAGATCTATTTACGTGAAAGGCAGAGAGGTAGAGACAGAGAGGTCTCCCATCTGCTGGTTCACTCCCTAGATGACCACAGCAGATGGAGCGGGGCCAGGCCACAGCCAGGAGGCAGACGCTCCATTCTGGTGGCAGGGACTCAAGGTCTGGAGCCATCACCTGTTGCTTCCCAGGCGCGGGGGCCCAGCATGGCCTGGAAGCAGGGCCAGGGTGCCACCAGGCCCTGTGATGGGGAAGCAGGGGTCTCAGCTGTGGCTTAACCTGCTGCACCACAACACTCACCATTTTCATTTCTATCATTTTCCACAGATTACTGTATTTTATGTCTTTATCAATTTAGAAATTATAACTCTACTTTAATTTGAAGGAAATGTCCAAAATCCATAGAAAAACTTGATTGTGAATGTTCTCTTTCTTGGTTTGGTTTTGGTTACACAAGCTGTAACCTTGTGGTTTGCCCACCATTCTATACTTCAATGTAAAGTCCAAAGAATTACCAGGACCTCTTTAACGTGTTTTTATTTTTAATAAAACCTCCACATTAATTATATAATGAAAGAATCTGTGTGTTTAAGACATGAAGAAAATTAGGAAAAAATACAATTCTCAAAAGTAGGGACATTTCATATGCTTTCCTACATTTTGCTATTTTTATTCAGATGTGTCAATTTTTTTTTTTAAATATCTGATACATCTTTGTCCATAGATTATGCAACCATCTACACTAACCTGCTTAGATAGGGATTACAGCTGTTATCACAGCGCCACCTGCTGGTAATTAACGGTAAATTTTAGACACTCGAGATAGATTCTTCAGTGTTAAAAATTTAGTGTAAATGTTAATTTTTTTTTTTTTTTTTTTTTGACAGGCAGAGTGGACAGTGAGAGAGAGAGACAGAGAGAAAGGTCTTCCTTTGCCGTTGGTTCACCCTCCAATGGCCGCCGCTGCAGCCGGCGCACCGCGCTGATCCGATGGCAGGAGCCAGGATCCAGGTGCTTCTCCTGGTCTCCCATGGGGTGCAGGGCCCAAGCACCTGGGCCATCCTCCACTGCACTCCCTGGCCATAGCAGAGAGCTGGCCTGGAAGAGGGGCAACCGGGACAGAATCCGGCGCCCCGACCGGGACTAGAACCCGCTGTGCCGGCGCCGCAAGGCGGAGGATTAGCCTAGTGAGCCGCGCCGGCCCTAAAACACTTTTTAAAACGCTGCTTAGGCCGGTGCCGCGGCTCACTAGGCTAATCCTCCGCCTTGCGGCGCTGGCACACCGGGTTCTAGTCCCGGTCAGGGCGCCGGATTCTGTCCCGGTTGCCCCTCTTCCAGGCCAGCTCTCTGCTGTGGCCAGGGAGTGCAGTGGAGGATGGCCCAAGTGCTTGGGCCCTGCACCTGCATGGGAGACCAGGAGAAGCACCTGGCTGCTGGCTTCGGATCAGCGCGGTGCACCAGCCATGGCGTCCACTTGTGGGGTGAACCAACAGAAGGAAGACCTTCCTCTCTAACTCTGCCTGTCCAAACACACACACACACACACACACACACACACACACACACACAGCTTAAAGTATTAGTTACAATGTCTCCTTTTTCATCTCTGATTTTATACTTGGATCTTCCTTCTTTTTTTTTCTTGGTTAGCCTGGCAACAAGTTTATAAATTTTATTTATCTTTTTTAAAAAATAAACTCTTTGTTGTGCTGATCTTTATAAAGATATTATGAACAACTACACAGCAACAAACTTGAAAACCTAAAGAAATGAATAGGGTATGGGGCTGGCACTGTGGTGCAATGGTTTAAAGCCTCAGCCTGAAGCGCCGGCATCCCATATGGGCGCCAGTTCGAGACCCGGCTGCTCCACTTCCGATCCAGCTCTCTGCTGTGGCCTGGGAAAGCAGTGGAAGATGACCCAAGTGCTTGGGCCCCTGCACCTGCGTGGGAGACCCAGAAGAAGCTCCTGGCTCCAGATTGGCACAGCTCCGGCCGTTGCAGCCATCTGGAGAGTGAACCAGCAGATGGAAGACCTCTCTCTCTGTCTCTACCTCTCTCTGTAACTCTTTCAAATAAATAAAATAAATCTAAAAAAAAAAAAAAAGAAATGAATAGGGTTCTGGACACACATAACCTACGAACATGGAGCCGTGAGGACACAGAACATGGCGGCAGCACTGCTTAGAGCAGGCTAAGCCAGCGGGAGTCCCAACTGCTTCACTTCCAATCCAGCTAAGATGGTCCAAGTGCTTGCGCCCCCTGCCACCTGGATGAAGCTCCTGGATTGGAGATCTCTCTCTCTCTAACTCTGCCTTTCAAAAAAGACTCAGAATACACCTGAACAAACCAATAATGAGCCACGAAACCGAATTAGTAAAAAGTCTCCCAATAAATAAAAGCTCAGGCATGATGCTTTCACTACTGAAGTCTGTAAAACATTTAGAGAAGAATGACCACCAATTCTCAAACTATCTCAGACTCATTCTATGAGGCCAGCACTACCCTAACACCAAAGACAAAGACACCGAAAGATGGCACCAAAGGAAAACTACAGACCAAGATCCCTGATAAATATGAGTTGCAAAATTTCTCAACACTTGCAAGCTGAATCCAAGAGCACACTGAAAAGACTGTGTGTCGTGATCAAGTGAGGTTGAAATCAGAGACGCAAGGATGGTCCAACACACACAAGTCCACAAACATACTACAACCGACCAAAAGGCACAAATCCTTAGGCCATATCAACAGACTCAAAAATTCATTTGATAAAATTCAACATCCCTTCATGGTAAAGATCCTCAACAGAATAGGGAAAGGAGGAACAGATCTCAACACAACCACGACCATCCATGACAAACTCCCAGCCAACATCATGCTGCCTGGGGAAAGCTTACAGGATTTCGTGGAAGACCTAGAACAAAACAAAGAATTTTCCATCACTGAAAATCCCATCTGAGCATTAGGCAATAGAAAGAAAGGGCATCAAAATTGGGATATATGACAAATTATTCCTGCATGCAATTAGGATGATTTTATATGTTGGAGCTGCTAACCATTGGTAAATTTCTAGGGCAGAAAATCAGCATACAAAAACAGCAGCATTTTTATATATCAAGTAAGCAGAAAGAAAAATCATAAAGCATTCCTGTTCACAGTAGTGCCCCTCCAACAAGTATCTAGAATAAATTTAATGAATGAAGTGAAAGATTTCTATGATGAAAACTGTAAAACATGAATGGCAAAATCATTGAAAACACACAGAAATAGAGATATCCCAGGCTCATTGGTTAGAAGAATAGTGTGAAAATATTCATACTATCCAAGTAATTTACAGATTCAATGTGATTCCCATCAAAATAACAATGGCATTCTTTACAGAACTAGAAAAAATAAGCACAGAATTCATATGGAACCACAGCTGACCTTGAAGAGCCAAAGCAATTCTGAGAAGAAACAAAACCAAACCTGGAGGCATCACAGATCTGACTTCAAAACACAGTTGCAAAGCTACAATAACCATGACATTTAAAAAATGGCAGTACTCATGGGATGCACACACACCCAGCAGCAGGCATTTGGTCTAGTGGCTGACACCTACAGCCCATTTTCAAGTGCCTGGGTTCAAGCGGGGAGCTCCTCTCCTGATTCTAACTTCCTGCTATTGCACACCCTAGGAGGCAACAGGGATGGCTCCAGTAGTTGGATTCCTGCCATACGTGTGGGAGATCTGCACTGACTCCCAGGCTTCTGGCTAGGACCTAGCTCAGTTCCAGCTATGTGGGCGTTCAGGGAGTGAGCCGATGAATTGGAGATGTCTGTCTCCCAGCCTTTCAAATAATTAAAAAGAAAAAAAACTTCATGTGATTTAAAATGTGTAAGCCACTCTTAAAAACTGACACTTAGTACTGGCACATGTTTGTGGGGTCTAGTGCTGTCATTTGACAGGTGTATACACCATGTAATGACCAAATCACTCCCATCTCCTCAGATACTCTAATTTCTGCGTTGGGAGCCTTCAAACTCCTTCAGTATTTTAAAACGCATGTTAATCGCTGTCGAGCTCGGCTGGTGCAGAACATAATTCCTTCTCCCGTTACCCCACCTCTCACCACCCCCAATGCCTGGCCTGCAGGGCTCTATCCCACCCTTCACTTCCAGGCTGGTTTTTCAGCTTCTACAGATGAGCGGGACGGTGCAGTGTTTGTCTGTGCCCAGCTGGTTTCCCTTCATGTAACGCCTCTCATTTCCATCCCTGTTGCCATAAATGACAGGATTCCATCCTTTTCATGGTTGAGTAATATTCCACCCTGCATACACACTCTTTTAAAAAACTTGTCCCTCGATGATCATCTTGATGGATTCCACAGCTTGGCTTTTGGGAAGAGTGCTACAGTGAGCATGAATATGCAGGTGCGATTTCACTTCATTTGCAGATATACCCAGCAGTGGGACCGCTGGGTCGTATGACAGCTCTGCTCCCAGTGTTTTGAAGAACATACGTACCACTTTTCATAATGGCCACATCAATTCATATTCCATCAACAGCGTGTAAGAATTTCGCCTTCCTGCATCCTCATCAGCACTGACTGTCTTTTTGATTAGAGCCATTCTAACTGGGGAGAGATTACACATCACCGAGGACTTGACCTGCATTTCCCCAGGTGATTCCCACTGTTGGACGTTTTTTCATAGATGTATAAACCGAGACATAACTATTCAGATTATTTGACATTTAAAAACCAGATTTTTCTGTTTGCTGTTGTTTCTTACGCGTTCTGTGTATTAACCCCTTGTCAGATGAATATTTTACATACTTTCTCCCATTTGTAGGTTATTCCTGGACTCTGCTCCTTTGCTGCATGTGAGCTTCTTAGTTTGACATAATCCCAGCTGTCTACATTTTAGAAGAGAATTTCACACACTGACTTGCTTGTGGTACACGAAGCTTTCTTTTAGAAAGTTTCATAAAGAACAACTTCAAGATCCAAATATACTATGGATTTTCCTATCACTCATGGGATTTTAAAAACCAGAAACGTATTGTTTAGTCTACTATTTGATGTGCTGCTGCCAGCTCAAGTGTGGAAAAAGCACTATTTCCTTTTATTTCTTTACCATTTTGCTCCAGCTTAAAAAGAAAAAAGTGGGCGCCTTCTTGGTTATAAGGACGGAATAGATTGAACTATACATAAAGCACTTAAAAGTAGACTGTGACTTATACTACACAATTGTTTACTCACCTTAATCAGTGTTTACTACCTCGTTAGAGGTGATTTGAACCCTGAGTTTTTGTAACGATCAAATGTAACTACACAAACTTACTGCTCTGTGATGCGTATCACATTTGAAAATCCAGTAACTTCATTTTCCCTTGCTATGGAACATTAATACGAAACTATCTGAAGAAACAGTGCTTTGCTATTGTTGACAGACCTATTTTTAGCAACTGAAATTCAAAACCGCACAGAACAAGGCCAGGCCATAAGTGATGTGATTGATTTCCACTCTCTGTTCATTGTGTGACCTTGAGTTGTACAAAGCTAATACAATATTAATATGCACATCTTGCTAAAGTTCAAAATTAATAAAATAACACCAATTTGAAGGCTAAAAACCAATTACTGGAAATATATTTTCTATGATGTTTTGACTGCATTAATGCTTGAAGTATTTTTCTGGTATTTTTCATCCTGAAACAGATTTACAACCCCAAATGGCAAACAGGAGCCCCTGGAGTAGAACTCCAGGAAGGACAGTCAGTATGCTAGATTCCAAAGCAATAAAATCCTCTACCTTTTAATTTGCAATGGCAAACAGGACACAACACATCCGAACACAGGCACCATCAGGAGTCAGTTCAGACAGCAAATGGGAAAGTTCAGACCGAAGCAGCACTCAAATGGTATGTCAGCATCACAGGCGGCCTAACCTGCTACACCACAACGCTAGCCCCTAGTTAGTTTTTAAGATGCGTATGTAGGGGCCAGCGCTGTGGTGTAGCGGGTAAAGCTGCCGCCTGCAGTGCCGGCATCCCTTATGGGCACTGGTTCGAGTCCCGGCTGTTCCACTTCCAACCCAGCTCTCTGCTGTGGCCTGGGAAAGCAGAAGAAGATGGCCCAAGTCCTTAGGTTCCTGCACCCATGTGGGAGACCTGGAGGAAGCTCCTGGCTCCAGATCGGTTTAACTCCAGCTATTGCGGCCATTTGGGGAGTGAACCATCGGATGGAAGACCCTTCTCTCTCTCTGTTACTCTGATTTTCAAATGTAGGGGCTGGTGCTGTAGCATAGCAGGGTGAGCCACCAGTGCCTGCAGTACCGGTATCCCTTATGGGCACCAGTTTGAGTTCCGGTTGCTCCACTTCTGATCCAGCTCTCTGCTATGGCCTGGGAAAGCAGCAGAGGATGGCCCAAGTCCTTGGGCCCCTGCACCCGTGTAGGAGACCCGGAAGAAGCTTCTGGTCCTGGCTTTGGCCTGGCCTGCACCTGGCCGTTGTTTCCATTTGGGGAGTGAACCAGCAGATGGAATATCTCTCCCTCTAATTCTGCCTTTTAAAATAAATAAAATTTAAAAAAAAGATGCACATGTAAAACATAAAAGTTCAACAGAATAAAAAAATACAATTATTAATGAGTTAGTATTATATTTATATAATGGGCCTATATGCTTTTTTAGATCTTAGAGCAACATAAAATGAAGAAAAGTATTAGACATAGAAGCCTTGCATGTAAATACTAAGATTCAATTTTAAACTTGCAAGATAATTTTAAACTTTTATATACCTAGCAACAAAACAAAAATAAGACAAAAATTGATAGAATTACACAAAGTAACTAGGAAATCTACTAGAATAGAAGTTCTTACCCTTCTTAGAATCTGAGAGATCAAGTAGAAGAAAAAAGAACAGTAACATAACAAGCTTGGTCTAATGGACATCCAATAACTGGAAAACACACATACTTTTCAAATATTCACGAAACATTTATAGAAACTGACCAGATTCTAAGCCATAAAGCAAATATCATCACAAGCAAACAGATCAGTTTTATATGTACTGTTCTCTGACCACAGTTCAATAAAGGAAATTAAAAAAACCCATATATATATATATATATATGTCAGTAAAGAAATCACAGTGGAGGCCAGCGCTGCGGTTCAACATAGCGGCGCCGGCACACCGGGTTCTAGCCCCGGTTGGGGCGCCGGATTCTGTCCCGGTTGCCCCTCTTCCAGGCCAGCTCTCTGCTGTGGCCCCGGAGTGCAGTGGAGGATGGCCCAAGTGCTTGGGCCCTGCACCCCATGGGAGACCAGGAGGAGCACCTGGCTCCTGCCTTCAGATCAGCGCGGTGCGCCGGCCACAGCGCGCCGACCATGGCGGCCATTGGAGGGTGAACCAATGGCAAAAGGAAGACCTTTCTCTCTGTCTCTCTCTCTCACTGTCCACTCTGCCTGTCAAAAAAAAAAAAAAAAAAAAAAAGAAAGAAAGAAATCACAGTGGAAAACAGAAAATACTTAGAATTTTTTAAAAAAAATATTTGAGAGGCAGAAAGGGAGAGAAAGAGACACTGGTTCACTCCTCAAAGGCAGGGCCAGGCTGAAACGGAGTCAGGAACTCAGTCTGGGTCTCGGGGGGGGGGGGGGGGGCCGAGGACTACACGCTGCCTCCCAGCACGTGTGTTAGTAGGAAGTGTGAACTGGGATGGAGCTGAGCCTTGAACCCAGGCCCTATGATATGGGATAAGAGGATTCTCAACTGATATCAAGTACTAGGCCAGACGCCTGTCTCCAAAAATATTTCAAAGTTTTAACACATTTTAACTTTTGTAAAACTACAAAACATTATTGCATTTGACCATGACAATAATTGGTCCTGTGCTCAATGACATACACAGAAGAAATCCTGAAGTATATACTTATTAAATCGATTTTTATACCTAAATAACAAAATGACTTTGAAATGGGCAAACAAAAATACTTACCAGTAAAAATACCAAAATGAGGGAGGGCATTTGGCCTGGCAGTCACAGGCTGGTTATGATGCCCATGTCCACATCAGAGTATCTGGGTTTGATTCTAGTTCCTGAATCTAGGAGGAAGGGGCACTGAGACTCCAGTCCCTGGTTCCTGCTCCCCCTCCCCCAACAGGGGACAGCTGGATTGGGTTCCCTGTTCCTGCTGAGGGCATTCTGGGTGGGACTGAACCAGTGGTGTGCGGGGGGGGGGGGGGGGGGCCCACGTACTGGTCTCTCAAAACAAATTCTAAAAATTTAAAATATATCAAAAGGAAAGTAAATCAACTCTTTTAAAGCTATGTTGACTAGTTACAAAGTTACACAGACAGACCTGAGTATCTTCATGTTTAACACACAAAAGCATTCACTTTGTTTAGGAAGCCCCTCGGATGTTTATGGACTATATACAAATGCATGAGGTATTCACTATTCGTAGGAGATGAGCAAAAACTCTCCGGAATCTTCGCCGCACAAGGTGGGTAGCACGGTTAGGGCACAGTCCTGCTGGTCCACAGAACCCTGGTCCCTTGGTCACAGCATCCGCTCAGCAGTGTGCTGGCCATTCGCAGCATTCCAGAGAGTGCTGTGACACAAAGGGAATTTTCATCTGAGATTCCCCTCCCTCTTCACGTGTGGGATATTTTTGGAAGTATTTTTTTTTTCAGCCACTGAAAGAGAATTAAGGACATTCCAACGTGCCTTGGTGTCAGCAAGTGCTCTTTCTGGTCCAGGTACCGAGGATGACTGATGAACCTGTCAAGCCCGCAGTAGCGGACACAGAGAGTTGGCAGACGGTCAGTGTTACTGAAAGAAATCTCAAATACTTATTTCATCTCCTCTATCAACTTTAATTACATTTTCACCATGCAGCCAGGAACGGAGCTTTGACAGTAAGCCATAAATTCACACAGCAAGCACTGTCAGTGCACCGCAGTTGCCACGCTGAGACACCACGACAGACTTGGATGTTTCTTCCTTCTGCCTTTCTGTACTGAAGAGCAATAAAAAGCATTCAAAAGGCTTGCTTACCCACATTTGCCATAAACCTGACATTATTGCTTTGAACTTCTGCATGGCTTATGGCAAATAAAAAAAAAAACCTAACTTACTTTCTCAATTAGATTGTTAAATGCAAATTTCCAACCATCACAGTGATGACAGAATTGGTACATGTTTCACCATAATACACTTGCTTGTAAGGACAGACGTTAACACTAAAGAGGATTTACATGTCATGTGGATCATTTACCATGTGAGCAAACACTTCTGGTTCATAAAGAGCCCAAATCCTTCCGGAGGGGTTCCTTGGCAAGCTTCACAGAATACTCACTCAACAGCTGAAACAGGTATAGACATCAGTATCTTAAAAATAAAGCTCACCCACAGCAGACAGACACAAAAATGAGGTAAATACCATGGGCAAGAATATGGTTCTTGGAAAGGCTAAAAAGAGGTCAAGATACATTTTTGGTAAGCTTTTCCTCCTAAGCATGTTTTAAAAGCTGAAAATATTAAGTGCTGGAAGGCTCCCAGACTTAACACGTGTGCTTTGTTATCCAACAAAACATGGCGTTTGGCTGCACTGCAAACTCGCAGCCTCTCCCAGCTGGCAGTGCACGGCCAACTCGGCCGCCGTGAAGACAGTGTTGGGATCTCCACTTCTCTTAAACGTGATCTGTGCTCCAAGGCCAGCTGACTTTTGTCTAAATTCCTCATGGAACAACACTTAATGCATTCTTCTAATAGCCGGTGGGCTACAACAGGTAGCTCTTATACTTGTCTTCTAAACCACAATAATAAACCTCAATTAATTCTGCATATGAATGAACTAAAATATCCTCCTAATCTATACCTACAGTTCTCTGAGACAATCAATGGGAAAAAGGGTCAATTCTGATTAACAAAAAAGTAAAATTATCCATTTTTTTCCTCCTACTCCTTCCCTTTCCAATAGTCGGATCTAGGCACTTAAAACCAGGAAGATGTAGCACTCTGAAACACCCCATCAGGACCCCAGAAGCTCCCTTCTTCTGATGGAAAAGTGTGTTCTCCAGTGCGTTGCTAGGCTGGAAGCAGAGGTGAGGCGGCTGGGTGGGCATGTCTGGGAGTCAATGTTTCCTCGTCGTCTGCACTGCTGCGGCTCAGCTCCTTAGAAGGTCGCGAACTTGGTGAGGTCCTTCTGCATCTCGGCATACTGCCCCCGCAGCCTGGCCAACGCCTTCCTGTGCTCTTCGTCCACTGCTGCCCGCTTCTGGGGCTGTTCCTTCATAAACTCTTCCCACTGGAGGCTGCGCCGCTTCTCGTTAGCCACCAAGCGGTCATTATACATCTGGGAAAAGAGAATTGGAAAGTCACATGACGTTTTCCAATTACTTCCCTATGCAGAAGAGACAAATCTAAGTATCTCTTGATATCTGGTTACTGTGACAATCAGCTGGGAAGCCACGATGATAAAATAATATTCTAGTTTAATGTCTGGCTACAGTATGACACATTAGAAACAACTAAGGTTTCTATTATCATAACAGCATGGACACGCACATTTGTGAAATTTTTTTATTTTTTTTATTTATTTTTTTTTTTATTTTTGACAGGCAGAGTGGACAGTGAGAGAGAGAGACAGAGAGAAAGGTCTTCCTTTTGCCGTTGGTTCACCCTCCAATGGCCGCCGCTGCAGCCGGCGCACCGCGCTGATCCGATGGCAGGAGCCAGGATCCAGGTGCTTTTCCTGGTCTCCCATGGGGTGCAGGGCCCAAGCACCTGGGCCATCCTCCACTGCACTCCCTGGCCATAGCAGAGAGCTGGCCTGGAAGAGGGGCAACCGGGACAGAATCCGGCGCCCCAACCGGGACTAGAACCCGGTGTGCCGGCGCCGCAAGGTGGAGGATTAGCCTATTGAGCCACGGCGCCGGCTTGAAATTTTTAATAACTTTAAATGACAAAGTTAAGCACAACACCCAAGTAAATTTTCCTAATTCTACTTTTCCTTATATTCCATTGAACTGCATAATTTTTTTATCAAGTTTAAAGAATACTTGCTAAAAGAATCACTATTGTAAGAAAGTAAATGCCTGTCTTTTTTTAAAATTTATTTATTTGAAAGTCAGAGTTACTCAGAGAGAGAAGATGATGGAGAGAGAGAGAGGGGGGGGGGGAGGGAGGGAGGGAGGGAGGGAGGGAGGGAGGGAGGGAGAGAGGTCTTCCATCTGCTGGTTCACTCCCCAGTTGGCTGCAACAGCCAGAGCTACGCCAATCTGAAGCCAGGAGCCAGGAGCTTCTTCCAGGTCTACCACGTCGGTGCAGGGGTCCAAGGAGTTGGGCCATCTTCTACTGCTTTCCCAGGCCATAGCAGAGAGCTGGATTGGAAGTGGAGCAGCCAGGACTCAAACCAGCACCCATGTGGGATGCCGGCACTGCAGGTGGTGGCTTTACCTACAATGTCACAGGGCTGACCCCATATTTTTTAAGCCTGTCTTATTTTTAAAATGCATTAAAAAGAAACACCACACATTATTTTTTGGAAAGATTTATTTATTTGAAAGGCAGAATGAGAGAGCACGAGAGAGAGAGAGAGAGAGAGAGAGAGAGATCTCCCATCCACTGGTTCACTCCCCAAATGGCCCCAACAGCCAGATCTGGTCCAAGTTGAAGCCAGGAGACTGGAATCCACCTGGATCTCCCACATGGGTGACAGAGGCATACGCAACTGGGCCAACCTCCACTGCCCTTCCAGGTACATTAGCAGGAAGCTGGAGCAGAAGTGGAGCGAGCAGGACTCAAACTGGCACTTCCACATGGGATGCCAGTGTTGTCACAAGCAGTGGCTTAAACTGCTGTGCCACAACGCCAGCTCTAGAACCACAAATTATTAATCACCAAATGAGAACCCAAGAAGTCTGTTTAGTTCCAGGCCTTAATGCGAATCAACATATAAAACCTCTCTGTTAAGGATCTAAGTTCTTCTTGAGATGATCCTTACTATTTCCACACTGGGATGCAAAATTTTTTTCAGCAAAACAATATAGATGAAACACTATATAAATGAAAAAAGGCATAAATTTAGTCTTCTTACCCTAAATTGTATTTTCAACTATCTTTGAACTGTTCCGCAAGTTTTGACACAAAGTTTTATTAAACAAGCCAGAAAAACCCACAAAGCATCTGAGGCCTTCGCTGACTCCAGGGTGCTAATTCCAGAACTCTAACAAGAAAATGGCACCTGGTATGCTCAGATGTTACTAACACAGTTGCCAGCAGCCAGAAAAACGGTCACTAAGAAAAAGCTCTGTCCAGAATGCCCTTGACGTACTATTTTCTCTCTCTTCTGGGTGAAGAGCAGAATGCAGAGCTGGTTAAACCCGTCTGCTCTACCCATGCATGAAATGCACAGCTTAGCCACTTCTAAAAGTATTATCTACTTCATGAAAGATTACACCACTCTCGTTCTAGACAAAGAAATGAGGCTTAAAAACACTTCATTACTTCTCCATGTTGCTCAACCAATAGCTGAGCTGTAGATTCAAACTCAGGTCTGTCTTATACCCAGACCTATGCGTTTCCCATCACAGAGTACGAGGAGGAAGTCTGACATGGGCAGCTGGGTGTCTTTCACAAGACCAACAGCAAGCTCTTGCAAGAGCTTTTCTGCCAAGCTGACCTGACGTCCCTCGAGCATCAAGGTTTTCCCAGCGAGGGAGGTCCAGCGAACCTGAAGCTGAATGACAAACTCCCTTACATACGACCCACAGAGCCTTGGCATCACAGGAGTGGGGGAGCTGAGGAGGGATTTCCTCATACCATGAATCTGGGAAGTGTGGGGAGCAACTCGGACTAGACTAAGTTACTGGAATTAAGACTTATTCTATGCATCTGCTCTCCCACAACATGGCGCTGGGAGAGGAGAAAACAGCTTCTACACAGCTGCCTCCAGTTCAACCAATAAACTGCAGGAGCTGCTCCTGATTGGAGGAGAGCAGCGTACTCGGCGTGTGGGTAGCAGAGTTGGGATTGGTGGAAGAGGACTATAAAGGAGGAGAGAGACAACATGCACCAGGAACATCTAAGGAGAACACCTGAGGAACATCTGAGCAGCCCCCGAGAGAGCCGGCTGGCGGTGTGCCGCTCCCCGCGGAAGTGGGGAAAGTGGCCAGGGGGAACCGCCCTTCCACGGAGGTGGAAGGGACGGTAGCCAACCCGGGAAGAACCAGCAGCAAACCCGGGGAGGGCCGAGCAGACGAAAGAACAGCGCAGGGTCCTGTGTTGTTCCTCCACGAAGAGGGGGAGTGACAGGAAGCAGGTCAAACACAGTTTAATCCATTACCCTTTAATGTTTCAGTTTCATGAATTCTAAAAAATAAGTGAAGCATGAAGAGTTCATTAAACTCAATGGCACTTTTGGAAAAATTGTTAGTCTCAGAGAAAAAGGCATAGGTTAGAAAGAGAAAAATGCAAATAAACATCAAAATGGTATTTTGTTTTAATTTTTTAAGATTTATTTATTTATTTGAAAGGCAGAGTTACAGAGAGGCAGAGAGAGAAAGAGAGAGAGAGAGAGAGAGAGAGAGAGAGAGAAAGTCTTCCATCCAATAGTTCACTCCCCAAATGGCTGCAATGGCCAGAGCTGTGCCGTTTCAAAGCCAGGAGCCAGGAGCCTCTCCCAGGTCTCCCAAGTGGGTGCAGGGGCCCAAGCACTTGGGCCATCTTCTACTGCTTTCCCAGGCCATAGCAGAGAGCTGGATTGGAAGTGGAGCAGCCGGGACTCAAACCAGAGCCCATATGGGATGTCGGCACTGCAGGCAGAGGCTTTACCTGCTATGCCGCAGCACCAGCCCCATTTTTCTTTAGTTTTAATTTTATTAAATACAGAGGATTGCTCCTCTCCACGGAGGCGGGGGGGCCGGCAGCAAACCCGGGAAGGGCCGGGCAAAGAGAATAGCGCAGGGTCTGGTGTCGTTCCTCCACAAGTGGGGGAGTGACATAATGGTGCCATGACGCGGATATGAAACCTAGGAGGGAAGAAGCGGGAAAATACCGGAAAGAGACTAGAGAGAGCCTAGGGAAAAGCCGGACGGAAGAAGTGCGGGGAGAAGCTAGGAGAAATCTAAGATTTAAGCGAAAGTGAAAGTTAGAAAAAACTTAGACTCGGATATGGACTGTGGGGAGAAGCTAGGAGAAATGAGAGAGAAATATCGCTGGAAGAAAGCTAGGAAAAGTACCAGGGAGAGAAAAATATAAGCTAGGGAAAGTGAAGCCGCGGGGGCAGGCCAAAGCGGAGACGTAAGCAAAGTTGGGATTTGTCAGATTAGCCCGGGGAGCAAAGACAAAGCCAAACCAAAAGCGGAGACGTAAGCTAGGTTGGGATTCGTCAGATTAGCCCAGGGAACAAAGACAGAAAGCCAAGCCGAAAAGCAGAGACGTAAGCAAGGTTGGAATTCGTCAGATTAGCCCAGGGAACAAAGACTGAAGCTAAGCTGTAGCGGAAACGTAAGCTAGGCTATGATTTGCGGAAGCCGCCGAGCAGATAGGAGAGCGCGCGGGGCACAAGCAGATAGGAGCGCGGGGCGCAAGCACATAAGAGTGCAGGGTTAGCACGGAGGCCGCAGGGCGAGTGTGAAAGGGGCGAGCGCGAAAGGCGCAGAGACCGTGGAGCACACGTGGAGCCGGGAAGCCGTGCAGATAAGAGAAGTGCAGGGCGAGCGCGGAGGCCGCGGAGCACGTGCGGAGCCGGGAAGCCGCGCAGATAGGAGGAATAAAAATGCCCGGAGCTATTAGTAAAATGAGAGAAATAGGAATGCCCAGAGATAGAAGTAAAATGAGAGAAATAGGAATGCCCAGAGACAGAAGTAAAATAAGAGAAATAGGAATGCCCGGAGATAGAAATAGAGAAAAATAAAAAAGGCCTCCCCACAACACGGCAATGAGAGGACCCGGATTTGGTCTGCCTGATTAGTAAAGCGATAAACACCTGCGGGCAGCTCGAGCAGAGTATGCGCTGCAGGGCACCGAAGACAGGCATGTATCAACACCAATAAAGGCCTCCCCACAACACGGCAATGAGAGGACCCGGATTCAGTCTGCCTGATTAGTAAGGCAATAAGCACCTGTGGGCAGCTCGAGCAGAGTATGTGCTGCAGGGCACCGAAGACAGGCATGTATCAACACCAATAAAGGCCTCCCCACAACATGGTGATGAGAGGACCCAGATTTGGTCTGCCTGTTTAGTAAGGCGATAAGCACCTGTGGGCAGCTCGAGCAGAGCAGAGCATGCGCCGCAGGGCACCGAACACAGGCACGTATCAGCACCTAAAAGCCTCCCCACAACATGGCGATGAGAGGACCCAGATTTGGTTTGCCTGATTGGTAGGGCTATAAGCACCTGCGGGCAACTCTAGCAGAGCAGAGCAAAGTATGCGCTGCAGGGCACCAAAGACAGGCACGTATCAACGCCAAAGAATAAAAAGAAAGGGGGAATTGTTGGGAGCAACCGAGACTAGACTAAATTACTGGAACTGCTAGGACTAATTCTATGCATCTGATCTCCCACAATATGGTGCTGAGAGAGAGAGCAAACAACTTTCACACAGCTGCCTCACCAATTCAACTAACAAGCTTCAGGAGCTGAACCTGCTCCTGATTGGAGGAGAGCAGCGTACTCGGCGTGTGGGCAGTAGAGTTGGGATTGGTGGAAGAGGACTATAAAGGAGGAGAGAGACAACATGCACCAGGAACATCTGAGCAACCCCTGAGAGAGCCGGCCGGCAGTGTGCCGCTCCTCCGCGGAAGCAGGGAAAGTGGCGAGGGTGCTGCCCCTCCACGGAGGTGGTGGGGGGGACCGGCAGCAAACCCAGGAAGGGCCGGGCAAAGAGAACAGCGCAGGGTCTGGTGTTGTTCCTCTGCGAGTGGGGGAGCGACAGAGGATATCAAACATGCATTATTTAGATGCTACTTAATTTATTCATTTCTTTTTTATTCAAAGCCCATTCACCTGCTCGGGTCAACAGTGCAGGTTTCCGCCTGAGGAGGCAGCACTTGCCCCAGTGTAGCTCAGGGGAGAAAAACAGACACGGAAGACACGATATTAACCTTGATCCAGACTCTGGCTCACTCCTACGAGATGTATGACGCTGCACAAGTTAAAGTTGCTTTAACTTGAAAACCAGGGAAGTAACACATTCATGAATACATTTGTGAAGAGTAGAACAACACATGCCAAGTTCCTAGTTCAGTCCCTGAGACGCTTAATGAAAGGGAAGTGTTGTTATACAAATCACTAGGCAGACCACACCACTGCTCATCCCCTCGTCATGCAGGTTTTACTCTGTAGTTGAAAAATTTTTGTAGACTTTTTTTTTTTTTTTTTGACAGGCAGAGTGGACAGTGAGAGAGAGAGACAGAGAGAAAGGTCTTCCTTTGCCGTTGGTTCACCCTCCAATGGCCGTCGCACTGCGGCTGGCGCAATGTGCTGATCTGATGGCAGGAGCCAGGTACTTATCCTGGTCTCCCATGGGGTGCAGGGCCCAAGCACTTGGGCCATCCTCCACTGTACTCCCTGGCCACCGCAGAGAGCTGGCCTGGAAGAGGGGCAACCAGGACAGAATCTGGCACCCCGACCGGGACTAGAACCCGGTGTGCCGGCGCCGCAAGGCAGAGGATTGCCTAGTGAGCCGCGGTGCCAGCTTGTAAACTTTTAAAAAAAAAAGATTTATTTTTATTTATTTATTTGAAAGGCAGAATTCTGAGGGGGAGAGGGAGAGGGAAGGGGGAGAGAGGGAGAAGGAGAGAGAAGGAGAGGGAGAGATGGAGAGAAGGAGAGAGGGAGTGAATCTTCCATCTGCTGCTTCACTTCCCAAATGGCAACAATGGCCAGAGCTGGGCCGATCCAAAGCCAGGAGCCAGGAGCTTCTTCCTGTTCTCCCATGAGGGTGCAGGGGCCCAAGGACTTGCGCCATCTTCTACTGCTTTCCCAGTCTACAGCAGGGAGCTGGATGGGAAGTGGAGCAGCCAGGTCTCAAAGTGATGCCCAAATGGGATGCTGGCACTGGAGGTCGAGGCTTTAACCCACTGCGTCACAGCGCCAGCCCCACTAGTAGATTCTTATAATAATGCAGACAATACAGACAATTCATAGCAAGAGTCTCCCCCACTCCTATACTCACTACAATCCTCCTGTTGACCACTGGCTCTAAGACAAGACTTCAAGGTGGAGCCAAGGTCAGTATTCCTACTTCATGGTATCAGGACGTTACAAAAGACACTCAAGCAGCTTTTGCACACCTGGCATATCACTTCTTGGCCTCATATCCTGAGGAAAACACTTCAAAAGCTGACAACATCCCAGCCCCAATAAAAATGTAGTCTTGCTCTTGTCAGAAGTTCCTGAAGTCACCCCCACTTTCTTTTCTTAGTGTCCCAGCTTTGATGGTAATTGTAGGCATTCTTCACAATAATTATTTAAGATTTATTTTATTTGCTGGCGCTGCGGCTCACTAGGCTAATCCTCCGCCTTGCAGCGCCTGCACACCAGGTTCTAGTCCCGGTCGGGGCGCCGGATTCTGTCCTGGTTGCCCCTCTTCCAGGCCAGCTCTCTGCTATGGCCAGGGAGTGCAGTGGAGGATGGCCCAAGTGCTTGGGCCCTGCACCCCATGGGAGACCAGGAGAAGCACCTGGGTCCTGCCATCGGATCAGCGCGGTGCGCCAGCCGCAGCACGCCGACCGCGGGGGCCATTGGAGGGTGAATCAATGGCAAAGGAAGACCTTTCTCTCTGTCTCTCTCTCTCACTGTCCACTCTGCCTGTCAGAAAAAAAAAAAAAGATTTTATTTTATTTATTATAAGTAAGAATTCCGGGGGTGGGGGGGGTGGGGGAGACAGGGAGAGATGCGGGGAGGAAAGGGAGGGAGGGAGAGGGAGGGAGAGAGAAATGAGAATGAATATTTCCAACCACTGGTTCATCGCCCAAATGGCCAGGGCTAGGCCAGGCTGAAGCCAGGAGCTTCTTCCAGGTCTCCCACGTGGATACAGGGGCCCAAGCACCTGAGCCATCCTCCACTGCTTTCCCAGGCGCATCAGTTGGGAGCTGAATCGCAGGTGGAGCAGCTGGGGCTCTAACTGGCATCCACATGGGATGCCAGCGCTGTAGACGGCAGCTTTATCTGTTGCACCACAGCACTGGTGTCCCCTCACAATAATCATTAAAGAAAAAAAAATACATTCCTGTTAACACATTTGTGTATTAACAATACTGTAGTATTCACATGTAAGTAAAATTCATATACCTCGAAATAACATTTACCTGAAACTTAGTTGAAAACTATGTGGTAAGACCTTAACACCATCAAAAAAAATACCACAAAATTCATTTACGAATACTGCACTATTCATGAAATCTGCTGATTCTGAACCTAATTCCCATAATACAGTGATTCTAACCAGTTTAGTTAACTGGTTTCTAAGACTGCACCATGTTAAAAATCGCCAATCAGAAACAAAAAAGGTTGATATATGAGACAGGGGGGAATGACAGTCGTCAGCCTCACAGCAAAAGAGGAGACAAAATCCACAGCACAGTTTATGTGAGGGCATTTGGTGCAGAAACACAGCTCTCACTCTCTCTAATTCCCTGAAGACAACACCATATGCACCGTAATATGAAACTTGACATTCACAATAATGCCCAATTCATAAAGAAAATTAACCTGTGGTATTTAAATAAATTTTAAGCGTGGATATATTTTAAAATATTTCCATGCAATATAGTTAAAGATTAAAAAAAAAAAAAAAGAGCCTGTTCTTAAAGAAGGCAAAAACCTTAGCTTTGTGGTAAGTCTGACTAAATGGAAGGGTAGGGTGGTTCCTCAAGAATTAACACAGAATGACTATGGCATCCAGCAATTCTAGTACTGGGTATAAACTTCAGTGGATTAAAACCAGGGACGTGAACAGATATTTGCGCAGCTATGAAAACAAGCAGTGTTATTCATAATAGACAAAAGGTAGAAGCAACTCGAGGGTCCACAGGCAGATGGAGAGGCACGCGAATGTGGTCTATACGTACAATGGAATTATTCAGCCTCAGAAAGAAAGAACCTCTCACACACGCGGCAACAGCCTGAATCCTGAGGGTATTGTTCTCAAGAAATAAGCCAGCCACGAAGACAAATGTGTATGATTCTACTTATGTGACTTCCTAGAGTAGTTAAATTCAGGAGACAAAAAGCATGATGGTAGGAGGCGGCGGCGGGGGTGGGGTAGGGCTGAAGTTGCTGTTGAATGGGTTCAGAGTTCTGGTTTTTAAGAAGCGTCTTGGAGTTGGAGGCGGTGGTGGTTTAACACGTGAAGGCACTTACTGCCACCAAAATGTGCACTTAAAAATGGTTCAGCAAAGAAGTTTTATGCTATACCTTTATCTACTACAAACACCCAAAAACTCAAATCGAGTTTCAGGTTTTATCTGAAGTGAAACCAATGGCATTCTCACATAAATGGATACATTTGTTTTCTTTTAGAGATAAACTTTAAATATGTTAACTTTAAAAGAAAATGGAGGCCAGGGCCGCAGCTCACTAGGCTAATCCTCCGCCTAGCGGCGCCGGCACACCAGGTTCTAGCCCCGGTCGGGGCGCCGGATTCTGTCCTGGTTGCCCCTCTTCCAGGCCAGCTCTCTGCTGTGGCCAGGGAGTACAGTGGAGGATGGCCCAAGTGCTTGGGCCCTGCACCCCATGGGAGACCAGGAGAAGCACCTGGCTCCTGCCATCAGATCAGCGCAGCAGCCATTGGAGGGTGAACCAACGGCAAAAGGAAGACCTTTCTCTCTGTCTCTCTCTCTCTCTCACTGTCCACTCTGTCAAAAAGAAAAAGAAAAAGAAAAAAAGAAAATGGAGAGAGATTACTAATGAGCTATACCTATGTATCCACAGTGACTAGCATGCCCCTCATGGCATTGCCTCCATCTGGTAAAATATTTAAGTTACAGCAGAGAAAGAAATCCAGTAACTCACTGGTTTCTATGTATTCCACTAAGGGCAAGTTTAAATAGAAAACAATGGGAAGCTTAACTCCGCTGAGAAGCAAGTCTATAAATGAACTTTGGAACATAAAACACAAGCTCAGCGTTGCCCGTGGGCATCTACGTCAGGTTCTCAGCGGGGCAAAAGGAGGGGATGAGACACAGGGCTGTGCTACAGAGTTCCAGCTGTCCCAACTCAGGCGGGGCAGGTGCAGCCGGCCAGCGGGTAGAGACCAAGGCTGCTGCTAGAGCAACATCCTACCAGCCACAGCGCAGCATCCACACCAAGGAATGATCTGGCCCACAATGTCGGTAATGTCACAGCTGAGAAACTTTGGTCTAAGGAAAACTTTGCATTAATCCAACTACGATCTAAAAGGCGCTCTGGAATCTACATCGATGATACACACCAACTTTACATATGCCTCGCACAGGCACAGGAACAACTGTTTACTTGGGTAGGAAGTAAAGCCTGACTGTCAAAACCGATTTTAAACAGAACACTATGTACGGATACGTTACCCTGTACTTTCAAACTCTGCCAAGGACCATGTGTAAATCATGTGATCCGAGCACTCTCTTGAAAGAAAACTTGTAACAGAGTATGACCAAACCCAACAAATATTTGTGAGCAAGATGGATCAAAAGCATTCGTGTTTACTTCATCATCATCTCCAGTCTGGTGGAACGGGGCTTCAAAAGTTGACACCTGTGCATGAACCTAAGTATAAATTATGGACAGAAGATATTAACCGCTTCTTCTTCCTTGAAGGCATATTTTTAAAAGCCAGTGAATTTTACAAAGCAACTGCGTCTTCATTCCACTGTTCTTACTGCTAGTGCCCGAAATGTGACTTAACATTTGTGGTAGCTTTCGAGACAGGTCACATAACTAGGGAGTATGCATTTATTGTTGTTCTGAATGTACTTTCAGATATCAATTGTGGGAAATGGGACTTGGATGAATGACGCTTATCAATTTACTTCCCAGTGAATTCCACAAATTGTCTTAACATAAAAGAATTAATGATTAATGGCAATAGACTTTTTTATTCCATTACTACTCCCATCTTTCTTTGTTCCGAGAGCCATTCTAATGTATAAAATGCAGACAATAGTATAACCAAAGGCCACAATTAACTGCCAGTAAAAATGCAACCAGAGATCAGTTTTGCTTTGTACATTTTTGCTAGAGAAGAAACTGAACTTATCTTCTATCTATCTATCTATCTATCTATCCTGAAACTTAGGCAATGTTAGTTTCAAGAAAAGCTAGATATGCTTTAAAAAAAAAAAGTCCTTAACAACTCATATTTCAAATAGTCTGCTAACTAGATACGCATGGGGGGGGGGGGCGGAGAGGAGGGAGGGAGGAGCAGCAGCGGGCAGGCTGGCCTAGAAGTTTACTGCACCAGTAAGAATGTAAAGACTTTTCACTGTTCTCCGAGAGGGAGCTGAGAAACACAGCTCTCCATGACTTTCAGCTGGCTGATTCTATAAACTGGAGGAAAGACAGTCAGCTGGCTGGGCCAACTGCACCCTGACCTTGGATAATGATGCATGATTTGCAAAGCCACTCACAAGCTCTATCTGTGAGATCCAGGGGCCAGGTACTTGTTTTGTGGATGAGGGGGTGGAAGCTCAGGGCCTGCCCCGGGGCATACATCAAGGCCACAGAGGGAACCCAGCACCAGAAAAATCAACCAGGGGCTTTTTACCCCATCTGCTCATTCTCCTCCTGTACTCGGATATCTGGCTAATAACCTACATGTAAGAATAGCTCAATGTGACAAGAGGCACTATACCAATTAGGAGGAACTGTGCCAATTATAATTTAATTTTAGGTTCATTCTGCTTAAGAATGACAAGAATTGCCATTTATCATGATTTTAACTGCTTTTATGACGTCTCAGGAAGAGCAATTAACACCGAGTGCACACTCAGCTGAACCTGCTGAGGCCGCACACAGCTGAGTGGCGGCTGCGACACGAGACACGAGACTGATCTTACTTGGAAAGCCTCTGTTCAGCCGCACGGCCAACTCCTAACAGGAAGCTACTCTGCTCTCAAAAGCACAAGTGCTCCTGGTGCCCCGGGAATAAACTGTTTAATAGTCTGCAGCACATTTCGTACAGGCATTAACTGAGTGTTACCAACTGTTTTTGATGAAATATTAAAAATTAGTATTTTAGAATATGCTTAAATGTTGTGTTTCATTGAGAGTCGGTGTGGAGTCCACGAAACCTCCTTTTGTAAGCACCGCCCTGATCACCTCCAGAGACATCCACCCCGATTCTCCACAGCCAGCCCCACCACCCTGACTTCTCACCTCTTCTGCCTCCATTCACACGGTATTCCTTACCCCACAAGCGCTTTTCTTAGTGAACAATTTAAACAGCTTTAAATGTAATGGTATTTATTTACAAGGGAGAGACACTGTGAGAGATCTTTCATCTGCTCCTTTACTCCCTAAAAGCCCACAACAGCCGGGCTAGGCCAGGCTGAAGGCGTGAGCTGGGAACTCAGTTGGGGTCTTCTACTACCTTGCAGTGTCTTTCTTCCCGTCTTCTAGCAGCTAAGTTCCTGCTTATCGATTAGGGGTTGGCTTGAATGTCACCTTCTTCCTAACAAATTACTACCTCTGCCAACACCACAAAGTTCTTTGTGACTTGATTACAGCTCTCACTTGACATGGCTAGTGATTTGGGACTCCTAGGCGGTTAGCTGCTGCATATAGGAATGACCTTAAACTTAACAAAATGCTTCATCCCCAGTGGCTCCCAGCAAAGTGGAGGATTAAAAAGCTATCTGCTGTCCAGCCTGCTGTAGCCCCTCAAACACCATGCCCTTCTTCAATAAAGCTTCAGAGCTCCTCCTACAGTTCTAACTCTGTATCAGACACTAAAAACTCTGGCGAGGTTCCTACAATTGTATCTGTATGCACGGACAGGTCTGAACTATGATTGTGGATGAACACATCCCAGAGCAATACAGAAACATTCGCACATTTGTCCATATACACATATGTAACAAGGCATTATTTTCAGGCTTAGTGTTAACATTTCTTAATAATTGTAATGTGTGTCTTTATTAGTTCAATCAGTAAGTTACAAAAACACTATGAAAATCACAAGTAAAAACACCACATTATCACAGGAACTTAAATTCTTACACTACTTTTGTACATCTGAATTTAGTTAAGATATAATTCAAATAAGCAAAGCACAGCCTGGCAAGAGATTCATATACTCCTGTGACTATTCATTAAATAACCCATCCACAGGCATGAATGGTTCCCTTTCTAGAAGAAATATACATGATACATTCAAAGCTTCAGGCTCAGAGGAAAGATTTATATTTCCAATCTGGATATGTCTTGTTCCAAGTAAAAGTTCTATTTTCTCTCCTCCATGAGATAAATACCACTTTCAGGGCAAAGATGGAAATGTTGAAAAGGAAAAAAAAGGCATGCAATTGGAATTACGAAAATACTGATAGGACAACCAAGTGACCACATCTTCAATGAATTAGCCATTTCTAAATCATTTAAATCATTACACAAAAGAGAATAAATTCAAAGGACTGTCTGATGAAAATCAACTGCTAATTATATAATGGCTGACAAACGCCCAGGAGGAGCAGGCCTTTGGAGCAGTGGTTAGGAGTGGCACTTGGGAAGCCCCACGCCATGCTGAGTGCCTGGATTCAAGCACCAGCTTTGCTCCCAATTCATTTCCTGCTAATGAACACCCTGGGAAGCAGCAGGTGATGGCTCAAGTCCTTGGGTCCCCATCACATACCAGGGAACTCACATGGAGTTCCTAGCGTTGGCGCTACCCAAACTCAGCTTTGGCAACGGGTGTGAATCAGCAGACAGGAGGTATCTGTCTCTTATATCTTTCAAAAACAAAACACAAAAGTCCACAGGCGTCACACACCCCATTACCCAAACGATCTACTTTTACCTTTTTTCGTTCCTGTTCTCTCTGTTGGAGTCTACAGACTGAGTCATTAGCCGCTTGCACTGAAATAAAACAGACAGGGGTTTTCAATCAGAAGCCCTTGTTCAAGAAGAGACTTACCTGGGGATGGGGTTGGGGTGGGGGGATGCTTGGACTGTTTTAGATCACAAAAAATTGATATTATCGTGGCGGTGATGGGTGGCTAGAAGGGACAAATAAGTTTTGCTATATGGTCAGAATGTCCTAATTAGAACAATCATCATCTGGCTTTTGAGCTGCCAACCAGGGTCATTTAAGTGCCAAGTCCAATGACAAGTTGTCATCAACCACCTCAGAGCTCGCCAAGGATGTCAAGTGCCTGCTGCATTCACCTTTCCTGCTGATAGACTTTGCCTTTGCAGTGTGTCCTCATCCAGGAACTACCCTCCTCCTACTCATTTGCAGGCGGCACTTGGCATCCAGACCACATCAACAACCTTCCACTGCCCCTCCCGTTGCTACTCTCATGTCTTCCAGTTCATCTGGGCTGCCGCTGTAAGACTCCAACTTTCTCTGGCCATTTTCAGTGAGTCACTGCCCTTTCTTAAGAACCAGACTGCTAGTAATAATTACGGCAGTTATTTATAAGTATTTGACCTGAGACAAGAACTTTGCATTTATTATCTCCAGAGTCTTACTTCCCTCTTAGGAAGTGAACACTACCCCATTGTAGAGATGACAAAATTGAGGCACAGAAAGGTGAAGTTGTCACTCAGGAAGGTCACGAACTAATAGCATAGGAAACAGGGTTTCAAATCAGGTCTCTTTAACTCCAAAGTCGCGGCTCTTTCTCTTAACGCTCTATGACTCTCCTGCTAGTTCATCAACAAAACTGCTTTTAGTCCTTCAGTTACCAAACCTTTTCATTTATCAGGCCCATTTTGTTTCTGTTCACAAACAGTCTGCTTACTTCATCCAGATAAGGACATTAAGGTGCCAACCGAAATGCCAGCATCCCATCTCAGGGTGCAGGCTGGAACCCTGTCTGCTCTGCTTCCAACACAGCTGGCTCCCTGCTAATGCAACTGGGAAGGCAGTGGAAGACGGTCCAAGTGCTCGGGCCCCGGAACCCACACGGGAGACCCAGATGGAGCTCCCGGCTCCTGCTTCAGCCTGGCCCAGCCCTGGCTGTTGTGGGCATTTGGAGACTAAACCAGATGGAAGATCTCTCCCTCTCTGTCATTCTTCAATTACACACATAATTTTTTTAAGTGTGAAGGCTGAGAGTCAGTCTTAGTCCAATCTAGGCTGAGGCACCCACCTTTGTGACTGACATGGACATGGTTGCCTGTGGGAGCCTTTGTCTTTACAGAGCATGACAGTGCCAGGCACTGTTCCTGCGGCTGCTCCCACTCTGCCAGCTCCTTAGTTCCTCACTTATAAAGAGTATCACAACTAGTAAGAGAGCTTCAGAACTGACATGAGAAATAAACACGGTAACACAGTAGCTATTAACAACTTAAGTATTAATAATAAAACCACTTAGGATAGTTCTTCAGAGAGCAGTGAGCAGCCAAGAAATGTTATTTTTGCCATTACTATTATACAGAAAGTGCTTTCCCAATTTTTTTCTTCTAATTAGAATATTTTACTTGTTTCAAAAGCCTAATTCAAGCCTTCCTGTTTTTATAAAGCCTCCCAGAGCAGTCCTTTCCCATTTCCCCTTATTTGAAAGTCCTTCATCAGGCATGTGCCCCTGCCTTTGCTTCAACTGCTGAACTCCTATCCCACCCAACCTGGCCCTGCTAGGTCACCAGTTCCCAAAGTGGGAGGAACTGTAGACCTTCTTTCCCTATGGGAGTACAGTTTAAAAAAAAGGAGGATTTTGTTTTCAAAAAGTTTTATCAGTTTGTTCAAAGGTAATATGTAAGTACTGAAAATTAGGTTCCTAACCATTGTTTTTTCTAAAAGATGAAAATAAAACAAGGCAGGAGTTGATTAGCCCTGCCTCTTTTCTGTATTAAGTTAGTATTATATCTTTCCCACAGAGGGTTCTATCACTTCCTGCTGTCTCCCTCCCCTATCCCCAACACACACACACTCTAGGACACCTGTTTTGCTATTTTTAGGTGATCCATTTTTTTTTCTGATCACTCAGCTTGATCTGACCAAACTGTCACAGAACTATAGCACTTATTTGGTCATTTGTTATGTTCTTTAAAGATTCAATTAGAACACCATGCTTGGAAATTTCAATCCCTCTGAAATAATTCACTTTCTGATTGTTTTAGCTGTACAACATAAAGGGTTTACTTTCTGCATTTAATAAATTTGCCTTTCTAAAAATCTAACAAAATCACAGATGACACCAAACATTCCCTTTCTTCACAATTTGTGACTCGAAGAGGAGAAAGGCTCATTTCTCCAAATCTTCCTATCACTTCCTGTCTCTTACTGATTACACATAATTCAGTGTGAGACAATGTCTCCTGCTGCCTCCGTGTTGTGGGAGACTGTACTGACCTAGAACAAAGTTGAGATTTTATCAAATGCCTTTCTCTGAACTTAAAGATCAAGGAGATCAGCACCCCATCCAGGGTTATTGTGCCCCAAACACAGTTAACAATGTCCTGCTTTTCCTCACATAAAAGTGAATTCATTCTATAATTGTTCAATTACATACATAAGAAAATAATTTTGGTTTGGCTTCAGGAGCAGATGTTGGCTGACTGCTCACTCATTCATTTTAGTGAACAAATAATTACTGAGTGGCTACAAAGGGGCTGGCACGCTGCTGGGTGCCTGGGATACGGCGGTGAACAAAACAGAATCCCTGAGCTCATGGCATGCACAGCCTAGCTGGGAAAAAGCAGAAGACACAGACAACTACTTAGCATGCCAGGCGGTGACGGATGTGATGGAGAAAAACCAAGCAAAACAGGGAGCCACAGAATGCCAGAGGGAGGGGGCGGAAGGCTCACAATGGACGTCCCAGCAGAGCCTCCAGGAGACGAGAGAGAGCAGGGCGGAGTGCTCCAAGGAGCAGCAAGAGCAAAGGCCGCAAGGTGAGAGTGTGTTCCCCAACCAAGAGAGAACAGTGAGGTGGTGTAGGCCGGCATCTACAACACCAGCTTCCTGTATTCCGAGTGCAAGTCTGAGTCCTGACTGCTCTGCTCTTGATCCAGCTCCCAGCTAACAAGCCTTGGGAACGCAGCAGAGATGGCCCAGTACTTAAGTTCTTGTCACCCACGTGAGAGACCCCAGCACAGCTCCTGGCTCCTGGATTTGACATGGCCCAGCCCTGGCCCTTGCAGGCATTCAGGGGAATAAACCAGTGGATGGAAGGAGATATCTTTCTTTTTCTCTCTTCCTGTCATTCTGCCTTTCAAATAAATAAAAATAAAATTTTAAAAGAAAGAGAGAGAAACAGTAATGAGGCCAGCACAGTTGAAGTAAAGTGAGGGGGGAAGAGACAGGAAATCAAATCCAGAGTGGGGGGCATCACGTAGACTCCCAGGCCATGATGAGGACTTTGGCTTTTAACATACGCACAGTAAGGAGAGTCTGAGTCCATGAGGGCACTTCAAAAGATTACTGGAAGTGGAAATTCAAAGGTACATTTATTTTGGTGCAAAACTTTTTTTGAAATCCATGTATATGAAGGGTTTTCAAAATGCTCATGAAAAAAGTGTAGTATGGAAAAACTATGTGTGGATCTCAAATTTTATTTTTGTACCAAAAATAATTCATCTTTTAATTCTGTTTTTGAGTATGCTCATAGCGATAACAAGAGCTGATTTACATAAAGGGTCACTCAGGTTCCTGTGAGAAGGCACTTGCAACTCAAATATGCTTTGACAAGAACTGTAGATGAGGGATCTTCCAACAACTCACAGAAAATGTGTCCAACAAAAAAACTGTGGCTTTCAAGATTTTTTGCACCAGAAGAAACTTATCTTTTAATTTCATTTTTTTCTACAAGCTTTTTGAAGCATCTTCATTTATGAAAGGCAAATAAGACACATAAAACATCCAAAGGGCCAGTGTTTGGCGCAGCAGGTTAAAGCTGCAGCCTGCCCTGCCGACATCCCACATGAGTGTGGTTTGAGTTGGGCTGTTGTGCTTCTGATCCAGCTTCCTGCTGATGCACCTTGGAAAAGCAGCAGAAAATGACCCCTGCCACCCACGTGGGAGACCGGAAGAGTTCCAGGCTCCTGGCTTCGGTCTGGCCCGGTGCTGGCCATTTTGCATCTGGGGAGTGAACCAGCAGATGCAAGATCTCTGTCTCTCCCTCTTTATGTATAAACTCTGCCTTTCAAATAACTCAGTAAATCTAAAAAAAAAAAAAAAAAAAAAAAAAAGGCATATAAAGTTTCCATTCAGAAAGAAAATCTAACAAAATTTCTTATAGGTGCTTTGCAACACAAAATAACATGATTTAAAACATGGGATGATAAGATACAGAATGAAATGAAAAATGAGGTTACAAAACTAAAGAAACAAATCGAAATGTACCATCATTACGAATCTAATAAATAAATCAGAAATAGTAGGACTAAAAACAGCATTAAACAACTAGGATAATTACAGCTGCAGAACAATGCAGCTGAGTCCTGATGACGTTAAAGTCACAAGTAAGGGGTGGGGAAGGCAGGGGAAGGCAGGCAGGAGGGGATGATCAAAGTCCTAGCCCGGCCGTCTCTCATGGCAAGGCATTAACTAATACTAGGAACAAATGAAATATCATATAAACAAACAGTAGCAATAGGACTAACTTCTAAACTTGCTCTAATTATTTTTCTTAGAATGACCTTTCAGGGGCATTGTGGCACAGAAGGTTAAGCGGCTGCCTGTGACGCCACTAGTTTCCTCTGTTGGAGCCCGGGTCCAAGTCTCATTGCTCCACTTCCAATCCAGTTCCCTGCTAATGCACCTGGACAGCCCAAGTATCTGGGCCCCTGCAACCACATGGGAGACCAGGATGGAGTGCCAAGCTCCTGGGTTCAGCCTGGCCCAGTATCAGCAGTTGTGTCCATCTGTGGAGTGACCCAGAAGGTGGAAGATCTTTCATTTTCTTTAACGATTTTATTTATTTATTTATTTGAGAGGCAGAGTTAGACAGAGAGAGGGAGAGACAGGGAGAAAGGTTTTCCAACTGCTGGGTCACTCCTCAAATGGCCGCAATGGCTAGAGCTGGGCTGATCCCAAACCAGGAACCAGGAGCCTCACTCCCCTAGGTCTCTCATGTGGATGCAGGGATCCAAGCACTTGGATTCTCCTCCACTGCCTTCCCAGGCCACAGCTGGATCAGAAGAGCAGTCGGGACTAGAACTGGTGCCCACATAGGATGCTGGCATCGCAGGGAGAGGCTTAGCCTACTGTGCCACCGCGCTAGCCCCAGAAGATCTTTCAATCTTTCCTTCTTTGTCACTATGCCTTTCAAATAAATAAAAGTAAAGATCTTAAAAATAATTTTTAGTAACTACTATATCATACATTAAAAAAAAAACCTGTGGCTTAAGGTATTATCTATTGTTTTACTTAAAATTTTGTCCTATTAAATTCAAATAAAATTAAAAATACTTTGACTTAAATCGTATCACCTGATTTTTATCAACTTTCTCTCTCCTTGTCATCCCTTTTCCTCCATCCTCTGCTTCCTTGATCTACTCTTTCAGCTATGGTGTCTCTATCCTTCCTTCTATCTGGATATACACAAGCATTTTGCTTGCTGACTTTCTAGAGGGTCCAAGAGTAATATCTGATATGAGCGTGTTTTGAGAAAGCGCCAGAGCTTTAGCAGAAAAATGCCCAGGAGAGCTTTACCGAGGAACCTCTGCCCACTATGAAACACCCAGCTTCTGCTCCCTCCTCTCACACTGGCAATTTTTTAATGGAAAATCATTAGGCATCTTACAGTTCTGATTTGGTTTCTTCTGATTCTTTTGATTTCCTATTCTTAAAAAATCTTTAAAGGAAACTCATTTTTCTTCAGTTAATAATAGAAAAAAGCCTTGCACTGACCTGATTAAATTCCCAGGACCCTGTTCTTCAGGGACGGACTAAATGGCTGATATTATCACTTACAGAAGGGATGGAGCTTACGTTGAGAAATAAAGTCACAGACAGAGGCAGAGAAGAGGAGAGCAGTCTTTCGTCTGCTGGCTCACTCCCCAAATGGTCGCAATGGCCAGAGCTGAGCCAATCCGAAGCCAGGAGCCAGGAGCTTCTTCCAGGCTTCCCATGTGGGTGCAGGGGTCCAAGGACTCGGGCCACCCTCTGCTGCTCTCCCAGGCACACTAGCAGAGAGCTGGAGCCAGTACTAGAACTGGCGCCCATCTAGGATGCTGGCACTGCAGGCCAGGGCTTTAACCCACTGTGCCACAGCACCAGCCCCCTAAAAGTTTATATCTTTTAATGCCATTTTTCAACGAACTTTTTTAAGCCCTCTTATAGCTGGAGCCTACTTAAAGAAGCTTTTCCTGCTTCTAGGGAAATAGCTCCAAAAGCCACTGCCTGGTTTCTAAAGCTAACAGTGAGACGCAAAGTATCCCACAGATATTAGTACCCTAATTATTAACTTTGCATTTTGTAGCTCTAATTCTTCCATTCAAGAAAATACAATTATGTTCTGGATTCCAAATTCCCATTAATACCTTTTTATTTCACTGGGAAGAGTATACTTTTAAGAGGCTTATCTCCATATCAGAAATAACTTTAGTTCAAGTATGAAACAAGTCAAAATAATTGAGTTTTACTTTATTTATCTTTAAATAATCAAGATGGAAAAAAGAACAGACACATCTCAAATGCTTGTAAATAAACACTTTAAAATTTTTATAAAATATTGGCCAGCGCCATGGCTCACTAGGCAAATCCTCTGCCTTGCGGCGCCAGCACACCAGGTTCTAGTCCCGGTCGGGGCGCCGGATTCTGTCCCGGTTGCCCCTCTTCCAGGCCAGCTCTCTGCTGTGGCCAGGGAGTGCAGTGGAGGATTGCCCAAGTGCTTGGGCCCTGCACCCCATGGGAGACCAGGAGAAGCACCTGGCTCCTGCCATCGGATCAGCGTGGTGCGCTGGCCGCAGCGCACTGGCCGCGGCGGCCATTGGAGGGTGAACCAACGGCAAAAGGAAGACCTTTCCTTCTGTCTCTCTCTCACACTGTCCACTCTGCCTGTCAAAAAAAAATTTTTATAAAATATTTATTATTTGAAAGGCAGAATTTCAGAGAGAGAGAGAGATCTTCCATCTGCTGTCTCACTCCCCATTCCTTGTTAATAATTGAGGTTTTCTTTTTTTAAGCCTAGCACCCAGAAAGTTAAGGGTATAGCATTATGAGTGAAGAAAGGCATATTTATAGTAAAACACAAACATCTACTGTCAATGTGGAAAAAGGAAGGGATGTCCAAGGACAGGAAGCACACGATCTCCTAACAGACATGATCAGCAAAGATCTTCACCAGAACACACTGCAGTCAAATTCCCCACAGTAAAACATAAAGAAAAGATTGCAAAATGTGCACGAAAGAAACCCCAGATTACTTTCAGAGGACCTCCAATTAGACTCACAGCTGACTTCTCATCAGAAACCCTAGGCTAAGAGAGAATGGAGAGATATAGTGCAAGTCTTAAGAGAAAAAAAACAGTCATCCCAGAATATTATATGCTGCAAAGCTCAAATTTATGAAGGAAGGTGAAATAAAGACCTTCCATAACAAACAGAAATTAAAAGAATTTGTCACTACTCATCCAGCCTTACAAAAGATGCTTAAAGATATGCTAAACACAGAAAGATGGCCATCATTATGAAAGAAAGTGAAGGTAGAAAATACCCCAGTAAAAGTACAGAAGTATGCCAACAGGAAGTAAACAACAAGAATATGTGTGGAAAATGGCAGGGCCAAGTCATTACTTATTATTTATCAAAAGTCACCTTGAATGTAAATGGCCTCAACTTTTCAGTTAAAAGAAAGGCCGAATGGATTAAAAAATAAGATCCATCTATTTGCTGCCTACGAGAAACACATTTCACACAGATACACACAGACTAAAGAGAAAGGATGGAAAAGGTATTCCATGCTAACAGAAAGCAAAAAAGGGCAGGTGTTGCCACCTTGATATCAGACAAAATACACCTTAACACAAAAACTGTTAAAAGAGACAAAGAAGGGCACTACGTAATGATTAAGGGACCAATTCAAGAATCTCTAGAACATATTCTAACTCATGGAGACTGAACAACATGTTCCTGAATGAACAAGGGGTCTTTGAAGAAATCAAAAGCAAAATAAAAAAGTTCTGGAAATAAATGAAGATGACAATACAACATATCAAAACTTATGGGATACAGCAAAATCAGTGTTAAGAGGAAAGTTTATAGCAATTGGTACCTATATCAAGATATTGTAAAGGCCCCAAATAAATAAGCCATCAATGCATCTCAAGGACCTAGATAAACAACATCAAACCAAACCCAAAACTAGTAGGAGAAAAGAATTAACTAAACTTAGAAAATAGGGGCCAGCACTGTACAGGCCTGCAGTGCCGGCATCCCATATGAATGCTGGTTTCAATCCTGGCTGTTCCACTTCTGATACAGCACTGTGCTAATGGCCTGGGAAAGCAGTAAAAGATGGCCCAAGTCTTTGGGGCCCTGCACCTGCATGGGAGACTCAGAAGAAGCTCCTGGCTCCTGGCTTTGGATCCATGCAGCTCTGGCCATTGTGACAAAATTTGGGAGTGAACCAGCAGATGGAAGACCTCTTTCTCTCTCTGCCTCTCCTTTTCTGTGTAACTCTGACTTTCAAATAAATAAATAAATCTTAAATAGAAAAATAAAATTAGAGAATAAATAAAACAAAAAATAGAAAAATTAGCAAAAGGAAAAGCTGGTTCTTTGAAAAAAATAAACAAAATTGATACATCATTGGCCAGCTAACCAAAAAAAGGAGAGAGAAGATCCAGATCAGTAAAATTAGAGATGAAAAAGGAAATGTAACAAAAGACACCACAGAAATAAAAAGAATCATCAGAAATTACTATGAAGAGCTGTATGCCAACAAATTAGAAAACCTGGAAGAAATACATTCCTGGAAACATACAACCTAACTAAATTGAACCATGAAAATACTGAAAACTAAATAGACCCATAACCAAGACAGAAATTGTATCAGTAATAAAGACTCTCCCAACAAAGAAAAGCCCAGGACCAGATGGCTTCACTGCTGAATTCTACGAGACACTTAAAGAAGAACTAACTGAATTCTTCTCAAGCTATTGAAAACAACTGAAAGGGAGGGAATCCTCCCAAATTCCTTCTACAAAGCCAGCATCACCTTAATTCCTAAACCTGAAAAAGATGCAGCAGAGAGAGAATTACAGACCAATTTCCCTGATGAACATAGATGCAAAAATCCTCAGCAAAAACTAGTAAACCGAATCCAACAACACATCAGGAAGATCATTCACCTGCAGCAAGTGGAATTTATCCGAGGTATGCAGGGATGGTTCAACATTCACAAGTCAATCAATGTGATACACATTAACAAACTGAAGAACAAAATCATATGATTATCTCAATAGATGCAGAGAAAGCATTTGATAAAATACAACACCCTTTCATGATGAAAACCTCTAAGCAAATTGGGTATAGATGGAACATTCTTCAACACAATCAAGGCAACTTATGACAAATCCACTGCCAGCATCCTATTGAGTTGGGAAAAGTTGAAAGCACTCCCATTGAGATCCAGAACCAGACAAGGGTGCCCATTCTCACCACTGCTATTCAAAATAATCCTAGAAGTTTTAGCTAGAGCCATTAGGCAAGAAAAAGTAATCAAAGGGATACAAACCAAGAAGGAAGAAGTCAAACTATACCTCTTTGCAAAGTCCAAAAGACTCCACTAAGAGACTACTGGAAGAGTTTGGGAAAGTGGCAGGATATAAAGTCATTACACAAAAATCAACAGCCTTTGTATACACAGACAATGCCATGACTGAGAAAGAACTCCTAAGATCAATCTCATTCAAATAGCTACCAATAAATAAATAAATAAATAAATAAATAAATAAAAACCAAGGATGTCAAAGATCTCCATGATGAGAATTACAAAACATTAAAGAAAAAATAGAAGATGAAAAAAATAGAGAAATCTTCCATGTTCATGGATTGGAAGAATCAATATCATCAAAATGTTCATACTACCGAAAGCGATTTACAGATTCAATGCAATATCAATCAAAATACCAAGGACATTCTTCTCAGATATAGTAAAAATGATGCTGAAGTTCATACGGAAACACAGGAGACCCCAAAAAGCTAAAGAAGTCTTATACAACAAAAACAAAGCCCAAGGCATCACAATACCAGATTTCAAACACATTGCAGGGCAGTTATCATCAAAACAGCTTGGTACTGGAACAAAAACAGCTGGACAGATCAATGGAACAGAATAGTAACACCTGAAATCAACCCACACATCTACAATCAACTTATTTTTGACAAAGGAGCTAAAATCAATCCCTGGATCAAGGATAGTCTCTTCACCACACGGTACTGGGAAAACTGGATCTCCACCTGCAGAAGTATGAAGATGCCCACCTTACACCTTACACAAAAATCCATTAAAGGGCTGGTGCTATGACACAGCAGGTAAAGCAGCCACCTGCAGTGCCAGCATCCCATATTGGTACCAGTTTGAGTCCCAGCTACTCTACTTCCAATCCAATTCTCTGCTATGGCCTGGGAAAGCAGTAGAAGATGTCCCAAGTCCTTGGGACCCTGTACCCACATGGGAGAACAGGAAGAAGCTCCTAGCTCCTGGCTTCCAATTGGCTCAGCTCCAGCCATTGTGGCCATTTGGAGAATGAACCAGTGGATGCATTATCTCTCTCTCTCTCTCTGCCTCTCTTCATCTCTGCCTCTCTGTAACTTTCAAATAAATCTTTTTTTAAAAAATCCACTCAAAATAGATTAAAGACCTAAATCTAGAACCTGATAACCATCAAATTATTAGAGAACAATGGAGAAACCCTGCAAAACATTGGCATAGGCAAAGATTTCTTGGAAAAGACCCCTGAGGCACAAGCAATCTAAGCCAAAATTGATAAATGGCATTACATCAAACTGGGAAGCTTCTGCACTGCAAAAGAAACACTCAGCAAAGTCAAGAGGCAACTGACAGAATGGTAGAAATTACCTGCAAACTATGCAAATGATAATGGAGTAATACCAGAATATATAGAGACCAAGAAACTCAACAACAATAAAACATACAACCCAAATAAGAAATGGGCAAAGGACTTAAACAGTTATTTTTCAAAAGACAAAATCCAAATGGCCAACAGACATAAAACTCATGAAAAAATGCTCAGGATCACTAGTCATCAGGGAAATGCAAATCAAAACCACAGTGAGGTTTCACCTTATCCCCATAGAATGGCTTTCATATAGAAATCAACAAACAACAAACGCTGGTGAGGATGTGGGGGGAAAAGGTACACCAATCCACTGTTGGAGGGAATGCAAACTGGTAAAACCACTATGGAATTCAGTTTGAAGATATCTCAGAAATCTGAATATAGACCTACCATATGACCCAGCCATCCCACTCCTGGCAATTTACCCAAGGGAAATGAAATCAGCAAAAAAGAGTTATCTGCACACCCATGTTTATTTCAGCTCAATTCACAATAGCTAAGACATAGAATCAACCTAAATGCTTGTCAACTGAAGACTGGATAAAGAAATTTTGAGATATATACTCTACGAATACTACACAGCAGTAAAAAAAATGAAATCTGGACATTTGCAACAAAATGGATGAATCTGGAAAACATCATACTTAGTGAAATAAGACAGTCCCAAAAGGAAAATATCATATGTTCTCCCTGATCTGTGGTAACTAATAGAGCACCTAAAAGGCAATCTATAGAAGTGATATTGACACTTTGAGATGAGATGATTTTGAACAGCCCTTGTCTTGACTGTTGAGGAACAGATTTTTATTTTACATACTATTTGTTGAACTTATTATAGAGTTAATCTTATGTGTATTAAGTTAACTCAAAATAGATCTTAGTAAAAAAAATAAGAATGGGAATTGGAGGAGGAGGAGGAAGAAGGGTGGGAGTGTGGGTATGGTGGGAAGAATCACTATGTTCCTAAAGTTGTATTTATGAAATGTATGAAGTTTGTATACCTTAAATAAAAGGTTTCTGGAAAAAAAAAATCAGGAGCTTACATAAATGGAACATTCCAGATTGGAATATGCATTTATCTTCTCCAAGTAAAAAATGCTTTGAAGAGAGGAATAAAATCTTCCATTCAACAACAACATATTTCAAGTTTCTCAAAATTAAAAGATGGCATTGTGCACTCAGCACACAGCTCACTTTGGGGATTAACACTCCATCAACGGTGGCACATCAATCACCAGATGACCACTCTCCCATGATCGAGCTTCCCACCATATGCCCCAGTTAAGAATTCTCTCTCTCTCCATCTCACACCATACGATGCAAGGAAATATATTTTGGCATAGTATTCACTTGAAATGAAAAGCAGTATAAAGAAGAAACTGTGGGCTTACATCTCTGGAGGACTTGCTGTAAGTTGTCCTGCATAGTTTCTCTACATTTGGGGAGTGTGTGTTCATTTGTTTCGTGGATCATATTCTTCAGATTTTCAAGAACTCGCATTTCTCGAAGACCGCGTTTTTCCTATTAAAAGAAAATAAATGACTGGTAAATATTGTGTGTTAAGTCTTAACTTTCTGGGATTTCCACCCAGGGTTTGCTTGTTATGTTATTACTTATTACTGAAATTCACATGACCTTCTTCTAATTATTTCATAATAAAGGAGGGCACATGTGGAGGCATTTTCTTTTACTATGAAATGCTCCAAAAGTTGCAATGTGAGTAGCATTTTTATAGCAATATTTAAAAATGGGCAAAATAAATACTAAACCAGGTCTAGATTGCCACACCTTTCATTACAAATAAATCGGGTATTTTTGAACTGATTTTAAATTTCATTTTGTCATTCTTATCACCATGTAATTTCTATTACTGTATACTATATTTTTATCTTATTCCTTTTTCTCCTCAAAATAAAAATGGTGGTAAAAGTAATTATATGTAGATACTTCCCCATACAGAAAAGAATACTGAAGGCCTGAGGTTGCTAACCTCAGAGAGGCCTGCTGGCGGGGCAGACCCTGCCAAGGCACTGGGATAAAGTTTCCCACATTAAATTCTAGAAGGGTTTATAGAACAGTGTGCTTCATGCTGAACAGTTCTTTGCTTTGGGGAGTCTGAACCTTTTTTATTTTTTAAAGATTTTATTTTATTTATTTCAGAGTTACAGAGTGAGGTAGAAAACAGAGAAAGAGGTCTTTCATCTGCTGGTTCACTCCCCAGATGGCTGCAACTGCCAGAGCTGCGCCAATCTGAAGCCAGGAGTTTCTTCCGGGTCTCCCGCGGAGGTGCAGGGACTCAAGGGCTTAGGCCATCTTCTACTGCTTTCCCAGGCCAAAGCAGAGAGCTGGATCCAAAGAGGAGCAGCCGGGACTAGAACCGGCGCCCATATGGGATGCCGATGCTTCAGGCCAGGGCTTTAACCCGCTGCGCCGGCCCCGGAGTCTGGATTCTTAACACAAGTTAGGGAGAGGATGGCTGACTGACCAGCCCCCAGTAAAAAAACTTGGGATCCTTGGGTTCAGCACACTTCCTTGATAAGTCAAGTGCATCCAGGGTGACTCCACCAAGCTACTGCTTGGTCTCCTTCAGACTTCTCTCCAAGAGCCTCTCTGCTTGGCTGACTTCGCCTGCATCCTTGTTATGATCACGATCATAGGCTGAGTCTTCTGAGTTCTTCCAGCAAATCACTGAAACCTGGGAGGTGGTCCCGGGGACCCCGACACGACTTCTAGACTCACCATCCTGCTGCCTAATATGAGGGTGGGCTGGACTTAATGACTTTCTCCTAAAGAAAAACATCAACTTTACAGTGGGGAAACCTAGCGAACGTGACCTCAAGCTAGCAAGGCAGGCTCACATCACCAGCGGTGTCATGCCAACAAGCAAATACTCCCTGCCACTAAGGCTCCTTGACTGCTGTGACAGTCTCTCCCAAGCCCCTAAACCCAATCGAATCGTGAGAGAAACATGAGACAAATCCAGCCTAGGGACAGGACATCTGGCCAGGACTCAAGACTATCAAGGCCGTGAAAATCAAACACAGACCAAAGACGACTAGGCATACGTGATAATTAAATGCAACGTGATGCCCTGGATTAGATCCTGGAACAGAAACAGGACTGTAATGGAAAAACTGGTGAAATCCAAATAAAGTCTGGTGTTCTATTTCTAGTAATGTACCAATGTCAGTTTCTTAGTAATTACAAACGTGCCATGGTTATACAAGACAATAATGCAAGAAACTGGGGGAGGATTATATGGGAACTCTCTGTACTATCTTTGCAATTATTTTGCAAATCTAAAATTAATATAAAACAATAAGCTCATTAAAAAAATAAGGGTGTTAAACTAGATTGTGAGACAATAATAAATTAGTCATATTACTGGAGGGTGTGAGTCATTCTTCTGGAGAAATTGTAGCCATTTTCTTACTTTTTGTGATTTTTTTCCATCACAAAATTAAAATTAAAAATTACAAACTCATACACAAGTTGGGAGAGAATAATAAAATGAACTGTCAAGTACTCATCACCAAACTTCAATAATTTTCAAGTCATGACTGATCTGTTCCCTCTGTGATACTTCATACATCTCCCTAAATTATTTTGGAGCAAAACCTGGGTAAGTATATTATTTCAACTGCAAGTATTTCAATATATGTCTGTAAAAGACAAAGACTTTGTTTAAAAAAAAAAAAAAAAGATGCCCAACACATCAATAATTCTTCAACATCATCAAATATCAGTGTAGTGTTCACATTCCCTCAAATGTCTTATCAATGTTCTTTTCACTCTCGAGTTTACTGGAAACAAAATCTAAGATTCGTAAATTCGAATTGGTTAATATGCTTCTTAAATTCTGTTTAATCTGTCACTTTTTCTACCTTTGTACTTTGTTGGAAAAAGCAGGTCATTTGTTCTGCACAGTTTTCCCAGAGTCTTATTTTAATGAATGGATCCCCATGGTGTAATTTAACATATTCCTTTGTCTCTTTTCTTTCCTGTAAATCAGTAGGTAGTTAGAACTAAAGGCTTGATCAGATCCACAGTTTCGTTTTTGGTCTGCAAGTTTGCAGGAGTGGGTTGTGTACTCTCAGCAGAAGGCCTATGGCAACCACCTTCATTTATTAGCAGGAATACTGCTGTACGTAGAAAACTGTGCCTCACCAATGATTTGGTTACTCTGAAGACAGTTCACGTACAAAAGGCAAAATCAAACAGTGGTTACTTCCCCTTACTTAGCAGTTCTAAAAAACTAGCTGGGTCTCTAGCATAGTTTAAGGGAAATCACCCAGAGCTTTTGTTTGTACACAGCCCTGACTCCGAGACTGAAGCATATTGGAAGCTTTTCATCCCATTACAGCATTCCTTCTCATGGATACTCAAGACTGCCCCAGCTTTGTCCCAGGATACAACACTCTCTGATAGCCTCTTTGCTTTCTAGTAGGACCTGACACTCCAGATTGGTCCTGCATAGCTCCTGCACCAGGCGTGGAGGCAGCACGTCTGTAACACCACTGCGATTCAGAGATGAACTTAGAGGCTCAGCACCAGGACTGCTCTTCAGTGGACAAGATTAGGAAACACGCATTTTAAAAAAAAAAAAAAAAAAGATGTATCTATTTGAAAGGCAGTTACACACACACACACACACACACACAGAGCGAGCGAGAGAGCGAGAGAGAATCTTCCATCTGCTGGTTCACCCCTTCCAAATGGCCACTGACAGAGCTGCACCAGGCCAAAGTCAGGAGACAGAAACTCCATCTGGGTCTCCCACGTGGGTGGCAGGCAGGGGTCCAAAAACTTGGGCCATCTTCTGTTGCTTTCCCAGGCCCATGAGCAGGGAGCTGGACTGGAAGTAGAGCAGCCAGGACTAGAAACCACACTCGGATGCGCCCTGAAGCATGTATTTTTCTAAAAGATCCATCTTGCGCTCACACTGATAAGATTATAAAATTTTAATTACCTTCCTGTCTCCTTTCTTACCATTTCTCAAAATAACATAATCAACCTCATTTCCCATGCTGCCGATTCAATCAAACAATACCAATATTTTCATCAAAAAAACAGATTACAGAAAAGGTTGTGGTTTTTAATTTCTTATTTTGAAGGAATATCCCATTAGGAATATATAGTCAAGTCGCTGTGTTTAAAGTTACTTATGGGGTGAGCACTCAGCATGCGGGTTAAGATGCTGCCTGCACACCAGGGTTCAGCTCCTGGTGTGGATTCCTGCTGACGCAGACTCTGGGCGGCAGCAGTGGGTTCCTGCCACCCACTTGGGAGACCTCAACTGTGTCTCAGCTCCAGCTTTGGCCCCAGTACAGCTCTGGCCATGGTAGGCATTTGGGGAGTAAATCAGCAGAAGGGAGCTATCTCTCTCTTTGCCTGTCTCTTTTTCTTTTTCTCTGTCTCTCAAATAAATAAATAAATAAATAAATAAATAAATAAATAAGGTACTTAGAACGCTTTCTGAGTAGCAATGTCACCATACAGAAAACACGGGTCTCCTTGGGTGGATATTTGGCCTCGTTGGAGGCCCACATTCCAGCTCCAACTCTAGCTTCCTGCTAATGCGCAACCCTGGGAGAGAACAGACGATGGCCAGATACTTGGGTCCCTGACACGTACATGTCAGACCAGGACTCAGTTCCAGGACTCGGGTCCAGCCCTGGTTGCTGAAGACATAACGGAGTAAACCACTAGATCTAAGATCTCTGTCTCTCTTTGCCTTTCGAATGACAAAAATAAATCAAGTTTTTAAAAAATGTTTCAAAAAGAAACACAGGTTTGCTTCTTTGCATTTTACTTGATTTTTAGGGATTGCTCTTGAAATTTAATGTTATTTTAAATTATGTAAAATATCTACAAAACCATCTCTAAAACAAAGTATATTCTAAGAAGTCTATCCCTGGCCTTTTCATCAATTCTGTGACTTATTCTGTCTTTTTAAGTTTTTAATTCTGTACTGGAGAGGCAGACAGAAAAGCACTCTCATATTAGTTCACTTTCCAAATGTTTACAACAGCCAGGGCTGGAGCTGAGCTGGCAACTCAATCCAGGTCTTCCACACATCACTTATTCATTAGGTAACTTTTTAAGAAGTTATCCAGGGGCCTGCACTGTGGCCTAGTGGGTAAAGCCACCGCCTGCAGTGCTGGCATTCCATATGGGCCCCGGTTGGAGTCCCAGTTGCTCCATTTCCAATCCAGCTCTCTGCTGTGGCCTGGGAAAGCAGTGGAAGATGACTCAAGTCCTAGGGCCCCTGCGCCGTCGTGCCTGGGTCTCTTCGCTTCGGATCAGCACAGCTCCGGTGGTTGAGACCAATTGGGGAGTGAACCAGAGGATGGAAGACCTCTCTCTCTCTCTCTCTCTGCCTATCCTTCTCTGTGTTAACTCCATCTTTCAAATAAATAAATAAACAACAAAAAAAGAAGTTATCCAATGGGGTCGCTGCGGCATAATGGGTAAAGCCACCGCTTGCAGTGCCGGCATCCCATTTGAGTGCCAGTTCGAGTCCTGGCTGCTCCACTTCTGATCCAGCTCTCTGTTATAGCCTGGGAAAGCAGTAGAAGATGGCCAATTCCAGGTCTCCCACACATCACTTACTCATTAGGTAACTTTTTAAGAAGTTATCCAGGGACCGGTGCTGTGGCATAGCGGATAAAGCCACCGCCTGCAGTGCTGGCATCCCATATGGGTGCCGGTTTGAGTCCCGGCTACTCCATTTCCAATCCAATGCTATGTTGTGGCCTGAGAAAGCAGAGGAAGACGGCTCAAGTCCTTGGGCCCCTACGCCCTCGTGGGAGACCTGGAAGCAGCTCCTGGCGCCTAGCCTCGGATCAGCACAGCTCCAGCAGTTGTGGCCAATTGGAGAGTAAACCAGCAGATGGAAGACCTCTCTCTCTTTGATTCTCCTTTGCGCTCTCTGTGTAACTCTTTCATATAAATAAATCTTAAAAAAATAAAAACATACAAAGTTATCCAAATGCTAAGTATAAGGGCATACATCTATATACAGTTGCAAAGGTATGCGTATATACAAACATGCATATAAAAATATATACAATAGAAATGTGTAAGTGTACATGAATGTATATATGCTTAATATCTTCTTTCTTAAGGAGAAACAAAGACTTTTTGTATATCACTCTGAGTCGAATTCATAAACACATGGTCACTTTTTTTTGGCGTACATACTGACATATACAGATGCCCCTCAACTTCATGACGTCCTGGATTAAACCTACTCTAAGTCACGTATGCTGTATGTCAAAACAGATGTAGGAGTGTGCATCTGGCAAGTGGCTAAGATGTTGCTTGGGGAAGCCTGCATCCCACGCTAGAGGTCTAGGTTGGAGTTCTGGATCCACCCCCAATTCCAGCTTCCTTCTAATGTGCACCCTGGGAGGCAGCAAGTGATAGCTCAAGTGACTGAACCCCTGCCATTCACATGAGAGACCAGGACTGAGTTCTTGGTCCTGGCTTCAGCCTGACCTAGCCCCAGCTGTTGCAGGCATCTGGGAGATGAAGCAGTGAATGGAAATCTCTTAGTGGCCTCGGTAAATAAATAAATATTTTATTTCTGCCTTTTTAAAGAAATAAATGTTTTAAAAAACAAAGGTAATGCACCTAACCTACCACATACCCTAGTTCAGCAACACAGTGTACCACAGGGGTCAGTGATTTCCTCCTGACTGACAGGCTGAGTGGAGATGTGCTCGCTGCCACTGCCCAGCGTCACCACAGAGGATAAGCACCATGGCACCAGGCTGGGAAGAGATCCAAATTCAGCACGCCAAGTAAGGCTTCCACTGAAGGTGTCTCCCTTCCGCATCATGGCAAAACCATAAAATTAGGTCAAGCCATGGTGAGTGAGAGAGCATATTCAGAGAAGTTGGCATTGCTGTTCTCATGGTTATGTTCACACTAATACTTTATAGACCACTGTACATAACACCTCCACTCTTGTCTATTGGTACAGTACTCTAAGGAACCTTGGAAATACGTCTGTCTTATTTCAGTAGTTTTCCCCCATACAACAGAATCTAAAGTAAATTAGTATCCTTTCACTTCCAGTCAATATTTATAAGGCAGCCAGTGAAATTATCCTATTTTTTATATACCCTCCCCATCTCCATTTTCTCATCTTCCCCGTCAGGGCACAGAGACATTGTAAGTCACTGTCTCCTTTGAACCACTATTTAGTCTTAGTTCTATAAATAAGTATGCTTTTAAAGCTTGCCAACTGTGGTTAGATAGAAGCGTCCCCAGTCATTGTGTTTATCTGACACACATTCTGTTGAATAACAGATTCCTTAGGCGACGCTCACTTGGAAATACACCCAGAGTCCTTCTGTGGTCCTAATAGTACATATGTGTTCCCCGTTTCTGAGGGTCAGTTTGGCTGGACATAAAACGCCCGGATGTTACTGCATCACCTTCTGGCCCAAGACACATCAAAGCGTTACCAGAATTTCTTACCCTTATAAAGCACACACCAAAGGACGCCCAAAGGATTTCTTTTTCCTTACAAAGTCTACAGATTTACTAGAAAATACCTCAGTGTTAGCTATTATTGGTTAATTTTCCCCGAACGTAGTTTGTCCTTCAATAAAATTTCCATAGTACTTTTATTTCATGAAATCTCCTTGAATCCGAGTTTCTGTCTTTGCTCTATTTGCTGCTTTGGTGTTTCCTGTATGAGCTCATCATCATGCAGATTTTGGCTCATCTGTACATACTGTCAATAACCACTCCTTTCTCTTGAACCCTTTATTTCTTTAGCCATAGCTTTTCAATCTTCAACTTGCCTATCTTCAATTTCATTAAGGACTATCCATTCTGTTCATTCATTTTTGTGTACTTTCTAGCTTGGTGTTCACTTCTGAAATAATTTTTTAAGTTTATTTTTCCTAAATTTTGACCTTACCTTTTGGTTTTCCTATTTCTACTTTAAGCAATCATTTCTAAGTTTTTCTAATTCTGATTTATATTGTTCTTTCCTCACTTCTATACTTTTTTTGTGCTCCTTAAGCCTATTTTTAAATCAGATTATGGTTTTTGTTTTTATTGTGGTCCTATCTGTCCTACTTTATTTCCTTGAGAGATTTTACTCTGTTTGCTACTCTCCAACTGTATGATATTTGACTTGTGCTCAATTTTAAGTGGAATTTGCTATCCTCTATTTTTAGAAGGAAGGGATGATCAGTAGCCTTTCTTATTTCAAAGCTGTAGAATTCTCTTTCTGCTTTTTCACAAAGTGCTCAATCTCCTACAGTTTCTCCACAGTGCAGGATCTTGGAAGAGTTTCAGACTCCCACACTGCTTCAACACCAACAGACTTTCCCCGGCCCCCGGCACACATGTGTAGGATGGGCCCAAGTCCCCTCTGTTTGGCTGCTGTCCTCTGAATGGCTCACCAAGCTTTCCAAACAACTCCATGGGAATTTGGGGTCTGCTAGCATTCAAACCCTTCTCAAGTTGCTTGGCCCTCCCTCTACTTCCTCCAGCAATTTCTGACAGAAGCCCTTTAGCTACTGGTGACTTGGCCGTTTGGTATTGTGGGGATTCTTCTCATGTGGTTTTATTGTAACGTTGCTTGGTTTTGCTATCCTGGATGCTCTGTCTATTCTTATAAACAGATTCAAGAAGAAAAAATAAAACAAAAAATTATTCCACTGCTGTTGCCATCTTCTCCAGGTGGTACTGTAATTTGCAAGAATCCAGAGGAGGGGGAAATATTTCACTCCTCATGGTAGACTAATTTCTTGACATATCTGCACAGGTACAGTCTCTCAAGTCAAATGCAAAGACAACTAACAACAGACAGGAGTTCTGCAGCTCCAGTCAGAGGATAATTTCTTGTTCTTGGGGTCTACGGACAAGTTCTGAGGTTCTAGGAGCCCTGAAACAGCAGTCAGATGTACACTCTCCATGCATTTTCCTAGGGGAACAACAAATTCTCAAGATAGACCAGGACCTACTAAAATGCAGAACGACTTATTTAAGGGGCTATTTATTGTAGCAGGCAAACTGGTCGTCACACATTGTTAGGAGAATGAGTAACCACACTTCTCATTGGCTCATTAATTATAATAATGAAACAATAAATAGGTACTGTAATAGTGTTACACAAGAAAGGATATTAGAAGAAGACTTCTCTTTTGTCTTTCCTACTTAAAAGGCAGAGTGACTGAGACAAAGGAGAAAGAAACACACACACACACACACAGATACTGATCAGCTGGGCCAGGCCAAAGAGTCCTTCAGGTCTCCCATATGTGGGACAGGGGTACACACACTTAAGCCATCATCTGCTGCCTCCCAGGATGCACTGGTAGGAAGCTGGATCAGAAACGGCAGTGACAGGTCTTGAACTGGCACTGCAATCGGGGAAGTAGGTGCTCCAAGCAGCGGCTTAACCCACTGCATCACAATACCCACCTATTATATTCTCTTAAACTTAACCCTAGTATACACTAGCTTGTAAGCTGATTTTTCTATGGACGCCTATTACAAAATAAGACTATAACATGTACTTGTCCACAGATGTACAGTTACTTGTAGTGTGAAAATTCTTAGAACAAAGTTTGACAGCAATCAAGTTTGGTTTCTGACATGTAACATTCCAGACAATTATTTACAGAGCCAACTTCTCTCGAGTGGAATTGGTGAGAGCTCATGCAATGTGCTTAAGGCAGTGACTGGCACTTAGCACTGGCAGTTAAGATGCCCATACCCCCACTGGAGCACCTGGGTTCAACCCCTGTCCACAGCTCCTGACGCCAGCTTCCTGCTAATGCAGGCCTTGGGAGGCAGCAGTATGGCTCACTGCCACCCACACGGAAGACTGGACTGAGTTCCAGAATCCCAGCTTCAGCCCCAATCAGAGGCCACTGTAGCCATCTGCGGAGTGAACCAGGAGACAGGAGCTCCTTATCACTGCCTCTTTGCCTCTCAAGCAGCAATGATTAATATTATTACATTCAGAGTTTATTAATAGTATTACTAGAGTTCCTGTAATGTTTATGCTAAAGATGTAATGTTTATGCTAAAGATGTAATTTGTAATGTAGTATTAGAAAAGAAATAGAGAGACTGACAATAAAATTTTATATCAATCACTCAAAATTAACAAGAGTTAAAATCATATCATGTATAAATATATTTATTACATGCGACACTGGATAGTTACTCTAATAACACAAGTTATTATCCTGATACTTAATAATTTGACAGGTTTTCTAGTAACCTAACTGAAAATGAAAGATCAAGATGTCAAGTGAAATTCTAGTTTGCTTCTGCAATTTAAGGAATTTTTTCTTGATCAATTTAAACTCAACACATTCCCTTTCAACTCCTATAATAACTGTACTTATTGCACAGTGGGTTTTTTTTTTTTTTTTTGCCTTTAACTAACATTTTCTCAATTTTTTCCCCTAACATCTATTTTTCTTTCTCGACACAAGCATCACCTCTATGAAACTTTTCCTCAGAGCTCTGCTGGGAACTGTATTTCTTGCTATCAACATCCAACATTTTACTTGGATCGGTTGAAGTATATGAAAAAAATAAAAACCTAGTTATTTTCCATCTGCTTTCCTTATTTATCTGAAAGTCAGAGTTAGAGACAGAGGGAGACAGAGACATGGAGACAGACACACACACACACACACAGCCAGCCAGAGAAGAGATCTTTCATCTGCTGGCCCACTCTCAAAATGGCAGTAATGTCGAGTGTTGGGCCAGGCCAAAGCCAGGAGCCTGGAACTCCATCCAGGTCTCCCATGTGGGTGGCAAGGGCACAAGTACTTGGGCTACCTACCACTTCCTTCCCAAGCACATCGGCAGGGAGCTGTACTGGAAGCAGAGCAGCCGAGACTTAACTGCTGCTCCTACGGGATGTCAGCCTTGCAGGAGGCAGCTTAACTTGCTTTGCCAAAAGGCCGGCCTCTGCTTTCCTTTCTGCTACATAAAATGCAGATGTAATGGCTGAAGCTCCAAAAGTTATCTTGTAGGCCAAAGGATAAAGATAACACCTGAAGATGGAGCTGGAGGGGTGGAAAAACTGACATTTTAGAACCACTGGGTTGGCCGGCGCCCTGGGTTCTAGTCCCAGTTGGGGTGCCAGATTCTGTCCCAGTTGCTCCTCTTCCAGTCCAGCTCTCTGCTGTGGCCTGGGAAGGCAGTGGAGGATGGCCCAGGTCCTTGGGCCCTGCATCCGCATGGGAGACCAGGAGGAAGCACCTGGCTCCTGGCTTCAGATTGGCACAGTGCGCTGGCCGTAGCGGCCACGTGGGGGGGGGGGGTGAACCAATGGAAAAAGGAAGACCTTTCTCTCTGTCTCTCTCTCTAACTCTGCCTGCCAAAACAAAACAAAACAAACAAACAAAAACCCAGTCTAGGACTGGGTCAGTCCTAGACTGTCTCACCGTGGACTCTGAGCACCGTTAAAGAAAAACAACACCTTGGAGTACGAAGACCAGAGAGACGCAGGGGCAGAAGAGCACCTGTGGGGCCCAACGTAAACAGGACAGTGTTTACAACGCAGTAACCAGGTCGCTGGCACATCCAGGCACAACAAACCACGGGAACTCCAGAGAATGCTGCTTCCAGCCCTGAGAACAGTTCCACCAGGACAGGAAATGGACGATTACTTCACTGACACCACTGTCCAGAGGAGGATGGACACCACTGTCCAGAGGAGGATGGCAGAGAGAAGAGCTAAACACTCTGATGCTTGCATCTGTGAGATTCCTGAAATGGGTAAGTGGCAGGCTGCAGAGATTACCCAACAAAAGACTGAAGTAAAACTTCCTTCTCTTCAAAGCAGAGAATAAGCACTTGTTAAACCACTATTTTTCAGGTATTAGTTATAGTAACCAAACACCTTCCTTCGTGATACTCCCAGGTGCTCACCACCTATTCCAAAAAGCACTGAAGGGAGTGTGCTACAAACCATGCAGAAACCTGCATCAGGCGACCCCCGCATGCGCACTTGGTGAACACTTGGTGACTAACAGGAAGGCTGGACAGGCGCTGGCACCATGGCCAAGGGCTTCCGTGGATACGCTCACACTGACAGGCACTACGAGTCCTCTACCTGGAAACTGAGTTGCTGCTGCAGCTCTTCTTTAAGTTCACTGGAACCAAGGGCAAGACTCTGTGTAAAGTTGGGAAGCCAGTCAGCTCTTCCTAAATGCCAGCAAGAGTTTAAAATGCGCTAACAGCATTTCAGTAACTTAAGTCACGCTGCCACCATGTGGCAGGCACTGACTCCTTTTTTACTATACTCATTTTATATTTTTATATTAGGATACTGTACTATTTCCAAAGCTAATAACAGTCTTCTTGTGTGTGCGTGTAAAGCATGATAAAAGTATTTCACAAAAGAAGTCCATATTCTAGTATTACAGTACCATTGAAATATGAGGTTTAGGGTAATAATGTATTTGTGGGTTATAAACATAGTACATTCATTTTAAAGACTAAACACTTAATGTGAATAACATTATGCTTAAAAAGATATCATAGTAAATGTTAACAGCAACACCTTAAGTCTATGGGTACGAGAAAGGTGTTTGGCAATAGATACCATATGAATGGTAAGGTGTTCATGAAGTGGCTGTAAATTCACAATCATCACGCACTGTTGGGAGCACTTTATGCATGTAGGGATACCCTTCATCCACCATCCTAAACCTCAGCACACAAAGCAAAGGTACCCCATGCTTCACCCCAGGTAGCCAGAGAGTATGTCTACATGAGGTTCAGAATCCTACTGAGCTTTCATTTTACTCCTTTTTAAATCAACTAAAATGTTTAACTTCATATGAAACTTACTTACAAAGAGAACATTTCATGGGTGATTATAAAAATAAATGGGAGTCGGTGCCGTGGCGTAGTGGGCTAAGCCTCCACCTGCAGCACTGGCATCCCGTATGGGCACTGGTTCATGTCCAGTTGCTCCTCTTCAGATCCAGCTCCCTGCTGACGGCCCTGGAAATCAGTAGATGATGGCCCAAGTCCTTAGGAAGGGGCACCCATGTGGGAGACCCGGAAGAAGCTCCTGGCTTCAGATCTGCTCAGCTCTGGCTGTTGTGGCCACCTGGGGAGTGAACCAGCAGATGGAAGACCTCTCTCTCTCTCCCTCTCACTGTCTGTAACTCTACCTCTCAAATAAATAAATAAAATCTTGAAGCCAGTGCTGTGGCGCAATGAGTAAAGTCGCCACCTGCAGTGCCGGCATCCCATATGGGCACTGGTTTGAGTACTGGCTGCTCCACTTCCAATCCAGCTCTCTGCTGTGGCCTGGGAAAGCAGGAGATGGCCCAAGTCCTGGAGACCTGGAAGAAGCTCCTGGCTCCTGGCTTTGGATCGGGCCAGCTCTCGCTGTTGCAGCCAACTGGGGAGTGAACCAGCAGATGGAAGACATTTCTCTCTGCCTCTCCCTCTTTCTCTGTGTAACTCTGACTTTCAAATAAATAAATTAATCTTTAAAAAAAAAGAAAAGAACAGTGAGTTTCTCTGATCATTAAATTCTTCCCAGCTATTCCTTTCTAGCAGATACCACCACAGGGGAAAAAAAAAAAAAAAAAGGAAAGAAGGAAAGCTTAAACCTTTACTTAAAAGTCACTGTGAGGGGTTAAGCTAATGAATTTTAGATCCATGTATTGAAAAAAAAGTACCTGTTCCAACTAAGAATACTTCCTGTCAGACAAATACATTCCCCTAAAACAGAGAGCACACTAACAGTCAACACAAAGGACTTCCCTCATGCTTCCGGAGGGATGCTGCTGCTCCTTTGTTTTACAAATACAGTTGCCTACAGAAGAGACTGTTGCCATACACATTAAATCTTCTAAGTACCTGAACAGCGTCAGCTTCAAACCAGCCAGCTTTTCTTACAGTGAACCGCATGCTACGTCTAGATGACACAGAGCAGACGGAACTCCGGGGCCTGCCAGCTTCGTCTCCCCGCTCCTCCCTGTCCAACCACACCACTCTAGCAGAGGGCGTTCATATCCAGTACAGGCTACTCCTGTTTGGCCCACAACAGAAAGGAACTGGAAATAATGCAGGTATGTATGTATGTATATATATATATATATATATATATATATATATATATATATATATCTGCCCCCCCCCCTTTTTTAACTTATTTGACTGGTAGAATTAGACAGTGAAAGACAGAGAGAAAGGTCTTCCCTCCATTGGTTCACCCCCTGAAATGGCCGCTATGGCCAGCATTGCGCCAATCCGAAGCCAGGAGCCAGGTGCCCCCTCTTGGTCCCCCACACTCCCTCCTGGTCCCCAACGTGGGAGCAGGGGCCCAATCACCTGGGCCATTCTCCACTGCCCTCCCGGGCCACAGCAGAGAGCTGGACTGGAAGAGGGGCAACCAGCACTAGAACCCAGTGCCCATATGGGGTGCCGGCGCCGCAGGCGGAGGATTAACCTAGTGAGCCACGACGCCAGCCCCTATGTATCTGCTTCTAAGGTCTCTAAAGTGTTCTCAGCATTTCTGGTTTGAGGGGAGAGGCCAGAGGACCATGTACAGGAGCTGAGTCTGATCTAATTTCTGTGCCTCTGCACCCGGGGAAGCCCAAGTCGGGAGGACACCAAGTGGAAAGTCTGGGTCAGGACTTTGAGAGAAGCAACTCAGGAGCTGGCCAAGTGCCCGAAGCAAGGTACAAGGGAGCTGCCTAATGTGATTCAAAACAAGCGGTGGAGCTTGGATTAAAATTCGGGTTTTCTGGCATTCAATGTCTGTTTTTATTAAGTCCTCTTTTTTTTTTGTCAGTGTGGCTAACTGAATAGCTTCTATTTAAAAAAAATTATAGGGGTCAGTACCCTGGCAAAGTGGGTAAAGCCGCCGCCTGCAGTGCCAGCAGCCCATATGGGCACCAGTTCTAGTCCTGGCTGCTCCTCTTCTGATCCAGCTCTCTGCTATGGCCTAGGAAAATAGCAGAAGATGGCCCAAGCCCTAGGGCTCCTGTGCTCACATGGGAGACCCGGAAGAAGCTCCTCATTCCTGGCATTGGATCAGTGCAGCTGCGGCCGTTGTGGCCAACTGGGGAGTGAGCCAGCGGATGGAAGACTTTCTTTCTCTCTCTCTCTCTCTGCTTCTCCTCCCTCTGTATAACTGACTTTCAAATAAAATAAATAACCTCTTTTAAGAAATATATAAAAAATAATACATACACATCTAAACACCTCCTTGTATTTAAAGAGGCACAAACTTTGGATTTTCCAACACAATCCCCTCACTTCATAGAAACAAAGCCAAAAAATGGAAAGCAACAATTTCTGCGCCGTTCAGATCATTCTTCAAGGCAAACTGACAATGCCTCGCGTCCTGAGGGCGGGGCTGTCGCTGGGCTCCCTGAGCCATCATTACTTCTGACATCATTCTTCTCACAAAGCAAGGGCTCAACACATGCTGACTGTATGTAATCAGCTCGCACCCATCATACCCGGTGTGAACACTGTTGCCTCAGTAAACATTTTAAGATACTGGTTATACTCTAAATGCTTAGATGATCCCCACTGCCCCTAAAAAGATTCAAATTGAACCCAAGCTCATTCAAATTTTTACAAATTCTGAGTACACATTTTTATTTGATTACACTTGCTACCTCCTTACCCTTAGCATAACAGTAACCAACATTTACCCATATTCTAGGGATTTTGAAAGTGATATCATTTCTAGTGGTTAACTAGTGGGTACTAAGTTCTAGCTAAACAGGAGTAAAATTCTGAGGTTCTATTGTACAGCAGCATGATCATAGGTAACAGTAAGGTACTGTATGAAAACAAATGAAATGCCATCTATTCGTAAAACCTCTGCAGTATATGTATTATATATTACTGCTCCCATTCTAAGCACGAGGGAACTAAGCCCTAATGAAGTAACAGCTAGTGAGGGGTGCCAGGACTGGAACCCAGACACATCAGCTCCAGGGCACATGCTCTTACTGCCCTTCAACACTGCCTCCTCCCCAGAAGTTCTTAGTGGGAGCAACGGGGTGCACACCGCAGGTGATTGCTCTTCTCTGACACACACCCATGGTTGTTCTGTTTTTTGTGTTTTGTTTGTTTGGGCAACTATCTTCTATCCTGGTGGAAAGAGGCTTTGGCTTCAAGAAGTAGCCATCTTCATCTCTTTTTTTTCTAGAAAGCTTTTATTAATGAACACAAATTTCATAGGTACAGCTTTAGGGATACAGCGGTTCTCCCCGTATACCCGCCCTCCCACCCTCACTCCCGTCCCACCTCCTCATCCCTTCTCCCACCCCGTTAAGCAGCAGCCATCTTCAATATGATACATTCAGAAGCACAGAACAAACACTTCTCTCATCCTCCATTCAAGAACCTGGTTTCACTTGTGCAGTACGGCCCTCTCACAGACACCACTGCATTGTGCCAAGACTACTGATAGGGGCCAGCACTGTGGGGTAGTAGGTTAAGTATCCGCCTGTGATGTCGGCATCCCATATGGGCAGCAGTGTGAGTCCTGGCTGCTCCATTTCCAATCCAGCTCACTGCCGATGGCCTGGGAAAACAGTGGGAGATGGCCCGAATCCTTGGGCCCCTGTCCCCACATGAGAGACCTGAAAGAAGCTCCTGGCTCCTGGCTCTGGCCATTGTGGCCATTTGGGGAGTGAACCAGAGATGGAAGACCTTTCTCTCCGTTTCTCCCTCTCTCTAACTCTGCCTCCCAAATAACTAAACTCAAAACAAAACAAAACAAAAGACCATTGATAAACATATGACACTTATTCTGGGCCTAACATGGGCACTCCTCAGTTGTCTGACTTTTGAGCAGTTGCTTTCCATCTATAAAGTGAGAAGACTGAATTAGAGAATCCTTCTTAATTCCAAGGTTTATGCTTCTTTTAACCATAAAGCAGAACTTCAGAAATATATTTATAAATTTTTTAAAATGAAAACTTAAAAAAAAAACGAAGAAAATGAATAAATAAAACCTATTCAGTTAATCAGACTACCCAAAAACAGGACTTAGGAAAATGGATACTGGATGCCAGAAAACCCAGATTTTAATCCAAGCTCTGCCTCTTGTTTTCTGAATCACATTAAGCGCCTACATTGTACCAGACATTGTTTCAGGCATTTTGCATGCCACAGAGAATTAGAAACCTAAGTCCCTACTCTCAGAGAACCTGTATTCAAATGAATGAAGACAGGCAATAAATAAGTAAACAATAAGAATCGGCTAAATGCATGTGGCTGGCAGAAGTCTAAATAGCCCTAAGATCCCACACACCTGCTCCCAATTAGCTCACTCAAACCCATCTAATTGCTGCTGTGAAGGGACTCCGCATCGGGCAGCTCTGAGGAAGGCAGTTTATCCTGATGGGCCCGACTCTCCAGTGAGGACTTAGCAGACACTGGCTCTCTCTGCAGGGGAACTGCTGCAGGAGGGGATTCAGCATGAGGGACCTCTCCACTTCTGAACCTGAAGATGGAAGGGGCCATGCGGCAAGGGATGGGGTGACCTCCAGGAGCTGGGAGGAGCCCACAGCAAGGAACTAGTTCCTGCCACAAGCATGTGACTTGGGAAGAGGTCCCGGAGCCCCAGATGAGAACTTGGCCCAGCCAACACCTTGATTTCAGCTTTGAGAGATGTGGAGTTGAGATCCCAGCCACACTGTGCCAAAACTTCTGACCACAAAACTATCTCTGGGTTTAAAAAGGATCTTTTTAAGAGATTTATTTATTTGAAAGGCAAATTTAGGGGAAAAGAAAGAGAGACAGAGAGTGAGAGAGACTGATCTTCCACACACTGTTTCACTCCTCAAATAGCTGCAACAGCCACGGCTGGGCCAGGCTGAAGCCAGGAGCCTAGAACTCCATCTGAGTCTCCCACGTGGGTGCAGGGGCCCAAGGAGCTGAGCCATCTCTGCTGCTTTCCGAGGTGCATTGAAACAGGGAGCTGACTTGGAAGTGAAGCAGTTGGGACTCTAACGAGTGCGCATATGGGATGCAGGGGTAGCAGGCAGCAGCTTAACATGCTGTACCACCACACAGGTCCCAGGATCTTACTTTCAGCTGTTAAAACTGTTGTAACTTGGGGCACAATGTGGCACAGTTGGAGAGGGAAGTCACCACGTGCAATGCTGGCATCCCATATGTGTGCCAATTTATGTCTCAGCTGCTTCACTTCTGATCCAGCTGCCTGCTAATGTGGCTGGGAAAGCAGTGGAAGATGGCCCAAGGACTTGGGCCCCTGCACCCACATGGGAGATGGAAGAAGCTCCTGGCTCCTGGCTTGGGATCAACCCAGTTCTGGCTGTTTTGGCCATCTGGGGAGCGATGAAGTAGATAGATTGATCTCTCGATCTCTCTCTCTGAAACTCCACCTTTCAAAGAAATAAATCAATCTTTGGGGCCCAACACTGTCACATGGTAGGCTAAGCCTCTGCCTTGAAAGCCAGAATCCCATATGGGCACTGGTTTGAGTCCTGGCTGCTCCTCTCTGATCCAGCTCTCTGCTATGGCCTGGGAAAACAGCGGAAGATGGCCCAAGTCCTTGGACCCCTGCAACCATGTGGGAGACCCTAAAGAAGCTCCTGGCTGCTGGCTTCAGATTGGCCCAGTTCCGGCCATTGTGGCCAACTGTGAAGTGAACCAGCAGATGGAAGACATTTTTCTGTCTCTCCCTAACTCTGCTTCTCAAATAAATAAAATCTTAAAAATAAATATATCCAGGCCGGCGCCGCGGCTCACTAGGCTAATCCTCCGCCTTGCAGCGCCGGCACACCAGGTTCTAGTCCCGGTCGGGGCGCCGGATTCTGTCCCGGTTGCCCTCTTCCAGGCCAGCTCTCTGCTATGGCCCAGGAGTGTAGTGGAGGATGGCCCAAGTGCTTGGGCCCTGCACCCCATGGGAGACCAGGAGAAGCACCTGGCTCCTGCCTTCGGATCAGCGCGGTGCACCAGCCGCAGTGCGCCAGCCGCGGTGGCCATTGGAGGGTGAACCAACGGCAAAAGGAAGACCTTTCTCTCTGTCTCTCTCTCTCTCTGTCCACTCTGCCTGTCAAAAATAAAAAATAAAAATAAAGTAAATAAATCCAAAAATATGAATTATTTTTTAAAAAAATATATATAGGAAGAAAGCATGGCTGAAGCCCAGGAAGTAAAAAACTGTGTGCAATGTGGTCTGAAAGACAAGCAGGAATCAGGGATCATCCAGGACCCTGGAGTCCAGCTAAGCAGCTGGACTGTATTCTAACTGTGAAAAGAAGATGTGGCTAAGCATGGGTGCGGAACAGCCATTTACAGATCGCGTGGCTACCACGTAGGAGCAATTAGTTGACACAGATAGACTGAAAGCAGAGAGCAGGCAGGAGCCTATTGCAGGTGTCCAGGGAGGGGCTCGTGGGGCTGGCTGGGGTGGGGGTACCGGCAAGAGGGTAAGTAGGAGGATTTACAATGTATTTTGAGATACAATTGGGGATAGGCTAGTTGCTGGAGTAAAGACAAATAATCAAATATAACTCCTACACTTAATAATAATTAAACCCAGGCCGGCGCCGTGGCTCACCAGGCTAATCCTCCGCCTTGCGGTGCCGGCACACTGGATTCTAGTCCCAATCGGGGCACCGGATTCTGTCCCGGTTGCCCCTCTTCCAGGCCAGCTCTCTGCTGTGGCCAGGGAGTGCAGTGGAGGATGGCCCAAGTGCTTGGGCCCTGCACCCCATGGGAGACCAGGAGAAGCACCTGGCTCCTGACATCGGATAAGCGCGGTGCGCCGGCCGCAGCGCGCCAGCCATGGCGGCCATTGGAGGGTGAACCAATGGCAAAGGAAGACCTTTCTCTCTGTCTCTCTCTCACTGTCCACTCTGTCAAAAAAATTAAAAAAATTAAACCATACTTTAAAAACATTTATATAATACACTGTAAAGGATTCAGAGAAAATTTGTATACAAATTCCTAGTTTACTCTAAGGAATGGTGATATTCTTTACAAAGCATGAAAAGGGAATTGTCTCTGGATTACTCTGTGTGTCTACTATCATTCTTACCCCACAATTAATAACAAGAACAGTTCACAGTTATTCTGGATTCTAGACAATAGTCACGTGTACCTGCAAACACATCTCTAATCTTCACAACTCTGTGAAGTTTTTGAGTTACAGAGTCTATGAAACCCAGAAAATGGCTAATGCCACAGATCTTTCCCTCTCTCTGGCAGGCCCTGTAGCATGGGTTTCCCTCTCCTTTCATTAGGTTTGTATATCCTGCTTGATTGGAATCTCACTTGAAAACAGAACAAAACTGTGCAACATGATTTACCATCTACACAACAGCAGCTTGGAAAGTTACTGTCTCATGCACAGTGCATCAACTACGCATGTGCAAAGCTGCAATGAAATGAAACAGACTGGGCCGCTGGTCAATCAGGGCTGCTCAGAGCACAGCAGGACACGCAAGAATGGAGATGGCAAAGCTGGGAGGGCAGGGCCAGGTCACAGAGGATGCGGGACTTCATCCGTGGCCAGCAAGTGCTAGCACAGGGTTCTGAGAAGGGGAATGACGAGGGATCCCTCTGGTAACAAGGTGAATGCTGAATCTGACAAGGCTGATAAAGCACCCACGCCAGTCAGAGCAACGGAAATGTATGAGTGGATATCCAGAATGTGGCTTAAAAGGCGAGAAAACAGCCCAGGCTGAGTCTCGAGTTTTAATTGAGAGCTTGAGTGGGAGCCAATGCCCCAGCTGGAAAAAAAAGACAGAGAAAATGAATCTGGAAAACCCAGACCCATTGACTTCTACATTTTTTTTCACTACCTCTCAATTTATGTATTAAAAACTGAGAGTGAAAGACATTAAGTCGCAGAACAGGCACCAGAGCATGAACCCCAGGCTCCTGCCACCTAGTCTTGTACTCATCCTGTAAAAAGGACCCTTTTCATCTCTTCACGATTGTTACTTTGTATAATGCATGAACACACGAAACTGAAATCAGGCCTCACAACCAGGAAGCCTCCCCTCTGCAAACTTTTACACTCACAATTAGGGCAGTATTTTCATAAAATACGTTTTAAATACTCACTTCAAATTCTTTTACAAAATAACGAGTTTCTCCTTGAATAACCGGTCTGTGATCCAAAAGTCTCGAATGAATTTCTCCGAGATCTACAGAGAGATAATGAAGTTGAGGGTTAGTCTATGTTAAGTGGCCTAATCTCTGGCTTATTTTCTTCTCCTTCCCCGTGTAGAAAGTAAAATCCAATTCAACTGTGGCTTAGGAGGCGAGCTCACCTACACCACTGGTGTGTAAACTGGTACAGCTACTTCTGAGAACAAGCTGGCAGTTTCTAATGAAGCTGAAGACATGTACGCCTAGCGATCTCATGCCTACGTGTGGACCCTGGAAAAATGCTGGCACCAATGAATAGGGCATTTATAAATGTTTATTACAGCATGGGTGTAATATCAAAAAGAAAATAATCCTAACTGCATTCATACACTGGGATACAAAGAATCAATGTGTAAAAGTGAATAAGCCAGTTATGTTAATTGACATGAATAAATCCCACAAGTAAATGTTGAACAAAAATATCTAACTTTCACAAAGATCCGCTTACATAAACTTTAAAAATATGCAACGTGTTCCTTCTTAGGCCACATACGGCAGAAATAAAGCTAGAAAGAACTGCGTGAGAATGCTAGTAAACTCAGGGTAGCGGCTACCTTTGGAGATGGGAGAGAAATGAATGCAATCTGAGGAAGGCACCTAGCAGAGCTCTCATGAAATATCCACTAAGGCGGGAGGTGAGTGTTTATTCTAACTCCTTACTTCTTGATATTTCTGAAAAGGTCATAATTTTTTTTTTTTTTTTGACAGGCAGAGTGGACAGTGAGAGAGACAGAGAGAAAGGTCTTCCTTTTGCCGTTGGTTCACCCTCCAATGGCCGCCGCGGTCGTCGCACCGCGCTGATCTGATGGCAGGAGCCAGGTGCCTCTCCTGGTCTCCCATGGGGTGCAGGGCCCAAGTACTTGGGCCATCCTCCACTGCCTTCCTGGGCCACAGCAGAGAGCTGGCCTGGAAGAGGGGCAACCAGGACAGAATCCAGCGCCCCGACCGGGACTAGAACCCGGTGTGCCAGCACCACAAGGCGGAGGATTAGCCTAGTGAGCCGCGGCGCCGGCCGAAAAGGTCATAATTTAAAAAGTTCTGAGTTCTGGTGAGTCTATTCATCCTTCTTAGTAACTGCAAATTAGTCACTGTGCAGCTCAAAATCTCTGGTGAAACTAAACTTCTGAAACGTACATGAAGTCTTCAAAAAGTTCATGAAAAAAACGTGTATTATGGAAAAAAAGTTTGCACCAAAACTGTTACCTTTTAAGCCCATTTTAAACAATTCATACAATTTACAAATACAAATATCTTGAAAAAATTCCCTGAATTTTTTAGTTTCTTGTCTTTCAACCTTTAAAACAGTTTTTAATCTTCCTCCCTTCAGTTGCATTGGGGTACAAACTGAGAACTAATGATTTAGCTATTCAACACATTTATCACTCACACGGTCACCGCTCTCCCTTCCCCCATGTGAGAACACTTAAGATGATCTTAGCAAACTTTAAGAATAAAACACTGAATTATCTTTAAGAGAAAAATATCAAAATTAAAAACCCTGTGCGCCGGCACCGTGGCTCACTAGGCTAATCCTCCGCCTTGCAGCGCCGCCACACTGGGTTCTAGTCCCAGTCTGGGCGCCGGATTCTGTCCCGGTTGCCCCTCTTCCAGGCCAGCTCTCTGCTGTGGCCCGGGAGTGCAGTGGAGGATGGCCCAAGTGCTTGGGCCTTGCACCCCATGGGAGACCAGGAAAAGCACCTGGCTCCTGCCATCAGATCAGCGCGGTGCGCTGGCCACAGCACGCTGGATGTGGCGGCCATTGGAGGGTGAACCAATGGCAAAGGAAGACCTTTCTCTTTCTCTCTCTCTCTCACTGTCCCCTCTGCCTGTCAAAAATTTCAAAAAACAAACAAACAAACACAAAACAACCCTGTGCAACAAAAGAGAACAGAATAAAAAGTCAACTCACAGAATGGGGGAGAATATTCGTAAATCATGAATGAGAAAAGGGGCTAAGGTCTAGGATATATAAAGAACTACAACCTGAACACTAAAAAACTCGATTAAAAAATGAGCAAATGATTTGAACAGACGTTTCTCTAAAGAAGATATACGCTCTGACAAATGGACAAAAGGCACACGAAAGCACACTTGACATCACTCATCACCAGAGAAATGCATATCAAAACCACAATGAATCGCAGGTGTTTGGCACAGTGGTTAAGATTCCAGTGGGATGCCCACACCCCATACTTGGCACAGTGGTTAAGATTCCAGTGGGATGCCCACACCCCATGCTTGGCACAGTGGTTAAGATTCCAGTGGGACGCCCACACCCCATACTTGGCACAGTGGTTAAGATTCCAGTGGGATGCCCACACCCCATACTTGGCACAGTGGTTAAGATTCCAGTGGGATGCCCACACCCCATACTTGGCACAGTGGTTAAGATTCCAGTGGGATGCCCACACCCCATACTTGGCACAGTGGTTAAGATTCCAGTGGGATGCCCACACCCCATACTTGGCACAGTGGTTAAGATTCCAGTGGGATGCCCACACCCCATGCTTGGCACAGTGGTTAAGATTCCAGTGGGATGCCCACACCCCATACTTGGCACAGTGGTTAAGATTCCAGTGGGATGCCCACACCCCATACTTGGCACAGTGGTTAAGATTCCAGTGGGATGCCCACACCCCATACTTGGCACAGTGGTTAAGATTCCAGTGGGATGCCCACACCCCATACTTGGCACAGTGGTTAAGATTCCAGTGGGATGCCCACACCCCATACTTGGCACAGTGGTTAAGATTCCAGTGGGATGCCCACACCCCATGCTGCAGTGCCTGGGTTTGAGTCCTGCCCCCATACCCGGTCATGCGCACTCTGGGGGGCGGCAGGGATGGCTCGAGTACTCGGGTTCCTGCCACCATCCAGCGGTGGACCAGGACTGAGTTCCGAGTTCCTGGCTTCAGCCTGGCCCAGCCACAGCTGTGTGCATTTAGGGCGTGAACTACAGGATGGGAGATCCTGTCTGTCTCTACCTTTCAAATAAAAATGTTAAGAATTAAAAAAAAAAAAAAAAAAAAAAAAAAAGAGGAGACATTATTTACCAAAGACAGCAAATAAGTGTTGATGAGGATGTGGGAAAACTGGAGTTTTTGTGCACTGTTAGTGGAGAAAATGGTGCAGCCAGAAAACCACTTATCAATTCCTTAAAAAAAAAAAAAAAAAACTAAATTTCCATGTGATTCAGAAATTCCATTGTGGGCACATAGCCTGAAGGACTGAATGGACGGATACTTGTTCATCCATATTCACAGAAACATTATTTACTATAGTCAATGGATGGAAGCCACCCAGACAGCCTCCATCTGTCCATCTGGATGCAATCCATAGACAAGTAAATGGATACAGAAAATGTGATCTATACTATGAAAACACGCACTCCCATGTACTCATATATGACTATCATTCAGCTTTACAAAGGAGGCAAATTCTGACTCGTGCTACAGCGTGAATGCGCACAGTGAGGCTATGATGCTAAATGAAAAGAAAAAAAAAAAGCTCACAGTAGGACAGGCACTGGATGCTGCCACTCCGAGGAGACACAGAGCAGTCAAATTCGGAGACAGACGTGGAAGGGTAGATGCCAGGGACGAGGAGCAAGGAGGAGTTAGTGCTGAGTAACACGCGGTGCGATTTACAGGGAAAACAATTCTGCGGATGGAGCGTGCCAACAGGAGCACCGGGTGAATGTAACTTAGCGCCACGGGAGCGGGCCTTGTCCATCAGTGAAGGCGATACATTGTGTTACCCTTAGGTTACAATTTGTAAGAAACATCTCAAGTGGTACATCACCAAGAGTCACTTACAAACAATTCTCACTAAGCCCTAATGACCCAAGCAACGCTCCCGCAGCGTACAACTGGAAACAGCAAGCCTGGAAACGGCCAGCAGCCGGGCGAGGCCGGCACACCTGCCGGACGTGGTTAGAGCGCAGACACGCAGCGCGCGAAGCAGCCCAGTCCCGGGCAGGGCCGGGTGGGAGACGAAGCGTGCGTGGGGTGAGCAGGTGCGGCTTGCAGCGGGCAGCCCCCTTCCCGCGGCGGGCTCTGCGAAAGACCCTGCCACGGGTTCCGTGGGAACCCAGCTGTAAGGTCCCAGCTCCAGGGGGCAATGGCCAGCGGTCCACGCACGTGGGCAGCGCGCCTGACGGCGCTTCCTCCTGCACCCCTCGCTGGACCCGGGGGCGGGCGGAGCGACGGACACAGGCCCCAAGCCCCGCGCCCCAGCCCCCAGGCCCTCGCGACCCCCAGCTCGGGGGCCCCTGCGTTTCGGGTGGGTCGCGAGACGCGCGGGTGTGCTGAGCTCCGGGAGGGGCAGAGACAGGGCCCGAAGGCTCTGGACTCCGCCAGCAGACGGAAGCGAGAGGCCCACAGGCGTCCGCCTGGCTGGTTGTCACCGGGCAGCCACTAGCGCGGGGGAAACAGGCGGGGACCCACCACGGCTCCCCCGTCCCGCACACACACACGCGCGCGCGCGCGCGCGGGTCAGAGGGCGCCGCCTGGGAGGTGCAGCAGCGCTGGCGGCCGCTGAGACGATAGCCCGGCCACTGCGTACCCTTGATAATGAGATGCGCTGAGCCCGCGGTCCCCAGCGAGTCCCGCTTCTTGCCGCCGCCGCCCGTGGGGACCTCACAACCCACAGGGGTCTCTTCCCCTCCGCCACTCATCCCGGCCGACTCCGCCCCTCCCCGTCGGGGCTGCGCCTGCGCAAACAGTTCGTCATCACAGTGCGTCTGTCCCGTGGGCGGTTCCGGGAAGGAGCCTATAGGGTACCGAAGAGCCTGAATGGGCAGAAGCCAGCGCCGCCATGCTGGATGAGGGCAGATAGTACCTGAGTTTGAGGGCTTATGAGAGTTAAACCCCGTTTTATCTGCCCTTAAACCTGCGTGGAACTAGTGTGGGTTAGAGAGGAGGAGGGTGAGAGGTGCAGTCGCGTACTGCGTTAGTAGTAGTAATGTACTAGCTGTGTTATTACCTGCCACTCATATTTTTTTGAAGCATTTTGATGTGTATTGTCACATTATAGCAACTCAGGGGAGGTTTGTTTTTTTTTTTCAGTTGATTTTCATTTTATGTTAAAAGCAGAGAGCCAGAGATATACCTGAGACTAAGAGAAGAAGAGAGATCTTCCATCCGCTGCTTCCCTCCCCAAATGCAACAGACAAGGAAACCGGGAACCCAGAACTCCCTCCGGGTCTCCCACGAGGGTGGCAGGCAAGGGATCGAATCCTCCAGCCACCACCTGCTGCCTTCCAGGCTGCCCACTATCAGGGAGCGGATCGGAAGGAAGCATCACAGTACGGGACCCAGGTGACCCAGGCCTCCTGTTAGCTGCTGGGCCGTTTGCATTCCCCAGGGAGACGTTTATCCTTTCTTTCTAACACGTGAAGTAACAGCCTTAGAGGTTAAGTAACTTGCTTAAGTTACTGTTCAGGCTCATTTGTGCCCACATGGCATTTGTAGTCATATTTACAAATATTCAACCATCTGTTACATGGACTGAGATAAAAATACATGTAATTAGGGAAGGGAGCCGTTTGCGAGCCTGCTGAGACTCTCTCTAACATTCGCCTTGTGTTCTCAGCAAGTCTTCATGGTTTTCACAGAAAAACGTGCAACTTCGCAGTGGCTCCTTCAGCTCCCACTAATGCCTAGCAAGTTAATCACGGGCATCAGGGTGGTGGAAGAACGTAGATCTCCATCTGCAAAACACAGAGCACGAGGCTGGGCAACGATTGCTTGTTCCTGGGCTCCCTGAGGGCTAGGGGTGCCGGTTCTAACCGGTCGTGGAGCAGTGAATGTTTCGCTCCTGTGCAGGTCCCTGGTTTGTCGCCAGTGCTCTTGGCCCTCCTTTGATTGGTCAGCAGTATTGTATTCTTTTGAGAATGTTAATGATGGCAAAATTGGCTTCAGTCAGGTGATAGTTACTTCTTGGTTATGGGCCTGGGATTCCTGGAAAAATCCTCAAGATAAGCGCAAACATCAAGATGTTATCTGTGTTGTGGCAGAGCAGGTTAAACTGCCACCTGAGGCGGCAGCAGCCGCTATGAACGCTGGTGTGAGTCCCAGCTGCTCTGTTTCTGAGCCAGCTGCCTGCTGCTGTGCCTGGAAAAGCCGCGGAACATGGCCCAAGTGCTTGCGCCCCTGCAACCCTTGTGGGAGCCCTGGATGGGGTTCCAGGATCCTGGTGTCGGCCTGGCTCAGACCCGATGTTTGCGGCCGTTTGGGGAATGAACCAGTGAATAGAATCAATCTCCGCCCCTACCCCCCGCCCCAGCCCCATAACTCTGCCTTTAAAATAAAATAAATTTTTAAAGAGGGGCCTATAAATGATGGCGTGAAGGAAGGTACAGAGCACGTGTGGGACCCCTGCGGGGGGAGGGGCCCAGGAGAGGCTTCCTAGAGGAGGCAACTATTTGTCTTTGGCCTTGAAGTAAAAGGATAGCCAGGTTGGGGGGGGGGGTGAAGAAGGAACTTGGGGTTTCCTAGTAGAGGAAGTAATAATCCTAAAGGTCACGAGGCATAAAACAGATGAATTAATAAAATGCAAGCTTAATTAATTGCAAAGAGTTGAGCCTGGCTTGTAACCTTGCTGCATGTGTTTCATTTCCTCAGCATTCGTATTGATGTCTTGAAAGCATGATTCCTGTTAGAGCCCCTTAGTCTCCCCACTTCTATGCACTGTCCTTAATCAAGCTTTTTTTCATTCCAAATTTCCTCTAAGCCTGTTGCCTTAGTGTCCTCAAAATGCTAGAAAACCTGGGAACACTCAGAGTGAGGTTGACTGCTGGATTCAGATAGAATTGGCTTCAGATTCTGGCTTTGCCACTTGCTTGTAAGAACCATCAGAATACCCCATCCCAAATACATCCCTTTGCCATGTTTCATGTTGGCTGTTCAGAGAAACCTCAGACCCCTACAGGAAGGGATGGCTCTGGAGAGCTGTCCTTTTACAAATATTTTTATTTATTTGACAGAGCAAAATGGAGCTCCCATCCACTCTTCATTCCCCAAATGCACCACGTCTGGGGGTGAGGCAGGCTGAAGTCAGGAGTTGGGAACTCAATACAGCTCCCCCACATGGGCAGCAGGAACCCAATCATTTGCAGCATCCACCACTGCCAGCCAGGCAGGGGTTGCATTAATAGGACGCTGGGACTGGGTGGCGGAGGTGAGATTGAAACCAGGTGTTCTGATGTGGGACACAGGTGCCTTCACTTCAGGCTAAAGCTCTCTGTGAAAAGCCTGTATAAAAAGAAATGCATATCTATGTCATTAGTAAACAGAAGATGCAGGCAGGGGCCGGCGCTGTGGTGCAGCGGGTTAAAGCCCTGGCCTGAAGCGCCGGCATCCATATGGGTGCCGGTTCGAGACCCGGCTGCTCCACTTCCGATCCAGCTCTCTGCTATGGCCTGGGAAAGCAGTGGGAGATGGCCCAAGTCCTTGGGCCCCTGCACCTGCGTGGGAGACCAGGAAGAAGCTCCTGGCTCCTGGCTTCGGATCAACTCAGCTCCGGCCGTTGCAGCCATCTGGGGAGTGAACCAGCGGATGGAAGACCTCTCTCTCTCTCTCTCTCTCTGCCTCTCCTTCTTTCTCTGTATAACTCTGACTTTCAAATAAATAAATAAATCTTAAAAAAAAGAAAAAGAAGAAGATACAGGCAGAGCCTTTTCTCTCTGATGTTCCCTCTTTCTGCCTAGACAAGATCTTCTCCCAGAACAGGAGACAGAGTCTGACAGCTACCAGACAGCGGTTACCACCGGTGGCTGTGGCTGTCACCTGGGAGACTTTGGCTCACGGTCCTGCAGACACAAGGCAGCCCCTGCTGGCTGTACAGCTCTTCCCCTCAGCCTTCTTAGCCTGGGCCACCTCCCTTCCCCTGAGAAGCCCAAATCCCTGGTCTTTGTTAAGCCCTGTATTAGGTTCAGCCATAGAGTATTACACTCCCATGCCTCAGGCGTGTAATACATTTTCTGTTCTTTTTCCTATTATGTGTATATTGCCAGTGTGTTTAATAGACTGAAACCACCAAAATGTCAGTGGGAAAAGAGTGAATATAAAGCTTTTCTACACCTGCCGCTACCTGTAAAATGGCAACAAAATTCCCGTCTTGTAGGAATGGTGTGGTGATTAGCATCTTCCTGTGTGGTGAGCATCTGCTGTGTGCCCAGAGCAGTGCTAGGAGCCGAGATATCGTGAGGAACAAGACGATCAAGCAGACGGTCCTGCAGAGGAGAGAACACTAAGTCTGTGCACAATCACTGCGATGGTTTGGGTATGCGTAGGGTGCCCACTGTGGCAGTGGTGGGAGGTGGTGGCTGGTGGGAGGTACTAGGTCGTTAGGGGTGTCATTTGAGGAAGGATTAATGTACATTTTACAGGGCGCTGGCTAGTTCCCACAAGAATGAGTTGTTCTGGAATGGGAGAACCTGCTTCCTGAGTCTCTGGCTTCCTGTCTGGCCTTGTGGCTCCTCCTCGCACATGCTCCTACAAGCGATGCCGTCTTCCATGTTGTGGTGCGGCCAGTCCGCGCTGGAACCAGCAAAGGTCAGCACCACAAGCTAAATAAACCTCTGTATACGTTACCCAGCTTTGTAATAGGGAAAAAAGTTACTTTCCTCCAATTCTGTTGTTGGTAGCCTATGAGCATGTATTCCAGTCACTTGATTATATTCAATAATTGTATTGTTGCCTGGGCTGGCCAGGACCAGCATATACCTCCGTTTCCTTCTTCCTGTTTCTGGAAAGGTTCACCCACACCCGTTTCTTCCTCTCCTTTTGCGGAAGTCTTTCACCTGCCAGCTCTGGCAGCTGGGGGAGGGTCCCTGAGGAGCACCGTGAGCAGTCCCGTTCTGCTGGCACTTCCAGTTGCTCTGAGTGTGTCCTTGGGCTCACATCTGTGGAATCGCAAGAGTTTTGAGGCTAAAAGCGGATTCTACCCGTTTATCATCTCCCCGGAGTTCTTGTTTCTGGATGGGTGAGGCTTTTTGTTATTTTAAATGAAATTTCTATTGTAGATTTTTTTGTAAAGATTTATTTATTTATTTGAAAGTCACAGTTACACAGAGAGAGGAGAGGCAGAGAGAGAGAGAGAGAGAGAGAGAGAGAGGTCTTCCATCCACTGGTTCACTCCCCAAATGGTCGCAACGGCCGGAGCTGTGCCGATCCAAAGCCAGGAGCCAGGAACTTCTTCTGGGTCTCCCACATGGGTGCAGGGGCCCAAGGACTTGGGCCATCTTCTACTGCTTTCCCAGACCACAGCAGAGAGCTGGATCGGAAGTGGAGCAGCCAGGACTGGGACCAGCGCCCATATGGGATGCTGGCGCTTCAGGCCAGAGCCTTAACCTGCTGAGCCACAGCGTTGGCCCCTGTTGTAGATTTTTGACAGGCAGAGTTAGACAGTAAGAGAGAGAGACAGAGAGAGACAGAGAGAAAGGTCTTCCTTTCCGTTGGTTCACCCCCTCAAGTGGCCGCTACGGCCAGTGTGCTGTGCCGATCCGAAGCCAGGAGCCAGGTGCTTCCTCCTGGTCTCCCACGCAGGTGCAGGGCCCAAGTTCTTGGGCCATCCTCCACTGCACTCCCTGGCCACAGCAGAGAGCTGGCCTGGAAGAGGAGCAACCGGGACAGAATCCGGTGTCCCAACCCGGACTAGAACCCGGTGTGCCGGCGCTGCAGGCAGAGGATTAGCCTAGTGAGCCTCGGCACTGGCCGATACTTGTGCATTAATTGATATTTTATTTTGTTGTATTAGGCAACTTCTTGCTACTTTAATAAAACACCTGAGAGGAGGCAGCTCAGGAGGATGCAGTTTGTAGTTTCACAGTCCAGCCCTGTTATCCTGGCATCCGGCCAATGCTACAATGGTGGAGCAGCTACAGAGGAACTGATGTGGGTAGGCAGGTAGCTGGTGAGTGGTGAGGCACACTAGACATAGGCATCAGCTTGGTAGATGTAGAGGGCTGCGTGTTAGCGTCCAGGGTCTTGTAGGTGGCGATGACTTTAATACTCTGGTATTGAATCTTCCTGTATCAGATCCTCCTGGTTTCCCCTGGAGGTGCTCCTGGCACAGCTGCATCAATTGGAGGACATGCAGTGCTTCCCTGGGATAGCTGCAACTATGGAAACTGCCCCCGTGACAGAGCCAGCCTCTCAGAACTCGGAACCCTCCATCACCACCCTGGGCACACCTTCAGAAAATCACTCAGCCACGCTAAAACACAATAGCATGGGTTCTTGGATGGGTGTGCCTACCTCTTTGACTGTCACCAAAGCTTTGACAGGTACAGCCTAGTGATTCTCACGGTGTGGTTATCACACCAGCAGCTTTACATTTACCCAAGAATTTGTTAGAAATACAGACACTTACCTATGGCCATAGCACCCTGAACGCACCCAATCTCGTCTGGTCTCGGAAGCTAAGCAGGGTTGGGCCTGGTTAGTACTTGGATGGGAGAAATACAGACACTTGGGAGCCACTGCCAACCTCGTGAATCAGAAACTCAAACCAGAGTTAGGATCTGTGTCTGAAGAAGCACCAAGTGCTTCTCATGCGTGCTGAAGCCACTGCCCTACAGCGGTGCCTGTTACCTGTCTCCTAAGTGTTTGGTAGTGACAGCTGATGACTGTAGTACCCCATTCACAGTTTTGCTGTCACTGTTTCCCAGGTACCCAAGGGCAATGGTTGTCTGAAAATATTAAATGGAAAATTGCAGAAATAAACAGTTCATAAGTTTTAAATAATTTGAGTACAATATTATTTTATTGTTGGTTGTTGGGCTCATCTTTTACTGTGCCTGATTTTTAAGTAAACTTTATCATGCACGTATACAAAGAAATATGGTACATCCCTTTAAAGGCAGTTTCAGGCATCTACTGGGAGCTTGGAATGCATCCCCAGGGTGGGAGGGTAAAGGGGAACGAATGTGAAGAGTTCTTTTATCCAAGTGACAGGCTCAGAACAAGTGCTGAGGACAGGCAGGACCTAGTGCTGCAGTGAGGCAAGCCTGAGAGTGAAAAGTCTCTCTGGGTCTTTAAGATGGGGTCTGTGGGTGGTGCAGGAGGTCCGGGGAAAACGGGGCAGTAGAGGGATGATAACTTACAAGAGATGAACAGACTCATTCTTAGATTGTATCCAAGAAAGTGCTGGAATTTCTAATCAGGTGGCTGGAAGTTTCTCATCAAGCCTGCGGCCTTATTGTTCAGAGTATGCCTTGTCAAATTAGTTCTATGGTTACTGTATTTCAAGCTTAACTTGGACAGACAGGCCTGCCAGGCATGAATTTCTCAAGCAGATGATGTTAGGACAGAAATTAGCCACGGCAAGGCTGCAAGGACAGATGACACTCAGTAGGGATGGCAAACCCAATCTGCAGGATCCATAATACAATTGGCCAGCCCTAGGCACCTGGCCTCGGCGAAGTGGAAGAGACAGCACGGATGAGCCATCAAATCAATTCATCAGGCTGGAAAAGATGCAAAGCTTCCACCCCCCCACCAGGAGACAAAAGTTTGAAAGATTCCTAAAGGGGTCACATAATGGAAGCACAGATTCTTGAGACACAATCGCAAAACTGGTAACATCGCAAATTCTCCAGACTTCCCATGTGCCTTCTGTTGGCCTCTCTCCCCTAAGTGAAAGATGAGTTTTGCCAGATTAGGTAGCAGTTGAATTAGTTTTATCCACCAGGAGCATGGGGAATAAAGGCAGAGCCTGCAGGAATGTGGGCCCCAGCAACAAGTAATCATTATTGCAAAATCAAATTCTCTACCTCATCTTTGATATGCCTGCATGTAACCCTAGAGCTGGGCTTCACAGTGTTATAAATCCAGCCTACAAGACGTGGAACAGCGGGATACGGAGCCCCTCGTGGATCTGAAAGCTCTGCCCAGCAAGAGAGATATATGATGGTAACTTTCTCCCCATTGCTTTTGCAATAAAATTCACCCAGAGCTCCAGGAAGTTAAGAATGTAATTCGGCTTCGATAAATCAAGACTAAAATTAAGATGGCCAGATATGTAGCAGCCTGCTCAGGTGTATGGAGAATGTGAAATTTAGTGCCCTGGTAATGGGTAGCAGCAGATTATCTAATTACAGAGAGAAAGAAGAAATATTGCTCTCTGGGGTAAAAAGCTAAATGTTGCAATCCATTAAACCACCACATCTCTGCCAAAAGTAGATTAATATTAAAGTTCATGTAACATCTGACTTTTTTTAAAAAAAAAAGAATGAAGTCAAATGTTAGGAAAAAATAGAAATGAAAAAGCCATAGTTCAAAATAATTTTAATTTGACTGCTTGTCAAGTAGTTGTGTTTTTCATCTCTCGGTGAGAGGTTACACGTATGTGATTATAATAGATAAAGCTCTATTTTTCCCTAACGCTGTATCTGCTTAAATTTTTATCAACATATCTTGGAGCTATGCTGGATGGACTTTCTCATGAATTAGATATGCTTTACAGGGGCAGGAAGGATACAACGCACTCACAGTGGGTGAGCCTTCCCACTCATCTTGTCTTCATCCCTGTGGGAAATCTAACCGTGTCCTAGCACGGTTAACCATGGCTTCAAGTATATCGGATGGAGTCAATATCACACTAGTGTCCAACAGGGAGCAGAAACGAGAATTCCCACGTTGAAAACCTTAGTGAACTGGATGGGGATGGGGTGTTTAACTGGGAAGTCAGGTCACGGGTGGATGATTACGTTGCCCTTGAAGTTCCATCACCTTTCCTACCATAGTGTCAGCAGCCACTCGACAAAGATTTACAGCCACAGAATTCCACAAAATGCTTTATATCTTGGATGCTTTGAATATACCCATGCCTATGAGAAATAGCCCTATTGCTCCCAGTTCTATTATTTCTGTTTTAAAACTAGTATTTATTCTAATTAATGTAAACAAGTCATGGCTTCTTGACTGAAAATGATTCTTCCCTATTTGGAATTTCTAATCTGTTCTTTCCTGAAAGTTGCATGTGGAACAGGACACGAATCAGATCAGGGACGTTAAATCAACCGCAGTGGACAATAATATGGCAACAGATTGTCTTCCAACCCTGAAATCATATAATTCCCACTCACTGCAGCCATGGTCAGCATGTGGGTTGGTCTGGCTTCTCGCTGGCTCCTAAATAAACAAGAGATGATGTAAAGTGTCCAGAACACAGCAAACACTCAATAAAGGGCCTCCAACTATTTTTATTTATTTTCAAAGAATGCCAATGGCTGGTACATGGTGGGCACTAAATAAGCATTTGGGGCATCTCTTAATGGTCAGTGGCGCAGGCTTCCAGGAATTACAGAGTGTGTTTGGGAAGAGCCATTTACTTTTCAGAAGGACCAGCATGCACAAGGATGGCCACACTCTCTTTTAGATGAGTCTTCTAGAAACTGAGTAGGAAAAATGGCATGGTCTCTCTTTTTCAACAGCTTGAAAGATGTGAGGATCAGAGACTGGTAAGAATATGAACTTATTATGGTTTTACCAGAATCATAATAAACTCTGCCACTATTTCTTTTATTTATCTATTTATTTATTTATTTTTGACAGGCAGAGTGGACAGTGAGAGAGACAGACAGAAAGGTCTTCCTTTTGCCGTTGGTTCACCCTCCAATGGCCACCACAGCCGGCGCGCTGCGGCCGGTGCGCCGCACTGATCTGATGGCAGGAGCCAGGTGCTCCTCCTGGTCTCCCATGCGGTGCAGGGCCCAAGCACTTGGGCCATCCTCCATTGCACTCCCGGGCCACAGCAGAGAGCTGGACTGGAAGAGGGGCAACTGGAACAGAATCCGGCGCCCCTATTGGGGCTAGAACCTGGGGTGCCGGCGCCGTAGGCGGGAGATTAGTCTTGTGAGCCGCGGCGCCAGCCCACTATTTCTTTTATGTTAGATGAACTCTCATACTGATTAGGTTGGCATCTCAGGGATAGAAGATTGCAGAAGACTTAAGAACTTCATTTTAGGCTGGCGCCGTGGCTCACTAGGCTAATCCTCCGCCTACGGCGCCGGCACCCTGGGTTCTAGCCCCAATCGGGGCGCCGGATCTGTCCCGGTTGCCCCTCTTCCAGTCCAGCTCTCTGCTGTGGCCCGGGAGTGCAGTGGAGGATGGCCCAAGTGCCTGGGCCCTGCACCCACGTGGGAGACCAGGAGGAGCACCTGGCTCCTGGCTTCGGATCAGCACAGTGCGCCGGCCGTAGCAGCCAATTGGGGAATGAACCAGTGGAAGGAAGACCTTTCTCTCTCTCTCTCTCTCACTATCTAAGGCTGCCTGTCAAAAAAAAAAAAAAAAAAAAAACAAACAAACAAACAAAAAAACACTTCACTTTAGGGGCTGACGCTATGCCACAGCGGGTTAACACCCTGGCCTGAAGTGCCAGCATCCCATATGGGTGCCAATTCAAGACCCAGCTGCTCCACTTCTGATCCAGCTCTCTGCTATGGCCTGGGAAAGCAGTAGAAGATAACCCAACTTCTTGGGCCCCTGCATCCAGGTGGGAGACCCGGAAGAAGCTCCTGGCTTCAGATCAGTGCAGTTCCAGCCATTGCAGCCAACTGAGGAGTAAACCAGCAGATGGAAGACTTCTCTTTCTCTCTCTCTCTGCCTCTCCTCTCTGTATAACTCTTTCAAATAAATAAATAAATCTTAAAAAAAAAAAAAAGTAAAAAAAAACCTTCATTTTAAAATTTGTGGATTATGATTTTATAGTGTTCCACTGTAAGTTTGCCTTTAACTGACCATTTTTTCCACGTCCAGGTGCCATGCTAGGTAATTTTTAGTCATTCTTATAGCACATGAAGCAATGAGCATTATCAGTAGGGGTAACCCTATTAACATGAGGAATTTCACGGGCAGTGTCTTGTCTAAAGTTAACAAATGGTGAGGCTGGTGTGTTCGACTCACTGTTTTCCACCAACTGCTTTATTAAGCTGTAATTCACCCACTACAGCATCCTCCACTTAAGTGTAGTGAGAGCTTTTTATTATATCCACAGGATTGTGCAGCCTCTCATTCTTTTTTTTTTTTTTAAGATTTTTATTTATTTATTTTACAGGTAGAGTTACTGACAGTGAGAGAGACAGAGAGAAAGGTCTTCCTTCTGTTGGTTCACTCCACAAATGGCTGCAACGGTTGGAGCTGCGCTAATCAGAAGCCAGGAGCCAGGTGCTTCCTCCTGGTCCCCCATGTGGGTGCAGAGGCCCAAGGACTCGGGCCATCCTCTATTGCTTTCCCAGGCCATAGCAGAGAGCTGGACTGGAAGAGGAGCAATCAGGAATAGAACCAGCGCCTATATAGGATGCTGGTGCCGCAGGCGGAAGACCAACCTAGTGCACCATGGCGCCGGCCCAATTCTTTTTTTTAATAAGATTTATTTGAGGGGCTGGCGCTATGGCATAGTGGGTAAAGCCACTGCCTATAGTGCTGGCATCCCATATGGGTGCCGGTTCAAGTCCTGGCTGCTCCATTTCTGACCTAGCTCTCTGCTATGGTCTGGGAAAGCAGTAGAAAATGGCCCAAGTCCTTGGGCCCCTGCACCCATGTGGGAGACCCTGGAAGAAGCTCCTGGCTTCAGATTGGTACAGCTCCATCTGGGGAGTGAACCAGCAGATAGAAGACTCTCCCTCTCTCTCCCCCTCTCTGTAATTCTGCCTTTCAGATAAATAAATCTTTTTTAAAGATGGGTATAGGCATTAAGATTCAACCAAGGTTCAAACAAGGCAGCTTTTTAATTTAAAAAAAAAATTATTTGAAAGGCAGAGTTAGAGATGGAGAGACAGATCTTCCATCTGCTGTTTCACTCTCCAAATGGCAGCAACAGCTGGAGCTAGGCCAGGCCAAAGTCAGGAGCCCCTTCCAGGTCTCCCACGTGTGTGGCAGGGGCCTAGGGACCTGGCCCATCTTCCTGTACTTTCCCAGGCAGATTAGCAAGGAGCTGGTTCAAAAGTGGAACATATGGGATGCTGGTGCTGAGCAAGTGGCCTAACCTGTTAATCCACAATGCCAGCCCCTGAAGTACATTCACATGTATTCTAGCCAGTGCCCAAGGCCACTTTCTTCTAAGGTGGGAAAAAACTGAGTTCACCCATTGACTCAGAATTTCATGAGCACACCTGTAAAGTGGTTTACACTTTCAGTTTGAGCCAGATGCTCAGGTTTCATCCTAGCCCCTTGATGACTGGGACCAGTGTGTGACCTTGGACTAGCTCCTTAATTTCTCTGTTCTCTTATCTGCAGAAAGGGATTGTAAAGGAGCAAATTCACTAAAAGCACCTGCACTGGTGCTTGATTTATACTACATACTCAATAAATGCAGCCTTAATAGATTTTCATAATGATAAATCTGCATATCACAGGGTCCTGAAAGTAGTTTCTGAATTATGAAAATAAAATTGTGGTCAGTTGTAGGGACTCAGTTTGACATTACTGCAACCACTTTGGATGTAACAGTCATTTAGTCCTTTAGGTTAGCTGGAAGGTCAACCTAAGCCCTTTGGGAGAAACAATAAAGTAGCCTAATGGGCTTGCCTTTTGGGGCCAGACATTGTAATATCCCTATCTAATGCTGGCCATGTTAAATTGTTTGTTAAATTGTTATTTATTTGAGCAGCAGAGGAGAGCGAGCGAGAGCAAGAGCAAGAGCAATTGATTCCATCCATTGGTTTATTCCCCAAATGCCTACTACTGCCAGGGACAGGCTAGCTCAAAGCCAGGAGCAAGGAACTCAATCTGTCTTCAACGTGGGTGGCAGGAACTCAAGTCCTAGAGCCACCACCTGCTGCCTCCCACGATGTATATTAGCATGGAGCTGGACTGCAGGAGCAGGACTCCATCTCGGGCACCCTGGTGTGGAATGCAGGTGACCCAGGCAGTGGCTTAACTGGCCCTGAGACAACCATCCCACCCTCTGGATGTCAGTATTTCTTGAGAAAGTCCAGGCACACGTATTAGCTAAGGGCCACTTTTTTTTTTCTTTCTTTTTTTAGGTGTTGTGTATTCACATACACACACACATTTTGATGGCTAGTTATAAGTTATCTCTATTTGTTTGACTGTAGGCATTATTCCTGTAAAACCTCTTGGTAGTTATAAGACTTTTTCTTGTTAAATTCTTGGGTTGTTATCTGTCAATCAGCCTATGACAAAAAAATTCTTGAAATGAAGGTTAAGGTGGAAGAGAAGGCAACGTGCTTTAAGTAGAGTGCGTACATCAGGCCAGACTATGCAGGCAAACAGGTGATCGGAATGTTACTTGTATCTCCACAAATTGAATGCTCTGTGGCTTCTTGATAAGACTATAACAGGGTCATAGGAAAGAAAAGGAGGGCGAACAGAAGATAAATAACATTCCCTTTATTTTTACCAGTTTGAGTTTACTGTTTGAATTGTTTGGGGATACAAGGTTGATTAATCTCTATGACCAGTTAACTAAGAAACTGTTTCCTTAGCAGCAAATCCAAGATTCCACACCTTCTTGGAAAATGGCAAAGTAGTTTACTAGTAGTTTGATAGAAAAATTCTTTAATCAAAACAAGTTTACACATTGACACTTATGGCTTAACTAGAATAAATTTGTCCAAGTTAAAACTGAATTATGGACCGAAACAGGGCCACTTTTGTCTATAAAACCCTTTTTCTTCTGCTTTGTGACACAGAGATCCATAGGACTGTCTTACAGCTGCTGGAGACCATGCTTCGGTCAGTACATAAATCATTCTGGGTCCTGGATTTGTCCCTTTCCTTTGGTCTCATGGCACTATGTACCCTTGATGACCACTTTTCAAACAACATTTTCCAAAACAGTGAAGTGATTCATGACCTGTCAACAGTTTACTAAGTTCTTTTACAACTGACCCTCTGGCATTCAGAAGGTATTTCCCTGTTTAAGATCCACTCTCTGAGGTGCCAGGTGCCTACCTAGTGTCACCTTTTCTCATTCTGAGAGAGCACCGCATTTATTCTGGGTGGCACTGTGTCCATGGAAGGACTGTATTTTTGGCCTCTCTCCCAGCCGCGGTAGCCAGATGTGAAGACAGATGTAGCTTAATAAGGTTTCGGAGAGGGGTCCGTCAAGCAGACTGACTGGAGCTCTGACGTCAATACTGGCCCATAAACTGAACGTAAGGACGGAATAGGCATTCAGCACCTACTATGTGCTACCCATTGTTTTGAGAGGACTGGATATGCAAGAGAAAATCCCTGCTCTCAAGGAATGAGAAGTCTGGTGGAAGAGGTGAATTAATTACAACATGATGAGGCTACTGCCACAATCAGGGGTTGGAGCAGGCTTGAGCGGTCAGGATGGACTTGAGCACGCAGTGAACTTGAACACAGAAGAGGCCATCAGGTATGGAGAAGACATTTTGGGCAGTGCTGTTGGACATCATCTAACCCTTGGCTACCGTAGGAGCCAGGGTTTTCTCTTCCTCCATCCCCTCATCTTTTAGGATCTAAGTTAGTGGGGGGATGTCCTGACACACGGTAGAACCAAGCAGCACCTGTTATGTCAACACTGTGCACTTCATTCTATCAAAGGCCGGGATGGAAAGGCTACAAGGCCCATGTCCTGTCGACCCTACCTGCTCTGCTTCACTCCTGCCGTACACGGGGAGAAGGCAGTGCTGGTGGAGGGGTACTCTGAAGCCACGACACCGTATGGTGGGCTCACAGACCCAGCTGGGCAGTGGTTTGCCTGAAAGGCAGAGGGGCCTGATGACAACTCCAAGATTCACCTGTGTCCTCCAGTCTCTGAGCATGCAGAGTCAAGTTTATGATTTCTAATGTAAAGACTGGTATGTACAAGTAAAAACTGTCCTCATCTAATATAACACTCACACACTTTTTTTTTAAAAAGAAATTTATTATTTTGCTTATTTGAGAGGCAGAGAGGGAAAGAGAACAAGAATGAAAGCAAGCAAGTGCGCGAGTGAGAACGAGCGCTTATCCGCTGGCTCAGTCCTAACTGCCGCCAAGTCAGGGCGAGGCCAGCAGCTAGGAACTCCACCTGGGTCTCCCATGCGAGTGGCAGGGGCCTAACTACTTAAGCCATTGTCTCTCAGGGTGTGCATCAGTAGGAAACTGGAATAGGATACAGAGCCAGGACTCAAATCGAGGCACTCCGATAAGGGATACAGGCATTCCAACTGGCATCGTGACTGTTAGGCCCTAGCCACTCTCTTGACTCAGTAACATGAAGGGCAAAGTGGGGAACTCAGAATCTTCATGTCCTCGGAAGCCAGGGTGGGAACTGTGGCCTACAGGCCACATTAGCTCCACAAAGCCATCTGGACTGGCCCTGCCAAGGCAGCTGCAGACAGGACTGGAAATTCAGGAAACCTACAGCAGGCCATGGTTAAGCTGGTAACTTTGTATGGCCCGTGAATGTTGTAAATATCCAAATAGCCTTGGAAGAAAGGTTCCCCAACCCTGTAAAAAGAAACAAAATTCTGATTTGCCTGGAGAAGGGAAAGGAAATTAACCTTTTCTGACAGCCATGGATCCTATGTTAAGCTTTTTCCACACACATTTTCTTCTTTAATGCTCCAAATTTACAGAGTTACTTTATTTTTCACATTAAGGAAACAGGGTACACTGCTTGGCTAGTAAGTGATTAAATCAGGACTCAAAGTGCTGCGTATCTCCTTAGTAACTGCTCATCTGCTTGGACTTTGAGCTGTACACTGGTTAGACTCAGCAACAGCACCGAAACATTAAGCAGCACGAACCAGTCCAGCGCTCGAAGGCTCCATTTCCCTGAAGATCTGGATGGGTGAGCTCTGGAGCGCTGGAGCACTGGTGACGAGTCTGCCGAGTCAGGAGGGCTCTATAACCAACTGTCTCTTCACACAGTGCCCAGGCAGCAGCCATCCTTAGAAAATCTCATCATTCAGCTTAGAAAAATCTCATCAATATAAGCCCAAAACTTGTGAGATCCCGGACTTTCCCATCTCTTCTGGCACATGCCAATAAACCAACAAGGAAGAAGAATCATCCACCCAAGGGGAATGTGCCTTAATCCAGTGTCTTCCAGGGCAGTTCAGTCGTTGGCTTCACCCCAGTGAATACTGGGAAGAAAGACACCACAGGAAAGAAAGAAACAAAAAATTTTTCAATCACGTTTACTAGCTCACATAAATATCTGAATACAAATCCACTGGTCTCCCCTTTCTGTCTTCTTGGCACCATTTATCGTTCTCAACGAACAAACCACTATAAGTATCCATAAGGGCAAAAGGAACTTTTGGACATGAGAGGTTAATTGATAGCCAGATACGTCAACCACGGTAAGGACTGTCTTTTTTTTAAGGTTAAACCATTGATTTGGAGCTTTTATTAAAATAAATTTCACCTATAAAAACAAGGTTATTTATAACTTGATCTCAACTTTCTTGGATAGCAGTTGAATTTTTACATAAAAAAAATTGCAAAATGTCAAACTAAAGAAGGAATAAAATGTTAAGACACCAGAATAAACTTGAAAACCTCCATCAACTTCAGCAAAGAATGACCGCAACATCAATTCACGAGTCCGCCGGTCCAGGACAGACCTTGCGTTTACAACACCTGGAATCACTCTTCTGGACGGTAGGGGCAGCTTCTAGTGGGAATTAGTATAGAGTCTGTTCTTGATGAAGACAACACTAGACAGATGTTGCCTGATGCCTGGATAATGCTGGATGTGACAAAACCAGCGAGACACGTTAAGATATTTCTCCTTTTCTTGAACTGTCAGGTCAACCTAAGTAGAGATGAAAAACACACAAACACAACACAGACATTACATGAGCCCAGCTGTTAATGCCAGTTAGGTTAAGAGACAGAAACACCCCCCATCGTCCCCTGCAACAGTTTTCAAAAGCCAGTCTGTTTAGGTAGGAATAAAATTTTCAGCCACTTGGAACAGCTCTTCATTTGTTCAGTGCTTTTATGTTTAATTCAAAACCAGATGTGCTTTCTAGGAAATTACATCAAGTGTTTAACAAATACAAAATCCACATCAACACAGGACTTCGCTGGAGGCCCAGAGATTGTTTTTTTTACTTTATTGGAAAGGAAGATAAAGGAAGAGAAGAGTTTCCAAAAGTCTAAGATAGTGTCCTTTTTTGCAAGCAAACCTAAAATATGAAAGGTTTATTGATACCTAACATCTTTAACATGTGAATACTATGTTCTGTCCCTCTCACACACACACATCTACCTCTAAATGGCTCATGTTTTGAGGGTTCTTACAAGTTAAGTTTATTTTGATGTAAAATTTTTGAAATTCATGCGTAGTTTTTTCATAATATTCATTTCCATGAACTTTTTCAAGACCACTCAAATGAGTGGACTTCAAATTTTTTTGCACCAGAATAAATTTAATTCTACTTTTCCATGAACTTTTTGAAGTCCCCTTGTATGTAACTACTTCTGCCATTCTACTCAAACTTGAACAAAGATCTGCCTCATTTCGTAAGTGATCACTGATGAACAAAAGGGCTATTTCTACTGGCACATGGCTCAGATGAGGGAGACCAAGTACATAATACATGAGAGTAACATGGCTTGCAAGTTCTGTGTGCAACAAAGGTGAACTCTGCCTTTTTAGTGGAGGTAGCAGCTTCCATAATTTACTACCAGGCTACAGGAATGCCCAGAGATTTGGTTAGAGAGACATGCAATGAGGACTCCAGGCGTTCTTTGGGCTCAAGCCCCAAAGCAGGTGACTCAAAGATTTTTCTCTAAAGCAAGTTCTGGAATTACTAAGAGCTGCCAGGTGAAGAGACAGACAATAGGGGAGGAACTTGCAGCCCTGATCCCAGGTATGGGCAGTGTAGTTCCCTCTCCTGCCACTAATTTGACATTTTTCTAGATGTCACGATTATTTTACAGATGTTACTACAAGTCTTGATAACAGCATCAGGAATGTTAACACAAAGAAAAAAAATTAGCCACCCTCCAAGAGGGTCAGACTCCTTAGGGATCTGCTTATTCAGTGTCATTTTAGTGAGAGGGAAATCCTGCAGCTTTTCAGAATTTAGCTTGTAGAGCCCGCATTGGGGTGCAGTGGGTAAAGCTGCCACCTAAAGATGCTGGCAACCCATCTGGGTGCCGTTTCAAGTCCCGGCTGCTCCACTTCCGATCCAGCTCCCTGCTAATGTGCCTGGGGAGGCAGCAGAAAATGGCCCCAGTGCTTGGGTCCCTGCACCCACATGGGAGACCTGGATGAAGCTCCTGGCTCCTGGGTTTAGCCTGGCCCAGCCTTGGCTATTGCAGCCATTTGGGCAGTGAGCCAGCAAATGGAAGATGTCCCTCTAATTCTTTCAAATAAATAAACTTAAAAAAAAAAAGAATTTAGTTTGTATTTGCTGGCAAATATCCTAAATTATCAGATCAACAAAAATGAAGGACAAACCACTCTAGTATGCGATAATTAATACGGAATACACACTAATATTAACAGTAAGATTTGAAAGTAGGAAGCGTTTGCTCTAAATGCTTAGCTGACCTAACTGTTAGCTCAGCTTCCTTCAGCTGCCACAGCAGTGAGAGTCACATCACTTCTTGACATCAACACTGAGTTTCAGGTTTCGTGACACACGCAGAAGGCCTACACTCAAGCTGCTATTGCAAATTGTAAACATATATTCATTTTGGGGCCGGCACTGTGGCGTAGAGGGTAAAGCTGCCCCCTGCAGTGCTGGCATCCCGTATGGGTGCCAGTTTGAGTCCTGGCTGCTCCATTTCCAATCCACCAATCCAGCTCCCTGCTGATAAATGTGGGAAAGCAGTGGAGGATGGCCCAAGTACTTGGACCCCTGCACCCACGTGGGAGACCTGGAAGAAGCTCCTGGCTCCTGGCTTCAGATTGGCGCAGCTTTGGTTGTTGCAGCCACCTGGGGAGTGAACCAGTGGATGGAAGACCTCTCTCTTCCTTTCTCTGTAACTGTTTCTTTCAAATAAATAAATAAATATTTAAACAAACAAAAAATTCATTTTGTTTGAGGAGGCATTTTGTATTTGTCACTCATCAGAAAGGTGTTAGTATATTGTCTTACCTACAAGACAGTCCATGGCACAGAAATAAATACCTCACACATTGGTCAAGAAAAGTGGACAAGAACATCTCTTTTTTTCACACAAAAGTTAGTTTATATTGAAAGGGAATTTATAGTTTCAGATGTAAAGAATTATATCTTTAACTATTTGGTGCAAAATTAGAAGTAAGGTATTTGAAAAATTTAGTCACTGTAACTCTAACACTGTAATAAGAAATGGGGATGAGTTTTTTCCCCAAAAATGAGTGAATGAATAAAATTCAAAGCCAGCTTCAGCAAACCTATTTGCTGACAGTTAAAGCAAACAGAAGCAACAGTAAGTTTTACCCCAACCTGATTTCACGTTCTCTGCTCAAATACGATTCAAATCTGACTTGTTCGTTATTACCAGGTCTATTATTTGAAACAACAACAATATGCAGCACACAGCAAAAGAACTCCAGCTTTAAAACTTCACACGCGGTCTCTAGTATGTAAAGATTATGAATAGGGCCACCATACAAAATTCTACATGTCCTGATGTGTCCCAACAATTTCTGACTAGATGATCTGTTATGGAACATTGTGCCAGAGATCCACAGAGCTCTTCCAAGAGGATCAGGGTGCCACCTTCTACTGTTTAAAGTCTGAGCTGGAGAAAATCGTGACTGATGCTCTCTGCTACATTTGTGGCAGATACTGCACATATGAACGTTCTGTAAACAAAGAAACAGCTGACTCTCCCCTACCAGATTCACAGTGTTTTAGACAGTTTGGATGGACGTCCTTGGACTGTTTCGCTATATAGCATAGTTTCTCATCAGCCCTTTCTAGTCAGCTAACATTTTCCACCACTTACACACAATGCAGCTGTTCCAGTTACCGTTGCCTGATTCCTTACTGGTTGACACACCAGTGAGTCTATGGTGGTGCCCAGCTCTCTCCACCTAATCATTCCTTGTTATTTGTACTGGCACTACATCATTACTTTGAACTTTACAGCCAAACAGTTTATATTCTGAGTCACTAATTTTCCATGGAGACCAGTGAGAGACACTTGAACTGACCCACTCCACACCAGGGTGCAATGCTGGTTTGCAACCCTTCTAATTGGCACCAGCCTGCCGTTGGGCTTTCTTTAGGCCAGTGCTCCTGGATTGTTTTCCAGCTAGTTCTTTTACTTTTCCTTCCTTTCCATAAGAGAACTACACACTGGCACTGGTGCGCTATACTTCAGAACAAATGGATTTCAGTTGATAACAACCCCAGAGTCAAACAGCACAAAACAGTACAGAGGACTTCAGTATCTTGAGCAGCAGGCTGTTTTCACAGGGACGGCTGTCTGCTATGAAATCATTCCAAAAAGGCAGCGAGCCGCTCCCTGGTGTTAGAACCAAAGCCACACCAGCGGGCACTTTAACAAAGGAAACAACACACCATTCTCCAAAAGGAATTCAGATGGAGCAGATCTTACAATCAGAATAACTCAGCCACAACTGAAAGGGGGCTGACCTCAAAGCTCCTTATTTACACTCTGTGCTGATGATAGATACACTAAGTATTCAATAACGTGAACAAACAAACATAACCAAAGCAAATTAAGCACAAAAACTTGATGAAAACAAGCAGGGAGCCAATCTAAACTTCTCATCTACTCTACCTGAATTTAACATCTAGCAATCACTTGTCTCACCTGGGTCAATTTAGTCCCAACAGGGATGTCATCCAATGCCACAGGGCACTTCCGTCACTGTGTAGGTCCTTGTGAGGCCTGCTCCTGGGGAGGGCGCTTATTTCTCTCACTGCCTGCACTTGGATCAGGGTGAGGTTATGCATCCAAAAGGACGGTCAGCAGAGTGACTTACATATTAGTCCACTCAATTTCAATTTGAAAAAAGTAAGTGTGACATCCTCGTCACCATATATAAAGAGAACAAACACACTCACACATGCTCATTCCAAAATAGGAAACAAATAGCTACAAACTGTTAAGTACTGTTGTTGTAACCATAACTTCAACAGGCAGAATCAAATGAAACACTTCCAACCGTCTGAAGACCACACGCTCTCATACTTGAGTGCGCCTGCTTTGCATCATGGGATGACGCCCTCATTCACTCTGCTGGCAGAGGAATTCCACACAGGCTCCCCCCTTGTCAGGCCACTTCCTTTCTCTATCGCATGGGTGTGGAAGCCAGAAGACAGGACAATGTAAATGTATACAAGGCTGGCCGGAGTTATACCTCCTTATTATCTCAAAAAAAAAAAAAAAAAAAGATGGGAGAAATGCTCTTTTTTAATGACAGCTCCATGCTACATACAGGAAGCCAGAGCGCGTGAGCCCTGACAGTCCCTGGACGCCATCATCACCCCCAGGATTCAGACTGGCACTTCTCCTGGCACTCAGCTTAAAACAGTCGAACAATGTCAAAACATTATGCTACATTTGAATACGTTTGAAAAATGCCAACAGGTTTGTTGCTGTGTTCCCAGAGGAACTGCCGCACACACCCCGCCATAAGGCAGCCGTGCCGGGAGCAGCAGAGCCTCACTCGATTGACGCTAGGGGTTCCCCCAGGGTGGAGAGCTATCGGTTTGCCACCAGGACACAGATGCTCAGAGAACTCACAGCAGACCCTGTTTACCTTGGAGAATTTTTTCGTTCTGAAATGAGGTAAGCTGTATCACGTCATCATTCTAAATTCAAAAAGCCACTAAAATACACTGAACCTAGAATGGAGTAAGAAGAGGCTGGTGTGATCGATATATTTCCGCCGCACTTAAACCTGCTTCACCTTTATGTACACTTAACTTTGACTGAATTAGATTGAAGCTATCTGATGAGGACACTTTCACCATAAAGATGCCCGGGACTATAGATAGGTAGATTGTTAAATACTGCTCTTTTTTCTTTTTTTTTTTTAAGATTTATTTATTTATTTGAGAGGTAGAGTAACAGACAGTGGGAGGGAGAGACAGAGAGAAAGATCTTCCTTCCGTTGGTTCACCCCCCAACTGGCCGCTACGGCCGGCGCCATGCCAATCCGAAGCCAGGAGCCAGGTGCTTCTTACTGGTATCCCACGCGGGTACAGGCGCCCAAGCACTTGGGCCATTTTCTACTGCCTTCCTGGGCCACAGCAGAGAGCTGGATTGGAAGAGGAGCAACCGGAACTAGAACCCAGTGCCCATATGGGATTCCAGTGCCGCAGGCGGAGGATTAGCCAAGTGAGCCTCGGCGCTGGCCCAAACTGCTCATCTTGGTAAGCATTCAGCTGCCCAAGGCGATATGCTAGGAGCCAGGAGGGGTACCAGAGGAACAGGACGTGACTTGCCATTATGCATCTCTTCACGTAAAGTCGAGCCATGTTTCTGATGAGTACAGAGGGCACTCATTCTACCTCACTGCTTCTGCCTCCTTCCATAGCCAAAACTGTTGTTCCGCATGAGAAATCAGACGGCCCTCTTACTTAGAAGCAATCTTTACAAACTCACCACACGCTTCTAAAACCACCCAAAGTTCTCTCGGAGAGCCAAGGACACACAGATTGTACATACAATTTTCCAGCCATTTAATGATTCTACCTCCTATTTTGTCTTCACTTTTAAAAGATCACCTGACGTTCTGATTGGAAATCAGCACTGGATATCATTTTCTCTAATTCACTCACTGTCTTAATGTAAATCAGTTTACTCCTTTTATGAGAGGAACAGTTCTTTGAAAACAGGGTTTTGTGCTTCTTCTGAGCCCCTACAACTTCAGTACTCTGGGCACCTATGGGAGGCTCCCAATAACTGATTTTAAACACGCTAACTGCATCACACAGCATTATGGCTTCCCTGTACTTCAGGCCTCTGAGTTGGGAGTTCTGGTTAGTCTCGGACATTGCAGCACTGAGCTCTGTGCCTGGACGTAAATCACCCGACCTTTGCAGCCACTAATTTCCTTCTCTGTAACAGGGGGAGTACTGCTGGTCTCATCTCCTTCACAGTTATGGGGTACACTAACAATACATATATGAAGCTCCTTGCAACTACATAAATATGTTAAAAATGTACTCAATGCAACAGAAGACTGACTATATATGTGTACCAGGAATTACATCAGACAGTGCTTTCACAAGTATGAACTGGTGGGGCTGGTGCTATGGTGCAGTGGGTAAAGCCGCCGCCTGCAGTGCCAGCATACCATAACGGCGCCAGTTCAAGTCCCGGCTGCTCCACTTCCAATCCAGCTTTCTGCTATGGCCTGGGAAAGCAGAAGATCCCCCAAAGCCTTGGGCCCCTGCACCCACGTGTGAGACCCAAAAGAAGCTCCTGGCTCCTGGCTCCAGACAGGCCCAGCTCCAGCCATTGCAGCCAATTGGGGAGTGAACCAGCAGATGAAGACCTCTCTCTCTGCCTCTCCTTCTCTCTCTGTGTAACTTTGACTTTCAAATAAATAAATAAATCTTTAAAATATATATATGAATTGGTTTAATCTCGTAACTCAAGCAGTGAATAATTAAGGGAAACGTTCAGAATCACAGTACAAAGTGGAACAAGCTAGAGCTGGGGTCATCTATGAGGTGCAAAGAGAAACGCAGGAAGGAGTATTCCAATGCGCCTCAGGAGCCTGAGAGGGCTCGAACCAAGGAACGAGTGCTGGGACTCAGAGACACTTGCTGAGCTGTAGATGAGTGGGCGAGGGGATCACAGAGCCAAAGAGCAGAGCAATGCTAGGACCCAGGGTGGAAGAGCGCAGTGGTCAGCGGGCTCCGGGCAGGCTATCGCTGGACGACCGTGATGTGTATGAGGCTTGAGGGAGGCAGGATGCAGACAATGCAGTGTCTCCCACGCTATCAAATCATTCTGTAGGGAGCGAGCAGCACTGAACTCTTTAGAGAGAAAAAGATATGCCACCTCTCAACGCTGGCCATCCAGAGTCCTAGCGCTTCCTGAGATGGCCGGTCAGAGATGAGACTGGTGGCAGGAGGGCAGGCAAAACGTTATGAATTCTGGAACGAGGGCAGTGTCATCTGGGATGCAGGAAGACACATGTGACAGGCTCCCAGGAGTGGGAACGTCAGGACCTGGCTGACGGGAAGCACAAAGCACCCAACAACGGAGGCCTTTCCCCACAGCGGGAAGCTGAGTGCTGCGTGGCAACAGAAGTCTTCTGCTGGAGACAGATTTAAAAAGCAGGAACTCCGGAGCCGAACTGCCTGGGTTCCGGACCTGATCTCTCACTGACCCGGGTGACCTCAAGGACAACATCCGATCTTCCTGTGCCTCGGTTATCTCCTCTGATAACAACAGGGCCCACTCCACAGGCTGTTCTAGGGATTAAATGAGACTACAGCATGAAAACAGTGTCAAGTGTCATAAAACTGTCTGTAAATGCATCTAAGATGTGAGACAATTTGAAATAAAGCAACTGATCAGAAGGAGGGCAAAACTGAAGCTATGAGAGAGAAAGGGGATAAAACGTGGGAGAAGACCCAGCAGGGGCAGGAGGCTGAGGGGAGCTGAGGTGAAAAGCCAGATGGATGGACTCTCCTGGGAAAAAAGCAGACCACGAGCCTCCATTTTCTAAATGAAGGAAGGAGGAGAGTTTAGGGATAACAGCGGGAGATACAGGGGGAAGAAGAGCAAGGGGGCGTGGTGAAGGGGTACTGGTCGTGAAGCATGTCTAGGAGTAAGGAAAGAGCTGATCAGGGAGTCAAGGTGAAATGCACAGTATAAATCTGCAGTGGCAGTAGCCTGCACTTCTGTGGTTTCTCCAACAGATCTGCGCTTAGATACTGGAATGAATATACTTATTTGAACTGGCCAAGAATCAGGGATTACCAGGGAAAGATGGTGACCATACCACGAGCAGAGGACCTAAAGGTGCTAATAAGAGAATGTACATGGGACCAGCTCTGTGGCGCAGTGAGTAAAGCTGCCGCCTGCAGTGCTGGCATCCCATACGGGCACTGGTTCGATTCCCGGCTGCTCCACGTCTAATCCCGCTCTCTGCTATGGCCTGGGAAAGCAGTGGAAGATGGCCCAAGTCCTTGGGCCCCAGCACTGGCGTGGGAGACCTAGAAGAAGCTCCTGGCTTCAGATCGGCACAGCTCCAGCCGTTGCAGCCATCTGGGGAGTGAACCAGTGGATGGACGACCTCTCTCTGCCTCTCTGTAACTCTGCCGCTCAAATAACTAAATAAATCTTAAAGAGAAAGAGATATGGGTGGGGATTAGGGATTAGGAGATAAAATGCATAGGGCTGGGACTGTGGTGCAGCTGTTAAGCCCCTGCCTGCGATGCTGAATCCCACACTGGAGTGCCTGTAAGTCCCAGCTGCTCCAATTCCAGATCCAGCTCCCTGCTAATGCACCTGGGAAAACAGAAGATGGCCCAATACTTGGACCCCTGCAACCACGTGGGAGTTTCAGGTGGTAGTCCTGTCTCCTGGGTTTGGCCTGGCTCAGCCCTGACCATTGCAGTCATCTGGGGACTGAACCGATAAGGAAGATCTCTTTCTTTCTATCTCTTCCTCTCTCTGTCACTCTGCCTTTCAAACAAACAAACAAACAATAAGTCTTTAAAAACAAATGCGTGGATAGGAGGCCTAGAGGGAGAGTGGGGTGAAGACGGGGTCCAGAGAAGCAGTTGTAGCAGGGCAGAAGCACAGGCAGAGAAACGAGCACTTCAAGGAACAGGTAGCAACAGGTGGAAGGACTCTCTGTGCAGGTACTTTACATAAAATTAATTCTGGGCCTTTTATTTGGTAAATTGAAAATGCAAATTTGATCTGAACTCAAGACAAACTGTAACAACTCACTCTGAACACTAGAGAAGAGTCAGTCTACACTGAAATACTCACTATAAAGCGATGTAGCCCATAGTAGAGGAGGATATCTGCTAAGGTAAAGTTGTGTCCTGTAAGGTAGACTTTGTCTTCAAGATACGAATTGAGATCCTAGAAGAGAACAGAAGTAAAGTTAATTACCGCGTCATGGCTAAAAACACGTAGTACAGTAAAACAAAGCACTGGCTTCTTTGACGTTAATATTCATTCAGAACCACAAATCATTTTCCAAATACCTCACTATGAAATTGTATATACAATATTAGTCTTAAAGAAATAAGAAAACATTAGGAAAAATATTTGAAGTGCTATCTATGATCATTTCAAAGAGTTCAGTTATTGTTCTTGGAAGCATTTTGTAAATTATGTTCAGCTGGCATTGTGGCGTAGTGGATAAAGCCTCTGCCTGCAGTGCCGGCATCCCATATGGGTGTCGGTTTGAGTCTCAGCTGCTCCTCTTCTGATCCAGCTCTCTACTATGGCCTGGGAAAGCAGTGGAAGATGGCCCAAGTCCTTGGGCCCCTGCACCCAGGTGGGAGACCTGGAAGAAGCTCCTGGCTCCTGGCTTCGGATCAGCCCAGCTCTGGCCATTGCAGCCAACTGGAGAGTAAACCAGCTAATGAAGGCTTTTCTCTCTCTCTGCCTCTCTGTAACTCTGCCTTCCAAATAAATAAATATTTTTTAAAAAAAAAGTAAATTATGTTCAGATTAGATCTCCTTTTTTTCACTAAAAAACTCCATAGCAGTTTCTGTCTCTTCTCTTCTGAGAATCCTGCTATTGGTTGTTGCACTTTTTGTATATATGTGTATTTTATGATTTTCAGTTGGGGTACCATGCACATAACACAAAATGTACCAGTGTAACTGTTTTCACTTTTGAAAAGTCTGTTTATTCTTATTTATTTGAAAGGCAAAGTGACAGAGAGAAAGAGATCTCTTCCAAGTATCTGCAACTAGGGTTGGGCCAGGCCAACGCCAGGAGCCTGGTACTCAGTCCAGGTGTCCCACAAGAGTGGCAGGGACCCGAGTACTTGAGCCATCACCTGCTGTGCCCCAGGGTGTGCATCCGAGGAAGCTGGAGTCAGAGGCAGAACCTGATCCCATGCACACCAGTAGGAGATGCAGGTGTCCCAAGTGGCAGCTTAATACACTGCAGGCCACAACGCCCACCTCTTCACCATTCTTAAGCATACACTTCAGTAAGCGTTAAGGATACTCATATGTTGTATAACTAATCCCCAGAACTCTTTCATCTTGTAAAACTAAAACGCTATACGCATTAAACAATTCCTCACTTTCCCTTCCCCCTCCAGGTCTGCGCGACCACCGCTCTACTTTGTTTCTGAGAACAGGAATACTCTAGTTACTTCATACAAGCGGAACCTGAAGCATTCGTACTTTTCTGACGGGCTTGTTTCACAGAGAATAATACTAATATTTGTCCACATTGGGGTATGCGGCAGTTCCCTTCCTTTTAAAGGTTGAATTATATCCCATTGTATTTTTTTTTTATTTATTTATTTGAAAGAGTTACGGGGGGCGGGGGGGTTACAGAGAGGTCTTCCTCTGCTGGTTCACTCCCCAACTGGCCCTAAAGGCCAGGGCTGAGCCAAGCTGAAGCCAAGTGCCACAAGCTTTTCCAGCTCTCCCACAAGGGTAGTAGGGACCCAAGCACTTTCCCAGGCCATTAGCAGGGAGCTGGATAGGAAGTGGAGCAGCTGAGACATGAACCAAGGCCCACATGGGACGGCAGTGCTGCAGGCCGCTGCTTGACTTGCTATGCCACACACTGGCCCCCATTCCATAAACCACATTTTGCTTGTGTGTTCATTTATCAATAGACGTGGGTGTTTTCACCTTGTGGCTACTGTGAATAATGCTGGTACAAATATCTCTTTTAAGTCATGTTTTGAATTCTTCCAGGTATATACCCAGAAGTGAAACTGCTGGATCATTTGCTATTCTATTAATTTCTTAATAAATTGCCATCCTGTTTTTCTCTTCTAGGATTTACTTATTTATTTAAAAGACAGAGAGAGAGAGACATTTTCCATTCACTGGTTTATTCCCCACAGCAACTAGAGCTGGCCTAATCCAAAGCCAGGAGCCAGAAACTTCCTCCATGTCTCTCACCTGGGTGCAGAGGCCAAGGACTCGGGCCACCCTCTGCCCTCTGCTCTTTTCCCAGGCACACTAGCAGGGAGCTGGATCAGAGTGGAGCCGCCAGGACTCAAACTGGTGTGTCCCTATGGGATGCCTGTGTAGGAGGTGGTGGCTTAACTGGCTAAGCTGCAAATGCCAGTCCCTTTTTGCCCAGTTTAAAATTAAGGCTATTAGCTTTTTGTTGTTGTTGTTGAGTTGTAGGTAATTTTTTATTTAATTTATAGGCAGAGTTACAGACAGTGAGAGGGAGAGACAGAAAGAAAGTCTTCCTTTTGCTGGTTCACTCCCCAGATGGCCGCATAGCCGGAGCTGCGCTAAACCAAAGCCAGGAGCCAAGAGCTTCTTTCGGTCTCCCATGTGGGTGCAGCGGCCCAAGCACTTGGGCCATCTTCCACTGCCATCCCGGGCCGTAGCAGAGAGCTGGAGTGGAAGAGGAGCAGCCAGGACTAGAACCAGTGCTCATTCAGAAAACTGGCGTTGTAGGCGGAGGATTAACCTACTACGCCACAGTGCCAACCTCCTATATATTCTGAATATTAACCCACTGTCATATGTATGATGACTTGCAAGTTTCTCCCATATGGGTTGCCCTTTATCCTGACTGTATCCTTTGATGCACAAAAGTTTTAAATTTTGATGTAGTCCAATTATCTAATCTTATGCTTGCTGCTTGTACATTTAAGGTCAAATCCAATGCCGGCGCCGTGGCTCACTAGACTAATCCTCCGCCTAGTGGCGCTGGCATACCAGGTTCTAGTCCCGGTCGGGGCGCTGGATTCTTTCCCGGTTGCCCCTCTTCCAGGCCAGCTCTCTGCTGTGGCCCCGGGAGTGCAGTGGAGGATGGCCCAAGTGCTTGGGCCCTGCACCCCATGGGAGACCAGGAGAAGTACGTGGCTCCTGCCATCGAATCAGTGTGATGCGCCGGCCGCGGCGGCCATTGGAGGGTGAACCAACGGCAAAGGAAGACCTTTCTCTCTGTCTCTCTCACTGTCCACTCTGCCTGTCAAAAAATAAAAATAAAAAAAAAGGTCAAATCCAAGAGATCACTACCAAATCCAGTGACAGGAGGCCTTTCTCCTGTGATTTCTTCCTATGAGCGCTGTAGTCTTAGGTGTCACACTCAAGTGTGTTTGAGTTGACTTCTGTAAATGATGTCACCTAAGGGCCCACTCCATTATCTGTATGTGGCCATCCAGTTTTCGTGACACCTTAAAGACGCCACTTTTCAACAGCGTCTGCAGGTACTGAAATTTGAAAGGCTCTATTGCTTTAAGTCTATACAAAATAAATCTTAAAAAAATAAATGAAAAAGTTCATGGGCAAATGGAATTAAAAGATTAAGTTTATTTTGATGCAAAATTTTATAACTCATTCAGTCTTACTGATGCCACTGCCAAATCTGTTAAATTATTTTTCTAGGGGCTGGCAGCGTGGCGTAGTGGACTAAGGCTCTGTCTGCAGTATGGACATCCCATACGGGCACCTGTTCATGTCCAGCTGCTTGTCTTCAGATCCAGCTCTCTGCTTATGGCCTGTAAAAGCAAAGATGGCCAAAGTCCTTGGGCCCCAGCACCTGCGTGGGAGACCTGGAAGAAGCTCCTGTCTCCTGGCTTCAGATTGGCCCAGCTTTGGCTGTTGCGGCCTTTTGGGGAATGGGCTAGTGGATGGAAGACCTTTCTTTCTGTCTCACCCTCTCTTGGTCTGTAACTCTGCCTTTCAAATAAATAAATAAAATCTTAAAAAAAATTATTCTTCTATAAATTTCCATTTGATTTTTCTTTTTCCTCTCAACTACTTATTATTAAATTTTCTAATAATATAGAAAAGTTGACAGCACAGTGAAAGCTAGGTTCGACAAACATTAGTGTTCTGTTCTGTAATGCCTGCATTTTGAAATTATATATTCCCTTACTGAGGAAGCACTTACGGTTTTAGCACCAAAATAGAATCTTGGCAAATACGAATTAAACAGTTTCATGATATCCTAATGAAACTTGGGCAGTTAAGGAGAAAAGGGGTAGCATCCACTCCAGTTCTATGGAGGAAGGATCTTCTCCTCGGCTACAGCCTTAAAAGGGAGCGCTCTTGGCCTAGCTACTTCCCCCACAGGAATTTAGCCTAAGGAAACAGATGGGGATGGAATGTGTTCACATAGCACCAATCTAGTAACAAACACCTGGGCACAGACAACCCAACAGGTCAGCAAAGGGACAGTGTGAAAATATTTCCATAACATACTGTCAACAGATTACTTACAGTGTCCAGAAGGTGCCCATTAAAAGAAATACTCACATGTATATGAAAATAAGGAAGAATGGAAAGAACACAAAGGGCTTTCGTAACTATCTGATGACTGAACATAAGTTCTCCCTCAATGGAGGGACTGTGGACGTTTTAAATGTCTTCCATTGGCTTGTTTGTATTTATATTTCCACAATTACTTATTATCCCTAAAATACAACAACACCATCTTAAAGTAGGAAAACAAAACAGGAATAGCCCACCTGTGTTCATATGGCCCAATTCACATCACGGGCCGCTCTGTGAACACGTGTCTTTCCCCCTCGTCTGGAGTCTATAAGGGCAGAAACCGTGTCCAGGGCATCTCCAGGCCCCAGGACTGCATTTCGCAGGCTCCAGGTACAAAGGAGCCAACTGCGGCAGAGCAAGGAAGACAACACAGAGCTCCCGGCTCCACACGCATCACATTTCACAAACAGAAATTCCAATGTCAGAGACTCCCAATTAGATATTTACATACCCCAGATACAGCACTTTGGAGTTACTTCTCTGCTTTTACTAACCAAATCTACTTACAGGGCTTTTGAACCTGGAAAGTCAATTCACTAAAATTCCATTCATCTCTTGCAGAGTTGAGTACTTTGTTATTATTATCCCCTCCTTGGGAGAGCTGTAAGAATCCTTTCTATTGGCTTGAAATCTCACTTTCATAAAAGGAAGACAAGCCTGCTTCCCTCTGGAAATGGTGGGGAGTGCAACAGGAGCCCCAGGAGGGACCAGTGTGGACACGAAGCGTGAACAGCTGATCACGGCAGATCTGTAAAGGCAGAGGCCTGAAACTGACCTCCTGCCAGAGGGCACCCATCAAGAACGCAGTTTAAGTCACTTCCTCCAAAGTGATAAAGGAAAGCTGTCTTGCACGACTTACAGTGATACTACACAACGGTGGAAATAAAGTTTAAAAAACAGTGTGCAGTGGGTTAAGCTGCCACGTGGAACACCTGCATCCCACGCTGGAGTGTCTGTGTTAAGTCACAGGTACGTGTTTCCAATCCAGCGTCCCGCGAATGCATCCTGACAGGCAGCGGATGATGGCTCAAGCGCTTGGGCCTCTGACACCCACGTGGGAAACCTGGATGGAGCCTGGGGCTCCTGGCTTGGCCCTGGCCCAGACATGGCTATTGTGGGCATTTGGCGAGTGAGTCAGCAGATGGAAGATCTCTCTCTGTGCCCTGCCTTCCAAGTAATGAAAATAAATAAATACCCATTTAAAAAAATTAAAGAAATTAAAAAACAATGATATATGGTTGTCTGGATGATCTCTGTAGATTTTAAGCTTTTATAAAATTGTTTAAAGTCTGCTTTATATTTAAATAAACTAACAAAAGCAATTTCATTCGGAACATTTTTCATTCTTGGTGTGTCTACAGCCATATTCAGCAGAATCTTTTATTCCAAAGTAATGCCTTTGGAAATGATTCTCAAAAGAGGAGAGACGGGCCGCCTCCAACTACCAACCTCCGAAGAATCCGAGTCTCTCTGGCCTCTGAGAAAGTACTTCGTCCCCCAGGGAATCGGGAATGTTGAGTCAGGATAAGAGGTACTAAGCCATCATTTAAAAAAAATCACATAAGACTGTAATTACTACAAGTGAAAAGAAGGAAAAGCACAGGGCCCAGCGACTGCTGGGAGAGCCAGGAACTCCCCTGGGCAAGGAGCGAAGTGGTCAGGGAAGCTTCTGCGGCAGGGCCACTGGAGCGGAGCTGTGAAGGGGGAGGGGCCGAAGGGGGTAATCACAGGTGCTAACTACCTTGAGGCAGAGGAACAGCTAAAGCAGCCAACAGTGTGGGCCAATCGGAGGGGAGACAGACTTGCGCGGGTCCTAGCGCAGGTGTTGCAGCCTAGAAAGAAGCCACCATACCTTCAGCAGGGTGCGGAGATCCTCTTTAGTGGACTGTCCGTCGACTCGAGTGACCCTGTACTCCAACCACTGCTGAACTATGGCTTTCTCTTCTGCGGTACTCCCCAGCAAATACTCTTTGTTGGCCTGCTTGACTAGATGAGTTGCTATAGTAGTCAGTCCTGTTAGACTGGGGCCATTGTTTGTTTGAAGAACTGGAATCTTAAAAAGAAGAAAATGTTCTTCAGGTAAATTTCAAAAACAAAGACCTTCATGACTGTCAGTTCCAAGTAATCACTAAATCTGTCAATCTTTTTTTTCAAGTTCTCTTGGATTTTACTCTAAGATTTTAAACAAAGACAGGAAATCAGACACATAATTTACAATTTGATAAGCTGATGAAAACAGCACCAAAGACACATACTACACAATGTCCAGCTGTATGTACAAGAACAAGAAAATCCCAATATTATGTTTAATTCCATTACCTACATTACTACAAAAAGGTGAACAAATTTAAATAAACCTGACTTCTCTTTATTTCCCATATGACAATAGCAAACCAAAGAATCAGATTTATTCGGTTATAAGAAGTTATTTAGGGGCTGGCGCTGTGGCACAGCAGGTTAACGCTCTGGTCCCTGCATCCCATATGGGCACCAGTTAGAGACCCAGCCGCTCCACTTCCAATCCAGTCTATGGCTTGGGAAAGCAGCAGAAGATGGCCAAACTCCTTGGGCCCCTGCACCCACATGGGAGAACCTGGAAGAAGCTCCTGGCTCCTGGCTTTGGATCGGTGCAGCTCCAGCCATTGTGGCCATCTGGGGAGTGAACCATCAGATGGAAGACCTCTCTCTCTCCTCTCTCTCTGCCTCTCCTTTCTCTGTATAACTTTGACTTTCAAGTAAATAAGTCTTTTTAAAAAAAGAAGTTATTTAAAAATTACATTAATTGAAATTTTCTTGATGCACAACTAAGTACAAAGCTTATGAGAAAGTTAAAAGAAACAGGAAAATATCCTCCAGTGACAAGACTAACCAAACACAAGTAACAGTATAACACCTAAATGACTTAGGCAGGCAAAAAAACAAACACTTGGGGAGGCTGCTGCTGTTTTCAGCCATGAAACAGCATCTTGTACTCTGCAGTGAGATCAACACTTTATGGACAGATGGAAGGGTACCTCCTAAAGGTAAAGGAAGTAACTAAAGGTATTTTCTACTTCCCCATCCACTATTTAGCTTCTTGAATCTCACCTTTGCCTTCACATTCCAATGAAATTATAACCTCCCTGATCACCAATAACTTCCTCTTAAAAAATGCAGTGACGGAAAACGTTGACATCACAGAGAACCCCTCCTGCTCCCTTCAAGATGTCACTTGTCTTCCCTGCAAAAGGCCGCGTCTTATCACAGAAACCCACCTCTTTCTCCATGCGTCACCTTTCCATAGCTGCCCGTGGCTAGAAAATGTTCTTATAAAAATAATATTAAAAAAAAAAAAATCCCGTCCTGAACGCAGAGCTGTCACAGCTGAGTCTCAAACTCTAATTCCGGCGCGTTGCATCGTTCTTCATAGCTTACCTAGGATTCCAAACCTCCCAATCTTCCCCAATTCATTGGCTTCTACACATCTTTCGATGCTTACTCTCTTACACAGCCGCTTTTCTGTGTGAAGCTTTTGCACTTAGCGTTTACAGTCAGCACCAACTTCCTCTCCCACCCCCTTCCCTAATGTTCCCCCCACTGCGCATGCTCTCACTGCCGATGAGGGTTTCTCATCCTAGATCAACCCCTATTCTGGATAAGATTCCGTCTTGGCAACGGTCCCTGCAAGCCTAAACCGAACCAGGGAGGAGGCATCTGCCTGAGGACGGCGGAGAAAGCCCAGGCCGGGGCTGTCACCACTCAGCGGATGGCAGGCAGGCCGGCCGCCTCACCGCCCCAGCTTCGGGTTCAAGTCCGCGCAGAAATTCCAGCGCCTAGACCTGAGCACGGACCGAACACAGAACGGAGGGGCCGAGCTCTCCAAGGGCCGCACACACACGGAAGCATCCAAGATGCTCCCAGCACCTCCCGCCTCCGCCCCAACCGGCGCTCGACCTGTCAGTGCCCTCGTGGGAGCTCCCCAGGCCTCAGCAGAGCTCGCCCTCCTCCCGCAGCCCGGTCCAAGCCCCCACCGGGGTGCATCGCTCCCTTCCTCACGGCTGCAATCCAGACAGCGGCCCGGCTTGACCAGCAAGGGGAGGGGAGGCAGCGTGTCCATCGGTCACGACTGCGGTGTGCCCCAGGCCCCGCACACAGCCACCCGGGCCCCTGGCAGCTCTCAAGCAGTCGCCGCCTGACGGAAGGGAGCAACGAATGCAACCGCCTGGCTCTCCCCGTTCGCACCCGGGCTCCTTCTCCCTCAGTGGAACCCTGACAGTGTCCCCAGCCCAGGCCCAGGCCGACAGGAGCGCGTTCCCTCCCCTGCCTCCGGGAACCGAGGCTGGAGGACGCCGGGCGGGCCCCGCGGCGCAGACACGTGGGAGCTGCCGAGCCGCCTCCTCGCCCCGCCGGCCACGTCCTGCCCGGGCCCCGCAGGCTCTGCTCCAGTCAGCCTCCGCCCCGCCGTCCTGCCCCTGCTTCTCACCTGTCGCTCACCCTGAGCGCTGTATTTGTTCCCCTTACTCAGCCCCAGGGATTTCTCCAGCAGCGTCAACTCCGCGGCCGCCGCCATCTTCTGGCCCCGGCTTCTGGCGGGGGCGGGACCTGGACCGAAAGGAGCGCCGGCATTGGCAAAGAGGGAGGCAGCACGCCCGAAAACGTACCCGGCTATTGGCTGAACGCAGGGGGGCGTGGAGGGCACGCCGACGCCTAGGAGGCGGGGCCAAAGGAAAGGGGCGGGGTCGAGGGTTGGGACCGACAGGTGCAGACGCAATGGCTAGTTTCTGGTCGTCTTGAGTTCTGGAATTTCTGGCAGAGCCAGCAGCAGAGTGGAGCTTCGACTGCGGCGGTGGACGGATTCTGCCGAATTCTAACGGCGGGTGGCTTGGCCTGGCTGCCACAGTTAACGCGTTAATTCTTTCGGCAGGCTGAAATTTTGTATATAATAGGAACGAAATTTAGCCTGATTTACCCTGTTTGGCTCAGGAGTTTGTGAATTTGAGCAATCAAATTAAATAATAAGGAGTTTACAGTCCCTCTACGGCTTCTTACGTATTGTGTCATTCATGGGGATTTTAGTTGTGTTGTAATGGCGAATTAGAAAAGCTAATTTTTCTACTGTCAACCTAAACTCCACAGTAGCAGATTTATAAAGATTAGGAATAGAGCACTGGGTATGTTAGGTAGTGTTCAAATCATTGCTATAGAACAAGAAAATCAGCCGTTAATGATTTTAATAATCTTTGTATACCAGGAAGATGAGGTAGTGAAACACTCTACATAGCTTTTGGAATGTAAATACACAACACACAGGACTATCCCCCTCCCCCAAGTTGCTGTAATTCCTGTGCCTTGGACGTACACAATGGGTAGTATATGTTGACACCTTAATGTTTTCTAAGATTTTATTTATTTGGGAGGCAGAGTTACAGAGAGAGAGAGAGAGAGAGACAGGGAGAAAGGTCTTCCATCCACTGGTTCATACCACAAACGGCTGCAACGGCTGGAGCTGGGCCAATCCGAAACCGGGAGCCAGGAGCTTCATCCTGGTCACCCGTGTGGGTGCACTGGCCCAAGCAGCCCCTCCACTGCAAGGTGCAGTAACAGGGAACTGGATAGGAAACGGAGCAGCTGGGACTCGAACTGCCGTCCAGCTGGGATACTGGCGCTGTATGCAATGGCTTTACCTGTTACGCCACAGCGCTGGCCCCTCAAAACATTTCTGAAAATAAAAAGTGCTTTCCACATTGAAGAATGAATAGACAAAATGTGTATTAGTCTGAAAGACAGGAATTACTACCAAATACTGCATGGGTTGAGTCAAAAACTGTTGCGTGGAGAATGATGTGACTGTGTTACGCTGTCCCTATCCCGATTACCCCATGAGTTCACCCTAGCAGCAGAAGTAAACAAAAGGAAAAGAAAATTTTGCCAAATCAGCGTGACAAAATACAAAGGAAGTTCCAGGATAAGTGTTGTGCACTAATTATATTTCACTTTTCATATACGAAGAATTGAATAACTATTTTACTACTTCTAATAAGGCCAGTCCCTTGCAACAATTTACGTATCTATTTTCAAGGTTTAGATACTTTTTTCTTGCAATAAAACAGTTTTAAAAAATTCGCAGTTATTTAATTCCAAAGGATGGCAACTTAAAATAAAGCTGAGATTTGGGTTCCAATATAAAATATCTGAAAGGATATTCATCCAAATGATAAAAGAGGTCACTTTTGGGGAATAAGATTAGATAACTGGTGGAAACATTGCTTTTTAAATTATGCATTTTGATTTCAATTGCTGCTGATAAATTTTATAAGGAAAAAAACCTCATCTAGTTACAAACTGCTTTCTTCCTTTAGAATCCTGAAGGTTTCTGACTGTGACTTTCCTTCTTTTCCCTGGATTCTCTTTTTCATCAACGATGTGCATTCCTGGAGGAGAAAACTGGTTGTACGTGTGCTGCTGAGATCAAGCAAGTGATGCCACGTAAAAGGGGCACCACTCTTATTTAAATTGGGTTGCAGGAGTCTGTAGTCTCCACTCAGCCCTAACTGGCGGGTCACGCCAGGGCAGGCAGTTAGCCCCACTGGGTCTCCATTTCCTCAAGGACAACAAGAGAGGCTTGGATGAGAGATGCTTTCTGGTCCTTGTGAGTTTTGATTTTCTGTCTTTTGATGTTTTGATACTTTTGTCTTAAAGTGAGCGTGCATTTTTGTACTGTTAATGCCATTTTGATCTTTGGCTAACAGGGCCTTTTGTTGTGAGTAATTGCTGTGAAAAACTGCAGTGGTTTGCTTGTGATGAGCAGAACTGAGGGTAGGAGAGTGGGGGCCTCTGTGTGCCTGCCACACTCTGGTCTCAATCCCAACAGAGAAAGGATCAGATATGCATCATGCAGGCAGGGAGGGCTTCTTGCATGTCAGACTTACACACCTGCCCGCGGTCCACACTCAGGCCCTGAGCTGTGTTTCGTGCTCTGCTGCTGTCTGTTTTTTGTTTTGTTTTTGTTTTTTGCGATTTACTACCCCCAGTTCATTATAAAGGATACAACTCAGGGAGAGCTAATGGAAGAGACAGGGCATATAATTGGGATGGGTGCGTTGTTCATCAACCCAGAAACTTCCAAACCCCAGCATTAAGAGTTTTTATCTAAGTTCAGCTTGGTAGGCATAACTGATTAAATTATTAGCTGCTGGTGATAGGGATTATAGGCAATTAAGTCAATCTCCAGGCCCTCTTGGTCCTAACCCCCTAACCACCAGGTTAGTTTCTCCAGCAACTAGCCTCCCCATCTGAAGAGCCACCTCATTAACATAAACTCAGGAATGTGGAAGGGGGCCTGTTATGAATAACAAAAGATCACTATCACTCAGGACATCCTAAGGGATTTAGAAGGTCTGTGACAGGAACCCGGATCAAAGACCAAATTACATTTCTTATTGTAACTCTGGTCTGAGGACTTCAGCCCTCTGTGGTTCCTCCACCTACAATACTCCAGGAAATCTGAATCATCCAGGTCTCTACTTGTTATATCTTAATGTTAGCCATCGCAAAGCACACCGGACACCGGAGTAAGGGAAAGGGTTTATTGGGGAACACCCTACAGACCGGAGTGAAGGGGCGGCGAAGGAAAAAGAGAGGGAGACTGTAAGAGAGAGAGACAGAGAGGAGAGGAGCTAGCAAGGAGAGAAGATAGAGCAGAGAAGAGGAGAGAGGAGAGCAGAGCCAAGAGAGACCAAGAGAGCGCAGGAGAGAAGGACCAAGAGCCAAGAGACCAGAGGAGGAGGCTGGAGAGAGGAACCAAGAGAGAGCAGGAGAGAAGGGGCAGGAGAGAAGAGCCAAGAGCCAAGAGAGCACGCGTTCAGGAACAGGCCTTTTTAAAACTTTGCCTGAGGGCGGGCAGGGAAGCAGGAGCAGAGAATCCCTTTAGGATGGGGGTGGAGCCTGGCTCAGGTAGCTGGGCCATGCGGCCACCTGGCTACAACTGCGCCAGTTTCCTAACACTACTCAAATGCTACCTCCCCAGGGAAGCCTTCCCTGACAGTCAACGGAAGGAATCTTCCTTCCTTAAGTCCCTACCCTGCTTTATTTCCCTTAGCGCACTTGTCAGTACCTGAAATGACACTATTTATTTGCTTACCCTTTGTTCTCTGCATCCCCTAGTAGGGTATAAATATCTTGAGGGCAGGGCTTGATCTTACCTGCATCTCCAGCACCAGGAAGGCCTGACACATAGGACTCAAAAATAAAAAACAAAAACAAAACAAAACAAAAAAACGAACCATTTGCTGAATAAATGGCCATAAGGAGGCAATAATACCTTCATCAAAGGGTTTTGTGGGGATTAAATGACAAAGTGCATGTAGAGGGATATAAAATGCTTAATGCAATGCCTAGCACATGGTAAACTCAATAACGTTGGCTGATGCTATTATCAAAGGAATCCAGAAGAGGGTGAGGCCAACTGTTGGCTGATGCTATTATCAAAGGAATCCAGAAGAGGGTGAGGCCAACTGCCGAATCATTTCTCTGCCCATCCCTTTCATCCTTGTCTCTTGCATGTCTCTTGCACCAGAGCTCTCCGACTGCCTCCCTCCCTGCCTGCTACCTGTCGCGGCAGCTCAGGCATCTTGGCCCGCAGACACCGATTTCTTCTCTGATCCAGCCCAGAGCCCAGAGGTCACCTGGAAGATCGATCCGCGGCGCGCTGTGGCCTCCCATTTGGTCTTCAACTGGCCGCGGGCCTGTTTTTTTTTTTTTTTTTTAAATTAATTAATTAATTTATGTACGTGAAAGTCAGAGTAGCAGAGACAGAGGAAGAGACACAGAACTTCCATCTGCTGGTTCACTCCCCAGGTGGCTACAATGGCCAGCGCTGGGCCAGGCTGAAGCCAAGATCCAGGAGCTTCATCTGGTCTCTCATATGGGTGGCGATTGCCCAAACACTTGGGTCATCTTCCGCTGCTTTCCCCATGTGCCTTAGCAGGGAAGAGTTGCATTGGAAGTGGCGCAGCGAGGACTTGAACTGGCGTCCATAGGGGATGCCAGCATCTCAGGCTGCAGTGTTACCTGCTAAGCCACAACGCCAGCCCCTTGAAAAATTTTTTTTAAAGATTTGCTTCTTTATTTGAAAGGCAGAGTTACAGAGAGAGAGAGCAAGGGAGAGACATAGAGAGATCTTCCATCCACTGGTTCACTCCCCATGTGATTCCCCCGCAGTGGGCGGAGCTGGGCTGGTCCAAAGCCAGGAGCCAGGAGCTTCTTCAGGGTCTCCCACAGGAGTTCAAGGGTCCAGGGAACTGGGCCACCCTCTGCTGCACTCCCAGGCACATTAGCAAGGAGCTGGATTGGAAGTGGAGCAGCCAGGACTCAAAACAGGGCCCATACGGGATGCTGATGCCACAGACACCCTACCCACTATGCCACAGCGCTGACCCTGTCCCCTTGAAAAAAATTTTTTTGGACGGGCAGAGTTAGACAGTGAGAGAGAGAGAGACAGAGAGAAAGGTCTCCCTTCCATTGGTTCACCCCCCAAATGGCCGCTATGGCTGGTATGCTGCGGCCAGCGCGCTGCGCCGATCTGAAGTCCGGAGACAGGTGCTTCCCCCTGGTCTCCCATGGGGTGCAGGACCCAAGCACTTGGGCCATCCTCCACTGCCCTCCTGGGCCACAGCAGAGAGCTGGACTGGAAGAGGAGCAACCGGCCCAGAACCCGGCACCCTAACCGGGACTAGAACCTGGGGTGCCAGCGCTGCAGGCGGAGGATTAGCCTAGTGAGCCGCGGCGCCAGCCTGAAATTTTTAATACAGATGCTCCTCAACTTACAATGGGGTTGTGTCTCAGAAAACTCAAAATGAAGTAAAAACAATGGGAGTTGAAAACAGACCGAAGGGATGGGTGTTTGAACGCATGGTTAAGGTGCCCATGTGCCAAATCAGAGTACCTCCGCCCAAGGTGCTCTGCCAGCTGCCCCGGGGCCCTCACCAGGGTCTGTGTCTTGCTGTGGACTTTCACCGTCCAAAACTGTGAACGAAACAAAGCGCCCTTTCCTTTGTAGGCAGCTTGTCTTGGGTATCTTGTTGCAGTAACAAAAAGCCAATGAATACATTGCTGATTGTCCTACTGGGATTAACTAGAGTGAAAGAAGCTATTATTTCAAACCAGATGCTGAGGGAGCAGGAATGAAGGAGAAAGAAAAGACCGCTGGGTAATTCCAGTGTTGTTTATAGTAGGTGAGCGACACGCAGTATTGAAAGTCAAAGAGGATGAACGTTAGTAAGTAAAGGTATTATTCTAATGGCAACCTTATATCAAAAATGTGAATTTTCCTAAATGCCAAAAAAAAAAAAAATAGAAAACAGGCAAATAAAACAAGCCACAGAGGGGAAGCCCACAAGTGTGTATGAGTGTATATAATCGCCATGGCATAAATTGAGATGTTAGAGCTGTGGCCAACTATATAGATTATAATTAAAACATACTTGGGTTTGCCTCATTTACAAAAAGGAACTTGTTTATTTTTATTTATTATTTATTTTGTTTGAGAGAGAGAGAGAAAGAGAAAGTCTTCTATGTACTGGTTCATTCCTTAAGCACCTGCAAGAACTGGGGCTGGGCCAGGCTGAAGCCCAGAGCCAGGAATGCAATCTGGGTCTCTCAGGTGGTGGCAGGGACCCAACCACTTGGGTCATCACCTGTTGCTTCCCAGGACGCACATCGACAAGAAGCTGGAATTGGAAGCCGGCGCCGTGGCTCAATAGGCTAATCCTCCACCTTGCGGCGCCGGCACACCGGGTTCTAGTCCCGGTTGGGGCGCCGGATTCTGTCCCGGTTGCCCCTCTTCCAGGCCAGCTCTCTGCTATGGCCAGGGAGTGCAGTGGAGGATGGCCCAGGTGCTTGGGCCCTGCACCCCATGGGAGACCAGGAAAAAGCACCTGGCTCCTGGCTCCTGCCAGGATCAGCGCGGTGCGCCGGCTGCAGCGGCGGCCATTGGAGGGTGAACCAACGGCAAAGGAAGACCTTTCTCTCTGTCTCTCTCTCTCACTGTCCACTCTGCCTGTCAAAAAAAAAAAAAAAAAAAAAAAAAAAAAAAAGAAGCTGGAATTGGGAGTGGAGCTAGGCCTTGCATACAGGACACTGGAATGCGGGCATCTTAGCTGCTATGCCAAATGCCCACCTCAGAAAAGGTTTTTTTTTTTTTTTTTTTAAAGATTTATTTATTTATTTGAGAGGTAGTTATAGACAGAGACAGAGAGACAGACAGAGATCTTCCATCCACTGGTTCACCCCTCAAATGGCTGCAACTGTTGGAGCTGGGTGGATCAGGAGCCAGGAGCTTCTTCTGAGTCTCCCACATGGAAGCAGGGGCCCAAGCACTCGGGCCATCTTCCACTGCTTTCCCAGGCCACAGCAGAGAGCTGGATCAGAGGAGGAGCAGCCGGGACTAGAACCCTTAAGGGTTGCCAGCGTCACACGTGGAGGCCAGCCACAATGCTGGCCCCAGAAGAGGATTTTTGAATTGACTAACAAAGCACAATTTATACTACGTGTTGTTTCTAAGAACAAACCCAAAATAAGACAAAGGATACGTAATGCTAAATGCTACAGTACAGAGCAAAGATAAAATAGTTATCAATATTTTGTGCTCCAAAATATGAAAAAAAAAAAAACCTTCAGCAACAACAGGAGATGCCCAGAGAAATAGAAAAACAGTCATGACTGAGTCCTTAAGCCACATCTCAGCATCGGAGACAGCAAGGACAAAAAACACTGGGAAGAACATCAGAAATCTAGACAAGCTCGCCAGTAAGGTAGATCGCACACACACACACACACACACGCACGTGAGTATAAACCTCTGAAGCCTGACAGAGACAACACCCCTGCATCAGTGGCCTGGGGCTGCTGTACTGCACTCCCACAGCCTCTGTGGCTCAGAGCAGAAACTCACTCTCGCACTTTCTGGAGGCCGGGAGTTCCAAATCAGTGTCACTGCAGCCTGATCAAGGTGTTTGCAGGGCTGCCTCACTCCCACAGTCAAGCCTGCATCTTGGCGTCTCTTTTCTCTTTGTCTCCATGTCTTCCGTGTGTAGCAAGGCTCCTTCTGCCACCTGTGCGGGGTGGGGGAGGGGGTGGGGCTGAGCAGGTCGGTGTCATTGTGGCCCAGCAGGTTAAGCTGCAGCCTGCAACACTGCCATCCCATGGAGGCGTTATTTCCAATCCCATGGAGGTGCCATTTCAAGTCCTGGCTGCTCCTCTTCCAGGCCAGCTCCCTGCTATGGCCTGGGAGTGCAGTGGAGGATGGCCCAAGTGCTTGGGCCCTGCACCCCATGGGAGACCAGGGAGAAGCTCCTGGCTCCTGGCTTTGGATTGGCCCAGCTCCCTGGTGGCTATTTGGAGAGTGAACCAGCCAATGGAAAATCTCTCTGTCTCTCTCTGTCGCTCCCTCTCTAACTCTGCCTTTCAAATAATAAATAAATAAATACACCCATGCTTGCCTTTTGGACATACCTGAATAATCCAGGATAATCTTCTTGTCTACAAATCCTTAACCAGAATCACATCTGCAAAAATCCTGTTTTGTGTATAAACTCAGTGAACTCATTCGGTTCATTCCCCCAAATGGCCACAACAGCCAGCAGTGGGTCAGGCAGGAGCTAGGAGCCAGGAGCTTCTCCCAGGTCTCCTACGTGAGTGCAGGGACCCAAGCACTTGGGCCATCTCCCATTGCTTCCCCAGACTATAGCAGAGAGCTGGATTGGAAAAGGAGCAGTTGGGACTCAAATGGGCACCCATACAGGATGCCAGCGTTGTTATAGGGCCTGCTGCGACACAGCGGCAGCCCCCGTAATTCACATGGAGAAATTCTATGGATTAGGGCTTGAGATACTTGGAGGCCATGCTCACTCTTCCACACTCCATTTCCAGCACAAATGGAACATTTACAAAATTTGGTTGTATCTGCAGCCACACATACCAAATACATGATTATTTGACCACAGTGCAGGAAAATCAGAAACTATAAAAAGATAAAAATTTCAAAAGACTTTTTGAAACCTAGAAATATGAAAACATTCTAATTCTTAGGTCAAGGAGTTATGGTGAAATTGCAGGATATCTGGAATCTTTGAGGTATAGTTATAAAAGGAAAATTTATACTATGAAATACTTATATGGATAACTATTAAAATAAAAATCTAGGTAAGGCATTATTTGAAAGAGTTACAGAGAGAGGTAGAGACAGAGAGAGAGGTCTTCCATCCACTGGTTCACTCCCCAGGTGGCTGCAACAACCAAAGCTGGGCAAATATGAAGCCAGGAGCCAGGAGCTTCTTCCAGGTCTCCCACGTGGGTGCAGGGGCCCAAGGGCTTGGGCCATTCTCCACTGCTATCCCGGGTCATAGCAGAGAGCTGGATCAAAAGAGGAGCAGCCAGGACTAGAACTGGCACTCATATGGGATGCAGGTGCTTCAGGCCAGGGCTTTAACCTGCTGCGCCACAGCACCGGCCCCAAGCACCCACGTCTTATATCACAGTCCCTGGGTTGAGGCTACACTAGTGCATCCCAGGAGACAGCAGATGGTGGCTCAAGTACTTGGGCCCCTGCCACCCATGTGGGAGACGTGGACAGAGTTCCTGGCTCCTGGCTTCAGCCTGACCTAGACTTGGAAGTTATGGTCATTTGGAGAATGACCCAAAATATGGAAAATTTTTCTCTGTCTCACTCTCTTTCTGTCATTCTGTTTTCAAATACCTAAATAGATCTTCAAATAATAGTAGCTGTGACTGTGACAAATGTCTACTGTACTCTATTTTCGTGTAACAGAGACATTAAGTTATGTAGCCAGATCCACACAGCTAACAGACCAGTGAGTGAATCACCTGAATGTTTAAAAGAAAATGTAGATACCATATCAATACTGGAGACTCCACTTGACTTTGTCTGGAGTAGTACCAGCCATTGATGTTTAGAAAATCCCTGGCTGATCCCAACGTGCAGCCAGGATTGAGACTTTCTATGGCAGATGGAGCATTGGAATTTCAACTCAGCTTTCTCACTCTCAAACCCACAGAGTTCACTTTCCATTGCCTCCTTTCTCGGTTACAGTGAGCTGTTGCATGCTCTACTTTACTTGACAGCAGGCATAGGAAAGAGGAGAAAGCATATATTTTACTTAAGAGTCAATAAGTGTGCTTTTTCAGATGATCTGGATCTTTGATTTGGAGATGTCTATATCAACACAGCTTTACATCACAACAAAAATAACTTGATGAATTGATTTTGTCAAATGGAACACTTCTCCAATCTGTGGTTATCATAGTCAAGTTTTAAATCCACATTACCTTAGGATACAAATTAAATGTCAAGTGAAATTAATTTGGCAAGTGGAACATGAGCTGGATGGCTTTTCTTTTGGGGGCAAACCTGACAGCTTTCTGTATGTCATACTGGCATCTGTTAAAATGAGCTGCATATGCCAGAAGCTGTTACCACATCAGATTGCTCTTAGCAATGCCAACATCTGAACAGTCTCAGTTTTAGGAGAATTTAACTTTCTGTCCAGAATATGCTGGGATGTTAAGGTTAGGTCTCACTGATATCAAATATGTGGTAAATACAGTCATGCAGGTGCCTTTACGCTCTATCATAGATACCATACTCAAGTACGTCTTGCATTTATCTCACTTGTTTCTTGAGCTGTTACTATTATACTAAGCACTGGGTACACATAGATGAACAACCTCCCATCAAGCTTAGACTGTCTTGAGGTATGACACTAGAAAACACAATTGGAATTGTGTAGGAAAGCCATGGTCAAGGGAGTAGAGGGTACAATGCAAACAGCTGATCCAGTACCGAGAGAGGTCAGGTTTGCAAGAGATCCTGGTGTCTAAGTGGGACCTGAATGGTAAAAACGAGTTGACCAGGGAAGGGGCGAGAGGAAGAGTTGGAGGAGAGTTCCATGCACTAGGAATGCATGTCAGAGGCAGAGCACAATTCTTCGCAGGAATAGTTCAGGGTGAGTAGGTGAAAGGTGAGGCAGACAGGCAAGCAGCCACCAGATCAGAACGTACCTTGAAGGCTGCGTTTAAACATCCTTCCTTGTGATAACTAATTTATGTGTCAGCAGGGCCATGGGCTGCCCAGATCACTGGGAAACATGATTTCTGGGGGAGCCTCTGAGGGTGATTCTGGGTGAGATTAACATTTGAATCAAGGAACCTCCTTGCCAGTTTGAGTGGGCCTCATTCAGCAAGGATCAACTTTTAAATATATCATGAAACATCATCAAATATTCAGATAGCTAACCTTTCATCAGATTTATTTTATGAAATGAATTCACACATTTTTTGTTATATTTGCTGTACCAGAGACTTTCCAGGAAATCTGATCTTGATGATCCATAGCCTACATCGGAAGAGAAAGACTGATTTTGATGCCAAGGTAAAATTGAGCCAATTTATTATAATAAATCTCATGATTTATGGTGTGGAGAATATCTAACCTGCAGGCCACATAGGTCTGTGAAATCATTTGGTTTGACCCTGCTAGTGGGATTTGAAATTCAATAAATCTATAGCAGGCTAATTTTTAGAAACGATTTATTTATTTATTTGAAAGCCAGAGTTACAGGGAGAGATGAGAGAGAGAGAGAGAGAGAGAGAGAGAGAGAGAGAGAGAGAGATATCTTCTATCATTCTGGTTCACTCCCCAGGTGTCTGCAATGGTTGGGCCTGGGCTAGGCTGAAGCTAGGAGCCTGGAGACTTATGCAGGTCTCCCTTGTGGGTGGCAGGGGACCAAGTACTTGGGCCATCATCCTCTGCTTTTCCCAGGCCACTAGCAGGAGTTGGATTGGAAGTGGAGCATCTGGGACATGAACTGCACCCATATGGGATCCTGGTATGGTAGGCGACAGCTTTACCAGTTATACAACAATAAAACTCCATATAGCAGGCTAATCAATGATGTTACAAATATCTAAATGGTCCTTAGCAGAAATAAAGCTTTCTACCCCCTTTTTTAATATCTACTCATTTAGATACAGGCAGAACATGCTAAAATCCAAGACTCAAAATACTCCAAAAATCTGAAAGCTTTTGTCTATGTGAAGCCCACAAGTGGAAAATCCCAACCTGATCCTAAGTGATAGATTGCAGTCCAAATACAGACCCAGCAAAAATATTCTATAAGATTACCATCAGTCTAGTGTATATGAAACATAGTTTTTGTGTTTAGATGTGAGTGCCTTCCCCATATAGTTCATTTATATATATACATATATATTCAAAAATATGAAAAAATCTTAAACACTTCTCTTTTAAAAGTGATTTATTTATTTGAAAGTCAGAGTTAGAGAGAGAGACAGAGAGATACCAGTGTCTCCTATTCATTGTTTCTTTGGAGAACACCCTTATGTATAACTTTATAGTCTCTTAGGTACCTCAAACTCATATCTAACCTGAACTATAACATCCTCTCCTATGTCTTTTCCACAAATCCACTTCTCCACCAGTCCACATCCCATGGGATGACAATTAGTTGGTCACATTCTAAGAGTAGGAGCCACTCAACTCTCCCCACTCCTTTATGCCCCACATGTAGGCGACAGAGCATGAATTCTAGCTCCAGAATGAAATCTGCCAGCTTCCACAGCTCTCCCAGCACGGGAAGACCGGCTGAAAGTCTTCCACTGGATGTGTTTGGGCCCAGACTGCCTTCTGGTCTCATGAAGCCCCTTAATAGCTGCCCCTTCCAGCCATCTCGCCCATCCTCACTGCTTGTGCCTTAGCATTTGCGCCACCATGGCCAGCTGAAGTTCTTCAGTGATCTCTTACATGGGACCCCAATAGCCATCGCCCAGTGGCTGTCTATGCCACAGCTGAAGACATCGCTCTAGGCAGCCAACCTAAAATGCCCTGTTTCTGCTGAAGACATGCATGTTGTCCTCTGAGGACTCAGAACGTACTCTAGACCCCCTAGCCTGGCCAGTCAGGCCCTTTGTAACTTGACCTAAGTTGGCGTCTGCAGACCCAACACTTGGCACTTCCTGCTGGGTGTTCTCCGCCCCAGCCCTGTCTCGTTCACAGCCCCTGGGTGCCCCGCGTGCTTTCTTGTCTTTGAGCTTTTGGGTCTGTGGTTCTCTCTACCAGGAATGTCTCTTGGACCCCCAGTTCCTTTCTTCAAACTGAGCCTCTGAGCTCTCATGACGGCTCCCCACCCAGACGTCATCTGCACCACTGAATTTGCCTTCTTGTCCCTCCGCCTTGAGCCAGCAAGCTTGCCGAGGACACAGACCGCATCCTGCTTGGTACTGAGCCACCAGCTCCTGGCACCAGGCTCGGAACAGAGCAGCCACTTGACGAATTCATTTGTTGAATGATAAACAAACACGCAAAGATAGAGAATGATGTGGAAAACTTGGCCAGTGGAGCAAAATGACTAACACGCAATTTGTGAGGATATTATAGAGTTCTGCCTCGGAGTAAACATTAGAAACTCAAGAATAAAAAGCCCCAGATCTGGTGAGTAGACCAGTACAAGTGAAAATGACTCAGAAAGCTGCACATGAGGGATTGGCAACCAGTTTATCAAAAGAAAAGTCATTGCTTTTGCCCAGTCTCCCAATCACTCGTTCACTGCATCCTGTTCTCTGGGCTCAGGAAGGGGTCGTTTATCATCTGGTACTCATGGTCATTATCATCTGGTACTCATGGTCATTATCTTCTGGTACTCATGGTCATTGTCCACCTCCTTACCACTAGGCCCTCAAACATCCATTGACCATCGCTGTGTGCTGGATTCCGTTCTCACGTTCTCTGCCTGTATTATTAACTCAAGAATCCTCACAACAGCCTTTGAAGCAAATGCTATCATCCTCATTTTATAGTTGAAGAAATTGAGGCTTAAAGATGGGTGAGAAAAGAAACTTTCAGAGCATCCCAGATAGAGAAATATGGTAGTCCCTCTTTTTTTTTTTTTTTTAATATATGAGTTTTTTTTTTTTTTTTTTTTTTTTTTTTTTTTTTTTTTTTTTAGGTTTCTATTTATTTGAAAGGCAGAGTAACAGAGAGGCAGAGTCAGAGAGAGAGAGAGGTCTTCCATCTGCTGGTTCACTCCCCAGATGGCCAGGAACCAGGAGCTTCTTCTGGGTCTCCGACACAGGTACAGGGGCCCAAGGATTTGGGCCATTTCTACTGATTTCCCAGGCTATAGTAGAGAGCTAGATAGGAAGTGGAGCAGCCGGGACTTGAACTGGCGTCCATATGGGATGCCAGCACTACAGGCAGCGGCTTTACCCACTATGCCACAGCGCTGGCCCGGTAGTCCCTCTTTACCCCAGACTCCCCGTGGGTACCCGGAACTGTGGATAGTACCAAGCCTTTTACACACCACAGTTTTTCCTATACAAATGTACATACTTTTTATAAAGTTTAATTTATAAATGAGGTACAGTAAAATATGCCAACAACAACTAATAATGAAAAAGAACATTATAACAATGTACTGTCGTAAGCATTAGGCGAATATGGTCTCTCTTTCTCTCTGAAAATATCCATTTAATATTTTTGGACTGTGGTTGACTAAAATCGTGGAAAGTGAAACCACAGAGAAGGGGAGAGAACAGCTCCTTCGGAGAATGAATAATCCAGTTCCCCCGAGGACTGAGGCTTGCCCCAGCACGCTGTCTGCAGCTGCACGGTTCCCCGGCTCGGGGTGGGGTGGGGGGGATTGGATCACAAACACCAGGGTCTTCTGGGGTACACACGTTCGTCCAAGCTCAGCCAGAGCCTGGTCTGGGAGCCATCCAGGGGTCACTGCTGTGCCGCGGTGGCTCGCCTGCCACAGCTGCTGCCGGCACCGAGAGGCTGTGTTAGGGAAGGCTGTCAGCGTGGTTTCAGCTGCAGCCCTGGGGCTGACAACAGCAGTGATTTTCAGCAACAGAACGACGTCCCCAATGCGCTCTGGGAGAAGGCTCAGGGGCAAAACACGTCTTTGGTGCTATCCTGCAGGTGATGAGTTTGCCTGCGGCCAGCCCATGCCAGTCCCGTCTTGGTGCAAGGGCTCACTCTGCTCCAAAGCCGTGCAGGTTATTGGAGGGACACATGCCCGTGGAGCTGGTTCCTTTCAGGTTCTGCTCAGGGTCACCTTCTCACTGAAGACTTTCCTAAACCTTTCCCACTCCTGTCCCCAAAGCAGGCAGAGCTGGCCACTCGCCCTTTGAGTTTCCACTGAACCCCGTATGTGCCTCCAACAAAGCATCAGCTGCATTTCATTGACCTTATTCCTGCATATTTTGAATTCTTCCAATGAGTCCCTAAGGCACCCGAGATGCCACTGGCACGGGGTAGGTATCCAACGATGCTTCCAGAGTGGCTGAATGAAGAGTAAATGAGCAGTCACCACAGGAATACAGTAGTAGAGAGACAGGATGGTGTTGAAAATGGACAAGCTTTAAAGCAATCAAAGCTGGACGCAGGCCCAAGGACTAGCAATCCAGATACTGGCGTGGAAGGACCCAGCCCATCTGCATCCGTGGTAGGTGCTATTGGTTTCTGACTCCAAAACTCGTTTTCTTTCTCTTACCCACGTATCACAGAGCACAGCTTCCATAACACTGCCAGGAAGTACAGGGGGAAAGCCTGTGAAACCAGAGTTTGGTGACACTGGTCCTTAGTGGGCAAAGCTATAATTTCATGGCTACACGCTGTTAATACTGTTTTCAGGTGACTTTTATTAAAAATCATTCTTAAAATCTTTTTGCCAACTTCAGGCCACTTAAGATATTTTCTTTCTCAGTAATAGCCACGTGAGTGTTAGCTACAGTTTTCCCTATAGCAGATCATTCTACAACCTCAGAAGCTTAGCACAAAGCAGTTTGTTTCTCATGCATGCCACCATTCTGGGTGGGTTTCTGATGGACAGTCACTGAGGAAGATGGGTTCCTTCCATCATTTAGTGGCTCTATCATCCTCCAAGGCCTCAAAGTCCCCCTGGGGACCCTGGTCATCTGAACTCTAGAAGAGACAGGAGAGGGAGAGCATTGAGGGCCTCATCAAGTGCTATGAGACAACTTTGACAACACTGCACATCCCTTCTGTGTATATCCCATTGGCCACAAGTCAGTCAGGAGCCACAGCTGATCGGAGGGAGCATGTGTGTCTCTGGAACTTACCCTGTGCCTGTCCCGGGGCCACTCGCTGATCTCTTTGGCTCTGCTTTGCTCTCCCACTAGACTGATTCCATGGATGACATCACCCAGACATCACCCTTTACCTTCTTGGTTTCCAAGTGTGTCCCACACAGGAGGTACCAGCAGGAGGCTGAAGAGCCAGCATGGGGAGTGTGGACACCTTGGTGCTTCCTTGCATGGTTGTCCAAATGCATCCAACTTCCTTTGTGATGTTTCATAGTCCACAGCATTTAGGGCAGCACCTTTGCCCTGCCCTGCCCACCGTCATGCACACACATCTGGTGGTTTATGCAACAAATCCTCCAAACAGTGCCTGAGCTCTCGACACAAGACGTTTGAATCCTATGGCCATAGGCCGGTCATAGAAACCCTTTTCCTGCCTGACCCTCACGCACTAGGCAGGCCAAAGACACTCCAAAGACACAGGGGTTCTTTGCTCTTGCCATTCAGATCAGTTTGCAACTGCCGTTTCCTGCTCAGAAGTTTCTTGCTTGTGAATAACAGACTTTCTTTCACACTTTCTTAGTGCATGAAGAAGTGTCATCAGTCTCAACATCCAACTTCTTGATGGAGAGACAGTCTGTCTCCTATCCATGGGATGACCACAAAAGAGGCTGTGTTATCTGTGAACAGTGGGTAACTCAGGGGTAGCCATGCATTTCTGTTATTGCCAGTCCCTGTCTGCCTCCACATGCCTTATTGATTTTCTTCATCCTTCCTGTGTCTCTGTAATACAGTCGTTTAGTGGCTCTATCATCCTTCAAGGCCTCAAAGTCCCCCTGGGGACCCTGGTCATCTGAACTCTAGAAGAGACAGGAGAGGGAGAGCATTGAGGGCCTCATCAAGTGTTAAGAGACAACTCACTAAAGTTTCATGGCTCTCTGAACATTAGAGTTGGATTCTGCTTCTTTCAGCTGATGGGTATGTGAGGAAGAAGGGCAGGTGTAGTGAGCATTCAGTCAGCTGCTGTCACATCGTGGACAGTACCAACCCTGAAATGTTATCCTTGGTTTTCAGCACACACACACACACACACACATAATCCACATATTTATTGTACATATAGAATCTGTATAATATTGGTAACTTTGGTTATCAATAGGTTAACAGTAGGAAAACCTACTGTTTTATGGATTGCTCATGGACAGCAAAGTCCATGAACGTACAAGTCTTTTGTAAAAAATGGTGCAGTATTTGCACATAAACTATGCACATACTCTGTATGTTCTAAATCATCTTTAGATTACTTAGACCTAATACAATGCAAACATTATATAAATAATCATTATATGGTATTGTTTAATTATATGGTATTGTTTAGGGAATAATGGCAAGAAAAATTTGCACATGTGTTTAATATAGACACAATTTGTTTTGAATATTTTCAATCTGTGGTTGGTTGAAGCTGTGGATGTAAGATGTATGGATATGGAGGGCTGACTATATTTATTATGATATTTATAATACATAATTATAATATTTAAAAATATACAACATATAAGTCTATATACACTATATATAGTAATATTATATAGAGACTAAAATAGAATTACTTGGAGAAATTTAGAACAGTATGGTCTTTTTCATATAGGTGGCACTAGGGTGTCATTTTGTTTTAACCATTTGAGATTTGGATGGTGTTTGGAAGTGAATTGCGAGGAGGACTACTCATCCAAGACTCGGGACAACTACTTTTCATAAAACGCTTCAGTGCATGGCTCCAAGTCACCCTTGGTCAGGGAATGCTGTTGCGAAGACTGGACTGCAGCCCACATGCATTTTTCCCTCTGACTTGTCCTGCTGAGAGGCACGCTGATGTGTGTGTCTTAGAATCAGTTGATGCAAGGGGCAGCCGAAAAAGCTCAGTTGGGAGCGCGTTAGACTGAAGAATCAGCTGATGCTGGTGATGAGCCCATTGTAATGAGAGAGATGCTAGAGTCGCTCTGATTTCCATGGGTGTGGTGTGGGTGCCCATTTCTTACTCTCAACTGCTGCATTGAAACTAGGCAGTTGCAACATGTGACTGAACACTTTATTTGATTTCCCATCAAGCATTCTCCAAATCGAGGGGCATTTTTCAAATTCCCATAAAGTTTGTGAACAAGAGTCTCCAAGGATGTTTTGCCATCTTTGTTCCTGATTTGTGTGTGCTTGCTAGCTTGCAGCATTTTCCAGGCTCTCTGGTGTTAAATTAATAACAAATGATGGGGAGCTGACAGGCAGGTGAAGATGGAGAGTATCATGATATTAAAAAAATCTCAATCTATTATGTAGCACAATGTGCAACACTTTGTCAGGCTTTGCCTGCAGGTATCTTAATTTTACTTAAATATTTTGTTCACATCTTTTTAACCCAGAGGATGGAAACATTGCCCCTAGCATCTCTCTAGCAGATTTTGTAGCATATGTTAGTGTGAGACAGAATCGTATACTTTGCCAGTTACTTGGAATTAGTTGAAAAGGCACTGATAAACATAAAGAACAAAAATATTTTTATAGTAGAGGAACTGTCTGATTCTCACTGGAAATGATAAGGAGGCATGTTTAGATCAATATAAACATTATTTTTTTCCCACAGACAGGGCCATCCAACTATGACTGTCTTGAAACTAGTATGATTTTTGTCATTGTGAGTGTTTAAGCAATTGAAGATCATCTACAAACATTTCCTGGAAATGATTCCTAGCAATTACACAGAATATTGGAAGGATACCTTGGCAGTTTTAAAACTACATGCATTCAATCTGTTTGGTGTATTGAATTTCAATGCAAGGTTTCTTTAGAAATGTTTGCTATGGAAAATTTTAAACACACAACCAGAGAGCATGATGTGGCAAACCCCAATTACTGATCAACCCAATTTTAACAATTACAAAAGTTCCTGGGTGCCACTGCTTGAAACAAATTCAGAAACTGCTGGCTTGGAAGATGTCTAAAGTCCCCACAATTTGATTTCATGTGCAACATGTGGCCAACCTTCCTGTCTTGAAGGCCCCTTAAAGCAAGTTGAAAGGGAATATGGTTTGTACCCCTCCTGAGCAGACCTCATGGCCACTCTCTTCATTTTTTTTTTTTTTTGACAGGCAGAGTGGACAGTGAGAGAGAGAGATAGAGAGAAAGGTCTTCCTTTTGCCGTTGGTTCACCCTCCAATGGCCACCGCGGCCGGCGCACTGCGCTGATCTGAAGCCAGGAGCCAGGTGCTTCTCCTGGTCTCCCATGGGGTGCAGGGCCCAAGCACTTGGGCCATCCTCCACTGCACTCCCTGGCCACAGCAGAGAGCTGGCCTGAAAGAGGGGCAACCGGGACAGAATCCAGCGCCCCGACCGGGACTAGAACCTGGTGTGCCAGCGCCGCAAGGCGGAGGATTAGCCTATTGAGCCGCGGCGCCGGCCTACTCTCTTCATTTTCACACCCAACTTTGTTGTGGACAATTATTAATTTTTTAAAAAAAGATTTATTTATTATTTATTTGAAAGAGAGAGAGAGAGGGAGAGAGAGAGAGAGAGTGAGCGAGCTGGTTCACTCCCCAGTTGGCCTCAATGGCTCAATGGCCAGAGCTGGGCCAGGCTGAAGCCAGGAGCTTGGAACTCCTTTGTGGTCTGCCACGTGGGTGGCAGAATCCACGCATCTGGGCCTCCCAGGTTGTGTTAACAGGACGCTGGATCAGAAGCAGAGGCAAAGCTCAACTCCAGGAATTGCGATAATGGATGCATGTGTCCCACGCGGCAGCTTAACCAGCTGTGCCACACCTTCCCTGCAGATCAGCTCTTGAACTAAATGTACAGACAAGTCTGGAACACAGATGATACTGTGTGCTCTTCCAGCGCGGGTCCTGCAGGCTGGTTCCCACAAAGAAGGTCCATCACCATCAGTGAAGCCGTGACCTGAGCATGTGCAGTTGGCAATCGCAAGCACATCCATGGAGTGGACTCCAAGAATTCTGCCCCTGGGGATCCATATCCAGAAATTTGCCATGAGGGAGATGGGGAGTCCAGAAGAGCACCCTGATATTAAGGTCTACAAAGCTATTTGGGCCAAAGGAATAGTGAATGTCCTCTACCGCATCGCTGTGAGGTTGTGCAGAAAATGTACCGAGGATGAAAACTCACCAAAAAAGCACTACTGGACTGGCACTGTGACACAGTGGGTTAAGCCTGTAACACTGGCATGCATATGAGTACCACAGCATCCCTTAGAGTCCCGGCTGCTCCACTTCCAATCCTGCTTCCTGCTAATGGGCCTGGGAAAGCAGCAGAAGATGGCCCGAGTGCTTGGACCCCTGCACCCAGGTGGGAGACCCAGACCTGGCTCCTGGCTTCAGATCGGCACAGCTCCGGCTGATGCAGCCATTTGAGGAGTGAACCAGCGGATGGAAGACCTTTCTCTCTGTCTCTTCCTCTCATTGTCTGTAACTCTATCTCAAGTAAATAAATAAATAAATCTTAAAAAAAATAATAATAAAAAATGATTAGGGCTCAGTCTTAACACCTGGGTAAGAGACACTTTGTCTCCGGGCTCCATCCTCTGAAACAGCTTACCTTTTCCACAAACTATGACTTGTATTTGCAGCTGAGTAATAATTCACTTCATTTAAAAATGTAGATTTTCTTGTAAATCAACTGTACTCCATCCCATTAGCAAAAGCCACACCTAACATCTCTTCAATAAATTCTTCTCCAGCTTAGATTCCCTGGATGGCAGCTGAGGGACAATGATGTGAAGAATAATCTTATAGCGACTATTTTTTGTTCTTTTTGAAAGGGCGCTGTGTTCTTAGATCTTAACAGAAGGTTTTCCAATTCTACGCTTGCTTCGTCTTTATGCCATGCTTTTCTGATAGTGCCTTGAATTTTTTTCTTTTTTCTTTTTTTTTTGAAGGAAGGGAGGGAGCAGTTCTAGAAGGTATCATCTTTCATTGTACTGGAAAGCTTTAGTTTTAAGCTGAGAAAAACTTGGATCATTTATATCAACTGTTCTTTCTTTAGTTTATGTTTCTACTCACATTTTACTATTGATAGGGACTCCAGGGACCTCTGGAAAAGAAAGAGAAAACAGCACAGAAAAAACATACAATGTAACTCATCAGGAGCCCTGAGGGAGGGGCAGGCAGGAGACTGGAGACCACATACAATGTAATCTTCAGATGTTGTTGAGTCTGCCTCTAGGACCTGAAGGAGCAATCTGCACACTTCCATGCAAAACAGCTGTCTCCAACGGCAGTTCCCTGATTGGTTCATGTAGCATGCCTCATTAGCATATACATTGACCAATCAGGAAGAATTTCCTGCTTTAGAAATGCATAAAAGTTCAAGCCAGACAGTCTTGGGCCCCAGCTCAGAGCAAGCAGTCCTGCAGAGCAATCAGCCCTTTGTGGGGAAGACCCTCTAGGCTGCTAGAGAGCTTCCTTCACTCCATACTTGTCCGTGTGCTTCATTGTTTGTTGTCATGAGACAAAGCACAGAAGAGAAGCAGCAGCTCAGAAGGTGGCAGCACTCCCTGACGATGGAGCCAGCAGAGAACTTGTAACCTGAAGGCAGCCGCACTCTATGAACCCCGCAGAGAGGAGACGCTGCGACACAGTGAGCTGTAGAGTGAGAGTGGTGCTTCTCCCGAAGAGTCCAGTAAAAAGACGAATCTGCCACATCGCTCAGAGACAAGGTGCATACCTGGCGACTGCAGCTGCAGACAGCTCCTGCCACTACTCCTGTAGCACGGACTCCGGAGCTTCTGCCCTGTATTTGGGGGCTTGTCTGGGATTACCGGAGGTGTACGTGAATGCAGGCTAAGACAGTTATCAGTCCCTGCCTGCTGATTGATTGTCACTTGGGCCTCCTAATGGATTGTTATTCTGCCCTTCTGATTGGCGGAATCTCTATTCATTTCTCAGAAAGGGGCCAATCAGAGAGAGGGAGCCACTTCGTGTATAGAAGAGCCAGCACTTGCGAGCTTCCCTGGCAACCCTTCCCCTGGAGTCCACGTCCTGACTGCTGTGGCTTTCCATAAGCTTCTAATTTGCTCACTGTCCTGGTATGCATGGAAATTCTTCAGTGTGAGATAAGAACTAACCTCGTCCTCATTGTTCTGCAACACCACAAACAATAAACAGAGCCGGGTCACTCCATCAACACTCTGCTTAGAAGTCTACTTTGCCAGATTATCCGTTAAAAATATTTTCTATTTCTGTATTCCTAGAGGCAAGTGCTGCTATTTTATTTTTTATTTTTTTGCAACTGCATAACAATCATGCCCTTTACTCCAGCTCCTGGTACTGTTTTTTACACGCTCCTTTGAGCCCTCACTAACAACCTTCTAAGGGCCATCATTAAGATTCTGTTGATGGGGGCTGGCATTGTGGCATAGGGGGATGCCAGCATCCCATCTGGACACCGATTTGAGTCCCAGCGGCTCCACTTCCAATCCAGCTCCCTGCTAATGCACCAGGGAAAGCAGCAGAAGGGCCTCTGTACCCATGTGGAAGACTCAGATGAAGCTCCTGCCTCCCGGCTTCAGTCTGGCCCAGCCCCAGCTGTTGTGGCCATTTGGAGGGTGACCCAGTGGATGGAAGATCTGTGTCTTTTTCTCTGTCTCTCCCTCTCTAACTTTGCCTTTCAAATGAAATAAATAAATCTTTTAAAAAAAGATGCTGATGGTTTCTTTAAGGTCCTTTGTTCTTCTACTAACCACATGGTGCTGAAGCCACTGGCACATGTCTAGGATTTTTGCTGGAGTGGTGTCCCACTTGAAGATACCAATGTTCTGTTTTTATTTATCTATATAGCATGAAGCATGCTAGATAGCAGATATTTCATATAAAATTTGATTTTCAATTTTTTATTTTTCATATTTTAAATGATAATCAAAGGTAGTTATGATTGTTTTAATTTTTTGTTTGATGTAACCACATGGGGAATCTTAAAGTATTATACATAAGAAAAGAGTAATAGTTTTTACATCAGACTAATGATACTTTGGAAATTTTTCTTCTAAAATTGTTTGAGCTCACAAGTGATGATGCTTTTACTCCACAGGGGAATTCATGGAGAACGGGTAATAATTTATTAAAAAAATCCAAGTCACTTGAAATTCAGTCTGATTTTCTATCTTTTTTGAAGGTGTAGGAGAAGGTTGTTGGCAAAGATAAACCTTCCACTCATTTTTATTTAGGGCCATTTTGCCAGCAAGGGAAATTTAATCCATTCCAGCCACCAAATCATTGACTGTACATTTATTCATTAAAGCAATCAATCAACGGACAAAGTTTTTCTTTTCTTTTTTTTTTTTTTTTAAATATATTAAGTGGTAGAAATGATGGGCTCATAAAAGTGTCTGGCAATTTTCATTTCTTAGGTCAGCTGTCTACACAGGATAATCCCATCAGTGGGAGTTTGGCACAGCATGTCAGCTTTTTCAGTCGCTTTAGGAGTGTGGCTACTGTTTGTGCATATAGTTGGCTTCTCCTAAGCCTCTTTGCAAGAAGAGTGCAAGCAATAGTCATTAAAACCAAGGGCACAAAGGGGAACAGGAGCATCAGAATTTGCAGAAGTCTAGAGACAGATGCTGTCACCTCTGTCATGGCATGGATGCAACCCTCTCCCAGCAGTGCGACCCACAGCCCTGGGGTTTGCCCTCTGTCTCCTGAACTGGTTGGAAAAAAGCCCATGCATAGCCTCAGCATTTCAAAGGTAGATGATAAATGAATGCAATCACACCACTATTATTTTTCTGTCACAAATGAATAATTTATGAGGATGGTTTTTAATATTTTTAAGATGATTTTTTTTAAAGAGCACACTTAAGAAGTTTTGTTGACACATCACCTGCAGGCAGAAAAACCTGTTGTGAACCTACAGCTCAATGAAATTTCACCAACAGAACACACACTTGTGTAACCAGCACCGAATTTAACGAGCAACAACTCCACAGGTACTTGGTAACCCTTCAAGTCCTATGCTAAGGGTAACCACTGCCTTTCTATCAAGCACCATAGATTAAGCTTTATATAAATGTAAGATTATGGTAAGTATCCTTTAAAATGCGTTTTTAAATCTCTTTTGAGCATAATGACATATGATAAATTCCAAATATCTATAGGGCACAATATGATGAGTTTTGACATATGGATACATCCATGAAACCATCACCACAATCAGGATAATGAACGTATCCATCACCCACAGTTTCCTTACCCACTCTTTCCTTCCCTCTCCTCCTGCCTCCCCAGGCTACCGCTCATCTGCTTTCTGTCGCTGTATATTAGTTTACATTTTCTAGAGTTTGATGTAAGTGGAATCATCCGGAATGTCCTCTTTTTGGTCTTTCACTCCTCATGACTTTGAGACATTCCTACGCTGTAGTGTGCACTCATGGTTCATTCCTCTTTATTTCTGAGTAGCACTCCATTGTATGGACACACCACAGTTTCTTCATCCACTGCCTTTCAGTCAGTGCTTTTCCAGCATTTGGCTTCATTTGCTTGACATCGTGTTTGTGAGATCCGTTCTTAGTAGGACTTTTGTGGTAGAAAAGAGGAAGTTACTATGTAACACGGAGAGATGAAGCTTTGCACCAGAAAAGACTGAGCAGTCAACATGTAGCGTGAGGTCGTACGTTAACTCCAGCCACTTACTGAACACCTGTTTTGTATCAGGGGCCGCTAGGCACTGGGGATGCAGCAAAATGGCAGACAGTGTGCCTGTTCGCAGTTGTGTTCCGCCCTCCCTATAAAGGATGGCAGTGTAGCTTGTGTGAGGACTCTGCTTTCTGTCCCACTGATGTCAGGGGAGCACACTTCACGTCCTTTGCCGAAGGAGATAGGGTGGAGATTGAGGAGCCAGTGAGTGGTGTGTTCTCAGCTCTTTTCCTGCTTCCACCAGATTATTATGGAGAAGAAAAGAAACTTCTTTAGCCTGAACCTGAATGCACAATGCACACAGAACAGGACAACCCCTTCCTGTGACCGAGAGGAATGGTGAGCAAGCAACCCTGGGCAGAGACAATAGTCACAAAGGAGAGCTTGGAGACTCCACACACGCGGAAAGCAATTCTTTATTGAATAATCAGTTGTGTTTTTATGATGATGCAACATTCTAATGTGCCCTAAATTTTTAAGACGTACAGTTGTAATGTTTCCCACATTCTTTTTACTAGTGTATTTCCTTTAGCCTTAAAAATGAGCTTACCCTTTCTTCAGCAATAAGTCATTTCCTGCATGCCTTGGTTGTTTCATTGGATATTTGGTCACCTGACTCCTTCCCCTCAGAATTCTAGCAGGTTTTAGATGGTGTTTTTCAAACTGTGTTCGTTGGATCCCAAGAATTTTCTTCGCCTCTCCCCTGCCTTGTGCCGTGAGCCTGGACATGCGTCTCTGTGAGCTTGCACTATGAGCTGTGGGCACGATGCTCTGCCTTCTCCCCTTCTTCCCGACCCCTGTTCTTGCATTCCAGTCTCTTCCAATCACATTAGTTCCTACATTCACAAGCAAGGCTATGAAAATATCAGCGCTGCCCTGGTTGGGACATGGTTTGAATGTGTCCCTCAGGGGTCGTGTTAGTCCCCAGTGTGCAGATGTTGGGAGGTGGCACAACCTTTCCCAAGTGGAGACTACTGGAAGGTGGTGAGTTCACTGGGGGCACCACCCTTGGAAGGGATTAATGTAGCGCCCTCAGGGCCGTGATTAGCTCTTCCCACAAGAGCATGGGTTGCTGTAAAACACCAAGTGTGGCTCATGAACCCTTTTGGTTTCCAGTCTCCCCACATGATCTCACCCTCTCTCTCTCACAAGCTTCTGCTAAGATGCCATTTGCCACGTGGTGATGTAGCCTGAAGGCTCTCCCAGAGCGGAGCTGATGCTGGCGCCATGCTCTTGCATTAAATAAACATGTCTTCATAAGTTACCCAGACGCAGGTGTTTTGTCGTAGCAACAGAAAACAGACTGATACAAGTACCTTGCCAAGATTTCCACCAGTCCTTTATCTGGTAACCCAATTAAGGAGGCCTGGACTAAAGTAGGCTCAACTACACTTTCGTATGCCTACACTACCGAATCCTCTTCTGTTGTATTTCACACTGGGCCTGGGCTAACTGGCACAGCTGTGTGCCTCTCAGAGTCCCTTTACATCTCAATATTGTCCGAGAATCCAGCTCACACCATGTTGTATTTTCTACCCTATATTTTTTTAAAAAGTTTTTTATTTGACAGATAGAGTTAGACAGTGAGAGAGAGAAACAGAGAGAAAGGTCTTCCTTCCGTTGGTTCACGCCCCAAATGGCCGCTATGGCTGGAACTATGCTGATCCGAAGCCAGAAGCCAGGTGCTTCCTCCTGGTCTCCCATGGGGTGCAGGGCCCAAGCACTTGGGCCATCCTCCACTGCACTCCCAGGCCACAGCAGAGAGCTGGACTGGAAGAGGAGCAACCGGGACTAGAACCCGGCGCCCACATGGGATGCTGGTGCCACAGGCGGAGGATTAGCCAAGTGAGCCACGGTGCTGGCCCTCTACCCTATATTTTGAAATTAAAATCTACTCATGAGCTATACAATTCAAGTACTTTATTTGGGCCTGTGATCATTCTGTTTGTCACCTGAAGGTTTAAGTTTTCATTTCTAAAAGCTTGTTTCAAAAGTTGCACTGATTACCAGCTACCACTGTTATGTATCTGAAAGAATCATTATAAAACACACTTTGAGAATGTAATTTACATGTAAGTGTTGAAAAAATACATTGAGCCCCGTGACTCTTGGCCATGGTTGACTTTGGTTGCAGCCTGGGGTGAGCCATGATTTCCTGTCCTTGCGGCCCTGTATTCTTTCAACCCTCAGCGGGGACCCAGCAGCCAAGGGGAAGGAGCAGATCAGACTCCTGCTAGATTCTCATTTCTACCGCTTGTTAGGGTTGTAGCCTGGAGCAAGTTACTATTTATCTGTGAGTTGCAGTTAGTGGTGATAGCGGAATAGAACAGCTCAGCCCGTCCCACTGTGTGCTGGGCATGCTGGGTGGACCTGTGGGTGCATTCCCATCTGTGTTGTGCAGCTGTGAGCACATTTGGTGGAGCTGTGCTCTCATCCAGGGCCTTGACTGCCACGCAGGACTGGAGCCAGGTGCCTTTGAGAAGTGAGGAATTGGCTTTGCAGTGCTTCTGGATGGGTCTCCAGTAATCCTCCTGTTGTAGCGTTTGCTTCTCCCCACAAGCCTTTGAAGGGCTTTCTCTTCAGTTTATGCAGGTCATCAATGTCTCTGTGATCCCGATCCTGATAATGGTGACGGAATCTATTCACTCCGGAGGAAACCAACCCCTACAGATGCCTAGTTTCTTGTTTTGTTTAAGTGTATTCTTCCAAAGTTCTGTCTGTCTGTCCATATGAGAGCAAAGAAGCTAGGAAGGAAGTGAAATAAGACTGTGTATTGTGAATTAAAGATAGAATTTGGCATAAAACTTATGTGGTATAAACACTGCGGCTGGGACATTCCATCTGCCCTGAGACCGGTCACTCTGCACCAGGGTTCTTCAACACAGCAGAAGGGACAGTGAAGAACAATCCCGTCCTTGGGACCTGGACCCTGGATGATACTGCTGCAGCTGGGGAGGATGACCACAGCACTGTCCACGTCCCTCCAGTCAGTCAGCTACCCACCCAATGGCTTTGCAATGCCAATTCTGTTTCTAGCAGATTGTAGAAAAACCTGAGCAAGAACTGTGAAAAATGCCCCCAGAGTTATCTTAGTAACTCTCACCTGAGATCCCCAAGTCCAGTCATAGTTCTCAGAAGGCTTTCCCCGTCCTCTCGTCTGATCCCCACCTCCATCTGCCCAGGGGCTCCCACGATGTCCCAGGACATAACTCGGCTCCACCTGTTGCTCTCTTCTTGCTCATTAAGAGCCGCCTCACTCCCAGCTGGAGCCGCTCCCCCACATTCTCCCTCTTGGGAGGGCCTTCTGCCCTTACGTCTCCAGCTTCATTTAAACTCGCTTCTTGATGATGCATTCCAGGATTGCACCACGTTACTTAATAATGTCTGGTTTCCCCCACTGAACTTCCAGGCTACTGTGCACGTCGACTTGGATTATCCGATTTAGTCTGTAATGGAATGCTGCTCTGGAGTGCTGACTGGTTCTCCCTCTTAGTCAAACAAGAGATTCCTTGAAGACTTCCTGCCCCATCCTTGGCTTTGTTGTGACACTTAGTGTGGTGCTCAGTGTACAGCAGACAACAGATTCATTGTTCTAGGACATACGGTACTGTAGATGTGCAAGACAGTTTTTCAGGGCCTGAAGCTGAAAACAATTTGAGGGACCAAGGAAAAACTCCAAGATTCTGAAAACTACGTTGGGAACCAAAGCGAACGTCTATGTAGACATCCTTGGGGCCCTAGGTGGGAAAGAAACCGACGCCAAGTGAGAGACCCTGGAGTTGGAGTATCCATGAAATTAATTCGTAAATTTAGAGGCATTTTTGGCCTTCTCCCATCATCTTCTGCATCTAACGCACATGAGGGCACTTCAACACATTGGTGGGAAATGGAATTAAATGTAAGGTTCTTTCAGTACAAAAAAATTTTTGAAAATGTATCCATATAAAGGAGTTTGAAAAAATTCATGAAAGAAGTAGTTTATGAAAAAACTATGCATGGATTTCAGATTTTTTTGCACCAAAATAAATTTATCCTATAATTCCTTTTTGCTACCTTCCCTACATTGCTAAATTGCTGAAAATGCCCTAATCTAGTCCAAGTGACTGGCCTGGGTGTGTAATAACAACAGTGGGTGATAATCACGCATCGTGTCACTGATCTCTTGAAGGGAAGGCGATCCCACAAAGCTGGAGTATCCAGACGCGTATGTATCTACCACAAACGTATCCAGGTACTTATGCCTTATGCAGAATGTGTTATTCAAATTAGAACGTGCACTGTCAAGAGACAGCTGGTGCAACATTGTGTGCGGTTCTCAGCACAGGGCATGCGGGTGAGCCGGTTTCTCCTCGTTTAGGTTGTTGTTTGGGATCTGACCAGCTGATGTCACTATGGGACCGCAGTTCTGAAAAACCGCCTTGGCGGTGTAGCCCTGGGAGAGGAAGACAACCTCCCTCCCTCTCAGCAAGGCCCCTGCCTGCCAGACCTCCTCTCTCCCACTGCCTGCGTAGTTTATAAAATGGAGAACGAGAGGACGCGTTTAATTTTGATGGAGAATTACCTGTAGGCAAGAGGGCAATCAAACCCATACTGTTAAGAAGAGGGGGCCCACGGAATGAATCTATTATCTGCACTTAGAAATGCGAGCGTGTCAGGCTAAGCATTTGTCAGTTTCTTTTGCCTGGCTGGAAGCTTCCGTTTCCATCTCGTTAGGCACAAGTAACTCAGAACTATCGAGAAAGGGGCTGATGAACCCAGTGGTGCGTTTCCCAGGCTTCTTACTCCCGGTGTCTTTTCCTGCTGCCTCTGCCCTACATCATCCAGTTGGCCCATCCGAGAGTCCCAGCTTGGCCCTGGGATTTCAACTCAGTGCCTTTGTCACAAACTTTGAGTAAGTGTGGAGATCTGCTGTGGGAGAAGCTGGAGATAGCAATGAAGAATCTGGGAATTACCTCCAGGTGGAAGGTGTTTCTGGCCCCATTTCCCATGCTGCTACAAAGTATGCTCTGTGATTGGTCAGCCAGGAAGGGATTCCTTTCTGAGTTTAAAGTTTGTTACAAGAAGAGTTATCTCTGACTCAGCATCACTAACTCTGCCCCCCTGTGTCCATTGGTGAGGTCTACCACAGCGAAGCATGCAGACCGGGGGCTTAAACAACACATTGATTTCTTCCCAGTTCTAGGGGTGGGAGCCTAGGACCCAGGTGTGGGCAGCGTTGGTTTCTCAGAAGCCCCTCTCCTTGACTTGTGGGTAGCTGGCTTCTCCCTCTGTCCTCAGCCTTCCTTCCGCGGATACACCCCCAAGTGGCTTCCCCGAGTGCCTGAAGTTCCTCTTCTAAGGCTTAGTCCTCTTGGATTACGGCTCACCTGATGGCCTCATTTTAACTTAAGAAAGCTCGGTCTGTAAATGCAGTCACTTTCTCGGGTACTGAGGTCAGAGCTTGAACGTAGGAAGTTTGGGAGAGCACTCTTGAGCCCACAGCATGTCTCTCCCCATCGCAGGTGTAGATTGAAGGGGAGGAGTCTGGGATGCTGGTTATGCAAACTGCAGTGCGTTCTGGCTTCCTGAGTTGCATGGCACAGCCCTGCCGGCCACTGGTGATGCTGCTCGTCAGAACCCTGATCACAGGGACTTCGCTGCCCATGGGAACCCCTGGCGGGGCCAGAACCTGGGAGGACAGAAGGCTCTGTTCAAGCAGGTGTGGAGGCCAAGCCTGGGGTCATAAAGAAGTGCTGCTGGTCCCACAGCACCTGGCCGGGCCTCCTCCTCCTGTCTTGAGACTGAAAGCATGCAGCCTGTGAAAGAAACCCTCAGACCAAACTGCTCTAACAGTAATCCATTAGTGTAAGGATTAATTCAATGGGAAATATGCTCTTTCTATGTAGTACAGAGAGATTTTTTAAAAAGATTTATGTATTTATTTGGAAGTCAGAGTTACACAGAGAGAGAAGAGAGAGAGAGAGAGAGAGGTCTTCTATTTGCTGGTTCACTCCCCAATTTGCCACAATGGTTGGAGCTTTGCCAATCTGAAGACAAGAGCCAGGAGCTTCTTCCGGGTCTCCATGTGGGTGCAGGGGCCCAAGGACTTGGGCCATCTTCTACTGCTTTCCCAGGCTATCAGCAGGGAGCTGGATTGGAAGTGGAGCAGCCAGGACTCAAACTGGCGCCTATATGGGATGCCGGCACTGCAGGCAGCCCCTGAGAGTTTTAACCTTCTACTACCCAAAAAATAAACCAATATGGGGTGGACTGGGGTGCAGCAGTTAACACACCACGTGGGATACTCACATTCCGTATTGGAGTGCTTAGCTTTACGTCCTTGCTCTGCTTCTGAGCCAGCTTCCTCCTACTGCACACCCTGGGAGGCAGCATATGATGACCCAACTACCCATGTGGGACCCACCTCTGAGTTCCTGTCTCTTGGCTTTTGCCCGGCCCAGCCCAGCTGTTGTGGGCATTTATGATAATAAAGCAGCAATGTGTATTAAAATAATGGGCAGATATGCTCTTATTATGAGATTAATACGTCATACATTCATTTTAGAAAATTTAGAAAGTATACATGAACAAAAGGAAGAAAAATCAGATGTAACTCAACCTAGGATTAGTGTGTTAGAGAAAGAGATAGAAAGATATCATACTATAAATACAGCTTTTTAACAGAAAAAATTTAAATGAAAAAAGTCCTAAATTAGCAACTTAATGGGATTTAGGATTAATACATTCAACCATACATTGAATAAGAGGGAGGCATTTATAGACAAAGTCTCTGCACTCACAGAGCAGAAAGATAGCAAACAAAAAAATCAATGTTATACTGCATTCTACTGATGTCAAATTCATATACTTTGAAAAATCTGATATTGGATGCATCTTACAGTCACTATTGGTCTGTAGTGATCATCGCTTGAAAAGGTGTGACCCCCATCAAAAACTTCAGGGCAGATGCCAAGAGCTTGGAAGAAAATTCTAGAGAATCAAAAAAATGATTTGGAGTCAAGTAGGCCTGCGTCATGCCATGTACCTCTTGGCTACCCAAGCGCCCAGTGCCAATGGCTCTCTGATGGATTTATTTTAAGAAATGCTGCATGTCCAGTGATCTTAAGACTGAAGATGACATTGTGTGGCAAAATGTAAACCCAAGACAGCTCTGAGTAAGAAAACGATTCAGAAGAGTGGAGTTCCGTAAGAAAGCTTTAGAAACAACTGATTTATTTTGTGACTTGAAATTGGGTGCACAGGGTGACACATGATAAATCTAAGCCTAATTAGGTCCAACCCCTCTCTCCACCTTTAATGAGCATAGAGTGATTGTCTGTGTGACATGGAAGCACCATGTTCCAGTTGAATCAGTAGTGTTTCTTATTTATTTCCTGTTTCTTTTTCTTAGTGATGCATACTATCACGCATCTACGGTGCATGCCAGAATAGACAGGATTTTAGATTTTATGAAGCATGATGAGCTTCAGGTAATGATAAGTTGCTCAAGTTGAAAGTAAGTGTGGAGACATCCAATTGGATGCAGTGGTTCAACCACACTGGTAGATGGTGGAATGCAGTTTGGCCTTCTGGAAGAACTGGGAGCACGTGGGTTTTTGTCCTTGCTCTCCTGTTAAGTTCCAGTGTGATTGGGCATGATATCTCTTCTGTCAGCCCCAGTTTCCTCTTTGGATGACTGACGCCTGTCAGCTTAGTTGGCAGGGGCGTAACGATGGCCACACGGTATCTGTTGAAATGGTCATTCAACAATGGTCACCTGTGGCCTCCTGCTGGTCTGGTTTTGGTGCTGGGAGTCCGCAGTGAAGAAGGCAGCAGTGGTCCCAGTCCCCCTGGGATAACACCTGAGGGCATCCGGATGCATTTCTCCCACCTAGCCAGGGACACATTGCCTGGCTTCTCTGTTTTCTTTGCTCAACCAATCAAAAGCAAAGAGCAACATGTCAGGAAGTATCTCAGCACTTTTCAAAACTTGTTTAAGCCTTTTTTGAAAGAAATGGGTGGACATTATTAAATGGGTTTTAGATGCTGCTAGCTAAAGTTCACTGGGAATTATTTAATTCTTTAAGTATTTAGATTGGGCCTTGGCAAAAATGTGAGATGGAGAAAGTGGCCTGCATGAGGCCAGACAGCACTTTGGAGAAATTATTTCTTTTTTTTTAACTTTTATTTAATAAATATAAATTTCCAAAGTACAGCTTATGGATTACAATGGCTTTCCCCCCCATAACTTCCCTCCCACCCACAACCCTCCCATCTCCCGCTCCTTTGCCCATTCCATTCTCATTGATTCATTTTCAATTATCTTTAGATACAGAAGATCAATTTAGAGTATATTAAGTAAAGATTTCAACAGTTTGCACTCACACTGAAAACCAAAGTGTAAAATACTGTTTGAGTACCAGTTATAGCATTAAATCACGATGTACAACACATTAAGAACAGAGATCCTACATGAGGAGTAAGTGCACAGTGACTCCTGTTGTTGATTTAACAATTGACACTCTTGTTTATGGCATCAGTAATCACCTGAGGCTCTTGTCATGAGTTGCCAAGCCTATGGAAGCTTTTGAGTTCGCCGACTCCGATCTTATTTAGACAAGGTCATAGTCAAAGTGGAAGTTCTCTCCTCCCTTCAGAGAAAGGTACCTCCTTCTTTGATGACCTGTTCTTTCTACTGGGATCTCACTCGCAGAGATCTTTCATCTAGGTTTTTTTTTTTTTTTTTTTTTTGCCAGAGTGTCTCGGCTTTCCATGCCTAAAATACTCTCATGGGCTCTTCAGCCAGATCTGAATGCCTTAAGGGCTGATTCTGAGGTCAGAGTGCTGTTTAGGACATCTGCCATTCTATGAGTCTGCTGTGTATCCCACTTCCCATGTTGGATCGTTCTCTCCTTTTTAATTCTATCAGTTAGTATTAGCAGACACTAGTCTTGTTTATGTGATCTCTTTGACTCTTAGACCTATCATTATGATCAATCGTGAACTGAAATTGATCACTTGGACTAGTGAGATGGCATTGGTACATGCCACCTTGAAGAAATTATTTCTGTCTGTGGTAGACATCACTCTTTAAGGATCTAGTGCCTCTAACCGCCCCCCTCACCCCGCTCCATCTTTCTGCTTGCCCTATCTCCCCTTATACATTTGTGTTTTTAAAACTTGCCTTTAGGAAATAACTTATACTAAGTAGTAAATGACTGCTAAAAACTTAAAATATGGGGCAGTCATTTGGCATTGCAGCTAACCTCTTGCGATACCTGCATCCTGTATCTGAGTGCTGGGATTTGAGTCCCTGCTCCAATCACGACTCCAGCTTCCTGCTACTGCACATGCTGGGAGGCAGCAGTACTGGCTCAAGTCCTTGGGTCACTGCCCCCCACGTGGGAGACCTGCATGGAGCTCTTGGCTCTTGGCTTTGGCTTGGCCCAGCTCCAGATGTTGTGGGAGTGAAGCTGTCTGTCTATACACCTCTGTCTCTGAATCTTTTGTATTTTTTTTCAAAGATTTATTAATTTGAAAGGCAGACGGGGTGGGGGGGAGAGATAAAGAGACCTTCCACCTGGTGGTCTACTCCAAATGGCTGCAATGGCCAGGGCTGGGCCAGGCCAAAGCCAGGAGCCGGGAGCTTCATCTGGATCTTCCACGTAGGTGCACAGGCCTAAGTATTTGGGCTATCCTCCACTGCCTCTCTCAAACCATCAACAACAGGGTGCTGGATTGGAAGTGGAGCAGCCAGGACGTAAACTGGAGCCCACATGGGATGCCAGCATTACAGGTGGCAGCCGAACCTGCTGTGCCACAATGCTGGCCCCGTCTCTGTATCTTTCAAATAAATTAAAATTAAATTAATAGAAAATTTTAAAAAGTACAATCCCTCCTAGTTGCTTTGTAATTTAAATATAGTCAATACGTTGAGTAAATGCATTAAAATTATTTTTAACAATTTATTTATTAACTTGAGAGGCAGAGTTACAGAGGACTTCCACTAGTTGGTTCACTCCCCAAATGGCTGCAATGGACCAGAGTTGGGCCTATCCAAAGCCAGGGAGCCAGGAGCTTCTTCTGGATCTCCCATGCGGGTACAGGGGCCCAAGCACTTGGGCTACCCTCCCCTGCTTTCCCAGGCCATCAGCAGGGAGCTGATGGAAGTGGAGCAGCTGGGACTCGAACTAGCACTGATATGGGATTCTGGTGCCACAGGCTGATGCTTAAACCACTACACCACAGTGCTGGCCCCGTGTAAATGAATTTTTTATTTTTATTTATTTTTTTCACAGCATGTTTAAAGTCATAAACACTAAACAAAGAACTTGGTCTCCAGCTTCCCCATGTTTTCCGTTCCCCAGAGCCGTGTAGGAAAACTAAAAAACCTCCAAAGCTGTAAATCCTTATTTGCTTTCTGGTAAGGTTGGCTGTGGTTCTCAGCAAATTTTGTTGCTGCTCTTGTTATTCTATTTATTTCATATTCAAATGATTTCTCAAAAGTCTCTCAAATGAAAATAGATCCTGTGGGAAAAGCTGCTCCTTCATTCTTGAAACGTTTTAGTTTATATTTAGTGTCTTTGGATTACTTTCTAACTTTAATATGTCCAAGAGAAGGCAAGGTACTTTCTATGTGTTAGACTATCACTTGCATTAAAAAATCCCTAAAAGTAACATTATAGATCCATCCCCATAGAATAATGTGTTTTTATACTCCTTATTTTCAGGTCTGATGATTCCTTTTATTTAAAGAACAAATTTGGTAATTTCTCATTTTTTTTCTTTTTCTCTGCTCTGTCTGCCGTCAGCACCGGCTGACAGGTTTCTCACCAGCAGGCAGAATCTGCCTTCCTGAAGACAGTGACACATATTTGTGAGAGCCCAGGCTATCACGGCTGTTCGTGTAGCTTTGCTCTCCATCATCAACTCAGCCTAATTGGATGTGAAGTTTTGGGAAAGAATGTCCTCAACAGTGAGCCACGCACCAATGAAATCACTGCACTGTTAACCGAGGTTTAATCATTGCAAACATCGGCATTAACTGAGCTGCGGGGTCCTGCCTCCCTTCTCTGTTGCTTATGGACCAGAAGTCGGCTGTGCAGAGCAGCTCCTGCTTGTGGAAGACACCGTGGCATTTGGGTGAGGGCCTTGTTTCCAGTTCTAATTCGAGGGCCACGTAGCCGGCACCTGCCCTGGTGCAGTGCGTTTTCAGTGAAGCGCTTCTGTTGGGAGAAATCTTTGCTGATCCTGCAGCTGAAGAGGGAAGAGAGGAGAAGGGAGTTGAGAATGTACTCCCTAGGGAAACACCAATCATTTTCAATAACCTGAGCTGTGCAAGGCGATCCAGGCGGAAGCCATTGCGTTCAGAGATAACCATCCGCCTGGGTTTTCTTCAAAGTAATTTATTTCTTTTTCCTCTGGACTCTCACAAGGAAGAACATGGTGAAGGGACTTCAGATTCATTCAACGTTGACTGTGCCTCAAGCCCTGCCTTTGATGTCCACAGCATTCTTCTCATTTGTAGCTGAGCCTTGCCCACTGCCACTGTGTGCCCTTGTGGGATGCACTTGTCTCTCCTCCCACCCCAGGTTCGTCTTGATCACGTGAGAATGCTTCCACTGAGGAATTGTAGGCACTTTCTAAGAGTTATCCTTTGGATAATTCTAAATACAACGTGTGAACTGCTCACAATGAAAGAATTTTCTGTTAGATGTTGAGTATTTCTTAAAAGTGCTATTCTCTTAAAAGTGCTATTCAATTAATCTTCAAATACCTAGCACATTCATGCATAATAATCTGGACAGAGGGTTTGGGATGATAATATTCTCCAGTGATAAAGCAGGGTCAAACTGAATAACCTATTATGTAGAAGTGGAACAAATTTTAGTTTTCCTTGCTGTTTTAAGCTTGAACATGTATCACATTGTTTCCAGACACACACTTAACATTTGACAACTAAAAATTAAGGTCTTTTTCTCTTTAAAAATGGTACAAATTTGTTCAATTTAAAACGTCAAATTCTCTATCAGGATCTTTCTTCTTAATCGTCTTTCCCAAGACACCATTTGAGTGAAGGCTAAGCTCATGACTGTCTTGGGGGGCTGGGGTGTCCCTTCCTCCTGGGTGACTTGGCACCTGCACAGGGAACTGTGGAAGTGTGCTGGGTCCTGCACGAGTCTCAGCATCCTCTCAGTGCCTGCTGGAAATTCTGTCGTCCCTGAACTCCAAGACCTGTCTAGACCGAATTCAGACCTCCTCAGGCCAGTGATTTCCTTAGCACTTGCATTTAAGAGTCTGCTGAAGGAGGCAGTTAATTAAACAAGCAGTGAGCTTAAAGTGTCAGAAGTGCTGTGATGAAGAAGTGCTGAGTATCAGGACGTATCCTTTAGAGGCAAACGGAAAACAGCAATTAATGTGCTCTTGTTGGCGCCCTGCTCACGCTTCCCAGGCCTTTAGATGTGCCAAGGATGGGAAACCGTGGGCAAGGGGCAAGCCAAGGAGAAAAAGGAGAGATTTTCTCTCCACTGACACCAGCCCAGGGAACCCCTGTCTTGGAGTCGCTCTTGGATTTGACCCTTCTCACCTCATTCCTCCCCTCGTTTCCTGTTTCAGTTCCATCAACCACAGAGGGAGACAGCTAGAAGGCTTCCCCAGGAAGAAATATTAGCCGTCACTTTGCATATGTGTAGTGGAAGAGTTCAGAACCTGGGCAGGCTGTGCCAAGGTTCTTACTGGCTCAAGCCGTTCTGTTTGCAGGTCCTGAGCATTTTATGGAGGGATAGCTCAGTCCAGTTTCCAGGAGCATTGAAGGACACAACCATGAACAGAAATGTCAGGAAAAGCTGCAAAACTCAAGCCACTGAATGCATTTTTTTAAAATATTTTTTTGACAGGCAGAGTGGACAGTGAGAGAGACAGAGAGAAAGGTCTTCCTTTGCCGTTAGTTCACCCTCCAATCGCCGCCACTGCCAGTGCACTGCGCTGATCTGAAGGCAGGAGCCAGGTGCTTCCTCCTGGTCTCCCATGTGGGTGCAGGGCCCAAGCACTTGGGCCACCCTCCACTGCCCTCTCGGGCCATAGCAGAGAGCTGGACTGGAAGAGGAGCAATGGGACAGGACCGGCGCCCCAACTGGGACTAGAACCCAGGGTGCTGGCACCGCAGGCGAGGATTAGCCTAGTGAGCCACAGTGCCGGCCTTCAGTTGTCTTTTCTGTAAATGTCACTGTTACCATAAGTAACTGGTGACATTTGGTAAAAAGCGATGAGATGAATCAGGTTTATGGTTCTGTGTTACTTATAATTCCATAGATTTATAAGGGGAGGTTGTATGGGTTCCTTAAATTCTTTGGAAGGAAGTCTACAGTTAAGTTTATAAAATGGAAACACAGTGATTAACATGCAAATTGGGGGGCCTGGGCCCCCTAATGAAGTGCTTGCGTTTGGTTCCTGGCTGTGGTTCCTGACTACAGCTTCCTGCTAATGCAGACTGAACAGTTGTGGTTCCTACTCCATGGGATTCCTGGGTCGAGTTGCCTTGGCCCAGCCCTCGCCATGTAGGTGTCGAGAATGGGATAATACACACTAGTGCATGAGAACTCTCTCTGTCTCTCTCTCTCTCTGCCTCTCTTCCTCTCCCTCGGAAGTAAAGTTAAACATTTTTTAAATAAATAAAAAGAATAGAAATATGACCTGCATGGAATTGTTTCCCTTATAACACAGGAATGCATGTTTTCTCCTGGAAATCTGCTTTTTACTTTCCCCAGTTTTAGATATTTTATTTGTTTACTTCTATGTCATCAACATATTATTATCTGGCTACAGATTAAAAAATAGCTACTTGGCCATGGAGGTTAAGAATTACAGCAGAGCATCCTAGCTTCCCAGATTCTCCCTAGCTACTCAGTGCCTGTGCAGAAGATACTGTGATACTTAACCTTAATGGGACTGACTTTGGGCTATCATCCGCAGATGACTAACGCCAACCACTGCTGTCAAAGGCAGGATTCTTTGGAATCAACTCAGAGAACTCCAGTGGGTGTGGCTGAGGACTTCGCACCGTCTTCTGAAATGGTGTCACAGCGAGGGAGCTCGGCACCCACGAGGTAAAACTCCCACGCAGCAGTACTGGGTTGTGCAAAGACAAGGAACATCCTACTTGTGCTTTTCCCCACCAGGAGAGATCCTCCAGCTGGTCTTTCTGTGCTAAAGAAAAAATGCAGTTACTGTCCTCAAGCTCATGTTTTTAAGTCTCTTCCTTTTTCTTGAGAGAGTGTTGTGGGATTGCCGGGTGCTGCTCCAGTGGGATGTGAGGCCTGGCCATCTGAACCTCAGAAGCAGTCTTGTCATGCTGGCCTCGGGGATTGCACAGCTCTTAGTTGATGTGGCAGGGGAACGCCTTCCAACTCTCTAGCTCGAGCTAGGAATGCACATTTGTGTTTCCTTTGTCCAGTGATTTTTCTTCACTACTGAAACAAGACTGATTTTCCTACTGTGTGTTCCACTCATAAAAATGGTTCTCACAAAATGTTAGCATCACCCTAGCTTAAGTCGCTTTTATCACAGGAAAGAGTTTGGTGAGCGATTTTGCAGATGGGCTTACTCCGTCCTCCATCATTCGGGTCCCCTGCTCTCTGTCAAAGAGGTCCCCACAGGCAGCTCTTCCCTGGAGAGAAGGGCAGAGACTGGTTTTGCTTGTGTTTTTTCAATCACTCTTTTTTGCAGCAGTGTCTATGAATGTCCACATTTGTACAGTCGCTGAGGCTGAAGGCAGATGTGAAGAACATGGTTGCTTTCTTTAGAAGAGAAGCTCAGAAAAGTTGACTGGCTCTCTTTCTTGAACAATAAAGGAATCCTTTGGGTCTTTGAACTTTTATTGGGGTGGGGGAGTCTTTGACCATTTTAAAGAACATTGTGTATCTCATTCCACTCAGCAGTTTTGCTGTTTTGTTTTCCCCCTGACAGTTTCGTATAGGGAGAAGCTTATGCAATTTGGTGTTAGCATAAACATAGGGAAAATTCCATACTTGTTTGAGGCCCAAGACCACAACTGAGATACTATGAGCTTTCTCTCTACATTTTTGTGAGAGTTAAATGAGATAATAGCGAAAACATTGATCGCCACCTTGACCACAGTAGTCACTCAGCCAATAACCATTCTCTTCCATTTTCTTCTGTGACTTAATATACTTTCCTTAGGGAAAGATTCATATCAGCCTCCTAATCAGTGAGAGAAGGAATGAAGGATGGGAATTGCAGGGAGAGAGAAAAGGCAAGGTATTAATGTAATGTGAGATTTAGTTCAGAGATATGACTTTAGTTAAATCTGAGAGCATGCCACGCAGACTAACTAACTCATACTTTAAAAGGAATATTTATTATATATCGTATATTCAGCACTTATTAATTGGTAGGTTCTGGCATAAGGCACTAAAAATTAAAAGGTGAGCACAAAGGTTCCAGACTGCTGGGAGAATAGGTACAAACATAAATATCTCTAATAAGATGTGCTAACCTGTGTGAGGGTGAAGCAGCCGCACACTGGGGAATGGATGGAGTTGTTGTTACACTAAAACAACTGCTCAGTGGAGCTCTGTAAGCTCCACTCGTCTCCAGCACATGGCAGGGATTTTCATGCTGTGCTTTTCCACAGTGAAAATCCCTTTCCATTGGTTGGATACTGACAATAAAAAGAATAACTTACTTTGGCTTCTGTAAAAATTATCTGAGCAGGGAGGCAAAATGCTTGAATATTAGGGAAAGCTATGGATACTGACTTTTCTCAAGGGCTAAGGAGTTTTATCATTTGTGTTTTATTTGGTTGCAAACACCAATGCTCACAAGACCAATACCCAAACGAAACATCTTACCAGTTAGCTCTGCAACGTAGGTTGGCCTTTCTAACAGGAAGGTGGAGGCTGGAGAAGTGCCTGCCTCTCACAGCCTTAAGCAGATCTGACAGCTTCTTCTTTAGAGAGTGTGTTCCTTAGTTGACATGAAAAGTTTTGATGACACACCGCCCTAATTATCCCCTACTCTCTGGAAGAGCTGATTCTACAACACAATCCTGGGTGACATGTTTGTGCCCTTCTTGCTATTTCAGTCTCCTTTCTAACAGGTCATCACATCAAGTCAACTTGCAAATAGAAAGTCCGGAGCCATTTAATGAGACCCTTATCTACAGCCAACTTTGAGCCTCTGTTGAACTCACTCCCGTTTCTTCCTCCAGTGAACAACATCAAATAATGGGCTCCCATTAAAATAGATGCATCTTTGTTAGACATGTCAGGTTTAGGCGTGTCTGGTCTCTGAAGCTGGCTAAGGCATCACTCCTTTCAAAGGACAAGGAAGAGGGCTCGCTGGCGTGGTGACAGCAATTATTCAGAGCCGGCTGTCTTGGTGCATCAGCTCTGGCCCATCTGATGGGAAGAGGTGGCCTAGACCTGCCTTTTCAGACTAAGCATTGTTCTCGGACAGCGTCTTGGCCTTCAGCAGCTCCTTAGTTGCACTCATGTTTCAAACATCAATTGGCAAAACTTAATTTTCTTGCATTTGTGTTTCTGCTCTGTTTTAATAGTCCTTCTACTCAGACGAGGTTACCTGAGGCTTGTTATGGTTGAGTTTTCCTTCTGCAATTTCTCTTTTATCTCCCTTGATGTATTTTATGGCTGACTTCCCTTGCGCTAAAGCAAGAGTTTTTCCGAATTAGGGAAAACTTTCTTATTTCCGTTCATCTTACCATATCATGCTGAAGAGCAGATAAGATCTTCTTAGTGAAACTTGATGTTACTGAGGAGGAAAAGAAGCTAGAAAGCCACAGAAAAATGATTCTGATGCAGAAATTATTGAGGAGGCAAGACATTATTGATCACTGTGGGCCTTGTGATCCTCATCATCCTCACCACCCTAATCAATACCAGCACAATTCTTATTTTCATTACCACTGGGGACTTGCGTGTGTATCATAAAAGTGGAATTAAATATACATGGTCTCTCCTCCCTGAGTCATGCAAGGAACTTAAGCCAGGGGAGATTCGAATATGCATTGAAAATAGTAATATATTATACCATTGAGGAACAGTGTTTTTCTTCTTACTATTTGTTGAATTCTTTACTTAGTGGAGGGTTAAGCTTATGATTATAAAATAAACCCAGAATATGTAAAAATTAAAAAAAAAGAATAAGAACGGGAGGAGGAGGGAAGGGGGTAGGTTAAGGTGGGAAGTGTTGCTATGCTCCAAATCTGTATATATGAAATACATGACATTTGTTCAGCTTGTATAAATAAAATATTATTTAAAAAAGATATATTAAATTTTGAGTAAAGAAAAAACAAAAAAGCTCAGATTGCAAAAATAGAAAGCATGGTCTTCACCTATGACATGTCTATCTTTGAAGCCTGAGAAGTGAACGGGAATTGCAAATGCTGTGTGCTTCGTTTGGGGCAGGGTCAGAAGGTTTTTAGCTCCTCCTCTAATTTCTCAAGAGAGAATTAGGGAGGGAGGGGATGGGACTTTTTTTTTAAGATTTATTTATTTATTTGAAAGGCAGAGTTACAGAGAGAGAGAGAGAGAGAGAGAGAGAGAGAGAGAGGTCTTCTATCCGCTGGTTCACTCCACAGATGGCTGCAACAGCCAGAGCTGTGTTGATCTGAAGCCAGGAGCCAGGAGCTTACTTGGGGTCTCGCACGTGGGTGCAGGGGCCCAAGGAGTTGGGCCATCTTCTGCTGCTTTCCCAGGCCACATCAGAGAGCTGGATCTTTAGTAGAGCGTCCGGGACACAAACTGGTGCCCATGTGGAATGCTGGTGCCACAGGTGGAGGCTTAGCCTACTTCGTCACAGCAGTGGCCTCACTGGCTAGCACCTTTGCTTGAATTACTCTACTTGCCATGGAGGTCATTTTTATTTATGAATTTTCAAGATTCACTTATTTATTTGAAGGGCAGAGTTACAGAGGCAGAGAGAATAAGACACACAGGGATCTTCCATCCCCTGGTTCACTCCCCAAATGGCTGCAATGCCCAGGACTGGGCCAGGCCAAAGCCAGGAGCCAGGAGTTTTATCCAGGTCTCCCACATGGGAGACAGGGGCCTAAATACTTGGGCCATCGTCTGCTAGTTTTCCCAGGACATTGGCAAGGAGCTGGATCAGAAGTGGAGCAGCCAGGACACAAACCAGCGCCCACACGTGATGCCTGCATTGCAAGCAGTGGCTTTACCCACTGTGGTATAATGCTGGCACCATGAAGGTCTGTTTGGGTCACCATGATTTAAGAAAATCTGCTTTCCTGTCTGGTGTGGCCCAAAGTGCCCCTACACTTGGGGCTGTTTTTTTTTTTTTTTTGGCTAAAGTTTTCCCAAGTGAAATTTTAGGGTTGGGAATGTGGAGTGGTGCCACTGAATTTTCATAGTATTTACTGCCTTACAAGACAGATGCTGCATTTTATGATTGTTTTTATTTTTTGCGTGAATTCTGCCTACTTAACCATATAATAAGTCCCTTCAGAGAGATGTGACTTTGTGGAAGTAATTTAATCTCGTGGATGTGGCAGTTTCGATCTGTTGTAGGGGGAAATACAATACTGTCTCCTCAATCCAGTGTGTTTTGAAGCTAAGGATGAAATGATATATGTTGAATGAAGGCATGAATAAATTAAAATGTGTTGAGAAATATAAAATACCATGTAAATTTAAGACCAAAAGTACATAGAATTATTACTCTCCCTAATATCACCACATATAGCACTATTTTATGCTTATTATTTTTTATGATGGTTCCATGGTCATCAACAGCCCAAGATCCTATTGCTTGTACAATTTGAGAGAGAGAGAGAGAGAGAAAGAGAGAGAGAGAGATTGAATTCCTGTCTACTGGTTCATTGCTCAAATGCCCTCCAGGGCTGGAGTTGAGTTGAGGTCAAAGCCAGGAGCTGGGAATTCAGTCCTGCTCTTCCACATGGATAGCAGGAGCCCAGTTACTTGAGCCATCACTGCTGCCTTCCAGGGTCTGCACTGGCAGAAAGCTGGACTCAGGAGCTGTAAGGAGGCATTGAATCCAGGTACCCTGGGATGTGGATGTCCTGACGAGTAGGTCAAATCCCTGTTCCAGTGCTACTGCTTTAGAGCAGAGGGAACTCAGGTCCTTGCCTGCAGAGCCCCAGAGCTGGTTGTGTGGCTGAGCCTTTGCTCAGGTTTCTGTTCTTCCACCATGCTGCTCTTCTCTCCTCCACGTTGCTTCTCTCGTTAAGTCAGGCCTTTTGTGTGACATACACCAAATAATTGTTTGGCCTTTATAGCAGCACAGTTGGGTTTCCCATAACTGATGGTGCATCTTTTTTTTTTTTTGAGAATGGAAAGGATGGGCACTTGAAGGATCAGCAGAAATGGCAATGGGCGTGTTGTTGCCTGCAGGAGGCGTGGGAGAAGCAGGTTTCGGAGGGCACGCAGGAGCACAGGAGCCAGTGGCAGTCCTCTGAGGACAGCCTTTGCTGCTGTTGTGTGCTTTTCAGCTTGGCTGTGGCTGGCTTGAATGGGCGGAAGCACCTTCTGGGGACTGATGCTTGGATGGGAAGCTCATTTTCCTCCTGCCAATGACTTACTGCCTTTCACTGTGAGATCGCTCATTTCTACTGCCCAACAGTGCCTCTCTTCTAATGGAAGTTAGGTGCAAGCATAGAACTCAGTTGAGGAGTTGCTTGTTAACTGTGTCAGTCCCAGGTCCAGCTCATGGGTCTGGCATACCTTAGAGGGAGAGAGGAAATCAGAACTCAAAGGTCTGGGTGAAGTGGTCAACTCAGACATCACATGTGAGGCAGAGGGGTGGGAACAAGAGATGTTACTGACCAATGAGTGGAGATCTAAAAAGACTCAAGATACAGAATGTGGTGTGACTGGGTACACAGGTGGTTCTGGTCCAAATTGCAAAAAGTTTGGAAACTAGGAGTTTCTCTTGCAAGAATGTTAATGTTCATTGTTGAACTGGGCTGGTAAGAGGTCTAACTGGCATCCCATATAAATCTTTCCTTAACATCAGAAATCCTGGGAGGGGAGGATGGAAATGTAGTCATGATGGCTTATACCATACTTGTCTCCAGGGTAGTGCTGTAGAAGGCGAAGGCTATAACTCATCTCACATGCTGTGTTATTCCTACCCTAGTTGTAGATATCAGCTGCTGCTTACCAACCATGCTATAAAGGGAAATAGTTGAGCAAGAAGGGGCCCAATTTTCTTCTGGACCCTAGATGTAACTAAAACAAAAAAGATAGCTACCCAACTTCTTAAACATACAGTGTAAAACTTCACTATTATATGTCTGAGTGCTGTACTCACTGGCAAACTCACATATTAAAAATATTTTAAAACAAACACTTATGATGAGAGAGTTGTTCATTTCTATCTCTTCTCCAACTGTTTGCTCAGTCTTGAAAAGACAGAATTATTCTTGTAATGTTTTGACACATTGCACTCAAAAATGGTTTGATTTAGCTGGGTTTAGTTCAGCTTTTGAAAAATGACACGTTTGCTCCTGTGGTTAAAAAAAGAAATCTTTGTCAATGGTAATCTCGCTTCTGCCTTATCACTTTGGGGTGAGTTCACTCCCCATCCCTGCTGATGAGCAAACTCCTCCACGGTGCATAGCCTCACTCAGCGCCCTCACTGGCAACAGGAGCAGGATAATAACACTTGTAGATGGTGGTGCTGAACAAGCCCGGAGCACATGAATTAAAGCTCTGTCTGGCTTGATTGTCTCATCAGGTAACAAGGGTGCTTTGGTTTACTCCCGGAAGGTTCATGTGTCGGAAGCTAGTTCACTAGGGGGCGATGTTGAGAGGTAAGAGTTTGAGTTACGACTGCTCTCCTGAAGGGGTGCATACAGACCATGCAGAAGTGGATTGGCTCTCGTGGGAAGGGGTTGGTGCAACAGAGCAAGCCTGGCTCCTCAGTGGTCTGTTGCATCCTTGCTCACCAGGAGAACTCTTGCATGCCTTCATGCGTATGATACCACCTGCCACACTGTGAAGCAGCCAGGGGGCCCTCACGGATGTCAGTGGCATGCAGTGTGGTCTTTTTAACCACCAGCATTTTGTTCCAAATCAACCCTTTTTCTTTTTGTACTCTACCCAGTGTTGGGTTTTTTGTTGTAAAAACCCAAGACAAACTGGGTCCTATGCTGCCACTCACAGGTAAGAGAACTTTGGGGTAACTGCGTGTCCCTGATGGCTTTTGAATGCATTGCACCTGGAAACATTCCTGCCTCACACCTTGGTGAAGGAGAAATTTTGTTCATTATTAGGGCAAAAAGACACCTCAAACATGCGTAACTGCGCAATGCTAGCAACCTTGCAAGTTGTGTGATTACTCAGTGTGATATTTTAAAAAATCCTCTAGAAAAACTCAAGATGATCCAGTCAGTTTCACAGAAAACTTGGCCTGGAGAATGACAGCCGTTTCACTGTGCCCAGCCAGAGACTTTTTCTGTGTGACGCATGGTGCCATCAATTTTAGAAATATAATCCAACAGCTCTAGCATGCAGGTTTTTGTATTTCTGCAAATTCTTTGAAGTTTTGAGTTTCTACATTATTTGTCTGAGCTACAGTTTTTTGTGAACAAAGAACTGAAATTTAAAAAGAAATGACCAATGATGTGAAATTTACAGATGCCAGGGACCTAGTCTTCACCAATGTTCTCCAGAAAAACAGAATCAATAGGATGTGCATGTGTGTGTGTGAATATACATGTGCGTGTACATGTGTGTTGTGTGTACACACATGTGTGTTGTACGTGCTTATTATAAGGACGTGGCTCACATGATTATGGAAGCTGACAGTTCCCATGGTCTGGAGTCATCAGACTGTAGATCAGGAGAGCTGATGGCATAGCTTGAGTGTGAGTCCAAAGGCCTGAGAACCAGGTGAGCCTATGTTTTGGTTTGAGTTCAAGGCAGGAAAGAGTCAACATCCTACTTCAATCACACAGGCAGTATTGGCTCTTTCTTGGGGAGCTCAGCCATTTCAGTCTATTCAGACCTTCACCTGATTGGCTGAGGCTCACCCACAGTGGGGAGGGCAGAGACTGCTTCACTGTCCGCAGATTCAAATGTTAACTTCATCCAGAAACACCTTTCCAGGAACAGCTAGAGTATTGTGTGGCCAAACATCTTGATATCCTATTGCTCAGTCATGCTGACACCTCAGAGGAACCGTGACAGACAGAGTGCTAAGCTGGAAGTCAGGAGATCTGTGAGATTAGAGGGCTTTTGGAAGGCTGATGAGGCGAATTGCTGTAGTGCTCTTCCATCTCTTAACCCCTCTTATCCCACTCCCGTAAGCAGGTCAGTCCCACATCACTCAGATCACGGCCAGTTGCTCCTCTGCCTCCCAGCCCTCTGCTGGCGTGGTTTAATATCCTCATCTGTAAAGTAGTGCTAGCCTCTATGTCTCATAGGAGTTCTCTGAGGATCATTCCAGGATCCAGGCACTGTGGTTTTCACTCTGGGTTTGGCCACCAGTTGATTGTATGTCTATGCAAATTATTTGAACCTAATTTTTCTTATTTGTGAAATAAATGGGTTAGGCACAAGCCATGTGGTTTCAAAGGGACTTTACAAACCCCAAATCTCGAAATTAGAAGATGACTTGGAAACTAGACAGAGAATTTAACTCTGCATGAATGATCTGGGTGTTTGAATGAACTCTCTTACGTTGAATTCTAAGTCTAAGTGCAGACCTAAAACACACAAAAGAATAGGCTGAGAAGTACATTTTGCTTTTTTATCATCATTGATTTTGACTTTTATTTTATTTGTGTTTTTAGTGTCAAGGATGTTTGTATTCTTTTGGTTTATTGGATCTGGAAATGATGAGTTTTTTGTTTTTACGTTGGGAATGAATTTTCTTTTAGGTAATTGCTTCAAACCTCTATTATTTTGCTACAATATCTGCCTACAATATACCATAAATATTTTTGAAAATATGTTTACTTTTTCCCACAGTAATAAAAGTACATTCTGTGGAAACAACTCATACCCAATGAGATAATAATGTTAGCTTACAACTTGTAAGTTCCAGATTTCATAGCTCAAGGCCAAAAGCCAAGCTTTGTGCTTTCATGAGTCAGTTTCAAACCCAATGACAAAATGTGCCAAGAAGACATCCAAGAGTGTTTGTTTACATTTTGAGTATTTTCCTATGGAAACTTTAACATGGACTGCAGTTGGGTTTGTAGCACACAAGATAGAAGGCACACGTCCTATTGCTCTTTTCTTTGTAGAGAAGGCAAGTCTCCTGTTGCCTAATGAAAAAATGGTGACCACACAGCCTCCCACTTGAAGCTCAGTCTCCATCTTTTTCAGTACCTCACAGTGTGTTGCTGACAGTGGCGAAGGGAATCAATCAAAATCCCGATCAGACCAGTCATACATTCTTCAGAGAATCATAGCTAACAAAGTGACATGCTATATGTTTTCACAATGACATAGAGATTGCAAATGGGAAAGTTAAATATAAATCTTTATGGAAGTTTCAGTAATTTTTAATAATTTGTTCTTTTGTGGCATGCATATGTGAATGATATATTTGTCCTAGAGCAATACGAATTCATTTCCCCACATCTGTAATATCTGCAGTAAGCTAAATTAAAAATGCATTTGTACTTGTACAGTTAAATGATCATATTTAATGAAATGTCAGAGATGAATCTTAGCAAATAGTCAGGAAATTATTTTAGAGAGTGCAGCATTTCATTACTAGCAGTTGGGGAAAGCAAAGTGATTAAACAAATGGTTTACTGCTCTAAGGTGCTGGCTGCCCAGGAAGAACAGAAAACCGGTGTGTAGAGTTGGTAGCAAATACTTTATTTCCTGTCTTCCCCTCTCATCTTTGCCTCCTCTCCACTCCCATGGAATCGTGTGTATGTAGCTCACATTCAGCATTTTGAGACTTTCCATTAACCAAAAGAAATAAGCCTTTAGGATAGAGATAGGATGCATGGCAATCACCTCATATGAGGTTCACAACCAGGCTTGTATTAGTTCATTTTCTGATACTATAACAAAATATCTGATGTTAGGTAACTTACAAAGTAAAGAGGTTTATTTAGCTCGCAGTTCTGGAGTCTGTGAATCCAAGATTAGGGTGCCCTGTTTATTTTGGCCTCTGGTGAGGGCCTCCTGGCAAATGACATCATGGCCGGGGTGCATGAGAGAAGGATCTTACAGTGAAATGGGAAGCCAGGGAGAGACGCAGGGACCAGGCTTGATCTTTTATAGCAACTTGCTTTTTAACAACAATTTGTTTCTGAGATCAGCCTCAATCATTCCCAAGGGCAGTGCCCCTAGTGACCTAATGACCTTGCCCTAAGGCCCGCCTCTTCAAGGTTCTACCACCTCCCAACATCGTCACACTGAAGACCAATCTTCCAGTACATTATCCCTTAAAGGGAACATTCAAACTATATTCAGTCATAGCAAGGCTTAATTAAGCAAGGTTTAGGCACAGGAGTTGAGCAGGAGTCTCAAATCAATTGAAGAATAGGATGGTCAAGGATGATTGACTAGTTAGGACATAAGCTCTTCTCACACAGCTGGTAATGGGATGTGGGTGGCAAGCAAAGTGGAAATGGGGAGAGACATTAGCAGCTATGCTATGGGCAAGAACAGTGTGAAAGGACTGGTTGTATGTCATAGGTAGCAAGTAGGAGAAGAGAAAGAGAAGAGGAGTCCAGTGAGATCACTATTTGCCACCAGCTCAGAGTTATATCCCTCACAAATCCTGCACAGGCAATTTGATGTACAGACAACCCAAAAATAGGAATGAAAATTATCAACTATTTTGGTTGGTATTCTGGGTTAGATTATGCCTCCTAAAAAGATAGTTGATGTCCTAACCCCCCAGCAACCCTGAATTTGACCTATTTGAAGATGGAGTCAGTATAGGTGTACATAGTTAAGAAGATACACTAGAGTAAAGTAGGATCTGCAGTGGAATGAGAAGGTGAAAAGTCATGCCAAGATGGCCACTGAGGTGAAAAGGTCATGCCAAGATGGCCGCTGACAACAGAAACTGCCTGGCAACAGGCCGTGATTGGATGGCTTTGGAAACCACAAGTCAACAGAGCCTGACTGGCAACAGGCTGTGATTGGTTAGGACATAGACCACCCCTTGACCGGATTGGCTGCCTTGGCTATATAAGCAGCTGTAGCAACTGAAATAAACGAGTCTGTGGGCTGCTTGCTTCTGGCCTGCTTTCACCCGACTCCCGGGGTCTGTGTGCTGACTATGCGCCTCTTGCCCCTGCCACCCTTCTCCTCTCAGAACGAAACCTCTCAGAAACGAATCAACCTCAACAGGATCTTCATTCAACATGTGGGTGAGATGACCTGAAGATATATGGGGGAGAAGGCCTTGTTATGAGGGCGGCAGAGATGGGAAGGATGCAGCTGCCAGGTTAAGAACTCCGAAGATTGACAGCCGCCAATAGAAGCTGGGAAGAAGCAGGGCAGGACTCCTCCCTAGAGCCATGGGAGAGCTTAACAGCCCTGCTGACTCTCTTGGAACTCTGAGACAATACAGTTTTGCTATTTTAAGCCTCCCAGCTTGTGGTCCTTTGTTATGGCAACCCTGGGAACACAACACAGTTGGCAAAACACGATTTGGAGTGGTTGAAACAAGTCACATTTATTAATCATTTGTAAGAAAATTCCATCACTTTCAATTTAAATTTTTTGTGCTTGGACTGTCATCCAGGACTAGGATGAGAAGAGAGAGGCACTTAGCTCAGTTGCAACATTTAAGGGACTACCAAAAAACCCACAGTAATTATAATAAATAACATTTCAAGACCATATTTTTTAAAAATTAGAGTTAATGCAAGACATGAACTTCTTAATTAGAGGACTGGTATTGTTGACTTCTCTTTTTGCCTCAATATGGCCTCAACGTGGTGTTGTCAACCTAAAAACCACAAGTTTACATATGCACTTAATGTATGACGTAGATGATAAATATTCACATAAAGTAATCAGATTCAATTTTATCTCAGGCAGACACTCAAAAGAAAGGATAAGGTGACAGAAAGAAAACAAGGGTTGAATTTACTTTTCTCTGTGTAAAAACTACATTGTATGTGGACCCTGGTAAGACCATTATCAGCGGCATCAGGTTACAATGAGAGCCCACCTAAGTATTGTTCAAATCTGAAATCTGCATAAAAAGACAAGCTGCTATAATACTAGGAGTGAAGGGAATTAGATTCTTTGGCCTTTACCACATGACAGTAAACGACAGCATAATAAATAAGGCAGCAATGATTTCTGACTTATACTTTTCACATCACATCCCGGAGGCACTTTGCTATTGCTACGAGAATATTAAATGTAGGTCTGATTATTTCCCAGGGAGAGCTGACAAGAGGCCTTTCTGGAACAGGGAGCTGCCGTTCTATGCTCGATGGTTAATATTTATTGGGTGCACACACTTCTCCTAACAGCAGAGAGAGAACAGTAGTAGAACCAGGACAGACCAAGAGTGGAATGTCAGCTCACACACTTAATTCAGATTACCTTTCTTTCAGGTGTTTGAAGACATTGTTCAGTGTTTAACACTTGTAGATGCCTTTTAGCCATTCTTGCCATTCTCTCAAAATACAAATATCATTCCAGTGGTCAATGGAGAGACTAAGATGTGGATTCTGTGACTAGGAGAAAATGAACAGAGATGGAGATAATTAGTGAAACATGGAGATCTGAGCTACTGAAAAAATTTATTGCTTCCTTTTTTTGATGTATATTTGTATGAATTTTGAGACATCTGAAATCATATAACCATCATCACAGTCACATAAAAAATACCCGTAACTCTCCAGATTCCCATCGCCATCCTTTTATAGTCACATTCTTCTTCTTATTGTTGTTATTTATTCGAAAGGCAAAGAGAGAGAGTGAGAGTGAGAGAGAGAGAGAGCTCTCCACTTATTGGTTTACTCCCAACAATGGTTGGGTCAGGCATAAGCCAGCAACTAGGAACTCAGTTCAGGTCTTCCCCATGTGTGGCAGGGACTCAGTACTTGAACCATCATCTGTTGCCTCCCCAGGGTGCACACTGGCAGGAAAGTGAACGGGAAGCTGAACTGAGACTGGAACCCAACTACTCTGATGTGGAATAGGGACATCACAAGTGGCATCTTAACTGCTGTGCCAATTGCCCTATTTATTTATTATTTTTAATTATTTTATTTAGAAGGGAGAGAAAGAGAGAGAGAGAGTGAGTGAGAGAGAGAGGTCTTCCATCTGCTGCTTTACTTCCCAAATGCCTTTATCAGTCAGAGCTGGGCCAGGCTGAAGCCAGGAGCAGGAGTTCAGTCCTGTTGTCTCATGTGAGTAGCAGGGAGCCAAGCACCGCGTCATCATTTATTGCCTCCCAGAGTGCGCACTGGCAGGAAGCTGGAGCTGAAAGTAGAGTTATAACTCCAACCCGGGCACTCGATATGAGATGTGGTATCCAAATGATGTCATAATCCCTGTACCAAAACCCTGTTCTTATAGTCACATTCTTTAAAACTTGATTCTGTCTTTTCTGTGATGTTGTTTCAGAGTTTCTTTACCTTGCTCAATTCTTGGACCTTAAGATTTGACTTCATCCATTTTCCTATCTATCCTTATTTTAATAATTAAAGGCTAACTCGATCTCCATACTTTGGATCTCTGACTCCCAAGTTGATGGTTTAGTAAGAGATGTTTGAAGTAGGGCACTGTATGGAGACAGGAATGATTGGCTGTGGCCATGGTCTGGCTAGAATGAGATACTGAGCTCTGATCCCTCAGGAACATTATAAATCAGTGTGTGTAAGAGATGGGATGTGATTTGTCATATAAGGAGTATTTTATGTTTATAACACAAAATTTCTTTCAGCAGTTTTTTTACACTTTATACTTTTTGATAATGTGAAAAGTGTTTAGGTATTTTAAATTCCTTTTTAATAGTTTTCCCCATTTTAATCATTTTTATCTTTATGTATTTATTTATGAGAGAGAGAGAGAGAAACTGTTGGTTCACTTTTCAAATATGCCTGTAGCAGCAGCTGGGGAAGGACCAGACTGAAGCCAGGAGCCAGGAACATCCTTATCTGGTCTCCCTTACTTTCTGTCTCTGTTTCCTAATCCAGGTACCTTATGTAAGTAGAGTCAGATTCTTTGTCCTTTTGTGACAGGCTAACTTCACTTTTGAGAGCACTCTCAATGTTTGTTCACCGTGTAACATGTGTTAGGATTCCCTTCCTTTTCAACACTGAATCATGTTCTGTCATTTGTATATCTCACATTTTGTTTGTCCATTCATCTGTCAATCGACATTTGGGTTGCTTGAAGCTTTTGCCTATGGTGGATTATGCTGCTATGAATGTAGGTGTACAAATACCTGTTCACATCTTTGTTTTCTTTTTCTTTTTTTTTTTTTTTTTTGACAGGCAGAGTGGACAGTGAGAGAGAGAGACAGACAGGTCTTCCTTTGCCGTTGGTTCACCCTCCAATGGCCGCCGCGGCCGGCGCGCTGCGGCCGGCACACCGCGCTGATCCGATGGCAGGAGCCAGGAGCCAGGTGCTTCTCCTGGTCACCCATGGGGTGCAGGGCCCAAGCACCTGGGCCATCCTCCACTGCACTCCCGGGCCACAGCAGAGAGCTGGCCTGGAAGAGGGGCAACCGGGACAGAATCCGGCGCCCCGACCGGGACTAGAACCCGGTGTGCCGGCGCCGCAAGGCGGAGGATTAGCCTAGTGAGCCGCGGCGCCGGCCCACATCTTTGTTTTCAATTCTTTGGGGTATATACCCAGAAGTGCAATTGATGGATTATATGGTCATTCTATGTTTGATTTTTAAAAAAGATTTATTTATTTATTTGAAAGGCAGAGTTTATAGAGAGAGGGATATCTATATCTATAGATAGATAGAGAGATAGATAGATAGAAAGTCTTCCATCTTCTGGTTCACTCCCTAAATGGCTGCAATGGCTGGCTCTGGTTCACTCGGAAACCAGGAGCCAGGAGCTTTATTCAAGTCCTTTGCCTATTTTTAATTTGATTATTTTGTTATTGTTGTCATCGAGTTGTAGGAGTTCTTCATATATTCTGGATAGTAACCGCTGATCAGATATGTGATTTTCACATTTCCCCCCTTTCACTATGTTCTTTTGTAAAAAAAACTTTTTCTTTTAGATTTTCATCTAATCCAGTTTGCCTTTTGCTTTGTTTCTTGTGCTTTTAATACCATACTACAAGGAAGTGCACAGGTGGGCCTAAGACAGGGTTCAGAAGCCTGAATAATAGTTGGTCAATCAAACAATCCTCGTACCCCTCCCTGGCTAAGTTTGTTCCTAATTATTTTATTCTTTTGATACTATTGTAGTCAGGGTATAAAAAGGAATGGAACTGTTTTTTGTTATTTATTTTGCATTTTTAAATTAATGAATTTATTAGTTACAACAGTTTTATCTAAAAATATTTATTTATTTATTTATTTGAATGGCAGAGTGACAGGGAGGGAGAGAAGAAGGAGGGAAATAGGGAGAAGGTGAGGTGAGGTGAGGGAGAGGGGGAGAGAGAGAGAAGAGAGAGAAGAGAGAAAGGAGAGAGATGTCTGCCATCTGCTATTCCCTACCCAAATGGCCACAATTACTGGTGCTGGTCCAGGCTGAAGCCAGGAGCCCAGAACTCCATCTGGGTCTAAGGTCATTTAATTCCAACATAAAGGACTCCCTGTTTCATTTCTTATGGGTAGAGTCTAGTGGTAAAGAACTCCTTCAACTTTTGTTTTCCTGGGAGTATCTTTTTTTTTTTTTCTCACTTTTGAAATATGCTTTTGCTAGAGACAATATAGGCTTTTCTGTTGGCAGTTTTTTTTTCTTTCTTTCTAGTACATTCAGTACATCATACTACTACATGCTGGCCTGCACATTTTAGGCTCAGACGTCTGCAATTAATCTTATCAGAGATCCCTTATATGTGGTGAGTCTCTTGTCTCACTGCTTTCAAGTTCCTCTCTTTATCTTTGAGTTTCTACAGTTTAATTATAGCGTATCTTTGTGATTACACTGCTTGGAGTTGTTGATATTCTTGGATTTGTAGATCCATGTCTTTCCTCACATTTGGGAGGTTTCCGTGTATTACCTGAAATCATATTTCTCTCCCTTTCCCCTCTTTTCTCTTTCTAATCTTCCATTTTATCCTCTTGATGGGGTTACATAAGTCCCTTTAGCTCTGTTTACTTTTCTTTTAAAAATTATTTATTTATTTTTATTTATTTGAAAGGGGAAGAGAGAGAGAGATAGAGTTCACACCCCAGATGGCCTCAATGGCTGGAGCTGAGCCAGTCTGAAGCCTGGATCCACGATCCAGGATCCAAGATCCAGGAGCATTTTCCGGGTTTCCTACATATGTGCAGGGCCCAAGCACTTGGGCCGTCTTCTGCTGCTTTCCCAAATGTATTAACGTGGAGCTGGATCAGAAGTGGAGCAGCCAGGATTTGAACCAGCGCCCATATGGGATGCCACTGCTGCAGGAGGAAGCTCAACCTTCTACTCCATAGCACTGGCCCCTATTTATTTCTTGATGTATTTCTCCAGAGAAATATTGGGCTGGCGGTTCCTGGGTTGCCATCTTGCTGGAATCACCCTCTTTCAAAATTTTATAATAATAAATGATAAAGACCCAAGTGACAAGACTGGACTTGATAAGAGTATGTAGTCTAATCCTGTGGTCCATTATGTCTGGTTGTCTGCTACACTGACATTCAAGTGAATTCAACAGAAAACACTTATCACCAAAGATCTATTTGGGTGCTTTCTAACACCTTGGAGAACAGTGTTGATAAATTAATAATAGCCATTAAATATTTTAGAAGTCTATGCATAAAAAATCACTGGCTTTTAAAATGCTGTGTATTAAAAAAGATGAACTTTCATAATGTTCTGTAAGATGGAGATTTCATGCCCTCATTTTTAAGACAAACATGGTCAGGTGCAAGGGTTTGTTAGAGACTGTAGATAAGTTGGAGTGAGGTTTCAGGCTGGTAGCATCACCACCATCAGACTGTGACCCCTTTCCCATATGCGGGATACTTGAATCACAACATTTCTGCGATGAACCTGACAGTGTTGTGATTCTCTACCAATGGACTATCTAAATCCTGAACCAAGTGGCAGCCAGAATGATACTGCACTAGGTTTAGTTTTTGTTTCTCAAGGCCTTCACAGCATAACAAAGATAGAATAGATTAGGGCAGGTGGAAAGCATGCAGCCGTACTGAACTTACAGATAACTGGGCTTGTTCCTCACGTTGTCTCTAGAGGTGAAATCCTCAGGACAGCGTATTGGGGTGGGAGAGTTTGGTTGTAAACACACAAGGTGCTTGGAAATGCCTTTCTGGTACTGGCAGCTGAAAGTAATTGGTGGGTTGGCTTCCTCATCTTTTGGTGGCCTAAAGAAGCAGCATTGTTTTCCATTCATAATTTTAAAAAAATGATACTGATAAGTGTTTTTAAGTATTAAATACAGTTTTAAAAGTGAAAACAAAATTTAAAGGATTCATAGAGATGAATTTTCAGTAAATTAGATCATTTCATTGTATTTGATGTGTCATTTCTATGACCCCAAACAAATTAAGAGAAAAAAATTAGTCAATTCATCAGTGTATACAAAGACAGGTGATATTTTTGACACATTTCTTACTGTTGAATTAATGAAATAACTGATTGATTTGATTTCTCATACACAAAGCCCCAGAGCTGTCAGATGCTAGGAACTAACACAATTAAATTCATTTGCTTTTTACAGGAAATGAGGGGCCATAAAATGTTTGGACTGTCGAAGGCAGATGTTGGAAACTTTCCTAAACTTGTTTGTAAACATATGCAGACATATAAAGTAAAATGGAAGACAGGGAATCATGTAACTTTGCTGATCCATTCACCAGCAGATACTTTTTTTTTTTTTTTTTGACAGGCAGAGTGGACAATGAGAGAGAGAGAGACAGAGAGAAAGGTCTTCCTTTGCCGTTGGTTCACCCTCCAATGGCCGCCGCTGCAGCCGGCGCACCGCGCTGATCCGATGGCAGGAGCCAGGAGCCAGGTGCTTCTCCTGGTCTCCCATGGGGTGCAGGGCCCAAGCACTTGGGCCATCCTCCACTGCACTCCCTGGCCACAGCAGAGAGCTGGCCTGGAAGAGGGGCAACTGGGACAGAATCCGGCGCCCCGACTGGGACTAGAACCCGGTGTGCCGGCGCCGCTAGGCGGAGGATTAGCACATACTTAGCGGCGCCGGCTCAGCACATACTTTTTAAATCATGATGTGTACCACTCCTGTAACAGACTGATTATGGAAGTAGATGCAGACAGAGACTCTGCCCTTAGGGAACTCATTCTTCTGGGGAAATAGAAATTAGACCAATGACTGAGAATGTGAAGTGTTAAATAAGGAGGTCAAAGGCAAAGGTCCAGAAAACTGAAAGAGAGAACTGTTTCTGCTGTTTTGCTGGGCAGAAGAGAGGTTTTGTGGTAACGATAGCAATCAGTGTGGGTCCTGAACAATGGATGGGTTTCAAATATTTAGGGATGGGGAACAGCGCTCCAGGAAGAAGGGACAGTGTGAGCAAAGCCAAGGAGAAGTGTCAAGGGCATTGAACAGGAGCCCTCTGATGTGGGATATGGGATGGAAGGATGTAGAGGTTTGGAACAAGAGTAGAAAATACAGAATAAATTAGAATCTATTGAGTGCTTGCTTTGCACTCAATAGTGCAACACAGGCATTGGTTGTTGCTTTTGAGGATGTCATGGCTTTCAAGTCCTAAAACAGCTTTTCCCAAATAAGTCTTATTTTCCCACTTTGTAAAGTGTTATTATTTCTTTCCTGCATATGGAGCAATGGAAGCGTTGAGAAATAAAGGGACTTGTTAGGAGGAGGGCACCTTGTGTGACAAGCATTTGAATGCAGGTTCCACTCTTATGAACAACTTGCTGTAGTGTTCGGAGTTGCACTGAGTGAAAAAGCGATGGAGTGGAGGGAGAGGAGTCTCTGAGGAGTTTTGAGTGGAACGGAAACAGCATTAGAGCACTTCGCTTGGGAAGCTGGTGACAGCATGTAGCTGGACTGTGGAAACAGGCGTCCTCAGTTTTTAAAAATCAATTTATTTTATTTGAAAGGCAGAGAGATAGAAATAGAGATATAGGGGCCAGCGCTGTGGCTCAGTGGGTTAACGCCCTGGCCTGAAGTGCTGGCATCCCATATGGGCACCGGTTCTAGTCCCGGCTGCTCCTCTTCTGAGCCAGCTCTCTGCTGTGGCCTGGGAAAGCAGTGGAAGATGGCCCAAGTCCTTGGGCCCCTGCACCGGCGTGGGAGACCCAGAAGAAGCTCCTGGCTCCTGGCTTCGGATCGGCACAGCTCCAGCCATTGCAACCAACTGGGGAGTGAACCATCAGATGAATGACTCTCTATGCCTCTCCTTCTCTCTCTGTGTAACTCTGACTTTCAAATAAATAAATAAACCTTAAAAAAAAAAAAGAAATAGGGATATAGATAGAGAAAGCGGAAGAGAGTTTTCCATCTTCTGGTTTACTACTCCAGTGTCTACAACAGCTGGGGCTGGGCCAGTCCGAGGCAGGAGCCCGGGACTCAGGCTCTGCCATGGGAGTGGAAAGGATCCACTTGACATCAGCCGCTGCCTCCCTGGGAGTGCATCACCAGGCAGCTGGAACTTGAACCAGGCACTCCTATGTGGGACACAGGCATCCTAAGTGGTGTCTTAATCATTTTGCCAAATGCCTGCCCCAGCTTCTCAGTTTTTTCTTCACTGATGAAATGTGAAGATATTGTGTCTGAAGAACATGTAACTTAATCACACACCTTTTTCTAGATGTTGCAAGTAGTAGTCTACAGGGAATCCCCAGTAGTTGAAAGCAGGTGTGCATTTATGAAATTGTAAATCTTTATTGAGTGCAGTGTCAATTAGACTTTAACCTGATGGATATATTAACCTACAGCTTGGTGTTATCTTAATTTTTACAGAAAGGAAAAACCAAAACTTGGCAAACTTTTCACTTGTTCAAAATTAGAGTTTATCAGGGGCAGGCAGTCTGTGCAGCTAGGCCTGTTTGCATAATGTTGCACAGTTCTATCTCCTACTATTTGCCTAAGAATCCAAGTGAATATTAAATGTAAAATGGCTCTGCCAATTCTGCACCTGTGAAGTTGGCTTTGTCCTGGACTACTGACACTGACTGCTCTCTGTGAGTTCCTTGACCAGCCCTGACCACTGCTTCTCTTTCCTCCTAAGGGCTCCTCACGTCATTTTCACAGCCACCCTAATGTACACAAGTCACTTTTATAGGTAGTTTCATGAGTATGAAGTGAGCAGTTCATCAATGCCTTGATGAACCCAGAGTTATCTCTGCAATGCCCAGAGTCCCTAGTGAATTTCAATTTGCCCTGGCTTGCTGGGGATCAAAGAGATCTTCAACTAATGTATTATTAGTGGGGACCTAGGCAATTTGACAATCTCGTCTCTCTCTATCTCTTTTAAATGTAAAAGGAAAAGGGCACATTGGTCAGAAATGTAATGAGCTAGTTGTTTGTTTCCGTCACAATTACTTTTATGTCCATTTCTATTTTCTTCACACTTAATAATTATTCCTTTTTAAAAAACAATTGATATAACCACATACATGAAAATCTATGCTTTTAAAAATGTCTATTTCATCTGGGAGTGTGTGTGGGGGAGAGAGAGAGAGAGACTGATTGATTGATTGCTTTTTCCATTTGCTGCTCCACTACCCAAATGCCTGCATCAGACAGGGCTGGGCCAGTCCACAGACAGGAGCCTGAACCTCCACTGGCAATCTTCCATGTGGGTGGCAGGTATCAACCCCTTGAGCCATCATTTGCTGCCTGCCAGAATGCAGTAGCTGGGAGCTGGGTTAGAAGCAGAATAGTTGCGACTTGAATCTGCATTGTGATATTGGATGTGGACAATGCAAGCAGCAACTTAACCCACTGTGCCACAGCGCGCACTCCAATAATGATCCTTAATGCCTAAGTCTGACAGCCGTCATAAAATACATAATTCAAATAGATTCAATATTTATTGAGTGACTATTATGTGTAATGCATTTACCAGATATTGTAACACCAGTGCAGTCACTCAGATCAAGATGGCAAAGTGTGGTGATGAGTAAGTCAGTGAACAAGATTTGGATGTTTTGCCTCCTATATTCTCTACAGAGAGGTCAGTTACATGAAGTGACATGAACTACCCAGTCTTCATGTAAAGCTGGCATGGACCAAAGGAACTCAGTTGCTTTAAGCTGTGATAGGTACTTGGCAATTCATAGCACTAAATATTGCTGATACAAATAGTAGCATAGATTTGTTATTAGCACCTGAATTTCCATTTTATTCTGGTCTAATTAAAGCATGTTCTGTACAGTTTGGATGCTTTGCGGTTGCTCAAGGGTGAAACCAGCATTGCGTGGTGTCTTCTATGGTGATTGACTGGACATCTCTAGACACAGCGCTTCTTTTGGTCAATCCAGGAAGGACTATAAGGATCTTCAAGGAGTTCATGCAAATGCATATTAAGAAAAAATTTTGCATGGATTTCAAAAGTCTTTTTTCACTGAAATAAATTTATCTTTTAATTCCATTTTCCATGAACTCTCTAAAAGTCCCTCATAAAGGAAGATTCGAGAATTATGTGGTTATTAATGAGTCCTCTTTTCTCTCCAGTCCTCATTCTTGTCAAGTTCTTTTATTTATCTGTATCTTTATCTTTTATTTGGGGGCTAATGTGAACTCTAAGCTAGTGATTTTTCCAATCTAATCTTTTTTTTTTTTTTTTTTTTTGACAGGCAGAGTGGACAGTGAGAGAGAGAGACAGAGAGAAAGGTCTTCCTTTGCCGTTGGTTCACCCTCCAATGGTCACTGCGGCCAGTGCATCACGCTGATCTGAAGCCAGGAGCCAGGTGCTTCTCCTGGTCTCCCATGGGGTGCAGGACCCATGCACTTGGGCCATCCTCCACTGCACTCCCTGGCCACAGCAGAGAGCTGGCCTGGAAGAGGGGCAACCGGGACAGAATCTGGCGCCCCGACCAGGACTAGAACTCGGTGTGCCAGTGCCGCAGGTGGAGGATTAGCCTATTGAGCCGCGGCGCTGCCCTCCAATCTATTCTTTAAGTTTGTAAGTCCATAGCTTTTGCTATAAGTTTATATTAGGAAAATTAAATAAAAGATCTGCTGCATAGCAAATCCAGCCTGATGAAGTTCCCTTGTCAGAAAGGAGTGGGCTGAGGACTGCCGGATTTGGTTGCGGTGGCTGTGAGTGAGGGAGAGAGGGGTCCCTTTTCCTTCCTGGGGCTGCATCAGAATGTGAGTCCTGAATATTTAGGTTTCTCATAAAAGGCCATGACTTTTCAAAAGTGTTGGTGAATTCTGAACTAGAATGAACTTCATTTCGTCAGTAACTTCGGGATTTTGCTGTGGACCAGAGCAGGGTAAGGCTGTTCTGCAGTTGTTGAAAGCACCCAGGATCTGGGATCTTTTGGATCAATGCCCACATTAGTTTCCTGTTGCTGCTGTCATAAATTATCAACCACTTAAAATAGCTTAAAACATCAGAAATTTATCCTATCATGTTTTTTTAAAAAAAGACTTACTTGAAAGACAGAGATACAAAGAAAGGTAGAGAGAGAGAGAGAGAGTCTTCCATCCACTAGCTCACTCCCCAAATGGTTAGAGCTGGGCCTATCTGAAGCCAGGAGCCAGGAGCTGCTTCTGGGTTTCCCACGTGGGTGCAGGGGCCCAAGGAGTTGGACTGTCTTCCTCTGCTTTCCCAGGCGCATGAGCAGGGAGCTCGATCGCGTGACTACACCCATGGTTCTAAGATGAAGGTGTTTGCAGAACCATGCTCCCTCTACAGCTTCCAGGAGAAAGTCCTTCTTGGCCTCTTCCAGTTTCTGGTGTCTCCAGGCATCTCTCAACTTGTGGCACATCATTCCAGTCTCTGCCTCTGTGGTCACATGGCTCCCTCCTCTTTAGTCTGTCTCAAATAGGTCTCTGCCTTTCTCTTACAAGGTCATTTTAGTTGGATTTAGGGCCCACCAAGTAATCTAGGATGATTCAGCATCTTGAGAGCTTTCTTTAATGATTTTCTCAAAGATACTTTTTCCCAATAAGGTCCCATTCATAGGTTCCAGGTATTAGAACGTGGACTCATCATTTTGGGGGACCCCATTTAATCTGCTATGGTGCTTTCAAACTTATTTTGAAGTCCACAGAGAGATACATTTTACAATACTTAACCCCAGTGTACCCAGGGAAATGAAAATTTTCTTTTTCTTTTTTTCTTTTTTAAAGGCAGAGTTACAGAGAGGGAGGGAGGAAAAGGGGGGTGGGGGTGAGAGAAAGAGAGAGAGAGAGAGAGAGAGAGATTGATTTTCCATTTGCTGGATCACTTTCCAAATGTCTGAAGCCAGGAGCCAGGAGCTTCTTCTGGGTCTCGCACATGGGTACAGGGGCCCAAGAACTTGGGCCATCCTCCGCTGCTTTCCCAGGCCATAGCAGAGAGCTGGTTTGGAAGTGGAGCAATGGGGACTTGAACCGGCATCCATATGGGATGCTAGCACTGCAGGCGGCGGCTTTACCTGCTATGCCACAGCATACTGGTGCCTATATGGCATGCTGGTAAATAGGCTGCGGCTTAGCCCACTGCATCACAACACTGGCTCCGAGAAGTTCATAAAACCATGCTTTCTCTTACCATGTGAGATGTTGAATTAGTTTTTCAATGCCATCAGAAAGCACCCAAAAGAAGAGAAGTTTATGTAGCTCACTGTTTTGGAGTTGAAAATTCAAATGGCATAGTTCTGGCTGTCGTGAGGGTCCCTTGTTGGAATCAACTTATGACAGATGGCTCCACACTGGCAGAAGCAGGTGTGAGAGGGAGAGGCCACATTGCCAGAAAGGAAGCCAGAGAGAAAGGGCACCCCATCCCTTCCAAGGGCCTGCCACCAGTTGCCTGAGGACCTCTCATTAGACCCTGTCTTTTAAAGGCTCCACACCACCTCCCACACCATGCACCTGGGGACCAAGCCTGTAACACATGAACTCAAAATGTAGCAGGATGCATCCTGCTGATCTGTAACATCATAGCGTTCCAACAAAGTCCTGTTTTCTGACTCACTGATTCGTTAATGGTATCACCACCCACAGTTCTAGATCTTGGATGAACTCTGGGCAGTTTCAGAATGTCTGGACTCTCTTGACTGGGGAACGCTAGCTAGCTCCACTTGGATTCCTTAGGGTGGACATCACAGAACTGGCTTTGAAAGAGTGGGTGAGAGGTTAAGGGAGTGATCAGAATAAATACTGCATTTTATGAAGACCTCTTAATGATATTAGATACAAACGACCAATATTTACTGACATTTCTTCATACCGGGCATTGTGTTAGATATGAGAACCACAAAAATGAATTATACAAACCCACATCTACCCTGAAACATTCCCTAATTCTCATCAATGTTCATACAAATTATTCTAAGTACACCTTTTAAAGTCGCCGATTTCTGTGCCAAGGCAAATAGCTCTAAGGTTCCACTTATTAACTTTTCACGTTTTCTTAAGTACTCAAAATATGGTGCCCTAGTGAAGCCCCTGAATTCATGCTTTATAAATTGTTTTAAGAAGATTTTCAGGCAATTAGAGGAAAGCCATTTCAGAGGAGATGTTAATCTGAATTTCTCATAATTGTGTGGACGTTTAAAACACTCTACAAGAGAGACTATAAATGTAAAAGCAGCGACAAAAATGCTGCTTCCATTTCAAGCAGGTGATGTAAGAGAACTAAAATCCATGATTAAGAAAAATGAAATTGTATAAATTATAGCCGAAATGCCTGTCATCACCCGTATTAGCTGCTAAAATGCCTCCAGGGGGTTAGATTAGAAAAAGAAAATTACTTATCTGTAATTCTTATTCTCTTTAGGTAGCAATTATAATAGATATACACTCTTGGGTGTAAGTCATTGGTGTGAGAACCAGGAGTAGACTTGAAGCCAGCTAAAGAATTATAACCCTCAAGGAAGGTGCACCGGGGGACATCAAGGGCAAAATGTATATGGAATGTCATTGCCCCTGAATTTCATTCCTATCTGACCATCCAAAGGAGCAGGTGAATTTGGTCCCTCAGAAGAAAAGAACGACTGAGTGGATCTATTATTATTATCATCATATATTAAATGTATAAAGGTCTAGCCCTAGGCAAAATTTGTGAATTGGGTCTACTCATTTTCTCTCGGTGCCTCTCCACCTACTTCAGGAATCCAATACCCGCTGACTTGCCGGCTCTCTCACTCTGCTCTTAGGAAATACTTCATTAAATTTATTTACACTGAAGCCAGGACGTTCACAGCACAAAGAGCCTTGGGGAGAGAATAAGGAGACGCAGCCTTGGTGTTGCATGGCCAGCGTCAGTCCAGTGATACTGGGTAGGCTGTGGCACCCATCAGCCTCCAACGCCCTTATTTAGACGATGGCAGTATTTCATTGGGGAAAGTAATTCCTAAGAATACTTTCATCTTTATGATTCTAGGTTGAAAGGACAGGTTAGGGACCAGGGTTATGATGTAGTGGGTTAAGCCACTGCCTACGACACTGGCATCTATATGAGTGTCAGTTCAGGTCCTGGCTGCTGCACTTCTGATCCAGTTTCCTGCTAATGCTCCTGGGAAAGCAGCAGAGGATGGTTCAAGTGCTTGAGCCCCTGCCATCGGCTTGGGAGACCCAGATGGAGCTCCAGTGTCCTGGCTTTGGCCTGGCCCAGTCCAGTCATTGTGGCCATCTGGGGAGTGAACCAGTGGATAGAAGATTGATCTCTCTCTCTCTCACCCTGCTCTCTGTAACTTTGCCTTTCAAATAAATAAATAAATCTTACAATCAGGAAAAACAAGCTTAAAAAAGGCAAATATCAGGCTAAACTGTTAGACTAAATATGTTACACTTGAAAGTGGCCTTTGAATTTGAGTAGAATAAACAAAAGCTGCTGTAGAAATGAAGACCTGCTTGAGGCATCTGTTGGGACAAAAAGGAAGTATTTGGGGGACGGTGTTTGACCACAACCTCTGGTCATACATGTCGCTGCTACACAGAAACCCACGTCTGTTCCTAAACATGTGTGTCTGTAATGCAAGTTGAGTTGGGACAGGCTTCACCTAAGGGGCCCCTATCTTTTCCCCTATGGGGTGGTCTTTTCCACATTCGTTTGCAGGAGTTGTTTTTTTAAAATATATACTCACAATATGAATAGGGTCTGAACTTTCATGATCTTGTCCTCGTCTCTGGCTTTACCTTGTCCTTCTCACACGTGTCTTTGCAAGATCAGATGTTCTTAATTTTTAATGTGGTTGCATTTATCAATCTTTTGCTTTATGGTTTTATGATTTTAATCTCCTGCATCATCTTATAAAATGTTTCCATTTAGTCTGTAGCCTCCTCTCCCTCTCCTTTCTTCTTCGTCCATCCTCCTGTGTTATCTCTGTTCTGAATCAAGTGCCCACCAGCACACGGCGGTATCGCCCTCCACATGCCATTCTCCGCTTGCTCACTGGCTTCTTCCTTAGACAGAAAGAACTTTACTTGCAGAGATAAATACACCTGAGTATGTTCCTGAGAGCAGGGACTCCGTTTCCTGCATTTCTGTTACTCCAGTGTCCAGCACCGGGTTCAATCTGTGCTTATTGGTGGAAGCGTTCGTAAATCATATTTTTCTGCTAAGACTGAATCCAACTAGAAGTTGAAACTCTACCCCAATGAAAGAAACCTTGGAAAAAACTGCTATCCATGATCTTTCTTGCTGTTTTAATATTGACTAAAACTTCGATATCTGACAGTATTTCTCAATTTTGACCGAGATTTAGATTCATAAAAATAAAGAAGCCTGGGTACCACTCTCAGGGAGTCTGTCTCATTGGTCCAGAGTGCAGTTTGGACATGGGAATTTCCAAGTGATTGGAATGGGCAGCGTAGACTTGGACCAGCAAAGAGAAACTGAGGGCTGCTGTGACTGCCAGGTAAAATACAGGATTTCTAGTAAAATCAGAATTTCACATCACTGGCACATTTGTTTTTCAGAGTCAATATGGCACAGGATATACTTCTATAGCTAAGGAATTAAACAACCTATCTGAAATTCAAGTTAACCGAGAATCGGAATCTGGCAGCCCTTGTTACTACTATAAAGTCATTCATCACAGGCTGGCCTTGTTCATCAATACTATAAATGGCATCCATCCTTCCCTCTGCAGCCTTGCTCTCAATGGATCGATTGCTCCCTGTGCAGCTCTGACTGCTCCATGAGACAGAATACTCAGAACTGGAACACCTGTGCTGTTAGAGAAAGCCCCACTCACCTTAATAGGGTACCAGACCTAAGCAGGCAACTTTAGGAATATGTCATTGAAATACCATTTGGATACCTACACAGAAAAATAAGATTGAGAGGTTGCTTTCACATCAACAATTTTTATATGGTGCAGCTAAAACCAAAAGAGAGGGCCACAAGCATCTCCTTTTTTGTTTGTCTCAGCTGGACTAGGAGAAGTGGTTTGATTAATTGGGTGACATATAGTTAAGACAGTGTCAAGTAGTCAGTTCATGAAAAGCAACAACCATCTCTCCCTTCCCTCCCATGCCTGCAAGTGCACAAAGATTACGTTTCCACCACCACCGTTTCACCTCTCACCTTGGCAGTGCCGCCTCCCAGTCTCTTAGAAAGCTCTAGAAGGGAAGACCCTCCCCTTTCCCTGCTGAGCCTCATTCTATGTAGGATTTTGAGCTTTAGAACTCACACTGGCATTTTGCATGTGGGTTGTCACATTGTTGGGAAACCATTTCAAGTCTGAGTTGTGTTTTTTTTGGATTCCTGTGTTGTTAAGTTGCTGAAATGCCCACTTACTCTCTACCGTGAGTGACCACACTGTCTTGGAGCCATGCATGAGGTGGGTAGTTATAGGTAAGTAGATACTAAGGATACTTCCCTAGCCCATCATTGCTTTCTTAGAGCTTTGCATTTGGCCCTCACAACAGCCCCGTGTGGTGAGTAGGGCAGCTACGGTTTTCCTCACTTTACAGAGAAGGGAATAAGCTCAGCATTGTTCGGGGACTGCATGAAGTTTTGCATCTGGTGAATGACAGGGCCCCCGAACTCGGGACTTCCAGCTCCCACTATTGTGCTTTTTCTAGTACTCTTATGCGGGGGTGGGGGGGTGGGGCTCCAATCGAAAAGGAAACAAAGTTGCTAAGCCTTCGCTCCACAAGGCCTCTAAGCCTTTGCTCGAGTTTGCCGCACTTCCACATCTCAGTGACTCAGCGTTTCCAACAACCTAAGATGGCCTCCGGGGGCGGTACCTAGCCTGATAGGAGACTTCCGTATTCGTGGAGAGTATGTGTCCTCGGCTGTGATAGGCCCTTGAGGGCGTGCCCGGCTCATGTCCTGCCTTACCTTTCAGCTGGTTGGCTCAGTTCCCTTGTGCCCTGGACAGCCCCCTTTCTGTGTCTGTAAAAGCTCTTCCCCTCCCAATAAAGTCAAGAACCCGGCTGCACGCTGGGCATTGACTGATCTCCCGGCTCTGGTGTGGTTCCTTTGCCGCCCACACTCGTCATCCCGCTCGGCCCCCAAGCTCCCCAGGCTGGCCCTGAGGAGCTCTCTCGGACCTGCTGCCCCGTGACGAGCAGCACTCTTAGTTTCTGAGACAGTACTATCTAAACTTTGACCATCCTCATAACCACTCAGAGGTTGTATTAGAAATATACAGATCCCTAAATCCTGTTCTGTCAATTCTAATGCAGTGAGGTTGTGGGCCCAGGAGTCTGTTGTTTAAGGAGCAGCCTTAGAGAATTAGCAAAGACTACTGACTTTGAAAGTTATCATTGCAATTCTTTAAAAATCAATTTATCTGTATTTATTTCAAGGGCATACACAGAGGGAGAGAGCATTGCAATTCTTGAAAAATCAATTTATTTCTATTTATTTGAAAGGAAGACACACACAGAAGGGCACACACACAGAGAAAGGGAGAGAGAAAGAGATCTTCTATCCCCTCATCCACTCCTCTGATATCCCCAACAGTTGGGGCTGGGCCAGGCCAAAGCCAGAATCCAGGAATTCAATCCAGGTCTCTCACATGTGCAGCAGAGACCCAATTACTTAAGCCATCACCTTTTCTTCCTGGCGTGCGGATTGGCAGGAAATGGGAATAGGAAGTGGAGCTGGACTGGAATCTAGGCACTCTGATGTGGAGTTGGGTGTCCTGAGTCTTGGAATTCTAACCCCCTTGGAAGGGCAGCAGAATGGAAATATTTATCTCATGTTTTGCAAACGTGTCACTAGTTTACTTTTAAAAATTATGTTGTCTTCAGTAAGCGCCAGATGAGAATGTAGAAGTGGATTACTCATTGACTACTTGTTGCCACCACCGCCTTCAGTGTCAGTGGGCACTGAATATCTATCTTTTAGATTGTGTTTGATTTCGTCTGTTTGTGTGACAGATATTTACTGAATATCTGTGATGTAGCAGGCACTGTGTCACACATTAACTCTCTTCACGTGGCCCACCCACATTTCACATGGTATGGTTTAGCACAGAGCCCTCTGGGAGCAGCCCTGGGAAATTTGGGAGTGATTTGTTTCTACTTGCAATGGAAATCAGGATGTTTCTCAAAAAGCAGAGTCTAATCATGTAAAATAATTGTCCTTGAAGAAATGCCTGAAGTTGTAGGGGTAGTTTGGGTATTTTGGCCTAGGCTCAGAGCCAGCCCTAGTGAGGTGGTTGGCCATCAGCATTTGCACTTTGGCAGTGACTTCAAGGCAGGCAGAGGGTTGGGAGAGCTTCTTTTTTTTTTCTTTAAAGATTTATTTATTTATTCGAAAGTCATAGTTACACAGAGAGAGACGGGAAGGCAGAGAGAGAGAGAGGTCTTCCATCTGCTGGTTCATTCCCTAATTGGCTGCAATGGCCAGAGATGCGCTGATCCAAAGCCAGGAGCCAGGTGCTTCTTCCCAGTCTCTCATGCAGATACAGGGGCCCAAGCACTTGGGCCATCCTCCACTGCCTTCCCAGGCCATAGCAGAGAGCTGGATTGGAAGTGGAGCAGCCGGGACTTGAACCAGCACCCATATGGGATGCCAGCACTGCAGGTGGCAGCTTTACCTGGGAAAGCTTCTTTGTGAACCCAAGGGAAGGCTCATTAGTGCTCACTGGAGGTGTTGGCCTGGGTAAGCTGTAGGCAGCCAACTAGAGGTGGGGAATCTCATGGATTTGTGAGGGGTGGTTCTTTGACCGTCTCTGGTTGATTCTAACTTGAAAGCAGAGACGTAAGTCCTGGCTGTTCAGAGCCAAATGTTACTGGGTTTATTGTCTGTCTTCCTGGATGGTCGCTATAGATAGCGGCTGACCTCCTGAACATGCATATTGTGTGTTGTGCTTTCGCCTCCCATGGGTTGCTGTTCCAGGCTGGCTGCACAACTGCGAGTCAGTTAAACATTGAACTGTGGTCTGGCCATTGTCTATTTTGTATATCATGGCTTAGTCCATATATGTGAAGTAAGGACTTGCTTCTAGAGTTCAGGTTGGCACTAAGAGGGTAGGGTTTTTGGTAAACATGTGGGTAGAAAGGCTGTAGGAAGAACGGAATACGAGTGGAAATGTGCCCCAGCCAAGTTGTGTCAGGTGTTCGCAAGGGTGCTAAGCTGTAGAGCCTGGCCCGGAGCTGCGCTCCCCAGAGGAAGGACGCTTGTTTAAAGCTCAGAGTATTGTTGGGTCAGCCTGGAAATGTCCTCTGTGGACAGCTGGGGTCTGCATTCCTTTGGATAGATTGGACACTGTCGCAACATAGTGCATGGCCTTTCTCATTTGGAAGCCAGGGGCTGAATGCTTTATTGTCGGACAGGAAATGAAGACCCTGAAAAGAGAAGATAATTGGTTGTGATGCGACACTATCACGGGTGTGCTGTCGGTGCAGCTGCAGCCAGTTCTGCAGAAAAGTAGCTTTCCTCTTCTCCACGCCTTCCCCCACGTTCCGGAAGGCTTGACTGGACAGAGAATGCTTTTTCCTTACCTAGTATCAGCAGCTAAGGTAGTCGGGTAAAGTAGTCAAAATATTTTTACAGCAGCGATAAATGGTTTTACAATACACTTACTGTTTATGGGGAAGGCTGATGTGGTGGGGAGTTTTCACGGCTGTGACAGGCACACAGTGCAATGACGGGCGTTTCTTATCGAGCTTCCCTAAAATGTGTTAATCCTGGCCACAAAGCCAAGTATAAAATTTTAGTGGCTTCTGAAACTGTTGCCCTTTTTTAATATCCCGTGTCTAAAGCTCTTTGGAAACCAATAGAAGCCAACAAAATTAAACGTATTAGCTTCTGGAAACCGTGTTTTTGAGGCCACGTTCACTTACAGGTAGAAAGAAGACAAGAGGAATCAAAGTGCAAATATCGCCTTTCAAAAATTAGTGGAGTAAAATGAAACAACGTGAAGGGTTTTGTTTTGCTAAGTCTATTGCTATCTTCTTACCTGGAAAATGGGAAAAAATTGATTGCAGGTGAAAATGTCTGGCTTTTAAAAAGGAAGAATGAAGATACAATGAAGTGGAACACAGGGTGACCTTATTTTGCAGAATCAGGGAGTACGTTTAAATTATTAGCATTCTTTTTAGCAGCCCATAGCAAATAGCATAGTTTAATGACCTTAGTGGAATAAATGCTTGTGAATTAACAATGGGCTGGAAAATCATAAAGAGGTTCTCATTAGAGGGACGCCCACGGTCGTCACTGCAAGACGACCACGATTGGGCAGTTGTTCTTCAGAAAGCAGCTACAACGTAAGTTTACAACAATTCTGCACCTTTTATCTACATTAAGGTCCATGTTTAAGCCCTGAATGATTAAGGTAAAAATAGTGCATTCAAATGCAAAATTCGACTCTACCCAATGTTTGGAAGAAAAGTATTCCTGAGAGCTTACTTATGAACTTTCTTTCTTTTTTTCTTTTCTTTTCTTTTTTTTTTTTTTTTTTTTTTTTTTGACAGGCCGAGTTAGACAGTGAGAGAGACAGAAAGAAAGATCTTCCTTTCCGTTGGTTCACCCCTCAAGTGGCTGCCACGGCCGGCGCACTGCGCTGATCCGAAGCCAGGAGCCAGGTGCTTCCTCCTGGTCTTCCATGCGGGTGCAGGGCCCAAGGACTTGGGCCATCCTCCACTGCCTTCCCAGGCCACAGCAGAGAGCTGGCCTGGAAGAGGGGCAACTGGGACAGAATGCGGTGCCCCGACCAGGACTAGAACCCAGTGTGCTGGTGCCGCAGGCGGAGGATTAGCCAAGTGAGCTGCGGCGCCTGCCTGAACTTTCTTTTTCTTTTCTTTTCTTTTCTTTTCTTTTCTTTTCTTTTCTTTTCTTTTCTTTTCTTTTCTTTTCTTTTCTTTTTTGACAGGCAGAGTGGACAGTGAGAGAGAGAGACAGAGAGAAAGGTCTTCCTTTTTGCCGTTGGTTCACCCTCCAATGGCCGCCGTGGCCGGCACACTGCAGCTGGCGCACCACGCTGATCCAATGGCAGGAGCCAGGTGCTTATCCTGGTCTCCCATGGGGTGCAGGGCCCAAGCACTTGGGCCATCCTCCACTGCACTCCCTGGCCACAGCAGAGAGCTGGCCTGGAAGAGGGGCAACCGGGACAGAATCCGGCGCCCTGACCGGGACTAGAACCCGGTGTGCCGGCGCCGCAAGGCGGAGGATTAGCCTAGTGAGCCGTGGCGCTAGTCTGAACTTTCTTTTTAAAGATTTATTTCCTAGGCAGGTGCTGTGCCATAGTAGGTTAAGCCTTCGCCTGCAGCCCTGTCATTGCATATGGGCACAGGTTCGAGAATCGGCTGCTCCACTTCCAATCCAGCTCCCGGCTCATGGTCTGGGAAAGCAGTGGAAGATGACCCAAGTGCGTGGGCCCCTGCTCCTGGTGGGGAGACTGGGAAGAAGCTCCTGCCTCCTGGTTTTGGATTATCCTAGCTCCAGCAGTCGTGGCCATTTAGGGAGTGAATGAGCTGGTGGAAGACCTTCTCTGTGTCTCTCCCTCTCTCTGTCACTCTGGCTCTCGAAGAAAGAAAGAAAGAAAGATCTTTAACAAAAGAATAAATAAATCTTTTGTTAAAGATATTTCTTTCTTTCTTTCTTTCTTTCTTTCTTTCTTTCTTTCTTTCTTTCTTTCTTTCTTTCTTTCTTTCTTCGAGAGGCAGAGTGACAGAGAGAGGGAGAGACACAGAGAGAAACAGAGCTGGTTCACCCTTCAGATGGTCACCAACAATTTTGGGCCAGGCGAAAGCCGAGAGCCATGTAAGTCACCCATGGGGTGACAAGGACTTGAACTATTACCTGCTGCCTCCCAGGGGGCACATTAGCAGGAAGCGGATTGGAAGGAGAGTAGCCTGGACTTCTATTTGGGAGAGAACCAGGCACTGCTAAATGTGACGTGGGCATTCCCGGCAGTGACTTCTCTGCTACAACACAAGCCTTCCCTACTTTGTTTCTTAAAATAAGATAGGAGTATTTTCGTTGAATCTGAAATTAGAAAAGGGAAGATTACTTTTTTTAGTTCTTCCAGTTGGAAGGCTGTGTGGTTAATTTGCTACGCAGTATTCGAATGCACATTCTCATTTGTTCAGTGAAGAGGGATAATCCGCCTGCGTCTGTGCTGGTTTGTTTTGCAGATCCTTCAGAAGTGAGTGCCTTGTCAGCCGTGCATTCAATCAAAACATTCCTTAAGCAGCGCCACACCTAGTGGGGAACGTGCAGGACAGTCCCTGCCCCCGTGGAGGCACTCACAGAGGCAGTCACGAGCCCATGCTGTAAATTCTGCCAAGGCAGCCGTTTCACCCAAATGGAGAAGGGCTGTCAACTCACTCCTTAGACATTTGCTTGGCGTTATTCTTTAATTTTAAAATTGTACAGATTCCTTAAAATGTAAATTAAAAACCTCAAAGTCGTCCAAAAGGGATGGTACTACATAGGTTCATGTCTTGTGATTTCATTTTTTTCTTTTGCCCTTTTGCTTAACTCCCATGTACTTCTCTCCGATGCTTTTCTCCCATATCCTGCCTCAACTGGTGGATACATTATAGAATACATCTTATTCTTCTTCATGCTTACATATTCATATAAAATCTATATATAAACAAGCATACAAATGGAGGGATTTTGATCATCAGATTCTGTAGAAATAAGATTGCAAGGACATTGGGCGTAGTGTATTCTGGTCTGATCTTAGGACTTAAATTAGAAAGTATATCCTCAGGCGCTGCAGCATGGGATAATCTCTGGTGCCTTTTATTTCAGCCAATCAAACAATAAATAAAATGATGCTCAAACTATCTTAAACTATTGCACAACTGGTAATGAAAAAGAGAAGAGCTTGTTTGCTTCCCTGATCTATACACTACCCTGCAGTTAGCTGGATAGACAGCGGCATAACCAAAGCTCAACGAAAAAAGGGACTAAAGGATAAGATTATTTTGGTACAAAATATTTTGAAATCCATGCAAAGTTTTTTCATAATAGACATTTCCATGAGCTTTTTGAGGACCCTTCATGTTGTGTTCAGAATTTGCCTGGATTTATTTTATTTACATCTTATAAAAATTACTTATTCGGTGGATCTAGTTCCCCTGCAGACAGGTGGGGAACAAAGTTTACCTGGGCTCTCTCCTGTCCCTTAGACAGATGATGATGGCGTCTTCCTTGGCCAAGATTAGTGATGCTGAGCTTCAATTATATCTTATCAGCGATTTATCACTCCACTTTTGTTATATCTCATCAGTGATTCACTGCTCTTTGTACTGACTTCAGTGGCCAGCCCCAAGCTCCATTAGAGAGCAAACAGTGTGTGTGTCCACTCCTGTAAGGCCACCTTGTTATATTCTAAAGCAATCAAATTGACTCTTACATGCACCTGTCCAATGAGGTCCTAATCCTGTTTTCCTTCTGTTCCCCAATATGGGAGGTAAGGAGAGAGGAAAGCTTCCCATCATTTAAGGATAGTCTTGGGCACCCCCAGAGCTTTATGAGAGCCCCCACATTTGCAGGGACTGTTAGCAAATTCACCTCTGATTTCCTGGTAACTAATGGCCAGTCACACAGCAGACCAACCAAGGAGGGTCTGGAGGGGAACCACGGAAGATCTGGCTTCTTCACAGGCTGTCGTGCTCCTGAGAGCACTAAGGGTTCTTGATAGAATGCTGGTTGTTTGGTTATTTTGCCCTTCCAGCTGACTTCTGCCAGTAAATCCCTTACACATGGCTCTCAGAGGGCTGCACCAGATGTGCAGGAATTGTGGTGTGTGGGGCAGTGGAGTGGGAAGGAGAATGGGAGACAGGGAAGAAGAGGCAGAGGAAGTAGGAAGAAAAGGAGGATGGGAAGGGATAGGGTGAAGCTTGCCTAGGACGTCAGCTTCCAGTAGGACAGAGAGCATCTCCATGGGTGCTGTCACGGTGGGGATGGCAAGATTTTCACTTAGTTTTTAGAGTGACATGAGTAAGGAGTGGAGACAGCGCAATAAGGGGACGGTCCAGAGGAAGCCATGAGACTCAAGGGATGAGATCTGATAAAGGGAAAACACAATTATCAGATCCTCTTGGAGGGGAGCCAGAAAAGATGCTGGCCAATCCCCTTTGAGTGGGGCTCACACTTTCAAAGCAGCTCGCATGCCCTCCATACCCCAGGTTTCTAGAGAGAGAATGCACGCAGTACAAATTGGCCACTGAGGTAGACACTTGTCTTAGACCACTGGAGCTACTATGACAAAACTGCTGTAGACTGGGTGGCATAAATGACCCAGCTCGAGAGGCTGAAGTGTGGCAAGAGGGAGTCAGCAGGGTCTGGCTGCAAGGAGGGCCCTCTTCTGGGTTGCTGATGGCTACCTCCTCCTGTGTCTACACGGGACAGAAAGAGGGTGAAAAAGTGCCTTGGGTCTCTTGTTTTACAAAGGCAGTGACCCCATTTAGGAGGGTTACTCAAAAAGATCCTCCGATGAACGTTTTTCAGGGGGCTGTTTTCTTTTGTTTAAGTTGGCTTTCCTAGATAAAAGTAGAACCTAAAACTGGGCATCCTTAAACATCAATTTTAACTAAGGTTATATTTGAGACTATTCGTAGATCTCTATTCTGCACCTATTTTCTTTCCCTGAGCCCATTTTTTTATGGTCCTTTGAAGGTTAAAAAACAAACCTGTGAGTGACCAACCTCATCTTTGCTTGGCATTCTGACGACCTTTATCTTAGCATGGCCCGAGGCTCCTGCAGTGTGGCAGCGTGAAGGGCCCAGGAGAGTGGCTGTGATAAAGCAGCTTGAAAGAGGAGAGGTTTTATTTAAATACAAGGCGGGGAGCTATTTCAAGTGTGACCATCCATTTTCTTGAGCGATAACGAGCTAGTATTTGGGAGCTAACCTTCTGAAAGACTTCCGGAAGGCGAGAAGCCCCGACTTTCCATGGCTTAGCGGAGGAGGCTTTGCAGGGGCTCCCAGCCAGAACCTGACACTAGTGGAGCTGGAAGTGCCGTGATCCCTCTACCTGGAGACGAGGTGCATACACGCTGTCTGCTCACCATGGAGAATGGATCAAACAGGCATCGGTGGTACTATTGTATCAAGGTGTTTTTTTTTTGTTTTTTTTTTTTTTTTTTTTTGCAGGGGTTAGCTAGGGTTGTGGGATTTTTAGCAAATAATAAGACCAATGCCTATTTTATCGGGAAACTCTGCCTTTATTGCATTGGTCATATTAGTGCTCCCACCCTAATATATATCATATTTACTTTAAAAAAGAAAGTGTTTTTGTTCTGTGATTCCCATGGCACACAACTCACTTGTTGAAAGTGTGCAGTTTCATGGCTTTGATATTCATCCATCAACTCAATCAATCAGAAAAGTTTCATTGGCTGAAGAGGGTATTTCATACCCCTGAGACCTCAGCCCCCAAATGACCCCTGGCTACAAGGCCTAGAGAATCACTCATCCATTTTCCATCACTATAGAGTTGCCTATTCTGGACAGTTCATATGGGTGGAACCATGCACTATTTGTCCTTTTGTGAGTGGTTTATTTCACTTGGCATAAAGTCCTCGAGACCCATTCCTCACTGTGTGTAACTGTACGGGCTGTGCTTTGACATGGTGGGCGGCACGGTAGGTGTGCTTCCACCAGCAGCACACCAGACACGACAGGGTTGACAGGGATTTTTCAACTCCATTGTTATCTTGCAGGACTACCATTGTGTATGTGGTCAGTCACTGACAGAAGCTTCATTATGCAGTGCGTGAGTGTGCCGTCCTTTGTATGCCCATTCATCTGCCGATGAACACTTGGGCTCTGGTGAGCTCTGGAGCACAAGTATTTCTTTTTTTTAATGTTTTTTCTTTTTTCTTTTTTTTTTCTTTTTTTCTTTTTGACAGGCGGAGTGGACAGTGTGAGAGAGAGACAAAGAGAAAGGTCTTCCTTTGCCGTTGGTTCACCCTCCAGTGGCCGCCGCCGCCAGCACACCACGCTGATCCGAAGCCAGGAGCCAGGTGCCTCTCCTAGCCAGGTGCAGGGCCCAAGCACTTGGGCCATCCTCCACTGCACTCCCGGGCCACAACACAGAGCTGGCCTGGAGGAGGGGCAACCAGGACAGAATCCTGTGCTGCAACCAGGACTAGAACCCGGTGTGCCGGGGCTGCAAGGTGGAGGATTAGCCTAGTGAGCTGTGGCACCGGCCTAGTATTTCTTTGAGTGTCTGTTTTCAGTTCTGTGGTCCATACCTGGTGGTGGCATTATTGGGCCATCAGGCAACTCTACGTTTAATCATTTGAGGAACCACTGTGCTTACTTTTAAAGCAATGTATTTTTTCCCCCTATGGCTTTACTAGTGAAAAGATAAGTGGTAATCTTTCAAATCTCTATTCATCCCTCTCACTTTTTTTAATTGGGTAATGTTCACACAATGCTGTTCAAAGCCTTCTGCCCGCAATGAAAAGCAGAAGAAAGTGGAGAAATTATCTTTACATAGACTAGGAAGAAAGGCAGGGGGGAATTGCCTCATGATTATATTAAAAACAATAGTGTATTTCTGAGGAATTCTCAAAACTCTTAGGCCCAGGAATGTTTATGATTTTCCAAGGGTTTGTTCATTCCTTAATCCCGAAGCACAGCAAAAGCGTTATTTTCCTAGTTTTAAAGCAGAAGCTCCAAGACTCCATCATGCACACCTCAAGCTGAAGCCAGCCTCCCCTTGTCTTGCCCCTTGGATCATTTATTTAAGCGGGCAATAATAAAAGGTGTCAGCAGTTCCGTTGTAAGCTCTGGAAGATTTCTCTGAGCATTGACCTTTATGCTTTTGCGTCTTGACAGGTGAGCTGTTCTTACCGTTTCCTGTGAGATATGGTGGGCCACGGGGTCAGGCATGCTAATGATAAAATTACCATTTACCTTTTACCTGGCAGGCCCAGTGCCTGACATTATAAATGTAGGTAACCTTTCACCTGAAGCTCTCTTTTGCTCTACAGCGGCCGTGTCGGAATGAACACACTTATAGTGGCAGAAGACTTATGGGGGAAGAAGGACTGAATTTAGTGCATTTTTTCCCTTTGGGTTTCTTTCGGGGAGGCTCATCCTCTCTCACTCAATCTGGGTGAAATATCATCTGTTCTTGGTGGAGGGGGATTGGAGAGGGGCTGGGGGAGCAGGAGCCTGCCTTTGTCATCTTGATTCTTGGCATTTTTGAAGCCGAGCTCTTGGTCTGGTTTTTCCTCTGAAGCTGCAGGTATTAATAAGGTTTTATGGGTGCCTGCTTGCATCTGTGACTACAGTCCTCATCCTGCTGCTTCCAATAGAAAGATAATGCAGTGCTACCAGGTACCGGATCTGGTTAAGTAATCAGGGGCCTTGTGGAGATAGAGTGATGCAGGCTACAAGTTAGTGCAGAAGAAAAACGAAAGACAGCGTGGCATTGGTCACAGAAGGCTCTGAAGGGACAGGTGGCTGTTTGGCCAAGTCATATGAAGTAACGAAAAACAGTGGGATTGCTAACTATACAGGCCAGTGACGGGGTGCTGTATTGAGCTGGATTGTGATGTATTTATCCGGCAGTCTTTAAGCTGTCGTGGGATGATGCACTTTTCCATAAGTAACATTTAGCTGGTATTACTAGGTAGCAAGAGTCAACGCTGAATGTTGACTTTCTGGTGCTGTTGAGAGTGGGGCACATGAAGAGGGAATGAAGGGAAGGCAAGGGAAAATGGACAGCTTGAGAAAGAGAGATGGAAAGAGGAAGGAAAGACTGGAGGGAAAGAGGAGGAGAGTTTAGCTTTCTGCCCGCGGTCACGTTTCGTTTGAAGGCTGTCCAGCACAGGGAACCCAGCTCCCGGCAGCCTCACAAGTGAGTGAGAACAGGCAGAGGAAGCACAGGTCACCTGCTTCCCAGGTTCTGTACTCAACGCAGGAGAGAGGATGGCTTAGGAGCCGGAATCCGGAACCCCCTGGCTTCTGCGAAGGGCTCTTCCACTTGGGCACTCTCTACAAACTGTGTGTTGGGCTTTCAGGATATTTGGTACTTACAAGAATACTTTGTGCATAATATAATCTGGAAGCCAAGAAATACTGCCTGGTTGAGTACTGTGTTCCTTCAGCTGGAAATCTTGTACCTTGTAGTTGTCTTATGGAGTAAATCTTTAGCTGTGGAATCTCATTATGGATGTGTTCCAGTGAGGAGATATAAATTTTTTGACCATTTGCAGGATGTTCAAATGAAAGCTGGTGCTAATGAAATTATTCTCATGTAATTAGATATATTAAATAATGTCCCAGGTTGGTTCAATGACATGGTTGGACTGCTAATTTTTATTCTTCCCAGGCAAGAAAAGAATCCTCTTTGAAGATTTGTGCCACAAATAGCCCCCGAAGTTGGCTGATTTTGGAATCATTGCTGTGATAAAACTGGAGTTCACCATGGCATCTTATTCATTTTAATTTTGTTTGAAAGACAGAGAGACAGAGAAAGAAAGAGACAGACAGATAGAAAGAGATCTTCCATTTGTTGTTTGCCCATAGAGATGGGCCTGGCTGAAACCAGGAACCCAGAGCTCAGTCTGTCTCCTATGTGGGTAGTGGAAACCCAGGTTCTTGAACATCATCTGCTGCCTCCCAGGAAGCCGGAACCGAATGTGAAATGGCACTCCAGTATGCAATGTGAACATCGCAAGTGGCTTTATTTCTTAAGGATTTGTTTATTTATTTGAAAGGCAGAGTCATGGAGAGAAAGGAAGGGTAGAAAGAGAAAGAGATCTTTTAACCACTGGTTCACTCCCCAAATGGCCTCAATAGTAGAGGCTGGATCAGGCCAAAGCCAGGAGCCAGATACTTCATCTGGTTCGCGCGTACAGCAGGTAGGGGTGGAAGTACTTGGACCATCATCCCTACCTTCCCGGGTACATCAGCAGGGATTAGAATTGGAGAAGCTGGGCCTCGAATGAGGGCTCTGATATGAGATGTCAGCAATTGCAAGCAGTGGTTAAACCCACTGTACTACAATGCCAGCCCCCAAGCGATGTCTAAACTGCTGGGCCAACCAAATACCTTCCCCATGGCATCCTCTGTAAGAAAATCAGGTATTCTCATTCTTCCTCTCTAGGCTGGTAGCCCAGGATGAGTGCACAAGAAAAGATTTTTCTTGGAATTCTTGATTTAAAATCCAGTGTGTTGACAAGGTCCCTATTTAGGCCAAGTGGATTGGCCATCAATTCAGGACATCAGATCATGTTTTCCTTGTCCTGTTTTACAAATCAGGAGTCCAGAATCACAAGAAGCAGTCCATTTCTTCCAGAGAAAGGTCTCAACCATACTTTACTTCATAATTTTTTTTCCCTATCCTTCCCTGGGTCTGGAGTGGTACAGAAGTTAGACCATGGTTTTGTTTCAAACATTTCTCAGGGTTGGACATCCTTGTCATACTCCTTGGCACTGGGGTGTGTGTGTGTGGTAATATATGGTAATATATAATAAAATGTTCATGAAAAAATGTGTATTATTTTAAAAACTAGGCATAGATTTCAACTTTTTTTTTTGCACAAAATAAGTTCACCCTTTACTCCCCTCTTTCCATGAACTTTTGTCAGTATTGCCATTTACCCCAAGGCCATATCTGTCCCTGTGGAGAGGCAGAAGAGCCAAATACTCTGGTCTCAGTAGACAAATTTTCTTTCAATCTGAGTGAATGCTAGTTCTTGGAACAGGGTAGATTTCTTAAGCACTTGAGGTTGATGTTGACTCTTCCAGAGAATCCTATATGTATTTGAGTGTGTGTGCGTATTGTATGAATTTTCTTTCAGTTTTGTTCTCTTAAGAGGACCTTGTCAACAACATTCAAAATGCAGTACTCAGAGAACTGGATCTTTCCAATATTTAAGTCATTCTGGAGATATGTTGGTGTAGTAACTCTTCCAGGCCACCAGAGGGACTATTTGGTACACTCCTAGACCTGAATGTAGGACTTTTCTCTAAGGATCGACCAAACTGAATAAAATGCCTGATTCTCATCAACCAGCCACGCCTGACCCTTCCATTCCAAAGGGTAATGCATTTTGTAGATCGACTGTGAAACTAAATAGGCACCCCTCTTTAGGGAGGTGGCTATCCCTGCTTCAGAAAATATTTATTGATTCTCCAGTTTCAGCACAACATTAATCATGCAGAAAGGCTAAGACGTGCGACTCGGAATCCTGGTGACAGGAGACAGGGGAGCTGGTTTTCCTTTTACAGCAAGACTTCTGTCAACACATTTCTGAAAATTAATCAATAGTCAAATAACTCAAGTGAAGGATTGATCATTCTGGCAGAGACTGAAGTCTACAAGATGTCACACAATTAAAGCAGCAATAATACGTAAGGCGCTTTACTTGACGTTCCTCAAATTTCTACTGATCCCATCACATTCAGTCATCTTTTTCCATCAGTTTCCAGAGCTAGAAAGATAAAAGTCGTGGTAACATATGATGTAGCCATTACACTGGAAATGTAAACTTGGAGAGTGCTTACCACTTTTTCATTTCTAATTTGATAACAAAAAGTAAGATTACACAATCCATATCAGTGGAAAACAGTATGTTATGTTTGCAATGTCTTTTATAGATTATAAACACTTTTTCTTACATTGTGTCAATTATAATCTAATTTTCTTTTAGCTGTTTTCTCATTGAAAGCCATTTTTTAAAAAAGATGCATTTTTTATTACATAGAGGGCCACAAGAAGCAAGGCTCAGCCAAGCTGAAACCAGGAGCCGGGAACTCCAGCTGGGTGGCAGGGGACCAAACACTTGGGCCATCTTCTTCTGCACTCCCAGACACATTTCCAGGGAGCTGAATCAGAGGGGAGCAGCCGGAACTTGAACTGGGGCTCAATTGGGACACTGGCATCGCAGATGGCAGCTTAACCTGCTGTGCCACAATGCTGGCCCTGAAAAACCCTTTTTTTAAAAAAAAAATTTTAGTCTTGTGATTTTACTTGTATTAAATGAACTATTTTATGTTTGCTTATAAATAAATACAGTTCTTCTTTTTTCCTCCTTTGAGTTAGCATTACTGTGGAGCTCATGGGCTTTTACTAAAGGGGGTAGGTAGGTCAAGGTTCAAATTCCTGTGTCTGCCTCTTACTGTGTATGTGATCTGGACAGATCTCCTGGTCCCTTGAAATTGCCCTGAAGTGTAAAAGGGAATCAGAGAAGTCTGATTTCTCCCATGGTGAGAAAAATGGGTTATATCCTTGGCATGTAATTGGCACTTGTAATAATACTTAAGGTTATGTTTTATTATCATTACTATTATTCCTATAAAAACTCTGTTATCCAAAATTTTTCATTTAGAAATCTTTATCACAGAAAAATCTAACATGCTTAAGATAAATGGCATTCAGAATGATAATCACAAGCCACAAGCCACAAATTCTGAATTACCTTGCATCATCAAAAAAATTATATGGCCTAGCTTGAGTGATATGTATATTATAGCATACTCTAATTCTTAACAGTTGTTCATTTATATATTTCATATACTTACCCTTGGTGCCCTGAGATGTTAATCAAACACCAAACTAGGCTGCATAATTTGAAGTTGCCCCTATTCTGTGTATTAATAGACAAACCAACAGATAACAGTTGGAAGAAGTGCTAACTCAGCTCTGAGTAGTGATTGCATCTACAACTAATAATAATGTTTAATAAATATTGGTAAGATTATAATATATGTAGGGGAAATCAGTTGATTTCCAGATTTTCTTTGTATTTCTTGGCCTTTGAGACAGAGTGTACAGAATGTGATGTCATTAACCTGACAAGTTATTTGGGCTATCGGGATTAAGTGTATAGGGTCTGAACCTGTGCGCTTAGGACAAGTTCTGAGCTTAAATCTCAGTGGCTTCACACACAAAAGTTTATGTTCTTCTCATGCTATGAATACAATATGATGTCACCGGGGGCAGGATGAGCTAAGAAATTTGAATTCCACAGAGCAAATGATCATTGTGAAGAATTTCAAGACAGTGAGAGTAGAGCGATGACCTAAGGATGGGGTCCTTGTGAGCATGGGGCTCATGTGGGTTGCGTATTTACGCAGTTGGCCCTGGGAAGGCGGGTGTGCTCCTCGAGGTCACTCTGAGACCCAGCCAGCCCGAGGCTTCATGCAGACACTCACAGCGGTGATTGCAAGGCAGGGGGACACGTGGCACTTACCAGTCCTCCAAGTCAGTCCCGTGGCCACGTCTGCCTCTGGATGAAGGGAAGGTGCTTTCTCATCACACGCTTGGAAGACAAACGGGAGAGAACTGCTGAAGAGTGATGATCATCGCTGACTCCCATTTAAAATTCTGTGTCGGAACCAAATCCAAGCAATTGAGGAACGGAGGAAGGCTCCCTGGGTGGGAGATGCCGGTGCCAACCATCAGTGATAGCTCCAAGGACAGCTATGCATATTTTTGCCACAGTGGCCGGTGTTGGTGTCTGTATTGTGCTTGCCCAGTTCAGCACTCATTGCTCCGGGGGTTCTTTCTGCATGACTGAGGAGTTTGTCCTCATTCCTGCACGGGGCAGGCTGAACGTGCAGGGAGCTGACCCCTAGGCTCCGAGGCATGCTCTGTAGCAAGGTTCTCACATTTTACCATTCTCCAGAACTACTGCTGGCTATTAAAACCCATCCCCAGGAATTCTTGAATCAGTAGGTAGGCTCTGAGCATTCACTTTTTGAAGTTGTTCCTGGGAGTATTAGCCTGGATTCTTAAAAAATGGGTGGGGGTGGGGAGTGCGGCAGGGGTGTTGGTCTCTTTCAGTTTGCTGTGAAAAACTGGCTTATGCAACTACTGTGGAGGCCGAATTGTCCGAAGTGATGGCGTTGGCAGCTTGGAGACCAGGAGAGCCGATGATGTTGTTCCAGTCTAAGTAAAAAGATCTGAGTACACAAGTCTGAGAGCCAGGAGAGCTGATGGTGCAAGTTCTAGTCTGGGTTAAGATTGAAGGCAAGAGAAGACCTATGTCCCAGCTCGAAGACAGCGGGGCAGAGAGAGGATTGTTTCTCACGATTGAGTGAGGACCACCACCTGCGGAGGACAAGCCGCTTCCCTCAGTTGCCGATTCAAAGGATAACTGTGTCCAGAAATACCCTCACAGTGTTCTGACTGAGACCCCTGGAGTGAAAGGTTCAGGCTTGCACCACGTCCTTGCACTCCTCAGAGTTGGATTGGACTGAATTTTTCTGATTAAACTTTCTGGAAGTTCAAGTTTGGGGCACGTGGAAATCCATGAAGACCAGCCTAACGAGAAGGGGCTGTTGATTCAGAAGCTGCTGTAGCAAGACAGTCAGCCCCCCTTTGGTGCTTTGGCAGAGACTAAAGGCAGCAGGGTGGGGTGGGAAGCTCTGCAGTAGAACAAAGGGACGGCTGCAGCTGTGTGCCGAGTGGAGGCTGCTGGGATTGCTGGACTGGGGGCCCGGGGTGGGCCACCTGGAAGCCGAGTGCTCTGGTTTGAATGTGTCCTCCCCAGATCCCGGAGTTGAGACGTAATCTTCCAGGGGATAGGATTAGGATGTGAGGCCTGTAGGAGGCGCTGGAGTCGTGAGAGTGGAGCCCTCGTGAATGGGAGCGATGCCCTCATAAGATGCTGCAGGGAGCTGCCCCACCCTCTGCCATCTGCCGTGCGAGGACACAGCAAGGCATGACCTCTGAATCAAGCAGCAAGCTGTTACCGGACGCTGAGTCTGCTGGCACCTTGGCCTTGCACTCCCCAGTCTCCAGGTCCATGGAAATTTCCATTATTTATGAATGACCCAGTCTACTGTATTTTGTTAGAAAGCAGCCTGAATGGAGGAAGACATGGCATCCCACAGGATTGATTTGGAGTGCTTATTTGGCTTTCTCTGGTTGGTCCCAAGTTGAAATGGGAATAAAGATTAGGGAATACATTAGTTATTAATTAAATTTTGGGCATTTGGGGCTGTAACTGAGTTATTATTTGGCTTCCTGGACTGATAACTAGAGATAATAGTCTGATTTTCTCCACATCTGACTTGTAGATAATAGGCTGTCTTCCTTGCTTGGTTACTGTTTTTATTAATTTTATTTATTTGAAAGGGAGAGGGAGGGAGGCAAGGAGGTATGTGTGTATATATATATTTGTGTGTGTGTATATATATATATATAGAGAGAGAGAGAGAGAGGGAGAGAGAGAGAGGGAGAGAGAGAGAGGGAGAGAGAGAGAGAGACGGAGAGAGAAAGAGAGAAAGAGATCCCATCAGTTGGTTCACTCCCCAAATGCTCACATGGGCTAAAGCCAGGTGCTAGGAGCTCAATTCAGGTCTCTCACATGGGTAGTAGGAACCATCTACTTCCGTCCTTATCTGTTGATTCTCGGGATGTGCGTTAGCAGGAAGTTGGATTCAGGAGTGGAGCTGGGACCCAGACCCGGGCACTCCATTGTGTGATGCAGTCTTCCCAAGCGAGTGTGTTAACTGCCAGGCCAAAGCCCACTCCCTGTGTTGGTTACTGTAGGTAAGGTGATTTTTTTCTTAGGCTGGCTGCTGCGGACTGTGGGTTGGAGGTCTATTTTTATATACGATCTGGCCACTGTCCATTTGTATATTGAATCTGTGTGGCATTATCCTTGATAGCAAGAGCACTCGGCAAGTTTGTCACCCAAGAGAGTAAGTGAATTGTCATCCAAGCAATTTTCAGGTTGAAAACCTGCCTGCTTTGCTTCAAGGTCTATAACCACAAGTGTTGTATGCGCAAGAGATATGCAAAGATCCAATGGGTGCAGAGAGGAATCTTAAAGTGGAATATAATTATTATTATTAATAATAATAATAAAGTAAAATAAATTCTCCAAACTCCATTTGGTAGCCCAAGCTGCTTAAAATATCATTTCACTCACTATAATTTGATGTGTGAAATTCCAGTGAGGATTTACAGTTCAGTTCCCATTCCTAAGGGATTCCCATGAAGGCCTTCTCAGGATTTATTCTGAGACTTTGTGGATGCTTGGGATTATCGGGTAAAATCCATGTAAAAGCTCACCGTGTCAAGGAGCCGTTTGCCCGCTCTGACAGGCCCTCATGTGCCCAGTGCCGCAGCAGCGCCCTCTGCTGTCTCGTTCGCTGTCCCCCCTGTTTCCCGTCCGCTCTCCAGGGCCATCCATCCACATTCTCCATAGGCTGTCTGGCGCGATGCTGACAGCGCCCGGTGTCACTTTTACCAGTGATTATTGAGTTAGGAAGATGGATTTCGGTCTGGTGAGGCTGCATTTTTCTCATTGCTGGATCAAGAGAGTGTGTGCTTTTCATCACTAATTACCTGCCCTAATTTTAGCTTGCAGTTGATTTACAATGTGACCTGGGGCGAGACCCTTGACCTTTCTGCGATTTCTCCCTCCTCTTGGTTTCTTCTTATCTGACCAGAGCACAATTTAAAAATGTGCTCATGTTATCTAAAACTTGTAAAGTAGACCCCCCGCCACTCTGTTTTATTTAAAAAATATTTATTTATTTTTGAAACAGAGACTGGGAAAGAGAGAAAAAGAGAGAGGGAGCGAGAGTCTGATCAGTGCTGAGTGCTGGGGCTGGACCAGGCTGACGCTGGGAGCTGGGATCCATCCAGGCCTTCCATGGGGTGGTGTGGTGCTACAACCAAGAGGGTAGGATTTAGGTAAGAGGGGAACACAGGAACTGAAATAAAAGGGATTTTTTTCTGAAATGAAAGGGATTTTTTTAAAAAAAGATATATTGACTTATTTGAAAGAAAGACTTACAGAGAGAGAGAGGGAGGTACACACAGAGAGAGAGAGAGAGAGAGAGAGAGAGAGAAAGAGAGAGAGAGAGAGAGAGAAAGTGCTTCCATCTGCTGGTTTACTCCCCAAATGACTGCAACAACCAGGACTGAGTCAGGTTGAAGCCAGGAGCCTGGAACTCTTTCTGGGTCTCCCACACGTGTGGCAGGGGCCTAAGCACTTGGGCCATCTTCCACTCCTTTCCCATGGCTCATTAGCAGGGAGCTGGATTGGAAGCGGAGCAGCCAGGACTCGAACCGGCACTCACATGAGATGCTGGCATCGCAAGTGTGGCTTAACTTGTTGTGCCTCAACTCTGCCCCAGAGAGGGATTTTTAAAGATTTATGTCACTTATGTATTTGAAAGACAAAGAGAGAGAGAGAGAGAGAGAGAGAGAGAACAAGGAAAGGTGTCTTCTGTTTGCTGGTTCATTCCCTAGATGGCAGCAATGGCTGGGGCTGGGTCAACAGTGAACAACTAGGTAGACTGTCTCTCTTTCTCTTTCTCTCTGTCTTCCTGTGTCCACACTTCAAATACACACATAAAGAAATCTTTTACCAAAAGGCTCTCTGGGCTGTTCTGAGGCGCGCGAGCCGCTGGGAATCATTTGGAAATGACTCTTCCAGAATCTCAGGGGGAGGCCCCTCCAGCTTCCTGAGATCAAGTCTCAAGAAGGGTCCACACGGAGTCTTGTTGTGGTTACAGTGCCTTTCGCTTATAGTGAAACTGCAGCGTGTTACTGTTGCCGCAGAAGACTGTCCGTGGGGAGGCTTCACGCGCACTAAGGCAGTTACCTTAGCCCCCCGCTGCCCTCTGGAGCTGTGGCCTCCTTACAGCCGTGTCAAGGCCCGGAAGATGAGAACGGAACACAGAAGAGGTACAATGAGGTGGAGGGACAAGGGAAGGCCTCCCCCGAGATAATATGGCAAAAACAGCAAAAAATGGGAAATACGGCTGCCCCGATTTTTGTAAATTGGTTATTATGTGCACTTTCATGTAGCGTAATTTTGGTGCCAAACATATTTTTCTTCCCCTTAGGACTTTACTGTTCCTCCAAATAACCTGTTTTTAATGATGCTTCACATTGATATGGAAGAAAAAATAACTAGACTATGTCTTCACAAGGCTGTCAGAAGACACAAATGGCCCATCAAGTTGTTTTGTCAGTTTTTAAAATACGAGATTTTAATCATATGATAAATGCTTATTCTGTAATGGTAAGAGAAATATCAGAGTGCAAAATTGCTTTTGTAATAAAATCTCAGTTGTATGAACTATATAAAAAAGTAGAACACTAAAATATCAAGCCACTATTGGTTCTCCCAGGTACTGAGATGATTGATTTAAATTAAAATAATTACTCCTTTTGATATTTTCCAAATTTCTAAATTAACAGCTACTACTTTTGAACTCAAGAAAAGATAAGCTTGATTTTATAATTGCCATGACTGGGATCAGAACAGAAAGAGACATGGGAGTGACAGAGAAGTAGGCAAAGGATGTGGAGAGAGAAAAAGAGAGGCAGAGACAGACAGACAGACAGACAGACACATACACACACAGAGAGATGGAAAAACGAAGGGAGGCTGTAAGGGCACATTCTGTTGACAGCCCTAGGGATGTCGTTTTAAGATTCCATCTTCAAGCTGGGGCTTTTGATCCTCTCCGCGGCCCAGTCCCTGGTCAGAGGCACTGTAGAAGAATGCTCTTGTCCAGCGTACTGGTTTTCTTCACAGTGGCTTGTGGAGCCAACGGCTTTGCTTCCCCCATCCGCACCGACAATAGCACTGAGCCCCTGGACCCTGCTTTGTAGTCATTTGCGTATTGATAAATGAGTCACTAGATGGCGAAGTTCCAATGTTTTAGAAAAATATTTCCTTAGATCTGTTCTGCATCGCTCTACTGCCCAGAGTGCTCTCAGATCAATCAGGGGGATACCAAGCCCCAGCCCCGAGGACAGAACGTCCCTTTGTCCCCAAGGTGAGTCCGGTGCTGTCCTGGAGAGGGACTCCAGTCCTTGTGAGATTGGCAGGTGGATTAGGCCATGAATATGCAGACAGCAGGATGAAGGGAATGAGTCCCTGGTCCGTAATGACGGAATTACAATTTTAAAATGGAATGAGTTAGATAGTTATTATCAGTGTAATTATTCATAAATGTGCCTAATTATTCATAATTATTCAGAAGCATATTACTTCCCTGATTGCCATAAGTGATCTCAGAGGCCAATTACAATTGGATTCTGATCATAAGACTCAGTGGCTATTACTCCTCCCGTCTTGAATCCAGATCCAGAGCTTGGTCCCTGGCCTGGCAGCATGGGGGTCTTTTGCATCATCTGGCCCTTTAAATACACCCCACAAACTGGCTGTGCTAAACCCAGTTGATTTCAAAGCCCCTGTTATCCTTTTTTACCCCTTTCTGGTCCCAAGCTCCTCTTGTTTGGGTTCAGGCTGTTCCTTCGAGGGCGCACGCTGCTGTTTAATTAGGACTCTCTTGTTGTCATCCCGGCATTTGATATCTTAATAGCATTGGAGAGCACGTGTGGGGAAGCAGGCAAGCGGGGAGGGACCCCGGTGCAGATGAAGGGTCTGTGGAGAAGCCAGACGCCCTGGAAGCCTTGGCCATCCTTGATGTCCTGCACACCCGCAGGCCCTCGCAGGTGGGAGAAATGCGCGCCTGACTCACCAGCAAGAGGGTGCAGGTCCCGGCCTCTGCTACGCACAGTCGCTGGAGAGCAGAGGACATTTTCAGGGTGCCGCTCTGGCCTGCATGTGGACAGGGGCCCAGGCTTTGCTGCCTGCTGTTTGTGCAGCCTGTGAGGTCAGACCACAGCTCCATTTCGACTTCTTTTCTCCCCCTCTCCCTGGAAAACATTACAGCAATTACCATATTGTGGGGCGGCATTATCAAGTGCAAATTAGCATATAGATTAGTTCTGGGGGGCAGGGAGGAGAGGTGGGTTAAGATCTTTAAAATCACGTGTGGATCTGTGACTCGGAGCACGGGCAGAAATCTTCCAGGAGCCGGTCGACCCGACACTGTGTGTCCACCCGTGGGTCTGATGGGTGTCAGCTGACATTTTCTGGAAACAAAGACAACTCCGTTCTAATGGTGGCTGAGACATGCCTAGGACGTGGGCAGTGTACGAAGTTCCAGATCTGTCCAGTGGATTCTAAGACTTTCACCAGCACTTTGTTGCTGGACAGAGAATCCTTCCTTTGATGGTTAAGAACTCTCAATAATGAAAAAAAAAAAAAAAAAGAACACTCAATAATGAACTGGAATCACTAAGTCCAGGTTTAGAATTCAGTCCAATAGATGGAAATTGTTCAGTTTTTACTGACAGGGTTAAAAAAAGAGACACCAGAGAGAAAAAGAATGTAATACAGATTGAGACTTTTTGGGAAAATAGCAAAAGATAGGATGCAAAAAGAAGATAGATTGATTTACTGCATTTCTAAAGGATATATAATAGATTGATTGGGGCCGGCGCTGTGGTGTATCGGGTGAAGCTGCCGCCTGCAGTGCCAGCATCCCATATGGGCACTGTTTCAGGTCCCAGCAGCTCCACCCTCTGATCCAGCTCTCTGCTATGGCCTGGGGAAGCAGTGGAGGATGGCCTAAATCCTTGGGCCTCTGCACCTGCACGGGGAACCTAGAGGAAGCTCCTGGCTTCGGATCGGCCCATTTGGGGAGTGAACCAGCAGATGGAAGACTTCTCTCTACAGTCACCAAGCTACATGGTCAAGTGTTTATTGATAACCTAGTGTTGCACAATACTGGAATGGTACAAAATACAGGATGCAGCATCAGTCAGGAAAATTCCCATACACAGTCTTCTGAAGAAATTGCATGGATTAAACCTATCATTGCTGTAGAAGAGAAGTCAGAGGAAGGAAGACCCCTGAGTCGAGAGTGGCCAAGACGATTTCAGCAGGATTTGGGAACTGACTGGACCATCAACAGAGAGTAGAAAGAACTTCTTTTGAGGATGTCCTACATCAGGCTGCTGGGCCGGGACTTCAGAAGTCAGGGGCGAATGGAAGAGGGGGCTGCACGCAGAGAGCAGCCTTGCAGAACAGAGGGGCTGTGTGGGGGTGGTGGGAGGTGAGTATAAAACTGGAATAAAGGGGCCGGCGCTGTGCCTCACTTGGCTAATCCTCCGCCTGCGGCGCCAGAATCCCATATGGGTGCCGGGTGCTAGTCCCGGTTGCTCCTCTTTCATTCCAACTCTCTGCTGTGGCCCGGGAGTGCAGTGGAGGATGGCCCAGGTGCTTGGGCCCTGCACCCGCATGGGAGACTAGGAGGAGGCGCCTGGCTCCTGGCTTTGGATCGGCGCAGTGTGCCGGCCGTATTTGCCATTTGGGGGGTGAACCAACGGAAGGAAGACCTTTCTCTCTGTCTCTCCCTCTCACTGTAACTCTACCTGTCAAATAAAAAAAAACTTTAAAAAAACAGTTAAGCTTATTTAAAAAAAAAAAAAAACTGGAGTAAAAATACCTGAGGCACACGTGTTAACCTCTTCCATTGACTCTAATGGAAACATTCCTGAAAAATCCTTGTGTGATAAATGGGATGAATTATTTTCTCATGTGCTGTTCCTGGCACATAGTAGGCACAAAGCCTTTGCCTAACTTAATTAGCTGAGTTTGCTACGGCTTAGTTCAGTTAGATTTAAAACCATTTAGGGGCAGCCCAGGTTGCAGCGTTAATTAAGCATGCAAATTTCTCTGTGGCAAGTATTGTTGCTAAACTCAGGGACAGTTGAAATAAATTGTATTCTGTTAAAATAAACAGTTTCTCTTAAAAAGCACTAACACCCCAAATCCTTTTTGGGATCATCTCAGCTCTGCTGGTCGGGCTCAGGTTTAGGTTGGGTTACAGGAGAAGCTGCTCCAGCAAAACAGAAAAATAGAGGATGTATTTGTGGGAGGGTGGAGTGGGCTGACAGGTGAGCAGGAGTGGCACAGAGAAGGTTTCCTTTGCCCTAGTGACTTGCAGGATGAAGGCCAGAAGACTGGGGCTCCATAGGCTGACAGGTCAATGTGGCACAAAGCAAACGGGGGTCAACACGGCCTCTTTGATCACTGGAGACAGCACTGCACGTTTCATGCTACATTAGGTCGAGTTAAAAACTTAAGCTGGTCCCATGAAGGTTTTATCAGTAGTGTGAACAAGGTAGAGATTGCTGGACAAGATGGGATTGGAGTCGGGGCTTGAAAGAGCAAAGTGAAATGTGTAATTCAGTACGACGTCCCGAGTTGTAGCCCCAGCGATAGTCCCCATTTGAGGAAAGATGTTTCCATCAACTTCCCAGGCCCCGAAAGATCATCCTCAGGGTGTATTCCTTTTGGTTTGTGTTAAGATTTATTTATTTATTTGAAAGGCAGAGACAGAGACAGAGACACAGAGAGATGTTCCAGCAACTTGTCTACTCTAAATGTCTACAACAGCCAGGGCTGTGCCAGGCCGAAGCTGAGAGCCAGGAGTTCCAGCCTGATCTCCTGTGTGGGTAGCCGGGGCCCAAGTCCTTGGGTCATCCTCCGCTGCTTTCCCAGGTTCTTAGCAGGGAGCTGGGTTGGGAGCAGAGCAGCCGGGGCTCTAACTGGCCCTGTGATATGGGCTGCTGGCATCGCAAGCGGAAGCTTGGCCTGCTGTTCCACCATGTCCGTCCTCTGGGTGTGTTCTCCAGTGTCTTTCACACCCAGATTCTCCAAATGCTGAGAGAGGCTGCACATAAAAATGACAAGGTTTTCATCATCAGAGAGAAGTCCCTGATGTAATACGTATTTGTAAAAGGAATATTTGTTGAAAAAAGTTTTGCCTTTCTTTCAGTTTGATTCCTCAGACCTTGTAGCTTTGATCATCTGTACGGAGTTTTGTTATTTATTTTCTAACACTTATTACTGATATGATAGTTTTTTTTTATTTTGTGAAAGTCATTGTCCTCCAATTAGATTTTAAGCTGTTGCAGATGTGAAAGAAAACTCAGATAAATTAAGTTTAATGATTTTTTTAAGCAAAAAAAAAAATGTTCCTAGTATGGGGTAGCATTTCTGGACCCAAGCTGTTGCAGAATACCCTGCCCTACCACATGTGCAAGTGGTGTTTATAAGCAGAGAAGAAGTATGACTACAGAAACAACCTGATTGGCTGCAGTTGGCATCTGTCTTATGTGAACGTAGTCTGATCAGTTGGCAGCCTATGATTGGCTGAAGTTTGGCTGCTAAGATTGGCTGAGACTCAGCTGTCTTGAAGATATCAAAACAAGTTACTTTGATTTACATACTAGGTTAGGTTGCAGTTTACTTCTTGCAGGCATAGCTTTGGGCCACCTTTTATGACCTAAATAAGGAAACAGACTTAGACCAAATTTTTCTAGTGAGCACAGAACAGAGACTTTCAGATCTTTTCTCCTCGTGGTATCCATTTTCACGTGTTGGTTAATACATGAATGTGCAGTGACAGTGAGGGTAGCTATGATCTGGTTAGGATAGGCACTACATGAGGCATCAGAACATGTTGGGCTGTTTGCTTCCTGGCAGGTGGCATGAGAATGAGTAAGCTAAAATCTTGTTGATCCTCAGTTTGATCCTATGTAAAATATGCATGGGGATTAATACCCTACTGGTGTAATAGGATCAAATAGATTGTATTTAGAAGGATCAAACAGATCACTGTGTACTAAAGTGTTCTGACCATGAGTGAATTCCACTGTCAGGGTACTCTTTGTATATCATCAGCCGTGTGCTTGAGGCTTCCTATTCTAAGGGGAGAATGGATCAGCTGGAATCAGGCCAGTCCCAAGCCAGGGTGGTAGAGCCTCTCTTCTGATATTGTGTGAGAGGTGAGACCGTTGGCCCAAAAACAGAGCTGTGGGGCTTCTAACCCAGAACGCTCTGTCTACAGAATTGCTCCTCTGCCCCTTTCATCCAAAGAGTTGATAACAGGGACAGAGAAAATTAAAAGGCCATCTGATTTGAGATCAGACTAAAAACAAAATAGAGCATCAAGCCAAGCAAATCCCTTCAAATCCAGGTATACAGGGCATGCGATTTCTTGGAAGTCAGGCAAAGCTAACTGTTGAAGTGCTTCTTGGTTGCATGAAATATACCATGTCATGGGAGGATGTGGTTGAAAAATGTCATTCACTCGTTTACCCACCGGGCCAGCTCTCCAAGGGTAATCTGGTCCAGATGTTTGTACTGTGTTTTTCTCTCATTCTACGTGTTTGCCTAACAGGTCCCCAATCCATCATAGATACATTAGGCTTCCAAAGGGAAAATTAAGGTGCTGGGAGCATTGATTATCGAAATAGGGTCAATTCCAAGAAACATCAATACATATCCATAATACAACTCAAGAATGTCTCTTTATCTAAGTCCTGCTTATAATCATCTCAGTAGAGCCTCAAAAGACTTACTCACTAACCCTGTGTCAGCCTGTCGTTCCAGACTATTTTATTTTATTATTTTTTTTTAATTTTTTTGACAGGCAGAGTGGACAGTGAGAGAGAGAGACAGAGAGAAAGGTCTTCCTTTGCCGTTGGTTCACCCTCCAATGGCCGCCGCGGCCAGCGCGCTGCGGCCGGTGCACCGCGCTGATCCGATGGCAGGAGCCAGGAGCCAGGTGCTTCTCCTGGTCTCCCATGGGGTGCAGGGCCCAAGCACTTGGGCCATCCTCCACTGCACTCCCGGGCCACAGCAGAGAGCTGGCCTGGAAGAGGGGCAACTGGGACAGAATGCGGCGCCCCAACCGGGACTAGAACCCAGTGTGCCAGTGCTTCAAGGTGGAGGATTAGCCTAGTGAGCCGCGGTGCCAGCCCAGACTATTTTAAAATGCATCCAGGATTGAGTCACCATTCTGAGGTAAGGCTGACAGTGAGAGCACTGCTTCAAAACTTGTAAAGATAACCCATTAGCTTACCATATTGTTTGAATAACCTCAAACATTCATGCTAAGTAAGGAGGTGTCTGCTGTGGGGAAATTAATTTATAATGAAAGTCGCAGCTTGCTCCGTGCTAAACAGAGCGATCTACGTGAAGCGAGGAGGGGAAAGAACCAGCCTGCTTCCTTCCCCAAAGCCAGAGGTGATGGCACAGGGGCTGGAAATCTTAAGGTTACAATAAATTTATTTAAGTGAATAATTAGTGAAATTATTTTCATGAAATAAGCCATATTTGCTGTGAGTTACACAGATAGACGGACACTACAGTCACTGTCACCCTGCAGAGGTCCTCTTCATTCGCTCTTGATTTGGAAATCCTTGAAATTTCTGTTCCTGAGCAGCTCGGCCGTGCCTAACAGTCCTCTAGGGGAGGGGTGGCTTCTGCCACTACGGGAGAGGCCTGAGCCAGTTGCTGTCCGCCGCCTTCCTGAAGAGTGACAGTCTTTATAACCTTGTAGCCACAAATTAAAGTCAGACTTGGAACTTGATTTGGATCCTGTTACCGCTCAAGTTAAGAGTTTGGCATGGATAGGACCCTCTGTCAGGGCCCAAGGAGCCCCGAGAACCCTAGACACGGAATGAGAAACCCACCCCTCAGTCATTCCACTTCTTCCTCCCAAGAGCTTTTCAACAGAAAGCTCTTTTGCTTTTTATGTTTTATAGGTTATGATCACGTTTCTGCTATAGCTTAACGGTTTTTTCTTTCTCATAGAGATCTTCAGTAAAAAGCTGACTCCCAATACTGGAAAGTGTGAATTACTCTCTTACTGTGAGTCGTGTCATAAATCCTGCGCTCAACTATCAATGTCAATAACAAGCAGGAGAAAATCTCTGCTCTCTTCCAAACCTGAAGTTGAGTCTAACACACCCCATGAGGTTATTAAAAAAGTATTAAAATATTTAAAAAATGAATTTATTTTGGTGCAAATAAAGTTGAAACCCATGGGGCCAGCGCTGTGGTACAGTGGGTTAAGCAGGCTCCGCCATCCCATAGGGGTGCAGGTTCAAGATTCCACTGGAGTCCTGGCTGCTCCGGTTCCAATCCAGCTCCCTTCTAATGTGCCTGGGAAAGCAATGGAAGATGACCTGAGTACCTGAGCCCCTGTACCCACGTAGGAGACCAAGAAGAAGCTCCTGGCTCCTGGCTCTGGCCTGATATAGCCCTGGTATAGCACTACCATTTGGGGAGTGAACAAGCAGTTGAAAGATTTCTGTCTCTGTCTCTCATCTCTCTCTCTAATGTTGCCTTTCAAATAAATAAGTCTTTTTTTTTTTTTTTTAAAGGTTTACTTATTTATTTGAAAGTCAGAGTTACACGGAGAGAGGAGAGGCAGAGAGAGAAATTGGTTTACTCCCCAATTGGCCCCAACAGCTGGAGCTGTGCCGATCTGAAGCCAGGAGCCAGGAGTCTCTTCCGGGTCTCCCACATGGGTTCAGCGGCCCAAGGACTTGGGCCATCTTCTACTGCTTTCCCAGGCATAGCAGAGAGCTGGATTGGAAGTGGAGCAGCTGGGTCTTGAACCGGCGCCCATGTGGGATGCCGGTGCTTCAGACCGGGGTGTTAACCCACTGTGCCACAGCGCCGGCCCCTAAATAAGTAAATCTTTAAAAACAATTGAAATCCTTGGCCGGCGCCGCGGCTCACTAGGCTAATCCTCCGCCTAGCGGCGCCAGCACACCGGGTTCTAGTCCCGGTCAGGGCGCCGGATTCTGTCCCGGTTGCCCCTCTTCCAGGCCAGCCCTCTGCTGTGGCCCGGGAGTGCAGTGGAGGATGGCCCAGGTGCTTGGGCCCTGCACCCCATGGGAGACCAGGAAAAGCACCTGGCTCCTGGCTCCTGCCATCGGATCAGCGCGGTGCGCCGGCCGCAGCGTGCCGGCCGCGGCGGCCATTGGAGGGTGAACCAACGGCAAAGGAAGACCTTTCTCTCTGTCTCTCTCTCTCACTGTCCACTCTGTCTGTCAAAAAAAAAAAAAAAACAAAACAAAACAAAACAAAACAAAAAAAACCAAAAAACAATTGAAATCCTTGAATATGAGAGGTCTTCAAAAGTTCATGAAAAGTGCTATGAAAAAATTATGCATGGACGTCAAGACTTTTTTGCACCGAAATAAACTTATTTTATAACTCCATTTCCCCACAATCTTTTTGAAGTACACTCATTTGTGTGTGTCATGATGTTGTGTGCATGTGTAGCTATGTGCAATAAATAAATGAGCGTTGTTACATAAGAGCTCTCTCAGTGCACTGTGCGGTATCTTACCTCTGCATTTACAATAAATTTTCATTTACACCAATTAATGGACCTTGAGGAAATTATCATACAACATTTATTGATATTGACATTTAATAAATAAAATGAGAAAGTTTCAAGATGACCTTTTCCCCACCACAGTACTTTTAAAAACTTTTTATTTTGAAACTTTTTCTTTCAAAAAGTTTTTATTATTGACATTTTCAAACCTGTGCGAAAATGTACACTCAGCCCCATGCATTAATTACCCAGCTTCTCCAATAATCAACATTTTGTCCATCTGACATTTTTTCTTCATCATTTATCTTCCCACGGAGACAAGCTTAATTTTATAATTCTTTCACTTTCTTTAAAAAAAATCTTAATAATTGTTTAATATTACACTGCCAACAACCCTCACTCATCCCTCGATGGAGCCAGGCTGTAATTCTGTCTCTGGTTTGCAAGGCTTCCTGCTAAACCTAAACCCTTAAGCTATGTTCTTGCAGACTGGGACATTAGCAAGATCTCTCGATTGAATTACAGAATTGCATTCCACCAAGGATTCAGTTTTGTAGAGTACTTAACATTGAACTACATGAGGAGGCACGAGAGTAATGGGTCTTTTCAGTAATACCATCTTTTTTTTTTTCTTCCATAAATCAAAGACGGCATTGCAAGACCTCTAGTTATGTGGCATGAATGGACTTCAAGGTATTTGGGGGCTGGCAGTGGCCCCCGAATTAAGACATTTCTGGCATCTCCTGAAGGTTTATCCTTTTACTTGTAGTTGTTAATATAAATAATTAAAGAACAGGAGAGCTTTCCCATGATTTGAGACTTTGTGGGGATAAAGATTCAACCATTTCTACCACCCTCAAAGCTGAAACAGAAGAGACCCACTTAATTCATTTCTGCTTCTGCCAGGGACGTGTTCTGGGGCTCTCGGATTTTGCCCTCTAGCCCTGAGGATCGGAGTTCACAGGTCACTCTTTCGGATTTGGCCCCGGCGGTACAATCGAGAGACTCTGTGGAGAGTATCGTATCCTTGGGAAAGGCCCTGGCCCACACACTTGAACCTGAGCAAACTTGACTGTGTCTGGGAGTTCAAAGACAGGCTGTGCTTGTTTCTAACTGAGTGCGGGTTCCCTCGTTATTTTGCCGCAGTGGTTCTGAACCTAGGAGTCTCTACCAAAGTGTCCTCTGATCCTTCGAGAATGTGAATTTTTTGGAAAATTTCTCAAAGCAATACTTCATTTCATTTGAAAAAGGATGCTGGCTGCAAATGCAGGAACACAGAGAGGAACTGGAGAAAGGGGGGAAGAGAAAGCTGTAAGAATTTGGAATCAAAATCCCATCAACCTTTGGGGGTAATGGGACTCTTCTGCATCCCAGTCACGGTGGTGGCTACACAGTCCATACATGTGTTAAGGCTTATGGAACTGAACATTAACAGAAAAAAAAAAGTTGATTTTACAGTAGGGTAATGTTAAAAAGAAAACTGGTTGTGAACTAGGGGAAAAACAAAACCCCAACTCTGTTTCAGTTTGAAAATAAAAGAAGATTCTTGAAAGGAAACAGCACCTTGGGATGATTGATTATTTCAAAACTTGCTTAAAAATTCTAAAAGATTTTTTATTTTTTACTTATTGAGCAAGTGAGGTTGCAGCGGCAGAACATTTGAAAAGTTACCAAGAATCTCCTAATTATAATAAATTATAATAAACCACCTTCAAAAAATTCCATCGGCTTCTGCTCCTCCTTCCTGTCCTGGGTCAGAGCTTCAGGGTGGGACGGACAGGGCCCTTGCTCCTCAGTGGTCTGAAGAATCAGCACCTGCATTTCAGCAGGGTGGCCCCGGGGGGCCCAGGTGCCCAGGGAAGTTTGCGGGTGACCCGGGACGTTCCCAGCTGCCTTGCAGCTGCTGAGGCCTGAGCATGTTTTCCCTCCCCTCGAAGGTGGCCGCCAGGAAGCACGGCCCTGCTGCTCCTAGCAGTCCACAGGGAGGGTGTTTTCCTGTCTCTACCTCTTAGAGTCCCTTCTCACAAAATGAGGCCAGCAGGGAACTTCACTTTCCTGGGGAAAATGAAATTAAAAGCTGCATTTATTTTGGTGTGAAAAATTTTGAAATCCATGCGTATAGGGATCTTCAAAAGTTCATGGAAAATTCATGTTATGGAAAAGTTGTGCATGAATTTCAAATTTTTTGCATGAAAATAAGCTTATCTTCAACTATATATCTCTCTACATAGTTATGTGGCATATATATCTCTATCTCTCTCTCTATATATAAATATATGTAGATATATGAGGCAGAGAGAAAGAGAGTGCTCCCATCTGCTAGTTCACTCTCCAGATGTCCACATCTGGGGGCAGGGCTAGGCCAAGGATGGGAGCTCGGAACTCAATCCAGGTCTCCCATGGGAGTCACAGGGACCCAACTGCTTGAGCCCTCACCATTGCATCCCTCCAAAGTAGGAAGCTGAAGTCAAGAGCTAGAGCTGAGCATTGAACTTAGATATCCTGGTGTTCGACCTAGCATCCTAACTGTGAGGGTAAATGCCTACCCCTGTTTTTCTCTTTTCATTAACACTTCATGACCAGTTAACTAGCAGTCTGTTATCCTTCTAATAAGGAAAATGTTATTATAACCAATAAAACGTATTTATTGCTCTCATGTTAATGTCTTTATTAAAAATTGCCATCAGAAGTGTGTACTACAGAAGGAAAGAGGTTTGTTTGTTGAAAAAGAAACAAACCCTCTCACGGTCAGTTCATTACATTTGTCTCTTGGATATATTTGTAAGCCACGTATTAATTAGCTTATTTCTGAAGAAATAAAACTGTGAGTATGGGGGTTGGCACTGTGGCCTAGTCTGGGGGCTGGTAAAGTCGCCGCCTGCAGTGCCGGCATCCCATATGGTGCCAGTTCAAATCCTGACTGCTTCACTTCCAATCCAACTCTCTGCTATGGCCTAGAAAAGCAGTGGAAGATGACCCAAGGCTTTGGGCCGCTGCACCTGGGTGGAAGACCTGGAAGCATCGCCTGGCTCCTGACCGGGCCAGCTCCGGCCATTGTGGCCGTTTGGGGAGTGAACCAGCAGATGGAAGATCTCTCTCTCTCTCTCTCTGCCTCTTCCTCTCTGTAACTGCCTTTCAAATAAATAAATAAATCTTTAAAATGAAAAACAAGAGATTGCAAGTGAAAAATACGGGTTGATTGCTTATTTAGCATAGATTTGAGGAAACCAGAAATTTCTGCTATTATAAATTCAATGTAAGAGATGCAGTGCAGGGGCTGGTACTGTGGTATAGCGGGTAAAGCCACCGCCTGCAGTGCTGGCATCCCACATAGGTGCTGGCTGGAGTCCTGGCTGCTCCACTTCCAATCCAGCTCTCTGCTGTGGCCTGAGAAAGCAGTGGAAGATGGCCCAAGTGCGTGGGCCCCTGCACTAATGTGGGAGACCTGGAAGAAGCTCCTGGCTCCTGGCTTCCAATTGCCCAGCTCTGGCTGTTGTGGTCATCTGGGGAGTTAACCAGCAGATGGAAGATCTCTCTCTCTTTGCCTCTGCCTTTCAAATAAAAAATAAATAAATCTTAAAAAAAGAGAGACACAATGCAGCTCAAATGTGAAAATTCAAGTTTCCATCTTCAAATAGAGAGCACCTGACAAGAAAAAGCTTTAGTGCTCATTAGACCATCTTAAGCAAGAATAATAAAAACAGGCAAAAGTTGTTTAATGTTCATTCAAGAAATGTGTCATTTGGTGATTCCGTCAAGTGAACATCATACAGTGTACTTGATATGGGCCTGTGCATCCTAATTTTTATTTCAGGTATTTGTCCCCACAGAGAGAAAAATTCAAAGTGGAGGCATCTATGTATGTATTGTGTAAGTGAGAACAGAATTTATGTAACAGTGAGGAAATAAACGTATGTTCATGTGTGAGTGTGGGCCATCCCACGCGGAGAAATACCTATCACCAGTGGGCTGGAGGGCTGCCCATGAGAGAGAGAGAGAGAGAGAGAGAGAGGAGAGAGAGAGAGAGGGAGAGAGAGAGCGAGTGAGCGAGCCGTACTCCCAAGCGTGGTCTATGGTGAAAAGAGCCTCTCCCGCATTCTCAGCCAGTTTTTCGAGGTAGGGGTGGTACCTTAATCAGACATACAGATGTGGTGGGATGTGTCCGGATGAAATACAGGTGCATCCTGGGAAGGTGAGCATATTGAGCTGCAGTTAGATGTAAGGTTATATTGTGGGGTTGCAAGAATCCCACGTCATCTATAGTTGGCTAACTACCTAGTTATACAAGGTCACATGCACGCAACCCAAGCCACAACATCATTAGGCAATACAGGCTTATGGGGCCAAGCATAGGTGTGTTTCTTTGTTGACTGTGACACTGTTAGTGCACGGCTATTGCTAAGGCTCTGGGCTCTCACAATTAAGTTGTGGGTTCCAGGAGTAGGAAACTATTAAATAGATCTCTACTGTTGAAGATTCTGTGCAAGATGGCTGGAGACAGGGTTCAAGGAATCCATTCTGAAGAGGCTCCATGTCCATTCTCTGAAGAAAGTAGACACATTTCAAAGCAAAGCGTGTGTTTAGAGCCCCCGCTTTGTGTGGTGACAGCTCTTGGTTCATCATCAGGGAAGATGGAGATTAGAAGCCACGCTCACGCTGTCACTCTTATTAGGGTTGGCCATTGCACAACAGTAGCTGTTTTTCCCAGCTTCCACTATTTTATTAATTATCCAGAAAGAATTCATTATGCTACACAATATTAGATTAAAATAAAAAATAAAATCATACTGTTTTACCAGTGGAACAGAGAGTCTTAGAAATATTCTGCTTTATTTTGTGTTTCATTGCAGAGGAAGAAGGTATAGAGTGTTTTAAACATTTGCTCAAGGAGGCACAGCTAGGAAGTGGCAAAACTGGGGCCAGAACTCACCCCATTCTGTCTTGTGATTTCAGAACTGACGGAAGGCAGATTTCCATGTCTGCAGCCTATTTGATCAATAGACATTAAGTTTGGTCTAAGATCCTAGTTACCTTTCTGACTGCTGGTACTTAGTCAAGGAGGTAAATCCAAAATGTGCTCAATATACCCCAGTAAACAAAAAAGGCATTTTTCCCCAGGAAATTGAAGTAAAAGACACAACAATTTTAGGTTGGACAACAATTTCTAAGGCACTATAATAATCTCTGAATTTGAACCAATGTAAATGGAGAATTCTGTTAAAGTACTGTGAACATTGGGTTGATTTTAATTATTTTGGCAATAAAAATAATTTAATAAACATTGGGAAATCTGAAATCTTTACAGCATTCAGAGTTCTTTCTGGATTACACACAGATTTTCTTTTATTCTATCATATTCACCATTGGGAGTAGTTATAAATGTATATAAATATATTTTATAAATATGAAATGCAGCTGTAGAATATTAAATGCCAGGGGGCTGGTGTTGTGGCATGGAGAGCAGTGAAGCCACCATCTGCCATGCCGGCATCCCATATGGGTGGCAATTGAAGACCTGGCTGCTCCACTTCCAATCCAGCTCCCTGCTAATGCAACTGGGAAAGCAGTGGAAGATGACCCAAGTCCTTGGACTCATGCACCCATGTGGGAGATATGGAAGAAGCTCCTGACTCCTGGCTTTGGCCTGGCCCATTGCAGCCACTTGGGGAGAGAACCAGTGGATGGAAGCCCTCTCCCTCTCTCTCTTTCTCTCTCTGTCTCTTCCTTTGTCTGTGTAACTCTTTCAAATAAATAAATAAATCTTTAAAAAATATTAAATGCCTGTAATCCTTGCTTGAATATCACAGAAGGTAAACTTATTTCCCCAGTTGTTTCTGCTTCCATGTAAAGAGAAATCAATGAGTTTCTTTTTATTGGTATTTCTGTTCATTGGTGTGTTTACATCTTGTTGGCTAAAGTTTAATGAAAAAACAAAGCAACATAATTCCCACTGATAGTAATAAAAATATTAAAACAGATCCACTTGAAGACTGCTATTTTTATGTTGCTAAAATGGTTTTGATGAGTTTACTGTATAAACCATAAAATAAATAAACAAACAAACAAAGCCCTGTCTCTTCCAATGGATGGTCCCTTTGTGGAATGAAGGGTGCAGAAAAGGCAGAACTGTGCCACCTGGTGGTTTCACACGGATTGGCACAAGGGACTTGAGTCAGGTATTTGTAACTGACTCTTGTGAGAACACACATCCCCAATGACCTAAGGGTGTCCTACTGGGCCATCTCCTAAACACCATCATTGAATCATGGCCCAGCTTTCATAGTACTATCAACCTTAATTGCACAAATTCTTAGCTTGTGAATTTCACTTTTTTTTTTTTTAAAAAACTTAGCTATTTATCTCAGAGACAGAGTTATAGTTAGAGGGAGATACAGATAGAGAAGTCTCCCATCTGCTGGTTCACTCCCCAGATGGCTGCAATGGCCAGAGCTTCTTCCGGGGTCTCCCATGTGGGTGCAAGGGTCAAAGCGCTTCTGCCATCCTCTGCTGCTTTCCCAGGCACAACAGCAGGAAGACGAATCAGAAGTGGAGCAGCTGGGACTCGAACTGGCGCCCACAGGAGAGGCGCCGGCTTTACCCAGTACGCCACAGTGCTGGCCCCTCTTTAGTATCTTTATCTCCAAACATCACAGGAGCTATACTAATACTAAAAAGTTATACATTGTTCATTTGAAATTCAACTTTCATTGGATGGTGTTTCCATTTGCTAAATCTGATAGCCCTATCTGCAGGCGTAGCACAGTGTGACACAAGGAGATGGTTTCAACAACCCCTTTTTGTCTAATAGTTCTGGAGGCTGGGAGTCCGAGACCAAGGTGAGGTGTGGGGAAGGTTGGTTCCTTTGTCCTGGCTCTGATCACTTAACTGGAGCCAGAGGAGCCTTCCTGTTGGCTGGCAGAGCTAGCAAAAAGTCTGAAGGGAAATGCATTTAGACTTCGGTTTCAGGGAAGCTTGCTTCCCTCTGTATTTGCTTTCTGGTTAGATAGTTCTGCAACTAGCGAGCTCCAAGACGTCATGCAAACCGTCTGCCCCAGCAGAGCCTGACTCTTCTCATTTGTTAAATGAGGGAGCAGAACCACAAGCTTTCAAAGGCTCCTTCCAGCTCTTTCTGTCATCCACGGAAATGCCTCTGAAAGGAACATTTTAAAAAGGCTTGCTTATCAAAGCATTAGAAAGTACTTAGCTATCTTTATGGTTTGGGTCAAAAACATAAGCTGTCGCTTCTCGGGAGTTTTATTGCCTCTGCTTTTTAGTGAAGACTGAACTTTAATATCGTTATGGTACCTCTTAATGAGGAGTCCCTCAATTAGGATGGCATTCATGGTGATGATCACTTAGAAGATCACTGATTTGAGAAATGGTTCAAGGCTTAATGGGTGCTGAGAATGGAGGTTGAGTGATTACTTCTTTACTGGGCTGGTCGTGTTGATGTTTGCTCTGCTAATTGTACTTAATTTACTGTGAAGTTTTTTTCAGGGACTCCTGTTGCGCTGAGCGATAGTGCTACTGGGCGAGGCATGAGCTTGGAGACCCTGCTAGTGTACTGCCACCAGCATTAGTGAAGATATCCCGAGATATTTTTAGAGGGAGTGTCCTGGGGTTTCGCTAAGGCCTTTACATCTTCCCTCCACCCTGCTCCTTAGACATGCAAAAATGTTATCCATCTATGTCTGAAAACCCAGGAGTTGGTAATATTTCCAGTGGTTCTTATAAATGGGCCCAGAGGGGAAGTGTCGTGGCACAGTGGGTTAAGCCACCACCTGGGATGCCCATGTCCCATATCAGAGTGCCAGTTTGGGTCCTGGCTACCCTGCTTCTGATCCAGCTTTCTGCTAATGTGCCTGGGAAGGCAGTCAGTGATGGCCTAAGTCCTTGGGTCCCTGCCAGCGACACTGGAGATCAGGATAGAGTTCCAGGCTCCTGGATTAGGCTTGGCACACCCCCAGATGTTGTGGGCATTTGGGGGAGTGAAGAAGCAGATGGCAGATCTCCCTCCCTCTGTCATTCTGCCTTTCAAATAAATACGTAGATAAATATTGGAAAACTGAGACCAACTCGCCATTCCTCTAAGATGTTCTAGAATTCCCTTGTCGAGAGCTAGCTCATACTGGGGGTCAGTGGGGAGTTGGGATGATGGAAATGTAAAGGTCTAGAACTAAAGGGAAAGGAGAGAATGATGGTAGTGAAAACGCCTATTTGAGGCTCTCTGCTCTTGCAGGGAGCTCAGCAGAGTACCACGCCCACCTCCTTCCCCACCAGGGCCTTGGACTTGGGCCTGAGGAAAAGCTGTCAGTGTCCTTTGTGAGACTGAAGGTCATAGGGAAGCTGGTGGCATGACTGAGACAAATATCTTCTTCCAATAACTAGAATCACATGCGTTATATCAAGACAGCTAGAAGGTTCTACTTATCTATGGCAATTTGTTTTGTTTCATTTATAATTCCATAAGGAAGTTTTAATGGCCATCAAATGGAGGGAGTGGGCAGACTCTGTTATGTCAATTCCCCCTCCTTTCTTGCTAATGCAACCCTGACTTTGCTGGTGTTAGCAGTGTATTGTCTGGGGATGGGTTGTGTATGGTTCAATCAATTGTCAAGCTTCCTTTGCAGCTAGGAGTGGCCACACACCCTAATTCTGGCGGATAAAACAAGAAGTCTACAGTAGATAAGGTTGCTTGTAGAAAGAGACATCAGTGGCAGCGATGACCAGAGATAGGCTAATTTTATGTGTCAACGGGATTGGACCATGAAGTGTCTGGATTAAGCATTCTTTCTGAATGTGTTTGTGAGAGTGTTTCTGGATGAGATTAGCTTACAACCCAGTGAGCTCAGGGAAGTCCATTTCTATCCCAGATGTGGGTGGATGGCAGTCTGCTGAGGACATGATGAAGAGAACAAAAACTTGAAGGGGCCGGCGCCGTGGCTCAATAGGCTAATCCTCCACCTTGCGGCGCCGGCACACCGGGTTCTAGTCCCGGTCGGGGCGCCGGATTCTGTCCCGGTTGCCCCTCTTCCAGGCCAGCTCTCTGCTATGGCCAGGGAGTGCAGTGGAGGATGGCCCAGGTGCTTGGGCCCTGCACCCCATGGGAGACCAGGAAAAGCACCTGGATCCTGGCTCCTGCCATCGGATCAACGCGGTGCACCGGCTGCAGCGGCGGCCATTGGAGGGTGAACCAATGGCAAAGGAAGACCTTTCTCTCTGTCTCTCTCTCTCTCTCACTGTCCACTCTGCCTGTCAAAAAAAAAAAAAAAAAAAAAAAACTTGAAGGAAGGTGGAAATGCCCCTTTGTCCTCGCGTTGTAAGTTTGGATCTTTCGCTTATCAATCTACAAATTACTTTTTTTTTTTTTTTAAGATTTATTGGGGCTGGCGCTGTGGCATAGTAGGTTAAGCCTCCACCTGCAGTGCAGGCCTCCCATATAGGTGCTGGTTTGTGTCCTGGTGCTCCTCTTCCAATCCAGCTCCCTCCCAATGGCCTGGGAAAAACAGCAGAAGATGACCAAAGTCCCTGGGCCCTGCACCCACATGGGAGACACAGAAGAAGCTTCTGGCTCCTGGCTTCAGATCAGCCCAGCTCTGGCCATAACAGCCATTTGGGGAGTGAACCAGCAGATGGAAGACCTCTCTCTCCCTCTCTCTCTCTGTAACTCTGCCTCTCAAATAAATCTTTAAAAATTTTTATTTATTTGAAAGAGTTACAGAAACAGTAGGGGAGTGGAGAGTGGGAGAGAGAAATCTTTCATTTGCTGGTTCACTCCCCAGAAGAAAACAAGGGCCAGGGCTCTGCCAAGCTGAAGCCAGGAGCCAAGAGCTTCCTTTAGGTCTCCCCCATGGGTGGTAGGGGCCCAAACACTTGGGCCATCTTCTGCTACTTTTCCTAGGCCATTAGCAGGAAGCTGAATCGGGAGTGGAGCAGCCGGGACTTAAACAGGTGTCCATGCGGGATGCTGGCCTCAGCAGCAGCGGCTTAACCTGCCACCCCACAGCACCGGCCCCCACACAAGATGCTCTTATGTTTTGAGCTCTGGAGATTTTGATCCCATCAGATCCTACCTGTTACTGGCTTTAGGCTGCATCATAAGAGAGACTACGTAATCTTCCCCAGTTAACCCCATGTGATTTAGATGCAGAGAGAAGGCAGCATTCCCTGGGAATGCTATCACCCCTGGAAACAAATCAGCAGTAGCAGGTGCTCTGTTTCCTTGACTTGGCAGTGTTTCTTCATCCCAGTCCAAGCAGATCTGTGCCTGCAGGTGGTGTTTTCTATTTATTTTCTACCCAGCACATAGTGGGCATCGGGTTCGGGAAGCTCTATCAGCTATAATTACAATAATGAGAGAAGTGATACATACACATTCCATGTGCTTTAACAATCACTTGCTTTACCTTATAAGAGCTCAGTCACTTTCAGTTCACCAAGAAAAGCTAACCCACACATCGGCGGTTGCTCTTACAACTCAAGTGTACTGTTTTCTATAAAGATGATACGAGGATTGAGAAATAAGACAAATGATATAACGGGACCCGGCTCTGAAAACCAAGTGTCTCTGGTTCTGCTGAGGTTGATTTGCCTGGAGTGCAAGCCAGCCCAGCGGAGCATTCCTGAGTAATTAGGATTCGCTTCATGGGCAGGCAAGCACTGACCTCCCCTTGCAAAGCTGTCTGGAGCGTCTGATCAGAGACGGTGCCCCTCCCCAGCATACCTTTGCAGCAATATCCTGGCAGACACTTTATGACGTGTTGCCGGGACCTGGAGCGCACACGAACTGCGTGACTCCGCCCCGAGCCCCAGGCGACTGAGAAAAATGGTAAGTGTTCGAAGTTTAAGCTGAATAATACGCTTTTAATGAGATCGGGTGCTTTGCAGATCAAAAGTGTCACCAAAGGTAAAAAGTTCAAACAGTCCTTTGTATGAACAGCGAGCTTGACCAAAGCAGCTTTCATGACCCTTCTGATAGAAATTTAAAAAGCGTTTTCAAGTTTCTGATCCTAAACGCTACATGTGAACAGGTTTTTCCCTGGCCTTCCAACAGAGACGAGAGCCGTTCCATGGTAGGATGGATTTATTAGCAGGGGAATAGCAAGGCTCTGCAGTGCGTGGTGCTGATCACAGCAGGGTCTGGAATGGAATATTATCCATCGGGAATGGAATATTTTCCATTCAAAACATCGTGGGAAACTCACAAAAGCAACACAGGATGTAGAAAAACTTAAGCTTTATTCTGGCCACATCGACTCCGTGAGATTTTTCACAGAAACCGCCTCAATTAGATTTGCCAGGAGGGAGAAAGAAATCAGCATTGTCAAGTAGTTGCAGCTGATTTGAACCTCGGGCGCTTGTTCTATCCCCAAGGAAGTAGGAGGCAGATGAACAAACCGAGAAGGCAATTCTAAAACAGCAAAAGACTTTTATTGCCAAGAACAGAGACAGATTGAAAGAGCAGAGGGAAAGCAGCCGGTAGGGGCTTCTTAAGAAGAGAAAAGTCGTTGAAAGGAAGTGACCTGGGGGTTTTATGCCCACAGGAAAGTTTGTACAAAGTCCTTTAACAAAAGCATCGCTAGTGTGGTGAGCTCATCCTGCCGTCTTAGCTCCCACTCCTCCCATTGGGTTCTGACTGTTGAGGAACCCAGAAAAAATTCCATGGGGAGGTGCCTGGGGAACTGTGGGTGCTTACCATACTCCTGCGACCGTGCGCAGACAGCTGTAGCCACCTAGCCTTCTGAGTGACCTTGGCACCTGAGCTTGCTTTTCTCCCGCAGAACTGACGCATCTCTCTCCATCTCTTGTTTTCACGCTTGCTCCCTAGCTCAGGCCAGTTTCCCAGCTAGGCTAAGAAAAGGTTCCACGGAACTAGAGGGGCCCCTTTGCTCTCCACTCCTTTTTACCCTTCCTGCTCTGACTCCTTTCAAAGCACCTGTTAAATAATAAGTGCAGATGGGTAATTTATTTTGTAAATATACATTTATTTATTTTTATTTGAAAGAGAGACAGAAGCAGAGGGAGAGATCTTCCATCTGTGGTTCACTCCCCAAATGCCCACAACAGCAGGGGCTGGGCTGGACCAATGCCAGGAGCCAAGAACTCCATCCAGGTCTCTCACATGGGTAACAGGGACCCAAGTAGCTGAGGCCTCACCTTCTGCCTCCTGTGGTTCACAGTAGCAGGACACTTGTATCGGAAGCAGAGCCTTGACCCAAACTAGGCTCTCTGATATGGGATTCTGGAGTCCCAGTGGGGGATGGGGAAAGTGCTAAGTCAAACACCCACCCCCGTGCTATTTAACCTTCCAAGTATCCCTGTGAGGTAACCGCTGCCCATAATCCGCTTTTCCATTGAACTTAATTTCCAGTGTGAATTAGAGTACTTATTACAATCCTCTTCCTGTGAAATTCACTTTTCCCAAATGCCAGTCTCCATCTCTGGGCTCCGTGAGTTGAGAGAGCAGAGGCTGTGTGTGTGGCTTCCTGCTACTATTTATGGGCCTACTACGTGCAGGTGCCTGTCCCAGATTCTCTCATTTTTAAGGGTGCTTACAAATGTTGATGGGAAATGTAATTAAAAGATCAGTTTAGGAGCCACCATTGTGGCACAGTTGGTTAACATGCAATGCCAGCATTCCATAGGAAGTGCCGGGTTGAGTCCTGGCTGCTCTGTTTCCCATCCAGCTTCCTGCTAATGCAGTTCAGAAGGCAGTGGACGATGGCTCAAGTACTTGGTCCCTTCCACCCATGTAAGAGACCTGGTTGGAGTTCCTGGCCCCTGGCTTTGGCCTGCCTCAGACTGGCTGTTGTGGCCTTTTGAGGAGTGAGTTAGCAGATGGAAGAACTCTTTCTTACTCTCTGTCACTCTGCCTTTCAAATAAATAAATAAATAAATAAATCTAAAAAAGAAAAATGGAATTAAAAGGTATATTTATTTTAAAATAGATACATTTATTCTGGTACATAAAGGTTTTGAAATCGTACATTTTTTTTTTTTTTTTTTTTTTTTTTTTTTTTTTTACAGGCAGAGTGGACAGTGAGAGAGAGAGAGAGAAAGGTCTTCCTTTGCCGTTGGTTCACCCTCCAATGGCTGCTGCGGCCAGTGTGCTGTGGCCGGTACACCGTGCTGATCCGATGGCAGGAGCCAGGTGCTTCTCCTGGTCTCCCATGGGGTGCAGGGCCCAAGTACTTGGGCCATCCTCCACTGCACTCCCTGACCACAGCAGAGAGCTGGCCTGGAAGAGGGACAACCAGGACAGAATCCGGCGCCCCCACCGGGACTAGAACCCAGTGTGCTGGCGCCGCAGGCGGAGGATTAACCTATCGAGCCGCGGTGCCGGCCCCAAAATATTTTCATAATATACACTTTCCATGAACTTTTTGGAAAATCCCTATGCATGGATTTCAAAATTTTTTTGCATCAAAACAACTTCTCTTAATTCCAATTTTCCATGAAGTTTTTGAACAACCTTCATACCTCACTTCTTTTAATCTTATAAACACTTTTGGGGTTTGCTTTTATTTTGCTCATATTATAGATGAAGACATTATCTGTTATAGGGTAACTTGCTTAAAATCTCCCAGCTCATGGGTGGTGAGGCAAAAATTTGAATTTGTGTCTGGGGGATGAAGCCGGTGTCTGCTATGTTCTGTTGCCTGTCCTCTGTGTGTTTCCCCTAGTTAAGAGTGCTTCAGTGTTTGTACACCTGAATATTTGCCTGGAGAGGGGTCCTTTTTCCAACAGGTAACCTTTCCTTCCAGGTTCTGAGCAATGGATACTTGCAAAAACCACCTCAATAGCTTTTGGTACCACCATCTCAACACACTGGTAGCTCCCAGGGAACTTTGTAGAAATACGTGTTTGCAGATCCTTCCCGAGAGTTCCTGAGTCTGGAGTGGGCCCCAAGAACGTATGTTGTTTAGGTCAGTCTTTCTAGGTGACCTTCAGGCACACTGAAGTTCAGAAAGCCATGTATTGATATGTATTAGTTGGTCTGCCTGCATCCATGCATGAAGCTCTCCATCCACCCTTCAGAGGACGGCCGTGAGTTTTTGAAGTGCACTTAGCATTACATAAGTGCATAAGGTACACAGCCCTTGGCGAGGCACTGGCCCCTCTCTAGGCTTCTATTTAGGCTCCTACAACATGATATTTGAAACACCTGCGTAATGGCCGTTATTCTCCTTGGCCACGCATCCTCTGAGAGTGTGGCCTTACTCATCTTCATAATCCTAGTATTGAGCACTCTGATGACGACTCCTTGAACAACTAAGAGAACTGCCAAGTCATGTGTCATTTTCTTGTGGCAGGAACGGACTCTGATCTATTAATCTGACAAACACAGGATGAATCTAATTCCTTTCTTAAAGCTTTTTGATGGTAGACTTTTCTCAAATTTAAAAGAGAGGACAACTAGGAGTTAGGTGGGAAATGACAAGAGTAGAGTCCTTACATTGATCGGTAAATATAACCACCATGCTATTCAGGTTAAAGAATCTGCTGATTGCCCAGCCAAGCAGCTAGCACTTTGCAAGTGAGCAATTTATGAACAATATGTTTATTTTGCAACTAAAAATGTAGGGTTTGTTCCCTCACTTCCAGATTGAATATTTCGTTATTGGTGCAGTGTCTTTCTCCCTTTCGCTATTCCAAGTTAGGGGTTGCAGTCTGAGTAGGCAGCACAGGAGATGGATGATGGGCAACTTCAGGGTTGCTGATGATTCCATTTCATGAATTAACAATAAGGAGCTTTAAAAAAAAGTTTCCGGTACTACTCTAACACTAATAAGTCAGGATCTGGAGAATAAAGCTAAAGCCAGGGGAAATTTATACTTTAAAAAAAGTTTGGTCATTTATTGGTCTATTTTTTTTTAAAGATTTATTTTTATTTATTTGAAAGTCAGACTTACACTGAAAGAAGAGAGGCAGAGAGAGAGAGAGAGAGAGAAAGGTCTTCCATCCGCTGGTTCACTCCCTAATTGGCCGCAATGGCCAGAGCTGCGCCGATCCGGAGCCAGGAGCCAGGAACCTCTCCCAGGTCTTCCACGTGGGTGCAGGGGCCCAAGGACTTGGGCCATCCTCCACTGCCATCCCAGGCCACAGCAGAGAGCTGGATAGGAAGTGGAGCAGCCAAGACTAGAACCGGTGCCCATATGGGATGCTGGCGCTTCAGGCCGGGGCGTAAACCCACTGCACCACAGCACTGGCCCCTATTGGTCTGTTTTTAAAATTCTGAGATTCTGACCTGTTTGGGAAATATGGAAATAGGCAGATCCTATATGCAGAAGGATCTGAACTCTTCTCAGGCAACTTAATGAGAATCTAATCTGGTGGTTCTCAAAGAATGGTCTCCAGCCAGCAGCGTCGCTTGGGAATTTGTTGACAACTAGCAATCTATGCATTAATAGACTTCCAAGGAATTCTAATACTTGTTAAAATTTGAGAAATGTCAGAGCTAACTGTTTTTTGTAAAAATGTACATACCCCAGAGAGGAACAGATTTCCAAGCTCTTATCAGTCATTTGTAGCTTAATGCCAATGAAGACGTAAGTGTATATACTGCCTCTGGGCAATGGGGGGGATATACAATGAGGGAGGGAGAGGGGGAGGAGGAGGGGGAGGGAGGGACGGGGCGGGGGGGGGGAGGGAGAGAAAGAGGGAGAGAGAGATGAAGTTAGGGAGGAGGCAGGTGATCCACGTTGCCAAGGACTTCTCAATTTTGCCTCAGGCCAGGCCTGCCTAGGTTAGCTCCTACCTTTCTTCTAAGAAGTAAATGTCAAAAGTAGTTTTCTTTGAAGGTGACATAGGTATTTAACACCTCAAACAGCTAGAATCCCAGGAGACAGTTTTATGATGTGATAATTTACCTCTTACATGTAAGTACACTTTGCCAGGTAGAAACTGCCGAGCTAAATTTAAGTTTCAACAAGGAATTCTACTGAAACAATTTATTCTCTTTGGAAGGTCTGATGGTCTTTTTTGTTTTTGTTTTTAAATTGGAAAGGTATGTTCCTTTGGGCTCATTGTGTCACTGCAATGGGGGAGCATTGATTGGTCAAAAGGCCGGAATGATCAGGGATCTCTGTGGTTTAAAAAATTAAATAAAAGCCTCTAGTCTTTCTTTTGCATGGTACAGAATGAACAAGCTATTTCTTTATGTTAGAATTATAAATATTAGATATAAATATCTAAAAAGTAAAATATTCCTTTTCCTGCCTGTTAAGAAATCAAAATATTCCAGTAATAGTCACCATGCACCAGTCAAGTGTTGGTGCTATATAAGGTGTTGGGGATATAATGATGAGCAGGACTGGGTCCTGCTGCCCAAGGAACTTCCAGGCCACTGAGATGGTTATAGACATGACCGACACCTGAGCACCGCGTTCTCCACTGGCAATGGTTTTGCCCCTGCTATGCCTTGGTATTAGTTACATCTTTGCCCATATAACTAGGGTCCCTTACCTATAAGAGTATCCAACATACAGATCAAGTCAAGGGAAAAATGACCACTCTGGGCATTTGAGACCAAGAGAATTTAATACAGGAGACTGGTGATAAAGGTGATGGAAGAATTGAGGAGACAGAACAGTCAGGAACTCAGACATAGCTGGAGGGGAAGATGGAGTTGTCAGACTCCAGGAGCTGACGCCATCGAGTGGTTCTAGGATTCCAGTGGGGACTTTCAGTAGTTGCTGGAATCCTGGACAAATGCTGTTACTACTGAAGATGCCCATCAAAGAGGAGAGGACAGAATCTGGTTCCCCCTTCCACCTGTACGCCATTCTTCTGCCAGCATCTCCCACTGAATAAACCTGAATGGAAGCTAATAGGACAACGCAGTCCAGAAATCACCATTCCCGTGGCACAGAGAAGGGAGGGGAAAGTGGAGAACGGATCCATCGATTGTAGAGTCCAGTGGGGAGCAAACCCTGCTGTCCTCTGAGTGAATTTCTCAGCTGGACCAGAGGAAGAAAGTACCTTGTGGAGGTCATGACCACTTCCTGGGAGGAAGAGGGGGTGAGACCACCCCGTGAACAGCATCAGGGATATGAAGGTCAAAGCTGTGCAGAGGGCACAAGACCCCTCCAGAAGAAAGATTCTTGGATTCTCCACCAAGCCCCACACTCAATTCAGTCTTTTAGTTTCCTCTTGCGGCAGAGCTCAGTATCTGCCTTCTACTCTAAGAGGAAATCAGTTTATTATTTATTTATTTATTTTTATTTTATTTTTTTGACAGCAGAGTGAACAGTGAGAGAGAGAGACAGAGAGAAAGGTCTTCCTTTGCCGTTGGTTCACCCTCCAATGGCCGCTGCAGCTGGCGCGCTGCGGCCAGCACACCGCGCTGATCCGATGGCAGAAGCCAGGTACTTATCCTGGTCTCCCATGGGGTGCAGGGCCCAAGTGCTCTGGCCATCCTCCACTGCACTCCTGGGCCACAGCAGAGAGCTGGCCTGGAAGAGGGGCAACCGGGACAGAATCCGGCGCCCTGACCGGGACTAGAACCTGGTGTGCCGGCGCCGCAAGGTGGAGGATTAGCCTAGTGAGCCGCAGCACCGGCTGGAAATCAGTTTAAATGTCATTCCACGCAGGTGTCATTGGATCTACACTGGTTGACCTCCCAGACACTCAGAGGAAGAACACTTAAAGAGAGAAACTGCAAGCATCATACCATGGAAGGCAGACAGGTCTGGGGCCAAAGGACCTTCTTGCCTGCGCTGCTGTAAGGAGTTCTGTATGGTGGTTTGAGTCATGACAGTTTTACCAGGAGCGCAGCAAGTTGGGTGTGATGATCTCAGCCTGGGACCATCCTTCTCAAGGGCTGCTTCCCACTTTTATTTAAATATGAGTGAGAGAGAGACCCATTGATTTATGCCCCAAAAACCTGTAATGTCTGGGGCCAAGGCTGTAGCCAGGAGCCAATCCAGGTCTCTTGTGGGGGTGGTAGGAACTCAGTCACTTGAGACATCAGCATTGCCTCTCGTGGTCTGTTGGTGAGAGAGCCTGAGACAGGGGTTGAACCTAGTGTGTACTCTGATATGGGATGTGGGCAACTTACTGCTAAGCTAAATATCCACTCCCTTTCTATTTTTAATTAAAAAAAGTCCCAATCCATTGTGGACTAAGGCTTTTGAAAAAAATTCTTAGTGTTTACAGTGTATCAGATACAGCTCAATGCTTTTCTTTTCTTTTCTTTTTTTTTAAATATTTACTTATTTATTTGAAAGAGAGGGAGAGAGACACACACACACATACACACAGATATCTTCTATGTGCTGGTTCATTCCCCGGATGGCCACAATAGCTAGGGCCGGACCAAGTGGAAGCCAGGAGCCAGAACCTTTTCCCAAGGTCTCCCATGTAGTGGCAGGGGCCAATACATGGGCCATCTGCTGCTGCTTTTCCCAGGCCATTATCAGGGAGCTGGATCAGAGTGGAGCAACTGGGATTTGAACTGGCACTCATATGAGATTCCAGCATTGCAGGTGGTAGCTTTACCCATTACATTACAACATTGACCTCAGAAATCATACTTTGATAAAGCATAATACAGTTTTAAAAATTACCAAAAACGTTCAGTATAGACGGGGTGGACATTCGTCATGGCAGGTAGGGCGCTACCTGGGACTCCTGCATTCCATTTCACAGTTCCTGGATTTGAGTCTCTCTCTGTTCCAGATTTTAGCTTCCTGCTAACACAGATCCTGCGAGGCAGCAGGTGATGGCTCAAGTACTTGGGTCCTGCCACCTATGTGGGGCCCTGGATTGAGTCTGGGCTTCTGTGTTAACGCTAGCCCAGTCTTGGCCATTGTGGGTATTTGGGGAGTGAATGAGTGGATAGAAGATCTGCCTGTCTGTCTCAATCCCTCTCTGCCTTTCAAATAAATTAAATAAATTAGTTGAAAAACACTATGATTTTAAAAAACAAAGCACAGTTTCATTTTTTTTTAAATTAGATTCTACAGACACACAGTGACTGTATCCAATTGTGAAAATTTCTAAATTTCTCTCTGTCCTGTACTTATCTTCTTGTGGAGCAGACAGTTTCTGGACAGGTTCTTTCTGCCGCGCAACACTTGCTCCGAATTTGCCACCAGAGTTTGCCCTTGGGATTGTTGGAGGCTGCTTTCCAGGAAGTGTGTGTTCCCCTAGCCCTGCCCTCTCCGACCTGTGAATTTCAGGAAGTCGCGTCCAAGATGAACGCAAAGTGGGATTTGTGAGTCAGCAAGAAGCTGTGCAAAGCAGCGTGCAGGAGGAAGGCACTTGCCCCAAGCCTGTGTGCGCTCTGACCTGGACGACGGGGGCGGCGGCTTTTCCAGCTCCCTCGTTTTACGTTCTTTCAAGTTCACCAATTTGGAAAAGGCAGCAGACATATCTAAGAATGGCAGTTATCTTCCGGGAAAGGAGAATGGCAAATATCAGACAAAAAGAGTAGGAAGTAAATTTTTCACCCCAGAGGGCTAAAGAAATCATTATGTTTATCTGATAGCCAGTCCCCAAGCACCCGACTTGCCCCTTGGCTGTCTCATTGCTATTTATGAGCCAGGATGTCTGTCTGGTGGCCAGGGCTTAAGTCAGGTGGGAGCTACAGGAACTTAGGTATGGCCCAGAGTGAAAGGAGCCAGGAAGCCCTTCTGTCAGTCTCTCTGACCAGATTATTCACCTGTAGTTTAATTGTTAGTCTGCTTGCAGCATGCGTGCATACACACACACACACACACACACACTTTTATTCTCTCTCTCAAAACATCAGATCAAGCAAATAAAATTTTAGAGTTTGGCCAGTGCTGCGGCTCACTAGGCTAATCCTCCACCTAGCGGCGCCGGCACACCGGGTTCTAGTCCTGGTCGGGGCACCGGATTCTGTCCTGGTTGCCCCTCTTCCAGGCCAGCTCTCTGCTGTGGCCCGGGAGTGCAGTGGAGGATGGCCCAAGTCCTGGGGCCCTGCACCCCATGGGAGACTGGGAGGAAACACCTGGCTCCTGACTTCAGATCGGCACAGCGCAGCCATTTGGGAGGTGATCCAGCAGAAGGAAGACCTTTCTCTCTGCCTCTCTCTCTCACTGTCTAACTGCCTGTCAAAAAACAAAAACAAAAACAAAACTTTAGGAGTTCATAACTATGTCTCTTCTCCAAGATATTACATAGCTATGAACTCCTAAGTGGGTATTGAAATAAAAATAACTGTTCTTTGTTTTGGGCCAAACCATTCAGAAAGATTATGAAGTGGGACGATCAAAAGCCCTCTCTTACTGGCTCAGGATATTTATTTAAATCTGCCAAATTTTGTATTAAAGTTGCCACGATTGAAATGTTATTAGGGTTCTGTTCATGTATCTGAGTTTAAATACATGGCTGTGGAGTGCCCAACGCTGTCCAGTGCAATTACGTGGGGATGCTGTGTTTCTTTCCGGTTGAGAAATAGGTTCTCTGTGATGCCCTTTATTAAAGTTTAAAGGAGGTGTTGACGGGGCGCTGGGGGAAGGGGTGGGGGATGAGCTTTCTCAGACTTGCCCTTTAGCTGCCGTCCTGCCGGCAGCGCTGTCATTAAACGAGGCACAAGGCAGTAACGCTGGCAAAAGAATGGTGCAAACCCCCACACCCAAACACTCTCAGCTCCCAATCAGCCTGCAAATGCATCTCCCAAGATCACGCTGTGTTTGACAAGTGCGTGTTTGATCACTGTCCTCCTGGCAGGCAGCTAAAATCCTAAGCCATCCTCCCATGTCAGGTGCGTTTATCAAAGAGAAGCAAGGATGTATTTTCTCCCTATTGTTTCAGCGGTAGATGCTAATCACCAGAACGAAAAACCTGTTCCACAGACTTTTGACAAGTCCAGATTTCTCCGTTTCAGCCTTTAGTGTGATGCTAAAAAGAAAAAACGAGAAGCAAAGCTCTCCGTGCACGTTGAAATTCTTAGTCCCGCTGGGATCTCCTTTCCGGCTGAAGATCACATCTTGTTTTGGACTGGGTTGCGCATTTTAGACCTGAGAGCTGTGACCCCCCTGTTGCCTAGCAACCGGAAAACTCTGATGGGCGAGACAGGAGCAGGTCGATGAGCGTTGGCAGGCCTGTCCTTATCAATATGCTACTGTGGCAGCCACTTTTATTTCTTCATAGTAATATATCATAATAAGTTTTGTAGGTCTTTATACTGTGGTTCTCCCTTTTGAATAAAAGCATAACTAAGACTTGAGGGGATGTCTGATATAACAGAAAATGTAACCATAAAAAAAAAAAAACCAACCACGGATAGAAATCATCTGACTGCTGAGTACCCTGCCGGGCTGCCTGCGGCCATTACACATTTCCATTGAGTTATTTTATGATCAGGCCAGTATGTTATTGAAATATTATCTCTTTAGCCTTTCTCATTCTGATAAGAAATGACAGGCTCTCAGAACGGTAATACATACAGGCTACAAAATATAGAGCTGCCAACCAAATTCAGCCAGGGTAGAGAGTCTTAGCTCTGGAGAAGGTCCATTAAAACCCGTCATCCCTGGGTTGTATCATCAAATAAGGCTCCGTTCACATCTTCACGTCTGCTCTAATTGGGAGGAGAATTTGGAGCCTCTGCTGATGAGTCCGGTTAGGCCAGTTGTTGCGTGACAGTCAATAAAAAGTCTGCGTCTTTAGCAACCTCGTGTAAGACGCAGTTTCTTGAGCAAAAAAATGAAATGCTGCCATGTTTCGGATGCACAGGTAAGAGTTACAGTCAGGACTGGAGGGATCATTCAGGGAAAGAGGGGGAAGGCGGCCGAACTAAGAAGATACAGTTTCAACCCAAATATCCTGAAGGTGGTTTGCTTTAGAACCATTTTGGAAACGGTACACAACACACAAAGCTCTGTTACCTCATATACACCTTTCACTGGAGCAGCCTGACCTTATCGCTGAGTACTTACTCCTTATTTTTGTTGACCATGGAAGCCATTTCCTATCAGTAGGATCCATATGTTTGCATTATGGATAGGAAAGATAGGCGTGTGCTGCCTTGGCCTGGGTCAGGGGACCTGAGTTTTATTCTCCAATCTGCATCTGACTAGTGGTGTGACCTTGGCGGAGCTGGAAACTCATCCTGGCCTCCGCTGTCATCAGGAAGCACAGCTACAGGATTCCAGTGTCCTTTCCTGTGGTTTTTCTCACCTCTGTTGCATTTCTTTCTCCTTCCACCTGGGTACACAAACACATGTTTGTCATGCAAAGCGTGATATCTACGTGATGCCGCCTACTTAATACTTGGTGTAGTTCAAGACTTTCAACTTCTGACGAGTGGCATTCATGAGAACATGAATGTGGGCGCCCTGATCGATGGTCATCATTGATGGATTATAGAAATTGACCTTCCATAAATCTCTAGTTAGCATTTTTCTCCATTCAGCTTAGTTCTCTGTGAACTTAGATTAGTGACTATTGTGCTTTCCTTTCCTTTTTTCCTTTTGTGTGTTTTTTTTTTTTTTAAATCACATTAATGTAGAAGCAGATGTTGTCTCCCTCCTCACAAATGCTGCACAGTGAATCATCTCAGCCTCTCTGTAAAATTTTAACTTAATGGAGTCCTGGCATTTCTGATGAGATGAGGAACTTAATTTTATAGAACAACCTATTGAACAAGCTGTTCTTGGACATTCCCATCTCAACTAAATGTTAAAAGTATTAAAATTCACATTAGCACCAGAGGAAATTTTGCATGGGTAATCCTTTAATACAGTGTTTTATGGCTCTATTAGCTGCACAGCAGCTGGTGACATGATGAATTTAATCCATTAAAAAATTCAGTAAGAGGTTTAAAAGTCAGCTTTTTAAAACATTATCTTGCTGCAAGGGAAGACAACTTCTCCTCAGGGCCAGAAATGGGGTGGCTTCCCACTGCGGCAGGTACAGGGAGTGCACCTGCACAGCAAACTCTTACACACTCAGACTCGCACCTAGAGACTGGCCAGGATAGAGCGAGGCAGGGGTGGGGAGGGGCTGAAGCAGTCAAGTACCCCCGTGCGCTGCTTCCGCTTTCTCCTTGCGCCTCAAAGCAGGGTTTGCTGTAGACATGAAATGATCGTGTTGTTTTGGAACATGTCAGTGTTAACACTTGTGTTTGTGCTGATTCATGCATTTATGTAAAGCCAGAAATGATCTGAGCCCTTATTTAGCAATATACATGTTTCTTTTGAGGATTTAAGAAAAGGATTTTCACTTTTGTAAACTACGCGTCTGCGTTAAGTTGAATGTAAAAGCTTCAGCCCACAAGGACCAAGGTGTCACCGTCAGGGAGTGCTCTGGGTTTGTGCATCCAGTGGGCGTGGGCAGGGACTGAGCCACAGGGCGACTAAATTACATCTTGGGTGGCTTGGTAAGCGAAGGAACAGAATCATGATTTTAATCACCAGGCTTTTAAATTCTTCATTTCTCTTTTGAAATTGTGACATATTTTCTCAAAATAGAAAAATATCCTACACTGTCCACTCCCATTTGATTTTTGCAGGCTTCAAGGTAGGGTTATTATTCTGAAAGTCAGGAGTTTGTTACAAGGAGAATTTGTTTGTAATAAATATATATTTCAGGGCACAAGCAGTTACAGGTCACCTTGGATTAAATAGCCCGACTTCTGCAAATGACTTCATTACAATAACCAATCCTTGCAAATTAAAAAGTAGGTGGGCTGACTTACCAGTGGCTTTTGCCTACACAACTCATTTACGTAGTTCTCTTGTAATGTCGCTCATGGTCCATTGTCCCGTGATGTAGCCTGGGTTGGAAGGGGAGTTGCCACTTCTTGTGGCAAAAAATGTTATGGATCCTAACAGCAAAACCCAGGTCTTTGGAAACCACCTTGTCTGCCTCTCAGGAGACCTCCAGAGCCTCTGAAGTGTAACACATGGCCAGGTTGGAAGCAGACATGGCCATCGCGTTCTCCAGTGCTGGACACTGGTCTATCTTGCTTCGAAGCTTCGAACATGAAAGAGGCTCCCTCTTCCTCAAAGTGCACAGGATGCCTGGGTAGGAAAGGCAAGGAGACATAAACAACATAAACAATAACAACATAAACATAAACAACCTAAAATGATTATTTTCCGTCATTTCCCCACATAAAGTGCTGCCAGTTGTTCATCTTTAAATGAAAAGTTCCATGTATTTAGACAACAGTTGGGATCGAGAGATGGTAGCTGTTCGCTTGAGTGAAATCTGTCTTGATGATCTCCAATCCTGAGTCTGAGGCCGACTGATCTCCAGGCACCCCCCTGCCACCCGCTCCACGCCTCTCCAAAGGCGCTGGGCACCGGTGTGCAGTAATGTGTTTCTTTTTCCAATCTCCATGGTTCCTCGTGACTGAGCTTGTTGTAAGAGGGGTTATGCAGTCTGAGTACCCGACTAATGATACTGCCTGGAAAAAAGCCACAGAACACAAACGCCACTGAAATGATTTTCTTATTGAAAAAGAATGCATAACTGAAATCCAATCAATAGTGTCATCACAGCCATGCACACCATTTCCATGTGTACCCTGTTTTTATGAGCAAGAGGGATTTGGGTTGACATTTCAGATTCTATAGTAAAAGAAAAAGCCAGTGCAAAACAAGTCTTTTGACAATCACAGGTATTTTCACAGCACTTAATACATTACTTCTGTTCCCGAAGAGTTTGTAAATGAGAACAGTCTGTACTTATGATGATTTGATTGATTGTGGCGGGGCCAGGATGGTCACCGCAGAGAAGGGTAGTACAGGTTGGGTCAAACCAGATTGTTTGCGTTTAATTAGTTGATCCTAGCGTCTGAGAAAAACTCTTTGGCCCCTCCAACCCGGTCTGTGTTTTCCTTTCCTCCCACTGGATTGATCTGTGGTTTGAAGCCTTTCTTTTTTACATAAATGAACCAGAGATTGACCCTGGTTGTTTATTTCTAGACTGTGAGTTGAGACCTGTTTGCATAAAAGCCCACAAATTCAAACTTGTACACATCAATTATTTTAAAAATAGCCCGAAAACAGCACTCCCCACTTTGCATAGGAGACTCCCCACTTTGCATACCCTGCAGGACCTCACCCAAGAGCCCTCGCCTGTTGACAGGGCAGGGCCCTGCCGTAGAGGGTCCCCAGCTGCCAGTCTCCCCAGGAAGAGCCCTTCTAAGCCTTCTGATTTAGAGACCCCTCATTTTGCTGCTGAGTGGTGGCACCTAGACACCCCAGCCTCCTCTGTTCCCGGGGAGTTGCCTTGCCCTCATCCTCTTCCGAGCAGGGACCCCTTCTCTGCCACCTCTGGGCAGATTCCCGTCGTGAGGACTCCCCATGCAACCCTGTCCAACAGCCACCCGAGAAAGAGAAAGCCGTGTGTTGCCGCCTCTTGTCCTATCCCCTTTTCCAGATCTGCCCCCAAACCCCTCAAACCCCTGACACTCTCTCTCTGCCTCCCCATCCTCCAATAAACAAAGCAACCTGGAATGCTCTGGGCTGAGTGGAAGAGGCGGTGCAGGAGGAAGAGGTGGTGGAGGGATATGGAGATAAAGACAAGGCTGCCGAATCCACAGGCTTGACTATGTTGATGGTCACTGGTCCCCCACAGAGCAGCTACCAAGGGGAACTCCCACGTGAGTCAGACAGCATCCTGGTGCCCAGAGCTTCAGTCTCTCTGGGTGGGCAGTGACAATGTATCTAAATGTATCTGAAAAGACCACAGATGGAATCACTGCTCCTCCCGACTTGTGTTCCTATAATCCGTGAGCTGGTTTCTTCCTCTGCTCGCTTGCTGCTGCCATCCCGTCACTTCTCCTTTCTTCTACAGAGTTTGATCCACTCCCTCCTGTACATTTGGTGCCACTGGGGCACTGGTGTGCAGTGAAGAGTGAAGTGGGAATGAGATGATGATGCTGGGGAAATTCTAAGCATGTAGGAAGCAGGGAGCTGAGAGAAAAACTCACCTTTCCAAGCCTCAGTAGATTGTGCATAAGGGGAGAAAAGTGAGTCAGAAGACCCTCCTGGGAGTGGGGGCTGGGAAGCGTCTTTATTCCACCCTCAGGCCTGAGATCCGAGATGGCTGGCGGATCAACATAAGCATCAGGTTCTCCTGGAAGAAGCTTGAGGGGGTTGGGCAGGTGTGGGGGCAGGCTTCAGTTCTTTAAGGACACTTACTCTCCTGTTAGAGAGGATCGCTCCTGTTAGAGCAATTGCAGAATGTATTCCTGTCGCTCCCCGTCTTCGTGGAGGAACGACACAGGACCCTGCACTGTTCTTTTGTCTGCTCGGCCCTCCCCGGGTTTGCTGCTGGTTCTTCCCAGGTTGGCTACCGTCCCTTCCACCTCCGTGGAAGGGCGGTTCCCCCTAGCCACTTTCCCCACTTCCGCAGGGGAGCGGCACACCGCCGGCCGGCTCTCTCGGGGGCTGCACAGGTGTTCCTTCAGATAGATGTTCCTGGTGCATGTTGTCTCTCTCCTCCTTTATAGTCCTCTTCCACCAATCCCAACTCTGCTACCCACACGCCGAGTACGCTGCTCTCCTCCAATCAGGAGCAGGTCCTACAGTTTATTGGTTGAACTGGAGGCAGCTGTGTAGAAGCTGTTTCTCCCTTCTCAGTGCCATATTGTGGGAGAGCAGATGCATAGAATAAGTCTTAATTCCAGTAACTTAGTCTAGTCCGAGTTGCTCCCCACATATTCCCAGTAATCCCAGGAGGTGCTCAGGGCAAAAATAGGGCTCGCTGGACAAGTCTGTTAGAACACTGCCTACCACACATTTCTCTAAGACAAGCCCTCTCCAAGTTTCTGTGTGCGTGGATAATCTTGGGATGAAATACTAGTGGGTCTGAGATTCTGCATTCCTACCCAGTGCCCACAGGATGATGCTACTGGTCCCTGAACCCTATTTTACATAACAAGGCTTCTGAACGTCTTTCTACCTCTTAGTCTATTAAAGGCACCAAGAAATCGACTCCTAATAACCCAGTTTTATTTATTTTTTAAATATTTATTTATTTAGTTGAAAGTCAGACTTTCAGTGAGACACACACACACACACACACACATACACACACACACAGACCTTCTGTCTGCTGGTTCACTCCCCAGATGGCTGTAATGGACAGGTCTGAGCTAGAAGCCAGGAGCTTCTTCCAGGTCTCCCACATGGATGGCAGGGGCATCTTGGGCCATCTTCAGCTGCTTTTCCTAGGCCATTAGCATGGAGCTGGATTGGAAGTGTGGAGCAGCTGGGACTTGACTGGCCCCCAGTTGGGATACTGGTGTTGCAGGGAGCTGCTGTACATGCTATGTCACAACACCAGCCCCAACCTAGTTTTATTTATCTGACAAGGTCATTGACAAGCTAACTGCAGGATTGCTGTGAGAGCCGTTGGAAGCATTTTAGGAAACATTATACCATTCTTCTCATGGCACTTCATTGCATTATCATTCATGAATTTGTGCGTGTTGACACGTCTAAGTATGCTAGGAGGTGGAATATGTTTTGCAAAAATATGTAGCACACTGCTTTCCATGTTATGTGTGGCTGTGTTGACTCCTTAACAGTAAGCACAGGAGGGATCACTTGTGAGGTGAGGACATGAAGGTGATTTAGCTTCTACCTGCTTTCAGGACCATTGTTTTAATCCCTGAAGCCAAGACATGCAGAGATTACATGGAGAGAAGGAGGGAAAGAGAGAGGGAGAGAGGGAGAGAGGGAGAGAGAGAGGGAGGGAGAGAGGGAGACAGAGAGGGAGGGAGAGAGGGAGAGAGGGAGAGAGGGAGGGAGAGTGGGAGAGAAGGAGATAGGGAGAGAGGGAGATAGGGAAAGAGGGAGAGAGGGAGATAGGGAAAGAGGGAGAGAAGGAGATAGGGAGAGAGGGAGGGAGGGAGAGTGGGAGAGAGGGAGGGAGGGAGGGAGGGAGGGAGAGAGACCCAAGAAACCCCAGTGTTTTGAATTTTTCAGCTCAGGCCATACGCATAAGTGAAAAGCTTTCAAGAGAATCTTAGCTCTGAGATCCAGTTGTGGACTGACTACAACTGTGTCAAAAACTTCAGATGAGAACTCTCTGGCTGAACCCAGTTAACACTCAGATTTATAAGCAAAACAAATGCATGTTATTGTTTTAAGACAATGAGATGGTTTTTATGTAATAATAGATGTCTGGTATTGTTTGAAGAATAAAAATTAGTCATAATGAGAACTTGTGTTTTTAAAGATTTATTTTATTTTATTTGAAAGGTAGAGTTACAGAGAAAAGAAGAGGCAGAGAGAGAGAGAGAGATCAATCTTCCATCTGCTGATTCACTCTCCAAATGGCCACATCAGCCAGAGCTGGGCCAGACCAAAGCCAGGAGCTTCTTCTAGATCTCCCACTTGGGTTCAGGGGCCCAAGAATTTGGGTCATCCTCCGCTGCTTTCCCTAGCACATTATCAGGGAGCTGGATCAGAAGCGGAGCAGCCGGGAATCGAACCGGTGCCCATATGGGATGCTGGTGCTGCAGGTGGCAGCTTAGTCTAATATGCCACATGTGCTAGCCCCAGGATTTGCTTTTCAATTTCTGCTCGGGGGGCAAAGAAAGAGTTGGTATAATCTCTGAGCTGAGATAAAGAGTAAGTTATGCTTGGGATTTTTCAGTAGGCTGAGTCCCATTGTCTATCGTTAGTATCCAGCTTGGCAAGCTCCATCTTGCTCTTCCTACCCTTCCAGAATCAGGCTGTTTTCCATAAAGCCAGATGACACGATCTGACAAACAAGCAGACACCCATTGAAATGAACGACTGTCAACATTTTTTCATGCTTATTTGTTATTAACGACTGAGAATGTGAAGGTGCAATTCAAATAGTTTATTATTGTTATAGGTTTGTAGCAATATATTACAGTTTACGCCTTGGCTTGGAAGTTGATTACAAGTTTTATGAGACTGAGTGCCTGTTATTGGCAATCTTGATGTTTTCTTTCCCCCTGTAACCTGTCACAGACAATTGATTTATACGTAGTCAATGATTTTTTATATTATATCATTTCAATAAAAAAATTAAAGAAGAAAGTATGTGGTAGGGAGTAGAAAGATGGTAATGAAGGCTACATCAGTTCCATAGAGGGATTTTAAGGTATATTAATAGCCCTCATGTGCTCTATGAAATTCATTCTAAGAACATTTTACATTCTTTGCAAGACACAAAACAACGAGTCATCAGAGACTTTTTCTTTATAAACACAGGTGGTGCTTATTAACTCAGAGATAAAAATTTTACACTCCTGATGATTAGCCTAGGCAAAGTTCCATGTGCTTCTGCACTTTTGGGAAATGGTTTTTGTTTTCTTTCCTAGTTTTCCTCTCAATTCTAATCACTTTCATTCCAAACAAACAGCTTGAGTTAGTGGTGCAGCGATACCTAAACTATCTCTGACAGATTAAGGGGAAGATATTAGCAATCTATTTTACATGATCATTGTCATAAAATAGGACACTCTACAAATTGTAGCAGACATGGCCATGTGGTCTCCATGCAAATAAACAAAGAGTTTGTAAGTGAATAGAAAATTAGGACAAATAATTGACCAAAAAGGAAAAAAATCCAAATTGCCTGTTTTAGTTGTCATTGCTACATATTGCTTATATATTTTTTCTTAGAATTGCTTAAATTGATTATTTCATGGCTGTTTCAACATATATGGAAAACAGTATACCACCACCACCACCACTACCTGACACCAACAATTAGAAAAAAAAAAAAGAAGAATTAATAGAATTCTGTGAATCAGTAGGGACAAAGTACACATATGAAAAGTCTTTTTCCATTGGTTGAACTCTGTAATCAATGCACAATCATTCTTAGGCGTTTAAAATTAACAGAAAAGTGATCTCTGTTAAACATAGGAGTGGGACTAAGAGAGGGAGGAGATATATAGGTTGGCACATGCTCACTCAGACTTACCTCCAATGGTGGAACTAGAAATGTGCCAGGGGATTTCAGCTCAATCTTACCAAGGAGGCAGGTACCAATGCCAGTGCACTTGGTAAAGTGATAAGTATAAATACACAACCGATCAAAAAGATAGGGTATGTGTGGAAGAGATATCACAAATAAGACCAGTGTAAGCAAATAATGAAGGATAGAATTAAAAGGGAGAAAATGATCCTGCGGGGGAAACAGGACACACAGCAGACTCATAGAATGACAGCACTCCTGCCTCAGAATCAACCCTTGGGACTTTCGGATCTGGCTAAAAGGTCCATGAGAGTCTCACAGGCATGGAAAGCCATGACACGGTGGCAAAAAACAATCTAAATGAAAGATCCTGGTGAACAAGACCCCAGCAGAAGGATCAGGCCATCAAGGAGAGAGGTGCCTTTCTCTGAAGGGAGGAAGGAACCTCCACTGTGATATGGCCTTGACTAAACAAGTTCAGAGTTGGTGAACTCAAGGGGCTTCCATAGCCTAGACAGCTCATAGCAAGAGTCTCAGGGGATTGCTGACGTCATAAATAAGAGTGCCAATTGTTAAATCAACAATGGGAGTCACTGGGTACAGGCTCCCCACGTAGGATCTCTATCCTTAATGTGCTCTGCTATGAAACTTAAAAACAACACTACTAGTCGAACAATACCCTATACCTTGTGTGGTTGTGTGAGTGCAGCCTGTTGAAATCCTTGCTTAGTATATACTAAGTTGATCTTCAGTATATGAAGGTAATTGAAAATGAAACTCGATGAAGGGCGGGATGAGAGAGGGAGTGGGAGAGGGGAGGGCCACAGGAGGGAGGGAGGTTGGGGGGGGAGCCACAACAATACAAAAGTTGCACTTTGTAAATTCACATTTATTAAATAAAAAAAACTATGTAACAAACAAAAAAAAAGAAAAAAAAGAACTTAATACTTTACCCTTTTAGTATTTTTTATGTTCTACTTAAAACTATTGGTTGAACTCTGTAATTAATACACAATTACTCTTAGGTGTTTAATTAATTCTATAACTAGTACTCAAATAGTATTTTACACTTTGTGTTTCTGTGTGGGTGCAAACTGTTGAAATCTTTACTTAATATATGCTAAATTGATCTTCTGTATATAAAGATAATTGAAAATGAATCTTGATGTGAATGGAAGGGGAGAGGGAGTGGGAGAGGGGAGTGTTGTGGGTGGGAGGGAAGTTATGGGGGGGGGGAAGCTATTGTAATCCATAAGCTGTACTTTGGAAATTTATGTTCATTAAATAAAATATAAAAAAAAAAAGTCTGTTTTTTTCCTTAAAGAAAGGATCCCTGTGTGTGTGTGTGTGTTTTTTTTTTTTTTTTTTTTTTTACAGGCAGAGTTAGACAGTGAGAGAGACAGAGAAAGGTCTTCCTTCCATTGGTTCACCCCCCCAAATGGCTGCTACGGCCAGTGCACTGTGCCGATACAAAGCCAGGAGCCAGGTGCTTCCTCCTGGTCTCCCATGCGGGTGCAGGACCCAAGCATTTGGGCCATCCTCCACTGCCTTCCTGGGCCACAGCAGAGGGCTGGACTGGAAGAGGAGCAACCGGGACAGAATCTGGCACCCCAACCAGGACTAGAACCCAGGGTGCCAGTGCCGCAGGCGGAGGATTAGCCTAGTGAGCCACGGCACTGACTGAAAAGTCTTAATAGTTGATCTGATTGAGGGTAAACTAGAGGTTGGTTTCATTACCCTTATATAAACTCTTGGAGAAAGAAGAGTAATGTAGAGAAAGTTTTTAAAGAATTATTTGAAAGGCAGAGTTACAGAAAGAGAGAGAGAGATCTTCCATCTGCTGGTTCACTCCCCGAAATGGTCACAATAGCCAGGGCTGAGTTAGGCCAAAGCCAGGATCCTGGGACTCCCTCCAGGTCTCCTCTGTGGGTGGCAGGGGCACCCAAACACTTGGGCCATTTTCCACTGCCTTCCCTAGTTAGCAGAGAGCTGGAGTGGAAGTAGAGCAGCCAGGACTTGAACTGAAGCTCATATGGGTGCTGGCATTGCAGGCGGTGTCTTTACCTGCTGTGCCCAATGTCAGCCCCCGAGAAAGTCCTTGAAAGAGGAAGTAGATCTGAGCTTCACATTTTAAAGACTTTTAGCATGGATGGAGCTCATCCCAGTTAGTGGCATGTGGGGCTGCTGAAACTTGAGTAGAAACATGATATCCTCCTGGTTCCAGGAACCATGGGGCAGAAGTCAGGTCATGGCAGCTGGAAATGGAGATGGGAAGTATTCAGGAACTACAGAACCAGAAAACAGGGGTTTCCCCAGATTTGTCAGCATCTCTGAACAGCACATTTGAAGGCAGAATTGAAACAACCCAATCAAAACTAAAGGAACTAAACTCAGGTTTCATAATTTGGCATTTGAGGTTAGAAAAACATACATTTTAGAGAAATAGAATCTACAGGTTTTTTTTTAACAGTATAGCTTTCCTCATATTCAGACTATAATCCAAAACTAGCAGACAACATGGAGGAAAATGGAACCATGATGCATAGATAAGCAAGAAAGAAATCAATAGAGAGTGGTCTTAAAATAATCTAGGTGTTGACATGAGCAGAAAAGGATTTCAAAGCAGCTATTATATTATGCTCAAGGGTATGGAGGAAACTGTTTCAAATGAATGAAAACAGAAAATCTCTGTACGGAATTATGAACCAAACTTCTATAACTGAAAAACATGTAAAATTTAAAATTATTGTATATATTTGGCAGCATGCTGGATATGACAGAGGAAAGAGTGATATTGAATGATATGATTTGATTTGTAGAACAAAGAGATAGCAATTTCAACAGAAATGAATGTAACCACATGAAACTATGGAAAGTATCAACCATCTAATATATGTATAATTTAAGTCCCCAATGGAAAGGAGAGGAAGAATTGGCAGGAAAAGTATTTGAATTGGGCTTAGTATAAAAGAAAAATATCTAAACCAGCCAGAGAAAAATTACATTTTACATAACAGGAAGCAGTATTCTGGATTATTGCTGATTTCTCTTAACTAACTCTAGAGACCATGTGGGAATGGAATCACTTCTTTAAAGTGTTGATAGAAAAACAGTCAACCTTGAAATCTGTGTTTAGTGAAAATATCCTCTACAAATGGGAACTATGAGAAAAATTTTTAACTGAAAAACAATCACAAGAATTTGTAATAAATTTCTCTGATTGAAAGGGAACATGGAAACTCATATTTTCAGGAAGCAATGAAATGCATTAGTGCTGGTAAATAGTTGGATAAATAGAACAATAATTTCCTTTCTATTTTTCTTTAAACTATAAAGATCTGCTTGAAGCAATAATTGCATAATTTTCTCCTGGAGGCATTATATTGTATGCAAATGAGATGCATAGGCCAACTGCGGAAGACAGAAATTGGGAGATAAGTATTTGGTGCAGCGTAAAAGGCTGTTGCTTGGGACACCTGGATCCCCAATCAGATGCCTGCTTTGAGTAATGGCTCCGCTTCTGATCCAGCTTCCTGCTAGTGTGTGCTCTGAGGGACAGCTCAAGTACCGGGGTCTCTGCCACTCATTTGGATTGTCTGGATTGGGTTCCTGGCTCCTGGCTTCAGCCTGGCCCAGCATTGGCTGTTGCAGGTATTTAGAGAGTGAACCAGTGGGTGAAGGATCTCTCTCTATTTCTCTGTCTCACTGTCTCTTTCAAATAAAATAAAATCGAAAGATGCATAATATTATTGTGAAAAGACTGAGAGATTGTAATTGTATTATAATGCCTATTGCATCCACTAAAAAAGCAAAGTGATAGCATGAAAAAGCCTATATGTAAATTAAAATAGAATTAAAAGGCACTCTGGCCTCAGAATCAGCCCTTAAGGCATGCGGATCCGGCTGAAAAGCCCATGAGAGTATTTCAGGCATGGAAAGCCAAGACACTCTGAAAAAAAAAAAAAAAAAAACAACTAAATGAAAGATCTCCGCGAGTGAGATCCCAGTGGAAAGAACGGGTCATCAAAGAAGGAGGTACCTTTCTCTGAAGGGAGGAGAGAACTTCCACTTTGACCATGGCCTTGTCTAAAAATTATCAGAGTCAGTGAACTCAGGGGGCTTCCATAGCCTTGGCAACTCATGACAAGAGCCTAGGTTGATTACTGATGCCATAAACAAGAGTGTCAATTTGTTAAGTCAACAACAGGAGTCACTGTGCACTTACTCCTCATGTAGGATCTCTGTCCTTAGTGTGCTGTACATTGAGATTTAATGCTATAACTAGTACTCAAACAGTATTTTTCACTTTATGTTTCTGTGTGGGAGGAAACTGTTGAAATCTTTACTTAATGTATGCTAAACTGATCTTCTGTATATAAAGAGAATCGAAAATGAATCTTGATGTGAATGGAAGGGGAGAGGGAGTGGGAAAGGGGAGGGTTGCGGGTGGGAGGGACGTTATGGGGGGAAGCCGTTGTAATCTGTCGGGGAACGGGACAGCCTGGCCAGCTGTGCCCCTCCCGACATGTACAAGCACAAGAAGTTTAGTGCTGGGCTTTTTCCACCCTGCCCGTTGCTAATTGCAAGATCCTGTTTTGACTTTAAGCATCCTGTTATTGCATGTTTCCCACACTTACTCTTGCTGAGTTGGTAACATGTTTTCCGTGAATCATATATAAATAGGTGGACGGTGGGCGGGAGTTATGAATGAACGCTGGTAAAAGGCGGAGTTGTGAATGAACGCCGGTAACAGGCGAGAGCTGTGAATGAACGCCAGTAATAAGCGGGAGTGGTGAATGAAGGAGTTGTGAATGAATGCCAGTAACAGGGCGGGATATATAAGAGAGTTGGAGGAGGCGAAGACGGCGGGCGTTCGCGACATGTAACGCGAGTCTGCTGAAAAATAAAGTGGAAGCTGAAAAGCTGATAAACGCGTCTGGTGTCTCTGAGGTCTCGCCGGCGTTAACCTATCCAGAAGGTGTACGCCTGCAGTAATCCATAAGCTGTACTTTGGAAATCTATATTCATTAAATAAAAGTTAATAAAAGTTAAAAAAAAAAGTATTTGAAATATCTAAAATAATTCAGAGCCAAAGAACTGGGGGCCAAGATTCAAAATGGACAGACACCAAATAAATAATAAATTAGACAGACAAAATTCCAATATTATCAGTGTTATCAGAATAAATGTTAATGGACTAGATAGTCCCATTGAAGGAAGAGATGATGGTACTACATAATAGGTGAGATATAGCTATATACTGCCCACAAAAATGTGCTCTAAACATAAAAACATAACCAGATCAAAAGCAAATGATTAGTAAAAGGTATATAATGCAAATAATAACCATAAGAGTGGAATTAATAGTAGATAAAAAAGACTTCAAATAAAGAGCGTTGGGGCCAGTGCTGTGGCTCAGCAGGTTAAAGCCCTGGCTTGAAGTGCCGGCTTCCCATATGGGTGCTGGTTCTAGTCCCAGCTGCTCCTCTTCCAATCCAGCTCTCTGCTGTGGCCTGGGAGAGCAGTATAAGATGGCCCAAGCCCTTGGGCCCCTGCACCCAACATGTCACCTGGTAGGGCCTGTGCCATTTTGGCTTTAGAGAAGCCTCATTTTGTTTTAGATAAACCCAGTCACCAGCCCATTTCAGTAAGAAGAGGAGAAGTGAGAGGAGGAGGAATAGCTTCAGAATTTTGAAGGGGAGGGAAGTTAAGTGAAAGAAGAGCCCTTCCACAGAGAATTTCGAACGGGCTAAGTGCAAGGTGTTTGGCGCTTAACACATCTTCCCAGGCAGACGAATCAATTAATTCACAGGCTTTTATTGGGGTTCCGCTCCCGGGCGAGGTTCCCCGGTCCCAACAGAGCAACAGAGCGGGGGCCGGGAAGTCGCGCGTCAGAGACTGGGAGAGCTCCTTTCATAGATTCAGGGTGTTGTGCCCAGATCGTTAGATCCCCGCAGAGACCCCCAGAGAGTCGATCACACCGAACTGCAAGAGCAAGGTTTATTCAGGAGTACAAGCCGCGACAGGGACCCCATCCAACCAACCTGCACAGCGGAGGAAGGAGTGAGGCCCCAGTCTTTGTTTGGGAGAGTTTTTAAAGGAAAAAAGGGCTACATCAGCAGGATAAAAGAGTTACAAACAGCATGGAAGCTTTGGGCACAGGGAGTTACATCGGGGGCTTATAGCACGGAAGCTCTGGGCGCAGGGAGTTACTTTGTTTAGCAATCTCTATTGTGCTGTCCTTGGCCTACCGAGCTAGCTGTCCCTGGTAAGCTTTGATACCTCCGGAATGCCTGAATGACTGCTTTTACAAGGACTCGAGTCTGCTATGGGAAACGGAGGCTGCTTTTTTTATTGTTTTAAAATGGAGTCACTTTGGTTCTTCAAGGGCATGGGGGTTAAAGGTTGAGGCGGGTCTGATCCTCATTGGTTGACCTTTAGGCACCTGCGGGGACCTTGACAAGGACAAGGACAAGTACTTCCTCCCCAGAAGTCCAGGTGGGGACTCTCCATTCCCGAAAGTACAGGCCTTCCCTCCATGCGGATCCCAAAGCTACCACTAAGCATTAACGGTTTCCAGGGAAGAGAGCTGATTCTTAACAGAGCCAAAGAAAGGCATTAGACCTTAGAGAAAGGTCTAAGTGGATCTGGGTGGAGGGTTTAGTTAGCGCCTGTTTTAAAATTCCGTTCCTCTGTTCTACTCTTCCTGAAGAGGGAATGCGAAAGGCAGGTACTATCTGCGTAATTTGAGAGGCAAACCCCAGACTGCTAACTGAATGGAAGCTGGTAACCCAAATCTTAAGGTAATATCATTTAATACTATAGTGGAAATGGCGGAAGCTCTTTTATTAGTCGTAGGGAAAGCTTCCACCCACCCTGAAAAGGTGTCCACTCTAACCAGAAGGTAACGGTTCGCCTAACTGGTGGCATATGGGTGGAGTCGATCTGCCAGTCCTCTCCGGGAGTGATTCACAGGCCTGGGGAATGGGGGTGGCTTGATATTAGAGTTGGGTTGGTGGTTTGACGGATGCTACATGTCTGAGATATGTTATGCAGAGTTTCTCATATGGTAGGAGTTTGGTGTATGTGTGATTTAGGAAGTGAAAAACAGAGTTTGAGTGATAGAGAGTGGAGGTTTTTTAGAAGGTAGCTTGGGGAGAAGAAGGGAGCACTAGTTTTCATCTAGAAAACACCATGAGTCCTTCCTAGATGCCCCTTGTTGTTGGACCTGAGAGATGTCTAAGTCTGAATATACAGGAGCTAAGTTACAGAGAAAAGATGAGGTCATTTCCCCCATGAGCCACTGCTTCAGCTGTCAGATCAGCCTGGTTGTTAACTTCAGATAGGGATTGTTGATCTTTCTGGTGGCCTTTGCAGTGAACAATAGTGGCTTTTGTTGGCAGCTGGGCGCATCAGGAAGAGCTTAGTCAGCTTGCCATTCATTATAGGGGTCCCTCAGACTGTCAGAAAGCCCCTTTCTCGCCATATCTGGGCATGTGAATGGATGATTTTATAGGCTTATCAGGAATCTGTATTTATTAACTGTCTCTCCTTTGGCTAAGGTGAAGGCTTGAATCAAAACTAACAGTTTGGCCTATTGGGAGGTGGCACTTTGAGGTAGGGGCCTAGCCTCTGTGACCCTGTAGGGGAAAGAAGAGGAGGTATCATCATGGTACCCCTCAATTATTGTGTATCCGGTGAGAAAAGGAGAGGGGTTTAGAAGCACTGTCATCAATGAACCAATCTGGGGCTTTGAGAATAGAAGTGTCTGTGAGGTGGTGAAATGCAGTCAGTGAAAAATCAAGCAAGTTAGGACAGGAGAGGGGTTTGAGGGGAGCGGAGAGGCTGGTGGGGAGGAGAGTAGCTGGGTTGAGAGAGGAGCAGTGATGAAAAGTTATGGTGAGATGGAGAAAAGTAGAGTGGAGAACTTGGACGTGAGATGGTGATGTAGGTTGAAAAGCCTGGTGGCTAAGGAGGTTGTGGGAGGACCAAATATATGAGGGCTGATAAAGGGTTAGCTTTGGGGCCTCAGGTGTGAAAAGGGCTGCTGTGGCCAGCCTTGAAAAACCCCATATAATTGTTTGGCGAAATAGACCACAGGTTTAGAGAAGTCTCCAGTCTTTGGGGCCAGGAAACCAAGTGCTTGCCCCTTAGAGCAATGGATGTAGAGGAGGAGCAGCTGAAGTGGGTTGGGCAGGCTCATGGTGGGCACTTGTAGAGGAGCTTTCTTTAGGGTTTGATTGGGTATCTAGGGGAGAGGCCTCTTGCAAAGGCTCATCTCATTGAAGACCCTTGGAAGCTTCATCGAGAGGTTTAGCAGTAAGAGAAAAGTTTGAAATCTAGCTGTGAAAATATCCCGTGAGTCCCAAGGAAGGGAGGTCATGCTCAGAACGTGGGAAAGGAAGAGAGTGTATTGCCTGTGTTTGGGCTGAAGGAATCGTGTGAGTGTCTAGCCTCATGAGAAGTCCCAGGAAGGTGACACAGTGGAAAAATTAGCTGATCCCTCTTTTGAGATACCCTAAAACCCTTTTCCACTAGAAAGTTCCAAAGACTAGTGGTATGTTGGAGACAGGTCTCTCAGGAGGGGCTACAGAGTAGAAGATGATCAACATATTGAAGAAGGTGCTGGGTGACAGGTTGCTAGAGGCCAGATCTCCCTGGAGGGCCTGTCCAAAGAAGTGCACGTTGTTCCAGAAACCTTGGGGTAACACTGTCCAGGTGAGTTTTTGAGTAAGATGAGTATCAGGGTCAGACCAGGTAAAGGCAAAGAGTGGTTGGGAAGATGTGTCGAGAGGAATTGTGAAGAAGGCATCCTTTAGGGCCAGGACGGAAAAGAAAGAAGTTGTAGGGGATATTTGGGAGAGAAGAGTGTAGGGGTTTGGTGCAACTGGGTACGTGGGATGGATAGTGGCGTTAATACATCGGAGGTCCTGTACTAAGAGATAACAGAGATAATAGCCATCTGATTTCTTGACAGGAAGGATAGGTGTGTTATGGGGAGAGTGGGTGGGAATGAGTATGTTGACGCGGAGGAGGTGGTCTATAATAGGTTTTAGACCTCTGTGGCCTTTTGGACTTAAAGGGGAACAGCAATAGCTTTTGTAGGGTATTTTAAGGAGATGTGAATGGGGGTATGGTGGGTGGCGATTACTGGATAGGACGTATCCCACACTACAGGATTAACCAAGGGAAGGGAGGGAGTATGGGTGGAGAGCTGTGGAGAGGAAAGTCCACAATGTGAAGTCAGTCAAAAAGGGAGGAAGTTCAGAAAGGAGAAGAAAGTTCGGAGGAAGGGGAGGGGGTCACAGCTGCTCCCCAGAGGGTGCGGGAGTGGCTAGTGTGGGTAACATGCGGATCCCTTGCTCCCCTCCTCACATGGGGCACCAGAATGTAAGGAAAAGCGGTACAGAACAGAGAGGAGACAGAGTAGGAACTCACAGCCAGACCGAATTTACGCAGCAAAAATAAACTCGCAGAGGTCCACCAACTGCAGCGTGCACACAGACCAAACACATGGCAGAGCCCCAGACCCCAGATGGCTAGGAGTGGGGGTTGGGGACAGTAGGTGGAGGTGAGCTTCCCCATACAGATTTTTAAGTTTGGTCCACCAGCCTCCAAACCTGGGGAAGAATGCAAGGGGTGGAGTGGGGGACAATAGTTGTGAGACTGAATTGGTTTCTTGAAAAAAGGCTAGAGTAACAAGAACCTAAAATGGCTGAGGCATATGTCCTTGTTCCATCAGATTACAATGAAATTACACTAAAAATTAAAATAATATTTACAAAAATTAAATATTTGTAAATTAATCAACTTATACCCAACAACTCTGAAAGTCTAAGAAAAAATTGCAGGAATACTAGAAAACATTTAGTACAATATATTAAAAGCTTTTACATATAGCCCAAGCAGGTATAGGGAGAAATTGACAGCTTTAAATGCTTATGTTAAATGTATATTAAAATAAGAGAAACTGAAGGCAAAAATACTTTTTAAAAAAACAACAAAGTTGAAGAACTTAGAATTCCCGACTGTAACACATGAACTCCAATTTTGAAGATTGCATGATATGAAAAATATAGAAATAGATCAATGAAGCAGTGTAGCTTCTAGAACTAGACCCATGCAACTACAAGGAGGCTAAACAGGACTCCTCTGTTATTCTTTCAATTTTCCTATGAGTCTGAAATTATGCCAACTGCTGTGGCTCTGGGACTGTGTGGTATGGGTAGACTCTTCTTCAGGCCCTGCTAGGAGTGTCCGGCAGGTGCCATGGCTTATAACCATCGGTCCTGGTCCTAGGAGTACAGGATGTGCACTGACCCCTGCTCCACTCTTACAGGGTGACTGCAACATACATGGGAAATTTTGCCCTGGAGAGTGAGTCCAGAGTCGTGGAATTCAGGTGGATTCTTCCCTAGGTTCACCAGGTAGATTCCAGTGGCCCTGCGAAGTTTTGAAGTGATTGTTACAGTCCTGGTGTAGCAGGGTGTAGTGCGGTCATTACCCAGGTCGCCCAGGGTGGGAACAGACTTTTATAGGCTGCGTCTGGGTTAGCCCCCAGGAGCTAAGGTGAATCTCCCTGGTCACACAGAACGCATGAGCATACCTCTGAGGCTAATGCCTTCAAACTCCCACTGCTGATGGCAGGATGCAGGGCATCGTCCTTTGCCCCTCCATCTGCCCTGACTCTGATTCTGATGCTGGTAGGAGTGGAACGGAGGTGCACTGTGTGACTTTTTGCTGCTGATTACTGGGCTCTGCGTGTGTGGGGGAGGGAAAGGAAGCAACGTGGCTTCTCTGCTCCAAGCCCAGCTGTTGCTCAGACCCCAGTTACCTTCCGGCTGGAGTAAAAGTCAGTGAGCGACGGTGGAGTTCCCTCTGAGCGCAATCTGCAAGTGCAGGGTGTGCAGCCATCTCTGCCTGTTTGATGTGGTGAGATGACGGCTGGCAGCCGGCAGCTGGCTGTGCCCTGCTCTGCCTTCTCTCTTCTTGTACATGGAGTCTTCATTGTTCTTTCACTTCTTCATGGAAAATGTCCATCAGCAGACCCCTGGAGATGTGTATTTCCTTGTTCTGTCTCCCAGAGCAGCTGAAATTAGTGTGACCTTATTCTTTTCAGCCGTATTGGATCCTCAAGATTAAAAATTTTTGAAAAATCATCTAAAATAAACAAATATAAGTTCTTGAGTGCTCGTTTTGACACACCTTTTCCAGTTCATAGCTCTGTGCTACACAAGCTATTTCTAAGAACAGATGGAAAGCTTTCCAATTCCTTTCATAAAATGAAATTAATTTGATACTAAAACTTGATAAAGAAAACTTTTTTTCTGATATAGCTAAGATAATGAAAAAAAATCTACAATAAAAATGCAATAAATTTACCAGGTAGTGAAGAACAGGAAGCACTGTTATTAAAATTGAGAATTAAAGGGACAGACATTCAGCCCAGTGTTAAGATGGCAAGCTCCATCCTGGAGCTCCTGGCTCTGGCTCCTGGCTCCAGCTCCCTGCTAATGCAGACCCTGGGAGGCAGTGGTGATGCTCAGGTAGTTGGCTCTCTGACACTCATGTGGGAGACCTGGGGTGAGTTTCTGGCTCCTGACTTCAGTCCTGACCCAGTCTCCACTATTGTGGGCATTTTAGGGCATGAACCAGTTGATGAGATAGATCTCTCTCTCAAATAAATGAAATTTAAAAATACTTATATAAGCATATTGTTGTATAGTATATATACAATGCTTTATGGTTATGACAATTTCAGCTATTAAAAATAAGACCAAAAGGATAGAAAATAGCATGTTTATTACTAAGAGAAAAATTGTTTCATCCTTTGCAGATGACAGAATAGCCTGTCTAGAAATTCAAGAGATCAATTGAAAAACTATCAAAACCAGTAAAGTCAGTTGGTTACTTGTGAATGGCTCATGGACCAAGGAGACCCTGAATATAACAGAAATGGAAACTTGTTGTCATATCTCTCAGCGGTCCAGAGATCAGTGGTCAAGGGCACTAACACTGTTCCTACTAGCTTCCAGTACCACAGTCCTATAGACAGGGGTTGTCAAATATTTTCTATAATAGGCCAGAAAATAAATACTTCATGGTCCATACCGGCTCTGCCACATTTTCTCTTCTCTTCATTCCTTCCTTCCCTCGCTGCCTCCTTCCTTCTATCTGACTATCCTCCCTTCTTCCTCCTTTGTTCCTCCCTCCCTCCCTCCCTCCCTCCCTCCCTCCCTCCCTCCCTCCCCCTTTCTCCCTCCCTTCCTCCCCCCACCCCGTTTTCTTTCTTCTCTCCCTGAGATCGTCCATATACTGGTTCCCTCCCCAAATGGCCACAACAGGCAGGGCAGGGCCAAACTGGAGCCTAGAGTCTAGAACTCCATCTGGGTCTCCCACATGGGTGTCAGAGGCACAAGCACTTGACCCACCTTCTGCCTGTCCAGGCATATTAGCAAGGAGCTGGCTCCGACGTGGAGTAGCTGGCTTTAGAACTGGTGCTCACATGGGATGCTGGTGTCTCAGGCAGCACCTTAACTTGCTGTTCTAGAGCACCTCTCATCCACCCCGTTTTACATCTTTAAGTGGTTGTAAAAAGATAAATAAGAAAGGAGGAGAAAGGAAGGAAGAAAGGGAGGGAGGGCAGAAAGAAGAAAGGAAAGAAGGAAGGAGAGAGAGAAAGAGAAGGAGAGAGAGAATCTTCCATATGCTGGTTCACTTTCCAAATGGCTGCAATGGCCAGGAGCTTCTTCTGGGACTCCCGCATAGGTGCAGGGGCCCAAGGACTTGGGCCATCTTCCACTGCTTTCCCAGGCCACAGCAGAGAGCTGGATGGGAAGTGGGAGTAGCTGGAACCTGAACCAACACCCATGTGAGCCGCCAGCGCTGCAGGTGGTGGTGGTGGCTGAACCCACTACACCACAGTGCCAGCCCCTGATCTAGCGAATTTTAAGGAAATGGTAATAATTAAAGAAAGAAGGGGAAGCCCTAATTCACTTTTATTCAACAAGCATCGCTTGAATGGTTAGGGATGGTAATTGATTCTTTTCCAGAATCCTGTTTGATGTGTTTTATTATAGACATACATTATAACCAGTTTCACACAATCTAAATGATAATTTTCAGCAAAAATGATGGATTTCAAAGAAAACATATTTTACTCACAGTAATTCAAATATGACTGTTTTCAATTAGGAATCAAATGTTTGAATTGAGACGATGAAGACAGCAATGCTGTTTTATAAGTTTTGTGGGCTCATTAACATTCATTTTTTTTAAACCTTTTTATAAGTTTTAGCTACAAACCTTTTTGATTATACTGGTTACTGGGTAGACATGTTTTTGGAAAATAGTATCTTATTGGAGTGAGCCAAATTATTTTCTAGGCAAAAGGTAACACTGTGGACAACAGACACATTTAAAAATTGTGCTGATATAGAATCTTGTTTCTAGTACAGACGGTGTCTGTATTTTGGAAGATTAGGATTTGGGATTGATTTCCAGAACTTTGTTGTGTCATTTTAGATCACCTTATCTACAACTGAATTCTAATTTGCTCATCATTTGAAAATGCAGCATCTACAAGAGGGCAAGATAAATCTTTAAAAATGACAGAAACAATAGTGAGGAGGAAACACACACACACACACACACACAGAGCGAGCAAGAGTGAGTGTAGAAGCTGGAAAAATCGCTTTCTCTAACAGCTTCGAATATCACACCCCCCCCAACAGCTGTTTGAGACCTCAATTTATTGAACCTAGTGGAGATGAGTGATGGAATGGCGAGAGGGGTAATGATTGTGATGTGCAGCTTTGCTGAGGTCATGGACTTGGTTAATTCCCTTCCGAAGGGACAGAAAGAGAGAAGGAGAGCGAGAAGGGTGATTGCACCGAATCAGCCTCTCACTCTCAGTTAACTGGGGACTGTTTATCATCAATGTCCCTGCCTCCACCAAGGGCATTGCTTCCATTTAACGAGCATGCGGGAAGCAGACATTGCTTCAGTACAGGGTTCAGTTTGCAAGGAGCCACACATCACATTTCATTTATCAGACCCTACAGATGACAGGATATCATCGAATCCCCAGAGAGCCATATTCATTAAAAAGAAATCTTAAGTAATTACAACAATTAATTGACTTGAAACAGTTTCTGGTGGATAAGGTTTACATAATTCATTTGCCAGACAAAACAAGCCCGATCACATCTGGGAACAGGCTGTTTAGGAGTGCCCCTCTATCTGACAAGGCACCTTCGTGGAAAGGAACCTATCAAGTGGAGCCTTTTTTTTTCTTCTTAAAAAGACAGAATAATTTGTAAGGTGAGAAATGGGAACCTGCAAAGGCCTGACAGGCTCTATTTTGCGTCTTGCACCTTGTTACTGAAATTGATAAATGAAAATGAAATGGGTTGTGTTAATCGAGGACTCTCAGAGTTTATGATTTTAAGTAGACATAGATGGGTCCAAGGTAAGGGCCTTTCCAAATGCTAAACAAGATCATGGCTCAGTCCAAGAAATCCGTCATCCCCCTGATAACTTGCACAAACAACTACTTTTGCCAAATTAATTCCCTGTCAACATTTTCAGCCGTAAGTCAACAACATTTTAGCTCTAAGTTTTCCAAGTGCCAGTCTTTGGATTAAAATTTGGAGAGGGATATCCCTGGAGAGCTATAGCAAATAACTTCTCTTATGTGTTGTGAAATATGATTTTCCAACCATCTGATAATAACTGCAACACGGCATAACCATGTTATCAGGTTTCTGCTATATCAGCACCCATTATTGAAGAAACAATTTAAAGAAGTCCACATAACAGCAAACTATCCTCTAATACACTTCTGATGTCACTTATTGGGATGGTAGGATGAAGGAGTGATGGTAAAACTTAGGAAAATAAGAAAAGCAAGCACATTCTATAGAATTTTTTTCAGTTTAATATTTTATTACTTTTGCAAAAACATTTTTAATTTACATTATAGTCAAAGGCTTAATGCTCCACTAAATAAAGAATTCAAAAAATAAAAAGTAAAAAGACCATAGTTCAGCAGGAATATAAGCAAGGTCTATGAACAATAATCAAATGAAAAGTTGTTCAACTTCCCTCATATACAGTAAATTTTAAAATAGTCACAGATCATTAAAACTGCTATAGGATTTTTGAGATTGCTGTATCTTATTTCATGGCTCCAGCAAATTAGGAAGGCATATGAATTTTAGGACTTAGAGGAGCAGCCTCAGCTTTAGCTGAGGTCCAAGTTGGGCAGAACCTTCCGTCCAAAAGTGGTAGATTTTCAAGTTTGATTCTCTTGGGCCAAGTGACAGACTGGCTGCTGCAGTGTACCCTGGGAGACTTACTGACCATGCAGGTACAGGGCCCAGGACAGCCATGTGGAGCCAGAATCACCCGGTGGCAGTGGTGGGGGTGTGGGTGGTGCTTCGACAGTCTTCCCAAAACAAGATGCCATGGACGAGCCCCGGAATCACTGAAGAGCCTGCGGAGTGAATTTCAGTGTATGGGTGCCATCAGGGAATTATTCAATCAATCCCCCCAACTTCCTTTATCTTCACTCTGTCACTTGTTGGAATAGTTCACATTTCTAGACGCTGGAATTCCAGAGATAATTTGCAGTGCGATGGGATTTATCTGCCCAACAAGCCTCATGGAACACCAGTAGCCAAAGCAACGAAATGAACACTGTTTCCAAAGATTTGGTTTCTATTTTTTCTTTTATTTCTTTGTGGATAGATTTTTTTATTTGTTCTATTTTTCAGGTCTCCCATTGCTATTTGGTTTAGCAAAAATAGCTTACATCTCTTGGCTGAGATTTTTCTAATTCTTTATTTGTTTTCAGAGAATCTGTAATAAATTGCTGAAGTGGTTGATTTAAAATCCATGTCAGAAGCCGGCACCGTGGCTCACTAGGCTAATCCTCCGCCTTGCGGTGCCGGCACACCAGGTTCTAGTCCCGGTCGGGGCACCGGATTCTGTCCCGGTTGCCTCTCTTCCAGGCCAGCTCTCTGCTGTGGCCCGGGAGTGCAGTGGAGGATGGCCCAAGTGCTTGGGCCCTGCACCCCATGGGAGACCAGGAGAAGTACCTGGTTCCTGCCATCGGATCAGCGCAGTGCGCCAGCCGCAGCACACTGGTCACGGTGGCCATTGGAGGGTGAACCAACGGCAAAGGAAGACCTTTCTCTCTCTCTCTCTCTCTCTCACTGTCCACTCTGCCTGTCAAAAAAAAAAAAAAATCCATGTCAGATGATTCCAACACCAGTTTCAAGTGATGTGGGCATGAGTAGGTTATCTGCTCATAGTCATGGTGTGATTTTCTTGGTGTGAGAGCTAATGGTCTCTCGTATCCTGGGCTTGTTGCCTATTCTGTTAAGGGACCCTGGGTCTCCTTTAAAGCTCTTATTTTAGCAGGTGGGTTCCCGCAGAGGTTAGGTCCCAGGACCTTGCCTCATTTGATAGCTGTGGCTCCAATGGTAGTTGAATTTTCTGGGCCTTTGCGGTGTTAGGTGTACTTGTCTGCTTGGTTTATATGCTGCCACCAAGGCTTCCACTAGCCTCTTCTGGGGCTGGCTGAGGAGCCTAACCCTCCATCATCCTTGGTGGGGAAGACAAGTTAGTGGTGGAGTGGAGTGGGGACGGGGCTTCCCTAATGTGGCACTTGTTGCTGGCGCAGCTCTGGGATTTCCTTGTGGGATTCTCTAGACCTGTGGGGCAGGAGAGCATCTTTCCTAAAGCTTTAGTTGGGCCCCAGGACCCAGTGTTACAGGCAACTCGCAGTGGTGGATGGTGGTGGTTTGCCTCTCGCTGTTTCAGTACATTTTATCCATTCTGGTAAAGGACTGGGACTACCTGGGCTGCCTTCTCTTACTAGTTGGGGTGGGAAGGGCTTGGGTGGGAAGACCCAAGATATCCTGCCCTGATGATGTTTCTCTGGTCCCAGGGCCCTAAACCACCTGGGCCTTCCACTCTTATCACTTCTTGAGTTTCCTTCGTTAGGCTCTTGAACTGTTTTCAGGATTTATAGTTGTACAAGTATGAGAGTACTTTGTAAGTTGTGTGGAAATGGAACTAAAAGATAAGTTTACTTTGGAGCAAAAAATAAATTGAAATCCATGCACAGCTTTTCATAACACATTTTCCATGAACTTTTTGAAGACCTTTCATATGCAGGGATTTCATTTTTTGGTACCCAAATAGAATATCTTTTAATTCCATTTTTCACACATTTTCAAGCATCCTTGTATTCAGAAGAGAAAGGCAGGGAGTAAATGATTGTACACCATGGATAGATTTCAAATAACCATTTTCCATGGAAAATTCCTAGGGCAGATTTAAAAAAAAATCACTTCAAAGCAATTTTTTAAAAAGATATACTAACATCTGGCCCTTAATTTGTTTTGAAAGAGAACTTCCTGTGGTGCTATTTAAATGAGATAAGATTCCTAATACAGTATTGTTTGCCTAAGTATATTTCTATTTGAAATTATACATCAAAAAGACCATAGGGTATAAAAAATTTTATAATGTGGGGAGATAAAACACAAAGGAAGTACTCTGGACTCAGAGTCTGGTTATAGATCAAAGAAAGTTCGTGCTCTTGTTCAACACTTCTTCTCCTCTGTCATCCTCGAATGGACAATTGATTATCTGAGGCAGAGGCCTTTTCCAGAGTTCAATGCCATAAGCTTTCTAGACTGTCTAGGCCAGTATTGAAGCCGGCTGATTATCAGAGCTGCCCAGAGATCTTTCAAAAGTGCTGAGCCTTGGAAATTCAGAGTCAGTGGAGTGAGATTGCTGAGTTACAGTGCATAGCTTTCTAAAGTGCTCTGAGAAATTACACTGATCGGCCCACATGTGGTAACTAGGTCTAACCAAGACATGATCACATCTCCAAAACGTGATTGGATCTAGAAAGAAAAGGCAGTTTACCCGTGATGACACTTTGTGCAGGGAAAGCCCAAAGGAACATTGAAAGATTAACTTTGCAATGAATTTGGTCAGCACATTTTTTAAAAGAATTATTTTATTTACTTGAAATTCAGAGTTACACAGAGAGAGGAGAGGCGGGGGTGGGGGGGTGTCTTCCATTCTGCTGGTTCATTCCCCAAATGACCGCAATGGCCAGAGCTGAGCTGATCCGAAGCCAGGAGCCAAGAGCTTCTTCCAGGTCTCCCATGAGGGTGCAGGGGCCCAAGGACTTGGGCCATCTTCTACTGCTTTCCCAGGCCATAGCAGAGAGCTGGATCGGAAGAGGAACAGCTGGGACTCGAACCAGCGCCCATATCGGATGACGGCACTGCAGGCTGGGGCTTTAACCCACTATGCCACAGTGCTGGCCCCAGGACAGCATATTTTAAAAGGGAGCATGAAGAGCAGGAAATGACTGAGGGGTATGGCAAGGAATACTTGGGCTGTGAGACATCTAGCAGGTGAAATGATGGCCGATGTAGTTGATGCATTTGACTTGGCAAAGATAAGCCTGGAGGAGAATGCGCTTATTGTATTCAAATATTTAAAGAACTGTTTAAGGAGGATTTAGACTTCCAGTATTTGGACTAGTGAATTAGTCAGCTTCTTGGTACTACAATTGGATACCCGAGACACCTAACTTTATAAGGAGAAAAAGTCTAATTTCGTTCATCATTTTGGAGGTTCAAGTCCAGGATCAGGTGGCCCCCTGGGTTTGGAGCCTTGTGAGGGTGCAGATGTCAATGGCAGACCTATGCATGGGAGGGTCATATATGGTGGCCAGGGAGCAGAGTACCTGGGCTCAGTTCAGGTTTTCCTAACAGTCCTGTCCTAAGAACTCCCTTCTGGGGGGCCGGTGTGGTGGTGCAGTGCTTACAACACTGCCATCCGTCCCTGGATTGCCAATTTGAGTTCTGGCAGCTCTGCTTCTGGTCTAGCTTCCATCTAATGCACCTGTGTTAGGGTCTGAAAACGCCCACCGCCCGAGGAACGACTCCAAGAGACTTTTCTCTCATGCAACCAGCAAAGGGTTAAAGATTTATTGATCCAACATGTTGGGCCTCTCTGAACATACAAGGACAGAGGAGCAGCGAGGAACTACAGCATAGGGTTTATAAAGGCAAAAACTGCAAAATCGGGACGGGGGAGAGAATACACAGTTGCTAAGCAGTTGCTAAAATCTTACATTCAGCAATTACGATCTTAAGACATAGACAAATCACATCTTCATTATTAGCCCAGGTAACCCAGGTTCAGCCTTTCTACTTTTAAGCTTGAGCAATCATGCTAGGGGGTTTTTGTGCTCTGCCAAGGGTGATGTAGTGCACTGCTATTGTCCGACTATTTGAGATCATAGTTTCAGACCAGAGTCTCACAGTGAGGGGGTTGCTTTCCCAGAATGGAGTCTCAAGTGCCCCAAAATGGAGTCCCTACTGTCAAGGGGCTACTTCACCTGTGAGGCAGCAAATGGTGGCCCAAGTGCTTCAGGCCCCTGCGATCCTCGTGGGGGACCCAGGTAGAATTATTGGCTTCTGACTTCAGCCTGGCCCAGCCCTGGCTGTTGCGGGCATGTGGGCAGTGAACCAGCAGGTGGAAGATCCTTTTACTATCTATCACTGTCTTTCAAATCAATCAATCAATATTCAAACGAGTTCTTAAAAAAAAAACTGCTTTCTAAGGGCATGTCTCCAGTGACCTAAGGACCTCCCTCAGGGTCCACCTCTTAATCACCATAATTGGGTTACATTTCCACCTTGTTACTATCACCAGCTTGTAGCCTTGGAGTTTAAATGCCTACATGAGTTTGGGGGGGGGGGGGTCAAATCATTCAACCTATAGAATCTAGGAACCTGTATCTTTAGAAGAATTCCAGGTGATTCTGAGGGGGGTGATCTGCGAACCTCACAGGAAGTGGGCAGCTGGAACACTCCTTGTTATGGGCAGGATTCATTCAGATGTTTCTAGAAAGGAGTAGGGGTTGAGGAGGAAAGAACCATGGGAGAATTTGATAGGGAGATAACAAAGAATGGGAAAGGAAGGGAAAGGAAGGTTGGAGGAAAAGAAGGGAAGGAAGGGGTAGGGAGGAAGACTGGAAAGAGGGGTGGGGGGCTCTGGGCATGGAGGCTGTCAGGTCACCATAACGGCTCATTGATGTGAGAGTGAGGCAGGGAAAGCAGATGGTGCCATCTGGAATCAGGGAAGGCACAGAGAGTGAAAGGTCAAGCGATAGAGCGGACTTTGGCTGTTGGTGAGAGAAGCTAAATGCAGAATCTTGGCCAGATAGGAAGGCTGGGGAGCTGAGAGGAGACCAGCAGAGCTGGCGCAGTGAGCGAGCCTTTATGGGCTGGAGCTGCCCACCAAGGTGAGAGAAATGTTCAGAGCTATTGAGGAAGTGGAAAGGATGTGACTTCAGAGAAGTTCCCACTTCTCATGGTCTGTGAGATGCGGGGCGGGCAGTGGACAGCACTGGGGGCAGCGTGGAGCCGATGCGCGTCTAGTGCTTCTCAGATGCAGGAGCAGGTCAGAGTTTAAGTCGTCTTAAAACAAGGGTGCTGGAGGCTGGCGCTGTGGGTCAGTGGGGTAAGCTGCTGCGAGGCTTGCTGGCATCTGCTATCAGGCCGCCGGTTTGAATCCTGGGTACTCTGCTTCCAATCCGTCTGCCTGCTAATGTGCCTGGAAAAGCAGCGGAGGGTGACTCAAGTGCTTGGGCTCCTTCCACCCACACCGGAGACCCAGATGGAGTTTCTGGCTCCTGGTTTTAGCCTGCCCCAGCTCTGGCCATTGTGGCCAATTGGAGAGTGAAAGAGCGGGTGGATGATCTCTCTCTCTCCCTCTCTCTCTCTATTGCTCTACGTTTCAATAAAATAAAATAAAATAAAATAAAATAAAATAAAATAAAATAAAATAAAAATAAAAGTGCAGAGTGCTGGGTCCATACCAGAGAGTGTAATTCAGTCGGTCTGTGAGGGCACCAAGGATTTGCTTTTCTGACCAGCTCCCAGGACCTGGGAAACCCAACTTCCATTAAATTAACACACTTGGAATGAATGAAGACAAAAAACAAAAACAACACCCCAAAAAACAAAAACTCAATAACAAAAAAACTTGTTCACCATAGGGTTCCAGGGAGCAAAGTAAATGTTGTTGGAACAGAGGTGAGTGGGTAATTCGGTGCTGGAGTTAGGATTAGCTGGGCCAGGATAAGTTCAGGCATTCTTCCAAGGCTGGAGTAAGTTGGGTGAATTTCAGGTTATTCCCAAATAGCTATGAAGGTCTGTGTAGCAGATCATATTAATCTGTCACTGGCTCCTTTCCATGCAGATTAACTTTGTTGATGCCAAAGAAAGGAATGGCCCACTTCACCATGCCTGGAAGCCGTTTTGGTTGGGAGTCAGTGTGGAGTGGAGCTGGCATCCTCACAAAGAACCAACGGTTTAGCAGCAGAGACCTTTAGTAAAACCTTGATGCCGTGAGGACTTGATTGCTTTTCTTCACGCCTTTTGAGGACTTCCCATCGCCTCTGGGATACAAGAGAATCCTCCACACAGTCAGCCTTCTGTTTTCAAAGGGCTCTGCATCCCCAGACTCAACCAGTCTTGGATTCAACTAGCCATGGGCTGAAAATATTTTTTTAAACAAATTTCATCTGTACTAACACGTGCAAGCTTTCTTCTTGTCATTACTCCCTAAACAATATAACAACTACTTATAAAGCATTTATATTGTATTAGGCATTATAAATAATCTAGAGAGGAGTTTTAGCATACTGGAGGAAATGTGTGGGCTCTATGGGCGTACTGCACCTCCGCAGGACCGAGGCATGACTACTTTGTGCAAAGTTATTTTCAATCTGGCTTGAGGCAGTTTCTTCCTTCTTTTGGACTCCACTCAGCAAGGGTGTGTCCCGTTTCCTTGCATAGAAAAGGCTTCCTCTAACTTCAAGACCTTCGTATGTATCTGTGATTTTTTTTTAAGAACACTTTTGTCTTTTGTTATCTTCTTCTGGTTCTTTTAATATCTCTGCAAGCAAATCTTTGGGAGGAAAACTGTTATAGCCATTCAGATGTGTCTTTTGCCATTCTTTGACAACATGTCTTAGGATTTTAATTCTTCTTCTTTTTTTAAAATATTTATTTTATTATTTATTTGAAAAACAGAGTTAGAGAGAAAGGTAGAGACAGGGAGAGAGGTCTTCCATTCCACTAGTTCACACCCCAGTGGCTGAAACAGTTGGAGCTGTGCCGATCTGAAGCCAGGAGCCAGGAGCTTCTTCCAGGCCTCCCATGTTGGGTGCAGGGGCCCAAGGACTTAGGCCATCTTCTGTTGCTCTCCCAGGCCACAGCAGAGAGCTGGATTGGAAGAGGAGTAGCCGGGACACTGACCGGCACTCATTTGGCATGCTGGCACTGCAGGTTGGGGCTTTAACCCACTGTACCACAGTGCCACCCCACCCCTTTTATTTGACAAGTAGAATTACAGACAATGAGAGAGAGAGACAGAGAGAAAGGTCTTCCTTTTTCTGTTGGTTCACTCCCCAAATGGCCGCTATGGCCGGCACACTGCACCAATCTGAAGCCAGGAACCAGGTGCTTCTCCTGGTCTCCCATGCGGGTGCAGGGCCAAAGCACTTGGGCCGTCCTCCACTGCCTTCCCAGGCCACAGCAGAGAGCTGGACTGGAAGAGGAGCAACCGGGACAGAATCTGGCGCCCCAACCAGGACTAGAACCCGGTGTGCCGGCGCCACAGGTGGAGGATTAGCCTAGTGAGCTGTGGCGCCGGCTTCCACAAACTTTCTGAAGTATTCTCATGTAATCATTTTTTTGGGGGAAAGATTTAAAAAATTACTGAATGAAATGCAAATAATAAATTACCTTAAGAGGCATCCATTGGGAATCTGAAGAGGGAAGCTGGATTAGCATGGGATCCAGGGTCAAGGGTTGGGAGCGCTAGGACCCCCGGGTGGCTTGGGTTGGCAGTGATGGTATTCCATCTCCGTTCCTATGTCCATTCCTCCAGAGTCCCTGCAGACATGGACGTTTCTCTAAATGTGCAATCTGTGCCTAGGAAGAAATGAATTGCCTTACAAGGAACAAAATGTCCTGAGTCAAGCTGCAATAAAAAACTCATTCATTAATCTGGAAACCCCTTTGTAATCTTAACAGACTTTTGCCTGCTTTAAAGTGTTTAGAAGTACTTACTAAGACAGCATAGTGAAGATTCAGCTTCAAGGATTTCAGCCTCCCAAATAGGAAAATTAGAAAGCATGACTTGTTTCCACAGTGATAGAGGAAGGGCAAAGGCTATTAGGACAGCTCATCTCCTATGATGTTTAAAAAAAATTTATTTGACAGGGAGCGTGGCTCCCGTTTGCTGTTCACTCCCTCAAATGCCCACAATGGCTGTGCTGGGCAGGGGCTGAAGCTTCGAGCTGGGAACTCAATACAAGTCTTCCACATGGATGGCAGGAATTCAATCAATTAAGCCATCACTGCTGCCCCCGTGGTCTACTTTGGAAGGAAACTGGCATTTGAAACAAAGCCAGGACATGAACCCCTATCTTCCAACATGAGTTGTAGGTATCTTCAAAGGTAGGCTAAATACATACCCCTTCTTTGTAGCTTTTGAAGTGCTCTCAATGACCAGGAAATCGGATTCTCTTTGCTTCCCTTGTCTTCAGCAGCGATGATGAAAGAAACTGAAACAATCCTCTAAGCATTCTTGACTCAAAAGCCTTCCCTAAAACTTCAGTTGATAATAACCACCATGTTATTATTTCTTAATTTTTTGGGGTCCGAAATTTGGGCAGAGTTCAGCTGGATGATTCTTCTGTCTCACACAGTATTGACTGTGGATGCTTGGTGATGGATTCATTTGGCAGGTGGGCTGATCTAGAGGATCTAAGACATCTTCATCCACAGATCTGGTGCCCTGGAGAGTGTGGTGCCCCAAATAGTGGTTTCCAGATAACCAGATCCTAATCCCTGGACCTGTGGATGTTACCATATGTGGCAAAAAGGACTTTACAGGTGTGATCAAGTTAAGGATCTTGAGCTGGGGTTGGGGGTCATCCTAAATGTGATCAGAAGGGTCCTTCCAAGAGGAACAGAGAGGATTTGATGATAGAAAATAAGGCCATATGAGGACCGATTCTACACTGCTGGCTTTGAAGATGGTTGAAGGAACAGCTACATTCCATGTATTTCCTTGGGGGTCCTCACTGGGAGGAGTGTCAAAGACTGTGGTTGTGGTTTTACATCGTAAGGAATACTTTGAATCCATACTGATGCTTTATTGAGCATGGATCAACAATATCACATTGGTATGCTTATTCAATTTGCTGACCATAAAATCTTGATTCTGTGGTAGGTAAAAATAATTTATCAGTTTAACATCAAATAAAACCCATGGTGGCAGGGCCAGCGCTGCAGCTCACTAGGTTAGTCCTCCACCTGCGGCGCCAGCACCCCAGGTTCTAGTCCTGGTTGGGGCTCGGATTCTGTCCCGGTTGCTCCTCTTCCAGTCCAGCTCTCTGCTGTGGCCTGGGAGTGCAGTGGAGGATGGCCCAAGTGCTTGGGCCCTGCACCTGCATGGGAGACCAGGAGAAGCACCTGGCTCCTGGCTTCGGATCAGCGCAGTGCGCCGGCCATAGCAGCCATTTGGAGGGTGAATCAATGGAAAAAAGGAAAACCTTTCTCTCTGTCTCTCTCTCTCTCTCTGTCTAACTCTGCCTGTCAAAAACCAAAACCAAAACAAAACAAAACACGATGGTGGTAGAGAGTCCATTGTGTTCTCGACAGAATCTCAATCGCATTGGTTCAGGTCATTCTGAAAGAGATGAAAGAAGTGAGTGGGCTTTTCAGAGGGCTTCCGTCTGTCATTTCCCTCATTCCCAATCTTTCTGCATTATTTTCTAAAAGACGTATTTTGTATCAGTAACTATAATGGGTCATGTAGAAGGCACTGTAGCAAAATGGACAAATCTTCATTGAAAAATAGATTTAAAATAGTGACGCTTAGCTTTCTCTTTCTCTGCCCTGATTACAATGACAGGTTATACTTCGGCTTCTCAGAAAGCACCACTCTCACCCCCACTTCCAACCCAATCTGTTGTGTGGCTGAATGTTCCTACTGATTTAGGCACTTGTTCATGTTTTATTTTGTCGTATCCCTGTAAGATTCCTATCTCAGCTTATGATTTCTAATATCAGGAAACTGAGCCTAAGAAAATTTCCCTGGCTAAGTAAGTGATCCAACCAGGACTCTGTACCAGCTGGGAGAATTTTCCTGGGGTGAACACATGATTTCAAGGTGCAGAAAGGAAGATTCCCAGACATTCCTCACACCATCTCCTCATCTTTGCAGCAGGAAGCTGTATCTGTACAACTGGCTGGAGTCACAGGTGCGAAGCATTGAGCATCTGGAGTAGAGAGGGATCTGAGGTGGGTGGTGGTGGTGGGGTGTCATTGCGTCAACCCTGTGTCACACAAACTGGCTGATGTCTTGAAGCTCTTTAGATGACACCTTTGTGTTTGATGCTACAGTGGGGATTAACACACTAGGACAATAGGGACTTGTAGCTTGGTCATGAAAGTGAACTGGCTGAACTCATCTGTTCACTACTCTTGTTAGAAGTCAGTTACCTTCCAGCTGCTCCAACTACAAATTTGAGTAGGTGGAATGGCCCATAAAAAGCAAAACAATTAATGCCTCTTGTAGGGTTTCAAATCTTTTAGTAAATCACAACATAATAGCCACAATAAAGATGAGGGTCATTATACTATCAGTGGAGACCTTTGGGGTAGAGGATTATTTTCTGGTCAGATACTTGTGGGACCACGCTTCTCATCTTGGAATAGTTGCTGGATACCCAGCGTGCTTCGCTGAGTTCTAGCTCTCTCTGTGGTGGGAAGGACTTCCAGGGTCTGGGTGGAGTGCTTGTCAAAACATCCACCTCTGGTTTTCATTCAGAGCTGACGAGGTGCCAGACAGGCCACTAGGCCCTTTAGTTATAGTATTTATTTATTTATTTATGACTTGGAAGATGTATTTCTTCTAATACTTTTTCCAAGCAAAATATCTCCAAACTCCCATGTCTTTATATCACAGAGGGCCGCTGATGACAGCATGGAGAAGTTGTGTGAGATGAGGTAGAACCATAGTCATATTTCACAGTGAGTTTTATTACTACAGGTTGAGCATCCCAAATCTGAAAATCTGAAAACTGAAATGCTCCAAAATTGAAACTGAGTGCTGACAGAACAGAACTAGTGAGCAATTTCACATCTGACCTCAAGTGATTTGCAATCAAACTGCAGGTACATTCAAAATATTCTGTAAAATTACCCTCGGACTATCTGTATAAGTGACATAAATGGACTTTGTGTCTAGAATGGTATTCCAACCCCAAGATATCACCTATATATGCAAATATCCCCAAATCTGAAAACAAAAGGAAAATCCTAAATCTGATTCCAAGCATTTTATTTCTCTTCTTTTAATTTGGGCAGGGGGAGGGGGAAGTGAGCAAACGAGTGCTCCAATCTGTTTACTCCCCAAATGCAGCAATGGCCAGAGATGGGCTGGGACTGGACCTGGGAGTCAGGAACTCAATCCAAGTCTCCCACATGGGCGGCTGGGGCCCCATCACTTGCGCCATCACTGCTGTCTCCCAGGGTCTACTTTATTAGGAAACTGGAGTCAGGGTCCAGTTAGGATATAGGCATCCTACCTTGCGGCCTAACTACTAGGCCAAATGCCCACCTTCTGACCCCAGGCACTTCTGATACTCAGCCTCTATTCCTTAAGATTCAGGAGCAACTAAGTTGTTACTGGTGTTCAGACTTTGTTGTTAAAGTCTTTATGAAGAGATGTGGTGAATGAAATGCAGAGGGGGTAATTTGGTTTTGTCACCCACCAAGAAAACGGAAAAGAAGGAACATATTGAAAGCTACTAGATACAACCAACACTGTCCCTGGAGGAGAACTGGACAAGACCATAAATGAAGTAGGGTTTTATTAAGGTGTTTGCGACAGAAAACCTCAAGTAGTATCTTATTCAAGAGAGCTGTGCCTTCCCTCTCCATACAGGGAGCTGCACGGTAGACAGGTGGCTCTGGTTCTGTAGCTTCACAGTTGTCAGGGATCCGGGTCACTCACCCATTGAACCACTGACCTTGTGCTGATTTCCCACAGTCTAGGAAAGCTTTCTGGACCCTATCAGGTCAAGGGGTCAATGTAGTTGCATTTCATCCACCAGCAAGGAGAAAGGCAAAAACAATAGAGGGCATGAACCAGCTGCACTCTGAGGGGGCTTCTAGAAGCTGCTACACTTACTACTGAGTAATAAGGAAGGTGGGATATAGGATCTTTAATCTGAGTGAATGTATCTCTAGTCAAAAATCAGAGTTTTCATTACTAAGAAAAATAAGAAAAAACAAGTGTGGCTAGACATCGGATAAACATGAGGATGAGAAAAAAAAAGTCCTGATTTTGGATTGGATTTCAGTATTTGATACAAACCTGCTAATATGGAACAGGTCATGCCCTAGCCCTTCCAAAACTTACTAAATTTCAATACATGTATCATGAAGTTCCTTTTCTTTTCCCAGAAATATCTGGATGCTTCTTCAGTTCATTCGTGTCTTCTATTCTGGTAAACATGGTAAATATCTCATGGAATTTACTCTTGTAAGCCTGTGAGGTAGACAGGTATGTACTCATGGTTTGGAGAGGCAAGTAAGCTATTGCTATCCAGATACATCTAGTTTCAAAATATGGAATGCTTTCTGAAGATACACCAAAAAGTTCCGACATCAGGAAAGAAAGCCACTTTAGCGTGAGGGGCTCTTTGCAGTTTCCCTGGGGCTGAAACTTTATTTGGTGGTAGAGAGAGGTAGTTTAAAGCCCAGGTGCGTGGTGGCATTGACATATGAACTAAAGTTGCCACGGACTCTGGGCCCCACCGTCCTGGTCAGAGAGTTTGGTTTCAGTATCAACGAGTAATGACCCAGGCTCCTGGGTCCTTTCAGGGTTGCTTTGTCGTTTATACCAGGGTGGCACAGTTGGTCTCAGCTGGATTTTGGGCAGCCAACGTAAACCATCCAAATATTTCCTGGGTTCCAGATACTATGGCGGATCCCTGAATGCAGAGTAGAAGTGGAGAACAAACCAAGTTAATTTTTTGCTGGAAGCCTTTATGCTCTGCAGACGATGCTTGAAGGAATTTGAGTAACAAGCTGGTCCTGGGGGGAGCTGGTGACATACAGTGTTGGAATTCAAATGTTTCTTAGAAGACAGGTGCTCTCCTTGGCCATCATTATAATTTAATCAGGTGTTCAAATGCTGACGTCTTACATTTAGGCAGCGTGTGATGGCATTTTGCTCCAGATTTCATCTCCACAGCAGAATTTTATTTCCTGACAGATATACACAAGTATGTGATGTTTCTACGGCCAGAGGCTTCCCTGTCGCCTCTTTGCCTATTGCCCAACAACCCAGAAGAAATTCTGAATGAAGCATATCTGTTTGGCTTTGATACACTTTGATGGGCCATCTGCTGTGAGGCAAGTGGGGTCCCTGGAGCTGTCTCCAGACATCTGAATAACTCTGTTCCGGAGCCAGCTTTGTTCACACAGTCAGAGGCTTGATCTAGGCTGAAAAGGACGACATAGTTGCCAATGTCAAGGTCTCAGTTTTCATCATTTGAGCACAAATGTCATAAAAGTCAGTGCTACTTTCTACATCGAGGCAAAGGAAGTTGATTGATTTGGTGTGTTGTTGGAAAACTGCTAAATCGTCGGCAGTTTCAAGGTTTTGTCCCATGAAACTCAAATTTTCTGAATAAAATTGGCTTTGGAATTCCTGGAGGTCCTGTGGAATCATCAGCTCCCAAATCAGGGCCGTGTTTTCACTAATGCTGTGGGCACCAATCACACAAGACACAAAACACACCTGCGTATTGCAGCGTTTCCTTTATAATGGGCCAGGTGACTTGAGGGATCCTTGAGACTTTAAGACTGCTGGGATGCTGGTAGTGGCTGTAGTGGTCAAGCTACCCCCAGTCAAGGGATCACTAAGCATTATGCTTCTTCCCTATTTCTTGGGCTGTGATAGAGCACTGTGGATTACCCAACAGTGATCAGGATACTGGAGAGAGAAGCGAGATTTCTTCACCTTAGAGTTGGGAAAGTCGTCTCTCTCTTTCACTCTAACTACTCATGAGTGTGATATGCAACTCCAAGAAGCATGAATTTCCATGGCAAAGCTCTTTCTGCTTTCTGGGAATTTCAAGTTTCTTCAAGAGCAATAGCCTCATTTATTCCTTGTTTGTGTTATTTTGGTTCATTCATTCACTTATTTTTATTTTATTTTTTAAGATTTGTTTGTTTATTTGAAAGGCAGATTTACAGAGAGGCAGAGGCAGAGAGAGAGGTCTTCCATTCACTGGTTCACTCCCTAGATGGCCACAATGGCCAGAGTTGCACCCATCCAAAGCCAGGAACCAGGTGATCTTTCTAGTCTCCCACACAGGTGGGCCATCTTCTATTACTTTCCCAGGTCACAGCAGAGAGCTGGATCAGAATTGGAGCAGCTGGGGACTCGAACCGGTGCCCATGTGGGATGGTGGCACTGCAGGCAGCGGCTTTACCTGTTACGACACGGCACCGGACCCCACTTATTCTTTAATTCAGCATACTTGTGAGTGCTTTCTATGGATAGCTATTATGCTAGTGATTATTTTTAAACATTCTAAAAACCCATTTACTGGTTCACTCCTCAAATGCGCACAGCAGCCAGGGATGGGCCAGGATGAAGCCAGGAGCTGGTAACTCAAGTCAGGATCTCAGTCTGGATCTCCTATGTGGGTGGCAGAAATTCAATCACTTTGGCCATCACCTGCTTCCCCCCAGGGTGGGCACTAGCAGGAAGCTGGAGTTGGGAGGCTGGGACTTGAACACTGCTACTCTGATATGGGATGTGGGCATCCCAAGTGGCTGCTTTACCTTTACCTGAAACACCATCCTTGTACTAGCCGTTAGGATTGTGAGAGAACACAAATACAGACAGTGCGGCTCACAGTCCAAGTCGGAGAGGGAGACATAAATCAGAAGATCACAGGAACAGAGAGGTATGACAGTTATGAGGTTGGCTTCAGAAGTGTGGTTCATGGCAACAGGAGCCATAACAAGGCATTTGACTGAGTAGCTGGCATAGGTTTTCATGATGAAGATATTTTGAGCTCAGAGCTGAAGGAAGAGTGGAAAGGAGGGAGAAATGGGGAGAGAAAAGATTACAATCGTCCTTCCTTAACTTGCAATTTGCACTCCACAGTTTCAGTCACCTGTGGTCAAATGTAGCCAAAAAATATCAAATGGAAAATACCAGAAATGAACAGTTCCTAAATACTAAATAACTATCATTGCAGTATATTGTTATAATTATTCTGCTCTACTATTTTTCATCTCTTACTGTGTTTAATTTATAAGTTAAACTTGATCATTATAGGTACAAGGGTACTTCAAAAGATTTGTGGAAAATGGAATTAAAAGATGAGTTTATATTGGTACAAAAATTTGAAATTTGGGCATAGTTTTTCATAATATGCATTTCCATGAAATTTTGAAGACCCCTTCATATGCATGAATCTCAAATATTTTTGTACCAAAACAAACTTACATTTTGATTTGATTTTCCATAAATGTTTTGGTGTGCCCTTGAATGTGTACAGGAGAACACAGTATGTGAAGGGCTCAGTACTACCCAGGATTTCAGTCATACACTGGACGTGGAATCTGGACATGTATTCCCCGAGGCTGACAGCGAGCCAGACCAGCTGGTGCAAACTCTCTGTGAGGTGGGGAGTGTTATGGGAAGAGGACCCAAGTATTCAAGCCGTGAAAAGGGCCTGCTGTTGGAAGCGAGCAGAGATGGAGAGAGGTCTGAGTGAGGAGCAAGGTCTCCCCTGCCACTCCTAGCTCCCATGGCCAACGTTCAGAGACCAATCCAAGAGAAAAGTCAAAGCCTGGAGCCTCTCCATCTGCTGTATTTTCCTTTCTTATTTTAAAAGTACATCTTCACTTTTTTGCATATTATTTTATAGAGTTAATGAATATTGAAAGTCTTATAATTTGGTCCAGTATTATAGAAACATAACTCCTAGGCCCAGGTTTGTGGCCCAGCAGATTGAGCCACCATCTGCAGCGTCTGCATCCCATATGGGCATCACTTTGCACCCTCTCTGCTCCACTTCCGATCCAGCTCCCTTCTAATGTGCCTGGGAAATCAGTGGAAGATGGCCCAAGTCCTTGTACTCCTGCACCTACATGGGAGACCCAGAAGAAGTTCCTGGCTTTGGCCTGGCTCAGCCCTGGCCATGGGGGCCATTTGGAGAGTGAACCAGCAGATGGAAGATCTCTCTCTCCTTCTATTTCTCTAAACTCTACTTTTCAAATAAACAAATAAATCTTTTTTTTTTTTTTTGACAGGCAGAGTGGACAGTGAGAGAGAGACAGAGAGAAAGGTCTTCCTTTTTGCCGTTGGTTTACCCTCCAATTGCCGCTGCGGCCGGCGCGCTGCGGCCGGCACATTGCGCTGATCCAAAGCCAGGAGCCAGGTGCTTCTCCTGGTCTCCCATGCAGGTGCAGGGCCCAAGCACTTGGGCCATCCTCCACTGCCTTCCCAGGCCACAGCAGAGAGCTGGACTGGAAGAGGAGCAACCGGGACAGAATCTGGTGCCCCAATCAGGACTAGAACCCGGTGTGCTGGCGCCGCAAGGCGGAGGATTAGCCTATTGAGCCACGGCGCCGGCACAAATAAATCTTAAGATCTTAAGACAAAAGGGAAACATAACTCCTGCTCCTTTCACCTTTACCTATCTGTCGCCCCACCCAATTCCTGAACAATGCGTCACATTTAGTTCTTTTAGCTATTTCTTTTGGCCTTTATTCCCACATTCTTAAATATGCTTTCATGGTTATTCATTCATCTACCAATTTTAACCCGTCCACTTTGTTCCAGGCTTTGTGAGTGAGGACTTAGCAGTCTTACAGGTCTCTCACAGCTCCCTGTCCATAGTCCACCCCACACGCCCCATCAGGGTTCTGATCACCATTGTTCGCCGTCATCATGAACTTGGGGAACGTTGTGCATTGCTGAGCCTGCTGTGCATACAGTGGTCATGTTTCTTCCTTCTTTCCTTCTTTCTTTCCTTCCTTCTTTCCTTCCTTCTTTCCTTCCTTCTTTCCTTCCTTCTTTCCTTCCTTCTTTCCTTCCTTCTTTCCTTCCTTCCTTCTTTCCTTCCTTCCTTCTTTCCTTCCTTCCTTCTTTCCTTCCTTCCTTCTTTCCTTCCTTCCTTCCTTCCTTCCTTCCTTCCTTCCTTCCTTCCTTCCTTCCTTCCTTCCTTCTTTCCTTCCTTCCTTCCTTCCTTCCTTCCTTCCTTCCTTCCTTCCTTCCTTCTTTCCTTCCTTCCTTCCTTCCTTCCTTCCTTCCTTCCTTCCTTCCTTCCTTCCTTCCTTCTTTCTTTCTTTCTTTCTTTCTTTCTTTTGACAGGCAGAGTGGACAGAGAGAGAGAGAGAGAGAGAGAAAGGTCTTCCTTTGCCATTGGTTCATCCTCCAATGGCCGCCGTGGCCGGCGCACCGCGCTGATCCGAAGCCAGGAGCCAGGTGCTTCTCCTGGTCTCCCATGGGGTGCAGGGCCCAAGCACTTGAGCCATCCTCCACTGCACTCCCGGGCCACAGCAGAGAGCTGGCCTGAAAGGGGAGCAACCAGGACAGAATCCGGCGCCCCGACCGGGACTAGAACCTGGTGTGCCGGCGCCGCTAGGCGGAGGATTAGTCCAGTGAGCCGCGGCGCCGGCGTGGTCATGTTTTTTTTTTTGCACAGTCTTTAGTTTACCCTGAACCAATACTTTGGCCCACACATTTTTTCTTCTTTGTCTATGTATGTATTTTTAACATTTCTCCATTGAAGGAAGAAAAATGTCAGATTCCTGCAATGAGAGTTGCTGTCCCACTCCCAGCATTTTGGGAAGAGAATTGGGGCTGGGGGTGGGCATGCCATTGCTCACTCACACTTTCCACTCTCTTCCTGCGTTAGGAGGGTACCACCGGCCCTCTGCCCTGCCTGGCAGCAGGCATGTCTCGGGTGAATTTATTCAGAGTGTGTCTTCACCTTCTGCTCCGGAAGGAGTGACATGGAATGGCGTGTTGAGGGTTTCAGTTGTAAAGCAAACACTCTGTTCTGGTCGGTTACCAGCCTTTACTTTCCTGCCGGCTTCCAAAAACTGGATCAGCTCGCTCATCTGCTGAGGGGCCCCTCCTATTCTCTTGGACTGTACGGCTGATGCCGGTTTCATCCCGCTTCCCTTGCTGTGGTGGCATTTCAGGAGCAGGCAGAGCTGACACCTGGGGCCAGCCTGCCTCATCACCTGGCAGTCGCCTGCAGCTTTAGGTTCAGCTGTTCTCTTAGCCTAGCAGCCAAGTTCCCAGCCCATCAGGCCGGGGACCGGTGAGGACCTCACAAGGGACGTGCGCGATGATTCCTTTGCTCACCCCTGGTTCCCCTGGGCTTCCTGTCTGCATGTTTCTCTGCCACGCATTGTTGTATTGCCTCAAAGTCTGGAGACGTGTCACGGGGCTTGCCTGCGAGGTTCTTGCCTGTGTGTGGTTTTACGGGACTGTGCGCTCGGTGGAGCTGGAGCAGGAAGAGACCCATCATAAAAACATTTTCACATTCTCCTTGAAACAAAACTTTTGGTAATACAAATCTGCCTCCCTCCACCCCTCATTCTCTTTGTGCTCCTTGGCGTCTGGATTGTAGATGTTTATTAAGAACCTCAGAATTACAGGTGCATCCTCTGAACCCTGGACCGCTCCCCGTGAACCCCATCATGTGTCTTCCATGGCCTCGGGCCCTCGTGCCCCTGGGCGAAGACCTGCTGATGGTGGCAGCAGCGGGTCCTGGGATATGGGCAGGCTTTTGCATGGCCAAGCGAGTGGAAATGAACAGGGAATATTTGGGGAACACCTATTTAGGAGAGGCTGATGAGAGAGGAATCAAACTAAAACACAAAAGGGCACGCACCCGACCCCTTCACAGGTGTGAACAAGCCTCACAGACACGGGCTGATCACATTGTCCTCGTTACGCAGCACCAGAGGCAGTGGGTAATACAATGTCATTACAGCCATCTCTCCGGAGGCTGAGCTCCGGGGCTGGGCTGGCCGGGACCCTCAGCAGCTGCCAGTGTGCGTCTGCACCGCTGAAAACAGGGATTTGTAATGGAAATGCTGACAGACCCTCAGCCACGGCAGCGTTGGCAAGAGCTGCAATAATATAGTAAATAAGGTGAATGGGTTCGGCTTATCTCATTTCACAGCTGAGCTGTGTATTGCCAGATAAATCAAATCAGGGTAAACGGCTTCATCTAATAAACTGGGTCAACATATAATGTATTTGTTCAGGTTCGCACTTTCATTGATTCTCATTTGATTTAAGAAGAGATATTTCAGCTCATGTTTGGACATTTTTAGCATTCATCCCTCCTTCTGCTTAGGAGAGGCTGAGAGGCAGGGGCACACAGCTGGGATTTTTTTTCCCTTTTAAATAAATTAAGTTTTCTGATTTGTGTAAGTTCCTCTGGTTTCTGTCTTCATGCATCCTAGTGGGGGGAGGGTGGTGGCAGGACTGCTTGGGGAGGAGGACCCACAGGAAGCAGGAACAACCCTCTCTGCCTTCATCTGCATCTCCCAATAATGTTTTAGTGATGTTTGCTAATGTCTCATTCATTAACCATCAGCCACTATAAAAAACATAATCTATCTCGCAAAGTGGACATTATTATCGCATTAAATCATTTCACAATATACCTGAACGGTTCCACATGAGAGGCCTGGCCTGGCCAAGCTCAGATGCCTCAGGGCAACTCTTCAGCGGTAATGAGATACGGGGTCTGTCTGTGATGAATACGATATTAGTCGTGTCAGTGCTTGCGGACTGCACCCGGAATATTTCTTCTTACAGGTTTTTTTTTTTTTTCTTTTCTGTCTTTTTTTTTTTTTTTTCCATAGAAAAGGAACTCAGGCAAAGCACTATTAACCCAGTAAATGAAGCTCTAAAGATCACACAGTGTGTCCATTAGGAGACAAGGCGGTGACTAATCCAATGTTTCTTGCAGGGACGGATGATGATGCTCGGGTAACATCTGGGGACGGCAAGCCCTGCATTGCAGATGAGCCTGTGTTCTGTCCCGTCTGTTCCTCTCCTTCCTGCCTCTTCCCTCTGCCTTTGTCTCACAAGGATTACTGCACCGTCCCCTCTTCTCCTTCAACCCTCCCTGGCCGCACACCTCCTTGAAGGTGATTCAAATAATCATGGCTGGAGGAAGACATGAGAAGGCCTAAGGGTGGGGGAGAGGAGAAGGAGTCAAATGGGAAGCCCCCCACCCCCACGCCGCCCTGCCTTTAACAGACGGCTTTGGGTCTGTGGCTACAAAAGGGAGCGAGAGGCCATACAAGCGCCCCTTTGCTTCCTGTTCCTGTTGGATTTGCACGGCACAGTTCTCGGGAATAATCCATAGTTTCGTCTTTTGTAAAGACATTGACTTGGTTCTTTTATTCCTCAGAAAATTCTTTGCAGACATTTGACCTACTGATGGATACACACACACACAATTACAGATGTCTCTTAGCTTAACTGCCCCAGCATAGCCATGGGATGAGTATCTTGAGGAATTAAGTATAAACAAAGTGGCGATTCTTTCCTTGTCCGGACTTCAGATATCGCCCCCTTTCTGTGCTGTGCCTTGTGCAGGATGCTTGAAGTCCCTGGTGTTGCAACTCCAGCTAACCAACACAAAACAAATAAACAAGAGACCACCGAAGAAATCCATGGGTACCCCAGTTAAAACTGGGTGGAAGGCACGCAACTGTGCCGTAAGTAATTGTGAGCGTTGACTTTTTAAATGATAACCCTACATCCTGGCTTCCCAGGAGAACATCAAAAATATATTCCCCCGAAGAGTAGCCTGGAGAGTCAGAAACTATATATCCCTTCTCCCCACAGGGTCATTCTCTGCAGTTAATCAACTCAGAAGGATTGGCTTAATTTTCTGCATTGGTAAGTGCAGGTTGGAACACCCCCTTTGAAAGTCAAATTTGTACTATTTCACATTGCTTTGGAATATTAGCTCAGGCGATGTGGAAAATGTAATCTTGCAAACATTTTGGCTCACTTGTGGGTCTGCAGAAAAGACAGTGCAGTATGCGTCATGATTTCGTATTCTGAATGGCTGTGTCCTCGACTCCCCTTCTCCTGCCGAAATGACTTTACAGATTGTATTAGTTTCCATGACATTCATTTACATGGAATGAATCAACCCATCTCTCCCTTTCCCCCACCCCCATTTCCTGGCCCCTCCCATGTCTTTCTTTTTCTTTTCCTCTCTCTCACATGATAAGAAGTCTAGCAAAAAGCTGATGAGGTATTTTAAATGTCCACGACCATGGTATAGGAAAATATTTGTTTTAAAGATTTATTTATTTATTTGAAAGTCAGAGTTACACACAGAAGGAGAGGCAGAGAGAGAGAGGAGAGAGAGAGGTCTTCCATCTGCTGGTTTATTCCCTAATTTGCCACAACAACCGGAGCTGCCTCCTGGTCTCCCATGCAGGTGCAGGGGCCCAAGGACTTGGGCCATCCTCCACTGCCTTCCCAGGCCATGACAGAGAGCTGGATCAGAAGTGGAGCAGCAGGGTCTCGAACCGGTGCCCCCATGGGATGCTGGCACTGCAGGCGGTGGCTTTACCTGTTATGCCACAGCGCCAGCCCCAAGAAAATATCTGTAGCCATTCCACACCCCCATCCTCAGAAAGCATAACTAAGATCTTTGTCTTTAACTTTTCTTCAATGTATAATGTTTACTTGTCAGATTAATTTTTTAAATTAAATGATCTGAACAATATATAACAAAATCTAGAAATGTAGATAGGCCTAATATTCAGTGAAGGGTTATTTTGGCCATTTTGGCCAGTTTTAAGATGGTTGCTTCATTTGGTTACATATTATTTTGTTAAAATATATTATTTCATTTTAACTGTTGTTGTAGAATATATTGCCCATATCATTAGCTAAGGTCTAACCACTTCTTAAAAATATAGTCATCTCTCTTATTCTGAAAACGTTTGCTCCAGTATGGTTGCTTCTTCCATACTAACCTTTCTCCTCTTGGCCCAAATATTTTCTATTCATTGATTCATCCTCACCTTTTTTTTTTCCCCGCAGAAAATGCTTGTTGACACTGATTAGACTATTCCTATCTTTTACTGTTTGTTATATTTCTCAGAGTTTCCCAAAAGTGCTTGGCTCTGAGAAGGTGATAATAAAATGTGTAAAATGGAATTAACTGCAGCTGCCCTCTAGTTACTTTTCTAGGTTCTATCTTTAGTTGGTTCAAGGATGTTTTAGGGACCAGCACTGGTGCAGTAGGTTAATCCTCAGCCTGCAGTGGGCACTGGTTCTAGTCCCAGCTGCTCCTCTTCTGATCCAGCTCTCTGCTATGGCCTGGGAAGGTAGTGGAAGATGGTCCAAGTGCTTGGGCCCCTGCACCCACGTGGGAAACGTGGAAGAAGCTCCTGGCTGCTGGCTTCAGATTGGCTCAGCTCTGGCCATTGCAGCCATCTAGGGAGTAGAGCTCTCTCTCCTTCCTCTCCCTCTCCCTCTCCCTCTCCCTCTCCCGCTCCCGCTCCCGCTCCCGCTCCCTCTCCCGCGGATGGAAGACCTCTCTCACTGTCTCTCCCTCCCTCTATAATTCTTCCTCTCAAACAAATAAATAAAATCTTAAAAAAAAAAGAATGTTTTAGAGTAGCTAAAGGGACTTTTAATTCTCCTGACTCCTGTTCATGGCTTTGCATAATCTGCCTGCAGAGTGCATATCTCAAATACTACTCTTAATTCCTTGTCCATCCCAGCCTGTTCCTTGCTCTCTCTCTGCCTTGTTGAAGCTACCTAAACTCACCTCCTCAAATTTCCTCCCATTGGAATCTTACTGACTTGTTCAAGGTCTTGGCTAAGCCCTTGTGTTAGCTTGTTTTCTGTTGCTCTAACTGAATACCACAGATTGAGTAGTTTACAGAGCAAAAAAAGGTTGATTTTGTTCTTAGAAGTCCAAGATCATGGTGCCAGCACTGGCTTGCTTTCAGGGAGGACTTCCTTTTGCATGTGGCCAGGCAGAGGGAAGGTGTCACATGATGAGACAGAGGTGAGTTTTCAGGCTTGGATCTTTCTCTTCCTTTTCTTCTAAAGCCACCAAGGTCATCATGGGTGTCCCAATCTCATCACCATCACCTTCCAAAGATGCCACCTCCAGAAAACACCCACATATGACTTTGGGCATTATTTCTGGGGCATGTCTCACTATGCGTTGAGTCAGCAGTGTCGCCACAAAACTCATGCAGGTGTTTAGCCTGTGATGTCTTTTTTTTTTTTGACAGGAGAGTGGACAGTGAGAGAGAGAGAGAGACAGAGAGGAAGGTCTTCTTTTGCCGTTGGTTCACCCTCCAATGGCCACTGCAGCCGGCGCACTGCGCTGATCTGAAGCCAGGAGCCAGGTGCGTCTCCTGGTCTCCCATGGGGTGCAGGGCTGAGGCACTTGGGCCATCCTCCACTGCACTCCCGGGCCACAGCAGAGAGCTGGCCTGGAAGAGATTCTGTCCTGGTTAGGACAGAATCCGGCGCCCCGACTAGGACTAGAACCCGGTGTGCCGGCGCCACAGGCAGAGGATTAGCCTATTGAGCCGCGGCACTGGCCACCTGTGATGTCTTATTGTTAATGGTTGATGGACTTGGGGTAGAGCCTTAGTTTAATTGTGGCATCTGAGAAGTGGCTCTGGTAGGAGGTGTTTGGAGCATACCCTTGGAGGGTGAGTCTCATGAAGGGGTTAATTTTTTTTTTCCAAGTTCAGAGTAAATTCTCTCATTTGCTTCCTAGCTTGTCATGTGCTCATTTCTCTGCATCTGCTGTGACCAGCCTCCACAGGTGCTGGCCTTCGGGGCTATCCAATCCTTTTTAAAAAGGTTTATTTATTTGAAAGAGTTGAGGAGAAACAGAGATCTTCCATCTGCTGGTTCCCTGCTCCGAAGGCCACAATGGTCAGGGCTGTGCCAGGCCAAAGCCAGGAGCCAAGAGCTTTGTCTGGCTCTCCCACCTGGGTGGCAAAGGCCCAAACACTTGGGCGATTTTCTACTGCTTTTCCCAGGCCATTAGGAGGGAGCTGGATTAGGAGTGGAGCAGCCATTGTGTAGAGCACACTCATCTTTTTTTTTTTTAAATTTAATTAATTATTTTATTTTTGACAGGCAGAGTGGACAGTGAGAGAGAGACAGAGAGAAAGGTCTTCCTTTTCCATTGGTTCACCCCCCAGTGGCCGCTGCGGCCAGCGCACTGCGCTGATATGCAGCCAGGAGCCAGGTGCTTCCTCCTGGTCTCCCATGGGGTGCAGGGCCCAAGGACTTGGGGCATCCTCCACTGCACTCCCTGGCCACAGCAGAGAGCTGGCCTGGAAGAGGGGCAACTGGGACAGAATCTGGCGCCCTGACTGGGAATAGACCTGGGGTGCCGATGCCACAGGCAGAGGATTAGCGTAGCGAGCCGCGGCACCGGCCAAGCACACTCATCTTGTGGGACTGAAACTCCATGCCATTGATTGGCAGCTCCCCATTACCTCTTCCTCTCAGTTGCCAGCAGCCACCATCCTACTGTCTGTGAGTTGAACTATTTTAGATTCCTCAAATGAGTGGAATCATGCAGCATTTGTCTTTCCGTGGCTCACTCATTTCACATAGGATAATGTCTTTGATGTCACTGATCAGCAGAGAAATGGGAAATGCAGACTGAAACACCCCCTTGGAAGCTTCAATTTGTGATATCTCAAAGTTCACACCTGTCAGGATGGATATTAACAAAATGAAAAAACTCAAGTGTTGGCCAGGCTGTGAAGAAAATGGAATGTCTGTACACTGTTGGTGGTAACGCAAAGTGGTTCAGCTGCTATGGAAAACAGTGTGTAGATTCCTCCAAAAACTGAAAACTGAACGACCTCATGATCCAACAGTTCCATTTCTGGGTATTTATCCACGAGAACTGAAATCAGGATCTTGGGGAGATGGCTCCTCTCTCATGTTCACTGCAGTGTTAGTCACAAGAGCCAAGATGTATATAAGTGACCAGCGCAAATGAAGAAAATGTGCTATCAATATTAGACAGCAGTGTTCTGTCTTACAAAAGACTGGAAACACGCAATGCACGATAGCATGGATGAACCTTGAAGACATAAACACTAACAAAATAAGGCAGAGGTGGTTAATCCTACACAAGTAGAAGTAGGCGAAGTTCAGAGATGTCCTATGATCCACTCAAGGTTTTAGAGCTCATGTGGGGAAATAGAGAAGTGGAATCCAAACTCAGATCTGACGGATTTTTCTGCTGTGCCACAAAGCAGAGTACTGCAGCATTCCACTGGGATCTTTATTCACATTCACCTCCGTTCAATCATGGCTCCCAGCTGCACAATAGACACAGAGGAAACTTCTAGAAACACTAAGGCTCAGACGTCTCCCCCCTGGATCTCTGCTTGGTACGAGTTGGAGTTGGGTCCTTTTTCCCCTTATTATATAGTTGATTCTAATGAGCATCCAGAGTTGAGAGACAGCACAGTGACTCAGCAATGACCTTCACATGCTAATGTAGACAGGTCTCAGTCTACCAGGATGCCTTGTCATCAAGTCTTCATTCCTTGTCTACAAGAGCGGATTGTCAGATGCTTTGCTGAATTCAAGATAAATGTCTATGAAATTTTCTCCTATCCCCAGTCTACCAGTCAAATAGAAAATGAGATTATTTGGCATGACTTTATTATAGGGAATATGGATTTTTTGTTGTAGTAAAATATTCACAGCAGAAAACTTCCCATTACAACAATTTTTAAGTGCATAGTTCTGCACCTTTAAGTACATCCACACAGGTAAGCAAAACCATTGCCACTTCCATCTCCAGAACTCTCTCACCTTCCCAGACTGAAACTCTGGTCCCTGTGAACATTAGCTAACTCCCCATTCCTCCTCTCCCAGAACCAGCAATCACAACTCTTTCCATCTCTGATTTTGGCTACTGTGAAATATATTTTATGAAAGGAATCATGCAATTCTTTTGTTTATGAATATCTTATTTAGATTACTATAAAGTATTAAAGTATCCATGTTGTAGCTCATACTTGTTTTTAATAACATGTTTATTTTCACTAACTTCAGGGACTAATAATCTCTCAGTGTTTCACACAAAGTATGTGCCCCCAAAATCACTTATTGCATTTAATGAAGTGGAATTGGAAAATGCTAAAATTACCAACCTGTGATTTTCTATAATTCATCTTTTCCTTTGATGAAAGAATAGTGTTTTTCTTGCTAAGCCATTTTAAATTCATACCACACATCACAAATTGTTAAGAAATTATTGACAGAGGTTTTGTGAATTCATTGGAAAATTTCTCTCTCTCTCTCTCTCTCTCTTTTTTTTTTTGACAAGCAGAATTAGACAGTGAGAGAGAGAGAGAGAGAGAGAGAGAGACAGAGAGAAAAGTCTTCCTTCCATTGGTTCACCCCAAATGGCCGCTACAGCTGGCGCACTGTGCTGATCCGAAGCCAGGAGCCAGGTGCTTCTCCTGGTCTCCCAGGTAGGTTCAGGGCCCAAGCACTTGGGCCATCCTCCACTGCACTCCCGGGCCACAGCAGAGAGCTGGCCTGGAAGAGGAGCAACTGGGACAGTATCCGGTGCCCCAACTGGAACTAGAACCCGGGGTGCTGGCGCCGCAGGCAGAGGATTAGCCAAGTGAGCCACGGCGCCGGAAAATCTCTTTTGTGCCATTTAAAGTCATTTGTTTGTCCTGGAGCTCTGTATCTTTTCTTCCATTTCAAGTACTTATATTTCAATATCTCTAAATAGGCATGAAGAGTATGGTCCTAGTGGCCCCATTTGCCTGCAGTGTGGGATTCTCAGTTTTTTTTTTTTTTTTTTTTTTTTTTTTTTTTTTTTACAGGCAGAGTGGACAGTGAGAGAGAGAGACAGAGAGAGAAAGGTCTTCCTTTTGCCGTTGGTTCACCCTCCAATGGCCGCCGCTACAGCCGGCGCACCGCGCTGATCTGATGGCAGGAGCCAGGATCCAGGTGCTTTTCCTGGTCTCCCATGGGGTGCAGGGCCCAAGCACCTGGGCCATCCTCCACTGCACTCCCTGGCCATAGCAGAGAGCTGGCCTGGAAGAGGGGCAACCGGGACAGAATCCAGCACCCCGACCGGGACTAGAACCCGGTGTGCCGGCGCCGCAAGGTGGAGGATTAGCCTATTGAGCCACGGCGCCGGCCGAGGATCCTCAGTTTTAACACCTGGACAGAATTCAGCAAAGTTGCATGGTTGGTCACCTTCCTGGGCTGTCTTGCTGCTTACCAACAACAAGCTCTTTTGATGTTGCTGCCATAATTTACAAAGTAAGAAAAATCTTGAATTCTTGGTTGATCCAAGTGATTTTTTTGTGAGGTTATGAAGATGAAGATCCTTTATAAAAAATTATTCCCGGGAAAACATCATAAGCCATTCCTTCATTAAGACCGATTTGGTGAAAGATTTTAATTTGGTTCCTGTGATTTAGATAGTTTTATCAGTAAAGACCTTTAGTGGGAAGAAATTCTAGTAAGGAATTGGAGGACATGTAACAGTATAGTACTTGATGTCTAAAATGTCTAGAAAGTTTAAAGACTCATGTTGCACCTACGGCACTTCTAAACAATCATATGCTTTCATTATTGTGGTTAGAGATTAAACATTAAGCAAATAAAGTATTAAAGATTTCACGCCAAAATCCACACAGAAAACTGTGAGCACCAGAAGTACCAAGAAAAACACTTGTTGTTAAATTTATTTTCATGTCTTTCAAATAAGCAAGTAGCTGACATATCTACCTTTCCTGAGAGTTTCCAGAAGTATTTGTTAATTATTTTGCTTTTTTGTGTTAGTTTCAGTGAGAACAGACTGTCAACTTTTTTTATAAAAATATTTTTAAAAAAGATTTATTGATTTATTTGAAAGGCAGTTACAGAGAGAGAAGAGAGACAGAGATCTTCCATCTGCTGATTCACTCCCCAAATGGCTGCAATGGCAAGGCTGGACGAGGGCGAAGCCAGAAGCCAGGAGCTTCATCTGGGTCTCCCACATGGGTGGCAGGGGCTCCAGGACCTGGACCATCTTGTGCTGCTTTCTCAGGCCATTAGCAGGGAGTTGGATCAGAAATGGAGCAGCTGGGACTTGAACAGGTGCCAGTATGGGATGCTGTCATTACACGCAGTGGCCTGACCTGCTATGCTGCAGCGCTGGTGCCACAGGCTTTATTTTTATTTTATTTTATTTTTTTTATTTTTTGACAGGCAGAGTGGACAGTGAGAGAGAGACAGAGAGAAAGGTCTTCCCCCTGCCGTTGGTTCACCCTCCAATGGCTGCCGCGGCCGGCGCGCTGCGGCCGGCGCACCGCACCGATCCGATGGCAGGAGCCAGGAGCCATGTGCTCCTCCTGGTCTCCCATGGGGTGCTTGGGCCACAGGCTTTAGTTTTTAAAGCAGTTTTAGATTCACAGTCATTTGAGGAGTGAACCAGCAGATGGCAAAATCTCTTCCTCTGTCTCCCCCTCTCTGTATCACTCTGTCTTTCAAATAAAGTCGTAAAAAGCAACTATGAGAAGTAAATGAAATATAGCATAAGCATTGGAGCTTGCTCCCCTCATGCCCTATTTTTTTTAATGGCCAGAGCTGTACCGATCCGAAGCCAGGAGCCAGGAGCTTCCTCCAAGTCCTCACATGCGGGTGTAGGGCCCAAGGACTTGGGCCAACTTCCACTGCTTTCCCAGGCCATAGCAGAGAGCTAGATGGGAAGTGGAGCAGCCGGGTCTTGAACCAGCGCCCATATGGGATGTTGGCACTACAGGTGGCGACTTTACCCGCTACCCCACAGCGCCGGCCCCCTCATGCCTTACAGCATTCCCCTTGCTGTTGTGACTGGTTGCCTTCCCTGCTTTGTGACCTGTCTCCTCACCAGATGAGCCAAAGGTGTCCCGTTTCCCATTGGCATCTGCTTTTGCAGGGATGGACTTGTGGCCTACTCAGGACAGCAAAGCAGGTCAGGGTGGATCTCTGATTGACACTCTGTGAATCTGGTAGGGAATTTCTAAATTTTTTAGAAGTAGAAATGGTGAAGAAGATACCTTCTGGAATTGCCTTTTCTGCTTGTGGCATCTGGCACTGTGCATCTACTTGATGACCACGAAGGGAGCCAACCTGGGGCATGGCACACTGAGACACGCATGGCAGAGGCAAGAGACTGAAGAAGTTTGGGTCCTTGGGGATGCTCTGAAACTGCAGAATTTGGCAGCCTCATTTCTGTTTGTTTGTTTGTTTGTTTTTTTGACAGGCAGAGTGGATAGAGAGAGAGAGACAGAGAGAAAGGTCTTCCTTTTGCCGTTGGTTCATCCTCCAATGGCCGCTGCGGCCGGCACACCGCTCCTATCCAAAAGCCAGGAGCCAGGTGCTTCTCCTGGTCTCCCATGGGGTGCAGGGCCCAAGCACTTGGGCCATCCTCCACTGCACTCCCTGGCCACAGCAGAGAGCTGGCCTGGAAGAGGGGCAACCGGGACAGAATCCGGCGCCCCGACTGGGACTAGAACCTGGTGTGCCGGCGCCACTAGGTGGAGGATTAGCCTATTGCGCCGCGGCGCCGGCCCTCATTTCTGCTTTAACTCTTATATTTAATTTTCTCAAGTAGAAACCTGGAGATTCCTGCTACTTCTGCTGCGCATCTATTTTAGAGTTTCTCTGAGTGTGGCCCATGAGCCCGTTGTCCCGGGATCTCTCAGAATCTTGTTACAGAGAAGATTCCTCTTCGTGTTTTCTCTATTATAGAATGAAATACCTCTGGATGAGGCCTGGGGATCACCAGTTTTTCAGGAGCTCCACTGTTTATTCCTCTGTACACTCCTAATTCAGAATCTGTATTTTCAGAATGAAAGCCTACAGCACAGCACTCAGTCCATCACCTGGCTACAGAACAACCTTGCAAAGTGTTTCATTTTCTTACGTTGACCCCAAAGTCTTTCAGGGCATCTGACAATCTGAAAATAACACCAACCCAAAGAGACAGAAACCCAAAGTCCAGAAGTCTGAAACAGATCAGAAGCAAGGAAAAAATCAGAATTATTGACTGGAATAATTAAAAGGAGAAGAAATGGCACAATCCATGAGGATGAAAACATTTCAATGAACTAATGAGTTTCCCCAAACATATCTTCAGTAGGCAGATGGTAAAGTGGAAAGTTGGGCCATTAAGAAATAATTATAGTAGGTTATTGGAAAATGGGGAAAAGGAAGGGAAAGATTTATTAAATAGCTGGGACTCATTTATGCAGAAGAGTGGGCAGGCTTGGGTTATATATACATGTGAGTGCATACCAGTAAGAAGGATCAGACCTTGGAAGAAGGTAAAAGACTGCCCAGGGAACACGTGAGTGCAGCACATGGCCCCTTACAATCTGAAATGGGGAAGCCCTGGCCTTTGTCATCTCATAGACTATCAAGTAGAGTTTGATTTCTCTGTTGTTAAATGACAGTTATAAAAATGATAGCTCTGTAATGTCTGCTAATTAAACTACTTTTCTTCTTTTTTTTCTGGGGTCTGGCAAAAGCTATTTAGATTTATATTCAAACCTGCATGCGCATATGCACACACACATCTCCAGAATAAACCACTTACATACCTTTACTTCCTTTTCCCAAGCCTTCAATAACTTTCAATTACTGAACCCATAAACGCCCTATTTTACAAAATAATACTCCTGAGTCCTGCACATTTGGCTTCCTTCCTACCTGAGAACACTAAATCTGTACTTCGTATAATAATTTGGATTTATGTTTGGTTTGGAACTTTGTTCCTATAACCTGGAGAGCAGATAGTGGTGGTACGTACGCCTTGCCGGTGGGTCTTTTCTATTACATATGGATCACAGAGCGTGTCTTTGGTGCACTGTAAGAAGAGAGTATTCTTGAAACCTCGCCACAGCAATTACCATCTTCCTGCCATACAACACGAGGGTCTTCATCAGCCACATCCTCCTCGCTTGTTAACATGGGAAAGCTGTCTGTTGCTTAAATCCAGTCTCTGTACAGGTGTTGGGATTTAGTCGACTCCCGTGTTCCAGGAATGACCCTTCCCTCTGTTGCGTATTTGACCTCGCCTCTCAATTTTCCTTTCATTAGACTTTATTTTTTAAAAAACATATTTATTTGCCATTCTGTAATTTTTAAAAAATTCTTAATTATAGCCGGCGCCGTGGCTCAATAGGCTAATCCTCCACCTTGCGGCGCCGGCACACCGGGTTCTAGTCCCGGTTGGGGCGCCGGATTCTGTCCCGGTTGCCCCTCTTCCAGGCCAGCTCTCTGCTATGGCCAGGGAGTGCAGTGGAGGATGGCCCAGGTGCTTGGGCCCTGCACCCCATGGGAGACCAGGAAAAGCACCTGGCTCCTGGCTCCTGCCAGGATCAGCGCGGTGCGCCGGCTGCAGCGGTGGCCATTGGAGGGTGAACCAACGGCAAAGGAAGACCTTTCTCTCTCTGTCTCTCTCTCTCACTGTCCACTCTGCCTGTCAAAAAAAAAAAAAAAAAAAAAAAAAAAAAAAAAAAAATCTTAATTAGATTTTTAAAAAGATTTATTTATTTATTTGAAAGCATTACACAGAGAGAAAAGGAGAGGCAGAGAAAGAGAGAGAGGTCTTCCATCCGCTGGTTCACTCCCCAGCTGGCCGCAACAGTCGAAGCTGTGCTGATCCGAAGCCAGGAGCCAGGAGCTTCTTTCGGGTCTCCCACATGGGTGCAGGGGCCCAAGGACTCAGGCCATCTTCTACTGCTTTCCCAGGCCATAGCAGAGAGCTGGGTTGGAAGTGGAGCAGCCAGGACTCCAGCTGGCGCCCACATGGGATGCCAACACCACAAACAGCAGCTTAACCCACTATGCCAACAGTGCAGATCCCTCTAATTAATTTTTTAACAAATTCAATATAGTCCATAAATACAATGCTAAGAATATATTTTTAGAGCAGTTTTAGGATCATAGCAAAATTGAGTAGCAGTCACAGAGATTTTCCATTTAACCTTCCTCGACACAGGCACAAACTCCCCCATTACTAACCTCCTGGAACTTACAATGTCACATCACTATCACCAAAGGCCACACTTTGCTTTAGAACTTCGTTCTTGATAGTTACATTCCCCTGGTTGCATAATGACAGGCATCCACCATCATCAATTCCTATGGGGTGGTGTCACCGCTCTAAAAATCCTGTGTGCCCTGCCAACTCATCGCCAACCTTCCTCCACACTCTGGCCGCCACTGATATCTCACTGTCTCTGCAGTTTTGCCTTTTCCAGGTGGGTTGACATTAAAATCATACAGTATACAGCCTTTTCAGGTTGGCTCCTTCCACTGAGCTCTATGCATTTGCTTCCTCCCTGTCTTCATGGCTTCATTGTGCACTTCTTGTTCGTGCTGAGTCATATTCCACTCTGTATATCCGACGGCTCACCCATTCACCTACCAGAGGACACCCTGGTAGCTCTCAAGTTTGCCAATTGTGAATTCAGGTGCTGAAAACATGTGTGTGTGGACACGAGTTGTCCTCTCATTTGGGTCAGTACCAATGAGTGTGATTGATTGCTGGTTTTTTTGGTAAAACTGTATTTAGCTTGTGTTCCAGGTGACTGTACTGTTTTGTATTCCCATGAGCAATGAACAACATTCTGGCTCCACGTCTTTGCCAGCATTTGGTGTTGGGTGCGGTGGTAACTCATTGTTGTTTTCATTTGCAGTTCCCTGATAGTGTATGACAGTGAGCATCTTCGCATGTGCTCTTTATTCTCTGTATGTCTTGTTTTCTTCTAAGTTTTAAGAATACATTGTTTTGGCTAATAACACTTTATCAGATTTTTTTTTTTTTTGCAAATATTTTCCCCCTCTCTGGGACTTGTTTCCCATTCTCTTCACAGTCTCTTGTTGAGCCAAATTTTCAAATTTTAATGAAGTTCAGCTTATCGATGCTTCCCTTTGTGAATTGTGTACTTGGTGTTGCAGCTATAATGTCATTGCCAAACCCAAAGTCGTCTAGATTTTCTCCTATTTTCTAGGAGTTTTGTAGTTTTTCATTTTACCTTTGGATTTACCATACACTTTTAGTTTGTTCTTTGAAAGGTTCAAGATCTGTGTTGAGATTCATTTAGTTATTTGCATTTGGATATTGAATTGTTTTAGCACCACTTATTGAAAGAGGCTCTTTGTGGCATTGGTTTTTCTCCTTTGTCAAAGACCAGTTAACTACATTTATGTGAGTCTGTTTCTGGGCTTTCCATTATGTTCTTGTGAGCTGCCTGTCTAGTTTCTTGCCAACATCCTGATTGCTACAGACTTATAGCATGTTTTGAAGTCGGTGTCAGTCCTCTTCATTCTTCTCCAAGATTGGGTTGCTTATTCTTTTGCCTCTCCATACAAACTTCAGAATTAGTTTGTCAATTCTCCTCTCAATTTTGATTCTTCTCTCCTATATTTAAAATCAGGCTCAAGACTCTTTATTTATAACCAAACAAGGCATAAGACAAACAACAATGAAACCCAAACACCTCTCTTAGGCCTGCATCCTCCCTCCAGTTTCTGCTCTCTCCTCTCTTGGCAGGTTGTCCTACTCATCAGTTCCACCAGCGCAGCGTGTGATGACTTCGCGAGTAGCTCCCATGGTGCTCACCGTGATACGTTTCCTTCTCCTCCTCTCTGAATTCTGAGCGGCCTTCAGCGCTGTTGACCTCTGCTCACTTCTTCACTGCACTTGGCAGCCACGCCTCCCTTGGCCTGGCAATCAACCCTCAGACTTTGTCCTGGACTTTCTGATGCTTTTGTTCTGCCTTTTTCCTGGGTGATTTGACCATGTGGTTGGCACCTTCCTATCGTATCCTATCACCAACTGACAGTTTACTGATATCCATGGATGTCCCAGTTGAAGTCCTCTGTAGTAGTTACTGCAGTTTGTGATTATATATGCAGTCATTTATCTGTCTTCCTCTGTAGAATGGTAATGATAAGAGTCTAAGGGCTGAGTCCCAAGTTACCCCAGAGTGTCACTGGAGCTTCACACTCAGCTGACATATATGAATAGTTATTCATTGGGTATTATTGAACAAGGGACTTGTGAGAGCAGATTTGGTCATCATAGTGTCCGTCTGTAAGTAGCTTTGTAGGACCTCTCAGTGGAAAAGTTATTTAGATTGTAATTAGTTTATCCTCAGTTGTCCTTGGGGAACTTGCTAAGCTGATCCACTCCACCACTACAAATACACACCAAGAGGCAATGTGTTTTTTGGATGGCAATACGTTTTTTGTTTCTTCATTGTGTTATCTTTTTTCTTCCATTGAACAATTTAAGGGAGTATTCAGAGCAATTTGGTTTTATCCTCTAAACCCAACCCATAGAATTTACATAACATTACATTTCATGTTGGGCTGGCCCCTCTGGGGCCGGCGCTGTGGCGCAGTGGGTTAAAGCCCTGGCCCGAAGTGCCAGCATCCCATATGGGTGCCGGTTCTAGTCCCGGCTGCTCCTCTTCCAATCCAGCTCTCTGCTATGGCCTGGGATAGCAGTAGAAGTTGGCCCAAGTCCTTGAGCCCCTGCACTTGCGTGGGAGACCTGGAAGAAGCTCCTGGCTCCTGGCTTCGGATTGGCGCAGCTCTGGTTGTTGTGGCCATCCGGGGAGTGAACCAGTGGATGGAAGACCTCTCTCTCTGTCTCTACCTCTCTCTGTAACTCTTTCAAATAAATAAAATAAATCTTTAAATAAAAAACAAGAAATCAGCTACCCTCTGACTTGCATGGATTAGAAATGTACACGTTTGATGCAGATCTCCTATTCTTTGTAGTATATTTTTGGTATCTTATATGAACTTAAAACTTTCTTTTGATCTAAATCTACATTCTGATAATAAATACTGCATACATATGAAGGTAACTCAAAAACTTTATGGAAAATGGCATTAAAAGATAAGTTTATTTTGTTGCAAAACATTTTGATATCCATGCATGGAGGAGGGTGTCTTCAGAAAGGTCAATGCAAATGCATAATATGAAAAAAAGTATAATTTTTAAAAATTTTTGCAATGATACACTTATCTATTAATTCCATTTTTCCCAGGAAAAACAGAATGCACTAATAGAATAAAACAAAGTAGACCCCATGTGAATTCCTATGTATATGGTGGGAAGCGTGGATCTACATTTATTTTTTGAGGGGAAAAAGCTTGCACTTGACTTTATAGTCTCACACTTACACCTTACTTAACACTTGGGACCACAAACTGGACCACACTGGTTACAGCTACTCTGGCCAATACTCTGCTGAGTAGAGTTTAGCCTTAGGATCAGATTTCCCAGTGGTGGTTAGGGTCAGCCTTTGGCTTAGCTTCAGCTAGATGAACAGGTCCACATGGAGCCATTTCTTTCAGTCTAATATTCGTTTCTTCGCTATGTACATCTCTTGATCTAACCTTTTTTTTTTTTCATTTACTGCTAACATCACCTTTCTGGATTAATTACAGTGGGGGGTAGCATTCAATCCACCCCCCTTTCCATATATCAAATACATGGCTGACTTAGAGCCGTTTCCGTATTAACTCCCAGATTCTCGTTTTAAATACAAAACCTAGTTCATTAAGTTCATTGAGTTCATTCCTCCTGTGTATTTTGAACTTCACCCGGTGTCAAGGTTCTTTATCCATAAAATGAAGTTTGTGTAGTTCTAGTAGGAATTCTCTCTTCTGCTTTTGAATGCTATTTTTCTACGGCCAGTGTGTTAAAACACACCCATCTGAGGATCATAAGTCTCTATCTAGTTTGAGTCCTTCTCTGTCATTTGCTGTTTAACCCACAGCTATTCTTTTGCACTCCAGGTTTATAATATATAAATTGAGAGCTTTGTGTTATGATTTTAAAATGCTATGATGATGATTCATTTTAAAAATTATTTAAATCTTCGTTCCCTATTCAGCATTCTAAGACCATACCTTCTGTGTGTCTGGCCACACCTATAACCCAACAGCTACTTTTTATAATTAACATAATTAGTTATAGTCATATGCCTGCATGAAAATATCTATTCTGCAAATATTTTGTTGTCTGGTTCTATGAAAATGTTGCTTTGTATCCTCCTTAGAACTGTAAAAATATGAAGTCAATAGCTTATTCATTGGATTTGATGCACCTCCATAACTGTAGCATGTAGCATACACAGGTAGTGTTGACTAAGGGATTTTTGTCCTAATGGCTTCATAGATAGACAAGAGAATTCCTCAGTAGCTATTTAGGTTCAGGAATTTCCAGTGAGAAAGCTGCAGTGTTGGCCTACTTAATTGCTATTTCTTTAGGTGTGGAGATTGAGGGCCTGAACTGTCCAACCTAATTAGATCTCCTTTCCCTTTTGCTTGTGTGGAAACAGCCTCACCTCTGAGCTCCTACTGGGAACACGGAAAGAAGAAAGTGATGCAAACAGACTGGAGAGCTTTAATGCTGCTGGTGACTGCGCCATTACCCAGAAAATGCAGGTTAATGTGGAGACAGGGAGGGAACTGTGGGAGGCAGAAGAGCAAACCCAGCAGCACCTATTAGAAAGAACAATCATGCAGCATACACATCAGGAGGAAGGGATGAGGGCCAAAGGGTCAGAGAAGCTCCCTGCACTTCCCAATCAAAGAAAACGTGCTACAGAGTGGGAGTAAAGGAAAATGATGACGCTGAAGTAATTCACAGGGACGTGGCTGTTACCCGATGAGTCTCTGAATTCTTGCAGGACAAACAACTCACACTGGTGGGAAGAATGTGATCATGGCAGAATGTAGGAGATGAATTGCTCTGTTCCTAGTAAATTTTAGGTCAGTTGCATGTAAATTATTAACTTGACATATGCAAATCACTTTACTATAAAGAGGAATATAAAGTGAGGGCAGAGGGAAACATAAAAATTAAGTTATCTTAATAAGAGAAGGGAAAATTTGATTTCTATTGAAGTGCGTGTGGTTTGTGTCTATGTTGAATCTGAAGAGATTTTATGAAGACATGGGGCTGAAGACCAGCTGTGTAGAACTGGAGATTTCGGCAAGTCAGCCTTGTAGGTGTAAGGCAGAGGCAGGGAAAGAGAATGAAAGTAGAGTCAGGAAATGAGAAGGGGTTGGGGAATATTAACAGGCTACTTTGTCAAAGAACGGAGGAAATGAGATGGGATCTGGTGGTAGGAAGAGTTAGATTGTGAGAACAGGTTGAATCCCCTAGACGCTACCCATGACTCCTGTTTCTCCATTTGTTTCCTGCTTCTCAATAGTTTTCTGTGGCCAGCCTCCATATGGAGCTTCTGTCCAGAGCCAATGTAGTGGGAGTATATGAAAGCCTTCTTCATCCCTTTGGGTTTGTATTATATCGTGTTTCCATGTTACAGTCCAGAAGTCCAGCCCCCGTGGGCTCCAGCACTCCACAGGTCTTCATCCCTAAGTCTCCTTTGCTGACACCTGGACTAGAGCCTTCTGGTACCTTCACACCCAGCCATCACCTAGGCCACAGAACCCTGCATTTCTCAGGTCCCCACATTAAACAGATCGAGCTCCTTCTTGTTCTATTTTTCCATATCTGCCTAATTGCTGTGTCCAGTAACACAGAGCCCTCCTGGAATGGATCCTGGTTCACTTAAACTGGGTCCTGAAATCCTTCATAGTTCTTAATGAGGTTCTCAGTCCTTCTCCAAAATTGGGTCTTACCACCCGCAGACCAGTGCTTCCCTGTCTGGGTAGCTTCCTGGCTTGTGTTGCACCTGCCTTGTGCTTATTTTCATTCCACATCACAAGTCCCTTTCTCACTCAGAAGTCAGTTTTCCAGATATTCTGAGTCCTGTGTTCCTATGCAGTGGCTATAAGTACACTAGAATCCGGAAAAAAAAAATTCTTCATTATAAGTAATAGTACCAGGTCAGAACGTTTGTAAGGCACACGTTTCCAGAGGGAACATGTGACTGTTCCTACTTGTCTGTTTCTCTACCCTTCTTGTCCTCTGTTCCAGGAGTGAGCCCACAAATCCACTATTTTTGCTGTAGTTTAGCTCCTAGCCCAAGAACTGAGGCACGTGGCAGGGGCTGAGTTGGAATATGGCCAGGAAGCTTGATCGAGGAATCTGGGCTCTTTTTGGGGCTCTGCTCTGAAGAGCCCTGGGACTTGGCCAAGCCCACCTTGTCCTTTGATACTCTTTCATCTAGGAGAGTCCATGAAGGAGTAAAGGGGGCCTTAGTCAGAGACAGGTAACCAATAGAGTTTAAGAAGAAGTCTGAAGAAGGATCACTAAAATGTTCTCATAAATCATCCTTTCATTTTTCTGTAATATGCACTGGAATATTTCCAAATAGAGTTATTTCAACTAGAAATACAGTAATGAGATTAATGTTGCTTAAAACACAGACAAGAAAGGGAGAGGAACGTTCCAGGGCTGTTCACAACTCCATCTCTTTGAAGTTCTTCAGCAAACCCTAGAAGAAGGCTGGAGAAACAATATGGAATGTGTGAAAATTAAAACACTGCAGAAAATGAAAACGTAAGAGTTTAGTTTCCAGGGCATCTTCTTCCTCCCCTCTCCCTCTCACTCTTTTTCTCTCTCTCATACGTACACACACATTAAAAATAAATCCCAACAGGTGTTAGTGTTTCCTAATAGACACATAGGACTGCAAGAAATGTGTATAATTTTGACCTCCATGACTCCAGTAAGTCAGTCCTTTAGTGTTTAATATTGTTTCAGAGTTTGTGCTGTTAAATCAAAAGGTTATCTATAATACATCTGGTGCCATTAAGGCAAAAGATCAGGGGTATTCAAAAGACATTTATTCATTATTAATATAGATAATAAAGGATCATTTATGAGGCTTCAGATGAGATTTTTTATCATCAAAAGCTTAAAAAGGGAAATTTATTTTTGCTTCAGGATACACATGAGAGGTGTCTATAACAAGAAATGTGAGAGTCTACACAAAGCTGTCAGATTCACTCTGTTTCTGAAGATGGCTGATACTTTATAGCAACAGATTAAAGAGAAAATAAAATTTTGTGCTTTAAATTTCTATTGACAGCGCCTTCATGATTTATTCTCACTTTGTCCTTTCTCTGGGTGTCTTGCTGATGCTTTCTTTTACACTGTGGTCTTGGATGGCTGATGTAAACTGAGTGGAGGGGAAATTATGAAACTCTAAAATGTCGGGAACTATTAAAAATAAACAAGGGACCAAGTTGACTCTAGAATCTTCACACACTAGCAAGAGCCACAGTCCAGCTTTTATTAAACACGAGAGGTAGGAAGTGCTGATGTATTTGTTACATAGAGTTATTGGAGTTACTTTTAATTTATGCCATCAGAGTTGATCAAAGTGGGTCTTAAATGGATTCTTTTTTTTTTTTTTTTGACAGGCAAAGTGGACAGTGAGAGAGAGACAGAGAGAAAGGTCTTCCTTTGCCGTTGGTTCACCCTCCAATGGCCGACGCTGCCGGTGCGCTGCAACCGGCGCACCGCACTGATCCGAAGCCAGGAGCCAGGTCTCCCATGGGGTGCAGGGCCCAAGCACTTGGGCCATCTTCCACTGCACTCCCTGGTCACAGCAGAGAGCTGGCCTGGAAGAGGGGCAACCGGGACAGAATCCGGTGCCCCAACCAGGACTAAAACCCAGTGTGCTGGTGCTGCAAGGCAGAGGATTAGCCTATTGAGCCATGGCACCGGCCGTTAAATGGATTCTTAAAGGGGCTGGCACTGTGGTGCCGTGAGTTAAGCTGCAGCCTGTGATGCTGGCATTCCATATATGTGTCCATTCAAGTTCTAGCTGTTCACTTCTGACCCAGTTCCCTGCTGATGCACCTGGGAAAGCAGTGGATTATGGCCCTGCCACCCACATGGGAGACCCAGAGGGAGTTCCTGTCTCCTGGCTTCAGCCTGGCCCAGCCCCAGCCGTTGTAGGGAGTGAACCAGCGGGTGAAATGTCTCCCGTCTCCCTTCTTCCTTCTCCCTTCTCCCTCTCCCTCTATAACTCTGCCTTTCAAATATCTTTTTTTTTTAAAAAAAGAATAAAAAGGGGCAGTGTTGTGACACAGAGGGTTAAACTGCCACTTGCAACATCAGCATCCCATATCAGAGTACCAGCTCAAATCCCAGCTGCTGTGCTTCCAGTCTGGCTCCCTGCGAATGTGCCTGGGAAAGCAGTGGAAGATGGCCCAAGTGCTTGGGTCCCTGCCACCCAGGGAGATCAGGATGGAGTTCCTGGTTCCTGGCTTCGGCCGGACCCAACCCTGGCTGATGTGGCCATTTAGAGTGACCGAGCAGATAGAAGACATTCTGTCTGTCTCTCCTGAAACTCTGACTTTTAAATCAGTTAGTCTTTTTTTTTAAAGGAATAAAAAGGAAAGATGGAGGACCAAATGGACCAAAGGGATTACCATGGTTTATATAGTAGGTAATAATTTCAGGATTAGTAAAAAGCTATAAAATCACACGTTGTGCCATACCTGCTTCATTAAGGTAAAAGGATGATTAAAAGTTATCAAGTGCAATATCCCACTCAATAAATCTGCAGCTCACATAAAACTCATGGTGTGTCTCTAGCCCTGTCTCAGAGCACTTGTGCATTCAAAGAAACATACATCCAGCTGTCAGACATGGAAGGACATGGAGATCATTTAAAGCTGTATTGACAACATGGGCCAAGTACCCTGAAGGAGCTGAAATGTTGGATGTAGGTTTGACTTTTTTTTTCTTGACAGGCAGAGTGGACAGTGAGAGAGAAACAGAGAGAAAGGTCTTCCTTTGCCGTTGGTTCACCCTCCAATGGCCGCCGCGGATGGCACGCCATGGCCGGCGCACTGTGGCTGGTGCATCGCGCTGATCCGATGGCAGGAGCCAGGTGCTTCTCCTGGTCTCCCATGCAGGTGCAGGGCCCAAGCACTTGGGCCATCTTCCACTGCACTCCCGGGCCACAGCAGAGAGCTGGCCTGGAAGAGGGGCAACCCGGTGTGCCGGCGCCGGAAGGGGGAGGATTAGCCTAGTGAGCCGCGGCGCCAGCCTGTAGGTTTGACTTTTAACATCCGTGCGTCTTTCTAATGTTCCCAAGGGTGCTGAGAGGCCGGGAAGGTGAGGGCAAGTTCCACTGATGTCCTTGCTCTCATGGGCCAAATCTCATTTAGGATCTGAAAATCAGGTGCACTTATGTAAACCTGGAAGATGCAAAGCTGCTCTGGTGTTGTTCCTGGCAAACATGGTTAGGGCCAGTCTGGTTTTTCGGTAGTTAACAGAGGTCCTGATCTTCAGCCACTTCCTTTGTTGGTTTTGAGAGCCAGGGCTCCAGCACCTTTTTGGGGAGAGAAGGTTGCAGCAAGCGTAGCAAGGTGTTGGAAAGGGAAGACGTGGCTGTTTCTTCTCTGTGTTGATGGGTGTGTGGTTCTGGAGCTGCTGCTTAATCTAAGAGGTGGCAGCACCTCCTTTGCTAGGTACAGTTTTTCCAGAGAGTTTATCCTGCTTAACCTGTTTTTTTAAAGGCTTCCTATACTTCTGTAAGTCTCTTGATGGGCTATAAGAAACCCATCACTGTTGGAACTGCTTGAAGCATCTGTTTTCAATTTTTACTCTTAAAATATTTCCATATCTCAGAGAACCCCTGTGTAAAAGGGCATCTTCAATTCATGGAATGATTGCCATGCTCAGTAAGTTGTAGATCAAATAACTGATTAATAACTGTCAATCTCTTTTATCTCTTTATATAGACATATGGCATATATGGATATGTTATATATATGGCATGTACGGATATATCATACCCATATCTCTATGGGTATGTTTATTTTGCCTAGCTTATTAGCCTACTTTATTCACATGGCTCGGCTTTCGTGGAGGATATTAATTCTCCTGCAGAGCAGGAGAAACCTTGGTTTTGCCTTTAAACAAGTTCTTCTTAATGTTTTTACCATATCCTAGTAGATTCAACAATCTTGTCAGAAATTTCTACTCTACAGAGTACAAAAGAGGTGTGGTATGTGATAGGATGTTCAGTATAGTCCCCCACATTTAAAATAAAAATGTCATTTTTGCCAATATCACTTGGCAAAAGTATAGTTCCTCTTTGGTTTTCATAAAAGCAACAAAAATTCTCTGCTAACAACTGGATACTTATGTTTTCCAATAATAGCTTTGGTAGACTTAAATAAAGGTGATTTCTAAGTAATGATATTTACAGCATCAAAACTTAATAATAATGTTGAATAGTAAAGCCACTAAAACCATAATCTAAATCAATATGGATAGAAATATACCACAGGACAGAATTTCATATTAGGCTTTAGAAAACATTAAAAAAAAAGATAAGGCTCAAATGTAAGGCATAGATGATACAAAGTTATGTTATTCCTGAGCAGATTTCTTTTAGAAACCACTACAAGGGTGTTCAAAAAGTTTGTGGAAAATACATATTATGAAAAAACTACCCATGAATTATAGAAATTTTTGTACCAAAATAAATATAATTTTTAATTCCATTTTTCCCCAGAAGTTGTTTTTTAAATATTTTATTTATTTGAAAGGCAGTGTTAGAGAGAGGAAGAGACAGTTTTGAAGTGCCCTCATGAAATATTTTATTTTTTAATGAGAAATGCAGAATAAAAATGCCTATTACTCTATTCTTTTTGCTCAAGATTGCTTTGCTCTGTGTCTTTTGTGTTTCTATACAAATTTTAATAGTTTTTTCTTTAATATTTATTATAAGGCAGTTCTGGTGGTGATAAACTTTTGTTTGGGAATGTCTGTTTGTCTTGTTCATATCTGAAGGAGAGGTTTGCCAGGTATTGCATTCTTGGCTGGCAATTTTTTCCCTTCAGTGCTGTGAAAGTCTGATCCCACTCATTCCTGGACCCTGATATTTCTGTTGAAAAGTCTGCGGTCAAGCAAATTGAGATCTCTTTTGGTGGTGTTATTCTTCTCTTGCAGCTTTGGGAACCTTATCTTTATATTTGACCTTGGGGAATTTGGTTGTTGTATATCTTGGGGTAGACACAGTTGGGTTGAATCTGACTGTGTGTTTTGATCTTTGGGTATCTGGATAGTTTGTTTCTCTAGATTTGGACGTTTTCTGTCATTATGTCTTTGTTTTTTGTTTTGCTTTTTTTGAAGTTAATTTCACTTCTTTTTTTATTTTTTAGAAACTTAATTAACTTTAAAGAAGCACCCAAGAGTGATACATCTTTTATGAGTGCTAAGACATAATTATAATAAAACTGAAGACAGAGGTCCTGTATGGGAAGTTAGTGCCCAGTGACTCCTGTTGTAAATTTAACAATTAGTACTCTTATGTATGATGTCAGTGATCACCCAAGGTTCTTGACATGAGCTTTCTAGGCTATGGAAGCCTTTGAATCCATAAATTCTTTCAGTATTTAGAAAAGGCCATAAGCGAAGTGGAAGTTCTCTCCTCCCTTCAGAGAAAAGTACCTCCTTCTTTGATGACCATGTAATTCCACTGGGGTCTCAGCCACAGAGGTCCTTCATGTAGGACATTTTTTTGCCACCATGTTTTGGTTTTCCATGCCTGAAATGTTCTCATGGGCTTTTCAGCCAGACTAAAATGACTTATGGACTGATTCTGAGGTCAGAGTGCTACTTAAAATGATTGTCATTCTATGAGTCTGCTGTGTGGACTGCTTCCCATGTTGGAAAAATTAATTCCTTTTCGATTCTATCTATTATTATTATCAGACATTTAATCCTATCCATATGATCACTTTAACACTTAAGATGATATTTTTACCTCCCAGCTTAAGGGGAATTGGGGTCCCATGGCAAGTTTTTAAACTTTACCTGTAGAAGTAAGTCTGTAGGAATCTATGCAGAACCATACAGCTTTATAGTTACAAATTTCATACACTTCATAATTACAAATTTAGGAACATGATTATTCTTCCCATCATGTCCACCCTCCCACCCATACTCCCACCACTCTTCCAGATCTCTCTCTTATTCCCACCCTTATTTTTTACTGAGATCTATTTTCAGTCAACTTTATATACATATGTTTAACTCTATGTTAAGTAAAGAGTTCAACAAATAGTATGAAAAAATAAAAAGAAACTGTTCCTCAACAGTCAAGACAAGGGCTGTTCAAGTCTTCGCTTTTCAAAGTGTCAATTTCACTTCTACATATTTCATTTTAGGTGTTCTATTAGTTATCACAGGTCAGGAAGAACATATGATATTTGTCTCTTTGGGACTAACTTATTTCATTAAGTATGATGTTTTCCATTTTCTTCCATTTTTTTTTTGTAAATGACTGGATTTCATTTTTTTTTTTACCTCTGTTTGGTATTCTGTGGTATACATATCCCATAATTTCTTTATCCAGTCTTCAGTTGACAGGCATTTGGATTGATTCCATGTCTTAGCCATTGTTAATTGAGCTACAATAAATATGGGAGTGCAGATAAACTCTTTCATATGCTGATTTCATTTCCCTTGGTAAATTCTCAGGAGTGGGATGACTGGGTCATATGGTAGGTCTATATTCAGATTTCTGAGGTTTCTCCATATTGTCTTCCATGGTGGCTTTACCAGTTTACATTCCCACCTACAGTGGATTAGGGGACCTTTTCCCCCACATCCTTGCTTGCATTTGTTGTTTGTTGATTTCTGTAAGAGAACCATTCTAACTGGGTGAGGTGAAACCTCATTGTGGCTTTGATTTGCATTTCCCTGACTGCTAGTGATCTTGAGTATTTTTTCATGTGTCTGGTGGCCATTTGGATTCACTCTTTTGAAAATACCTAATTAAGTCCTTTTCCCACTTCTTAACTTGGTTGTTTGATTTGTTGTTGAATTTCTTGATCTCTTTCTATATTCTGGTTTTTAAACTTTTATCAGTTGCATAGCTTTCAAATAATTTCTCCCATTCTCTCAGTTGCCTCTCACTTTTCTGAGTGTTTCTTTTGCAGTACAGAAGCTTCTCAATTTGATGTAAACCCATTTGTTCATTTTGGTTTTGATTGCCTGTGCCTCTGGGGCTTTTACAAGAACTCTTTGCCTATGCCAATGTCTTACAGGGTTTCCCCAATGTTCTACAATAATCTGATACTATCAGGTCATAGATTTAGGTCTTTAATCTATTTGGGGTGGATGGATATTTCTGTAAGGTGAAAGGTAGAGGTCTTGCATACTTCACCATGTGGAAATCCAGTTTTCTCAGCACCAGTTGTCCTTGCTCCAGGGATTGGTTTTAGCTCCTTTGTCAAAGATGCATGGATTGATTTCTGGTGTTTCTATTCTGTTTCATTGGTCTATCCATCTGTTTTTTTGTACCAGTACCAGGCTGTTTTGATTATAACTGCCCTGTAGTATGTCTTGAAATCTGGTATTGTGATGCCTCTGCTTTGTTTTTATTGTATAAGATTGCTTTGACTATTAGGGATCTCCTGTGTCTTCTATGAATTTCAGCATCATTTTTTCTTTATTTGAGAAGAATGTGCATGGTATTTTGATTGGCATTGCATTGAATTGCAATTGCGTTTGGAAGTATGGACATTTTGATGATATTGGTTCTTACAAACCATGAACATGCAAGATTTTTCAATTTTTTCTGTTCTTCTATTTCTTTCTTTAATGTTTGGTAATTCTCATCATAGAGATCTTTGACAAATTTGTTAAATTTATTTCAGGGTATTTGATTTTTTTGCTATTGTGAATGGGATTGATCTTAGAAGTTCTTTCTCAGTCGTGACATTGTCTGTGTAGACAAAGGCTGTTGATTTTTTGTATTGATTTTATATCCTGCCAATTTACCAGACTTTTCTATGAGTTCCAATAGTCTCGTAGTGGAGTCTTTTGGATCCCTTATATATAGAATCATGTCATCTGCAAATATGGATAGTTTGACTTTCTCCTTCCCAATTTGAATCTCTTTGATTTCTTTTTCTTGCCTAATGGCTTTGGCTAAAACTTCCAGGACTATATTGAATAGCAATGGTGAGAGTGGACATCCTTGTTTGGTTCAGGTCTCAGTGGGAATGCTTCCAACTTTTCCCCATTCAATAGGATACTAGCTGTGGGTTTGTCATAGATTGCCTTGATTGTGTTGAGGAATGTTCCTTCTATATCCAAATTGCTTAGAGTTTTCATCATGAAAAGGTGTTGTATTTTATCAAATGCTTTCTCTGCATCTATTGAGATAATCATTTTGTTTTTGTCCTTCAGTTTGTTAATGTGGTGTATTACATTGATTGATTTGCAAATGTTGAAACATTCCTGCAACCCAGGGATAAATTCTACTTGGTCTGGGTGAATGATCTTTCCCATGTGTTGTTGAACTTGATTGGCTAGAATTTTGTTGAGGATTTTTGTGTCTATGTTCATCAGGGAAATTGGTCTGTAGTTCTCTTTCTCTGTTGCATCTTTTTCAGGCTTGGGAATTAAGGTGATGCTGGCTTCATAGAAAGAATTTTGGAGGATTTCCCCCCCTTTCAATTATTTTGAATAGCTTGAGAAGAATTGGAGTTAGGTTTTTTTTTTTTTTTTTTTTGACAGGCAGAGTGGACAGTGAGAGAGAGAGAGACAGAGAGAAAGGTCTTCCTTTACTGTTGGTTCACCCTCCAATGGCAGCTGTGGCCGGCGTGCTGTGGCCGGCGCATTGCGCTGATCCAAAGCCAGGAGCCAGGTGCTTCTCCTGCTCTCCCATGAGGGTGCAGGGCCCAAGGACTTGGGCCATCCTCCACTGCACTCCTGGGCCACAGCAGAGAGCTGGACTGGAAGAGGGGCAACCAGGACAGAATCTGGTGCCCCAACCAGGACTAGAACCCAGTGTGCTGGTGCCACAGGCGGAGGATTAGCCTGTTGAGCCACAGCGCCGGCCTGGAGTTAGTTCTTCTTTAAATGTTTGGTAAAATCCATCAGTGAAGCCATCCATTCCTGGGCTTTTCTTTAATGGGAAGGTCTTTATTACTGGTTCAATTTCTGTCTTGCTTATGGGTCTGTTTAGGTTTTCTATGTCTTCATGGCTCAATTTAGGTAGATTGTATGTGTACAGGAATCTGTCCATTTCTTTTGGGTTTTCTAGTTTGTGGGAATACAGCTCTTTGTAGTAATTTCTGGTGATTCTTTTTATTTCCGTGGTGTCTGTTGTTACATTTCCTTTTTATCTCTAATTTTATTAATATGGGTCTTCTATCTCCTTTTTTTTGGTTAGTTGCTTCAATGGTGTTTCAATTTTATTTATTTTTCCCAAAAGCCAGCTTTTTGTTTTGCTGATCTTTTGTAGCATTTTTTTGGTTTCAAGTTTGTTCATTCTCTAATTTTAATATTTATTTACTCCTACTAGTTTGGGTTTGGTTAGCTGTTTCATTTCTTGGTCCTTGAAATGCATTGATAGATCATTTATTGGGTACCTTTCCAATTTCTTGATGTAGGCACACATTGTTATAAACTTTCCTCTTAACACTGCTTTGTGGTATTCTATAAAATTTGATATGCTGTATTGTCATCTTCATTCATTTACAGAACTTTTTTGTTTCTCTTTTTTTTCTTCAAAGACCCCGTGTTCATTCAGGAGCACGTCGTTCAGTCTTCATGAGTTAGTGGGTGGTCTGGAGATTCTTGAGTTGTTGATTTCCATTGTGGTCCAAGAGGATGCATGGTATGATTTTTATTTTTTTTAATTTGCCAAGACTTGTTTTATGGTCTAGCGTGTGGTGTATCATAGAAAAAGTTCCATGCACCGATGAGAAAAATGTGTATTCTGCAACTGTAGGATGAGACATTCTGTAGATATCCGTTAGGTCCATTTAATCTATAGTGTTGATTAACTCTGTTGTTTCCTTGCTGATTCTCATCTGGTTGATCTACCCATTGCTGAAAGTGGAGTATTGAAGTCCCCCATTACTATTGTATTAGAGTCTATATCTCCCTTTACATCCATTAACATTTCTTTAAAATAGACCAGTGACCTGTAATTAGGTGCATTTGCATTTACAATAGTCCTGTTGAAATGATCCCTTAATCATTACATAGTGCCCTTCTTTGTCTCTTTTAACAGTTTTTGTGTTAAAGTCTATTTTATCTGATATTAGGATGGCTACACCAGCTCTTTTTTGGTTTCTGTTAGCATGGAATATCTTTTTCCATCCTTTCACTTTCAGCCTGGGTGTATCTTTGTTGGTGAGATGTGTTTCTTATAGGCAGCAAATAGATGAGTGTTGTTTTTCATTTCATTCAGGCAATCTGTGCCTTTTAACTAGAGAGTTGAATCCAATTATATTTAAGGTGACTATTGATAAGTAACGACTTGGCCCTGTTATTTTTCCATAAATATTCCTACTGTTTACTTTGGATTTACTTTGTACTTTTCCTGGTAGATTTTCTGCCTTCACTTTCTTTTGTAGTGATGACCTTGTTTCTGTGTGTCACTCATCCATAAACATCTTTCATAGGGCTTGATGAGTAGTGTCAAATTCTTTAGATTTCTATTTGTTATGGAAAGTCTTTATTTCACCTTCATTCATAAAGGAGAGCTTTGCAGAGTACACTATTCTGGGTTGATAGTTTTTTTTTATCTTACGACTTGGAATATATCTTGCTCTTCTCTCCTAGCCTGTAGGGTTTCTGATGAGAAGTCCACTATGAGTCTAATTGGAGTACCTCTGAAAGTAATCTGGCATTCTCTCATGCACATTTTAGGATCTTTTCTTTATGTTTTACCATGGAGAGTTTGACTATAATGTATTGTTGTGAAGATGTTTTATGGTCATATCTATTAGCAGTTCTATGTGTTTCCTGTACTTGGATGTCTCTGTTTCTCCAAATTAGGGAAGTTTTCTGTAATTATTTCAATACAAAGGCCTTCTAATCCATTCTCTTGTTTCCACGCCTTCAGGAAGTACTAAGACCTGTATGTTGGGTCATTTGACAGTATCCCATAAATCTCCAACATAGTATTTTAGTTTTCTAATTTCTTCCAAATGCTCAGTCCAGCCACAGACCCTGTTTGACTCTGAGTTTTATTGTGATGAGCCTAGTACTGGGATTAAAGCAATGATTGGGCTTGTTTCCCTTTCCCTCTCTCAAATGGGTGGTATTTCTCTCCATATTTGGAGCTGGGGGAGGGTTGACACAGCCTACACTTCTTTTTTCCTGTTTTCTGCAGTGCATCTTTTTTTATTATAGTAAAACCAGACTCTGTGGGCTGTGTACAAACCGTTGTTCCAATTAGTGTCTCTGTGTGGAGGTGGTCACCAGTGTGGCTTACTCAGCCATCTTGCTCCACCTCCAACTTTATTCCTTTGATGTGAAACTTCTGCTTGTTTTTTGCTGTGAAAATATTCGATTTTGATTTGAAGTTGAGATAAACACACATGGACTTCATTTTCATTTGAAATGAGATGATTCTGTTCTTGCGCTTGATATTTATGAAACAATAAAAGTATTGCTCACATATGTAAGAAGTATAAACTGTGGCAACAAGTTTCTTCTGAGTGGCAGTGTATTCTCATTTCTACAGAAATAGACAACCAGCCGAGGGAGATACTGACGAGTCTCAGCTTGAATACCTGATCTTGCAGCTTACCAGTTCTTCCTCTTTCCTCAATGTCAAGGTCTCAGCTAAACAAAACTTTCAAAGATAGGTCTATCACCCAGTTATATCCTTGCATTGAAAGGGAAAGAGAATATCATTCAATTTTGTGCTCTAGCTCTTCTAGGCAGATTTCAGATCTGATTTCCTTCCTCACTCTCAATCCTCAGTAGCAATAGAAACATTTCACTATTTTCTTTGCAACATGATTTTTCCGAAGTCTTACTTATTTTTCTTTAATACTCAATAATCTTTTACTTGAAGTCAAAACATTGTTCCCAAGGCTTTGCAGGGATTTATTCAACTAGTTTTTGTGATGGAAAACATATGCTTGTAGGCTAGTTTCTCTAGTCATTCTTCATCTTGAAAACTCTCAGGAAAATGGGAGCTGATGTTTCCCCGAAGTGTTCCTCACACTCACTTTTCAGCTGACACACTCTCCGGGGAGTTCATCCCCGCTGTGACCACATCTCAGTATGTAGCAGGAGAGTATGTTCTCATTGTCCTGGCTCTCAGAGAGGTTTTTAAAACATTCTTGAATGATCTGATCTTTGTTTAGTAGTTAACAAATTGTGAATTGTCCAAAACTTCATTTCCAAAAGTAGAATATCCAAGACTTTTTTGAACACCACTGTCTATCTGTGAATAAAAATGTCTTGTGATGATGCCAGGACTTTCTTTGAATAGAAGGGAGATGAAACCTTTGTGGAGCTAACTGTTGATGGGAAAAGCAAGTTATCAGTACAAAATCATTCCTCCATTTATTTCTTTTTACTTCTAAGTGGAAAGGTAAATGATAGGCTTATTTTGATGTAAAAAATTTTGAAATTCATGCACAGGTTTCTTTAAAAATTCTTAAAGGTTTTCCATTTATTTATTTGACAGGCAGAGTTAGACAGTGAGAGAGAGAGAGACAGAGAGAAAGGTCTTCCGTCCAATAGTTCACCCCCAAAATGGCCACCATGGCCGGAGCTACACTGATCCGAAGTCAGGAGCCAGGTGCTTCCTCCTGGTCTCCCATGCGGGTGCAGGGGCCCAAGCACTTGGGCCATTCTCCACTGCTCCCCGGGGCCACAGCAGAGAGCTGGACTGGAAGAGGAGCAACCAGGTCTAGAACCCGGGGCCCATATGGGATGCTGGTGCAGCAGGCATAGGATCAATCAAGTGAGCCACGACACCAGTCCCCATGCACAGATTTTTTAATAATACATATTTGCCAGGAAATTTTTGTAGTGCCTCATGTTCAGTATTTGAATTCCATTTTTTTCACAAACTCTTTGAAGTACTATCTTAAAATCTTGGCCTTTGCTTATTTTGAAACACCTCTCTGCAGCACATTAAGTTGTTTTTTAAATTTCACTGCCACTTACAAATCTTACAAATGTTGCTGCATGGCATTTATTGGTGGACTCATTGACTGCAAAGAGAAGCCGTTAGTTATTTCAGTGGAAACTCTGCAGCTTCACATGACCTGTCATAATAAATAAACCAACTTACAAAAAAATTATTCACCAGTAGATTTTTGTCTCTATTTTGTTTTCATCAGCTGGGTGACTTTCTTTTTCTCAGGCAATAAGTTTTGCTGGCTAAAGAACTTGCTCCCTGAGACCCTTTTACTCGTTTTGTTTCGAGATCTTAGTGGCCTTTAAAAATAATTGGCACCTTTACGTGTATAAAGGCTGTGATTTGTGGTTAAGTCCTGATTTTATTAGAGCATGTGCTACTTTTGTAACTTGTTTGTCACCAACAATGCACTATGGATTAGGACAGCTTGGATTAACAACATATGAAACTCCAGATAAGTAGCTTTCCTGTAAAGACTGACTTTTTTCCATGTCTTTGCATCTTACAGTGAAATGACTCTGAAGATTGTAATTCTGTCCCATTAATCTTACTGGAATTGTCCATAAGTCTAAACTTGGAATCCTCTTCCATCTTGCAGATCCCCACATTGGACATTAGACATGCACAAATGTTCAATAAAGTGTAAAATATAAAAGTAAGTTAATAAATAAAAATTATAAATAATTCAAACCTTTGTAATACAATTTATTTCTAACAGAGTATTCATGTATGGTGTTTACAATAAGAGCTATGGTGTGAGGGAGGGACTTGTAAAAATGTCTTCTTTCTTATAAATAAGTATTTCCATTGAGTTTTGGTTATGTGAGACCTTAATTATTCTCATATGTCCATCAATTCATAAGGTGAGGTGATTTGGAAGAGAACACTGACATCATCAGCTTATCACCCTGTTCTATATGAAATGCATTTCTTTGAACTTCCCCTATTTTGATGCAGTCAGTCATATAAATCTGTTCCTACAGTGTTAGCCATAAGAGCCCAAGACTGTAGTAGTCAGCTTTGCTTTACTACAGCTGAAAACCTAAGGCAACTAACTTTGTAAAGATAAAAAAGTTTATTTGGCTTAAAGTTTTGTAGGTTCAAGTCTGAGATTGGGCAGCCCCATTGTTTTGGCCTTTGGTGAGGGTAGTAGACAGCAATGGCAGAGTGTTCATGGAGGAAGGATCAATGGTGATACAGGAAGCAGAGAGTCAGTGGCCTCAAAGTCAGGATTTTTTATTTCTCTTGGGTGAACTCAAGAAGTCAAATGAGAACTCTCCTCCAACGGCATCCCCCAGTGACCTAAAGGCCTCCCACAAGGCCCCACCTCTTAAGATTTCCACCACCTCCGACTAGTGCCACTCTGGGCACCAAACCCAATACATGGGCTTTGAGGGAACATTCAGTACACAAACCATAGCAAAGATGTCTAATGCACTCAGTAACAGGGCTGTCTGAGTACCACATGGCACTTCAAGTTCAAATATGATGTTTATTTTATTTGGTAATGACTTAACAGAATCCCTAGAAATGCCTTGCAAAAGCCTAGAATTCCAGGAAATACCGTGGAAGAACAGGGGTCAAAGTAGATCCTGTTTTCTGCAAATGAACTCCGGTTGACAGAGGCCTCATCTAGTCTGCCGGGGTCAGCTCTGACCACTCGGCATGAGACACGGTATCTGAGGAGCAGTCAGTTGGGAAGGCAGAGAAGGAAGAAAAAAGCTGAGGTTAGAGAAAGACTTTTTTTTAGAGAAAGGCATTTTTTTCCTCATTTTAAACCTTAAGGCTATGCAATTTTTAACATTAATTTATGGTAACATATCAATTGTTCTCATGTTTGATTATATCTTCCCAATATTTTGAAGTGAGAAATGCAGTGTATAGGTGTAGTAATGGATTCATTAAGAGGGGTTGGGTGCATAATAGCAAATAAAATGCCTGGGAATCCCTAGTCCCCTTGGGTCTTTCCATAGAGGGACTGTCTCACTCATTTGTTTTTTTTGTGTGTATAAATCAAAGATTTTTCCATGTGCTTGTGTGTACATAATACATTTTGCCCTTTTTATGTTATGTTTCTGGCTTAACAACTGTTAACACCTCTGAGAATGCATTTGTCCTATCTCCGACTGCTGGTTACATAGCCGGGAGAAGGGCCCGCAGCTGTGTTCTGAAATCCTTCATTGCCTGCATCCCAACACCATACTTGTCGGGGCTGCTCCCAGTCAATGGCTGTATGTGGCAGGGACACTCCAGGTCTGTTTCTGGGAGAGGCCACCTGGGCCTGCAGACTCTCGATGGCCTTGGTGAACTCTTGTAGAACTGCAGGGCGGCTGGAGAGGCTGCGCTCCACCCTTCCTGGGAGGCCTTGCCTACATCCTATTCAGAGAATTCTCACAGCTCTCGCCGACTTCTCTCTTTTCCTTTAGAGACACTGATCCTCATAAATCTCAAGCACAGGTAATACTATCATGAAAACTTCTAAAAAGCACCCAGATAAATACATTATCTTGCTGATCTTTTCCTATTAATGTATACACCTTTACTTCATTGTTTTTAATGACAGTACCGTATTTCATTAGGCAGATAAATCAAAAGTTATTTAGCAAGCATCCCATTAGTGGCTACTTTGATTTTTTAAGACTCTTCCCTCAGTTACCATAAGAAAAGATTGTTATAAATAGCATTTTACCTCTCTTTGTAAAGATGTACAAATATTCCTCTGGAATAAATTTTTTAAAGTGCAGTTTCTGGATATAAGTGCACAGATGTACAATAAAAGTTATATGTATAGGGCCGGCGCTGTGGTGTAGTGGGTAAGGCCGCTGCCTCCAGTGCCAGCATCCCATATGGGCGCCAGTTCAAGTCCTGGCTGCCCCATTTCTGATCCAGCTCTCTGCTTCTGGCCTGGGAAAGCAGTAGAAGATGGCCCATGTCCTTGGGCCCCTGCACACACACTGGGAGACCTGGAGAAAGTTCCTGGCTCCTGGCTTTGGATCAGCACAGCTCTGTTGCAGCTAACTGGGGAGAGAACCAGCAGATGGAAGATCTCTCTCTCTCTCTCTCTCTCTCTCTCTCTGCCTCTCCTTCTCTCTCTGTGTAACTCTGACTTTCAAGTAAATAAATAAATCTTTAAAAAATAAGTTATATTTATATATGATTTTTCAAATTGCTTTCCACAAAGATTATCCCAATGTATAAACTTGCCTCAAAATTTATATCCCGCATATTCTAGCCCACCGAGTGTGTTATTACACTTTTGATTTTTGGATAGAGGGTAGGTAAAGGGTGTTTTTTTCATCTGCATTTTAAAATTGTGGAAAGTTTTGAAAAAAAGAGAAAATATAACCACATATTAGCACACAAAGTTCAACACTATACAGAAAGAATTTTACGCTATGATGGCCAGCTGGGTTTATACAGGGATGCAATACTGATTCAGTATTTGAAATTGGTGTGACTCATCATAGTAACAAGCTAAAGAATAAAACATCACTTAAATTGATGCAGCAAAAGCTTTTGACAGGATTCAGCATATATTCATGATAAAAGCTTCTGATGCCATAAACAGGAGTGTCAATTTGTAAAGTCAACAACAGGAGTCACTGTGCACTTACTCCTCATGTAGGATCTTTGTCCTTAATGTGCTGTACATTGAGACTTAATGCTATAACGAGTACTCAAACAGTATATTTCACTTTGTGTTTCTATGGGGGTGCAAACTGTTGAAATCTTTACTTAATGTGTACTAAACTGATCTTCTGTTAAAAAAAAAAAAGAAGAAGAAATTAGCAATTCCCAACTTGACTCTCACTGGGATTAAACATGACAATAGGTCTGATCTGATTTCATCATCATTTAAAAAATCATCTATTATTTTTCACTTTATGTTTCTGTGTGGGAGCAAACTGTTGAAATCTTTACTTAATGTATGCTAAACTGATCTTCTGTATATACAGAGAATTGAAAATGAATCCTCATGTGAATGGAAGGGGAGAGGGAATGGGAAAGGGGAGGGTTGCGGGTGGGAGGGACGTTATGGGGGGGAAGCCATTGTAATCCATAAGCCGTACTTTGGAAATTTATATTCATTAAATAAAAGTTAAAAAAAAAAGCAGGGGTGGGGGAGTAAACACTTGACCTTGGGGTTAAGACGCTAGTTAAGGGGCCTACATCTCTTATCAGAGTGCCTGGGGATTCAGTACTCAGCCCCAGTTCCCAATTCCAGCTGCCTATCAATACATACCCTGTAAATCAGGGTGACAGCTCAAATAGTTAGGTCTCTGCCATCCATGTAGGGGACCTAGATAGAATTCCCTGCTCTTGGCTTCACCATAGCACATCTTTGGTTTTTGAGTGCATTTGGGAAGAGAAACAGCAAATGTAGCAGGTGGGAGCTTTTTTGTTCTTGCTATCTAATAAAAATATTAATTAATTTTTTAAAAGTTTAAACCAAAAGGTTAAAAAAAAAGCTTCAGAAAGCTAGGAATAGAGGGGAACATTTTCAACTTGATAAACAGCATGTACAAAAATCCTGCAGATACCAGTATTATGTTTAATGATGAAAGACTGATTTTTTTCCCTAAGATCTGGATAAGGGGAGGGTATTGACCTCATCACTCCTTTTTATTTTTTTAAAGATTTTATTTGAGTGGTTGAGTTACAGATAGAGGGAGAGACAGAGAGAAAGATTTTCTGTCCTCTGTTTCATTCCTCAAATGGTCGCAACAGCTGGAGCTGGGCCAATCCAAAGCCAGGAGCTTCTTCCAGGTCTCCCACGTGGGTGCAGGGGCCCAAGGACTTGGGCCATCTTCTGCTGCTTTCCCAGGCCCTAGTGGAGAGATGGATTGGAAGTGGAGCAGCCAGAACTTGAACTGTCACTCATATGGGATGTCAGCGCTGCAAGTGGAGGCTTAGCATACTACACCATAGCACCCACCCCAATCTCATCATTTTTACTCAACATAGTCCTGTAAGTTCCAATGTTCAGGCAGTAAAAGGAAATACAGGCATCAAGATTGGAGGGGGAGAAATAAAGCTATCTTTAATTGAAGAAGGCATGGTCACCTCTATATAACCCCAGTGAATCCTCACAGAAATATCTAGAATCACTAATTTTCTCCAACAAGGTTATAAAATACAAGATAAACATACAAAAATGAAGTGCACTTCTGCATGCTAAAAATTAACATGTGGATATTAAATTAAAAATACATCACCGACCGGCGCTGCGGCTCAGTAGGCTAATCCGCCTTGCGGCGCCGGCACACCGGGGTCTAGTCTCGGTCGGGGCACTGGATTCTGTCCCGGTTGCCCCTCTTCCAGGCCAGCTCTCTGCTGTGGCCAGGGAGTGCAGTGGAGGATGGCCCAAGTGCTTGGGCCCTGCACCCCATGGGAGACCAGGAGAAGTACCTGGCTCCTGCCATCGGATCAGCGCGGTGCACCGGCCGCAGCGCACCGGCCGCAGCAGCCATTGGAGGGTGAACCAACGGCAAAGGAAGACCTTTCTCTCTGTCTCTCTCTCTCACTGTCCACTCTGCCTGTCCAAAAAAAAAAAAAAATCACCATGAACAATCACTCAAAAAAAGAAAATCCTTACGTGTAAATGTAACAAAACATGCAGAATATATATGCTGATGAGAGAAATCAAAGACTTAAAAAATGGAAATACCATGTATATGGATCTGAATAGTCAACATAATAAAGATATCAGTTCTCTGAAATTGATATACTATATTATTCCATACGCAACGTTCTTGAAATGATGAAATACAGGAGTGGAGAGTGGGTTGGCATCTTTTGTAGAAGTTCAGAGAGTGTAGGATGAGCAGACAGTGGTGTTTCTCTAAAGGGGCAAGAGGAGGCATCCTTGTGATGATGGAGTGTTCTCCACCTTGACAGTGTCAGCTGCCTTCCAGAATGATGATTCCCATGTAGATAATCCAAGATTGTAATGACTATGCCAGATAGTCCCATTTCCTAGCCTCTATGATCTATTGTACTTTAGCCAGTCAGATCATGTGGTAATGTTTTTATGTGCATTTTAACTTTTGTGTGAAGTTGGAACTTTTTTTCCTCATATTTAATGATCCTTTTTTTTCTTCTCTAACTGCCTACAAATCCTTTAATAACCTGAGCTCACGGGGAAGCTCCCTTCCAAAATATTGGTTTCTTTAAATGGTCTCACTCCCACCTGCCCCTGTTTCCTCCCATGAACAAGTATACCTTCTCTTCCTCATTAGGACTGTTCTTGGTTTTATAATTAAATTTTATCTCTAGTGCCTCTTGGAATCTCTAAGCATGTTGTATTACTCTCCAACCAAAGAGTGGATACTTAAGAATAAATGTCTTGACCTCATTCATTTTTCTATGTCACACCCAGTGAATTCCAGGATATCAAAGTCCCACATGACTGATTAAGACATATTTCTCTTTGCATTCCCTCTCCATTTATATTTGCAAGCTAATTTTAATTTGCTGTTCTTCCCTAGTGGACATTAAGCTCTTTGAGGTCGGGAACCCTATCTTTTCATCTTCTGATATCATTGGCTGGCACACAATGTGCCTGTACCTCATCAGCCCTCAGTTGGTGTCAGTCCACTAGGAACTTTTCTGTAATAATCATCCATGACAGAGATATTGAGATATATGGGGAGGGAGTGTGGGAGGGAGGTCTTTAAGAAGTTCCTGGAAAATGTGTATTTTGAAAAAATGGTGCAAGGATTTCAACATTTATTTTGTACCAGAGTAAACTTATCTTTAAATTCCACTTTTGATAACTTTTGGAAATATTTATCCCTTAGCAGGAAACACAGCTTTGGGAATGACTAGTGTGTCTTTCTGCCTTGGCAAACCAGTTCTAATTCCTTAAGGAGCAAGATCCAGGGAGTTGTGGACCTCTGTTATGACCCCTACTCAATTCAAAGAAGCCTTGTTGTTGCTCTTTTGGTCACTTTCAATGTCTTCTTTCTAGTCTCCTTTGGTAGCTGTTTATTTGTCCTCAGGTTGCCTTTTTCATGTGTTTTTCTTTTTTTAAATGTTTATTTATTTATTTGAAAGGCAAATTTATAGAGAGAGGGGGAGACAGAGAGAGGAAGAGGGAGAGATAGGTCTTCCACCTGCTGTTTTACTCCCTAGATGGCTGCAACAGCCAGGACTGGGCCAGGACAAAGCCAAGAGCCAGGAACTCTGTCCAGGTCTCCCACATGGGTGGCAGTGGCCCAAGTACCTGGACCATCTTCCTCTGCTTTTCCAAGCACACTAGCAGGGAGCTGGATCAGAAGTGGAGCAGTGAGGACTCAAACCGGTGCCTATGCGGGATGCCTCTGTCACAGGCACAGGCTTAATCTGCTGTGTCCCAATACTGAGCCCATCTCTTCCACCTTTCCCTCTTAACATCGTACTGGTAGCAAAGGACATGCAAGCTCATTCACCAGAGGGTGTAACCGACAAATACTAGTTGAGAGGTAATCCTTGAAGAAGAGGCTGCACGCTAAACTTCTAGAAGACCCGAGGCTGAGGAAAGGAGCTGCAGTTCCTACATTTCATGATGCAGGTATTGAGTAGGAGAGCTAAGCACCTGGCCAAGGAAATAGTTTACAGTCTGGAAGTCTGCACATGGCGGGGACACAAAATCTCTCTATTTCTGCATGGGACCCTAGCACCTTTGTGGGGCCATGGAGGAGATGAGCTTCTAGGCAAGCCAAGCGTGGATTGATGGAAGAGGTAGCGGGGATACTCAGAGTACTATTTATATGTTCTGGTTCATCACATGCATAGATGTGCCAAGGGAGGTGGTAATAATTCATTTTTTAAAATTCCCCTTTATAGTTATACCAATTGGTGCAGTTGGTGATATTTCTCTTCCTTAATACAGCAGCACTGGCTCAAGATCTCCATATGAACTCCTAAGTTCCTATTTACACTAATGGTGCTTTTTGAAAAGAAAATCCATTAAAATTAAATGGGACACAAGCAAAATAAATGCAATGCTTCTATCATAAAAACAGATCTTGTTGCAAACATGGACAGACTGTCTTACTGCACTTGGGCTGCAAGAATAAAAGGCCACAGCCCACCTGGCTCCTAAACAACAGAATCACTGCTCATGGTTCTGGAGACGGAGCAGTGCAGAGGGAGGAGCCTGCAGGTGCCTGGTAAGGGCTACTGCTTCCTGGCTCATAGCCGGGACCTTGCTGCTGTGTCCTCACTCAGGACAAGGGGCAAGAGAGCCCTGTGGGGCCTTGTTTGTAAGGACACTAAGCCCATGAGTGAGGCTGCAGCCTCATGAACTGATCACTACCACCGCCACCCCCACCAAGACCCACCTGCTAATATCCCCAGGTGCAGGTTGGGGTGTCAGCATGAATTCTGGTGCGATGTAAGCGTGCTGTCGTTCCTTCCCAGACTGCCATATTTCTCTCTTTCCACCCAGTTACTCCCCTGTTGCAGACCAAGTTCGCCTTTCTGCCACTGACTCCCGTTGCCTTTAACTCATTTTCTTGACAGCATTCTCCTATTGTGGTCCTTCTTCCATTGTTCCATCTCACAGATGCAGTCCTGGTTTTTATTTACTCACAGCTTTTAAAAAAAGCCATTTATAAAAATCACATCAATTGTTTCTTGCTCTTTGCCTCCTCCCGAGAAATTCTGATTTGCAAAGACTTAATTAGGATCTCCCAGGATTCTCCAGAGTGTACGCTTTTCATTTGTGCCATCAGCACAACATAACCCCCAGCTTTTTTCCTTCTTCCGAATTTTCTTTCCTAAATTTGGCTCCTCTATATAGTTACAGTTTTGTAAAAGTTCTCTTTCTAAAAGAAGTCCGAAGGGAAACCATATAAACATTATTATTGCATCAAAGTTGTAAGCCCTTCCCACACCACCATTTAGCCTTGTTGATGTTTTAAGTTTTTTAAAAAGCCAACGCTGCAACTCATTTGGATGCTGTTTTCATAATAAGAAGCCTTTTTAATGATCACATATGTTGTTGTTTTAAGAGCCCGTTTTATAATTGAAAGAATACACCCTAGACTGTCTTGGGGGTTTGATTCATGCAATTCCTTCCTCATTATGTACTAAGCTGTTTATTAATCAGCCTGACTACATGGTCTGTTTTTACTCACTTTGATTTCTTTTGTGTTTAAAGTTCAGGGTTTAAATTTTTAGTACTAAAAATGAAGATGACTGCTTTTAGTTGTTTGTCTGTTTATTACTCCAACTAGATTTCTAAACATTTCCAGACTGCGACGGGAAGAAAGAAAAGCAAAAGATGAGAGCGCTATTCTGTCAACACCTTTGCTTATTATATGAGGAGCCCTTGGAATGAACAAATTAGGCCTAAGTTCTATTTGTGATTGCATTGCAGAGGCATTGGTTTGGCGATGAAGATTTTTTTTTAATTATTAATTTGGGAAAAATTGAGACCACTTATATGTTGTGGCTCAGAGGATTTTCCAGCCATCTGTAAGACCCAGTTATGGCCATTTCTGTAAAACAGTCCCCATCTTCATTGTGATAGTGTAGCATCTGCACGTTTTATTTCAGAATACCAAAATTCAAATGCTCTCACTGGATTTCATTGTTTAATCCAATTCATCAATTCCTCGTTATCCTGCTAAACTGACAAATTCATTAGTGATGATAATTTGGGGAAGGGATCCATAAGCTTTGCTTTCTTCAATGATTAACATTTTAAAAATCAGAGAGATAGATGATATATCTATCTATAGTTCTACCTATCTATCTATCTATCTATCTATCTATCATCTCTCCATTATCTGTCTATGCATCAAGAAATTTCCAATCTGCTGGTTCACTCTCCAGATGTTCATAACCATTGAGGCTGGGCCAGGCTGCCAGGCACTCAGTCTAGTTAGGTCTCTGTGTGGGTCAGGAAGCTGACCACTTAAGCTGTCACCTGTTGCCTCTTGGGGTGTGCATTAGCAAGAGACTGGAATTGGGAGTGGAGTTGATACTAGAACCTAGGCACTCCAATATAGGTTATGGGTGTCCCAACCCACAACATCTTAACCACTGTGCCAAATGGTCACCCCACTTCTCAGTCAATGGCCTGATCTTCCTAGTCAGCACTTGGCACTGATTTTGGTGCTGGTAGGAGACACATCTGGTATGTAAAAATTTAACCCTCAATCTGATATGATCCATTTCAACATTTTCTTTTAAGTTTAATCCAGGCTCTTTTTTCCTTCTTTTTTTGAGATTTAAAAACAATATTTATTAGAATCAGAGACCTCGAGCCAGAGTGGCATGGAGGGGGGACTCCAAGAGAGGCAAAACCTGCAGGGGCCAAGTAGTCATGGGAGCCTCCCCATGACCCCATTTATTTGATCCCTGAGCTTAAAGAACAATGCCTCATCTTTTTCTGCACCACCATCTGGCCTGCTTACAAGCTAGAAGATGGAGAAGTTAGTCTAAGAACCAGCAGATTGAAGACCTCTCTCTCTCTCTGCCTCTGCCTCTCTCTGTCTATAATTCTGACTTTCAAATAAATAAATAAATCTTTTAAAAAAACTGTGCTGAAAAAAACTCATACTTTTAATTCTATTTTCCCATCAGGTTAAAAAATATATATTTATTTAGTTGAGAGGGAGTGAGAGAGAGCACAAGCGAGCGCTTCCATCTGCTGGTTGATTCTCACAATGGCCAGGGCTGGACAAGACTGAAGCCACAAGACTGGATCAATCCAGGTCTCCCATGTGACTTAGGAGCCAGAGCCAGAACTTGACCCCGTCAATCTGATATGGGTTGAAGATGTCCCAAGTGGCAACTTACATTGCTCCAACCATCTGCCCCTTAACTAATGTGTTAACTGCTAGGGTAAATGCCCAACTCTTCACCAAATTTGCGGTGCCTTCCAATTATATATAAGTAATGATTATTCCAAAGAACATCACTACCGAGACACAGCCAAACTCCTATCTCCTATCATCATATCTACCTGCTGTGAATACTGAACTTGCTCTTGAGCGCCCCCTGTGGTTCTGAGTTGGAAGGTGAGGAGAATCAGGACAATGGACACTTGGTGCTTCTGGGACTGTTCTACTGGGTCTTGCTCTCTGAAAGGCAGGAGTTTCTACTCTGAGTGGTTTCTCTGCTTGCAGTATCCCTGCTGGGGAGGGCATAATCTCTAACATTGGCAGTGGGGCCACCTCACCCCGTCACAGCACTGGGAAGTAGTCATCGTGTTTTGAGATAAAAGGCACTGTTGATGAGAAGTCTCTGTCACTGGATGGTGTTACTTAGGACAGCCACTGCTTAGGTTACAGGAATGCTGTGCCAGCCTGCAGCACTGGGTCTCAAGGGACCGGGAGGCCCATGTGTTCTCATCTTGCAGAACCACAACACAAGCACATGGCCTTCTGTGATCCTGGGATTGTGTCAATGGGACAATCAGATTTCCACTCCTGTATTCCATATACAATAGTATTTGCTTGGTGGTGCACATTATTTTTTAATAATTACTTTATATAATTTCACTCTGAAGTTTTTATTCCTTATGTAACCAGTGTATCTGCCTGAATGTGCATATGTGTGTTTGTGACATGCAGCACCTGCTGAAGTAGGGGGCCCAGGGCCGATACCCCTTGTTCCAATCTAAGGTCAGGACAGGCAGCTAGTAGCTCCCTCATAAGCTCAGACTCAGGCTGCTCTTGGCCTGCCAGGTGCTGTAGACCCTTCGGAGCAACTGCTGTGTCCCAGGCTAGCCATCCTTAAACCTCAGCTTTGGGGTCACTTGTTCTCTGCCACAGTGGGTGCTATGGAAGGCCCTTAGGTTCTCAGTCTGATGTCAACACCATTAGGAAACCAGGGGTGTTTCAGGAATGCAAAGTACAATTTCTCTCTCTCTGCTTAGCTACAACACTCTACCCTGCTAATGACGGCGGGGCCACCCTAGTGGTGAGCACAGCCCTGCACAGCATGTGTGCCTGGCTCTCGGTGCCCACAAGGCAGCCTCCGCAGAAGCCCCAGGACAGCAATGCCAGGGCCCATCTCTCCCTTCTTTCTTCCCCGGTGTCTGGTTTTCTCTGTCCACTGTCTCTCTGGCTGGTCCTGGGCTCCCCTCGGAGCCAGATTCACTTGGGCTGGGGCAGGAGTAGGAACCGAATTTGCTTCTTCCATTGGATCCTGGGGATGCTGATGCTTCTGATGTGGGAACCACAAGTGCAGACCCCTTTTCTGTAGCAATTGTGATCCCACCTCAAGCATATGGATACACTGGGCTGGCCAGAGAGGTTTAGGTGTGTGGAAAGGTAAAATACAAGGCACACTAAGTTTCTTTTCTCAGCTGTTATTGATAAGTACCGGATCTCAGTATGTGGTCTCGGTATCCTCAGGTCCCTGCACTCTCAATGACGCCAACATCCATGGAATCTCAGTCTTTTATACACAATTCGCAGAGAACCCCTGCACACCCGCCCTACCGCACCCTTCACATCATCTCTTGGTGACTTTACAATACCTGACACAATGGAAATGCTACTCAAATAGTTGTTATGCTGTATTGTTTAGGGAACAATGGCAAGAAACAGTTCCATACATGTTCAGTTCAGACACAATTTTTCATGCTTGGTTGGTTGAACCCATGGATGTATAATCCATGGAAGCAGAGAGCTGACTGTATGGTTTATGGGAGCTGAGTGTAGTATAGCAATACGAAACTTCAAACAAAGTATCAGTTCTATTTTGCATCTTGGGTCCTACTCAATTAAGCTAGATATCTTCCTTGCTTAACTGAGTTTCTATCATATGTTCTGTCTCCACAAAAAAACTTACCAGAAGGTAATGTTTTAAAAACCCATATTTTCAGGGTTCATCTTACATTAGATCTAATTGAAATTTAGCAGTCCTGTGCCTTTCTGCCTGGGAAGGTTTTCTTCTACCTTTTCATGAGAGCGATAGAGGCAAGTCCTTGATCACTTAATTAGGACTCCCTGTGGGGGGAGACGTTAATGAAAATACTTGAGTGCCCCAAGAAGCATTTTTCAGATTCAAATGCCAAATCACAACACAGCCACACTATTCTTCTTTCAAAATGGGATTGTGTCTCTCACTAAATCTTTCCATAAAAGGCCTTTTTAGTGCTTCTACTCTTAAGGAGGTTTGTGTGGGGTGAGGAAGACATTCAGCACCTCCTCCAGCGAGCTTGCTGTGTGCTTCCATGATAGTGCACGACTGTCGATCTGCAGACTTTGTACATCACGTCAGATCAGAAGCAGCACTACGGTGCTTTGTTTTTCCAATGCTTATTATTAAATTTGTTCTTTTAAAACGTCCTCTTGCATTGTCACATTTGACCAGATCAGTCAAGAATTCTGATCATGATGTTGAGCCCATTTTTTTTCTCCCACCACTCAGCTTTCTTTCCTCCTGTAGTCCCTACAAGCGATATGTTAATATGGCTCATAAATGCACTGCTCTCAGCTGCACTCTCCCGCTGAAAAGGCGGTGAGCTAATTAATGCAGCCACCTCCATAGCGTCTGCAGCAGGCATCTCTGGACACTTGCTAGGACACTTCGGAACAAGGGATGTGAACCGAAGAAAGCACGGGGCTCCAAGAGCAAACAAGCAACGGGGCAGAGTAAAGGGAGCTACCTCACGCTATCCTGAACTGCGACTTGGCCAAAGTCAACATCGCTTCAGAGCCCAGATAGGAGGCCATGTGCAGCCTGGCTAGAGTTCACCATCATTGACTTTCTGAGTATTCATAAAGGGAGAGATTGATAGGGGAGTCAGGGAGAGACATTGATAAGGAAGACGAAAGCAAGCCCGCCTGAGCCATTAATACGGGAGTCAGGCACGCTAACTTGCTTATTGCCTACACAGGATAAAATGCCACTTTTGGACATCCTGAAAACTTTGGGATGTTTAGAAACATGTGAGGAAATTTGGAGAACCAAATTTGGAGTTTCTGATAATTTTAAAAGAGAGTCACAGATTTGCAAAGTTGTTTAGTCCCAAATGAACTAAAAGTAAAACAGTCACTTTTCTATTTTTTTGAAGACAAAGATGCAGGAATTTTTGTCATGTTAGAGTAATATTCGGTCTTAGATAAAGGTGTGATAATTTGAAATTTTGAAAATCTTGAGTACATGTCATAGCTTCCTTTCTAAGAATCTGTAGAAGATCAAAACCTATTTTATGCCTTGAATGAAACAAACTCTTTTCATATCATTAAATGACTTCGCTGCACGTTTTGTCAATTTCATTTCAGGACTTTTCAACAGCTTTTATTCTTGAAATTTCTCACCATTGTGTACTTTGAAGTAAGTACGGCAGTCTTTATTTTTCCCCAAATATTCAACTATACAGTGATCATCATCGTGACAATCTTAAATGTTTTAGTAAAAAAATCTATAGTAATTGGCAGCGTAGAATTTATATTATTTAACTTTCAATAGAAGGTATAGGTTTGTAGGTTCTGTTTTAATTTTTGTGGAAAACTTTCGTTAATTTTGAACTATGTCCCAAATACTCCAAAGAACGAGGTAAGGAAATGGAAGGAGGGAAGTCAGTGACTCGTTGGCCCTCGCAGTCCCACTCCACAGCATGGGCTTGGGCAGGCGATCTCATCTGCTTCCTCCTGGCTCCACGCTGGAGAGGAGATGCATTTGATCTTCTCGAAATAGAGAAGACCTTTTCCTTTCATTTGCAGTGTTAAAAATTAGGGACATTGTACCCCATGGGATAATATTAAATAAAGGTATGAAATTTAGTGTCCTAAGTTGAAAATTAAGAAAACCCTGTAAACCTACTAAATTAAAGTCAAAGATCCAACAATTTTTTTCTCAAGTGCCAAAAAAAAAAAAAAAATTGTGGGGAGAAGATAGCAAGAGATAATAATAAAGTCAGGATACAGAACAGGAGCCTAGTTTCTCTCCAGAGGGACCGCCATCTTTTAATATAGTCACTTAAAAATACATGCATTGCTACATTTTTCATTAGCCTTAATTTTTTCATCAATCATGTTAATTTATACAGAGGGCACTTAATAATAGCTAATTAACACTTATGACTTTTGAAATTAAAAGACCTTTGGAGAGATTACTGCTGATTGGGGAATGGATTTTTTTTTTTTTTGGTTCCTCCCTTTTTAGAAGAGAGAAAGAAATAGCAAGAAGATGTGGGGGCCTTCGTATGTGGAGAAGAGATTCCCTCTCCTGCCTCACTGATCAGTGGGCAGGTGACAGCGACCTGGCCTGTGTAGGCACAGCAATGTGCTGTGACACAAACCTAGAAAACGTGACCCCACTGAGTATTATGTGTGTTGACTTAAATAAATAAAATTCAGGATAATCTTTAAACAGATTGAGACCAGCATGAAATCTTATAAGTGACCCAAAATAATGTCAGGAGTGAACCAAACAGCAATACTCTGGTTATTTTGTTGGAGTAAAATTAATCTCATTAAAATCAAAATTTAGAAAGTTGCAGTAATGTCATTTTTGGTAAGAGATTGCATAATCACCCTCCTCACCAGAGGAATTTTCTGAGTTGTGTTTTTCCGTGTCACATTAACCAGCTCTGCTGGCCTGCATTGTTCTTTCACTACTCTTGATGCTTCCGGTTGTGGTCTCCATGCTGAGCAAGCAGAGCTTCAACTGTAGTCCTTTTAAAAAAAAAGAATATTTATTTACTTATTTGAAAGGCAGAATTACACACACACACACACACACACACACACAAATATAGAGATCTTCCATTTGCTGCTTCACTCCTCAAAGGGCTGCCATGGCCAGGGCTGGGCCAGGCTGTAGCCAGGAGCCTGGAGCTTCATCTGAGTCTCCCGTGTGGGTGCAGGGGCCCATGCGTTTGCTTTATTAGTCTATTAGCAGGCAGGTGAGAGGAAGTGGTGCAGCCAGGACTTGAAGTGGTGCCCTTATGGGATACTGCTGTTGCCGCTGGCATCTTAATTTGCTGTGCCACGAAACTGGCCACTAACTGTGTCCTTTGCAGCAGGTACAACATGCTTTGGAGTAAGCACTTGTTTTGTGTGATTTGTTTGTCTGTGTGTGATGTATACACGCATACAGTTGTCCCTCTGTATCCATGGCAGATTGACTCCAGAAACCCTTGCAGTCACCAAAATCCATGAATGCTCCAGTCTCCTATATAAAATGCCATGATATTTGTGTATAACCTGCACAATCCCCCCGTGTACCTTAAATCATCTCCAGATGACTCATAATACCTAATACAATGGAAATGCTATGTAAATAGTTGTTATATCCTGTTGTTTAGGGAATAATGACCCCAAAAAAGGCTATACATGTTTTATACAGATGCAGTTTTTTTTTTTTTTCAAGTATTTTTGATCTGAAGTCGGTTGAATCCGTGGATGCAAAACCTGCGGATACAGAGCGCCAAGAGTTAAATATTCTATTACACACAGATTCATTCTCTCTCTCTCTCTCTCTGTGTCTCTCTCTCTCTGTCTCTCTCTCTCTGTTTCTCTCTTTCTCTCTCTCTCTGTCTCTCTCTCTCTCTCTCTCTCTCACACACACACACAGTTTATAGGTACACAGACAGAATTTTTTACCTTGTCTACCAGTAGATGTCTCTCTTCTCTGACTGAAGGTTCATGACTGTAGGAGTTAGATTCTCATAAACTGGTTTTTGTATGAATGAGGAAATCAAGGTTTTAATGTATATGTGTTGAAATGCTGCATTGTATCCCTTAAAATGTGTGTTCCATGTTAATACAAAACTAAAACAAAATAGAATAGAGTGGGATACTAGGGGGAAGAAAGGGAGGAGGTTAAGTTCAGTGAAAAGCATCAACCACCCACACCAGGATTTTAAACATCTATTGTGCATGCTGTATCTTTCAACTGAAAGATGTTGTGTTGGGGCCTTTTCCTTTTAAGAGGATTATACAATACATCCTCATCTCTCCCCAATCCTTAGAGTATTTCCATTTTGACTCAACATTCCGTGGGGCCCAAGATGTAGAACACATTTCTCAAAGTACCTAAACTAGTTTCAGAGGATGTATGAATCTAAAAGATCTAAAGTAAGAATGTGGGGGAGGGGAGACAGCACAGTGGGTAAAACTGCTGCCTGGGCTGCCAGCATCCCCTGTGGGCACTGGCTGCTGTCACAGCTGCTCCACTTCTTGTCCAGCTCCCTGATAATGTCCTGGGAAAAGAATCTGAGCACAGCCCAGGTCCCTGCACCCACGTAGGAATCTCAGATGAAAGCTCCGGCCTCTTGCCTTTGCCTGACTGGACCCTGGCCATGGAGGCCGACTAGGAAATGAACCTGCAGATGGAAGATCTCTTTGCGCCTCTGTGTCTCTCTCTCTGTAACTCTGACTTTCGAATACACGAATAACTCTTAAAAACAGAAAATAAGAATAGAGAAGGAAATGCACTTCTAAATTGTACCACCTACTTGGAAAAGTATAAATTTAGTTATATGAAAAAACGAAATTGTTGGCTCACTTTCTGAGAGATGCTTTAGTTTTTCAAAGAAGTGGAAGGAGTTTTCAAATATGTTTACATGACCTTCGTGCTGTTTGTAGTTGGGAGGGAGGGTAGGAGGGAATTACGTATTTAGAAGCCAGCCATGCCCATGCTTAAAATTTCCTCTAGAAACCCCGGCCAAGTCCTGGTTGTTGCAGTCATCTGGGGAGTAAACCAGCAGATGGAAGATCTCTAACTTGAATTTCAAACAAATAAAATAAATATTGAAAAAAACAAACAAGAATTCCTTTTGAAAAAAATTCCATTCATCAGACAGAACTTTTGAATCATATTTTTGGTGCCTGTGACTTTTCTTCTCCCTTTACCTAGTTTTTTTCTTCCATTTTACCTTGAGTTGTATGTGAGGCTTTGGTTTTATGTATTCTGTTATCTTCCTTGTGAATGCTCCTCTCTTGGTCTTTAACAGGGCATTGAAAACTTTGCTAGAGAGTCAAACCCTCTGTGCCTTGCTCATCGCAGTCTCCAATGGATGGTGTGAAACATTTATTCTTAAATCCCCTCATGTATCCTTGAAAATCCCTGGAGAATATATTGATCAGTTTTCCTGGTGGTGCTGTCACTGTGTTTTCTGCTCTGGGAAAACTGGCCTGATCCCTGAGCTACCTATGGTCTGCTGCTATTTAATACCAAATAATTGAGATCAAGGTCAGAAATACATTTTATTCCCTATTGCAACTTCAGATTTTTTAGATTCATTTATCACCTAAAACTAGTTTTGGTCTTTGGATAAAATTATTACACATCCTGAGCTCCATCCAAAATCCTTTTCCCATGAGGATGCTCCCTTTACATAGTTAGGTTTCGAGTTTGGGACTCCCATAGGTCTGATGGACTTTAAGGCTGTGCCCAGTTTAAAGATAAGATGTATGTCTTCCCTTTTCATATAAGTGAGTGAAAGAAATGGGTGCTGGTCTACATACATTTTTTGTCCTCCTTTCATAAGTGGGCTTGTAGCCCTAGAAGCTGTTTAAATTACTGGATTATTAGCTTAGCATTCTGTGAAATGGCTGTTAACCCACAGAAAAATATTGTTTTTAAGAAACATTTATCTATTGATTGATCAATTGATCAATCTATGTATCATCTATCTGTATCCATCATCTATTTGAAAGGCAGATTGATAAAGAGGGAGAGATGGAAAGAGATCTTCTGTCTACTGGTTCACACCCTAAATGGCCACAACAGCCAGGGCTGGGCCAGGTGGAAGCTGGCACCCAGGAACTTGATCTGGATATCCCAAGAGGGTGACAGGGACCCAAGTACTTGAGCCATCATCTGCTTCCTTCCAGGCAAATTAGGAGGGAGCAGGATCAGAAGTGGAGACGGGGCTCGATCTCAGGCACTCCAAAATGGGGTGCCAACATCCTAAGAGTGGCTTAGCCCACAGCACAGCAATCCCCACACTAGGTCTAGGTCATGATGTACTGGGTCATGACGTACTGAGTTAAACCACCACCCATGATGCTCGCATCCCATATGGGCGCTGATTCTAGACCTGGCTGCTCCACTTCTGATACAGGTCCCTGCTAATGTGTGGGGAGCAACTTGGACTAGACTAAGTTACTAGAATTAAGACTTATTCTATGCATCTGCTCTCCCACAATATGGCGCTGAGAAGGGAGAAACAGCTTCTACACAGCTGCCTCCAGTTCAACCAATAAACTGTGGGACCTGCTCCTGATTGGAGGAGAGCAGCGTACTCGGCGTGTGGGTAGCAGAGTTGGGATTGGCGGAAGAGGACTATAAAGGAGGAGAGAGACAACATGCACCAGGAACATCTGAGGGAACACCTGTGCAGCCCCCGAGAGAGCCGGCCGGCGGTGTGCCGCTCCCCTGCGGAAGTGGGGAAGGTGGCCAGGGGGAACCGCCCTTCCACGGAGGTGGAGGGACGGCAGCCAACCCGGGAAGAACCAGCAGCAAACCCGGGGAGGGCCGAGCAGACGAAAGAACAACGCAGAATCCTGTGTCGTTCCTCCACGAAGAGGGGGAGCAACACTAATGCACCTGGGAAAGCAGTGGAGAATGACCCAAGTGCCTGGATCCCTGCACGTACAGGGAGACCTGGAGGAAGCTCCTGGCTCCTGGCTTTGGCCTGGTCTAGACCTGGCCATTACAGCCATTTGGAGATTGAACCAGCAGATGGAAAATCTCTATCTTTTCCCCCTCTCTCTGTAAATCTGTCTTTCAAATAAATAAATTTTTAAAAATAACTCTTTAAAAAAATACCATGTTTTTGATTTAATCAATTTTTGAACCAGTGGTTTTACTTTGAAATAGAATTGTGTAACTTCCTACTTAACCATTTCAGAGTATACAATTCAGTGACATTTGGTGCATTCACAATACAGTACAAATGTGTGTTTCACTTACTGAGGAAGGGCCAAATTGTTGGGGTGCCACTTTCTAAAGATTTTATTTACTTGAGAGACAGAGTTACAGAGAGAGAGGTCTTCCATCTGCTGGTTCACTCCCCAAATGGCCACGATGCCCAGAGCTGGGCCAATCTGAAGCCAGGAGCCAGGAGCTTCTTCCAGGTCTTCCACATGGGTGCAGGGGCCCAAACACTTGGGCCATCTTCTACTGCTTTTCCAGGCCATAAGCAGAGAGCTGGATTGGAAGAGGAGCTCCTGGGACAAGAACCAGTGCCCATATGAGATTCACTTAATGTACGCGGAAGCTTAACCCATTATGTCACAGCACCAGCCCCTGGGGGGGGGAGCATTTTAAACACATGAAAGCTTTTTTAGGGGCCGGCGCTGTGGCTCACTAGGTTAATCCTCTGCCTGCAGTGCCGGCATCCCATGTAGGCACCGGTTCTAGTCCTGGTTGCTCCTCTTCCAGGCCAGCTCTCTGCTGTGGCCCGGGAGTGCAGTGGAGGATGGCCCAAGTGCTTGGGTCCTGCACCCCATGGGAGACCAGGAGAAGCACCTGGCTCCTGGCTTCGGAGCAGTGCAGCTCTGGTTGTTGTGGCCACTTGGGGGGTGAACCAACAGAAGGAAGACCTTTCTCTCTGTCTCTCTCTTTCACACTGTCTGTAACTCTGTCAAATAAATAAAATATTTAAAAAAATTTTTTTAGAGAATCATTAATATAATGTGCAAAGCTGGGCTGGGCATCTAATATCCATTACAACCATGATCATCATGACCACTGTTAGTTTAGAATCTGACTCCTTTTACAGATGAGCTCAGAGAGGCACAGAGCGCTTAGCTGTCTTTGTTTTGCTTTGTCAATAATGAATGCTCTTGGTAGGACCAGTGTCCAGGTTGTCCAGTTCAGTGCCTTCTGTGGCCATGGACTTATTTCTTTCTAATTTGAGTCCAAACTGATGAGATTAGTTCTGAATCCTCCATTTTTTTTTTTTAATGACAAATGACACCTTTGTGTTGAGGTAACTAATTAGAATTTGTGACTTTTGGACACAAATTTTGTGACTTTCAGACTCTTGATGTTAGTAGTATTTGCTGGTTCAGTCCATTTTCTGTTGCTGTGCTGAAATGCCTACGGCTGGATAACATGCGTACATTACATGAAAGAGAAGATAATCCTGGTGGCTGGAAGGTCCAAAGAGCACGATTCTGGTGTCCTGGCCAGGGCTCGTTGGCTGTGGTGAAGAAATGACAGGGAGAAAGGCTGCTTGCAGAAGAGAAGAAGAGACCAAGCATGTGGAGTGGCTTGCGTCATCACAGTCTGCTCTTCTGACAACCAACTCACTCCTGCAAAAACCAGCCTACTCCCAAGACTAGCATCCATCCATTCATGAGGATGTAACCCATGACCAGTAGAATTATATTCTACTAGGTCCCACCTCTAAAAGGTTCCACCACCTTCACACCAGCACACAGGAGTCTATGCTTCCAGCACATGAGCCTTGAGGGACAAACCATATCCAAACCATCGCACCTGCTCACATTTTACAGTGGTTCTGCCCTTCCAACACCAAGGTCAATTCAGTGTTCAGATTAAAAATGTTGACACTGAAGAACTAATGGGCACTGATTTTCATTTCCATAACTGCCATTAGAAAGATATAATGGTGATAATTTATGCCTCTGGCATCTTATTAGGTTGGATCCAACCTTGCTTTTGCCTTTATCTACAGCGCAATCAGAATAGAATCTCCCAGGGCCGGTGCTGTGGCATAGCAGGTAAAGCTGCCGCCTGCAGTGCTGGCATCCCACATAGGTGCTGGTTCAAGTTCTGGCTGCTCCACTTCCAATCTAGCTCCCTGCTATGGCCCAGGAAAGCAGTAGAAGATGGTCCAAGTCTTTGGGCCCCTGCACCCACGTGGGAGACCTGGAATAAACTCTTGGCTCCTGGCTTTGGATCTGTACAGCTCCGGCCATTGCGGCCATCTGGGTAGTGAACCAGCGGATGGAAAAGCTCTCTCTCTGTCTCTCCCTCTCTGTAACTCTTCCTTTCAAATAAATAAATAAATAAGTAAAAAAAAAAAAGAATAGAATTTCCCTACAAGAAAAGCACTTTTAATAGTAAATACTTTGAATCACTAAAATAGCAGGAGGCTAAATTTTCTGAATTCCATACTCAAGGTGGGGCCAGTTAAAATCCTGGCTGTTCCTCTTCTGATGCAGCTCTCTGCTTTGGCCTAGGAAAGCAGTAGAAGATGGCCCAAGTGCTGGGGCCTCTGCACCCACATGGGAGATCTGGAAGAAGCTCCTAGGTCCTGGCTTTGGATTGGCCCAAATCCAGCTGTTGCAGCCATTAGGGGAGTGAAACAGTGGATGAAAGACCTTTCTCTCTGTCTCTCCCTCTCTCTGTCTGTCTCTCAAATAAATAAATATTAAAAAAATCTTTAAAAAAACATTTAGAATCATGAGAGGTGATCAAAAGGAGAGAAACAACTTTTAATTTTTAAGCGATGTTACTCAAATAATAAGATTGCTTTGTCTAGCCCTCAACAGCCTTTATTCTAACATAATTTGTGAAATCAGTAAACCGATTAGGTCTAATTTAGGGACACACTAGCTGCAGTATGTAGTGATCTGTTTCCAGCAGCCTTCCAAGCCCCTCCCCCACCCAGCTGGTCTCTCCTAACACACTTGGAGTTGATTTTGCTTTTTCTAGGAAGGGTTTTTCTTTGGTAGTGAAACTGATTCTCTGTCGAGAGAGTTACCAAACTAACAGCCAATACAACTTTCTTATTGGCAAAATACTTTGGCAGTAATATACTAAAAGGGTTATCTATTTCAGGGTTCTACGAGTAACAGAGCATAGCACATAGTATATGATTATTCCAAATTAATTTGGGATTGGAACTTTCTGAAAATTTCATGATAATTCGTTAGAGCTGCACTAATAATACAGTAGCCTCTAGCCATATGTGGCTATTGAAATTTAAATTAATTAAAATTACATAAAATTAAAAATTCAATTTATCCAGCATACTAGCCATATTTTAAGTGCTCAGTAATCACATGGACAGCAGAAATGTAATATTTCTCTCCTCATGGTAAATTACATTACACATGATGTTTCACTCATATCCAAAATGGTGTTTTTGATAATTGGGGAAAACCATCTGGAATTCCAGTATCACAATTTTGCATCATAGAACAGGCATTTGATCCATAGCCTAGAGTTCTCGAAGGCGGCCTAATAGAACTGGAAGAAACCTTCAAGAATGTCCTAGGTAGGACATGCATTCACAGACCTACAGGACGGTGGGATAGTGACCCATCAAGTTCATATATAGTCACTGGTGTGTATTTCATAACTTTCCAAGGAGATGGTGTTTTTCTCAACAAATATGGCACGTACATTTCCATTAGTGCTTTAGAAGTTAATGCAAAGCTAAATAATGATATGCTAGTGTGTTACTCTCCTTTTTTGACCACCAAACTCCTGCAGACTGTTCATGCTTCCTCTTTGTCTGTGCCTGTTTTCTCTGGAGTCCCTCGATTTATAGCTTCAACCGGGACCACTACTGAAATTTCTTTGCCAAGGCCATTCACAATGTCTTAGTCACTGAATCCAAAAGCGCATTCTGTTTTGCAGTCTTCTATCTTTACATCGTCACTCTTGGAACAGAAGAACAGTGGCAGCCTGCTCGTTCTTTGTTCTTTTTCCTTCAGCCCCTCCTTTCATTGCACCCTCCTCTCCTGGTCTCCCTCCTGGGCATCTCTTCCTTCCATCGTTCCTTGAAGCCACGTAAGCACTTGCTATTTTCCTTATTTCTCTTCTCTCAAAACCCTCTCCCTGGGCAAATTTATCTAACAGCAACCTCAGCTACCTTTCAGGAGTTGTTGATGCCTGAAACTCTAATCCTGACTTTGTCTGTTGTGAGCTTGGGCCCCCACCAGCTGTCCCCTCCGGAACCTCATCCTCACATGCTGATAACCCTCACCCGTTATCTTTCTCTTCCAGCTCTCTTCCTGCCATACATTCCACTCTTGTTAAGGACACAATAATCCTCTGAGCTGCCCGTAATTGAAATCCTAACACCAACCCTTCTTCCTGGGGCAACCAACCATCCTGTTCCGTGTGATCAAAAGGTCTCTCAGGGGCCAGGATTGTCAGTGCTAAAACCACAAGAGTTTCAGGCAAAGTGGATTGGCATGCCACCGAAATCCTGTTCTTTATAGCTTCCAAATCTAATCAGCTAGCAATATGTATTTTTCCCATTTCCAGTTCTGTAATATTTCATAAATGTATCCCCTCCTCACTTAAAAAAACCTCACCCGCATCTAAGTGTAGGTTCTCTCTTACCAGGGCTGTTTTAGTAGCCTCCAAATTAATCTCTCTACTCCCAGAAATTCTGCCTTCAATCCATCCTGAGATCACTCCTTGGTACGCCCTACACTCTACTTAATCATGTCGGTTCTCTCCTCTGAGAGATCCCCTGAGGTCCGGGGACTGTCGCTCCCCCTCTTCGTGGAGGAGCAACACAGGACCCTGCGCTGTTCTTCCGTCTGCTCGGCCCTCCCCGGGTTTGCTGCTGGTTCTTCCCGGGTTGGCTACTATCCCTTCCACCTCCGTGGAAGGGCAGTTCCCCCTGGCCGCATTCCCCACTTCCGCAGGGGAGCGGCACACCGCCGGCCGGTTCTCTCGGGGGCTGCACGGGTTCCCTCAGATGTTCCCCATAGATGTTCCTGGTGCATGCCGTCTCTCTCCTCCTTTATAGTCCTCCTCCGCCAATCCCAACTCGGCTGCCCACACGCCGAGTACGCTGCTCTCCAATCAGGAGCAAGTCCTACAGTTTATTAGTTGAACTGGAGGCAGCTGTGCGGAAGCTGTTTACTTCTCTCCCAGCGCCATATTGTGGGAGAGCAGATGCATAGAATAAGTCTTAATTCGAGTAACTTAGTCTAGTCCGGATGCTCCCCACAGATCCCCCTTTCTTTTTATTTTTTGGCGTTGATACGCGCCTGTCTTCGGTGTCCCGCGGCACACACTCTGCTCTACTTGCTAGAGTTGCCACAGGCTCTTACAAGTCCTATCAATCAGGCAAACTGAATCCGGGTCCTCTCTTCGCCATGTTGTGAGGAGGTTTTTAGGCGCTGATGCGTGCCTGTGTTCGGTGCCCTGCAGCGCATGCTCTGGTCGAGCCTGCAGGGGCTTACAAGCCCTATCAGGCAAACCGAATCCAAGCCTTCTCATTGCCTTTTTGTGGGGAGGCCTTACTGATGTTAATTCGTGCCTGTCTTCGGTGACCTGCGGCGCATAAGCTGCTAGCCGCCGCAGGTGCTCATCGCCTCACTTAATCAGGCAGACCGAATCCAAGCTCTCACATTGCAGTGTTGTAGGGAGGCCTTTCTATTTCTCTATTTCTCTATCTCCGGGCATTCCTATTTCTCCCATTTTACTTCTATCTTCCAGCATTCCTATTTCTCTCACTTTGCTTCTAAACTTCTATTTCTCTTATCCCTGCGGCTTCCCGGCGCCCGCCCCGAGGCTGCTTCTCGGCACCTCACCCCGCAGCAGCTTCACGGCTCTGCGCGGCTTCCCGGCGCCTCGCCCCGCCGGCGCCCGCCCCGCGGCGGCTTCCCGGCTCTGCGCGGCTTCCCGGCGCCTCGCCCCGCCGGCGCCCGCCCCACGGCGGCTTCCCGGCTCTGCGCGGCTTCCCGGCGCCTCGCCCCGCCGGCGCCCGCCCCGCGGCGGCTTCCCGGCTCTGCGCCGCTTCAGCCCGCGCTTCTCTCATCTGTGCGGCTCGGCTTCGCGCGCACACTCCGCGGTCTCCACGCACTTCGCGCCCGCACCACGGCCTCGCGCCAGCCCTGCGTTCTCTATCTATTCACGCCCCGTGCTCTCTCTGCACGCGGCGGCTTCCGCGAATGTTTCCGCCACCACCGGCATTCAGTCCAAGTTCCCCGGACTAACCTGGCGAATTTCAACCTGGCGGCCCACGTCTCTGCCTCTGGTTCCAGATCTTCGCCTCTTGCTCCCCGGGCTGACTTGAAGAATTCCAAGGTGGCTTATGTCTTCGCCTCGGCCTGCACTCGCGGCTTCATCCTCCCTAACATTTTTCTCTACCCGGTATGTTTCCCTAAGTTTTCTTCCAACAATATTCCTCTCATTTCTCCTGGCTTCTCCCCACAGTCCGTATCCGAGTCCAAGCCTCCTCCAGGTTTCACTTTCGCTTTCAGTCTCCTAGCTTCCCCGCCATAGTCCGCATCCGAGTCTATGAAAGCTTTCACTTTCGCTTTCAATCCTAACTTCTTTCCCACAGTCCATATCCGAGTCTATGCCTAGGCTTTCAATAGCTTCTTCCGGCACCTATTCCGTCCGGCTTTTCCCTAGGCTCTTTGCTAGTCTCTCTCTCCGGTATTTTCCCACTTCTTCCCGTTTCTTCCCTCCTAAGTTTCCTATCTATCCTGGGTTTCCTATCCGAGTCACGGCACCATTATGTCGCTCCCCCTCTTCGTGGAGGAGCAACACAGGACCCTGCGCTGTTCTTTCGTCTGCTCGGCCCTCCCCGGGTTTGCTGCTGGTTCTTCCCGGGTTGGCTACTATCCCTTCCACCTCCGTGGAAGGGCAGTTCCCCCTGGCCGCATTCCCCACTTCCGCAGGGGAGCGGCACACCGCCGGCCGGTTCTCTCGGGGGCTGCACGGGTTCCCTCAGATGTTCCCCATAGATGTTCCTGGTGCATGCCGTCTCTCTCCTCCTTTTTTTTTTTTTTTTTTTTTTTTTTTTTTTTTTTTTTAATTATTTTTGACAGGCAGAGTGGACAGTGAGAGAGAGACAGAGAGAAAGGTCTTCCTTTGCCGTTGGTTCACCCTCCAATGGCCGCCGCTGCAGCCGGCGCACCGCGCTGATCCGATGGCAGGAGCCAGGATCCAGGTGCTTTTCCTGGTTTCCCATGGGGTGCAGGGCCCAAGCACCTGGGCCATCCTCCACTGCACTCCCTGGCCATAGCAGAGAGCTGGCCTGGAAGAGGGGCAACCGGGACAGAATCCGGCGCCCCAACCGGGACTAGAACCCGGTGTGCCGGCGCCGCAAGGTGGAGGATTAGCCTATTGAGCCACGGCGCCGGCCTTCTCTCCTCCTTTATAGTCCTCCTCCGCCAATCCCAACTCGGCTGCCCACACGCCGAGTACGCTGCTCTCCAATCAGGAGCAAGTCCTACAGTTAATTGGTTGAACTGGAGGCAGCTGCGCGGAAGCTGTTTACTTCTCTCCCAGCGCCATATTGTGGGAGAGCAGATGCATAGAATAAGTCTTAATTCGAGTAACTTAGTCTAGTCCGGATGCTCCCCACAGGGGACGGTGCAGGAGGAGACTGGAATCAAAACGCAGACAGCTGCTCTGAAGAGTGAGCCAAAAGCACACATCGAAGAACACGATTTTGTTTATTACTCTCCTTGGCCCAAATAATCAGACCTGGGAAGTGACTCAGGTCAGCAGTCACTGGTGTAGGAATTTGGTGAACAAAACTCTTTGTGCACATTGCCTCCCCTGCCAACAGTTGTGTGCTTTGCTGATGGTCTTCCCCCTGCCTTGTCACTAGCTTTTTTGACCAGCAAGAACCACTCCCAGATATTATTTTGCCTAAGAATCTATTTTTCTCACCCATATCAAAAGATAGCAACAGGAAAAAGTGAAATACAGGTCATTTCAAAGACTCAGCTTCCCTCCTGCCAAGAACACCCTCTCCTAGATTGCTTTCCAGCGGCAAAATTCTTGGCTTGGGATTTAACATCGTTCATAGCTCTAAATAGCTCTGGTGGCCTGTCTCACTCTGCTATCATTCAGGTCATTGCTGATCCAGCCCCCTCGAGTGTTGACTGTCCTTTGCCTGCTACAGACATGTATGTGCACATGGCATCTTCTCCTGTTTCTCTTTCTTCCATCCCTGCAGGTCCCAGCCTCCCACAGTTCAAATGTCTACATAGTACGATAGCTACACCATGGATGATAGAAATTATTATTCCTTTGCATACAGTCCATGCTCTTTTGGGAGTCTGCATTTTAAGACAACATAATGGCACACTGTTCTTTTTTTAAAAAAAATTTATTTATTCATTTGAAAGTCAGAGTTACACAGAGGGAGGGAGGGAGGGAGAGAGAGAGAGAGAGAGAGAGGTCTTCCATCTGATGGTTCACACCCCAATTGGCCACAATGGCCAGAGCTGTGCCAGTCTGAAGCCAGGAGCCAGGAGCTTCTTCCAGGTCTTCCACATGGGTGCAGGGGCCCAAACACTTGGGCCATCTTCTACTGCTTTCCTAGGCCATAGCAGAGAGCTGGATCAGAAGTGGAGCAGTTGGGACTTGAACCGGCGCCCATATGGGATGCCAGTGCTTTAGGCCAGAGCATTAACCTGCTGCACCACAGCAGCCAGGGCACACTGTTCTTTACCCAAGGGAGGTAAGGAAAGGCCTGAGGCAAATGCAGCACAGACACCATTCTGCCGAGCTCGTCTAACTTTCTCAGTTGCTTCCCAACACAGGTTGGGTCCCATAATCATGCAATTGAAAGAGATAGGGAAGATTTATGATCCTTTGTCATCAAGAGGCTCATCCTTTGTTCTTCCAAGACTTCCAATGCCATCGATACATTCCAAAACAAATTATTACAAGTTTGCTTATTTTTATGTATTTATTTGAAAGTCAGTTACAGAAAGAAGAAGAGACACACAGATAGATTTTTCATCACTGGTTCACTCCCTAGATGGCTGCAACGGCTGGAGTAGACCAGGATGAAGCTAGGAGTTTCATCCAAGTCTCCCACATGGGTATCAGGGACCCAACTGGGCCATTCTCCTTTGCTCTTCCCAAGCCACTAGCAGGGAGCTGTATTGGAAGTGTAGCAGCTGGGACTCAAACTGGCACCCATATGGGATGCTGGCGAAGCAGGCAGCAGCTTTATCTGATATGCCACAACACCAGCTCCTACATGTTTACTTTAAAAATTTTTTTAATTTATTTATTTTTGGAGACCACATTATGGCACAATGGGTTAAGCCACCGTGTGCAGTGCCAGCATTCCATGTGGGCAATGGTTAGAGTCCAGCTGCCCCACTTTTGATCCAGTTTGCTGCTAATGCACCTGTGAAAGTAGCAGAAGATGACCAAAGTGCTTGGGCCCTGCCACCCATGTGGGAAACCCTGAAGGGGTTCCTGGATCCTGGATTTACCTTGGCCTAGTTCCTGCTCTTGTGGCCATTTGGGGAGTCAATCTGCAGAAGATACCTTCCTTATCCCCCACCTCCCACCCCCTTAACTAACTTTCAAGTAAATATATTTTTTAAATTTATTTTAATTTATCTGAAATGCAGAGGAACAGAAAGAGGGGAATACACACACACACACACACACATATACATGTACACACACACACACACACACATATATATATGGAGAGAGAGAGAATTTTCTATCTGCTGGTTCATTCCCCAAATGGCCATTAATAGCTTGGGCTGGGCCAGCCTGAAGCCGGGAACTAAGAACTTCTCTATGGGTAGTAGAGACCCACTACTTGAGCCATCTTCTGTTTTCCCAGACACCTTAGTAGGAAATTGGATTGGAAGTGGAGTAGCCGGGTCCTGAACTGGCCATCAAATATGGGATGCCAGCGTTGCAAGAGGCACTTTAACCTGCTGTATTGCACTGCCAGTCCTTTATTGCAAGTTTATATTTCAGTGAATATGGCTCCTTTTGAGGAAAATCTGGAGAGAGTGGAATCCTTTGAAGACTATTATTTGTCAAAAGCTGGTTCTCCCATGGATATGGTCTCTCTCCTCAAAATTTCTAGGGTACTTTATGTTACCTGCACCTTTCATGGTGTTTTTCATCTGTCTGTCTTGTTATGCCATATTCTTTTTAAAAACTTATTCTCATTTTCATTTGAAAGGCAGACACACACACATACACACATACACAAACACGCACAGAGAGGGAAAGGGGGAGAGAGGGAAAGAAGGAGAGAGAGAAGGAAGAGAAGGAGAGAGAGAGAGAGAGGGAGGGAGAGAGAGAAAAAATGAAATAGTCAGAGATCTTCCATCCACTGATTTATTCCCCAAACACACAACAGCTGGATCAGGATCAGGTCGAAGGCAGGAGCCTGGAACTCAGTCAGTGTCTCCCATGATAGTGTCAGGAACCCAGGTATTTGAGCCATCATTGCTGCTGCCTCCCAGGGTCTGCAGTAGCAGGAAGCTGCTATCGGAAACAGAGTCAGGACTGGAGTTGATGTGGGATATGGGCATTCCAGGCAGCATCTTAACCACTGCATCAAACACCTGTCCCTGCCCCCTTCTTTTAGCCACATATCTTTAGATGCTCTTTCTCAATCTCTCCTTCATGTTCCTCCAACAACTTTGTTCAATGCATGAAGCTGGAATTCAGTGATCAGCCCTGAGTCTTGAATCTGAAGTCATCGCCACACTGTGTCTTGCAACAATCTCATCCTTGCCCATAAATTCAATTAACACCTGTATATGACAAGATGCACATTTATATTTTCATCCCAGATTCTTTTATTCTCAGACCCATCTGTCTTGCTTCTTGCCTGGCGTCTCCACTTGAATACCATGCAGCACCTCAAATTTAACAACGTTAACACTTCAGCCTTCCTTCTGGATTGACAGCTTTTCCAGGGAGCTCATCTCAGTTAACGGAACCTCCATTTATGGGACTTCTCATGCCAGAAACACAGGAGTCACACTTTCTCAAGTTGTGTAAAGTTCTGTAGATTCTATCTACGAAAATATATCTTGAATCCATATCTTCACATCTCCACCACCACCATCATCATTTCTAGTATATTTGGAAAAGCCTTCTTTGATTACTCAACAGAAAATAGAATTTCTATGCATATTTTTCATAGCAACTTTGATTACTCAACAGAAAATAGAATTTCTATGCGTATTTTTCATAGCAACTTTACTTTTCTTTCATAAAATTCGTCCCCATCTGCAGCGACATATTTTTCTGTGGGGTATAAGTGTGTTTTCTCTGCATTACTGGTCTGTAAATTTTTCTCACCTTAGTTTCCCCTGCTCCAGCCCACAGCTCTCAATATTCATTTGTTGAATGGATGGATGGATGGATGGATGAACCCTGCAGAAAGTACTTTAAGTATGTTCTGATCACCAAACGGACTTTGCCTCAAAACCTTTGTGCCAGTTAAAATCTAATTGTCCAAAGCAGACAGAAACAACAATGTGTTTTTTGTTTTGTTTTGTTTTGTTTTTTTTTTTTTGACAGGCAGAGTGGATAGTGAGAGAGAGAGACAGAGAGAAAGGTCTTCCTTTGCCATTGGTTCACCCTCCAATGGCCGCCGCAGCTAGCACGCTGCAGCCGGCGCACCGCGCTGATCCGATGGCAGGAGCCAGGTGCTTCTCCTGGTCTCCCATGCAGGTGCAGGGCCCAAGTACTTGGGCCATCTTGCACTGCACTGCCGGGCCACAGCAGAGAGCTGGCCTGGAAGAGGGGCAACTGGGACAGAATCCGGTGCCCCGACCGGGACTAGAACCCGGTGTGCCGGCGCTGCAAGGCGGAGGATTAGCCTAGTGAGCCGTGGCGCCGGCCAACAATGTGTTTATGAGATTAACTGTGTATAACTATCTCTGCTTAACAACTTACATGGATTGGCTTTAAGCTTTAGGGCATATTTCCTTTAGATGACCAACATTTAACATTTTTTTTGTATTTATTAGAACAAACTCCATATTTGTAAGCTACGATTCTCCACATTTTTATTCTCCTAAGTTGGGAGGTGATTATTAAAAACACATCTGGATCCAAAAATACACACACACACACACACACACACACAGAGTACCATTTAATGGTGAATCGTTTCCTGTTTAAGTTTTGTAAGAGACTCCATTTTTTGGGGCCTCCCCCTCTGTTTTCCTAGTATTTGGCCCAGAGTGGGCTGCCGTTCTTAAGCTCCTCTGGGTGGGCGCAGGATCAAATGGAAGCCAAATGGATTCCCTTTCACAGGAAAAGACAATCCTGACTGAAGGTGTTTGCTGATTAACATTGAAGGAATCTGGAGCTGGTTACCCCATGGCAATGCCCTCAAGGGATGATTCATGCTTTCTGGCCACTAAGATTCCTGCCCCAATATTTCAGTTAATTCTCTAAATCTGTAAACTATAAGCAATAATCCTAATACATCTATTTCTCCTTGCTGAAGCTAGATAGTTAATTTCTGTTGCTGACAACCAAAGAACCTAGCTGAAAAAGCAAAGACAAAATATTGCAATCATTGTTTCTACATCACTAATTATAGTAATAGCTAACATTGATTAAGCAGTTACTGTGTACCACACATTGTTACACTGTTCAAGTAATTTACATATATAATATAAAATGCGTTCTAACATGAATATGCAGATTTTTATAATTATATTGGCATTGGAGGACAGACACAATAAAAATCTCATAAATAAAATTGCCACTAATCCAGAGTTACTGACTAAACACAGTCTAGCTCTTTTTATTTAGAGAGGTTTTGATAAACAAATGAAGAGAAAACAAGATTATAGGAGAAAACAGCTAATGTAACTAAGGAAAAAATCTGTTTCTAATTACTTTCACAGCTTCTATTTGCATACAAAGGACATAGACGGATTGCATATTCATTGTCATTATTACTGAGAATTGTGTGTTTGGAGCATTGTAAAGATTCATCAAAGAATATTTCTGACTTCAAGGAACTTCAAAGCTAGCAGCAGACTAGAAGGTTGCCCAACACAAGCAATGATAAGAAGGGCAAAACAGAGTGTTTAACATATATTCTGTATTGCACTGTTCACACGAACAGTACCGGGCAGGCATTATTATTCTCTACGTCACAGATGGAGATTATGAGGCTCGGAGAGGCAAGGCAACTTTTCTAAAGTCACAAAACTAGTAAAGGTTGACCCATGGTTTATCCACACTACAATGGGAGTTGTGCAACAAGCAGAATAGGTTAAGGGTTAGAAGAGCACAGAAAAGGAGAGATTTCTTCTATCCATGATGTGAAAAGCCTTCATGAAGGAGGTATGAACTGAATTGGAGCTTGGGAAGATTTTCAATTGCAAATGCAGAAATCCAGGTTGGGGGAAGAACATGCACAAACGAGTGTCTAAGAAAGGATCAATGAGTCGATGTTGGGAGTCATAGATACTCTAAGGGAAATACAGAGAAATCACAAGAAATAAGTATAGGACTAAATCTTGGAGGAACTCAAAAATTGAGATTAAAAAGTAACTTTTCTTTATTGAGTCTCTACTTTGTCCTCTCTTCATCAGCATGAAATTTGAAGCTACTCTGTATACTATCTTGCATTTTAAAACATCCCATTAAATTAGTCATTGATTCATGCTGACCTTCACTTGTGCAACCATATTTGGTTCCAATAAAACCTAAAATTGTCTTGCTCATTCATTTCTTTCCTCATATACCCACTTACTATGGGTAATTCTAAAGGTTTCCGGAAAAATGGAATTAAAAGATAAGTTTACTTTGCCAAAATATTTTGGCACCAAATTGTCTTTTACTTCCATTTCCACAAACACTTTGATGTCCAGTTCATAGGTGATATTCCAGTTCGCCCTATGGATGTATACATAAGATTGGCTCTCTCACATCCAGGAGCTGGGAAGAGTTATGTGCAAAGCAACAATTGTAAGAGAATGCGATCCGGCCGGCGCCGCGGCTCACTAAGCTAATCCTCCTCCTGCGGCACCGGCACACCGGGTTCTAGTCCCGGTTGGGGCGCCGGATTCTGTCCCGGTTGCCCCTCTTCCAGGCCAGCTCTCTGCTGTGGCCAGGGAGTGCAGTGGAGGATGGCCCAGGTGCTTGGGCCCTGCACCCGCATGGGAGACCAGGAGGAAGCGCCTGGCTCCTGGCTTCGTCGGCCATAGCAGCCACTTGGGGGGGTGAACCAACGGAAAAAGGAAGACCTTTCTCTCTGTCTCTCTCTCTCACTGTCCACTCTGCCTGTCAAAAAAAAAAAAAAAAAAAAAGAACATGATGGTGCATAAACACTGGAACAGGATGCTGCAGGAGTGCAGAGAATGCAGCTGCCCACGCAGCTTCATGAAATGATCTAGCTGCCAGAAAGCCAACTGGCCCAAAGAGGCAACCCAAACTCAGTTTTAACGATGCTGTGGGCCCCCAGCTGTTGGTGTCTCCAAGCACTTTTCCTACAGCAATGCAATGAGCAGAGCTGTGGAATTTAAAGTTTGGGAAGGAATGTTGAGGTTGGGCAGGGCAAGATCGTGGAAAACAGGCCAACATGGTATTTGTGTAAACCTGTAAAAAAAAAAAAAAACCAAACCTGTAGTCATGTGTGACTCAAACATTTAGGACATCCTTCTAATTTTAAGATTAAATCTTATTTATTTATTTGAGAGACATAGAGGAAGGAGAGAGGGAGAGAAAGAAAGGGAGAGAGGGAAGAAGAGAGAGAGAAAGAGAGCGAGAGGGAGAGAGAGAGAGAAAGGGAGGGAGGGAGCAGAGGAGGGAGGGGTGGAGGAAGAAAGGAAGAAAATACGAGAGAGCTCCCATCCGCTGGTTCACTCGCTAAACGCATAAAGCTGGGGCTGGGCGTGGATGAAGCTGGGAGGGGGAACTCAGCCCAGATCTCCCAGATGGGTGGCAGAACCCCAGTAACCTGGGAGGGGGAACTCAGTCCAGGTCTCCCAGCTGGGTGGCAGAACCCCAGTAACCTGGGAGGGGGAACTCAGTCCAGGTCTCCCAGCTGGGTGGCAGAACCCCAGTAACCTGAACCATCACTGCTGCCTCCCAGGGTCTGCAGGTAGGTGGGTGAGTGGAGAGCTGATATTTGCAGATAGATGGGTGAGTAGATGACTGGATAAGCAAATTTGTATGTCTAGACATCCTCTCTTCTTCCAACTTCTAACCTTTCTTCTTCTATCTACTCTAATCTGCATTCTGCCCTGTGACTCTTCTGAAAATAGTTGACAGTTCAGTGAAAGCTTTTCAGTTCTCTTCTTAATTGTTTATACTTTTATTTTCCAAAATAACGATAAAAACAGAAGTCTTCACAAGCGAAGGTTCCTGAGTTAATGACTAAGCGCCTGATTGTGACATCGTTATGCCTGAGTTCATATCTCATCTCTACCACTTGGTAGCTGTGAAATTTTGGTGAATAGCTTAGTTTTTTGGTGTCATAATTTTCTCATCCATATAAATTAACTGATAACGTAATTTCATCATAGGGTTGTTGCATAGATTAAGTAAATTAATACTGAAAAAATGGCATCTGAATACAGTAAGTGATGATTAAATATTAGTTATTATCTATTACTATTTCTGAAAAAAAGCTTATCCAAAAATGTACACCATAATTTAATCAATATAGGTACAATAAAAATAAGGTCTAGAAGAGGAAAGAGAGATACATGTACATAGTCACATGTATACATATGTTGCCTAGTTTGTCCATGAAAACGCAATAAAAATAGGAAAAAGTAGCATTTTAAAAGTAATAATATTTCATTTAGATATAAAAATAATTCTTAAATTTTACAAATTTTCTAAATCTACAATTCCAGATTATATCAATAAAAATTGGACATTCATAAAGTGATAGTGAAAGGTGAACAAGACTTAATTTCTCATCTCATATTTTAAACAGATAATCAGCAACAAATAGTTCAAAGAAGGGTTTAGATAAATAAGGTGTATTTCATCCATAAATGAGAAAAGGACACATGCCTTCCCTAATCATAAGATTTTTTTCACAAATGAAATAAATTAATTATATTTTTCTCTTATATGATTGTTTTCCAAGTGTCTAGTAGTATTCCATTCTCTCCCCCCTTTCTCTCTCTCTCTATTTCTCTCTCCCTCTCTCTTTTTACAGTACCCCAGAAACCATGGATATGAGTGAATGAACAAGGCAGAAGGGAGAGAGGTGTAGATTTACATCACAGAGCAAACAACCCAATAAATCTAGTTAAATGTATCTGGAAACAGTTTTCCTCTTTCTTTTAAAATATATTTTTTGAATGGCAGAGTGACAGAGAGAGAGAAAGAGAGAAAAAGAGAAAGATTTGATTGATTGATTTTCCATCTGGTGGTTCATTCTCCAAATGGCCACAAAGGAAGGGGCTAGGCTGGGCCATTATCATTCTTTGGCAAAAAGAGCTTTCTGGCTATTCTATCCATGTTCAGGAAATGATATTGTCTAAATAGTCAAATAGCTGTTGAAGCACCAAGACCTAAAAACAGCTCTTTTGAGAGAAGAAACAGAATACTATTTTAAAGTAACTCTCCCATGCTGTGGCTTTTTGGCACAAGAGCTCCTGCCATTAGCTCTGTTAAAAGTGAATGTGGCGAGGACTGGGTAGGATGTAGCAATGGAATGGTTAGAATTTCAAACCTCTCCTAGACTGCTTAAGAGAATATCCTTAGCCAAAACTGCTGAGCACAGAGAAAATACTTTGCTGCTCTTTAAATCACCCTAATCTTGAAAGCAATTAACCGTGCTTTGATAATTGAATTGATTTTTCCTTCCTCATTGAGGAGCACTGACATCAACTAGGGAGCTGAAAAAAATCTTCTGAATATCATTAAAAATTAGCTTTATTGAACAGCTTAACATAGATTTCCTTTTTTTTTTTTTTTTTTTTTTTTTTTTTTTTGACAGGCAGAGTGGACAGTGAGAGAGAGAGACAGAGAGAGAAAGGTCTTCCTTTTGCCGTTGGTTCACCCTCCAATGGCCGCCGCTGCAGCCGGCGCACCGCGCTGATCCTGGCAGGAGCCAGGAGCCAGGTGCTTTTCCTGGTCTCCCATGGGGTGCAGGGCCCAAGCACCTGGGCCATCCTCCACTGCACTCCCTGGCCATAGCAGAGAGCTGGCCTGGAAGAGGGGCAACCGGGACAGAATCCGGCGCCCCAACCGGGACTAGAACCCGGTGTGCCGGCGCCGCAAGGTGGAGGATTAGCCTATTGAGCCACGGCGCCGGCTCAACATAGATTTCCAAAAAAAAAATTTTTAAAGCAAACTTACGAAGCTAAGGAAAAATTAGGAACATGAAACACAGTCAAGTGTGCTACCACAGTATAATGCCATAGTTCAAAACAAACGAATAATTCTGGACATTTTTTAATAAAGGGAAAGGGGATTTTTCATCCACATTCATATAGAACTCAAAAGTCATTCAGCTGATCTGGTCCAGACTTTCCAAGCATAGTGCCTTTGGGTTGAGACAAGCAAAGACAAAGTGTAAACAGAGTTATACTTCTTGATGACTGTCAGGATGGTTAAAACAGGCAGTGCTACCTGGTTGCCCCTCTTCCAGGACAGCTCTCTGCTGTGGCCAGGGAGTGCAGTGGAGGATGGCCCAAGTGCTTGGGCCCTGCACCCCATGGGAGACCAGGAGAAGCACCTGGCTCCTGGCTTCGGATCAGCGTGGTGCGCCGGCTGCAGCACGCCAGCCGTGGAGGCCATTGGAGGGTGAACCAACAGCAAAAGGAAGACCTTTCTCTCTGTCTCTCTCTCTCTCACTGTCCACTCTGCCTGTCAAAAAATTAAAAAAAAAAAAAAAACAGGCAGTGCTTACTAAACACAGCATTACTGTGAAAAATACGTAACTGTCCACGGAGAAGTTTCATTGTTGCACTGGCTTGAATCAAGTGCCATGGGAATGATTATGATTTTTGTAAGATTACAGGGGCCATGGAGAACAAGGCTTGATGTAAAGCCTTCCCACATTCAGGACAGCCAAGTCCGTTCCTAAGAGTGATGCTGGTCATGGAAGAACCACTTTTGCTGGATGAACATGTGCTTCTTAACTCACTCTCTTACTGGCTGGGTTGGCTGACATCCACTCAGAATGATGTATGGTGTTCTGTAAAAGTGTTTTAAAGGCTGCCTTGGTTTCCTATCATTGTTTCCTAACTAGACTTTCTTCTGATATCAATTCAGAATTCTATTGATTCAGAATTTCATTGCTTCAGAATCCAGAGAATTAGGACGCTTCAACAGCCAGACTTTGTCATGGAAACATATGATGATGAATCATTTTCATAACCCAGCCAAGAGGGCCTGAATAAACCATGAAATTCCTTATTGATAGACAGCAGAGCAAGATCTTAGGGTGAGTTTTGGCATTGAGGATATTTTTAAAATTTGTTTTCCTTGAAAATTTGTAATCTTCAGATGGCATAAAGTCCTTACTCATGGTATTCAAATAACCAGATTCCCCAATGCCCAATGATTCCAGACAGATGATTATTTGCTGATGAATGTTAGAAATATCACTCTAAAATGGGCCGGCGCCACGGCTTACTTGGCTAATCCTCTGCCTGCGGCGCAGGCACCCCAGGTTCTAGTCCTGGCTGGGGCGCCGGATTCTGTCACTGTTGCTCCTCTTCCAGTCCAGCTCTCTGTTGTGGCCCAGGAAGGCAGTGGAGGATGGCCCAAGTGCTTGGGCCCTGTACATGCATGGGAGACCAAGAGGAGGCACCTGGCTCCTGGCTTCGGATTGGTGCAGCGCAGTGGCTGTGACGGCCACTTGGGGGGTGAACCAATGGAAGGAAGACCTTTCTCTCTGTCTCTCTCACTGTTTAACTCTGCCTGTCAAAAAAAAAAATAAATAAAGAGATAAAGAAATATCACTCTAAAATGGAATTGCAAGGCTATTGAGTATGAGAGTATACATTAAAGAATCTAAATCACCAAAATTTAGGGAGAGGGAGAGAGAGAGGGAGAAGGATTGATTATTTCCTCCATTATTTTAATTTTATAAAAGAAAGATAAAATTTATGGAGAACTTTTTAATAGGAGGAACATTTTAAGAACCAAATAAAAAAGTTCAGTATAGTCATTTTAAAAATAAATTTTTGTATTAATTTAAAAATTGATTTAGGGAGCATTTATTAGGGGATTTTCTCCATGCAGCGATAAGCTACCCAAAGACGAGATTAAAAAACAAAATAGGCATTCATCACATCCTAGTCTGTGCCAGGTGCTGTGTAGAGTCACAAAGATGTGAGTGTTAGGTGTACTTACTACCTGGATGATCTTGGGATGTTACTTAACCTGACTCATATCACATCAGCATCCACAGATAAGCATAAAATAACCTAACCTATAAATAAGTATGGTACAACCTTGTAGGACTGCAGAAAGAATAAAATGGGATGATGCTTCTAAAGTGTATCACATAACAGCTAACATCTGAGACCTAACAAATGAAAGTTAACATTACGTCATGGAATATATCCACCTTAGCAACGCCCCCTTCTCTGTTAGCACCACCATTTTCTCTACTGCCTTAGTCCTCTATTCCATATCAGAGTTCACAGTTCAGTATTTCTACCATCTGAAAAGAACTTGACCTTGACTTGACTTTTCCCTTCAGCTGCAACTCCATTTCTCTGCTTCCTAAGAGAGGGGTAGCCAGGCTCCAGTGGTGAGCTGCAATTGGGCTAAGCAAATAAGTAGATCTCGAATTTGACACACAGTCACAGAGTGGCTCTGACCAGAAGGAACGAGGCACACACACGCGCACATACACATGCAGACACACCATAAATACACGTACACAAAATGGTGAGTGGGATGGAAAAAGATTATCAGTAGTGTTGAGGGTTGAAAAATGTTCAAGATGTAGACCACATTACAGAAAGCCTCCTGGATCTGTCAATTAGGAGATCATGGATGACTATTGATATTTCAGTTAAATAAGGAGAGAGTTTGAAGAAAAAAACAGATAGCTGTCATTATTGCAGTAATTCCTCTTTTCCTGTCCAGTCTTAAGTTTAGCTTTTTCTCTTAACACCTCACTAAAACTGTTCTCAAGGTCACCAATGATTTCCACGTTACTAATCCAATGGTCATTTTCCAGTCTTCATCCTAGGTCATCAGTAGTGACATTTGATATGTGAATGGAATGGGAGAGGGAGCGGGAGATGGGAGGGGTGTGAGTGGGAGGAAAATTATGGGGGGGGGGCATTGCAATCCATTAACTGTACTTTGAAAATTTATATTTACTAAATAAAAAATTTTAAAAAAAGTTGATCACTCAATAGCTCTTGAAATATGTTCTTTGTGTGGCTTCCAAAATATTATACTCCCAGTTTTCTTCTTAATCCGCTGACAGTTCCTTTTCTGGCTCCTCCTCGTACCTCTCTCCCTTAATGTGAGGCTATCCCATGATTCAGGCCCAACCCCCCCTCCCCCCATTGCTTCCCTTCCCCTGCGCTCTACTTTTCTTCTTTTTTTTTTATCTTTTATTTAATGAATATAAATTTCCAAAGTACGACTCATGGGTTACAATGGCTTCCCCCCCCATACCGTCCCTCCCACCCACAACCCTCCCCTTTCCCACTCCCTCTCCCCTTCCATTCACATCAAGATTCATTTTCGATTATCTTAATATACAGAAGATCAGCTTAGTATACCTTAAGTAAGGATTTCAACAGTTTGCTCCCACACAGAAACATAAAGTGAAAAATAATAGATGATTTTTTTTTAAATGATGATGAAATCAGATCAGACTTATTGTCATGTTTAATCCCAGTGAGAGTCAAGTTGGGAATTGATAATTTCTTTCTTTTTTTTTTTTTTTTTTTTTTTTTTTTTTTTTTTTTTTTTTTTTTTTTTACAGAAGATCAGTTTAGTGTACATTAAGTAAAGATTTCAATCGTTTGCACCCCCATAGAAACACAAAGTGAAATATACTGTTTGAGTACTCGTTATAGCATTAAGCCTCAGTGTACAGCACATTAAGGACAGAGATCCTACATGAGGAGTAAGTGCACAGTGACTCCTGTTGTTGACTTTACAAATTGACACTCCTGTTTATGGCATCAGTAATCTCCCTATGCACCAGTCATGAGTTTCCAAGGCTATGGAAGTCCCTTGAGTTCTCCGACTCTTATCTTGTTTAGACACAGTCATAGTCAAAGTGGAGGTTCTCTCCTCCCTTCAGAGAAAGGCACCTCCCTCTTTGAAGACCTGTTCTTTCCACTGGGATCTCACTCACAGAGATCTTTTTGCCAGAGTGTCTTGGCTTTCCATGCCTGAAATACTCTCATGGGCTTTTCAGCCAGATCCGAGTGCCTTTAGGGCTGATTCTGAGGCCAGAGTGCTATTTAGGACATCCGCCATTCTATGAGTCTGATGAGTATCTCACTTCCCGTGTTGGATCACTCTCCCCTTTATTTATTCTATCGGTTAGTGTTAGCAGATACTAGACTTGTTTATGTGCTCCATTTGACTCTTAGTCCTTTCATTATGATCAATTGTGAACTGAAATTGATCACTTGGAATGGTGAGATGGCATTGGCACATGCCACCTTGATGGGATTGAATTGGAATCCCCTGGTATGTTTCCAACTCTACCAATTGGGGCAAGTCAGCCCGAGCATGCCCCAAATTATACATCTCTTCCCTCTCTTATTCCCACTCTTATGTTTAACAGGGATCACATTTCAGTTAATTTTCAACACTTAAGAATAACTGTGTGATAATTACAGAATTAAACCAGTCATATTAAGTAGAACAGACAAAAAAACTACTAAGAGGGATAATGTATTAAGTTGTCCATTAGCAGTCAGGGCTATGCTGATCAAGTCACCATTTCTCATAGTGTCCATTTCACTTCAGGAGGTTTCCTTTTTGGTGTTCAGTCAGTTGTCACCGATCAGGGAGAACATATGGTATTTGTCCCTTTGGGACTGGCTTACTTCACTCAGCATGATGTGTTCCAGATTCCTCCATTTTGTTGCAAATGACTGGATTTCATTGTTTCTTACTGCGGTATAGTATTCTAAAGAATACATATCCCATAATTTCTTTATCCAGTCTACCATTGATGGGCATTTAGGTTGGTTCCAGGTCTTGGCTATTGTGAATTGTGCTGCAATAAACATTAGGGTGCAGACCGCTTTTTTGTTTATCAATTTAAACTCCTTTGGGTAAATTCCAAGGAGTGGGATGGCTGGGTCGAACAGTAGGGTTATATTCAGGTTTCTGAGGAATCTCCAGACTGATTTCCATAGTGGCTTGACCAGTTTGCATTCCCACCAACAGTGGGTTAGTGTCCCTTTTTCCCCACATCCTCGCCAGCATCTGTTGTTGGTAGATTTCTGTATGTGAGCCATTCTAACCGGGGTGAGGTGAAACCTCATTGTGCTTTTGATTTGCATTTCCCTGATTGCTAGTGACCTTGAACATTTTTTCATGTGCCTGTTGGCCATTTGGATTTCCTCTTTTGAAAAATGTCTATTGAAGTCCTTGGCCCATCTCTTAAGTGGGTTGTTGGTTTTGTTTTTGTGGAGTTTCTTGATCTCTTTGTAGATTCTGGTTATTAACCCTTTATCTGTTGCATAGTTTGCAAATATTTTTTTCCATTCTGTTGGTTGTCTCTTCACTCTCCTGACTGTTTCTTTTGCAGTACAGAAACTTCTCAATTTGATGCAATCCCAATAGTTGATTTTGGCTTTGACTGTCTGTGCCTCCCGGGTCTTTTCCAGAAATTCTTTGCCTGTGCCAATATCTTGAAGGGTTTCTCCAATGTTCTCTAATAACTTAATGGTGTCAGGACGTAGACTTAGGTCTTTAATCCACGTTGAGTGGATTTTTGTGTAAGGTGTAAGGTAGGGGTCTTGCTTCATGCTTCTGCACGTGGAAATCCAGTTTTCCCAGCACCATTTATTGAATAGACTGTCCTTGCTCCAGGAATTAGTTTTAGATCCTTGATCAAATATAAGTTGGCTGTAGATGTTTGGATTGATTTCTGGTGTTTCAATTCTGTTCCATTGGTCTATCCATCTGTTTCTGTACCAGTACCATGCTGTTTTGATTACAACTGCCCTGTAGTATGTCCTGAAGTCTGGTATTGTGATGCCTCCGGCTTTGTTTTTGTTGTACAAGATTGCTTTAGCTATTCGAGGTCTCTTGTGCCTCCATATGAATTTCAGCATCATTTTTTCTAGATCTGCGAAGAATGTCTTTGGTATCTTGATTGCGATTGCATTGAATCTATAAATTGCTTTTGGGAGAATGGACATTTTGATGATGTTGATTCTTCCAATCCATGAGCATGGAAGATTTTTCCATTTTTTGGTATCCTCTTCTATTTCTTTCTTTAAGGTTTTGTAATTTTCATTGTAGAGATCTTTAACGTCCTTGGTTAAGTTTATTCCAAGGTATTTGATTGTTTTTGTAGCTATTGTGAATGGGATTGATCTTAGCAGTTCTTTCTCAGTCATGGCATTGCTTGTGTATACAAAGGCTGTTGATTTTTGTGCATTGATTTTATATCCTGCCACTTTGCCAAACTCCTCTATGAGTTCCAATAGTCTCTTAGTAGAGTTCTTTGGATCCTCTATGTACAGAATCATATCGTCTGCAAAGAGGGATAGTTTGACTTCTTCCTTCTTGATTTGTATTCCTTTGATTTCTTTTTCTTGTCTGATGGCTCTGGCTAAAACTTCCAGAACTATGTTAAATAGCAGTGGTGAGAGTGGGCATCCCTGCCTGGTGCCAGATTTCAGTGGAAATGCTTCCAACTTTTCCCCATTCAATAGGATGCTGGCTGTGGGTTTTTTATAAATTGCTTTGATTATATTGAGGAATGTTCCTTCTATACCCAATTTGCTTAGAGTTTTCATCATGAAAGGGTGTTGAATTTTATCAAATGCTTTCTCTGCATCAATTGAGATAACCATATGGTTTTTCTTCTGCAGTCTGTTAATGTGGTGAATCACATTGATTGATTTGCGAATGTTGAACCATCCCTGCATACCAGGGATGAATCCCACTTGGTCTGGGTGGATGATTTTCCTGATGTGTTGTTGTATTCTATTGGCCAGAATTTTATTGAGGATTTTTGCGTCTATGTTCATCAGGGATACTGGTCTGTAATTTTCTTTCAGTGCTGCATCTTTCTCTGGCTTAGGGATTAAGGTGATGCTGGCTTCATAGAAAGAATTTGGGAGGATTCCCTGTTTTTCGATTGTTCTGAATAGTTTGAGAAGAAATGGGATTAGTTCTTCTTTAAATGTCTGGTAGAATTCAGCAGTGAATCCATCTGGTCCTGGGCTTTTCTTTGTTGGGAGGGCCTTTATTACTGTTTCAATTTCTGTTTCAGTTATGGGTCTATTTAGGTTTTCGATGTCTTCATGGTTCAATTTTGGTAGATTGCATCTATCCATTTCTGATAGGTTTTCCTGTTTGCTGGCATACAGGTCCTTGTAGTAATTTCTGATGATTCTTTTTATTTCTGTGGTGTCTGTTGTTACGTTTCCTTTTTCATCTCTGATTTTATTGATTTGGGTCTTTTCTCTTCTTTTTTTAGTTAGTTGGGCCAATGGGGTGTCAATTTTGTTTATTTTTTCAAAAAAACAGCTTCTCGCTTGGCTGATTTTTTGTAATTTTTTTTGGATTCAATCCTGTTAATTTCTTCTCTGGTTTTAATTATTTCTCTTCTCCTACTAGATTTGGGTTTGGTTTGCTGCAGTTTTTCTAGGTCCTTGAGGTGCGCTGAAAGCTCATTTATTTGGTACCTTTCCAATTTCTTGATATAGGCACCTATTGCTATAAATTTGCCTCTCAGTACTGCTTTTGCTGTATCCCATAAGTTTTGATATGTTGTGTTGTTGTCTTCATTTACTTCCAGAAAGTTTTTGATTTCTCTTTTGATTTCTTGAATGACCCAGTGTTCATTCAGGAGCATGTTGTTCAGTCTCCATGTGTTTGCATACTTTCTGGGGTTTCCTGAGTTGCTAATTTCCAGCTTCATCCCGCTGTGGTCTGAGAAGCTGCATGGTATGATTCTAATTCTTTTAAATTTGCTGAGACTTGCTTTATGGCCTAGTATGTGATCAATCCTAGAGAAGGTTCCATGCGCTGCTGAGAAGAATGTGAAGTCTGTAGATGTAGGGTTGAAAGTTCTGTAGATATCTGTTAGATCCATTTGGGCAATAGTGTCAATTAAATCTGCTGTTTCCTTGTTGATCTTCTGTCTGGATGATCTGTCTATTTCTGAGAGTGGAGTATTGAAGTCCCCCAGTACTATTGTATTGGAATCTAAATCTCCCTTTAAGTCCCTTAACATATCTTTTAAATAGACCGGTGCCCTGTAATTAGGTGCATATACATTTATAATAGTTACATCTTCCTGTTGAATTGAACCCTTAATCATTATATAGTGTCCCTCTTTGTCTCTCTTAACAGTTTTTGTATTAAAGTTTATTTTGTCTGATATTAATATGGCTACACCAGCTTTTTTTTGGTTTCTGTTGGCATGGAATATCTTTTTCCAACCTTTCACTTTCAGTCTGCATGCCTCTTTGTTAGAGAGATGTGTTTCTTGTAGGCAACAAATAGTTGGGTTGTGTTCTGTGAGCCAGTCAGCCAAACGGTGTCTTTCAACTGAAGAATTCAGACCATTAATGTTCAATGTGACTATTGATACGTAGTGACTTTGCCCTGCCATTTTCCCGGAAATATTTTCTAGTATATGCTTTGAGCTTCCCATGCTCTTTTACTGGTAGGTGTTCTTCCTTTCCCTTCTTTCATATTGATGGCCGTGTTTCTGTGTTTCTGAGTGTAGCACATCTTTAAGTATCTTTTGCAGGGCCGGACGAGTGGCCACAAAGTCTTTCAATTTCTGTTTGCTATGAAAGGTCTTTATTTCACCTTCATTCACAAATGAGAGCTTGGCAGGATATAATATTCTGGGCTGGCAATTTTTCTCTCTTAGCACCTGTGCTATGTCTCGCCATTCCCTCCTAGCTTGTAGGGTTTCTGATGAGAAGTCAGCTGTGAGTCTGATTGGAGATCCTCTGAGAGTAATCTGACGTTTCTCTCTTGCACATTTTAGGATCTTTTCTTTATGTTTCACTGTGGTAAGTTTAATTACCACGTGTCGTGGTGAGGATCTCTTTTGGTCATGTTTATTGGGGGTTCTATGAGCTTCCTGTACTAGGATATCTCTGTCCTTCTCCAAACCTGGAAAGTTCTCTGCTAGTATCTCACTAAAAAGGCCTTCCAATCCTTTCTCTCTCTCCATGCCTTCAGGAACTCCTAGAACTCGAATGTTGGTTTTTTTAATAGTATCCTGTAGATTCCCAACAATATTTTTTAGATTTCTAATTTCCTCTTCTTTTCTTTGGTTTGACTGTATGTTTTCCTGTGCTCTATCTTCTAAGTCCGATATTCTCTCTTCTGCTTCACCCATTCTGTTTTTAAGGCTTTCTAATGTGTTTGTCATTTGATCTATTGAGCTCTTCATTTCATTTTGATTTCTCTTCACTATAACACTTTCCTGTTCTACTAGTTTCTGAGTTTCATTTTGACTCTTCCTTAAAATTTCATTTTCACGAGAGAGATTTTCAATCTTGTCCATTAAGGATTTCTGTAGTTCAAGGATTTGCTTTTGAAAACTTCTAAATGTTCTTATCATAAATTTTTTGAAATCCGTATCTTGCATTTCTTCTATCTCATCATCTTCATACTCTTGGCTTGGGGTGTTTTGCTTATTTGGAGGCATCATAGTGTCATCGTTGATCTTGCTCCCTCTATTTCTGTGTTTGTTACTCGGCATAGTTAATTCTTCTTGCGTCACTGTGCGTTTTTTTTTCTTTTTTTTTTTTTTTATACTGTGTCCGTGTTAAGTGGACTGCCTGCTGTTGGAGGAGCCTTGGAGGCTTGAGATGGGTGCGGCCTGAGAGCTCTGCCTGGTTCTTCCTGGTTAAGGGTGTGCAAAGGTGACACCCTCAGGTTATGCGTGGTAAATCTCTCTCTTTTTATTTATTTATTTATTTTATTTATTCAGGGGGTAAGTAACACCGCAGGGCACGGCTGTGCAGAATTGATGGTATTTAGCTTCCAGTCTTTGGCTCCTCTGGACTCCCACTGGGTTGCCTAGGCTACTGAATTGTAGTGACTCAGTTCCTTAGCTCTCCCCCATTGATATGTAAATCCAGAGAGGAGGCCTGCTCTTTGTCTCTTGGGAATTCTTCAAGCCTTGCAGCCTTGTAACCTTTGCAAGGTTAGGGGGAAGAGAAACCCCGAAGCTTTTTTTTTTCCTTCTTTCCAGTAGTGAGTTTGCTGCACTTTCCGGCCCCCCTCTAGATTCTGACCCCCGTTTCCCCACCAATGTCTCGGGTTATTGAGCTCACCTCCCCTTCCAGCGCCGATGTGTGGACTCGGAGCCCTGAGCGTCCCAAGTCTCCCCGCTGTTGTCTGTGTGGCATGCACTCCCCTTGGAGCACTGGCGCGCAGACCCTGGGGCTTCTGCGGCTCGGTCCTGCGACTTGGCTTCCGCGTGGTGGGCGACCTTGTTCTCCCAGTAGGTCCTCCGATTCACGGCTACTCCATCCAGAAGGGTTTCCCCTGCAATTTTTTCCTGGTTCTTTTTTCTGCAGCTACCGTAACTCCCCTTTTATTAAACTAAATTTTCCCGGACTATCGGTGCACGCCCTCACTATTCCGCCATCTTGGCTCCGCCCCCCTAAAATACTCTACTTTTCTTGTTATCTCTTCTTCCCTCTTCTCCTCTCTCCACCCTAGACTTCCTGTCTTCCAATGCTGTCTACGTGCTGACAGCTCCCTGGTTTGTACTGATGGAACAGACTCCCTATGACCCCACATATTCAACTGCCTACTTGGTATCTGCATTTGGACACATTGTAGGCAACTCAAACTTGTGCTACACTCAATGATTCTCACTGTCTTTGACTCTTCCATTCAAGTGGTGCATCCAAATTTCCCTCCCTTTGAGTGAGAGTTGGCTTATCAACTTCTCTCCTTCAAGGGAAATTGTGCACCTTTGAAGAGAGGTCATAAAAAGCACTGGCACTTCCTTTTTGTTTCTCTCTTACTGTGATTAGGTTTAGTACACTCTGGCTACCACAGAAAAGCTACAGGGTGGCCTGAACAACAGAAATGTTCTGATCAAGGTTCAGCGGGGTCAGGATCAGGGGAAGGCTCCCTTCTTGGCTTGCAGATGTTCACTTTCTCACCACTGGAGAGAGTCAGCTCACTAATCATATTGGATCAGTTCCCCACCCTCCTGGCCTCATTTGAGTTAACTCCACCCATCAAAGCCTTCTCTCCAAATAGAGTCACAGTGGGGATTAGACCATCTAACTGTTCCTGGAGGGACCAGTGTTGTGGTGCGGTGGGTTAAGCTGCCATGTGAGCACTGGTTTGAGCTGTACAGCTACTCTTTCAATCCAACTCCCCACTAATGCTCCTGGAAAAGCAGCAGCAGATGGCCAAAGTGCTTGTGCTCCTGCCACCCATGTGGGAGACCTGGATGGACTTCCAGGCTCCTGGCTTCAGCCTGGTCCAACTCCAATCATTGTAGCCATTTGGGGAGTGAATCAGTGGACTGAAATTCTCTCTCTGTCTCTGTATCCCACCTCTACCTATAACTCTGCCTTTCAAATAAATAATTCTTTAAAAAATGTTCATGGAAAATGAAATCAAAGAATAAGTTTATTTTGGTGCAAGAAGCCTTGAAATTCATGCATGTAAAAGATCTTCACAAAGTTCAGTTCATGAGGGTGGACACGCAGTGCAACAGCTAAGTAGTTGCTTGAGATGCCCACATCCATATCAGGGTGCCTGGTTTGAGTCCCAGTCACTCTGCTTCTGAGCGAGCTTCCTGCTAGTGTGCATTCTGGGAGGCAGTAGATATAACTCATGTACTTGTGTCCCTGTCACCCACGTGGCAGACCCAGATTGATTTCCAGGCTCCTGACTTTAGCCTGACTCAACCTTGGTTGTTGTAAGCATTTGGGGAGTGAACCAGAGGATGGAAGACCTATCTGTCTCTCTGCCTTTCAAAATGGAGTGAAAAAGGTTTTAAAAAGCTAATGGAAATGTGCATTATGAAAAACCATGCATGAATTTCAAAATTTTTTGCACTAAAACAAATTTATGTTGGAATTCAATTTTTCACAAATGTTTTGAAGTTCTCTCACATGAATTGGGCTACAGGGGGTGGGGCACATATCCGTTCATAACTGTGGGAAGTTAGTACCATATTAGTACACTATTACATAAGTAGCCTGTGGTGAGGTCCACGTGGCAAGGAACTGAAGATTTCCATCAACAGCTGTGTGAGTGGACCATCTTAGAAGATGTAACCCAGCCCTAGTCAGCCATTGGATAATACCAGCCCCCAACAGCATCTGGACGATAACATTATGGGAGATCCTGAGCCCAAACTGCCTAGCGAAGCTGCTCTCACATTCCTGACCTACAAAAGTTATGAGATAAAAATGTTTGTTCCAATTCACTGTGTTTTGGGCTAAGTTGTTATGAAGCGATCGGTAGTTAATAGACTCCACATCCAGTCGATCAGCATAGTCATTTTTCTCAACCTTCCAAATACACCTTTAGTTAACCACCTTCATTGTTAGTGCCCAAAAATCAGTTGTCTTTGTATCTTATTGAGGTTTTTGCAATTTCTGCTCAACTGGTTTCCCTGACTCTATGCTTGCCTCGTTACAACCTGTTTTCAGCACAGAAATCAGAGTGATCTTGTTAAAATGTCAGCTCAGGCCGCTCCTCTGCTTCACACACACACACACATTGAAGGCTGACATCCCCTCCTCCTCCCTGAATTCCTCTCCTCCTGCTTTGTCTTCTGTCCCTGCTCTTGCCACGTTGGCCTTCGTACCACTCCGGGTACAGCCTGCTCCAAACCTCAGGGCCACTGTGTCTGCTGTTCCTCTTTCCTGGATCACTGCTTCTCCAATATTCTGATGGCTTCAGCCTCTTCTTCAAATGTTGGCTTAAATATGAATTTCAAGTTCTTTATTTCCCTTACCTGCCCTTTCTTCCCACATAGCTTCTGTCATGTATATACTACATAATTTACACTTTGGTTGGTTTCTGAATCCTCCCCAACTGAGTGCTGGCTCCATGAGGGCAGGAATTTTGTCTGTTTTGTTTATTCGTGTATCCTCAATAAAAGCAATACATGTTATACATGTATGGATACATGTATGGCACACATGTTATAATCATTAAAAATTTGTTAAAGAATGAATAAGCTGGACATTGCAATTTGAATTTTTTTCAAAAGGCGTGACTTGCTGAGAATTACATTTCTGCGTTGGACTGCAAAACATGCAGCTTTGCATCCCTTGTGATGCCAGCATCCCATGTCCTAATGCCATTTTGACTGTCAGCTGCTCTACTTCCAGTCTAGCTTCCTGCTGATGTGCCTGGGGAAGCAGAGGAAGATGGCCCAAGTGCTTGGGTCTCTGCCACCCACAAAAGAGACCTGGATGGAGACCCTGGCTCCTGGCTTCAGCCTGGTCCAGACCTCGCTGTTGCAGCCATTTGGGGAGTGATAGTTCTCTCCCCCTCTCTCTCTGTCACTCTCCTTTAATACATACATAAAAGCTTCCTTAAAAATATGCAGGTTTGCCTTGATCCCAATGTTCATTTGGTCATAAGTATTGTAGGGCATATTTTATGTTGAGCTCTTTTTTCATAAGAAATATAATTGAAAGAAAATCTCTTTTTTCTCCACATGAAGAATAGAAGAATGATGGGACTGTCAAACATCTGAGTGAGACCTCACATGCCAGTCACTTCCTCGGTGCTGGAGAAACCAAAAAGCACAATGTGAACAACCACGTACTGATGATACCGTAGATGGGGCTGAGGCCCTGCATGAAGAATTGTCATCTCCTACCCCTGGTCCCTTTTGATGCTGGTCTCTGAGCCCATCAACAGCAGACAGTCAGTACACAGCCGTCAGAGGCCCAGCTCTGGGAAGGAGAAGGCTGCACTGAAGGAAGAGCCCAAAGTCATTATGCAGTGGTCAGTGGTCAGTGGAGTACTCCTGACCCCCGTAGGCAGACTCCTGCTGGCGGTATGCAGAAGGATGTTGAACTTGGCTTTTCATGTTTTAAATCTTAGGAATGTCCTGATGGACATATCCCAAGGTGTTATGAGTAATGGCCACTCTTCTTCCAGGGCTGGAGAGAGAATAGAAAGGAAACAAAGGGATGCCTTTCTCAGCACATTTTAACCCTAATACCATCACGGTCCAGAGTTCTGCTTCTACAGAGACACGATTTTTGATCAAATCCTCTCAGGGGCCATATTTAAAGTGATCTAGGGATATCCATTTGGAAGTAAAATTCAGTGTTCATTTTTTTTTTTTTTAAATCAGGAAGGGAGGCAAGGATCAAGAAGTCTTGATCAAGTTACTTCATTACAGCAAGGCAACAATCACGTAACATATACGCATTAAATCAAAACTGACTGTTGCTGAGACATTAAGTATGATATCCTCTTTGCTCCCAGAATGTATCAGAGATGTAGGCATCAAGTGGCAATTATTTGTCATCTGGTTCGTCATTCAGAACTGAAGACTCATTGCCGTGGGGGCCTGCACTGTGGCATAGTGGGTTAAGCCACTGCCTGCAGTGCTGACATACCATATATGGGTGCTGGTTCGATTTCCAGTTGCTTCACTTCCAGTCCAGCTCCCTGCTAATGCACCTGGGAAAGCAGTGGCAGATGACCCAAATGCTTGGGCCCCTGTACCCATATGGGAGACCCACAAGAATCTCCTGGCTCCTGGCTTTGGTCTTGCCAGTTCCAGCCATTGAGGCCATTTGGGGAGTGAACAAGCAGATGGGAGATCTCTCTCTCTCTCTCTCTCTCTCTCTCTCTCTCTCTCTTTCTGTCTCGGTCTCTCCCTTTCTCTCTAAAACTCTGCCTTCCAAATAAAATAAATACATCTTTTAAAAAAGACTTAGTCCCATGAAAATGGGAAAGGTGCATCACAGAACTGGAGTCACAAGGAAAAGAAAATGAATTCCAGGTTCCCTGCCTTATGTAGCTTATCACAGAGTTGCTGGTTTATTTCTTCTGCTTTTCCTCTATTGGGAGGTGTCAGAATGAAGGATGTGGAAGTGGTTATTGGAAAAGTGCCATGTAGTACATTTATGTGGTATTGTTAAAATGTAAATCAAGTCAACTTCATTAGAATGCTCAGTAGTTTCAAAGTCAGGTAAGAGTCCTTTTCCTAGGCTCAGTTCCTAACTGGAAGAGTTTCCTTGCACAGCTGTCCCTGTGACTAACAGTTCAAAGCAGAGGTGATATTTGTACAGAGATTTGAATATGTTGAGCAACTGACAACTATTCTCAGCACACAGCTTATGTCAATTTTCAACATTAGGAAAATAAGTTTTGTTCATTGAACGGAACTTGTTAAGAATATAAACTCTTGCAGCAAGGGCTATTATGGAACCATGACATGTCACTGCTATTCTCACCAATTATGTTTGTAAAACAGGGCCTTGGGATTTAATTAGGCAGAGCAGTAAGCTGCATCAGACAGCCGTAAGTTGCAGTTCATACTACAGATGGAGGAGGTGATGTTCTTCCTGTTTGCAGGAGTGACACAGCTGGAGGAGAGCAGTTTATCTGAGAAGCTGTTGGGGTCAGCATTGTCAGGCTCCAGTAGGGAGCTGCAATTCAGTTTTTAAAAAGTATCTCAATTCAGTTTTTAAAAAGTATATCATCAGGATTGATAGCAGGGTCACGGAAGTAACTTAGTCCTCTAACTTGGGACACACACACGTACACACATGCGTGTGCATGTACAACACAGGAGCGGATGAGTGGAAGAGAGAAGGAATAGGACAGAAGTGGCATCACCAAGCCAGTTTAAGGGTAAGAAAGTTAAGCCCTAAGAAGAAAAAGATGATCAACAGGATCAAGGGTTGTAAAAAGGTCAAAGTGTATAAAATATTTACAACGGCTGTTGACTAGGAGATCCTCAGTGACTCTACAATAGGGGCTTATGAACACTGGGTAATGTCATCTGCATGTTACTCAAGCTATGAAGTGTTTTTTACATTTTTCAATATAAATTATTTAGCAGTGAAAATAGCTGACATTATCTCTTGCCTTGAAGGTCTAAAATATTACTCTCTTGGCATTTATAGAAAAAATGTTAAGTTATCCCTTCTTCAGAAAGACATTTCAGTAAAGAGGGAATCTGAAGAATCCAGATATATTTACTCATCTCAATAGCAGGAACCTATTTTGCTCCCCTCACTACTCAGAGTGAAGGCTATGGAAATGGGATTCAGGCTTCCGTACCGTGAGAGACTCCCTCGGAGTGCTTTTCGTATACTGCTGTCTTGGTCCCAACCTCAAGCTATTTCTGATTAAATAATTGGTTGACCTGGCATGGAATCTAGATAGCTAATTCAAAAATACAAATGAGGTTGAATATAAACATGTTATTTTTTATTTTTATAATTACGAATATTGAAAAGGCTGCATCAACTCAATTAGGCTGGAATGAAGGATTTTGGAGCAAGGGTTCTGTGATGTGAGGCTTCAAAGTGTTTTACTTGATTCGACCAAGGCAATTTTAATACTTTCTCACCAACAGAGAGTGGCAAAGTGAGAAGTCATTCAACAAATAATTTTGAGGACTTTATTGTGTAGAGCCCAGCAGGTGGGCACCTCATGAGGGATTTTGGAAGTGCTGATGAAGACACTCTGAAAAGTCTAATTATTTGGTCCATACCATAGCAGGAACCAACTGAGATCAGGAAAGGATAGACACGTGGGTGAGCAGAGGATGGATAGATGAGGGGATGGACAGATGGACTATGGATGGAAGGATGGGATGGGAAGACAAATAGATGAATAGCTGGATGGATGCTTTGATGTAGAGATGGGTGGATGGGATACACAGATAAATGGGGAGATGGATGGATGCTGCATGATGGATGTGGAATTCAGAGTTCGAAGACAGGAGGTGACTGAGAGGAGAGGAGAGGAGAAGATGAAGTATTTGTGAAAAATATAAAAATGTGTGTTAACAGAGGAAACACTATAATTATATAATTAATTATAATTATACCCTGATATACAGCAGGTTCAGGTCATGACAAGATCCTCAATTGTAAGTCTCTAAACTAACTTAAAGAATGCTTATTGATTTAAATATTTTTCTGTTTTTCTTTACTTACCAGCATTGGTGATGGTCAACATATTTATTTTATGTTTCAGTCTATATAGCTCAAGTGGATGCCCTAACCACCATTTTGTGTTATTGTTCTTAGATTAAAATATGTGCAAATGATAAATAAATGTTCACCTTACATTTATAATGCATTTATAAATTGAGACTTTCCCTATGTATGCAAAGCTACAGATTTCCAAGCATTTTCAGAAGGCCCTCCCAAACACTTAAAGAAATCTCCCAGTACCTCAAGACACAACCTTTTGAGAGTGTTGCAAAGCTGGGAGCTGCTTGTCAGGAGTGCAGGGCTCACTGCATGGACAGAATTTTCCATTTCTCTGACACTGTCTTCTAGGACTCCCCTTAATGAAAAGATGGAGGCAGAAGTTCCAGCCTCTGCAGGATTCATGTTTCCCACATTTTGCTCTTTGGTTGGATGTGGGTTGGATCTCCTCACGCAGTCCTGATAACTCCGGGAAAGAAACCCCGGGCTCTTCCACTCCTGGCCACCCTGAGGATCCTCAAAAGCCGAAAGAACATTTAGCAAATGAAAACCCATTACTCAGGTATGGCAAGAGAAGTGTCAATGTGGTTCATAACAATTATTGGCTACAAGATCCACAAATGATTGCATAAATTTCTAAAATATGCCCACACGCGCCTATTATTGACACAGTGCCTCCAGGGGTGCACATATGGGTTTAAGTGTCTAACCTCTTTTATTAATTAAATTGCTATGATTTCCCTCCCCCATGTTGCCTTTATAGTTTGAGAAACAGTCTCCTAATTTGAAAAAGGATGCTCTAATGTTGCTTACTTTGTGGGTGAAACATGGTACACGCCTATTTACTTATATATGTATTTATTTACATAGACTCACACAACTGTGTTTTCACTTTCCAACCTTCACAGGCTATTATGTTAGTGCAATTAATAGGCAACCTCCAGTGGTACATTAAATTGCTTTTTAGGGGGAGGGGGAAATCCCTGGGAAGTCTGTTGTCCCTGTTGAGGTGTGTGATGAAATCCTTGTATGTTGCTGTGTTTGTTTTCTGTCTGTAGACATAAAATTGAAGTCAGAAGCTTTCATTATAAAAACAAAATCTGTCTAGAACAGCCCTAGGTACCTAGCAAATTCTAAAATTGTAGACTGATCTTAATTGTTAAGAGTCTGTAATCTTGGGGTCGGTGTTGTGGGGCAGCTGGTTAAAGCCCTGGCCTGAAGTGCCGGCATCCCACAGGGACGCTGGTTCTAGTCCCAGCTGCTCCTCTTCAATCCAGCTCTCTGCTATGGCCTGGGAAAGCAGTGGAAGATGGCCCATGTCCTTGGGCCCTTGCACCTGTGTGGGAGACCTGGAAGAGACTCCTGGCTCCTGGCTTCGGATTGGTGCAGCTCCGGCCGTTGCGGCCATCTGGGGAGTGAACCAGCAGATGGAAGACCTCTCTGTCTCTACCTCTCTCTCTAACTCCATCTTTCAAATAAATAAAAATAAATCTTAAAAAAAAGAGTCTATAATCTCTACTTCCAATATATAACATAGGTTACCTAAGCTGTTGAAGTACTTTCTCCCCCTTCATCTATGGGTGGCTAATCCCACGTGATATATATTTTTTATTGGTTTTCTGGACAGTGGGCAGTATCTGACTTTTGAGAGTCAGATTATGACAAGTCCAGTTCAGGCATATGAAGACATTACTGTACCTTAGACTAGAAGAACTTCAAGGTATTTTGTATGCACATGCTTTCCATATTTCTGTAACTTTTCTATGTTTGGTATGCATCAATTACCATTGTCATTTCAGATCTGTTTGGGGCCCGAGTTGGTGCAGTGGATGAAGCTGTCACTTGAGATGCTTGCTTCGCATACTGGAGCACTGGTTCAAGTCCCAGCTACTCTCTCTCTCTCTCTCCCTCCCTACCCCCCTGTCACTTTGCCTTTCAAATATAAAAAATATTAATTTATTTTTATTTGAAAGGCAGAGTGACACAGAGAGAGGGAGACAGACATATCTTGCATCCACTGGTTTACTCCCCAGATGGCCACAATGGCTGGAGCCGGGCTGATCTGAAGCCAGGAGCCAGGAGCTTCTTTCAGGTCTCCCATGTGGGTGCAGGGTCCCAAGCATTTGGGCCATCTTCAGCTGCTTTCCCAGCATTAGCAGGGAACTGGATCAGAAGTGGAGCAGCCATGACACGAACCAGCGCCCATATGGGATGCCAGCATCACAGGTGGCAGCTTCACTCATTACACCACAGCGCAGGCCCCTATAAAGAATATTTTCGACAGTAAAAGTATTTTTAAGTGAGTGGCCTGTTGTCTGTTTACTGTTTCACAGCCCTTGTTACCAAGACATCAAGTTAGTCAGGTGTCAGTTTTCCAGGTTGGTTTGGCAAGCCTAAAGCAAGATGAAAACTTACTCACTTCACCACCAAAAGAAAAAACGTATGAAAAAGCCATATTTTCAGAAAAGTAGATGAATGCAGATTGCTGAAAAAAAAAATGGAAGGTGCAATGGCACCTGAACATGGCCAGCATTGTCCTGGACTCAAGCTGTGTGGTGGCTCATAACCCCACCAGGTGTGCGGGTGCAGACTCCCAGCTAGGCAAGCTTGCCAGTTGGTGCACTGGCAACCCATGGTATCATGGTAGAAGGCTGCATGGCAAAGGCTTCATGGGTTTCTGTACATATTGCAGAGAACTGGTGGCCCATGGTGGACAGCGGGGCAGGTATCCATGCTCTCTCTGCACAAAGAGGTGTTATCTCTAATATCTTAATTCCCAATGCACACTCAGCCCAAAATACGCCTCCCACCTCCACCACCATCCACTCTAATGAAAAACTCTCCACTTGTTGCAGGTCTAGAAGTAGTTATTGAGCACTGAGATGCCAGAGTGCCAGGCCAGGTGCTAGGGATTAGAAACAGACACTACTGAACCCTCAAATAAACCTGAAAAGAGGTAATTATCATCACCCGCATCCTATCAGGTGCTCTGGGGAATCCTGTAAAAATGGGGTTAAGAGAAATTATTCCCAGGGGACTTAGAGGAGTTCAGCAACTTGCCCCAAGTGCGGCAGCCGTGGTGGAGCTGAGATACAAGGTCATGACTGTCTGCCAGCAAAGTCTATGCTGTGCATGCTACTTACACTGCAGCCCAGTGGACAAGCTGTGCTCTCCTGGGGACTGACAGCCCTGGGTTCAAGGACTAGCTCAAGAACTTTTGACACTTTCGATATTCAGACATTTTAGCTATCAAGGATAATGAAGATGATGGTGGCACTACTACTTACCTCACAGGGCTATGGCTGTGAAAGAATTTTGGATAATGCTTTGTCACATAGTTACATCCTGATTTGTGGTTGTTATGCCCCACTCCTACTTCTAAGCCTTACTAGAGGTCTAACAAGTTCATTTCTTCCACAATTTTCTCACCCTGATATCTGCCTTCTAGGAACTTCTGTTGCACTTACCAGACCTCTTGAACTCGATTATTCTCTTATTTTGTTCACAAGTTTTCAAACTGTTGTATACTGGTTTCTCAAGTGGGTTTGATTTTAATTTTTCTCTGAATACATTTTTTTCCAGAACTTACAGGCACCATCTAAAGCCATCATAGGTTTACAAGGTTCAGTTGTAGCTGTACCTGTCTTCAAGGACATCCCTGTTGTCTGTTCACAACGCTGGGGTCTACCTGTTTAGTATCATCTCTCCCGCTCGCCCTAATGCACAGCTGTAGTTGGTCTTACAAGAAGGAAGTCGCAGGACTCCTATAGGTTCTGCTGACCACGTGTCAGTGGGAACAGGAATGCAGACACTGGCCACAGGCCCTTCTAGGGAGACTTAGGTCCCTGACATGGTTTGCAACGGGACTTCTTAGAGGTGAGGGAAGGTTTGGAAAAGGCAGGTAGCTTGCCTACCAGACTGATGTTTGAGAAAAATGGGTCTCAGGCCTTCGTTCTTAGGGTACTGTTACGGGGATGCAAAAAAGCTTCTGACGAGAGTGCTTTCACTTTTGGAATTCAGAAAGGTAAATTTCCCAAGGACTATAAAACGATGCTTGTCTCCTGGATTGATATTTTTCTCTGGAAATAAATGTCTCTTTGCATTATTTAAATAGCACATAATTAAGTACTAAGGGCCCTTGTACCCAAGCACAGTGAGGGATGGAGGCCTAGAGGGCTGGGACAAGCCTCGCCTCCGAGAGCCGGAGAGAGGGAAAACAATGGAGAGGAAGGGACACCCAGAGACCCCGGTGGGAGGAAGGGAGAGGTGGTGTTTAACATTCAGAATTTGTCCACAGCTGATAATTTATTGGAACTCATCTGTAACAAGGCCTGGCACTGATTTATAAGTTGATTTGAAAAATAAATAAAAGTGATAGAAACCTGCATTTGGCTTTAATGATAGACTGTTGCAGCGTGAAAAGTAAGGATATGAAACATTGCAAGGAAATTGGATATTATGCCCTGAAGACAATCGCAGCTACCAGCCCATTAATTGTTAGATATTTATTATTAAAAATTTCTTTTCATGAGTGACTGCAGAATATTTGTGCTACTCAAGCTGTTGAGTTCTGACATGAATGAAGTGTGGGGAGCTCATTTGTTTCTGTGTGTGTTTGTGTGTGTGTGTAAAACTGACAAGGCAGCTGCCCCCAGATAGGTGATAGATCTTTTTTCCCAGCAAAAACACATCAAGGAACTGCCTCTTAGAACAGAGCAAGAAGAGATAGTGGAACTGTTGTCATTGCTGAGGTCGTCAGTCTTACTGTTGATTATTATCATCATCATGATTATTTTTAACCCAGGTATGAGTTTGATGATAAACACAAGTCACATGTTTCTCTATCAGAGAGCACACTCTGAAAATGTGGAGCTGCTGTGTGGCACAGCAGGGTAAGTTGCCACCTGCAACACCATGGGTGCCATTGAGTCCTGGCTACTCCACTTCCCACCCAGCTCTCTGCTAATGCACTTGGGAAAGCAGAGAAAGATGGCCCAAGTCCTTGGGCCCGGCATCCACATGGGAGACCTGGGTAGAATTCCTGGCTCCTGGCTTCCACCTGGCCCCGCCCCAGCTCTAGTGGCCATTTGGGGAGTGAACCAGCAGCTGGGAGATCTGTCTCTCTCTGCCTCTCCTTTCCTCTCTCTCTGTTACTCTGCCTTTCAAGAAAATATATACATCTTTAAAAAAAAAAAGAAAGAGAAATCACTGACAAGAGTACCCCAGAGGGACCCAACTTAGGAATAGGAGGAAGCTTCAAAATGTTCACGAAAAATGTGTGTTAGCTTTTACTTCCATTTTCCTTTGAAATTTGTGAAGTACTCTTTTGAATTAAAAGCATTTTTGTCTTCTCACTAGCATTTAATTTATGAAGACTGTTCTTCTTTGGGGTGGTGTGTTGGGGGGTGTCTGGGAAGACAACACACTGTGGGGGTACCAAGAACAAAGGGTGTGCCCCTCCAACCTACAGCACATCTAAACTGCTGTTTCATTTTTTAAAGGGTAATACATTTGTTTTCTCACTGAGACAAAAAAGTGAGTCTTAAACTGAATATTACTCATCATGATAGACTAATATTAGGTTTTCATTCCTTTTTTATTCATATTTAAACATTTATTTGTGGCTCCCTTATTTGTTAGATATTTTGAGGAAGAGGCCATATTTGGGCAGATTTCCATTATTTTAAATGGGTAATTAGCTGGCTTAGATACATATTATTTTGAAATCAGAAGGTACCATATAGCCAGTCTGCATTCATAATTAACTCTTAGGGCTATTTTCAGTTTAACTTCTCTACTGTGCAATGAGGAAGCTCATGCAGAAATAACTTACAGTGAAGTGGCTTGGCATAGGGAAGATGATCATTTATGCAAATAGTGTACTTTTAAAAATTTATTTATTTATTTGAAAGAGTTACACAGTGAGAGGAGAGGGAGGGAGGGAGAGAAAGAGAGAGAGAGAGGGAGGTCTTCCATCCGATGGTTCACTCCCCAGTTGGCCGCAATGGCCAGGACTGGGCTGATCCAAAGCCAGGAGCCAGGAGCTTCTTCCAGGTCTCCCACGTGGGCACAGGGGCCCAAGGACTTGGGCCATCTTCTACTGCTTTCCCAGACCACAGCAGAGAGCTGGATTGGAAGTGGAGCAGCTGGGTCTTGAGTGGGTGCCCAAATGGGATGCTGGTGCTTCAGGCCAGGGCGTTAACCTGCTGCGCCACAGTGCTGGCCCTGCAAATAGTGTATTTTTAAAAACAGCTATGGTGAGTTGCTGTGCCAATACATTTTACTTGATATTTAATGGGATACGTGTTCAAAAAATATAGTTTAGGTGGTCAAGGTGTTTTGACATCTAGCTTTGCCACCAAGTCATTCACAAACGCCGTTTTGCATACTCCATGCTGCTGATGGCTTTTATCTTAATGTGCCCAATTCTGGGGAAAATCACCAAGGACCTAAGAAAAGGAACACTCTCAAAATTTGGCTGCATTATGAACTTCCCCAGGGTGGACACTATGTGTTGCCATCCTTGTAGCTTCTGAGCCCAGCCTGGTACCTGTCACATAGTGCACCCCCAGGTATCAAGACCCAAGCCAAGGTATGTTCAAGTGGAAACACTTCTGGTCCCCCCACACCAAAATAAAACACAAATTAAGTGCTGATGGGATTTTAAAACAAGTGCTTTGTGTATCTCTGAGTTGGGTCCCCCTAAAGTGCTATTGTCAGGGCCTTCTGAATGGTGTTTTCAGACGGACAAATAAGTAACTTGTGGTTACATCCTGGTTTACAGCTGGGTTTACAGGAGGAAGAGGAGGACGGCTTCCGAAGTGACAGGTATTCCAGCATTCCCTGCTCTGTTCTGACCTGGCGAGTGATTAGTTTACTCACCTTAAAGGCATTTTTTTTATATTTATATTTTATTTTATTAATGAACATAAATTTCCAAAGTACAGCTTATGGATTACAATAGCCCCCCCCCAATAACTTCCCTCCCACCCACAACACTCCCCTCTCCCACTCCCTCTCCCCTTCCATTCACATCAAGATTAATTTTCAATTATCTTTATATACAGAAGATCAATTTAGCATATATTAAGTAAAGATTTCAAGTTTGCACCCACACAGAAACACAAAGTGTAAAATACTATTTGAGTACTCGTTATAGCATTAATTAAACACCTAAGAGTAATTGTGTATTAATTACAGAGTTCAACCAATAGTTTTAAGTAGAACATAAAAAATACTAAAAGGGTAAAGTATTAAGTTCTTTTTTTCTCTTTTTTTGTTTGTTATATAGTTGTTAATTTTTTATTTAATAAATGTGAATTTACAAAGTGCAACTTTTGTATTGTTGTGGTCCCCCCCAACCTCCCTCCCGCCCGTGGCCCTCCCCTCTCCCACTCCCTCTCCCATCCCGCCCTTCATCGAGTTTCATTTTCAATTACCTTCATATACTGAAGATCAACTTAGTATATACTAAGCAAGGATTTCAACATGCTGCACTCACACAACCACACAAGGTATAGGGTATTGTTCGACTAGTAGTGTTGTTTTTAAGTTTCATAGTAGAACACATTAAGGACAGAGATCCTACGTGGGGAGCATGTACCCAGTGACTCCCGTTGTTGATTTAACAATTGGTACTCTTATTTATGATGTCAGCAATCCCCTGAGACTCTTGCTATGAGCTGTCTAGGCTATGGAAGCCCCTTGAGTTCACCAGCTCTGAACTTGTTTAGTCAAGGCCGTATCACAGTGGAGGTTCCTTCCTCCCTTCAGAGAAAGGCGTAAAGGCATTATTTTTAAGAATCTTTGAAAATCAGTTAAGTCCCTCCCTTCTCCTCCCCAGGGAGAAGGGTATTTCATATATGATTGACAGCAGGCTTGCATCCTGAGTGGATAACATCATCAAGATCCCAGTTTCCTAAGAGCTCTGCCAACTCTTCTGCCCTTCCAATTACGTTGAGCTCCGTGCTGCATTCTCACCTCTTCCTTCTCACCAATTTCCCCACTGCCATTTCTTTAAGACTGTGTGGCTATTCTGAACTCCAATCCCTTCTGCCCCCAGCTTTTTAAATATTGCCTTACTGTTCATCACTCCCTCCTATCTCAGAGGATAGTGCTGTCCAACGTCCACTCACCACCATTGGTGTTGAGCTTGTCCCCACTTTCTCCATCCTTTGTCTCATCTCTCTCGCTTCTTCAAATTCCTTCTTCCCATTAACAGTGTTCCAATTTCCCTTCATACTTCTAGTCAACTCTGGCATCTCCACAGTTGAAAACTCTGTATTTAAACTTAGCTTCTCCTTCAAGCTACCATTGCTATTTGTCTACTTCTTGAAAAAATAGTCAAGAAATAAAAGAAAAAGAAAAATAGTCCTTGCTTTTTGCTTCTTCCTCTTCTTCATTTCTTAGTTGTCTTTAAATCTGGTTCACCTCTGTTTCTCTCTCTCTCTCTCTCTCTCTCTCTCTCTCACACACACACACACATACGAAATCATCAAATCTTACAGGTTTTCATATCTATCTCTTAAATATTTTTCTGACCAACCAAAAATACCTGGTTTTCCTTGCATCCTTCTATTTCTTCATTTTCGGCTGAACTCCCCAAGCACTGGTAGGACTCAAAGCTTTGCACTAAGATCTCCCTATCCCATTCCTTGATTGTTGCCTCTAGGTAGGTGGTCTCCAAATTTTCATTTCTAGGTTCAGAAGCTCAATCTTGTCAAAAGCTGGATCAGTTGTCACCTTGTTCCCCAGCCAAGCCATCTCTTCTCCATTTTTGTTGTTTATGGCACAAGCAGACTAGAACTCTTAGAAGGGCATATCCCAATGCTATGTTGGTCAGTGTCCTCTACCACAAACCCCTGGCTTACAGTGTGGAGCTGGCCAGACTGTGGTCAGGTAAGGAAATGCTGTGTTAGAGCTAGACAGGGTTTTAGTGTATTTGTGTGTTAATACCATGATTCTCAGAACTTTTAATAAATGAACAGGCATTGCAAATCTCTCAGGAGGGTCTATAGTATCTAACGGTTTCCAAATTTAATTGATCCTGGATCCGTCTTGACTCCTTTCACATCCCTTTTTCTGTGCCCTCGTCTGAGGATAACTAGAAAGCAGTTTTACAATTACTTATAAGGATATTTCTAATATATTCATTTCCCAGGTTAATTCTAACCATGCGTTGTTAATGTTCCTTAACATCTTTGGAAGCGATTTTCCCCGGCGTCAGTTTCTTAATTGAAATCTCTTGATAAGTGTGGCCAGGTGGTACTTCATTCATGCCTCTGAAATGCAAGGCCTGAACATGAGCGCAGACTGAATGCAGGCCTGGAAACCGGACCATTCAGCCTCCATCCTTTCTTTTTATCATCACTCTCGCTCAGAACTTTCTAATCGCATGCTGAGTGCTTTCAACACCTCTTCTTCGCATGCATCCTGCATAGGCCCCCATTGCAGCCCCCACAAGTACTACTTCCATCAAATTACACCATGGGCCAGAAACCTCAGTGGTTCTCTTCTTTGTACAAGGTAATTTTCAGCTTATTTACCTGCAAATCTGGGTGCTTCTGATAAATTTCCAATGTAATTTCATTAAACTCCTTATAATAATATTTTAGAAGGAAAGGTTTCCATTGCATTTAATACAGAAATCACAAACATGAATGCACCTCTCATGAAAACATATTATGAAACTAATCACACTTACTTGTTTCCGAATTGTCTTTTTCTTGGAAATTTATGACTGCTTGTATTTTTACTTTAGTTAAGGATTTAATGGGAGAAAAAATTCATTAACTTTTAAAATGTAAAGTGGAAAAATTTCACTACTGCATGATGTTTGCAAGAGGATACTTAATCTGACCCATTGGCCGGCGCCGCGGCTCACTAGGCTAATCCTCCACCTTGCGGCGCCGGCACACTGTGTTCAAGTCCCAGTCGGGGTGCCGGATTCTGTCCTGGTTGCCCCTCTTCCAGGACAGCCCTCTGCTGTGGCCAGGGAGTGCAGTGGAGGATGGCCCAAGTGCTTGGGCCCTGCACCCCATGGGAGACCAGGAGAAGCACCTGGCTCCTGCCATCGGATCAGCGCAGTGCGCAGGCCGTGGCAGCCATTGGAGGGTGAACCAATGGCAAAGGAAGACCTTTCTCTCTCTCTCTCTCTCACTGTTCACTCTGCCTGTCAAAAAAAAAAAAAAAAAAAAAAAAATCTGAGCCATGATCCATGACAATACTACAGCCCCAAGTCTGATCTTGTAGTCTTTTTTTTTTTTTTTTTTTTTTTTTGACAGGGGGAGTGGATAGTGAGAGAGAGAGACAGAGAGAAAGGTCTTCCTTTTGCTGTTGGTTCACTCTCCAATGGCCGCCACAGCTGGCGCGCTGTGGCTGGCGCACCGCGCTGATCCAATGGCAGGAGCCAGGTGCTTCTCCTGGTCTCCCATGGGGTGCAGGGCCCAAGCACTTGGGCCATCCTCCACTGCACTCCCGGGCCACAGCAGAGAGCTGGCCTGGAAGAGGGGCAACCAGGACAGAATCCAGCGCCCCGACCGGGACGAGAACCCGGTGTGCCGGCGCTGCAAGGCAGAGGATTAGCCTATTGAGCCGCAGCGCTGGCCTTGATCTTGTAGTCTTGTTCTCAACCACAGCCTTCCACTGCTCTGATCTACCTGTCCTTTGTACCCTTGCTATTCGGAGTTGGGTCACAGACCAGCAGCAGCAGCAATGCCATTTAAAGAGCTTAATAAAAATGCTGATTCTCAGGCCCACCTCCAAACCAACTGTACAAGTCTCTGCGTTTGAGCAAGATGCCCAAATGATCAGTACATATACTAGTTCTGTAGAACAAACTTGTGGTGAGAGGGAATCCAGTTAAATCTCAGCATTTTCATGTCTTTCCTGCAAGATTTTATTGAGGAGTAAATAAAATAGTAACTTCTGGTACCTGTGAAGCATAACGCTAATTTGAGCTTTGTTATGTAGGTTTTCTCAGTGTCTGAACACACCCACGCACCCTCCTGCCTTTATGCCCTTCCTCTGCCTGGAATATCTTCCATCCGCTCCAAGTGTTCAAAGTACACCTCTCTGGGGTGGAACTGCGTTCTTTCAAAACATGCTGAAGTCCTACTCCCTAGCATCTCAGAATGTCACTCTATTTGGAGATAGGGTCCCTGAAGATATAATTAAGGGTGAGTGAGGGTGTTAGAGTGGGCCCTGAGCCAGTGCTACTACTAGTGGCCTTATGAGAAGAGGTGACTAGGACAGACATACACAGAGCAAGACCACGTAAAGACACAAGGAGATAAGGCCATCTACAGTCAAGGAGAGGCATCAGAGAGAATCATCTCTGCTGACACTGGACTTGAAGCTTGATCTTGGACTTGGACTTGGACTGCTGTTTAAGCCTGCCAGTCCATGGCGCTTTGTTAAGGCAGCCCCAGTAGACCAATATATTGTCTTTCCTAGTTTCAGCTCAAAATGTTCTGTCCTCCAGCCTCCTGATTTGCACTCTGCGCCCCCCGCCCCCCGCCCTACCACCACCTGCTCAGCACAACCACAGCAGGTGGATTTTTAATTAACTGGACACCTGTGCATGCAGTATGTCTTCAAATATGGAACGTGATTCTGGAGACTGGGAAAATTCTATTTCAACCCAACTCAATTGGCTGTGTATATCAGGCAACTGATACATATTTGCTGACTGGATGAAAGAATACAATCTAAGACTTTAAATTCCCGAAGATGTTAGCAAACCTAAGAATAATTGTTTGGTCTCTGGATAAGCAGAACGGATCTTGCTTGCAGCCTGAATTAAGCACAAACTGGTGCTATTCTTTCTTTTATATTTTTAAAGAAAAGATCTTTTTATTTATTTAAAAGGCAGAGTTAGAGAAAGGGAGAGACAGAGTCATCTTCCATCTGCTGATTTACTCTCCAAATACCTTCAGTGGCCAGGGCCAAAGCCAGGAGCTTTGTCAAGGTCTTCCATATGGGTGCAGGAGCCCAAGCCCTTGAGGCAACCTCTGCTGCTTCTCAGGAACGTAAGCGGGGAGCTGGCTTGGGACTGGAGCAGCCAGGACACGAACTGGTGCCCATCTGGGATGCTAATGTTACATGCTAAGCTACAGTGCTGGCCCTGGTGCTATTCTTATAAAGTAGTACAGGTAAGTTATGAAAATTGAGTTTGGGGTAGTCCAAACTGTGAGGACAAATTAATCCCATTGCTTTGCCTTTGAACATTTCTAACTTCCTACTTCCTATTGTATTTGTTCTCCCAGTCCCACTCCACCCACAATAATGGGAGGTAAGCAGAGATATTACTGTTCCCATTTGAAAGTTGAAAACACTAAGGTTCAGAAAGGTCAAGATGACGATGACTACACTTAACAGTGGACTGCATTCTTGAAAATTGTTTAGAGAGTAGATGTTCAGTGTTCTTACAACAAAGAAAAAGTATTCATGTGTGAGGTAATGCATATGTTAATTATCTCAATTTAGCCATTCCACAAAGTATACATATTTCAAAAACACATTATACATATGAAATGTATGCAATTTCTGTTTGCCAATTTTTTTAAAGGTGAAGTGGCTTAGCGAAGAGCCCTAGCTTTTAATGAGCGACCTAGCGTGGTAAATGGAGACTCCTGGCACTTTGACAAAGGAGCCTTCCTGTGACAGTGTTATCAATGAGTGGTCTTCGTAGGAGAGAAAAGAAAGGGCTCCCTTTTAACCCACCTCCCTAATTCTAAGAAAAAAATAAAATAAAACCATGGCCTGCATAGGAAGAAGCCCTTATTTTTCACCTCTCTCTGCTGCAACTTCTTAGATTTGAAACTCCAAATTGAAAGCAATCTTCACAGAATTTCTCTGGGGAGAAATGACCTACTTCAGCTTCTATTCGTCCCTGTAGTTGCTCTGAGCCTTGGGAATCACCTTGTCCATGTATTTTCATTCAGAGTGAATGCTTTAATATATTTCTTTAATCATCTGTTGCATCAGGAATATTGTTTCATGCATATTAAAGACATGGGCATGTAATAGACCAGTGTTCTGACTAATAAATGCACTCAATGCATGTCACTAGTCTTATTGCTTTTCTTGGCTTCAGGATAGATGTGTCTTATTTGGCAAATAATAAAAATAATAATGACAGTGAGGATGATGATGACAATGATGATGGCGTTTGTACTTCCATTAAATAAAGGAAACTATTTTATTTAAAAATAGTACCATAGCCTTGTACAGATGATTATTATTTTGAAGGAGTCAATCCTGTACCCTATTTTCAAAGTGTTTTATTCCCTTATCTGGCAAATCAATGAGTGCTAAAAACTTTATGCCAAGCATGAGGTTGTACAAAAGTTTAAAGGTGCAGTTCCACTTAGAAGGTCTCCTAGTTTGAGTTAGGTATGTTACACTTTCACAAAATAAATAGCTAGAGATACAAAAGACAGAAGAGAAAGGGACTCAGAGAGGGATGGAGTTGGACTGATCCCCTGGTAATCAAGAGAGATGGGTAGGGAAAGGGATTTTGGATAATGGCGAAGAACATAAGCAAGGGTGCAATGTTGTGTATGAGTTCAATAAATATTCACTGTTTCACTCACTGTTCTAGGTGATGGAGCCAAAAAGACAAAAGATATGGTCCCTGTTATAGAGAAGACTAGGTAGTAGACTGTCGTACACAGTGGGATAAATGCCATGTTAGAATTAACCATGAGATAACTGACCTCAGAGGGGGCCAAAAGGGGTGGCAGAGGAGAAACAGTGAGACAAAGACAAGTTTTCTAGAATTGTTCATGCTTAGAGGAATCTCAAGGCAAGAGGAATTATGAGCCAAGAAAGAATTAGCCAGAGGTAAGAGAAGGGGAGGAACATTCCAGGCAGATAGAATCACTTGGTGAGAGGCTAAGCAGGAAGAGACAAGAAGGAAGCTCTTCAAATGGCTCAGTGAGGCTGGAGCAAGGCTTAGGCACCAGGCAGCAGCGAGGCAGACCTGGCTGGGCAGAGAGGCTGAGACCATACTAAAGAATCCTGACTTCACTGTGGAAGCGGCAGGAACCAAATCCCACCGTGTTAGCTGAACAACAAAATGAGGGCAGCTCTGGCTAGAGCACAGCCTCCCGTAAAGGTAAAACGTGAAACAAAAGGGAAGGGAAGGGAAGCTTCCATTTCCACAAGGAGTTTGCGATTCACGTGAAAGGTAATGTAGTCAGCAGGGTCAGGTCCTTATCCTGGCATTCAGTTTTGTGAGACCCATTTGACCTGCGTATCATGTGCATAATAATATGTTGTCAAAATAATCAGACCAGGCTGTGTGAATGGGGGTGCTTAAAGTCATGCTCTCCAATTAAGAAACATCAATAATGATGACAAGCAGAAAATTAATGAGATGTCTTTAATAATCTCAAGTAATGCCCATCTTTCTCAAATAATCAGTCTTGTTCTAATTTCTGGTTCACTTAAATTCTTGTACTAAATAAAATGTGCTCAAGTGAACCTGAGCATCATAACTGGTGTGTTTCCTCATATTTATTCTTTTTATTTTAGGATTTATTTATTTATCTGTAAGGTGGAGTTACAGAGAGGGACAGAGAGAGAGAGAGAGAAGTCCTGCATTTGCTGATTGACTCCCCAAATGGTCCCAACAGCCAGGGCTGGGCCAGACTGAAGCCAGGAGCCAGGAGCTTTATCCCAGTCTTCCACATGGATGCAGGAGCCCAGGACTTGGACCATCCTCCTCTGCTTTCTCAGGTGCACCATCAGGGAGCTGGAGCAAGTGGAGCCGCCTGGACTCAAATTGGTGCCCATATGGGATGCCAGTGCTACGAGTGATGACTTAACTTGCTATACCATAGCGTCGTCACCACCCTCACCTATTTATTCTTAAATCTCTATTAATAAGTTCAATAAGCTTGGGAGTCACTTTACCCAGGCAATATATTAGAACTGTGAAAAGTCCATGGGCATCATCTTCCTTCCTGGTTCCAATCAATTAAGAGTATTTGAGTAACAATAATAATGGAAAATGGAAATGCACAAAAGAGCAGGGGTGGAGTAAGTTCACACAGTCTTGGCATTCAGTTTACCAGCCTGTAAATGACCTGAAAGCTTTCCCACACAAATCACCCAGAGGTGGACAATGCAAATAATATTTAACTCTCCATATTACTCTGGAATGTATTGGTAAAATGGAACAATCTGTTATTTAGAGATTTTATATATTCCAGGGTATGTAAGTTAACTGTTACCAGTCACAATTTTCTAATATCTTAGAAGTCAGGTCTGCATATGATGAAATATGAGACAATAGGAGCTGGTATTGTGGCACAGTGGATTAAGCTGCCAGCATCCTGTATGGGTACCGGTTCAATTCCTGGCTGTACCACTTCCAATTTGGCTCCCTGGTAATGCACCTGGGAAAAGCAGTGGAAGATGGCCCAACTTCTTGGGCCCCTACACCCACATGGGAGACCCACATAAATTTCCTGGCTCTTGGCTTTGGCCTGGCTCAGCCTCAGCCATTGCGGCCATTTGGGGAGTGAACTAGTGGATGGAAGATCTCTCTCTCTCCTTCTGTCTCTGTAACTCTACCTTTCAAATAAAAAAATATGTAAATCTTCGGTTAAGATGAGACAATAAACTTTCTTTAACAGAAAAAAATTCATTTTTAGGAAATCCTAAAAATCAGATAAGATTAAAATTAATCTGTCATTGAGTATTTATAATGTAAAGTTTATATAATGGAAGAATAGGACTTTATAAAAACACAGTACTTTTGAAATTAAGAAAAATAGACAAAGAGTCACAATACTTGAAATCGCCAAAGAAGTGTTAGAAAAAAATAATATGAAAGGTGACCAAATGGGGAAATGTTAGCAAATGGTGCATCTGAAATAAATGCGATACATAAATATTTGCAAATTGTTCAAGATTGTTTTAAGAAATCTGCTAAAAACGTTTTATGATAGAAGGAGCCACTTATATGTTATTACTTACATACCCCAGTAATATTTAAAGAGGCTGACACAGGGGAGTGAAAACGAACTTTGAAAAATATTGGGGCCAGCTCTGTGGCAGATTAGGTTAATCCTTTGCCAGCAGTGCCGGCATCCCATATGGGTGCCGGTTCGAGTCTCAGCTGCTCCACTTTTGATCCAGCTCTCTGCTGTGGCCTGGGAAAGCAGAAGAGGATGGCCCAAGTCCTTGGGCCCCTGCACCCACATGGGAGACCTGGAGGAAGCTCCTGGCTCCTGGCTTTGGATTGGCGCAGTTCTGGCCATTGCGGCCATTTGGAGAGTGAACCAGCGGAGGGAAGACCATTCTCTCTGTCTCTTCCTCTTACTGTCTGTAACTCTATCTCTCAAATATATAAATAAACATCTTTAAAAAAAAAAAAGAAAAGAAAAATATTTACTGGCATACGTGTTTGGCACTGTGGCTAAGAGGCTGCTTGGAATACCCACATCCCGTATCAGACTGTGGCTGTGAGTCCTGGCTCTTCTCAGATTCCAGCTTCCTGCTAATATGCACCTGAGAGGCAGCAGGTGATGGTTTGATGGCTTGGGTCCTGCCACCCACATGGAAGACTCAGACTGAGCTCCTGCCTGACCCAGCCTCAGCTGCTGTGGACATTTGGGGAGTGAGTCAGTGGATGGAAGATGTCTGTCTATCTCTGTCTTTCAAATAAAATGAAAATAAATAAATTTAAAAATATACATTGCAGGCTGGCGCCGCGGCTCACTAGGCTAATCCTCCACCTAGCGGCGCCGGCACACCGGGTTCTAATCTCGGTCGGGGCGCCGGATTCTGTCCCGGTTGCCCCTCTTCCAGGCCAGCTCTCTGCTGTGGCCCGGGAGTGCAGTGGAGGATGGCCCGAGTGCTTGGGCCCTGCACCCCATGGGAGACCAGGAGAAGCACCTGGCTCCTGCCTTCGGATCAGCGCGGTGCACTGGCCGCAGCGCGCCGGCCATTGGAGGGTGAACCATCGTCAAAGGAAGACCTTTCTCTCTGTCTCTCTCTCTCACTGTCCACTCTGCCTGTCAAAAAATAATATATATATATATATATACACACATATACATTGCACTAAGTTCTGCAGGTGTGCTTGCTATCTCTTTCATTCGAGGTGCCACGCATAGTTCAGAAAGCACTTTTGTATCTCACAACACGCTACATAGTCTTGCTCATTAGATCCATTTTCCGGGCTCCTGCAATGGCAGATCACATTCTTGGAGGCTTAACCAACACACATCCATTTTCTCTTGAATTCTTGAAGACGCAAGTCCAAGATCCAGGTGCTAGGGTTGGTTTCTGGGCCACCTTCTCACTGAGTCTCAGTTGGCTTCCTCTGTGTGCACATGGCGGGAGGAGGAGATGGTTCTGGTGACTTTTTTTTTTTTCTTTTCATCTAATTACCTTTTTTTTTTTTAACTTTTATTTAATGAATATAAATTTCCAAAGTACATCTTATGGATTACAATGGCTCCCCCCCCCCCATAACTTCCCTCCCACCCGCAACCCTCCCCTTTCCCGCTCCCTCTCAAACAGTATTTTTCACTTTATGTTTCTATGTGGGTTCTGGTGACTTTATTTGCACTCTCCTTTCATCTTAGAGTGGGGTGGTGAGGAGAAAGGCTTCTGGTTCCCATCATTTACTTCCAGCTGATCATCTCTTCTTTTTGTTCACAAGAACACACTCTGTGGTCTCTGGAAACACCTTTCCTCCTCTTATAAGGACACGAGTCCTATTAGATGGCAAGGACAGGTTTAATCAAGGAAAGGACTACAGCCTCATTGATGTGGCCGTCAGCCGCAAGGTAAGAGCTGAGGAAACCCTGCTCAGCCCTGCTTCTTCAAGGAGAAAAAACCGGGTTGTTTCAAGAGCTCACTTTCATGATTTCTCTCTTGTCCAGAGCTTTCAGGCGAGAAAACAGAGTTTTACAGAAGAAAGTTCAGCTGGGAGTCGGAAGCCTACATACAGTGCTCAATAACTTAGAGAACGACCTGAGACTGTTTGCACAGCTCCCAGAGCCCTCAGTTTCGTCTCCTATAAAGTGAAGTAGAGAACACTGTGGTGCCCTATTCCGCACTGAGCAGTCAGTTTCTATAACTCGGAGATTTATTCCTAGAGAACGTGCGAGTGGACTTCAAAACACCGTGGAAGGATCTTATTCACAGATCAGTTTGTTTCCGTGCACAATGTTTTGGAAACCCTTGCACAGCTTTTTCGTGTGTGTTTCCCATGTGCTGCCTGATGAGCCCTCATGATGCTGGTTCCCGTGGTTCTAGAGCAACTGCCATGTTACTCACCCTTCCTTCCACTCCTCAGTGCAGGCACCTCTGTAATGCCAAGCCTTGTGCTCAACTTTGGTAAACTCAGAGGTACAGTCTGGAAACCGCTGTCATCTGAGGAGTAGCGAAGAAGAAAAACAGAATGAAATCCAAGTTAGGGGCCTCATTCCCGCTGTGCCGTGATGCAGCTGGCTAGTTTATTTAGAAGTAGTTTCATTTTAATTCCGTCAATATCATTCCCTTTAATGCTCATTTAAAAAAGGAGAGTCTAAATTTAAGCTCTGTGGGTCCATGGGATATTTTCTTTACTAGCTTTAGAGTTAACAGCAAATGCTGTTTCTTAGTGGATTAAACAATTCAAAAATGAATTTGGATGATGTTGTCACAGAATTACATGGTAGAAACATACCATGTCATGTATGTCATGATACGGCCATCGTGTGTACTTCAGGGAGGGGATTCCATATGCGGCAGCTGTTAATCAACCTGCAAGTCTTGCATAATCTCTTTCTCTAAGGGTCCCCCCCCTCCTCAGAAGTCCATAGCCCCCATCAGTCAATAGCATTAAGGAGCTGTCAGTTAGTGCAAGCTAGGTGATCTCCTTGGTTGGTTGGGCATCTGTGTGACTTCTGGGGCCTTGGAGACTTAGAAGGTAGGCCCTTCAGGGACAGTCTGTATTGAGAGTGAGCCGAGAAAGACAGTCTGCAGAAAAAAATGAGAAGAGAGGCGAGAAGCCGGCCTGTGGGCAGAAGGAACGTGAGCAACCGCCTGGGGTCCTCATGGCTTTCTTTGTCCTTCCAGATCCTGGAAGGTCAGTTTTCCATTCCCGCTGTAGGATTCCTCTAAGAGATACCACAATGCCCCTGCCCACCAAACTTACCCATCTTAAACACGACTTTAACTCAACAGTCCTCCCTCCCACCTTTTTTTTAAAGTTTATTTATTTGAAAGGCAGAGTTACAGAGAGCGTGTCTCTCTCACGCACACACATAAAACTTCCATCCACTGGTTCACTCTCCAGATAGTCACAATGGCTTGCACTGGGCCAGGCGGAAGCCAGGAGCCAAGAGCTTCTTCCAGGTCTCTCACCAGGATAGCAGGGGCCCAACCACCTGGACCATCTGCTGCTGCTTTTCTCAGGCCATTAGCAGGGAGCTGGACCAGAAGTGGAGCGTCTGGGACACAAGCTGGTGCCTGTGCGGGATGCCAGCATTGCAGGCGGTGGCTTCACCCACTACACCATGATGCTGGCCCCTCACCAGTCCCTTCATTGCCATCCTTCATCTTGGCAGAGCACTCTAGAGTTCACCCAAATTTCATTACTTTTTCTCAATCAGCGATCCCCTTATTGCCCTCTCCTCAAAGTAACCCTACACGGTCCTTTCTAATAGTTAGCAGTATTTTCCTAATTGTGCTAAGCATGGCTATCGATGAACTTTTAATGAGCTTCTAAATCCCATTAGTGATCTGGAAATTTCCAACAAATATGTGTCACTGGCTGAGAAGGAAAGGTTAGATTTCAGACCAAATATATCAGTGCAAATCCATCACCAGAAATTCAGCTGAAAATGCATGATAAATGTAGGTTAGCGACGTCAGTGTGGGAAATGAATTACATTATTTGTCATATTTGCTTTCTCTATTAAACACTTTATGTTCATAAATGCTTAACAGTGATTCCTAAACCTCCCTGAAGACAGAATGACCAAGGGGATCTTTTTAAATATAAATTTCTAATCTTAATCCAGAACTATGAAACAAGAACCTGTTGGGGAGGAGGCCAGGGAATCTGCATATTTGGATAGATATAAGTCTATGAGTGATTTTGAATATTTGAGGGCCACTGTTCTGTAGTACTTATAATATCCAGGGGGAAATTTGTAATTGAAAATAAAATCCTAATCAATATAGGAAAATCAATTATATTTCTTTATATAGCAGTGAGCAATTGAAAATTCAAATTTCAAAAAGTAAATATTAGAACAGTACCCCAAATATCTGGGTACAAATCTGAAAACATGTGCAAGATATGTATGCTAGGAGCCAGCACAGAAGGCTAAGCCTCCACTTGCAGTGCCGGCTGCTCCACTTCTGATCCAACTCCCTGCTGATGCACCTGGGATGGCAGTGGATGATGGCCCAAGTGTTTGGGCCCCTGTGCCCAGGTTGGAGACCTGGAAAAAGCTCCTGGCTTCAACCTGGCCCAACTCTAGTCATTGCAGCCATTCAGGGAATGAACCAGTGGGTAGAAGATCTGTCTCTCCTCTATTTCTGCCTTTCAAATAAATAAACAAATCTTTTAAAAATATGTATGCTCAAATCTATAGAATTTTGATGAAAGAAATTTAAAAATACAGCCGGCGCCGCGGCTCAATAGGCTAATCCTCCGCCTAGTGGTGCCAGCACACCGGGTTCTAGTCCCAGTTGGGGTGCTGGATTCTGTCCCGGTTGCCCCTCTTCCAGTCCAGCTCTCTGCTGTGGCCAGGGAGTGCAGTGGAGGATGGCCCAAGTGCTTGGGCCCTGCACCCCATGGGAGACCAGGAGAAGCACCTGGCTCCTGCCATCGGATCAGCGTGGTGCGCCGGCCACAGCGCGCCGGCCATGGCGGCCACTGGAGGGTGAACCAACGGCAAAAGAAGACCTTTCTTTCTCTCTCTCTCTCACTGTCCACTCTGCCTGTAAAAAAAAAAAAAAAAGAAAGAAATTTAAAATTACCTAAACACTGAGATATTTACAGTATTCATGGACATTTACAGTATTCATGGATCAGAAACATTAATATTTTTATGACTATTTTCCAAGATTGATCTATAGATTCCTCTCAATCTAATCAAAATCCCAATGACATTTTAAAAAAGTTATTTGTTTGAAAGAGTGACAGCAGAGAGAGAGGGAGAGAGAGAGAGAGAAACTTCCATTTGTTGACTCATTCCCCAAATGTCTGTCAACAATCAACTAGGCCAGGCTGAAGTCAGGAACTAAGAACTCTATCCAGGTCTCCCACATGGGTGGCAGAGGCCCAAGCACTTGGGCCATCTGTGTTACCTTCCCAGGCGCATCAGCAAGAAGCCTGAAAGAAAGTGGGGCAGCAAGGACTCAAACTGGAATTCTAATACAGAGTGCTGGTCTTGCAAAAGGTGGCTTCACCTCCTACCTCATGATGCTACCCTCCTCCCCCGCTCCCAGTAACAGTTTGTAAGAGAAATTGACAAGATGATTTTAAAATGTATGTGGAAAGGCAAATTAGTAGAACAGCCTAAATAATTTTGGAAAAGTGGAACAAGAGCATAGGAACTCACACTGCCTGAGTCCTTTGATTCAGGATCATGTAGTATTGGTGAGCAGACAGACACATTACAGGTGGAACAGAATTAGAGTCCTGAGTAGACTCACGTATGCATATAATAAATTGATTTTTGACAAAAGGTGCAAGGACAGTTTAGTGGAGGAAGAAATAACTTTCCAACAAATGATGCTGGAACAACTGAATATCTAATAGGCAAAACGATGAACTTTGGCCCAAACCTCACATTATACGGAAACGTTACCTCAAAAAGTGTAATAGACTTATATATGTAAAACCCAAAAATAATAACAAAACAAAACAAATTCTATCAGAAAATCTTTTGTGACCTTGGGTAAGGCCAGGATTTCTTGAAAATGATCAAAGGCATGATCAACAAAAGGAAAAATGTGATAAATTGGAGTTCATCAAAATTTTTTTAAAAATAATTTACCATCCTTTTTTTTTAGATTTATTTATTTATTTGAAAGTCAGAGTTACACAGAGAGAAAGAGAGGGAGAGGGAGAGGGAGAGGGAGGGAGGGAGGGAGGGAGGGAAGGAGAGAATCCTCCATCCGCTGGCTGGCTCACTCCCCAGTTGGCTGCAACAGCTGGAGCTAAGCCAATCCGAAGCCAGAAGCCAGGAGTTTCCTCCAGGTTTGCCACATGTGTGCAGGGGCCCAAGAACTTGGGCCATCTTCTGCTGCTTTCCCAGGCCATAGCAGAGAGCTGAATAGGAAGTGGAGCAGCCAGGACTTGAACTGGCGCCCATATGGGATGCCGGTGCTTCAGGTCAGGACTTTAACCTGCTGTGCCACAGCGCCAGCCCCAAGTTCATCAAAATTAAAAGTGCTTTCTCTTTGAAGAACATTGTTGAGAAAATGAAGACAAGCCACACGTTGGGAGAAAATGTTTGCAAAATATACATCTGATAAAAAGCTTGTTATCTTCAATATATATGGAATTTGTAAAACTCAATGAGGAAGCATCTCAATACAAAATTGGCAAAAGATCTGACTGGATAGTTTACCAAAGAAGATATACAAATGAGGGGCCGGTGCCATGGCGCAGTAGGTTAATCCTCCGCCTGTGGCGCCCGCATCCCATATGGGCAACAGTTCTAATCCCAGCTGCTCCTCTCCAGTCCAGCTCTCTGCTATGGCCTGGGAGAGCAGTAGAAGATGGCCCAAGTGCTTGGGCCCCTGCACCTGTGTGGGAGACCTGGAAGAAGCTCCTGGCTCCTGGCTTCGGATCAGCTCAGCTCTGGCTGTTGCGGCCATTTGGGGAGTGAACCAGCGAATGGAAGACCTCTCTCTCTGTCTCTCCCTCTCACTGTCTGTAACTCTACCTCTCAAATAAATAAATAAAATCTTAAAAAATATATACAAATGGAGAATAAGTACCTAAAAAGATAACATAATAACTATTAGGGAATTGCATATTAAAACTGCAGTGAGCCACCTTTAAACCTATTAGAATTGCTACAGCTTAAAAACCTATGAAAGATATGAAATCTGTTCTCTTTATATTAATAAAATTTTAAAAAGCAATAAAAGTTAAAACCTTACAATATTAAGTGTTGGTGAGGATGTAGAGCAACTGGAACTCTTCCAGACTGTTGACCGGAACGCCACTTGGGAAGTTTATAGTTCGGAAATGTCTTACGAAGTTAAATATTTACTTATCACAAAAATCCCACTCCCAGTTATTTAAGAGAAATGAAACATATTTACATAAAACATGCTTATAAGTGCTAATAGCAGCTTAATTAATAACCAATTGGAAATACCCCAAATGTTCATCAACAGGTAAAATAATAAACTGTACAGCCACACAATGAAATACTACTCAGGAATGAAAAGGGACACACTGCTGATATGCTCCAAAATATGGGTAAATTTCAAATACGTTCTGCAAATTAAAAGAAGCCAGATTCAAAAAGCTATACATACCGTTTGATTCCATTTTATACGACATGCCGGAAAAGATAAAACTCTAGAATCTGGAAGCATTATTGAGCTGATGGGCTGAGGGGATGCTACTACTTGTCCCTTTGTGGCGATGGGGCTCTGTGTTACATTACTGTATATGTTTGTCCGAATTCACAGAATGGCATGTGGTAAAGAGTGAATTTTACTACATTATGCCTGGGCTTCAATAAGCCTATGCAAAAAAGAAAAACCATAAAAACAAGCCAACTTCCAGTCAAGTGTGTCAAGGGCTATGTATTTGCTTTCAATTCGATCATTTCTAAGAATGAAATGATCGCTTTTGCATCCCTTCAAAATGACTGAGGTAACAAATGGACTGCCAGCTTCTTTTGCATGGAAATTCTGAGAGGACGGAGCGTAATGCTGTTGTGATGGGCCTTAGGCATTTGCCATTATTTATTATTCAGGGTTACGATATAATGGAGAGGTCACCTTCCAGCTGCAGTGAGATATTAGCACACTGGGAAGGGTGGGGGTGGGGAAGAAGACATCTGTACTGTTGTGCTTCTGTCATGAATCAGAGAGTCTCAATTTGTAATGGAATCTACGAGCTGATTAAAATGTTAAGTTGCACTGAAATTATTGCACTTAAAATGGTCACAGTTAAGAGGTTCTCTGCATTAATTTGCCCCAGAATCTTCACAGGGAAGGAAAGAACTTCTACTGTCTCATAGGCATGTGTGTGCTACCTCTAAGCAGGTGTTATGCTAAAAGAAAATATTAACCAATCTCTAGAATGCTACCAAATTTTCTAGTATTTAGGAGAATGCAATGAATAGAAAAGAGTTGAGGAATATTAATTAAATTATTAAATATCACAGTTAACACCTTTAATTTTAAGAATTTGCCATCTCAGACATCTTGGACCTCAGAGACACTAACTGATTTGTCCACAGCTGGTGAGTGGCAAGACTCATATTTAAATTCAGGTCTTCCCATTGAAGGCGGATGCACATTATATTGCTTTACTTTTCCTCTTAGAAGCTCACAAATGCATAAGCCATGATGGTGTGTTAAATCATGTCAAGAGATGCCAGCAGTATTTCTTCTCTTAGACTCTGGTGCTGTGAAGTTGAATGCAGCAATTTTTAAATTAATTCTTACTTGGCACTCCATTATCATTAGATTGATTTAACTCAGCTACATTTTTAATATTTCAAAGTTAGAAGATATATGCCCACAATTTCATTTTCTTTTATGACTTTTTAAAATGCTTCAGGAATGAGGAAGGAAAATACTTGGGGACATTCTTCACCAGAACATAACATTTCCCTTCTCTTGCCTGCCCCAGCCTCCTGACTCTCTCTTCCTTTCCAGCTGTTTTTAGACCCCTTGGGGGAATATCTTCCTCTGCTTACCCATTAGCTGCTGGTGTTTCTCAGAGCTCTCTCCCTGGGTCAGTGGGCATGGTGATCTCACTCACTCATCTTCCCCTACCATCTCTACATTGATGACTTCATCTCTGGCGCAGACCATTGAGACCTGCAGAAACATAAATCCCATCTCTTTGGATTGGACCATTCTGCCTGGATGACTCACAGAAAAACACAATCTCAACACGCACCCACGTAAATTCACTACCTTCCCCACACCTTGCTCTCTGCACCTCCCACTGTTGTAAATAGTTAATTTGGAGTCATTCTCCATTTCCTTCTCTCCCTCCTCACACCCACATATTCATCCATTCTTACTGCTCTGTCTCCTTAATATCAAAGTCTTCCCCCTCTTGATACCCCTCCCACAGAGCCCTCATCAAGTCTAATGTGCATTATTGTAAATACATATCTTCACTAGCTCCCCTTCCAGTCTCCCCGTCATTCAGAGGCATCTGTTCGAACACGGTACAGCTGAAAGTCCTACTACAGCTTCTTACTCCCAAAGGTCAAAACCCCGACTCCAAGGTCTTTCTGCTGCCATCTGTGGTCTAATCTAAAACGTGTGTGGATGCCATACTATTTGGAATACAGATGTTTGTAAGTGTTGCCTTCACTGAATTATACCCCTTACATCACAGTATACTCTGTTTTGCTCCTTTTATGACCTTTATCACAAATCTCATATTATGTGATATTAGTGCATCCACCCTTGCCTTCCAAAATAATACGCATGAGCAATACATAATATTTACATTTTCCAAAGAGGGCAAAATGATAAAAATTGTTAAATATATGTGTGCTCAATGAGTTCTTTACACTTTCTATATTATTTTAAATCCTTAAAATATAAAAAGAGTTAAAAAAACAACTCAGTTAAGCAATCCATAGGACGTTTTTAGAACATTGTTAAGTATTTGATAAATAATAGATAAGAGGTTACAATTATTTGGCCCTCATTTGCACCCAAGAGACTGTTCTGGAACAGTCTCCAGAAAATGCTGAGTGAAGCCATCAGCAGTACAGCACAGGGCTGAGAAAGCCACAAACCTGGCCTTTCTTAGATGCTAATGACACCCAGGTCACTCTGCTGCACCTGAGACTTAGAGTTAGCGCCTATGTGTGTCTTTTCCCTATAATGTCTTTTGGCTAAAGTGATTTCAGGTAAAAGAAAGGGAACAAAAATAAACTGATGCAGTGGTTCAAATTGCTGACCCCAGCATGGCTCATGATCAGAAATCTTAATAGCTCACTTACTAATGCATTCCTATTTAAATTTGATAACTGACACCCAAGACTGGAGTCCATGCTTATCCCTATTTTGAAGTACAGATTCACAGAAGCAGTTTAATACTGCGGCTCCAGTTCTGTGCACAACTCAGAGTGTTACCAACCCATGATTCACAGGCAAGAAGCACTGGTGTGTTGTAGTTATTTGACAGGAAATAATTTAAGGGGACATAGAGGGATGGGAAGTCCACATGTGGTATGATCCCAGCTAAAAGAAAACTTCCTGGGATGGGTATTTGGCCTAGGCGTTAGGATAGCTGCTGGAATGCCTACACTTCCTTATGAAAGTGCCTGGGTTTGAGTCCTGTCTCTGCTTTCTGCTTATTTGTACAGTGGGAGGTAGCAGGTGGTAGCTTAAATGGTTGGGTCCCTGCTCCCCACATGGGAAAACTGGATTGAGTTCCCGGCTCCTGGCTTTGGCCTTGCCCAGTCCTGGCTGTTGTAAGCATCTGGGGGGAGTGAATCAGCAATTAGGAGCTCGCTCGCTCTCTTGAATAAATAATTCCTTTCAAAAGAAATTCCTTTTGGACCGATGAAAGCATAATAATTTGGCCAAGTCTCACTCTGACAGGAGACAGAAAGGGCAGCTGTCTCTGTTGAAAGCAGGGTGGATGCCATGATCAGTGGTAGGGAAGTGAGTGGTTAGATCAAGCCTAACAAAATTAATATTTTATAGTATTTGATTTCTATTTTGATACAAGTTGTCCTTATCAGATGATGTTAACATTGAGGGTTTTAAGAAACTCTGTTGTTAATATTGAGGGTTTTAATGAAACTCTGTTGCTGAAAGCAATAGATGAACAAGGTCAGAAGTGATCCTGAAGTGAGAATACAATGGTTTTTCTCTTCACTTGTGCTTTAGTGAATTTTTTGAAAGCCTACTCTGAGTCGAAAGCATAATTTCCTATTGCAAAACTATTTTGGTCTCAGCAGAGATGGAGTTTGCCCATGTATTTTCTATAACTAAGGCTGACTGCCATTAGGGTAGAAAATAAAGTATATGATTCATAATAAGGGATTGCTGCCTTTGAAATCACTTCCTACCACAACACTGGCTACTTCATTACAGAGGTAATTAGAAAGAACAAACCCAGACATGGCCATTTAAAGGGACATTAGTGCTTAATTTCCGAGACCACTTTATTTTAATGGATGCAACTCTGGCAAGATTTTGTGTTTAAATTGCAAACTTAAGAAAGATAAGGCTGGTGTTTCAGATCTGTCTTCTAGATGGAAACCCCTAATGCTTCATGTGATAAAGTATCTAATGACTGAACACATCCACTGAAGTCAAAGTGCAGCCTTTGCAGAGGCATTAGAAACAAGTGTGTGTGTGCAGGTAGGCACCCTCATGAGGATGCAGGTTACTTGTGGAGGTGGTAAACCAGTTGCTGCTGTCACTGACCAGCCAACAACTGTTTCAGTGTGCACCTCGAGCTTGGGAAAGATATTCCATTTAAGAGAAAGCACCGTTAAAAGAAAGCTTTGTATTTTATTAAAAATGTCTGATGCAATCCAAAAGGAAGATATAGATCTTTTCCCAGAAGAGGAAAACAAGACTTAAGACAAAGAACTAAGCACAGATCGATTTAGGATTTCCCGGGTTTTGGAGAGCTGGTGTGCCATCTTTGAAAGAACATTGCTTCCCCACCCCCCAACCTTCCCTCTCCTGCCCCATTTCCTCTTTTAGAAAACTCTTTCAATGTGGAAAATAATACACACAGAAAACTGTACCCAAGAAAAATAGTACAGCTGAATGATTTATCTCCAACAGCCACAGGGATGCAAAATGTTGCCTGCACCACAGACGCGCACCCTGTCCACTGCGCTGCCACTACCTGAATTTGTCTGTCACTTACATGATCACTTCTTTGCCTTTCCTGATAATTTTGTCATCAAAGCATGCATGCATGAACTGTTTGGCTTGTTACATTTTTTAACTTCCTACAGTCATACAGCTTACATATTTTCTGGATCTCTGATCTTTCATGTAATATTATGTGAGATTCATTCTTGCTGCTGTGGGTAATGGTAATTCTTTCCTATCATTCCATTATATGTACCAGAGTACTTAAAAATTCATGGAAAATGAAATTTAAAGATAGGTTTATTTCAGTAGATTTTGAAAAAACACTCCTGTATAGGTTTTTTTTAAAATATACATTTTCTACAAATTTTTAAAGACCTCTCATATATATCACAGACATTTCTTTTTTTCCCCAGTCTAATATAGGTAGTCAGGACTTTGATGACTGTTCAGCTGCTTTGTAGAATGAACCTCAACTTGAACTTCTCTGATACTTTCTCATGATAAGATGAATTTTGATAATAGTACAGTTAGTCTCCTCCCTATAGTTAATGCTTTCTTTAATTTTTTTGTCCTTCTCAGAAAGCCTCTATTTTTTTTCCTTTCATATCTTTTAAAAGCTATATTTAACCTTTCATTTGTAATTTATAAGTTTAGGCCAAGTTCCATAGCCTTCACACGTAACTGGTCCAACCTCATTTATTGAAAAAAAAAGTTTCCCCACTGGTCTGTAGTCCTATCTTTATGATGTGTCAGATAAATCATGTGTTTACACTTTGTGTCTGAGCAGTCTAGGATATTCCAGTGTCTGAGCGCTCTGTGATATTCCAATGGTCTATTAGTCTCGTGCACTACAGTACACTGCATTCATTGCTGTAGCTTTATCAGAAATTTTGATATTGGGTGCAACACACCTACTCACCATTTTGTTCAAGAGATCATTGATTATTTTGGCCCTTTGCATTTCCTTAAATATTTTAGAATCAGCTTGCTAATTTTCACACCCACACATGTGTGCACACACACAGGCAAGGAAGAAGTGAATTGAATACAGAAACCATTTGGTAAATGACAGTTCACAACATCACATTTGCCAACACAGAAGCATGGATATATCATCATTCATATGGGTACTTGTCTCTTCAATAAACCGCTTATAGGTTTTTAGCGGGGCTCTTACACCTCTTTTCTTATATTTCCAAAGGATTTCACAGTATTTTATATTTTATACTGTGAAGTAGAATAGGCTCACTTTTAAATTTAAATTTTTCTAGTTGTTTATTGTTAGTGTGCAGAAATGCATTTTGATCTTGTACCCACAGACCTTGCTAAATCCTTTTTAATTTAATGGCTTATCTGTGGATTCTTATGCAGACCGTTCTGTCATTTGTGAGTAAAAACAGTGTTTTTCTTATAGTTTTTTTTTTCTTGATATTTCTAAACTGGTGAGGACCTCCAATTCAATGGTGCATAGATGTATTGATAATAGGAATACCTACTCATTCCCCAAATCAAAGAAAATGCTTTTAGGACTTACAGTTAAGTACCATGCTTGAAGTAGGCTTTATGTAGGTATTTTGCAATTTATTACTAGTTGGCTAAGAATATGTAGCAAGAATTGATATTGTGTCTTATCAAGTAGTTTTTATGGACTTATTGAGATGATCCTGAATGCTTTTATTGTATTAATGTGGTGGATTACATAGATTGAGTTTTCAGTGTTAGCCTGCATTAATTCTTACAGGTTTTAAACTTGGCAATGATCTACTACACTGTCCATGTATCTCTGAACTTTATTAGGATATTTCTGCTTATGTTCATAAAAGAGACTGGCCAGTAATGTTCCTTTCTCAGAATGTCTTGTCCAGGATTTGCTTTCTGGATTATGCTACTTTCACAAAAGAATTGGGAAAGGTTTATCTTTTTTTTGTATTCTCTACAAATGTTTTTGCTATGATTGGAGTTCTTTCTGATATGTTCAGTAGAGTTCACTGGGAAAGACAACTGGATTGTAGGTTTTTTTTTTTAAAGCTTTGAATTATGGATACATCTGTCTTTTTAAAAGAAGAATTTGTATCTTCTTAAGTCAGTTTGGAAGACTATTTTTTAAGAAATCTGTTTATTTCATCTAAATTCTCAGATTTACTGGCATAAAGTGTTTTGAGCCAATCTTAACAATATTCTTATTTTTAAAAATATCATAGAACATTTGGTAATATTTACTTTTCCAGTTAATAGTTTTTATCTTAATTTCTTGATCAGTGAAGTTAGATATTTATTAATTTTAACCATCTTTCTAAAAAGAACCAAAACTTGTCTTAAATTTTCTGCTGCTTCTTTTTATTTCATCTACCTAATTTATTCTCCTTTTTTGTTTTAAAGACTTTTTTAAAATTTGTTTTACTTGAAAGAGTTACACAGAGAGAGAAGGAGAGGCAGAGGGAGAGGTCTTCCATCCACTGGTTCACTCTCCAGATGGCTGCAATGGCCAGAGCTGCGCTGATCTGAAGCCAGGAGTCAGGAGTTTCCTCTGGGTCTCCCACGTGGGTGCAGGGACCCAAGGACTTGGGCCATCTCCCACTGCTTTCCCAGGCCATAGCAGAGTGCAAGGTTGGAAGAGGAGCAGCTGGGACTGGAACTGGCGCCCATATGGGATGCCGTTGCTTCAGGCCAGGGCATTAACCCGCTGTGCCACAACGTCGGCCTCTTATTCTTTTTTTAAAAAAATATTTAATTTATGTATTTGAGAGGTAGAATTACAGACAGTGAGATGGAGAGACAGAGGGAAAGGTCTTCCATCTGCTGGTTTACTTCTCAAACGGTTGCAGTGGTTGGAGCTGGGCTGATCTAAATGCCAGGAGCCAGGAGCTTCCTGCAGGTCCCCCATGCGGGTGCAGGGGCCCAAGGACTTGGGCCATGATCTGCTTTCACAGGCCATAGCAGAGAGCTGAATCAGAAGAGCAGCAGCTGGGACTCTAAACAGCGCCCATATGGGATGCCAGAGCCACAGATGGAGGATTGACCACTGCGCCACAGTGCCGTCCTGTTTATTCTCTTATCATTTACTTCTTTATTTTTTTGACCTTCATTTGCTGAATATTTTTTCCTAACTTCTTTTTTTTTTTAAAGATTTATTTATTTATTTGCAAGTCAGAGTTCAACAGAGAGAGGAGAGGCAGAGAGAGAGAGAGAGAGGTCTTCCATCCGATGGTTCACTCCCCAAGTGGCTACAACGGCTGGAGCTGTGCTGATCCGAAGCCAGGAGCCAGGAGCTTCTTCCGGGTCTCCCACGTGGGTGCAGGGGCCCAAAGACTTGGGCCATCTTCCACTGCTTTCCCAGGCCATAGCAGAGAGCAAGGTTGGAAAAGGAGCAGCCGGGACTAGAAACAGCGCCCATAGAGGATGCTGGCACTTCAGGCTGGGGCATTAACCCACTGCGCCACAATGCCAGCCCTTTTTCCTAACTTCTTAAAATAGATGCTTATACCCCAATCATTTGGCAAAACAGGCTGTTCTTTTATCTGCATTATTTTGCTTGATTTTTAAAATCATTTTGCAAAGAAAGGTGCTCTAACTCCACTTTTCTTCATAAAGAAAACAAGATAAACAATTTGCTCAAGGCTCCTTGCGAAGGAGCTAGGAGCACACACATGGGTATCTGTTGAAAGCCCTGCCATTTGCTTCTTACATATTTTGTCAATGTGTGTCACTGGAATATCAATGGAAAAAGAAAACAGAAAGAGAAAGCTTGCCGATTTTTCAGCGGTTGTTAACAACTGTAGAAACTTTATACTTTCCAGAAGAGGAATTACGTAGGCCCATGGGTTGCTATTATCAACCTTTGTGAAAAGCCAGTTCATTTAGATGGGACTATTAATTTGAGTAGATTTATGTCAACATCACTTTAAAATAGAGATAGCTGAACTACTGATAGGGTTCTGCCATCTAGGAAAAGTCTATGTTTATATGGTTATAAAAAAGCCTTCTGACATTATAACCACATCATTTGAATTGTCATATCTTTTCGAAGAGTAGTCAAACCATAAAACTATTGAAGGCATGTGCTCATAAAAGCTTAGGATCAAGTAATTTGAGTCTTGCATATTGGATTTCAAATGATTAACCACTTATTAATGCAAATGTCATAAGAAAAAAATTCAATTCAATGAAGCTGTTTTTAATCACCCCTTTTTCAATGTGGAGAATGAAATATTGAAATGAAGCAGCTGATGCTGCTAAATCTCATCACATTACTAATAACAATTCTGAAATATTGATCCTTAATCCTAGTCTCATCCTTCTTTTTGGTAACAATGCTTCCAGCTAACATGGAGAGTCACATAAAATCAAGTATAATTTCTGACCTTGCTCCCAAATTAAAAAAAAAAAAAATTCATTGTTAGTGACCTTTAACCCTTACAGAGCTTTAGGTTTAATCCCATCTGGATCTCTCGCTAGGGGAGACAAAGTGACCTTGGACTTCACAGCTCAGCAAACCAAATTCTGTTTGGATCTCCTTGATATTGGAGATGACATTCTCTATCTTTCTCTCCTTCTGATTAAGTTTCTGTTTGTGTTCTAATCCCAGTGATGTTTTCTGAGCAGATTTGCCTTGCCTCCTTGCCCAGTAACTCCTTTAAACTGACACTTGGGTTCTGATTGGTGTTTTGATTCTATCCCCACCCCATGTCGTACCTACCTAAACACTTGTGTCTGTGACTAAGTCCCATAATCTACTGACGGACTACTGAAGTGACTACCTGTAACAAGGCCATCTCCCTCATCACAGGTAGACTTGGTTGATAAGAACCGTGAGCAGATAACCCCTTTCTGCACACCACCCTAAAGCCAGGTTCAGGAGGCCAGTCTCTTTAGACAGGTTAATAGGTACACCAGCAGGATTGCCCATAGAAGTCCTTTCTGGAAAAATGTTTCAGTCCAGATTAAGTGAGCCAGAGAGGACCGGCAGTGTTGAGTCATTTGGGAGGCCATAAACAGCTAGAGAGGGTGACAGTTCTCACCTGGTGCTGTAGGCACGAGGGTCTGGAATGCTGGGTTATGACACAGGCATCGCACTGAGGCTCAAGGAAGCTGATTCAGGGCCATTTTGTCATCTGCTCCAGGGGACTTTAGGTATCTCTTTTGTCTCCCAGAGACCTGTTTCCATGTCTGTAAAAGACAACCTATTCCTTCCCAATTTCACAGGAATTTGTACAAATGATAGAATTAGGGAAATTCATAAAGCATATGAGTTGGTAATACTTTCAAATAATCAAACATTTAAGGTGGAGTAAAGTTTCCTAATCTCAATTATGTGTATGTCTTAAAAGCATCCTTACCTAATTAGTCATAATAATCAATCTATATTTCTGTGTGTTAAGACTGAATCCTATTTTATATTTCCATCCTTAATTTTTCCTCCATCAAGTTTGAAATTCATATTTGAATTGCAGCATATTATAAACTTTACTGCCTAAATTTGAATTTACCAATTTACACTGGCAACCAAATATTTCTAAAATAAATTGAATTAAAATAGCATCCAGCAAACGATCATTTACATGTGTCAGAACAGCGAATCTGAGAAAAATGAGTATAAATCATTAAGACAAATAATTGGAGGAACTTACTTTTTAATTAGTCTTGGTTCCTGCCAAGATAGACTAGCACAGGCCCAGCTTCTTCCACAAACAACCACCGAGGAACTAGGAAGCGTAGAGAAAGGAGAGAGGGAGGGAGAAATTACAACAGACCGACATTTGTATGCTAGGAAAAAATAAAACAATACCCTGAAGTGAGACATCTTGAGGAGACTGAGGCTGCCTTAACCTTGTGGCTAAGTGGAAACAAGTGGAGGAAGGAGTACAGTGCATATGCAGTAAGAAGAAAGGTTGGTGGGAGACTGCTAATGACTGTGCTAGGTACATGATTACTGCAAAAGAAAAGGAGTTAACTGAAAACAGCTGCCACTGGAAACACAATGATTAGAACAGACAGCCCAGAAATTCAGAATGATGATGACACATAAAGGAAAATATACTGGTAACATAAAGCAAATGTAAGGAATATTTTTAAAACTCCAAGTGCCAGGCCCATTGTAATGAAACTGAGTCATACAGGGTCTCATGGCCCCTAGCCCCAGGACTGTACCCGGATTGAATATTTGAACCCTCTTAGCCAGGTGGCCAGGGCTCTATTTCTGCCACCCCCCACCCCCCAACCACTGGCAAAAATCTAAAATGGAACTCCAGCGGCTAGAGAGTAGGGCATGCGAGGGAGCTTAGGAGCTTGCCTTGGAGCGGAGTCCTGAAACCCACGAGACTCACCACTGGGTGACGCTCAAAGGCCTCCAGCCCTGAGGCAGGTGCTCGCAGATGGAGCCTCTAGACATGTCCTGGCATCAGGTGGAGAGCTGTGCTCTGATGTGTATCACCACTAGACTCAAGGGGGCTTGGTATGCACCCCTGAGACGCTGTAGGCTGCAGTAACGGTACTAGGTAACACCCAGCTTAGTGCCAGTATGGATGGCCAAGGGGCTGCCTTTATCACCCTTCCACAAACCTAGGACAGACAGCAAGGAACCATAGGACCACGGGGCCACAGGGTTGGGCTGCTAAAACTCAACGATGGGCAAAATCCTAATGGTTACCCAGCCTCAAGCCAGTAGCTGCACAGTAGCTGTTCTAGACCTGCTCTAGCATGAGGCAGAGTTTCGAGCCACAGTTCACTGGACTTCCATCACAGCAAGAGCACCTGTGGCTGGTTGTAGTCGCCTTGCACTGAGTCTACTTCAGCAGCAGACTATAGCAGGCTGGGCTTTTGTCTTACTCCTGTGCTGCACTGGTCATAGACACGACTGAATCAGAGAGGAAACACCATCTACAGCTCTTTTTAGTCTCACTGCAGCTGGCACGAGGAGAAAAATAATGGGCGCAGAGTCCCACAATGAGATCTATAATACTCAGACTCCAACATCTTATTGCTATCATTAACTATTGTGAATAACGACCCACATTTCTTTACTTATTTTATCTATTTAAACCTTATCAATTGTGTTAAAATGATTAAAGTGATCTAATTAATTATGTTGGAAATGGGGGGGGGGGATCACAGGATTAAGACACTTAATGTAACACATTTTGTGATTAAAGCCTCAGAAGAATCCCTTAAGTGTTGAGACCTATTTCCCTGTACCACATGGCTCATTCTGAAACAGCAGGAAATCATTGAAGTGAACATTTTCTTCATAATGTCACTACAAAATAGCATAAGTAGTATTCTAACTACATGCCATGACATTAAAACAACAGACCATGACTGGGAGGGAATTACAGGTTTATCTTAACTTTCATTGAAGATTTCTTAAAAGTAACATTTAAGTGGAGCTGGTGCCGTGGCATAGTGGGCAAAGCCGCCACTTGCAGTGTCGGCATCCCATATGGGCACCTGTTTGAGACCCGGCTGCTCCACTTTCAATCCAGCTCTCTGCTATGGCCTGGGAAAGCAGCAGGAGATGGCCCAAGTCCTTCTGCCCTTGCACCCGCTTGGGAGGCCTGAAAGAAGCTGCTGGCTCCTGGCTTTGAGATCAGCCCAGCTCCAGCTGTTGCAGCCATCTGGGGAGTGAACCAGGGGATGGAAGACTCTCTCTCTCTCTGCCTCTGTGTAACTCTGCCTTTCAAATAAATAAATACATCTTAAAAAAATTTATGGAGAAAGTAATGAATATTAACTCTCAAACACCAACAATAACTAAAGAACTCTTTTCACAGACACCAGCAACTCTCCAACATAAGATTATTCTTCAGTTTGAAAAGAGACCATGAGAGGAATAATAAGGTCAAACCACACAGAATGGGAAGCCTGAGAAGAAAATTAGGTAAAATTTCTTTAAACTTTAAGATGTCCTGACATTGAAAACACCTGCTACAAACTTGCTCCTCCCGCAGTGGTCCACTGAGGGCAGTGGCAGCCTAAGCGAAACCTCGAAGCTTCTTGCAGCTGAATCTTCAGCCTCACAGCAACACTAGGGAATTGAGATATTTTTTTAAAAACAAGATCTCCTGGTTGGTAGTTAATACTGATAGAGGCAACGGAGTAGCTAGGAAAAAGGAGCTAAGGGGCACAATGGGTTGGGCTATTGCTGTGGTACCAGCATCTTTCAAGTCCTGGCTGCTTCACTTCCGATCTAGCTCCCCGCTAATGTACCTAGGAACACTGTGAAAAATGGCCCAAGTGGTTGGGCCCCTGCACCCACGTGGTGAACCCGGAAGAAGCTCCTGCCTTCAGATTGGTCCAGTCTGGCTGTTGCAGCCATTTGGAAAGTAAACTAGCGATGGAGGATCTCTCTCTCTGCCTTTCAAATAAATATTTAGGGCAAAAAAAAAAAAAAAAAAAAAAAAAAAGCTCTGTCTTAATGGCTGATGGATTAACAGAGGAGACTTGATCTCCTCTGATGCATCTGAGAAGTGGGACAACGGGGAGATCTCTGGGTAAGTGGGGGGTGTGCTCTCAGAGGGTGGTTCTCGATTTATGAGTTCAACTTCGGCCTTGGTTCTCTCTGCCTCCTGACTCACAATGTGATCCTGCCTCTGCTCCCGCCATTCACAGCCTCCACGGACACTGGACTACAGGCTCCCTCATCCTGGAACTTCAATCTGTAGTGCTTCTTTTCAAAGCAGTTCCTCTCAGGTATTTTAGTTAAAGTAATAAAAAACAGACTAATTACACTTGGAAAACACTCACTCATTGTTTCAGTCTGGGCTGCCGTAACAAAGTACTGCAGACTGGTGTCTTAGACAAGAGATTTATTTGTCATTGTTCTGGAGACTGGAAGTCTAAGACCTGGTGCCAGCAAGGCCAGGTTCTGGTGAGGGCCCTCTCTGGGCTGTACACTGTCAACCTCTCATTCCATCCTCACACAAAACTGCGAATGTTCTGAATTCTCTTACTGGAACTTATTTCAGTTGCTGAGATAATATTCATTTGAGCATATCAAATGACATTGAAGTCAATATAATTTTTCATGAAGGATTTGGTGGAATTAACTTATTGTCTTAAGAGGTCAAGGCAGTATATATTTTCAGATCGCTTCATTCTTATGATATGAAAACTTAAAGTGATTACTTCTTGGGGAAAGATCAATAGAATTTATCAAATGGGAAATATGAAAACAGTCAGGATTCCTCATGATGTATTTTCACAGGCTTCTGTTGTACCTATATATGCAGAGAAGGCATTAAAGTACCCATCAGAATACAATGGAATTTTAAGAATGAGATTAAATATTTCAAGTAATTATAGTTATAAAATATAAATATTATCACCAATAGCACAGATGCTAAGATTTTTAAACCAGCATTATTTATACTGAAAAATGAAGATGAACAGGATTTTCATTTCAATACAGTGGGAATAATTCCAAAAATCACTGCTAGGACCAAAATCTAGGAGTTTAGACGCCAAACTATGGAAGCAATATTGCTATGGTCTGAATGTTTATGTCCTTCCCCAAAATTCATACATTGAAGTCCTAACTCCCAAGGTGTTAGTAATTAGGAAGGTTTAATGCCCTTACAAAACAGACCAAAGGGCAGTTACCTCTTCTGCCCTGTCAGAACACAGCCAGTGGAGTCAAAATATGAGCCAGAGATTCGGCCCTCACCAGACACCAAAACCACTGTCACCTTTATCTTGGACTTCCCAGCATCCAAAACTGTGCGGAATAAATTTCTGTTGTTCACAAACTACCCATAAAATACTATCCAAACTTGCCAAATCTACTTGTGTAACTTAAATTTATCTTATTTCACCTTCACACTTCTGAATTTTCACTTTTATGTGAAAAACTTGGATAATGCTATTAATATTTAATAAAATATTTAAAACATAGATTACTTTGTCTTCAATTACAAAATCTAAAATACTATTTTTTAGTACTTCATCATGAACAGCAGTGGACTTTTCTTGTGGCACATACTTACATGAGGCAGGACGATGACTGCTTTACTATCTTGTCTATATCCCACAGAAAGGTTAAAGCATTTTTTTTCTCTAAAAATATTTTTAAATTATGACAGAAAGATCTGTTTTAAAGTTTGTAAGTCTTACTCTAATCTTCACTTCTATCTCTATCACAAAATACTACTAAAACATTCCTTAAAAAAATCATAGAATCATTTTATTTGTAATGAATGCTATTCTCTCCAGTCTCTAAATCATCAGTTTACTCTTATAACAGAGAATCAATTAAACACCACCACAGAAAGAGAATGAAGACACAACATTCTGCTATTACATATCAACATTTTCGATATGTTATAATGATATCCGATAGTCTTGCACTATGGTCCATTTCCAGTGAAACTCTCAGGAACCTGCTAGGAATTACAGTCCTTCAAACTGACGTTTTATTGTAAGGTGTGCCGGCCGCAGTTCTCTTGTTTGCTTCAGAAGCCGAACAGTCCGACAGGGTTCTGCAGAAAAGCTGAAGCCACAGCCAGTTGGGATGGAATTCATCCACAAAGAGACAGAATGCCTTCAGATCCTGTGGTTTTTATAAAAAATCCTTTTGGAAAGTTAATTCATGATTGCTCCCTTACACATTCTATGTTAAATAGGATGAATCACCGCCTATACAGTTTGTGCCAACGTCCTTGACTTTCTTCCTTCCAGTGATTTGCTTATCAAATCACACAGTGATGGTAGTCTTATTTTATCCATATTTTTGCTGTAAACATTGAGAAATATACCAAGGACAACTAACAAACCAGACCATACATACCTAAAAGAAATAAATAAGAAAAGAATATTAAAATTGACAGAGCAACAACTTATTACCACAGAATTGTGGTGATCAGTCCATAATAAATTCTTGACAAAAGAAAATTTTGCTAATGGAAGCCTATAATGATATTATTAAAATAAAAATAGTATTGTTAGATTAGATGGTTTTCTGTTTTCTTTCACACTGAGTATGTACAACAAAAAGGTATTTTACAAAATATGATACAAAATGTAGTTCATTTGAACTCTGGAGATGACAGCATAGTCAAGTCTAATCTTTACCAAAAGTCATATGAATAAACTTAAAGCACTGGCCACATAAATCTACCAAAGGCCATCTTGGGAATTCAAAGCAATGGTCCTAACAGTTGTCTAAGCTGGGAAGAATATAAAGGGAGAAAAAGGGACATATCCCTGAGAAAGTAAGGGAATCATCATAATTATACTGTAAATATATATAATCATGTATACCTAGCACATTCAGGAAGAAAAATCAGTTTATAGACAACAAATAATAATCTATAATATAGTGATGGAAATACATTTTATGGTTACCTTTAAACTTTTATACTGGTTTTGGGTTTGAAACATCACAATTATTGACCAACATAAGTTTAAAAGAAGCTAATTTCAAATACACACTAGACAATAAAGATACCAGTAAATGCTTTCACAAAAAGCCAAAAGTAAGTAAGTCACTAGGATACAACTTACAGAATACTTCCCACCTCAAATCCTTTGTGGAAGGGGGCAGTAAACAAACTCATAACTGTTACAAGCATGAACTACAAGGGCATAGGTAAGGTAAGGAGGGATCCATGAATCTCAACAGTATACACATTACTCTTACTCACAATGGAATCTGGATAGGCAACTTAAGTATATAAAACCAAAAATTCCAAATACTGAATAATAAACATTTCTGAAACAGAAGGCACATCAAAGAGATCAAAAAAATACACATGAAGCTACATAACAATTAATACATTTATTGCAAAAAATAGTAAAGTTGAGTTTGAAGCTGTTTAAGAGGAAATGTAAGACACAGTATCTTAAAAACTGAGAAACTTTGGAGCTGGCTTTGTGGAGCAGCAGGTTAAGCCACCCCCTGCAACACCAGCATCCCTATCATAGGAGTGCCAGTTTGAATCCTGGCTGCCCCACTTCTAATCTAGCTCCCTGCTAATGTACCTGGGAAAGCAGCAGACGACGGTTCAAGTGCTTGGGCCCCTGCACCCATGTGGGAGACCAGGACGAAGGTCCTGGCTCCTAGCTTCAGCCCAGCCCAGCCCACTGTGGCCATTTGGGGAAGGCACCAGTAGATGGAAGACCTCTCATCTCTCTTCCATAACTCTGTCTTTCAAATGAATAAATAAATCTTCAAAAAAAAAAAAAAAGAAAAAAAAGAAAAAAAACATAAAAAAAAATTGAGAAACTTTTTGAATTAAAAATACTTACTGAAATGTGAAGGGTTTAGCGAAGAATATAAATGAAAGTACAATGGTCATTGCTTTTCTTCCGGTTGTCACTGTAGGGAGTAAAAATGCTCATTACAACATGCTACTATATACTATTTTGGAAAAACTTATTCAACAAATATTTTAGCCGACTTTATGACAGAACCTATGCGAGGTTACAAGGAAACAGTGGAAAATGAAAACCAACCCATCACCAAAGTCGTTGCTCCTGCAACTAAGGAGTACTCCATCTCATGGTACTAGACAGTAAATAATGAACAAGTAAACTGTCATAAATAGTAGACAGAGGCCAGGGTACCATGGAGTCATGGAGTCTCTAAGTCATACCTTAGAGAGACTGATTTAATTTGGCAGAACAGAGAGGCTTTCCTAAGGCAGTGGCTGTCCTTCAAAAACAGTGACTTCAAGGATATGTTAACATCTTAGTAGTGCCCAGCTCTGGGTAAGACAAGTAACTTTCACAATCCTCTTTGTACATCTGTGTTAATGTTTCCCTCGAAGGCACAGTACTGCAGCTGGAAGATGGCTGCGAGGCCTGCAGATCCTTCCCTTGTCCCAGTCAGAGGAGAGAACCTGCGTGCATCTCCATTGGCAGCACTCCACCCCCAGCCACAGCAACATCTGTAGTAGCTGCTGGCATCCCACGAGGCTGTTTTACCTGCTTCCTTGACTTACCCGTCCCCAGGCTCTACTGTCATACTTTAAATGCAACAAAAGTGGAATTTTCAGTTGTAAGTTAAATGTACAAAAAAGGTAGTATTTCTTTGAAGGTGTTACCTTATCCTTTTACAGCAAGTTCTTAAATAATCTAAAAGTTATTATTTAGACAAACATTTACATTTATTTTTAAAATTACACCTTCAAAAGAAGAAATTAAGATCAAGCATCATTTTCTTTAGAATTTTAAAGAAATACCCTAAACAAAGAATAAATGGGTGAAATATGTAATGTTCTTTTTTAATGAAGAGATGCTGCCCTTGTTTTTGTGAAACAGCATTAGAGAAAGTGTAAAAGGTCATTTCCTAATTTAGGCAAGTAAATCTCTCTCTCCTACCTGTTACAGCGAGAAGTGCACCAAAAATTTTAATCAAAGCCAAAACAAAGGAGATTCCAAAATACCCGGTGAGGGAAAAAAGAAAAGCATAACCATAGGTCTGAATTGGATTCTGCAACAAATAAAAAAAGCCTGTTAGAAAAATGCAAAACAAACCCTGAGGTATTACAAATGAAACAGAACTACAGGATTTTAATCAACCTCTTGAGCAATAATAAGCCATCTGACAATGCAGTCAAGCAAAGATTCTTATTTAGTTTTGACTTAATGTAACAATAATGAAATTAAAAATTTCCAATTTCTACATCATGAACAGCTTAAAAATGAACTTATAGGGTACAGCAAGAATAAAATAAGTTTAAATATCAATCATATTAAATAATATCTGATCTGCATATATTATATTAAATGAGTTACCAAATTGCTTCAGTAATAGCTATTTTTGAACAAGGGGAATCAGAAATATAGAGAAAACTTTAATGGAAGGTTATTTAAAAAATGTCATTAGTGCTTACCTTTGAACAAAATGTTACCGCAGGGCCTAATCCACTAGTGCATGTCAAGCCCAATAAAATGTACACAAAACCGATTGAGTACGAATACAAAACCTAGAGTAGATAAAAACAAAGTGGAAAAAAATACTATCAAACCAAAAGTAGAAAACAGAAGATTACAGAGATATGGCTCAATGAATGTATTTAGTTAAGTTTGCAAAAGAAAACATTTTTAAAGTGGTATCATCATTTCAATATGGCTTAACTTTCTGGAAATGATAGTTGATTCTAATGGTTTAGGTCTTCATGTTATTTAACGTTACAAATAATATAGCAGTTCTAATGTTCTCATATATGTTTACATAAATATTTGTTTCTTACCTGGCTTAATTACTGAATTCAAACCAGATTTTAATGCCAGGGCTCTAAAAATATATATAAACAAAATAAAAAAAAAACCCTTAAAGCTATTTTAAAAGACATGAAAAAAAAAAAAAAACAACCCACAAACATTAAGCTTGCAAAAGACATTAAAACAGAATGAAATTAACCAGTACAGGGCATTCTTTATTGGTGTATTTCCTACTAACATTTTTCTCCCAGTCTTTTACCCTCCCATAGAAGGATTCAGCAGCAGTAGCAGCAAACTTTGAAACCTGCTGTGTGTCAGATACTCTGTTACTGCTTTGTATGGATCACTCCATTTACTTCTCACAGTCTATCAGATGGGGACTCTTAAGTCGCCCAATATCCATATGAAGAAACCAAGACTTAAGAGACATTAAGTAGTTTTCTCCAAGTAAGAATTAGGGATGCTATGCTGTGGACTGAGGCTATCATTCTAGATTCTACTATCTTAACCTCTGTATTATATTAGCTTTCTAACTACTTCCTTGGTTTCCCTCAGGCCATTATTACCTTATCTAGAAAGACTAATTATAATCAAGAAATTCCTGACCAAGTTTAAAGTACTTAAAAGTAATAGGTGGCCGGCGCCGCGGCTCACTAGGCTAATCCTCCGCCTTGCGGCGCTGGCACACCGGGTTCTAGTCCCGGCTGCCCCTCTTCCAGGCCAGCTCTCTGCTGTGGCCAGGGAGTGCAGTGGAGGATGGCCCAAGTGCTTGGGCCCTGCACCCCATGGGAGACCAGGAGAAGCAACTGGCTCCTGCCATCGGATCAGCGCGGTGCGCCGGCTGCGGCGGCCATTGGAGGGTGAACCAGTGGCAAAGGAAGACCTTTCTCTCTGTCTCTCTCTCTCACTGTCCACTCTGCCTGTCAAAAAAAAAAAAAAAAAAAAAAAGTAATAGGCAAGAATAGTCCTACATGCCTATCTTTAACAGTCCTACATTCATATATGGTTAATTCAGTATGCTTTATTGTCCAGCCAGGTGACTGGTGATAAAGTAAACACCTAGACACACACACACACAACTTTCCTATATACAAATAAAAACCAGTTAGAAGATGAACTGAAAAAGAAGAGACATCATTTACATTAAAATTAAAAAGATGAAGCACCTAACATAAGGAAAAATGTGCTGGATTTATAGAAGAAAACTTAAACATTCTAACAGACATTAAAAAATGTCACTTGAACAAAAGGAAAATCATACCTCATTATTGGACTCAAACAACCAAGTGTAAAGATGCCATTCTCCCTGAATTAATTAATTTATAATTTAATGCCATATCAAGCACATTATCAAAGGGATTTCTAGTTTATTTGTGGATACGAACACCCAAGAATAACTACTGACAGCAATAATCTGAAAAAGAGAAGCAGTACTGGTGGCTAGTGCTAAACATGGCCCATGCAAGATCAAGTTGCTGCCTTTAAGGTACAGGTGAAAAGTAAACTCACAAGAATAGAACCCTGAATCCTGTATTAGAATGTAAATATGGTGAAGGCATTTAAAATTATTTGGAAAAGGGGGTTATTTAATAAATGGTTTTAGGACAAATGAGTAGCCATATGGAAGAAAACACATTTTTAGAATCTTTAGATTGGGCCAAGAATTTAATACAAAAGTAAATCATAAAACAAGTAAGCAATAGGGATAATTTTTTTTTTAAATCTTAAAAAGAGTTGGAGAAGTCCTTTCAACCATGACACATAGCCAGAAGCCATAAAGGAAAAGATAAATTGAATCACATAAAAATCACAAACTTCTACAGGAAAAATAACATCAAATACAAAGAAGCAGGAAATGACATAACAAAGAATTTTTTAAAAATACTAAAAACTTCTATAAGCCAACAGGGGAAAAGTGTATCAAATATATAATAAGCTGTCAGCAATAACAGTGATTGTTTTTTCATGCAAATAATGATGACAAACTATCTGAGGTGTATCACCGCTGTTTAGTTTGTCTGATGTGAAGGAAAACACTAGAATGTTTACCATTTCAGAATTAGAGGCATTGTGCAGCTTCATCGCTTTCTCTTGAACATTTCCGATGACAGCATCTGCACACAGTGCCAGGGAGATAAGCATCACACCTTCAAGAAGTATAAAAAAAAAAAACAACTCTTTATTAAACATATGGACTACAGCAAGTTTTATCAGAAACTTAATTGATAGAAAGCAAAAGCAGATTTTCAACCATATTTGCTCCATAACGCTAAATGAATATTCTCATCTACAGCCAGTTTTAACAAGCACATTGACAATATTAAGACAAAAAAAAGCAATCTACACTAACAGTTAATGCTTATCACCATTACTGTTTCAATATCATGTTAAATAACTGTTCTGCTTTTATACAAGATTATATGCTTGAAAGACTTTATTAAATCAGAGAACACCTTGAAGATTTGAAGATCTACTTGAGTAACTGTTCTGAAATTGAAAACTCTGAGCCCCAAAATGGTGCCACAAGCAGAAAATTCCAAATCTGACCTCATGTGACAGGTCACAATTCAAATACAGACACACTAAAAATACTACATAAAATTAACTGCACACAACGTGCATACGGTGTGCATGGAACAGAAGGGGATTCTATGTGGAGACTTGGGTCCTGTTCTCAAGATCATCCATTATGTGAAACACTTCTGGTTCCAAGCATTTCAGGTAAGTGGTACTTAACATGTAAAACTAAAACATTTATTTAAAAGCCATAAGCAAGCATACAGTTCTCAAGATTTCTTCTTTAAGAATAGGTCCTGACTAGAATTCTATACTGATATGAACAATACTCCATACTATATATTCTCTCTGACTTCCAAGTCATTTCTGTGTAAAAGTGCATCCCAAACGTAAGAACTTCTGAAATAAAGGGATCCTTTCATATTTTTATGAGCCCTTCCTATCTATACAGTTCTCTGACCCACACCTCATTCAGCAGTGACTGGCTTGTCAACTAAATTGTTTCAATTTAGATTCCAGATAAACAATTCTCTTTTCACATTCATTTTTGAATAGTTTACATATATTGTTATTTCACAATTACAGTATCAAGTACAGCAGGCAGAAATAAATCGGCAAGTCAACTCCTTCCCGGGAAGTGTACAAATGTGCACATGTATGTGAGGAGCAGGTTATTAACTAAAAGAGGAAAGAGCAGTCTAAGTTACACCTCGGAGTCTGATGGAGTTTACTTAAGTTCTTTTTTGTTGTTGTTGTTGTATAAGGTTTAGGGGAGAAATGTACACGTGTATGTACCTCAATTAAGATTTTTCAAGTATTCATACTTATTCAAGTCCTAACTCCTCAGAAGCCATTCAAAGGCAGTCCAAACATGTTCCAAGTAATGTCAACAATCTTATTCATATGCTTAGGGGAGTATTTTAAAGGCACAGTTGAGCAAGTAAATTTATGTACAAACTTTACACAAAGATTTATTTATACCTATCTTAAATAACCATTTTTTTTTTTTTTGACAGGCAGAGTGGACAGTGAGAGAGAGAGAGAGACAGAGAGAAAGGTCTTCCTTTGCAGTTGGTTCACCCTCCAATGGCTGCTGCGGCCGGCACTAGCACATGCGCCAGCTGCAGTGCACCAGCCGTGGCGGCCACTGGAGGGTGAACCAACGGCAAAAGGAAGACCTTTCTCTCTCTCTCTCTCACTGTCCACTCTGCCTGTCAAAAAACAAACAAACAAACAAAAAACAAACATACTCTAAAAGATCAGACATCTATTACATCTATTAGACATAAGTGGTCATCAATTATTCTTCATGAGTAACTATGGTTGGTTCTAATTCTCTTTAAAAATATGTCCATGGAACTCAGCAAAGGTTACCATAGGTTACAGTGAAATTCTAGAAACACTGGAACCATCCCAGTCCCTCTTTGTCACTGTCAGCACTCCACTGCTGTCAGGTACAGGTGATTTCATATCCACTATTCCATCATCTCATTCTTCCTTCCCAGTATCTTTGGATGAGGCAGTTATTATCTTTTTTTTTTTCTTTTTGAAGATTTATTTATTTGAAAGGCAGAGTTACAGAGAGGCAGAGAGAGAGTCTTCTATACACTGGTTCATTCCCCATATGGCCACAATGGCTGCAGCGGTGCCAATCTGAAGCCAGGAGCTTCTTCCAGGTTTCCCATGCTGGTGCAGGGCCCAAGGACTTGAGCCATCCTCTACTGCTTTCCCAAGCCATAGCAGAGAGCTGGATCAGAAGTGGAGCAGCCAGGTCTCGAATGGGCACCCATATGGAATGCTGGCACTGCAGACAGTGGCTTTACTTGCTATGCCACAGCACTGGCCCCTCCTTATCTTTTTTAAAACAGAATTATTTATTTATTTTTAAAGTCAGAGTTAGAGAGAGAGAGGGAGAGACAGAGAGAGTGAGTTTCTATTGCTGGTTCACTTTCCAGAAGCCACAACGATCAGGGCTGAGCCAGATGGAAGCCAGGAGCCAGGAGCTTCTCCGTGTCTCCCACATGGATGGCAGGAGCCCAAACACTTGGGCCATCTTCTGCTGCCTTTTCCAGGACATTAGCAGGAAGCTGCATCAGAAGTGGAGCAGCCGGAACATGAACCGGTGCCCACATGGGATGCCCGCATCACAGGGGCAGCTTTACCCACTACACCACAATGCTGGCCCCCATTATTTCTTTTTCAAGGATGAAGCACAAAAGGGTCTGGGAATTTATCCAATGTTGTATTTCCATGTAATTCAGACGGAAAGTCAAAGTTGTATCTCTCACTGCAATTTCTGTTCCTTCTCTAAAACTGCCTTTTCCTAAGCAGAAGAGTGAGTTCTGTTTTCAAGAATAACTTCTGTTTAGTCTCTGCCATGTGAAAATAAAAGGTTCCTCAAAAACTTCAGCCTGGTTAAAAACATCTGTAACTACAGGCTTTCTTTAAAACCAGGCAGGGCGTGCGTGCAGCCACGTGGAAAGCACAGGTGTAGCAGGTTCTACCGGAATCTTGTGCTTGTTAGATAGCTGCTCCAAGAGGCAGAACTCTACATTCCCCATTAACTCGACCTGCTTAGCCAGTTAATAAGGAAGACTGACAACTGAGAAGACATTTTGATTCTTTTTTTTTTTTTTTTTTTGACAGGCAGAGTGGATTGTGAGAGAGAGAGACAGAGAGAAAGGTCTTCCTTTGCCGTTGGTTCACCCTCCAATGGCCGCCGCGGCTGGCGCGCTGCGGCCGGCGCACCGCGCTGATCCGATGGCAGGAGCCAGGAGCCAGGTGCTTTTCCTGGTCTCCCATGGGGTGCAGGGCCCAAGCACCTGGGCCATCCTCCACTGCACTCCCTGGCCACAGCAGAGAGCTGGCCTGGAAGAGGGGCAACCGGGACAGAATCCGGCGCCCCGACCGGGACTAGAACCCGGTGTGCCGGCGCCGCAAGGCGGAGGATTAGCCTAGTGAGCCGCGGCGCCGGCCTGACATTTTGATTCTTAGGAAGGGCAGTGAAGCTGTGTTTTTTCTCATTACATAATAGTTTTTTTCCTTACAAATAATTACAGTTGCCAAGACTACTTTTATTATTTTGTTGTTCACTTATGTTTCTTTGAAGACTTACATCTCTAAACACTATTTTTGTCAAGTTAGGACAATTTCTGTTCCTTCTCTAAAACTGCTACCACTAAATTAGTCTTATTGGTAAAATTTGAATAATTCAAGAATAACCATACTTAAAGGACACTAGATAATTTCTTTGAAAGGCCTTTAGAGTAAAAATAGGATTCTAATACTTATTTTTAAAAATTCTTATTTATTTCTAAATACACTGTTATACCTATTCTGCTTTTGATAATATAAATTTAATTAACAAAATTTAAAAAATGCACTATGAGGAAAACTTGTTTACAGTGGAAGACCTGAATACTCTGTCTGCATTTACATTCTCCAGTTTCTTTTTTAAATTCCCTTCCCCCTCCCTTCCCCCTTTCTCTTTTTTAGTTTTTAAGATAACATATTTTAAAATTACATTAAATAGGCTTAATAATTCACAGAATAAGAAGTTTATTTTTAAAGTACAGCATATCTTTCCTGCTTTAGCTAAAACAATGACAAATAGATGTGAAAATTTCAGAGTTTTTTTTTAAATGAGAAGAAAATTATTAGGATTTATGCCCCATTCAGCTGATTAAAGATCTATATATCATCTACTAGAAAATTACGGATTTTCACGGAGCAAACACCTTCCTGTCAGGTCAAAGTACAAGAACACTAACAAATTATTATTTCCAGAGTTGTGATATTTTACATGTTATATGAAAAGGTCCAAAGCCTTTTATTAGATATGACAATTACACCATTTAAAATTCTCATGCAATTTCAAAACTTCTGGCTGAAACTAAAATACCTATGTAATAGGAACAGAACTGCCTTACCTGTTAGGTTGAAATTTGGGGCAATTGTGCTGTCAGCCAGGGTGAACCAGACGAGGCCAAGGCTCATACACACTGCAGCCGACACATCTGCAACGTTGTAGCGCTTCCCTGCAGGGACAGACAGAACTCTGCCTCATTATGCAAGCGCCCACCAGGCCAGTGGCAGATCCGTTTACCCAAGCACGAAGGGATCTGATTTTTTTTTTCCATCCAATGCCAAAATTATGAGAAGAACCCTCAGGTCAACGCCTCAGATAGTCACTGAAGGGCAGTTCCGAAGATAGTGGGTACCAACGTGTCTTTATAAGTTAAAAAATGACCCTATTTTATGTTACAATAATGAGTTTTTTCAATGAAAATTGATAACACAATTATTTAAAAATTTCATTGAAACTAGTGCCTTTTTACTTTAAATATAACATTTATTTTCTTGTAGTTTTTAAGGTTATAACATAACCAGGGTAATAAACTTGCTATTTTACTGTTTAAAGACAATGTAATGGGATAATTCTAGGTAGGTGAGAACTAGCTCATTATATTATATCCATATTTAAAAACTAAAATACAGTGGAACTCTTTGTAAATATTATAAATAAATACAAAGGGGAGAGGGGTCAAGAGTTAATGGAAAGCAGAGAGTATCTTTTAATTCCATTTCCTCACAAACTTTTTGAAGCCCCCTTGTATCATGTGTCCAAAGTCCGCTAGGAAGTTAACTGGGATTTTTAATAGGGGTAGAGGGAGGACAGTTCCCCTGAAGTGATAAGTGAAGCTGTTGACATTACATTCTCATTTAACATGCAAAGGGTTTCTGGGAAGGCATCTGATACATACAATACAATCAGGCTGTGTAAGAACTTCAGTGACACAAAACACTCTACTATGAAAATATGAATATTCCTCATGACAGTTATGCTACCCTTGCCTCCTCTTCTGCACATCTTGTCCCTTATCTGGGCCTAAGAGATCAATAAGCCAGCAGGGTTAGTTACAAAAGCAGTTCTGCCCAGAATAAGTTTTACTTTGAGAACTGACCAATGTACAGTGGAGAGAATGTGGGGTTCTGAAGAATAGAATGGAAGAGATGAAAACTTTCCAGGTATTTTTGAAAATGTAAATATAATATTGATGAAAAAGCAGTAATTCTCAAAGGAAAAAAAAAAGAGGAAAAAAAAAAAACCCAAAAAACTTTCTTCTTTTTCCCAAATTCAAGTTGTTGATTTCAAGTACTAAGGAATACCAGAGAAATATCAGTGCTTTTATAATATGTTATTTGTAAACTATCACTCAGAATTGTTACAATTTCTAGACTGCTATTAAATATATTAACAGAAGTTTAATGTTTTTCCTAATGCTAGATGTTATAACATATCCTACTAGTTTCAAACAGTATGAAAATATATTATTACTATACCTTGAATAAAAACTCCTCCTAGCATAACAGGAATCAATTTGCAGCACTTGAAGATGACTTGGGTAGGATAATTCAGGTAGCCCAAGGAAGTGTTTGATAACCCCATAGTACCCACAGTTAGAAAAGCTATTATCATGTAGGTTTTTCCTGGTATTCTGTAAAAGACAATTTTTAGAACCTTCATTTTGGGACCCAATTCATACTACTGTAAGATAGTGTGTTCACAATGTGTAAATGACTACTTACTTTTCTAATTTCTGGTTAGGAAATCTGGAAATACCAGTAAAAATATCTCTATCCTGAAGGCTGTATCACTGTTTACTTGTATAAAAGAAGGTAGATAAAAAGAACAGCTTACATAAATGAGAACTTTCAACTATGTGAAAAGTGGTGTATTAAGAGATAGTTACACTTTGATTGTTACTGGAGGTATAAATGTTGATAATTTTTTTTAACAGTTCTAACTACAGATGAAAAACCATTTGGGCTGAATTCAGAAAAAAAGCATTTATTTTAAAAAATATTTGGCTCTTGGGCCGGCGCCGCGGCTCACTAGGCTAATCCTCCGCCTAGCGGCGCCGGCACACCGGGTTCTAGTCCCGGTCGGGGCGCCGGATTCTGTCCCGGTTGCCCCTCTTCCAGGCCAGCCCTCTGCTGTGGCCAGGGAGTGCAGTGGAGGATGGCCCAGGTGCTTGGGCCCTGCACCCCATGGGAGACCAGGAAAAGCACCTGGCTCCTGGCTCCTGCCATCGGATCAGCGCGGTGCGCCGGCCGCAGCGCACCAGCCGCGGCGGCCATTGGAGGGTGAACCAACGGCAAAGGAAGACCTTTCTCTCTGTCTCTCTCTCTCACTGTCCACTCTGCCTGTCAAAAAAATAAAAAAAATAAAAAAAATATTTGGCTCTCTAATGGTAAAAGGCACCTTAACTAAGTTTTAAGGTGAATTTTTAAATTCTCACTTATTGTTCTAAGTCTTAACATTTTCATCTAGCATTAGGAAAAATACTTCTACCTATTCTGCTAGAATGACCTGAGCAGAATTGCTCCCAAAAAAAAAAAAAAAAAAATGCATATGGTCTGCAACTCTAGACGTGATTTCCATACCCATAATATTTCACAAGTCTGTATCCTATAAAATATTGCAATATTCAACCTTAAAATGAGGTATCTCTCTCTTTGTGATCTCAAATCTTTTAACATTGCCTCTATATGGATTTCCTAGTAGAGGTTCTTAAATTTGGCATCCTTAGAAATTTGAGCCATATGTGAACACATGCTTACATGGAATAATGGCCTAATATAATGTTGTGCATTAGTGTGATAAACACAATGGAACACTACTGCCATTATCAAACTAGTAATTTGATAATGCTACATATGAGGTTACTCCAAAAAGTTGGTGGAAATGCAATTAAGTTATGTTTATTTTGGGGCAACAAGTTTTTGAAATTATGCATATTAGGGGTCTTCAATAAGTATGTGGAAGAAATATATTATGAAAAACTATATACTTATTTTTTTGCACTAAATTCATTTTTTAATAACAGTTTTTCATGAGCTTTATCAAACTTTATCTTACACTTAGACGTTATTTCTTTTCTGGGATTTGTACTGAACTTTAATCAAGCAACAAAATTCTTTCATCTCCTATATGACCAGCTATAAGGTAAAATAACTTACTGAAAATGTATCATTTACATTTGCTTTTTAATTTCTAAACCTTTTCTACATATGTGCTAACGCCAAGAGTCAACAGTGAAATAATGTGGCGGGCCAGTATGCATCAACGTACAGAAACACTTTTTCCTGCTGACTGGGATTGGACCCGCAGAGGGCTACCATCAGTGAACGAGGACAGAACACATCTGCAGAGCATCCTAGAGGCAAGCCCCAGATTTCCTCAAAGATAAGCAGAAAACAATGGCCAGAAAATAAAACCATTCAAGTCAGAAAAATCACAAGGCATTAGAAGAGCAGCATCGTACAGGCAGGAAGAAAACCAGCTGGGAATTCTGTGGGCCTAAACTCAGGAAGCACCAGCTTCGAGAGCGGCAGCTACCTGACTCCACGGGAACCTCTGCCTAGATGCCTCTGTGTTCTCACTGGTGGGAGAAGCTGGATTTCATCAGTTTGCTTCTAGGATCCACAAGCTTTCTATTTTATTTACTATCTCAATTGCTTACTTCTTTAAAAATGTTATTTATAAAAATAATGTTATTAAAACAAAAACCTCCCCAGAACCAATTAAAAACTCAAAGTATTAAAGTTACAGGGCAATCTATGGCAAAAAACAAGTAGCATGTGGAGGTCAAACAATTTACAATGTGTTTTATTTAGCACACCTTATACATTTCATACTCAAAACTAAGAGAAAGTTTCAGAAACTTCCCTGAGGTCCTAACAGAGCTAGTGAGAGGCAGTGCCAAGACCCAAATCCATGTTTTCTAACTCTAAATTCTGTTCTTCTCCCAGTACAATGGTATTCACATAAACATAGGAAGAAAACAAATGCGAAGTGAAGAGCTTAGCTCATTAAAGGTCTAAACAGCAGTACCTAAATTTGGAAGTGGGGATATATTCAGAGATTAAGACACACATACGTGAATGGATGTATTTTCATTGTAATGTAGCTTTAAAGACTTTCAAAAAATGTGCCCCACAAAGAAAAGGTTTCGATTCATAATTACATTTATTACAACAGAAATTCTTTGCCCAAATTCTTTCACTTATGTTTAAATCTAATACATATAATTCTATTTTAATTATGTAATGGTGAAAGGTTGGGAAATATGTGGCTGGAGGCCAACTCCCCATTTTACCTGGGTAGTTGATAGGTATGCATTTCTTTTTGAAATTTAACAAGTCATGAGATGTATCGTCTTTATGCCACTTTTCATTTAGAAAAGGCAACAATTTATTGGCAATAAAGAGGCAAAAGTAGACCAATGAAAAAGCTAAATTACACATTCAAGCATTTTAGATTATACTCTGTCTCTCTGCTTTTTAAATAAAATGAAAACAAATGAAGAAAATTAAAAGGGATGGATGGCCAGGCACTTGACAGAGTGGTTCAGACACAGTTTGGGAAGCCTGCAACCTATATTGTAGTGCCTGGTCTGAATCCTGGGCCCTCTATTTCTGATCCAGCTTCCTGATACTGTGCACCCTGGGAGGCTGCAGATGATGGCTCAAGTACTTGGGCCCCTGCCACCCGTGAGCGAGACGTGCATTGAGTTTCAGACTCCTGGCTTTGCCCTGGCCCAACCCTGACTGTTGTGGACATTGTGGGAGTGAACCAATGGATGAAATCTCTCCATGTCTCTGTGTGTGTGTGTGTGTGTGTGTGTGTGTATGTGTGCCTTTCAAATAAAATGAAAAGTAAAAAAAAAGTTGTATATACTTTCATATAAAATTCAAAACCACTTTAAAAAAAGATTTCTTAATTAAAAAGGGCAGACATGGAGGGAAAGAGAGAGAGAGGTTATCTTCCATCCACTGGTTCAATTTCCAAATGAATGCAACAGCCTGGTCTAGGCCAGGCCAAGGCCAGGAGCCAGAAACTCTACCGTGGTCTCACATGTCGATAGCAGGAACCCGAGAAAATGGGCCACCATTTGGTGCCTTCCCAGGCACATGAGCAGGAAGCTGGATGGGAACTGGCACTGCAATGTGGGAGGCTGATGCTGCAAATGGTGGCTTTACCCACTGTACCACAACACTGGCCCCCCAAATCATTCATATTAAAATAAAGGGGGGCTATGTAAAATTTAAAGGATTAAACATCTGCATCAAAGAAGATTAAATGTCAGTACCACAGTTCTTATTACATTTCAACTGCCCAACACACATGAAATACATATAAATAAGGTTATGATGAAAACAATAATTCTTATATTTAACCAATCAAATCTTATATTCAAATTCCTAACTACGTTGTTTTATTGACTATTGTTCTGTATGTCAAAAATATATCAAGATTTTTCTCAAATTGAGATGATTATTAAAAGATACTATTAAATGAATTCTTTTGATTTTGATAAAATGATGAAAAATATGTTCCCCTTCTGTTTAAGAATACACTGGCAACTAGATATTACAGGACAATGTTGGTGACAACGTATTCCACAAAACAAAACATCTTTACATTTTAAAGATACTATAAAAAAAATATTTATAATTTGTTACATTACTTTCATGTCAGTTGTGCTGTAAATTTTTATCAGTAATCATGTCTATTTCAAGGAAATTTATAAAAATATATAGTTTCTGAATACTAAGAGCCCAAGTTGTCATTTTTATTTTGTAACATTATACTTAAAACAAGATGTCATTTTATTCAGTGTACAAGTAAATGATACAGCATATTTAATATTTTTGGTAAGCTGGTTATACTGAAAAACACTGGTGGCTGTTACATCTGTTGTGTTTATAGGAAATGTAGATTTCATGCATATTCATTATGTCCACCACTGACAAATTCAAATAATACTAATGAAGTTACTGTCAAAAATGTGGAAACAACAAAACACATACCTTCTCCGTTTGTCCTGAGTAAGCTGAAGCTCTATTAGGCCAAATATGGAGTAAAATGCAAACTGCACTAAAGTAAGGTACCAGCCATAGGACTTGAAACCTTCCACTGAAAATATTAATTCCTGTCAAAGACACATGAATAATGTTAAGCTCAGGGTAGAAGACTAATTTCCTCACAATAAATTTTTACAAATACACTGTTTTAAAAGAAACTGAATCTCATACTCAACCAAAAAGAAAACAAAAACCGGATCACATGGCTTCTCATAGTTAAATTAGGATAGAAGCCCAAAGAACTCACAGTATGAGGACAGCAGGAAAAAAAAAAGTAATTATGAAGAAATACTATCTGATGCTTCATTTTCTAAAAAAAAAGGCCAAAATTATTGTTTTTTAAAGATTTATTTATTTTACTTGAAAGTCAGTTACACAGAGAAGGAAAGAGAGAGAGAGAGAGATTCTTCCATCTGCTGGTTCACTCCCCAGATGGCTGCCAACTGCTGGAGCTGTGCTGATCCGAAGCCAGGAGTCAGGAGCTTATCCAGGTCTCCCAGGCGGGTGCAGGGGCCCAAGGACTTGGGCCATCTTCTATTGCTTTCCCAGGCCACAGCAGAGAGCTGGATTGGAAGTGGAGCAGCCGGGTCTTGAACAGGCGCCCATATGGGATGCCGGCACTGCAGGTGGTGGCTTTACCCGCTACGCCACAGCGCCAGCCCCCTCAAAAAGACCAAATTATTAAAGCATAGTAAAACAATGAGAAAGCTGTCTGACCCAAGAACTAATTTACTATATAAAACTCATATTTCAGGGGCCGGCGCTATGGCATAGTAGGTAAAGCCACCGCCTGCAGTGCTGGCATCACATATGGGTGCCGGTTCGAGTCCCGGCTGCTCCACTTCCAATCCAGCTCTGCTGTGGCCTGGGAAAGCAGTAGAAGACGGCCCAAGTCCTTGAGCCTCTTTATTCACATGGGAGACCTGGAATAAGCTCCTGGCTTCGGATCAGTACAGCTCCTGGCTGTTGCAGCCAACTGGGCAGTGAACCAGTGGATGATGGAAGATCTCTCTGTCTCTCCTTCTCTGTGTAACTCTGACTTTCAAATAAATAAATAAATAATCTTAAAAAAACATATTCCATTAGAAGTCAACTATTGGGTGAGGCCTTTGGCCTAGCGATGGAGACACGTTCATGCACTTAACGTACTGCATACCTGGTTTGACACCCAGCTCCAGCTCCTAACCTCATGAACTGCAGACCCTGGGAGCAGCAGTCAATGGCTCAAGCAGTTGGGCTCCTGCTGGTTACACGAACTCCTCACCTATGGGAGACCTGGAGTGAGTTTCCAGCTGCTGGCTTCTGCCCAGCCCAGTCCTATGGAGTCTCTCTCCCTCTCAAATAAATACATGAAGTAAAATTTTTAAAAATTAGGAAAAAAAAGTATCACTTTAGGCCTGTTTTTCTGCAGGAACATGGCTCATATTGATAATGTTATTTTTCAAAATTACTCCCTGTGGAGGGAATGGTGAATTTGCCTAAATATAACATTTACATTTATTATTAATAAATCATTCTTAAGCTGTTAACAAGTATTCTAACTTATTTGGTTTAATTTGAATTGAATAAACCAAACTTTCCATCGTGTTTTTTAACAAACCCACCATTTTCACTGAACTATTTTGATATGCAATTGTCATTAGCAATGCCAGTTTTCACAAGTGAAGGTGGTAAAGTTGCAAATATAGTTAACAGTGGTTTATGTAATTAAAAAAGAAAACTGTGCACTTACAAATTAAACTATCTGATTACCGAATAGAAAATATTTAATGAAATTTATAGGGTAAATTGTTTTTAAAATTTATTTTATTTCTATGAAAGGCAGAGTTAGAGAGAGATTGACCTTCCATACACTGGTCACTCTCCAATGGCCAGGGCTGGGCCAGATTGAACCCACGAGCTGGGAACTTCCTCTAGATCTCCCAAATGGGTGGGAGCACCTATACCACCTGCTGCTGCTTTCCCAAGAGCATTAGCACGGGGCTAGACGGGAAGTGAAGCAGCCAAACGGGACCTGAATGGTCCCCATTCCATGTGGGATGCTGACATCGCAAGTGGCAGCTTAAGCCACTATACCATGATGTTAGCCCTGTGGTGAATTTCCAAATCACCTGTCTTTGCAATAATTAACTTTGTTCTCAAATTATTTGGTAACAGTGGTGTGCTTTAGAAAAAAGATATTTCTCAGCAAGAAATTCAAATTTATATTTTTAATTTTTTTAAAAAATGTTTTTGGACAGGCAGAGTTAGACAGTAAGAGAGAGAGAGACAGAGGGAAAGGTCTTCCTTCCGTTGGTTCACCCCCCAAATGGCTGCTACAGCTGGCATGCTGTGCTGATCCGAAGCCAGGAGCCAGGTGCCCTCCTGGTCTCCCATGCGGGTGCAGGGCCCAAGCACTTGGGCCATCCTCCACTGCCTTCCCAGGCCACAGCAGAGAGCTGGACTGGAAGAGAAGCAACCGGGACAGAATCCAGCGCCCCAGCAGGGACTAGAACGTGGGGTACCGGCACCACAAGCGGAGGATTAGTCTAGTGAGCTGCAGCGCCGGCCTATATTTTTAATTGTTTCGTGCTATCACGGTTTTCTATCACCTTATAGTGGGAAATCAGTTTAAGTTTTTTAATTCATGGTTTTGTTTTACATTAATACTCTTGATAACATTCTTGTAAGCTAACTGAAAAACAAAGTTCCGGGGCCAGCATCGTGGTGCAGTAGGTCACGCCACCATCTGCAAAGCTGGCATCCACGTGAGAGTGCCAGGAGTCCCAGATGCTCCGCCTTCCATCCGCTCTCTGCTAAAATGCCTGAGAAGGCGATGGAAGGGGCCAAAGTATTGCCATCCATGTGGGAGACCTGGTGAGTTCCTGACTCCTGGCTTCCGTTTGGCCAGTGGATGGAAGATTCCCTCTCTCTACTGCCCCCAAGCCTGTTGCTCTTTCAAATAAATAAATCTTTTTTTAAAAAAAGGTCACAATTCCGTCTTCTCCACTTACATTTGTCTTTATATTTTCTCTATAAGACAATGAAAAAGAGTACAATGATTTCTAAGATAACCCTAACTTAACAGTACTAAAGAATAGCAGAAATATTATCTATGTTTTAAGAAACTACATGGCTTTCCTTTTCTTGAATTACAAAAGCTCACTTACATTATGCATAAAAAAGTACAATCACTAAGGGCTACAAATAATTACAATTTAAATGGCCATTTATAAAACTGCCTTCACACAAATATTCTTGCTTATACTATCCTGGATCCTCATCCATCCAGCCCACGTCTTTGATGGTCAGGAATTCACCGCTGGCTGAATGGATGCAACTATCTAAAAATATAAAAAAAACAGGAAATAAACTGTTGCAATTTAGGAATGTTTCCAACAAGCAAAAATGAGAGAAAACTAAGATTCTGGCAAAGTTATTTAGACGAGAAAACCAACAAGAAAGAGAATACAATTGGTGCTTCAAAAAAAAAAAAAAACCAAACCAAAACAAAAACACAACAGAATGATTCAAATTTTTAGGATTAAAGAGATAACAGTGGAAAAACACAAAATATTTGCAAAAATGATCTTTTATTAGTGAGCTCTAAGAAATAACAGTAAACTGTGCTATGAATTTTTTTTGTAAAGTATGTTTCAAGATACTGATAAGTATTTGAATCATTCTTTCTTTTAAAAACACCATATATTAAAACTCAATATATCTGCAGGCACCGGGGCTCACTAGGCTAATCCTCCGCCTTGTGGCGCCAGCACACCGGGTTCTAGTCCCGGTCGGGGCACTGGATTCTGTCCCGGTTGCCCCTCTTCCAGGCCAGCTCTCTGCTGTGGCCAGGGAGTGCAGTGGAGGATGGCCCAAGTACTTGGGCCCTGCACCCCATGGGAGGCCAGGATAAGTACCTGGCTCCTGCCATCAGATCAGCAGCAGTGCGCTGGCCGCGGCGGCCATTGGAGGGTGAACCAACAGCAAGGGAAGACCTTTCTCTCTCTGTCTCTCTCTCTCTGTCCACTATGCCTGTCAAAAAAATTAAGAAAAAAAAAAAACACCTCAATATATCTAAACCTTAATAAACATAATAAAATTTTATAATTTTTCAATTATTTAAGTATACATTTTCATTGTATTTAACCATTTGTCACACCAGAAAAAAATAAACACAATCATGTCAGATTTCAGGCCGGCGCCGCGGCTCACTAGGCTAATCCTCCGCCTAGCGGCGCCGGCACACCGGGTTCTAGTCCCGGTCGGGGTGCCGGATTCTGTCCCGGTTGCCCCTCTTCCAGGCCAGCCCTCTGCTGTGGCCAGGGAGTGCAGTGGAGGATGGCCCAGGTGCTTGGGCCCTGCACCCCATGGGAGACCAGGAAAAGCACCTGGCTCCTGGCTCCTGCCATCGGATCAGCGCGGTGCGCCGGCCGCAGCGCGCCGGCCGCGGCGGCCATTGGAGGGTGAACCAACGGCAAAAGGAAGACCTTTCTCTCTGTCTCTCTCTCTCTCTCTGTCCACTCTGCCTGTCAAAAAAAAAAAAAAAAAAAAAAAAAAAAAAAAAAAAAAAAAAAAGATTTCAAAAATAGTCAAGGCTGCTTTCTTTTGATTTTTGCCATCTTCATCCTTGAAAATACTGTAATCATAAGATAATCTTCCCACTTCAAATATTTAAGTCTAAAATTTTATTCCTGTTTTCTGAAGGGTTCCTTTGAAGAAGCCCTATTTATCGCTACACTAAAAAACTCAAAACTTACAAATCAACTGGAACCCTATAACTGAAAATATCTTGAGCAAAACTACTAGTAAGTCCCCACAGGGACCTCAACTGCTATAAATAACTAACATCACAAATGCATTTTTTACCTGTAAATATCCATAAATTAGGTAAAACACAAAAACTCCAGCAACACATATGAAAAATTGAGCAAGTTTGTTAAATTTGCTGAGATTTATGCCAAGAACTACAATGTCATCAATTGACTTGATGTGTGGTGACATTGTTTGGGTTTTGGACGGCACAGTAATAGAAATATATTTCCTGGAGTTGTTGAACTTGAGATCCATTGTTCTTATTTTGTTGCATTCAGGGTTTCCAAAGTTATCTTTGTTGGTTTCCTCTCTTTCACTGAGTTTTTCTTTTGCTTGCTGTGTCAAGGCCTGCAAGAAGAAACAAGCAATTAAAGCAAAACATTAAGATCCTAAGGGATTATGTTTCAAATACTTGTAGTACTCCGAACTATACTTTAAAATTACACTCTAAGTCTCATTTTCTCTGAATATGAACATACCAGCTCTCTTATTCTGGCTTCCAAGTCAAAACCAGTAGGCCTACTCTCTAAATAATTTACCTCCAATTGATAAAGACAATCATGAATTGAGTATCTTTCATACTTATTTTCATAGCAATAAACCAAAAGCTAACTCAGTATTTATTTCATCAAAGAACTGAGCACACTTTTATGTTTCTATATGTAAGTATATAATTTTTAAAGCCCTTAGTAGTTAAGTCTCCACATTAATGCCAATATTCATTTTGTAGGAGAGGTAAGTGATGTTCCCTTAAACACTAATCGCACAACATACTTGCTAATCATGTTTCTAAAATAAAGTCAAAGAATTATTTTACTTAAGAAGCTAGATTTTGGCCGGCGCCGCGGTTCACTAGGCTAATCCTCCGCCTAGCGGCGCCAGCACACTGGGTTCTAGTCCCGGTTCGGGCGCCGGATTCTGTCCCGGTTGCCCCTCTTCCAGGCCAGCTCTCTGCTGTGGCCCAGGAGTGCAGTGGAGGATGGCCCAGGTGCTTGGGCCCTGCACCCCATGGGAGACCAGGAAAAGCACCTGGCTCCTGGCTCCTGCCATCGGATCAGTGCGGTGAGCTGGCCGCGGCGGCCATTGGAGGGTGAACCAACGGCAAAGGAAGACCTTTCTCTCTGTCTCTCTCACTATCCACTCTGCCTGTCCAAAAAAAAAAAAAAAAAAAAAAAAAAGCTAGATTTTTTTTCAGAGATTATAAAAAGGATAATATGATTTAACAATAGTATCTTTAAGGTTAAAAAATATTTTTCTGGAGCCGGCACTGTGGCATAGCTGGTAAAGCCACTGCCTGCAGTGCCAGCATCCCATATGGGCATCGGTTTTAGTCCTGGCTGCTCCTCTTCTGATCCAGCTCTCTGCTATGGCCTGGGAAAGCAGAAGAAGATGGCCCAAGTCCTTGGGCCCCTGCACCCACATGGGAGACTAGGATGGAAGACCTCTCTCTGCCTCTCCTTCTTTCTTTGTAACTCTTTCAAATAAATAAATAAATAAATCTTAAAAAAATTTTTTTTCTTCCTTTAGAAAAAATCATCTCAATTAAAAAAGCTGTTGGGATGGAATAGGAAGGAAAACGTGTCATATTTTGTTAGTCTGTGTGAAAAACTGTGAAGGCACATAGATAGATGATGGCTAATTTCTCGTTGGATTTATACAAACTGAAAAAATTGAATTTGATACAAAGGCTGAAGATAGACTGACAAATTATGCCAAACAATAGAACAAACTTTTGAAGAAAATATTTTACTAAAAAAGATTATTACGATTCCAATCAGAATGAAAATTTCAAGTCTCAGGGCTAAAAACCGATGAGGATAATTCTGAATGTGCCCTCTATTTTGATAATCATTTTTCAGAGGGAGAGACAGAGAGATCTTCCATCTGCTGGGCCAGCTTGAAGCCAGGAGCTTCATGAGACTCCCATGTGGGTGGTGGATACCCAGCAACTGGGCCATCTTCTGCTGCTTTTCTCAGGCCATTAGGGCGGAGCTGGATCAGAAGTGGAGCAGTAGGATAAGAACTAGAGTCCACATGGGAGGCCAGCATCACAGGTGGCAGCTTTACCCACTATGCAACAATGCCAGCCCTAATCATCTTTTTAAAATAAACTGTCCGTTGATGTTAAAATGGCAAGAGTCAGAGATGCCGCTCCTCCAGTCTGCTAAATCAGAGATTATCCAGGTCCTTTTCAGTAACTCAAATTAGGGGTCAAGCTCCTGGGTCACTTGTAACTAATGATACTAAGGCCATCAAAATATTTGTTTTATAGGATACCTGCCACATACCTAAACAATAAATGTAGTTTTATGATGCTTTATTATGTTTTTTCTCCCTGTACTTCCTGTTAACTTTGTTCTCACTTTCTACATTGTTATAATCATCTCTAAATTTATTTTTAAATTTTCATTTATTTGAAAGCCAGAGAAAGACACAAACAGAAAGAGATCTGCCATATCCTGGTTTACTCCCCAAATGCCCACAACAGCTAGAGTTAGGCCAGGCCAAAGCCAGGAGCCTGGAACTCAACCTTGGTCTCCCACATGGGTAGCAGGGACGCAAACCCAGCTATAACCTGCTACCTTCCAGGGTGCACAACAGCAGGAAACTAGAATCAGAAGTGGAGCCAGGACTTGTATCCAGGTACTCTGACATGGGGTAAGTGTCCCAAAGTCCTATCTTAACCACTGTACCAAGTGACCACTCCTGAGTAAGTTTTTACATCATCTTGTGGGACTCCCTTGAGAGGTTTCTTTAATTATTTTTTAAAATTTTACTTTCTTAAAGATTTATTATTTGAAAGACTGACTGGGGCGGGAGCAGGGATCTTCCACCTGCTGGGTCACTCCCTGAACGGCTGCCAACGGCCAGGGACAGTCCAGTTCACAGTCAGGTGCCTGGAGCTCCATTCTGGTCTCCCATATGGGTGGTAGGGGCCAAGTACTTGGACCACCCTCTGCTGCCTTTCCAGGTGCATTAGCAGGCAGCTGGATCCGAAGCAGAAGTCAGGACCAGAAGCAGCAGCTTAGCTCACTGAGCCACAATGCTGGCCCAGAAGTGAGTTTATTTATATACTATGCTTTAAATTATCTCCTTTAAACATCTGATAAAATCTGCACTAGAATGTAGAGGAAACAAAACCCTAAACACTATGCTTACATTTGTGTTCGCACGGATATACAGTACCATTCCGATAAACTGAGCTGCACACCGGTTTCTAAGCTTCCTCTCTGCCTACTTTGTTCCTTCCTAGAATAAACCATGGACTTTGAAAACCCTCTTGCCTTTGTTAATAATATTCTTTAAAACCTGGTGTCTTTTTTCTTTGGGGCAGGTTTTGAAGCTCTGCTTTACTGTCCCCTCCTTTGTGATACTATCCTTAATTCCTCCAGCTGGGAGAAGATATGAGGGGCGTCAAAATGTTCATGGAAAATGTGTCTTATAAAAAAATTATCCATGGACTTCAAAATTTTTTGCACCAAAATAAGCTTTCAATTTCATTTTCCATGAATTCTTTGGAATACTCTCATAGAAGTTTAAAGGCAAATCTGAAATACTGTTTCTCTCTACAACCTTGTTATCTGGCATCTATTCTACATCCAATACTCAGATAAACCAAATAAACTGGTTCTGTCCCTGGATACTCTCAAATTGCTTCTTGCTATCACTCACCTGATGCCTATGTTTGAAAATGGACTATGGTGTAGGCAAATTTTATGGGCAAAATTGAAAATCTTATAGAAAACAGGTTGGGCTGAAAGTATACATAATGGGAGCTGGTGCTGTGGCGTAGCAGGTAAAGCTGCTGCCTGCAGTGCCAGCATCCCTTATGGGCACTGATTCGAGTCCTGTCTGCTCCACTTCTGATCCAGCTCTCTGTTATGACCTGGGAAAGCAGTAGAAGATGGCCCAAGTCCTTGGGCCCCTGCACCCATGGGAGACCTGGCTCCTGGCTTCAGACTGGCACAGCTCTGGCTGTTGCAGCTAACTGGGGAGTGAACCAGCGGATGGAAGACCTCTCTCTCTCTCTGCCTCTCCTTCTCTCTGTGTAACGTTTTCAAATAAATAAATAAATCTTTAAAAAAATATGCATAATGGTAAATTTACACATATGAATAAATAAAACTTCTGGGAAATGTCTTTTTCCTGCTTTTATTGGTATCAAAAAACTTCTCCAGAAGGTAACTCTTCCCCAAAGTCACATTCTTCTGAATTGTTTGCAATTTAGCAAAATGCCAAGCATACTGTAATGACTCAATACAACTATAGCTAACATCAAAAGTAGTATATAATCATGCTTTCCCCATAATTTGGAATTTTAAAAGGAGATTGATTTATTTACTTATTTGAAAGGCAGAGATAGAGACAGAGATACAGAGACAACTCTTCCATCATGAGCTCACTTCCTAATCGGCTGCAACAGCTAAGTGTGGACCAGGCTAAAGTCAGCAGCCAGGAACTCCATCTGGGTCTCCCAGGTAGGAGGCAGGGGCCCAGGGACTTGGCCATCATGCACTGCCTCCCCAGGTGCATTAGCAGGAAGGATGGGCAGTGACTCAGCTGAGACGTGAACTGGCACTGGTATATATATAAGCAGCTTAATCTGCGGCACTACAAGGCCAGGCCCCATGCTTTAGTGTTCTGACAGATCTGAGTTCAAGATCTGCCTTTGGGATTTATTAGCTGGGGACTCTTAGCAAATCATGTGAGTTTTAGGTTCTGTATCTTTAAAAGGAGGGTTAAAATGTGCCTATTGTAGGATTTTTGTTAGAATGATAAAGTGCCTGGCATACAGTAGAATAGTGGATAAATGTTAGCTACCATCATTCAACTTTTAGAAATACGGTGGGCTGAAGCTGATGCACCCTGTATGTAGTGGGAATATAAATCTGGATTTCCAAATCAGACTTTCTCTAAGATTCAGTTCTCATTTCCAAATGACTCTTTGATACTACGCCACTGTACTTCATCATTAAAAATATCCAAACTGAACCCAGTATTTTCTTTTTAAAACACACCCTCTCTTCTTCTTATATACCAAATCTCATCTAACAGTATATTGTTTGAAACACAGGATAAACCAGGGAGTTATCTTAAGAGTCTTTCCTTTTCTCATATTCTGCATTTTAGAGATTCCTGTTGATTCTACATCTATAAATATTTAAAATCTGTTTTCAACTCTACCTTCAAGCAACCATTTTCTCTTGCCTAGATCAGCCTGTTCAAAATCTCTTCCTCTTTTTATAACTTGTCTAACACACTGCTCACATCAATGCAGATCATACTGCACCTATGAGTAAAGCCCTGTCGAGTTAGGCCCTGGTTTCTCACAGCACATCCAAATCATGATGACATCACTTCCTGGGTTTTCACGTCTGCCTCTTCTACAAACACTCAAATTCCTTAAGGTAAGAGATGATGTCATCGTCAGCATATAACAAAAACAAAAGATATGAAATGAAGACCTCTATTGTACTTTAATAAAAACCATTTAATCAACATTACCCTGCTCCTGTCCACCACTATATAGAGCGCCTGGCAGCCTTGTGCAGCTGCAGAGTGAGACCTTTTGTGTAGTTAAATGATGCCTCCAGTGTTATGCTTCCTATCTCTGTGTGCCAAAGATACTGATATCTCTCCTGAATTTCCCACAAATCATCTGAAATGAACATGGAAATGAGTTCATTTCCTTTGCTTACTTTAGGCATCAGTACCACAAAGCCTGCATGTGAAAGCCCTGAATTTGGAATGCAGTTTATTAATCAGAACATCACAGGTCAAGAAGTATATCCACGAAGGCCTGACACCCAGTAACTGTGATCCTAATGTCTGCCATATACCTTCCATCTCCAACACTAATCATACATATTCACTATCATGCTAAAAAAAAAAAGGATCAAAGTCCTAGTTACGTTGCAACTGAAAAATAAATCAAGCAAGCATTCAAATTCGTATTGAACTTAAATGACAGATATGTTAGCTTGTTTTAGAAGTTCACAAGCCTTGAAACTAAAGTAGAAAAGAAAATCACAGGCGTGAACCACTGCCTGAAGTCTCTTTCTAAACACAACACAGATATTTAGCTTCAGTTTCTTGAAGGTATAACTGCGAAAATGTAAATAAAAGGTAGCTTTTCCAGCACCTACTGAAAATTTAAAGAACGATAAATAATTGGTGATAATGTTGACTTAGAATGATCTACTCAAGTGAAAATTATTTCCTACCTAGTCTTTATCAACCTGAAGGATACAGTCCCCCAAAGAAAGGTAGAATATGAGGAAAATGTAACTTGGGGCCAGCGCTGTGGCTTACTAGGCTAAGCCTCTGCCTGTGGTGCCAGCATCCCATATGGGCGCGGGTTCATGTCCTGGCTGCTCCTCTTCTGATCCAGCTCTCTGCTATGGCCTGGGAAAGCAGTGGAACACGGTCAAAGTCCTTGGGCGCCTGCACCCAGGTGAGAGACCCGGAAGAAGCTCCTGGCTTCAGACGGGCCGAGCCATTTGGAGAGTGAACCAGTGTATGGAAGTTCTTTCTTTCTGTCTCTCCCTCTCTCCCTGTAACTTTACGTCTCAAAAAAATAAAATAGATCCTTATAGTTTGGTCACTTGAAAAAAAATGTGACTCCATCCACATTTGCCATAGGCAATATTACAAATAAAAGAATCCTGCCATTGTGCCTCCATTAACTGCACTCTGGATACTAATCCTGCCTGTAGGGTAACATTATAAAACAGAAAAATAACATTATCTTGTTTATGCAAACCTCTCCAGAGTTTGAGACACGGCTAATTTTTGAAAAATATTCCTTTGAAAGCCAAAATTATGATCTAATGTGTATATATAATGTATATATAAATTACTTGCAAATACTGGTTGTATCTCTCAAAGCAATTCTAGACGTCGGATATCCTACTGTGAAAGAAATGCAGATGCCCAACACTGAGGAAATAATAAAAAGAAAATTCTGTTGGCGTAACAAATCATTCCACTTTCTACTTCCAACGGAAAGAACCCGGGGGCGCGAACCCCTCCGCAAAGAGGGGAAGAACGCGCAGAACCGAGTCCCGGCGCCTTCGGAAGCCGGCGGGAACACGCACCTTGCACTCCAGGCACAGCGCCCCCGGGGGACGCGATACACTGCAAACGCAGTCCCAGGGAATGCTGGCAAGCGGCAGCGCCCAGAGACCCCCGGACTGCCGGGAAGACCCCCGCAGGTGGCCTCGTCCCTCCGGGTCCACACACCGCGGCCTGGGGTCCGGCTCGGGAGCGGCAGACGCTCCTCCCTAGAAACCGCGTCACGTTTCCGCTTTTTAAAAACAACGCAGCCACTCTCGCCCTCCACCCCGGCTGGATCGCTCCTCGAATGCCCCCAGTCTGGACCGGGCAGGTTCTGCAGGGAGAAGCGGTCTCGGTGCCAAGCCAGGGAGAGGCCCCAGGGCCACGCCAGCCCCCCGACCCCCGTCGGTAGGTCACCTGGAAGGGCGACCCCAGCCCGGGCGGCGCCTCATCCAGAAGCGGCGTCTCCCCGCCCCAAGTCGATCGCCATCACCTCCTTCTTTCCCTGGCCTCCGCCTGCGCTTCTCACCGCAGCCGCAGCCTCCCCGGAAACCGCTAGCATCGCCGGCGCCCACGCGCCACTTCCGCCTATGTGTCCCGGCGCGCTTGCGCAAGCGCGCGGCCCCGCCCCCTCGCGCCTCGGGCGGACGTCGGCGCGCGCCGGGAACTCCCTCGCGCATGCGCCATCGTCTCTGGAGGAGGCGGCGGCGGGGAGTGGGACTGGGCATGGCCGCGGGCCGCGGCGGGGCGGTACCGCTGTGGCTCACCTCTGCCCTAGCAAAGCGGCGTCGATCCTGTCAGAGTGTCTCCATCCTGTTAGCTCCCAAGCCTCTGCCGCTCCCGGGGGTGCAGTCGCCTCGTGTGCCCAGCCCTGAGGTGCCCACGAGGGAAGTGGCCCTGGGAGGAGGCGGCCGCGAGCAGAGTGCGTCACCTGGACTTAAAAAGCCCGAGTCCTCCTCTTTCCCTCCCGCGTACCTAAATGAGACGTAACAAATCCGCAGAACCCTTGTGTGCCTCCGTGTTCTCACCGGAATGGTACCTGCGGGCCCGCCGAGGGTGGATGACGTCACACTCGGGTCCCTTCTGACGTGGGGTGATCCTGGCTCGGACCAGAAACGTGGCCGGCCACTGCGCCGCTTGGGAAGTAAGCCCCACAGGTTGAGGACTGGTTCCGACTTCAGACGTTGAACACACGTAGGGACACGTTTGCAGTCACTTTACGGTGTGAAATGCGACACACAAGGTCGTTGAGCTGTTTTTAAGAAACAGAATGGTGTGGGAGGAAGATGCTACTTTCAGGAGGACGCTCGAAGTTTGAGAAGACGGACGACTTTTGAAACATGATTTGGAACCCAGAGAGAGAGGACTTGGATTAATGTTTATGCCACCACGCACACCTTTTAAAATTGCACAGGTATGCGAGAAGGGCAAGACTTGTTTCTTGCATTGAGAGTGATGGTTTGTACTGAAGCAACCTGTGTTTCCTAAGTGGCAGTGAGGAAAAAAAAAAAGGGTCTGGTGAGGTATTTTCCTTTAATACTTACCCGCGCTCTTAGACCAGTGTTACCATCGTTTTACAAATGTTGTTACTGAGGCTTAGAGAACTTAATTTCCTAAGGAGACTCAATGATAAGGCATTTCAGTGATGCCTTAATGTCCTTGAATAACATGGATTTAATACCCATTTATAGCATAGCTATATCATAGTTATTAAGCATCTATAAAGCAGGCATATTATAGGTCACATACATAATTCATAAATTAAACACATGAGCTCCTTGCCCTCAAGGGGTCCTGGGATACACTTGAGAAGGTAAATGGTGGTATAAAAAAATTACAGTACAGGAGGTGTTACAAGGTGCCAGCTACTCATGCCTGCACAATAACCGTAGCGTTCAGACTCCAAACTTTAGTTCCATGTGGCAGCTGGAGTTATCCTTGCAGAACCTGTGACAGAATATAATATGCCAGGCCTCATTTCAACCATGGAAGGCTCTACCCTTTTATTCAGATTAAAGTTCAGAACCTTTTCCACGGCTATTCGGGCTGAACTTGTTCTTGATGGTTCACATCCAGGCTACTCTTCAGAGCGCATCGAACCATCTCCAAGCACACCAAGCATCAGTGCTTTTCATCTTCTGTTCCCGCCTGGAACACGGCCTTCTCTGATACCCACGGGGCTTGCTTCTTCACTTCTTTCCTGTCAAGTGCCCAAGTGTCTGCTGATTATAGCTCTTCTCTGACTACCCTATCTGCAAAATATTTGCGCATGTCAAATGTGGGATTATGGAGACAATCTGAAATATTTTGTTATACAGAAAGTATTTAAAAAATATTGAATCCCAGTTTCTGCCCACTTACTCCTATGATAACCATAGGGTGAACCAAATTAAAGACTTGTAGCTATGAATTTGTTTTCAACTTCTAAGAAATTGATGATCCCATTGTGTCAGAAACCTTTGTTGTCCTCACCCATTCTGCATATCATCTCTAATCCCCCCTCCTTTCTTTCTTTCTTTTTTTTTTTTTTATAAAAGATTTTTTTTGTTTGAAAATCAGAGTGACAGAGAGGGAGACACACAGAAAGAGATCTTCCATCTGCTGGTTCACTCCCCGGGTGACTGCAAAAGCAGGCTTTGGGCCAGGCTGAATCCAGGAGGCTGCAACTCCATCTAGATCTCCCGTATGGGTGGCAGGAGCATAATTACTTGGGCCATCTTCCACTGCTTTTTCCCAGTCACATTACCAGGGATCTGTATCTGAAGTGGAGTGGCTGGGACTCCACCCTGGATTCAGATATGGGATGCTGCTGTCACAGTAGCAGTTTAACCATGCCAACCCTATCATTTCTGATTTCTAACTTAGGAGGACACAAGCATCCATGCATTTCTCCCTGACAGTATCTGTTTTCTCAAATTTACCAGGACTTGTTGCTTTCCGCCTGAAGATTCTCTTGACTTTGCTGGTGCCAGCCGTAGCTCTCTCAACTCATGTCACACAGTTTTGAAGTGTTGGTAAATTAACACATCTGGAACCCTTCAACCAAGGGGCAACAGTAGGCAGTGGATGAACACTCCTGCTTCTTATCCTATGAAAAAATAATTTTGTAGGCCATATTGTGTCTTTTCAAGAAGTCCCAAGGAAACAGTTCTGTTGCCCACAGCAGTAACATCAGTAGCACAATTAAGATCATCTTCCACATCCTTTTCCATCTTCCCTCACTACTTCTCCCTAGAATCCCCTCCCAAATAATCAGCCTTTATAGAAGTGGATATCATAGGTTTTGGTTTTGGGGGCGTTCAAGCTAAGAAGGTCGATGTGAGAAAAAAGACTAAAACAGGGTTACTGTCCATTGTGATAAGTAGGGTGGCCTGCACCCTGGCTTGCTCTGACATCACAATTTTAGAGACATTGTCATGGAACTAGGATCCCTGATTTTAATAGGAATGACAAGGGTCATAGGATTCTAGAATAGCAGAAGACCTAGGGAAACATTTAGCTCACAAACTGAAGCTTATGTAGTTTCCATAGCTAGCAGAAAAAAAAAAAATCAGAGTGTCAAGCAGGTAACCTTGACCTTCAGGCTTGTATTCAAAGTGTCCCTAAGGGCAAGACAGAAGACAGCCTAAGCATATTATTTGCCTTGAAACCAGAAAAACAGAGGAATTAGAAGGGAAAATGCTGACCTCAGCTGTTTCTCTAAAAGTAACCTCACTACTGGAACCATCAGTTGTGTGGGACTCGGATACCTTGAGGAAGAACCCTGTAATGCAACTGCATGACTCTTAAATAGGAGTTCCCCCAATTACATGTCCTATGGGTTCTGAGCCGTCATCCCCAGGACTCACATATACACACAGTGTGGAAAGTAAATCAATAGATCTTCAAGGGCTCTTTGGCACAGTAACTAAATTTGACACTAGTACCAAGAGGCTTGGTGATAAAAGGAGTTCTGGCCACAGTTTGTCTCTCAGCATGTCCGTTGAGTCTGTGGACTACCCAAGGGCACGTACTTAACAGCTGACAGAGCCCTCTCTGATACTGGGTAAAAGTTATGGTGGGATGGGCCAAGTGGAATATTTTGGAATCTGTCCTTCCAGGTCCAAGATAGAAAATCAGAAGCTTATTTCACTTGGGGTAGGGAGTACAGTATGGGGGTCAATGGTTGCACGATTGGTAGAGACATTAAAAATATGATGACTTCTGTCATTTCTCCATTCAGTTTTCCAGCCTCTGAAGAAATTGGGTGGATCACAGTGTGTGTTGGTGAACCACTGTGAACTTACCCAAGAAGGGGATACATTTCTGGATACATATAATTTATCAAAATTGGACCATGAAGTCACTCATCCTGAGGCTATTGCTGATCGTCATCTTATCCCTCTTGGACCATTCTATTACTTTTAATGAGTCTCTTTTGTGATAAAAGTTTTTTTTTTCTATAGTTGTGTCTTCAGATATCAGATGATGGGCTACTTTGGCTTTATTTCCTGTAGTGTAATTGCCCTATATCCATCCACAGCAATTGATGACAGTAGCAGTGAAGGTATTGGGGCTCCTCTCAGACCCATCCAGGTATTCACTGATCTTGGTAGTAGCCTGTGGGCAAAGTCACACTAGCTGTTAGTGTACTGTTAGCGGGGTCATGAGAACACAAGCTCAAAGGTCATGCTGAAAAGGTCACTTGGGTACTCATGTTGGTCAAGCTGTGGTCAGGGGTTAGGTAGCTCTGGTCAAAGTCCAGCAGGGACACACACAAGTCCCTGTGCTGCCAGCCCCAGGTTTCTATGCAATGGCTTGGCCTCCATCTACCTTTTCTTCCCCCAAGCAGAAGGAAAGCTTTTCCATATTATGCTGCCTGGGCTTGGGGGAGGAATGTTGTCACCAGTCCTGTAGCTACCAATGTCACGATGCTAAGTCATACTCAGAGCCCAAAGGCTACCAAGAGTAGCCCAGCGCTGAGGATGGCCAGGGTTGCTATGGGGTGCCTGCTGCTGAGGTGAATGAATAGCCTGAGGCTGCTGCAGCCAATCCCAGGTGGTGCTGAACAAGAGGTATATCCATTGACTGGGGCCACGGATCACCACCTGAGACCACAGCAGGCCCAGAGGCCCTGCCTGTAGGTACTGGCTTGGGAACAGGGACCATTTGAATCTTCCCAGTGGTTTTTCCAGATGCAATTCTGGGTTCACTTCATGGCCCACTGCCCCATGTTTGGAGATTTGATCCTTGCTGTCTGTAGAAGGGGTGGTGAAGACAGTCCCTTGGCACCTGCTGACAGTAAGCTGGGTTCACCTAAGACTTGCAGCGACTGGGCCCCATGCTATTTTGCATATGCATGCCAAGTACATGAGAGGCGGGGGGACAATGCGGGCTGAAACATTCATCTATCCTATAAAGACACAGATTTCTGCCCGATATTTTTCAGGCCTTAAGACTGTCTGTGAGTACTAGTTTGGGGATAGAAAGCCACTAGACTATTTCTGGTGCTGAGTCTTACTCCAGTGCAACTGATCTGTCTTATTCCCCAGTGGTTGAGGACTTACCTTTTCTGTCTGCCTGAGGCTGGGAGAAGGTTGGTAAATGCAGTCTGTTGGCTTTCCAGGCTGACTCCAGGCTGGGTTGCACACCAGTCTCACAGTTACCTGGCTCTCCATGGTCCCAGGGATGAGTGCCAAACCTGAATGATGCTGACAGCTCTATGGGCCAACATGAATCTGTTCTATCAGAGCACATGTCTCTGCCTGATGCTGGGGCATGTCTAGAGGCTGCACCTATGAGCACTGGCCTGGGGTAGCTGTATTTCTGGTGCTGAGTTTCACAGAGGCAGGCCTGGCAGTGAGCTTCAAGACAAACTATTAAGCTTATCTTCCTACCCTAGTCTCCAAGGATTGGAGTCTTGCTGTGCTGTCCATCAGAGGTTGGGGAAGGGGTGCTGGATGTTGTCCTTGGCTATCTCTAAGGAAGGTTCAAAAGGCTCAGTCTGCACTTATTGGTTTGGGGGCAGAGACCGTGGGGTGTTCTGTCCAACTCCAGAATTCACCGTAGCTGAGCTGGTAGTGGGTTTGAAGTCTGATGTGCAAACTTTATTCCTTCTCCCTTTCCCAAGCAGGAAGTGACTCCGTGATGCTTTCTACTCGGAGCTTGGAGAGGGATGACACAGTGGCTCCTCACTTTCTACTTTCGTTAATGCATTTTTAAATTTATTGTGATTGTACTAAGGCCGGGCACTATGCTCTCTCACTTGGCTTCCATAGCTTTTATGAACGTGACTTGGTGAGTGAATAGCTGCTCAAGTTGGTGTCTCTGTGGTGTGATGGTCGGAGCATCTTACTCAGCCACTGTCTTCCTTTGCGCTTTGCTTTCTTGGTGCTACAGAGGCCTGAAGGATTTCATTGCCCCCTTTCCCCTGACACACACATAGACACATGCTGATATTCACAGGCACATGCAGCTGCCCTTGGAAGATTTAAGGTAGTTAACATTCTTAGGCAATAATTCACCAATGGGAATGTGTACCTGTGGATAAATGCGCCTACCTTCTGTCCTCCAAGGGACAATTTGGCAAGACATCCCTTAGGCTTCTCAGAATGTCTTAGGGAATCAGGTCTGTGACCCAGCATGATGCTAAAGCCACCTCAGTTGGCTTTTTATCCTCCCCTATCTCATTCTCTCTATTCCCTCCCTTCAGTGTCACCAGATCACCTCCCAAGTATGGTACCTGTGCTCAAGGCCTTGTCTTAGGCTCTGCTTTCCAAGGAATCCAGGTAAGACACTTGTATTCATTTCTCCTTGCCCCTTTTTATGTTCATTTAGTACTTATAATAAGCCGGCACCATTGTGTGTTGTAGGTAAATCAGTGCTCATGGACTTGGTATTACAACAGATTAAAGCACAGGAAGTGATAAACAGTACGGAGATCACTGAAGCTGGGAAAATGATTGCAGAGATTGAAGGGAGGCAGCACTAGGAAGTTGCCATTTGATGAAGGAGATGGAATTTGTCCTGTGCATTGCTGGGGGCTGTGTTTTCCAACTAGCCAAGGAAACGGCCCTGAGAGCAAATGTGGAGCTGCAGGGTTGACACTGAAATTCTTGCTGTTAGCTGAAAAAGCAGAGCCTGGCCTAAAAATCAAAGTCGAAGTTTATTCAGCAACTTAAACTGAGGATTTAAACCCAGAAACCACTAGTCAGTGGTCTGAGCAGGCTGTTCCACACATCAATTTGGTTACAGGTTTTACACTTTTCTTACAGAGTGAGGATGTGAAACAAGTCAGATTTAAATTGTGCAGATGTAAGTGTGCTTATCAATCACATTGAAAATTGAATAACACCAGCTAATAGCTAACAGACGTGATCTTTGATTCAGGAAGTACATTACATTCCAATAATCCCTCCCACTTTGGGTGTTATCTATATGCAGGGAAAGGCAAACATTAATCTCTTTTTCTGCAATGGCCTTAAGATGTAAAGCTCACTCCTTCTTAAGGTACAGTAGATGTTTTCTAGGTCAGGGTTGAAGTCTCTTTGGAAGTTCTGTTACCTGAGAGCCAGCTGTGGGGTCTCTTCATTGTATGGATGGCATCCTTGCTGACTTTATGTTCACAGCAAAAGATGAGGTCAGAGAAGTGATAGATATTTTGTCCTATAGGGTCATGTAGGCTGTTGAAGAAAGTTAAATGAGATGAAAAATCACTGGGGTATTCTGAAAGGAAGGATCACATGATCAGACTCATGTTCTGATAGAATTATTCTGTTTGCAGTAGAGGAGCAAAGGTAAAAATAGAAATGCCATTGAAACATCCTGCAAGAGATGATGGTGGCTTCGATCAGAATGTGAGAGTGGAAGTGGTGAGTGCTGGTCAGATGATAGTATATGTAGAAAATAGAGCCAATAAATTAACAGATAGATTAGATGTGAGATATGAAAATGAGAGAAAGTAAAGAAAACTCTTGAAATTTTTGACCTGAGCCATTGGAGGGATGAAATAGCCAATAACTGAGATGGGGTAGACAGTGGGAGGAACTGGTGTTCCTATTTAATCAAAATACCTTTTAAACATTCAAGTGATGGTGTCTGAAATGTAATTGAATTTTTGAGACTGACATTCAGGAGAGAGATACTAGCTGGACTTGTGGATTCCAGAGTCATTAGTGAACATGATATTTATTTTATTTTTATTTTTATTTTTTTTTATTTTTTGACAGGCAGAGTGGACAGTGAGAGAGAGAGAGACAGAGAGAAAGGTCTTCCTTTTGCCGTTGGTTCACCCTCCAATGGCCGCTGCAGCCGGCGCACCGCGCTGATCCGATGGCAGGAGCCAGGTACTTCTCCTGGTCTCCCATGGGGTGCAGGACCCAAGTACTTGGGCCATCCTCCACTGCATTCCCGGGCCACAGCAGAGAGCTGGCCTGGAAGAGGGGCAACTGGGACAGAATCCGGTGCCCCGACCAGGACTAGAACCCGGATTAGCCTAGTGAGCCGCGGCGCCAGCGTGAACATATTTAAAGCAACAAGTCTGCATGCCATCTCAGAGTACAGTGAGATACCAGGGAGAAGAGAGGAGGTTCAAGGGCTATCTCCAAGAGAAGAGGTTGGCAAGATAAGAGGAAATCAGCAAAGGAGATTGAGAATAGGCAGCTGTTGAGTAGTTGTATCTGGGAGTATGTGGTCTTCTGAGACCCAGGCGAGGGAGTGTTTCAAGGAGAAAGCAGTGATCCCCCGTGTCCACCTGTGTTAACTGTGCCACCTGGTGATGTGTCTAGGAAGGATGATCTTGCACTGTAAAGATCTGGCTCTAGGTCAGACTAAATGTAAATTCCTGTGCCACTACTTGCTTGTTCAGTGTCTTTGTGAAAATTAACTTAAATCCTCTTGAATCTAGTCTTCCCATCTGTGAAATGATAATGCTAATAATTACTTGGATGATACGATGATTAAGGAAAGGGGGGTTAAAATGGTTAAATTGTTAGCATAATTCCCATCACCTGACAAACATTGTTAACTATTATTCAATATTAGGTTGTTTCCAGGTTTGGCTATTATTCATCAAGGTGCTGTTGAACATTCATGTACAAGTATTTGTGTGGATCTAGGTTTGCATTTCTTGTGGGCATATACACAGAATGTCTTTGTTATGTAGTGGGTGTTCATCTGGCTTTTTAAGAAATCACTAAACTATTTCCCAAAGTAGTTGTACTACTTCACATTCCCACCAGTAGTGGATGAGAATTCTGATTGTTTCCTATTCTTGTCAAAAAGACAGATATGAGTAGTCTACATTTTAGCCATTTTAAATAGGTGTGTGATAGTAAGTCACTGAGGTTTTAATTTACAATTCTGCAATGACATATGATATTAAGCTTTTCATGTACTTACTTATTGAGCATACATTTGTATGTTTTATTGACTTCTAAGTATCTTTTTTGATAAAACTATTTTTGAAACTTTCTGCCCATTTTTTAAAATTTATTTTTAAGGAATACAAATTTCTTAAGTACAGCTTTAGGAATATAGTTATTTTTCCCACCATACCCGCCCTCCCACCCACACTTCTACCCTTCCTCCTTCTTATCCTCTTGCCAGTTCCATTTTCCATTGTGATTCATTTTCAATTAACTTTGTATACAGAAGACCAGCTCTATACTAAGTAAAGATTTCAGCAATTTGCACGCACGCACATACACACACACACACACAAACTGAGAACTAGTTTTACAGTTAGCTCTCATAGTGCAACTCATTGAGGATGGAAGTCCTGCATGGGAGATAGTACACAGTGACTCCTGTTTTTAATTTAACAATTAAAACTCTTATGTATGATGTCAATGACCATCCAAGGCTCTTGACATGAGCTGTCTAGGTTATGGAAGCCTTTTGAGTCCACAAACTCCATCAGTATTTGGACAAGTCCAAATACTTCTCCCTTCAGAGAAAAGTACATCCTTCTTTGATGGCCACTTCTTTTCACTAGGGTCTCACTCACAGAGATCCTTTATGTAGAACATTTTTTGCCACATTGTCTTGGCTTTCCATGCTTGAAATGCTCTCATGTCTGCCCATTTTTTAAAACTAGGTGTTTTCCTACTAACTTTGTCTTTGAGTATCTGGCTTATTTCACTTAACATGATGATCTCCAGTTCCATCCATTTAACTGCAGATGTTAGGATTTCATTGTTTTTATGGCTGATTAATGTTCCATTTCTTCTGTGTACCACATTTTCTTTATTCATCTTTTGATGGACACCTAGGTTGATTCCATATCTTGGCTATTGTGACTAAATGGGAATGCAGGTATCTCTTTTTTCAAATGCTGATTTTAGGTCCCTCAGATATATACCCAAAAGTATGATAGCTGGGCCAAATGGTATCTCTCTTCAATTTTTTGAGAAAATTCCATACTGTTCTCTGTAATGAGTATACTAATTTGCATTCCCACCAACAGTGTATAAGAGTTTCCTTTTCTCCACATCCTTGCCAGAATTATATTTTTCTCTTTTTGATAGTAGCAATTCTAAATGGTGTGAGATGATTCCTCACTGTGGTTTTGGTTTGCGTTTTCCTAATAGCCAGTAATCTTTGAGCATTTGTTTCCTGTATTGGTTGGTCATTTGTATTTCTTCTCCTGAGACATGTCTATTAGATCTTTTGCCCATTATTAACTGAGTTATTTGTTGTTGAATTTTCTGGGTTCTGTATATATTGGATATTAACCCCTTGCCAGATGAATAATTTGCAAATATTTTCTCCCATTCTATCAATTGTCTCTTTGTTGATTTTTTGCATTGCTGTGTAGAAGGTTCTTAATTCTATATAGTCTCATTTTTCTATTTTGGCTTTGTTTCCTGTGCATTTAGGGTCTTATCCTTTGCCTATTCTGATGTCCTGAAGAGTTTTCCCTGTTTTCTTGTAGTAGTTTCAGCTTTCAACAATTAGACCTTTGATCTGTTCTGATTTGACTTTTGTATAGGGTGAATGGTAGGATGTCTTGTTTCAGTCTGCTAAATATGGATATCCAACTTCCCCAGCATCCATTTATAGAGTCTCTATTCTGCCCCGTTGGTCTGTGTGTCTGTTTCCATGCCAGTAACATGCTGTTTTGGTAACAATGGCTCAGTAGCATGTCTTGAAATCTGGTATTATTATGCCTTTGTTTTTGTTATTTCTGTTCAGCATTATCTATTTATTTCCTCTGTACTACAGAGAAAAAGTTTCTACTGTAAATACAATTAAATGAAGATTGGAGAGGCATATGTTGTGGCAATTTTCTTAAATTTTGTTCCACACATCATTTAGATATAAAGTTTAAGGAAATAATTACTTTTTTAAGTTTAAAAGCTAATGTCCTTAAATTGAAATATTATAATCAATGACCAGAAAAGCAATTGAAAAAATATTGTGATAAATTTAAACCCTAGGAAAATGTTAGCCCGTTTTTTGGATGAATTACTTTTGTTACTAATGACTGTTATGATGCATTGCTACATATGTGCCTCTAAGATATTCATATATATTCTTGTTATTCTTCTACAGAGGAAGGGAAAAGTAAAAGGGTGAGATTTAATGAGAGGAAGATTTTTCTCCTAACTTGGTCTTAAAAATGAAATTTTTTCTTATACAAAATTTGTATTCAGCTGTTTATTGTGAATTGTTTCTTCTTTGAATCATATATATTGCATCTATGGTTGCCAATCTGATTATCCCATATTACAAAAATTTAGTGTCTTTCTACTGGAGTTGTTACTGGGTTATTGTTCATTTTGAGGGTATAATAAAGTCCATAAATTGTTAACATGACTGTTGAATTTAAAGCAACTAGCTAAAGTCTCTTTTCCCAATAATCCTTTTAACATCTTCCTTCTCCACCTCTGAAATTCTTTGAATCAATTTTCATTACAAATAAATAATATATGACTGTGTTCAGCTGCCTTTAGTTTGATTTCAATGCAATAGTTTTTCATAAAATGAGCTTCTCTGTGGGTCTGTGTGCAGGTATGGCATGTATGTCTTTATACATATTCTAGTTTGCTATTATTCTTCTAATAATCACACAGTGTGATTATTTTGATGTGATATCGGTCTAAATGGCAATGTAATTTCTTTTATAAATAGAATGACCTGCTTTCATAAATATAGACATTTAGGATTATCTGCAACAGGGCTGTTATAGAAAGGGAAATTCTACTTCAGATGCCTTCTTGTAACAATGGCCAATTGGACTAATCGGGGTAAAAACAGAAGTAGTTGGGATCAACATAATCTGGAGAAAAATAGCAGCATTTTAGTTGATTCCACTTTAGCACACCATGAGAGAGAAGCTTGTGTGATTTTTTATCCCTTGTTTTTCATTTTGGGAGTCTTAATTTGTTAAAAAAAAATGTAATGGATTAGTAACTGTATTTCCCAGGCTTTTGAGATAACAGAAGTTCCACTGACATGTGTGGCCATGTAAATAGCAGAGGGACAGGGCATGAGCAAAACTAACATCACAGTGCACTTAAACATCAGGCACAAGCTCTGTTTTCAAGGTGTTGCTGTTGAATGTGACCTTTGTGAAGAACACCTGATTCTGAGCACTAATACTACACTTCAGTTTAATAAATAACTCTCAGATTGTCTTAAAGGCCATCCTTCATAAGAAGAATTTGCCCATGCTGCATGTTCTCATGTATTTAGGATTGTTTGGGTGGAAGTATTTTCTATGACTATCGATATTGGCTCTGAGACATGAATGTCTTGGTCTTCTTCCTTTCAAGCCAATTGATTGCACAGTATTTTCAGTTATCTGAAAGAGTGAGTTATGTGTTTTTGGGAACTGACTTTAGGTGTACTCTAATACTTTACTTCTTACCTATCAATGTTTTAATTACTTTATGTACATTTGAAAAAGAAGAGTATATTTGGATAATTTATGTAGCCAACTCAGTTTTGTACTGAATTAGCTGCATTAAACCAAGTAATCCCTATAAAACAGATTCTGTTTAATCAGAAAGAAGGTGGAAATGAAAAGCTTCATCTTTGGTTCAAGTCTAAGGATGCTACTGGGTTAATGATTTTGCCGCTGCACAGTGTGACAGCTTGTTAGTTAATAAATTTTCAAAGTGGTCATGAATAAAATGAATTAGATTTGTGGTTTTGAAATAATACTTAGGACTAGCTATGGATATCTGTTAACTTCCATATATTGCTCTATGCCAAGCACTTGGGCCATCTTCCATGGCTTTTCTCAGTCCATTAGCAGGAAACTGGATCAGAAGCAGAGAAGCTGGGACACAAACCAGTGCCCAAGTGGGTTGCCAGTGTCATAGGCAGTGGGATGCCAGCGTCATAGGTGACGGCTTTACCCACTATGCCAGAGCACCAGCCCCTACAACTGCTACTCTTTAAACTTTTAAATGTATCCTCATAGTTCTGATTACTAATATCATCAGACCATTGAGCATGTTAGTTACTGGCATTGCTAAAATAAGTAGCAAAAATTTTTCTAGAAACCTCCAGCTATGACTTAACATGTACAATTTAATTTTGAATGAAATATCTAAAGGCCTGAAAAATTAAAGGTAAGGATATTTAATATAGAAGTGACTTCAAGACATGAGCAGGAGGATCAATTCTCTCACATCTGTGGATACATAAGGATGAATCTTGGTCTGGATCTCAGCTTTGGAAATTAATCAGACACTTGGGGACTCTTGGATTGTTATTTTCCCTTGCACCTCATCAGTAAGCTATGTATCATACTACTGGTCAGAGAAAATGCCCCAGATATATTTTATTCTGTCAATCATGGGATTCTTTATTTAATGACTTCTATGTGTTCTCTTCTTTATATTTTAACATTACTTATGATTATGAAATATATCCAAAGTTCAAGAGTTGCCGAAGTGTATATAATGAAAAGTTGATCACACACCCTGTTCTTATTCATCTAATCCACCTCTCCTACGGCTACCAAAAATAGCAGTTTCCAGCAATATTGTATTAATAAGAAATACAGATACATCTATTTCTTCCATTGAAAAACTTAAAACTTAAAATGGTAGCATAATACATAATTGCTGGTTTTTCCCATTAAAGCACCAGCCTGTCTGTATCAATCTTGGTGCAAAGGCCGTGAGTTGTTGTACAAGAAACCTTTTCCAGGCATGACTAGTTTCTGGGTCTATGCTTTATTTTATGAAATTATGCATTTTTCAGATTTTTGACTTTAAGCAGTGACAACACATGCCATCAGGCAAGCTTCCTAAGGGTTGGTTGGCATCTGTGAACATCTGGAAAGTATTACCCTATCCCATTGTCTTGCTCAAATAGGTATTGGTTGAATGCATCAATTAATCATAAACTCTGTCAGGACCAATATCTTCACTGACCTATATGAATATTTATGATGTTAAATATTATTGGTAAGAATATACCCAGTTGTAATGTTTCTCCTTTTGAACCTTCATTCATTTTGCTTGGCCTGCTTAAGTTGTGCCCTCTTCTCCCATTTTCCTCCAAATCCTACATCTTCCAAATTTGAAATCTACTCTTTTACATTACATTATTGCCTCTTTCTCTTTCAAATTTGAATGCCATTATCTAGAATGCCTTTCACTGCCCTAGAAATCCCCTGTGCTCTACATGTTCATACTTGCCTCTTCTCTGAGCCCTGATCTTTTTCCATCTCCATTGTTTTTCCTTTTTCTTCAAAGCTATATAGCTGGAATCGTACAATGTGTAGCCTTCCCAAGTTGGTATCTTTTGCTTAGAAACTTGCATTTTAAGTTTTCTCTATGTCTTTTTGTGGCTTGATGGCTCATTTCATTTTATTGTTGTATAATATTCTAGGGTGTAGATGTATCAGAGTTTGTGTACTCACTAAAGACATCTCTTTTTTTTTTAAGACTTTTTTTTTCCTTTAGGCAATGTTTAATATTGATTTAATGCAAGTGGAGAAGCTAAAGCTTATACAAAGTTAGTTCCAAAAGCTTATGGAAAATAGTTAAAAGATAAGTTTACTTTGGTGCAAACATTTTTTGAAATCTATGCAAAGTTTTTGATAATATAAATTTTCCCTATTTTGAAGACCCCTTGTGTAGTGTATTATTTACAGAAACCAAAGAGCTTAGAAAATATGCCCTGTACATAGGAATATATTCAATTAAAGTTTCCTTAGTGCTGAGATCAATGAATATATTATATCAACATGATAATATTTATATTTTAAAATAAACATAATTATTATGATAAAGAAAGCAAGGATCTTTAAAAGGTTTCCATTTTCTGTATAATCAAGCCTTCCAAAAGCAAGAGAGTATAGAGTCAGATTTTCTTTTCAATGATTCTCTCTTTATTTTGTGACATGAAAAAAACCTTAGAATTTTCAAAAATACTATTCTGTTGTGGCTTGTACTTATGGGGGGTCTTAGAATGTGAAAAGGAGCCAACAGTTTTTTGGTCTAGTGAGTCTCAAATATCTGAATTTCCTCCCTGATGCTGGGGCAGGTGATGTTATAGCAGCTGTTTGGACGTTTTGAATGATAGGCAGATTAGTCGCTTCAGTCTACTGGTTCCACTTTTTAAGATAACTCTAATCATTAGAAATGTCTTTTATTCACCTAAACTCTGTTGTCTCATTATTTCTACCTATTCATTCCATTTCTCCATGAATTATGAAGAATAAACTTAATCTTTTCCCTGATGATAGACCTTTAAATATTTAAAAGATAGCTATAATGTCACTTTCCATCTTAAACTTCTTAAGCACCTCATCATCTTAGACATTTTCCTCTGAGTAGTTTTGCCAAATGTTTTCTGCAGATCTTTAAAAACATTTTGTGGGTGCATATGTTCATTCGTTTATTCATTCCTTCCGTAATTATGTTTGAGTGCCTAATATGTACTCGATGCTCTGTTAAGAACCAGAGATACAGCTGGCTCTCCCCTCCTGAAATGTAAAACAGGCAAAGGCAGAGACTAACAGGCTGGGAGAGGCCACTTAATAAAGATGTTCCAGGAAGGTCAGCCACAGGTGGACCCTTCCAAGCAGGTATGTTCACATGTGAGAGAACTCTGAAGTAGAGAGGAGTGAAAATTCTACGAACTATGAGGTGACCACTGGGTTTAAGATGACATGATAAAAGGTACACATGGTGGTTTTACAATGTCTGATAGTGGCTGTTTGTCCTAGTTGTTAAGATGCCAGTTACGATACTATCCCCTGTCAGAGTACCTGGGTTTGATTCCCAGGCTGGATCTTAACTCCAGCTTCCTGCTAACGCAGACCCTGGAGGTAGCAGTGATGGCTAAGTAAGTGGGTTCCTCCACACAGGTGGCAGATTGAATTGAATTCCTAGAACCCAGCTTTGGCCTCCACCCTGCCCTAGCTATTGTGGGCATTTGTGTAATGGACCAGCTAATACAGGCTGTCTTTCTCTTTCAATCTCTCTGCCTCTCAAATACATTTTATTTATTTAAAATTTTTTATTTGCATACATTTCATAAATACAACTTTTTTTTTTTTTTGACAGGCAGAGTGGGCAGTGAGAGAGAGAGACAGAGAGAAAGGTCTTCCTTTGCCGTTGGTTCACCCTCCAATGGCCGCCGCGGCTGGCGTGCTGTGGCCGGTGCACCGTGCTGATCCGATGGTAGGAGCCAGGTACTTATCCTGGTCTCCCATGGGGTGCAGGGCCCAAGCACTTGGGCCATCCTCCGCTGCACTTCCTGGCCACAGCAGAGAGCTGGCCTGGAAGAGGGGCAACCGGGACAGAATCCAGTGCCCCAATCGGGACTAGAACCCGGTGTGCCAGTGCCGCAAGGCGGAGGATTAGCCAGCCTAGTGAGCCGCGGCGCCAGCCCCATAAATACAACTTTAAGAACATAGTAATTCTTCCCACCATACCTGCCCTCCCACCCACACTGTTATCCCTCTTCCTCTTCTTTCTCCTGTTCCCAGTCTTGTTTTTTACTAAGATCTATTTTCGTTTAACTTTATACACATAAGGTTGACTCTATTCTAGGTAAAAAGTTCAGCAGTTTGTATGAGGGAGAAAAAGAAGAAAAGAGCAGAAAATTGAAACAAATGAGTCAAAAAAGAAAATAATAAAAACAAAAACATAAAACAAGAACAAAAGCTATACATTTTTTAAATGTATAATTTAGAAACAATGCATACTTTAAAATCTGTTAAAAATGATCTGGAAATTCATATGGAAACACAAGAGATCTTGATTAGCTAAAGCAATCTTAAACAATAAAAACAAAGCCATAACAATACCTGATTTCAAGCTATACTACAGGGTAGTTATAAGCAAACTAGCCTGGTGCTGGCACTGAAATAAACATGTAGACCAATGGAACACCATAGAAACCCTAGAAATTAATTCGTACATCTATAACCAACCGATCTTTGACAAATGAGCTGAAATCAATCCCTGGAGAAAAGGATGTTCTCTTCAAAAAATGGTGTTGGAAAAATTGGTTCTCTGCATGCACAAGTACCAAACAAGGTCCCTACCTTATACCTTCTATAAAAATCAACTCACAGTAGATCAAGGATATAAATACCATTTAATTACTAGAGGAAAACATTGGGGAACTCTTCAAGGTATTGGCATAGGCAAAGACTGCTTGGATAAGACCCCAGAAACACAAACAGTGAAAGCAAAATAAGGAAATGGGATTATATCAAGAAACTTCTGCACAGCAAAGCAAACACTCAACGTAGTGAATAGGCAACCAGTAGAATCGGAGAAAATATTTGCAAACTATTCATTTGATAAAGGATTAATATCCAGATATATAAGGAGCTCAAGAAACTCAACAACAGCAAAATAATCTAGTTAAGAAATGAGCAGAGAACAGGCATTTTTCAAAACATGAAATACACATGGCCAACAGACACATGAAAAAATGTTCTGGATCGCTAGCTATCAGGGAAAAGCAAATGAAAACCACAGTAAGGTTTCACATTGTCTAAGTCAGAATGGCCACTATCCAAATGTCAAAAAACAGTAAGTTCTGCTGAGGATATGGAGAAAAAGGTGTCCTAGTTAACTGTTGGTGGGAATGTAAACTAGTACAGCCATTATGGAAGACAGTATAGAGAATCCTCAGAAAACTGAAAATAGATCTACCATATGACCAGAAATTCCACTATTGGGAATTTCCCCAAAGGAAATGAGATCAGCATATGAAAGAGTTATCTCTATCCCCATATTTATAGCAGTTCAACTCATAATAGCTAAGATATGCAATCAACCCAGATGTCTATAAATTGATGACTGGATGGAATACTACTCAGCTGTAAAGAATGAAATCATGTGTTTTACAACAAAGTGGATGCAACTGGAGAGTGACAATTATTCTTAGTGAAATAAGTCAGTTCCCAAATGAGCATTATTGTATATTTCTCTGATATGTGATAGTTAATATAGAATACAAAAAATATATAAGAATTAAACTGACTTCTTATGGTTTGATTATTGTTTATAGCCCTTGTCTATATTCTTGTGAAACAGTGGCCTTTCTACTTTTAACTTGTTGAACGTTATGGTTGGTGGTGCATTATGATTGTGATTATAAACTAATTGGAAGTATGTTATTTCAAAATTAAAGAAAACAAGGAAGGAAGGAGGGAGGACTAACAGAGGGGGAGAGGGAAGGAAGCATCATTGCTTCTTAGAATTATAAATATGAAATACATGAAATCTGTTCTCTTTATATTAAATTCTTTTAAAAAAAGGTTACAAAATAAAAATAAATCTGTTAAAATATCTATGTTCTTCCCCAAGATGCAGCCTAATTCCTTCCTTTCAGATCTGGGCTAGACTCAGTGATTCCCTGCTAACGAATACCTTGCGGCAGAAGTGATTTTTGAGGTTGGGTTGGCAAATAGATCGGCTTCTACTTGGCTGTCCTACTCTTGGCACACTCATTCTGGGAACAGTCAGCTGTTGTGTTGGGAGGATTCTCAGTAGCCGGGGGAGAATCCCATGACCTGGAACTGAGGCCTGCGCCAGCAGCAAACATCAGATTGTGAATGCAAATGACCCATGTGAATGAACCATTTTGGAAGTGGATCCACCTGCCGCAGTCAAACCTTCAGCCCCATTCATTATGTCTACAACCTCCTGTGAGACCCCAAAGGAGAAAAATACAGTTAAGCCACTTTTGAATGCCTGATCCACAAAAACTATGAGAGATACCAAGTTTGTTGTTATTTTAAACCACAACGTGTTGAGGAAATTTGATATGCAGATGGGATATGCTGTTTAGATTGCTTTTGTTTTCCAATAACACCAGACCCAGTGAAAGGTATCTTAAAGCCAAGAGTTTAACATAATAGGAAGTGCAGACACAGGGCACCTCCAGGGTTGGTTACATCTGCAGCCAGTCCTGTACCCCGGTTCTTGCTGTCTTTCTGCTTTGCCATCCTTACCATTTGGCAGTATCTCCTCACAGAACCATAAGATTGCAGCAGCAGTTTCATTCTTCCCCTGGAAAAGAGAGGCATTGCCTCCTGTGTGTCATTTTACAGATAAAGAAAATATCCCCCTGATTCCTGGTGGCCAGAACTGGATGACGCATCTGCCCTTCAACCAACATCTGGCAAATGGGCCTTTGGTGATAGAATAAGGGTATGCAGGCTGATGATTTGGATGGGGAGCATGAGAAGAAATGGGGAGGAATCAAGGATGACCTAGATTTCTGGCTTAAGCAATTGGTTGGAAGGTAGCTGGATGAAGGCTTTTTTATATTGTTTTTGTTTTTGATGGCAAGTGGTGTGGGGAAATCAAGGGTCCCATTCTGGACATAGTTAAGACATCTAAATCGGGATGTTGGGAAGCATTGGATATTCATATTGGGAATGAAAAAGAGGTAAAAAAAAATGTAACATGATCAGCCAAAGACTGGTTTGGAATTGATGTGGTAGCTCAGTTGACTGTAAGAGAATAGATGGGAGATGACGGAGGAGGGCCAGAGCTGTTGCTATGAAGACCCTGGACACCTTCATGCCAGGTAAGGGACAAGGAGCCGGTGAAGGAAAACCAGGTAAGGTCGGAGGTAGTGAGAAAGGCCAACAGTTTTAGAACCAGAGATGCCACCAAAGGAGCACTTTTCAAAAAGGAGAGAGTGATTAATTGTGTCCTGTTTGCTAAAGGTTGCACAAAATGAAGGCATAAGCATGACCTCTGGGTTTAACATAGCCGTTTCCATGGAGTGGTGCAGAGCAAGGTAGATTTGTAGGTAGGAGGTTCACTAATTAATCGAAGCAGTGGTAGGGAGTGAACAGAAATCATTGGAGAAATTGACTGTGAAGGTTCAAGGGCAGCTGTAAGGGGACATAGGATCAGGGAGATGGAGGTTCAGATAGAAGGGACTACAACACATGCCTCTGCTAATGGGACTTCCCATTAGAAAAAGAATGACGAAAAGAAATGAGCCATGCCGAAGGAGTAAAATTCCTGAGAACAATGAAGAGACACATATTAATTTTAATATTAATTATTAGAGTACAAATAGAATATTTGTATATAGAACATTTGTGTGATGGGTCTGTTAACCAATTTTTGATGAGGTAATTTTGCAAAGTGGCTAAGAACCTAGATTCCCAGAGTCAGAGCATTGGGGTTTCAAATCAGCTGTGTGACCTTGGGGGATTTATTTGACCTCCGTATGTTCCAGCTTCCTAATGACAGGAAAGTACCTCTTCCTAGGGTTGTCATGCAGATGCCCTAAGTTCCTCTGTTTGAGGGGCTCAGACCAGTGCCTGGCCTGTGGTAGATGCTCTGTGTCCTGGAACGCACTTGCTAGTATTTTCTGGGTTAGGTTTTGTTAAGTGAATTAGGTTGGACATGCTTCTTTCTTAAGAAAGAAATTGTTGATTTAAATTTCATTATCATCTCTACATGGCTTTTAGAAGCCTATGTGTAGAACTTTATAAAAATTGTCAAATATTGAGGTGCATCCTCAAGAGAGAAAATAAAACTGATATTTTGAAGGGTAGTTATCCAAGCATTTGTCATAATTTCATTTATAATTTCATCTTTTTATTGTCTGCCTGCTGAAACTTTATTCTTTACAGTGTTAAAAATACATGAAAGTGATAGTTAGATATTCATTGAAAAGCATCCAAAGAATATTTGGGTGGAGCAGCCAGGGTGCTGAATTAAACAACACAGTATGCAATGGAAAACAGATACCAGTCTTGTACTACATGCGCTGCCCTTGCTTCCTCTCTCGCTGAATGTTAATTCCCACCCAGGACTGTCTAGCTATTCACAGGAGTCTGCAACCATGGAACATTTATAGGAATTAATGCTCTGTGGGTATACAACACGGAGACCCTGAAGAGCTCAAAAAGCATGAATAAATGTATTCCAATTATAGGCTAATGCAGGTAATGGGTTTATGGCACTTAGAGGTCTGGGTCTGTTCTCTGACAGCCTGCAGACATTAGGGGCCCCTCATGGCCCGCCTGCAATGTAGGCATTATGGAGTGATTTTTACTTTACTGCCTTTTCCATCAGATCATCCCCTTTCTTTCACACACAAGGTTAATTCACTTCTTGATCACATTATTTCCTCGCTGCTCTTTGACAATATAAAAATTCTGAGTGGACAGCTCAATCCCTCTTCCATCTCAGATTTGATTGTTATGGTATTGCCTGGCGTCCCTCAGAGGCCTCCAGCAGCCTTTGCTGCACTTTATGACACTTAAATGGCTCGGCTACAATTTCTCCATCTATTCACGAAATGCTGTTAATAACTCATTTCCAAAGAGGCCCTTCTTTATGTCTTGGCATTAAAGGAATTTTTATTAGGTGCCAGGATAGGTGACACACAGCCCCAGTAACCAAAGAGTTAATTAATCTGTTGAAATTTATTGCCTTTTATACTGCACTCAGTGTGACAGTCCCTAAGAGAAACAGATACTATATTTACAGCCCAGGTTGAAATATTCAGTAATATAGTCTGCATACTGACCCACTCCATCAGTGTAAGCCTTCTTGCTGGAACATCCATTAATCACACAAGATGAATTTGTGTAATCTATCTTTCTTTCTTATTCTGAGATTCCAATAAATATTGAAATAATAATTTATTGATTACCTCACAATATAAATGTATGATAAAGGCACCCAAGACATTTGCATGGTAATGCATTTTGGAAGTTCTTGGCATTCTATGGGAATGAAAGGAAAAACTGAAGAGGACTGGCATGGAATATTCTATGGGTGAGACACCAAACTGATTTATTATTGTGTGGAGAAAAATCGCAAGGTAGTTTTTGAATTACCAAAAATTGTAGCCACATCTACAGTCAACATGTTCTCTAGGAGACATGAATATTTATTGATTATCAAATTAACACCTTATCCTTCTTTGGGCATTATCCCTAGAATATTTAAATCTTTTAAAAATTTTTGTTTATTTTCATTTTAATTGAAAGGCAGACATACATACTCACATGCACACACGTATGCATGCACATGCATGGGGCAGGATTGGAGAGGAGAGGGAGAGGGAGAGGGAGAGGGAGAGAGAGAGAGAGAGAGAGAAATATTCCATCTCCTGGTTCACTCCCTAAGTGCCTACGATAGCAAGGACTGGTCTGGGATGCAGGTGTCCAAGAGGCATCTTAACCACTGCACCAATTGCCCATGTGCCCATCCCTATCCCCAGAATATTTTTCGATAAAGATTTATTTATTTATTTGAAAGGCAGAGTTACAGAGACAGAGGCAGAGAGAGAGAGGTCTTCCATTCACTGGTTCACTCCCCAAGAAGGCCGCAACAGCTTGAGCTGCGTGTCTGAAGCCAGGAGCCAGGAGCTTTTTCTGGGTCTCCTACTCTCGTACAGGGGCCCAAGGACTTGGGTCATCCTCCATTGCTTTCCCAGGCCATAGCAGAGAACTGGGTTGTAAGGGGAGCAGCCAGGACTCGAAATGGCGCCCATATGGGATGTTGGCAGTGCAGGTGGCTTTACCTGCTATGTCACAGTGCCACCTCCCTCCCCCCCAGAATATTTTAAACTGCGAATCATTTCCCTGTGCTACAGGGAATTCCTGCCTACCCTTAGATGAGGCAATGATGGAAAACGGGTCTAGGTGTTGGGTGTGTCTTCCATATGAAAATGAAATCTTCTGGAGCCATTGTATAAATCCTTCAGACTGAGTTGTGTATTACTAGAACCACACTTTATATAGTGTTTTGGGTTCTTGCTCTAAATCCAAAATCAGTTCAGTTTTCATGAGTTTCCATTGTTACGAGAGTATTAGTTTTGTTGTGTCTCTAGGATCATAATCGTTTCTGGGTCAGATCTGATGCATGTTTTGTTGCCCAGCAATTCTTTGAATGGCCCATCTTTTCTCCATTGATGTGAAGTTCCAGGTACAGTCCAACGGATTACAGACAACATTTGCATAGATTTGTGTCAAGACTTTCTATTCTGTGAGTTATTTATGTTTCTTTATGGGTAGGTATACTACAGTTCCTAATTATATTGCTTTATAAAATCCTTCAAATCCATTAGCTATGACTGCTTCCCAACATGGTGGCCATCTGGGTGCTTTTGTTCTTTCAATAAAATAAACTGGTAATTTCAATGATAACAGCAGCAACGGCAACAAATACGTATTTAAGAAACTCACAAGGTCCAGCAAGATAAATGCAAAGAAAACTATAGCTTGTCAAATTGATAAAAACTGAAAGTAAATGCAGCTCTTGAGAGGAGCCAAATAAAATATTTAAGAAAATAATAGTACCAGTTTTCTACCCCAAAGTGTTATATAATTAATCTGACATCAAATAGTCAAGGTAACTGTTTAGGAAAGACATTATCTCTAACTAAGCCTTTGGAACTTTGCATGCCATAGGAATTTATTTTTTTTTTTCCCTATGGTGAATCCTTCAGATCATGTGGTATTAAACTAACCCCTGGGGCAAGGGAGACTAGAGACTGAATTAAAATATGTGGCTGCCACAATTTCTCCTAAGAAACCTATTTTCATTCTTTTAATTATGCTTCTGCACCTAATGAATCTTTTTTTCTCTAAATAAGTATTGTTTTCAAAGATTCTTTATCATTTGTGTTTCAGAAATTTGATTCTGATGTACTTGCTGTGCTCTTTCACATTTCTTCTCCTTGGGCAACGAAATTTTTGTTTATTATTTCTCCAGAAAACATTATCTGCTTTCCTTTTTTATCTAGGCTTTCATCTTTACATACAACTCTCCCACAAATGTTTCATAGGTCATTATTGCTCTATTAATTTCACTGTGTCTCTCTTTTATTTCTGTTGCTATGTATAAGTTCTCCAAAATTTTTTTCCAGAGTCTAATCTGCTATTAATCTCATCGAGTGTATTTTCCATTTTATGTGTTATATTTTTTGTCTCAGTAAGTACCATTTAGCTCTTTTAAATATATTTATTCATCGTGTGTATAGTCTCCATCCTCTTATACACATGGAGCATATTTTTGATACATATCTTAGTACTCTTATTCTATCATGTTTCATTACTGGGTCTGTTTCTGTTGGTCAAATTTTCATCTGTTTGTGAGTCATATTATCTTTTTTTTTTTTGGCTAAGGAAGGTGGCAACTTCAATAGTTAGAAAGGGGGTCTTCCCTGGAGCCTCCAGAAGCCTTGGGTCCCCCCTCCCCAACTTTTAAGATGTATTTCTTTATTTCAAAGGCAGAGCCAGGGAGGGAAAGAGGGAGAGGAAAGAGAGAGAGAGAGAAAGAGAGAGAGAGAGAAAGATTGATTGATTCTCCATCTGCTGACTCACTCCCCATATGAGTGGAATGGCTGGGGATTGAGCCAGGCCAAAGCCAGGAGCCTGAACGCCATCTGGGTCTCCCTCCTTGTGTGCTGGGGGAGAGGCCCAAGCACCTGGGCCATCCTCTGCTGCTCCTTCACCCCAAGGCACACTAGCAGGGAGCTGGATGTGAAACAGACCAGGGAGAGGGAGAAAGAGATTGTGAAGGAGCGGGAGGGGAAGGATAGGTCTTACATCCACTGGCTCACTCCCCAATTGCCCACAGCAGCCAGAACTGGGCCTGACCATAACCAGAAGCCCAGAACTCAGAGTCTCCCACATGTGTGTCAATGACCCATGTACCTGAGTTGTTCGTTGGTGCCTCCTAGCATGCATGTTTGCAGGAAGCTGGATCAGAAATAGAGGAGGGACTTGATCCCAGGCACACTGTGCTACAATGACCTTGCTTGCCCCTCCTTCTTGTTCTATATATGTAGAATAATTTAAAAATTCAAGCAAGTTTATTTCATTAGAACTTAATTTTTAAAACATGAAACATAAAGGCCCAGAAATATCAGTATAATCTAGCTATGAAAGGGCAGGAATCATTGACCCAGACCAAAATGATATTAAAACATTAAAGTCATACTGACATGACTAATTTATTTAAATATTTTTGTTTCATAATTTCTGCATAAGACTTTTTAAGAAAAAAACGAATATCAATGTCTCTGCCCAAATAATTCCTCTCCCCTCATTTCTTCCACTGACTTCAGGAGTGAAGAAGGACTTATTGTACTGATATTACTAGGGCTATCAGAATCTCTAGCACCAACTTTGTCTTGTTACAGTTAAGGGACCAGGAATTCTTAGCTCCTCACTTGCAATTTCCTGAGGGAGAGTTAGGGCTAAAATCCTTGTTCCATAGTGTTTGACTGGAATAGAGTAGTAGCTATCCAAGAGCGTTTTTTTTTTCCTCTCTCTTTCTAAGCTTGTCTTTAAGATTTGTTAAGGTTGCTCTAGAGAAATCTTGATCAAGGGCTGATTTGAGCCCAGTCCTAATGCAGTGTTCTCACTAGGAACTTTACTCAATTCCCTGTGTATAAGGATTTTTTCCCCATTGGATACTGAGAGAACAAATTATTCACATAGTTCTCTGTGTTTTGAGGGATTGTATTTCTCGGGCTCATTAGAGATGGACCTTTCCCTGGTCTTGTGGATTATCCTCTCATCCATGTATAGATCAGTTCTTAGCCAGAATCTTTAGGGGATTCCTCCCTAGGTCTCTAGAGGAGGTCTTTCTCAGTTTATTCCCTCTTCTTTATTTTTTACTCACCTCCAAATCTCCCACTCAGCCCTGCCACCAAATCTTTGCCTTTTAGTCCTCCCTAAACGCTGAATACTGCCTTCTTAATTCAGCTAGATAATGGGTTTCTGTTTGGTTAACTACTTGCTCTGCTGCAACTTGGAAATTCTCTCCGATCAATAGAGCTGGGGCAATTGTTGGTCTCTCTTCCCTTGTTTCCCTGTTATTGAATGTAAAAAAAAAAAAATCCATAAGAGGCAAGTGTTTGACCTAGTGGTTACGACACTAGTTAAGATGCCCATATCCCATATCAGAGTCCTGGGTTTGATAACCACTTCTAGGTTATGGCTCCAGCTTCCTGGAAGACAATAGTGATTGCTCAAGTAATTGAGTTCCTGCCACCCACACAGGAGACCTGGATTGTGTTTCTGGTCTGGATCTCAGCCTCAGACCATCCTGAGCTGTTACAGGCAGTTGAGAAGTGAACCAATGGGTTGGAGGGCTGTGTGTGTATGTGTGTGTGTGTGTATCTCTGTCTCTACAACTCTCAAATAATTTTTTTCAAAATGGTGCATAATGTATGTTTTTATTCTGGTTTCTAGTTGTTTAAAGTAAAAGGTAAGTCCTCCTTTCTTAATCTATTCTGGTTGGAGGTGGAAGTCCTTCCTGGCTTCTTGTAACATTACTTTTTTCCTTCTAGTTTCAATTTTTTTCAGTTAACTTATTTTAATCACCTTTCAATTTGTAGTAGGCTTACTTCTGTCTGTATGTCTGTCTGTCTACCTACCTGCCTACCTATCATTTTCTATTTGTGTGTTTTTGCTAGTGTTATGCTTTAAGCACTCAGTTGTCTTAAAATTGCTCTATTAGCCTACCATTATTGAATGATATTTTAGGTGAGTATAAATCTTAGGATTTGAGTTATTTTATCTGGGCAACTTAAATTATTTTATTCCATAAAATTCTAATGTTAATTGTTGCTGATAATATATCTGATGTCAGTCTAATTATTTTCTACTGTATAAGTAGTTTATTTTGTTCAATTGTTTGTAAGGATTTTTTTCTTCATGTTATAGTTTCATAATCAGAAATATGGATGTGTATTTTATTATATTTTATTCAGGGCTGATTGGTTTCTTTAATGTAAGGGACTCCTACTTTTATTTAATGTTATAAAATCCTCAATCATGTTTTAAAGCACCCCCCCCCCCCCGCCCCTTACATTGTTTTCTTCCTTTCTCTGGTGATCCCACTGCATGTATGGTGGATTTTGTTATTCTGTTTCCCAGAGGTTTCAGTCTTTTGCTTCTTCACATTTTTATGTCATTAAAAATCTTTATTCATACCTCATTACGGGTTATTAATTCTGATCTGTTTTTTTGAGTCTCCAATTTTATTTTCAGTTGCTTCTTATGCTAGTTTATTCAGAAGTTCAGTTTTAATTTTTGTAACAATTATTTTCATATATAGAAGTTCTATTTCTTTCTTTCCTAAAAGCCTCTTCTTTTTCATAAGTCAGTTTTTTTATTATGGTTCTGATTTTCTATCTTTACTCATTTAGTGGAATGCACCTGTATTATAGCAATTCTCAGATCTTGTGAAATATAGCTTCCTTAGATATCATTATTACCCCTGTGACTTGTTATTTTTGATTATGAGATCACCTTCAGCAAGGAAATTATTCTGTGGAGCCTAGTATTACCCAAGTGTGTCTATGCACTTTGGATAGATTTTCAGCATAAAAACTTTCAGAACATGAAATTAAGTGAGGTTACTAGCTATTTATTTATTTAGTTTAATTACTTCTGCCTCATCTTCACTTCATGCTGTTTTATTGTCATTCTATATTTTATTATGAATTATCTTTCTTTAGCCCACTCCAAGTTTTTTACTTTGTTTTGACTTGAGCAATCAGATGATTGAAACTTGAGAAGCCTATTTAAAATGTAATTGTTTTGGGGAAGTGCTCTGATCACTTCAGAATATTCTTTACCTTTTTGTAAGTCAGTATGTTTTTTAAAATAATTTTTTAAAATTTATTTGACGGGTAGAGTTATAGACAGAGAAACGTCTTCCTTCCATTAGTTCACTCCCCAAATGGCTGCCATGGCTGGCGCTGTGCCAATATGAAGCCAGGAGCCAGGTGTTTCTTCCTGGTCTCCCATGCAGATGCAGAGGCTCAAGCACTTGGGCCATCCTCCACTGCCCTCCCAGGGCACAGCAGAGAGCTGGACTAGAAGAGGAGCAACCGGGACTAGAACCCGGAACCCATATGGGATGCCGGCACTGCAGGCAGAGGATTAACCAAATGAGCCACGGTGTTGGCCCCTATTGGTCAGTATGTTACAAGGAGTTGAAGTTACCTGAAATCTGATTAGTTCACGGACATGTTTTTATTATTTTTATTTTTTTTATTTTTTAACAGGCAGAGTGGACAGTGAGAGAGAGAGAGACAGAGAGAAAGGAGCAAGAGAATATCATTATGTTCTTTTTTTTTAAAATTTTTTGACAGGCAGAGTGGACAGTGAGAGAGAGAGAAAGGCCTTCCTTTTGCTGTTGGTTCACCCTCCAATGGCTGCCGCGGCCGGCACCGCGCTGATCCGATGGCAGGAGCCAGGTACTTATCCTGGTCTCCCATGGGGTGCAGGGCCCAATCACTTGGCCATCCTCCAGTGCACTCCCTGGCCACAGCAGAGAGCTGGCCTGGAAGAGGGGCAACTGGGACAGAATCCGGCGCCCCAATCGGGACTAGAACCTGGTGTGCCGGCACCGCGAGGCGGAGGATTAGCCTAGTGAGCCGTGGCGCCGGCTAGTTCATGGACATGTTAGTGATTTTTCTATTATAAGGGACCGGAGACAATATGTAATTATTTTAGGAAGTTCAAGGAGTTCATGGGGATATTGAAATAAAAAGTAAGTTTATTATGCTTCCAAATTTTTGAAATCCATACATATATGAGGGTCTTTACAAATTTAATGGGAATACATTTGATGAAAAATGTATGCATGGCTTTCAGTTTTTTTGGCACCAAAATAAACATCTTTTATCTTCATTTCCATGAGCTTTTTTGAAATACCCTCATATGGACCTTCTCCTTTATTTTATAGATGTGAGAACTGGCCCAGCAGCACTAGTTTTATGTCCCATGGTGTCATAGCTGCTGTCCATCCTGAAGTTGCAGGTGGGCTGTCACTGGCTTCAGTCCTTACTCACTAACAGGCTGCTTAACTTCTCGACTCACTTGTCTTGGTAGATAATTTCCACTAGTTGACAGCATGATTATAAAATTCCACTTGGAAATATTTTCTCAGAATTTGACAATGAGAATCGACTTTTTGTTTCCTGGTTCATTCAAAAGTGTACAGCAAGTGAACATCCAGGTAATTGCTATCCTTTCATTATTTCAGCCTAAAGTACAGACCGGCCTATGTGTTGAGGCTTTAGTATTACTCAGAATTTTGATAATCATGAAATTATTAGGCCAAACAATTTTGGAGAACATTTTTTAATTTTTAAAATAAAATAGGTTAATAACCAAAATCTTGTTCTCTAGCCTCCTAATCTTTCAAACCTATATGTTTTTTCCATCACTGGGTAAAAATATAACTTATCCTATGATGTCTTCTCCAATTCCCAAGGCAGAATCTACATAACATCCCCATAATAGGAATTAATAGTTCATGTGTATGCTAGCCCATTAATCATCGAACCTGTGTGATTTGTATTCTCTGGACTCTAATCATCACACATAGAATAATTTTGAATATCTATTTCCATGCTGTGATTTCACTCTATGAATTGACCTCCATTTCTGTTTGATTCAGTGCTACACTATTGTTCACATGTTCCCTATAGCTATTAAAATTGACTTGTTTCCCTTTTTAGACCTTCTTTATATTTTTATTGCTTTACATATTATTTCTCTGTATAGTCACTAATGTAATTACCTAGTAATGCCCTAACCAGTTCGATTACACTAAATATCATATTTCTGTAACTCTAAGAATAACTTGGAAATATTCCAAAACTTGGAACATCCAAGTGGGAAAACTGTTAAATGAAAGTGAAAATTTTCTTGACTCAGATCTGTCTCTAGCTTTAGTGCTAGACAAATAAATGTCTCATCTGTAAACTGGGAATTGTTTTTCATATTTGAATTTTATGAAAATAACATGAAACTAAACAAATGAAAATATTTTACAAATAAAAAGATTTTCATTGAGAAAGAAGTGAGAGGCAGGAATTGAAAGACATACTACAGGGGCCAGTGCCATGGCACAGTAGGTTAATCCTCCGCCTGTGGTGCTGGCATCCTATATGGGTGCCAATTCTAGTCCTGGCTGCTCCTCTTCCAATCCAGCTCTCTGCTGTGGCCCGGGAAAGCAGTAGAGGATGGTCCTGCACCTGCATGGGAGACCAGGAAGAAGCACCTGGCTCTTGGCTTCAGATTGGCATAGCTGTGGCCATTGCAGTCATCTGGGGAGTGAACCAAAGGAAGAAAGACCTTTCTGTCTCTTCCTCTCACTGTCTGTAACTCTACCTCTCAAATAAATAAATAAATATTAAAAAAAGAAAGACACACTACAAGAGTAGCTTAAGAATTATAGATAAGTTCATGATATTCGTTATTGTGGCTGGCTTATCTTATTTACCAATATCCTCCAGGTTCAAATGTATTGTCACAGATGACAGGATTTGAACCTTTTTAAATGACTGACTAGTATTCATTGTATAGATATAGCTCACATTATCCTTATCCAGCATGGTCTCTCCCATATGTGGAACCTAAAACTATTAGTATTATAGAAGTTGAGAGTGGAATAGAGTGACCAGAATCTTGGGAGGATGTACAGAAAGAGATGGAGAGAGATGGGTCAGAGGTACAATGTTACAGTTACATAGGTGGAATAAGTTCTGGTGTTCTGTTATTGCAGAGTGGCTGACTATAGCTAACAATCAACTATCTATTACATATTTCAAGATAGCTAGAAGACATAATTTTTAATGTTCTCACCAGAAATGATTAATGTTTAAAGTGGTGGATGTGCTAATTACTCTGATTTGATCATTATAGAATGCATCCATGTGGATACTGTGGGGCACTGGGTTAAGTCACCACCTTAGTTTGCCTGTATCCCCTATCAGAGTGTCTAAGATTGAGTCACTCCTCCCTCTGCTTCTGATTCACATCCTGGGAAGCAGCCAGTGATGGCCAAGGTAGTTGGGTTCTTTCTACCCACTTAGATGACTTGAATGGTGTCCCTAGTTCCTGGTTTCAGCCTGGCCTTACTATGGATGTTGTGGGCATTTGGGGAATAAATTAGCCAAAAATCTTCCCTTCTCTCTTTCTTGCTCCCTTTCTCATAAATAAATTTTAAAAGGTAAGAAGAATTGAACATACGTGTTAGGGAAAACAACGAAAATGAGAAATGCAGTGACTTATTTGGCTGAAGAAAATAATGCATATACAAATTAAAATAATTTGTCATATTATAGGCAAACTAGTTGTCAATATAATAGGGCAAAAAATTTTAAACCACTACATTAAAATAATTTTAGAGGGAGAATAAAATAAAGTACTATATATCATGCTTACCTTTAAGTGCTTTAAAAATTTAAATTTTTCTTAAAAGATTTCTATGCTATAAGCACTGTTATTGATCCCAACTTAAAAATTGTGGAAGTGAGGCTCAGAGACAGTAGGATCTAGAGTTTTATGGTATTTAAGTGACAGGGGTTAGATTTGAACCAAATTCTTGATCTCAAGTCTTAACCAATATGTTACATCAGATTCTTGGTGTGCTTAAAAATGCCCTCAAGAGTGGGCCCTACTGTCAAAACAATCTTGAAAAAGAAAAACAATGTTGAGGAACTCACAGGTACTGATTTCAAAACCTATTAGAAAGTAAAATTAATCAAGACTGTGGTACCGCCATAAGTGTAGACATATAGAGTAGAGTGGAATAGAATTGAATGAGGATGCCAAGACCATTTAATGTAATAGTCTTTTAAAAAATGCTTGGTGATCATATCTCACAAGGGTCTATTTTACAAAGTACATAAACAACTCTTATAAAAACAGAAAAAGACAATTTAATTAAACAATTAACAAAAATTTTGAGTAGGTATTTTTCTAAGGAAGATCTACAGGTATCCCATGCCTGAAAAAAAAAAAAGATACTCAGTTTCACTTCAGGAAGGCAAAACTACAGTGAAATACCACTTCCTACCCACTAGTATGGCTGTAATAATATTAAATAAAAAAAATCACTGAAATTTACAAGTATTGGCAAAGATGTGAAGCTGTCTTGTTGGTGTTAATGTATAATAGTGCAGTCACTTTGGAAAACAGTTCCTTAAACTATTTCTGGCAATTCCTTAAATTTTAAACAAAAAATTTACCATATTACCCAGCAGCCCCACCCCTTGTATATACCCAAGAGAATTGAAAGCACATGTTTTAAATAAAACTTGAACATAAATCAGTGTTTATAGCAACATTATTCATAATAGCTAAAATGTGTAATAAATTTCCATCAACTGATGAATGGGTAAACAAAAATAGGTATAGTCGTGAAATATTTTTCAGCCACAGAAAGAAAAAGTACTGGCATGTGTCGTAAGATGGATGGACCTTGAAAGCATTATGCCTAAGTAAAGAAGCCAGACCTCCCTGGCCATACCCACCACACACCTCTTGGTATTCACTGAAAATGCAGACATTCCACTAAGCCACAGAGGAATAGCTGGAAGATCAAAGCAATCAGAGGACAACAAACAAACAAACAAAAACACTCTCAACTCTACAGATGCCTAAAAACAAATGGAGAAATTCAAAAACAAAGAAATGAAGACACCATGACTTCCCCAAAGGAACACAACAACATTTCAATAATATAATGCAAAGATGAAGAGATTGAGGAAATTCCAGAGTAGAATTCAGAAAATTAATTATAGAATTACACAAAGGCAATCAGAAGCAAATCCATGAACTAAAGAAAACCATACATGACATGAATAAAAAATTTTTCCCATGAAATTGAGATTTAAATGAGAAATCAATATGAACTATTAGAAATGATAAATTTAATAGATCAAATAAAAAATACAGTGGGAGGCCTTAATAGCAGACTTGGTGAAGCAGAAGAAAGAATATTAAAACTAGAAGAAAAATTTTGGAAATCTTACAGTCATATATATATATATATGTATATATATATATAAAAGAAAACAGAAAACTTAAAAACAGTCTTAGAGATTTATGGAATACTATCAAATGGACCAACACATGGGTCTTATGGGTTCTGGAATGTGTGAAAAAAGAAAATGGACTAGAAGACCTAGTTAGTGAAATAATTAAGAAAACTCCTCCAATTTGGAGAAAGAAAGGGATTTCCAAGTAGAGGAAGCACATAGAACTCCTAATAGACATGACCAGAAAAGATCTTCACTATGATGGATTGTATTCAAACTCTCCACAGTAAAACATAAAGAAAAGATTCTAAAATGTGCACAAGAGAAACATCAGATTACCTTCAGAGGATTTCCAGTTAGACCCACAGCTGACTTCTCATCAGAAACCTACAAGCTAGAAGGGAATATGAGATATAGTCCAAGTCTTAAAAGAAAAAAAGCAGTCAACACAGAATACTGTACGCTGCAAAACTCTCATTTATGAATGAAGGTGAAATAAATACCTTCCATAATAAACAGAAATTGTAAGAATTTGTTGCCACTTGGTCAGCCTTACAAAAGATGCTTAAGGATGTGCTACAAACAGGAACATAGAAAGATAGCCATCATTATGAAAGAATGAGAAGACAGAAAATCTACCAGTAAAAGTACAAAAGAAATGCAAAGTAAACAATAGGAGTATTTATGGAAAAATGGCAGGGCCAAGTCATTACTTATCAATAGTCACCTTGATTGTAAATGGCCTCAACTCCAGTTAAAAGATACAGACTGGATGAATGAATTAAAAAATAAGACCCACTTATATTCTGCATACAAGAAACACGTCTCACCAACAAAGATACATGTAGACTTAAAGTAAAAGGATGGAAATAGATATTCCATGCTAATAGAAACCAAAAAAGAGCTGGTGTTGCGATCCTAAAATTGGATAAAATAGACTTTAACGTAAAAACTGCTAAAAGAGACTAACAAGGGCACTATATAATGATTAAAGGATTAATTCAATAGGAAGATGTAACTATAATAAATGTATATGCATCCAATTACAGGACATCTGGCTATTTAAAAGAAATGTTAATGGATCTAAAGGGAGACATAGGCTCCAATAACAATAGTAATGGGAGACTTCAGTGCCCCACTTTCAGCAATGAATGGATCAACCACACAGAAAAGCAGCAACGAAACAACAGAGTTAATTGACACTATTGACCAAATAGACCTAATGGATATCTACGTAACTTTTCACCCCATGGTGGTGGAATACACATTCTTATCATTAGTGCATGCAAGTTTCTCTTGGATAGACCATATGCTAGGCCATAAAGCAAGTCTCAGCAAATTATAAAAAAAAAAAAATCAAAATCATACCATGCGTCTTCTCTGATCACAATGGAGTAAAGCTGGAAATCAACAACTCAAGAATCTCTAGATAATATGCAAACACATGGAGACTGAACAACATTCTCCTGAATGAACAGTGGGTCATAGTAGAAATAAAAAAAAAAAATCTGGAAACAACTGAAGATGACAATGTATCATATAAAAACTTATGAGCTATAGCTAAAGCAGTGTTAGGAAGGAAGTTTATAGAAATTGGTGCCTACATGAAGAATTTGGAAAGGCACCAAATAAATGAGCTATCAATGCATCTCAATGACCTAGAAAAACAACAGCAAACCTACTCCAAAAATTAGTAGGAGGAAAGAAATACTTGAAATTAGAGAAGAAATAAACAAAATTGAAAAAAATACAATCAGTAGAATGAAGCACTGGCTTTTTGAAAAAAACAAAAAAAAAATTGACACACAACTGGGACAACTAACCAAAGAAAGAGGGAGAAGACCCAAACCAATAAAATCAGAGATGAAAAAAGGAAATGTAACAACAGATACCACAGAAATAAAAACAATCATCAGGAATTACTACAAAGAGCTGTAAACCAACAAATTTGGAAGCCTAGAAGAAATGGATAGATTCCTAGACACCTGCAATCTACTATATTAGTATTAAATGAATAATTACACTAAGATTTAAAAAATAAAAGAAGTGGGTGCAGCATGTGGTGCAGCATGTGGGACCAATGCTTGGGATGCCTACATCTCATTATGGCAGTGCCAGTTCGAATTCTGGCTGCACCATACATCTGATCCAGCTAATGCACCTGGGAAAGCAGCAGAAGATGGCCCAAGTTTTTGGGCTCCTGCCATCCATGGTGTAGACCAGGTGGCTCCTGGCTTTAACCTGGCCTAGACCTGACTGTTGTGGCCATTTGGGGGAGTGAACCAGAGGATAGATCTCTCTCTCTCTCCTTCCCTCCTTCCCTCCCTCCCTTTCTCTCTCTCTCTTTCTCTTGCTCCCTGTCACTTTGACTTTAAATAATCTTTAAAAAATAGGAAACTTGAATGATTCATAAAATTTTAAGTTTTTTTTTTTAACTTAAATGATTGCATAATATAGGAAATTGAGCCAAAGTGATCGAACAGAGAACTGGTTTCTTAGTTCTTTGAGAACATATTATTTCATTAGTTTCAAAAATGTTCTAGATGATACAGAATGATAGGGAAATTTCTATTTGTATAGCAGAGATGGTAAAATCTCTCTAGCTGTCAAAAATTGCTACAAAGATAAAAAGAAAACAGAGAAGCCATAGAAAAAAATCAATAAAACCATGAGTTTGTTGTTTGAAAAAAATAAACAAAATTGACAAACCCTTAGTTAAAATAAGGGAAAAAGTAGAGGATTCATATAAACCAAACCACAAATGGAAGTGGAGCCATTGTAACAAATGCCTCAGAAGTCCAAAGGAGAATCAGGGGCTATGAGGAACAATTATTTACTAACAAATTGGTTAACTATGAGGCAATGTATAAATGTATAGGAAAATATAACTACCAAGTCTGAAGCAAGGAACACATGGGAAGCTTGAACAGACCAATAACAAATGAAGAGATTGAAAGAGTAATTAAAACTCCCCCAACAAAGAAAGCCCAGTACTAAATGGGTCTGCAACTTAGTGTTACCTAACATTCAAAGAAAAATTATTACCAATAAACAGAGCAAGAGGGGATTCTTCCAAACACATGTTAGGAGGCCACCATCTCCTTGATTGCTAATCAGAAAAACACCTCAAGGAAAGAAAACAATATGCCAGTATCTCTGATGAGCATTGATGCAAAAATCCTCAGTGAAGTGCTAGCAAACCCAACTCAAGAACACTTTAGAAAGGTTGTGTAACATGACCACATGGGATCTAACCCTGGTATGCAAGTCCAGTTTAATATATGGCAATCAATCACATTAACACAGAGAGAAAAAATACATGATCTTCTCAGTTCACACAGATGTATATACATTGTGTAATGAACAAATCTGGGTACTAAGCATATCCATCAGCTCATATATTTATCATTTCTTCGTAGTGAGAGCATTCAGATACGTGTCTTCTAGAGTTGGGTATTTTGTCTGGTGGTTAATATGCCTGAGTCCTACATCACATTGATGTTGGCAGGGAGGTAGCTAGCAAGTAGGAGTTAAGGTCTCCAGTCTCTCCCTCCAGAATGGCCTGTGCTGCAGCCCCTTCTGAACCATCCAAACATGACTCCTCTTTCCATGCAGTGGAAAGCTATAGATTTTTCAGTTTAACTGGAGCTGGCCAAAAATAATCAAAGTGGCTGCTGGCTGCATCCCCAATGATGACCTTTAACTCTTTATAAGGTCATTATAGTAAAATTACCATGGCTTATACTCACATTCCCATCATGCACCTTATGCCATGACCTTTCTAAGATTTCTAAAAAAGGGTGAGGAAATGAGGGAACTCAAGAACTGCCCCAAACTCCATCCCTAATGAATATTTTGTTAACCCTACCCAAGACACTACTGACTATGCCTCCAGAGCATACAAAAGTATGGAAATAAACACTGCTTCTCTGATGACTTTTACCTATGTCTTGTCCTCAAATTCTTTTCTCACATCGGACAGAAGAACCTGGACCCAGCCAGCTGACGATAGGAGTCTCGGGGTTTGGTTCCTGACTTTGGCTCCTGATTCCAGTTTCTTCCTGGTTCAGAACCCTCAGAAGCAGCAATGATGGCTCAAGTAACTGGATTTTTCTACCTCCTAGCTTTGGCCTTAGCCTAGGTTGCATCATTGCAGGCAGTTGGGGAGTGAGCCAGCCAATAGGAACTCTGTTTCTCTGACTATCTGTCTTTCTCTCTGCAGTTTTGCTTCTCAAATATATAAATTCATTAAGCAAATAAAATTTCTGCTGGTCACTTAAAAATATATAATTTTTAAATTGTTATTAACTATTATACCCTACTATGCAGTTCAACAACAGAACTCACTCCTCCAGATACTTAGAACTTTGTACCTGCTGACCAACCTTTCCTTTCCTTTTTCCCTAGTAAACACTATTCTGTTATGTCTGTATGTTGGGTTAACTTTTTTAGATTCTACACAGAAATGAGATCATACAGTATTTACTTGCTGGGTCTGGCTTATTTGCAACAACATGATGGACCTTGAGGATGTTTTTGTTAAGTAAAATGGGCAACTTGCTTCAGTAAGTGTAACGAAGACCCTAATTTGGGTGGCCTACACTGTGGCATTTGTAAAGAGAAATGGTATCGAGGAAAGATAGCCCTTACCATGTCTTTATTCCTGTTTTTTGCTGCAATGATAAGGGAAAGTGGTGCTTACTGGGAGAGAAATGACTCTCACTTAAGAAGAAGAGGCAGTGTTCCACTTTACACAGTCATTGTGAAAACGGCTCTCAGGCTGAAGGCAGGACATCTGATGAGTCTCAGTTTTGAGGGTGCCTTGTACTAATATTTCTTTTTTCTTTTTTATAAATATATATTTATTTCTTTGAAAGGCAGAGTTACAGAGAGGCAGAGGCAAAGGCAGAGAGAGAGAAAGGTCTTCCATCTGCTTGTTCACTCTGCAAATGGCCACAACGGCTGGAGCTCTGCTGATAATAAGCTAGGATCCTGGAACTTCTTCCAGGTCTCCCATGTGGGTGCAGGGGCCTGAGGACTTGGGCCATCTTCTACTGCTTTCCCAGATTATAACAGAGAGCTGGATTGGAAGTGGAGCAGCTGGGACCTGAGCTGGTGCCCCAGGTGGCAGGTTTGCCTGCTGTGCCACAGTGCCGGTCTTGCCAATGTTTCTTAATATTCCTCTGATCAAAATGCCTTTTTCACAACCTACATGAATACACTTTAAAACAGTGACGGCGCTTGAAAAAAAAGAGGTTGAGTTCTGTGTAGCCTAAATATAAACAAATTAGGCTGTGTTGGAATTATTTAATCAAAATTTTCAAAGGAAAAGAGATTTCCTCTAACAAAGAAGGCTGTACCTCAGAGGTGATTCTCCCTGTTTTTCTCAGAGCTCTATCTCTTAATTTTGCAATGGTAACAGTGATTCTGGATCCTATTTAAAAGGGTCCAGAATGAATTTTTTATTCAGGATTTCCTCATTTCTGTTTTTGTCTCTTAAAGAAAACTGGTCTCTTACTCACCAAGTTCAGCTGATGGAGCAAAACACACACACACACACACACACACAGAGAGAGAGAGAGAGAGAGAGAGAGAGAGAGAGAGAGAGAGAGAAAGCAAGAGAGAGCAAGCAAGTACTCAGATTTTAAGCCCTTTTCCAACCTGTTCACCTGGGCTTGGGAACCACCGAAAACAGAGATCTCTGTTCCTTGTCTCATCAGGAACTGGTGGGACAACTGCCTTTGGAGAAATGGGAGAAAGGCAGACTGCCATGTGTCATGTTTTTATTATTAGACACTGATAGCTTTCTTCTATAATGTACCCAATGCACATTTGGTTTTTTGTCTCTTACATCTTCAAAGACATTCTTCAATCCCATACCTGCTGCTGTCCCTGTCCTTCACTTCACGGGCAAACTTCTAGAAAAGGTTATCCAGATTTCTCATGGACAAGAAAATGACTCACTTAATCCAGAAGAGGCTTAAATAGGCAGAGGCTTATTTATTTTTCTCTCCTAGTATAACTGACTGTAGGATTTAGGCAACAGGGAGGCCCTGGAACACCTTGTTTCTCAGAGATCGTTCCAGAACAACTCACCTTCAGCATTGTACTCAGTGGGATCCTGACCACCACAGACAAGGAAAGCTGAGGAGACCAGGCTGAGTCAGACTTTTGAACTTACCGTGTATGAGAATTGCTTGAGCAGGACAGGGGCTTTGGTCCCCCTACTGTCTCCATCCTGGATGTAAACTGCAAGTGGGTGCTCTCTCATTCTTCCCTTTCCACATCCTGACCCTTAGGAAGGCAGTTACTGTAGAGAACTGCGCCTTCCCATTGTCACCTTGTCACAAACAAATAAAGGTTTCCTTTGAGCAAATCCCACTTGAGGATGATTATTTGAAAACAGTCCTTGTGTCTGTTAACAACAGCAAGGAGTCCAGAGGAAGGCAGGTCAGAGCTGGATCTGATCAGGACACTGCGTTCTTTCTGTGCTCTTTCCTCTGCCACTCTTAGCACACTGACTTTCTTCCTCGTGTGTGTTGCCTCACAGTTCCAGGATGGCTGCTGTAGCTCCAGGTTGTATAACATCATGCAAGGCAGGAAGAAGGTAAATGATGAACAACCTCCTGATTCTATGTGTGTGTGTGTGGTAGGGCCAGCTCTTGGAAACCGAGTCCTCCTTGTTTCTGAATGGAAGGAAAAGAGTGAAAAGGAAAAGGAAGAAGGAAGGGGAAAGGTGAGAAGCCAGTAGAATTGGAAAACAAGATAGGGATTATAGAAGCATTGGGCTTCCAGGATGGTGGGTTTTCAGTAGACATTTTAAAGTTGAGTGTGTGGAAGTGCTTCTTACCTCTCAAGGTGCATACAAATCACTTAGGGGATTTTGTTAAAATAATGATTGCAGTTTAGTAGGTCTGGAAGAATCTAGATTTTTTTTTGTTAAAGATTTATTTTTTTTTTGAAAGGCAGAGTGGCAGAGAAATAGGGAGAGAGAGAAAAAAAGAGAAACGGATCTTCTATTTCTGGCTTACTCCCAAAAGGGCTGCAACAACAGGGGCTGGGCCAGGCTGAGGCCAGGAGCCTGGAACTCCATCACTATCTCCCATATGTGGATGACAGAAGCCCAAGTACTTTTGCCATCTTCCACTGGTTTCGCAGGCACATTAGCAGGGGTCCAGATTGGAGGTGGAACAGCTGGCACTCATAGGAGCTTGCCGGTCTTGCAGGTGGCAGCTTAATCCACTTGCCACAACACCAGCTCCGAATCTACCTTTCTAAGGAAATCCCACTTGATGATCATGCTGCTGGCCCATGGGTTATACTTTAAGTCCAAAAGAACACTTTAAAGTTGTTTTCCTTTAGTATTTTTTTACAAAGAATTTATTCAGTTCTTAATATGTTTCGTGTTGAAATGCTGATGTCCTATTTCATTAAAAGTTCCCCTTTTCCTTGGCGCAGTCTTATCTGTGGCACCATCTATGCCTCAGACACATCTTGGGCCCTGGCCCCTGCTGCCACGTTGCACAGTAGGCTTCCGTCCTAAGCTCCTTGCCCAACCACGGGTGTAAGCTCCACGCCACCCTAATGGGATTCATTCCTCCTACTTCTCTTCTCTGCACCCCCCACCCCCCCGCAAAGGTTTAATAGGACCTGTTCTGGAATATGCGCTCTCTCTTGATCTCTTTTATGCTCTCTTACTCTCTTACTTCTTACCCCCACCCCACAATAAACCTTTCCTCTCAAAAAAAAAAAAAAAGTTCCCCTTTTCTTTCCTTCAGTGTTCTGAGGGTAGAGCCTGCAGGGGTTTAAATTGATTACTCAAAATTATTTATTTATTTTAGAGTTGGGGGGAGAGAGAGAGAGAGAGAGAGACAAGGAGAGAGAGAGAGAGAGAGACAAGGAGAGAGAGAGAGAGAGAGAGAGAGAGAGAGAGAGAGAAAGTATGAGTGAGCACCAGCGCCCATTCACTGGTTTACTCTTCACATGTTCACAATGGCTCTGCCTGGAGCCACACCAGGAACTCAATCCCTGTCTTCCACAAGAATAGCAGGAGTCCAACTACTGAGCCTCTACGGAAGCCACCCAGGCGTGCATCAGCAGGAAGTTGCAGTCAGGAGCAGAGCTAGGAAAGGAATCCACACTCTGGTGTGGGGCATGGCTGTCCCAACCACTGAGCTAAGTGCCTGCTCCTGAATACTTTTTTCTTAAAATGATTTATTTATTTGAAAGTTAGAGTGACACAGGTGTGATGCACACACACACACACACACACAGAGAGAGAAAGAGAGAGAGAGAGAGAGAGAGAGAGAGAGAGAGAGAGAGAGAGAATGTTCCATCCACTAGTTCACTTTCCAAATGACTGCAATGGTTGGGAATGGATGAGGCCAAAGCCAGGGGTCTGAGCTCCATCCGAGTCTCTGATATGGATGGCAGGGACTCAAGTACTTGGGTCATCTGCTGCTCCTTTCCCAGGTGCATTAGCAGGAAGCAGCTGGAACTTGAACTGGTTCTCTGAAATGGGGTACTGATACCACAAATGGTGGCTTACCCTGGTGCACCACACAATGCCAGCCCCACTGTCTGTGTTTTAATAGGGCTTTTGTATAAGATGCTTCTCCATCCACTGTATCACTAGAAATCTTCAATTTGTAGGTCTTTCCACCTGGCTTCTTTATTTCCTACAAGGTCACCATTCTGCACAGTCACCTTCTGATCTAGTGGCTACTGAGATTGAACACCTTTTCTTTGGCCATCTTAGGTAAAAATGGAGAAAGTCTCCATTTTATTAGCATGCTAGCTGTCATATTCTTTGTACCCTGGCTTCTTCCTTCCAGGAGGGATACCCCTGTGGGCCTTGTTTCTTGAGTGAAGCTCATCTGGTCCTTGGGAAATACCCCGCACATTCTTTTGCCTAAACACATTCAGGGCAACCTGGTCATTCACAGTGGAGCAGTGTTTCCCTTGTCCACCGTGCATGTAAGTAACCAGCCATGGATTCTCAGTCTTCATATTTCTCCTTCCCTCTTCTCCAAATGAGACCACTGATGTGCTTTTGTTTTCTGGTTAGAGGTTAGGAGCCAACACACTTCTCATGGGGAAGGAAACACATGGCTCTTCTCAGGAAAAATTTCCCTCAGTTTGAATCTAGCCAACTTCTTAAACATGTTATGTTTCCAGCTAGCACTTTGCAAATTTTACATAGTGGATCTGCTCCTGAGTCTGGCAGTGGTTGGCTGTGGGCTCCTGTGTACAGATGTGAGCTGTGCTGCAGGACTCTGGGAGTGCCACTCACGTCTGAGTCACTGTGGATTTATATGGTGATGATGATGATTTTTCATGATGATTTTCCTTAATTGCATTTTGTGCAATTAAGAAAAAGGAAAGGTTGCCTGTTCCTTAATTGCACAAAATCCCCTTTTGATCTTCTGGCAGCTTATTTTGGCACTAATTGTCTTGGGGCTTTTAGAGAAACTGAGAAATTCCCTGTTATTAAAAATGTTTTAAATAAATATATAGAATGTTACATAAACCTGTATGTATTTTATTCCTTATTTTTATCCTTTGAATACCAGTGCTGATTATTTTGCTGACTTTTAATCATTCATTTGCTCCTTCTGACTTAGAGATTTAAACAATTTTTTAAAATGTCAATATGAAATAGATTTCAATTTTGGTTATCCTTTGCATTCAGATATTCTCATATCAGTATGTTTAGCTGCTTTATATTTCTCATCAATATTTCAAAGCACATGTGTCCACAAATCTTAATTTTAGTGGAATTTATTATTCTAGGCTTTGTTCCTTTGTATGAAATATGGAATGATATTTGTCTATAGATAGGCATAATATATACAGATTAACAATTATATAAAATGAATCTAGAATATTTTGTGAAAGCCTTTTTGTAAGAATCTTTCTCCTGAAATTTTATATATATATATATATACACACACACACACACACACACTTACATACATACACACATACATACACATAATGGTTGTGGAAGGGATCCAAAAGAAGGACCTATGGGGAGATTAAAATTAGTTAAATGATCTCAATCAAGGGAATTATTTTTTGAGTCCGCGATTCTGATGATTTAATCTTGTGTTTGTCCTTCATAATACTTGCAAAGCTTAGCAAGATCATGAAGAGAAATTGCATTTCATTCTAGAACCTGTGGTAGAAATCTCTGGAGTTTATCTTTGTAATTTCTCATTCTGCCCTCAAAGAAACACCAATGATTATTCCACTGTCTATGAATAATTTTAGTTGACAAGCAAAATATATTAACCCCTGGTGACCTCAGTGTGGTGAAACCCACCACTTCCTATTCTGAAGGCAGGTTGGCAAGTACAGATTTGCATTATGCATTAATGCATTAAGAATGTAGCAAACATTCTTCCCACGAAGCTTATTAGACTCTCCTATAAAATAATTCCTAGATATTTTAACCTGTGCTTTCTGAATTGTGTTGTATTTAATCTTGCCAAGGGAAAGTTTAGTACATTTTTAGTGTTTCAAGGCCTCATTTTAGAGTTCAGATCCTGTCAAAATATTAAACTTTCCTCCACCTTTGGCCAGAAGGGGGAAGCAGTTGACTGCACGTGAAGCTCTGTGTAAGGAATCCTGCAAACTTTTGTGCTTCAAATTAATTACCACTCAACAACATAATAGTTAAAATAAGGCACTGCTCTCAATTGTCACTTTGTAAAATTAAAGATGTATCAGTCAAGTATTTTCACTCTTTCACTCCTTAAAATTAGTTACTGTTAGACTCTATGTTTGTGAAATTTAATGAATATTTGCTTCTTCCTCATCTCCCATGTGGGTGCAGGGGCCCAAACACTTGGGCCATCTTCTGTTGCTTTTCCAGGCACATTAGCAGGGAGCTGGATCAGAAGTGCAGCAGCCAGGACTCTAACCTGTGCCCATATGGGATGCTGGTACCATAGGCAGAGGCTTTACCCAATTTGCTAAAATGCCAGCCCCAATTGTTTTGCTTTATAAAAATTTTAGTTATTTTTCAAATTTTAATTTTTTAAAATTTTTATTTATGAATTTCCATTTTATTTGAAAGTAAGAAAGAGAACGAGAGAGAGACAGCGACTGAGACAGAGAAGGACAGAGAGCTTTCATCTCTTGAAGAAAATGCCTTCAACAGCCAGGACTGGTCATGAGGAATCTGGGAGCTTAGAATTCAATCCAGGTTTCCCATCTGGGTGTCAGGGACTCAACTGAGCCATCATCTGATACTTGAGCCATCATCTGCTACTTCCCAAAGTCTGCATTGGCAGGAAACTGGATCGAAAGCAGAGGATCCAGAACTTGATTTAGGCACTCCAAAATGGAATGTGGACACCTAAAGTGGCCACAACTGCTATGTGAAATGCATGCCCCTGTTTTTGGGATGGTTTGATATATAGCAACACATTGCCAAACCTAATTCCTCAACTGTGAACACAAGAAGTTTGTTCATAATAAGTGACTTAAAGTTGACAGTTTATTCTTCAAAAGTCTCTCATACAGTTAGGAGGAAAATGACAGAATATTGGCTTATAATCAGCATTAGGGAAAATAGAAAGCAGTTGATAAGTCTTGTATTTTACAACACCACTTTGGGGCTGGAATGTTAATTGCTTCATTGCTGCTGAGCAGTGTCAGTAAGTTTAGAATTTGTACAATACACCAAGCATGTAATTGTGTCATGAAACTGTGCACATAAGCCATTTTTTTGGAAGCAGTCATTAGCCAAAAATTTCTTATTGTATAATGATGTTCCGTGTTTGTTCCCAACAACTTAAGCATAGCACAACTAAAGCAAAGAATAGAGAGAGTTAAATAAAACTTTTTTTGTTTGCCTTCACTCTGTTAGAAGAGGCTATAAACTAGAACTAGAAGACATATGGGGATCTTTTTGATTCTTTTAGAAGACCCATTCTCATTTTATACTTGTTTATTTTTATAGCATAACTTTATATGGCACAAATATGTTCTAATTAAAGGGATATTTCTAAAACTTAACAGGCATAAGAATAATCTGGAAGGCTTATCAAAACATAGATAACACAGGGGATATTTGGCAGAGTAATTAATATGCTACTTGGGACACCTGCATCCCTTATCCAAGTGTCTAAGTTTGAGTCTCAGCTCTGTTCCTATGAAAGAGCACTCTGGGAGGTGGCAGGTTATGACTCAGGTACTTGAGTACCCACCATGCGCATGAATGACCTGGACTGAGTTCCCACTTCCAGCTCTGCCCTAGCCCACCTGAGGGCAACTCTGGCTGTCTGTCTCTATCTCTCAAAATAAATGAATAAATAAATAAAATTTAAAAATACAGATTGTAGAGACAAAACTCAAAACTTCTGAGCCATTTGGGTTGGGTTATGGTTTCCAGGCAGTGTTGATGTTGATGTTGGTCTGGAGAACATATCTTGAGAAACATTGCATTAATGAAAACAATGTATTAGTATATGATTTGCATAGACACCTAGAAATTAAAGGTTAGCTATTATGGCCTAATATATCAATTAGCATTACTAATAAACAGTTCAACAATATACAGTTATTATGGGCTTACTGTGAGGTAAGTCTTATGATAGATTCAAAGAATTTAGACTGACTAGGGAGAAATCGGGGTCGTACAGGGGCCAGTAGGAGGAAAATAGCCTTCTCATGGGGTTAATGGAAATCTTCTTCCAGAAGATAACTCCTGAGCTAAGTCTTGGTATAAACAAGTTAGCTAAGTAAATAGAAGCTAGACGATTCTTTTTGAAAGTGTTTTTATTTTTGATCGATATATTAATTGTCCATATTTAAGGGGTATAATGTGATGTTTTGATTTGTGTATACATTTTGTTATGATAGAATCAGGGTAATTATATCTATGACCTTAATTTTAAATAATTTTCTTTACAGTGGGTACATTTCAAACACTATCTTCTAGTTATTTTGAGATATACAATGCCCTGTTGTTTACTGTAGTCACTCTGCTGTGCAATAGAACATGAGAACTTTTCCCTCCAGTTTAATTGTAACATCGTAGATGTTGGCCAACCTGGCTTTCAACCCCCTCACTCTTCCCAGCCTCTGGTAACCACTATTCTTACAATTTTTAGATGTAGAGAATAATGTCAAACAAATGAAAAATGATTGAATCAGGAACTTCTATGAAAAGCAGGTACAGAAAGGTAGACAATGTTGTAGTTTGTTTTTAAAGAAAACAGCAAAGAAAATCATACACTTTGGTCCCTGACAAAGATTTGTACTATTACCTAGTACATAGAAACAACTAATTTTTTGTTGTTAAAAAATGTTTATTTTCATTTTATTGGGATTTTTCAACATTTTCCCATGGTAATTTATAAGAAAAAAATCTGAAGTTGGGAAGAAAAGCTAGAAATAATATGTATTTTAGTAATTTTAAGTAATCAATTTGTACTCATAATGATCTGGACTATACATCATTTTTAAATTGTGAGTTGATTTTTTTGAGAGTCTTTTTTGCCTCAACAGACTACCTAAATATATTAAATATGTAGCCTCAATATATTACACTGAATATGTAGCCTAAAACAGAAATGGCACTTTAAAATAAATGTTCAGTGTCACAAATTCAAATCCTATTAATCAACTTGAGTATATTGTTACCTAGTTTGTGTATTCCAAACTACTTTGTGCAAAACAAAGAACCCACACATCCCCAAATTACCACCCTTCCCAAAGTAAAATGCTCAGCTCATAAAAACAACTTTTTACACCCCTCCTAATCGCGCATTAGAAAAAGTGTTCGGAAATGGTGGATAAATTTACAGAAACATCGGCACGGCAATTCTATAAACACAGAGTACAAAGATGCATGAAACAACAACGAAAGCCAGGCACCTGGAGTTAACATCAGTCTCTTCTATGTATCTAGCTGACATGCTAGAAAATAAAAAAATACATATACATAATTTTCATAAATATATATGAAGGAAATATCTTGAATAATAACGGCACCTCAATTTTGAAGTCAGCAATTTTTTAGATAAATTCTGAAAGCTAGAAAATGGGTTAGAAATGATAAAATAGATCCATTTTTCAAACAATATAAAGACTTACTTTGAGCAGGCAGAAATTTGAATGTAAAACTTCAGCAAGATGAAAGAAAGTCTATTGCTTTAATAGCTCCACAAGTCAGAATTATCAGGAAGTCCACAGACCTCCATGTGTTAATGTGACTTCAGTTGGAATTGTTTAAGTCTTTTACCGAAAATAGCTAAATGTGGGCACTAGAACAGCATATTTTATGAGTTTTTAGGTTGGAGGAATATTCACATATTTTTAATTTTGTTAATGTCCTTACCCTTTTAGCATTACAGGAAGGACCAAAAGTAACACTCCAATATCATGACATCCATTTTAAAAAAAAAATGTAGTTAATTTAATTAGAGCACCAAAAACAAAAGAAATGCTGTAAGAAGAAAGCAGAAATATTTCTTTGTAACAGTTTCAACAAATTCCGACTAATCCAGCATTTAAGTAAAGCTGTGTCAAAACAGTGAACTGACTTTATGCAAAGGCATCTTTGAACTGGTTGTTACTCCTGGAACTCTGGAACTGCTTTGTGTACTAAAGAGTATTTACTTGTCAGGATCAAGTACTGAAACCCAAATGATAGCTAGGGAGGTTGTTCTGTTTGCCCTCAGGACAACTAAGCCTTACCTTTTTGATGACAGTGGAATGCAATAGAGTCTCTCTCTTCTCGCTCGCTCTCTCTCTCTCTCTCTCTCTGGGGGGACTGCTGCTGCTGCTGCTTCTCTGTGTTTCAAAGCTTCCTTGTTGGATTCACTTTTCTTAATTACAAAGTTTGCGTGAAGCAGGAGAACACTCTGCAACTTTCCTTTACTTTCCATTTTAAGATGGTTGCCTCCTGCACAAGTCTGATTTTTCTCTTCATTTGAGTTGTTGAAATGGCTTACATAAAAACTGAAAAGGGCATCAAAAGAGAAATTTAAAAAAAAGTATAAGAAGGTGCTTTGCTTGTTCTAAATATTGAAATGCTGTGTCATTTGTTTCTATTGCATTTTATAATTTAGGAAAGCAAAAGAAATCTTGATGGTCTCTTGTGGTTGTGCTATTAGACCGCTCGAGGTCTTGACTAGCTTTACTTCTGGGAAAGGAAGCATTATTGATGATTAAACTTGAGACTGTAATAATCAGAAGTCCAGTTGAGATCATTGAATAAAGCAATAGTTTCATAAGCAACCATATTAAGTAGTAAATTACATATATATTAAAAGATTTTGTTTAGTTATTTGAGAAGTAGTGTTATAGACAGAGAGAGGGAGAGACAGAGAGAAAGGTCTTTTGTCCACTGGTTCACTCCCCAAATGGCTGCAATAGTCGGAGCTGGCTTATCTGAAGCCAGGAGCCAGGAGCTTCTTTTGGGTCTCCCATGCAGGTACAGAGGCCCAAGCACTTGGGCCATCCTTTTCGCTACTTTCCTGGGCCATACGAGAGCTGGATTGGAAGAGGAGCAGCCAGGACATGAACTGGCACTCATATGGGAGGCTTAGCCTGCGGTGCCACAACGTCGTGTACATTTTATAATTTTTAAAAAGGTGAAACATTTTCTGTGATTTATGATACATAAATAACTCAGGCGGTTGGTTTTTGAGAATATAGCCTTAAGGGGGAGAAAATGCAGTGGTGTAAGAGTGAAAATATTACCTCTACTCTGCCATTAATTGTATGATTTTTGTGAAGTTTCTATATAAGATCTGTATCTATATCTATCTATGAAATTGGAGTAAGCCTTTAAAATCAATTTCTAAAAAATTAATTTTTAAAACATTCCGTGATTAATAATGTTAACATATCCATCAGAGTGAAAATAATCTAATATTAAAAATCAGAGAATGGCATTGTGGCTTAGGTAAAGCTACTCCTTGTGACACCGGCATCCCATATGGGACTGGTTTGTGTTCTGCTTGCTCCACTTCCAACCCAGCTCCCTGTTAATGGCCTGGGAAAGCAGTGGAAGATGACCAAGTGTTTGGACCCTTGCCACTCATGTGGGAGACCTGGAAGAAGTGCCTTGCAGTTGGCTTAGGCCTGGTCCAGCACTGGCTGTAGCCATCTGGGGAATCAACCAGTGGATGAAGGATCTCTCTCTCTCTGTCTCTCTCTCTCTTTCCCCGCCCCCCTCCCTCCCTCCCCCTCTCTCCCCCTCTCTCCCCCTCTCTGTAACTCTGACTTTCAAATAAACAAATAAATCTTTAAAATAAATTCAGGAAATTTGATTTACTTCGTTGCCCCCTGCCTCAACTCTCCCTCTCTTTTTCTTCCTCTTCTCTCTTCCTCCCTCTTTCCCATTGTTTAGCTATGAATCCCACTTTTAATACAAGTTAATAAATTGTATTAACATAGAGCATGAGTAGTTCTGCTAGAAGCTAAGAAGAGGGGATGGAGAATGTAAAGCCAGGGTTCAATAATGTGGTAATAACTGAGATCAGGAAGTGATATTTTAGGAGGAGCTTTTCATTGTATCACCAACAAGACTACAGTAAGGGACTCTTATTTTTTAAGGTTTATATGAGAGGCAGAATTAGAGAGAGAGAGAGAGAGAGAGAGAGAGAGAGAGAGATCTTCCATCTACCAGTTCACTCCCCAAATGGTTGCAATGGCTAGGGCTAGGCTGATGCAAAGCAAGGGGCTAGGAGCTTCTTACAGATCTCCCATGTGAGTGCAGGGGCCGAAGTACTTGGGCCATCTTGCACTGCTTTTCCCAGGCCATTGAGCAGGGAGCAGGATCGGAAGTGAAGCATCTGGGACTGGAACCAGTGGCTTTATCTGCTGGCCACAGTGCTGGCCCCAGGCATGGGACTTTGAGCTGAACAAATGGACAGAAAGAAAACAAGCACAAACCAACAGTGTTAGTTAAGCAATGGGACTGAAAATTAGATTTAGATAATTAGAAGCATCCAGATCACAGTCACTCCAGTGGGTACTGCTGCGTTTCAGGGACGATTCCTTCACAGACAATTTAGCTTTACTAGAACACCAGTCTCACCACATCGAGCCCTCAGAAAGATCATTACATTACTGCTCACATAAAAAATTTGTATGTGTTTGGAGGCTGGGTGTGTATGTGAGAGGGCAAACAGAACCCTGATGGTATAGAAGCAAGCTGTACAGACGGAAAAGGCAATATAGTATGATTAAAAAAACAAAGAAAAGAAACCCACAACCTTGACATTGACTCTCTTGAACTATTTGACATAAGGACAGTTTTTCTTTTCCAAATTCATTTCTCATCGAGGCTCAGATGAGCAACCCTTGGAAAGCCCTTCATGTTGTGCCTGAAATTGCTGGGTGCTTTCCCTTCAGTTTTTCCTATTTCCCCCCTTTCGTACTTTTCCCACTTCTGGCTCCTAATTTTTTCTCATCTTCTCAAAAGGGGAAAAATCCCAGAGGTTTCCAAGCAAACGATCCTCTTAAACCCCACATGGTCTGTTGAGTTGCTCCTCAAGGTCTCAGCATCTTAGATGTGGGTGGTGCTTCCTGGGAATCCCTCTCAACCATCTCCTGGTGTGGCCGGGACTATGAGCTACCCTGCAGGGTGCTAAGGATTCTCCCCTCAATCAGGTGTTTTCACTTTCCTGGGGGCCCAAAAGCACTTCCTGGAAGCATAGCTTCTGTTGTGTTCTTTCTTGGCAATGGCAGTATTCTCTGTATTTTTCACTTTGTAGCGCAACCAAAAAAGAATTTTTGGTCATGTCTAGGAGCATGGGGGCAAACCTGGATCTAGCTTTTTTGTTGTTGTTGTTGTTGCTTTGACTGCAGAGCCATTTGGGTTAAAGCTGAGATTAATTTCTTCTTCAGCTATGTTATAGGATTGAATTTTATATGAAATTTACTATGAAACCTTCCAGTGGCACCTCTAATCAAAAATGGCATTTTTAGTGATCCAAAAATGGCTCTATCTTAGATACTTCTCTAAAGCTCCACTCATAACTGCCTGAGAAGTGGGACTCCCTTTTGATACAGCCACTGATGCTGTCTAAGACACTTTCCCTGAGGGTCAGGGAGGACATGTTCACATCATTTTCAGATCAGTTCAATTTGTTAAGGGTAACACCCCTTATCTGTTAGTAGATTAAAGGATGTTTGTAGAATCCAGATTCTGCCAAGGAAAGTGCTACCTTGGGATAGGGTGTTGTTGCAAAACCATCAGCGCAAGATTCAAGAAATAGAATCAAATGTATTTTGTGATTGATAGGCTAATGTTGATGTACTGCCTTGGGAAATATAGTAATTTCTACTGAAAAGAGACCAAGCCAAAAAAAAAAAAAAATCAAGAGTAGATGTCCCTGAGAATTTTATTCAAAAAGCAGTGATTGTATTTTCAAAACCTAATTTTACAACTTTATTGAAATGGCTACTAGAACTGTAGACAGTTTTCAAAATCCTGACAGCACCTAACATTACCTCTTTGCTAAATGATTTCCCAGTGCTCTATGTGGAGTGAATCAGGGGTCTAAGAACAAGAGTCTGGAGGTGTTGCCTTAAGGAAAAGGCCCAAAGCCTCTTGTTGATGCCATGAAGAATAATCAGGCAGATGATCAGCTCCAAAAGATACCTTGAGATAATGTGTTGGAAAAGATTGGCCAAAATCATGTTTGGGTTTCTTGTGCTTCAACATGACAAACTCAAGTGTCTACACTAATAGGACTCTCTGTCAAAACTTGCTTTAGCTTTCATCTAGATAGATTTCACTGTTGATGTGTAAGATTATGAATAATATATTCTGGATATTTTTATGTGACTATTCAAAACATTTTTATCACAAGACTTAGTTATCAGATAACATATAGCATTTTCTCCTTACATTGAAGGCACTCTAAATTTATCATCAAAAATAGGCAAACATGGAAAATTACAAAGAATAAAATAAAAAGTGACTTGTAGTACTACAGTTAAGATATGTCTGCTAACATTAGTATGTTTTCTTCTAATTATGTGTATGTGTTCCTGTGTTTATGCTTAGGACCACATTGTATGTGATAACTTACTACCTGCCTTTATTTATAAAAAAAAAAAAGTTAGCATTAAATCCTAAGACTTTCCTAAATCTCATATATTCCTTAAGATGGTGTTTCTAATGACCAGAGAATAATTTGTCATGTAGATGCACTGTATTTTACTTATTGTTAGATTCTTTAAATTTTTTGTATTAGCATAGCTAATATTACTAAACATTTTCTTATACATATGTAATTAACTACCAATTATTCCTTTGAAACAGCTTTCTGCAATTAGGATTGTTAGGTATGAGCATTTTCTTCTTCTTCTTTTTTTTTTTTTTAGTTTTTATTTTTTTATTTTTTTATTTTTTTATTTGACAGGTAGAGTTAGAGAGAGAGACAGAGAAAGTTCTTCCCTCCATTGGTTCACTCCCCAAATGGCCGCCATGGCTGGCGCTGCACCCATCTGAAGCCAGGAGCCAGGTGCTTCCTCCTGGTCTCCCACGCGGGTGCAGGGGCCCAAGCACTTGGGCCATCCTCCGCTGCCCTCCTGGGCCACAGCAGAGAGCTGGACTGGAAGAGGGGCAACCGGAACTAGAACCTGGCATCCATATGGGATGCCAGCGGTGCAGGCGGAGGATTAACCAAATGAGCCACGGCACCGGCCCCAGGTATGAGCATTTTCAAGGTGATATTGCTAAATTGTTGTTCTGAAAATTGGTCTCTGTATGACTTTCTCCAGGGAGAGACTATCAAATTCTGGTCTTGCTACTCCCTGCAGTGATTACGATGTTTATTCAAGGGAAGCAATTAGTATATTGGTTAACAGTACATACTCCAGTTCTGACACTTAATGGTGTGAATTTTTTTCAAAGAGAGATTTATTTTATTTGAAAGGCAGAAGTGAGGGGAGGGGAAGAGAGAAAGGAAGGGAGAGAGAGAAGGAGGGAGTGAGAGAGGGAGGGAGGGAGGGAGGGAGAGAGAGAGAGAGAAAGAGAGAGAGACTGACTTTTCATCTGTTTGTTTACTCCCAAATGCCTGTAATATCTGGAGCTGGACCAGGATGAAACCAGAAACACTCCGTGGATCTCCCACATGGGTGTTAAGAACTTTAGTACCTGGGCCATCATCTAGCGCCTTCCAGGCACATTAGCAGGAAGCAGGATCAGAAATGCTCTACAGCCAAGACTTGAGGCAGGTACTCAGATATTGGATGGGATATTCCAAGCACTATCTTAACTTTCTGTGCCACAACACCTGCCACTAATGATGTGATCTTTAACAAGTTATTCAGATTTTCAGTGTATCACTTTCCGTATCTACAAAACTGACATTGAAATTATAGTTCAAGAGCAGATATTTGGCATGGTGGTTAAGACACGCATAAGCATCTCATATCAAAGTGCTTGAGTTCCACCCTGATTTCAGCTCCCTGCCAGTGCAGACTGTGGAAGGCAGTGGTGAAAGCTCAAGTTCACAGGAGAGCTGGACTGAGTTCCTGGTTCCTGGCTTTGGCCTCCCCCATCCTGGATTTTGTGGCCATTTTGTGAGTAAATCAACTGATGGGAATTCTTGCTGTTTTTCTCTCTTTCTGTGTTTTTGCCTCTTGAATAAAAATCTATTTTTAAAATTTTGCATATATTTGTAAATTATATAATAAGGCCATACCCTTCAATTATATTGGCAAAGTCAGTTACATATCATTGCCTTTCTGGCTCATGTGCTTGCATAATTTAAATTTTACTGAAGGCTTTACTACTTGGAACAAGCTTTAGCACATGGAAATAATTTTGAAGTAAATACCTAAAAAATAAAAAAATAAAAATTGTGCTTACATTTTGATGCCATTTTATCTATTTCCAAATAGAAGATGTGATCAACTATCTTTGTAATCCTCAAACTTGGTCAAGTTTTCCTAAAACAAACCAGCAATCGTATATTTAATCACCAAGGAATCATGCATCAGGATGAAATTCTGGCTTGGGTTTATAAAAATCTTTTAAAATTAATTTATTTAGTTTTAAGGTGAACAGATTTCATGTATGTTATAAATACAGATTTAGGAGCACAGTGATACTTCATATCCTACCCTTCCTCCTGCTCATACTCCTCCTTCTTTTCTTATTTTTTCTTTTTCTTTTTATAATAATCTACTTTCAGCTTATTTTATTCTCATAAGATTAACCCTACACTAGGTAAGGAATTCACAAATAATAAGCAGAAAATAACACTGTTCCTCAACAGTAGAGACAAGGGATGCACATAATCAATAAATCTCAAAATGTCAATTTTGCTCATATACATTGCATTTTTGGGTGCTCCATTGCTTACCACAGATCAGGGAAAACATATAGTATTTGTCTTTGGAATTGGCTTATTTCATTAAATTTAATGGTTTCCAGTTACATTCATTTTGTTGCAGAAGATGCCATTTTATTCTTTTTTATGCCAGAGTAGTGTTCCCTATATATATACTACAATTTCTTTATCCAGTCATCAGTTGATGGACTTCTGGGTTAATTCCAAATCAGAGCTATTGTGAATTGAGCAGCAATAATCACGGGGGTATGTATAACTCTTTCATATTCTGATTTCATTTCCTTTGGATAAATTCCCAGAAGTGGATTACTGGGTCATATGGTGGATTTATTTTCAGATTTCTGAGGTATCTCAATACTGTCTTCCACAATGTTTGTACTAGTTCACATTCCCACCAACAGTGGGTTAGGGTACCCTTTTCCCTGCATCCTCGCCATCATTTATTCGTTGTTGATTTCTGTATAAGAGCTATTCTAACTGGGGTGAGGTAAAAAATCATTGTGGTTTTGATTTGCAGTTCCCTGTAGCTAGTGATCCTCAGCATTTCTTCATGTGTCTGTCGGCCATTTTAATTTCCTGTTTTGAAAAGCACCTGTTGAAGTCTTTTGCCCATTTCTTAACTGGGTTGTTTGTTTTGTTGTTGAGTTTCCTGAGCTCTTTATAGATTCTGGATATTAATCCTTTATCAGAGGTGTAGTTTGCAACTATTTTCTCGTGTTCTATTGGTTGCCTCTTTGCTGAGTGTTTCCTTGCAGTGCAGAAGCTTCTCAACTTGATGTAATCTCATTTGTCTATTTTTGCTTTGATTGCTTGGGATTCTGGGTTCTTTTTCAAGAAGTCTTTGCCTATGCCAATATCTTACGGAGTTTCCCTAATGTTCCCTTCTAGTGATTTGATGGTATCAGCTCATAGATTTAGATGCTTGATACATTTTGAGTTGATTTTGGATAAGGAGCAAGGTAGGGGTCTTGTTTCATACTTCTACATGTGGAGATCCAGTTTTCCTAGTATCATTTATTAAAGTGTCTGACTGATTTTAGCTCCTTTGTCAAGATTAGTTTGTTGTAGATGCATGGATTGGTTTCTGGGGTTTCTATTCTGTTCCATTGGTCTACATGTCTATATTTTTGCCCAGTACCAGCTGTTTTGGTTATAACCACTCTCTACTTTGTCTTGAAATCTGGTATTGTGATGCCTCCAATGTTTTTTTCTTGTTTAAGATTGATTTAGCTATTCAGGGTCTGTTTTGTTGCATATGAATTTTAGTATCATTTTTTCTGGATCTCAGAATAATGGTGCTGGTATTCTGATTGGGATCACATTAAATCTGAAAGTTACTTTTGGTAGTATGGACATTGTAATATTAATTCTTCCAATCCATGAACATGGAAGATTTTTCCATTTTTTGTGTTTTCTTCTATTTCTTTAATGTTTTATAATAATTTTCATCATAGAGATATCTAATCTCCTTGGTTTAATTTATTATATGATATTTAAAATTTTTTATAGTTATTGTGAATGGGATGATCTTACAAGTTCTTTCCTAACCATGGCATTGTCTGTGTATACAAAGGCTACTGATTTTTTGTGTTAATTTTATGTCTTGCAAATCTGGCAGCCTCTCTTAATAGTTACAATAGCCCCTTGGTGGAGTTTTTTAGTTCCTCTAAATATAGAATCATTTCATCTGCAAACAGGGATAATTTGAGTCCATCGTTTCCAATTTGTTTTACCTTTGATTTTTTTTTTTGTAATGGTTATAAAACTCCCAGAACTATATCAAATACTAATGGCAAAGGTGGGCATCTTTGTCTGGTTCTGGTTCTTAGTGGAAATGATTCCAACTTTTCTTCATTCAATATGATGCTGGCTGTGGGTTTGTTGTATATTTCCTTGATTGTGTTTAGGAATGTTCCTTCTGTATCCAATATGCTTAAGGTTTTTTATCATGAAAGGATGTTGTACTTTATCAATTGCTTTCTCTGCATCTGCTGAGATAATCATATGGTTTTTCTTTTGTTAATGTGATGTATCATGTGGTGGAATGAGAAGGCTATGCCAAGATGGCCACTGGCAAGTAAGCGTCAGTTACTCGGAATGGCTTGGAAACTCCCTGGGAAACCACCTGGCAACCAAGTCTGCCTGGCAACAGGCTATGATTGGTTAGGGCATAAACTGCCCGTTGACCGGATTGTCTGCCTTGGCTATATAAGCTGCTGTACCAACTGAAATAAACGAGTCTGTGGATTGCTTGCCTCTGGCCCACTTTCATCTGACTCCCGGGGTCTGTGTGGTGACTCCATGCCTCTTGCCCCCACCACACTCCTTCTCTCAGAACGAATCCACTGCAACAGTATCACATTTATTGATTTGTATATGTTGAATCATCCCTACATACCATGGATAAATCTCAGTTCATCTGGGTGAATGATCTTTCTGATATGTTGTTGGACTTGATTAGCTACCATTTTGTTGAGGATTTTTGCATCTACATTCATTAGTGATATTGGTCTATAGTTCTCTTTCTATGTTGTATGTTTTTCTGGTCTTGGAATTAAGGTGATGCTGGCTTCATAGAATTTGGAAGGATTCCTTCCCTTTCAATTGTTTTGAATAGTGTGAGAAGAATTGGAATTAGTTCTTCTTGAAATGTCTGATAGAATTCAATAGTGAAGCACTCTGGTCCTGGGCTTTTGTATGTTAGGAGGGTCTTTTTTACTGATTTGATCTCTGTCATGGTTAGTGGTCTGTTTATGACTCAATTTTGGTAGATTGAATGTATCCAGGAATCTATCCATTTCTTTTAGATTTTCCAATTTGTTGGCATATAGCTGTTTGTAGTAATTCCAGATGATTCTTTTTAATTTCTGGGGTATCCACTGTTACATTTGTTTTTTCAGTTCTGATTTTATTGCTTTTGGCTTTTTCCCCTCTTTTTTTTTCCATTAGCTGGGCCAATGGTGTATAAATCTCATTTATGTTTTAAAAAAAACAGCTCTTATTTTCACTGATCTTTTGATTTTTTTGTTTCAGTTTTGTTTATTCTCTAATTTTAATTATTTCTTTCCTCCTACTAATTTTGGGGTAGATTTTTTTTTTTCTAGGTCCTTGAGATTTATCAATAGCTCATTTATTTGATGCCTTTTCAATTTCTTGATGTATGCACTAATTGCTATAAATTTCCTGCTTAACACTGCTTTTTCTGTATCTTATAAGTTTTGATATGTTGTATTGTCATTGCCATTCATTTCCAGGAATTTTTTTATTTCTCTTTTGATTTTCTTCAATGACACACTGTTCATTTGGAAGCATGTTGTTCAGTCTCCATGTTTTTGCATATTTTTAAGAGATTCTTAGGTTATTAATGTCCAGTTTCATTCCATTTTTTTTGTCATAATTGTCGTAAAAGATGATTGGTGTGATTTCAGTTTTTTTGAATTTACTGAGAATTGCTTTAAGACACTATTATCATTATTATTTTCAAGAGGAAAAGGACAAGAAAATTCTAGGAAACAAATATTAAAACAGCACTTCTCTCTACAGCTGATGAAATTCAACCAAGTACAATGCAACACTATTAAGTCATTCTTTTTGAAATACCGAGTGATTTGGATTACTGCAAGAAATAACATATATATCTATAAAACACATACCCTGTTATCTCCAAAGAGTGTGTGTATATTTGTAAAATAACTTTGATGGTTTTCATTAGTTGGTTGCTTGCCATTGAAATTTATCTCTGATGCCTTGAAAGAGTCTTCAGTTTTGGATATAGTTTCTAAATTATTCATATAATATACTTATAGTGTAAATGATACTCTATAAGAATTTATGTACACTATTTCATTTAAGTTTTATATATTATTTTCAGAAATGAGGAAGTAAAGCTTAAACAAGAGTAAGCAAGTGGCAGAGATTAGATTAAATTCCAACTCTATTTGCTTTTACATCAGAGATATTTTAAGATACTTACTTCTAGCCCAAATGAAATAACAGTGACAACAGTTACACCCCCACCTCAAATAGTCATATCCTCCCCATAATATCAGAGAATCTTCTAAATCAAATGAAAGCAATGAATCCAGAGTTTCAAAAGGTGAATAATCCTTAAGCACATTAAACATGAAGATACCTGCTCTCCTCAAACTGTTTAAAACCAGTGATGAAAGAAAATATTAAAAGGTGGTGAGGGGGCAGATGTTTGATACAGCAATTAAGATGCCACTTGGGGCACCTGCATCCCATATGGGAGCACCTGCGTTCATGTCTTGCCTCCTGCTGATGTGGACACTGGGAGGCAGCAAGTGACAGCTCAAGTATTTGGATCCTTGACACCCCACATGGGAGACCCAGATTGGGTTCTGGCCTCCTCGTTTTGGCCAGGCAAAATCCTGGCTGATGTAGGCATTTGGAGAGTGAACCAGGGAATGGAAGACATTTCTATCCCTCTCCCTTTCAATTAAACAAAAATAAACAAAAAAGCAGGTGAGGAGAAAAGGAAACATTATGCGTGTGCAGAGGGAAAAGGTAAGAATTATGGCACATGCAGGTGCTTTAAAAGTCTGAAAATGTGAAATTAAAAGAAAATTTATTTTAGTACAAAAAGGTTTTGAAATCCATAATATTTTCATGAACAGTTTTGACAAATTATTTCCAGACCTCTCACATTTCTTATGTTACACAACCAGTAGATAGTAGAGCAACTTACTTAAACAATGATTACTTTAGAATTATCCATCTACTGAAAATACCCACTGAAAACACTCTTTGAAAGAGTAAAGTGATTTTTTTTCCAGATATGAGAAAGCCAAAAGAATTCATAGCCATTAGTCCCACACTGGAGGAAAGAGTAAAGAAGGTCCAGCAGATGAAAACCTGGATCCACATAAAGTAATGAAGATCACTGGAAATAGTCAACATGTAACTAAAGGTGAAATACTTTTTTCTTATTTTTGTTCATTTAATTGGCAATTAGGAAGAAAAGGTCATGAACCTAGAGATGAAAATAATTAACCAAATTTTACAAATAGAATCCAATGGAGTCAAGTGAAGTTGATCCTGGGTGTTTATGTTTTGACTAATATTTGAAAATCAAGCAGTGTAATTCATCATAATAATAAACTGAAAAAAATTAACTAGCCAAAAGGAAAAACAAATGAGTAAAACTATACCATCTTCTTGATAGATCCTGGAAAACTCAAAGACAAAATTAAACATTCCTTTCTGGTAGTGGTTCTCAGCAAACTAAGAATAAAAGGGACATTTCTGAATCTTATGAAAGTATCTGTGACATCTCCCTTAATGCTGAAAGTCTGAATGCCTTCCCCGTAAGATCAGGATGAGGAATTTTCTTTCCCGCTCCCATTTAACATTATACTTAAAAATCCCAGTCAATGCTATAAGGCAAGATAACAAAAAACATCAAAATTGAAATGAAAGTAGTTTGAAATTCAGTTTTATTTCTGTATAGTAGCAATGAGCAATTTGAAATTTAAACACTATGAGTTAAAAGTGCATAAAATTAAATATTTAAATTTTACCAAAGATGTATAAGACTTGGCCACTGAAAATTACTAAACATTGTTGATATAAATTTGAAAAGCTAAATGAGTCAAGAAAATGACACACTGTATCCTTGGTTAGGAAAACTCAGTATTCTTAAAATCTCACTTTCCTTAAATTCTTGTATGTTACTGCTGAAGCTTAACTTGGGAAAGCAGTTTGGCAGCTTCTTAAGACTTTAAATTTACCAACATCTACCACAATTTCCAAATTCTAGTAAGAGAAATGAAAATGTTTGTCCACACACAAATTTTTACAGAAATGTTCTTTGCAAGTTTATTTGTTGTAATAGCTAAGAGTTCGAAACAACCCCAATACCCATCTATTGCAGATGAGTGCTAAACAACCCAAGTATGTCCTTACAAGGAAATACTACTCTTCAGTAAGAAGGGATAAGCACTGATTTATGCAACAACTTGTCTGGTAATCAGAATCACTATGCTGAGTGGAAGAAGTTGGACAAATAGTATTGTAGGAAATTCAAACTAATCAAGGACAAAATGGAGGCAGAGTTCAGGGAGTGGGGAAGTACAGGTGGGAGGGATTAAGAAAATGGAATGAAGAAATTTTGGGGGCAATGGATATGTTCATTGACTTGGTTGTGTTGATGATTTTATAGGCATATATGTGTATTTAACATTATTACATTGTACAATTTATTTTGGGAAATTATGTCAATTTTGTTAAAGTTGTATATAAACATAAGAAGCAAACATTTATCACTCTATTTTCCCTTTTAAAATATTGAATTATAACCTTATGTGTGTCTGACTTCAGTTCTCTTATGTCTTTAACCACATTGCTTGAAACTTTGTTTAAAGCACTGAACACATGGCTGGTATTGTGGCTCGGTGGGGTAAGCCCCTGCTTGTAACCCGGCATTCCATATCAGCTCACTGGTTCCAGTTGCAGCTGCTCTGCTTCCAATTTGGCTTTCTGCTAATGTGCCAGAGAAGGCAGCCAGAGATGGCCCAAGTAGTCTGTCCCTGCCACCTACATGGGAGACCTGGATAGAGTTCCTAGCTCCTGGCTTCAACCTGGCCCAACTCCAGCCATTGTGGCCATTTGAGGAGTGCACCAGCTGATGGAAGATTCTCTCTCTCTCTCTCTCTCTCTCTCACACCCTCTCTCCCTCTCTCCCCCCCCCCACGTCTCCATCTCCATCTCTTCTGTCCTTCTCACTCTGTCACTCTGATTTTCAAATAAAAAAATAAATCTTTTTTTTTTAAAGCACTGAAGAGTACTTGGAGTGCTAGAAGTAACCTCAAAACTGTCGGTATAAATGTAGGAATCTAGAATAAGATGTTCAGTTATTTGAGCAGATTCTCCTTTTAGTTTAGTAACATTATCAGCACCCATCATTAAACATTACTATGACTTAAGTCATCATTATTATGTTTAAAATAAGTATAGAAACTGAAATGTCACATAACATTTCAAGAGTGATCTTTTTTTTTTTTTTACAATTATAGTTACTCATTGAAAATGTGTATTATATTACTTTGAACCTCATCCTTTCAAAATATTTTTGAAAAATCTTTGTAAGGCCAGAATTTTTTTTAGAATATTTATTTATTTATTTGAAAGGCAGAGTTACAGAGAGGCAGAGAGAGAGAGAGAGAGAGAAAGAAAGAGAAAGAAAGAGAGGTCTTCTACCTGCTGGTTTACTCCCCAAATGGCCATAATGGCCGGAGCTGGGCCGATCTGAAGCCAGGAGCCTGGAGCTTCCTCCAGGTCTCCCACGTGAGTGCAGGATCCCAAGGACTTGGGCCAGCTTCTACTGTTTTCCCAGGCCATAGCAGAGAACTGGATCGGAAGTGGAGCAGCAAAGACTCGAACTGGTGCCCAAATGGGATTCCAGCACTGTAGGCAGCAGCTTTACCTGCTAAGTCACAGCACTAGCAAGGCCAGAATTTTGTAATGGATTTTGTTGTTGGCAGTGATGATTAGAGAAGGAATTTTGATATCTAATAGCCAGAGTTGTCCTATTTCTATCTCTGACTTGCTGTACAACTAGGGCAGGTGTATCTTAACTCTGAAAGACCTACCAAGCTCTTGTTCTTGTGTGGCTCCTGCCTGCACAAATAAGCCACAATTTGTGGGAAAAAAACCTCTAGATTAGGGTTAAAAAACATGTGCCTGGATTAAAATGTTCCAAAAGGCCAATCAAAAAATGACAAAAAAAACCCCCACAAAAATAAAAAGTGATATTCCCTCACTTTATAACTGATCCTTGGTGTTTTATGTTCATAAGGTTTCCTGAAACAGAGAATACCATGTTTACAATTGCTTTTTGATGTTTATTAAATTTAAAATACAGTGACTTGATCAGCTCTTGTCCTGACAGTTGATGTACAATGTAATACTTTATCCATTTTAGTATTTTTTTTTTGTTCTAGTATCATTGGTTGAACTCTCTAATTAACACACAATTATTCTTAGGTGTTTAAATTTTAACTGAAAAGTGATCCCTGTTAGGAATTTGGAAAACATCATGTTGAGTGAAATAAGCCAATCCCAAAGGGACAAATACCACTTGTTCTCCTTGATAGGTGACAACTAACTGAGCACCAAAAAGGAAACCTGTTAAAGTGAAATGAACACTATGAGAAATGGTGACTTGATCAGCCCTCACCCTGACTGTTGATGAGCAGCTTAATATGTTATCCCTCTTAGTATTTTTTTTTTGTTTGTTCTACTTAATACTTTTGGTTGAATACTGTAATCAATACACAATTCTTCTTAAGTGCTGAAACTTAACTGAAAAGTGATCACTGTAAAATATAAGAGTGGGAATAAGAGAGGGAAGAGATGTGCAATTCGGGACATGCTCAAGCTGACTTACCTCAAATGGTAGAGTTAGAAACATACCAGGGGATTCTAATTCAATCCCATCGAGGTGGCATGTACCAATGCCATCTCACTAGTCCCAGTGATCAATTTCTGTTCACAATTGATCGTAATGATAGGACTAAGAACCAAAGGGATCACATAAACAAGAATAGTGTCTGCAGCTGATAGAATCAAAAAGGAAGAGAATGATCCAACATGGGAAGTGAGATACACAGCAGACCCATAGAATGGCAGATGTCCTAAACAGCACTCTGGCCTCAGAATCAGCCCTTAAGGCATGCGGATCTGGCTGAAATGCCCATGAGAGTATTTCAGGCATGGAAAGCCAAGACACTCTGGGGGAAAAAAAAAAAAAACCTAAATGAAAGATCTCCACGAGTGAGATCCCAGTGGAAAGAATGGGTCATCAGAGAAGGAGGTACTTTTCTCTGAAGGGAGGAGAGAACTCCCACTTTGACCATGACCTTGTCTAAATGTGATCAGAGTCAGTGAACTCAGGGGGCTTCCATAGCCTTGGAAGCTCATGACAAGAGCCTAGGGTGATTACTGATGCCATCAACAAGAGTGTCAATTTGTTAAGTCAACAACAGGAGTCACTGTGCACTTACTCCTCATGTAGGATCTCTGTCCTTAGTGTGCTGTACATTGAGATTTAATGCTATAACTAGTACTCAAACAGTATTTTTCACTTTATGTTTCTGTGTGGGAGCAAACTGTTGAAATCTTTACTTAATACATGCTAAACTGATCTTCTGTATATAAAGAGAATCAAAAATGAATCTTGATGTGAATGGAAGGGGAGAGGGAGTGGGAAAGGGGAGGGTTGCGGGTTGGAGGGACGTTATTGGGGGGGAAGCCATTGTAATCCGTATTCTGTACTTTGGAAATTTATATTCATTAAATAAAAGTTAAAAAAAAAGGAAATGTAACAATAGATACCACAGGGAAAAAAATTTAAAATATAGATCTTTACCCAACATCTGTCTACAAGTGAATATAACATCTGAAATAGAATTTGAACATTTCGCTAGGAAGGGTACTTTTTGGTGATCTTAAAAGAAAAATCATGCAATAAAAATTTCCCAGTAGTATCTGTCAGGGGCAGGTGCAGTAGGACTCTTAGGTGTCTTAGAACAGTGCTTTTCTAACTGAAATAGACATTTACATCATCTAGGGATCCTGCTAACAGGCAGATTCAGGTTCAAAAGGGACAGGTGTGAGTTTGGGTTTCTATTTCAGTTCTCATTGATGCTATTGCTGCTAGTCGGTATATCACATTTTAAGTAGCAAACTCTCAGACTTCAGTTGCATGTATTGCAGGAATAAATGAATCTGTTATCCTATGTCAGAAAAGCAGCTACAAAATTCGTGACCTGAAATTGTCTTTACCAGTTAGGATTAGAACCGATATCTCTGTGTGTTAGTGCCTAGAACAAAATAATTTCTCTATTGAGGTAAGCAGTCTATAGCTGATATGGTATCTCCACGGTGTCAGCCACTCATGTTCCTTTTGCTAGGATCCAAGGTGGCTGTTTGGATGACAACTGTTTGGCTTTAATAAGCCAGCAAGAGACAGCCAGATGCCAGAAAAGGCTATGACTTACACCTCAGTGATAATCCCTGGAAGCCACACCCAACTTCTATTTATGTCTTATAGGCCATATGGTCTCATGGCCACGTCGAGCTACAAGGTAGACTGGGCAACAATGCACTTATATAAAATTTGGGGTTCTGCTTTAAGACAGAGAGGCTAAATTTTAGTAGCCAATAAGCAGTGTCTGCTATAGTGTCTCTGTGGTAGATATGATGAGAGGGGTTGCAGCTCTCATTGCATTAAGGCTCAGTCCAGTAATTAGCCATGTAATTGTAGGTTGAATTTATATAGATCTACATAGATCCATGTAGAACTTAAATGGATCTTGCAAAATGAGGGAATGCGACCAGGTGACTGAAATAGCAGGAAGATTATAGGGGGAGGAGTAGAATGGTCCCCGGTAGTGAAAGAATTCCAGAGACACGTATTTTCAAGCATGAGGTTGCTCTTCTATGCTGTTTTCCTCTCTTATTCTCCTGTTGAGCCTTGTGCAGTAGAGTTTTATGTGGAAATTATCCCCCATTTATGTCCTCTTTCTTATCCCCCATAGAAATAATGCTTACAAAATATTTTGTAAGTGGTAGTGGAAGAATAACATCAACAAAAAATTAAAAACAGTTTTCCCCCCAGAGGGTACTGCTTTTTACTTAAGCAGAGTTCTTGTTTTCACTTCTGACTTTAATTTTTGCCTTAAAAGACTGAGGACCTATGTGTAGGGCCCCGAGGAATAAAGCATGTATGTGTCTGTTGGCATATGACATGATGTCTTCCAGCTAAGAGAAACAACTAGGTTGACAAAGTATTGGGGATTTTGTTTAGCTTTTAAAAGGGAAGGAAGAAGAGTTAAGGAAGAGGGATTCAAAAAGTTCCTGGAAATGGAATTAAAAAATAAATTTATTGTGGTGCAAATAATTTTGAAACTCATGCATGTGAGCAGTCTTCAAAAAGTTCAGGCAAAATATGCGTTATGGAAAAAAATCAAGCATGGATTTAAAAATGTTTTGCTAGTAGAAACTTATCTTTCAATTCTGTTTTCCATAAAGTAATTGATGTATTCTCATGTATGTGTTGTGCAACTTCAAAATTTTTTGTAAGGAGGAAAAATAATTATCTTTTGAGAGTCAACTGTATGTTTTGCATTAAGCCATAAAATATCCTGTAAGACTCATGTAGTTTATGGAATACTATATTGCAACTAGAATCCTCTTCCACTCCCCACCTAATCATGTTTCAGCTACTATCATTGGATGTGAATAAAACCACGTGTATGGAGTGTGTGATAATTTACATGAGGGCATCCATTTTTATCTTGTTACAAAGGAAATTGGAATCTAGGGATTTGCTAATCTGTTTAATTCAGCTTCCATTACTTGTGGATGGAAAAATAAATCTTTCTTTTCTTAAGCAACCCTTATGTATAAAATTAGAGACTAAGAAAACATACTTTTAGATTTCAAGCTTTCTTTTTTTGTTACATATTTTAAGAAATAAAATAGTTTGAATACAAGAGCTTCCAAAGCTTCTGAAAGTATATATGTTACTTAAATCTAGTTTAGTAATTTAGTTTATTTTAAAATTTTTTACATATATTTGAAGGGCAGGGAGACAGACCCCAAGATATACAGAAAGATATATTCCATCCACTGATTCATTCCCCAAGTGCCTGCAAAAGGCAGGACCGGGTCTGGTCAAAGCTAGGAGCCAGGAGCTGTGAACTCAGTCTGGGTTTCCCAAGTGGTTGGCATAGACTCAAGCACTTGAGCCAACAAATGCTGCCTTCCACAGTGCTTGTTAACAATAAGCTGGAATCAGGAGGGAAGCTGGGACTTGAACCAAGACCTTTCGATATCAGATGCAGGTATGTGAAACAGTGTCTTAACCCCTGTGCCAAACTCTTAATCCTATAAATTATTTAAAAATCAGTATATCACGTAGGATTCATCCAAGTAATGGAAAACACAATCATCTGAATAGGTAAGGCTTAATGTAAAGAATTATTAACTTGTCACTAGCAATTAATTACTAAGTGGTCAGGAGAACTCTTAGGAATACAGGAAGAGCAGATAGAGAGCTGCTGACTCTGAGACAAACCTAGAACCCTCCTCCTCTCAGGCTGAAGACTGGTAAGCAGGAAACTCCTGTTGGAACGCCAGTGAAATTGACTGGGAAATTCACGGGAAAAACTGTTGGGGAAACTGTGCACTGGGGCACCTGCCAGACTTTCTGAGATGGTGGGTGCAGCACCAAGTCCAAGTCACACTTGCTAGGATACTGCTGCAGGGGAGCTGCAAAAATTTGCTGGGCAGTTGTGGCACAGTGGGTTAAGTCCTGAGTGCTCTGTTTCCAGTCCAGCTCCCTGATACTGTGCCTTTAAAAGCAGCAGAGGATGGCCCAAGTACTTGGGCTGTTGACACCCATGTGGGAGACCTGGATGGAGTTCCTGGCTCCTGGCTTTAGCCTGATCCAAACCCCAGTTGTTGTGGTCATTTGGGGAGTGAACCAGTGGATGGAAGATCTGTCTGTCTGTCTCTCTTTCTCTTTCTTCTCTCTCCAGCTCTCTGCTAATGAACCTGGGAAGGCATCAGATGATGCCCCAAGTACTTGGAACCCTGATACACATGTGGGAGACCCAGATGGAGTTCCAGCCTCCTGGCTTTGTCCAGCCCCGGCCATTGCAGCTATTTGGGGGAGTGAACCAGCAGATGGGAGATCTCTGTTTTTCTTTGTCTCTTTCTCTGTTACTCTGCCTGTCAAGTAAACAAACAAACCTAAAGAAAAATGATATTTAAATTTGCTGGGTAATGAGTATCCTTGTTGTCCCATCTTCTCCCAGACAGGATAGGAAAAAAGGGCAGGAAGACCCACTGAGTACAGACCAAGGAGAAATGTTTAGAAGGTGTAGGCAGGGCAATGAAGTGTGGTGAATTTGGACTTGTGACACAATAAATTGATAGGAAGTGCACTTTTTTAAGTTTAGTTGAATATAATTCTGAATTATTAAAATGGAAAGATGTGACATTTGTTGGAGCTTTAATGGGTGAATAACCATAGCCAGTGTTGTTTGGGAACTTAATATTTGTTTAAATGAGTTCATATGAAAATAACACAATTTATACATAAAAGTCTATGGGGTCAAATGAAAATACTTTAATCAAATAAAACATCTTAATGTGAAAGATCTGAAAGACTACTTCATCCAGTTCCCTCATATTAGAAATTAAAGGAAGACTGAAACCCTGAATGATTCAATGACTCATTCAAAGCTAAGGAGGTAGTGAAAGAGGCAACTCATTTGTTCATTGACTGCTTGCGAATGGAGTGCTACCAGCTGCTGCAGGTGGTCCAAGGTGCAGAGTTCAACAATGAACAAATAGGAGATAATTCATACATATTAGAAATCACATTTTAGTAGAGGGAGACAGATAAAAGACAAATGAATACATAAAACTTTGGGGGTATTTCAGGTGCTACAGAAGTGCCATGACAAAAAAATTAAGCAGTGTTAAGACAACAACAGGGGCCGGTGCTGTGGCTTAGCAGGTAAAGCTGCCGCCTGCAGTGCCAGCATCCTATGTGGGTGCCAGTTTGAGTAATGGCTGCTCCTCTTCCAATCCAGCTCTCTTCCATGGCCTGGAAAAGCGGTGGAAGATGGCCCAAGTGCTTGGGCCCCTGCACCCACGCGTTAGACCTGGAAGAAGCTCCTGGCTCCTGGCTCAGTTCTGGCCATTGCAGTTATTTGGAGAGTGAACCAGCGGATTGAAGAACTCTCTTTTTCTCTCTCTGCCTCTGCCTCTCTGTAACTCTGCATTTAAAATAAATAAATAAACCTTAAAACAAAGACAACAACAGACCATGTCAGTGGATTCCAAAGTGGGATGCTGTGCTGTGCACATTGGTACTATTTGAACAGTGACCAAAAGGGATTGTCCAAACTTCCAACCCAAAATATTCAGTAGAGAGCAGCTCTTTACTGAATTTAATGTGTTTTTCAATTATAGTCATACATTTTGTATTTGTACTCATGTTTTTCTGGAGAAGACTACATTTGGATCCCTTTAGGAATCAAAATTGAACAGTGTACACTTCATTTTCCTCTATCTTCTTTTTTTATAAAGGATACTATAGTTATTGTCCTGCCCAGCATATCAGTTGGTTATTCCTCAGGAAACTAGGCAGATGTTGCTTGCATTAAGCTGGTTACAATGGATGGAAGTTGCACTCTGCCTTTTCAAAATGCAGACTGGCCACATTTATTGACAAATTTCAACAGGCTACTAGATTTTTGGCTGTTCAGATACTACACATTTCCGAAGGGCAATGTTGAAAATGCTGAAAATCATTCAACAACAGATATCTCACATAAGGTGATATTTCAGTGCTGAGATATTTATTTTGTAACGATCTATTTATTTATTTGAAAGGTAGAGTTACAGAGAGGCAGACGCAAAGACAGAGAGAGGTCTTCCATCTGCTGGTTTACTTCCCAAATGGCCACAAAGGCCAGAGCTGGGCTGATCCCAAGCCAGGAGCCAGGAGATTCCTCTGGGTCTCCAACACAGGTGCAGGGTCCGAAGGACTTGGAGCATTTTCCACTGCTTTCCCAGGCCATAGCAGAGAGAGGGATCAGAAATGGAGCAGCCGGGACTCGAACTGGCACACATGGGATGCCGGGCACGACAGGGGGCAGCTTTACCTGCCATGCCATGGATTGGCCCTAGCACTGAGATATTTCTTAATTATGTTTTTCCACTGTGTATGTAATTAGGGAATAAAAGTTGCTTATAGGCAATTAACAATGACTGTTGAAGTTTTTCTCTTTAGAAAGTACATGTACAGAAGGAGTTGAACATTTATTTGATGGTTAATGCATGAATAGGCTAATTCTTGACGAATAGAGTTGACTTGAAGTTCACACAAGTGATATGACTATCAAGCTTTTAGAGCTTTGTCCTATATAGGCACTGTAGCCATAGACATACAATGAAATTTTTGAAATTAGAAGAAAAAAGCATTCATGTGCATTTTGAAAATGTCATCAAATTTTGATTTGTTTTCAACTGGATGTTTTACAATGTAATTTGACAATTTCACACTAACTTTTGTTTCCCTATAGCCGATCACTCATCCTTTTTTAGTTCTTTGGGTTTCTAACTCCTTACATTAAAGTAACTTACATAAAAGTTTTGATTTAAAAGTTTTTGTTGTTTCAAAGAAGATTATATTAAATTTCTGCTTTGGTTAAAACAAAATTATTTTTTAAAATAATTCATTGGTTATTAGAATCATTTTATTTAATTGTTGCTTGAATGTGGATAGGTGAATACATTTGTTAAAATTAGTTGAAATTTTAATACAATGAAAATATTCTAGATATATTTATTTGGTTTATTTATTTATTTTTTTTAACTGGTACACACTGTTCACACCTATATTTCAAGTTTGGAAATGCATATTTGCAAGCAGCATTACAAAAGTATTCATGAAGAATGCATAATCTCTGAAAATTATGAAAACATCCCTGCTACCAATACATTTCTAAATACAAAACTGACTACCATATTTGTTACTTCTGTGTAGCGAAAAGTTCATTTTCAAAACAGATAAAATTCAGTCTTTAGGTGTGAATGGTATGAATGACAGTCTTTTTTTTGTTTGTTTTTTAAATTTCTTAGTCATTTGGGATCCTTAAGCATGCAAAAGCTTTGAACAGGAGGGTCCACCAAGGAACCAGGGTTGTCATGGCATCCAGTTAAGCCAGAGCTGGAAATGCCTCTGGGTCATCCACATCAGGAGCAGAAGCACTTGACTTGTCAGTCCTGCTGCCACGGTTCAGACGTCCACCACGCCCACGTCCACCTCGCCCTCCCCTGCCACCACGTCCTGGGCGGCCTAGGTCTCCAAAATTGATCTCCAGCTGAGATGTTATATCATTTGCTGGCTTCCGGAAATGATGGTCTATAACAGAGTCTTCAGCATGAGCCTCTTCACTCTTTGATTTATGAAGAACAAATCCTTTCTTCCATTGCCCATCAGCACCTTCATTTGGTTTTCGGATATTAAATTCTACTTTTGCCCGGTCTTTATTCTGAATTGCCTTCCACTCATCCAAAGTCATCTCTTTTGGACCCTCTTCCTTTACCTCTTCCACTTCGTTTTCCTTATTTTCAGTGTCTGCCACTGGATGTTCTTCACCTTCAGGTGTTTCCTCAGTCACATTTGATTGATCCAAGTCAGTTAATTCATCTTTGACAGTTCCCCAGTTGTGAGATACGCTACCTCCACGTTTGTCCTCGTGCTTCAGACCAGATCTATCACTTCCACTATGCCTGTCAAATTCACGTTTGCCACGAGAATCAAATCCATCTCCTCGGCCCATTCCACGTCCATGGCCTCCTCGATCTCTTCCAAGACCACCATGGCCTCGGATAGGTCGGTCAATTATAGGCCTATCAACTGAAAACTCTCCTCCTTCACCCTTTTCTTCTAGTGGCTTTTCAAATCTTCTTTCACGAGGTGGTCGCCTTTCTGGTCTTCTATCAATTATTTTCCCTTCACCTTGAAGTTGTTGATCAGGTCTTCTCCCAACATGTCTTATTCCTTCTTTCTTGAGCGCCACGGGCAGCTGCGTCTCCTCTTTCTTGTCAACCACGCCAACACTGGGAGGCAGTGGGTTTTTGCGGTCTTTCTGGGACTCTTTACGCAGCTGTTTGCCTGCCGCGTTGGAGTTGGTTTACATCTCAATTTTAGAAAGATATTTTTCATTAATTCATCATTGGACAAAGATTTAACTATGAAAACTCATTATTACACAATTGAAAGAGTTGTATTTTAGAGAGATAAATTTACATATTCTAAAATTTTATATATCTTTAAATTTATGTGAACATAAAAATTGGCAAATGCATGTCAGTGTTTACCTTACAATGATTAAAAAAAAAAAGCAAGCAAAATATGAGTTGAGTGTTTGGCCTAGAATTAAGATACTGCTTGGGAAGTCAGCATCCTATATTGGAGTCCCAGGGTTCAAGTCCTGACTCTGCTCCTGACTTCTATTTCCTACTAATGCACACCTTGGGTGGCAGTAGACAAAGGCTACTGACATCCATGAACGATACCTGGACTGAGGTCCCAGTTTTGGCGTGGTTCAGTCTTGTCTATCGCAGCATTTAGGGAGTGAACCTGTGGATAGGAGCTCTGTCAATTTTTTTCTATCCCTCTGTCTTCCCATCTCTCAGCCTTTCAAATAAAATTAGTTAAAACTACTCACTTGAAAAAATATTTACTTCCCTAATTAAAAAAATACAAAGTATAAGAAAGAGCAAAGAAATTATCAGAAAACTGCCAATTATAATTCTCTTATCTTAATAAGTTTTGAATTGAATTTCAAGGGAAATCAGATGTTTATTAAATGTGTCTGGAGGTGGCCTGAATATAACCAATTACCCCCCCTCCCAAAAAAGCTCTCCCCTCAGATATTTGATGAACAATAATCACTGAACCAGAGATTTATGTTGGCCCCATAAAGAAGAAAAAATATATATCTGATGAAGAGCAATGAATGAAAGGGGACAAAAGTTTTAAACAAGTTCCTTATCTCTTTAGTCCTCAGATACCTTATGTTGAATAGCCAGATCATTTTATTATTGCAAATGCCATGGTTGTAATCTTTTATTGCTTGCAGTATAGGCCTACAGCATTAAGTTAGTATAAAATTACATATAGTTTAATATATCTGTACAACACCTTTAAACAAGCTTCTCTAGGCAAGAAGGCTATCCGTCTTATAAATCTATTATTCCATTGTACATCTTGATAGCCTAGCATTGCTCCTAGCCATGTTTAAGCATTAAATAGTGCATTATTATTTCACATAAATCAACCAGAGATGTGTGAATTCATAAATTTTGCATTTGCACAGACAGTATTTTAAACGTTTTACTGCTTCGTGGGAAACTCAGAGCACAAGCCTGTACACAAATCAGGACCTGAGAAATTTCAATAAAATTTAATATCACAATTACATCTTGTCTCAAAGTCAGTGCATACATATTTCAGAAGTATTTTAACTTAGTCCAAAAATAAAAGTAAAATTTTAAGAGTGATTTTTGTTAGGGTATAGTCAGCTATTGTGATAATAGGCTAATAAGCGCTTTGTGTTTTTTATTATTCAAGACAAAATGGTATAAAGACAGTAACATTTTATCCAATTTTAATATGAAGGAAAAAATATAGCAATATCAGAAATCTCAACAACTATCTGCAGTTTATTGCCAAGTAATACAGATAGAAAACAGTACTAGATTGATAAGCTTATGTTACAGCCAGTACATAGCTTTATAAATGGAACTGAAGTAACTCAATCAGAAATGTGTAGTTTAGGCATTAAGTTAGATACAAGAAGAAATTAGGACTTTTCTTGCTTTCAGTGTGATTCTCTTTGATTTGGAAGAGAAGTATAGTCTTCTTATTTCTAGGCATTTTTTGGAGTGAGATGTTTATTATTTCTTCAAATTTTCATTATTTTTTCTCAGAAAATGTGCTTTCTAAGGTTTTTGTTTAGTATGAAACATCTGTAGATATAATGGCCAGGAGTTGTGTGTTTTGGGATGATTTCTACTTCATGATGTGTGTTGTGAAAATGATATTCCTATTGAAATAATTTTAATGCATATAATTAACTGCAGAAATGCCACATTAATTTGAAAATGGCATATTTATTACCTAGAAACAGGTGATGTCAAAAGATAAATTGCTGTGAACTCAGAACTTGCTTCCAATCATAGTCCAGTTCTGAGCAGGAAGCTGAAAGAAGAGAGGAGAAAAGACACAAACAAAAAATTATGGATTTTTGGCTGGTTCTCAGCTGAAATCCTTTTGCTGTTACCAGTAGGGGAATGGAAAAAAAAGATAGACCTTGCCATGGGTGAACCAACGGCAAAGGAAGACCTTTTTCTCTGTCTCTCTCTCTCTCTCTCACTGTCCACTCTGCCTGTCAAAAAATAAAAAAATAAAAAAAGTTTTTTTTTAAATGATAATGACTTATTACATTACGTTAGGAAGGCAGTCTCTGTTTTACTTTATATACTTCAGGTATTTTCTCCACCATTCTGAATCCTGCCCCTTCTTTCCTTGATAGACTAAAAGTTCAGACCTAAGGTTAACAACATCAGAAGATCATTAGTTAGAGATTAATCTCTTTAGAGTGATAAGCAAAAGACTGACACAGGGAGTCTTCAGAACACAGCAGCTTCTCAGAGTAATGACAGATATTACCATACCCAGGCGGCTTTGGGACTTTAAAGAAAGCAGATCTAGTTACCAATCCATAAAAATCTAATGGAAGCTACTCTCTTACTCTGATGAATGTTGCATTCACAGTGGCTTAAATAAAAAATTAGTTCCTTTATTATTATGTCTGACTATTTAGCATTCATTGGTTTGGGGCCCATTGAGTTTTTGAGGGTATTGCTACTCCTAGCTCCCTTCACCATGTGTGTGTGTTTGTGTGTATGAAAGTTTCATCTTATTGTCTGGGCCTCCACTCTTAAGGATATAAAGGAAAAGATGATTCATTATAGAAATTACATTTTCTAAGCTCAGCCAGAAGGCACTGTGTTTCCTTTAGCTCCTGTATAAGCAAGACTTAGTGTTATGTATATATTTTATGTGTATATAATGTTTACTTAGCAATACATATATATTTATACCACACAAGTGGCCCATCCTACCATGTTGTAAATCCCTCTGTTCTTTCATAGACTATATGGAAGCAATTTATGGCTGCAGAAGGAGCATATATAAAGAACACATTTAAAAATTCTCAGTGTGTGTCACACCATTTAAATATACAGATGTGTCTTTTTTTTGTAACATTAACTCTACTGGTTAGATTGGCAATTAGAAGACATAGATGGACAATGAGTGTGCTGGATTCAAAAACAGAATGATGCTTTTTTTTTCTTTAAAAATATTTGGTTGTAAACATAGACATTTCTATTTGAGATAAATAGAATCTTTTATTTGCTACACTCATGGATTCAATCTCCATTAGATAAACCATAATTATATGTATTTAAAAATTATTTGAGAGGGAGAAAGTGAGTTCCCATCTTCTGGTTCACTTTCCTGATGCCCACAACAGCCAAGGCTGTGCCAGCCTGAAGCTGGGAGCTGAGAACTCAATCCCAGTCCTCCATGTAGGGGTCAGGAGTCCAATTACTTGACCATCACCACTGACTCCTAGGCTCTGCATTAACAGGAAGCTGGAATCAGGGGCTGGCACCAGGACATCATAGTGGGGCAGGGGCATCTGAACTGACATCTTAGCCATTAGGATAAATGATTACCCCACAATTCCATTTTTAAGCAAACCTTAGCACATCATAATCAATATTATCTTAGTTTTTTATTACTCTGTCTTCAGTTTGCATGCTTGTAATTCACCTCAAATTACATACTTGGGCTTATGGAGAAATCAAGACAGAAGACCAAAAAATAAAATCATGAAGTGGTTGCTCTTGGTTTTTATAAGTCTTACTTCCCTCTATTTTGTTAGACATGTTCATTAATCATGTGTGGTAGGCTGTTATAATGAAATGTGCCATGTTTAATCTCTTCAAATGATCTCTGTATTTATACAAGGGTACTTCATACAAAATGCATTATTATGAACAAACTTCATAGATTTCAAAATAATTTTCAGCAAAATAAACTTATCTTTTATTGAATTTCCATGGACTTTTTGAAGTATCCTTGTATACCTTAAATTTTTATTAGAATCTACATTACTAGGTAATAATAATGTGATATTGCTTTTATTAAAAACAAAATACTATCTTTTATACACAAGACAGTGCAATAGAAATGGATGTAGGATGGATCTCTATTTTCTTTCTGTGCTGAGTTGTCAAGTAAGCTGTTTCTAACTGCTGAGAGGCAATGTGGGGTAGCAGAGAGAACACAAGCCTTCATGTCCTGTTCCCTTTGGAAAGAGAGCTGCCCCTACCATTTCACCCTCCCATACTGACGTGGTGAACTGTCCCCCAGACTTTCTTGCCTTCTTTCATATTAGAGTGGTGGCTGGCCATTAAGTACCTTGCCAGAGCACATGGCTCCATGCCCCCACCCCTTCCATATAACTGCAACTCCAAAATCAGGGAATGTGAATGGAAGTGATGGAAGTCACCTCTGTGCCAAATCAGGTGTGCTCTCCCTGATCCTTGAAGGCAGAGGCTTCTGTTGCCCTACAGGAGGGCAGAACCACAACACAGAAAAACTGATGAATTACTGTTGCAGGGTCATTGCTTAGAGTTCCAAGTTCTGAAATGCTAGCATTTGTTACAGCAGCTAGCATTACTGTGCAAACTAATACGAATATAAAACCTTGGTAAATATGCTTAATTTGTGGGCAGCCTTGTTTATTTTTCCATCTCTTAAATGCAATAAGTATTTTTAATATGAATAAATGCAGTAAACTGGAGGCATTCAGAGTTGCTGGGAACTTCAGATGAGTTAGTGTATGACAATGTGTTTTATAGTGCTAAATAAGTGTACAAAAATTTCCATAATTTTTTGAGATTCTCTCACTTGCCTTCTTAGGGACAAATCACTTGTACTTATGAGTTGGCATAATAAGTGTATTAGCGCTATATTCTGCAGCATTATAAGAAATTACTTACAGCTCTTCTTTGCTCAAAGCTACATTCACCAGTATAAAAGAGTCTCATTAATACCATACTTGGAATCCTTCTCTTCTAAATTATTCATCACAGCACCTTAATCTGTTGTGAAGAGTAATCAATGTAACATGGGTTTTTTTATTTTCTGTTTTGTTGCTTCTGTGGACAACTATTTTGTGTCAGACATTGTACTATGTTATGTCATTTTATCATTACACAAAAGCAAGTGGCAGGTACATACTTTCCTTTTTACACATGAAGTTAAGGATCTGAAAGATTAAGTGAAGCAGAATAATAATGTATCTAGGAAATGGTACAAATGAGATTCTAACCGGTTCCTTTTGACTCCAGTGACAATGATCATGAGGCTACATTCTCTCTTATGAAGTAAATAATGGATTCCTCGAATCCAAAGGAATGGAAATATCAAAGCCTGTATGAGTCCAGGTTCTTCAGAGAACATAATCTGAGATAAGAATAATAGTGCTGGTACCTGATTTAGAAGATCCAAACTCAGAACAAGGAGATGAGGCTGAGAATGAGGGATGGGTGGAGAAATGAAGGGAAGCATGATGTGAGGCAATCGGTGGTGGCTTGTCACTTCACTTGCTCTTGGTTCAGAGCAAGACACAAAGAGACTTTGTGCCTACTTGACAACTAAACTTGCCCTGCACAAGGACTTTGTCCACACGGGTCGCAAGGAGAATCCATACCCCTGAGTAGCTGTGGGGGTGAAGAAAGAGGACACACACTGCCTGCACATTCTTTTCCATCTTCGTTTCTTATTGTTTTTCCCAAGGAAGTAGTTTTCTTTGTTGTTTTAGATTGCCTCATCCAACCCACTGAGTGGTCATTCAGGATAGCTGACTCACACCCTCTGTGTGGTGTGTGTTTTTTCCAAGTCTGGAAATGATTTTAAGCATGGCTGTACAACAGAAGTGTAATGGTAGGACCTGGCACAGCCTGAACTGATATATGGAAGGCCCCAGCAAGATTTGAACTAGAGGGCCTGAGTGGAGGGTGCTGCAGAGTTCTAGAAGGCAGATTTCCTGGAGGAAATATGAAGAAACACGTACAATGGGTATCTGACACAGAACTCTTGGCTGATTCATCCAGTTCATATTGATTGAATGCCAACAGTGTGCCAAGAACTCTTCCCGATGTTAGAGAAACATACATTTAAAAAAAAGAGAAAATTTCTGCTTTCATGAAACATACATTCTAGTAGGGGAGAAAGAAAAAAATGTAAAGCAAACAGTGTGAGATATTGTACGTTGGATGGAAGACAAAGCTAGAAAAGTAGGTATGAAATGTTTGGAAGAAAGACTAGTCAAGAAAGTCCTTACTGAGAAAATGACATCTGAATCAAGTCCTGACAGAACTGAGAAGCAACCGTCTCAATGTCTGGACCCAAGACACTGATAAGGGTATGTAGCACATTCATGCAACAGCAAGGAGCTCAGTGGGGCTGGAGACGTGAGTGATGAGAACATGGTGAGAAAAAGTCTGGATCATGTTGGTGGTTCTGGGGACTTCATTATTTGTATTGTTAAGCATTTTAGCTGAATTATTTATTCCTCACAGCAATACTGAAAGATAGGCAAGATTATTCCCATTTCAGAGATGAATAAACTGAGATTCATATTAGTCAAGTGAACTGCCCTAGCTCATAGCTAAAGAAAGATCACATAAGGGTGGGTAAGTAGGAAATTTATTGTCACGATTAAGCATAGTTGATCAAAGAAAATCTACTTAGTTCCAGTGAACTTTCAGAATTTAAGTGCCTAATTATGATTAAACTGAAATAATGGCAGACCACAACTTCCATGAATATTCCTTACAACAATAGTAGCTGATGCAAATACTCTCCCTATTTTCATTTTACAAGTAAGGAAATCAAGATATTTTAGTAACTGGCCCAAAGTGACACAAGTGGAAAATGATGTATCAGGGAACAAACATATTCATTCTGTTTTTAGAACCTGTGCTATTAGAATGGAATATTGTCTTTATAAATACCTTCCTACTATGTGTCATATTTTCTTTTTCAGAGAGTTTTCTCTTCAATTTTGAAATATAAGCATATCATTTTTTACCTCTTTTAGATAATTCCTTTTGAGGGATATTGTAATTCTTTTAACTTCAAAGTAAATAAAATAATAAATAATTTATCATATCTCTAAGGCTGTGTCTTAATCTGACTGTGTCTTTTTGCAAATTTTTACAGTATTGTTGCTTATTTTCATTTTTTCTTACTGGATTACATATTTTATAAATTTTCTTAAATATTTACTTGTGAATGAGAAACTCCTTCAGTTTTTCTTAATATGAATTTGTATTTATTTTACCTTGTGGTTTTTGAGTGATAATTTATCTAGGTATAAAATTTTATGGTAACAGGTGTTCAGTTGTTTTATTGGATCCTTTTATGGACAAGAATATTACTAATTAAGCTTTTCTTCCACAAATTCTTCTATTGCCTTCCTTTTAGATTTTTATCTTTCTTTTTTAATTCCTACCGTTTCATTACCATATGTTTGGAAGAGAAAAACTTAACCTGCTCATATTTCTGTTTCCTTTTTTTCAGATAAAAGTTTAATTCTTCCTTTCATTCTAGAAAAGTGCACATTTGTTTTTACTATCTCCTTCCATAGATTTCTCTATGATTGCCCTCTGGAATTCTTAATAAATGTAAATTGTATATTATATTTTATATTTTAAGTGTTAACTTTTTGACAACATATTTTGTCTTTCTGTTCTATCTTGCAGTGTAACCTCTTCAACTGTATCAAAATTCCATTTAACCCGTATATTGAATTTTATTTAAAAAATAAATCAAGATAAGACTGACATACAAAAAATGTATACATAAGTGTACAGTTCTATAAATTTTCAACAATGTATACATCAGTGTAAGCTTCTGTCATTAAAAAGTATATTTTCGTAGTTACCATCAATTTTCTATGCTCCTCTGCTGTGATTCTGTCTTCTGCTTATCTCAGGCAGCAACTCATATCATAATAAATTGAACTTTCCTGTTGCAGAACTTATGAAAAATCATAAAGTATGTATGTTCTATTGTGTTTGGCTATGTTAGCTCAACATAATGCTTTTGAGCTCCATACATGCCATGTATCAGAAATTAGTTTTAATTCTGTACTATAGTCTATGTTATGATTATACTATAATTTGAATGGTACATGTCTGATTTTACTCCTTTCTATATATCCTCCCCAATAACATAAAAAACTTGAAATACAAATTAAGCTAGAAATCTCCCAGACTTTTAGTATTAAAGGGCATATAACTCAAATACTTTCAAATTGTTTCAAGTAGAATAATACAATAATTCTAGAGTGTTCCTGCTGACTCAAATTGAGAGAATGGTCAGTGAGAACAGGAGGGCTTAACAGCTTCAATGAAAAAGGATAAAAGATGAGTAGAAACCTATAGAAGTACAGAAATTAGTCCCATAGGAAGAAGTCTAAGAACAAATGAACACAGATCTGGAACTTGGTAGTTTAACCACATTGTCTACAGAGAATGGCCCTGAACATGAGGGAGAACATAAGGGGCATCCATGGAGAGACATTGTTCCTAGGGGAAAAAAGACTTGTAGAGAAAGTGTGGTGTATATTTTGGAGTTGTGACAATGAAGGCAAGGGATGAAATATGAGGGAAGGAATGAAGGATGCAGAGGAAAAGAAGGTGAAAAAAAGGGCAATACTTTCTCCTCCCAGTCATTATCCATTAAAGTTTTCATCTTTTATTAAACTAACAGAAGAGGGCACTCTTAAACCAGTTACCCCATCCATGAGCTGAATAGGAATTACAAAAAACAGGTCATGTTCATACAAACTGATAGAAGAAGAAAATAGAAAATCTGAATGAAATAATTTTAGCTGTCAAATGTTCTCCAACATCCAGCCACAAAGCAGAATGGCTTAACACAACAACTCAACCTAAAGTAAGTATTATCCAGAAAGTATCTGAATAACTGGAAAATACAAAACTTAAATCAGAAGTTACAACTAAGAAAATTGTGGGGAGCAACCCGGACTGGACTGAGTTACTGGAATTAAGACTTACTCTATGCATCTGCTCTCCCACAATATGGCGCTGGGAGAGGAGAAAACAGCTTCTACACAGCTGCCTCCAGTTCAACCAATAAACAGCAGGACTTGCTCCTGATTGGAGGAGAGCAGCGTACTCGGCGTGTGGGCAGCCGAGTTGGGATTGGTGGAAGAGGACTATAAAGGAGGAGAGAGACAACATGCACCAGGAACATCTAAGAGGAACATCTAAGGGGAACACCTGTGCAGCCCCCGAGAGAGCCGGCCGGCGGTGTGCCGCTCCCCTGCGGAAGTGGGGAAAGCGGCCAGGGGGAACTGCCCTTCCACGGAGGTGGAAGGGACAGTAGCCAACCCGGGAAGAACCAGCAGCAAACCCGGGGAGGGCCGAGCAGACGAAAGAACAGCGCAGGGTCCTGTGTCGTTCCTCCACGAAGAGGGGGAGCGACAGAAAATAAATGTACATTAAAGGAAGATATTTAAAAAGTTTAATGATATCTGGAATTAGAATAGAAAGGTTAAACAAATTCCAGAAAGGAAGGCTACATTACAGGATGCACAAGGGGTAAAATGTTCAAATAATTATTTATTATGAAATTATTGTACCTATCCTAACAATGACAGAAAACCAGATAATCTAAAACTTTTCTTGGGACTAGGGATTATTGTGTGAAGGCAGTTAGGATTGGAAGTGGTGAAAGGTAGAAGTAAAACACTTTCAACTCATGGTTGGGTGGATTAGGAGATAGGAAATTCTTCTCTGCCTAGGACCTTAAATTCATACTAATGAGGATAACATTAGAGGCCAGCGATTTGTAAAGGAGGAGAAACTCTTGCCCAAGGTTAACCACAGACAGAAGCAATGTTTTGCTGCCATGGAAAGCAAAAGGAATCCACAAACCACATTTCTCAGACCTGGAACCTAGGAAAAACTCTCCACTTCCAAAAACAGCAGTGTAACCAATGGTAGTGATCTAGTATATGTGCAGTACAAGAGGATGGATACCATATGGCTCAGATGTGGAGAGATGACGAAAAACTGAGGTGGAACAAAAATGGTAAGAAAATTTCTCATACCTATACGTGTACACTAAACTCACTGCAATGACAGTCTGTTACTAGAAGTGAAGCCCATGGTGCAAAAGAGGTTACTACAGCTTCATCAAAACTCAAATACAGCCCAACTCATGACTCAAATCCTTACATGAATATCTTGATAGTCACATATAACATATCCTCTGTACATATTGTTCAATAAAAACTTCTGAGATACATAGAAAACATATTAGCTTTTTGTCATTACATCTAAATACCTGACATGGGATAGTTATGAAGGAAGTTTAATTTGGCTCTTGGTTTTTGAGAGTCATAGCTCAAGATCAGACAGCCTCATTGGTCTCATGTGTGATGAGGATGGTAGATGCTGGAATTTGTGCAGAGGAAGGATCACATGGCAAGCCAAGAAGGAGAGACAGACAGGGAACACATGTATCCATGTCTATGTGGTGTTGCCTTAAAACTCTATCAGGATTCAATTCTGAGAACTCCACCCCAACAACTTAGGTCTAATCTAATCACATACCCCAAATCCTTCCTTCAGACAGACACCATAATTATACTTTCACCCTTAAATCTTTAACTGCTAATATCAACCCACTATTAACATAGGACTTTCGGGACCTATCTTTTAAAATGTGGGCTTTTATTACCTTTGTTTTTCTAAACTGTTATCCAAACCATAACAGAAAGCAAGAAAAAAAGTCAATTGTCAATGGACAAAGCAGTCAGTAGAACCAGACTCAGAGATGTTCACTAATTTGAAATTATTGGGGATTTTGAAAGAATTATGATTCTTTCAAAGATGTAACCAAAAATGTAGGCAAGATTAAATTTAAACCATTATGGACTAAAATTAAGAGTGGAATGGGAGGGGCCAGCGCTGTGCATCTAAAGCAGCCACCTTCAATGCCGGCATCGCAAATGGGTGCCGATTCAAGTCCCAGCTGACCCACTTTCAATCCAGCTCTCTTCTATGACCTTGGAAAGTAGTAGAAGATGGCCCAAGTCTTTGGGCCCCTGTACCCAGGTGGGAGACCTGAAAGAAGCTCCTGAGTTCAGATCAGCCCAGCTCTTGCCATTGCAGCCATCTGGGGAGTGAAAAAGTGGATGGATGACCTCTCTCTGTCTCTGCGTCTGCCTCTCTGTAACTCTGCCTTTCAAATTAATAAATAAATCTTTTTTAAAAAAAGAGTGAAATGGAAATCATAGTAATGTACACACACAATAAACACACTTTCCACTTCACATTTTAATGCATATGAGGTATGTATTTGAACAATTTAGCAAATGGCTTGATATAGCTGAGACAGTTATCAGTGAGGAACATGTTAGGAAAATATTCTTCCTTAAAATAATCTAAATTGACACTCAGAAAGAGTGGGAAAAAAAGAGTGGGAAAATTCAAGAACTGTAGCATAATGTTAAATGATGTAAAGTAGTTTTAATTGGCCTATTGAAGAAGAGGGTGAGAGGCCGGCACCACGGTTCACTGGGCTAATCCTCCACCTGTGGCGCTGGTACCCCAGGTTAGTCCCAGTTGGGTCACCGGATTCTGTCCCAGTTGCTCCTCTTCCAGTCCAGCTCTCTGCTGTGGCCTGAGAAGTCAGTGGAGGATGGCCCAAGTGCTTGGGCCCTTGCACCCACATGGGAGAGCAGGAGGAAGCACCTGGCTCCTGGCTTCGGATCACTGCAGTACACCGGCCGCAGAGCACCAGCTGTAGCGGCCATTTGGGGGGGTGAACCAATGGAAGGAAGACCTTTCTCTCTGCGTCTCTCTCTCTCACTGTCTAACTCTGCCTGTCAAAAAAAAAAAAAAAAAAGAGTGAGATAAATCTAGAAGGTATATAGAAGAGGGTGGAATAAGTTGCTGCACATGCTTATTCCTGTCTCAGCTGCCCTGTATCTGATCCAGCTTCCTGCTAATATGCCTGAGAAGGCAGCGAATGATAGTGCAAGTACCTGGGCCCTTGCCACCCACATGGAAGACCCAAATGGAGTTACAGCCTCCTCACTTTGGTCTGGGTCCACCCTGGCTATTATGGCCATTTGGGAAGTAAACAAGAGGATGTAATGTTCTCTCTCAATTTTTCAATTTTTCTCTCTCTTAATTCCCTCTTTCACTTCTCTCTGTCACTCTTTCTTTCATTTAAATAAATAATCTTTTTAAAATGGATTAGAAAAATGCTTGAAAATAAGTAAGAATAGAAACTCTCAATGTATACTTTCTATACACAAAAATGAACTTGGGATAGAAGAGAACTAAATGCAAAAGCCAGAACTCTGAAACTGAACAAGAAACTAAAATAGAAAACATAGGAGAAATCTTTGTGAACTAGGAAAGATTTCATGGACACATACAAAAAGCCCAGACTACAAAAGAATAAAATAATAAATAGGACTTCATCAAAATTCAAAACTTACTTTCTTTGTAGACAATGTTAAGGAAAGGAAAAGCATTGTCATAAACTAGGAGAAAATATTTACAAAATATAACTGAGAAATAATCTTTTCTGGAATGTATAAGGAGCTTGTTAAAACTCAATGATTTGAAAATAAACAACACAGTTAATAAGTAAGCAAAAAGATTTGAACAGATAGTTCACTACTATGCAGATATGGTGGGCCTACATGTAGAGAATGGGCGCCCACGGCTTGGGGCTCCAATAGCCGAGAGCCCATGCACCAGCGCTGGAAAGTGAGGTGAGACCAGGCCACAGCAGCCTAAGCCACTGGTGAAAAAGTGGCAGAAAGAGCCTGGAGGCAACCAGGCTTGGAGCCCCATGGGGGAAAGTGTATCAACCAAACTAGAGGAGAAAAAAAAAAAAAAGGACAGGATGGACATGTTTCTCTCTCTCAGATCTCTTTACAAAGGCATACTATACCAAGCTGATAGAGCAGGTGCCATTTTCAACATATGTAACAGTTGTGGCAACTCGTGTCTGCACCCAGCAACCAGCTGTGTGGAGATTCCTGACTCTCATGGAGAGAAGTAACAGGAGGCTAGGGGCTTGTGACTATGTGAAGCTTCTGAACAGGGAATGTGAAAAAAATTGAGGGTGTGTAGGAGGACTCATGGTGTGGCTGGGACTTTGAGCAGTCTGAGTGGGAGATTCCACAAGCTTGGGGGTTCCTGGTTACCTGGTGATAGACATTGCTGGGGAATTTGAAATTACACTGAGGACCGCACAGATCCTTTGTGTGGTCCTTGTGACAGAGTGGATGAATATTATACCCACTGGGGCTAGCACTCAGACACTGGTCTCCATTGAGGGGAGGAGCTCAGCTTAGCAGAATATGCCTCCCTTCTGATTAAAAAAAAAGATTTACCACACCAAACCTGGGTGTATCACCTTAGGTACACCCTTAACCCTGGAGAACTGAACAGAGCTCTCTGGCCACACCCACTGCAAACCTCTAGAGATTCACTGAAAGCAGACAGTCCACTTAGCTACAGAGTCATAAAAGCTACCACAGATAAAAGCTACCACAGCAAAAACAGAAAGAAAGAAAAAGAAGGATAAGAAAGGAGAAGGAGGAGAAGGAAGGGGAGAGCAAAAGGGAGAGGGAGAAGGAGGAGGAGAAGAAGAAGTAGTAACCAATGGATATCTCCACAAATGCCCAACACCAAATGCACCAATCCAAGAAGCAAGAATAAGGAAGACAACATGATGTCCCTGAAAGAACATAACACTTCAATACTAGATTGTGAAGATGATGAGATAGAAGAAATGCAAGAAATGAGACCCAAATAATTGATCATAAGATTACATAGACGTAATCAAAAGCAAATGCACAAACTACTGAAATCCGTGCAGGACATGAAAGAAAATTTCTCCCATGAAATTGAGATCTTACAGAGGAACAAAAATGAAATTAAGACTTCAATAGAATATGAAATTGAGATCTTAAAGAGAAATCAAAATGAAAGGAAGAATTAAATAGAACAAATAAAAAATGTAGTGGAGAGCCTTAAGCACAGAATCAGTGAAGCAGAAGAGAGAATATCGGACTTAGAAGCCAAAGCACAGGAAAGTATACAGTCAAACCAAAGACAAGAATAGGAAATTAGAAAACTTTAAAAAACACTGTTGGGAATCTAGAGGATACTATAAAAAACCCAACATATGGATTCTAGGAGTTCCTGAAGGCATGGAGGGAGAGAGAGGATTAGAAGTTCTTTTTAGTGGAATAATAGGAGAAAACTTCCCAGGTTTGGAGAAAGAAAGGGACATCCAAGTACAGGAAGCACGCAGAACTCTGAATAGACATGACCAGAAAAGATCCTCACCATGACACATTGTAATCAAACTCACTACAGTGAAACATAAAGAGAAGATTCTAAAATATGCAGGAGAGAAATGCCAGATTACTTTCAGAGGATCTCCAGTTAGACTCACAGCTGACTGCTCATCAGAAACCCTACAGGCTGGAGAGAATGGCAAGATATACTCCAAGTCTTAAGAGAAAAAAACTGTCATCCCAGAATATTATACCATGGAAAGCTCTCATTTGTGAATGAAGGTGAAATAAAGACCTTCCGTAACAAACAGAAATAGAAAGAATTTGTTACCACCTGTACAACCCTGCAAAAGATGCTTAAGAATGTGTTGCAAACAGAAACATAGTCATCATTGCGAAAGAAGGTAAAGGAAGAAAATCTCTCAGTAAAGGATCAAAGGAAGTTCAAAGTATAAATTAGGAATATTTTTGGAAAAATGCAGGGCCAAGTCATTACTTATCAATAGTTACCTTAAATGTAAATGGTCTCAGCTCCCCAGTTAAAAGTCACAGACTGAAGGCCTGCCTCCTTAGTGCAGTAGGCAGTGCATCAGTCTCATAAAAGTCACAGACTGGATGAATGGATTGAAAAACAAAACCCATCTATTTGCTGTCTAAAAGAGACACATCTCACCAACAAAGACATATACAGACTGAATGTGAAAGGATAGAAAAGATATACCATGCCAACAAAAACCAAAAAGAGCTGGTGTAGCCATCTTAATATCAGACAAAATAGACTTTAACACAAAAACTGTTAAAAGAGACAAAGAAGGGGATTATATAATGATTAAAGGATCAATTTAACAGGAAGATGTAACTATTATAAATATATGTGCACCTAATTATAGGGCACCTAACCATTTAAAAGAAATGTTAAGGGATTTCAAAGGAGACTTAGATTCCAATACAGGCGTATTGGGGGACTTCAATAGTCTACTTTCAGCAAAGGAGAGATCAACCAGACAGAAAATCAACAAGGAAACAGAAAATTTAATTGACACTATAGACCAAATGAACCGATCAGATATCTCCAGAACTGTTCATCCTAGAGTTGCAGAATATACATTCTTCTCAGCAATGCATGGAACATTCTCTAGGATTGACCACATACTAGGCCATAAAGCAAGTCTCAAAAAAAATCAAAATCATACCATGCACCTTTTCAGACCACATTGCAGTGACGCTGGAAATTAGCAGCTCAGGAAACTCTAGAGCATATGCAAACACATGGGGACTGAACAACATGCTTTCGAATGAACAGTGCATCATAGAAGAAATCAAAAGGGAAATAAAAAATTTTCTGGAAATAAATGAGGATGACAACACAACATATCAGAACCTATGGGATACAGCAAAAACAGTGTTAAGAGAAAAGGTTATATCAGTAGGTGCCTACATCAAGAAATTGGAGACACCAAATAAATGAGCTATCAGTGCATCTCAAGGATCTAGAAAAACAGCAAACCAAACCCAAAACTAATAGGAGAAAAGAAATAGTTAATATTAGAGAATAAATCAACAAAATTGAGTCCCAAAAACAATACAAAAGATCAGTAAAATGAATAGCTGTTTTCTTGAAAAAATAAACAAAATTGACACACCATTGGCCCAACTAACCAAATAAAGAGAGAGAAGACACAAATCAATACAATTAGAGATGAAAAACGAAATGTAATGATAGACACTACAGAAATAAAAATAATAATCAGAAATTACTACGAAGAGCTGTATGCCAACAAACTGGGAAACCTAGCAGAAATGGTTAGAATCCTGGACACATGCAATCTACCTAAATTGAGCCATGAATACATAGGAAACCTAAACAGACACATAATCAAGACAGAAATTGAATCAGTAATAAAGGCCCTCCCAACAAAGAAAAGCCCAGGACCGGATGGATTCACTGCTGAATTCTACCAGGTATTAAAGGAAAAATTAACTCCAATTATTCTCAAGTTATTCAAAACAATTGAAATAGAGGGAATCCTCCCAAATTCTTTATATGAAGCCAGCATCACCTTAATTCCTAAACCTGAAAAAGACGCAACAGAGAAATAAAATTACTTACCAATTTCCTGGATGACATCGATGCAAAAATCGTCAACAAAATTCTAGCCAATAGAATCCAACAACACATCAGAAAGATCATCCATGTAGACCAAGTGGGATTTATCCCTGGTATGCAGAGATGGCTCAACATTCACAAATCAATCAATGTAATGCACCACATTAACAAACTGCTGAACAAAAATCATATGATTATTTCAATAGATGCAGAGAAAGCATTTGCGAAAATGCAACGCACTTTCATGATGAAAACTCTAAGAAAATTGGATATAGAAGGAACATTCCTCAACAAAATCAAGACATTTTATGACAAACCCACGGCCAGCATCCTATTGAATGGGGAAAATTTAGAAGCATTCCCACTGAGATCTGGTACCAGATAGGGATGCCACTCTCACCATTGCTATTCAATATAGTCCTGGAAGTTTCAGCCAGAGCCATTAGGCAAGAAAAAGAAATCAAAGGGAGGAAGAACTCAACTTATCCCTATTTGCAGATGACATGATTCTTTATACAGGGGATCCAAAGTACTCCACTAAGAGACTATTGGAACTCATAGAGGAGTTTGGTAAAGTAGTAGAATATAAAATCAATACACAAAAATCAGCAGCCTTTGTATACACAGACAATGCCACAGCTAAGAAAGAACTTCTAAGATCAATGCCATTTACATTAGCTACAAAAAATCAAATACCTTGGAATAAACTTAACCAAGTATGTCAAAGATCTCTATGATGAGATTTAAAAAACATTAAAGAATGAAATAGAAGAGGATACAAAAAATGGAAAAATCTTCCATGTTCATGAATTGGAAGAATCAATATCATCAAAATGTCTATTACTCCAAAAGCGATTTACAGATTCAATGTGATAACAATCAAAATACCAAAGACATTCTTCTCATATCTGGAAAAAATGATGCTGAAATTCATATGGAGGCACAGGAGACCTCAAATAGCTAAAGGAATATTACACAACAAAAATAAAGCTGGAGGCATCACAATACCAGATTTCAAGACTTACTATAAGGCCTTTTTAATCAAAACAGCCTGGTACTGGTACAAAAACAGATGGAAAGACCAAGGAAACAGAATAGAAACACCAGAAATCAATCCAAACATCTACAACCAACTTATACTTGACCAAGGAGCTAAAACCAATTCCTGGAGCAAGGATAGTCTGTTCAACAAATGGTGCTGGGAAAGCTGGATTTCCACATGCAGAAGTATGAAGCAAGAGAAATCCACTCAACATGGATTAAATCTAAATCTATGACCCAACACCATCAAATTATTAGAGAACATCGGAGAAACCCTGCAAGATATTGGCACAGGCAAAGTCTTCTTGAAAAGACTCCAGAGGCACAGGCAGCAAAGCCAAAATTAACAACTGGGATTATATCATATTGGGAAGTTTCTGTACAGCAAAAAACAAAAACAAACAAACAAACAAAAACAAAAACACAAAACCAGGAAAATGAAGAGGCAACATACAGAATGGGAGAAATTATTTGCGAACTATGCAACTGATAAAGGATTAATAACCAGAATCTACAAAGAGATCAAGAAATTCCACAACAACAAAACAAACAACCCACTTGAGAATTGGGCCAAGGATAAACAGACATTTTTCAAAAGAGGAAATCCAAATGGCCTACAGAGACATGTCACAATGTTCAGAATCATTAGCCATCAGGGAAATGCAAATCAAAACCACAATGAAGTTTTACCTCTCCCTGGCTAGAATGGCTTTCATACAGAAATCAACAAACAACAAATGCTGGTGAAGATATGGGGGAAAAGGTACCCTAATCCACTGTTGGTGGGAATGCAAACGGGTAAAGCCACTATGGAAGATAGTTTGGAGGTACCTCGGAAATCTGAATATAGTCCTACCATGCGACCCAGCCAGCCCACTCCTGGGAATTTACCCAAGGGAAATTAAATCAGCAAATAAAAGGGCTATCTGCAACTCAATGTTTATTGCAGCTCAATTCATAATAGCTAATACATGGAATCAACCTAAATGCTTGTCAACAGAAGACTGTATAAAAATTTTTCTTTTTCATTTTTTTTCTTTTTTATTTAGTAAATATAAATTTTCAAAGTACAGTTAATGGATTATAATGGCTCCCCCCCATAATTTCCCTCCCATTCACACCCCTCCCATCTCCCGCTTCTTCTCCCATTCCATTCACGTCAAGATTCATTTTCAATTATCTTTATATACAGAAGATCAATTCAGTATATATTAAGGAAAGATTTCATCAGTTTGCACCCACACAGAAACACAAAGTGTAAAATAGTGTTTCAGTACTAGTTATAGCATTACTTCACATTGGACAACACACTAAGGACAGATCTCACATGAGAAGTAAGTACACAGTGACTCCTGTTGTTGACTTAACAAATTGACACTCTTGTTTATGGCATCAGTAATCTCCCTAGGCTCTAGTCATGAGTTGCCAAGGCTATGGAAGCCTTTTGAATTTGCCGACTTCGATCTTATTCTGACAGGGTCATAGTCAAAGTGAAAGTTCTCTCCTCCCTTCAGAGAAAGATACCTCCTTCTTTGATGGCCCTGTTCTTTCCACTGAGTTCTCATTCACAGAGATCTTCCATTTAGGTCTTATTTTTTTTTTCCAGGGTGTCTTGGCTTTCCATGCCTAAAATACTCTCATGGGCTCTTCAGCCGGATACGAATGCCTTAAGGGCTGATTCTGAGGCCAGAGTGCTATTTAGGACATCTGCCATTCTATGAGTCTACTGTGTATCCTGCTTCCCATGATGGATCATTCTCTCCCTTTTTGATTCTATCAGCTAGTATTTGCAGACACTATTCTTGTTTATGTGATCCCTTTGGTTCTTAGACCTATCAGTATGATCAATTGTGAACTGAAATTGATCACTTGGACTAGTGAGATGGCATTGGTACATGCCACCTTGATGGGATTGTATTGGAATCCCCTGGCATGATTCTAACTCCACAATTTGCGGCAAGTCCGATTAAGCATGTCCCAAATTGTACATCTCCTCCCTCTCTTATTCCCACTCTTACATTTAACAGGGATCACTTTTCAGTTAAAATTTAAACACCTAAGAATAATTGTGTGTTAATCACAGAGTTCAACCAATAGTACTAGAACAAAACAAAGAGAAAATACTGAAATGGCTAAAGTATTACATTGTACATCAACAGTCAGGACAAGAGCTGATCAAGTCACTATTTCTCATAGGGTCCATTTCACTTCAACAGGTTTCCCCTTTGGTGCTCAGTTAGTTGTCGCCGATCAGGGAGAACATATGATTTTTGTCCCTTTGGGACTGGCTTAATTCACTCAGCATGTTTTCCAGATTCCTCCATCTTGTTGCAAATGACTGGATTTCGTTGTAAAGGGTTGATAACCAGAATCTACAAACAAATCAAGAAACTCCACAACATCAAAACAAACAACCCACTTAAGAGATGGGCCAAGGACCTCAATAGACATTTTTCAAAAGAGGAAATCCAAATGGCCAACAGGCACATGAAAAAATGTTGAACATCACTAGCAATCAGGGAAATGCAAATCAAAACCACAATGAGGTTTCACCTTACCCCGGTTAGAGTGGCTCACATTCAGCAATCTACCAACAACAGATGCTGGAGAGGATGTGGGGAGAAAGGGACACTAACCCACTGTTGGTGGGAATGCAAATTGGTAAAGCCGCTATGGAAGTCAGTCTGGAGATTCCTCAGAAACCTGAATATAACCCTACCATTCAACCCAGCCATCCCACTCCTTGGAATTTACCCAAAGGAAATGAAATTGGCAAACAAACAAGCTGTCTGCACATTAATGTTTATTGCAGCTCAATTCACAATAGCTAAGACCTGGAACCAACCCAAATGCCCATCAACAGTAGACTGGATAAAGAAATTATGGGACATGTACTCTACGGAATACTATACAGCAGTCAAAAACAATGGATAAAAAATTATGGGATATATACTCTGTGAAATACTACACAACAGTTAAAAATGGAATCTTGTCGTTTGCAGCAAAATGGAGGAATCTGGAAAACATCATACGGAGTGAAATAAGCCAATCTCAAAGGGACAAATATAATATGTTCTCCATGATCTGTGACAACTAACTGAGCACCAAAAAGGAAACTTGTAGAAATGAAATTGACACTATAAAAAGCAACGACTTGATCAGCCCTTGTCCTGTCCAGGAACAGCTTATTATTTTATTCTTACTATTTTCTTTTTCTAGTTAATACCATTGGTTGAACTCTTTACTTAACACAGAATTATACTTAGGTGTCTTAGGTGTTTTGTTTACATCCAATTGAAAATTGATCCTTATAAAAATGAGTGGGAATAAGAAAGGGAGAAGATGTACAGTTTGGCACACATTCCCATGGACTTACTCCTAATGATAAAGCTTAAAAGTTGCCATGGGATTCCAAATCCCATTTTGTTGGCAAGTACTAATGCTATCTTACTAGTTAAAGTGATCAGTTTAAGTGTGTAACTGATTATAAAGATAGGAATGAGTCAAAGGGATCACATAAATAAGACCAAGTGTCTATTTATAGCAAAATATAGAATTAAAAAGGAGAGAATGATCCAACTTGGGAAGCAGTCCACACAGCAGACTCATAGAATGACAAATGCCCTAAACAGCACTCTGGTGTCAGAATCAGCCCTTAAAGCATTCAGATCTGGCTAAAAAGCCCATGAGAGCATTTCAGGTGTGGAAAGCCAAGACACTGTGGCAAAAAATGGCCTACAGGAAAGTTCTCTGTGAGTGATAGCCCAGTGGAAAGAAGGGGCCATCAAAGAAGGAGGTACCTTTCTCTGAAGGGAGGAGAGAACTTCCACTTGGCTTATGGCCCTATCTAAATAATGACAGAATTTGTGGACTCAGAAGGCTTCCATAGCCTTGGCAGCTCATGAGAATAGCCTCGAGTGATCACTAATGTCATAAATAAGAGTGTCAATTCTGAAATCAGCAACAGGCAACAGGAGTCACTGTGTACTTGCTCCCCATGTAGAACCTCTGTCCTTAATGAGTTGTACTATGAGAATTAACAGTAAAACTAGTCTTTAAGCAGTACTTTATTCTTTGTGTGTCTATTTGTGTGTAAACTGTTGAAATCTTTACTTTGTATAGAGTTGATCTTCTGTATATAAAGGTAATTAAAGATTAATCTTAATGAAGAATGGGATGGGAGAGGGAGTAGGAGGTGGGATGGGAGTGGGGGTGGAAGGGCGGGTTTGGGGAAGAAGAACTGCTATATTCCTTAAGCTGCACCTATGAAATTTATATTTATTAAATAAAAGCTTTCTTAAAGAAATGTAAAATTCAAACTAATAAAAATATAGTAATATAGCATTCTTAACCATTGAATTCAGGGAAACTATTTATTGTAAGGATATCACAAAGGCTATGGCTGAACATCCATATGGAAGAGATGCAGTGGAGAGTGTGTGGGAAAGGACATGGTACATGGAATTTCTATGCTCTCTCTATGGGTACCAACTTCCAGGAGCCTCCATGTGTGTCCACCAAATCTGGGATCTCTATAAACCCCTAGTCTTTGGATTTTTATGAAGGTTTCATTATGACTACGTGACTGATTAAAGCATCTGCCAAAATTTCGTGATTCTCAGCTCCCCTGAGTTTCCGAGATGAGACTTTACCTTTAAATTCTTTTTTGCTCTTTCTGGTGACCACCCCATCCTGAATCTGTCCAGGGGCTTCCAGCTTACTGTCATCTCATTAGTTACAAAAGCACTTTATCACTCCTGAGATTCCAAGGATTTTATGAGGTATGCATCAGGAAATTGGACAAAAAGAAAATGTATAAATCTTATTATAAATCACAATATCACATATACATTGAATCATATACTATTGTGAGAAATAAGATAGGTAAAATGTAGAGATGGAACAATAGTTGTTAAAATCTTTTCTAGCCCAGGAAAACTGCCATGGAAGGTAGATTACTTGTTAGGATAGATTCTTCATGTCAAATATCTTTCCTCTATACTTCTGTGCTTTTAAAAATTTTTCCTTAAAATTTGCATAATTTAGAAATTTCAACAAATTATGAAAATGATTATGCTATCCTGCCATTTCTCTTTTATAAAAGTTAGAGCATTCTTTAGTATTTTAAACTTTCCTAAAGCTATGCTTATATAAGGGTCTTCACAAACTTATTGGGTAAGTGGAATTACAAGAAAAGTTTAGGATCTGATGTTCTAGCTCTGTAGGATTCAGTGAGCTTTGACTGAAAAGAAGATTCATGTAATGTTTGAGAGAACTCCTAAGACAGGTTGGACAGAATCTTTAGCTGCAGGTCACTATGCTCTCTGGCACCAGTTTGCACTATGTTGAGAGAGAAGATACGGAATCTGGCCACCCATATCTCCTGGGACAAGCTAGTGTTGCTGGATACTTGCTTCAGAAAATTTATGACGACCATAGTATCTACTTGCACATGATAGTTCTGGGTTACCTTGTTTGTATGGTAAATATAAATTATGGAGAAAGTATGAGCAAGACCAGTCCTTCCTACATGGGAAACATGTTTTGGAATCTAATTTGGGTAGAGCCACTGAAAATTCTTCTCAGTCCCAGGGAGTGGAGTTGTGCAGTATAGTAGATATACCACTGGGTTTTGGGGTGGTAGGAAAGTCTACACAAGACTTCAGGAAAGTAGACCCCATGGTGATTGGTTGTTCATCAGGCAGACATTGGGCAGAATGTGCAGCATGAAGAGGTGTTGACTTAAAGACATCATGAGGACTAAGACTGCATAGTAGCACTGAGCTTTGTGTTTTGTCTCTGCAGAATCTGATACTGTGCATCCTGCTTATTAATAATTTTTCAATATTAATAAGCTTGTTGCCAAGTATTCAGAGGAGAATTCTGAATACTGACTCAAGTAGACCAGACAACATGGTAAGTGTTAAGATTTTATTCAGTGAGAGAAATGTGCAGGAGAGTGAGGGCTTTATTTAAGGGAGAAAGAGAAGTCTAGAAGCTAAATTGGGTCCATTCCACGCACAGAGAAGACCAGGAGCAAGCCACATGGACCAAGCCTGCAGGCAGGAAAGCAGGGAGCATGTCCCCAAAGGCCACACACACTGAAGGTGTGGGGTAACAAAGGCAACCAGCGCAGCAAGGGCAGTAGGACAACAAAAAGGAGGGGCCCACCAGGCCTTTTATCCACTTCCAAAGAGGAGTGGTTACACAGTGACTGGCAGGTGGGCGTACTGGTGGGATCAGGTAGGAGTGTGAGATCACACAGGGACATGGTGAAGGCCTGGTCTTCCAGCTCACAAATCTCATCAATTTTATCCTATCTGCCTGCTTACATCAAATCAACCATTGTGCTGAATTTTGTGAACACTGTAGTCTTCAGAAAATTCTTAGTTTAATATTTTCTCCATCACTGACAAATACAGGCTAGATTCACATTACAGAAATGGCTCAAGATTAAGGTTTCAAATCTTTGTGTTTGTTGTTAATAGAATGCTCTATGTTATATTTTAATCAGAGGTGTCTTGTGAGGAACAGATTCTAATTGTTATAACTGAGGACAAGAATAGCTTCTTATTGTTATCTGTTATAATACTTTGTTTCCCAAACTCATGATAAGAGCACAATGAATTTTGTGTTATTACATCTTGAAAAATGTTACTATACTGGAATAGTAGGACATCTAGGATTTTACAAGTAAAATTTAGATTAAATTATAAATGCAGTTTTTCCAGCTTGCTCTTTTCTGTGCAGTATGTGCTCTGTTGTCTGGAAGAAAAACTTGGCATAAAACCCTAGTTTTACCACCAACCAGCTATATAAACTTGGATGAGTCATTCAATTTTAATAATTTCATTTTCTTTTCTGTGTAAAAAATCATAAAATTAGAAAACAGCTTTAACCACATATATACGAATGGTTTTTATACTTATAATTCATAGTTGTAAAGCGTCTAGCATAATGTTAAGCAAGTAATAGTTGTTGAATAAATGGTAAGAGTTACTTTATATTACATATTTATGCATTGCCATTGCTATTGCTAAACAGGATTTTATGAGTAATTTTATTTTATTGTCTTGTTTTTGTTTTTTAAAAATTTATTTTTTGAGAAAGATGGATCGAAGGAGCAGGGGGGAGAATGGAATCGAGAGAGAGAGAATAAAGAGAGACAGAGAAATCTCATGTCCACTGGTTCACTCCCCAAATGCCTGCAATAGCCAGGACTGGCCCAGGCCAAAGTTGGAGGCTGAAAAATCAATCCAGATCTTCCATGTCATTGGCAGGAGCCAGTCACATGAGTCATCACTGCTGCTTCTTTGTCTGTACTCGTGGGAGGCTAGAAACAGGAGCCAGAAGCACGATTTCAACCAGGCACACTCCAGTGTGGGAAGTGGGTGTCTTAAGAGTCCTTAACTAGGATAAATTTATGTCCATCTTTTGCTTGTTTTTTACATGCCATTTTCCCATCTTTTTATTGGATAGGATGAACCCAGGCTGATTTTTTAAATTTTGATTTCATAAAACATAATTTGTCTTATGAACCTTTACTTACTTGATTGGACTAGACAAAAAATGTACTAGTCTCAGACTCTGATAAGTCATTTCCTTCATCCTTCCCCATATCTTACCAAATTATTTATAGGATTATTAAAATATTAAAAATAACAACATCACTCAGCCAAGAGATTTAGAAACTACATTTATTATGAAACAAAAACAATTTTGTAATGAATACACTGATGATTTTTAACTTCAAAGGCGACATTCCTAAAAATAAGACAAAACTATGAAAGGGCATTCTGATAATTTCTACTTTTCTATGCAGGCGAACTTAATCTTGTCTGGGTGATTGCCAGCATTAGCATACATTATCTGGAACTCACCTAATTTACTAATGATCTAAAGATACATAATATTATAGTTGTTGATAAATGCCCATTTTACTATATATGAAACATTAGCACTGTAGTCCAAAAATATGTATTTTTTGAGAATCAATGATTGTTTATAGCCTTTGACTCTTCTGTTGAAGACCCGTAGGTTTTTTTTTCTTCATACTACTTGTTAAACTCTCTTACTTAGTGTAGGGCTATCTATATATGACAAACCAACAGTCAATATCATACTGAATGGGAAAAACTGAAAGCATTTGCCCTCAGATCTGTTATTCAACGTAGTACTGGATGTTTTAGGGGAAACAATTAGGGAGAAGAAAGAAATAAATAGCATCAAAATTGGAAAAGAGGAAATCAAATTAACCATGTTTGCAGATGACATGATGTTGTACATAGAAAAACCTTAACACTTTCCCAAAAAGCTGTTAGAAGTGATAAACCAATTAAGTAAGGTTGCAGGTTACAGAATAACCATAAAAAAGAATAGCTTTTTTGTATGCTAATTATGCACTCTCAGAAAGAGAAACCAAGACAGAAATCCCATTCACAATAGCCACCAAAAAATCAAATATTTAGGAATAAATTTAATCAAAGAAATGAAAGATCTCTACAATGAAAATCATCAAACATTGATGAAATAATCAAGGACACAAAAAATGGAACTTTAGTTCTTGCACATGGATTAGAAGCATCAATAGCATTAAAATATCTACACTACCTAGAACAATCCACAGATTCAATGAAATCCCTATCAAAATACCAATGACATTCCCTATAGAACTAGAAAATGCAATCCTAAAATTCATATCAAATCACAAAAGACCCAGAATAGCCAAAGTGATCCTGAACAAGAGAAATCAAACTGAAGGCATCACAATACTTGACTTCAATGCCTACTAGGAAGCTATAATAATTAAAACAGCATAGTACTGGCATAAAAACTGATACATAGATCAATGGAACAGAACAGAGAACCCAGAAATTAATCCAGGTATATACAGCCAACTGATTTTTGACAGAAGGACCATACAATGGAGTAAGGATAATCTCTTCAAAGATGGTTCTGGCAAAACTGGACTTATATATTTAGAAGAGTGAAATTAGATCCGTATCTCTCACCTTATACAAAAATCAACTCAAGATATGTCAAAGACATAAATTTCAGAAAGACCTGAGACTATGAATTTGCTAGAAGAAAATCTAGGGGAAACACTCCAAGACACTGGTGTAGGGTATGACTTCTTGAACAAGACTCCCAAAGCACAGGCAACAAAAGCAAAACTAAACAAATGGGACTCTATCAAACTCAGAAGCTTTTGCTCAGCAAATTAAAATATCAATAGAGTGAAGAGAAATTCAACAAAATGGGAAAAATATTGGAAAATCACCTATCTGATAAAGAATTAATATCCAAAACATATCAGAAACTTAAAAAACTCAATAACAACAACAACAACAAAGAACCAATCCAGTTGAGAAATGGGAAAAGGACTTCAATAGACAGTTCTCAAAAGAAAAAATGAAAACGACCAACAAGTATATGAAAAAATGCTCAATATCACTAGCCATCAGAGAAATGCAAATCAAAAACCACAATGAGACAGTATCTCACCCCTGTCAGAATGGCTAAAATCCAAAACACAGAGAGTAACACATGCTGGCGAGGATGTAGGCAAAGAAGTATACTTGTACACTGTGGGTGGGAATGTGAATTAGTGCAGCCACTATGTATATACACACACACACACGAATATTATTCAGGTATAAAAAAGAATGAAATTCTACCATTTGCAGCAAAATGGATACAACTGGAGGATGTTGTATTGTGTGAAATAAGCCAGACCCAGAAAGACAAATACCAAATGTTCCCTCTTATATGTTGGAGCCAAGATTTTTTTTTTAAGAAAAAAGAAGAAAGAAAAAAGAAATGTCTGTATTAGTATTGCTGTAAATATAGTTTTGTAACACTTTGTTCTATACTTTTGTGAAACCAATGATTAAGACTTTTTTTTTTTTTTTGACAGGCAGAGTGGACAGTGAGAGAGAGAGACAGAGAGAAAGATCTTCCTTCCATTGGTTCACTCCCCTAATGGCCACTACAGCCAGCGCTGCGCCGATGAAAGCCAGGAGCCAGGTGCTTCCTCCTGGTCTCCCATGCGGGTGCAGGGATCCAAGCACTTGGGCCATCCTCCACTGCCTTCCTGGGCCACAGCAGAGAGCTGGACTGGAAGAGGAGCAACTGAGACTAGTACCCAGCGCCCCAGCTGGGACTAGAACCCGGGGTGCCGGCACCATAGGTGGAGGATTAGCCAAATGTGCCACGCCACCTCCCTCTGAATGTTTTAAAGTAGGTAAATTTTCTTGGGTCCTGCACTATGTATTCTCAGGCATTCTTGTGAGAATGCTCCTCTCTGAGTTTTCCTTTAATTCTTGAAATATAAACCTGAACAAAGACCAAGGCCCTAACATGTACTTAAGTTCCTCCTGTTTCTCTAAGTTGTAATTTACATTTACTACACCAATTTGAGGTCATTCAGAGTCAAGTAGGCTTATTCAAACTCTTTGTCTATGATGTAAGGTTTATACTCTTGGTAGATAATTACTAGGCATTTGAAGATATTTTAAAGCAGATCTAGCACACAGAACAATGCAGTTTAGGAATCACCATTGCTGAGGCATGAAGGGTCTGACTACCCCACCCACGGCCACTCAGCCATTTATGAACAAAGCTCACCCCGAAAATCCAGCACTCTGGGTTCTCAGTTAAGTCATCTTTTTCCACACTAGAATATGCACGTATTTACCAAAAATAGATGAAGTTATTTCTTCCAACCTCATTAGATATAAATTGCCAAATGTAACTATGAACTATTTAATACCAAGACATAAATAACCTGTAGCAGCTGGAAAATGAGACCTTTAACCATTGCATTGGGCAACAAATGTCTTTAAAAAAGCCTTTTGAACATATTTCATATGTAAAATTATAATAATTCATAAACGTGATATTACATAGGTGAATTTGAATTTGTACATGCATTAGTATTAAAAAGAATTTCTGCAGTAAAAACAAAGAATTATGATGAATTATTATCTATGAGAAAAAGATGACATTCAGCTTTCAACAAATTTTTTTAGTTCCATTATACCTATGTTTATAGATTGAACAAGGTGTTTATATTTCTTGTAGATTGAGTTGATCAAATATACTATCTTAAAGCATTTTTTCTCTTCATAAGTTTAGAAGTACACAAAATTGTACATAAGAGATGAGAAGTGCAGAGATTCATAATGAAAAGAACTTCTTGTTCCTCTTATTCCATTTTGATGGTTTCAAGGTAGAGTTGTGCTGGCAGACATTGGGGAATGTATATTTTCTGGATGAACAGACTTTTTTTTTTGTCTGTGAGAGGTAGAGAGGGAGAGGGAGAGAGAGAAGGGGAGAACAAGTGAGAGCAAGCTTCCATCTGCTAGTTCACTCCCCAAATGGTGGCAACAGCCAGGGCTGGGCCAGGCCAAAGCAAGGAGCCAGAAACTTCGCCCATGTGAGTGGCAGGAAACCAAGTACCTGAGCTATCCCGAGCACATTCACAAGGAGCTGGATTGGAAGCAGAGCAGCTGGACTCCAATGGGTGCTCATACAGAATGCTGGTGTTGTAACAGCTTAGCTCACTGTGCCACAGTGCCAGCCCCAAATGTATCATTCTTATAAGGGTTAAGCTATGTGTTTAGTGCACAAACAGATGTGACTGGAAGATTAGGCACATCTATTGGGGAAAGTAAAAGGTGAGATGAGCTAGGTCTCTAGAATAAATACATACACTATACCTTTAAATGCTTTGTTTGGAAATTTTTGTTTGGACTTTTCTTTCATTTCCCTCCAGGAATAGCTTGGCTTATCCTTGTACTCCTAAATTAGGTAATTAATCCATGTTAACTTAAATCCAAATGAGGCTTTCAGGATTATCTTCAATTTAGCTATTAGGTTTTATGACTTGTGACTTGTTAAATTTGGTGCTTATAGCCTATGAAAATAATGCTTCACTGAAAATCATGTATTGCGTTTTTGGGATATAGAAGGTACAAAGTATATCCAGAGGGCATACATAGCTATCATTAGATTTAAGATTATTTTTGCATGTAGGAGGTGAATAGTTTTGTTGTATCTTCATATGCAAGATTTAACTTGTGGGTAATTTGAATGTAGTGAAGAACTTAATTCTGGAAAATCATTTATTTTTGATTAAAATCTTAAATCTCAAATCTATACCATATTAATCATCTTTTCATAAGTAACTAAAATGCTGATGCTCGGCATTTGAAACCTTATAGTAAACCTTTGAGGTTTGCAATCTAGTGAGGCCAAAAGATCACAGAGCCAGAAAGCGGTAAGACACAGGAAACTCATTCTTCTTCTAGCCTCTATGTGGTCTCACCATGATTCCTCAGTGAGTCCTCACCATGAGGCTCCACCCTAGCAACTTAATCTAATCCAGTCATTTACCAGATCATTAGATCAGACCTTAACTGAAATTCATCAGCCACTAACATTAATCCACTAGCGACAACATAAGACTTTACAGTACAAACACCTGCATGAATCTGAGGGGTCAAAGACTTTTCATACCACAACTTAAATGAAGAGAAGTAATTTTCTTCAGCTGCCTGTTGTCTAAAGTATGATGACTGTATCAGAAAAATGAAAGTCATCCATGGGTGTTTCTTCATTTGTAAGTAAAAATATGAAAGGTCAAGTATCACAGATCCTTTTTACTTGAAATATTTTAATAACAATAATAGAAGAGGGAATTTCAAAAAATTCATTGAAAATGCACATTATAAAAAAGTATGCATGGATTTCAACATTTTTTCACCATAAGAAAATCGAACTTCTTGAAGCATCCTCATATTTTGAGCAAGCCCATTCCGTAGCAATTCTAACTGAAATCCAATTAATAGTCATTTGCTGTCTTTCACAAATTACACATCAAAATTACTTCTTCTACAACCACAGACAATACAGCATGCTCCTTTGAATTTTTTTGCCTTAGTATTTTCTAGGATAACACAAATGAAAAATAAATGACATTTCCTTTGTGAAGGTACAGATTGATGAATCCACTGTGCTTTAAACACTAACTTGCTTTTTTTAAAAATTATGGAAGCACTTCTGTTCAGCTCATTTAATCTGCGGTTCAGATCCATAATCTTAAACAAATTTTAAAGTTAATAAGAATCTTAAAGAAATATATTGTGAGGAAAACTTTTGAAAAGAACTCTCTACACAAGAATAATTTGCATTTGTTAGTAGTTGGTAAGGCAGTTGCTCAACTTTTTATTTCACTGCTTACAATCACTTTTCAAAATTCCTAACCAGATTATCATTTAGTGAGATGAGAATGCTGAGTTTGTGTATTTAAAGTTATGTTATTTTTGTAATAAATTATTCAAATGATTACTGATTCTTTGATTAGGTAGGCTTGGCCAAACTGTAATTTTCTTAAATGGAAATGCAACCAGTGCAGAAGAGTAATTACTGTATGCCTATTCCTGTAGAAAAACAGCCTTGGTGACTTCTGTTACTCGAGATTCAGCTCAATCAATCTTCAAATAAACTTAGCTGTGTATCAGCAAGACATCTGCTATAGGCTAACTTTTGATCCCTTTGTATTCTTTAAATTACAACTCATTTATTTAAAGGAATACTTGTCAAAAGGAAGCTTTAAGTAGTGGAGTTAAAAAAGCAGTGTTAAATAATTGAATTGACTGTGATAAAACTGCGTTGGTTTAAAGAGACCAGTCTGTTTAATGAATTGTGCTTTTATAGGGTGAGATAAATCTATGTGATCTCGAGTGGTTCCGCCAGAAATGCTGAATCTGGATAGATTAGGAGAAAATAAAAAGGAGGTACTTACAGTAATACAGTTATATTTTATTTTATTAAACTTACATCTACTTAGGAAGCAATGTTTTCTGCCAGATTAATAATAACAATGTAAAATATTATCAAGAAACTTACATACATATGAAACAATTCAGATTACTTGAAGAGGAAGTACTATATTTGTTGTTTTTTCTCAAGTAGAAATCATAACTTGAGGCTCGATTAAGAACACAGCATTTAATTTCCAGTTTTTAAGGAACAGATTCAATTACAAACTCTTAACATTAGATGGAATTATTTTGGCAGTGAGACTGTAGCAGGAAATTAATTTCATATTTTAACATAAATTTGGCAGGTTTACTTTCCTGTTTAGTGTTGAAAAGGGTTTTTATAGCATACCATTAAACTATCATGCAGAAAGCCTGTGTAGCAATGCTTGGTTATCACTTCAAAAGAGAAATTTAGCTGGAACAGTTCATAGCCCTTGATTATACTTCTTGTGTTGTTAAGTGTTGAAATACATTTTATGTGCTTAAAAACAGAGAAGCAACTTAAGAAGAAGAAAATACTAAGACAAGTACAAACATAAGGATCTGTTCTCATCAAAAAAGAATCACAAATTAAAACTGGGGATCATGTACTATGTTGGCAATCACTTTCCCATCAGCTGAATGTTGGAAACCGAATTCTTTGTAACAGTGGTCTAAGTTGAAAGAAAGGAAAAAGGAAAGACATTACCAGTTCACTCATACCATTGAACCATTCCACAGTTTAAGAGTTATCTTTTCTTTTTGTCTGACTCATGAAATTCTTATTTTAGTACTTATTATTTGAGAACTAACCTCTTAAGATGACATTCTTTTCACCATTCACACACAAACTTTGTGCTTGATATTTGTGTTTTTACTTTGCAGAGATTTTAATGATCTCAGTGAAAATAAAAATTCAAATTCAAGTTCGGTATATGGAACTAAGATAGTAAATCATGATTTTTGAAGTCATGATCTAGTTGTACTAGCAAGCAAAATGGGGCATTGATATAACCTTAATAATTCATGTCTAGTTCCCAAACTGATATTCTTTAGTATCACAATATTTCAATTAGACTTTACTTCACAGTTTAACTTTTGTTTCTCAATAGCTAAAATACATATATTTGCTATAGAAACTTAGAAGAAAATAAATAAAACCCATAATTCTATGCCATCATGCATTCAGTAATTTGTTCAGGGCCTGATAAGTGCAGTATGTATTTCTACTTTTGTGGTCTGTTAGAGATAAGACATTAAACAAAGAGTCACGAAATAACTATATAGTGACAATAGACTGAAATGCAATGAAAAGTGGATACAGGGTTATTAGAAGATGTATAGTTGGGAGACCGCCTCTAAACTGAGAGGAGAGTTGAACGGGAGAGAGAGAGTGAGAGAGTGAGAGAGAGAGACCCAGAGATGTATAAAGAGATAGTCAATCTGCTAGTTCAGTTCCCAGTTCCTGCAACAGTTTGGGCAGGGCTAGGCTGAAATCAGAGTCAGGAACCCAATCCAGGTCCCCCTCATGAGTGGCAGGGACTTAATTACTTGTGCCGTCACCTACTGCCTCCTAGAATGTGCATTATCAGGAGGCTGGAATCAGAAATGGAACTGGGATACTAATAGAGATAATCTGGAATGGGTTGAGCATATCCCAAGTGGCATCTTAACTCTTGCCCCAAGAGGAGATTTCATATATATATAATATATATGAATATATATATATATAATATATATATATATAATATATATATATATAAAATATTTGGGGACTGAAGGAGAGTCAGGGATGTGTAAAGAGGGGTGGTAAATGGGAGGAGCACATTTGGGATGGAGGGGACTGAGCATGGCCAGGCCCTAATGCTGGAAAGCCACTGTCATATTCCAGGAACAGAGGCCCAAATGATTTAAAAGCAGTGAACAAGAAAAGAAGTTGAGAAAAGAAAATTAAATCAACAGGTAGTATCTACCCAGATAACATGAGGCCCTTTATATTACATTAAGAATGTTGGATAGTATATGAACAACCAGAGAGAAAGAACATTAATATCTCATATCAATTGGGTATCTCCTGATCTTTCTTTTTCAATATTTTCAGTAGTGCCAGGAATTATATGTTGTTCATAACATCCTTTTCTTGCTTGTAATTTATAATTCAATATTCATTAAATGTTCTTCTACAATGTATTTTTTGTGGCTAATTCATTTCATTTTGTGGATTTTCTGATTTGCCTCACCACACTTTTATTTTGTACCTTTGTAATTTTTTATTTTGTAGCTATTATTACCATCAACGTTAGGGACATTCTTGTAATCACATTCTCATACACACATTACTCTTTCTTTAGAAAAATTCGCAAAGTGAAAACAGAATTACTTTGTCAAAAGATAAGAGTATATGTGCACCTTTAACAGAAATTGACAAATTGCCTTCCTGAAAGATTGGAATGATTATTTCAAGGGTGTCATGAAAGATAATCTGTGGTGAATACACTTTTTGAACCTAAGCTATAGAGATAATTGGGGAGGGGTGGTGAGAAGTTTCAGAATCTAAAATATGCCCTTAGTTATTGACAAAATTGGAATATACTGAAAGATTTTCATTTGACAACTGAGTTTCAACCATGTGACTGACAGTCTATAAATTCTATTTTTCCCATCTCATTTTTTTTTGTTAATATTGACTTATTTCCCTTGTAATATTGTGCAGTGACCACTACCAGTGTGTTGTGAGCTTCAAGGTTTGTGGGTGATGTAGTTTTTTACATTTGCGTAAACAGTGAAAAAAATACACACTAAGTTTTGCCAAACTTTGAAATCTTTATCATACAAATAGATAGGAATTACATACTACTATAGTTTGAATGACTTTGTGATTATTTAAAAATTTATATACATGAAAGAATGTATATACATGAAGTTGAACATCTTTTTATTTGATTATTATTTAAAGCCTTTGCCTATTTTTCTGCTGAACTATTCTCTTTTTTTTATTTGTTGAAATCTTTGTTTACTGGAGCATTAAATGTTTGACTAAAATGTAAATTAAAAATGAGTTACCTCAAAAATAAATTAATACACACTAAAAATACTTATATAAACTCTAGAACTTAAAAGTTTGAATTTGTGATAAGTTATTGAAATTAATGATCATTTTCAACAGTGTGTCTGAAATTTCAAAGGGTAATAGAAATAGATGCAAAAGCACACAAAGAAGTGTCGAGGTAGGTGAGAAAATGGTCTTTAACTCCGCATGATTAAGTGTAGTCTCAGATGTTCCAAGGCTATTTTTAAGCAGTTGCTTAGAATTTTCAACGCTGATACGCTATCATTGGCTTTCCCGTTAATCCCAGCTCCGTCTATTGGCAAAACACCCGAGCTTTGATGTGCCTCCGGCCCTTGGCTTCCACTTCCAGATCTTTTTCTTTCTAGCGTTTACGCATTGCTCTCCTTAATGGATTTTGGATGCTCTTGACTTTTTGAATTTTCTTGATCTGTCCAACCTCTGATGAGATGATCTTTCTCACCTAAATGCACCACCTCATTCCTCTATAGTTGTTTGGAGAACGTGTCCTTCTGTCATAGTCATTGCTAGGACGGCCCTGGCTGTGTCGCCCCAGAGTTGGGGAAGCTTGTTTGCACAAGTAAACTATATGTTGTCATTAATTGTTTAAATAATTGTTTAAATATCCCAATAAATTATAATACTTAGAGTAACTTTTGTGGAAATTGGGCAGAACACACTAATAAAAGATACCCACCCTTCTTCTCTACAAAGAACTGTATACTTATAAAGTATGCAAATTTGAAAAAGGAATTAATATTTTAGCTGAATTATTCAGTGGAGAGACAGTATTTTATAATACAATCACTCTGAGAATAGGGATATTTATTGCAATGATGTAATTTTTCTAAGTCTGTTTGGGATTACTCTTAGAGAAAAGAGAATAGGTACTCTATAAAGTTTATGAAATATGAATAGACCTCTACCTTATAACATCTCTTTTAACCATATTGACTTGTGTGATGCTGACATGCATAAGTCAAAGCTAAATTAAGCAGCTAATTCAGCAGGGGCTCCACGTGTGCAAATAAGGAAGGGTGCTCAATGTGTTGAACAGTTAGGAATAAGTTTTTTTTTGTTTTTTTAGGAAAACGGTCCTTGAAGAAAATATATCATTTAGGAAACTGGAAAGTAGAAGGCAAGATTCAGATTAAGAGAACCATGTTGGCAAAATGAAGGAAACGTACAGAGCATGTCATGATGCCAGGAAATCATCTAAACGAGGCTTTCAAAGATTTGCCATGCTTTGTGCTATGATGATTGACAAAGGGCTTTTTTTTATATATAAAAAGTCTACTCATATGACCCACCTTTGTTAGGATATGCGTTTTTGAGCTGTATTTTGGATACTGATGATGGTTTTACACTGCCTTAATCTTTTGTTATTACTCAGTGCTTTGGTTTAGTTATTAGCTTGGCTGTTGCCCAAAGGACCACGTGTTTAAAGGATTCCTCCCCAGGGTGGTGGTGTTGGGAGATGATGGAGACTTAGGGAGCAGGGCTTAGTAACAGGGCTGTAGGTCATTTAGGGCACTGCCCTCACAAGGTAGTTCTCATGACAGGGTTATTTTAAAAGCCTGTGTTTAGGACCAGTCTTTCTGCTTCCTGGCTCACTGTGTGGCCCTTTCTCCACACACACTCCACTATCTGCTACAGGGCCTGTCCCAAAACCTGAATTATGCAGTTTGGGCTTTTACCCTCCAAATCTGTGCACTAAGTAAACCCTTCCATTTTTTATAAATCAGTTGCCTCAGGTATTTTGGTGTTGACAAGCAAAACACTCAGGAACATGTGGAACCCGTAGATTGAAGCTTTGGGAAATCATTCTTGCTATACGAAGCAAACAAAATGGAGCAAGTAGTTATCCAATTCTCTTACTTCTTTAGCTTATTGGTCATTGATTTTTTTTTTTTTACTTTTTCCTCTCATTGGCATGCTAAAACCAAATATCTATCACCTTTTTTGAGTTTTTCCCTTTTATTTTTCTTTATGTTCTGTCATTCAGAATCCTATGATTAAAAATGTGGAATAGGATCATCCTCTCTCACCTGATCTCTCTGGTACTCCCTCTCACCCTGGAGTTCATACCAGACATCACATAAGTCAAAATTTTTTAAAAAACTGCTTTTATTTCATACTATTTTCCTGATCGAAATCTTCATACTGATTTTCTATCACCTGAATGGTGTATTTCTCCACAGTTCAGCTCAAATGCATCTCCCAGATATTGGGCCCAAGATTCCTCTGACCCAAATACTGTTTATGAAAAGCTATGTGTATAGGGATCAGCATTGTGGTACAAAGGGTTCAACCCTGTCTTGGGATGCTCACTTCTCGTACTGGAGTGCTATTTCATGTCCTGGCACCTCTGCTTCCAATCCATCTCCCTGCTAGTGCATCCGTGGATGCAGCAGATGGTTCAAGTGCTTCAGCTCCCCACCACCCCATGGGAATCTTGGATGGAGTTCCTGACCCCTAGCTTTGGACTGACCCAGCTCTGGCTGTTGCAGGCATTTGAGGAGTGAACTAGTGCATGGATGACCTCCCCCTGCCCCTGTTCTTGCTTTCACTCACATTTCAAGTAGATGAAAATAAGAAAATTAACATTTTAATAAAAAATTGTGTTTATAAATACACCTTTCTTTGTCCCATTCCCAAATGAGGCATGCTTCTCTGTCTCCTTTCCAATCTCATCATGGCCATTTCCAACTCTGGTTTAATGCCCCTTTCTGTGCTAAACCCACGGTGCTATGTAGATCCTGCAGCCTTGTTGATTCCTTCTATGATTAAGCTTATTCACAGAGCTTTCTTTCATTATGCTGAAAGCTGGGTTAAAAACCTCAGTTGTTACAATTTACCTTGTATTTTTATTTATACCTTTCCAGCTGTTGGGTTGTTCCATTTAAAAGATTTCCTCTTTGAAGACAGAAATTGTATTTCTATTTCCCCCACCTCTGAAGAGTCAAGAACAACGTTTTCCCACATGGTGGGGCTTCTTCATGACATCTGTGACAGCAATGTGACATGCATCTCCACTTAACTATTTTCTTTAGAAAAATCGAACTTTCTAGCTAAAGAAATTAGAAACTCCTGGTGTATGCTCTGGTTGTTTCTTAGGCATTCTTAAAAGATCATGAGCCTCAATGGTAATAGAATTATATTACTACTAATAATATTATTAGTAATAGTAATCATAGAACAGCAAAGTAAAGGGTGAACAGAGTTTCTGCCTGGTGTGCTGAAGATGCTCAGCTTTTCCGCATTTCTTAGGGAATCCTGTGCATTTAACTCTTACTCGTGATTTTGGTTTCATCAGTAGCATTTCAGGAGCTACTAACAAAAATGATCACTTATCCAGTAGTCGTATGTCAGACGTTATACCAAGTTTTTGGTACGTATTATCTCATTAAGAATTTATGCTATGCCTATAAGACAGAGATTATCATGATGAAGAGATACTGCAAGCTTGTAGACCAAATTCATAGAATAAGTTGATTGTAAGGCCAAGGTTTTATTCAGTTTGAGCTGCATTAAATGTTTTTCTGTAAATTTTGACAAATTCTGTTATCAACAAAATTCATTACTGGCTCAAAATGGAATAGAAGAGCTTCTATAAAGCTGGTCAAGACAGATGATATGAGGGATAGCACTAATCCTTCTGCCTTTTTGGTGGAAACATAACTCATTGATTATACAAGGTAGCAGGTGGTGGATGAACAAGATTGTCTTTAAAGTGAGGTGATGTTTTGTTTTGGCCAGGTGAAATGTTAAAAGGTGATAGAGATTTGGTTAGTAGATGTAGAATTTGCTGGCACCTGGTTTTCTATTTCCCAAGAGAAATAATTCTGATTCCTGCTCCTAGCCCCAAGATTATGGATTTTCCTGGAAGGAACAGGAAGAAACTGGAGGCAGTAGAATGCAGAATTAGAAATAGAACCATACAGAACCATTTTAGAAAATTAATGAAACAAAGATTTTTATTATTTTGTTTCTATCACCATGAACTCCCCCCTGCCACCTCTGTAAAAGAATCTGTCTTCCCAAGTAAGGGAAATGGTTTTTAAAAAGATAAGCCTGAAAAATATTAATTTAAACTTAGCCATATTAGGGTAGCATTAAGACACTCCTGGGTACATTTTATTGGTCCATTAATATAGGCCCCGAGTGGTTGAATACACCTAAGGCATGTACTGTATTAATGAACCAATAAAACATGCCCTGGAGTGTCTTAATGATATATTACAACTATTTCTATTACATACATAAATGCACTATTTGCTGGCTGTCTTGCATAGTTTCAAAGAACATCTTCAATTAACTAAAAATGTTGCATCAAAAACTCTAACCCGCAATAAAAAAGAAACACAACAAAGAATCCTGTAATTAACTTACTGGAATAGTTACCCATAAGGTGATTCTCGATTGACTTTATCTTTGGCGCATTTTCACTGTTAATTCTTTGGAAGAACTAGTCCTTTGGGTTTAAAAGGAAACAGATGAAAGTCGGCAGCATTTATACTGATCTCTTTCCTTACTTAACATACCCAATCCAGGAAGGTGGTTATGAAATTAACTAGCTGTTAAGGGATAAATCATAATGTTAGCTCTCTATGTCTATAATCAAATGTATTATTTAGGCAACTAGGAAAATTTCCTACAGAGTGATGAAGAATACTGCATACTCATGTAGGTCAACATGACAGTGCTGAGAGTTACACATGGGATCTTGTAAAAATGTCTTGTCCTGATTGACATTGTGTTCTGTTCTTGTTTAACTCAATATTAACCCTATTGTCTTTCACTAGAGTTATACAAATTGATGCATTGCTCTGAGTGGGAGATTCTGAAGGAAAAAATGAAAAAAAGGAAATATAATAGCTATGATAATGGATATTATTATTTGATTATTATTCAACAGGCAATGCTATAATTTTTTTTACAATTATACTTACCCTTAATCTTTGCAAAAGACTTATGAGGGAGATGCCATTATATTTATTTAATACAAGGTTAAAGTAGAAACATTTCTAAGTGGTGGAGCTTGGGTTGAACCTAGACAGTCTCAATCCAAAGCCCATAATCTAATGAATAAAACTTGGTGAGGTCACAATGAGAAAAGCAGAGAGAGGCTTTAGGTTTATGCTTTTTTGTGTGTAGTAGTCCTTTATAAACTCTATCTGCATTTTTACATGGTATGAGGGGTCTTCAACAAGTTCATGGAAAATGTGCAATATGGAAAAGATATATGTGGATTTCAAAAAATTTTTGCACCAAAATAAACTTATTTTTTAATTATACTTTTCCACAAACTTTTTGAGGTCCCCTTAACTCCCTCCTTAGTGACATATATGTTGAGGGGAGAGAGACAGCTGGTGGATCTGAAGTGATCTCACAGTACAGACTTAGAGGATGCAAAGTGACCTGCATGGAGAAATGATCTAAGTCTCCATGGGAATGGACAATTGCAGTTTGGCTAGGAACCGATAGCCAGTAGGAGGTAAATGTGATCTTGAGGAGAGATGATGATTTTCTCCCATCTTCTCTGATGCTGTGGTGTTAAGAAGACCCCTGGAAACCAAGATACATTCCTGGGATAATGAGTGAGTAGAAAAAAAATCTTCAAGCTAGTCATAGGCTGAGAAAATACAGCATTGACTGATGAACCCTAAATTTGATCAGTAGATAGAATGAAGGCTTAAGATAGACATTTAGAGAAAAGATAAACTCTTTTTTGTATCTACATGTTTTAAGTCTGAGATTTATATCCTGAATTGTTTCAGTCATAAATAATTGTGTAAATTCTACAGATTAGTACCTTAAGATAACCTGATCCTGTTATTTTTAGAAAAATCACTGAAATGATTGTGTAATTATTTGTTTATTAATTAGTTGTTAAGATATGCTAAACTGATCTGTATATAAAGAGAATTGAAAATGAATCTTGATGTGAATGGAAGGGGAGAGGGAGAGGGAAAGAGGAGGGTTGCGGGTGGGAGGGAAGTTATGGGGGGGGGAAGCCATTGTAATCCATAAGATGTACTTGGGAAATTTATATTCATTAAATAAAAGTTAAAAAAAGGTATCATAAAAATTTTTTTGCATGAATTGCATTTTAGTTTACTTTCTTTTTTAAAAAATTTTAAGGTATGCAGATTTCACGTATTTCATGTATACAGACTCAGAAACACTGTCACATTCTACCCTGCCCTCCCTCCTGCTTATGCTCCCACCCTTCTTCCTCTTCTTTCTCCTATTTCCATTCTTATTTTTTACAAAGATCTATTTTCAGTTAACTTTATACTCTTAAGATTAACTCTACACTAAGTAAAAAGTTCAACAAATAGTATGGAGGAAAAAAAACACTAGTTTCTTCTTTAAGAAGAGTTGTAAAATAGTAGAGTTTTGTGGCTAAGTATACTCAAATTCTCTACACAAAATTCACTGTTTTGTAAGCTTATTGTGAAATTGTGAGACAATTCTTCAACTGGATTTGGGGAAAAGGGTGACTTCCTCCATTTGATTTTTACTCTTAGTTTCTATTTGCTGCACATGTTTTGTAGTCAAGTGATAGAATTCTGATTGACTCATTTACCAAAATATTTGGGTCTGGTATTGAAAGTTATACTGTAGCCGGCTCTGTGGCTCAATAGGCTAATCTTCTGCCTGTGGTGACGGCACTCGGGGTTCTAGTCCCGGTTGGGACACCAGTTCTGTCCTGGTTGTTCCTCTTCCAGTCAGCTCTCTGCTGTGGCCCGGAAAGGCAGTGGAGGATGGCCCAAGTGCTTGGGCCCTGCACCCACATGGGAGACCAGGAGGAAGCACCTGGCTCCTGACTTCGGATCAGTGCAGCGTGCCGGCCGTAGTGGGCATTTGGGGAGTGAATCAACGGAAGGAAGACCTTTCTCTCTGTCTCTCTCTCTCTCACTAACTCTGCCTGTCAAAAAAATTTAAAAAAAAGTTACACTGTAACATCTTTCCCTCAAACATTAGGCAGTAAGAAAGTTGTTAAAAATAAGACCTAGTACATTCAACATCTTTAAAAATAATTTTACCACAATATCTTTAAAAATCCCAGATGCACTGTTTATAAATAAATGATTTCTATGTAGGTATAAAGGTAATGTTTTTTACAACTGTTGCAATCATTATAGCAACATTAGATTGGTGTTATTTATAATGAAGTGGTCATTTAATATCCAGCAGTAAATCCATCAGACAATTTCAACCAGTAAATAACTGCATCATTCAGGTTCATTGGGTCTATTAAGCGACTCATCTGTTGGCTTAGGTTCATTGTGGTAATAAGATTGTCATCCCCTTTGCAAAGCTGACCAGACGGGTCACCCGAAGGTGGTCATGGTCATGTAACAAAGCAGCACCAACCTGTGAGAAGTAATAATGAGAATAATGAGGGCCAGCCATGGCATTGTGTATTTTAGAGGATGTATGATCTCACTGCTCCAACTCTTAAACACTTTAATGCTGGTTTCGCTGATGATGACATCTCTGTTGTCTCCAATGACAGCAACTTAAATGCGAATGGTTCTTTAAAGATGTCTGGAGGACATTCACAGGGAACATTATCTTCTTGGATACTTTTCCTTGATCCTTCAATTATAAACCTTACTGTCCTCGTTTTACGATGAGGAAATTGTTGCTAAGAGACTTTAAGTGATTCTCTTGAAATAATGTACTTTCTAAGGAGCAAAATACAGAAGAACCAGGTTTTCTTATGAGTAGCCCAGTGGGCATATTCTCCTCATGATGAGAGGTACACACCGACAAGGCACTAAAACTAAATAAGATTAAATGATATTAACTGATAGTATTCCATTGATTCTAGTCTACTAGAACTGTAATTTCCTATAGCTCAACGGAATAATAACATAGAGGCTTTGAGTATTCTTGCTCAGCAAACTTGAGAGTCTGCTTGAGGATAGTGAGGAAAGAGTGGACAGGATGATGGCAGTGGGCTCAGTGCCAAGGTGGTGTGCTATTCATGGCTGCTGAGATAACAGTCAAAGAAAAAGCTGTTTAATATTAAGTCGTAAGTCATAAATATTTCCCTTTATTTTATATAACACTGCACAATAAACCTGAAATGCTTCTGAGAGAATGAATTTTAGAGATTCAACTGAGTGTTGAAACAAGATGGATCCAGGATATAAAGACCAGATGGTATGTGTAGACGCCAATTATTTATTCAGAAAAAATTGTGTATTTTGGGAATCTTATTCAATAAATTTGACTCTACTTAATTATGTAAAATATTTTATAGTAGAATGTATGTAGGGGTTCACATGGGACAGATGGAAAAGTACCTGACATAGCATCAAAAAGCTTAAGTCTGATCCCATATTCTGTTATGTAACTTGGACACGTTGTTGAATTTCTTTGCAGATTAATTTTCTTAATTGAAAATTGGGATAACGATTCCCATTTCAAAGCAGACTGACTTAGAGATGATAAAATTATTGACACATACAGTTCAAGAATTATATCATAAATGATTAACCTATAGATGTCAGGAGAATCCTATTTCAGGATGTTAATGACCCCTCTAGAATTGAATGCAGTGGTTTGTGCATTGGCCCATGCACATAACTCTGGGTACAGTGTTCATTATTGTCATCAGGCCCTTAAAGAACTCTGTAAGTTATATATACCACTGTATATGAAAAGAATTCTAAGTTGGGAAACAGTAAAAAATATTAAAATTAATGGATAAAGAAGCAATTTCCATGAAGGAAACACAAAATTGCGATTTTCAGTGGGAGTGGCTGTTCATTTATCTCCAACAGACTTGGGATGGAATTTTAAAGATATATTTATTTATTTGAAAGTCAGAGTTACACAGAGAGAGAAGGAGAGGCAGAGAGAGAGAGAGGTCTTTAATCTGCTGGTTCACTCCCCAGTTGCCTGCAGTGGATGGAGCTGGACTGATCTGAAGCCAGGAGGGCCAGGAGCTTCTTCCAGGTCTCCCATGTGGGTGCAGGGGCCTAAGGATTTGGACCATCGTCTACTGCTTTCCCAGGCCATAGTAGAAAGCTGGTTTGGAAGAGAAGCAGCCAGGACTAGAACTGGTGCTCATCTGGGATGCTGGCACTGTAGGCAGTGGCTTTACCCGTTATACCACAGTGGAATTTTATACAGTTATGTGACAAGTCATTTTAACATAAAACATAAATTATCTGTAATGGTAAAATCACTTTCATTTATTATGGCTTTGAATATAGACTTGTAAAGAGGTGCTTTTGAACATATTCTACAGATGATAATCTGTAATTTGCTAGTTTCTGTTTTTGAACTATTAATGTATGTGTTTGAGATCCTGTTCATGATTTTCCTTAGGTGATATCATTGAACAATTAAGTGTGACATGAGGGCTGGCGCCGTGGCTCACTTGGTTAATCCTCCACCTGTGGCACCGACATCCCATATGGGCGTCAGTTCTAGCCCCGGCTGCTCCTCTTCCAAGCCAGCTCTCTGCTGTGGCCTGGGAAAGCAGTAGAGGATGGCCCAAGTCCTTGGGCGCCTGCACCTGCATGGGAAACCTGGAAGAAGCTGCTGGCTTTTGGCTTCAGATTGGTGCAGCTCCAGCTGTTGCGGCCTTCTGAGGAGTGAACAAACGAAGGAGGACCTCTCTCTCTGTCTTTCCCTCTCACATTCTGTGGCTTTACTTCTCAAATAAATAAATTTTTAAAAAAGTGTGACATGAAACACGTGTGCCTTAGTTTCATGTGAGTAAATAATCTGCTCCTCTTTTACCTTGAATAAATAAATTATTTTATTAATATACCAGAGGCACATCAGCCCTCCCAAATTGCAGTATTTGGAATATAAATAAATTCTCCATGAATACTATTTTTATGGATATTTTGCTTTCAACATACTACATAAAAGGTAACCTAACCTAGGGAGGATACAAAGAGATAATACTAGGAAGAAGAAATAATATCAAAGATTGTGCTTTTGAAAGTTCCAAAAGTATTAAGTAATCAGTCCTGCAATCTTAAAATAGACAGGGGTCTGGCAGTGGAACATCAGATTTGTGATGTAGACTGCTCTTGCTTTCTCAGATACAAAGGTATTGTTGTCTAGGAGAAAGAGTTACATCTTGTTACTAATGTAGAATGAGTTCTCCCAGTCTTCTCCTGGATTTTGGCAAGACTGAATGGAGAACCATAGTTCATCAGGAAGAACACTGTATGAACAATGTGACTTCGTATTGATATAATGATTAAGCCAGAAAATATAGGCTAAAATAATGTATTACTTAGTATGGCAGCAAGAAACACATGACTCATTCCAGTAGAGTAGTTCATGGAATCTGTAATACAGGGAGTACTTAGAAAGATATAGTTGGGAAATAGGAGAACCATGAGTTGGCATGTACCCCAATACTAGTAATGCAGGGTCTTTTCCACCCTTGGGCTTGAAGGTATGGGTCCACCTTGAGAAGGGCCAGGTTCTTCATGGAAAAAAACAGCAGCTCAAGGTGATCACAGAAGGGGAAGTTAAGGGAGTACAGATACTCTCATCTCACTCTCCTCCCTCCCTCTAACCTGCCAGACCTCTGTAGTGGTCAAACCCAACCAGAAGCCAGAGGAAAAGAGGTTTAGTTGTTTTATTCCTACAGGCTGGCTTCCTGCAGCAGAATAGGATTGAGTGGAGATTGAGAGCAACAGACAACCCCTAAATTTAGTTCTTTATAATCCCAAAGTTGACTTCTCATCCATGCTAAATATCTGACCTGGATCAATATGAAGTATCTCTGCTCCATCTCCATGGGTCTTGACTTCAGAACCTACTTTGGAGATGGAGCAATTGTTTCTTTGGGATATAACTGGTTGGTAAAAGGAAAGAGAATTCTGGATAGTCTCAAGCCAACAATTGACTATTTTGGTCTTGAATCACTCATATAATTCATTCTTATCCAGAACTAATTCAGGGTCCTCTCCAAGCTCAAAAGAGATGGGAAGTTCAATTTTACTATGTGCCTGAATCAAGAAGAGAATGCGGCAAGTCTGAGCATGAAATAGCTACCAAAGATGACTTTTTTGTGAAGTGCATGGTGGTCTCTAAATTAAACTGAACTTGGATGTGGAGTTGCAGAACAATTTAGGCAGAAGTTAGTTTGTGAAAAACTTCTGAACATCTTGCATGGTGTTCAAGAGAACCAATAATATATCATGCCTGAATTTTAATAAAACAAGTCCATGCTGTTGACTATAAGAAGACCCTAGAAGAATTTTTGAAGATTATTAGAATCATAATATTAATAAGTAATTTATTTTTTTATTTTTTTATTTTTATTTTTTATTTTTATTTTTTATTTTTTTTATTTTTGACAGGCAGAGTGGACAGTGAGAGAGAGAGACAGAGAGAAAGGTCTTCCTTTTTTGCCGTTGGTTCACCCTCCAATGGCCGCCGCGGCCGGCGCGCTGCAGCCGGCGCACCGCGCTGATCTGATGGCAGGAGCCAGGAGCCAGGTGCTTCTCCTGGTCTCCCATGGGGTGCAGGGCCCAAGCACCTGGGCCATCCTCCACTGCACTCCCTGGCCACAGCAGAGGGCTGGCCTGGAAGAGGGGCAACCGGGACAGAATCCGGCGCCCCGACCGGGACTAGAACCTGGTGTGCCGGCGCCGCTAGGTGGAGGATTAGCCTAGTGAGCCGCGGCGCCGGCCCTAATAAGTAATTTAAAAAGTGATTTTGTTAAGCACTAAGTCAAAGAAATTTAAATAAAATTATCCCTAACCTCCAGGCATTTACAATCTAAACAGACAATACTTATTTGAAGAAATGCAATCAATTCCCAATTATTCACAAGAACATTATCTACTTTTACATTTGATCTACAGTAATTTCAGAGTGATTGAATTATATCACTCAGCATGTAATTTCAGTATGTTCTTTTTCCTTTTAGTTTTAATATAACTATTTTAAATGAACTATGAGCAAATGTTAGGGATATCTAGCATTTTCAGGGCTGTATATATGTTATGCCCAAGTGAGATAAAATCATATACTTGAGTACAAATTTAGAACTGGTGGGTCTAGAGGGAGATGGGAAGCTGTATATTGGAATATATTCTGAATATAAAGCATGGTATGAATTAGCTAATATTTTGATAGTGAGAGACTATTCTTCCTCTCATCTGAATCCTGAAAGGCAAAGATTATTGGAAATTACATCTAAATATTCACTGGTAATGTTCCCTGAATATCCTCTGGAATGCTAATTGAAGAATATTTTCAGATATTTTAATAGTTCCCAACCATGCACTCTTACTCTGACAAATTCCATGATGAACAGAGCAAATGCCACCCATTTCACCATGGACCTTGCCGTTTCTGTACAGTTGGGTTTGATTCCTGATAGCAGGAAGCCAAGTGAGGGTGTCATCTGGCTCATGAAGCCTGCTATAGTCTGGACACATCCAGTCTTGGAATGTTGAGAAAATTCCTCATCGGCAGCAGCACTCAATTACAGACCCAAAGGAGGGGTGGGTCTGTGGGAGCGATACCCAGACACATGTGCAGGAATGTCTCTTACAGCTTCTCAGGGGCACACATCTGTAGTCACTTGAGCAGTAACTTGCTTGATAAGGTGTCTTTTGTTGATTTATTTCCCTGCATACTCTCATTAGCTATTTTATTACCAGCGTTGCTTGGGATCACTGTCCAAATAAACTAGGGACTCCAATCTGCCTGCTCTTTCTTCTCTTGTATTGTGGGTCCTGGAAAACAAAATACTCAGCAGTAGTGGCCCAAGGTATTCCTCAGGTATGTATTGCTGTAGATAAAGGAGAAATAGGTGTAGAGGGACAAAGGGCTCTAGAGGAGTTTAGTGAAGCATTGATGGGAGAGTGTCAAAAAATCCAAGCAAGATATTATAATGTTCAGAATTAAGGCTAAAAGAATGAACCTGAGGCTTGGGTTTATATTTATTTATATTATTATTATATTTTTATACTTCTACTATAGATCTCACAATAAATAAAATGTTTAGAATTTAAAACTTGTCAAGAGGTAACATGAAATGGAACAATGATATATGAGTTTCATACCATGATTAAAATTTTGCAGCTAAACTTTTATTTTATGAAGGAATATATTTCGAGTAGTCTCAATTTTGGTTCTGCTCAATTATTTTACATATTGATAGCATGCAAACAAGAAGAATCTAGAAGAATGCTAATGTCTCCCTTAAACTACCCTACTTGCCTAAACAAGAAGTGATCTCTGTGGACATACCATGATCTCCTTGAGCTCAGTGCTTTTGATGTCTAAAAACAAAAGCAGTACAGTAAAGAAGTGCTTGTTTCCAAAGAGCTCACCAGTCACAGAAAGCACACATCACAGTTATCTCTTTTCTGTGTTTTGTGTTTTCCAGTATATGATAGTAAAGAAGAAAAGCAAGCTATTTAGTAAGTTATCTTTATAGCCTCATAGACTATAAAGGTTTTGAAATTTATAGCAAGTGTCTTTCTTGCTATTTCCAAGATAAACTATTTCTTAGGTCCAAAAGTGTTCAAGGCACAAGGCTATAGAAGGTGGGGTCTATATGGGGTCAATCTTAGACTTGGGCTTCTGCTTCTCTTTTTTTTTTAATTTTGACAGGTAGAGGGGACAGTGAGAGAGAGAGACAGCGAGAAAGGTCTTCCTTTTTTCCATTGGTTCACCCTCGAATGGCTGCTGCAGCCAGCACACTGCAGCAGGCCCACTGCGCTGATCCAAGGACAGGAGCCAGGTGCTTCCTCCTGGTCTCTCATGCGGGTACAGGGCCCAAGGACTTGGGCCATCCTCCACTGCCTTCCCGGGCCACAGCAGAGAGCTGGACTGGAAGAGGGGCAATGGGGACAGAATCCGGCACCCTGACCGGGACTAGAACCTGGGGCGCCAGCGCCACAGGCGGAGGATTAGCCTATTGAGCCACGGTGCCAGCCATGGGCTTCTGCTTCTCGAAGATGCATGGATTCTCAAGCCAATATACAAGCTACAGAACACTTTCCAGCCCCTAAAATTGTAGAAAAAGTATGGTGGATACCTCGATGGCCTTTCATTCTGGGGAAATACATTATATCCTTTATCAGATTATATGGCCATTGTCTATTCAAGTGTACACCTACTTCTAATGACCATAAATTAGTATATTATAGGAGCAAAACTAATGGTTCATATAATATTGCTATTTCAAAGGGTATAATTAATTTGTCTTATGGATATGAGAGTAAACTATTCAGTTATGGGTATTTTAAAAGTTTATTTAAATAGCTTTACATGTTTACCTCTCTGAGCTTTGTTTTATTTCCATTACTATCTCATAGGTTTCTTTCTTTTTTTGGGGGGGGGGGACAGGCAGAATGGACAGTGAGAGAGAGAGAGAGAGACAGAGAGAAAGGTGTACTTTTTCCATTGGTTCACCCCTCAATGGCCGCTGTGGCTGGCATGCTGAGGCCAGCGCATGAGCTGATCCGAAGCCAGGAGCCAGGTGCTTCCTCCTGGTCTCCCATGTGGGCGCAGGGCCCAAGGACTTGGGCCGTCCTCTGCTGCACTCCCGGGCCACAGCAGAGAGCTGGACTGGAAGAGGGGCAACCAGGACAGAATCCGGTGACCTGACTGGGACTAGAACCCGGTGTGCTGGCGCTGCAGGCAGAGGATTAGCCTATTGAGCCATGGCACTGGCCATCCTCCTAGGTTTCTTATGAGATAATTTATACAGAACCATTTGCACAATCCTTGAAAATGTTTTAATAACATATGTATGACAAATATGGTTATGACAGTTGTTATGCATCTGTATGCAAAGAAGCTATAAATATCAAACTTAGGCTTAGTAAATTGTTAAATATTAGTCATATTTAATTTGTGATCATCTCCTCTTGGAAGCTGAAGAAAGAATCCTAAGTAAAATAATATTTATGTTCTGTCCTGCAAGTACTATTTTTAAGAAGGTAAATGTTAGGTTCTGGCATTAACTGCATATTCCCATTACAGGAAAGAAGAAAAATTTGAATTAATGACAAACAAATCCTAAGACATGACAACCTTTGGAATGAATGAGCCAAAGTGACATAATTCAGTAATTAACTTTTGGAAGTTGTGCAACCATTAAGGATCAGCCCTCACTTCTTATGACAAGAGTTTAAGAATATTCTGTATGAAGATTGAATCCTCATCCACACCCAGCACTGTTGCTTTTCACTATCTACTTATTGGGAATCCAGTGAGACCCAATATAATTCTTCCACTGGACAGACTGTGGAAGATGTGCTTTCTTTCTCCCAGCTATTTTTCCTCTGGCTAGTTTAAATTGCTGGGATGGGGCCAGCACCATGGCTCACTTGGTTGATCTTCCACCTGCAGCGCTGGCATCCCATATGGGCACTGGGTTCTAGTCCCGGTTGCTCCTCTTCCAGTCCAGCTCTCTGCTGTGGCCCAGGAGGGCAGTGGAGGATGGCCCAAGTGCTTGGGCCCTTGCACCTGCATGGGAGACCAGGAGAAAGCACCTGGCTCCTGGCTTTGGATAGGCGCAGCGCCAGCCATGGTGGCCATTTGGGGGGTGAACCGACAGAAGGAAGACCTTTCTCTCTGTCTCTAACTCTCACTGTCTATAACTCTATCTTTCAAATAAATTTTAAAAAAATGCTGGAACATTTAATGGCCCTTTAATTTGACTTTTTGAAAATATATATATATATATTTATATATACAATGTTTTTCATCAGGCAGAAAATCTTTTTATTTTTTACTTTTAAAACTTTATTTAAGTTAAACAAGTTTCATGTATTTCATAGGTACAGATTTAGGAAGATATACTGATATGTTCCTCATGCCCATGCTCCAACACCTCCTTCTGCTCCCTCTCAAATTCCCACTCCTAAGTTTTAAAGACATCTACTTTCAGTTTACTTGATGAATGTAAAGTTAACCCTACACTAAATAAGAGTTCAGCAAATAGTATGAAGAAAAAAAATCACTGTTTATCAACAGTTAAGAAAAGAGCTATAAACAAGAAATGAATCTCAAAATGTCCATTTTACTCCAATGGACTACATTTTATGTACTCTATTAGTTACCTCAGAGCGGGAACAATGTTTGGTATGTGACTTTTTGGGACTGGCTTATTTCACAAAGTATAATGGTTTGCAGTTGTGTCCATATTGTTGCAAAAGATAGGCTTTCTTTTTCTTCATTGCTGAATAGTACTGGGTAATTATAGATGCAATAATTTTTTATCTAGTCAACAGTTTATGGACTGTTAAATCTTAGCTATTGTGAATTGTATTACAAAGAACATGGGATACAGATAACTCTTTCATATGCTGATTTCTATTGGTTTGAGGAAATTCTCAGGAGTGGGTTGGCTGCATCATATGGTAAATCTATATTCAGATTTCTGAGGAATCTCCATACTGTTTTCCATGATGGCTGCACCATTTTACATTCCCACAATAGTGAATTAGGGTACCTGTTCCCCAATCCTGGCCAGCATTTGTTGTTTGTTGATTTCTTTATCAGAGCCATTCTTATTGGGGTGAAGTGTAACCTCGTAGTTCTGATTTGCATATCCTTGATAAGTAGTGATCCTGAGTGTTTTTTCAAGTTTCTGTTGACCATTTGAATTTCCCTTTCTGAAAAATTCCTGTTCAAGTACTTTGTTCATTTCTTAGCTGGATTGTTTGTTTTGTTATTGTTGAATTTCTTGAGCTCTCTGTAGATTCTGGATGTTAACACTTTGTAAGTGGCATAATTTGTGAGTATTTTCTACCTTTCTGTCAGTTGCCTCTTCACTTTGCTGAGTGTTTCTTTTGCAGTGCAGAAGCTTCTCATCCCTTTCCATCCTTTCACTTTAGTCTGTGTGTATCTTTGTTGGTGAGATGAGTCTCTTGTGGGCAGCAAAGAGATGGGTCTTGTTTTTAAATCCATTCAGCCATTCTTTTAACTGGAGAGTTGAGGCCATTTACATTCAAAGTGACTGTTGATAAGTAATGACTTAGCCCTGCCATTTTCCCACAAATATTTCTATTGCTTAATTTAGATTTCTTCTGTACTTTTACTGGGATATTTTCTGCCTTCACTTTCTTTCATAATGATGGCTATCTCTCTGTGTTTCTGTGTGTAGCACAGTCTTAAGCAACTTTTATAAGGCTGGAAGAGAGGTGATAAATTATTTCAATTTATGTTTGTTATGGAAGATCTTATTTCACCTTCATTCATAAATGAGGGCTTTGCAAGGTATGGTATTCTCGGTTGACAGTATTCTTCTCTTAAGACCTGAATGGTGTTTCACCATTCTCTTCTAGCATGTAGGTTTTCTGATGAGGAGTTAGCTGTGAGTCTAATTGGAAGTCCTCGGAAAGTCATCTGGAATTTTCATCCTGCACATTTTAGAAACTTTTCTTTGTCTTTTATTGTGGAAAGTTTGACTACAAGGTGTTGCGGTGAAGATCTTTTCCAGTCATGTCAAATGCCTCCTGCACTTTAATGTCCCTTTTTTTCTCCAAATTGAGGAAGTTTTCTCTAATTATTTTACTAAACAGGCTTTCTAGAACATTCTCTCTTTCCACACCTTCAGGAACTCCTAAGACCCATATGCTGGGCCATTTGATAGTATCCCATAAATCTTCAATACTGTTTTTAAGTTTTCTAACTTCTTCCTAATTTTTTAGTCTGACTGAAAGATTTCTAAAGATTTGTCTTCTCCTCTGCATCACCAAGCTATTGCTAAGGCTTTCCACCACAATTTTATTTGATCTATTGAATTCTTCATTTCTAATATTTCATTTTTATTTCTCCTTAAAGTCTCATTTTCATGGGAAAAATTTTCATTCATGAAGTATATTGTTTTATTTAGTTCATGGATTTGCTTCCAATTGGTTTTGAGTAATCCTATGATTAATCTTTTGAATACCATTTCTGGCATTTCATCAGTCTCTTCATCTTTACATTCTAATATTGAAATGTTGTGTTCTTTGGTGAGGGCCATGTTGTCTTCCTTAATCTTGTTTCTTGAATTTCTGTGTTTATTTTTAGGCATTTTTTTTCTTCAAATGGCTTTTATCTTTGAGCTATTCCTCTGTAACTTAGTGGAATGTCTGCATTTCCAGTGACTATCAAGAGCTGTGTGCTGGATGTGGCCAGGAAGCTCTGGTCAGTGCTCCAGGGTAGGGTGAGTATCCAGTGTAACACCCAAGTTGGATGTGGTAGATCTCCTCTTGTTAACAGAATGGAGGGAATAATCACAGAATGGGGATTGTTGGCGTGATCACCCCCTCACCTCTTCTCTTCCAAGTTTAGCAATGTCCAGGTGTTAGCCCCTAGTGTGTTCAATACTCATCTGTGCTGCTGTATGAAGCACACAAATGATTTGTGCAGTCCTTATTGTGAGCATGATTCCTGTTGCAATGACCTGCCCCAGGCAACTGCAGAGCTCTGAGCACGTGGAGCCACACCAGTGGTTGCCCAGAGACCCAGATAAACTCTGCCCATGGCCTCAGCAAACAAGGCTCCCACAGTTGCTGGGTGTAGAGGTTTTGCTTTGCACTGCCAGCCATCCACTCAACAGAGAGACAGATGTTCCCTGAGCCAGCCCTGCTGAGGCATCCTGATCCTCACAGCTTGTGATATGTTGGGAGGCTGGTGTTTTCTCACAGTCCTATATGAGTGCCCAGCCACCTTTCAATCCTCCTAGCCAGGCTCAAAGTCAATAGGGATTGTGGATTTTTCTCTCTTCTAAAATCTCGGGATCATCATTACAAAAAAATAATTGTCTGGATGTTGTCCTCTCCCTGCCAACAAGATGGCATCCTATCTCAGCCAGTTGCTGTGCAAGCTCACAGAGGCTTCTGCAGCTGTCACCCAAACCCAAAGTGGTTCCCACCCTTTCTCAGATGGGCAGTGGGTGCTGTTGTGAGGAAGTTGGGGTGAGATAAACCTGCCCCTTTTATTTCCACTGGGTATTCGGGTAACCACTAGTAACTGCCAGCCCCTAGGGCTCCAGTCTGAACTCACACCAGTCTCTCCTTCCAGCTATATCACCATGTATTGCTGCAGTCTTGTCTCACCTCCATCTCTAAGCTGCCACCCACTCTGGCTGTTTGCTGCAGTTGTGTATTGTGTCCTTGTTTGTGCTGTGTGCCAATGCGTTCCAGAAAGGTTCATGGTTCTTTTTTGCTTTTGTAGGCTTTCCCATGCAGATTTCTCTCTAATTCTCACCTGAGAGTACAGTTCCTACACTTTTTATTTTACTATTTATGCCTAGCCTAGTGAAGTATGTCATTCTTAATTTACCATCTTGGAAACCCAAAGTCAGAAAAGGTTTTAAAAATCATTTTGGGGAGGTTCCCAAGATCATGGTATAGCAACAGAATGATATGAGTCAAGTGGGACAAAATAGATAGTTAAAAAGGAGAGAGGATACATGATAGAGCCATAGGAAATTCACAGCAGGAAACCAACAGAGACTTGGCAGGTCCATGTTGAAGGAACAAATAAGAAAGGGAAGCAGTGAAGGTGCAGCAGAGGTGCAGAATGGGGAGGCTGGCGCCAGCCTCCAGTGAACCAGATTAGATGGGAAATCATGGGTCCATGGAGTTGCAGATAGCAGCAGGAGGGGGAACATAGTGAGCTAAATTTGAAGTTCCATGTTGGTAAAAAGAAAAGGTATAGAGGAACAAACAAAGAGGTCAGGCATCCTCCTACCCGTCTATGCCCACCACCCACAAAAGAAGCCAGCTAGGAGAAGCCATATTGTTTGCTTACATTTTTGAATGTAAGCTCGGGGACTGATGCCTTTGCCTCCCATGCACATGCTCATCAATTGCAGGGGCCACCTCACCACACCCCCCAAGCAGGAATGAGGATTGCAACATTTCGGAGTAATTTCTTCCCCACAATGTGAGCTGTACAACAAGGTGAAGTCCCGAATATCAAAAACTCAAGCCCATTCCATCCACCAGTGATAAGCAAGCAGGCCTCAGTAGGCAGGGCTCCATGCACCAAGCTCATACCCACCCCCACCATGATTGAGAAGTGAACTGGAACTGAGCTGTGTGCTTCCTCTTGGAATGCACAGACACATAGCAGCTCATATCAGAGGGAAACCTCACCACAAGCACAAAGACACAAACTAAAGAGAAAAGCAACTAAAGAAAAAAGTATACAAATGCTAAAAAAAAAAGGGAAAAACCATAAGTAAGAATAAGGAAGATGCTATGAGCTCCCCAAAGATCACTACAACTCTTCAATAAATAGAAGGTGAATATGAAGTGATTGAGGATATGCCAGAAATGGAATTCAGAAAATTATCAGATTACTTAGAAGCAATCAGAAGCAAATTCACTATCTAAATGAAAAGCCCTCCGAAGAAAAAGAGATATTAAAGAGAAGTCAGAATGAAATACTATAAATGAAGAATTCAATAGATCAAATAAAAATGTAGTGGAAAGCTTTAACAACAGAATAGGTGAGACAGAAGAAAGAATACCAGAACTAGAAGACAAATTTCTGAATATATTACAGTCAGACCAAATAAAAGAAGAAATTAAAAAACTCAAATACATGTTTGGAGATCTACAAGATTATATCAAAAGACCCAACATACAGATCCAAGGAGTTCTGGAAGGCGCAGAAAGAGAGAACAGATTAGAAGGCCTTCTTAATGAAATAATAACAGAAAAATTCCCCGATCTTGAGAAAGAGACATCTAAGTGCAGGAAGTATACAGAACTCCCAGTAGCCACAACCAGAAAAAATCTTCACCACAACACATTGTAGTAAGTCTCCTCACAGTAAAGCATAAAGAAAAAAAATCTTAAAATATGCATGAGAGAAACATTAAATCACATTCAGAGGAAATCTAGTTAGACTCATTGCAGACTTCTCATTGTAAACTCTACAGTTAAGAAGAGAATGGCGAGATATATTCTAAGTCCTAATAGAAAAAAAGTGTCAACCCAGAATACTGTACCTTGCAAAGCTCTCATTTATAAATGAAGGAGAAATAAAGATCTTACACAACAACCAGAAATTGAAAGAATTTGTAACTACTTATCCAGCCCTACAGAAGATAATCAAGAATATGCTATACATAGAAACACAGAAATAGGAATATCAATATGAAAGAAGATGAATGTAGAAAATGACCCAGCAAAAGCAAAAAAGAAACCCAAAATACAAAATTAGCACTATTTACAGAAACATGGCAAAGTTGTTACTTAACAATAGTCACCCTAAATGTAAATGTTCTCAAGTCCTAAGTTAAAAGACACAGACTAGTTGAATGGATTAAAAAGAAAACCTATCAATTTGCTGCCTGCAAATCTATCTTACCAACAAAGATGCACACAGATTGAAGGTGAAAGGATGGAAAAAGATAATCCATGTGATCAAAAACCAATAAAAGAGCTATTGTGGATATCCTCATATCAGACAAAATAGACTTTTACAAAAAAAACTATTAAAACAAAAAAACTATTAAAACTATATAATTATTAAAGGATCAATTCAACAGGAAGATGTGCCTATTATAAATATATATACACCTAATTACAGGACACCTGGCTATCTAAAAGAGATGCTAAAGGATTTAAAGGGAGATACAGACTCAAGTACAATAGGAATGGGGGACTTCAATACCCCACTTTCTACAGTGGACCAATCAAACAGAAAATCAACAAGGAAACAACAATTAATTGACACAATAGGACAAATAGCCCTAGCGGAATTCTACAGAGCTTTTGGCCCTACAGCCACAGAATACACATTTTTCTCACCAGTACATGGAACTTTATCTAAGATTGACCACATGCTAGGCCATAAAGCAAGTCTCAGCATATTAAAAAAAAATCAAAATCATACCATGAATCTCCTTGGACCACAATGGAGTGAAGCTGGAAATCAGCAACTCAGGAATCTCTAGAACATATGCATAACATGGAAACTGAACAAGATTCTCCTGAATGAAAAGTGGCTCATTGGAGAAATCAAAAAAGAAATCAAAAACTTTCTGGAATCAAAGGAAGATGACAATACAATATATCAGAACTTATGGGATACAGCAAAGTACTGTTAAGAGGAAAGTTTATGGCAATAGGAGCCTACATCAAGAAATTGGAAAGGCATCAAATAAATAAACTATTAATGCATCTCAAGGATCTAGAAAAACAATAGCAAACCAAACCAAAACTAATAGGAGAAAAGAAATAATTAAAATTAGAGAATAAATCAACAAAATTGAAGCAAAAAATGGAAGACCTCTTTCTCTGTTTCTACCTCTCTCTGTAACTCTGTCTTTCAAATAAATAAAGATTAGTCTTTTCTAAAAAGATTTTATTTATTTATTTGACAGGTAGAGTTACAGACAGTGAGAGAGAGAGATGTCTTCCTTCCGCTGGTTCACCCCCCAGATGGCTGCAACAGCGGAGCTGTGCTGATCCAAAGCCAGGAGCCAGGTGCCTCTTCCTGGTCTCCCATGCAGGTGCAGGGTCCCAAGCACTTGGACCATCTTCCACTGCCTTCCTGGGCCACAACAGAGAGCTGGACTGGAAGAGGAGCAACCGGGACTAGAATCAGTGCCCACATGGCAGAGGATTAACCTAGTGCAACATGGCGGCGGCCCCAAAGATAAATCTTAAAAAAAAAAAAAAAAAGTCAAGTGAAAATAGATCCCAGTAAAAAATAAGAGAGGGACGAACTGTGAAGTTCTGCATAAATTTCTACTGACTTACCTCTAAGGGTACAGCTTAAGACTTGCCATGGGACTCCAATTCCCATTTAGCTGGGTGATAATAATGCCACCTTAAGTGTTAAAGTGATCATATTAAGTGTTAAATTGGTCATATAGATAGGATTAAGTGTTAAAGGTATCATATAAATAAGACCAAGTGTCTGGTAATAACAATAGATAGAATTAAAAAGGAGAGAATGTTCCACATGGGAAACAGCCCACACAGCAGACTTACAGAATGACAATTGCTATAGATAGCACTCTGACCTCAGAATCAGCCCTTAAGGCATTCTGGTCTGGCTGAAAAGCCCATAAGAGCATTTTAGGCATGGAAAGACAAGACATTGTGTCAAAAAAAAAGTCTTACATGAAAGATTTCTGTGAGTGAGACCCCAGTGGAAAGAAAGGGCCACCAAAGAAGGATGTACTTTTCTCTGAAGGGAGGAAAGAACTTCCATGTTGTTTCTGGCCTTGTCTAAATACTGAAGAGATTGTGGACTCAAAAGTCTTCTATTGCCTTGGCAGTTCATGTCAAGATCCTCAGTGAGCACTGATGTCATACATGAGAGTGTTAATTGTTAAATTAACAACAGGAGTCACTGTGCACTTACTCCCCATGCAGGACCTCTGTCCTCAATGAGTTGTACTATGAGAATTAACCGAAAACTGGTTCTCAAACAATCTTTTTTAAAGATTTATATATATATTTGAAAGGTAGAATTATGGAGAGACAGGGGCAGAGAGAGAGATAGAGGTCTTTCATCCATTGGTTCACTGCCCAGATGGCTGCAACAGATGGAGCTGTGCCATTCTGAAGCCAGGAGCCAGGAGCTCCTTCTGGGTCTTCCACATGGGTGCAGGGGCCCAAGGACTTGGGCCATCTTACACTGCTTTCTCAGGCCATAGCAGAGAGCTGAATCGGAAGTGGAGCAACTGGGACTAGAACTGGTGCCCAAATGGGATGCTGCCCTGTAGGCAGTGACTTTACCTGCTACACCACAGTACCAGCTCCTCAGTTTTTATATTTTGTGTGTATGTGTGTGAATTATTGAAACCTTTACTTAGTATAGAGTTGGTCTTCTGTGTATAAAGTTAATTTAAAATGAATCATAATGGAGAGTGGGACTTTGCAATGGGAGAGAGAGTAGGAGGTGGGGTGAGAGTGCTGGTGGGAGGCCAGGTATAGTGGGAAGAATCACTATATTCCTAAAGTTGTACTTAAGAAATTTGTACTCATTAAATGAAAATGTTTCTTTGGAAAAAATCATTTTGGTGAAATAAATTAAAACCACTCAGGCACAAAATAAGCCTATTATTAGAGATCTGGCAGGAAGATACTAGCCAGCCTTAAAGTGGAATAGCCTTTTTCTCCTTACTTCTCTGTAGGAGTCTTTTGACATCGTTATGTAACTTGACTGGCTTCTGCTTAAGCAGTTGCCAAGGAGTGTTCTGCAGTGGAAAGAAAGGCTTACTGTCAGACACACTGGCCTTGGGATTGGGCTCCTAATCGCTAGCAACTTATGTGTGGATGATTTTTTTTAACCTCTTGGGAATGTCCTCTTCAGTGAAAAGAGGATTCCAATGCCTCATTGAGTAATTTTAAGAATTGAAAGTAAAATTTGTGAAGTACATGGCACCAATGACCACAGAAGGAATTAGAAGTATTTGATTGTCTTGCTAACGTTCAGTTTTCACTCTATGTTAAATAAACTACATATCAAGTACATTATCCTTATTTTACAACCCGTTTTTGTTCATTACCCACTACACGTGTTAGGGGCTGGGGCGTAAGGAAGAGGAAAGCACAACTATACCAAAGGGACAACGGTCTAGTTGTGTTTGGGTTCTGTATCCAAAGGGACAACAGTCTAGTTGTGTCTGGGCTCCTAGTGTACCTGGCCCATAAATAGAGCACCATCACTCCTCCTCTTGTTGAACACTTTTCTCTGAACAAAATGAAACCAATGAATTGATGTTTTTTGAGCATCTGTATGACTTAGAATAGATTGATGGTTCTTTATTGAATGGAGAGTATGGGACTTCTTTGACGGAATCTTGAAATCTGAAATGTGTTCACAATGGACACTAAAGCAAGGAACTGAGCTGTGTGTTCGTATGGCTAATCTACTTCCATTTTGCCAATAGTAGTTTAAATTTTGTCACATTGGATTTTATCAGAAGTCAATCTGGCTTGACTTTTATATCTAAGGGCCCTTAGTTTTTACTCATTTCTTTCAAAACATTTTCTGGCTAGCAGTACAGTTCCCCAAATCAATTTACAAGTTTTACAAAGATATAATCAGGATTCTATTTGTATCTTTATTTTGCCTTTTTTTCCTCCCAATCCAAAAAACTTTCTAACACCTACCTCATAAGATGAGCAGAGTCATCACTTATTTCTGGCTGGATAATAGAGGAGATGAGAAATGATATGACTGAGGACCTCATGTTATTTGAAGGCAGATTTTGTCACAACCATGAAACAACTTTTACATTGACTGGTAATTATGTATATATTTGGAATGAGTAAGAAAGATACATTATTGAAATCAAAAAAATTTTTAATGTAAGTTGGAAGATGTAAGTTGACACATTGAGAAGAAAATAAATCAGGTGCCGGCACTGTGGTGTAGCAGGTAAAGCTGCTACCTGCAGTGCCAGCATCCCATATGGGTGCCAGTTAGAGTCCTGGCTGTTCCACTTCCAATTCAGCTCTGGGCTATGGCCTGGGAACCCAGTAGAAGGTGGTCCAAGTCCCTGGGCCCCTGCACCTGTGTGGGTGATTTGGAAGAGCTCCTGGCTCCTGGCTCCAGGCTCCAGATTGGCCTGGCTCTGGTCATTGTGGCCATTTGGGGAGTGAACCAGCAGTAGGCAGCTCTCTCACACACGCTTTCTCTCTCGCCTCTCTCTCCCTCTCCCTCTCTCTCTTACTCTCTGTAACTGTGCCTTTCAAATAAATAAATGTTTAAAAAATAAATCAATCTTATTTCAGAATGGAGAGGGATTGTAGAAATCGTTGTTTTATGGCCATGTGTGCAGATGAAAGAAATGAATTATGTTTTACCCACAGTAGGTCATGCAAATTATCCCCTGTATAAATATGTGGTTCTGTTGTATAATGTAGGTGTTGTCATGTTGCTGTTACTGCTTGGGAGGACTGAGTGCATTTACAATAAAGTTTACCTAATACCTGATACAGAAATCCTAGTGCCCTAAAGTAACTGTTTAATGATGATGCCTTTGCTCTATTCAGACCAGTGAAATGAACACACATTTCTGGCGCCATTTAATAAATTGCCTCCTTGAGGGCACTAAATCCTGTTCTTCTGGAAAAACTCATTCACCTCACATGGGTAAACAATTTGCTTCTTCACAACTTCTGTTGTTTACTCACAATCCATAAACAGAGTAAAGCCCGTTTTCTGTTATTACTGTGATCACAAATTCAAACAGGCTTCAGTGCAAGATTGGAATCTGGTGTTGGAAGACTGCTATTGAAATGGATATTTGGTTCAGTACAGATTCATATAAAGGAAGAAAAGGTTGACCAAGCATGTCAGAAGTACAGTCAAATAAGTATTTAATTGTGATAACTTAGAATACTTTCCTTGTAATTGGAAGCTTTTCAAATTAACTTTATTTTACCTTTCAAAATTGCTGCAAATGATTCAAAAATAAAACAGTTAATTTAATAGGTCATAGGTTGAGTTTTCTAAATTTCAAAAATATTTATTCATTAGAAAAATTTGCATTAATATCACCTGTATTCCGTGCCTACCTTTATTGCGTTCCTCAATACATTGACCTTTAATTCCTCCAGAGGAAGGATTTGAAATTTAAAAGTAAATTACACAGAAATTTTACAAGAAACAATTCAAAACAGAGTTGTGAAAAACAGAAATGCAAGTTAGAAAGAATTCCATTGGTTAGCTTCACTATCTTTATTGATTTTTTTGTTTTATTAGCAATAATTGTGTATATTTATGAGCTACATTGTGGCATTTTTATGCGATGCACACTGATCAGATCAGGGTAATCAATATTTCCCTTTCTCTTGCATTACTTTATGATTGGAGACTTGAGCTCCTTTCTTCTATTTACTAATTGAATAGATACTGAGTTGTTCTGAACTATAGTCCCCTCACTGTGCTGTGTAGCATTAGGAACTTACTCCTTTGATATAACTATATTTTGGTTCCTGTTATCTAGACTCCATCTCCCCATCTTTCTCTTCTGGCCTCTAGTAATCATCATTTTGTGTTCAGATTGAGCTTTAGCTTCCACTTAGGAGGTACAGCATGTGGTAATTTTCTGTGTTTGAGTTATTTCACTTAATATGAAGTGCTCCAGTTTCACTGATTTTGCTGCAAAGATAGGATTTCAATTTATATATACATTTTCTTTACCCATTCATCTGTTGATGGACACCTTGGTTTATTTCATGTCTGGGCTCTGGTGAAGAGTGCTACAATGAACATGGTGCAGTAGGGGGCCTTTGTTGTGGCAAGGCAGGCTCAACTGCAGCCTGCAGCTCCGGCATCCCACTTGAGCACCGATTTGCATCCTGGCTGCTAGGCTTCTGCTCCAGCCCCCTGCTAATGCACCTGGAAAAGCAGCGGAAGATGGCCCAAGTGCTTGGGCCACTGCCACCCACGTGGGAGACCCAGATGGAGTTCCAAGCTCCTGGTTGGGTCTGGCTCAGCCCTGGCTGTTGCGGCCTTTTAGGGAGTGAACCCAAGGATGGAAGATCTCTCTCTCTCTCTCTCTCTACCTCTCTCTCTTCTCTCTCTCCCTGTCTTTCTGCTTATCTCTCTCTCCATGTAACTCTCTTCCTTTCAAATAAATAAATAAATCTTAAAAAACTAAACATGATGGAGTAGGTATCTCTGAGAGAATGATTTCATGTCCTTTTGGATAAATACCCAGTAGTTGGATTGCTGGATTTTGTGATAGTGCTATTTCTAGGTTTTTAAGAATCTCTATACTATTTTCCATAGTGACTTTACTAATTTATATTCCCACCAACTGTGTATTCCCTGTTCTCTACATACTTGCCAGAATATTGTAGTTCAAGCTGGTTAGATCCACTTTTAAAATATATACATATTTCGACCTGTGCTGTGGTGCATTAGGTTAATCCTCCCCCTGCTGCACCGGCATCCCATATGGGCACCAGTTCTAGTTCTGGCTGCTCCTCATCCGATCCAGCTCTTTGCTGTGGCTGGAAAATTGGGAGCCCCAGAAGAAATTCCTGGCTTCTGGCTTTGAATCAGTCCACCTCTAGCCATTGCAGCTGTTTGGGGAGAGTGAACCAGCAAATGGAAGACTTTTCTCTCTGTCTCTCCCTCTTACTGTCTGTAACTCTACTTCTCAAATAAAATAATAAATAAAATATTTAAATATATATATCCATAAGTTTCTTTGCAATTTTTATTTATTTTGGGCCCTCCCACCTTCCCTCTCTCTTTTCCATTTTCCTATTTGTTCTTTCTTCCTTCCTTTTTCCCTCCCATGACCTAGCCTAATCTACAAATTAAATTTTCTACTCTACAAAGATTTGAGAATATTGAAACATATTGATGAATCTTATAAAATTTTGAAGCATAAACTGCTTTTTAAGAACCATTCATTAAAAGTATTCCTATTGGGTCATACAGAGCAGTTCTGCTGCTAATGACATCATCAATTATTATTTCACATGAGAAATACTTTTTGTAGTTTGGCATTTAAATCTGAAAGTATTGATGATGTCTATCCAGGAAGTTCAGACTAATTTAACAGAATTATGGATGTCTCTGCCATTTATTATTTTAGATACTTGGGGGATCCATTGTGTATTATTTGTATTTATGAAATTCTTTAATCTTTTGGGAGCATAAAAGAGTTGGGTTACACTTCTGTCTTAGTTCATTCAGGCTGCGTTAACAAAATACCATAAACTGTTCAGCCTACAAACAAGAGAAACTTATTTCTTATGGTCTGAAAGCTGCAAAGTCCAAGATCTAGGCACTGACAAATTCATTGCCTGGAGAGGGCACACTTCCTAGTTCATAGATGTGTCCTCCCCTGACAGATGGAATACATAGTGCTCTATGGCCTTCTTTAAGGCCATTAAACCTGTAAACCTGGTAATGAGGGCAGAACCTCATGACAGGGTCGGCATCCCATATGGGCACCAGTTCTAGTCCCAGCTGCTCCACTTTTTTTTTTTTTTTTTTTTTTTTTTTGACAGGCAGAGTGGACAGTGAGAGAGAGAGACAGAGAGAAAGGTCTTCCTTTGCTGTTGGTTCACCCTCCAATGGCTGCCGCGGCTGGTGCGCTGTGGCCGGCACACCGCGCTGATCCGATGGCAGGAGCCGGGTACTTATCCTGGTCTCCCATGGGGTGCAGGGCCCAAGCACTTGGGTCATCCTCTACTGCACTCCCTGGCCACAGCAGAGAGCTGGCCTGGAAGAGGGGCAACCGGGACAGAATCCGGCGCCCCGACTGGGACTAGAACCTGGTGTGCCGGCGCCGCAAGGTGGAGGATTAGCCTAGTGAGCCACGGCGCTGGCCTGCTCCACTTCTGATCTAGCTCTCTGCTATGGCCTGGGAAAGCAGTGGAAGATGGCCCATGTCCTTGGGCCCCTGCACCCACATGGGAGAACCAGAAGAAGTTCCTGGCTCCTGGCTTCAGATCAGCGCAGCTCCGTCAGTTGTAGCCATCTGGGCACTGAACCAATGGATGGAAGACCTCTCTCTCTCTCTCTGCCTCTGCCTCTCTGTAATTCTGCCTTTCAAATAACATGTTGCCCTTCAAAGTGCTGGACTTGTGCTAGACACATCAGCCCATGAACACTGACTGGGAAGAATGATTATCAAATCTACCAGTTTATGTATTAAATTAATAATTTGAACTCTCCTTGAGAGACTAATGGGGAAAGCTGCAGTTACCTGAATACCTAGAAGAATATCTAGGATCACATACATGCAGGAACACACACACACATTTGTATACAGGTACAGGAAAAAACAGACATAGGTGGTCTCAGCTGTTACTATTTGATTTTTACCACTGGAATTAGATATATTAAAATGAAAGTAAGTGGAATTAAAATTTCCAAATCCTCTGGGGAAAATTCATTTATAACAATGAAAACAGATATTCAGAAAAGATCTAAAAGATGACCCCTGAACCTAAAAAGCAAAACAAAATGAAGCAAAAATTGTCCTTATTCTCAACAAAATCCTTTGAATCAGGTGCTTTTATCAAACAAACCATGTATAACTAAGTATTTCAGTGTCTCAGGATTCAGAAAACATACATATTTTTAAAAATGCCTCTAATTTACTGATCTTATGGCTCAGTTGTTTATTTGTGTGTGTGTGTGTGTGTGTGTGCGTGTTTGTGCATTTTGCTACCACTTAATTCTGTAGATAAGTTCCATAGAAACATAAAATATGTTCACTTAGTTCATGAATTTCTTGAAGCATGGTGTCTAACTAACTCTATCCTTGGCAGAAATAATTTCCCGTTTTAAAAGAAACTAACTTAAAATGTCTTATAAGGAAGGTTCACACGGCTTCTTGGAAATCAAGCCGTTCTTACAAAACATTTTGATGTGTTTAGTACAGAGGAATTAGGAACATATGGATTACATTTTCCTTAAAATGCACATGGTTTTAAAAATTAAGGGGTAATGTTCTTGGCAAAATAGGTTTTGCCAAACCCAAACTGTTTAAAAAATTGTTCAAGATGTTCAGTAAGGCCAAAAGGCCCCAGGCTTCCACAGTCCTAATAATAGAATCAATCAGGAAAACCAGAATGAAGTCACTAAACTCATTTTAACAGTCTCTTGAAATAACCAACCAAAATAAATCTCCGCGTAGTAACAATCACAAGCAATTAGAATATAATAACTTTTATGTTCATACTGAATAAAAACCCCAAGCTAGTAGTTAAAATCATTCTAGGAATTCTGGAAAGTTGGCAGTGCATTTTGTTTGACTGAAATAATTGATTACATCTACGAAAATGACAGAGAGACCAGAAGGGATTGCACAGATAAAGTACTTACCAGGAACAATTCAAAAGTTTTACCGTGGTTTCTCATGGAAGGAGGTGGGTGTGTTTGAAACCTAGACAAAGAAGACAGAGGCAGAGGCGATGATCACAAACATTTTGCTAACCTGGTATTGAGACCACTTGTCTTTTCTGGAAGAGAGTCTGTTAAATCACTTAGTAATGTTCCCACAATGATGAGATGGGACTATCAGGAACGTCAGACCAGAGACTGTATGTTTATGGCAAGGATCAATTGAGTCTAAGATCAGCTGTCAGAAAGCAAACCCAGGAAGAATCCTATTTCTGTTTTCAGTATTTGATTCTCAAAACCTACTTATTTTGAAATGCCATCATGGTTTTGCACATAGTAGGGATCTGATAAAAATTTGTTGATTAGATCATTTTTTTTCATATGAACACATCTTCATATTCTTTCTTAAGGTCTTCATTTTTCTATTTATTTATTTGAAAAGTAGAAAAAAAGGAGAATAAAAGAGAACTCCCATTCACTCTCCAAATGCCCCAAGCCAAAGCCAGGAGCCAGGAACTCCATCTGTGTCTCTCACATGGGTGGCAGGGACCCAAGTACTTGGGCTGTCATCCATTGCTTTCCCAGGTGCATTAGCAGGGAGCTGGATTGGAAGCTGGAAAGCTGGGATTCCAACCAGCACACTGATACAAGATGCTGGCCTAAAAAGTGATGGTTTAAGCTGTTCCTCCACAATGTTGACCTGTTATTTTTCTCTTCTTGGCTTGTCTCTGGGCATTCTGAATAAACTGCTGGAGTTTCTTATGCTGGTTGATTCCTTGATGTTTTAAGAAAAAATGCTGCAGGGCCTTTTTTTTTTTCTGATTTAGACTTTATATAATCATTTACAGCTACAGTGGTCGAACGTTATGTTTACTACTTGAACCCATAGCAGAAGGGATTTCGAATCCTTCCGGTTTCCTCCTCTCCCCTCCAAATTCATGTCATTCTTTTCTGCTGAATGGAGTATTAATTACTGGACAGCTTGGGAACCAGGCAGGTCCTGTCAGCAGACTTTAACATGGGCTGTAGAGTTTGTACAGAGCCAAGCACTCATTGAAAGACTCCGTGTTGCCCATCCTGATCCCGCTGACTCCCTAACAAATGACATGTTTTGAAAGGAGATGGGGATAATGTGTTTTAAGTCACAGAGGAGGGTTTTGAGGTATATCTTGGTTGTGCATCAGGGGCTGTGGTTGCAAGCATCATCGGTGTATTAAGGGTGGGATGTGTTACACTAATCTGCATCCATATCTGGGTCTGTAGGGAATTGCATGAGTGCATGTGAGTGTGTGAAGTTGGCTTTATCAGAATTCCTAGATCAGTGGTGTAGACGAAGGAGATTATTTCAAAGGCACTACGAGGGTATTAAGGCTATGAATTAGTTACTAAAAGATTCAACTGGAGTGATACAGTTCAGCTGACTAAAAATTTCAAATGGGAGTCAGCTTTCCTATAGTAAAGGAAAAATATTTTAAATAGAATACTTCCAGAAGTCCTCTGACAGCATAAACCCAGATTGCCTGTTTTCTTATTTTTTCTCATGCTCTGCTGGTTTCCACTTGGACCATATAGCTCCCGACACTGATCAGTTTTCTTTTTGCTTATTATAGTTCTGTTCTGTCCCATCCTATCCTGACAAATTCTAGTTGTAACTTCCTAAAATAATTTCATGAGCACAAATGAATATTCATTCACTGTTTGAAAAACACTCTCTGTGACATTTTCCTTGGTGATTTTCTTGATCAGCACACTTGTTTAAACTTAAGAAATGTTTTTCATTCTTAAAACTTGTTTTGTATAAACCAGTATACTACAATAATCATTGAATTTGTCCACCTGTCCCCAGTTAGAGTACAAATCACTTGAAGGAGGAGCCTGTATCTAATATAACACATAGCACATGAATGAATATTTGTTGTGTTAAGCAATTGTTTATATACAATATATGGACATAAACCTTACTGGAGAGGGAAATGAAAGAATAGGAGATTTAGGAAATCTTGAAGAGCCTTTGTGTTGTCATACAAATATTTATTGAAACTGTTCCTATTAAGCATAATAAGACTGTCTCTTGACAAAGTTCTGCTTCTCTCTTGAGTATGGATCCTTATCAACTCAAGTGTTTAAGATACATAATTTTCTGTCTCTCTCTCTCTCACTGTCTATAACTCTACCTGTCAAATAAAAAAAGTTACATAATTTTCTTTATATTCTACAAGTGCATTTAGTTCCTTTTGTGCTTTAATTTCAATGGGACGACAGATGCCTAATCCCAGTTAACATGGGATTTCTGTACACTGTTTTCCTTGGAGTTGTATCTATTTCTGGTGATCCTAAATAGTGCTGTGACTTTGAGTGGAATTGGCACTTGGTTAAGGGAGACCACTGCGAGACAATTGTTTTTTTGTCCACAGCATCTCATCAGATTCTCTGCTTTTCCTCCTAAGTCCATGCCACCTTTTAGCGTCAGCTGTTTATTCCGTTGTTCCCTCCCCCAATGCCAGGTCACAGAAATCTCTAGGAGACTGACCAGATGGCTTCTTGCTTGGTTTGTTAGACTGCCCCCTCATGGGAATGGGTGCTCTGACAATTCCCTTCTGAACTCTGAAGCGTCGAATGTTATTATTTGAGAATTTGGGGTCAGAGTGTGGTCTTGTTCTCCTCAAGGCCTCCATAGCGATTTACAGTGTTTATTCTTGGGGTCCTTGATGTATGTCTCAGTACTATATAAAAAGATGAGAGCCAAGAAGTGAGGTGTGGAACTTACACTTAATGGTGGAAATTCCTGAATAAGAGTGCAGAAGGGTAGGTTAGGCTGGTACACTATTCTGAAAGGACTTGATTGATATCTCTAAACCAGTTTTCTCTGTCAAATTTAAGGAAGAGAAATAAGAGGTTTACTCAAGCTATGCAAAACCATGGAGCCAGAATAAATAGAGTGTCCCAGGAGAGTTAAAGGAACTGAAGGGATCACTGGCTTGAAAGAGAAATTTATACTGGAAATATCCCCAGGACCCAGGTAACAAAGGAAAGGAAAGTGACTTGGATGCTCTAAGGACAGATTAAATATTCTAAGAAAAGCAGTGGCTACCAGGAGAACCAAGCTTAAGAGGTGACCCAGAGCTCACTGGATTCTTGGAAAGAAGTGATGGTGCATTTACAGCCAGTGTATTGAAGATTTATTCAATGTAAAAGAAGTTCACTTTGTAATCAAATATTTGACATATATGAACACTGAGACTATAACTGAGATTTTGTGTTTAGAAAATCATGACCAGAAATCCCTTGTCCTTGTGATTAAGTTTTGGTTATTCATTAAAAACAGTTATCTGTTGCACATACTTAATTGCACATACAGTTTTTAAGTGCTGAGTGGTTGTCTGAAAGGAAACCACAACAGATAACACCTTGGAGCTCTCATGCAGCCTGCATGTGTTACTGATCTCTATGGCATTCTTTTGCCTTTTGTAAATTAATTTCTGCCTTTCTGAACCTCATGGTAAGATTTCAGAAGAGATATTGTACCCAGGTTTGGATCTTGGTCATGATGATGGTGATTAAGTGAAAAATACCCTGGATTGATGCTTAAGTAGGAAATACTCCTGATGGAGTGCTTTCTGGGAACCAGTCCAAAGGTGTACAACTTAAAACATCTACCTGCTTTCTTATTTGAACTTTTCATTTAAAAAAAGATATTTTTATTTTATTTGAAACGCGGAGAGGCAGGAAGAGGTCTTCCAAACACTGACTCACTTCTCAAATGCTTGCAACAACCAGGGCAAGCCTCTGTATAAACCAGGAGCCCACAACTCAATGTGAGTTTCCTACATGGCTGAGAGGGACCCAAGCACCTGAGCTGTCACCTGCTGCTTCCAGGATGTACCATAGCAGGAAGCTGAATTGGAAGTGGAGGAGTCACGACATGAACCAGGGATTCTGATACAGGATGCAGAATCGCCAAGTGGTGATGTAAGCACTGTGACAAATGCCTGCCCCAAGAACTTATTTTTCTTACTCAGTATTTTTACTGAGGAATACTTATCTCTGGCTTATCTTGTAGGATTGTTGAGTTGAGATATGTCTACACTTGAAAGAGGCATATAAATATAAGGTATAGTTACATTTTAACATCATCCATTATTGCTATCTTATAATCAATACTTGTGAACTAAAACCACTTAATGAAAGGTGACAGCTTCTCTTTAAGGTCATTTTTGCATTTTATGGGTTCCTATAACATTAACTTTGGGTTCCAGAAACATTCAAAATATTAAAACTTATGGCAGAAATATGATTCATATCTGTAGTATAAGCATCTGTTAAGTTTACTATCAGGAACACCAAGTTCCCTGCACAGTCTTTTGAAAATAATCATGTTATTTCACATCATGATGCACTGCCACAGAATAATTGCTCTGTTACATGCATTTCTGCCAACGATGATAAGGCAGGAGTAAGGAAGACGATAATGTCCTAATGCTGAATGACATCATGTCTAGGTATTTGAGAAGATGTAGAGGAAATTTAGCACACTGCATTAATAGAATTAAGACAATTGATTTTTTTATGAGATATATTAAAGCACCATTATTAACCAACTTGTTAAAATCACCAAGTGACACATATATGACTTCTCTTATTTCTCCAAACTTAATTTAAAAAAACGACTCTTAAAAAAAAAGACCCTAAATGTTATGGCCAAAAGACTCATATTTTCTGACATGAGCGTTCTAACAGAGTTCTCAGTGCCTCCTTCTTCAGAAAAAGCAGTTAGGTTTGTACAACCTTTGTACCCAACTCAATAGAGTGCCTTCGAAGAGAATTATCTTCTCATGCTTCTGTCTGGACCAGCCAATCTGCAAATAGTAGAAAAAGAGTAACCCAAAGTACAAGGGGACTTTAAACAGTCTGTGTATAAATTGAATTGAAATATGTGTTTATTTTGGTTGAATATTTTTCAGAAATCCATACATAATTTTGTAATGATATATGTTTTTTATGAACTCCTCATACTGTTCAGTATTTGTTGTTGTTTTTTAAAATTTTCTGGATATTCTCAGAAAACACAATGTTATCCCAGAAAGTAGGCCTTAGAAAACAGCGAAAAAGGTTAGAGGTTAGAGGCAAATGTAAGAATTCAGAATGTAAATCTCTCATTTTACACTAGCTTTTAATGTTTCCTTTAAATGGATAACACTACCTCAAAGTACAAAGTCAAGGATTCCTTCCACTTTCCAGTTTAAACTCCTGCTGTGTGGTATGTATAGAAAGTCTTGGCTGCAAGAGAATAAAACCCCACTTCTGCTGGTTACAGCAGAAACAAGCAAATGCAGGGTGGCTGGGTAGGGGGAAACGTGTTGATCCAGGCCCCTGAACCACCAAGGTTATTCCCATGCAGGCATGATGATCCCAGACAAGGGTGATATTCAAGACATCAGTGATTATCTCTCCACTCTACTTTCTTTGTGGTTTCATTTTCTTTTCTTTTTTTTTCAGACTGGGTCTCCTTATAAACTGGCAAATGTTTGCTCTCAGCTTATGTCCTTTTAGCTTAGCAATTCCTAGTGGGAAGAGAACCTCTTTCATGAGAGTTCCAGTGAAAATTCTAGGACTCAGTCTTATTGGATTGACTTTGTCCCACACATATGGCCAAGGCAACCATGGTTAAGAGGGACTGGAATCTGTGGATTAGGTCTGAGCCATAATCCCACAAAGCTGCTGGGAGACAGGAGTTAGGGTGATAGTGTGGTCCAGAGGAGGGAATTTAGATGCCTGGACCACAAGAAATGAGAGGGCAAAAAATCAGGGTACCGTACCATTGTTAGAAAGAAGGCTAGCTGGGTAGTCAAAAACAACAGATATTCCACATATTTTTAAATGTCATTAAAAAGTGTTTTCCCATAAATAGACTATCTTCCCATTAACAAAACTATAAAAAAAAGCCACTGAGACAAAAGGCCAGAATCCAAGTGCCAACCTTGTTACTTGGGATCTTAGATTGCTGAGAAACTGAAAATGTTTGGCAAATCCTGCTGTGCTATATCTGTTGTCATTACATATATAAAATAATTTCTAGTTACTTCTTAACAATTAATAAATGTCACTGTAATAAATTCACATAATCATAAGATAATCCCTCTCTCATGATTACTTAACACTTTATAGAAAATACATTCCCTTAATTGAAATGGAAAAATGATTATTGTGTGCTTTTTGATAGTGTTAAGAAGCAATTTTGATTAATTAATTATGTTACTTGAAAGGCAAACAGACAGTGAGAGAAAGACAAAAGAGAAAGGGAAAGGAAGAGGGAGATGGGGGGGGGAGAGAGAAAGCGAGAGAGAGAGAGCGAGCACCCTTCCATCCAGTGGTTCACCCACATGCCTCGCATAGCCAAGAACACAATCCAGATCTCTCACGTGGATGGCGGGGACCCATGTACGTGGGCTTTCACTTGCTGCCTCCCAGGGTGTGCATTAAAGCAAAGCTGGAATTGGAAGCAGAGCCAGGACTGGAATGTAGGGCTGCGATATGGGATGCTGTTGTTCCAAGCAGTTTCTTAATTGCTGTTCCAAGTGTCTACCCCGAAACATCAAGGAGAAGTTGACTTCCTGACCATGAAACTACTTAATACCTTGAAATATTTTACAAGAAAAAAATCTTGCTTTTAAACTATTCTGTTGTCTTGTTTTGAGATTGGAGTTATGTGTGTAAATATGATGTTTACTATTGTAAAAATGTGTAAATGTACATTGTAAACACATTAATATTTAAAATGAATGTGGGAAACATAGTTGAATTTCAGTTGTTTAAGTCATGTTATATTCCATTAAAGCTGAAATGTAGAATGTAGCTATATCTATGGAAGCAAAGACATTTTACTTGATTTTCTGTTACCAGTGTTTTGCATGGAGGAAATTGGCAGGTTCAATTCCCACTCTGTCAGTGGTTAGTTCTTACCTTGGGTCAAGTCAATCTCCTCAGGCCTCGTTTCCTCATCTGGAAATTGAAGAAATTTAATCAGATGCTATGTAAAGCTGCCTACAGTCCTACAGTTCTATAATTTATGCACACTTTGAAAATGCCACGTCATAAAATGTGTTCTGAATGTGAACTAGTCACACTGCCAAGGGCAGTAGCACAATATTTTAAATGATCTCTCGATTCCAGTATGATCACAGATTCTGCCACATTATTGGGAAGAGAACCTGGTCCTTGCATGGATATCTCTGTGACCTGCACATTGAAAGGTGTAATTCCTTAGATGTTGCAAGAGCACTCATGCAATTTTGGGCAAGAAGTTTGATTCAAATTTTCTTTCCACTAGGAATGAACTCCAAGGGCAGGATGGGGCACAGAACGGGTAATGTGTCTTGATCAGTTTGAAAAGTTTCAAGCGTCCATGGTTGATTATTTGTTATTTGGGACTAGTTTTACTGAACCAGCCGGTCTGATGAATTACTCAGGTTACCTCATAGGCCGAGTGCCTTGTCCGCTTTTTATCTTGACACCCTCCTCTCCTTTCCTCTCTGTCTTCTCTCTCCCATCCTGCAGGAGAGGACTGCAAATATGCCCACTCTTTCGAGCCGTTTTCTTTTTTTCATGTTCTAATTGTCTCTACATGCTGCTATCCAAACACAGCCCTTTAAAAACATTTTCCAACTGGAAAATAAAACCCAATAATAGTAACGGCTGCACAATATAATTAATTTTTGTAACTATTAATGCGGGAGGAAAAATGTCTAATGGGTTGCAGATTTCCTCCTATTTGAGTAGCGTGACCGTGACCAATAAGAAAGGAACCCCTCTGTTGAAGTTGCATTTCCTTACTTCCTCTCCATCGGGGCAAGATCTGAGCATTGGGTGATGGTTGCCTGGTGTTCTTTGCATGGAAACAGAAAGGATGTGCAGAGGAGTAGAGGCTTCAGTGAATGGGTAGGGTTCTTTAAACCATTACTAAGATTAAGACCGCAAGACTCCACTTGTCTGGCTAACCGTTAAATAGTTTTGATTGTCTGCCAGCATGCTTCAGTATTTCTTTGAAGCTTTCTTTAACTTACTGCAGTGGAGTAATTAAAGTGTACTTTTTCATCCAACACACACACACACACACACACACATCCATTTAGCTCTGATGTAGACTTTCTTGGGGGAGTCGTAGCCCCTCTATGGAACTCTCCTCCTGAGGCAGGGCTGCATTTAGGAGAGGTCTCAGGGGCAAAGCAGGGAGGCTGATTCCTGGACTTTACTTGGTTTCTCCATCTCCATCTTCACTATGTTTCTCTAATACTTCCAAGGAAGTTTCATAAGTGAATAGATTTCACAAAGTTGTATCCCTTAGGGATAATAATGTGCGTCAGTAAGCAGCTGGGATCATGAGTGTGGCCAGCTATTACACTGGGCACTTGGCTACAGGATGTGGGCATCCATCTCAGCTGCACCAAACACCCACCTCATTTATCCATTTTCAAATTGGATTTTTAGGCCTTTAGACTATGGAGTTGTGGTGATTCCTTATATATTTTGGAAATTAGCACCTATCAGATATGTTTGTAAATATTTTTCATTGCGGAGGTTGTCTTTTCACTCTGTTGATGTCCTAGGACCTGAACAAACATTTCTCCAAAGAGACTACACAGATAACCAGCATTGTCAACATCACTAATCAACATGGAATTGCACAGCAAAACCACAATGAAATATCACCTCACACCTGTCTGGATGATTATTTCCAAAAAACCCAAAGACAGCAAGAAATGATGAGGATGTGAAGAAACTGGAATCCTCGCATGATGCTGGTAGAAATGCAAAATGGTACAGCTGCTATGGAAAACAGTAAAGTGACTTCTCAGAAAATTAGAAATAGAACTACAATATGATGTAGCAATCTCACTCTATGCATTCATCCAAAAGAACGGAAATCAGGATCTTGAAGAGAAAACTGTAGTCCCATGTTCATTGCAGTCTGATTCACACAATATCAAAGATGTGGAAACAACCTCAATCTCCATAAACAGATGAATGGATAAGGAAAATGTACTACAGACACACAATGGGGTATTATTTAGCCTCAGCAAAAAGGAAATTGTAATATGTGACAATGTGAATGAAACTTGAGTATGTTATGCTGAGTGAATTTAGTCAGCCCCAGAAAGATATTACAGGTTTCCATTATATGATTTATCTGAAATATTTGAATTTATAGAATCAAAAATGGGATGGAGTTGTCAGGAGATGGAGAAGAAGTGAATAGGGGAATTATTAATTAATGACCCAAAGTTTTAGTTAAGCCAAAATAGAATCTAGAGATTTGCTGAACTGTACATATAAACATTTGTTAAGAGGAAAGATATTGGGGCTGGCACTGTGGTGCAGTAAGTTAATCCTCTGCCTGTGGTGCTGGCATCCCATGTGGGCCCTGGTTCTAGTTCTGGCTGTTCCTCTTCTGATCCAGCTCTCTTGGAATGGCCTGGGAGAGCAGTAGAGATGACCCGAGTGTTTGGGCCCCTGCACCTACGTGGGAGACACAAATGAAGTATCTGGCTTCTGGCTTCAGGTTGACACAGCTCCAACCATTGGGGCCATTTGGGGGAATGAACCAGCGGATGGAAGACCTTTCTCTCTATCTCCCTCTCTCTGTCTGTAACTCTACCTCTCAAATGAATAAAATCCTGTTTTTTTTTTTTTTAAAAAAAAGAGAGAATAGATGTTACATTAAGTGCTCTTATCACAGAAAAATAACCTAAAAATAATATGTATCTTGCAAAGTAGTTTTATCAAATGAGATTAACAAGGAAGTTTCTGGTCCATAGTATTACTGAATAAATGTTTGCTTCATCTTAACATAACAAATTAAGCCAGACTCACCCCAATCCTGTGCTTCAACGAGGTCACCCTGTTGTCTTTTACTTGTACCTGTTTTCCAAATCTGATAAGCTCAGAACCCAGGGAGCTTTTTATTTTTTTCTATTTAGATCTTTCTCCAAAAAGCCAAACAGCAAAGCATATGCATCAATGCCACCCAAACTTTCTTACCAACATCTATACTCAAATTTGTATGTTTAGTTTCCAAAGAACTGATTATATTTCTTATTTATTTTTCTTTGCAAGTCAATTTAACATTTCGAAGGTGAAGTCACATTGTTCACACTGCCTGGGATGTGCTAGTGAGTCTCATTCCTCAGCTATGGTGGCCTTGGTAGATAATACATTAGTGGTCTCTTTACACCAGTGGAACCAGCTACTGTAGGACAGAAATATTTTAGCTCTGAATCTTCTGTTAGAGAGACACCATAACCGTCAATTTTGTCTCTCAGACACTGCTCTTTTTAGGTTACTTTCACTTTTCTCCACTATTGTTGTCCTTGAAAACCCTCTCCCCCTCACCAATGGGTAAGAGAACTGGTTGAGAGATTCCCACTCCCTAGGCTGTACATTTTTATGATTCTTTTTTCTTTCAGGTTTCTCTTTGGCCTGATCATATGATGATGATGGAGTACCTTATTTCCATGATGCATAAATCCAGCACTCTTAGATGACCCATTCCTTCCCTTTTCCTTACCATTTTCCTTTGTGGCTCTCCTCTAAAGCGTCCAGTCTTGCTCAAAGCCAGTGTTCTCCCCAAACTTCAGAACTCGGGAGACTCTGGACAACAGGGCACCCACTTTTGAATTCAAAAGCTTTCATATTAATGCACTGAAATAGATATAGTAATACATTGAACAATTCTTAGTTCCATGAAATAAAATTCACAAAGAAAGAAGGAATCCTAGGGTGGACATGTAGAGATGCCATTCATTTTATTTTTAGAGAAATATCAGTAATTTTGTCTTACTTAGAAAAAATATGTAAAAATTAGTGTAAATTATTTTTAAGTTGTAGGAAGTTCTTTCATGACATCAGATATAAAAATGGCAAAATGCCAAGTTGTAAGCCCACGTGACCAGAAATCTTGTTTGTTGACTTGGTATTTTTCCTCTCCTACTTGATTAGTCTAGATCAAAGTGACTGGCCAGGCAAATCCAGCCAAAATGGTCAGATACGTGCTTGATTCTGAAGGATGTTGTGAGGGCTGAAAAATCAAGAGAGGAACTTTATTATTATGTCATTGAAAATAAATTATGGGCATAAATGCATGTAAGTCTCAGGAATTCATTTCAATATGTTTAAAATAGACTTTATTTTTTTGAGTATTGTAGGCTCACAGCAAAATTGAGCAGGAGGTACAGAAAGTTCCCATATAGTCTCTCCCTCTACACATGTGCCCCTCCTTCATTATCAACAACTGCCGCCAGGGTGGTGTGTTTGCTACAATCCAGGAACCCAAGGGGACACATCATTGTCACGCAGAGTCCACAGATGACTTTGTTGTGTTTGTGCATTCTTTGCTGTTTTTGTGATTTTTTTTTGACAAATATATATTGTCACGGCCATCATAAGGGTCTCATACAGAATATGTAGTTTCATTGCCCTAAAAATCCTCTGTGCTTTACCTCTTCATCCCACCCTCTCCCTGACTCCTTGTAACCACTGATCTTTTTACTTTTCCAGAATGTTGCATAGTAGAAATGGTACAGGATGTAGCCTTGTAAGAGAGGCTTTTTCTGCTTAATAATATGCATTTCCATTTCCTCTACAGTTTTTCATTTCTTCTTAGTGTGGAATAATATTTTATTGTCTGTATAAACCGCAGTTTATCATTTTATTCTCTGTATGAACCACAGTTTATCTACCGGTTCACTGACAAAGGACATCCTTTTTGTACCAAAGTTTGGCAATTATGAATCAAGAGGCTCTGAAGTTTTTGTGTGGGTAAATACTAAAGAGAGCTATTGCTGGACCATGTGGCATGTCTCATTTTCCAGTTTAAAGAAAGACAGTGTAGCATGTGATGGCCTGCACAGAATGGATAGACAGGAAGTATGCGAACTACATGTTCTCTGAGGCTCATTCGCGTCAGTGTTTGCTACTGCGCTGAGTGCCGAGAACAGTCTCTGTGATAGTGATAGTTCATAATAACTGAGAAATGGGTTTACAGGAGTGGGATGGGATTGACCTGGGTTTTTGACACCGCTGTTTCTCCCCTAAGATTGTAGCACAGTAGAGAAAATTACCTTTGGCCAGATAATACAGTTGCTTTGACAATCTCATAGTCTTTCAGAAACTCAACAATTTATGAATAAATTTTTTTGAATATTGGATATCCTGACTTTTGGATATCTTGGCCTGTTTCTTCTATTAAAATATTAAATAGAATATTAAATTAAATTGAATATAGCAAAAAAATTCATAAATATATCTAAGAAAATTTTTGTCAGTGTTAACATCTAATTGCTCACTGACCTATTAAAGCTCATTGAAGTAAATATCATACCCCTTTTCTGGATAAATTTCACAAGTAAAAAATCTGATAAAATGGTTGACATTTCCCCTTGGCCTCTGATATTTCTGCAGCTGTCTTGGATTCTGAGAACAATCACACTGTTGAGTCTAATTCTGAGAAATATAAAAAGCATCATACTCACATACCTGTCCAGGAAAAGAAAGTCCTGAAATAATTCTCACAGTTTTCAGCTATCGCTACTTTTCTTTCCTTTTATCTTTTCTTCCATTTAAGAAAAAAATAGTACTTTGGAGCAAATTGATTTTGTTAGATAGTGCATTGATCATACTCCTAGCCTGGGGTTAGCGCATAACTTCAAAAACAATAATAACTAAGACAATCATCTAATTTTACTGAACTAAAACTGAAAATGTACACCCGACAAAATCATCCCTGAGACGACTTGAGGTGCATTTGTGCTTGTACTTTATTCTCAGTGACACTGTAATCTACTAAAGTTCCTCTCTCGATTTTTCTCTTTGCAATCTGGAAGAACAGATTCACCAGTGATTGTGCTCATTTATAAAAGCATCCAAAACAAAATTGAACCCCAAGGCTGATAAGCTATAAAGATGCTGATCAGATCTGAGCAGAATGGACCATGCTTTGGGGCTTGCTGAGCTGAAGATGGTTCTAGAAGACTGATGGCTTTATATACACAATTACAAACACCACAGTGCTGTCAGATGAACAGAAACTCATGAAATATGGTTCTGGTCCTTTATTAAGTAAAGAATGGCATTTTGTAAAATACTTCCTCAGATTTAGTAATTTCTTGGAGGTAATTAAATTCCCTCCATTCTTTAGCAAGAGACATAATCAAACACTTTCATAATAAAGAACAATCCAATAATATAAATGTATAAAACAGTTCTACAAAACAAAGGCTGATTGATCTTTAAATGGCTCAAACTTAAAAGGGATTAACCCTGTCAAATTTATATAAATGTTATTCATAATCAATGGAAGTCTTAGTCACAAATTAAAAATATGTTTATTCTTTTCAGAGTTTCTCTATTCCAAAACAACTTGGAATTATCTTCTCTGTTTTCAAATAGCACCAACAGCTAAAAATATAGTGACACTGGGGTAATACATTAAAAACAATATTGATCCACTGAAGATTGATACACATTTATCCGGGATGGCATTAGTTCCCAATACCAGGCTTGGATAAGTTTGCTTTTGGTCATAAATTTTCAGATTTATATTTGATAAATAAGGCCCAGAAATTATATTTTTGATAATACCTTTTGCCAAATGAAAGTTTTGTTCATTGACTAAAGGGATAAATATGGCTGACAATTTCTGAATTCTCCATGTATTATCTTATCATTCTACCAGTGGAACAATAATGGGATTCTATTATCATTACTGGGAGTAGCATAACTTTCCTGCTTTTAGCTGCTCCACTGTGAACCACCGCTCACCTCATCCTTTGTGCCCAGAGTTCCCCTGGATTCCTACTATAAACAAACTAACTGAGATACCTGGATCTACACAGAGGTTTTTACACTACATAGTACTGCCTGTAGTAATAAGAAACCAAAATCATCCAAGTCCTCAAACATCAAATTTTAACAAATTTGGATGCTCTCATGGAATAGTTTGAATTAATGTGAAAGAAATGATACGTTCTACTTTATGACAGAATGTTTTTGAGAGATGTTAATTTATTTTAGAGATGTGAAAATTTGAGTTCAAATGTCACAATAAGGATAAGTGGGATAGATAGGGCCCTGATATTTCAAGGCCCCAGGAAAGAATATATAAATAAATGTTTACATATACTATGTGAAAATATTTAAAAGTCATGAATCAAGCTAACACATTCTCAAATAAATTGGCTTTATAAGTTATAACAACCTGGAAGGCCAACTTTGAACTTGGATTCTAGAACTTCTAGGACACTTGTGTGGCACCATGATGCTCCAGAGTGCTAGACCATAGCCCATAGCCATGTCACTGTCCCCTCCTCCTCCTTTTTCTCTTGTGCACTACAAGGAACCCTGCAGGTGCGTGTCTGGAGATGTGAACCTGCATTCCTTACCCCACCACTATATATGTATATAGATTTTTTCAAATATTTTTCAGGAATAGGAGAATTTTTAAAAGATTTATTTATTTAGAGCCGGCGCCGTGGCTCAATAGGCTAATCCTCCACCTTGCGGCGCCGGCACACCGGGTTCTAGTCCCGGTTGGGGCGCCGGATTCTGTCCCGGTTGCCCCTCTTCCAGGCCAGCTCTCTGCTATGGCCAGGGAGTGCAGTGGAGGATGGCCCAGGTGCTTGGGCCCTGCACCCCATGGGAGACCAGGAAAAGCACCTGGCTCCTGGCTCCTGCCAGGATCAGCGCGGTGCGCCGGCTGCAGCGGCGGCCATTGGAGGGTGAACCAGCGGCAAAGGAAGACCTTTCTCTCTCTGTCTCTCTCTCACTGTCCACTCTGCCTGTCAAAAAAAAAAAAAAAAAAAAAAAAAAAAAAAAAAAGATTTATTTATTTATTTGAAAGTCAGAGTTACACAGAGAGAGGAGAGGCAGAGAGAGAGAAGTCTTCCATCCAATGGTTCACTCCCCAGTTGGCTGCAATGGCTGGAACTACACTGATCCGAAGCCAGGAGCCAGGAGCTTCTTCCAGGCCTCCCACTTGGGTGCAGGGGCCCAAGTACTTGGGCCATCTTCTACTGCTTTCCCAGGCCATAGCAGAGAGCTGGATCGGAAGAGGAGCAGCTGGGACTAGAACCGGCGCCCATATGGGATGCTGGCACTTTAGGCCATGGTGTTAACCTGTTGAGCCACAGTGTCAGCACCCAAGAATAGAAGAATTTTTTTAAAAAAGCTTTATTTGTTAGAGAGGCAGAGAAGTAGGGAGGGGAGAGAGAGAGAGAGAGAGAGTGAGAATACTCCCATCTGCTGGTTCACTCCCCCAAAGCCCCCAACAGCTGTGGGTATAGGCCAAAGCTGGACCTGGGAACTCAATCCAGATCTTCCATGTGGATGCAAGAATTCAACTCCTTGAGCTGTCACTGCTGCTTCCTAGGGTCTGCCTTAGCTGGAAGCTGGAATTGAGAGTGGAACTGAGCGTTAACACAGTCACTCTGATATGGGACTTGCATCTTATCAGGAGCTTTGACAGCTGGGCTAAGTACCAACCCTAGGAACATGGGAATTTATGAGAAAGCTGTAGTTAAGATTTGGGGGTGGTGCTGTGAAGAATGACCCCCTCACTCCAAGAAGTCCACACCCTAATCCCTGGGATCTGTGAATATGTTACATCACATTAAGTAAAGAGGAATAAAGATTTCATGTGGAATTAATGTTCCTCCTCAACTGACCCTAAATAAAGAAAAATGCGATTCAAGTAGACCTGATTTAATCACAGGATTTTTGTCCGTGAGAGGTGAAGGTAGACAGATCAGTGCAGTGATCTGAGAAGGCCTCATCCTCCCACTGCCATCTTTGAAGACGGAGGAAGGAGGGCCGGAGCTGAGCGATGTGGCAGTCTGGACAGCGGGGAAGGCAGTCTTTCCTGGCCCTCCAGCACAGAACACCAGCCTCACCTGGAGTTTTTGCTCAGTGCAATCCCTGCCAGACTTCCAGCTTCCCACCTCTAGATTTTAAGACAACAAGTTTATGGTAATCTCTTACATTACCAACACAAAGCTAATACAGGGGGGCAAATGTGTGTGATGTTTTAAAAAGCTCAGCATTGTACTGAAGCTTCTGTAATATATAGAATGTTCTGTGACCTTGAGCAACGTTTATTAACATGCAAGTAATGTCACAATTAGGGTCAACAAATATTACCAGCTGCTCAGTAGAATATTGCTGTACTTATCATTTGTGTGTGTGTGTGTGCGTGTGTGTACTCATGCACATTTCACCTGGTGTGGTTGGCACCTATAGAGCTGATGGACATTAGTTACACTTTCTGACATTGGTCGTCTGTTATTGAATTTTAATTTATATTAAGACCTGTAACTGAGTATTTGGGAATTTCTTTTAAAGATTTATCTATTTATTTTGAAAGAATTACAGAGAGAGAGAGAGAGAATCTTCCATCTGCTGGTTCACTCTCCAGGTAACCCCAATAACCAGTGCTAAGCCAGGCCAAAGCCAGGTGCCAGGAGATTCTTCTAGGTCTTCCACATGCATGCAGGGGCCCAAGGACTTGGGCCATCTTCCATTGCTTTCTCAGGCCATGATAAGGGAGCTGGATTGGGTGTGGAGCAGCCTGGACATTAGCTGTATGGGATGCCAGGTCACAACGCTACAGTGCTAGCCATGGGAATATTTTTTAAAAGATCGTATTGCCACTTCTGTGTTGAAATGAAAAACACTGTATGTAAAGCTCATGAAAACAATATCATTATAAAAGTCTTTATAGAAATTGTAGAACTTTCTAGAAGTTGTTGTGATATAGTCAAATGAGTTTTTCAGTTGCTTCACATTATCTGTCCGAAGAATCTGGCTTACGTTCAAGGGAAGTTTATTTAAATGCTACTAATAAGTAACTAAATTAAGAAAGAAATGATGTATTTAAATAGGCAGTGACTGTAGTAGAAGTGTTATAGTCTCCAAAAGGCCTCAGCCACACACTTCTAATTCCTTAAGGTATTTTTTGCTCAAAATTTGGAGTTTGAGTAATAAAAAACTGGTTTGTCTCTGGGATGTCATTTAAGTGAAGCATTTTGTTTATACTCAGAATAATTTTATTTTTCTTTCTTTTTTAATAAGAGGATATATCTTAAATTTGAATCATGATTGAAGAAAAAATTTGCATGCAATTTGTGTGACTGTATACCGTATCTCCTTAATTAACAGATTATATATATATATATATGAAATCTTAATTTTTATCTGAAAAGCTGTTATTTAGTCACATACATGTAAGAATGTGTTAATATATTTGTATTCAATTTTACTGAGAATTATGATTTTCAAAGATGGAAAAAAAGCAAATATCCACACAAATTTCAATCTCTGCTTCATCTTTATATACTGAAGTTATAAAGTGACACATTTTTTCCGGTGAGTGAATAGTCAGTCCTATAAAACGCAGAATGAAAAGTGAAGCAGGGAGGCATTTGGTGCAGAGGTAAGACACCCTTGGGACTGCTGCATCCCAAGTTGAAGTGTCTGGGTTTAAGTCCCGACTCCACTCCTGACTCCAGGTTCCTGCCACTGTGGACTCCAGGAGGCAGCAGGTGATGGCTCAAGTTGGTGAGTCCCCGCTACTCACAGAGGAAACCAGAAGGAAGTTGATGCTGCCTGGGCCAGGCCTGGCTTTGTGGGCATTTGGGCAGTGGACAGCACTTGGAAGATCTCTGTCTCTGTTTCTTTCAAATAAAATGAAAATCAATAAATATAATTTCTGTTAAAAAGTGCAAAGCAGTAGAGTTAAACATATCAGAATCTAAATCCCTTTAAGACTTTATCTTTAAAATCAAGGGTAAAAATCAGAAAATTTGTGCTAAAAGGAACAGATTTAGTTCACTAGCAGATATTCCTTAAACTGGATTTCCCTGACATTGGTGGCTTTGTTTTCCCCTCCCCCCTTCCTTTCTTCTTCTTCCTTTCTTCTTCTTCTTCTTTTTAATCAAGCCTAAAAAACCTATAGCGAAGTTCTAATAGCAAAGTATAATGGGGCCTGCTGCACCACTGTATGGAGAGGGCTGTCTCGTCTATTTTTAAAAGTCTCCAGGGAAGGAGCGTCTGCAACTTCCTTGTGAATCTCTGACTTCGTACCTGGCAATCTTCCCCTCCCGGGGTCCCCAGGCTGGTCTTCCTCCCTTGCTTAAGAATTTATTATAGATCAAATTATTTTAGGGTTCTGAATATATTGTTATATTTAAACGGTACTTTCCCCCAAAGGGGCTCAATTAAAAGAGCAAGGATGTCTGTGCGCTAGAGTGCCATCTCGGAGAAGGGTGTTCAGTTACTGCGAATGGGTGAGAAGGCAAGCCGGTAAACAGCAACGAGAGCTTCTCAAACCAGCTCTTTAACACATTTTAGCACAACTTGGATATGATGTATGGCTTGTTCTCTCTTGCTCGCTCGCTCTTGCTCTCTCTCTCTCTTTTCTGGAGTTTTATTATGCCATTAAGGATAGATGACTCCAATCCTAATAGGTGCTTGGGTAAGAATCTTGACCACACTGACTATTCATCAGAGGATGATGATGGTGCTTACCTACCTACTTTTAAAAATATATATCTATTGATTTATTTATTTGAGAGGTGGAGAGACAAAGAGAACCACGCCGGAGCTGAGAACTCAATCTAGGCCCCCACATGGGAACAATAATTCCAACTATTTGAGTCATCACTGCCGCCTCTGGGACCCACATGAACAAGACGCTGGGGTCAGGATTGGAAGCCAGGCCTTAAACCCAAGTTTTGATTTGGGATGCAGGTGTCTTAACTACTAGGCCAAATGCTTACCTCCCCAGTTTTAAGTAGACATTAATTACTAGTTGGAGGGTATTTTCAAATATATTGAACTATTTAGATACTCTAAAGGTCGTTGTTGTTATTTATCAAGGTTTTATAATTGTTATTTTACATGAAAAGTTCCACATATGGTATTCAATTCTTGGTATATAAATACGTATTGGCATAAACACATAATTATGAAAAAATCTACTTAAAAATTTCCTATATTTCTCGCATGTTCTCTCCTATGTCAATATTGGCATTTTATCTTAGGAACAGATGTGCCATACTATAACTACAAAAAAATCATGCTGCTACTTAATACTACCCATAGGGTGTGGTGGTGTGGCACAGAGGGTTAAGCTGCTGCTTGTCTTGCTGGCGTATGGAGCCCATACTGGAGTACCAGCTTGAGTCCTGGTTTCTGTGCTGTGAGCGATTCCCTGCTAAACCACCTGGGAAAGCGGCAGAGTATGGCCCAGATGCTCGGGCCCCTGCATGCCCATGGGAGACCCCGATGGAGTTCCAGCCCTGGCCATTATAGTGATTTGGGGAGGGAACCAGTGGATGAAAGGTTTCTTTGTCTCTCTATCTCTCCCTCTCTCTCTACCTATAATTCTGCCTTTCAAATAAATAAAATAAATCTGTAAAAAAATTCTACCTATAAACTTCTAATAAATACATCAATGTAATTATCTAGTTTAAACAGTGAAAATGCTAACTTGTGCACCAATGTTAATTATTTTACTTTTATTTACTTCTGGGGAAAGGGATATACCCTCATTGTCTTTTGTGTCTAAGAAAACTTTAGCTTCTAACATTTGCATTATAAATTCTTTGTTAGGATAAGCATGAAAGCAGATTTTTACGTTGATTATACTTTTCAAAGGTTTTCTTGCTTCCCGTTAAGGATAACGTGGAAGTTGTCTTTATGATGAGGAAATAATTTTTGTCTGTTGATATGCTGATAAAAAAATAATGGGTTACTTTGAAATAGTCAAGGTCAATTTATTTTCACATATGCCATTTGTTCCAGGAAGGGATTTAAAGGACTGTTTGTCTACACCAAATTGCTGAATATTCTCATATTACTGGATCTGCATGGGGAATGGGAGATGTGTGGTTTGTCTTTTCTGACACTGTTCCCACCATTCCTTTCCAGGAACAGGGTAAGTGCCCTGTAGCACACAACTTACAAAGGTGTCAGATAGGATTTCCAGTCATTCTCCCTTTTAGGAGGGAGAGATATTCCAAGAACCAGGGTGAATGCATAAAACCATATGGGTCATCCCAAACCTCATTTATACTCTTTTTTCCAATACCTACTATGATGAAGTTTGTTTACTGCACAAATCATGATAACATTTTATTTATAAAATTGGGCACAGGAAGAGGCTAATGATTAATAATCAAATAAAACAGTTATAATGCTATATTGTAAAAAGTTATATGAAGGTGGTCTCTGTCTGGAAGGTGACTTGAACACAAGCACTGCCATACCTCCACAGTCAATCTGAAACCAAAGCAGCTACCAAGTGACTATCTGGTCAATGTCACATACAGTGTGGACAAAGAGATGATGATTCAGGTCTCAATAGGGGGAGAGATAGTGCGAGATTTCATCACACTACTTAGAACAGTGCACAATGTAAAACTTATGGACTGGGGCTAGCACTGTGGTGCAGTGGGTAAAAGCACTGCCTGTAGTGCCAGCATCCCATATAGGTGCCGGTTCAAGTCCCAGCTGCTCCATTTCTGATCCAGCTGCCTGCTAATATGCTTGGGAAAGCAGCAGAGGATGACCCAGGTGCTTGGGTCCCTGCACCCACATTCTGGCTTTGGCCTGGCCCACCTGTGGCCATGCAGCCATCTAAGGAGTGAAACAATGGATGGAAGATTTCTCTCTGTGTGTCTCTCCCTCTCTATAATTCAGACGTTCAAAAAAAAAAAAAAAGTATGGACTGTTTATTTTTGGAATTTTTTTCATGTAATATTTTTAACTGAAACTGTTAAAAGTGACCTGTGGATAAGGGAGGAGCTACTGAATAATAAAGATAGCCTTCTTTTTCACTCCTCTTCCAATTAAGCTATACTTTAAGATTATTTTAAAATACTTACAAAATATATCTACCCACATAATTGTTTCTATTATCCCTTTCATTTACCTGTGCAACTCAGACCTCATGGTACTGGTTAGAGCGACAGAACCAATTGTTGAGATTTTGTGTGCTGTGTGCTGTCTGTTTCTTTTTTCTTTTTTTTTTTAAAAAAATGATTATTTTGATAGCATTTATTATTTTATTAAAGTTCCCATTTTCCCATCTGCTTTGTTTACTCCCCAAATACTGGCAATGACTAGATATGGGCTGAGGCTGAAGCCAGGAACCAGGAACTCAGTCCAGATCTCCTACATCACAGGAGCCCTCCCCACTGCTTCCAGGGTTTGTATTAGCAGGAAGTGGGATTCCGGGCAGGTATAGGACTCAGGCATGCCAGTATGGGATGCAGTCAATCACTGGCCAACCCTTCCCCATCCCCTCTGTAGTCTTTCCCATCATCTTCATCTGCTCCAGGAAGTTAGAGGCTAGAGGACAGCGTTTGTGTGTTTACTCTTCCTTCTGTTTTCCAGGCACATATTAGAGTGAGGGAGGAAGACGGTTAGTGCAATAGCAAGGAAAGCTTACTTTAGTCATTGTTCATATGGTTCAGTCCTAGTTTACCTTTTCTTTTTTCAATAGCCGTCCATCCAGTATTTAACAGCTTGTAATGGAGGAACAGTGAGAGAGAGATAATATATTTTGTGCTTTACTTTGTCCTATATAATTGGCTTACCTGGGGTGAGAGAGATAAAGAGAGAGAAAGAAAGTTAGTTTGTGACTTAAATTTATTCAAACTGAAGTCACAGTCCTCAGTAGATTATCAACTGAACAATAAGGAAAGAGATGATCTTATTTTTTTACCATTAGAATGTATTTAAAATGTATTCCTGATTTCAGTGATTTTGAAGTAAGAAATTCTTTTATTTCTAATACTTTATTTTGCTGATACTGTAACTTCATTGGAAAATGTTATTATTTATGCTGTACCAGTATCATGTCCCAGGAAAAATAATACAGAGAGGCTTCAAAAAGCCCAGAAAATAGGCATCATCTTTTAACTACATTTTCCCATGAACCTTCTGAAGCTCCCTTGTATATGTAACAAAAAAAAAACCTCCTTCTGCATTAATAAACAATATAATTTTTAAAAATCCATTTTGCTATATTATCTATATCATTAGGTCTAAAATAAATATTAAAGTGGGTTTTTTTTGAAATATGGACTCACTATGATATATTTGAACTTAGTTTAGGAAAAATATCATTAAGAAGCTTATGTGGTAGATCTATTACATATTTCTCTTTGAGGTGAGAAAAGGCAAGTCTGCTGTTGCTGATACCACTTGAAAGCTTATTGAGGAAAATGGTCTGAACACTTTGTTTCTTAACAGAAAACTGATTTTAGATGTTGGGGTTAAAAATGCTACTCAACATTTTTTTAACTGCTCTAGCTTTAATTCATAATTACAAGCTTATTCCACTCTTTGCATAATGAAACCACATTTTAGACCAACAGCTGTTATCTACTTTTGCTGGTAGCCTTGGGGTATGAATATTTTAATATTCATTTTCTATGTGCAGATAAACTAAATACTTCCTACTGGAAGTCTATCAAATTAATCACAAAAATCTTAGTTGCTGTTCTTTCTTCCATGTAACTCATTTTTTAAAAGCTGCTCACTTTTATGCTCCATTTTCTATAAAACTAGAAGTAATTTTTCTGAAACTTACAAAGGCAAATATGGAGATATCCATGAATATAATGGATTATGGAAAAGATTAGAGCAATAGTATTTAGTAACCTGTCCTTCCATACCCTTCCATCTTGTGAAAATTCCATTTAAGATTCATTATTTTGCTTATGGCAATGTTTTAATAGCTGGTTATGTGTTGGAAGGCTGTGATTTTTCACTTATTTAAATGGCATTAGGACCTCATATGCAAATGATATGGCCTAAAGGTAGACTTTCCCTCCAATCTTCCAGGCATAATCTCACAAATACTGTTGTGATGCAGCGTAAAACATGTGGCAACTTTTGTTTTGGATGGCAGTGGATGAATAGAAAATAAAAGTTCTGTAGTCCAGTAAAATCTAAATTAGTTTACTGTGAAGCACTAGATAAAAAGGTGGTAAAAGATCCCTTAAATTAAATACAAATAGATGAATTTGTAGCTAAAGTTGGTAAAAGTTAATATGTTAATATTGGGGATGGTACATATGGGTGCTTCATATTTGTATGAATTCTGTTGAAAACTATCTTACTTCATCCTGACTTTCAACAGACTATTTATTACCTACATAATACAACAACGGATATTTTTGTGTGGGAAATGTAATCTGTACCATTGGCAGATCAAAAACAAATATCTCATTAATGTTCAGCCACGACCATTTAAACATGCCTGAGTGGCCTGAATGTGGTGATGGAAAAATAAAGATAGAAAAGTGAAGCCACATAAACTGCTCTGCATTAAATGGGAGAGCTTTCTGGTTACAAGGATCAGGCTTCTTTGTGAGAGCTTATTTGGCCTTAGTGATCACATATGGGCTGCCTTACGTGATCTTCCTCTCTGACTTTATGTTCTTGGCTTTGGGGATAATAACACAGAAAAATCAGGCCCCACATGTTCCAGAAGCAGATGCGTCTCCTCCTTCCGTTAAGTGGAGATGTTCCATGGGTTTGATGGGGAAGGGAGATGGAAGTTTCTAATCCTTCCCAGGCCCCCAACAGGGAAATTTTTCATTCCTGTCTCTTTGCATCTCTCTACTCCACTGAATCTCCACTCTTCTCCCTACTCCTTTCTATCGTGACGGTGTGGGAAATTCCATTTATCCTAAGGGCCTTTATCATCTTCCTTTGCCCTATTGTCTTACCAGAAATTGGCCTCTCTTGGACGTTTCAAAGATCTGTCTATAGGACTGCTGGCTTTCTCTCATCCTTATCTCCTAGAGTTCCCCACGTGGCTCTTCATGCTGTCTTTCTGGATAATGTCTGCCGCCCTGGAGAGCTTCCCACACTTGATTTGTGTGCCCCTAAGGGTATTTCCTAGGGAATACTGAGGGATTAATCTGCACCAGGGCTACACTAAGCACTTTGCATGCATTACTTCATTTATTTCTCACAACACTTCAAGAGGTTCCTACTCTTCATTTCCATGCTCTATAGTGAAGGAGACTGTGGTTCAGCAGGGGTTGAAAACTTGTCCAAAGAGAAAGAGCTGTTACGTGATGTAGCTGCAGGTCCAACTTGGATCTGTTCCTGGGCTCATGCTCTTAGTCCGTTAGCATATCTGAGTCGCATTTTGCCTCCTTCCTCACCATTGTTCTCAGTAACATGGATTCTCCTACGGAGAATGATGAAGTATACACTAATAACTCATCCTCTCGACATTCGCAGCATTGCCCTTCACTGTGCAGCTGCCGTACTTAGTTCCCATCACCAGCCATGGTTCCACCTCAGAAATCTCAGGTGTTGGCCTCGGCAAATGCCATCGCTCTGCCTCTCCCTTGTCCCTCTTCACCTTCACTGAAACCACTGCACGGTTTCTCTCACCTCCTGACCCTTTCTATGCTGTCGGTCTTCTCACTTCTGCTGACTGTGTCACTTTTCCTCACCTGAACAGTGAGGCTTCCTCTAGTTTTAGTGGCCCCTGTCCGTCAGTCTGGACTCCTGCAGTTTCTTGATTTGATAAGCCTTCAGTATCAACCCTCAATCTAAAATCATTCCTAACTCACCTGGCTCCAGACCTCTCTTTAGCTCACAGATGACCACATGGACGAAAACAAGAGATTTCTGGAATACCCTCTAGCTTGAAATCCTGTTTCAAGAAGATTTCAACAACAGACATGCTTCTTATTGACACTCGTCTGTATCTCCTCTGACTCCTTATCGCTGGGGCCTTGTTCCAAGCTGACTTTTACTTCCTCCTTTCTCACAGTCCAGCCCTAGTCTCAGCAGAGACCTCCTGTAATCCCCTTGTCCTACTCAGCTCTTCATCTGCACGGAGTCCATCTGTGGGGTCCCGCTGTCTGTAATTGTTGATCTCTACTTGTGTTCTGTGCCCTGGCCAGTTTTTGTTCTGAGGCAGTTCATTCTGCAGCTCATTATTTTCCTTTACCACGATTGACCTCTTTCTTATTATAGCAATTCCTTCCTTCTTGCCCCCATGCACTCTTAAGGCTTTTTATTCTTAAAAAAAGTTCTACCTTTAATATTTTAAATTATTTCATTTTGGTGTAACTGCCTGTTGCCTTCCATGTATGAAATGAATACTGTCAACTCACTGTATTATCCTTTTACGATCTTCTTTAGTTCTTTGGAATTTGACATATGCTCCCAACATTTTGCTGAAATTACATCACCAATAATGCTGTTCTTTGTGGGTTTTCCTTCTATCCTCCACTGATACTGATTCTTCTGCTTACCCAGAGCATGGATGCAATGCCTGACGATGCTGCAGCCAGGTGTCTACGATATTACAGGTACAAAGACAAAGACAACAAGTACAGAGAGGGAGGCAGAAATACAGGAAAACCTGTATCCCTAACAGCCACTGTCAGCCTCTCCAACCGTATGGGTTGCTTGCCCTTAACTTTCTTACAACATGAGATAAATTGTGTTCTACTCAACTGAGTCTATGACAGTCAAATTTTCTGTCTCTTCCAGCTTGAGATTTTCCTAAAAATTTCTATGAGTTAAGTTAACCACAGTCTTAAATGAAATTAAGTGCTCTTCCTTCCAAGTAGCTCTTCCTTACCATGTTACCTTTTTAGTCAGGGAATCTTTGTTCTCCAGCGAATAATATCCAGTCCTTGCATTGTGCTTAGGTGACTGTCCCAGTATCTCATACTTGGATTCATGCCTTTGTTTTTTTTTTTTTTTTTTTTTTTTGACAGGCAGAGTGGACAGTGAGAGAGAGAGACAGAGAGAAAGGTCTTCCTTTGCCGTTGGTTCACCCTCCAATGGCCGCCGCGGCCGGCGCGCTGCGGCCGGCGCGCTGCGGCCGGCGCACCGTGCTGATCCGATGGCAGGAGCCAGGAGCCAGGTGCTTTTCCTGGTCTCCCATGGGGTACAGGGCCCAAGCACCTGGGCCATCCTCCACTGCACTCCCTGGCCACAGCAGAGGGCTGGCCTGGAAGAGGGGCAACCGGGACAGAATCCGGCGCCCCGACCGGGACTAGAACCCGGTGTGCCGGCGCCGCTAGGCGGAGGATTAGCCTAGTGAGCCGTGGCGCCGGCCCATGCCTTTGTTTCTTAGTTAATCTGACTTCAGTCTTTCTCCATATGAATTCATTCTGGGTACTGTTGCCAGGCTGAACTTATTTAAAGGATTCTGGAGTAGAGGAGGGCTTTTGGCATAGCAGAGTAAGCTGCTGCTTGGGACACCTGCACCTCATATCTGGAGTGCCTGGGTTTGAGTCCTGGCTCCTCCATTTCCAATCCCATTAATGCTTACCTTGGGAAGGCAATGATGATGGCTCAAGTGCTTTGAACCTGAACCACATGGGAGACGCAGATAGCGATCCTGGTGGAGTTCCTGGCTCCTGAATTTGGCCTAACCCAGACTCAGCTGTTGCAGGCATTTAGGGAATGAACCAGCAGATGGGCAATCTCTCTCTCACCCTTCAAGTAAATAAGTAAAAATTAAAAATCAAGAATTCTGCAACGATGTTAAAAATCCCATTTTAAGCTTATAAAGTGCTTCTATGTAAACTCATATAGGTTTTATATGGAGTGAGTTCATTTATTAATTATGCTATTTCAATTTCATAAAATATGCAAACTCTGCTTTATTATCATCACTGTAGACTAAGAAGCTGAGACTTAAAATGGTTGAGCTCATAGTCACCCCAGTAATTGGCCAAATTAGAAGTGGCATCAGGTCTCTTGATTCAGAATTTGATGCTTTTAAAATCACATTACAATTATTATCTGTCAATTAAGTATGAAAATGTGTATATAAATACATATATATATGACTCTTCTTGCACAGTTTTGTTGTTTATTTGTCTCTTCAGTGGCCTACTGTAGTAACCAAAAATGTGATATATCAAGTTTTTTTGTACATTTAAGATTAATTTCCCCATAATCCTTCTCTATCCTATACATTTAACTTTTTGCCTTGACATGCCAGCATAATTCCTCCACTTTAGTGAACTGTCTAGATATAGTTTTTAAAGCCTGTTTTGCTAGTTTTTTTCTTGATTTTTTTTAAGATCTAACTTATCCACTAGCCTATTGTCAAAAGCTGCCCAAAATTGTGATACATTATTTTTTAAATATTCTCATGAAATTTATGAGGGTCTTTGGAAAGTGAATAGAACATACACATTATGAAAAATAATTCTGGGATATAAAAATTATTTAACATAAAAATAAACTTATTTTGATAAATTTTTTGAAATATGTTCAGATAGGTATTATAGACTATATTGCTCTATGTAAGGCATTTTCATAATGTTAAGCACAAATTGAATTATGCTTAGCTCAAAAACTAGAATTGCTCTTATACATTCTTGTATTACTTTCTAGTAATTTTATGTATTGTAAGCTCTCTTCTTCATTTAGATCACAAAGTTGAGGATGAGGACTGTAAACACGTGACTGTGTCCTGATGTCGTTCTAACCCATTACAGAACTTATTGTGGACTGAAGTTTGTATCCTCGCCAAGTCATATGTGGAAATCCAACCCCAAGGCGGAGCCTCATACATGGATTAGCACCCTTACATTAGAGTTCAGAGTTTTCTCTCTTCCCATGCTGTGAGGATACAGCAAGAACCAGAGAAAGGGCCCTCAGTAAGAGACCACCCATGTTGGCAGTTTGGTGTGCAAGTCCCAGGCTCAAGACTTATGAGGAATGAGTGTTCCTTGTTTAAGTCACCCAGTCTATGCTGTTCTTGTACAGCACCTATCAGGAAGTTATTGGTGCTGGCCTGCATTTTTTCTTGATTCTGCTTCCTCCCTCTCCTTTTCCTCTCCTCCCTCCCTTCTTTCCTCCCTCGCCTTTCCTTGCTTCCTTCCTCTCTCCCTTATCCCTCCTCCCTCCCCTTTCTTTCTTTTTATCTCTTGACAAATACTTTGACAAATGTATGAATACAGCTTTGGTCCCCCAATGTAAATATGTATATGTAAATATATATAATGTGTATATATATACATGCAAACATATTTATTTATTTATTTTTTTTTTTGAGAGAGCAAGAGAGAGAGAGAGAGAGACCTTCTTTTTCATCTGCTGGTTTACTTTCCAAGTGCCTGCAATAGCTGAGTCTGGGCCAGGAATTCAATCCATATCTTTCATGTGAGTAGTAGGGATCCAAGTACATGGGCCATCATCTGCTGCCTTCCAAAGAGTTCATTAGGAGAAAGCTGAAATCAGAACTTGACCTGGGCCGGCGCTGTGGCTCAATAGGCTAATCCTCCGCCTGCAGTGCCAGCACTCCGGGTTCTAGTCCCCGTCGGGGAGCTGGATTCTGTCCCGGTTGCCCCTCTTCCAGGCCAGCTCTCTGCTATGACCCAAGTGCTTGGGCCCTGCACCTGCATGGGAGACCAGGAGAAGCACCTGGCTCCTGCCTTCGGATCAGTGCGGTACTCTAGCTGTAGCAGCCACTGGGGGGTGAACCAACGGAAAAAGAAGACCTCTCTCTCTCTCTCACACACACACACTGTCCACTCTGCCTGTCCCCCCCCCCCCCCCAAAAAAAAAAAAAAAAGAAAAGAAAGAAAAGAAATGCTTGCACTGGTCTTTAAATTCTTGATACACTTATAATTGAGAGATGTGTGTAGCACATTGAGTCTGGATTTTGCACCTGCCTGATCAGTAGTGGAAGTAATTATATACCGGTTTCTGATTACCTCTTGGGACTTCAGTTGACAATCCAACTGCCATTTTGGGAGAAGTTCAAGATGCAAATGGAGAAGCCACAAATAGGTGCTCACTCAGGTTGGTTGTTTAAATTGAGGCTTGGGGTTCCATTTGACATCCAGCACCAACCACCAGATGTGCGTGAGTGAGCTTCTGTATGGCTCAGTTCTCCAGATGAGCCATGCAGTTTATAGGCTGATTTTCTCAAGGCCACACAGCTCCTCAGTAATGTAGACATGAGAACCAGGTGCTTTGATGCTCCAGCCCAGCATTTTCTACAGGGAATCGAGAGTCTACCCTTCTTGTTCTGCTAGCAGAAAGTGAAAAAAATTATTATAGTCTATATCAAAGAGTAGACCCTTTCCAGACTTCTCAATCACAGAATTTGTGACCTTAATAAAATAGTGGTTTTTATTCATCTTAGTGTGGAGTAATTTTTTTATGTAGAAATATTAACTGGAAAATCACTGTAAGGCACAAGTATACCTCTATTGAATGAAATCTACCTTCTGTTAATTGGTATAAATCTTATTAGAATCCTGTAATTTTAAAGTTGTGTATCAAAGATGAATGACTTGAGCCCCAAAGCATCTTAACTCATAGATGTTTGACTCTGAGCAAGAGAGGAATAAGAAAAACTTTCCTAAAAATCATGATTTTTTTTCTTCCTTGCCAGAAAAACAAATAAATTGATTTTCAAGCATAAGCATATCTATTTGATAGCACTCTGTCACTTTGCTTGTTTGTAGCATGCACTTTGCTCTTCAAAACATTTTTAATAAGGGGGAGTTTTCAAATCAGTGGATTGCAGTTTGTGGCTGAATTATGTGGATATATAGGTGGCCAGCTTTGAACTCCTTTATTGTTGTAAAGCTGAAAGAAATTCATTTAATTCTACCAGGTCTTTGCCAAATTTAACTAGCACATTTTTAAGTCACTTACATATTTTAAAGGATTAAAATTAAAGATGAGATTAAAAACGTTCCTCTTGGCTTCAAAGGGGAAACCCAAATCTCCCAGAGCCTAACTGACAACCTTTGCTGTTTGAAAAGGGGAAGGAAAAAAATAAAAACGATTTTCTTGAAGTATTTTTTTAGTTCTTAACCTCTTACTTTCCAGGCAATGTTGTTCTGGAGTAAATGTTGGAATGTTGAGATAAAGTGCCAAGTTGACCTTGGCTTTGCTTGAAACTGTGGTGACATTTAAGACATTGATATTGAATATTTGTCCATTTGTGCACTTGGCTCTGATTGTAGTCCTTAGGAGGGTGGTTAATTTGACATGTTATGGCAGAATTAATTTTTGTTTCCATAACAGTAACTTTTCCCTAATAAACTTTTTTTTCTCCCTGGCGATTTCAACACTTCAAAAGATGATAGGACAAACCTTTTGCAAACCAGCAGATGATAAGCTTTCTTGCAGGCAAGAGAGCCAACGATTACTCCTGCACCCCAACGTGTAATTACGGGGGCAGGACGAGGGAACTTTCAACATGCTTGCTGGTGGCAGAGCTGAATGTGGGGAGAAATGTCAAGTTGAGGTTCAAAGTTAGGAGCTGACTTGCAGCTCTGCAGCTGCTGTAATTGCACAATTCTGTACATTGGAGCCATTTATCTCATGCCAACAGTGGTAATTAATTTTGTCTTCAGTCAGTAGAGGGGGGATTGATCTCTTTATGAACGAGTTTCTCACGCAAACGTTTTCCAGTGTTGAAATGTGGAGTGGCTTTGCTTCAGTTTAACAGGTATTTACTGGAATCTGAACTCCGGGTTCTCTGAATCCATGACTAATGCAAGTCAGAACCATGTTTATTGGTGACTTCCATTTCCCTCCCTAGGGATCAAAGTTTTTCCGAATTACTGATTAGAACTCTTAAATTGTCTTTAAGGCAATTTGCATGTAACACTAGTACAGCCACGTATACAGGTAAGTGCCTGTTGTACAAACAAGGAATAAAATCTTATGCAGGCTAATTCTTATTTAAAAAAATTTTTATAGACTTTTTATGTATATGCTTAACGGAGTTCTTTAATCCAAATGAATCCCAGTAGCCCTGTGGAGTTACATTCGTATTTAAAAAAAGGCTTGACACTGGGCAGCCTGTACGTCAGTTTTCAGAAAACGGGAGCCCTACTTGCAAACCTTCTGCCTCCCAGTGTTCTTCATTTTGATTTTCCATGAAAGCTTTTATGTCATTTCCCTCCAGTGTGTGGAAACACTATTTTATATATATTAAGAAGGAGACCGTCCCAAGGACTTGAGAAAATGTTCATGAACTGCATTATAATCTGTATTTTGGCATTTATAGAAAATCACTATAAATTAAAGATAGCACATACTTTTCATTCGATTGATCTCGAGTCTTCAAAGTCCTTGTTTTGCACCCAGGGCAGTTTATTCTGACTGCTATAATAAAATTACATAGACCAGGTGGTTAACAAACAGCAGCCATTGATTTCTCAGAGTTCTGGAGGCTGGAAGACAAAGGCCAAGGTGTTGACAGATTTGGTGTCAAGCAATGGCTGCTTTTGGGCTCATAAATGGCCCCTTCTTGCTGTATCCTTCTGTGGTGAAGCCCCTGGGGATCTTGTTAAAATTCAGATTGTGATTCAGGAGGCCTGGGTCGGGGCTTGAAGTTCCATGTTCCTAATTCTCTTCTTCGGACATAGCAAGCATCTAGTCTGCTCTCCCTCCCTCTGGATTTCCAAAGAGGAGCCATGAGGTCTGTAGGCTGACTTTCTCAAGGCCAGCACAGCTCCCTGGTAATGAAGAGGTGAGGAGAACCAGGTGCTTTGATGCGACAGCCCAGCATTTTCTGCAGGGATCCAGAGTCTACCCATCTTGTTCTGCTAGCATAAAAATAATCACAAAAATGGTTATGCTCTTTGCAGAACACCCTTAAACACTCACATATTCAATGAATATTCCTTCACTTTGTGCTAGGTGGAAGAGGACCTTATAATGCATTTTGGCAACTAGGGTCCATTATATAATTTTGGCAGCAAACACATTGATGAGCTCAAAGAGATATGGTATTCAAAATGATAAATATAAATTAGTATTTTATGTGGGTTGAGACAAGATATACCAACGTATAACTGACACATTGGAAATGTGTGACCCCATCTTCTTCTTCTTCTTCTTTTTTAAAGATTTATTTTATTTATTTGGAAGATAGAGTTACAGAGAGAGGTAGAGACAGAGAGAGAGGTCTTCCATCCGCTGGTTCACTCCCCAGATGGCTGCAATGGGTGGAGCTGCGCCGATCTGAAGCCAGGAACCAGGAGCTTCTTCCAGTTCTCCCACATGGGTGCAGGGGCCCAAGGATTTGGGCCATTTTCTGCTTTCCCAGGCCATAGTAGAGAGCTGGATGGGAAGTGGAGCAGCTGGGTCTCAAACCAGCGCCCATATGGGATGCTGGCACTTCAGGCCAGGGCGTTAACTCGCTGCGCCACAGTGCTGGTCCCCGTGACCCCCATCTTCTTAGACCACTTAAGGCGATTTGCCAGAAGGACTTGGAAAGAAGGCTTCCCGACTCTGACCTGACTTCCTTACTCACCTGGCACTCACCTCCAAACTCACAAGAGCCTGTGGCAGCCAGAGATTTTTTTAAAATAAAGATTTATTTATTTATTTGAAAGGCAGAGCAACAGAGTGAGAGGGAGCCACACAAAGGCATAAACACAAAGGCATACACACCGAAAAAGGACATAGAAATAGAGATAAACACAGGGATAGATATAGGGAGAGAGTTAGAGCTAGAGACAGAGATAGATTAGAGATATAGAGATGGTGGAGGTGGGGGTGGGGGTAGGGGTTGGGATGGGGTTGGAGTGCGGTTGGAGGTGGAGGTGGAGTCTTGCATCACTGATTTACTCTCCAAATGGTCACAACAACCAGGTCTGGGCTAGGGTGAAGCCAGGATCCTGGAACTCCATCCTGGTCTGCTCTGAGGGTGGCTGGGCCCCAAGCACTTGGGCCACTATCCTCTGGCTTCCCAGACACATTAGCAGGGAGCTGGGTCAGAAGTGGAGTAGCTAGGACTTGAACCGGTGCTCAGATTTGGTATGCCATCATGAGAAGAGGAAGTTTAACCCCTTGAGGCACAACACTGGGCCCAGGCAGGGATCTTGAGGCTTATGCTTTATTAGATTCATTGTAAAGCTGCCTCTGGCTGAGACAAAGTTTCAGAACCAATGTAATCTTCATGAATTGAGTTTTCCTTATGCTGCTGGTGCTCTGGGTGCAGTATTAAATTGTCCTTAAGACCTCTCCCTGCCCATTTCACTGAGGGGAGAATCATTTTGTTGTTCCTCCACGAGATTAGGCCTCTTGAGGTTCATACCTAGACACTATGTTGGAGTTAGTATTATAAAGGCCATTGTGTTACTCCTCACTCAGCCTTACCAACTACTAGAAAGGCAGAAAAGAAGCTACTAGAAAAATCAAGAACATGGAACACAATCATTCAACTCCAGGCAAGTGTTCTTGTTTACGACTCCCTGTCACCCATTACCTTTGTTTATCATCACCTGGATCATCCAATAGTAACCCTGTTTTTGACCCCTTTGCTAGTCAATCCTTTGGGTCAGCAGAGGATTTATACCAGTAACCCTAACTGTTGAACATGTAACCAAAATGAAGCTGGAACAATGAGCGTGTGTTTCGGTGCTTCTGAAAATTCTTAGACATTGCCATCCTGAATTTGAATTTTTAAAATATTACCCCTTTAAAATACATAAGACACAAGACAGCATTTCAGAAGTTTTTTTCTATATTTTATTTTGGTATGCCAGATAACCTCTTGTACTGCAGTTTACATAGTGTCAACACAACAACTAGGTTAAGCCAAAATTAGTGGGAAAGCATAGTACGTATTAAAACCCTTTTGAGAGACAACATAAGAACATTACACATTCTTTTGGTATTGACTTTCTTTATATGATGAATCATAATAGCCCAAGTCAAATCCTTGATCTTGTCAGTTTGTTTATTTAACTTAGGGTGTATAGTTTTGTTACATTCAATGCTTGTGCCAGATATGACAGTTACCATTTCACATCTATCTAAAGTTGGTTAATGTATCAGGGTGCTTTATTTCAACTGGGCCGGCACTCCAGCACTCCATTCACTTATGCTTTGGAGAGCCTTGGTTTTCTTTGTAGCCAACTTGAAAAAAAAATCTGGTGGAATCATTTCATCTCTGAGTTTATGAGTGATTTTCTCTGGGAAAAGAAGGGGGGACCTTCTGTTAAATTGGGGATCTGGGTAACTGAGCATCTCTGGGAGGAACAAAGGAAAAGAACAGAGGGGCTAATTGTTTAATTAGTAAATGTCTGCTTGGTTAATGACATATTAATGAGTTTTTAAGGCCGTCATATCATTTACCATAAAAGACTCACGTGCCTATCCCTGGATGTACTGTATAATTAAGTAATGTGGCCCAGAGGAGTTAATCATTTAAAACCCTGTCATATTCCTCAAGTTTGCAGAGAGGGGAGCCAGTACGGGAGACACCTGCCAGGTAGAGTCAGGGTGGCACATAATCCTGAACTAAATTGTCTCTCTGCAGCGGTGGCGCAGTCAGACGTCTGCCCAGAAGCAGACGATTTCTTCTCTTTTGACAACTGAAAGAGCTGCTAGGAAACCGCCATTGGCTCCCTGGCATTCAGAGACTGGCATGGAGAAGAGGAGCTTGCAGAATGGGGACCATGTGAACTTCCTTTGAGTCCTTAAAAGAGCGCAGGGGCTCAGAGGACTCTAATTCCAGAATTGTGTCATTCAACATGGCAGCCACTTGCCACATGCAGCCATTTCAGTTAAAGTTAATTAAAATTAAATAGAATTAAAAATCCATTTTTCCAGTCCCATGAACCATATGTCAAGTGCTCTGTAGCCACACGTGGCCAGTGGCCACTTCATTGGCAGCACAAACGGGGAACAACACCACCAACACATAGAGGCCTCTCGGACCCTGTTACTGTAGAGTGCCAATGGTGGTAGCTGCCAGGACATCAGCATGCGGTGGTCACTTCTTTTTCTACCTGCAAGGAGCATGAGCTCATATGTTCATATGAGTTCATATGGCATGAGTCCATGTCCTTCTCTTGTGGGGCAGGATCCTGATCAGAACATTTGCAGCCATGTGTTTAGAGTAGAAAACAAAATTTTACCTTACTACAGATACACAATTCAGGGGATACAAATTATGCTCCGGTTGGTCAACCACAGAGCTTCCTGCCACAATCAACAGTGAAAATCCCAAGCTCCCCCGCTCATTCTAAGCTGCTTTATCCAGACCCTAGAATCTGCTTGTTTCAGACCCGCAGCGCTGATTGAAAGCTGGAAACTGTGGTTCCCATGTTCTTGCATACATCATTGTGGCTTTTCTTGAGATAAATTCTGTGTCCAGAAACTTTTAAATGCCTGAACTTTCTTGGACTTTCTGTGTAAGAGTATCCAAATCAGCTATTAAAAATAATTCACTTATCACTTTCTTTTTCCTACAGTCTGGCTTACATTCAAGGAGTCTTTTTTTTTCATATTTATTTACTTATTTGAAAGGCAAAGAGAGAGAGAGAAAGAGGGAGAGAGAGAAATAGTTCTTCCATTTGCTGGTTCACTCCCCAAATGACCTCAGTGGCCACGGATGGGCCAGACTTAAGCCAGGAGCCAGAAGCTTCCTGAGGGCCTCTCACGTGGGTGCAGGGGCCCAAGGACTTGGATCATCTGCTGCTGCTTTCCCAGGTGCAACAGCAAGGAGCTGGACTGGAAGTGGAGCAGCAGGGATTCAAATGCACATGCACATGGGATGCTGACACCGCTCTCTGGAGAAGAGCACGTTCCGTCTCTGAGGCTCAGAGAAGTCCTGCAGAAGTATTACTTGAAAATCCAAAGTTTTACTATAAAAATCACATTTTCTTTTTTCTTCTTTGTGTGTCAGGTGGGGTTGTTCAGACCTTTGCTCACAAATGCTCACTCTCCCAACTGCATCCATGAATGGAGCACACTTCCACTTCCCTTGGTGGTGTGACCTGGTTTATCTCCAAACAGGTAGGTCGTTCTTACACAGTGCGTAAGTGCATCTTTTACTTTGGGCAAGTCTGTGTTATTAGATGCAGTTTGAGCAGAGATAATAAACCATCTTGTGCAGTTGAGCTTGCATGCTTGGATTCCTGCCTTGTAGTGGGAGAATAGCTATAAATAGCTATTCCAAGAGTATGAGAGACCTGAAGAACATTTTGGACCCATCCTAAGGATTGGACACACACTCTGCCATGGCCAGCCTTGATCAGTGAAACCCCAGCTGGCATACAGATCTGTGAGCAAGAAATAATGTTTATTTTAGCACACCACTGAAACTGTGAATCTGGTAATAGTTGAGACATCAGTCAGACCCATGATTTTAATCATCCATAGGACAATCTGGGTTGTGCGTGAAACGATCATATGGAAATTGGGGCTGGCACCAGACTGTGCCCCGTCTGTCTGTTGTTAACAGTTTTGAGACACTTGGAATCAGAGCAGGCATGTGTTTGCCTACTCAGTCTTTCCTATGCACACTCACTGTGGTGGAGCACTGTACACAAGAATGGTCTTGATGAGTCATTTCGGAGGAGCAGAAGTAGGTGAAGGCCTTAGTTCTTATGGTGCCTATAGATGCAACAATGGCTGTGGTAGTCATTAAGGAATTCATAAATACAGATTGAATATTCTTCACCCAAAAATACAAAACCCTAAATGTTCTAAAAATCTGAAAGTTTTGGAGCATGGACATGATACCACAAGTGGAAAATTCCACAGCTGACTTCATGTGATGGGTTGTAGTCAAAATGCAGGTGTACTAAAAATAATATGTAAAATTACCTTAAAGCTATATGTTCAAAGGGGTATGTGAGACATAAAAGAACTATTTGAGTTCCATCTAAAGATATCTCACTGTGTATTTGTAAATATTTTAAAATATGAAAAAAATTCAAAATCCAAAATACTTCTGGTCCCAAGATTTTGGATAAGGGATATTCAACCTGTTTTTTTATTCTCCTCTTTCTAAAAACATGTGCATTTGTACATCCTCACTCTTCTTGACGTTATTCTTGACCAATTATGTGGTTTGGACAATAAGATGTGGGCAGATATATCATGTTTTTTTTTTTTTTTTTTTAATTTTTTGACAGGCAGAGTGGACAGTGAGAGAGAGAGACAGAGAGAAAGGTCTTCCTTTGCCGTTGGTTCACCCTCCAATGGCCGCCGCGGCCGGCGCGCTGCGGCCGGCGCACCGCACCGATCCGATGGCAGGAGCCAGGAGCCAGGTGCTTTTCCTGGTCTCCCATGGGGTGCAGGGCCCAAGCACTTGGGCCATCCTCCACTGCACTCCTGGGCCACAGCAGAGGGCTGGCCTGGAAGAGGGGCAACCGGGACAGAATCCGGCGCCCCGACCGGGACTAGAACCCGGTGTGCCGGCGCCGCTAGGCGGAGGATTAGCCTAGTGAGCCGCGGCGCCAGCCTATATCATGTTTTATGAATTGCTTTTGGGTAGAATCTCCAAGTACTAGTGCTCAACTTCTCCTTATTATTATTGCTATTGCAATTGTCTTATTTCTACATGGTAGATGGTGATGCTACAGAAGCTAAGTTCATAACTGATTGACATTTTCCATGAAATAAAAACATATATTGATTATTTTGTTACTGCATGCTGAACTTAACCTATCCAAACCCCTAAAATTCCCTATATCCAAAGTGGTTGAATTCTAGCAAGATGATTAGACAGATTATTACCCAAGGCAATATAAGAATAATACCATATATGGATAGTTCAAAATAAAATTTATATGAATGCTGAAAAAAGAGAAATTGATTTTGACCAACGTGATCAGAAAATCTATGATCAAAGATGAATAACTTGAGCAGTCTGGAATTTGAAAGGATACAGATAGACAAATTATTGGGGAGGAGGCATTCCAGGGAGACAGAATGAGAATGGAATTGCAGAGTCCAAATATTGTTTCGAAAATGAGGAGCAACAACCAACCAGAAAAAATAGAGTACAACGAAAAAAAAACCTCACTATGTATCATGCTAAGCTGACATCTTGTGATTTTATTGTTCTCTGTAACACTTATCTATACCCCAATGGAATAGTGGTCTGTCTGCCTTTCACTCACAGAACTCTTTGTTTAGAGGAGCATTAGAAAGTATGTTATCATAAATAATTTTTTTAAAGATTTATTTATTTATTTGAAAGTCAGTTACACAGACAGAGGAGAGGCAGAGAGAGAGAGAGAGAGAGAGAGAGACAGGTCTTCCATCTGATGGTTCACTCCCCAGATGGCCGCAACGGCCGAAGCTGCGCGGATCCAAAGCCGGGAGCCAGGAGCTTCTTCTGGGTTTCCCACATGGGTGCAGGGGCCCAGGGACTTGGGCCATCCTCTACTGCTTTCCCAGGCCATAGCAGAGAGCTAGATTGGAAGTGGAACAGCCGGGTCTTGAACCGGCGCCCATATGGGATGCTGGTGCTTCAGGCCAAGGCATTAACCCAATATGCCACAGTGCTGTCCCCTATCATAAACAATTAAAAGAAAAAATAAATAAAAAAAAAGAGGAAAGTATCATTGTATCCATGGAATTCAAGAAATCTGTTCTCTATATGTTAATAAATAAAAATGTAATAATAAAAGATAAAATAACAGGACAAGTTTTACTGGAAAAAAATGATGAACAAGACACATGGGTTGGCTTTCAGGACTTTTTAAAGCAGAATCACTGGATATTGATGAGCAGGCTCTCAGTTCAGAACCTTACACTGTAGCCTGAATGTGAGGGGCAATTGGTAGAAAAGACCATGTAAGTAGGCCAAGCAAGAGGGTTAAGATCCTTTAATTCTAAACAGAGAGATCTACTCTGTGTACTGTAGACTGGGAGAGCCATAACTATTCATGTAGATGGAAATTGTCAGATCTAAGCAATGTTTTATGAAGGTTGTTACAGCATGGTCTCCCTAATGAATAAGGAAAACCAAATATCTAGAACTTTCTCTCTGCTTTGGCTATAGGTCTGATGTAGGCAGGCCGATAGGCTAAAATTGAGTAGTTTTGTGAGCTGGAAGGCCACACCTTCACCATGCCCCTGTGTGATCTGATGCTCCTAACCTGACCCCACTATTGTGCCCAGCTGCCAATCAAGCTATGTAACCACTCCCTTTTGGAAGTGGATAAAAGGCCTGGAACATGGTAGGCCCCTCCGTTATTGCCCTTTTGTTGCCCTTGCTGTCTTCGGGGTGCGTGGTCTTCAGGCCGTCTTCCCCCTGTTCTCCTGCCTGCATGCTTGCTGCGCCTGGAGTGCTCCTGGCCTGTTCTCTGCTTGGTCTGGACCCCAACTTAGCCTCTAGACTTTTCTTTCTCCCTTAAATAAAGCCCTCACTCTCACTGAATAAAATCCTGAACACTTAACATATTGCCTGGTCTATTTGAGCCAGTATTCAGAATTCTTTTCTGAATAGGCGGCAAGAACCTAGGAGCTTATTGATATTGAGAACATGTTAATAAGCAAGAAGGTATCAGGTCCCTGGAAACAATTGTATAGTGAGATGGTATGGATGTGAGGTAAGATTTGGGAAATGGGACTATAAAAAGGAACAGACGTGTAGAGAGAAACAGGTATCACATGGTCCTTAGTCTGCAATCTGTTGAGGGCTGTCTAACCTTAGAAAAAAATCACAGTTAACACACTCTGAGCTTCAGTTTCCTTATAGGCAATGATGATGATACTGGTATGCATTGCACCAACTTCTTGATGGGAGTAACTATGAAAGCTCACTCATCCCAGTGTCTGTTTATTTTATAAAGTAAATACCAGTAAGTGGAGACGACCATTACCTAAAATAACGGTGATTTGATTTTGGGGGGAAAGTATTTTGGTATGGCTTTTTCCTACTAAGCATTTGATTTGCTGTTTCTGTGTATTACTTCTTTACAGGCGAAGACAAACTTCCTTAAAATGTTAAGCTATCAAAATAGAAATGAAAAAAAAAATGTGCTTTTCTGTTATTTCAACATCACTCTTCCATTAGACCAGAAACAGCAAGCAAGCATGACCATCCAGGCCTTTCTCTTCAGGCCCCGAGGGAGGTTGGTAGGGAAGAATACTGAATAGGAAAGGAAACAAGATTAGGTCAGCACCCAGTCTCCCTTTGGGGGATTCACAGAACTGTTTTTGTTTGAATAAGCAAAGCTTTTGCACAAGTCTGGTTCCTTTCTCACTGAATACAAAGCCGTTTCCCTATCCTTGGGCTAGTGTTTTAAAAGGTAAAGAAAACATTCAAAAAAACGGTAAAGTGGTGCTTTAAATAAAAAGTGGAAAATTTTGTTTTCCAAAGTTAGAGAAACTCAGAAACAAAAGTTGTATAAACTGAAAATTGGTGAGTTATGGCATTCTCTATGTGCCTTTTAGCCCAGAACTATCCTGTCACTTATACATTCACATAATCAATACTAGTGAGAAAAGTACTATCCCACTTTACAAATAAGGAGATACTGTCTGAGCATATTAATGGGGATGAAATAAAATTGTGACTGCATACATTTATTAAACATAGGTTTATGGACCCTTATTTTGTCACAAACACTGTCCAAAATAAAAAGATATCAATTTGACCAAGACCTAAGACCTGATTTCAAGCAGTCAGACCTCTAATGAGAACAAAAATGGAAGTCCATCTGGAAATAGTGTGATGAAGGCTTTGTAAGTCATACTCCCGAGGACGGCTCCTTGGGGGAGGAGAACTGAAGCTTGAGTCTGCGGGGAGTACACCAGGGGCAGGAAGGTTAAAGATCAAGATGGCTGAAGCATAGCAGGACCAAGTGCAACTTGGGTCAAGATTTCCTTGCCTCATTATGGTATCTGGACTTCGTTCAGTTGAACTTTACCAAAATCTGGCAAATCCTCAATCTTTTCACCACTACCACCTTGATCTAAACCATTATGATTCCTTACTTCAATTACTGTCATAGTCTTGGTCAAGATGTGAGCGACTGCCCTCACCTTCCCCCAGAAATCTCCGGCCAACTACTCTTCCTAATCACCCTCCCGTTTCTTACAATCCCTCTGGAGTTTCGGCCATAGCTAAGCCATGGCCATGTTCTCAGGGAGCTGTGGGGTGCCAGACTTGATGGTCAATTCCACAGATCCAGTCTCGCTTGAGGGAAGGAATACTGACCTTTGATGTCTTCTTAAAGTCCCTTTGTGGTGGCCAAAATGTTACCAGTGAATGGCAGTGTTCTTGTCTTTGCACAAGAAAGAATTCATGTGTGAAACGGAGAGTAGTGGAAAGTAAAATAGCAAGGTTTATTAGGGAAGGGACATCCATAAGAATGGATGGGCGTTCTCTCCAGACAGAACCTGAGAGAGAGTGCCCAGTCACTTGGATGGTCGAGTGGAGAAAGTACACCTGGCCAGGCTAGGTGGGCAGCTCAGCAGAGAGGCAGAGGGCTGAGTGCGCAGTCTGGTTGAGGCCCGGGAGTGGGGTGGGAGTTGTTTAAGGGGATGGGTCTTGCCTCCCCGCCTCTGCTCCTCTTGGAACAAAGGACTTCTTGGATGTAAATAGAAAAGCTCCTATCTGAGTTTTCCCCCTGAAGATATCAGACAGGGGGAAGCCTGGCTGGCAGCGCCCTGGTTAGAGGAAGGGTGAGCAAGACCCCCTGGAGGATGGAGGATCAGAAGGATATTTGAAATGCAGATATCAGGCAGAAGGGGCGGGGACCCCCACCTGGCAGGTTATCTGGTAGAAGGAGCAGGGCAGGATGCAAATACTGGGCTGCCCCTGAAACATTACCGGGATGACTTTGAGATGCATATCTGGACCTAAATGTCTCCCTAGGCCTTTGTCACACACACATAAGCTCATATCTGACTTCCTACCTAACACTTTTTACCACTACCACCTTGATCTAAACCATTATGATTCCTTACTGCAATTACTGTCATAGTCTCATTCCTGGTCTCCTTGTTTCCGCCTCTGACCTCAACTCCATCCTAGCACTGCCAAAGTAATTCTGTTAAAATGTAAATTAGATTATGTCCTTCTGCTTAAACTTTCAATGTTTTTCACTCAATTAGGAAAAAAAAGTGCCTGAATTCATATGTCCTAGATGAGGAGCCTTCAAAAATTTCATGGAAAAATGAATATTATGAAAAAGCCTTGCCTGGGCTTCAGATATTCTTGCCCCAATATAAACATCTTTTGATTTTATTTTAGCACAAATTGTTGAAGCCTCCTGAGCAATGGCGTGATTGGAGAAGCTAGTTTCTTTATTTTTATTTTATTTTTTTGACAGGCAGAGTGGACAGTGAGAGAGAGAGACAGAGAGAAAGGTCTTCCTTTGCCGTTGGTTCACCCTCCAATGGCCACCATGGCCAGCGCGCTGCAGCTGGCACATCGCGCTGATCCGAAGGCAGGAGCCAGGTGCTTCTCCTGGTCTCCCATGGGGTGCAGGGCCCAAGCACTTGGGCCATCCTCCACTGTACTCCCGGGCCACAGCAGAGAGCTGGCCTGGAAGAGGGGCAACCGGGACAGAATCCGGCGCCCCAACTGGGACTAGATCCCGGTGTGCTGGTGCCGCAAGGCGGAGGATTAGCCTAGTGAACCGCGGTGCCGGCCCCGGAGAAGCTAGTTTCTTCCACCGCTCACTAACCTGCACTGTTGGCTCTCTGATGTGACCTCTGATTGCTCTTCCCCCTCCCCACTTGGATCCATCCATGCTGGCTTCCTCATTTTTCCTAATGTGCACACATGTCCCTAGAGAAGGCTCTCACCTCAGGACCTTTGCACTTGCTTGTCTCTCTACTAACAACGTCTGCCCTCTTCAAGATACTTACTTAGTGTCACCTACCTGGTGAGGCTTCCTCAGTCCTTATATAGTTTTGTAACTCCTTTCCCTACTGACATCGTAGTCCCTAGTTTCCTTTTATCTAACTCACTTAATTCCCTTTCATCTAACTTGCTGTCTAGCACACTTAAGTGCCTCTTCTTTCTTGTCTGTATTCCTCCCCTAGCATTTTGTGTTGCATGTTGGGAGGTGAGTTTGCCTATTCACACACACAGTGTCTCCAGCACTGACAGCAGTGTCTGGCATAGGGTGGCTTCCCAGAAACTGTCTCTCTGCTATGTGTATGTCTGGACACTCCGGGAACAGTTGTATGTAACTTCATTCCCCTATGAATACAGACAAATAGAACACACTTGGCTTCTGTGTATCATTGTATGGGGCAGGGTTAGCCTCAAAAGTCAACCCGAATGGAAACTAGTATTAAATGTTACCATTTAGGGAGCCTGGAGGGGAAATTCTAGAGGCTCTAATGAAATTGTTACTCTGAAAGTCAGAAAGAAACATAGAATAGTAATATCATACTCCATACTGGTATGATGTTTGAATAACATAAAATAGTTGGTTCCAGTGAGGTTATTTATTCCTGGTAGTTCCTTTCTCCTATTAGAATACAGGACTCATTTTATCTGTTCTTTTAGGCTTATCAACAAAATACCAGTCATCCTTTCAATGATACTCTGAAGTTTAATATTTTTTTTTATATGACAGGCATAGTTAGACAGTGAGAGAGAGACAGAAAGCAAGGTCTTCCTTCTGCTGGTTCACCGCCCCAAATACGTCGATCTGAAGCCAGGAACCAGGTGCCTCCTCCTGGTCTCCCATGTGGGTGCTTGGGCCCAAGCACCTGGGCTATCCTCCACTGCCTTCCCAGGCCACAGCAGAGAGCTGGACTGGAACCAGGAATAGAACCTGGTGCCCATATGGGATGCCGGCGCCACAAGGTGGAGGATTAACCAAGTGAGCCACGGCACCGGCCAATGTTTAATATTTTAATTACTATCCCAGCCAGAACTATTCTTTATAATTTATCCAAAGTGGTTCATGTCACTCAGAAGTTTGTGATAAGACTACATTTAACCATGATCTTGTACGAGACCTCAAAGAATGTCATTACAATTTTCTCTCTCTGTCTCTCTGTATATAAGTATAGAGAGATCTTTCTGTCTATATCATCTATTTATATCTTCAAATAAATAAAAATAAAATAAATAAGCATCTTAGAAAAAACACCCCTCAATTTCTCCCTATCTTGCAGCTTTTGTCTCCCCCCGGGGTCTGGTTTCAGCCTCAAACAGGTTCTCTCTTCATGGGGACAAGATGGCTGCCACAGATATGCCTCAGATATCCATGTAAGTCTGCAACGAAGAAGTAACTGTGTAGCATCCACTGAGAGTCACTCTGATTTGACCAGTTTGAGTTACTTGCCACCTTGATCTGTTACCTGTAATCACTTGGGAGTATGGCTTCATTGGAATTGCAGGGTTTCCTTCATGGAAATTTCTTTAATGATGATGATGGCAGTAATGATTTTGGTGATAACACAAACCACTCAGAAAACTGGGCAGAAATTAGGTCTGAGTATGGTTTAATTTGCCGTTCCTTCAAACATCGAGGTTGCTCTTTTCTAGGTTTGTGAAGTTTTCCTTGGGAAGGTAAACTGGAATAGCTGAGTTAAATATGTAGCAAAACAACAAAAAAGTACCAAACGCTCTGGAATGCCATTCAACAAACGGGTACCACCTCTCTTCTTGTTTTCAGCTGTTTTTTATTATCTTATTTCTTTATTTTTCACCACTTCTGTCTGTGATCGAAAATCAAGAAAAGAAGTTAGTTTTAGGAGTATCCCCAAACTGTAGCAATCAGTAAGTAGGATAATTCTATCAACATCAGTGTTTGTAGTAGGAGCCAATTCAGACTTTTGTGCTGTCCATACACAGGAAACATTCTGCCTAACTTGTCTTCCAAGCAGTAATTACTCCTTGTAGGCTGAGTGTTAATCCAGGTGGTCCTGCTGATTACAGCTGCAAGTGAAATCTGTGCTGGTTGATAACCTGGCTACCTTGGCTTTCTGCTATATTAAACACTTTTGGTCTGCCTTAGATGGGCAACACTTATGCTAATAGAATTTTCCTGCCTGCAGAAGCCACATTTCCTTGCCAAGAATTGGCTTTTTGCAAGTCATCAAGAATTATAGACCATATGTTGGCACTGTTAATATCAGAATGAAACTTTCCAGACTACAAATTCTCTATAGAATATTACATGTTTTGTGGTTAAAATTTCAAATGATGAATGTGACTTACCATCATCCTGTTTACCCAAATGATGTATCATTTACCAAATTCTGTTTCAAGGCATAATAGGTCCATAGAGTGCCCCATGTTGGCAAGTAAGTTGGAGCAGAAAAAAATGCCAAGGTAGAACATGGTTGTGGATTCATAGATTAGATTATCCTATTGAACCCGTGACATATCATTGCACATCATTTAGCATCTCTGAAAGTGATCATTTATCCACAAACCTCTTTCCCTATGTGACAACCTTTAATAGCCCTTGAAATCAATATCCACCCCTGAAACAAGGACAGCCTCTTCAACAAATGGTGCTGGGAAAACTGGATGTCCACATGTCAAAGTATGAGGCAAGACCCCTACCTTACACCTTATACAAAAATCCACTCAACATGGATCAAAGATCTAGATATACGCTGTGACACCATGAAACTAATTGAGAGCATAGGGGAAACCCTTCAAGACATTGGAACAGGCAAAGAATTCCTGGAGAAGACCCCAGAGGCACGGGTAGTCAAAGCTAAAATAAACAAATGGGATTACCTCAAATTGAGAAGTTTCTTTACAGCAAAAAAAAAGTCAGGAAAGTGAAGAAGCAACCAACAGAATGGGAGACATTATTTGCAAACTATACAACTGAAAAAGGATTAACAACTAGAATCTATAAAATGATCAAGAAACTCCACAGCAACAAAACAAACAACCCAGTAAAAAGATGGGCCAAGGACCTTAACAGACATTTTTCAAAAGAGGAAATCCAAATGGCCAACAGACACATGAAAAAATGCTCAGGATCCCTAGCCATCAGGGAAATGCAAATCAAAACCACAGTGAAGTTTCACCTCACCCCAGTTAGAATGGCTTACATACAGAAATCAACTAATAACAGATGTTGGCGAGGATGTGGGGAAAAAGGGACACTAATCCACTGTTGGTGGGAATGCAAACTGGTAAAGCCACTATGGAAGACAGTTTGGAGAGCCCTCAGAAACCTGAATATAGCCCTACCACGTGACCCAGCCATCCCACTCCTTGGAATTTACCGAAAGGGAATTAAACTGAAAAATAAAGAGCTGTCTGCACCTCAAGTTTATTTCAGCTCAATTCACAATAGCTAAGACATGGAATCAGCCTAAATGGTCATCAATAGATGACTGGATAAAGGAATTATGGGATATGTACTCTATAGAATACTATACATTAGAAAAGAAATGAAATCAGATCATTTGCAACAAAATGGAGGAATCGGAAAATATCATGCTGAGTGAAATAAGCCAGTTCAAAAGGGACAAATATCATATGTTATCCCTGATCCATGACAACTAACCGAGCACCTAAAAGGAAACCCGATGAAGTGAAATGGACACTATGAGAAACAATGACCAGATCAGCCCTTGTCTTGACTGTTGAGGAACAACTTACTATTTTATTCCTTTTAGTATTTTTTTTGTTCTACTTAATACCATTGGTTGAACTCTGTAATTAATACACAATTATTCTTAGGTGTTTAAAATTAACTGAAAAGTGATCTTTGTTAAATATAAGAGTGGGAATAAGAGAGGGAGGAGATATAAAGTTCGGCACATGCTCACTCGGACTTACCTCCAATGGTAGAGCTAGAAATGTGCCAGGGATTTCAATTCAATCTCATCAAGGAGGCATGTACCAATGCCATCTCACTAGTCAACATGATCAGTTTAAGTACATAATTAATCAAAAAGATAGGTTAAGTTTCAAAGAGATTTCACAAATAAGACCAGTGTCTGCAAATAATGATGGATAGAATTAAAAGGGAGAGAATGATCCTATGGGGGAAGCAGGATATGCAGCAGACTCATAGAATGGCAAAAGCCCTAAACAGCACTTTGGCCTCAGAATCAACACTTGGGGCATTCGGATCTGGCTAAAAGGCCCATGAGAGTCTCACAGGCAGGCATGGATAGCCAAGACACTGTGGAAAAAGCAACCTAAATGAAAGATCTCAGTGAATGAGATCCCAGCAGAAAGAATGGGCCATCAAAGGAGGATGCACCTTTCTCTGAAGGGAGGAAGGAACCTCCACTGTGATATGGCCTTGACTAAATAAGATCAGAGTTGGTGAACCCAGGAGGCTTCCATAGCCTTGAGAGCTCATGGCAAGAGCCTTGGGTGATTACTGACGTTATAAATAAGAGTGTCAATTGTTAAATCAACAATGGGAGTCACTGTGCACCTGCTCCCCACATAGGATCTCATGTGTTGTACTATGAGAATTAACAGTGAAACTACTAGTTGAACAGTACCCTATATCTTGTATGGTTGTGTGGGTGCAGTCTGTTGAAATCTTTACTTAGTATATACTAAGTTGATCATCTGTATATAAAGATAATTGATAATGAATCTTGATGAAGAGTGGGATGGGAGAGGGAATGGGAGATGGGATGGTTGCGGGTGGGAGGGAGGTTATGGGGGAAAAAACCACAACTATGCAAAAGTTGCACTTTGTAAATCTCTATGTATTAAATAAACAAGAAATCAATATCCATACAGCACATGTTATAAAGTTATCATTTAGAGAATGTTCATGTGAACCCTGTGCAGGAGATAGTTCTCTGTATCATTGTGGTACACACTGGCTCCAGCGTTAGTTAAAAAAGAAGATAAAAGTCTAGGTCTTCGATTAGTGTATCCTTGCTCTAGGCCTTGTGGCCTTACAGTTTCTGTCATAATCACTCAGTTCTATCCTTGTGTGTGAAAGTAGCCACAGACACTATGGAAAAGTGGATGAGTGTGACTATGTTACTATAAAACTTTTCTTCTGGATATTGAAAATTGGACTTCACACTTCACAGAACATTTGTGGATCAAGAAGTATTATTCTTCTGATATTTTCCAAACATTTAAAAATGTAAAAACATTCTTAACTCATGATGTATACAAAAACATGCACTGAATGGGACCTGATGCACATACCTCATCTGGCAAATCACTCCTCTAAACTAAATGTGCTAAACATGATGATGTTTCTGGTTCTTTTCACACTTGCCAAATTGGTCTCTATTAATGTTTTCTCATTTTTCTTTTGTGTTTTTGTGAAATTTCTGGAGATGAAGCTCTAAATGATCTATTCTATTCATTGATGATCAGTTTAGATGCTACTGACTCCATTAAACTTTTCCTTTATTGTTTACTTCTTATCTAAGCATTTCTACCTTGAGACCTTTGGAGTAATATTTGTATGGATCACACCAAAGGCACTTCTCCTGTGATATTTTGTAATGCAAGTTGAGTATCTCTTATCTGTAATTCTTGAGAATTGTAATAGTTACATAGACATACTTGTGACTAAGCACAATATTTATTTGTTTCATATATACTTCATGGATATATATTGAAGGTGATTTTATAAAATATTGGTAATAATTTTGTGCATGAAACAGTTTCATGGTGTGGTACTTTTCTTTTGCAACATAAAGTCAACACTGTTACCCACAAATAACAACTTCAGATTTTGGAGAATTGGGGGTTTTAGATTTTAGGATTAGGAGTGCTGAGTATTTGCCTTTTGTTTTTAAACATGCATTTGAAGAATATATATTTTGTGATCCCAATATTTTCAGGAGCCCTTTTAGGGCATAGGCCTAATTTATGTGAATTAATACTACTCCTGAACCAAACTAATAATGTTGTATATTTACTGAATCAATATACTATAGGTCAACATGCTATGTTTAAACATGAAAGGCAGTGGATACTGTACCTGTGTGTTTAGAATCATCATCTTTTCTGCATTTACAGGGAAAATTATAGTGTTTGAGGGGTAGTGGTACAAATGTTATTATTATGTTTCAGTAGTAGAATTTATTCTCTGATGTACATATAATGAAGAGGATGATCGGCTTATTCATTCCCTCATTCAATAAATACTAAGTTCCTATATTGTAGGTACCAATACCAAACCAAATTTGAGTGTAATTCTTTGTGAAACATGATGTCACCTCTAACCCAGCTTCTGCTGAATCCACCTCTGAAATATCTCACACTTTTGGTCGGTCCTCCACTCCTATCTATCTCTGTTATGCTGTCATTATTTCCTGATATAACTATTGTTTTTCCTTTATGTAATTTACCTTTACTTCTAGTTTTCACACTACTTTCAGAGTGATGTTTTTGAAAGTTATTTATTTATTTGTTTGTGTTTGAATTTCCAACTTATGAGTGTTTAAAGATTCCTCTGGCCTTCAGGGCAGGCAAACTTCTGCAACTGACCAAGGCCACCCTTGAGAAGGCTGTAGTCTCCCTCTCCAAGCTCATCTTTTGTTAGCCTGCTATGGCTTTTGTGACAAAGCAGCACATACTGGGCAACTTGAACAGCAAAACTTCTCAGGTTCCGGAGCCGGGGAGTCCAAGGTTAAGGTGCAAATTGTCATGGCTTCTCCTGCTGCCTCTTCACATGCTGTCTCTCTGTGCGCCTGCTCACCAAGGGCTCTATGTGTTCTAACTTCCTCTTCTTCTCAGAACCCTGATTGGATTAGACTCCACCCCAATGGCTTAATTGCTTCTTTAAAAATCTCATATCCTTAATAAAGGATTAGTTAAGATTTCGACACATGAATTTGGTTGGATACAATTCAGTCATAAAACACCTCTTTCTTCCTCCTCTATGACAAGCATCACCCCTAACTTCTATTTTCCTGATTGCATCCAAGCCTTCCACACCTCAAGCTTTGTTCAGACTGAAGAGGCCTTTTCTTATCCTATGCCTTCTATGCCTAATGAACAGCAATGGTATTTCAAAACAATTGTCACATAACCTTTCTTTATTGTCATTCTTGACCTTTTGTTTCTTTAGAAATGTGTAACTATAGCATCTGGGACAGACGTTGTACTAATGTGGGTGTGTCTGTCCCCTTCACCTAAACTATGAACCAGAGTCTGTGTTTCATTGCTGTTCTTTGTAGATTTGTTGAATCAATGACTTACAGAATCTTTGTTGACCCTCTATAATTCAAATTGGCTGAATAATTCATGAGACAAAAAAGCAACAGAAATGCTGCAGTCCCTGGATTAGAGAAGCAAATCCATTACGATGTCTATATTTACTAGGTTCAACTTAAGAAACATGAGTATAAGGTGCAGCCAAAAACATTGTTGAAGGTAGCAGCATAAGTTCTACTTAAAAATGGACACAGTTTAAACCAGGACACTTTGATTTTAAGCAAAATTGCTATTCTTTTAGATATATTTAAAGGAAAAGGATTTGATTAAAAGTTTTGCTGTTTGAAATCACTTTAAATTTTTAATGTTTGGATGTATTTAGTAATATTAGAAAAATATTTAAGACACTACTATTGATACTTTTTTTTCATAGTGTTAGCCAGAAAAATTGTTCTATATCTATTCTGAAAATAATTTCTTTAGGCACTTTACCACATTAGTTATTCTGTAGTTCTCTATTTTATGAAATTTTAAGGTAACCTATTTTGTAGAAACCATAAGTAATAAGTCATTGTAAGCTATAACTTAACAGCAGGATCTCAACAAGGATGAAAAGTTGTTGAGATTCAGAGGAGAGAGACCAGTTGTTAGGGCTGTACCAAGTAAGAGAACTATCTGCATCTTTATGGAAAATTTTCAATGGCAGCACTTTACATAAACCTGACAGCTTTGTCCCTTACTTAGGCTTTTTGCTAATTAGTAAACCTATCAGTTTTCTCAGCTGAGCAACCTGTTTCTTGCGGGTTTACTGTGAACTGGGTACTTTGCTACATTGACAATGAGTGCTTTATTGAATGCAGTTATGTGCTCCATGTATTTTCATGACAAGGTTTCAAAAGAAAACTTAGCACATTTGGTGGGGGCTTTTCCACTAGAAAAAAAATGCCAAATGTTTAACCTGACTGGAAACGTATCACCAAAGTGCTTGGCTCCTAGCATAAAGCAAGGACTAAGTACAAACACATCATAAAAACAGATAAAACAAGAGCAGAGCGCCCAGATGGGCGAAGCTGTCATTTAGACGCAGTCATGGTGACAACCCCGGCAGTGCTGGAGGATAAAGCACACTCGGGCAGACTTGAAGTCAACAGACATTTATTGAACTGCACTTCTGCATCCGGCACTGTGATAGTTGCTTGTGGGGATACAAAGATGAGTGAGACATTGCTTCTGCCCTCAAGGAACTTACAGAGGGAGACAGAGATACACAGAACTGCCACACAAGGCAGGATGCATTAAGCACGTGAAAAGAGATACAACAAAAATGCTCAGAAAGACTGCAGGAAAAAGTGGTTAATTTTTACCATAAATTTCAAGGAAGGCTTCATGCAAAGGATGGGACTGAAGTGTCCCTGTGAGTTCAGATAAGGCATTGGGAAGAACTGATATAAGAAAGAACAAAGCCAGCAACACACAAGGAAAGTCATGAAGAATCAGTTACTGTTACTGTGGACACAGTGTGTCTCACAGAGCCCGCATGTAGAAGCCCTAATTCCTAGTGTACTTGGAGGTGAGGCCACTGGTAGATTATTGGGTTTGGATGAGGTCACGGGGTGGAGACATCTTGAGAGGATTAATGCCCTAATGAAGGGATGCAGAGGCCAAGTTCTTTTTGCCATGTAAGGATACACAAGAGAGAGAGGGAGAAGACGGAGAGGAGGGAGAGGGAGAGGGAGAGGAGGGAGAGGAAGAGGAGGGAGAAGGAGAGGGAGGGAGAGGGAGAGAGAAGGAGAGGGAGAGAGAGGGAGATGGAGAGGGAGAGAGATGGAGAGGGAGAGGGGGAGGGAGAGGGGGAGGGAGAAGGAGAGGGGGAGGGAGAAGGAGAGGGGGAGGGAGAGAGATGGAGAGGGAGAGGGAGAGGGAGAGGAGGGAGAGGGAGAGGGAGAGGGATCTCCCATCTGCTGATTCACAGAGGAGAGCAGGGAGGAGCTGAGGAGCTGCACCAGGCTGCCAATCCTGCCAACTAATTGAGCTGTCACTGCAACTGCGTTCTGAAATGAGACCTGTTGTCCTCCGCAGACCTGCGAAGCATGAAAAGAATGTGGCTGCTGCTTCCCTTTCCCTTCCCCACCCTTCACAGGGTGTCTGCTTTGCTCTGCCCCAACCCAGTTACCTGACGGTCAGGAAGTTCTGGGAAACTCAGTTGGGTTTGCCCACGCTGGCATGTTACAAATCCACCACACAGCACATAACATGGTGCAGGGTTACATGCTACCTGTTCCTGTATCTCCGGGTATTTTATCTCGTGAGGAGCCATGGAGTGCTCTTAGAACATCACAGTGAATGAAACATCTCCCCAGAGCCAATCAACGGAGCCCAATTATTTAGGAAACAATTTAACCTGCTCTTTTTGATTTGTTTAGGTCTTTGCTGGAAATTAAAACACAAGGCAGAGAATAGAATTAGAGTTCAAGACAGAGTCCTATCGACTTGATTCTCTCTACCTTAATACAGGAATTACTTCTACCAGTAATTACCAGGGGCAGTCATTTTAGTCCAACAGCTAAGACCTTTGCGCCCATTATTAGAGTATCTGGATTCGGTACCAGCCTCTGGCTCCTAATCCAATGTTCCTGTTAATGTAGACTCCAGGAAGCAGTGCTGATGTTTGCGATGATGGAGTTTCTGACATCTCTTGGAAGAACTGGATTGAGTTCCCAGCTTCTGACTTTCGCCCAGTTCAGTCCTAGTAACTGCAGGTATTTGGGGAATGAAAAGCAGATGAGAGCACACACGCACACGCTCGTGTTCTCTCTCTCTGCCTCTCACATAGCTAACTAACTACATAAATAAATAAAATGAAGAGACGATTTCTTCCTGGCAATTACAAATTCTGTATACACCACAACTCTTGCATAGAGATGTGGGATGGCCTTGGGCTGCTGAAAACACTGTGTTGAAATGAGCAGAACAAGTAATGAGTCAAATGATTAATTTTTGTTTGTGACAGATCTCTTAAAACTCCATTTCCCCTTCCTAGCAGTACATATGCATCTAGACAGCGCCATGCCTTGGAAGAAATCCTGAAGAAAGGTGAGAAGATTCTTTGTTTTACACATTAAACACAAAACAAACCAACCCAGTGAGAGTTTCCATGGGAATAATGGAAGTATGGCATTGTTTTTTAAGGCACACAATTTAAGTGTTCAGTTTGTCACAAGTTTTTACCTTCTTTTTGAATAATGCTGTTCTCAAGGAAAATATTGGAAAGGACTCATAAAACACTATCAGTATTTAAACTGAAATTAAACTAAATCAAAATACAGTGGAAAATGTTTTGTCTTAATCCACCCTCACTGTTGGGTCACTGGTTTTATGCATTTGAGTAGGCAGCATTTTGTCTCCAGGTAGCTCTGAAAAATGTGATCATTCAAAAGAATGGATTGAACCTGAACTTCCAGGTCAAAGATGAAATTTGAAAGGAGTTGAGAATGCATATAAAAAGCGTGCTGAATTCCAAGTATTTTTGTTATTTTTGATATTGGAACTGAGAATTAAATTGAGTCATTCCAGAGCCTTGATCATAATTTTGTGTTATTGCTTTTCTGTTTTAGAATTAGTGCGCTGTCTATTTCCAGGAGCTTGGCCAGGAGAAAAACAATATGAGAGCTTGACTCTAAATCAAGGCGTCCTGAAGCAGTTGTCCTGAGATAGACTAAAATAACTACTAATCCCTTATGTTCGAACAGCACTTTATGAAGTGATTTCACATAAAAGATCATTCTTGATATACCTCTTAGAGGGCATATCTTCCATTTTATGGACACTGTGAGTTTTCTGATGTGTAAGATGAGTTGAAATAGGAAAAGTGACAGAAAATTTACAGACCTATAGAATAATATTCCACAATGGGGTATTCTTTATAATTATCCTGGCTGAGTAGCACCATCCAAAGTTCTTAAATCATCAGCAATGCCATTTTTACTGTAGAGGATAAGAGTTATGATCCTGTGACTCTTTAAATTTTCCTCCTTGACAAAAGTGATCTACCTTGCTAGCCAACCTGTCTCAATGATCCATAATGTTGCTACCCTGGTGCCAGACAGATGTGATAGAGGGCTCCTAAAAGGCTCTTGGTGTGAAGAAAGTGTTGCTCACATATCACAAGAACCTTGTGGGGTTTAAAACTGGGAAGATGCTAGTTTGAATCATTAATGACCTAACCCAACTAAATTTACCTTTAATAAAATTATTGACATTGCTATTCTTGTTTATGTAGTTTCTGATTAAGATGCTTTTAGAGATTCTGAGTAGGAGAGAATAATTTCTTTAGAGCATGGGTTATCCTTTAATATCGCACTCATGTCCATAGGCCATTGAACTCATCTACAAAAGGACTTCAAAAAGTTTGTGAAAAATGTAGTTTTTGAAAGATACATTTATATTGGTAATTTTTTAAAATTCATACATAGTTTTTCATAATACTTGTAATATGTACTTGTCATATTACAAATATTGAAGTTCCCCAATATGCATGGATTTCCAAACATATGTGCATCAAAATAAACTGATCTTTTAATTCCATTTCCATGAACTTTTTGAATACCTGCATATTTGCAATAAGAATCTGAAGTAGGCACTGAGGTGCACAGCTGCATGACTGAGTTACTTATCCCTCCCACATGATCTAGTTAACCATAGCATTTAGTCATTACTGATTCTTCTAATGATCACTTCTCACCTACCATGGATCTTCCACCAAAACAGTCTATACCCAGATTAGCTACATTAGTTGAAGCAAGCCCCTTATGCTGCCCACTAGATAGCTCATCTTGGATGTACAATGTGCTTATTAAAATTATAATGTCTGGAACAGAAGCCACTTTAGTCTCTCTCAAAGCTGCCCTTTCCTGATAAAATTATTGTTTTTATCTATTAATAACATCATCCATTAAATCTTCTAAGCTAGTTACTTTGAAGTCATCCATTTTGCCATACCTTATTAATCATCCTGCCAAATTGCAAGGGTTTAAAGCACAATTTCTCCAGTTTTTTCCTCCTGATTCTCTGGTAGTCCAAGTTCTCCACCGCCTGCATTTTTGTGCATTTTTATAACTGGTTTCTTCATCAGTGATGTCTCATTTTTCTGGCTTACATGGCTGCCAATTATCTTCCTTTAATGTTGGTGGCAAGGTTTTGGGGGGCAGGGGTTGATGCTGCTGGAATCATTCTCTGCTCCCCAGTTTAAGCTGGAATATACCCATCAGCTCCTAGCAGATGAGGAAGTCCTTTCACAAACGGGCCCCTATGGCTCCTGAACATCAGCAGGTTCAGTGAAGCGGAGCAGGGCAGTGGAGGTGGTCCACTGAAGGGGTAGGCAGGGGTGGGACAGGGAACTGGGGTGTTGCTACCACTGGGACAGTGCTGGGTAATAACATGTTTGCTCTGAGGCTGAAATCTGGGAGAACCTTCCCTGGGGAGTGGGCCTGGCGTGCAGAGAGAGTATCAAGGAAGAGCTAACTGCAGAATGCGGGTATCTACAACAGAACCAATTTGTGTGGTGTTTGTGGTACTTCTTAACAATTAGTGATCTCGAACACGCATTTTTATTTATTTTATTCTCATTTAAAAATATTTGTTTATTTTTGAAAATCAGAGTTAGAGAGAAAGAGAGAGAGAGAGAGAGATGTCCCATCTGCTGGTTCACTCCCCAAGTGGCCACAACACCCAAGGCTGGGCCAGGCGGAAGAAGGAACCGGAAGTTTCATCTGGGTCTCCCACATGGGTACAGGGGCACAAACCCTTAGGCCATCTTCTTCTGCCGTCCCAGGCACATTAGGAGGGAACTGGATCTGAGCTGTAGCAGCTGAGATTCAAACCAGTGCACATATGGGATGCCGTTGTTTGAAACATTGGCTAGACCCCAAATTAAGCCACAATGCCAGCCCCACATCTTTCATTTTAATCACATTATTTTTTTATATTACTATTACTTATTTTTTAACTGATAAATTAAAAATTGTACCAGGGCACTTCAAAAAGTTTATGGAAGGAGGTTGTGACCAAGCGGGTTAAGGAGCCCCTTGGAATGACTATATCCCATATCAGAGCACCTGTTCAAGTTCCAGCTCCTCTGCTACCCAACTAGCTCCCTGCTAATGTGCCTGGGAAGGCAATGGATGGTGCCTCAACTGCTTTGGAACTTGCCACCATTTGCATTCTAGATGCTATAACAGGAGATGAGAGCAGGCCTATAAGCAATGACCTGTCCTTCCTGTCATGGGGCAAATAGAGAATGTAGTCATTATTATAGATGTCTATATTTTTATCCTGGGTTTTGTGTATATGGGGGGTGGTGGTAGTTGCATTCTAAAGTGTTATTTAGGATATTTTTCTCAGCATTTAAAAATGTTTCTCATAAAAAAGGACATTAGATTGTTATTTTCAGTTAGTTTTGAGAGTCTTTAGCTTGCAAAGTGGGACATTAGACCCTTTACTTCTATTTTTCTATCATGCTTGGTCTTATTAACCAACCTGATTTATCTTTTTAGTGGTTCATTTCCTTTGCTCTTCTTTCAATATCATTGTATTTCAATCTTTTTCAAGAAAATGCTAAAACTTTATGTTATTGTCAAGGTAGAGAATAAAGTTAGTTTTTTTTTAAGTTACAGTTTTTAATCCCCCTTTCAGAAGATGAATGATTAAGTGCACTTATTTTTAATATTTCTCCTTAATTTAAGCCCTGATGAACAAATATACTCAGGAGATTGTGTGTGTGTGTGTCTGTAAAATATGGTCTGACTGTATTGGCTTAAGAGACCAAAGTTGGTATTCCGTCTAGGTTCAGAGTAATCAAGCTAATTGGTAGTAAAAACCTAACCAGAGATTGTGTTTTCTGATACCAGATTCAGATTTATTTCTCTTGCCTCAGTTGTCTTTGATTTTGGTCATAAGTTTGTGAAAAAACAGTAAATGCATTTGAGATTTCAGTTAAAATTTAGATCAGTTCAACATCGATTGACTTTGATTTTAATAATAAGCTCATCCGATAGGTTTAGCCTATTCTCCTGATATTAGCTGGTCAAAATCCTTTGGGCTTAGTGAGCCTCCACCTACTCTCCACAGTGATAGCGCATGCTGAGTAAGCCAGGGTACTTAGCAATTTGTTTGTCTATTTAATGAACAGATTCAAGTAGTCATGTCAGTGAGAACTTTTCCCCGTGAAGTGGCCTTGGTTTGAAACATTTGGGTGCATTCTTTTTTTTCTGTAATACATGTAATTTTCCTTCTACAGAGAAATAATATTACACATTAATATTAAACTTCAAAATAGTCACAGGAAGACATTTTATTCTTAATCAGCAGCATCTTTAGAGAGCCGTAAAGCTTTTTCTCTGCCGCTGCAGGATAAAACTCTCACCCTACAACTGGCTAATGCATTCGGTGCTGCGGAAATCAGTGGGCACATACAATGATCTGATATTCCTTCTCAGAACATGTGCAGTGCATGTTATCTCAGGAAAAGTCCTCATCCTGGCAAAAAGGTCAAAAAATCTAAAATATGAACCCTAGCATATGAAAATCCTTTTAAAAATCTTAGTTCTTCTTAAAAACGTCTTTGTAGTTGGCACACAGCCAATGAGCACTATCGCGATTTGAAGAGATACATGCGTGTCAAGATGAGTTTCTCTGTTTCTGTAGAGATGCCTGGATTATTCAATATTATATATCATGAGAGTAATTGCAGATGTCCCTCAGTAAAAGGTGACTCAATGAATGGAATTGTGTGAAACAACTTGTTTGGTATATAATGGATCCAATTACGTTGGTTAAATTGTTCAGAACAGCACCTGTGGCTCTGTAAATTAACAAGGATGGAGTGAGCCAGCTCTGAGTTGGGGAGCTCCCATTACAAAGTACAGGCCAGCCGTCAGGAGAGCAGCCAGGGAGGTGGTTGAATCAGCACTTCCCTGGGAGATCCACGTCTGAGGAGCAGAATTCAGAAGGGAGAGTGGACTCCTTCAAGAGCTACCGGTGGAGAAGTGAAAGCTGCAAGGCCTGTGTTTGGAAATACAATCTTTAATGAACTAAAAGAAAGCAAGTCCCATGAGTCCTGGGGTTTTTGTAAATAAAGAGACCAGTCTCCTCATGGGAGTTCAGCTGGAAGATAGCTTCCCATTTGGATGTGCCACTCCAATCCCATTTCATCAATAAAATTAGCTTCCCTGGACTCCTTGGACTCCTATTTTTTCAAAGTGGTGACCAGATACTACTTGAAAAAGCGTCTTCTTCACATTGGTGGAATGCAGAGATCTGTTTAGGTTCCAAGCAAATATGCTATGGAAGATTAAGGGTGTATTATCAGGAGCAGGGCCCGCATTAACAACTTGCATGTAACTAGATGGAACACCCCCAATTGTCTCAGCCTACACAGTCTGCCTCCCCTGTGCACATGTGCCCATCCAAAATTCATATGCTCAAGACTAATTCTCCAATACAATGGTATCCAGAGGTGGGGTTTAGCTCTTGAAGGTGGATCTCTTGTGAATGGGCTTAGTGTCTTTATAAGAAGAGCAATGGAGGAGATGATGTCCCTCTTCTTGTCAGGTGAGGATGCAGCAAAGACAGTTCCCTGGGAACCAGGAAGTTGGGTCCTCACCAGAACCCACCTGTACTGGCCCTTGATCTTAGACTTCCTGTCCTCCATACCTTTGATAAATACATTTCTGCTGTATAATCCATGCATCAATGCAGTTCTGTTACAGCAGCCTAGACTGGGTCAGACATCATCCAAGTGTGCTTATAGTTAAACTACTGCCCTGTCTCCACCTGTCTCCACTTGTCCACCCATTCTCTTTTTTTGTGTTGGGGACCATGCTCCAGACTGGTGTCAGAGGCTTCTTCAAGTTGAACCATGATATATGAAGTACGCTAGGGCAGTGTATTATTTTGTGTCTTATGTTACTGTATACCATACTGATGTTCACAGGAAAACATTTGGCCCCTCCCTTTAGGTACTAGCCATTAGGAGTAGGTATCAAGTCAGTTTTCAGTATTGGAAGCTTTTCTCTCCCCATTTTACCCATAAAGCATAAGTCCGAAGCCTGGCTAAAGGCACCTTTGAAGCAATTACCCTTAGGGGTGGTGCAGTACTGACAATGTGGCCTGAGGTCTTGTGATGTTTGCTTAGACATTTCTTTCCTTGGCCCTCAGATTTCCCCATTTCAGAAAGAAAGAAGGAACACAGAATTTAGATAATAGTAAGAAGAATGCCAGTGTTGAACACCATCTATGTGATATTTGAATCTTTGCTAAAATAAGTATATGAAGGCTCTAAGCAGTGAAACAACTTGTCCAAAGTTGGATATCTGGTGAGAGTCTGTGGGAGATGCAAACCCATGCCATTGCCATGATTCCAAATTACTCCTTATGGTCCCTCAGACTCCCATTTTCTCACAGTCTGATTTTATGGTGCTCAAGGTAAAGTCATCGTGAAACAAATTTCAAGGTAGAGAATTATAAGGAATTTACATTTAGGTTGCAGGACAAGTGTAAACATGTAACACATTAAAATATTCTAATTGATATTCATTAAAATATGGGTCTGTCAAAATATATTGCTTCTAAGGAATTAATTTTTATCATTTTTCACAATTTCGTATTTTTTTCATGTACATTCTTACAATGCATTTTAATCAAGGATAAAAGTGAACCACTTTTTCCAAACGGTATTAATCTGAAATTCTTTTGCCTTTTATTTCCAGATAGATACAATCTGAGTTCAGTATGATGTTAGGTAAACTCTGATTTCACGTTCTTTCTAGTATTGTGCAAGAAATATGGATGTAAGAACAATATCAAACTGGGCTGTTCTGTTCCGTTTTAAATCTTAAATAGAAAATGTCCAATAACTCATGAGTCATTTTCTTTTTTATGAAATTTTCAGTTATCACTTTAGGGCAAGTCATAATATGTGGGGATTTAGAATTACCATTATTTAAATAACTGAAGAACCATGAATGATTTCTTATAGATTATGTGATATACTTCCACCTTTAAGTTCCACATGAATCAAGTTAATCACAAAGTCAAATACAGAAAATTGTGTGTGTTGCTTAAGCAATTACAAAGAACAGAGCATAAAAGGAAAGAGAGAAAACCGGTTTAAGAAGTCAAATTCTAACAACCTCCCATTTATGAATCCCTTTGTCCTCTTGACACTGACAGTTGGGGCTTCCTGATATGTTATTTGATGTTAACGTTGATGGAGAAACCCCACATTTTACTGCCAATAACTTGTTTTATTTGGAAAGTTTCTTTTTTAATGGTAAGGTAGGACATGATGCTTTAAATAAGAGTGTGTCTGTCCTTTCCTATTCACAGATTAATTCTTCGAAGAATATTGAATTTATGACCATTGCCCAATGGTTGTATCATGCTAATTTAAACAAAAATGTCTTTATTCTTTTATAACTTGAATAATAGCTAGGCAATGAAATCTAATGAATATTCTCTTTGTTTTTCCTGAAGGTGGGTGGGGAACATTGACTTTTAAGAAATATGTAGCCTTGATGTACTCTGCTGAGGCAGGCAGTTGAATGAGCCATGGTCAAGAAGGCAGGGGTCTTGGGTACCAAATTACTTTATGAGTTTATGGAAAACCTGCTATCATAGTTATCATCTGCTTATCTAATCAATTTCTGTTTATGAGACGAGAAAGCAAGCAGCTAAGACATTATTTCCTGTTCTAAAGATCTGAGTTTTCAGTAGAGAGAGTAAGGAGAGTGTTTTTATTTTTTTATTTGTTTCCTTTCTACTTTTTAATCCTGTTTTTTTTTTTTTTTTTTTTTTTTTGACAGGCAGAGTGGACAGTGAGAGATAGAGAGAGAGAAAGGTCTTCCTTTTGCCGTTGGTTCACCCTCCAATGGCCACCGCGGCCGGTGCACCACGCTGATCCGATGGCAGGAGCCAGGTGCTTTTCCTGGTCTCCCATGGGGTGCAGGTCCCAAGAACCTGGGCCATCCTCCACTGCACTCCCTGGCCACAGCAGAGAGCTGGCCTGGAAGAGGGGCAACCGGGACAGAATCCGGTGCCCCAACCGGGACTAGAACCCGGTGTGCCGGCGCCGCTAGGCAGAGGATTAGCCTAGTGAGCTGCGGCGCCGGCTCTACTTTTTAATCCTGTTAAACAGAAAAAACAAAGAACAGAAATATGACAGCAAATTATGTTATTCTTTACTATAGAGAGTAACTGCTTTTATATTAATAATTGCCTGGATTGAAAATTGCATTTCCTCCTTTCTCCAGGAGTGCCAGGAGGGTGGGCGTTTGATGGAAAGGCTCTGTCCTGTGGTTGAGGTGATGTTTGAGTTCTAGCCTCACCTCTCTCTAACAGGTCAACTTCTCACACATTCCCGAAAGGACTTCGCACATAAAAGGTTTCTTTGCCCTGTAGGGCATTGGTAGACTGAAGGTGGATAACAGCCAAATTCAAAATGAATAGGAATTCAGTTCATCCCATGTCTAGAGGAAATCTGTTCTACTCAGTTAAGGCGCTCATTGTAACTCAGGGTGTTTAGTAAATTGTTCTGTCTCAAAGAGTACACATCCTTTTTCTCTCTGATCATCATTTGGGAAATATCATCCCACAATATCCATAATGGAACCACAATATATCACTTATATACCAATACACAGACTCAAAGTAGTTATCAGCCTTGGCCTTCCCGGGCTTGGTGTGCTTTTTTTTCTCAGCTCTGTTTTTATGTATTAACACTGCAGAACTCAGTTCACAGCAGCAATGCAATTAGTAAGTTCTCTGAAAAACTACCTCCGTTTGTGGCTGCTAATGTATTTGCTATAGATTTTAGTGACAGAAATACTGATATTAATGTTGTCAACATCTATGTCACTGCTCGCAGGCATCATGTAAACCAAAAGGTTACATTTTAAATTATGAAAGGCTGGGTTTCAAAAAAAAAAAAAGTCCCTCATTTTTTGACTTGTCACATTAGAGTTTAAGATTATGGTGTAGGTGCTCAGAATTAATCATAACATGCGAGGCTAGGCAGAAATAAAATATAATCGTGAACGTCTAGATAGCTGATTTAAAATGTTTTAAATGTTATGTTATAGTCTCCAATATAAGATAAAATTCCATTTTGTTATTAGCTTCAAGAGTTAGCCAGATTTTTTTACGTCAGTCACACCTTAATTCTCTGCACATTTCTCTCCTTTGAAATCCTGAAACCATACAAGAATAAGGATTGTAGATTTTAGAAAAAAAACCTACGATTTTTAAGTTACTAAAAACAGCTTACACAAATATACCTATATATACACAGAAAGTGCGTAAGTTTCCTATCTATTGTCTAGTCGGCTTATGGAATTGATATTGATATGCCCACTTTCAAAATGATGAAATTGAATCTTAGAAATTAAATAACTTATCCAAGGCCACACAATTATGAAGTAGTATCAACAGGATAAAATGAAGGATTCTCAGTCTCCAAAATCAGTACACCTGTCTGTGAGTCGTATCTAGATTCATGACTGTAATTTGTAATTCTGCTATGTACATGGTTAGGTTCCTTCTTGAGAGATTTCTTTTACATATGTACTACTTCAGTTAAATAAGTTTCCCATTCCTATATTATATTTGGGAATTATACTCCTGGCATTTGTAGGGCCTTTCTACAATTATGAACTTTGAAGAATCTCTCCATCACTTAATAAATAACAGGATTAATTAACATACTTGTTCTTTTACTCACTTTATATGCATATTCATTTACCAGATACTATAGGAGCCATTGCAAGGTAGGCATTCTCCCAGATATTAAGGGTACATGCTATTAAAAATAAAACCAGCATACTGTAGTCAACTGGAAACAATACAAAAAGAAAAAATTGTATAGTAACTGAATATTTATACTCGGTATCTTCTAAAAAGCAACTAATGAGAGAAAGCTGGATTGACACATTTTGTTCCTTATAAATACATGAATCTCTGAAACCTAGGAAAGAGATTTCTTTTCAGCTTTGCACTAACACCATTTAAGGAATTGTTCTAATCTTAGTTAATACCATAACTCATTGCTGTCTCCAGTAAGAAAACCCATTTGCACATTATGGCTTCTGGAAAGATCTGTCTTATTAGGGAATGGGATCTCCTTATATATGTCTTAAAAATCAATGCTCAGTTTTATTTTTTAGACTCAAACCACAAAGGTGTCCATGAGAAAGCAGGAACACCTTTGATATCTGTGAGAAAGCAGGAATACCTTTGATATTTTAGACAATTACTTTTAACTCATGTTTCAGATCAAACTTGAGTGACAAATGAAGGAAAACAGTATCCTATTTTGGTTCTTACAGTAGATGCTATTTATTTTTAATGGGATTATGGTTTCCAGTGCAGTGATCATGGACTTCAGAGAATCAGATCCTTTTGCTCTACTGTTTTATTGAAGAACAAAGCTATTATAAGAATGCATGAAGCTTCAGAATCTAACCAGCACATATTGGGATAAAAACATTTGTGGAACAGTTCAAATGCCATTGACTTGAGATTTTTCCAGCGCTAAAACGTAAGCAACTAGAATTGAGTGGTATTGAGTCACTAGCTGGAATTATTCTGAACTTTCCAGAGACTGAAGATCAAAAATATTTTGTGAGTTACTTTTTTTTTTCTTTTTTTGACAGGCAGAGTGGACAGTGAGAGAGAGAGACAGAGAGAAAGTCTTCCTTTGCCATTGGTTCACCCTCCAATGGCCACTGCGGCCGGCGCGCTGCAGCAGGCGCACAACGCTGATCCGATGGCAGGAGCCAGGTGCTTCTCCTGGTCTCCCATGGGTTGCAGGGCCCAAGCACCTGGGCCATCCTCCACTGCACTCCCTGGCCACAGCAGAGAGCTGGCCTGGAAGAGGGGCAACCGGGACAGAATCCGGCGCCCCGACCGGGACTAGAACCCGGTGTGCCGGGGCTGCTAGGTGGAGGATTAGCCTAGTGAGCCGCGGCGCCGGCCGTGAGTTACTTTTGAAGCCAGTTAAAAACAGTAATTGTGATGATAGCATTTGGTACCTGACTGGTATTGTTGCATCAATTTCATTAAATTAATGAGATTTTTGGTTTATGGCACTTATGGAGGAAATTTGCATCCCAGAAGAAAAGGAGTCATGAAATGCTCTCATGAGCTGGTTTTCCTCACTGAAGGTCTGCAAACTCGACGGTTTCATTCTGGATGCAGTCCCTGTGGGTCTGTCACTACAGAGGGTATCTTTGGCTGCCTCAACTTGGAAGAATTCAACCTCAGTGATTTTCTTTGAACTTTGCAGATTTACAGTGGGATGTGGTAGACTGCAAGGTCAGATTTGCAAAGAATTTTACCATTTAAAAGTCAGTTTACAATTGCCAATCAATATAATCCTTGGAAAGGTTACCAGGAAAATATCGTTTTCTATGTTTTTTTTTTCTTTTAGCATTCACAAGTATTTTATGCATGTCTTCTTGATCATTGCATTTCACTCATAATTAAATCCATCACTTCACTACTGATGTTAAAAACGAAGAGAGGTATGACTTTAGTCTTTAGCTTTTCTTGGTTGATTTTAAAAATGACTATGATTTTGTTATACTATCTAGTATGCTTAAATTACTGCTTAAAAATACTTGTCCTCAGTCTGATGATTTCAAAATTGTCCTAAAAAATGAAATCAAAAGAATACTTGATGCCCATGATTAAGTATTAGTTGACTCCTGTCTATCAATCCTTATCTTGCAAATTTAATTTAGAGTTTTGTTTTTTTTCATCTGTTGAATTAAGATCAGTCCAGTAATGCCATACTTTTTTCACAATAATAATATGTAGTGTTTTTTAAAAAATTTATCATCATTAGATTTGTCATTATTCCTCAAGTCTTCTGAAAGTGAGGGGGAGAACTTATTGATAATTAGAGCTCATTTTATTTAGAAAGGAGCAGCAGGCCAAGTCAGGTGCAGCCTAGCTTTAGGGTTCACAGATCAGATGGAGGGAATGAACTCCAGGAGGCTGAGCTCATTGGTGTCTGTAGGCTGAGATTCCATTAAGGGTTCCTGCAGGTACAAAGAGGTGAGAGCATGCAGGTAGAGAAACTATGCAGGCTTTAGAACGAAGCCAAAGTCAAATGACAGAATGAGGAAATAGAGCAAGAGATTTAACCAAACTTGAGGCTTTACAGTAGAACCCCACATCTGGGATGATGTTATTTCCTGATCCTAGCACACCCACTTGCCAGAAATTGGAGAAGAAAAAAGACAAAGAAAAGTAAGCAGGGTCTGAAACTCCATAAAGTAGGTAAACCAGTTGAGTTTAGAAAATTCTAGTTTTGAAGCAGGTTATGCATTATTTTTCTATTTGTTTCTGTAACTGAACAACCCTGTTCGTTTGAGCCAAAGTCTGAGTGTGATGACTTCCACGAGCCCGTATATTCTTGGGTATGTTGGTATTTAGCAGGTTTTGGAGTGATGCTGAAGTTAAGTGCACTGTTCTCAACTCCCTAGTCTTCAATTTGTCTCCCTATAATAAATAATGCAAATAATGCTAAAATTAAATGGAAGCCCATTTCACAAGAAAACAAACAAATGCCTGAACATTAAAATGACAGAAGAGTCCCCAAACAGAATGGAAAGCCCTGGAGTGGTGGCCTCACCATGGTGAAGCTAAATCATCAGTACAAGCAGGTTCTAATAAACCATTCAGTGTGATAAAGGGCCACTATTATGTTACAAAGCCCAGGAGGCTTTGCTGCTGCTACCACCATGAAGTGAATAGGTTAAAAGACTTTAAATGGGATTGCCATGGCTTTCTATAGCAAAAATGCCAGGCTACCAGCAGATAATATGCCTTTATTAATGTAGACAATAGGACACTAATACAAATTAGAAGTATCTACGATGTTACTCAGTCTGGTTTGTCTCATTTGAAAGGTTAGGAAACAATGGCCAAAAGGAAGCAAGTTTTATAGAAAGAACTCCAATAAAAGTCTTTTTGGATAATGAATTAAATTTTCCTATAGAGTAGAAACTTCTGAAAGAAAAGTAATTGATCAATAAATATTGGTTGAATAACAGTTTTCAGTACTTGAGATGTGCTAGGCATTGCATTGAATACACGTGCCCTTCAAAGAGCCATGGTGTTGGCTTACAATGAAGTGTACTAGGCATCCCATCTAGAACTGGGTAGATAGTTATTTTATCTCTTATGCTGTTTGTGTAAAACCTATTGAAAACCTCAAAATAAAACTACTCTCTTTTTAAAAAATTTGCATCTCTTTTGATATTTCTTTCATTTTTGTCTATATGATTCCAACCACTCTCTGACCTTTAGCCCTGGAATTTGAATAAAAAATAAATGAAATTGAAACATCAGTAGGATTTGTAAATCTGAGATGTCAGCATTACATGAGAGACTGGCGTCCCTTAACTGATCACTAAAATGAGTTATATTATACACATTACTTGATGACATGGGATTTAGTAATAACATTTGAAAATGAAAAAAAAAAAAACCTTTTGAAATGAAATACTCTGGATTATTTTGATACACTCTCCTGCCAATAAACTCTGGCACCATGCTACTATCATGCTTTCAATTACATTAATTTTAGTCTAATGGAAAATGATCTTTTATTCCCATGGTGGCCTGTTGTATTGTTTTCTAAATGAGATTCAAGAATAAAGATGCAAACTTGCATGGAAAAAAAGATATTTATGGTGTTATATTTTTATTTTTGTGCTTTCTCACAAAATTTGAAGATAAATGTTCTTGTTAAATTTATTTTAATGTGGGCATGTTTTATTTTAATATTCTAAAAGTACTTAATCATAATGGCACACTTTCCTGATGTGACTCATAATGTTGTCAAGCTTCTCTGTGGCAAAACTTATGATTTTCCCCAACTTATGATGCAGGGTCTGATGCAACTTATGATTTTCCCCGAAGGTATTCTTTCATTTATTTTCTTGGGGCATCCTAATGGGATTGGATTTTGCAATGGATTGAATGTATTAATAACCTTGCCCTTGTTTGATGAGTCTGTGATTAACTCTAGCACTTGTTCTCCCAACTAACAGTGTTTATGTGTGCATAAGTGTGCTCATATGTAGTTGTGTGTGTTGTATGAGCGTGTATGATTGGGTAGGGTTTACCATATTATCTTTGATTCTTACGCTTCCTTCAGAGCTAGCATAATGTTAACATGGTTACTAACATGATGAAAAGTGATGGAAAAAAGATCTCTCCCAAAGCATAAAAGGATAACAATGTAGGGGAGAATAGTTCTATTACTTTAATAAAAAACCACTAGCTTTGTGGTTTTGAATGATCTTAACTATGAGCTGCCTTCCAGTGTTGGATGACCTGTCTCTTTCATGATCTTTGCTCACACAACTTATAACTAGTGTAATATGATAACTTAAAATTAACAGGGCAATTTCCAATCAGAAGGAGTAAGAAGTAACTCTGTTTGTGTAAATAAATTTACAATTATATATTTAAAAAATTTTCATATTTAAAACAAGCATATAGTTAGTAGCCCTTGGTATAAACCTTTATAACATCCATGATATTATTGAAAGATCAAAATTAACTACAGGAAAAAATAAAGCAAAAACTTGAATGAATAAACAAATAATGCTAGTATTAATTCATTTCCAAAATATTGAGAGATATTCTAATAATCACAAGAAGTTTGGAACTAGACTTAGTAAGAATTACTTCCTTCAAGCTTGGGAGATCTGCTTAGATGCAGTGTCTGCTCTTTCGGTATGATTTTGGCTAGCTGTCTTGTGTCTTCTCTAGTCAGAATTTCTGAGCCCTACAAAATAACCAGGCAGAAATACCCTGGGGCTTGGAGAATCAGCAGCAGTGTATTGTCTCCTGGATGGAATAATTTCCACAAGAGCATATGGGGTAGAATGCAAGGGTGACACTCTGGACAGATAATTGGAGTTTTCCACGCCCTATATTCATCTGTACAGCCAAGAATCAGGCAATGAATGAGAACTCTAGAAAGACCACACTGGAAAAAACATGCACTGGAAACCGGATCTGATTGACCCAAGAAGGGGATACAACCAGTCCCTGGGCATGTGGACATTGCCGCGATATGCGAAATTTTCTTGTTTCTTGGTAAACATTGAATATGTCTACAGAGGTGTCTCCTGATTCCTGGGTAAGTCAACAAAAAGACAACAAAACTTGCAAAGGGAGCATGAAGAGTTATCCCATACCATAAATAAAGCGTTATTCTGAAAAATGAGAGGGAAAATGATGCATGTGAAGAACCCCCCCCCCCCAAAAAAAAAAGAAAACTATTGAGGCCTCACTAAGAAGTTGCATGAAGATCGAGTTACTCTGGAATGGTCAGAGAAAATCAGAAGCAGAGAATGGCTACATAAAAGTCACACAGTACAGGTGGGAGATGGGTGAGGCAGAGATGAAATTCTGTACTGTGACTGATATGGTAGAAACATTAAAATTCATGCTGGTACAGTGACAAGCAGAGCTGTCCATGGGAAAATAGCACCATTGAGCTGAACAAAGATCAGAGAGGAACTTCCGTAAGGCAAGTGAACAACCAAAATAAATATTTCTAAAGAAGGTGACACATATGAAGGCTAGGGAATGAATGTTTGAGAAAAATAGGTATTCTTAATATTAAAAGCAAGCAAACATCCAAATCATTGTTTTCAATTTCATTAGCAGAAAAGTAATCCAAACATGCAGATCAAAAAGCCCTGTGTGTTTAATTTAAAATTGATAAAGGAGATTGCAGATAAAAACAGAGACATCAAAAACTTTTCCTCTGGCTTTATTAAGGTATAATTGATCATTGATAAATAAAAAATGTGTTTATTCAAGGTGGCCAATATGATGACTGAATATGCATGAAGGAATTAGAAATAAATATTTCAAGCATTGGGCAGAACAGAATCAAAAGAGATACTGTTAAAAGGGGACAAAACCAAGCTAAATTCAGACATGCCTGTAAATTGAAATACTGAAGATAATGGCAAACCATCCATGGATACTCAACAAAAAAATCTTCTCTCCACAACTGTATGTCTGGTCACACTATCATTTTTTGCTTTCACAAATTAAAAATATTGTTCATTCTACAACTGCTTAAAATATATTATCTAACATTGATTAAAATTTGTGACCATTTGCTTTGGATTAGTCTATATTAAAACTGAAAAACAGGGCCCTAGATGCCATCCCAAGAAAATAATAGAACATATGGACATTGTTATAAAAATTATAAATTTCAACATTTAAAACAGGTTATTATTTTGAGCAATGAAGACATAAAATATCATAAAAAGGTTTTCCATACAGAGATCCAAGATGGCTGAATAGGGTGTAGCCACACTATCTTCAGCTACTCTGGGGTGTGGAAAGAACAAAGGAAGGAAGGACCGCATTCCCAGGGCCCTGACTGAAGGAAGTGTTTGGCGAAGAACTGAAAACAAACAAACAAACAAACAAACGAACAAAAAAAACGACTGCATGGGAAGAGAAGAGAAGACAGAGACTCAGCAGCCAGCTGCTTGGTGCAGCCAGCAGCCAGCAGTGAGCTGCCATCTTACCGGGACAAGGTGAGAAAAAATAGCTACATGTCCACCCATCCCAGTTCTGGCTAAGAGGGAATTCCAGTCACACACTGACCCTTACTTCAGCCTGGGGAGCTGCCCGTGTTCTAAGCAACTGCCATGCGTGGAGCAGTAAAGCCGACCTGCTTCCTTCTCCTTCCCCACTACCACAGAGCCTCATACATGGCAGTGTAAAGTTGGGCAATGTTCCTCCATTCTGCTCTTACTAGTACTAGGATCAGTATCAGGAGGCACTGCCATCTTCTTAAAGAGAAATGAGAGGAGACTCAGGTGATATTGCCTGAAGGAGAAACCTGTGGACCACATGGGTTTGGAGGCTGGTCTGGAGCACTAGCAGAGGGCAGGATACCCATTTAAACCTGTGAAGCAACAGCACATTGCCTCCTTCTTATCCCTCCAACAAGGGCTCCCAGCAAATAGCAGGGAAGAAGTACCATCTTAAAGGTGAGTACAGGCTGCCATGGCTTGCATTCATGAAACTAAGGGATCTTCTCTCAGGGATGAATTCACAGCCTTGAGTCTGGTCTGAAGGGCTGGCAGGAGGCAGGGCACCCACTTAGTCTGTGAAGTGCTCCCCTCCCCTCTATATCACTGGCACGTGTACTCAAACTGCCAAAGCAGAACACCGACAGGCAGCTGGATTTGGGAATGCCTTGGCTGTCTCCATGGATGGGGCAGCCTCGTGGGGTTGAGAATGAACCTCCTGCTCACTGTGACATGTGGGAGCCCTGTTGCTGTGACTGTGGGAATTCTTTGACTGCAAAATAGGACTTGGGGTATAGCTGGGTCCCTGGGCCATCACTGAATCTGGCTCAGAATTCCCAGAGTGCCTAGGGTGGATCATTGCCAAAGGTCCAGTGCTCACACTGAAGACCACACAGATCCTTTGTGTGGTCCTAGTGAATGTGTGGGCGGGGTGGATAGACACTCTGGGCTCGCCCTGGGCATTGATCACCTTGGCAGCAAGGAGATGGATCAGAGAGCACACCAGCCAATATGAATATACCCTCCCCTCTGCTGACAATAGAAGGGGTCTACCATGCCCAAAGTCACCATAGACTCTCGCACTACTCCTGAGCACTGATCAGAGGTCCCTGGCCGCAGCCAGCACATGCCTCTGAATATCCACTGAAGGAAAAGACACTCCATTAATTCACAGGAGCTATTTCAGAGATAAAAACCATCAGAAGAGAAAACAAGTGGTACCACAAATACCAAAAATAAACATAGAAATAGAAGAAACATGGACAAGAAAGGGTATGACTCTCTCAAAGGAACACAACACTTCAATATTAGAATATGAAGACAAAGAGATTGATGGAATGCCTGACAAGGAATTCAAAAAAATGATCAATTATTCAAAAGCATGTGGGTGCAAACTGTTGAAATCTTTACTTAGTATGGAGTTGATCTTCTGTATGTAAAGATAATTAAAATGAATCTTAATGAAGAATGGGATGGGAGAGGGAGTAGAAAGTGGGATGGTTTGGGGGTGGGAGGGAGAATATGGGGGGGAAGAACCACTATAATCCAAAAGTTGTACTTATGAAATTTATATTTATCAAATAAAAGCTTTCTATTAAAAAGATTATTCAAAAGCAATGAGAAGCAAATTCGTGACTTAAAGAAATCCATACACAGCATGGATGAAAAATTTTCTCATGAGATAATGCTATTTAAGAGAAATCAAACTAAATCTTAGAAATGAAAAATTCAGTATGCCTAATATAAATACAGTGAAAAGCCATAACAACAGACTTGATGAGGCAGAATAAAAAATATCTGAGCTAGAAGACAAATAATCTTTGGTAACATCTCGGCAAGACCAAAAAAAAAAAAAAAAAAAAAACAAAAACAAAAAAAGAAAAAAAAAGGAGAAGGAGGAGGATGGGAAGGAGAAGAAAGAATGAGAAAAACTGAATACATATTCTTTTCATTGGTGCATGTAACTTTCTGTATGGTAGATCATATGCTAGGCCACAAAGCAATTCTCAACAAATTAAAAAAAAATTGAAATCATACCATGTATCTTTGTGACAACAATGTAATGAAGCTGGAAATTAACAAATTTAGAAACTCCAGAAAATATGCAAACTCATGGAGACTGAATAACATGATCCTGAGTGAATAGTGGGTCATAAAGAAATCAGAGGGGAAATAAAAAATTCTAGGAAATGAATGAAGATGACAACACAACATCTCAAAATCTATGGGATACAGCAAAAGCACTGTTAATAGGGAGTTTATAACAATGAGTACTTACATTAAGAAATAAGAAAGGCAATAAATAAGAGATCTAATAATACATCTCAAGGACCCAGAATAACAGCAACAAACTAAATCCAAAATTATTAGGAGGAAAGAAATAATTAAAATTAGAGAAGAAATAAACAAAATTGAGACTGAAAAAGGTACTAAAGATCAGCAAAATGAAGAGCTGGTTTTTTGAAAAAGAAACAAAATTGATACATGATTGGCCCAACTAACCAAATAAAAAGGTAGAAGCCCCAAAATGCTAAAATCAGAGATGAAAAAGGAAATGTTATAACAGACACCACAGAAAATCACTGTGTTACTAAAGTTGTGCTTATGAAATGCATGAAGTTTGTATTCCTTAAATAAAAGGTTTCTCAGGAAAAAATAAAGAAAAAGAATAATCTTGAATTAGTACAAACAGCTATATGTAAACAAATTTGAAAATCTAGAAAAAGTGGATAGATTTCTGGACAATACAATCTACTAAAATTGAGTCATGAAGGCATAGAAAACCTAAGTAGACCAATGACCTAGACAGAGATTGGATCACTAATAAAGACCCTCCCAACAAGTAAGGGCCCAGAACTAGATGGATTCACTGCTGAATTCTACAAAACTTTTAAAGAAGAGCTAATTCCAATTCTTCTCAAATTATTCAAGACAAACAAAAGGGAGGAATTCCTCCCAAACTCCTTTTATGAGGCCAGCATCACCTTAATTCCAAAACTAGTAAAAGACATAAAAAAATAAGAACTATAGACCAGTTTTCCTAATGAACATAGATGTAAAAATTCTCAACAAAGTGCTAGCTAATAGAATCCAACAACACATCAGAAAGATCATTCAGCTGTAGTAAGTGGAATTTATCCCTGCTTTTCAGGGATGGTTCAACATCACATGAACAAATTGAAGAGTAAAAAACATGATTAAATCAATAGATGCCTATAAAGTTTTTGATAAAATACAATATCCTTTCATGATAAAAACCTTAAGCAAAATGGATATAGGAGGAACATTCCTTAACACAGTTAAGGCAATTATATGACAAGCCCACAGCCAGCATCATACTGAATGGGGAAAAGTTGGAAGCATTTCCACTAAGATATGGAACCAGACAAGGATGTCCACTTTCATCATTGCTATTCAATATAGTTCTGGAAGTTTTAACCAAGTCTTTAGGCAAGAGAAATAAATCAAAGGAATACAAATTGGAAAGGGGGAAGTGAAATTATCCCTGTTTGCAGCTGATGTGATCCTATATATAGGGAAACCAAAAGGCTCTACTAAGAGATTATTGGAACTCATAAGAGTTTTGTAAAGTTGCAGGATATAAAATCAATAAACAAAAATCAATAACTTTCGTATGCACAGACCACACCATGACTGAGAAAGAACTTGTAAGATCTGTACAATTCATAATAGCTACAAAAAAAATCCACCAAAATATGAAGCTTCTGCATTGTAAAGCAAGCACTCAGTGAAGAGGCAACCAACAGAATCAGAGAAAATATTTGGAGACTATGCAGCTGATAAAGGATTAATATCCAGAATCTATAAAGAGCTCAAGAAGCTCAGCAACACCAAAATAAGCAATCCAGTTAAGAAAGGGCAAAAGACATGAACAGTTCACTTGCTTGTGAGGATCCTGGGGAAAAGGTGTTGATAGGCATGGAAACTAGTACAACCATTATGGAAGACAGTATGGAGATTTTTCAGAGTTCTGAAGGCAGATCCACCAACATACCCAGCCATCCCATTCCTGGGAATTTACCTAAAGGAAATGAAATCAGCATATGAAAGAGTTACCTGTACCCCTGTTTATTGCAGTTAAATTCACAGTGGCTTAGATATGGAATCAAACCAAATGTCCATCAACTGATGACTTAATAAAGAAATTGTATATGTGCAGTATGGAATACTATTCAGCTATAAAAAAACATTGAAATCATGTGTTTTGAAACAAAATGGATGCAACTAGAGACCATTATGCTTTGTGAAATAAGCCAGGTCCAAAAAGACAAATATAATGTTTTCACTGATCTCTGGTAACTAGTAGAGTACAAACAATGTAATGTAGATCAGTGAAATTGACATTTTGAGATTTAATAGTTGTTTATAGCCGTTGTTGATACTGTTGATGAATAGTGGAGTTTTTTTTCTTCTTCCTCTTTGTTGATTTTTTTTTTTCTGATGGGGAGTTCAGCTTATGATTATAAAATCAACTGAAATTATGTCATTGTAAGAATTAAAAGGAAAAATGAGAAAGGAAGGAGGAGGGAGGGTGGGAGCCTGGGTGTCAGGGAGGGTATGCCTCTAATCTGTATATATGAAATACATGAAGAGTGTTCACGTTGTATACATTAAAAAAATGTAAGAGGTGACACCAAAATCAAAAAAAGAGAAAAGTTTTTCCATGGCATAGGAAACTGCTTGTAATATAATAAATAGACTGAGCTTTGTGGGAGCAGTGCCATACTTTTTTTTCCTCTTCAGTTTTGTATCCCCATCACCTGTCTTAATTTCTGGCAGAAGAAATATTTGCAAATTATCCTAAGTGGATAATGGTTAAGTGTGGCAGAATATGTGATGTGTCATCTTAAGTATGCTTAGCAATGAAAAAAAAAAAGCCTGGGAACGTTAGTGTCCTCCAATCCCCTTGTTAGGGCTGGATGCGTCAGCAGCTGAGACACACTCAAGGTGAGTGGGAAGCCATGCAGAAGTCTGGACTGAAGTCTTGCCCATGGCATCAACAGAAGAGACGAACTTTCAGGGAATGTCAGGTGTGCCCTTCTTCACACTTAATACAGTTTTGCAATTATATCTATATCAATCTAGAATGTAAAGCTTTTAAAGTGCTTCTGGCCAGAAAAGACAGTCATGTTGAATTGAACAGAGCTGAACAGTTCAGTGTTTAATGAACTGTGATGAGACCCTGCAAAAGGGAGATGGTGGCAAATCAGCTGCAGATCCCTTGAAAGACAGTAGTTGGTCTCAGCCACGTGCATCTGGCCACATTGTTTTTCTGTTAAACAACAACAACAACAAAATAAGATACCATGACAAGGTGAAAGCAAAAGAAAAACATTGTTCATTACCCACGTGTTTAAGATATATTACAGCTATTAAAATTATTTCTATACATTCCAGCTTGAATAGTTTTTGAAACAACTTATTGAGCATTACTCTTGCAAGAGAAATTTGTCTTATATCTGGATTAATGTTATGAATTTAATGTTGCTGTGTCCTCAGAATTCATTTGTTGAAGCCTAACTCACAAAGTGATTATATCCAGAGATGGGGCCTAAGAGGAGGTGACAAAGTTTTAATGAGGTCACAAAGACGGTGATCCCTGTAAGTCTGCTGCCATTATAGAACAAGGAAGAGAATATTTCAAAGCGAAATGTTGTATGCAATAAATTGATACATGTTTACATGACAATAAATACAATTTGTAAAGAAAAAAGAGAAAAAGTTCCACCAGAACTCCACTCTCTTTTCCTTTGGAAAAAAGAAAGAAAAGGCCACTTGAGATCATGGAGACAAGGTGGCTGTCAGTAAGTGGGAAGAGACCTCAGCTGAAACTGAATTAGGTGGCTAGCGACTCGATCTTGGACTTTTGCCCTCCAGAATTGTGCCAACATAAGCTTCTGTTATTTAAAACACTCATTCTATGGTTTTTGTTATTGCAGACTGAGCAGAATCAGGCAGTTTGTAAGTAATTTGTACTAGGGGATGTGCAATCTTGAATTTATGCACTTTAAATATAACAATAATATATTAATATATAATATATTATATAATATATATTATATATAAATATAAGAAATGGAAACGGGATGGGGGTAGATAGTGTGAAACTCGAGCTCCATTTCTTTCTCTTTTTTTAAGATTTTATTTATTTATTTGAATGTCGGATTTACTAAGAGACAGGGAGAGATAGGGAGGGAGAGATCTTCCATCTGCTGGTTCATCCCCTAGATGACTCCATGGTCAGGGCTTGACCAGTCTGAAGCCAGAGTCTAGGAGCTTCATCTGGGTCTCCTACATGGGTGACAGGAGCCTGAGTGCTTGGACCATCTTTTGCTGCTTTCCCAGGCCAGGATTGGAACCATCTCCCACATGAAATGCCAGCTTTAGCCACTGCACCACTGTTTCTTCTTTCTAACTTTAAGACATTCAGTACCTTACCTTGAATCCTGCTTCCTCAGTGACACCTGTAATTTCTACCCTGGGGAGGATCAAATGAGATCATTGTATGAGGTTGCTTTGTTGAACACAAATGTTGTGTGAACGTAAAGGAAGTAGACAGTGCTATTCTTAAACCTGAGAATGTTCCAACTAAGTGAACATGCTTCAGAGGACCTGGAATGGCTAATTTTGGCCATGCTCCTCACCATGACAGGGGTCAAGGGCAAGTGCCCACCAGAGCTCAAGCTCCAGCTTTTGAATCATGATCCAGGTAACCAAGCACCTAATTCCCTTCCAGATCCTACCTTGTCCACTTCCACAGGCCCACACTCCCCACTGCACCACTGAGTTCCTCACGACTGGGTCTGCTGGCTACACGAGAGCTGGTTTTGGAGAGAGGGTGCTTGGGCAGGTCTTGGACTTGCAAGTTGAGGCATTCATGTGTGTGTGCACTGTGTGTATGTGTGTCCATTCATGCTGCATGGAGGAGCCAGAAAGAGGAGGAAGACCAAGACTAGGTGCTGCGGTACGTGGCATAAGATACTTGGGCTTTTAGGTCCCCTTCGTTAAGCACGGAGACTGTTGACGTGAACCAGCACAGGAATTCTGGCTTCAGCCTGTGTGACTTTGAGCTAATCAATTATCTAGACTTCAATTTCCTCAGATAAAAAAAAAAAAGGCTGCATGGTTTGAAATACTGTCTGCAAATTTGTATGCATAAACTTATATTATCAAAGTTTTGCCTCAATTCTGTTTCTGCTGATATTGTGCCTTAGATATTATTTTCTCAACTCTCATCTACAAACCAATTTTGGTGGGTTTCCAATATCTACCTCATTACTTGTGTATAAGAGAGAGAGAGAGAGAGAGAGAGAAGGAGGAGGAGACAGCATGATCTATTGCTGGTTCATTCTCCAAACACCCACACATCCAGGACTGGATCAGACCAAAGCCAGGAGCCCAGAACCTCATCCCAGTCCTCCACATGGGTGGCAGGGACTCAGGGACTTGAGCCGTCATCTGCTACCTCCCAGGATATGCATCAGCAAGAAGCTAGATTGGAAGCAGAGTAGCTGGGACTCAAACCAGCACTCAAGTATGGATTTAGGTGCCCCAAGATGCAAGTTAAACTGCTGTGCCAAATATCTACCTCTCTTTCTGGAGTTTAAAGGTCTTCAGTGAGCTTTATTGATAGTATTCGTTTCATGTTACCATATATAATCTTTCTTTCCTATTTTCATTGTCCAGATTCTGTAATTATTAAAAAAATTATTGTGTATCTTTTCATTTCTATTAGTTGTTATTTCCTCTGGTTTTTTTATTACTTTAAAATAAAGCAACACTTTTCCTTCACTTGCTACTAGTTTATATTTCACCATTGATTTCAAAATTAATAAGATTTATCTCATACTTTAAAATACTCTATGATATAGCTTGTCTGTGGCACAGATGTAAATCATTCAAAATTTAAGGTTTCAAGGGGTGAGTTGGGATTGCATTTTTTACTTAATTTGGCTATTATAATTGGGGATTTTTAAAATAAATTATCACATAATCAAAAAATGTTTTAAGTGAGTAACTTTGTTTTAACTTAAACTGACATAAGGGAGTCCATGGGCTAGCCCACGATTCATAGCATTTTTTCTCTAGCACAATCCCAAGAGGTCAGCTCATAAACAAGTAATTATTGAACACACCCAAGAGGATCTGCATCCTATTCCCAGATCTGCCATTAGGCAAATTGCTTAATACCCTTGTCTTCATTTCTGCAAGGTTGCGTTGAATGATAAAGTTAGAGACAATAGATGAAACATTACCTTCAAAGCCAGAATATTCTGCAATTTTAATTTGTCTTTATTATTATCATAAATTATTATATAATGCTCACCATACCTAATTTGCACAAGATAAAACTAAATTATATTTTCCTTGTAAAAACTCTTTACATAGCTAAAAACTGTATTACATAGATAATTTTTTATGATATCTTGATTGCTGTAATGTGTCACCAGCTTATTTCAGGGAGATTTTGCCTTAAAAGGCACCACTCTGTTTCCTCTTGACATGACAGATAAAGACTACACTGTTAAAGTATTACATTATTTTTTTAAATTATGCTTTTGTATGGTACACTTGCAAATCAGTGCATAAAAGTATAGATGAAATAATACTATGTGCGTGACCTTAGGTAACTGTGTTATGACTCAGATTAGGAAGGGTATATAAAAACACCCTCCCATTGGGGCCGGCACCATGGCACAGTAGGTTAATCCTCTGCCTGCAGTGCCGGCATTCCATATGGGTGCTTGTTCTAATCCCGGCTGCTCCTCTTCCAATCCAGCTCTCTGCTATGGCCTGGGAAAGCAGTAGAAGATGGCTCAAGTTCTTGGGCCCCTGTACCTGTATGGGAGACCAGGAAGAAGCAACTGGCTCCTGGCTTCAGATCAGCACAGCTCTGGCTGTTGCGTTCACTGGGGAGTGAACCAACAGATGGAAGACCTCTCTCTCTGTCTCCCCCTCTCACTGTAACTCTACCTCTCAAATAAAAATAATAAAAAAAAATAACACGGGCCATCTTACAGTCCCTTTGAACTCAGAGGAGTTGTGTTTCTGCTCACCATAGTCTAGGCCTGCCATAGTCTTACCTCTGCTGCCTTGTTATAGTTTCGATATTTGTTTGGGTGTCACCCCAAAGGTTCATGTATTGAAGAACTGTTCATCGGGGTCTCATGTAAATAATGGATTAAAGGTGGAAACTTATTCCAGTTGGGTCACGGGAGGCATGCTCTCAGAAGGTAGTTCTCACAGCAGGTTGCTTGTATAAGTCTTGGTTGGGTGTCTTTAAGAAGCTAATGATCTAGTGTGGAGGTGGGAGGATCGATACAAAGAAAGTGAATAAGGGAATAATTATAGTAAAACATAGTGAGAAGGATCCAGGAATATGAAAATCATAACAGTAAACATGATAAACATCTCTGTATTCTAGCTTGGCCCAATGACACATTGTAATCCAGGAAATCCCATCCTTTTTGTAGCAGTGATGTCTTTAGAGATTAACTTGAGTAGCAAAACAGAAGTTGGAGTCGTGGATATAAGCATTTTATATGAGCTAGGATTTAGTAAATGGATTTAAGATAATGCCATGATAGAGGCCAAAATTGGAATAAGATCAAAGTTAACATGAATAGTGGCCTCACTCTGGAAATCAGCCAGGGTTGGAACTAGGAACTGCAGACTTACCAGATTAAGGAAGAGAATTTAAATAACCTAACTTTCCAAGTAAGAAGTGGAGATAAGCTTGAAAAAGATAAATCTCACTCAAGGAGTTCCTCTTTGCTAGGACCTGTTACTCTGTACACTGGTCACAAGATCACTATTCTGAATGACATCTTTTTATCCAGTGAGGATTGGCCTGAGCCAATGTATCTTCCAAAAGTGTTATCTATCACATATTTATAAGAGATGGTGAATTTTAATACATTTTCTCTTAGGAATTGCTTTAGAAATTCTTAATAATTTTGTACTTCTTAAAGTACTGGAGGTGGTCTCAAAACCAGAAGAATGATGTCAGGCCATTGTAAAATACTTTCCCAGACTCTTTTCTGATAGTTCTAATCTAAATTTTTATATATTATCACTGATAATTTTTAATCTTTAAAGTGCTATGTGCTATCCATATATTACTATATTTCATTCTTGATCTTGAGCTATACCTAGCGAATCAGTCAGCTCAGAATAATTTTGTGTTAGTAGTGAAAATGTCCACCAAATAGAACCTTGATTCTAGTATGGGTACCCAGTAGCCAATAGCTGAAGAGCCTTTTTTTCCCCAAGATTTTATGGCTGGAGGCAATATGAGATTTGCTGTGTTAAGTTTTCGTATTCAGGAAAAACTGTTCTCTGCCTTCTAGAATATATATTTTTCCTAGGAATAAACTTTAATAGTTACAATGTAATAAATGAATTTATTGTATTTGTTTATGTGCACACACACACAAACACACACACACACATACTTCTCCCAATGAATATATGTAATCGAAAATTCTCTCAGCAGCCACTTCCGGTATTGTTCCCATCAAGTCACACATAGTTGCAATAGCACCAATACTTTCAAAATGTTTTGAGACATGATTTATAAATGCATTTCCCAAGGGCTTGCCAATTGTCGTAACCCTCAGTGGGCAATTCTTTACTTAGTTGAGGGTTAATTTTATGATTATAAAATGAACTGAAAGTATGTCATTGTAAAAATTAAAATAAAGAATAAGAAAAGAAGGCAGAGGGAAGGTGGGAGGATGTGTGGGTAGGAAGTGTAGAATGGGAAGTATCACTATGCATCTAAATCTGTATATATGAAAAACATGAAATTTTTCACCTTATTTAAATAAATAACTAAACAAAACAACACAGATATTTATGATAATTAACCCAAGTCTTTAAATCTTTGGTCTAATTGTTTAAAATTTGTTCAGCATTTTACATTTATCAGTCAACTGGAAACTGAGAAGAGGATGTTTACATGGAACACTTTGGGGTCCAAATCTTTCGTTTCTTCCTTTCTTTTCTTTTCTTTTCTTTCTTTCTTTCTTTTTTTTTTTTTTTTGACAGGCAGAGTGGACAGTGAGAGAGAGACAGAGAGAAAGGTCTTCCTTTGCCATTGGTTCACCCTCCAATGGCTGCTGCGGCTGGCGCGCCGCGGCCAGTGCACTGCAGCCAGTGCACCGCGCTGATCCAAAGCCAGGAGCCAGGTGCTTCTCCTGGTCTCCCATGGGGTACAGGGCCCAAGCACTTGGGACATCCTCCACTGCCCTCCTGGGCCACAGCAGAGAGCTGGCCTGGAAGAGGAGCAACTGGGACAGAATCCGGCACCCCAACTGGGACTAGAACCCAGTTTGCCGGCACCGCAGGATTAGCCTATTGAGCCATGGCGCCGGCTCCTTCTCTCACTTCTGCCTCTGTCATTTCATCCTTTGGACTCACACCCTAATCCACTATTGGTGGGAATGTAAACTGGTAAAACTACTATGGAAGACAGTTTAGAGATACCTCAGACATCTGAATATAGTCCTACCATATGACCCAGCCACCCCACTCCTGGGAATTTATCCAAGGGAAAAGAAATCAGCGAATGAAAGAGCTATCTGCATCCTCATCTTTAGTGCAGCTCAATTCACAATAGCTAAGACATGGAATCAGCCTAAATGCTCATCAGCTGAAGACTAGCACCCCCACATCCTTAATTCTTACTCCCTTGTCACGTTTTAAAGTTGGATGTTATTATCCTGACTATAATTTAGATGCAGACTCAGTGACTAGCCCAAGGTGACACAGTTACTAAGTTATGGAGCAATGATTCAACCCAGGTACTTCGATCCTAAGATTGAGTTGTAACTTGTCCACTAAGCCTTCACCCCAAACACACACATATAAAGTTTCTATGATAATTGAGATCAAAGAGCTCATCTCTGGTCAGAGAAGAATTCTGAGTAACATTCAACTGAAGTGTAAGGATAAGAATAAGTGGCATGGAAACAAGCAATGCAGGTAGAGTGAACATTAAGGAATGAGAAATCCTAATTCTGTCTCTAGTCCCTCTTTCCCATGGAGTCCTCCAAATACCTGACGGTGATGTTATCTGATGTCCCTTTTCTTTCCCAGTGTAACATCTGTCACTATCCAGCTCCTATAAGGATTTTTTTTTGTCTCATTCTATTCAATCATTAGTGAAGAAGGATCTTCTTGCCCTAGTATTATAAGAAGAGCAAACACATACACTCGCAGTCCAGCGGATGCAGAAATTGTATGCCGTGCCGAGCTAAGGAGCAGAGTGAATCAGGAAAAGTGGTGGAGTTTAGACAGCATAGTAGCAAGAGGGTGACTTAAACCCTGGTTCCTGTAGGAGGATGTGATTGCCCTGTTTGGATAATTTCCTCTAGTGGAAGAGAAATGAAACCTCTGCTTGAGTAGAGGTCAGCTGGTCCAACGATAGGGGAACTAGAAAGGAAGACGCGGTTTGCCAAGAGGAATGGGCATGTCAGATCTATTAAGAACAGGGAAACTCTTGGTAAGGCCAAATATATTGAAGCAGTACATGGCATTTTAGAACTTACAATTTAAGGAGCCACTACAGATTTTAGCTATAAGGGCCCATGTTGAGAGACAGCACATTAAACTGCTATCTGTGGTTCAAGTCCCAGCTGCTCCACTTCTGATACTGCTCCCTGCTAAGACATGTGAGAAAGCAGTGGGAGATAGCCCAAGTGCTTGGGTCCCTGCACCCAAATGGGAGACTTGGATGCATTTCAAGGTTTCTGGCTTTGGCCTGGCCCAGCCATGGTGATAGTGGCTATTTGGGGAGTGAACCAGTGGATGGAAGATTTCCCCCTCCTCTGTGCAACTCTTTCTTTTAAATAAAGAAATATTTTTAAAAAACTGTCGCACTGTAAACTGCATCCATTGGAATAATAGATGAAATGTTGTGAAGTTTGATTTAAAAAATTTCAGATGGCATATTTAAATTTTTCTATATATACTCCATGCCTTTATAGCAAGTCACTATAGAGAAGGTGGTACATCATACACTTTGATATAAAGTGCTTTTTTATATAACGAAAATGGGTTTTACTTATGGTTGTAAATATTTCATATTGTAGTAATCACGATATTCTATGTTTTCTAATTTTAGACTTACTATCTGTAAAGATTAGAGTCTTTGACATTGAGAAATTGTAAGGGCCTCTAGGGATGTTTCACATATAAGAAAGTGCAGTGAGCTTGTCTGTATAACTGATCACACTTCAACTTGGCTGCTTATTTAGAAATCAATGCCATGCAGAGATAGTGGCAAGACTTCTGATAAAGGCATGGAAGTCAAGGTAGGTTGCAGGCATTTTGGGACACTTAATTTCCAGATCTACATATGGCAGTTAAAGTTGATATTCTTATATTCTATGTTTAGATAGAGGAAGGAAGCCCATGTCTTTGCCCTGTCACATTAAATGGTTTATTTGCATGGAGAAGTAAGTCAGGAAAGTGAAACATTTTAATAAAAAGTAACAACTGCTTTCAAAGACTTTGTTCTGCTAATTCAATCAGATAAAGTTGAGCAATCTGAATTTTGTAAAAAGGCATCTGGATCATATGCCTCTGGTTTCAGGTGAGTCTACTGATTCCTAATATGTGACAACTAACATATTAGCTAATGTATTTTAGCACCCAGCTTAGTAAACTCTCAAATAAACATGAGTCTGCTTTTCACTCCCTCTTAATTCTGAGAGATGGTAACTCCAGTGCATTATTTTTGCAGGAATCATAGCACAATTTCAAAATAATTTTATGGATTTTATTTTATATAAATTCCATTTAACATATAATGAACTTCACTTTGCCTAACAAATTTGCTTCTGGCTAATTATGAATTGAATGATATTTTAAGTGCAGTTAGGAAACTAATTATTTAAATGCCCACTGTGTTGAATTCTTTGCAATCTGAGTGTATGTAAGCTCTCAGTGTCCTGGATTGGGTTTTATTAAAACAAAGAGCTTCTTAATGCTAGCACTGATGAAAGAAATAATTCACAGTAGACAATAAGTGTTCAACGGAAGTAATTACAATGTAACGTGTTTAAATAGGAAAAGAAAACTTCCACACACCTGTATCATAAAGGAAACTCTAAGTGAAGTTCAGGACTCAATTCACTCTTTTCAATTTTGGAAATGTGAAGCTTTTCAGTTGGGCTTATATATGTAATACTCCTAAGGCTAAGGCTTTCCCAAGTGACTTTATTTTAAGACTTTTTATAATTCTTTTACCATAGTTCATACAAAGGAACTTTTTGAAAAGCCTGCTTTTTGCACAAAATGAGCAACCATGTATCAACCTCTAAAATGTCATCTAAAATAGAAACTAGAAAAAAGAATCCTTTGAAGACCATTGTTCTTATAATTACTATTTCATCCCCATTTTACTGGCTAAATTTATGTTTTGTTGCAACTCGATTGCAAAATCCTTAAAAAATAACAAGCTCTTCTCAGAACTTTGCTTACCAAGAGACTGAAAAATATTAAGTAATTTGTTCAACACCACCATGAAGGACAGCTGATTTAGGGAAAATGACTTTAAAACTTCCTGTTAATAGATCCTTCTATGATATCCATAAAATGTAAAAAATATGAACATTCATAGCAACATTCATAGCATATCATTTTACTTGCAAGTTTATAAATTTAAGATTTCTTTCTAAAGGAGAATGTCAATTCTCCCAACAACTATTTACATGGATAAGTGTTTATAGGAATCAAATCCTACTGTTAGATATAGTGGATCACACAATAATAGGTAGGTACATATAGCATGGTACCTGCCTTCAGAAAGTACGTAGTTTAATTAGAGAAAGAAATCAAATAACAAATAATGTACACATGACAAAGTATTACTGCTGTTAAGTGATGAAGACACAAGTCCAGAAAAAGAGAAATTATCTACAGCAGTAGGATTGCAGTAAAGAACCAACAAATCCTTGGGGTGAAACAGTCACAGTGAGGAGCATCCTGTCTGGGCTCGGGAACATTTTTCTGCCAATGGTTATTTGAATATTTCTAACATCACTTGCGGCCATACAAAATTATCAATTTAAAAATTAGCCTGCCAAAGAATTATTGAATTTCTAGTTCCACCTGTGGTTGCCTTGGCAGGGCCAGACCAAATGATTTTGCAGAGCTTATATGGTCCATGGGCCAGATGTTCCCCAGCCCAGCAAGTAAAGGGCCAAGGGTAGACAGACAGCGGTCTCCTGAACAGTATAAATCGTTCTACTTCCTTGCAGTATAGACAAGCATGAAAAAGTTAAGTGAGAGAGAATTCAGATCGCCTGCCCCCCGACCCGTCTCTGCAATTCAACATGATTTTCTAAATAGTAGGAAGTTATAGAAGGTTTTTAAACAGGAGAGGATTATGACAAAATATATGAGTATCCAGAAGATTAATCTTGTATTGGTGTATAGGATGGACCGAAAGAAGGAAAAGAGAATCTCAGAGGTGAGAGGGCTGTGCAGGGACCAGCAGCCCTCAGGGTGAGGAAATACGTACGTGAGCAGGAGAAAACAGAGAGCCCTGAACATCAGAAGAATCAGGAGTGTCGGGGAATGCCTGGGGAATGAAATGATAAATTAAAAATTTGTAATCTTGGGCTACACATCCTGCCCTGGGTCTGATGTGGGTGTGTCATACTTGCTGCAAGAATCAGTTGTGATTTATTATTTGCGCATTCGTAAATTTAGGAGATTTTTAATTTTCTTTCTAAAAATTCCATAAGGGTTTATTGAATTGCTAAATCACTGCTAGAATGTAGCAATCTCCAAATATAGGGAATCAGAATTTTGCCTTCATAGGTACTTGTCACGGCAACAGGACTCTGTAATTAGAGAAAATGATAAATTGAGTGGAAATAATTATACTTCTGATACTTTTGTAATCCATGAGCCACAGTTCCTCATTTTAGAGTCATTTGAAAAAGATGATTAAGTATGCAAAATAAGTAGTAAGTATACAAAATAAGTACATGATGTGTGAATATATGAAATATTTGGTTATATTTCATTAGAACGAGGTCTCCAAACTTTTTCTGTAAAGGGTCTAATTTTTATTTTTCTATTATTTTGTGATAAGTGGAGAAAGGGATGTGAGATCATATTTGGTTGAAAATACACTTATCTGTAAGTTTGCTGACCATAAATGTTTCTGCTGTGAATCTAAGCACTGGACAAGTGTTCACAGGTTACTTTGTGCAAAATAATGAGGAAAATAACAAAGAACCAATTATGTACCAAAAGCCCAAGGAAGTATTTAAAGGATTAAGTAATTGTACTTATAAAGACAAATTACATTTTTAAGTAACCTCGTGAATAATTACTAATAAATATTATTAAACAAATAAGGGGTTTGGGCACTATGTTTATTCATTCCAATTGGCTAAAGCATAGATCAATCATTATTCTAACACTGGCTCCTTAGCAGGAAATAGATGAAAGTTGTAGGACTTTTTAACCTCGTCCATGATCTGTCTGCCATGAACTACTGCACATAGGGTCTGCTTTGAACCATGGGGCAATCAGCTCCACGGCTGAAATTTACAGGATTCTCTAAGTAATCTTTCAGTGTTGAGGCTGCCCAACTGAGCAGTGGTATTTTGTGATAATTGATTCAAATCTCCTATAAAGTACAGTTGGTCCTGAAAGAAAATTGTCTGAAGATCCTTAGAAGTTACAGCTCTTTCACAATTAACTTCATACGGAGAATATGTAAGCATGAAAATATATTTTATAAATATTCTTTAGGTAACCCACTTAGTCATTTTGGAAATTTTATATTAATGTTGTATTATTAAGAAAAAAACACCATTCATAAATGTTTAACTACCGACAAATAAAAACAGTAACAATAAACCCACCTCAAATGAAAAGCTTACAACTACTCTTGTATTGAGTAAAACCCGAAGTGTTCTATAGACAATGTATTTCATTGCTAAATACTAAGCGTAATTCAATGAATGTAATGCCATATTATTCTGTTTCAATTGTATTTTAATCTTGAAAGAAAAGTGTGAGGCTTAGTCAATTTTGCCACGAGGGAAACTTCATTCCATGTGTTAGGAGACATTGCATTCTATTAAATCTGTGGAGGCTGGCGCCACGGCTCAATAGGCTAATCCTCTGCCTTTGGCACTAGCACCCCGGGTTCTAGTCCCAGTCAGGGCGCCGGATTCTGTCCCGGTTGCTCCTCTTCCAGGCCAGCTCTCTGCTGTGGCCTGGGAGTGCAGTGGAGGATGGTCCAAGTGCTTGGGCCCTGCACCCCATGGGAGACCGGGAGGAGGCGCCTGGCTCCTGGCTTCAGATCAGCGCGGTGCTCCGGCCGCAGCGGCCAATGGGGGGTGAACCAACAGCAAAAGGAAGACCTTTCTCTCTCTCTCTCTCTCTCACTGTCCATTTTGCCTGTCAAAATATATATATATATAAATCTGTGGAAAAAATGTATAGTGCCATTTATTTCCATTCTTAATCATTAGAATGGAATGGAACATATCAGGGTATTTCTTAAAATACCCTTAGATTGTTAATTAAAAAGAAATTTAAAACTATATAATGATAGTACAGTAGGATGTTTTAAATTAGTTTACTATAATACCAGCCAAAAAAAAGGTAATGAAGCATGATACTCTGGGGTCTGATCTTTTCTCCTCATTTTTCTTTCTCTTTCTTGTGGAACTGTTCTAGTAGAATAATTCCATCCACTTTGTTATATTTTCAAACTTGTGTTTTCATTTTTTTGCTTCCATATAGGTTTGAAAATTATCTTGTCTGTGTCCAACAGAAGTCTTGCTGGAGTTTTGGTAGGTTTGCATATTGACTTAGGAAGAGTTGACACTTTGCTATGTGTTGTCCATCAATTTCCTTAAGGTATCAATCCATTTATGTCAGTCTTTGTTTTCATCAATTTCCTCTAGTTTTCAACATACCTATATACTTATTCTCTTTAAGCAATTATGAATTGTAAAATATGTTTTACTTTACATGTTTATGTTCACTCCTAATGTATAAAAATACAATTGATTTTGCATATTTATTATATATATAAATGAACCTCAAGACATTGCTGAACTGACTTATCAGTTCTAGTATGTTTCTGTGTGTATTTTTGTGTATTTGTGGGATTTTTTGATGTATATGATAATGCCATTTACAAATAGATACTGTTTTGATTTTTCCTGTCCAATTGGTATTTCTTTTATTTCCTTGCCTTGCCTTATTGAACTGGATAATGCTAGTATTATGTTGAAGCAAAATTGGGTGGACATCATTTTTAGAATTGCTGGGAAGGCATTTAGTCTTTTATCATCAAGAATAATGCTATCTGTGTGTTTCTTTTTAGAGATACTCTCTGATAAAATTTCCTTTCATTCCTGTTTTCCTGAGAGTATTTTTTTCTTTTAATAGGCATGGCATTTAAAAAAAATTGTGATTTTTCTTCTTTACAACCAGTTGCAATGATTTTTTTATTATTGTATCAGTCTTGCATATATAGCATAAATCACATTTTCATCATGATGTATAGCCCTTTCTATATTGCTGAATTTGTTATATATTGCTAACAGATAAGAGGGGAAGATCATTGTATTTGCAGCTCCACTGTTTCAGAAATTCTAGGAAAAGATAAAAGCATTAAACTTGTGAATATCACATAACATTGCTTTTTTAATCATAAGAGATACCATATCCATTTTATTTTGTTTTAATTATACACAAATTTTGTCTTTTGGGGGGATGAATATATCAATTTCAGTTGTTTTACAGGATATAAGAAAACAAAAATAACCAAATGAAAAGTAAAATAAGCTACCATTGTAAGGGCTTGTTTTTCTCTCACAGGATTAGATCAGGGTGAGTACCTTCTCCAGAGTCATCAGGTGCCCAGGTGCTGGCATTGTCAGCCTCATCAAGTAGTTTCAGTTGTCAAGTTTTCCTCCTCGCTCAAGGTGACTGCTGAAGATCCAGCTATCCCATCAACATTGAAGGTACCTGGAAGGGAACGGAGAACAGGAGAAAATCAGTAAAACTCTACCTCACTTAAAGAAAAAAAAAAAAAAAAAAAAAAAACCTCTCCTAAGTAAAGTCCCTTTTTTTTTTTTTTTTTTTTTGACAGGCAGAGTGGACAGTGAGAGAGAGAGACAGAGAGAAAGGTCTTCCTTTTTTTGCCGTTGGTTCACCCTCCAATGGCCGCTGCGGCCGGCGCAGCGTGCTGATCCGAAGCCAGGAGCCAGGTGCTTCTCCTGGTCTCCCATGGGGTGCAGGGCCCAAGCACTTGGGCCATCCTCCACTGCACTCCCTGGCCACAGCAGAGAGCTGGCCTGGAAGAGGGGCAACCGGGACAGAATCTGGCGCCCCGACCAGGACTAGAACCTGGGGTGCTGGCGCCGCAAGGCGGAGGATTAGCCTAGTGAGCCGCGGCGCCGGCCTGTAAAGTCCCTTTTTAAAGGAAACTTTTCAGAAGTTTCTCAGAAACTTGAAGAATGATCAGTAATCCATGCTACGTATCAGGAGTCAGCCATTTGCCCACACATAGCTCCCAAGTGTGCAGGGGTATAACGTCCACAGTTCAACTACTAAGGAGGAAGGGAAGTGGATTTTCAGGTGGGCACCTCCAGTTCTCTGACAATGGGGACATTAGTGGTTAATGTTAACATATAAAATTTTCTCCAGAATGTATTTATTTTTACTCTGACCCAGAAGTAGCCACTGAATGGTTAATGCTCAGGTTAATGGCAACGTACTATGAACACAGCACAAAGAGAAGTATGAGCTTATTTTTCAAAATTCATCTAGTTCATACATGTTCTGATTTGGCCTTCTACAAAGATAACAATGGCCCACAGATTTAACAGTTCCTTTGCTATTCAACATAACAGCATAATGTTTCAATATTAGAAAAAAGGAAAAATTTTTAAAAGGCTTTTTTGTCTGTTTGTGGTTTGCATTAAGTTAGCTAAGAATGTATTTTTCCATTGGTTATTGGCCATTGTTAAAGCAATTGAGTTATTATATACCTATCCATCATGTAACCTACTTGGACTTACAGGAGACTACAATCAGACAATGGAGAAATATGAATTTTAAAAGGGCAAAATCAGATCCACAAATAAGAAAAATAACAAACACCTGATTGTTGTGGACCATCTGAATATAGTTTTCTAGAAATTGTCCACTCTGAAAAGACAAAAAACAAAATGACTCCCAGTGGGTAAGAAAAAAAGCAGTAAGATCTAAATCTTAATCAAATGTTGTTCAGATCTCTACAGCTGGGAGCTGGTTTCAGAAAGTTTTTTTTTTCTTTTTTCCACGTCTCAAATGTTGCTTTAAAGGCATACAGGACCCAATTACACTCCAACAATTTCACATTGTTTAGCTAGATATCCAAAGCCAGTAACAAATGTTTGTCCTCTTCCGAAATACAGGAGGGTATCCTCATTTACTGGCAAAAAGGAAGGTTCTGAGCATGGACTATGCCCTGAGGCTCCAGGATGGTGCCTTCTGAGTGTTGAGATACAAACTTTAGTTGAAATTAAGACCCTAATTGACTGGGTTTTTAAATTGAGCACCCACAGGCCACACTGCTACATGGTACATCGTCATTTTCTTCTCTATTGAATTAATTTTCAATCAACATTGTTAAAAATATGAGCAAGAGTGGAAACTGGCTACCATTCCTCTACAGCTATTTCAAATCCCGAAGCACAAAGATTAATTAAGAACCAATTAATACAGGGAGTGTACGTCAAAAGAAGATATGATGAGGTCGGGGTCAAAGTCGTTTCTGTTTCTTCTCCTTTGATGCTTGGATAGATCAAACTGTGAAACAGAGCAGAAAATAAAACGTAATAAATGACGGAGTCTGCACTATTTCAAAGAAATATACACATATTTTGAGGTTACTTACCTATAATGTCATTACAGAGGACAAAGCATTGGAAACATTCAAGAACCACTCCTATGATTTCTTTGGGAGTCAGCATAGTGGATAAGAGTGTCAGTGATGGAGTGAGGTCAGCTGGACTTTAGTCCTGGTTCTTCCTGTGTGGTTTGGAGCCTGTAAACCTCTCTGTGTCTCGGCAACCTTACTTTCAAAATGTGGCCACACAAGTTTTTACCAAAATAGAATGTTTGTGAAAATTCAGCGAGATACTGCATGTAAAATATTTGGAGGAGGGAGGAAGCCTGAAATTTAATCTACACTGTGAAATTAATAACAAAAGCAATTGCATGGAGCTAAAGAAATTGCACTATCTTTGGAGGATATAAATGCACTATTTTATTTAATTTTTACTGTGATACAGGTTATCTATTTCAGAATAAGTATGAAAAATATAGTGCCCTCTTGTCACATTTAGACAAACAAATAGGAAAAGGGTCAAACATTTTAGCAGTTTTGTTTCTGTTGCTCTTATTTATCAAAGGCAAGTGTTCACATAAAACTGCAAAACTGAGCAACTGTATTTCAGTTAAGGTTGCCATGCATGGAATAAAATAGAAAAATTCGTACTCTTGGATTGTGAAAGTGTTTGCAAAGTCAAGTCATAATTTTAAAAGAAGAAAATGAGTTAGCATATTCAGGTAATATGGATGAAAATGAGGTCATAGATTGAAATAAAACTTCACATTAATATTCAGTTTTTGATTAAAAATGGTATCATCTATAAATATTTGTGTGCTGCAAGAAAGCAAACTGGGTGATAGTGAATCTTCGCAAGAAGGAATTGGCCTGAGCAGTCTCAGGATATGATTTTTTTTTTTTTTTGTTATTTAGCTATGTGGATAAGTCTTGTCCCTAGATCTAAGTATTTCTGTGTGTACAGCAAGACTACTTTACTGGATAATCTCTAATGTTTATTATTTCAATTGGGAAGGAAAAAAAAAACGGAAATGTTTAGTATAATTGTATCCTTACTCTTCCTTTTTTTCTTGAAGGCATAGCAGTTGAAGATGATCTTTACAGATTTCCAGCCTTGAAAGTGGTCCCTAGAGGGTAGTAAGGCTGCTTTCCTTACCAAGAGCCTTAGGAGTGTAACAGTGGCTGTAGGAGGTGGGGTCAGAGGTGACAGAGGCATGCCAAGCATTGAGGCACACCATGTTAAACCACGATACAAGTGCCTTACTCCTGAACAGTAGTAGCCTTGGGTCCTACAAATGAACGCTTTGCCCTAGAATGGGCATAACTTCTGCAGTAAAAAGGCTTTAAACAAGACTAGTCTAACTATGTTTATGTGACATTAGACAAGGAAAGGTTTTTGTCTATTAGATATTCTTAGTTGATAATGCATCGATGCCTACTTAGAAATCATGCCACTACATTGCAGCAAGACCACAGGTAGGCTATATTTGCCTGTGCATCTTGCATGTGCTTTGCTTTTGTTCTTCTATTTTCTCTTTCCTTTTTTGCAATGCTGTCTCCCTTCTTATATCTTCCCCTTCTAAACCTTCTTCAATGAACTCTCCATTGGTATGGAAGAATAAGTCTCAGTCAAAGTATTTTTTTCTATCTTGGTGGTTTTCTGTTTGAATTTAGCCAGTCATTCAGTACGTATTTACTGAGTTCTATATTCCTGCTACTATTTGGGATGCACCAAGGAATTTGTTTTGAGTTGAAATGTGGAGGGAGAGTAGGAGATAATGAAGAAGAGGGCACAGAACACTCTGGTATGAAGAAATATTGCCAAGTCCCAATGGTAGGAAGATACAGACCAGGTTGGAGGGATGGAAAATCAAATAACAGACCACAAGGAGAGTGAAGGATGAACTCACTGACCGGTCAGGACAGTGGTCATTCAGTCTTGTGGACTGTGGGAAGAGTTTGAAACTTACTCAAAGATGAATAGAAAACCACCAAAGAGTTCTCAAATACTGAGTGACATGAAAGAGTCCGGGAGTTTAAAGTCTTACTCTGGCTGTGTCACATAGAATAAGTGAGGAATGGGGCGGGATGAGGGTGGTTGAAGGAGAACCATTTGGTGTGTGATTGCATTAATATAGATGCACGTCAAATTAGTCTGGTCTAGAGTTTGGCTCTGTAAAGGAGAAACATTGATGTTTTGAAGAAAGATTTATGGCCTTAAAGAAATTGTGGTATATATTCCACAGTGGAATGCTACTCAGCCATAAAAAAATGAAATCCTGTCTTTCCCAATTAAAATGGATGCAATTGGAGACCATTATGCTTAGTGAAATACACGAGTCTAAAAAAGACAAAATTGCATGTTTTCTCTGATTTGTGGTAACCAATATGCAGAGCACAAAAAAGTACTTTTATGAGCAAAAATGATTTTGAGATGTGATTATTGTTTCTAGCCCTTGTCCATACTCTCGAGGAACAGTGGTTTTTCTACTTGCTACTTGTGGAATTCCTTATTTAGTGGAGGGTTAAGCTTGTGATTATAAAGTAAATTGAAAGTATGTCATTGTAAAAATTAAGAGAAAAATAAGAGAGGAAAGAGGAGGGAGGATGGGAACAGGAGAGAAAAAGACAGGGTGGGAAATAACATTATGCTCTTAACACTGTGTGTATGAAATGTAGGAAAATTGTTCCCCTTTTATCAGAAAATTTAAAAAGACATCTGTAGGACTGAATTGAATGGCTATTTTAAGCATAACATATAATTTTTCCTTTTTCAGTTATCAATGAACAGATGAGGGGGCCTCTTTTATCTTGTAGGAGGAATTTCTGGATGATTCAAAATCACTCTGAGGATGAAGTGACTACTTAACTCTCTATGTCTAAGACATGCTTCTCATGACTCAGTTGGCATTTTAAAATGAATCTTTTTGACAATGAAACTATCTCCACAGTACCTGTAGTAACATAAGTTATTGATGGTCCCCTACAGGCAAAGAGGGGTGGGCAACTGAGGGAGAAGTAAAACAACAAGAGTGTGAAAGAAAGCATTAACATTTTCTAGTGAATTTTAATGGGTTAAATGGGCGATTGCCACCACAAAATAATTGACCTCCATTCCTGTGGCATTTGAGTCTTATTAGAGAATTTTTAAAATTGTCCTATGTTCCTAAGACTGGTCACAGAATATTGTTTTCTTACAACCGAATTAGAAACTTAATGTGTTAACTATAAGTGGTCTTTTAAAAGTTCATGAAAAAAATGCAATTAAGCTGTAAGTTCATTTTGGTGCAAAATTTTTTGAGATTCATGCATGGTCTTTTCATAATACACATTTGCTGTGAATGTTTTTAAGCCCCTTTGTATTTAATCCAGACTTAGTGTAAAACTCAACTACAAAAATATTTACTAAAAAAAGATACATTTCATTCAGCTTTATGTTTGTTTTTTTTTTTTTTTTTTGTATTTGAGTGCTGTTGCTTTTCTGAGAGTTGACTAACCAGTTATTTCCATGGTGCTTACTGTTACAATCCTGTCACCTTTCCATATGAGTATTTTACCTGTCCTTTGCAACAAAATGGTTGTAACTGGGAAACGTTCTACTTAGGGAAATGAGCCAGACCCAAAAAGACAAATACCGTATGTTCTCCCTGATCTGTAGTATCTAATAGGGTATGTATTAGGTTATCCATAGAAGTGAAATTAACACTGTGTGTTGCTATGACTGAACAGCTCTTGTCTCAACTGTTGAATAGCTATTTTTTTCTACACTCTTTACATAGTGTAGAATAATCATAGGTTTATAAAGTTAATTGACAATAGATCTTAGTAAAAAACAAGAATGGCAATACGAGAGGTAGGAGAAAGAAGGGTAGGGTGGGAAGAATCACTATGTTCCTAAATTTGTATTTATGAAATGCGTGAAGTTTGTATACCTCAAATAAAAGGTTTCTGGGTTAAAAATATGAGCATTTTAAAAATAATGGTAGATAGCATTAAAAAGGAGAGAACGATCCCACATGGGAGGCAGGCCTCAGAGTCAACCCTTAAGGCATTCAGATCTGACTAAACAGCCCATGGGAGCATTTCAGCCATGGAAAGCTGAGACACTGTGGCAAAAGAAAAATGACCTACATGAAAGATTCTGTGAGTGAGATCCCAGTGGAAAGAAGAGACCATCAAAGACAGAGGTACCTTTCTCTGAAGGGAGGAGAGAACTTCCACTTTGATGATGGCCCTGTCTAAATAATGATGGAAATGGTGGACTCAGAAAGCTTCCACAGCCTTGGAAACTCCTGACAACAGCCTTGGGTGATTACTGACGTCATGAATAAGAGTGTCAATTGTTAAATCAACAACAGGAGTCACTGTGTACTTGCTCCCCATGTAGGACCTCTGTCCTTGATGAGCTGTACTATGAGAATTAATGATAAAACTAGTCTTCAAACAGTACTTTTTACTTTGTGTGTCTGTGTGGGTGCAAACTGTTGAAATCCTTACTTAGTATAGAGTTGGTCTTCTGTATATAAAGATAATTAAAAATGAATCTTAATGAAGAATGGGATGGAAGAGGGAGTAGGAGGTGGGATGGTTTGGGGGTGGGAGGGCGGGTATGGGGGCAAGAACTGCTATATTCCTAAAGCTGTATCTATGAAATTTGTATTTATTAAATAAAAGCTTTCTATTAAAAAAGAGGAGGAGGCAGGCCAGGGACAGATATGTTAACAGGAGCAGAAATTACAGTGATGTGGGGTCAGAAGCCAAAGAGTATCAGCAACCTCTGGAAGCTAGAAATCCTAAAAAAACAATTCCCTCCTAGAGCCTCCAGATGGAACACAACCCAGAGACTGATCTTGGCACTCTTATTTATTTATTTATTTTTGACAGGCAGAGTGGACAGTGAAAGAGACAGGGAGAAAGGTCTTCCTTTTGCCGTTGGTTCACCTTCCAATGGCCACTGCAGCCAGCGTGGTGCGTCTGGCGCACCACGCTGATCCGAAGCCAGGAGCCAGGTGCTTCTCCTGGTCTCCCATGGGGTGCAGGGCCCAAGGACTTGGGCCATCCTCCACTGCACTCCCTGGCCACAGCAGAGAGCTGGCCTGGAAGAGGGGCTACCGGGACTAGAACCTGGGATGCCGGTGCCGCAGGTGGAGGATTAGCCTAGTGAGCTGCGGCGCCGGCCTGATCTTGGCACTTCTATATTCTAGAACTGTAGAATAAATATGTGTTCTTCAAAAAAAAAATGAGCATTTTAGTCAACTGTGGCTTAAGAAAGGTAATAGATTATCAATAATATTATAAATCTCTGTGTGTGCATATATCTGCAAACATGTATCTAAGAAATAAAAAGAAATCCTTTTTGTTAGTCTGTGCTAGATTATTTCTTTTCTCAATAGGAAACTTATAAGCACATTTAATTTGGTAAAGACATTATGCCCTCTTCACATTTTTAGGCTATTCATAGTGTATAATAACAACCAAATGCTCAAGGTTTCTCTTAAAAGTTTGTGTAATTTGTATATTCACTAAACAGAAATTTTAAGGCATTCTCATTAATTTAGAATTAGTCTCAGTAGAATATCATTTGTGTAAATAAAAAAGTTATGAAATCTTTATTCTTATAATTCTTCTATACCTACAAAAGAGTACAAATTATTAATGACAGGCCAAAATTATACAATTTTGTAATGTCTATACAACATTACAAAAATGTTTAAATCAGTGATTATTTTATTGCATCAGATGATACTATTTTCCTGAGACCCAGTCATGTTTAGCCATCTGGACATGGAGTTGGGTGCTGTTGCACAAGTTCTTTTGAGTTTATTGAGCTCAGACTTGTATTTTCCAGTGCTGTGTCCGTTCTGTCTTCTTGATCCATCCAGTCTGCAGTGGAACCTCAGCTTTTGTTCTGAGTTGTAATGTCCTTATATGTCTCTTGGGGGAATGTGTAATTTCTTACCTTTCTAACCTGTGACAAAGGTGGAAATGTATGTAGCCAGTAAGATGCCAGTGGAAGTTAAATGAGTGTGGTTAGAACTCAAGTGAAGAGAGCCTTGTGTTGAATTGGGAAAGATCTCTAGTCTCTTACCATCTCCCTACCCTCTGGAACGTCTAGACTCTTCATCTTTTGGGGTTGCTGTGACAAAACATCATGCATTAGATAACTTATAAATCATAAGCATTGGCCGGCGCCGCGGCTCACTAGGCTAATCCTCCGCCTAGCGGCGCCGGCACACCGGGTTCTAGTCCCGGTCGGGGTGCCGGATTCTGTCCCGGTTGCCCCTCTTCCAGGCCAGCCCTCTGCTGTGGCCAGGGAGTGCAGTGGAGGATGGCCCAGGTGCTTGGGCCCTGCACCCCATGGGAGACCAGGAAAAGCACCTGGCTCCTGGCTCCTGCCATCGGATCAGCGCGGTGCGCCGGCCGCAGCGCGCCAGCCGCGGCGGCCATTGGAGGGTGAACCAACGGCAAAGGAAGACCTTTCTCTCTGTCTCTCTCTCTCACTGTCCACTCTGCCTGTCAAAAAAAAATAAAAAAAAAATCATAAGCATTTATTTCTCATAGTTTTGGCAGACGCAAGTCAAAGATCAAGGTGTCAGAAGAAGCTGAGTCTGGTTGAAGCTCTGACTCTCTGCTTCAAAGACAGCTCCTGGTTGCTGTGACCTCAGAAGACAGCAGGGCGATATGGGGCTCTCCGGCTTGATCGGGCCTCCTTTTGAAGGGAAATAGCAGTCACCTCCGGAAGGCTTCACCCTTCATTCTGTGGTACTGCAGGTTCTGTTTCAAAACATGTATTTTGAGGGGAAACAAACATTCGGAGCACAGCATCTGCTGGCAAAAGAGCTGGCGACTGCATGTTGAATTTATGTATTTATTTTAAGATGTGTTTATTTATTTGAAAGGCAGAGTGGCAGGAATACAGAGAAAGAGAGAGAGAGGTTGATCTTATGTCCACTAGTTCATTTTCTAAATGACTGCAATAGCTGAGACTGGAGTAGGCCCAAGCTAGGAGCCAGGAACATGGATGGCAGGAACCCAAGCACTTTGGCCATTATCTGCTGCCTTCTGAGGTACAGCACCTGGCACATTAGTGGGGGCTGGACAGCAGCAGATTGGTCAGAACGTGAACTGGTCCTCTGCTGTGGAATGCTGGTGCCACAGTGGTGCCTTAGATTCCTATGTTGCAATGCTGGTCCCAGATCTAAGTTTCGAATGTGTGGGTCATTGTTAACTTTGAGAGTGGAGAAAATTGTGGTGATGAAACCTGAATGAAGTGAACACAATACAGACTAGGAAGAGCCAAATTGGGAATAAAAATATATACAACTTGAATGAGGGATTTTCTTTTTTTAAGGTAAGGTATTTTTCTTTCCTCATCAATGGTCTCTTTCGTGGCATTATTGCTAATACTTAGTTGCCAAACTTTATTTTTTTAAAAAATTTATTTTATTAATTGAGAGGCAAAGTGATGGATGGAAAGAAAGGAAGAGAGAGTCTTCCAGCCACTGGTTCACTCCCCAAGTGGCCACAATGCCTGGCTGGCACTGGGGTGAGCTGAAGCTGGGAACCTGGGATCCAACCAGATTTCCCACCTGGGTGGCAGGGACCCAGGCACTTGAGTAATCTGCCTTTCCTGGTGCATGAGTAGGGAGTTGGATGGGAAGTGGGGCAGCTGGGACTAGACCAGTGCTCTGACAGGGGATGCCAGTGTTGCAAGCAGCAGGTTAGCTTACTTCACCACGATGCAAGCCTCAAATGAGGAATTTTCAGTACAAGGATGAGAATAAGCAATGACGAAAGCGGGAATTGAACTTCTTTTTTTAAAATAACTTTTTTGAAAAAATGTCTATTCAATTCCTTAACTTGATTTTTATTTGAGTTATTATTTCTTTTTACTATTGAGTTCTAGAAGTTCCATATATATATTTTGGAGGTTAACCTGACATCAAATATATTGTTGCAAATATTTTCTTCTGTTCCATTAGTTGGTTAACTTCTTACTTTATGTTTTCTTTGCTGTGCGAAGATTTTTGCTTAGATACAAGTTCTACAGGTTTGTTTTTATTTTTTGTTGTTTGTGTTTTTGGTGTGATTTCCATGAAATAATTGCCAGGATCAATATCATGTCAATATCATCATTTCCTCCTATGTTTAAGTCTAATCGATTTTGAATTAATTTTTGTGTCTGAAGTGAAATAATTGTCTAATTTAATTCTTTTGCACATACTTATCTAGTTTGTCAGCACTAGAAGCTTTCCCCGTTCTGCGTTCTCAGCACCCTTTTAAATTGGTTCATCATACTTCCACAGATTTGATTTTTTTTTTTTTTTTGACAGGCAGAGTGGACAGTGAGAGAGAGAGAGACAGAGAGAAAGGTCTTCCTTTGCCGTTGGTTCACCCTCCAATGGCCGCCGCGGCTGGCGCGCTGCGGCCGGCGCACCGCGCTGATCCGATGGCAGGAGCCAGGAGCCAGGTGCTTTTCCTGGTCTCCTATGGGGTGCAGGGCCCAAGCACCTGGGCCATCCTCCACTGCACTCCCTGGCCACAGCAGAGGGCTGGCCTGGAAGAGGGGCAACCGGGACAGAATCCGGCACCCCGACCGGGACTAGAACCCGGTGTGCCGGCGCCGCTAGGCGGAGGATTAGCCTAGTGAGCCGCGGCGCCGGCTACAGATTTGATTTTGGACTCTCTATTCTGTTCTATTGCTCTATGTATCTGTCCTTTTAGTCTTTTTACCAGCCATAGTGTTTGGATTACTGTAGGTTTGTGTGTATTTTGAAATGAAGAATTGTGATGCCTCTAGACATGTTACTAATAAGGGAAATGCAAATCAAACCCAAAATAAGATATTACCTCATATCTGTTAAGGTAATTAGTATCAGAAAGTTTAAAAAACACAAATAAGGATTGGTTAATATTTGGAGAAATTGAAAAAATATGTACTATTGGTTGAAATACAGAATGGTACAACTATTATGGAGAACAATATGGAGGCTCTACATAAAAGTAGAATAATCATAGTGTACAGAAATTGCACCTCTTGGCATTTATCCAAAAGATTTGAAATCAAGGTCTCCATGGGATTTTGGCACTCCTGTGTTCATTTCAGTGTTATTTGCAATTGCTGTGAATTTAGACTGTGGGAATTATGTAAATGTCTATTAAAGAATAAGTAGAGGAAAAATGCTATATACACATACAATTAAATACACTAATTATAGTGAAGGAAAGAAGGGAATCCTGCAATATGTGAAAAAATGGATGAAACTTGACATCATTGTGTTAAGTAAAATAAGTCAGTCACAGGAGGACAAATCCTGCATGATTCCACTCATATGAGGCATCTATATGCAGTCAAACTTAGAGTGGAATGGTAGTGACTGGAATAGGGGACAAAGGAGGAATTACTAATCAATAGGTACACATTTCAGTCAAGTGTGGTAACTAAGATTTTGAGATCAACTTTATATCTATTATACCTTAAAAATGTAAGAGAGTAGATCTCATATAAAATGTTCTTACCACAATAACAATAATTGGAATGTTTGCTTGGTGGATGCTACTTGGAGTGGTCCATCAGAGAGGGAAAAACTGATGCAGGAAAGGGAGTGAGTGTGATTACTGTAGTAATTACCTCATACGGTGCGGAGAGGGGAGGGTATCTAGGATACAAATGGACTGGTTGGCTCTAGATGTAGACCTTGATAGCTAACCCATGGTAGCAGAAGGAAAATCAGGATATGTTGACAGATTCTAGTTGGTGTGCAGATGTGAATGCTGTCCTCTGGTTCAGTTTCTCAGTGAAATCTCAAGCAAGTTATAAGAAAAGAGAAAGGATGGAGGAAGTCCTCATAGCGACTTGAGGACCAAAAGAGAACACATGAAAGCTGTAAAGTGGAGTCTGAGAATAAGGCCATTAGGATGGGGGATGTGGTTTCATTGATCTGCAATATTAGGAGTTCAACTGATTTCTGTAGGCATCCACGAAGTGCAGGGTTCTGCAGACTTTTTCTGGAGAGATTCATATTTTTAGGCTTTGCAGTTCCTATAGCTTTTGCTATCACTATTTCACTCTACCAGCGTAGAGCTAAAGCTGCTATGAACAATATGGAAAGTAGAGCTGTTGTACTCTGTGCATAAACTGACGGAGTTTTCCCCCTCCCTCTTCAGGGTCTGATTCACATGCCAGTGCCTCGTTGAGATATTGAAAGGCTTTCCTGAGCATGGCCAGTCAGGATTCCTTCTGTGGTCCCAGTGAGGTACTAATTTCAGCCACACCTTGCTGCACTGTACTTGTAAGTGCTGGAGCTGGCTTGTACTAGTTCAAGGGACATTATTAAATTTTCTGAGACTCCATGAGTCGCTTCATGTCGCATTGGTAGCTTGAAATCTGCCATGATCAGAGTGTACCATTGACAGACACCACCAATCAGGGTTGTCTTCATCCACAATTGTCAGTTGTTAGACATGTACCAGACTACTCACTGCACCAATTAATTGTTTGTTACAATTGATTTGTTTGCATCAGTAATTCCTCCATTATTCCCAATTTTAAAGAACAGTGACTGTTCAAATATTTCTTTTTGTTTTTCTATACTTACAGGATTATGAGATAGAGTAAATGCTGAAAACTGTCGAATGCAATTTTAATGTTTTAGTTTTCCACTGACAATACAAATCTGAAATGCTCAAAAGTCTGAAACTTTTTGAGTGCTGATGTTGATGCTGCAAATGGAAAAAATCCACATTTGACCTCATTTGATGAGCTGCAGTCAAAATGCAGGTGAAGGGGTGAGGTATTGTGATGCAGTGGATTCAGCTTCCACTAGGGGCCTCCACATTCTACATCAAGTGCCTGGTTTGAGTTCCAGCAACTTGCTTGCAATCCAGCTTCCTGTTAGTGAATCTGGCTTGGATTCCTGCCAACCTCATCAGACACCTGGATGAGGTTCCTGGCTCCTCCTGGTTGTGGCCTGGCCTGGCCTTTGCTGTTGGGCATTTGGGGAGTGAGCCAGTGAGTGGAAGACCTCTCTCTCTCTCTCTCTCTCTCTCTCTCTCTCTCTCCCCTCCATCTATGTCACACTGCTTTCAAATAAATAAATAGTAACAAAAAAAGGGGAAAAAATGCAAGTGCACTAAAAATGTTGCATAAAATTATTTTAAGGCCAAACTCAGATATAAAATGTATATGACACAGAAGAAAATTTCATTTTGCACTTGGGTTCCATTCCCATAAAACCTCCCTACATATATACAAATACTCCAAAATAATAAAAAGCCCCAAATGTGAAACTCTTCTGATTCCAAGCAATTTGAATAAGAGATACTTAACCTATAATTCAAACCAGAAAAAATTTCCTGCTTAATCATCTGCCCAGAAATCAGCACAACATATCACCATCCCTAAAAGTATAAGGAAATTAGATAATAGTAAAGTTAGCACCACAGGCTATCAGAGTTTGCTTTCTGAATTGATGTTGTGTTCAGTCTCTAATTGCCCAACGGGCTCTATCACCTTACTTCAGGGCAAGCAGTGCCTCAGATCTGATTGTATGGCTTGCAGCCTTGGGAGTGGAGGGCTCGGGACCAGGCTGTGTTCTTTTTTTTTATTTAGTAAATATAAATTTCCAAGTACAGTTTATGGATTACAATGGCTTCCACCCCCGCCCCCATAATTTCCCTCCCACTCACACCCCTCCCATCTCCTGCTCCCTCTCCCATTCCATTCACATCAAGATTCATTTTCAATTATCTTTATATACAGGAGATCGATTCAGTATATATTAAGTAAAGATTTCATCAGTTTGCACCCACACAGAAACACAAAGTGCAAAATACTGTTTCAGTACTAGTTATAGCATTACTTCACATTGGACAACATATTAAGGACAGATCCCACATGAGAAGTAAGTACACAGTGACTCCTGTTGTTGACTTAACAATTTGACGCTCTTGTTTATGGCATCAGTAATCTCCTTAGGCTCTAGCTATGAGTTGCCAAGGCTATGGAAGCCTTTTGAGTTCACTGACTTCGATCTTATTCCGATAGGGTCATAGTCAAAGTGGACGTTCTCTCCTCCCTTCAGAGAAAGGTACCTCCTTCTTTGATGGCCCCGTTCTTTCCACTGGGATCTCACTCGCAGAAATATTTCATTTAGGTCTTCTTTTTTTTTCCCCAGGGTGTCTTGGCTTTCCATGCCTAAAATATTTTCATGGGCTCTTCAGCCATATCCGAATGCCTTAAGGGCTGATTCTGAGGCCAAAGTGCTATTTAGGACATCTGCCATTCTATGAGTCTGCTGTGTATCCTGCTTCCCATGATGGAAGTTCTCTCCCTTTTTGATTCTATCAGTTAGTATTAGCAGACACTAGTCTTGTTTGTGTGATCCCTTTGACTCTTAGACCTATCAGTGTGATCAATTGTGAACTGAAATTGATCACTTGGACTAGTGAGATGGCATTGGTACACGCCACCTTGTTGGGATTGTATTGGAATCCCCTGGCAATGTTTCTAACTCCACCATTTGGGGCAAGTCCAATTGAGCATGTCCCAAATTGTACATCTCCTCCCTCTCTTATTCCCACTCTTATATTTAACAGGGATCATTTTTCAGTTAAAATTTAAACACCTAAGAATAATTGTGTGTTAATTACAGAGTTCAACCAATAGTACTAGAACAAAACAAAGAGAAAATACTAAAATGGATAAAGTATTACATTGTACATCAATGGTCAGAACAAGAGCTGATCAAGTCACTGTGTTCTATGGTGGGCCAGTGATAAGCATGTGGGTTCTCACTTGTAGAATGCTTGCTGTGCCATAACACCAGCCCCACTCTGCATTCTTGCTGTCTTCCCTTCTCATCATTCAGACCTTGATCCAGATCTTACCTTCAGGGAGATGTCTCCTGACTGCTGTTTCCAGAGGATCCCAACCCAAACCCATCACACTCTTTCTCACTGTCTTCTTTTATGGTCATTATGACTTGTTTATATCTGAAATTGTTGTATTTATATACCATTTATTAGGCTGTTCTACATGTATGCTCCAGGAGAAGGTGGATATTGTCTATATTTTTTTCCTGCTGAATCTCCAGGGCTTAGAACTCAAGGTGTTTTTGGAAAAATCAAAAACAATGTGAATAAATGAATATATTTTCTTGTTATTCTAATATGTAAATCTGACTGAACAGCTTGTCCCATTTTAATATCTATGTATTTGAAAGGCAGATCAAGAGAGAGAGAGAGAGAGAGAGAGAGAGATCTTCTGTATGCTGGTTTATTCCCCAAATGGCTGCACCAGCTAAGTTGGGACCAAGCCAAAGTCAAGAACCAGGAACTCCATTTAGGTCTCCAATACAGGTGACAGAGTCCCAAGTACTTGGACCATCTTCCATTGCTTTCCCAGATGCATTAACAGGAAGCTGGAATGGAAGGAGAGTAGATGGGGACTCAAACAGACACTCTGATTTGGGATGTTGGTGTCACAAGCAGTGGCTACACCTGCTGTGCCTCAACACCAGCACTTACTTGTCCCATTTTAATGAGTGGACTCACTGTCTATGTGTAGCAGAGGCAAAAAATCTTGGGATCATCCCTAACTTTTCTGTATACTTCTTCTCCATGGATTCAATCCTTATGTTGTATCCATTCTGCTTCCAAGGTAGCTTATGAATTCCTCTGCTTCTTTCCCTCTAGAGTAATGACTGTTGCTCATTGGTTTTTCTCCTGTCATTGTCAGCTTCCATCTGTTCACTTCAGCACAGCCAGAATAAATTTGCCAAGTCACAGTTCCCATTGTATCCCTTCATTGCATAAAGCCCTTTAACAGATATAGGATCTATCTCCATTTTTGTCTACATGAGTGTTTTCTCTAGCACCTTGGCAGCTGCTCAGTGCTCAGCAATTCCGTGGTGCAACTCTCAAACAATGGACCGCGGCATCAACGGATAAATGCTTTAGGTTCCCAGCCTCCCCCTCCTCCCCAGCCTCTAGAGTAAGATGAATTTTAGACCCTTGGGGCTACTGGAGGCCACCACTGCACGTGGTCTGTTAGAGACATAGTGTGTTGGGTTGAGGTCTGTTTCCCAAAACCGTGATAGACTCATAATAGAGCCTGTTTTATGGGGGATCTTCTTCTTTCTTGATCTCACTTTCACCTCTTTCCTATTTTTGCATCCTGAAGGTTTATCTGATAAAGAACCTACCCAAGGCCTTGACTCAAGGGTCTGCTCTTGGGGAGACAGAAATGAGGACACAGAGCGTATTTCATACCTCTTGATTTGGCCTTTATTTCCCTCTACAGGAAAGTGAGCTACCTCAGTCTTACGTCAACCTTATTTTTGAGCCATACTAATTCCTTGAGATCTCATATGATTTCTTATTTTATAACACTTCATGTACTTTTTCCCACACCTTAAAAGCTACCTCCATCTCCCTAGCAGTTAGCCAAGTGCCTTATTTCAACAGGTGTTCAATGAATGCTTATTTGAATAATTGGAGTCAGAAATTTACCCCTGCTTAGTTAATTCCACAGAGAAGTCTTAAATATTTTCAGTTTAATTTTACATGGCATGTTATAGGATTATTGCTCAATTCCCAAGAAGACATATAAGCAGGAATCGTAATATGCAGTAATTTTTAAAATTCGGAATATATGCTTTTCTCCTTTTTAATTGCATTTGAGTTAACCAGGTGCAAACTATCTACTTTTTTATTAAGAAACAATGGAACATCCAGCTGTCTAGAGAATAAATCTGTTTGAATCATATGTTTCAATAAGGCAATATTAACATTTTCTTTTCACAATAATTCAAGTTCATTTTATGGCAGATTATCATAGTATTACTTTTAATATAGTCTTTTTGCCAGAAAAAAAAAATTCCTGAAAGTAGCATTTGCTTAGTTTTAAGTTGAACCACAAGAGACGAAGTGATGCTAGAATTAGACTCATTATGCTTTATTTTACTTTAATACTCTTAGCAGGACATGTATCTCATGGTGAACATATAATTAGGGCATTTGAGGTAATTCATGCTTCAATATGATTTGAGATGATAAATGCAAGTTGTAACAAACATGTTACTGCTCCTTTTACTGTTATGAGTTGCTTTTCCATAATGTTTTAATTTTAATAAAACCAACAAAAAATCCAGAGTTTCTACAGCCCAGTAATACCTATTGGCCTGCAAACATTTGGAAGAACAGGTGGTCTTCTTGCACCAGGGTCAAAACGCACCAGCAATATGACTTATGCTATGAATTTACGTATTTCCCATGTAAGTAAATTTTCATTTTCACATTCATATCTTTACAGCTTAGGTCTGGATGCTTGCCACTTATTGTTCAGAACTCAAAAAAAAAAAAAAAAAAAAAAAAAAAAAAACTTTTCCTGGTTGTCCAGGAAGGAGTTCTCTGCTGAGATATTTCAGAAATGTGTGGGACAGTGCTGACGTGGTCCTGCTTCTGTGGTTTGAATGTGTTTTTTCCCATCAAAATGCGTGTTGAGCTGATTCCTCAGTGCGGCTGTGTTGAGAGGGCGTGCCTCATGAGGTTGTTTAGGTCGTGGAAGTGGAGTGATGTCAGGTATAGAGGTGGTTAGTGGTAAGGGGAGTAGCATTCATTAGTTTAAAGGGAAAGCGATAGGAATTGAGAGTGAGTCAGTGTTGGATATTTTAGAAGCCTGGTGGTGGTGAGCCAGTGATGTGAGTTTGAACCCTTTAGAGAGAGGCTTTCCTTAACTTGCTTGATTGCACAGCATTGACTCTAGTTCTGACTTACAACAACTTGCAAATATGTGTCTGTAATCAACGTGGAAAGAAATTAAATTATGCACCTCAACATGAATTGCTCATGTCCTGGAATGTCCATCCACGTACACACTCACACACACAATCTTTTTGTAATTTCATACTTAGTGCTATTCTAAATAGTGATTCTGAGTTATTTTTAAGATTTTAGTTTCACCTCTCTGGAAATCCTGACCCCTTCCTCATGGCTCAGTTGAGGTTTCTCAGAGAGGGAAGTGCGGTGCTCTTCGACTGAAGCATACATGTATCTTACTCTTCTTATTTTGTATGCTTTCTCAAGCACATATTTTATAGCAATTCAAATAGTTTTTGAAAATTAAATAGGAAAAGTACGTGGAAGGTTCCAATTAAAACCATCTTGCTTTGCCCTTCTGTGAGCTTTTCTATTTACTAAGACGTTATTTAAAGTTGAAGCATTAATGTAAATTCTCCCTGGAGAACACAAGTACTTCCATGTAGATAAATTTCCTAAGAAATTCCAGAGACTAACAACGTATCAATCTGTCATCCAACAAACGTTTTAGAAATGCCAACTACCTGAAAGAAGGCACTCTGGATTCTAGGTAGACTCTGAGGTGATAATCAACTATATTATCTGAAAAGTTAAGTTACAATGTTAATATTGTTGATAGTTTGCTAGTGTTTATAAATTTATTTCTTATTTTACTGAGCTCTTTGGATAATTGAAAAAACATACATTGTGAAATAATTTCCACAACAAAAATAATGAACACACCCATTACCACAGATAGTTACCATTTCTCTCCTCCCCTCCCTCTTCCTTCCTTCCTCCCTCCATCTCTCCTCTCTTTTTTAAGTGGTAGGAATTGGCAAGAACACTCAATGTATATGCTATAGCGAATTTCAATTTGTACAGCTTACTTAAATTGTACTCTTTAACTGTGGTGCAGGAAAAGAAAGACTTATTTTCCCCCTTTCAAATAGTGAAACTGAGGCTGAGGTTTGCAGAAACCAAGTGCTTTATCCAAAGTCATGTAACCTTATGCTATGTTCCAAAGTTACTTTGCACTTCTAAGACTCCATCTATGACTTCATACTACCCTTTATAAAAAACGAAGCATATAAAACTTATGAAATACAGTAATAACTAAGAGATGGCTTATGAAGCATTTGTGAGTAGCATGGTTGTATCACAAAAATGCTTTCTTGTGGCAGCAGTGCTTGGGAATCCCCTCTGTGAAGGAGAGAATGATGCATCTGGTTTGGAACCAACTTATCTGACAATGAAAGAGCCCACTTCTAGGGCAATGATCTCACGGTGGTGAAAGAAGGAAATAGGTGTGGGAGGCCCACAATGGATCAGTTGTCTGTAATGGATGAATGTACCCTTGGACTTGGACGGCTACCCTGAGTGCTAACCATGTACTGTCTGAGATTCTTGTTAGCTGCCAAGGTCTAGTATGGTGAGACCTTGTGGGCCACATTAACACTAATGAGGTCCTGGTTGGTTCAGGACGGTTTTGTTTCTCTACAATTAAAAGAGACGGTGATTGTCAGTCATGATCTCTTGAGTCTATTTTCCTGGATATTTATTTTTGGGTAGTTCTAATCTTAAAAAAAAAAATCAAGGACTGTAACTGTTTTTCACGTGTGTTCGAATAGTTTGGTTTTGCTCCACTTGCATTTTATATGGCCCCACATAATGAAAAGTTGTGTTGCTGGAAATGTGAAAACAGTCACCCTTGATTATCATGAGAGTCGGACTCTGAAGAGAGAGTGCATGAACAATGCCCAGGGCTCTTGGAGAGCTGTGTGTTTCTTTCCTTCAGAGCACTAAGCCTTAGACAGTAGATGGCAGTGTGAGATGGGGAATTCAAGCTTTGGCAATGATTTGCTTGAAACGAGCCCAGTAAAAACGACTTTTTGACTTGGAAGCATTTATTAAATGAACTTTCAGTCGGAGTTCTGTCTGGCAGCCAGAATCTTGCCCTGGAACGCTCTGGCAGCCCAAGATGAGGTTGTGCAGGTGCTTTGTTTGAACTAGGGCTGTTGTCCTGCTAGGAAGCAAGGTGGGGAGCCTTGGTGAATAATTTGTTGTCACAGAACCAAGCAAACTGCCATTCAACAGCCTTGGCACCACACCAGACCTGTGCCTCCCCGGGGAAGTTAGCACCTCCTTCCATTGCCTTTCTGGGAAATTCATCGTGTACAAATCTAATAAGCAGAAGCTTTGATACATCCAAACTGTTGACACTGCTTCCGATTTTTACTGCATCTTCTCTTTCTTTTCTTTCTTAAACACCTTAAATATCAGGCAGGGAGAAAGGGGGTTTCCAGACTGAAAAGCAAATTAAACTATTCTAGAAGAATTGCTCGGTCCATCTGCAAAGACACCGTTCTCCATGGCCTTTTAAGGGATGGTCCCTATTCAGAATCTGTAAGAGATCATGGGAAGTAGAGCAGTGTTGAAGCTGGCTTGGGCTTGCCTGATATCACAGATTCTTAGCAGTTACAGGACTTGGTGTCTTTAGCTACCTAATATTGCATCCCTCTGGAATGCTTTATAACAAGAAAGTATATTTTTAAGCAGAGAAAGAATAGCTTAAAATATTTGATTTACTCATTTTATTTAATAGAGAAGAGGTCAATGATTTTGAGAGGATCCTTGCCCTACATGCAGTAATTACAGAATTAAAATAGGATGCCTAATCAGTGTTTCCTTAGGTGAGTAATTATTCTGTTTCTTGGACCTATGTAAAAATTATATTATCTTAATTTAGGTGCAATTTTTGGACGAGTTAAACCTCAGCTTTCATGTGATATAACATATATTACTCAATCTGACCAAGCGCTATTTTTCCCAACTGTAAAATGGGGGTATTAAAATTACTTGCTTCATGTAGGCTGACATGTAGTATTAGCCACTATATTTCAGTCTAATATTACAATAAATATCCATTATTATTATATGTATATCAATGAATGTAGGCATAATTTCCAAACAAAATTACTTTTTCCTCCTCTTCTCAAAATAATTTAAGAAGATAGTGAATGCTCTAAACCAAACAAAATTAGGTACGTAAGCCTTCAGCCTAAAATACAATGTGTATTGGCTAATACTCTGCCTGCGGCGCTGGCACCCCAGGTTCTAGTCCCGGTTGGGGTGCCGGATTCTGTCCTGGTTGCTCCTCTTCCAGTCCAGCTCTCTGCTGTGCCCCGGGAAGGCAGTGGAGGATGGCCCAAGTGCTGGGGCCCTGCACCCGCATGGGAGACCAGGAGGAAGCACCTGGCTCCTGGCTTCGGATTGGTGCAGCGCACCAGCCGTAGTGGCCATTTGGGGGGGTGAACCAACGGCAAAGGAAGACCTTCTCTCTGTCTCTGTCTCTCTTACTGTCTAACTCTGCCTGTCAAAAAAAAAAAAAAAAAAATATATATATATATAATGTGTACAAAATGAAGGACAGAAAAATTTCAGACCACCTACCAAAACATTCATTTTCAGCACTGTGAGTAAAATGAGAAGACCAGGATGCTGCCGAAGGCTCCACACAAGAGCACACACACGCGTGTTAACGCATCACTTACACTAGCATCCTGGTTCGCCAGGTGAGAGATGCATTTTAAGGTTGAAGAGGAAGTAGAAGCCCGTGAGAAACAGCTTCCTCCTCTGCAGCAGGCAGGGCTTTCTGTGTCCTGTGAGGCCAGAGGTCAAAGCTTGACGCTGGTGCTGGAGCGGGAGCGGGCCTGACAATAGCGGTCACCTTCGTAAAACTGGAACCTCCTTTTGAGAAAGATATTCCCCGAGCTGCACCAACATTAATCAGAGGAAAAGTCAGTTGAGAGGGGTTGACCTTTGTCAACTTTGTCTTGTTTTCTCCAAGAGCCAGCCCATCCATGTATGTGTTCTCCTGGCTGTGCCACTCCCATACTTTGAGAGGTGGGGCAAATTGCTGTTTGTCTCTTAGCCCTGTGTATAAAATAAGGAATGGTAACACCTCAGGTGGTTGTGAGATTAAATTAGCATATATATGGAACCCCCTACCAGCTCAGTGTTGAGCAGATTATAAGTACTCATTCAATAGAAACCAGAGGTAAAAAGGATCTATTGATTGGCAGTTACAGAATTAGAAAACTGTTGAATATTATGGTTGAAAGAAGCTCAGCATCAGTGAAAACCCCTTATTTTACCATGAGAAAACTAGGGGCTGGATAGGCTCAATAAATGTTGGTAACAGTCAGGGAATGTGTCAGGGTTCTCCAGGAGAAATTGCTGGGTGGGGCTGTGTGTGTGTGTCGGGGGGAGAGATGTTATAAGGAAATGGTTTGCAACTTACAAAGAGCTGCGTTTGAAGACAGGAGCAGACAGGTTTCAGTTTGGGTCTGGAGGATAGGAGAACTCTTGTCTGAGCTAGTAGGAGGCCAGAGGAGGACTCTCTCTTACTATCCGGAGAGCCAGCCTTTTCATCCTGTTCATCCTGGATCAGGCCCACCCACAGTGGAGAGGGCCTTCTGCTTTGCTCAGTGTGCTGCATCAAATGCTAATCTCATCTTAAAACACTCCTATGGGAACACTCAGAATAATAGTTATCAGCTATCTGGGCACCTTTGGCCCAGTCAAGTTGACAAGTAATGTTAACCATCACAGTGATGTTTATGCTGACATTTTAACTTCTAAGACAGTCAACTCAAAGAAAATTTAACAGTCCTGGTTGTCCCATTTGCTAAAGAATAACATTTGTATTTTGTCCTAAGCACATTTAGCCTTTTCTCTCCCTAAGATAAATTTATATTCTCAAGTTTTGAAAATGCTATGTTGTGCAATGGCTTCACAGGGGCCTTGTTTTTATTATGTGACCTTGAAGTAAAGCAGACTCACGTGCATAGGGGCCAGCCAAAATACACATGGGGGTATTCTCACCAAGTTCACCAAGGGGAAAATAGGGTTAAAAGAGAAATCCGTTTAGGGACAAAATATTTTCAAAATTCATGTGTAGATTTTTTCATAATACACATTTTTCATGATCTACTGGATGGACCTTGTATGCATAGGTTTCAAACATTTTAGCACCAAAATATTTATCTTTTAATTCTAGTTTCCTCACATTTGCTGAAGCACTCTTGTTTATGAATATAGGAGTTTCCCTTAAAATTTCCTGATTGTACTTTCCTGGCGTCTCTACCTTTAAAGTGGCACAAGGAGAAACTGCATGTTGCTTTTCTTTTTTTTTTTTTTAATACTGTATTTTCCTTTATTTTTTTTTAACTTTTATTTAATGAATATAAATTTCCAAAGTACAGAATATTGATTACAATGGCTTCCCCCCCATAACGTCCCTCCAACCTGCAACCCTCCCCTTATCCACTCCCTCTCCCCTTCCATTCACATCAAGATTCAATGAATGAATGAATGAATGCATGTTGCTTTTCTACCCGTGCCACAGAGAAAACCAGGAACAAGGTATCTGCCTTGAGAGGATTCTGAGATAAGAGTTCAGAGAAATTTTGAATTCCACTGCCGAGGTACGAGAGCCCCTCCCCTCTGGGAATAAAGGAGAAAGCACATAGGTTGTGTCTGCCAGGGGAGCCAAAACTACGGTTGTATTGGGCAAAAGGGACCTAAAATAAGGACCAAAGTCAGTGGGGAAATATGGGCTCCGGTACAAGAAAAAGCAGACGATCTACCTGCATTATTGGATCAGAGTTCATAACTGGGGAGCTTTGTGGTGTCTCAGGGATTTGAACTCAGCTTTTGATTCTTTTGGGGAAGAAATTCAGTGCCACACTACTAATGAATGTTGGTTTCATCTGGAAATATTGGTGGCCGAGTTCTATACTAAATTGCTAAAATATTTCCTCCTCCCTTCCTTCTCAACTGGTTATTAAGCAAATAATCTTTTAGTAACGTTTATGATTTAAGATTTCAAATTATTCATGCTTTTCTATGTTTCCCTGTTATTGATAATAATATAAACCTTGAAGATGTGTTGTAATAAATTTTATTATCCATGGTAATGTATGTAAGCTATTTAAATGCTTTTATTTCCTGGATGATATTTATTTTAACCTCTTGGAAGTATTTGAGCATTCTATTTTCTGATAGTTATTTTATTTCTGATGATTGTTAACTTACATATAAACTATTGATAATATTTGAATATATTTAAAAATTAACTGAATATATCCTTAGATTTCTAAAGCAAAGAGTAAGTCTTTGAATAATACTATATATTTTTAATTGGAATTATCTAAACTGAAGTAATAATATGGGTGATACTATTGATGTATCCTATAAAATTAATTTTTTACCAATATCCATTTTGTTTCCTGAACTACAGCCAATTCAATTAAATATATGAAGTCAAGATCAACTTGTTTGGACATGTAGCATCAAATGGTAGACTCAAGAAATAAATTAACATTTATTAAAATAAAATCTTATACTTAAATCATTGTTTTACAATTGTCAAAGCATTTTTGTTAAACCTTGTTACAAATATCATTGCATACTTACAACAAAACCATCATTTTTATTCAAACTCCAGACTAACCAAACTGAATAAGAGACTGATCATTCCAGTAAGAAGCTTGCATTCTAGGGACAAGTATTTGGCTTTGTGGTTAAGATGCCACTAGGGATGCCCACAGCCCAGATCAGAGTGCCTGGGTTCATACTCTATCTCTTCTTGAATTCCAGTTTCCTGCTAATGTGCACCATGAGAAGCAGAAGGCGAGGGGTCAAGTGCTTGGGTCCTTGTTACCAACACAGGAGACCTGGATTGAGTTCCTAGGTGTGGCTGCACCATAGCTCAACTCTGCATGCACATCGTGGGTATTTGAAGAGTGAACTTGAAGACTGGATCTCTCTGTCTGTCTGTTTCTCTGGCTGACTTTCAAATAGACAATAAAACACTGAATTTTATATTCCATGACTATACACTGATAAATGAAAAATAGAAACTGTGCTCTGAGAAGCTCTGATTAGCAGACTTCTGAATAAGATATTTTAGCAACAGAGAACTACAATTCTGTGTGGGAAAATGAGAGTGAGTCAAGGGAAGCTTTGAATCTTGCTTAGTATTTTGAGCAAAATTAGGAAAGATGAGGAATTAACCAGGAGGGGAAACTGGGGGCAGGCGGAGGAATTCTAGTGAAATGGAGAAGCAAGGATGTAGAAGTGTTGGGAAAAATAAGTAGAGATTTGTAAACAAAAGCAGACTCAAAATGTACATCTGGTAAAGCTAGATCAGAGTGAGATACTGGAGGGTCTTGCAAATAATTCTAGATTTTTACACATTTTCCTGAGAGTCATGGACAGTTAATGGAGCTTCTACCTTCATTTACCACCTTTCAAGCCTAAGAGATAGGAAATGCAAATGATCTTAAGGTTCTTGAAGATCAGTCAGCTTTCCCAATAGATGCTGGTTTTCTTATTTCCAGTCATTTGCAGGTCAGTTACGTTTCAAACAATTCCGGCTTTACTTGAATCAGTGTTTTAGTCAGTGAGACAATAAGTTAAAAAAACAGTTGCTAGAACCCAGACTTTTGCTTATTGCTATAATGCCAAGTCCTAAAACACAGCCTAGTTCCACACTGTTGGAATCAACAAATAGTAAGCACATATAGCAGCTAAAGCACTATCAGATACTGTTTTAAATACATTCTTGTGGATTAAAGGAATAAAGCGCTGACTTCTAAATAATTGCGATTCGTTTTTGGAGTACTGTTTTACAAATCATTGCTGAACAAGAGAAGAGTAATGTGACATTGAAAATTCCGGGGAATATCATAAAATGTGGTCTAAAATGACGCAGTCTATCAAGAAGAGGAGATTAGAAAGAGATTGGAATTAGTCTTCAAATATTTGCAAATGCATCATTATGTATAAGAAATACACCTATTTTGGAGGTTAATCTCAAGAGACTTTCCCTAGGAATGATGTGTATGTTCTTATATGAAGTTATATTTTGATTTATTACATGATGGAATTCATCTTACAATCATCGATTTAATACAATTGATTTAATCATTAGTAAACCAAATTATTCAGGACATTCACACAAGAAAATGAAGTCAGACGTACTGTAGAGTAGATTTATTGTGGGCTGGCACTGTGGCTCACTTGGTTAATCCTCCACCTGCAGCGCCGGCATCCCATATGGGCACTGGGTTCTAGTCCCAGTTGCTCCTCTTCCAGTCCAGCTCTCTGCTTGGCCTGGGAGGGCAGTGGAGGATGGCCCAAGTGCTTGGGCCCTGCACCCTCGTGAGAGACCAGGAGGAAGCACCTGGCTCCTGGCTTCGGATCGGTGCAGCACAAATGGCCGTGGCGGCCATTTGGGGAGTGAACCAATGGAGGGAAGACCTTTCTCTCTGTCTCTCTGTCTATAACTCTACCTGTCAAATAAATAATAAAAAGGAATAGATTTATTCTGTGAATTACATTGAAGTACAAGGATATGCAAGGTTCTGTGAGCCTATTAGAAGTTGGTAGACCAGTTGGATTATTTTGACTCTGGGAGAAAAATGCACCAGTCTATTAGCATGTATGTCTGAAAGCAGTTGGCCTGTTTCAAATCAGCTTAGCACATCAATTAAAGAAAAAAAAAGCTCTTTGTCCTTTTCTCAATGTCCTTCCCAAGTCAAAGCAGATTATTCATAGTTTCCTTTAATGTCTGCTCTTCTGTTTATGAGGAATGACTCAAGGGAAGTTTTTCTTTAATTCAAAACAAACAGATTTCTTGCATGTTGGATGACTGGCCAGTGTGCAGATGTGTCCTGAGAACGTTTATTACATGTCAGGTGTTGCGTTGCCTGAACTTTGGGTGCCTCAGGAGACGGGACAGACTCAGGCCGTGAACGCTAGGCATCGTGTTTCAGCTCACTCAGTGGGCCAGTTATCAATTTGCTGGAAAAAATTCTTTATAAACTATCACAAGCAACCTATTGTTTCGCTAACCATCAGACTGTAGGATGACTGGCTTGTCTTGGGTTGACTGGTCGTGGGGAAGTCACACTTCTGTCTGTGCTCACACAGCAAAAGGCTCTGAAGAGCACGGACACACTGGCTTTTGTCTGAGGAGATCTGTGGACCAGATAAGTGCTATAGATGACTTTTTTTCTATTTCCTATTTTCTTATTTGAGATCTTCTTTCAGAGGCAACTGACAGCCTGTTCCCATTTTGGATAGAGACAATGAAATCTAGAGAATGTGATCGTTAACATTATGTAGACTTCTGGAGCCAGTATTTTGTTATAGCAGCTAAAGCTCTGCCTACACTGCCAGCATATCATATGGGAACCAGTTCAAGTCCAGGTGGCTCTACTTCCAATCCAGAACCCTGCTAATGTGCCTGGGAAAGCAGTGGAAGATTGCCCAAGTGCTTGGGCTCCTGCTACCCACATGGGGATCTGGAAGAAACTCCTGGCTCCTAGCGCCAGCCTGGCCCAGCCTTGGTTGTTTAGGCCATCTGAGAAGTGAACCAGTGGATGGACTCTCTCTCTCTTTCCCCCCATTCCCTCTCTCTCTCTCTCTCTCTCTCTCTCTCTCTCTGTCTTCCCCTCTCCTGTAATTCTGACTTTCAAATAAATAAATAAATCTTTTTTTAAAAAAATTATGTGGACTCGTCAGCGATTGTGACCATAGACACCATTTCTTTTGTTCTTCTCCATCTGTATTATTGAATGTGGAACTCAGGATTCCCAAACCAGACCAGCTAATGCTCAAATACTGGTACTTATTTCTTTTTCTGTTGTCAATAGAAAGTAGAAGGTTTTACTGTTACAGAACCAGGGAAATGGTCTGGCCTCACGGGGCTGGAACCTGTTTGACTTTGAGAAGGGCCTTGAATGGAAACTCTGCTAGGACATCATTTATGATTTTCTAGATGGAGAACTTAATACTTATGTAAGAAATCCTGACTTCTTAAATATCTCCTCTTGAAAATTTGAACCGAGGCCTACAGAGAGAAAATAAATCTAAGATTTTTGTGATAAAAAGCTTTCAACAAGACTTATATAGTCACCCTCCCCTAATCCATGTGGAATGTATTCCAAGACTCCCGGGGGATGCCTGAAGCCACAGATTGCACTGAATCCAGTGTATAACAGCACCTCAAAAGGCTTGTGGAAAAATGGGATTAAGAGAGAATGAGAGTTGATGAGAAGTATGTTGTAGAAATTCTCATGCATTTGCTGTGATCTTGAGAATCTAATGTGTTAATAAATTCCTTACTGAAAAAAAGAAAATCAGTCTTTTAAAGTAGTATTACCTGAATAGTATTTCTAAAAAATGATCTTCACTCATTGGCTCCTAAAAGTAATCTGCTTCCTTTTTCAAGGATTTTTTTTTTAACAGGCAGAGTTAGACAGTGAGAGAGAGAGAGACAGAGAAAAAGGTCTTCCTTCCATTGGTTCACTCCCCAAATGGCCGCTATGGCCGGCACACTGTGCCGATCCAAAGCCAGGAGCCAGGTGCTTCCTCCTGGTCTCCCATGCGGGTGCAGGGCCCAAGGACTTGGACCATCCTTCACTGCACTCCTGGGCCACAGCAGAGAGCTGGCCTGGAAGAGGAACAACCAGGATAGAACTGGTGCCCCAACCGGGACTAGAATCCGGGTGCTGGCACCGCAGGTGGAGGATTAGCCAAGTGAGCCGTGGCGCCGGCCCCCTTTTTCAAGTTTCATATATTACATATGCATTTTTGGAGGCCAAATTCTTGGTATTCTAGTCCAGAAGTGGCTGGTGATAAGTTTGTCCTCTACCTTTGGGACAGGAGAAATGATTTTTCATGAATGCAATTGCTCTAAAGTTTGAAATTGTTAGCAAATTGTGTAGAGAATGAAGCAGTGGTCTTAGAATCAGCACAGAAGGGTTACACCATCCTCTGTGCTATTAACAGCCAGGAATGACAGGACATAAATCACTTCCTCTCCAGGTATTTTTTTTTAATTCAAACATGGGTCTAGATATGGCTTTTATTCACCCCGAAAACTGTAACATCTACGTTTATATATTGGCAATATTTTCATAAAGGAAAACCACTCCCTCAGATTAGAGTGTATGACATGAAATTAAAATAAATAATAAGACTATATTACTAAGTAAAATTTCAAGCAAATAATACCTAAGTAGCAAAATAATATAAAAATAGCTTACTTTTAGAACTAGTTTTTTGTGGATTTAAAAAATCATTATTAGTCAAACACACTGGTAAGATAAGAATGAAACATTTATGTCCTTTCAGAACACGATTCTTGTTGCAGTTATATAGAGATACCCCAGTTTCCTGAGGTTCTCTGTTTTATCCCCTTTTAGAGTTTGCCCATTTAGTTCAGGTTTAGTCTCCTAGGCCATTCATCCTGGAGACTGGAAAGAAATGGGTAATTATCCAGATAAAAATCATGCCCTTGCCCTCCTAAGTGTTATAATAGTTTCTCATATCCTCTTAGTTTTTTTGTTTGTTTGCTTGCTTTTCAAATATGCCCATGGTTTTTAAACCAGTGTTCTATCCTTAACCCCTTTTTGACCCACTTTGAGACTGAAAGCATCATCGGATATGGGCTGACAAGAAGCCCCTCTACCTATCCTTCAAGGGAGCCAGGGGTTTAAACAAACACACACATATATTAGCCTGTAGATGGTTTGACTTGAGAGGTAACTAACAAGCATAGGGCTTGCCACAGTTTTCCCTGGGAACATTCTCTGGACTTCCTGCGTGGCTTTGTTTCTTATTAAACTTAGGTCAGGTTCTTTCTATTCGCAAATCCCCAATTCCTCTTTGGTACTAAATTGTCACTCAGGTGCTTATTCTCATTTGCAAAAACAGAGGATCACCTGTGTGTGGTTGTAATGCGTTTGATTGAATCACCTGGTGTCTGTCATCATTATCTCATGTTTGGCACCAACACCTCGTTGTTCTGCTTTAACTCTCCTTAATTCACTCTGAATTTACATTCCTGCTCACCGCATCTGTTTTCACTACTTTGAAAAGAACAAAGCAATAGTTCTGATCCCCACAGGGGTCAGTTACCTTTGCTGTGTTCCCCATTACGTACTTCTGCTCCAACTCAAGCTGCCATCTTGCAAATGGCTTGTTCCAGCCACAGAGGAAGAAGGAAGGATGGATTGGAGCCAGAGGGGAAGCAAATATTTTGATAGATTTATACAATCCGTCAGTGCACCTGGAAAAACTGTATAGCAGAGTAGACAGAGCATAGGTATTAGAATCAGAAGCTAACATTGAGAACTAGGCTGTGGGACATACTAGCTGCTTGTCCTTAGGAAGTTGCATAAGCATTATAAACCTAGTTTCTTCATGTATAAAATGTAGACAATAATGACAATCCTTCTGGGATCTTGTATGGAAAAAATGTAATAGATAATATATTGCATGTGCCTGAACCTAAATAAATCCTATCACTTAGTTTCATCACCAATGTTACAATAAGTTAACAACATTTTCTTCAATCATGAGAAACTAGCCCAATCGCAATGCAATTTGACAATTCACTGTTGGCCACCAAGAAACTCACTCTAATCTGGGTATTAGGGTTGGTAAGGTGTCTAAAAGAGGTATATAAATTGCAACTCTTTCCAGCTCTTCTGGGTCTTCAGCCTTGCCTACTGTATTAAATTCAATGCTTTTGTAAGATACTCAAAGCTCTTTTTGGCTCATTCTTGGCCAGTGTTTTCCCAGCCCCTCTACTCACTGCCCATTGCTCCCCTGCTTTTCATCCCTGCTGGATCAGAGTAGACGTGCACATATGCTTCCTTGTGTCTTATTGGACTGAAGACAGACCAGCACGAGGGACTCCTGCTCACTTTACAGCCAACATGAATATAACTCTCCCTGTGGAGTCTTTCTTGACTGGCACTTCTACCGCATCCTTAGAGGCAGTATGGTTTCCCCACAGTCATGTGTTCCATAACGATGGGGATACATTCTGAGAAATGTGTCATTAGGCAATTTTATCATTGTGCAAACATTGCAGAGTGTACTCACATAAACCAACAGAGTTACAGAGTCACTAGGTGACATAATCCTATGGGACCACCATTGTATATGCAAGCAGTTGTTACCCAAATGTCCTTTTCCTGACTATAACACACAAATGGTAAAACACTTAACATTATCCCCCTGCTGCTTATTTCTCTCACCTATCCTATCTCTGTTACATGTCACTATTGTCAGTTTCAGCCAGCGTGGCCTCTATTTTAAATGCCTTCTTTAGAAGAAGAAACAAGGAGAGAATTTGAGCTCTATCACACATGCACCTTAACTTATGATAGGGTTACTTCCTGATAATCCCACCATCAGTTAAAAATACCCCAAGTCAAAAATTCACGTAATCAGTCTAGCCTGCACAAATCCCAGCTCAGCCACACACCAGAGTATGCAGGATTTCCCCTTGTGAGCACTGGACTGAATGGGAGCTGTTCTCACTCCCCCTGCCCAGGATCATGCGAGAGGAACAAATGCATAGCAGTAGCCCAGGAAAAGGCTACATTCAACTTTCTAAGTTGGCTTCTGTTGCATGTGAATGGCTGAGAAACCTGAGTGAAACCTTCCTCAGCTGAGGCCCTCTGCGCTCAGGAGCTGTGTGACTGACTTGGCCACACTGGGATCTTTTTTTACATCTATAAAAATGGAGGCTGTCAACATCTTTTGTCACTGAACACATACAATTGGGACATAAAGGTATATTTTAAATGTGATGCTCTCCCTTGACTTTTACGTGGTTGTGGAGGTGCCTGACATTAGGTTGGAGCCTATCAAGACCTGGATAGTATCCCTGTGCTACTGTGTCTCCATTACAAACACAGAGCTGAATGCCTTTTTACTCCATGCCTTTCATTCTTTTCCCAGAAGCGCTGGTTTTCAGGGCTTTCATCGCTGAGATCCAGGATCCATGAGCTTTCTGCCATGCTTAGCATTTCGCCCAACTTCAAAACACCCCTGGCAATTTTACTTTGCTGGTGGTTCTTGATGGCCACGAAAATGAAAGTGATAAGTTTAAACATTTTCCATATTTTATTTTGTTCCCTTTCATCCACTAAAAGGTATATCCTTTTTGATTCTCTAAACAAGATTTATATATGTGACTACATATCTTCCATTTCATGGAAATCTGAAGTTTTTGTGCAAGCAAAATAATAGGCTGCACTGGAGAAATCTAATTCAAAATGAAGAAAAAAACAGGCTGATTGATTAGTTCACCATGACAGGAATTCAATGTCTAGAACAAGATCTGAGGCAAAGAAGAAAGGAGAGACTGTTGCTATGTGCCGGTGTGGTGAGTTCTGTGATACCGCTGAGAGGGAACCCAACACCCTCAGGAACAGAAGAGCAGACCGACTCCGTCCTAGTCCCAGATCAGAACCCCACCATCCACAGTCCTCTGCCTCTGTTGTGAAAATCCGGATATAGAGATCCAGCTGCAACAGACCACAGGGGGTCCTGTTGCAGCAAAACAAGGAAGAGAAAGTTCCTTGTTAGACGTACAAAGTCACCCTTTGCGTGGCAACAACAGGGGCCGATGAATAATTGCCCAGTATGCCCTTAGAGATTGATGAACTCAAGCTGTATAAATACCTCTGCTCTGTGAGCTTCAATGGCTTGGTCTCTTTCCACCAGCCCCTCCCTTTGCTGGGAGTCTCTCTATTTCCTACCAAGTAAAACCCTTTCTTCTCTTCTCACCTTTGCATTCTGTCTTTTTTTAATTTTTATTTATTTATTTTTTTTTGACAGGCAGAGTGGACAGTGAGAGAGACAGGGAGAAAGGTCTTCCTTTACCGTTGGTTCACCCTCCAATGGCCGCCGCGGCCGGCGCACCACACTGATCCGAAGCCAGGAGCCAGGTGCTTCTCCTGGTCTCCCATGCGGGTGCAGGGCCCAAGCACTTGGGCCATCCTCCACTGCACTCCTGGGTCACAGCAGGGAGCTGGCCTGGAAGAGGGGCAACCGGGACAGAATCTGGTGCCCTGACCAGGACTAGAACCCGGTGTGCCGGTGCCGCAGGCGGAGGATTAGCCTATTGAGCCCGGCACCAGCCTGCATTCCGTCTTATAAATTGTCAACAACACCAGGATACCAACCCAGACCTGATCCACAAAGTTCTCCCAATCCTACTTTGACTTTGCAGAGGGATGAGTTCGCTAATGTAGTGGGAAATACGTGCAAATGAGGAAATCAGAGACATATTTGCTTAAAAAAGGCAAATATACTTTAAAAGACATGTTAAATACAGAGTTTGTTTCTAAATCCTAGCTGTGCATTCATTTGAATTTGGTCATCCACGTTCAGGATGTCAGAGTCTTTCTTGTGTGGAATTAGTACAAGAAGTGCAGTTCTAGAAACCTGTGGTCGTTCTCACTTGCACGTTTTTTGTCCAAGGATTTGAGTTGATTCAATTAATTATACTCCCCCACTGAGTTCCATTTTCAACTGAACCCACATGGCAAAGCTGTAAATGATACGTGCAAATAAGGATTCGTCTCTGGAGAAAGCTTCACAGGAAAGCTTGCGCTCACTTTGTGAGGTGCCTATAGTGTACTGAACTGAGTTTCAGGGCTGTGATCCCAAGAAATGTTGCTCGCCTTCCTTGGGTTTTCTCTAACTCAGTGTCAAAATAGCCTATTTTACATGTATTTGAAGAACCAGGCAAGACTGGAGATTTCACTTCAGTTAAAACGGAAATGAAAAAATGTTCTATTTCAGAAATTCCATTGAAAGTATCCTGAAGGAGAATAGATCAAAATGTCTCTCAGTTGAACTCAGAAGTCATCAAAACTCAAGCAAACATCTGACACTCAGCTCAAATCTTTCAAACTATTGTTGCATTTCAATTAAATTTAAATTTCACAAAAATGAGACTGAGGTGAATTTAACCTCAACAGGATTCATTTCTCTCCATGGAGAAATTTTTAAAAATAATATTTTATGTGGTTCATGAGCCTTTAATTTTTGCTTTTAGGCAGCACATCTAATGACAGAGAACCTCCTGAGAGTCAGTTTGCTTTAGATTTATGAATTAGCCAACTGAAATATCACAGTCATATAGGTATTTCACGGAGACCTAATATCTGCCTAGAGTATCACTTAGATTTGTCACCAAGTTCAAAGTTAGACAATTTTTCAGCTCTGTTATACTTACAGAAGCGCAGAAGTATATGCAACCCATTGTTAACCAAAACATCTTTATGAGGCACACGGCTGTATTTTATGTTACATGGAGATCCTCACACTGTGTATAGCAAATGGGAGGGTGCATTTACTGTGCTATAGTTGGGCTTAACCAGCAACGTGAGCTAAACCTAGGAAGCTGTTAGAAATGCCAGTGACCCTACATCAGATATACTGAATCAAATCTGGAGGTAGGACCCAAGTGCCTATATTTTAACAAGCCTTCTGGGCAATTCAGATGCACATTCAAGTTCACAAAATTGTTACAGTGTATGATGAAATCTATAAAGACATTTACTAATTCAATTAAACAGTGATTTAGAATTATCCTAGAAACAATATGTAAGATGGTTCATACTTATTTTGAATGTCATCATGGGAAGAATAATATTCCTTAAGAACAACTAACTGAGCACCAAAAAGGAAACCTGTTAAAGTGAAATGAACACTATGAGAAACAGTAACTTTATCAGCCCTTGCCCTGACTGTTGATGAACAACTTAATATGTTATCCTCTTAGTATTTTTTCTTTGTTTGTTCTACTTAATACTTTTGGTTGAATACTATAATCAATACACAGTTATTCTTAAGTGTTGAAACTTAAAATAAGAGAGGGAAGAGATGTGCAATTCGGGACATGCTCAAGCTGACTTACCCCAAACAGTAGAGTTAGAAACATACCAGGGGTTTCCAATTCAATCCCATCAAGGTGGCATGTACCAATGCCATCTCACTAGTCCCAGTGGTCAATTTCTGTTCACAATTGATCATAATGATAGGACTAAGAACCAAAGGGATCACATAAACAAGAATAGTGTCTGCAAATACTAGCTGATAGAATAAAAAAGGGAGTGAACGATCCAACATGGGAAGCGAGATACACAGCAGACCCATAGAATGGCAGATGTCCTAAATAGCACTCTGGCCTCAGAATCAGCCCTTAAGGCAGGCAGATCCGGCTGAAAAGCCCATGAGAGTATTTCAGGTATGGAAAGCTAAGACACTCTGGGGAAAAAAAAAAAAAAAAAAAACCTAAATGAAAGATCTCCGCGAGTGAGATCCCAGTGGAAAGAATGGGTCATCAAAGAAGGAGGTCCTTTCTACCTTTCTCTGAAGGGAGGAGAGAACTTCCACTTTGACCATGGCCTTGTCTAAATATGATCAGAGTCGGTGAACTCAAAAGGCTTCCATAGCCTTGGCAACTCATGACAAGAGCCTAGGGTGATTACTGATGCCATAAACAAGTGTGTCAATTTGTTAAGTCAACAACAGGAGTCACTTACTCCTCATGTAGGATCTCTGTCCTAAATGTGCTGTACATTGTGATTTAATGCTATAACTAGTACTCAAACAGTATTTTTCACTTTATGTTTCTATGTGGGTGCAAACTGTTGAAATCTTTACTTAATATATGCTAAACTGATCTTCTGTATATAAAGATAATTGAAAATGAATCTTGATGTGAATGGAAGGGGAGAGGGAGAGAGAAAGGGGAGGATTGCAGGTGGAAGGGAAGATATGGGGGGGAGCCATTGTAATCCATAATTTATATTCATTAAATAAAAGTTAAAAAAAGAAAAGAATATAAAATCTTCAGATATGGATAAATATAACAATGATTGCTGATAGTTTATTACTTTCTAGGGCTTGAAAGAGGTGCAGTGTACTCATTACCTTATTTAACTTTACAACTACCTCAAGAGACAGGTGCGATAAGCAGCTATATTTTACAAAGCAAGTAACTTTGATTACTTCAGACAATTCAATGAAAGTTTTCAAGCTGGGCTTGGTACACTAATGCCAGGAAACTTATGATTATAAAATTATACCTTATGAAGCAAATCTGAACGTAACAGTCTTTTTATTTTATTAAGATTCTTGAACACACAATTATATTCCAATTATGTTTATGTATATGTATATGTATAAATAAAACTTTTGTAGAAAGTTCCCTATGAATAGTCTTCCTCGTGATTCCGGGTGATAGCAATCTTTCTCACTTCCTCTGGAGTTCATCAAAATTTATATTGCATATTAGTGCTTACACGCACACACACACACACATGCATGTGAGTATGACAAAGTGTTTGTGGAAAATAGAATTAAGACAAGTTAATTTTGGTGTAAAAATTAACAATCCAATACGTAGCTTTTTTATAACCCATATTTCCCATGAACTCTTTGAAGAATGCTTGTATTCACTGATCTCAAAAAATTTTTGCACCAAAATAAACTTATCTTTTTTTTTTTTTTTTTTTTTGACAGGCAGAGTGGACAGTGAGAGAGAGAGACAGAGAGAAAGGTCTTCCTTTGCCGTTGGTTCACCCTCCAATGGCCGCTGCTGCTGGCGCACCGTGCTGATCAGATGGCAGGAACCAGGTACTTATCCTGGTCTCCCAAGGGGTGCAGGGCCCAAGCACTTGGGCCATCCTCCACTGCCTTCCCGGGCCACAGCAGAGAGCTGGCCTGGAATAGGGGCAACCGGCACAGAATCCAGCGCCCCGACCGGGACTGGAACCCATTTGCCGGCGCCACTAGGCGGAGGATTAGCCTAGTGAGCCACGGTGCTGGCCTAAACTTATCTTTTAACTTCATTTTTTATGAATCTTTTGAGGTACCTCATATAGGGTATTTATGGCTGTGAGCTTCATGGGGCAGAAATTGCATTTGTCTTACTCATCTTTTGTGATACTTAGAACATAGGCCAGCACATACTTTAAACTCAGTTGTTACTAATTTAATGAAAGAACGAGTGACTCTTTACTGGTGCTAGTAAAAATTTAAAAAAACTCACAGCTCCAAAAACTAGGGTCATTTTGCTAGTCCTGCTGAACTGAAGAAATTGTGACTGAATCTTTATTAGAAGGCAAATACATTTGCTTTAGTGTGTTTTAACATTAACATGGCCAACACATTCGCAAGGACTGAGATCAATGTGACATTTTGTGCAGCCATTAATCATAGAGACATGAATTTTAAGGTTGAAAAGAACCTTGGAGAACATCTAATCTCTGCTTGTGCAGATTGGGAATTTGGACCCAGGGGTTAAGTGACTTGCTCAAGGTTAAATGCTAGTTAGGGGCTATGTGAAAGTGACAACAGAAATTAAGGTCAACTGGTTCCTGGCCAGTGCATTTCTCACTCTAGACCTTCTTAATGTAAGTGCCCTGGTCATGACTGAGTTTATGAATGTGATATCTAACAGCAGTCACGCCCTCTATGATCCTACAGTATGAGAGGTCTTCAAAAGTTTCATGGGAAATGCGAAGTATTAAAAACCTATGCATGCATTTGAAAATGGTTTCGCACCAAAGCAAACTTGCCTTTTAATTCAATTTCCTTGAAATTTTTGAAGAACATTAATGCTACATTTAATATGACTCAAAAATGCAAATGAAATTTCCTTCTAAACTGGCTTGGCCATTCATTGTGTCAGTTTTCTCATCTCTAAATTTTGGAAAAAAAATGTTTACTTCACAAGATTATTATGAGGATGAAAGGGCAGGAAAAGGGTAAAGTGTTTACAGTATTTCCTGATACAGAGTTAGTTCTTCCCAAGTGTCAACAATTTTTACTCCTGTTACTTTGGTGAGGAAAATGTGTCACATTTGCTTTTAGTTGAATTGATGATCAGAGAAGGTGAAGTCCAGATGAATGGTGAATCTTCATAGATTTCAACAAGCAGAGTCTTCCTTCTCCCCATCCATGACCAGATGAGCAAACAATACACTCTCTTACCATTTATTTCTCCTTAACTCTGGGTAGCTGGGAATAATAGTTCATACTATTTGTTGAGTTTCTGATTGAACAAATTGGAGTAAACACATAGGGTAAGATAAATGGCTTGATCTAAATCCTTCCCACAAGCTTGAGATTACAAGCACAAATTCCATTTAAAATCACCAGTCCACACACAAGCAATCCTTATGGACAATATTAAATATCAATATACGGAGGAGAAAAGTTGAAGTCTTCATAAGTATCAGTTATGATATTGAAAGTAAACCAAGATGAACTTTGGAGAAGCCATGTATGTTTTCAAAAACTTATATCAATTATGCCTTTAGAAACACTGGGGCTTAAGAATTTCTGTGATATCATTTATTTATGAAAAAATCTTAGTGGAAATACATTATATAGTGTTGTTTCTACTCGAGCTAAATCTAGTTTAATTTGTTGTAAATACTTTGTGTAGAGTATGTACCAGTGTATATTTCTACATGGTATACATTTGAAGTAACTCAAGAAGTCTGTGGAAATGGAATTAAAAGATATGCTTATCTTGGAGCAAAAGTTTTGAAATCTATGCATACGATAGGTCTTCAAAAAGTTCATGGAAAATGCCTATTATGAAAAATTTTGAATAGATTTCAATTTTTGTAAGAAAATAAACTTATTTTAATGCCATTTTCCATGATTTTTTGAAATTCCTCATGTAGTGTTTTTCTCTCTCTCATTCTCTCTCTCTCTCCCACACACACAAACACACATACATTTATACACATAGGTTGTATGTGTGTCAAATTTAAAAAATGCATTCAAACCATTGCAAAAATAAATTCCAAATTGTGCTTAAGCAATGAGTTCCTGTTATTCACGGATCACTAAACAGATTCACAGCAAATGTCACAGACTGATCAGGTTTTGAATAAGCAGGAAACAAGCCAACACACTGTGGTGCCACTTGCCACTGTCATTGTATTCTCTTAGGAGGTTGTAACCATTTACCACTTACAGGATGGTCATAAGAAGTCACTATAAAGTAAAAGTGTGTTTGGAGATAAAATAGTTTGTCATAATCTGGCATAATTTTCTTTTGAAAGAAGAAACACACACAAAATATGTTCTTGTCTGTTTTAGGTTTTGATTCTGGGAAGAAACTTGATTTCCTTTTGAAAACCCAGGAAAATGCACCCTTGTTTCTCATAGGTGATCAAGTTTACGTCCTAACACATCCCGTGTTGAGGTTGCACTTAGCCGCCCTGGTACAAAATGGAAACTTGAAAATTGGTTCTGCCGCTTCCATTAGAAGGAAGCAATTGTCAATTATCCGTAATTAATATTTACTGAAGGCTAAAGGGGTTGTAGCAGGTATAAGGGAATGTCAAACACACCCACAAAAAGTTATGTTATTTCAAGTTACATATAGGTTTGACTGCAATGTTTTCCCACTAGTGCCATATTTTTTCATTCCTTTAGAAATCTAGTTCTATATTTCTAAAGAAGGGCTGACTGTATATTCTTTAACTTGTTTCTTTTTTACTTCTCCCTGAGGCTAAAAGAAGCAACGGCAACAAAAATAAAAGTTTTTATGTCACTGCTGAATCAAGATACTAAAACATGAGTTAAATGAAGAGGCGTGGTGGTTTTAATGAAGAAAAATAAAACAATTTAAGCGTTGCCAGGTGGAAAATGAGACAATCTCTTTATATGGAATGTGTAGAGGGAGATGAGGCCCATGGAAGCCTGGGAAGGCAGTTTCCAATGTCAGGATTTTTTTGCCATGGTCTTTGATCTGCAGTCCAATTTCAGTCTTGGTCTAAAAGAAAAAAAAATTAAGAGGAAAACTATTACTTGCTTTAATGAAAAAAGTCTCAGTGAACCAGGACTGACTATAGGAAACAAGCCAGGAAAAAGGGTGTTGATTCAAACAAATAAACAAATCTTAAAAGCAAAAATCAAGGAAAAATAAAAATCACCCCCAACTCATATGCGTGACCTTAAAATAGTTCATAGAAAATGTGTATTATGAAAAAGCTACACATAGATTTCAAAACTGTTTTGCACCAAAAATATTTTTTTAATTCTGTCTTTTCATGAACTTTTTAGCCCTTATAAAATGCAATCTCCAAACATTACCATCACCAAGTACTCAACACACAGTCCATTCAAGGTTATACTACTTTGGTGCCTTCTGGGTACCTATTCTTTTTAACGATTAGGATTTTCTTTCAAGAATTAGCCATTTGTTCTGTCTGACACATTTATTATTATATAATTCAACTTCTAAAATTATGGGAACAATTACCTGCCTGTGGAATATGACTCAGAGAAATGCTGTCCCTAATTGTTGTGCTGTTAGAATGTATTCTGAATTGTTGCATGGAATGGACTCCACAAGTGAGAGACACATTGATGTTAAAGACCAAGAGGTAGCTGGCAGTGCCGGTACTCCAGGTTCTAGTCCCGACTGCTCCTCTTCCAGGCCAGCTCTCTGCTGTGGCCCAGGAAGGCAGTGGAGGATGGCCAAGTGCTTGAGTCCTGCACCCACATGGGAGACCAGGAGGAAGCACCTGGCTCCTGGCTTCAGATCAGAACATGTGCGCCGGCCGTAGCGGCCACTTGGGGGGGTGAACCAACGGAAGGAAGACCTTTTTCTCTGTCTCTCTCTCTCTCACTGTCTAACTCTGCCTGCCAAAAATAAATAAATAAATAAAAGACCAAGAGATGGAAGTGTTGCTGCTCTTGGTGCACTGTTATACACAAAGCTGACTCAGAGGGTGTACATCTACTCCCAGTATATAGAGATTTTGTTTCCAATGGAGTTGCATTTAAAAATTTTAAAAAAATGGCCAAGTTAAAAAGCATAGAAGAGAAATATTCAGTTGCCAGATATGAAAAAGAAATTGCAAATCACAAAAAAGAGCCATAGATTGGGAGGCAGGGTGTATTTCAGGATGGTCAGGCTGGATATTTTTCTTAGATGTCTGGATTTGCATAACCAATGAAGATCTGTGGAACCAGGAAAGATTTTCTTTTTACTGGGATTGAAGCACCACGTCTAATGTCTCGGGAAGACATACACCCACCTTAGTCATAGATGGAAACTGACTCTCCTTATGAGAGAATGGAAGGTCAAGACCACTATGAGTTCAGGTGAAAAATTCATTAATGTGCCAAAACCCAATACCACAAAACTAAAACTGAAACCAGAAGGAATGCAGCCAAACCAAAATCAAATGCAAGCAACAGGAAAAACTATGCTCTCAAGACTACATATCATAGAGAAATCTTAAAAGGAACTTACATGATAATGTTTGAAATGTTCACAGAGTGAATTTAAATTGCAAATCTTGGTGAAAAATACATTAGATATGTTCCTTTGCTTGAGGTGTGGTGACTGGGAGAGACTAAGCTACTGTTGAGTGAAGATAGCCTCCAAACCAAAGGACTGATGTTTTCTCAACTGAGGGGTTTCATCTAAATTCCTTAGAAAGACATCCAGGCAATAAACCAACCTAGGGCCAGCGCCGTGGCTCACTAGGCTAATCCTCTGCCTTGCGGCGCCAGCACCCCGGGTTCTAGTCCCGGTCGGGGCGCCGGATTCTGTTCTGGTTGCCCCTCTTCCAGGCCAGCTCTCTGCTGTGGCCAGGGAGTGCAGTGGAGGATGGCCCAAGTGCTTGTGCCCTGCACCCCATGGGAGACCAGGAGAAGCACCTGGCTCCTGGCTTCAGATCAGCGTGATGCACTGGCCGCAGTGCGCTGGCGGTGGTGGCCATTGAAGGGTGAACCAATGGCAAAAGGAAGATCTTCCTTTCTCTCTGTCTCTCTCTCTCACTGTCCACTCTGCATGTCACACACACACACACACACACACACACACAAAACGAAAAAAAAAAACCAGCCTAGATTCTAGATTATTTCTTTCCTTTCTAGCCCTCAAATACGAAAGGCTATGTATGATTTCCCATTTCATTAATTCATAGTACTATTTCTAATGGGAAAAGAGGAGAATTAGCAGTCAGAGGTGATGGGTCCATTCTTTCCTTCTCTCCCTCATTGGTGGATATTGGTTCTGGGGTTTGCTTTTACCCTTAGAACTGTTACCATACAATGCGTATTTGCAGGAGACATGAGACCCATGGATCAGAAACAAAGAACTTTATTTCAGCACAGCCGGCAGAATGAGCATTTGTGTATTTGCACGAGATATCCCCTTACTGTGTGATGTGGAGGGCCGTGGTGTACACTTGCACAGTCAGGACCTTGCATTCTAGGACAGGGACTCTGAGTTTGGAGGATCCACAGTTTTGTAGCAGGCAGTAAGTGGCCTTGCTCTTTGTCCTCCTCCCTCAATGCTGCTCCAAGCAAGCATGATCTGTGCGCTGCCGCAGGTGAAGTGGTCAGGGTCTTGTCCTTGGCACACCCAGAAAGCGGTCTAGGAGCTCAAGAGACGCCCTGGAGGAGTTCCTACCACCATGGGAACATCCCCTGACCTCTTTAATGCTCAGTGCCTGGTCCCCACATCACTTAAAGGAAACAACAGGAATTGGTTACTTCTGGGAACTGTGTCAGCTCTAACGCCCTGTGATTCTTTGTTGATAAATGTGAGTTTTTTCCTGATATAAAGGACACATGTTTGGACTGGGAATGAAATCTTAGGTTTTTGAATTCAATATAGGAAATAGATACACATTCTTGACAAGCTAGATAGAGTAAGGGGAAGGAATTAAATATTTTTAAAACAAATTTATATAATCAGTGGGGTCAAAGTCACAAAGAATCACAACCGTAATTCTCAGAAGTAAGCAGTAGTACATTAAGGGAGGCATTACAGCACAGCAAGTCAAGCTGCCACTTGCGATGCTGGTTTGAGTCTTGGCTACTCTACATTTGATCCAGCTTCCTGCCAATAAGCCTGGAAAAGGCAGTGGAAGATGACCCAAGTACTTTGGCCAATGTCACCCATGTGGGAGACGTGGGTGGAGTTCCTGTCTCCTGGCTTCCGCCTGGCCTGCCCCGGCTGTTGCATCCATTTGGGGAATGAACCAGGAGAGGGAAAATCCCTCTCTCTTTTTTTTATTCGGCCTTTCAGATAATTTTTTTTAAAGTAACACATTTATTTTAAAGTACATACTCTCATAAAATTGTGAATACTATGGAATATTATTTTCTTGGAAATCTAACACCTATTAATCGCTCTGATTAACCTATTTTCTTAATCAGGATGAGGACAAATGATAAATATTTCACTTTGTGATACTAAGTTTATCCAAAGCCTTTGTTCAGGGTGGTTTTGCATGACATACTAATTTTTTCTTACTGACTTATGAAGCTGTAGTTCCATTTTACTCTCTTTTGCCATCTTGATGTCTCTTCTGATTATTTCAACTCTCATGATTCAAGAAGGTCTTGTTACCTGGAGAAGAAAGTTTAGTTGTCTCATACCATGTACACATAACTTCGTTTCACCTTCCCGTCAGTATCAAAGCTGTCTCCCTCTCCCTCAGAGACCTGTGTTACAGTGAAGAATGTTTCTAGACTTGGAGTGTTCCCATTATCCTGATCTTGTCTGAGAACTAATTGTGCTTTCTTTTTTCATTCTGCTGTTCTGTGCAAACATGCTCAAGAGCTTATTACTTACAAATTCTTCAGATACTGCTTTTCTGCTCCTTTCTAATAAACAAGGGAATTGAAGTCAATTGAATCCCTGATTCTGCATATCCTGTTCCATTATGCCCATTTTTACAGAATAGGTTCCTGTGTACTCACATTCAGATCTATATTGCAATCAGTGCAAAACCCCTGCCTCTAAAATGTCTCAAATGCTTGCAGTTTCCTTTTTCCCACTGTTTTTATTTGTTGTGTTCTCTCTCTCTCTCCTCTCCTTCTCTCCTTCTCTCTTCTCTCTCTCTTTCTCTTGTTTTGTCCTTTGCCATTTCTTAACTGGGTTGTTTTGTTGTAGTTGAGTTTCTTGAGCTCTTCATAGATCCTGGATGTTAATCCTTCATCAGTTGCATAGTTTGCACGTATTTTCTCCCTTTCTGTTGGAAGTTGTTTATCTTAAAGCTCACACCGGCAATCTGCTTTCACGTCTCTGAATGCTCATTTTGCTCAAGGTTCACTCTCAACAACCATAATGTCGTTTTCCCCAGACATCAATAAATCTGATATGTTTTTACTATTTATCTCGCAGGCAATAAATATTCTTTTACAAAGTGCATTTCATGAATTAGCTCAAATTACATTTGGGCCACTTCAGAGCTACAGAGAAAGGTGCCAAACATTTGATATGATACAACATTATATTTAACCTCAGGAACGAACAAAACTTCTGATTCTCTCATTAAAAGTAAAGGTGGAAAAAAATCTCATTTCATTATAAAAGAATCAAGCCATTTATTTTTATTTATCTGTAATTTGTATTAAAGGATTTCATGGTGATGTATGTTTTCTGAAGTTGAAGCTTGAATCAAGATAAGCCAATATGTTTAAAAGAGTATTTGGTTCATTTTTAGCTTATTTATTGTCCACCATTGATTAGGAGTTATTAAAATGAACATGAGCAGTTGAGAAACGTTGATGCAGGCTGTAGTTCCAGGATCCCCTAACCTGCTTTCTTCTATCTCTGTCTTGTCTTCACTTCTTTAGTGATTTCTAACCTGCTATAGAACATTTTAGCTGATGATATGGGATAGTGAAGTTACCTGCCAGTTAGTGATTTCAGACTTCTCTTCTTTTGATTTGTTTCACTACATTAACAATTCCCCCCATTCTACTTTCCCTGTATATGGCTACCAAGGTTGTGTTGTGAGAAATTCTTAGACTTCAGCTTCCGAGTCTAAGGGAGGAGCATACTGTGTTGTTCAGCCAGAGTACTGATTTTTCGCATTTGTCTTTTACTAGATCCCTGGATCCAAGACCTTAGCCAGCATGCATCTCCCAGAAAGCAGGAATTCAAAGTGGGCTTTGCATGCGCGAGTATCTACTGAGTACCTTTGAAATTCACAGAACTTTCTTAATCAGATTTTCCTTCTTCTCTCATCGTGACACTCAGATGTAGTGACAGTAATGGGCAAGAAACTTGGATGTGAGTCACTATGTCCTTCTAAACTCTTCAGAAAATAAACATAAAAACCTTGATTGGTTTTATTAATGTTCATTCAAATTGTATGCTTGTGTTTTTTTGTTTGTTTTTGATCAAAACAATCAGTAAAAATGTGCTGAGCATCTGCTCTGCAAAGAGCACTGTGCTCGTTGGTGCGGACACATGAAGCACATGTAACGCCTCCCTGTCCACCGTCAGCCACGACGGGATAAGGCACTCTGCACTTCACACCGGCATGGTGGTGGAGGACACAGTCATTGGGGTAGGAGACGTCAGCGATCTAATTAAAGGACTCTGGTTAAGAAAACAGATCTCCAAGATAGAAATAGCTGTACATGTTGACTCTCTTTATCATCCTTGCATGGATTTTTTAAGAAAGCAGCGTTGAGGAAAACCTGCATCGGGGCACTTGCAGTGGGTCACTGACAAGACTAATGGTTATTGTGAAGAGCAGTTTTTGGATGTTTGGCACAATCTTTCACTTTATTTCTAGTATGATTATTATCGATCAAACTGGGCAGTATTTATTCATTTTCTAGTACCTGGAAGAGTTTATGTAAGAAGAAGCTAATTCCACCCCCCCCTTTTTTTTTTGAAGATTTATTTTATTTATATGAAAGACAGAGTTACAGAGAGTGGTAGAGACAGAGAGAAAGGTCTTGCATCCGCTGGTTCACTCCCCAGATGGCCACAATGGGCGGAGCTGCGCCGATCTGAAGCCAGGAGCCAGGAGCTTCTTCTGGGTCTCCCACGTGGGTGCAGGGGCCCAAGCACTTGGGCTATCTTCTACTGCTATCCCAGGCCATAGCAGAGAGCTGGATCGGAAGAGGAGCAGTCGGGACTTGAACCGGTGCCCAGATGGGATGCCGGTGCTTCAGGCCAGGTCTTTATCCTGCTGCACCACAGCGCCAGCCCCAGCTAATTCCCTTTAAAATTTTTTTTTCTTAAACGTCTGGAAGAATTCATAGGTGAAGACTTCTTAGCCTGGGTATTTTCTTTGGAGAAGTATATAATAGCTCACTCAATGTGTTTTACAGATATTGGACTATTCAGATTTGTCATTTATTCTGTTAGTTTTTAAATTGTGTTTTTCCAGGAACTTGTCCATTTCATCAAAACTTTCAGATTTATTGGCCTGCAGGATATTGGTACAATCTCATATTTTATTTTTTTAAATATCCATTTTATTGTTGTGATATTCTTTTGTTATTTCTATTAATAGTAACATGATTCTTTTTTATTTGATTTTATTTGTATTTACTTTAATGCAAATTTTGGTTTTTTTTTTTTGCTATCCCCTTAAATGCATTTAAATATATCTTATCTCATAAACTATTTTATTTATTATACAACATGTAATGAAATATATTTACATATGCTATATTTACATATATTTATTATGCATATATTTATATTATCTGAAAGTGTATGAATTTATAAATTTATTTTTATATTTGTATCTTTTTATATTTTATATTTATGCTTTGTATTTATATTTTGTTTGTATTTTACATATTTTGTGAATTCATTGATAAGGAATAGGCTTGAATCAATGACCCAAATATCCTTATTACAAAGTATTACAAGGGGTAGGCTTTTGGCCTAGCAGCTGAACTGCCATTTAGGATGTCCACATCCCCTACTGGAGTACCTGGGTTGAGTTCCACCCCGGCTCCTGAGTCTAACTTCCTGCTGACCCTCGGAGGCAACAGATGGCTCAAGTAGTTGGGTTTCTGCCACTCATATGAGAAACCTGAATTAGGTTTCCTGTGCCTGGCTTTTGCCTGCCCCAGCCTTGGCTGTTATGGACAGTCGGGAAGTGAACTAGCAAATGGGAGATTTCTCTGCCTTTTTCTCTGTTTACTCTCTCTCTCTCTCATTAATAAAAAAATTAATGAAAGTATTGTAAGATATAAACAGTTAAGAACATGTATCAGACTTAAGTAAGGGTACAAACCAAATCACAAGGTTGAAAGCATCGCACAGCTGCCGAGACACCCGGGAACTGAGAGGCTAAGACGTTGGAGAGAACTTGGGAGGCAGGAACTCCATGCTAATGTTCCCATGTGGGTGGCAAGGGCCCAAGCACTTGGGCTGTAATCCACTGTTCCCCAAATGAAGCCAATCAACCAGGACTCAAACAGGTGCTCTGATATGGGATGCTGCTGTAGCAAGTGTGGCTTAGCCCTCTGCTTCACAGCGCCAGCCCAAACTGAGGGGACTTTAATCTTCTTCAAGTCAAGGATTGGGCTGCCAGGAGTCAAGCTGCAGTTTTTCTCAGGCTACTTCCAACTCTGATCCACTCTGTGTCTGAGTTAATCCCTAGAGAATGGGGTGTTTACTAGGGTCCTCGATTCTTTGGTATGTTTTGAACTACAGTATTTATTTCCTAAGCTCTATAAAACTACTAAAAACTCTACTCTGATTTTCAGGGAGTCTTAACCAAGTGCTATAACCTCTTGCCTCACAGCTAAAGAATTTGGTAAAGGCTGAGCAGAAAAACACAAAGGTTGTGCTCACTTCTTTATCCATCCCATTTTTCCAGGGTCTTGGCTGCCTTGGAGACTCTGCACTCCAACTTTTGTTTCTCCACGGCTATGAGACGGACAGAGGGTCAGTTGGCTTTTGTGTCTCCTGGCCCAGGTCTTGCACTCAGATTTGTAACCTTTTACCAAAGGCCAAGAATCAGCAAATGACCCAAGGTAGCGAAAAATGGGTCAGAGCTCCCAAGTTCTCTCCAATGTCAGCCTCTCAGTTCCCGGGTGTCTCGGCAGCTTTGAGACACTTTCAACCTTGTGATTTGGTTTGTCTGACTTTGCTGCGTGTTCCTGGCAGAGGTAGAGCTATACTGCAGTGTTCTCCAAAAGTCTGTAGTGGAAATCCTGGCATTGCTAACAGTATTTCACTCAGTGATAATTTCAGTTTTAATTACCAAATGGTGATTTTGTTTCTCGTAGTTATAATTTGGTTGAATATTGTGTTACACTTGTTAGGTATATAATAAAGGTCAAGAAAACTTCTTTATAGATTTCAAAAAAATGATATATTCTAATATTTTAAGTTCAAAATCTGTATTATGAAGCTGTTTTTTATTCACAATCCATATAGATGTTTTGTTTTTGCTTCCTACTGTTATTTAAACTGTATCATTGGGGCTGGTGCTGTGGCGCAGTGGGCTAACGCCCTGGTCTGAAGCACCGGCATCACATATGCACCAGTTTGAGACCCGACTGCTTCACTTCCACTCTCTGCTGTGGTTTGAGAAAGCAGTAGAAGATGGCCCGGCCGGTGCTGCGGCTCAATAGGCTAATCCTCTGCCTAGTGGCGCCGGCACACCAGGTTCTAGTCCTGGTCAGGGCGCCGGATTCTTTCCCGGTTGCCCCTCTTCCAGGCCAGCTCTCTGCTGTGGCCCAGGAAGGCAGTGGAGGATGGCCCAAGTCCTTGTGCCCTGCACCCCATGGGAGACCAGGAGAAGCACCTGGCTCCTGCCTTCTGATCAGCGCGGTGCGCCGGCTGCAGCGGCCATTGGAGGGTGAACCAACGGCAAAAAGGAAGACCTTTCTCTCTCTATCTCTCTCTCTCACTATCCACTCTGCCTGTCAAAAAAATAAATAAATAAAAATAAAAAGAAGATGGTCCAAGTCCTTGGGCCCCTGCACCTGCATGGAAGACCCAGAAGAAGCTCCTAGCACCTGGCTTCGGATTGGTGCAGTTCTGGCCGTTGTAGCCAGTTGGGGAGCAAACCACCAGATGGAAGACCTATCTTTCTCTCTGCCTCTCCTCTGTGTAATTCTGACTTTCAAATAAATAAATACTTTTTTTTAAAAACCATATCATTATTAACAACACTTGTCCTCATTCTGGAATCACTTTGAATAAGTGATATCAAATCTAAACACATTTATACACAAATTATTTATTTGTATTATACTGACATGATGGAATGGGAATGAGGAAATGCTTTGACCCCTGATTTTTAGCATAACTCTTAGAAAAGTGATAAGGGAGAGTGAAATCAGATTTTCAAACCGATTAAATATTATGTAGAATTTAAAGGTAGACAGAGATGAAAGAACTGCATGTTAATTCAGCCAGTAGCAAAAAATCCCCATTGCCTTTGTTTGAAAAATATTGATTGAAGCTGACTGATGGATGTCATGGTTAGGAAGAGAACAGATATGGGAACTGGATAGATAAACTCATGGACTAGGCTGATTCATTAAGAAGATGCAAATAAAGTTGTTCTGTTTATGTATGCTGCCTGGTGTGCTTCAGGTATGTTTTCTTTTTTTGACAGGCAGAGTTAGACAGTGAGAGAGAGAGACAGAGAGAAAGGTCTTCCTTTTTCCGTTGGTTCACCCCCCAGGTAGCTGCTATGGCTGGCGAACTGCGACCAGTGCACTGCGCCTATCTGAAGCCAGGAGCCAGGTGCTTCCTCCTGGTCTCCCATGCGGGTGCAGGGTCCAAGCACTTGGGCCATCTTCCACTGCCTTCCTGGGCCACAGCAGAGAGCTGGACTGGAAGAGAAGCAACAGGGACAGAACCGGCGCCCCAACCGGGACTAGAACCCGGTGTACTGGCGCCACAGGTGGAGGATTAACCTAGTGAGCCACGGTGCTGACCTCAAATATGTTTTCTTTTAATGTATTTTCAGAAAGAATTTTATTATGCTGGAAAATACAAGTTTTCATATTACTTATGTGCATAGAAAATAGAAGAGATGGAAAGCAGTCTCACATTAACTTGTCCCTGTAAACTGGCTGACTATGAGCAGAGGGAGGTGTCTCTTCATGCTCACACATGCTTCTTATATGTTTGTTAGTCAACATGTATCTCTTGATTTTGCCATTTCATTTGACATCATCAGAGAAATCTAAATAATTGACCATTATTATCGTTGTTACGGTTCTCTTTGTAAAGACAATAAACTATTGTTTACACACAGTAAACCCACCAAAATGGACAAATTACACAGCATCTGCTATGTAGAGGTTGTTGTGCAGACACTGGAAAATATAATAAAAAGAGGAATTTAAGTCCAGGTGTGTCCACTAGGTACTTATGTACTCTATATTCATATCAAAACCCTGTGTGGGCTCTGAAGGAATTTACAACCTAAAGTCTGGATTTGCATGCCTGGTTCTACCTATCCTTTCTCTCCAGCATACGGTGCTGTTCCTACTGCCAAGGAGAAGCAGAGAACTGAGACCATTAACGACAACTGTGTCTCAGTCAGAGGGTCTGTTTCTTTCACATCATTTGTATGCTGAAAGCCTCATCACAAAGGGATCTTTAGAGAAATGGCAGAAGGGAGATTCTGATCAAGAGAGGGAAGAGAAGTTTTATATAATCTTTAACTTTGTAAAGGGGTGTACATGGCAGCTCACTGGCCATGGTCATCTCGCCCCACCTCGCTGACTGCTGTTCTGTTTGAATTTCCACTCTCGGCCGGCGCCGCGGCTCACTAGGCTAATCCTCCGCCTAGCGGCGCCGGCACACCGGGTTCTAGTCCTGGTCAGGGCGCCGGATTCTGTCCCGGTTGCCCCTCTTCCAGGCCAGCTCTCTGCTGTGGCCCGGGAGTGCAGTGGAGGTTGGCCTAGGTGCTTGGGCCCTGCACCCCATGGGAGACCAGGAAAAGCACCTGGCTCCTGCCATCGGATCAGCGCGGTGCCGCGGCAGCCATTGGAGGGTGAACCACCGGCAAAGGAAGACCTTTCTCTCTCTGTCTCTCTCTCTCACTGTCCACTCTGCCTGTCAAAAAAATAAAATAAAATAAAATAAAATAAAATAAAATAAAATAAATAAATTTCCACTCTCTTGCACAAGCAAAAACAAGACCTCCTATTTAAGAAGCTAATATCGCTGTTGTAACATTGTGGTCTTACTGAGTGATTTAGGCAAAATTTAGAAATGTCACAGAATGAGTTTATTGGTCAGTAAGAAGAATTTCTTCTTTTTAAAGATTTATTCATTTATTAAAGAAGCAGAGACAGACAGAGAGAGAGAGGCCTTCCATCCACTGGTTCACTCCCCAAATGGCTGCAATGACCGGAGCTGGGCTGATCCAAAGTCAGGAGCCAGGAGCTTCTTCCGGATCTCTACGTGGGTGCAGAGGTCCAAGCACTTGGGCCATCCTTCATTGGTTTCCTAGGCCACAAGCTGGATTAGAAAAGGAGCAGCCAGGATACGAACTTACACCCATATGGGAAGCTGATGCTGCAGGTAGAAGCCACAGAGCTGGCCCAAGAATTTCTTTTTAGCTCATACATTTTAAAGCATCTCCAAGTTTAGGAAGATCCTTTGGAGAAACCACCAAGGAGGTGCAGAAAGTCAGTCTTGCACCAGCTTTTCCTTCTGATGCCTGACCAAGCCTTATTAGCATCCTCAGACAGCCATGCTTGCCTTTATTGTCCCCTCAGTACCCGCCTTCGACCAAGCCAAAAGTCTCTGGACACCCTGGAGGGTCTCTGGCCTGGTGGACTACAGCTAGAAAGACTGAACTTCCAGAAAGCCTACTTATTACATGGATGTCTCAGAAGAGACAGTGGCCTAGAAAGAGGACTTGGAAAGTGGCTAAGATCACGTGTAGTTGTATGTGTTAGGCAGTCAGTAAACTGGGGATGATGCACTTGGTAAACGAATTTGCATGAGTTGGACCAGGCCAAAGCCCATAGTCCAGAACTCCATTTGTGTCCCCGACCTGGATGGCAGGAAACCGGTCACTGAGCCACCATCCCCTGCTTTCCAGGGTGCATTAGCAGGAAACTGCATCAGAAGCAGAGCAGCCAGGACTGGGACCAACACTCAAATACTGCAGCTTCACTTGCAGCACCTTAGTTTGAAAAATTCCATTGATCAGGAAATAATATACTTTTTGTCCCAATTTAGAAATTTCTTTGATTCCCTTTCCAGTCTAAATTTGAGTAATTTGAGCCTTTCTTTTCTTCCTTCCTTCATTTTCTCCTTCATTCCTTCCCCCTCCCTCCCTCCCTCCCTTCCTCTCTCCCTCCTTCCTCCCTCCCTCCCTCCCCCCTTTCTTCCTTCCTCCCTTCTTAGATGTCAAAGGTCAGAATCCCATCACGGGAAGTAGAAACATCTACAATTCAATGAGAACTTTAACAAAACTCATCTACATCCGTACATTTTATTTTCTAGAGAAGAATTTGAAGTCTAGTCTCATTTTTCAGAGACCTCATGCCAATAATTCTTTCCTCCCTGTGCAGTCCAGTCCCTTGGCCAGTGAATCACTCACAAGTTCGTGAGGCCATGGAAATCTACAGCAGCAAATAAGTCATGCACGCTTGCTGGCTGCAATTTGCCAAGCTGACCCAAATCTAGAAAAGCCCTTTCTTTTCTGCTAACGTCACTTTTGCTCATGACTCTCCCCTCTCCCCTTTTGGGTGGCATAAAATGCTTTTCAAAGCAGAAGTTCCTTTTCAAATTGCTTTCTACCAAACCCAGTAAATCTAACACATTTTGACTGATGCCTGCTAAGGACAATGGCAACAGCAGCATGTGAACCGAAAAGATTTTCCAACAGGGATTCTGCACTTGGCATGAGGTCCTGTTTTCTTCCAGCAGGTACTAAAAACAGAGAGAAGCTTCTAACCATGGGGCTTGTATCTCACCAAATATCAAGCAGGCCTAAATCACACATTAGAATCTCAGCTTCTACTTAATTCTGGGGGAGATCTTGTACATTTGCCTCCTAGGCATGGAAGAGAAAGGACAGCTCCTCCCGGGAAGGAGGGAAGGCCCAGTGCCTGCCGCTTTGCCTGGGGCTTGCTGGGAGGCAGGCGGGAGCTGGCCCCGGCTTCCTGCATGCGCTGTGAGCAGAAGGCTGCAGGAGCACGCAGCGGAGAGACAGAGGACAGATTTGGAAGCTGCATGTGGAACTTGATTCCTTGTGGTACTAAAATGTGCTTCCTTGATTCTTAAAATCCCCTTTGGAAAATACGGTGAGCCACTGCCTCTGACCGTGGCTGGTCTGCTGCGATGCTGAGAAGTGGCTTGACTCTTGCAGGAGCGGAGGAGTAAGTGCCATGTTGGTTTTAATTAAATTTTGAAAAAGATTCAACCATATCCTGCTTCTTCCTTCTATCAGGGATCCTACAATGATTAAATTAGGCTGGCGGTGTCTCCTTTCAGAATCATGAATTTTTTTAACCAGTAGATAATTTCTCTTTCCTATTGTTAGATATTTTCTTGGTGCATTTTACGGCTATCATCTTTGGCAGAGCTAATCTGGTTTTCCTCAGCCACAGTTCTGCCGGTTAATCCACTTACGGATTTTTACATAGTTTCTGCTTGGACGTAAGGGCATTACCTCCGAGGATTCCTTTCAAGCATCTCAATAGAGCTTCTTCCTCTTTTTTTTTTTTGTCCATCATACACGTGTGTGCTCCTCCTGTCATGCAGTCTTTTAAAAATTTATCTCAGAGTCCAGCAAGGATGACATTAGATGAACATGTTCATGCAGCAGGCGTATTTCCAAAAATTTTGCATTTTAGGTTGATTCATTTATCTTTTTCAAAAATTATTTTTGGGGGCCTGCCTTGTGGCACAGCAGGTTAAGCCGCCGCCTGCAGTGCCCACATCTCCTATGGGCACTGGTTTGAGTCCTGGCTGCTCTTCTCATCCAGCTCCCTGCTCATGTGCCTGGGAAAGCAACGGAGGGTGGCCCAAATCCTTGGGCTCCTGCACCCACATGGGAGACCCAGAAGAAGCTCCTGGCTTCAGCCTGGCCCAGCCCCAGCCCCAGCTGTCGTAGCCATTTAGGGAGTGAACCAGTGAATGGAAGGGCTATCTCTGTCTGCCTCTCCCTCTCTCTCTGTAACTCTGCCTTTCAAATAAATCTTTAAAAATATTTTCTTTATTTGCCTCAAAGTTTATCTTTTTCTGTCTCTAGTACCCTGCTAAGCACAGTGAGGGATATAAATACACACACACAAAAACTGAAAGCCATATGATATGATTTCTGAATTATACCACATGGTTAAAAAAAGAGTTAACATCAATCCTTTTCAAAATCTTCGAGGAAAAAAGAAAGACCAGCAGTAGCTTGAAAGCAAAGCCAGACAAAGACATCACAGGGAAAAAAAATGTAGACCAACATCCCTTGTAAATAGAGATGCAAAATCTTTAACAATATCCTAGCAAACTGATTTCAACAGTGTATGAAAAGGATTATGCCACATGACCAAGTAGGATTTATCCCAGGAATGCATGGGTGGTTCAACACAACACATCAATCAATGTAACACAGCACATTAATAGTATGATGGGGAGAAAACCTCATGACCATCGGAATTGATGCAGAAAAAGCATCTGACAAAATATAATGATGAACAACACTTTACAAGCTAGGAATAGAAGAGAATTCCTTGAATGGGATAAAAGATATTTATTTAAAAAAATTAGCAAACACCATACTTTATGGAAAAAGACTAAAATGTTCTCCCAGAGTTAAATATCTAGCCAGAGCAATTAGGCAAGACAAAGAAGTAGAAGTCACCAGACTGGAAAGAAGTGTCTGGACTGCAAGAAAACCCAGATAAGGAGGTTGAATCATGTGTATTAAGTTCTATACTGTTATCTGTGTTTCTGTGACAACTGGGCAGGCTCCTAAGGCTTAAACACTTTCTGCTGGGTAAACTACTTGGAATGAACTAGTGGAAGGGAGATATCTCTCTCTCTCTCTCTCTTTCTCTCTCTCTCTCTCTCTCGTTCTGCCTATCAAGTAAGTGGTCAATCAAGGCCAGCGCTGTGGTATAGTGGGGTAATGCCTCAGCCTGTACTGATGCTGGCATCCCATGTGGACACTGATGACTCCTGGATCCAGCTTCTGATCCAGTTCTGTGCTATGGCCTGGGAAGGCAGTGGAGGACGGCACCAAGTGCTGGGCCCCTGTATCTGCATAGGAAACCTGGGGAGGCTCCTGGCTGCTGGCTTTGGATCAGCCCAGCTCTGGCCCTTGTGGCTGTTTAGGGAATGAACCAGCAGATGGAAGATCTCTCTCTCTCTCTCTCTCTCTCTGTCTCCCCCGACCCCCTGTAACTGCCTCTTGAACAAATATTTTTCTTAAGTGGTCAATATGTTGGATTTTGTATTATGTGAATTGTTTTTAAATATTTATTTACTTGAAAGGCAGATTGATAGAGAGAAGGAAACACAGAAAAAGAAACGATCTTCCATCGCTGGTTTACTCCCCAAATGGCCACATCTGGACAGAGCCAGTAATCCCATCCAGGGGTCCTGTGGGTGGCAGGGGTCCAAGCACTTGGGCCAGCTTCCTCTGCCTCCCCAGACACATTAGCAAGGAGCTGGAGCTACAGTAAATCAGCCCGAACTTGAACTGGCATTCTGTGGTGGTTTAGGTGGTAACTTAACTTGCTGCACCACAGTGCCGGCCACTCTAATATTAATTTTATTCAATAAAAATTTATAAAAAGGTACCATTCTCAAGTAGTTCTCAAGCTAGTTGAGAAAGGAGACTGAACTCACATACACTGAACGTCAAGTACAGCTAGTTCTCGCTTTATGCGTCAGTATGAAATGACAAGATAGCTATGCAACCTGAAACCATGCAAAGGAATCTTAATAATCAGTGTGAAAAATTAATATTGCCATAGCTTTAAAACTCTGTTAAACTATTTAAGAATTCTTGTGTGGCTGGTTGCAAATGTAAAAACATTGGCAAATGAAATAAAAAAGTAGCAAACCTGATATTTATTTAGTACAGTGTAATTTGAAATATAAAATTTGGAATTAAAATGTTTTACTTCTTTATTATGAGTACTTTGGACATCACTTGTCTTGTTATCTATATCAATTTTACTATGGAAAACCCATTTTTGGTGAATTTTTATGTTTTCTTCCTTCAGTTTGGATCTGATTTTGACACTATCCTCTATATATTCCATGTCATGCAACATCTGTGATGTTTTGAGTTGCTTTTTTCCCCTAGCACCTCATTTTCAACTAATCACTTTCTTTGTTTATCACAGTAAGCTAAGTTCCTCTGGCTATACATCTAGAATCTCAAAAATGGTGGCACCATCAGCCTCCCCACAGTCAGCTATTTCTTCTGTAACTCCGCTTACATCTGGTTACACTCTTATTTCCAATGTTATCTATTTTCATTTGTCTTCAATGACCAATCCCCCTTTTGATGATCTGCTTTTGTAACATTTCTCTTGGGATTATCACAAGAGACAAGGAGCCAACACAATGACATGCTTGGTTATCCTTTTTCTTTTTAAAGGTTTATTTATTTGAAAGACAGTTACAGGGAGAGTTAGAGAGAGTGCTTCCATCTGCTGATTCACTCCCCAAATGGCTACATTGGCTGGGACTGCACCAGCTGAAGCCAGGAGCCTAGAATGCCAGCTGGGTGTCCCACATGGGTGGCATGGGCCCAGTACTTGCGCCATCTCCCACTGCTTTCTCAGGTGCTTGTGCAGACAATTGGATTAGAAGCAGAGCAGCCGGGATTCAAACTGGTGCTCATATGGGATGCAGGATCTGGTTTAACCCACCGCACCACAAGGTTGGCCTGGCTTTTTCGTCTTTGTGTGGATTGATAACAAATTCACAGTGACCAATTATCAATAGACTCTGAAGACAGTGACATGGTTACCCACTGACTATGAGGTATATCTTCATCTGAATGTGGAGAGTTAACAACAGTTTTACTTCATGAAATTGCTCAGTTAATATGCCATGGTAACCCAAATTGGAACCATGTTGTTGGAGGAAATTGATGGTTTTTATCTAAACCGTGATAATTGTAATTTGTGCAATTGGAGCCTTGCAAAGCAAGGACTGTATGTACCAAAATTATATAGTATTTCATTAAATTGAAATAGAATTTTAGAGGTTGGATTAAGCAGCTTTCAAATGATGAATTGGCTGTATTTAAAGATTAAAGTGTTCCTTGTAGTGCAACAGTATGAACATACGTGTGGAAGAGCAAAACAAGTGGGGTAAATGAGTGAGTAAGCAGGTTTACCTGGGCAGAACACAGAAAGTGCACTATTACCAGTGGATAGGCAGGAAGGCCGCAGACTGTAGCAGGGCCTGTAATACAGATTTCAAAAACATTTTATTAAAATTTTTTCCAGAAGCATAAGTGGAAAAAATTCTACTAGAATGAAAACTCATGTACATAGAGGCATAAAGCCTTATTTTTTACCTTGGCTTTGTTGCTTATTCTCTTTTTAATTTTTGGCAGGTAAGAGCACCAGTCTCTTTGTTGCAAATGTAAAGTAATCTTACTTGGTCTAAATGGACGAATCTGAAGTTTCTTGAAAACTGAAAAGAACTTATAATTGTTTCCATTACTCAATAATGTTTACTGCATTCCTGCTTTGAAATGGAAACTGGGTTAGACATTGCATTCACAGATCTGACAGGGCATCATCTCCCGCCGTATGACCTGGAGAATGGGAAGACGAGTCAACACAGAAACACAACACTTACTGAGCAATCTAGTAGATGCTGTTAAGCAGATAATAATAAAAATAGCTGAACAGGAAGCAGTCATGGTGATATTTTAGCAAGAATTCTGTGGCCATCTTGGAGTTCACTCATCACACAGGATGGATTAAAAAAAAAGAAAGGTGTGTAGTTTTAGAGAAAAATTTATATCTCTATGTATTCATCCCAGAACTAGAGTCAATCACTTGGAATGAGACATCAAAATGGCTTGGAAGAAATATTGGAATTAAAGAGTTGAGGAAAGTGGAAGTGCAGAGTGCCCCCACGCTCATTACATATATGCTAAAGTTTCCAAGAATGAGGCAAGATCGATCCTCATTCACAGAACGATTGAGATGCGTGGCTTAGTAGTCAAGATGCAATTTAGGATGCCCATATCCCGTATTGGAATACCTGAATTCCATTCCCTGCTCCAGCTGCTAATTCCAACTTCCTGCCAATGCAGATCCTGGCAGGGCACAGTGATGGTTCAAGCAGTTGGGTCTGTGCCACCCACATAGTAGATCTGGATTGAGTTCCCAGTTCCTACTGACCTGGCCCAGCCCCCGTCATTGTGAGCATTTAGGGAATGAGCTGACAGGCACTCTCTTTGTTCTTTCCTCTCTCTCTCTCTCTCTCCTCTTGCTTCTCAAATACATAATTTTTAAAAATAAATGTATTGTATATGGAAATAAGTCCTTGACAGTTGGGGCACTGTCTTCAGTTCTCGACGAGTCATCCCAGCCTGAAAGCAAGCGAGCAGTGACAGTGGTCATCACGTGCAGCATGCTATGTGAGTGCTTCCCAAACCTGATGGTGCTTCAAACTCGCCTGGAATCTTGTTAAAACACCGCGTGTGATTCAGTAATCCTGGAGTAGGATCTAAGATTCCATATTTCTAAAAATCACACAAGTAATGTCCATGTTGCTAGTCCTCTGGCCTGGGGGCACTTGAGCAGAAATGTGCTACATGTCTCAGTTATACTCTCAAGTTTAATTACTTCACTCCTCAAATCTGACTGAAGTACTGTAAACAATGTTTTCTGGGACTACTGCTGTGGCATAGTGGGTAAAGCCACCGCCTGCAGTGCCAGCATCTCACATGGGCGACGGTTCGAGTCCTGGCTGCTCTGCTTCTGGTCCAGCTTTCTGCTGTGGCCTGGGAAAGCAGTGGAAGAAGGCTCAAGTCCTTAGGCGCCTGCACCTACATGGGAGACCAGGAAAAAGCTCCTGGCTCCTGGCTCCTGGCTTCGCAACAGCACAGTTCCTACTGGTGTGGCCAACTAGAGAGTGAACCAGTGGATGGAAGATCTCTCTCTCTCTCTCCCCCTCTGTCTTAGCTTCTCTCTCTGTGTAACTCTGATTTTCAAATAAATAAATAAATCTTAAAAAACAACAACAACAAAAACGATGTTTCCAGCCTTTGTAGAAACCGTAGTGGAAAGAAAATAGTCAATTATTTTTCAATTAATGATTTAGGTATAAGAACGTTCATTTCTTAAAATATTAAAGTACATAGACTGAGGAAACAGATGCTAAAAGCCAAAGTGAAGTGCTTTACAAATTCACTGGAGGGAGCTAATAAAGTCATCTGAGTTAATCAGAAAGTGTGGTCTGAATAAATACTGTTGGGGGTAAATCTTAAAGGATAGACAACCTTTTCTTATAATATCTAAAAATATTAAAACTCTTGACTTATTTTATACTATGTTGGATGAATTGCAGTCTATTCAGATATTGTCCATTTTGGTGAGAGAGGGCCCCCTATCTGGCCAGTGGCCACGCTTTAATTCGCTCCTCTGCTCTAAAACAAGACCCCATTAAGCTTTCGTGTCTTTGTTGCTTTCCTAAGAAGCTGTCCAGGCACGTCTTAAACGTGTCTTGCCCTGACATAGAATCATTACTGTAACACTTCAAATTTTAAAAGTCTGAGACAGTAGAGAAAAACGTTGACTAGTAGAAGGAAGGAATGTATAAATGTTGAGAGATGGTTGAGAGAGGGAATCATGCCTGTGGATCTGCTTGTGATGGGGGTTACAGGGCAGAGAGGAGGTAAACTGACAGGAGAGCATGGTGGGGGTGGGGAACTAGTTCTAAAAACTTTTTAGACAATAATGAATGACCTTATGGTTTTCATTTGCCGTTTGCATCTTGGATGTTTTGTCACAGAAGAGCCAGCAAGCAGATATGGGCAGCACCCAAAGGTGTCCACTGGGAGTCAAGAGCAACAGACAAGACAGATGCAAGCAGATTCCCTGGGCATGAAATGGACAGTGTGAAAGATGCCCAGAATGGAGAGATAACGGCCACGTGGCAGGACATCACCATCCTACAGGGCCACTTCTTAGTGGGAGCTTGTGGTTCTTAGGATAGTTTTGGAAGTGGTGGAAGGGGAGTCTGTTGGCCGAGCAGGTGAAAGACTAGAATCAGCATCCCTGAGTACTTTTACAAGAAGTGTTACAGTGAAAGGAAAGAAGCGATTGTGGCCTCAGGATAAAATAGGTTCCAAGAAAGATATTTATATTAGGTCATAGGAGAGTTGCACATAGGTGGAGAAAAAGGATTCTGGAAAACAGAGAGGAAAGAGGAAGTGCGTTTGTAAAGGGGTGGGTGGAAGAGAACAAAACCCAGCAAACAGCAAAATATAATACAAACCAATCAAATCTGCCAAGCATTAGACCTGCTTGTTGTTGTTGTTGTTAAACTTGGTTTCCTAGAAGCTATGGTTTTTATTATACCCAGGGGTCTGATTTTTGAGTGGTCTCCAAGTTTGTTTTAATAGGATTAACTGACAATTGGCCTACATTCCAGGTGAAACACAGCAAGATTTCATTACAGAGATGTCTCCTCTAGTTCCTTTTTTCTCAGCACAGGCACTGTGGGAGGATCTTACCCTGGTGACGGTGGGTTTGCAATGCAGCAGTCATACTTTTTATTCAGTTTCCCGTCAGGCCTTTTGCATGGGTTTTTCCTATAGTTGCCAGAAAATCTTGGTACACTCCATGGCTGCTGAGGAGAGAAAAGGAAATGATCCTAGAGAATGAAGAGGGACGCCAATGTCAAGTGTACAGACCTGGACGATTTCTCTTTGGGGAAGAGGGAGGGTGCATTTTCAGTCTCACATTTAACAAATTTTGAATATATCCACCAGATCATTATTTAGTGGTTCTACAATTTCCATTTAAGTTAAATTATCATATTCAATTTCTCTAAATCATGTATGCCAAAGTCAATTTCTCAGACCATCCTTCTTGACACTAGAGCTTAACTTAATCATGTAATAAATGGCCATTCCCAATTAGGTTGGAATATCTGCCTATCCAGGTAGAATGCATATTTCATTTGGCAAGAATGGAAATGCTACTGAAAAATACTTTTCATGAACACAAAATACATTTTTCCACTTAAAATTTGGTTTTCTGTGTACCCCTGAGTTTGTGAATGACACAAAATTCTCCTTATTTCATTTATCTTTCCAACAGCTGAATTATATGAACTCTTAGAATGCCAGTATCAGAAATTACTCAGTGGAAAGACAACAGCTCTGTAAAATCTCTCCAACAGGTACATAAAATCTAGTGAGGAATATGACAACCCCAGATGCCTTTTAAGCTATCTGGTTATCTACAGTAACTCACAAAGGACAGAAAAATAAGAACTTGAATAGAGTCTCCTTCTCCCACTCACTTCCCTCATTTCTCTTCCGTCAGTTTGAGCTGAAGCTGCTGGTGGGGTTAATTCCTTGACTGTCCTGTCAAATGTTAGGCTCCAGTACACATACTTGTGTATATATGAACAACTGTTTTTTAATAACCTGCCAAGAAGCTATAATCTTCCATTGCAGTCCCCTTGGGATTTAATTAGAATGGTTTTCCACAGCCTGACATGTTTATGGGGCATAGGTAAAGAGACAGTTCATAAAACTGTCAATTTTCTGAGAAATTAAAGAAAAATTGGGCTGCTTAGTGCTTTGGCAATTCTGTGCTGCTGATAGGAGCATTGCAAGCAATGAAATCAGAGGAACATAACAAGATCCTGATGCATTAGATATGGGCTGGTTAGAAATAATGTACAAGGGCACTTGTCAATTTGAATGCATAAAGAGGCAAGTGGAGAGAGCAAAACATAAACCGGAGTAGCTTTACTTTGGGGTGTTTGAGAACAAGGGGGTGGACACTAACAATGGTTTATTTGCATCTGGCAGATTTATAATTTTGCTTCTTAATAGACAAGATCAAGAAATGAATTCTAGGGAAGATGTAGCGTCTCCCTAGGGGAATGGTAATGCGATGAGAAGTGCTTTCATTTGGGGTTTCTTCACTTAAACAGTCTTTTCCTGCTTTAGGTAAGAAAAAGTTATTAATCTCTCAAAGACTCTGTCTTAAGAGAACTGAATCTCTTGAAACAAATGAGGCCAGTGTAAAGCGGTCAGGCCTGTTTTTTAATCTTTAACAGGCATATTTCCTCTCCTTTACCGGGCTTCCTCGGAAGCATCACACATCATTATGGCACTGCACTGGCTCAGGTCCTGCACCTGGTCTGCAGTAGAAAACAGCAATGAGACATATGAGCTGCGTGGCACTAAGCAGTAGGCACAGCCAAGGAGTATTCTTACAGTGACTAAGAGGAGGGCAAATACTCAAGGGTGGCTTATTGTATCTGAGACTATACTAGGTGTTTTTCATAAATTTCTCCATAGAATTTTCCCAGCTACCTTTTAGAGTATGTATGAGGGTCTTTCCAAAAGTCAGTGGAAAATGGAAATAAAATATACGTCTATTTTATTGCAAAAAAAATTGAACTTCATGCTTACAAGATATCTCTGAAAAGTTCATGGAAATGTGTTTTATCAAAAAGCAAAGCATAGATTTAAAATTATTTTGCAGCAAAATAAACTTATCTTTTCATTCCATTGTTCCATGAACTTTTTAAAGGAGCCTCATGTTATTGAGCTGATTTTACCTATGAGAAAAAGGGCCCAGAAAGATGTTGAGCTACCTGTTCAAAAATCATTGATTCTGAGGGGTAAGCAGAGCTGGAGTCAGGCAACCATTCATGTTCTTCCATACAACGTATGTAGGTTTAGAAGCAATGGAAGCCCAAAACATTGAGGGCTGCCAGAACAACAGTGGCTCGAGTAGCAACAACCATCCTGTATATTCTAAGGGTCCCCGCAACCCCCAATCATGACGGATCCCTGGAACCATCTTTTGAGGACGAGTGATGGGTGTACATAGTGGGGACTGGGAAAAGGCGGAGCTTAAAGCTGGGCGTCACTGTAGTGTGCTCACCTAAATTGGTTCCATTCTTACCATATACCTGAGGATGTTATTCATCCTGCAGCTGTTTGTGTGTGTGTTTCCAAATGCTGTGCAAGTGACTTGAGGTTCAAAGTAAACTAAACCACAATCTTGTCTGCGTAGTGGAAGTTCATATGCTGCCGAGTCAGATGGATTTGGGCTCAAGATTCCAACTCTGTCACTTAGTACTGATGCAGTACTGATATTTTAGTTGTACTTGCTCTTCATGTTACCCAGATTTACCACAGGAAAAATACAGTCATATCTTCTTTTCTTCATCCTCGAGGTATCCTAAAATACTGATCTCTATAGGCACAATAATAGTAAGAAAAATGAGATTACAATATTAAATAGTAAAGTTTTAATACAAGCATAAACAGGGCTTTACAGAGGAAGAATGGATTGATTCTGACTGGAATGTTGAAGAAGTTCTTGTAAAACATGATATTTTGGCTACATAAAAAAATGAATTTTACATGGAGTCTAGGGAGCAAGGAAGTCATTGAGGGAACATGATTATTCCATGTTCTTGAAACATATGGGTGCATGAGCACACATGCATCAATGTGTATAAAAACATAAATGTTACTAGCAAAAGATGTGATAGCAATAGGGTGACTTCATTAATCATTGAGTTAATTACTATAACAGAATGCCAGTGAGTTGTTTAAAGAAGAAATTTTGAAGAAAACACTTGTTGAATAATACGTTCTGTAGCAGAACACAGTCTCGGCTTAAAAGAATTTAGGAATTTATAGCACAGTAGGGACACTATGGATTGATAGAGTCCAGAGCACAGCATGTCTAGCAACACAGTTTCGTAAGACTTCACAAATCAACAGGACTGCTACCACTGGAGATGCTCTTGAGTTTAGTGCCAATTAGATAAAACCATAATTCATGCAATACATCTTATGATGTTGTAATGATAGTAATTTAGCTTCCTGTAGCCTCTTTCATTAAAAGTCTAAAAGTGATTGATAATTATCAAATAATTAAGAATCTTACAGCATCCCAAAGATAAACTCAATGGGATATTCAGAACTCAATACTCTAAGTAAAGTCAATTTAGTTTGCATTTGGAAATGAGTACGTAGTGGTGAAGTAGACAACAAAAGTCATTTATTTATTGCTAATACTAATTTATTTCCTAATATGCAAAGCTTTTATCAAATGCATAGATCCACGTGTTTCATTTCCAGAAAGTATTCTACAGCACATAAGAGTTGTACTAATTCTAAAGGACAATGGATCCCATGGAGTAGTAATTGAGTATTTAGATACTATTAGGATGTCACCAACCCACACGTGGCAGAGACTCATGTCTTTAAGGAAATACTTTGGTCTGAATAGATAAGATGATAGCAATCATGATTCCTGAAAAAAGAAGCATTTGGTTCTGGATTTGCAGTTGTGTTATTAATATTTTAAAAGTAACTTACGTGCAGTTCTAAGTTCTAGCATATTTTATTATTGTATTGCAATACATGACTAAAATAAATTAGGTTTATTTTTGTACTATTTTGTAAATTTTGTTCTGGCACACAGTTAATGTAGAAATGTATGTTCCAAGAATGTTACTATTCTGAGTTCATTTCAAACAGAGTTTTAGTTTTCCCTCCAGAAAAGTTGGTTAGCTTGAAGAAAGATACTGTTTGTCTTGAAAAAAAAAAAAGTTTCAAAACGTGGAGTACTTGCTAATTGTAATCTATGCTTTTGACTCGAGGTATTTTAGCAGAATGCTAATAAATTCCTCATTGCTTTATATTATTATTAAACAATTGGTGGCAGAAAATTGGCAGGAGCACTAAAATATTTCAAATCTTGAACTTGAAGGTAACTTTTCCTTTATTTTTTAATAGATGCATGTATTTGCCTTTTTGAAAGAGAGGTGAGGCAAGCAACGATCTCTCCCATATGCTGGTTCCCTGCCTAAATTCACTGTAGCAGCTAGAGCTGTGCTAAGACAAAGCCAAGAGCAAGGAACTCCGTCCTGGTCTCCCAAGTACTGTGCCATCATCTCTGCTTTCCGGGAGCGCTACCAGGAAGCTGGATTCAAAGTGGAGTAGCCGTGACTCCAACAAGCCCTCTGATATGGGTTCAAGGTGTCCCAACATGCTCTCCACAGTGCCCTCCCCAAGTGTGAGGTTTGTAAGTTATCTACAAACTTATGTATAATAGTTCAAGACTTGAATTTAGCATATATGCAATAAATGCTATTGATTTTATAACTCCACAGCTATGATGGACAAATTAGGAAAATGTATGCAATACAATAAATATTAAGATAAATGTGGGGCTGGCACTGTGGTGTAGCGGGTAAAGCCGTTGCCTGCAGTGCTAACATCCCATATGGGGCTTGTTTGAGTCCTGGCTGCTCCACTTTGGATCCTGACCCAGCTTTCTGCTATGGTCTGGGAAAGCAGTAGAAGATGGCCCAAGTCCTTGGGCCTCTGTACTCACATGGGAGACCTGGAAGAACCTCCTGGCTTCAGATCGGCTCAGCCCCAGCCATTGCAGCAATCTATGGAGTGAACCAGTGGATGGAAGGTCTCTCTCTCTCTCTGCCTCTATCTCTCTGTAACTCTGTCTTTAAATAAATAAATAAATCTTAATAAAATAAGATAAATGTATCACATTCTAGTATTCTCAATTAATTTCTTTGCTGGTTGGTTTTATTGCCTTTCTTAAAGATGAAATGATAGAATCTGCCTTGGATGTGTAATTGCAATTTTCTCCTTTTTAATTTTTCCTCCATTTATGACCTTTATTTCTCTTTCCTTGAGAAGACAGCATTTGTTTTTGTTATATGCTCTGCTGCTGTTTTCTCATACTTTTTTTTTTTTTTTGACAGATAGAGTTAGACAGTGAGAGAGAGAGACAGAGAGAAAGGTCTTCCCTCCATTGGTTCACCCCTCAAATGGCCACTACAGCCGGAACTACGCCGATCCGAAGCCAGGAGCCAGAGGCTTCCCCCTGGTCTCCCATGCGGGTGCAGGGCCCAAGCACTTGGGCCATCCTCCACTGCCCTCCAGGGCCACAGCAGAGAGCTGGGCTGGAAGAGGAGCAACTAGGACTAGAACCTGGCAACCATATGGGATGCCAGTGCCGCAGGCAGAGGATTAATCAAGTGAGCCACAGCACCAGCCCCATGTTTTTTCATACTTTTTTTGACTTCTGAATCATCATTGTTACTCCCAGAAAAACAATATATAATCCTGTGGTTTCTATATAGTCATACATACAGAGTGTGTGCAATTTATCTTTTATAAACTATGAGTCATCAGACGGAGAATACTTCAGCAACCTATTTTCATTACTTGATAGATTTTTAAGAGATTTTATTTATTTATTTGAGAGGCAGAGTTACAGAGAGAAGGAGAGACAATGAGAAAAGTCTTCCACCTGCTGGTTTACTCCCCAAATGGCCACAGTGGCTGGCTGGAGCTGGGCCAATCTGAAGCCAGGAGCTTCTTCCGGGTCTCCCATGCAGGTGCAAGGGCCCAAGCACTTGAACCTGCTTCTACTGCTTTCCCAGGCCATAGCAGAGAGCTGGATCGGAAGAGGTGCAGCTGGGACAGGAACTGGCACACATATGGGATGCTGGTGGCACAGGCCGAGGCTTAGCCCACTATACCACAGCACTGGCCCCTAGATTTTTTTTTTTATCATCTTGTCTGTCATTTTTTTTTTTTGCAAGTCACTAAAATGCCTATTGGTCTTATATTATTCATAAATAAAAGCAACTAGATTTTGATCTCTCTACTTACTTCTCTCTTTGTATGTGTTGAGTGTGTGTGAATATATAGTATGTTGTGAAATATGTATTTATAGTACATAATGAAAATGAAGAATGAATGTATATAGGCAGAAACAATAAAATGAAAAAGAATGGAAGCCAAGGAGAGATGTGCTAAAGGTCACGGAGAATTCATTCAGATCAAAGAAAGTTGGGAGTTATTTGACAGTGTTTAATCCGAAGCAGCTGCATTGGAAAGTCTTCGGTAATAATTTATTCTTCCTTTGACTTGCAGAGTACTGAGCTGTCTCTAAAGAATTCAGATTATTGAATGTGGCCACCCTTTTCTGATTTCCTCTGCCTATCCAATACAGGAGATGTGAGGCAATGTGATGTGTCTGTGTGTGGAAGATGGAAGTGTCACTCTCTATAAGTCCTCTGCTCCGTGATGGTGAGGTGACGTGCTACAAAGCACATTTTTGGTGGAGCAGAAATAGCGTTGCCTTTCCTGCGCTGTGCCCCGCTGCTGTAGATGGAAAGCAATGAATTCAGAATTCTCAAGTCAGCAAGGCCATCTTCTCAGTGAGTTTGCCTCAGGCACCCTGGATATTGCCACATGAGAGCTATATTTCATTTGTTCTCAAACGTTTGCAGCTAGAGGACCATGTCTGAGGGTTGAAATCTCTGCCACACAGCCAACTTTACCAGCTTCTACTACCCCTACAGAAATCCATCAGAGCTTTCTAGAATTTATTGCAAGGGCAGCCTTTTGTTTCACGAGCCACCAATGGTGTGAAGACTGGCTTCATCAACTATCCAAGCAAAGCGTTATCTTGAAGTGTTATCTACGAGTGCACAGAAGTCAGGAACAGATCAGCCAAGGGACTCTCAGACTCTGAAAGGTCACCAGAAGGTAATTTTCAGAGTGCATCTGTGAGAATTTTTATAGATGTTGTGAGAAGAGGGGGAAATGCTGCAGCTCACAAGGAAGTTAATCACTGTCCTTCGAATTCGTTGCTAACAGAAACTCTGAAATCCAAAGAGCAGCAGTTAGAGAACGTGCTAGAATCAACACGGAGGGTTGTGATCCCCTGACCACCCCTCCTCATTGCCTCGTTTCTTTTCAGGGCAGAGGAGCTAAGTGATTGTTCAAGTCTTTTCCACATGCCTTGTCTTTCCCAGCAAATGCCAGTGCACTTCAAACAGTTCATGGAAAATGGAATTTAAAAATGAGTTTATGTTAGATTAAAAAAATCTAAGCTCCATGCCTATAAAAGTCTCCAAAAAGTTCATAGAATGGAAAAAAGAACTCTGCATAAATTTCATGATTTTGCACTAAAATAAACTTACATTTTATTCCATTTTCCTAAGAACTGTTTTAAGTACCTCCGTACATGTATCAATATCCCTACACATTCTTCTTTCTTTCTCTTCTGTTCTGAGAAAACAGGTGCAAATGGTGGCTTTCTCTCCCACTGTCCCCCAGCTCTACTTTAGTGTCCTCCTTGAACAATCATGTTTTTTTTTCCCTTTGCTTAATTTCTCTTCTACTTCCCTTACAAGGAAATCAAGTTGCACTCCATCCAAATCTCCCATATATTTTGTAATCTTTTGAGCATGTTTTTAATGTTTTCATAAGGAAAATTTCATATATACTCAACATTGAGAGAAAAGAATAAGTTCCCGTTTTTTAACACTCGGATTCAATAATTGCTAATTAGTGACATACCATCTGGTCACCCGCCAAATGCCCAAAACATCCAGACTTGGCTGAATCCAAAGTTGGGAGTCCAGGAACTTCAATCCAGGTTTCCCATCTGGGTAAAAGAAACCCAATTACTTGAGCTAACAGCACCTCTCACAGGTCTGCATTGTCGGGGAGCTAGACTCATGAGCCAGCAATCAAACTCACGTACTCTGGTGTGGGATGGAGAATGTTAACCACCAGGCTACATACCTACACCATTACATCATTTTAATACTAAAGAATATATTTTAATAGGAAAAAAAAGTGTATGTTCAAATAGTTACCTTTATTTATTACTTATCAAAATAAGTTAAATAATGAGTTGATTCCATATCAGCATTCTCTCCAAAGACAATCAATGAGCTGCTTTTTATTTTTAAAGTTAGGAATCATTGATTTAAATGCATGTGGTGGGTTTTATAACACATTAAGGCCACTGCAGTCTGATTGCCTTCTGTGTCCCTCTTTGACACAGGAGACTTGGAATTAGCTCCTGAGTCCTTTTGGCACAGTCTTAAAAGTCTTTATTTTCAGCGTAACAGGAAGTTTCAGGCTCATTGGGCACATTTCTTATTCCAGGCTGAGCATTGATCATTTCTCCTCAGAGCTCTGGCTTCTTTTAGTGTGAATTAGTGTTTGGAAACAGACATCTGAGCACTACTGCTGCTGACTGCTTTGTGAAGGTCACGGTTCCTAGGTGTTGCTGGTGCGTGGCGCCAGGTAAACAGTTCCGGGGTGAAATCCACACTAAGTTTTTACTGATTTTTCCAAGTCATATTCAAGACTGCGATTTTTTACTTGCCCTCCTTCAATATTGAATTTCCAACCTATGATGAAACTTTCAGTTCTTAATAATGACAGCATATAAAGTAATCTGCTTTATTATGTGATTCATGTACAACAGTCTCAGAATAACAATATCAGTACTCTTACCCACACCAAGCTTAGTAAAAAGAAAATTTTTTGAGGTTATGCTCGTAGGATATCTTCCTCTAGGGTTTTATAGTCATATACTCTTTTAAAGTCATATAAAAAAACTCCCTTTTTTCTAACTTATAGTACCCAAACTTGCTATTTGTTTCATTTGTTTTTAGACATTACAGATGGCTTTTAAACAGTTAATACTAATTTATCACAATATGAACCACTTATATGGTTCTGAAATGAATTCCTCAAAGCAAGGCAAATCCAAAGAAGCTCAGCTACTCTGTGCCTTTCTACATCGACTGCATCCTCCTTTTACCTTCCGGCGTCCTTTTAGGGAATTCTGGTTAATCCTTCCACTTTTAGGATATTACAAATACTGGTTTATGCTTCCATTTATTAATATGTACAATGTACATGATAACATATTATGCACATTATTTTGCCCAGTGGGTATATTTCTTAAGGTCTCTTATTGTATTAGGTCATTACTAAAATGAGAGCAATACTAGCTGCTTTGAGAGTTTCAGTGTAGATTAACTGAGGCAATGTGTAAGAAATGCTCAGTACAGTTTCTGGCACATGGAACACATGCATGAACTGTTGGCTTCCTTCTCTCAGGAGGCTATTCCCACAAATTCGCCTGCATCTAAACCTCCATGAAGCCTGCTAATGTCGTGAATGTATGCCAGTTACATTTTTTCTTTATTTTGACAGGCAGAGTTAGACAGTAAGAGAGAGAGACAGAGAGAAAAGTCTTCCTTCTGTTGGTTCACTCCCCAAATGGCCGCCACGGCCAGCGCTGTGCCGATCCAAAGCCAGGAGCCAGGTGCTTTTCCTGGTCTCCCACACGGGTTCAGGGCCCAAGCACTTGGGCCATCCTCCACTTCCTTCCCAGGCCACAGCAGAGAGCTGGACTGGAGGAGGAGCAGCCGGGACTAGAACCCGGCGCCCATATGGGATGCTGGTGCCGCAAGCGGAGGATTAACCAAGTGAGCCACGGCGCTGGCCCCGCCAGTTACATTTCAACTTCATCCTTTCTTGCTAGTGACACGTCTTACAATCCGTGAGGAATAATCAAATTTTATTCAAAATTCAATGAAGAATGTAGGAAAATAAACATTAAATTCATCTAAGTTTGTTTTTATTTACACTTTAGTATCCATGAACACATGTATGAACACAATAGAGTAAAAGATCTCTGAGTAGCAAACATAATTTTTTGAGATATTTATTTATTTGATAGGGCAAGTGACAGAGGATGTGTGAGAGACAAAAATCTTCCACCTGCTTGTTCACTTCTCAAATGCCTGAAATAACTGGGGGTGGGCCATGCCAAATCTAGGGGCCAGGACCTCCACCTGGATCATGCCCAGGGGTATCACAGACTGAAGTACTGGGACCTTCTCTTGCTGCCTCCCAGGTGCACTAGCAGGAAGCAGAGTAGCTATGATTTGAAGCAGGCACTCTGATAAGCAATGTGCATGTCCCAAATGGCAGCTTAAACTGGTGTGCCACAAAGCCAACCCCTTTCATCAAGCTAAGAAGCTTCTACACAGCAAAGGAAACATTCAACAAAATAAAGAGGGAGTCAACAGAATGGGAGAAAATATTTACAGACTGTAATCTGATAAAGGATTAATATCCAGAATGTAGAAGTAGTTCAAGAAGCTCAACAATGACAAAATAGACAATACAGGTAAGAACGGGGCTTAGAATACGGGCATTTTCAAAGGATGAAATACAAAAGGCCAACAGACCCATGAAAAGATACTCAGGATCATCAGCCATCAGGAAAATGCAAATAAAACCACAATGAGGTTTTAACCTCACCCCAGTTAGAGTGGCTACCACCCAAAAATGATGGCAGGGATGTGGGATAAAATGTGCCCTAATACACTGTTGGTGGGGACGTAGCTAATACACCATTATGGAAGACACCATGGAGATTCATCAGAATTCTGAGAACAGATCTTCCGTATGACACAGCCACTCCACTGCTGGGAATTTACCCAAAGGAAATGAAATCAGCGTATGAAGAGCTATTTGTATACCCATGTTCATAACAGCGCATCTCACAATAGCCAAGATGTGGAATCAACCCAGATGTCCATCCACTAATAACTGGATAAAGAAATTGTGGTAATTTATACCTGGTGGAATACTACTCAGCCATAAAAAAGAATGAAATCCTGTCTTTCAGAACAAAATGGATGCAATTGGGGACCACTGTGCTTAGTGAAATAAGACAAATATCATGTTTTCCTTGCTTTGTGGTTACTCATATACAGAGTACAAAAAAGATAATGTATATGAGTGAAGTTGACATTTTGAGACCTGATTATTGTTTATAGCCCTTGTCTATACTTTGAGGAACAATGTTTTTCTATTTGCTTGCTGAATTCTTTATTTAGTGGAAGGTTAAGCTTGTGATTATAAAGTAAATTGAAAGTATGTCAGTATAAATATTTAAAAAATAAGAAAGGAAGGAGGAAGGAGATTGGGAGTAAGGGACGGAGGGTAGGGGGAGTAACACTGTGCCCTTAAAACTGTATTTATAAATATATAAAATGTATTACCTTACTATAAATAAAAAATTTAAAAATATTCAAAGGAGCAAGGATTTCACCTTGGGCTACAAAGTCTTAAGAGCTAATAAGGAAAGTCTTCTCATTACTGGTGGATCATAGCAGTACAGGTAGTATTTATTCATTTATGTAGTTAGGGCCACGAAGTCTTTCAACCATGGAGTAGATGAAGGGATAGATCCTCTTTTAAAAAGCATTTATTTATCTTTCTATTTATTTGTTTAAAAGTCAGAGTTGCAGAGAGAGAGAGAGAGAGCGAGCGAGCGAGCACGCTCCCATCCACTGGTTCACTCCTCAAATAGCCACAATGAAGCCAGGATCAAAGAGCTTCATTTGGGTCTCCCACACAAGTGGCAGAAGCTCAGGCACTCGGGCCATCTTCGTTGCTCCCCCGTGGCATCAACAGGGAGCTGGATTGGAAATGGAGCAACCAGGACATGAACTACTGCTGCTGGTGTTGCAGGCAGCAGCTTTACCTGCCATGCCCTAATGCTGGCCCCCAGGGATAGATCGTTTTTCAAAAATGCACTGGTGGGTGTAGCGGAGAGCTAGTCTCTCGTTCCTAATCAGCCTGCCATGCTTCGGCAGAGGCAGTGAGCGCTTCCCTTCTCAGCTTCTTTTCACTGTGGCGGGGAACAAGTAACATGATATCCACTCACCATCTGATAGCCCATCACTCTACACAGCAATTCTGGATTACAACTCCTGGCCATGGGCCAAGTGTCCTTGGAAATTATTGCATTCTAATTGCTTAGCTGGTACCACCAGGGCTCAGAGACAGCATGGTGTGGTGACATGGACTTCAATGCCAAGTAAATGCTTAACAAGTCCTAAGTTAAACATATTCAGTGCTTAACGGAGACAGGACTGAGCATGCGGCCTTGGCAAGCCCCCAAGCTTTGCTGTGACACAGGGCACTTTTCTCATAATATGTGGCAGATATACAGTAAGTCAGGTTTTCTTCAACTCTAATGTTTTATGACTTTTGTTCTAGCAATAGCCTAATTAACATCCATAAATGATGATATTAGTGCAAATTATAACACAATCCTCATTTTCTCACAAGATCACTTCTACTTCAGATATAAGTGTGTGTGTGTGTGTGTGTGTGTATATATATATATATATATTATTTTATATGTATTTTTCTGTTTGGTAAGGAAGGCCAAGATGTGAGCATCTTGATATTTCTGTTCTCTTTTCTACTGGATTGGGAAAAACTAAAAAAAATAAAATACCTATTAGGAAAGAGGTAAATGTGAGCCAAACTAATTATAGTTTTTGGATTGAATTACAAATTTGAAAACTCTAGTGCTCTTAAATGTGCATACCTGAGAAGCTCATCTTTTAAATGAGGACATTACAATTTTCCAAAATCACCTGGAAAATGCTGTGTGGAATGATAAAAATCCCAAAAAATGTATTGCATACTCAACGTGCTGTGTGATCTTCCAAAACTGACTTAGCCTCTCTGAAACTCAATACTCTCCAGCGAAGAGTGATGTTGATTCTGTCTTCTTTAAGGCTAGATGACCAATCCCCAAATGTATGGGAGGCAATAAACGTGTCTCTCTCCCAGGATGACGTATGAGCCTACCCAGGCACAAAGTCTGCCTGGGTCGCTACGTGGCTGCAGATGGTATGGCCCACAGTTTTGCCCTGCCTAGAGCAGAAACATCTTCAAGTGGGGAGCCGGAAATGTCCCTGGACCGTATGCCATCCAAGTCTCTCATTTAACAGATGAGAAAATTTTGGTCCAGACAGGGTAAAATAAGACTCGCCTTAAAATCAAATCTACTATGCTATAATACATTACATTGCTTGCACCTTTATTTTTCACTTTATCCTTTTCTTCCTATTTCACAATAAAAATGAGTACCCTCACTTATCTATCTTTAGAAAATTACCTTTCTTTGACATTCAATATTCAAGAAAGGTATTTTTTCTAATCTACTTTTTTCTTCTTTACAGTTCATCTTGGGATATTGAAAATATCCCATTTTTGCAAACAAATCTATAAATTTAAAGAAATGTCAATCTAAATCTCCAAAATATACTTCATGGGACTTTATAAATCAATTATATAAAAGATTAGGTGAAGAAAGCAGAATAACAGACAAGAAAGATTTTAAGAGAGAAATAAAGGAGAACTTTTTCTGCAGATACCAAAATATGATATAAAACTACAGGAAATAAAATTATGTGGTTTGACCGGGAAATGGAATAATAGATCAATGGAATAACTTAGATTCCAGAAAGAGAATAGCTAGTGAAAATGACATCTTAAATCACTGGTAAATCATTTCATAAATGATATTGGGATAATTAGATACACACAGATAAAAATTTAGAACCCTACCTTACAATATACACAATATATGTAAAAAGCCAGTGTATTATTAAAAATAGAGAATAAAGAAAAATCATTCTTATATCTATAATGGACATTAAAATCTCATGTGCTTTTAAGATGTGCATGGTAGGTGCGGGGTATAGGAAAGGAAATCATTGGAGTGAAAAGAAACAGTTAATAGCAACTTTTAGTTTTTGACTCTCTATATGTCTGAATTTTTAATAGTCTTAATTTTTCCATTACTTCTGTGATTATAAAACAAAGAACCCAAGTATAAGCCTCCTCCCCTTCTGCCATTAAATTGCACATTTTTAAAAAATTGGCAAATTGTGTGTGAATGTTTGTGTATTGTTAATGAAATTCTGCTTTAAATTGAATAAAGGGACTATTTCTTATTGGAGTTCAAGTTCTTTTCAAAAACGTGCAAATCATCCCCTAATCTCCCCAGTTCTTAGGCTGAGGATTTGTACATCTGGTTTTCTTTAATTGTGCTTATTTCTACTTACCCTTGGAATCTAGGCAGCCTGATGTCGATTAACCACGTCATGCTGACTTCTGAACAATGAGGTTGATCATGGGCTCTGTTACCTGCTTCTGCTTAAGCTTTGGGGAAAGGAAGATTTCCACAGCTGAAAGACTCGAAGAGCAGTGATTTCCAGGTGACCCAGTGTAGCATGGATTAGTGAAGTTCCAATTGGAAAAATACACTCATTCCCTGCCATGAACCATGAGCAAGTCAGTAATAATTGGTATATGTGTAATAAAAATAATTATTAAAAATAATAGCAAACATTTACACTTTAGACGATTTTTTTTAAAGATTTATATATTTATTTGAAAGAGTTACACAGAGAGAGGAGAGGCAGAGAGAGAAAGGTCTTCCATCCGATGGTTCACTCCCCAGATGGCCGCAACGGCTGGAGCTGTGCCAGTCTGAAGCCAGGAGCCAGGAGCTTCTTCTGGGTCTCCCATGTGGGTGCAGGGTACCAAGGACTTGGGCCATTTTCTACTGCTTTCTACTGCTTTCCGCGGCCATAACAGAGAGCTGGACAGGAAGTGGAGCAGTCAGGTCTCGAACCAGCACCTATATGGGATGCCGGCGCTTCAGGTCAGGGCATTAATCCAGTGCACCACAGTGCCAGCCCCCAATTTTGGTTTTAATGTCAATATATATTCAGTCAATCCTCGCAGCTATAAGACTGTTTTATTCATGAGTAAATTGCACCATAGAGAGTCGGAACTTTGCAAATTCATAGCAGAATTGGACCCCAGGCCACATGGTTCCTGAATCTGTTCTCTAATCACAGTCAATGATGCAGTGATAATTCTCGCATAGGTTTTCGTATTCCATAGGTACAGGGTTTTTCAAGGTATGAAATTCTTAGTTCTAGGGTGCACCTTTCTTTATTAGTTGTTGCCAGCTCCTCCTGATTTCCCAAATTCTTTTTAACACTTTTAAAATATTTTCAGTACTGCTCAATCTGATGATAGATTATTGTGTGTTAAATTTTCATTTCACTTATAATTAGAGAGTTTGAAATGTGTCTATCATATTTTTCCTATAGATTTGTGAGATCTGTATTTAATTTCTGAATATGGAATCACGTATTCCAGATAGATATTCCTGGGCTTCTTGTCTTCTTCTGCTGCTCCATTTCCCTAGCCTCTTATCAATACTCATTTATCATTGCTACTTGAACATTTGAGTCCTCTTCCCCTTCTTCAGTAGAATAGATATGCCAGTTTTATCCAGTCTGCACCTTCCAAAAAGGTTGCAAGTCCTAATTAAATTAGTTGCTGGATCTTAATGGATGGTGAATTTTACCGGATTTGCAGTAGCTGGTTGCCAAGAGGGATTAACAACTTCTAAAGTAGCTACCTCTGAGCATGACCTCTGTCAGATGTCAAGTGCTGTGGCTGAAGTTTTGGATAATTTATTGTTGTTGCTATGTTTTAATAAAAACTGTGGTCTTTCTACATTGCGTCTTTTATTGATGTTTTTGTTGCTTTTCCTCTGGAATAATATATATTTTTCAGATGCTACACAGTCATATTTGGATGTTGATGACCACCATTTCATTAACCCACTATGAGGTGCTTGAAATTTTCTAATATTTGTTCTTTGGCAATGCTTATTAAACATTGACTGGTTTTGAGTCAAGGCTCTACAGAGCTGGGGCCAGATGTTGCACTGAATAGTCCAAGTACTTGCTGATGTTGAATGATTCCAACCTAGTAGTTAGGATTGCATTTTGGTATATATATATATTTCAAATTTCTTCAGGTTTAATTTAAATTCAAAATTATGATAATGTAACTAGATATCCACTCAGATAAGCAAGGCTAAAAAACAAAACTAAAACCTCTGAAGGGGTGCATAGGTTGGCTTTGTTGCTCTCTTTTTTAGTATGTATTTATTTATTATTTATTTATTTTGGCAGATAGAGTTAGACAGTGAGAGAGAAAGACAGAGTGAAAGGTCTTCCTTCTGTTGGTTCAACCCCCAAATGGCTGCTACGGCCGGCACGCTGCGCCAATTCAAAGCCACCAGATGCTTCCTCCTGGTCTCCCATGGGGTGCAGGGCCCAAGCACTTGGGCCATCCTCCACTGCACTCCCGGGCCACAGCAGAGAGCTGGGCTGGAAGAGGAGCAACCTGTACTAGAACCTGGCACCCATATGGGATGCCAGCACCGCAGGCGGAGGATTAACCAAGTGAACCACGGCGCCGGCCCCCGGCTTTGTTGCTTTCAAAATCCATATAGAGAAAATAACAAAATAATAAAGGTTGATGCCTCTTTTAAAAATATTTTATTCATTTGAAAGTCCTCTGTTTCACCCCCCAAATGGCCTTATTGGGCAGGGCTGGGCCAAGCTGATGCCAGGGTTCAGGAAATTCATCCAGGCTCCTAGTGGGTGCAGGCCCAAGTACTTGGATCATCTTCCAATGCTTCCTAAGGCACATTAGCAGGGAACTGGATTGGACGTTGAGCACCCAGGATAGAAACCAGCCCCATATAGGATGCCAGTGTTGCAGGCAGCAGCTTAACCCACTTTACCACAACACAGGCCCCCAAGCTTTTTCATATTTAAATTGTTTATTATACATATTTTCATGCATCCTTTAGTTAATCTAGGATCATAGCTTTCAGAAACAGTTCTGTCACATGCCAAATACTGTTTGACCATTTCAGATAAATTATCTGATGTATTCTTTTTTTTTAAAAAAAGATGTATTTATTTGAAAGGCGGAGAGAGACAGGAAGGGAGAGGCACAAAGGGAGGGAGGGAGAGAGAGAGAGAGAGAGATCTTCTATCTGTTGGTTCACTGCCTAAATGGCCACAATATCCAGCTCTGAGTCAGGCCAAAGCCAGATGTAGGAACTCCATCCAAGTCTCCCACGTGGCTGGCAGGGGCCCATGCACTTGGGCCATCTTTTGCTCTCTTCCCAGGCACATTAGCAGGAAGCTGGATTGGAAACAGAGCAGCTTAGATATGAACTGGCACTGGGACATAGGATGTTGGCAACACAAGTGGCAACTTCCCCTTGTACCACAGCTCTGTCTCTCTCAGCCCCTCTGATTTGTTTTCTACATCCTTCTTATAAATCACATATTTCCTCCCAACTTATGGATGAAGAAACTGAGGCTCAGAGAACTTTTCCCAAGTACTGTAGTTAGAAGGAACAAAATTGAGTGTTAAACACAGTCAATGAAACTCAGGTCTGTGTTGTTTGATATTATCCCACTTATTCTCCCATTGACTGTGAACTAATGAGAAAAAATTAGATATAGCTCCTAAAATTTAAAAGAGTTATAACAATGGCAGGAGTAGGTATTGAAATAATCACACAGCGAGACCTGGAAGCCAGAGAGAGTCAGAGACAAGGTTTACTCTTTTATAAGAACTTGCTCCATCGGGAACTAAGGGGGTCTTCTGAGAACTGCATTGATTGATTCTGAATGTGACAGTCTTGATGACCTAATGGCCTTGCACTAGATCCCAACTCTTAACGGTTGCACAACCTCAACACTGTCACACTGAGGACCAAACTTCTAATACCCAAAACTCTGGCAGACACATAACATCCAAACTGCAGCGTGGTCCATTTTTGCTAATTTTATGACATAATTTGTTGAGAAGCCCAAATGATAACAAAGCAGTGATTTTGCACAATTGGACATTTCTAATGTTTGTTGCATTTGGAGATGATCTTATTATTGTAATTGTTGCAGATTTAGCTGTGTGTTTGGGAACTCTATGAAACCCTAATTTTTTTATTCTCTTGCCCTAGAGCCATTGTTCAGAACTGTAAGTAAATATGTAGTCTGATTAGTCATGGCCAGGCTGACACTGGGAATCAGGAAACTTTGTTAGTTTTTTTTTTTCTTTATATTTCATTTGAACTTTGGAAACTGAAATAAATGGACTTGAGGTAGAATAGCCCTGATTTCTGTGTGAGACCTTAAAATAATTAAAGAATGTAGCAGGGGCTAGAATTGTGGTGCAGTGAGTTAAGCCCACTGCCTGATATGTTGGCATCCCATATGAGGGCCAGTTCAAATCCCAGTTGCTCTGCTTCCAATCCAGTTCCCTGCTAATGTGTCTGGGAAAGCAGGAGAAAGTAGCCGAAATCCTTGGGTCCCTGCACCTACATGGGAGACCAGATCGCATCTCTAGTCTCCTGGCTTCGGCTCAGTCCAACGCTGGATGTTATGGTCATTTGGGGATTGAAACAGTACATGGAATCTCTCTCTCTCCCTCCACCATGTAACTGACTTCCAAGTAGATAAATGGATAATTTTTTAAAGCCTGTAGCAAAAGAAATTTTAATTTTTTTGTTTCAACTTTTAGTAGTAGAATAATACAATGAACAGACCAAAGCTCTTCTGAAAATTAGTATAGAAACAACTTGGGGGATATTTGTAAAGGCTTAAGAAACAAACTCTCTTTCCTTTTCTTTTTTCTTTCTTTATTATTTGAAATGCAGAATGGGAGATGCAGAGAGAAGGAGAGAGAGAGAAAAGAGAGGGAAATCTTTGATCCACTAGTTAACTCCCTGGATGGCTGCAATGGCTTGGGCTGGGCCAGGCAAAAGACAGGAGCCTAGAACTCCATTTAAGTCTTCCACATGAGTAGCAGGTGCCCAGGTACTCGGATCATCTTCCTCTGTTTCCCCAGGTGCTTCAGCAGGGCATTGGATGGGAAGTGGAGCAGCGGGGACTCGGACCAGTGCTCTGATGTGGTCTGCCAGCATCACAGGCAGTGGCCTAGCCCAGTGAACCACAATGTGGTCTTACAAACTCTCCTTATTCTTTTTTTTTAAGATTTATTTATATTTGAAAGGCAGAGTTACACAGAGGCAGAGAGAGAGAGAGAGAGGGAGAGAGAGAGAGAGAGAGAGAGGACTTCCATCTGCTTGTTTACTCCCCAGTGGCTGCAACAGTCGGAGCTTGGGAGAATCTGAAGCCATGATGCAGGAGCTTCCTCTGGGTCTCCCACATGGGTGCAGGGGCCCAAGTTCTTGGGTCATATTCTGCTGCTTTCCCAGGCACATTAGCCATGAGCTGGATCAGAAGTGGGGCAGCCGGGTTTGGAACTGGCACCCATATGGGACGCCAGCAAAGCAGGCGGCAGCTTTACCTGCCACAACACAGGGCTGGCCCCACAAACTCTCTTGTAATAACTTTTGGGTAGTTGACCACAGAGAGGAACACTAGCTGGAACAAAAGAAAATAAATCCAGGCTGGCATTTTCCATTTCTTCTGGATCCAGCTATGGGAGTTAAGGGACTAGAGTCACTTTAATGCAAACTATTACCTAATTTTCAGATTCCACCTTTCACTTGACAGATATAAATAGAAGAAATGTCAAGTTCTTCATATAAGTAACCTATTTTTGAGTAAAAAAAAAGTCCAGGAAATCAGTGGCATTAGTTCTCTGGAACTCACTTCTTACCTAGATGGCCTTGTGTCTTGGTTTCTCTTGTATCCGTCAAGTTACCTGTTAATGGAAGTGCCTTCCTTTTCACACATCTCGAAGGTTTTTCAACTCCAAACCCCTGTGAATCTGAGTCTGACTGGGCACCAGGGTGGGATTAATATGAAATTAATGGTCCTGACTCCTAGTTCCAAATTGAAAATCATAAAACATCTCTCATAAGTGAACCCAACATGACAGTATGTTTCTTACAAAGAACACCTGGAAGAATAATGGACTGCTTTTTCCCAGAAACAAAGGGCATATTTTAATGGACTAGACAGATTGAGGCACAAATACCAAAAACGAAATATCTGAGTTCTCAGGTTCTGCTTCTGACACTGCATAGTGAATGGTCTTAGATGCTACGTTTAGTGACTGCATTTTCTCCTATGTGAAAATGTGATCATATTCCATGGCTTAAACTCTTCAACATATAAAAGCTACAAAAAGAAAGCCTTTAGTTGGTTTGTATAAAGTTTGGAGCAGAATATTATGGTTACCTGCTCAAATAGGGGAAAGAGTTAATCATATTGGCAGACACCAAGGAATGCTTAATATTATAATGACAGCAAGTTGTCAGATAATTTCACATTTGCTTGGGATAACCCTTCAAGCCCTTCTAAGCCTACAAAGATATATTTAAAATTCTTAAGATTGTAATACTCATAGATATCTGGAAAATCAATTTGTTCAAGAGCCTTTCAATTTTATTAGTTAGATTTGCTGGGACATTTTGGTTATAAATAGTTCACATGGAAATTATTTAAAATCATAAAGTAGACTCTTTTTATTCTGCTTGGGAGCTTGGGTTTGGAGTCTATGACTTCCGTGGGCTCTCGTATGTCCCAGGAATATATGGGTAATTAGTTTTAGCAGTGCTTACAGCACATGGTTTCAGTATAGAGTAGACAGTTTTGACCCCAGGAAAACAGACATAATGTTATTATTATTATTTTTTTAAAAAAATAAGAGCACTTGAAGAAATCCAGAAATAAATCCCGAGTTACAGTAAACAAGGCAAGGCAAGGCTTACTCATCACAGGCAAAAGGCAGGCTCATTAAGGAAGGTAATTATTACCTCTGACATGTAGAACCGTGTGCTGCTTTAAATTAAGGTTCTTAACGAAGCATTTCATTGTGTGTCCTTAACGGAGGAATTTAAGGAGGCAGCCTTTCTTCCAAAGTCAATGTGAGCGGGATTCTCTGTTCAAGAGTTGTACGGTGAAGCATATTTCAGGAAAGAATAGTTCATGGGGATTAAGTACACGAATGTACATGCGATTTCAGGACAGAATGCTGTGCACTGCCTGCCCATCCAAGCCATGTGCTTACACGTGGAAAATTTCAACTTTGCCATATGCTAAGGATATGCTAATGAATTTTCGAAGGAGACAGATGACAAGAGCATGGTTCTTGTCCCTTTTCTGCTAATTAATGAATGATCCTGAATAAAGAGTTTCAAGAGAAAGTTGTCTAACAAGTAAATGTTTGCTTTTTTCGTTGATTAGTTTCTGTTTAATTCAACGCTATTGCTCAACATTTTGTTCCTGTGTTGTGTCGCTTTTAGGACTTAGGAGAAACTGCATGCCATTTGAGATTTAAGCATAATCTCACCCCTCCTCTCACAAGATGAGAGTCTGGATCACCAAAACGAAACATTTTGTACCTATCTATAAGCAGTCCCTTCATCAGAGAGACAGTATTGGGCACCAACATCAACATCTTATGATACTCATATTCAGGTATTTTTTATGCTTTGAGGAAAATAAATGGGTTTCCAGTGAACGTATTTCTTTAAACAGTTGTATTTTAAAGCGCTGCCTTTCCTGAGTTATAAATACCTCACTAAACACTGCACTTTTACATGAAATGAGGCTGGTGCTGAAGTCTAAAAAGTTTGCAGTCTAACTCTTTCTCGCACACAGCTAAATTCTGGAAAACCTATAGCCCATTACCATGATTTCCCCAAGGATCTTCACCTGTTCCATCTAAGAGTAAGTGATAGTATAGCAATTTTGCAACCTCATTCCCCCCATCTATCAGACGAGCAGCAATGTCTATCAAACACCCAGGAGACAAGCTAGTCCAAGATAGAATCTATGATCTGTTCCTACTATAGAGAAAAAAAGTCTAAATCTTTCTAAACTTGAGCATGCGAGAGCATTTGAGTGTGACCCATAATATTACCACCTGGTTAAAATCCATTTCCAGTTAAATTACAAAGTCCTATTGTCATTCTCACACACCTCACTATGGGAATTCCAAGCTTGGTTCATGTCCTTGGTAAGTGCTCAGAATGATGTTTAAGGTCAAATACGGTATGACATGAGCAGTTATGTCAGTGCTTGATGCTGACCTAGCTGTAGTCAGTTTCCATCATGATGTCATGCTTAAAATATATGTTTAGTCTGTTTTTAAAATAAATACATCATTTTCTGATTTGGTTACATGCTATCTTTCCAATCTTGACGACCAGGGCAGGCTTTATTCATTTCTGTTTTTCCCTCTGCATTATTTATAGATACAATAGATGTCCCATCGCTGGTCATTTTAATCCATCGATTATATTGCTGTACATTCCCTGTCTTCCAAAATGAAATGGAAAATAGAGGGAAGGAAGGATGTGTAAAGGCTGGTTAACAGGGACTAAGTTATTGGTAGTTAGGAGAAAAAAGTTCTGGGGTTCTGTTGTACAGTAGGATGACTCTGGATGGCAACGATAAATCTAAGAGTAAAAAGAAAAAATCTAGGAGACAGAATTTTTAGGTGTTTTCACCATAAAGAAATGATAAATATTTGTCCTGGTATAAATATGTATCAAGACATTACATGGAGAAAATGAATGTTTATAATCTTTATGTATGAGTTCTTGCCCGGTCAGAGCAGGGAAGGGCTGTTATAGAAGAGAGAATTCAAACGTGGTGTGGCTCATAGGATTGCGAGAGGATGGCAGGGCACAGGTGGGTCACAGGTAACGCTTGTCTTACTTTCACTCACTCTCCTTGATGCTTCTGTTGTGTCAGCTGCATCAGGTGTCGATGAGCTGAGATCTTCTTGTGTTCAAAATATTTCTGTAGTAACCCTACCTTATCCTACAAGTAACTGTGGAATCACAGAGGAGAGAGTACTCAGTATGGTTCTTACTTACTCAAGCATCCAATCAGGCTTCCTTTCATCATTCCTGATCTGCAGGACTGCATACATATGGACCCATTGCCTCTATTTTTTGAGGCTATTAGTAAAGATGTAATTTGTTTCTTGTTGGCCTTTCACAGCGTGGAGTAGTTTGTTATCATACATCTGCCAACTGCTCTTCATCCTAAGTATTCTTGGAATCTTTCATCTGCTCTCCTGCTTTCTCCAACACCTTTTTATTATGAGATGTTTTTCTCTTGAGTCCCTTTGTTCTCATTTTAATAACATTTCATAAGTGAGAAAGAGAAATATCATCGCTCAACTTACAATGATTGATCAAATGTATCCATTCCATTGCTTTTTTGAAGGCTAACAATGCCTTTCTCTTTGAGTCACTGTCTACTTACTGTGTCAATCCTTAATTTATTTTCCTTAGCACTTGTTATTACTTACTATTTTCCTGTATTGCATAATCTGACATATTTGCAATTCTTTCCCTATTTTTTCATGTTCTCTCAGTGTAGATTTTTCTTCAAAATTTATCTATCCCCTTACTTTGAAAGTTTCCAAAAATGCTGTTTATGTTCTTCTTTCACCTAAGGATTAATTGATGCAATATATGCCAGTCAGTTATTGTACTCTGCGGCAGAAAATAGGAGCTCAATATAACCACCTTTGCAAATTACCTCACATAGCTTCTTTTGCTTATCATCACATCTATCAAATTTGATTGTAATTTATCCAAGGTCTGGATCTAAATTTGATTTGCCTTTGTGTGTTTAACCTCTAGAACTATGACCTGTGTGTGTGTGTGTGTGTGTGTGTATAAAACATTTGATGCTTGATGAGTGATTGTGGAAAGAAAAAAGGAAATTAGCAAGAAACAAAGGAATAAGAAGTTGATTTTATTTGCAAGAATTTGTAAACTACCCAGGAAGCATTAAAAAATAACCATGATAGTTTATTTGGTTTCCTAATGAATAAAAATACTGATAAAAAAACTTACACTTTGGGATATCTCTTTCAGATATGCAAGAAAATAGCATCAGAGTTTTAAATTTGAGTTCTTGGGGGTAAATAAGAAAGTTTTATTAATAACTACAGCTTTCATGTTTTATTAGCTACACTGGTAAGTTTTATTCTTCTAAATTGTGTAGCACAACTTATGTCACACACACAATGTAACAAACGCCTACCAGACATAATGTATCTTGATCAGTAGTGGTTTTATTATTAGTTATTCATTTTCATTTTATTTGTATTTCATTTCCATATTATTTATTTAAGGGAGAGAGAGAGAGAAACAGACAGAAAGATCTTCCATCCACTGGTTCATTCCCCAGTTGTCTGGAACAGCTGAGAAAGGCCAAGCTGAAGTCGGAACTCAATCCAGATCTCCCAGTTGGGAGGAAGATGCTCGGTACGTGAGCCATCACCCGCTACCTTCCAAGGTATACATCAACGGGAACCTGGAATCAGAAATGGAGCTGAATTCAAACCCAGGTACTCAGATATCATTTCTGCTGATGCACCAAACACTTACCCTGTGTTCTAAATAACTAAAACACATGAGAAAATGATTATATAAAGCTTTGATTTTTAAAATTGCATTGAAATGCCTGAAAAGAGAGGATACAAAAAGATCTTCTCCATCTGTTTTGTCCCTAAAGAAAGTCATGATTACAGAGGAGAAACGCATAGCTAGCTAGACCCATGGGTATGAGGAGAGACTGTATGTACTGGTTTAATTTAAAAATGTCAATGTAAGTACGATAAATAAATTTTGGAAACATTTTGGGGCTGGTCTCCCATATGGGCACTGGTTCATGTCCTGGTTTCCCCACTTCCAATTCAGCTAACTGCTGATGGCCTGGGAAAAGAAGGGGAAGATGGCCCAAGTTCTTGGGGCCCTGACACCCTTGTGGGAGACCTGGAAGAAACTCCTGGCTCCTGGCTTCCGGCTCTGGCTTCGGTTTTGCCCAGTGCTGGACGTAGCAGTAATCTGGGGAATGAACCAGTGGATGGGACATCTTTGCCTCTCTCTCTCTCTCCCATCTCTGTAACTCTTACTTTCAAATGAATATATAAAAATCTTTTTAAAAAAAACTTGGAGACATTTAACATGGCATTTCCACTTATCAAAAGTGTTGGAGAATTCTCTGAAATGTGCTTTGTATTTCGTTATTTCTTGTTGATACATCCTTTCTCTTTGAGACATTCCTTCTAAGCAGAATGCTTCTTCAGAGCTAAAGAAAGCATTTGAAAGCCTTACAGAGGGTTGGCACTGTGGCTCACTTGGTTAATGCTCCGCCTGCAGTGTCAGCATCGCATATGGGTGCCGGTTCTAGTCCCGGCCACTCCTCTTCCAGTCCAGCTGTCTGCTGTGGCCTGGGAGTGCAGTGGAGGATGGCTCAAGTACTTGGGCCCCTGCACCCGCATGGGAGACCAGGAAGAAGCACCTGGCTCCTGGCTTCGGATCAGCACAGCATGCTGGCCGTAGCAGCCATTTGGGGGTTGAACCAACAGAAGGAAGACCTTTCTCTCTGTCTGTAACTCTACCTGTAAAATAAAAAAAAATAAAAAAAAATAAAAACCTTACAAAGACACTGTTCAGCAAGCCTCTCTCTCCCTGCTGGAGGTGGGCTGGAGATCTATGAGTGATTTTTTAGAATAAAACATCAGGGGAGTGAAGTTCACTCTTTTGAAGCAAATGACCTTTGTGAAAAAAATTTGTATTATCTCAAATTGCCAGAACCACCCCATAGCCACCCATTTCTCGTGTTAACCAGTTACCAAGGCCCTGGTGATGACTTTTTCAAGGTGGCATGGCGGGGACTTCCTCAGTGACTCTAAAAGTCTAGAAAGGCGATTGACTGAGTTAACACTGGCCATATCATCTTACATTTTTTCAATCAAAATCACTCTTGAGATGATGCTCAAGGCCTTTCTTTTTTAAGTAACAGCAGAGTGTGGAGGGCTTAGCTTTAGGCTAGGTCCTGAGCAATCTTGCTTTTCTTTCTGACTTGATATTGAAGTGAAGTCTTGGACTCAATGAAATCCTGCTGTCTCAATCATTTCTTCAGATAAAGAAACGTCTTTTGCTGAGGCTTCTCTCTGCACGTGGTTCTCTCAACAACATCCACAGAGACTGAAGAGACACAGATGACAACAAGAAAAGAGATTCTTGGAGGAAACCAAGGAAACACAGGTGCTTCTACCCATTTTCATAACTGACCAGTTTGTGAAATTGCGTAGGCTGAAAAGGAAGCCATGAGCGGTAAGGTGTGCAGCGTCCCTTGCCTTCTGGTCTCCACGGGCCACCACGGGAATTTTGGAATTGGACCAACAACAGGTGGTTACAATCCACCCCCACTAAGTGTGTGTTCACAGAGTACACAGTGGGAGATCAGGTAACACTGGGGAAGCTGGGAGGAGCACTGTCTCCCGAGGATTTTAGCTTCCCATCAGGAGAGCTAAAGTGGCTATAAGAAAAATGCCATGTGTGTGGAGAGCATGAGGGAAGGTCATATATCTCAGAAAGGAATATTGTTTACAAGGAGTGTTAATAGGTTTCAGGGGAAATGTTAATTTTTTTCCCCTGGATGAAATAGCTACTGTAAGTTTTTAATGGTTAATCATTCATTCCTGAATTTTTATATTAAGCATTTCATATTACTTTATTGACTTAACTTTTGTGCTCTTCTTCATTTTGACAGTAAAGAATGACCAGGCAATACTCTTTGAAAATTGGAGACCATTTGCAGCTGCTCTCTGTTGAGGAAAGTGAATAATAGGGTGCCCTCAAGGAATTTCAAAGGTATCACTCAACAGAAACTTTTGTGTCTGAAGAAAACTGGATCATTTTATCATGGTAGGCATACTGATATGTTTGCTTTAATAAAATGCCATATTTCTGCCTTTAATCTCTTGTCAACCCACTATGAAAGGGCCCCAAAGTGCATGCGTGCAGCACATGTAAACACTTGTGGTTTTGAGGTTACCACAGAACACACTAATAAAGCATGTAATTTGTGTTTTGTGCACAGACTGTAATAATATTGAGTGGTAGAAGGAAGCTAGAAAAGGATTGTCTCCAACTTTAGCCAAGCAAGTCAAGTTGATTGTAGCGCTCTACACACAGGTGCCTGTGTATACATGTAGGAATGTCGAAGTTGTATTCAAACAGATCAGGAGTCACCATATAAAAACGAGGCAGGATGTAAATTCATTTCACACACAGAGGGCATCGTATCAAGTGTCTGGATGCTTCTCCTTAAAGCTAATCAATCAGGAAGGTTGACAATATTGTCAACCTTAACAGGATGTCAATTGAGTGAATTCAAGTAGATTAAAACAAATCATAAGAGTAATTACTTTTATAAACTTGGTGAACGTTATTCCCCATAGCCCCTGACAGAAAAGGGCATAGGAGGGGCTTTGACCTCTTTTTATTTGGGATGACAAGATGTGGAAAGTTGAATCACTTCTAAGGGATCTTCCAAGTGTTCACTCTCAGACTGCAACTCCTGCCATGCTTATCTGAGTAACCATTTCAACCATTTACGTAACATATTTACAGGTAGGGATTCTTCCATTGTACCTTAGTCATCTTTACTTGCTCATTTCTTTCTTCGCAAGATACCTTGCTCACAATAAATCATCAATACTCATAATTTGAGTGGGAAGTCCTTGACTCTCTGAAAGAAATGATACCCTTACTGATTATGTGTCAGTTTCTTTTTTCTTTTTTAAATGCAATATTCTGTAAGTTGGCATTGAAACCACGCTTTCCTCAAACAAAACCATGTTCAGTGGAGAAATACCTGTTCCCAGAGAAATCGGTGTTAGGTATCCAGAACAAGTTTATTCCCCAAAGCTGTAGGCACTCTTCTTGGGAAGCAATTGACAATTCTCTATGCTTTTATTCTTTTTCTTAAAGTATATTTATTTATTTGAAAGTCAGAGTTAGAGAGGGAGAGGGGGAAAAAGACAGAGAAGGAGGGAAGGAGGGGGGGAAGGAGGGAGGGAGGGAGGGAGGGAGAGAGAGAGAGAGAGGGAGAGAGAGAGAATCTTCCATTTGCTGTTTCACTCCCCAGGTGGCTCCAATGGCCAGGGTTTGAATCAGGCCAAATCCAGGAGTCAGGAGCTTCTTCCGGGTCTCCCACATGGATGGCAGGGACCTATGCACTTGGGTGATCTGCTTTTTGGACCTGGATCAGAAGTGGAGCAGCCAGGACTGCTGGAGTTACAGGCAGCAACTTTAGCCACTATACACAATGCCACCCCCCTTTCAAAGAGACTTATTTGTTTATTTGAAAGAGTTATGGGGGAGGGGGACAGAGAGAGAGAGAGAGAGAAAGGAGAGAGAGGAGAGAGAGAGAGAGAAAGAAAGAGAGAGAGAATGGTTTTATTCTTAAAATGAAACTATGTATATCATGCCGGCTCCGCAGCTCACTAGGCTAATCCTCTGCCTAGCGGCGCCGGCACACCAGGTTCTAGTCCCGGTCAGGGTGCCGGATTCTGTCCCGGTTGCCCCTCTTCCAGGCCAGCTCTCTGCTGTGGCCAGGGAGTGCAGTGGAGGATGGCCCAAGTGCTTGGGCCCTGCACCCCATGGGAGACCAGGAGAAGTGCCTGGCTCCTGCCATCGGATCAACACAGTGTGCCGGCTGCGGTGGCCATTGGAGGGTGAACCAATGGCAAAGGAAGACCTTTCTCTCTGTCTCTCTCTCTCTCACTGTCCACTCTGCCTGTCAAAAAAAAAATATATATATATGTATATCAGTTTTCAATGTGAAGATAGATCTTTTGTGGTACATACCTGTTAAATCTAAGAGCTAAATGAACGAGTACTTTGGGTCACCTGTGGGGAGCAACTCGGACTAGACTGTTACTGGAATTAAGACTTATTCTATGCATCTGCTCTCCCACAATATGGCGCTGGGAGAGAAGGAAACAGCTTCTACTCAGCTGCCTCTCGCCAACTTGAGTGATGACCTGCAGGAGCTGAACCTGCTCCTGATTGGAGGAGAGCAGTGTACTCGGCGTGTGGGTAGCAGAGTTGGGATTGGTGGAAGAGGACTATAAAGGAGGAGAGAGACAACATGCACCAGGAACATCTAGCTGAAGGAACACCTGTGCAGCCCCCGAGAGAGCCGGCCGGCGGTGTGCCACTCCCCCGCGGAAGTGGGGAAAGTGGCAGGGGGCACCGCCCTTCCATGGAGGTGGAAGGGTCGGTAGCCAATCCTGGAAGAACCAGCAGCAAACCCGGGGAGGGCCGAGCAGACAAAAGAACAGCGCAGGGTCCTGTGTCGTTCCTCCACGAAGAAGGGGAGCGACATCACCTTTAAGCGATAAACTTTGCTTTCATTTGGATGTATATTTGCCTATCTAATCAACCACCTCCAATTGTCCATGATCTCAGTGACAGGTCAAACTCTTTGTTAAGAGATACATAAACAACAGTGTTTGTCTGAAGGAGACCCCATTTGAAGAGAAATCAGATGGCATCCAGATAAGCAAGGCTGATTCAACCTAGAAAGAAATTTTCTACGATGCACTAAGCCAGCTTCCTGGACATAGGAGAAGGAACTGTGAACTTCGTGCCATTCCATCATTTCTGTGAGTTGAAATGATCTACCATATAATCATTGGCTTAGAAAATGAAAACACACAGAAAGGAGAAGTGAGATAAAGGGAGGGAGACAAAGAAAAAAATAAGAAAGAAAATGACCAGAAAGCCATATTATTCTGCTGTTTCTCTTGTGTATGTTGACTGACAATATTTTGTTTGTAGTAACAGAGATATTGGGGTCAAAGTTCACAAAAAGCCAGAACATTTTCAGATTAAAAGTTAGAATTTTAATTTTCAGTTGACAGTTTCTGTTTGAAAGATTTTTAGATTGGCATGTTATATAATAGATATGAAAAAGTAAAGCTTGGTTATTTAAGTAGCTAAGTTAAAACAAGCTTAATTGGTGACTCTTCGCCTTAGCAGCCTTTTATTTTTCGATTTCCTGAATCTACATGGGTGCCAAATCATCTTTCATGAAGTGCCTGTAAGTGGAGTCAATTTCTTTTAAAATACACACGTGTGTGCGTGCACACAGACCATGCTGTGGGTGGGGAGGGAGCAAACAGAAAAGACTCAGAGTCAAAACAAAGTGAGCTTCCAGGGTCATGTTTAATCTGAAACTTTGTGAGGCTGCGCAGGTTCACGGATATCAAACTTACTTTATTGTAACGTGATAATCAAAACAGTTGTTGAAAGATTTTAGATACAGATCAGATTCAGCTCTGAATAATGACAAAAATGAATCTATCTAGACTGCTACATATAAACTATACTGTAAATTTTAAATATTTAAAATTAAATAAGCATCCACTAGTAACTCTTTTCAGGATTTTCGCCTTTTAAATGAAATTTGTGTACAAACAGATTAAAATTCCTATTTGAAGTGGTAAATGTAAAGTAATTCTACGATTATTACACAACCATGCTTGATATTAAAACACAGGCATGAATATAACAGGACACAAATGTAAGAGGTGTAACAAGTCGGTTTTTTCCTCAATAGGGATTGAAGAAAAGACAATATTTCTTTTTCTTAGTTAATTGTCCCAGAGCTCACATGTATTCCTTTATGTTGAGGTCTAAAATTAAGGAATAAAAGGCAGAACTAAACAGGATGCAACAAATTCAGATTCCAAGGTGTTGGGGACTCTTTATGCTTTTTTTTTTGTAAGCATTGATCTTTTAAAGTAATTTTGGAATTCAATATTCTAGTGCCAAAACTTCCCATGATTTAAGTTTTAGTAGATGTGAAATATCTAGATGTAGATTCAGTTACAGCTGGGCTAGAGTTTGTCAAATGTGACCTCTTAAAGAAAATTATTATCCATATCTATTAGACTGATAATTTACATTGGTTCCACCTTGGTAGCTACTTTTCATATTTAAAATAATCAATAGCTCTGAGTGAACATTAAAAATAAATTCTGAATCCAATCTTTCAACCTAGCTAGTTCAAATTATTTGTAAATTCAAAGACAAAACCTTCTAAATTCTGAATAAATTCACATTCATTCTACGTAATTGCTCCACAGAATAATGAAAGAATGAATGAACCTCCACGCATCTAGTGGGAACTGCTCATGCATGAAATAATCATTTACTCTGAATGAACCTTTAAGAAAATCATTCTAAGGGCTGGTGATCGGGGAGTAAACAAGACATTAAATTTCTTGCCCTTTGGGAGTTTACATTCTGATGATTAAACTTCGTCAAACACAGTTAATTCATTTCCAAGTAAACACCAACGCAATTGGGAAAATAATTCTTCTCATTCTCTTTTTCTGACTCCAGTGGTTTCCCTTTTCCACCACCAGGAACAAGCTGTGAAGGCCTACGGACTGGTGTCTGTGCAGGTGCAGCTATCTCACGGTGGACGTGGGGCCTGCAGGGCACGTGCGGGTCTCGCTGCACAGGTGCCCTACTCCCCCGGCGGGCGTGTGCTGCTGCTCTAACCAGTGCGCTAGCTCGTGCGCTATTATCAGAAAGTATCTAAGCTTTCAATTCCGGAAAGCTGGCTTGTACTAGGAAAGCGAAGCCAAAGTAGAAAACGTGCATCCCTTGTTTCCCCCAGAAAGGTGAACAACTCCCCACACGTAATGCCCACCTGTACGCACGTGACTGGGAGAGACTGAGGGTTTCCTTGAGAGGAGATGGAAGCAACCATGTAGAAAGGGGAGAACCCCATTTTTTCTGCAGCATATATCACTGTTTGCGTTTTCTGATGTAATAGTAGCCAGGATTCTGGCTGCCGCTTGAAGTCCTGTTTGATTTTTCTCCCGAGGCAATTCTGCGCTCACGTTCCGTTTCCTGTTAGAGCTCTCACTGCCTTGCATCCTTCACCCTGGGGAGGCGCCCAGGCTGTAGCGGGGCTCTACAAATGTGGAGCAGATGGAGGAGCAGCCATGCCGGCAAGAGCTATCGCCTGACAAAGCGGGGCTTCAGGATCGGAGAAACCGCGGCACGGATGAACCCACTGCGGTGGGAAAGGTGTGTTTGGAGACAGGAGAACGGAATTTTGAATCTTTGATTGATGAAACCTCAGCCTCATTGCTAAGTCCTGGTAGTGCCAGCAAGCTCCCTTTAGCTATCCTATCCGCTAGACATGGTTTCAAGTGCTTTGTTTATTAATTCTTACAGTTCTCCAAGGTAAGAACTATAAACATTCCCATTGCACCAGAGAGAAAACTGAGGTACAAAGCAAAGCAGTAAGTTGCCTGTGGTCACACAAAGGCTTGACAGATCCAGAAACTATGAAATGGGAAATTTTTTTTTTATTTTTATTTATTTATTTATTTATTTATTTATTTATTTATTTATTTTGACAGGCAGAGTGGACAGTGAGAGAGAGAGAGACAGAGAGAAAGGTCTTCCTTTGCAGTTGGTTCACCCTCCAATGGCCGCCGCGGCCGGCGCACAGCGCTGATCCGATGGCAGGAGCCAGGTGCTTCTCCTGGTCTTCCATGGGGTGCAGGGCCCAAGCACCTGGGCCATCCTCCACTGCACTCCTGGACCACAGCAGAGAGCTGGCCTGGAAGAGGGGCAACTGGGACAGAATCCGGCGCCCCGACCGGGACTAGAACCCGGTGTGCCGGCACCATCTGCTAGGTGGAGGATTAGCCTAGTGAGCCGCGGCGCCGGAAAAATTGTCTCCCTCTTTGCAGTGCTCACATTGCTGTAAAAGCTGTATGTGAAACACTCAGTAAACGCATGATTCATATGGATTGGTCAAGGAGTTAGGTTAGGTTCCCGAGCTAGAGGTCCCACCTCCCTTGCCCCCATGTACTCTCACCTGTATCTACCACCTGTCAATCAGACTGTGTAACCACTCTCCTTCTGGAAGTGCGTAAGAGGCCTGGAGAGCTCTGGGCCATCTCTCTCGGCTGTGTGCACTCTGGCTTGTGCTCTCCATCTCATAGTATGGAGCTCCCCATTTACTCTTTTTGGTCCACTCTCCCTTAAAAAAGCCCTCACGTTCCTGGTATTCTTCTCACTCTCTAAAAAATCCTAAACCTTATCATCCTATATGTCTTGTTTGAGTTGGTGTTTAGAATTCTCTAAGTAAATGGCAAGAACCCGAAATATTAAATTTTGACTTAGTTAAGCCCATCACATAAATGGGGACCATGAAGGGACTTTAAAGGCAGCAGCAAGATAAGTGGGTTTCCAACGGTTTAAGTCCTGAAAATTTTCTGTCTTCTAGCCTCTCTTCTCTCAGATTTCCTGGTTTGGAAAAGTCAGCTAAAATGCAAATGTTAATATATTTTATGTTCCTAATTTTGGTCGTTTCAGGGGAGCAAAGCTAACACAAAATTTTAGCATTTATGGAATTAAGGAGAAAAAGTGAAAAAAAAAAGGGGCCAGTTTATGAATGTTTTCTGATATTTAAATTCTTCCAAGTTGTTTGTGACATGTTTTTAAGGATAATTTATGTATTTGGGAAAGTTAAAATTTAAATCTTTTAGTTGTATGGAAGGATTTCATGGTTATCGACAATTGGTTTGCCTCAGGTTTTGATTTAAAAAATCAGGCATTCCGGAGCAACTTTTAATTTGCCGGATTTGGGTGGTACAAACTGGAGAAAAAACCACTTCTGTTGCCTAGTAACCGCATGTTTTGGGAAGTGGAAGTTCGAACATGGTGGAGGGTCCATCTCCTCTGGCGAAGGGTGGGATTTCCATCCTAAAATGGCAGTTTCCGGGAAAAAAAATAAACAAGTGGTTGTCAAGTGGGAGGATACCATGAGGACTTCTGTCCTTACTGGAAGATGGGCAACAGACTCCACCCCCAAGATAGCGAACCCCTGTGGCTGCCCACACGGTGCACACCTAGTTAGTACAGTGACTTTTTATTTTTCTATTTTAGTCTGTTATTTTCATGGCCATGCACCGGATGGCAGAATTCATGTAATTGGATTCCTGGTCTTTTTTTATTTTAGCTGTTTATTTTTTTATTTCATGGCTCTGTGCTGGTCACCTCTTGAATTCTCTGGTTGGTTATTTTTTTGTTTATTTTTGTTTTTCATGATTTTAGCTTTGCACCAGTTCCCTTATATTTTAGTTTGTTATGTTATGGCTTCATGCCACCTCCCTTAGGTTCCGATATTATTTGTTTTGTTTTGTTTTTAATCTGTTATCCTATTTGGCTCCACACCAGTCAATTTTTAATTTTTTTTATCTTTTTTGGCTATGCATCAGAATTTGTTGGCCCCCTGGGATTTGGTACCCCTCACCCCCCTGCCAGGAGTGGTATGGCAGTCGAATGGTGCTTTTCAGACTAAGCAGTGTTCTTCTTATTACTTTTTATCCTTAAAAATTATTTTAGCTTCACACTGGTTCTCTGTGGCCTCTTGGGAGTTGGTGTGCATGGCAGGCAGTTTTCTCTGTGGCTTCTTGGGATGATGTGTCCCAGACCAGGTAGTTGTCTCTTTGTTTTTGTATGGTATTCTGGCTTTATGCTGGTTTTAAAAAAGGGAGGAAAAATTGGGAGCCCCATCAGTGCACTGGCTAAAATAATAGACCCCATTTTGCATACAAATGGAGACTCTAGGGTGTCAAAATTATAGCTAATGCGATGTATCCGAGTCATATGCTTAAGGATAATAAGGCTCTTTGAGAGCCATGTTTATTATTATTTTCTCTTGTCCTACAGAGAGACTGTTCAACTCTATGGCTCCACATCCATTCCTATGGACTTACTTCTAAGGGCACAGTTTGAAAACTTGCCATGGGATCCCACGTCCCCATGAGCTGGATGGTAAAAGTAGCATTTTAAAGTGATTAATGATAATATAGATAGGGTCAAAGAGGAGGGGATGCATCAACATGGGAAGCAGTCCATACAGCAGAGTCATAGGTTGGCAGTTGCCATAAATAACACTCACTGGACTCAGAGACAGCCCATAAGGCATTCTAGTCTGGCTGAAAAGCCCACAAGAACATTTTATGGAAAAGTCAGGACACTGGTGCAAAATATGTCCCTACATGAAGGAAATCTGTGACTGAGACCCCAGTGGAAAAAGTGGTCATCAAAGAAAGACGTACTCGTCTCTCAAGGAAAGAACTTCCACTTTGCTCACAGCCTTGTCTGAAAACTAATGGGATTTGTGGATTCAGAAGTCTTCTACGGCCTAGGCATCTCATGTCAAGAGCCTCAGGTGATTACTGACATCACACATAAGAGTGTTAATTGCAGCAGTCACAGTGTACTAACTTCCCATGCAAGTCCTCTATCCTCAAAGAATCGTATTATTAGAGTTAATGGTAAAACTTGGTCTTGCTACCGGTGAATGGCAGGGTTCCTGTCTTCGCGCAAGAAAGAATTCAGGCATGAGACAGAAAGTAGTGGAAAGTAAAATAGCAAGGTTTATTAGGGAAGGACACCCCTAAGAACGGATGGGCACCTCTCCAGACAGAACCTGAGAGAGAGTGCCCAGTTGCTTGGACTGGGGGAAGAGTGAGGTCACATGGTTGAGTGGAGAGATTACACTCAGGCAGGCCAGGCAGGCGGCTCAGCAGAGAGGCAGAGGGCTGAGCGCACAGTCTGGTGTCTGGTTGAGGCCCGGGGAGGGGGGGGGGGTTTAAGGGATGGGTCTTTGTCTTCTCATCTCTGTTCCTCTTGGAACAAAGGACTTCTTGGATGTAAATAGAAAAGCTCCTATCTGAGTTTTCCCCCTGAAGTTATCAGACAGGAGGAAGCCTGGCTGGCAGCGCCCTGGTTAGAGGAAGGGTGAGCAAGACCCCCTGGAGGATGGAGGATCAGGAGGATATTTGAAATGCAGATATCAGGCAGAAGGGGCGGGGACCCCCACCTGGCAGGTTATCAGGTAGAAGGAGCAGGGCAGGATGCAAATACTGGGCTGCCCCTGAAACATTACCGGGATGACTTTGAGATGCATATGCTGGACCTTAATGTCTCCCTAGGCCTTTGTCACACACACATAAGCTCATATCTGACTTCCTATCTAACTGTCTCAGAGATTTACTTTGTTTTAATGTGTTACATAGAGGATATTATGTCTTACAAGTTTTATTCATGTCTAAGTGACCAACTCCATTGCTTGTAAGAGATTTGTTATTATTCTTAAGTACTTCCTTACAGTTAATTCAGTTTCTCAGACATGGACTCTTGGACCTGTGTCTCCCTGTAATACTCCTGTCTTGCCTGTTTTAACATCAAATGGAGAGTACAGAATGGCTCAAAGTCTCAGGACTATGAAGGAGGCAGCTGTTCCCCGTGCATCCTATTGTGTGCTAAATCCTTGCCTAAAGAATGTTTTCTTCTGCATCCATTAAACCCAGAATCTGGGAAAGCGAGGATAGAGTTTCCCCAATGAAAGCTCAAATTTCTAAATAGGAGGTAGATTACCTGGGATTATCCCAGGTAAAGCCTGCTCTTTCAGGAAAGAGAAAGGAAGCTATTTGATGGAAGTAGCTACATGAAGGAAGACATTAGAAAGGCAAATTGTGTTATAGTGGACCTTATCCAGGTAATAGAAGCTCAAGCATTGCCAAGTAATACTTCAGCTCAAAAGGCTGAATTTACTGCATTAACTAGAGCCTTGCAATTAGGAAAATGTCAGCGAGTTAATATATATGCAGACTCCAAATATGCTTTCCTTGTGTTACACGCACATGCAGCAATTTGGAAAGAAAGATGCTTATGGACTGCAAAGAATTCCCATTAAATATGGAAAGGAGATCTGAGCTCTGCTTCAGTCAGTGCCCAGTGCCGGAACCTTTGGAAGCAGCTGGCATCAGAAGGCGGAGAGCTATGTTAGCAAGGGAAATGTGCGTGCGGACAAGGAGGCGAAAATAGCTGCTGACAGGATGTTCTGGCCACAGCTCTGCTACCTCAGCCTGCAGTGATGGCTAAAGTGTCTCGCTCTACTGAGATCTGATGGATCCAACAAGGTTATACTAAAGATGCTAGCAGGCGGTGGACTTTTGATCATAAGGTTATGCTTCCAATGGCTTCTCAGTGGCCAATTATTAAGGAAATGCATAACTCTACCCATCTGGGAAGAGGAGCTTTAATGCAATTCGTCTCTCCAGTGTTGAAGGGAAAGGACTAGGTGATGTCCTATGAATTTCTTACCATCTTCATGCTCTTCTTGGAACCCTCAGTCATCGGGTGAATTTGAAAAGGGATATTCATGGTCTTAAAAATATTCTAGCTAAGCTTGGCCAAGAGATCTAAGAAATGTGGCTTAAACTGTTGCCTATTGCTCTTCTCAGGATGAGAATAGCACCCAAGACTGCCTTAAGGGTTCGTCCGTATGAGATGCTCTATGGAAGGCCTTCCTTCACCTCTGACATCCTCTTTGATTCAGAAGTTCAAGATCAGATAAAGTATATTATCGATTTAGGCCAGATACAAAAGGCTGTGATAGAGTATGGTAATAAAGTTCTCCCAGTGCCAGATCCTAAGACTGATGAACAGCCTATTTCCCCAGGAGACTCAGTTTTATTAAAAACTTGGAAGGAAGGGTCCCCTTCAGACCAGCTGCAGCCTAAATGGAAGGATCCCTACCAGGTGCTGCTGAGTACACCCACCTCGGTGAAATTACAGGACCCCCCAAGCTGGGTGCATTTGTCAAGGATTAAATTTCCACCTCTTGAGTCTTCGTAGGTGAACTCGAAAGATAACGTCTGCTCTTCAAAAAGCAAAAAGATAAGTAAAGCTTTTGCTTTCGTTTTATCAAGACTACTGCACTTTAAGGCATACATGCTATACCCAATTTTTTTATTCTCTCTGGGAAATTTTATTGGCAGAAAAACTCCTTAGTGGGTTCTTCTATTATAATACTAGGAGATTGTGCTGAGCCACATGAAGCTGATGTTAAAAACCTGACCATTGCTTTAGGCAATCTGGGTTATGCTTCAGGCCAACTTGTACAGCAAGTACTTATGTCTGTGGACACTCTGTGCAAAGTAGTTATGGACAACTGGCAGGCCTTGGAATATATATTAGTAAAACAGGGAGGAACATGTGCAGTGATTGATGGAGTCTACCACCTTCCCTCAAACAGTAGTATGTTCACTGAAAGACACATTAAAAATCTCTATGCTCAGGCTAGATGGTTTATAATCTGCATAAGGAGAGTCTATCACCACCCACTATCTGAGAGTCTATTGAATATGTTATTTGCATCTTAAAGGGCACTCCAATTGCATTTTTTTTCCAGTTTTGCTCATGTTGATTGACAAACTTCTGTGTTTTGGAATTCAACAATTTGTGAGATTAGTGATGACCATGTGGGGGACACAGCCATTAGTGGTGACTGAAAATTCCCCAGCTGGTGAAATGGACTCATTAGGTGAGATAGGAAGAGACTTCTGGACCCCAGACAGGCAGGGCCTGCATCCATGATCAGCAGGAAGCAGATACAGAAGATGTGATGGGTCTATGCCATTAAGCATCTTGTCAAGATTAAGGGTCAGGAATCTCTGAGGGGGGATGATATGGGACTGGTCATGGACTTGGTTAGGTTCCTGAACTGGAGGTCACACCCGTGTTACCACCACGGACTCTCACCTGTTTCCACCACCTGTCAATCACACTGTGTAACCACTCCCCTTCTGGAAGTGAATAAGAGGCCTGGAGAGCACTGACCCCATCTCTCTCTTGCCTGCCCCACTCTTGCCTATGTGCACTCTCACCTGTGTTCTCTGTCTAAAGGTTTGGAGCTCCCCATTTACTGTTCTTGGCCCACTCTCCCTAATGAAGCCCTCACGTTCCTGTGTATTTTTCTCACTCTCTAAAAAATCCTAAACCTCATCATGCTGCATGTCTTGTTTGAGCCAGTGCTTAGAATTCTTCTCTAAGTAAATGGCAAGAACCAGAAATATTAAATTTTGGCTTAGTTTAACCCAGAACAGCAGGGACAATGAAGATAAAATTTTACGTTTTGCATCAAAATTCCATGGAGAGTTAGATGGGCAAGGGACAGTTCTCAAGACAGAGTTGGAGCCACACTGGCCTGCAGACCCCTTGCTTGGCCCTGTTAATATTTTGCCTGCAGTCCTGCATGCTGCTCCGGGTCTGTCTCATGTTCCTGTCTGCTCCTGACATGCTTACAGCTGGAAGGACAACGTGGACTGTTGGGGAGCACGCTAAGGGAGGGGTGGAACTTGGGTTTGCCTGTTGCTTTGACATCAGTGGGAGGAAACCACAGAGAGTCGTGGGTGTGTGGCACATCCTGGGTGTTTTTCTGCAGGGTTTATATTGGCCCTGCCCCCTTCGTCTGCAGCAAGGGTTCTGGGAGCACTTGCCAGGGCTTCAAGAGGTGACTGTTTGGTGTGCTTGTGAGTTAGGAACTAGCAAGAACATTTTAGCTGTTTTTCACAGCTGAAAAATAAACCTCTTCTGAATATTTCGGAAATAAAATATGAAGACTTATTCAGAGAATCCTATTATTAAATTATTCTCTTTCTTTTGAAAAAAAGATTTATGTGTTATTTTTGAAAGGTAAAGTCACAGAGAGAGAAGGAGAGACAGAGAGAAAGATCTTGCATCTGCTGGTCCACTCCCCAGACAGCCACACAGCTAGAGCTGGGTCAAGCTGAAGGCAGAAGTCTGCGACTTTGTCCAGGTCTCCCACATGGATCGCAGGGGCCTAAGTCCTTGGGCCATCTTCTGCTGCCTTTCCAGGTACATAAGCAGGGAGCTGGACTGGAAACGGAGAAGCCGGACTTGAACTGGTGCTCATGTGGGAGGCTAGCATAGCAGGTGGTGGTGTAACCTGCTGTGCCACAATGGTGGTTACGAACATTTTAACCAATTGTATCTCCTGCTAAAATTTCATAGACCAAAGATTCACTAAACACACTTCCAACTTTACAGACTCCTAGTGCCAAGGAAGAAGTAGTCATCTTTCAAACAAAAACTCAACAACATGAAATATAATATTTATATATCTTGACCACTATCATATTTCACTTTATCACCTGCTGAAATCATGATGATTCTATTGATTAGTGCAGTTAAAATGTGTTAGAGTAATTACCATTACATGTGGATGGTGCTTTTAAGACTAAATTGGAATTTATTTATTTCCTTGGGCAATCTCAATTGCTAAGAACAGATAAATAATTTTTCTCTTTAGAGGATACTAATAAGATCTTTTCTGGCAAAATGCACATTTATTACAAACTACCTTCTCTAATCTTTCCCTAGAGAGAGAAATGGGAAACTATAAAAGATGTTTCTGGTCTTTTACTTTGAATCAGTGGTTAACTGTTGAATATCTCAACCCGGTTTCTTTTGAGCACAAGATTTGCTTTTTTTTTTAATCACTCTACATAATGTAGGAAATACAGAGCAAAGTATGGATTCTTGCTTATAACCACATTTTCTAACTTTTTCTTTTTTAAATTTTGTTTCTTCTCATTCAACCCAGTAATAACCAACAACTAACAGTAAAAAATATTGAGATAAGAAAATTCCTTCTTTGTGAAAGTGGTAAAAAAATTTAGCCTCCACAAAAGCCTCAACTATCAACTAAGATGTTAATATGAGGAGACTTTGGAAGTTTATGGAAAATGAAATGAAAAGATAAGTTTATTTTGGTGCAAAATATTTTTGAAATCCATGTCTATGGGGTCTTAAAAACTTTATGGAAATGCATATTAGAAAAAAACTTTGCATGGATTTCAAAATTGTTTGCACCAGAATGAACTTATCTATTCATTTTGGGTTTCCATAAACTTTCTGAGATATCCTCATACAAATTGTGGTACAGAACCAGTAGCAATCATTGGTACAGGCAGATGAGTCAGGCACACCCCCAATTGTGAAGACCTGTGGGAGGGTTTAGGCCTTCATAGTGAGTTTTTGAAGACCTCACTTAAGGACTCAGAGGCATTTGAAAATCATGATTTATTAGGTTAACAGAAATTTTCAGAGATCTGCCACAAGGTACCAAGGAAGAATGCTGACCTTGGAGACAACAATAGAGTCAGTTTAACTGTCATCAGGTGGGAGAGACAGGTGTCTCCAGGAATCCCGAGTGCAGTGCTTGTCACACATCATGGCAGCTTTCTGGAGAGGAAGAGAGAAGTGATAACTCTCTGAGATCGTGCGGAAAACTCTGGTTTTGGGGCTAGAGGTGCAATGGGCTAACTATGCAACACTGAAAGTTGTGAAGAGATGGCAAGTGGAAATGCAGTAAAATCCTCAAGATAAAGCAACAAAACGCAAGTCTGTGTGGTGCACAGCAGCCTGCAAATGTCCTGTACACGTTTGCCCCAGATTCCAGAGCACAGATCTAGTGTGACATTATGACTTTGCAATGGATTTCTGTAAACACATCTTAAGTGTTTTCTTATATCTCCCACTGGAACTTTAGGCTACCCTTTTCCTATTGCATTTCTATAAAAACTAGAAGGTAGACTCTTATCTTTCACCAGGGAGCCTTTTAGGTATACAAATAATACTCATGGCCGTGTGTGTTTGATTTATTGCCAAGATCATGAGAGCATTCCAAATGGCCATGGTTTAAGTGTTGCCTATTTCCTGTTGGGACTATTATACTTTAAATACAATTCTTATTCTTTTTTTCCCTCTTCTTTGCCCATATAGGTAATCTCAAATTACACCATAAAGGTAACCAGCTGCAGAAGCAGAAGACAACCCCACACCCTGAGGAGTGTATTACCTGAAAAGCCAGATAGTACCTGGTCAGTCTCAGCTGAGCAAAGTATTTGGTTTGCTTTGCTTTGTGCCAGCCAGTGTTCTACTTTCATTTTCACAGCAGCCAGTCCTGTGACATTGAGGACACAGTGTGCTGAAATGCGAGAAGCTGTCTTGTAGTTATTATGTGTGTACAAGCCTGGTTTGCTTAATCACAAAACCGTGATGATGCCAAAAATTTGATAAAGCATCAGGAGATTGAAAAATCAGGTTTCGGGCATGTCTGTTTCTGCCAAGGCCTCCAATGCCATTGGAAGAGCCTGGTATAGATAGGTTAATCTGGAAATGCCTCTAGGCAAATTCAGTTCTTTTCTTAGTTTCTTTCCAGCACCAGGATCATTTTATACCCATGGATTATTTGTGCAATACTTTTCCTCAGTAAGTTAGTTAATGAAAGTAAAACCTCTAGAGAAACTACGCTTATATCTTGTTTCTATATTGATCCATTTAATATCTTTTCCCCTCCTTTTGGGGAACTTAATCTGGTGCGGCTAAAACAAAGCTCAGCTTTTGGGGAGGGACCGACGGTGTGTGGAGACTTGAACCTTCACTCGCCCCATCTCTGCTCCTTACAAATGGTGTGGGATGAGAAGAGGCAAGTTTTCTGACTCAGTTTCTCTACTTGCAGGACAGATCATTCTTGTGGCTTATGCATGCATTAGCTATGGATGAGCCAATGTATTTGTTAGTTTCTGCACTGGTCGCTTACACTCCCCAGTTCTCTCCTTAGTTCACTCATTCATTTTTCCTATGTGTACATTTTTTTTAACTTTTATTTAATGAATATAAATTTCCAAAGTACAGAATATAGATTACAATGGCTTCCCCCCCATAACGTCCCTCCCACCCGCAACCCTACATTTTGATTACAATTATGTGCCAGGTCCCATGTTAGATACTGGAGATACGGCATTCTGTTTGTTACAGAACTTACATTTTATCAGGGAGTATAGACAAACACAGAGAAAATAATAAAATGCTATATGCCTTTGTAGAAAAAGTGCAGTGGGGCTAGAGACCCTTTTTTCTGCCAAAGGCCATTTGGATTTTTATAAATATCATTCACAGGCCATACAAAACTATCAACTTAAAAATCACCCTGCTCTAGATTAATTGAATTCCAGGCCCCACCTGTGGTTGCCTTGGCAGGGCCAGAGCAAGTAAGTTCCCGGGCTTTATAGAAGCCATGGGCCGATCCCCTTGCCTGAATGAACACCCACACAGAGGTGAACAATTAAATGAGGTGCAGTTCAATGTTTATTAGTGGTCTGTGTTATTATTATGCTTTACTATAATATTTTGTTTAGTTTGCTCTATAAATTACTTGATATATGGAAACTATATCTTTGAAATTTTACTAAACTTTAGGTAAATCTCTTGTTTTATTCCAATATTTTTGTAAGTATACCTGCCATTCAAAACTATAAGCTATGTTTAAAATGAAATGGTAACTTTTAAAAAATGCAGTGCAGACAGAAACATCAACTCAAAATGTTATGGAACACATGAGCAGCCTATCTAATCCAGGAGAAGTCTTGGAGAGGAACATTTGAACAGAGTCTACAAGGTCAGTGAGAGTTAAATATACACAAAGCAGAGAAATGCCTCATGCTGAGGGCACAGATTACGCAAGAGTATAAAGGTGAGAAACCTCATTCAAGAAAGCACAGTTCAAAACAAATACAGAAAACCTGGATGGCGATTTGTATAAAGCATAAGGTGGTAAGAGATGAGGTTGAAGAGAACTCGAAACACCATGGCCGTACAGAGCTGAACTTGGAGTTGGTGCTTAATTGGGTCTAAGGTTTAGGTTGCTACCCCTGGCTGTAGTGCCTAGAATGGACTGGAGAAATTGGGTGCCTCCAGAGTGACCAGTACACATCTGTAAGTAAACACTATGTGTTTCAAAGCCTAAAGACATGAGAAATACTATCATTTCTACACAAGAGTGATTGGAAACGTATTTTTAGTCTGCTTAATGTACATCACCATTGTTTGGAGACATATATAATACAAAGGGACTTAAAAATTTGTGAAAATGAAATAAAAAGACAAGCTTATTTTGGCACAAAATATTTTGAAATATATGCACAGTTTGCTTTTTTAAAATAATAGATATTTCACCAACTTTTTGAAAACTTTTGAAAGCATGGATTTCAAAGGTTTTTTTTTTTTTTTTTTTTTTTGCACCAAAATAAACTTACCTTTTAATCTCATCATGAGCGTTTTGAGTACCCGCATAGGAACATTTATACCTTTAACATGACATCAAGCAAAGAGGATGCTCAAACGAGAAGCATACTTCCGTGGGCACATTTAGGTTTGTTAATCAGTTTATCACCAACATTATCTCACTGTAAGCATAGATGGTTCCAGGTGTGTTTGCCTCTTGGGTAAGATAGACTTCAGTGACACATACTACCTATTTGGTTATAGCTCCTCCTCCTTTCTTCCTGCGTATTTCAATAGATGGCTCCCTTGGAGAATGGTAGTTTTAGAAGCTCCACATTGAGAGGTAATTTTAGAAGCTCCACATTGAGAACAATTGGAGAGAGTTCTCTTAATTACCTTCTTTTTAAGTTGTTCTTTTTTCTGCCTCACATATGCCACGCATGTTCTTTAGTTTCAACATACAGTATATTGCGAATCATTAGGCATATGCTACAATTCATGTCCTCAAATCTGGTCGCAGTCACAGGCTATTTAGATTTACAGTGTTCTTCCTTGGTGGGGGCAGCTCAGGGCTTCATTCCCTTTCATCCTTGATGAATAAAGAAAGAGAAAACACAGTGATTGGAACTTTGAGACCTGGATACAATCGTCTTCCTTCCCTAGTGACTTTTTTTCCCACATCAGCCCGTGTTTGTGTTTTAGGATATTTTTTCCCTTGAGACACAGATGGAGACAACATGCAATCAGTAATACTAACATTTTAAAAATACAGATAAAATAGATTTAAATGAGAACCAGATAAACTTTCTTAGAATCTTTCTAGAATTTATCACAGAAGAATTTGTTCATTAACAATAAAACTTTTATTTAGGAAATACAGTTTCTATTTAAGAATTGCTATTGGGGCAGGTGCTTGGTGCAGTGGTTAACACACTGATTGGGATACTTGCATCCTCTATGGAGAGTGCCTGGTTTTAACTTCTGCCTGCACACCTGACTGCAGCTTCCCACTCAAGTGATAGCTCACATACTTGGATGTCTGCCACACATGTGGGAGACCTAGACTGGGCTCCTGGTCCCAGACATTTGGGAAGTGGATGAAAGTTTTCTCTCTCTCTCTCTCCCTCTCCCCCTCCCCTTGTCTCTTTGCCTCTCAAATGAAAATAAATAAATAAATAGCAATTCATAGTTTCTGACTTTATTGCAGGCCCTGTAGGTACTTCAGCAAAATCGGTTTTGTAATTTAGTGTCATATGAAATGGAAATGATAATCTTGAATTTGCTTGATTCTTTTATTTTATGAGCTGAAATAACCATATATGTATATATGTGCATGTACACACACACACACACACACACACATCTGAATTGCTTTCTAACCACTTAGTACAGATGACTTACAAAATTCTGAGGTGTAAAGTGGAAAAGTTAGAAGAATGACTCATTTACACTGCCAGAGGCCCTCAGTCCACAACACACAGGGCTGAAACTTTTGTTAAGATTTATTTGTATGCATTGGAAAGGTGGAGTGACAGAGAGAGAAAGAGAGCTTCCATTCGCTTGTTCACTCCCTAAATGGTCACAACAGCTGGGGATGGGCCAGTTGGAAACCAGGAGCCTGGAACTCCATCCAGGTCTTCCACATGGTGGCAGGGGCTCAAGTACTTGGGCCGTCTTCCACCTCCATCCCAGGCACCTTAGCAGGGAGCTGGATGGGAAGTGGAGCGTCTGGGTATCACACCGGTGCTCTGATACGGGATGCTGGCATTGTGGGCAACACTTTAACTTGCTGTGCCACAATGGCAGCCCTCTGGGTTGAAGACTTTTAAACAAAAGAGCACCTTTCAGGCATTTAAAATATTCTACTTGCTTGTGTAACATCAACATGTTATGCAGATAGCAGCTCATATTCAGTAGAAAACATCAGAATTATTTAGTTTAATCTTGCCACCTGGAAACATTACCTCTGTAACAGTCATGGTGCGAGGACATCCCATTTGTCTCAACATATCCAGTGACAGAAGATGTACTGTCTGCCTTGAATTTCAGATATATTTTCAGGCAAAATAATTTTTAGACAGTTCTTCCTTGCAATAATCCAGTCGCCTTTTGCTGCAATTTTCACCTGCTTGGTTTTGTTCTGCCCTTCAAGGGTCTGAGAGAATGAATCTAATCTGTCTTCTATCTGACACAGCTTCAACTATTTAGAGGCAGCTACTATATCTCCAGTCTTTTTCCATCTCCTGTTAAACATTATGAAAATTTCCACCTGTTACTCAGGATTTTGTTTGTCAAAGACCTTTGGAATCCAGGCATCCAGACTTGAGCACAAAGTCACTGAATTGTTCAGCTAAGGAATCACCAGTCACCAACTTGTGTGTGTGTGTGTGTGTGTACTGAGGATTTATCTATTTATCTGAAAGGCAGAGTTACAGAGAGGCAGAGGTAGAGAGAGAGAGAGAGAGAGAGGGAGAGAGAGAGAGAGATCTTCCATCCACTGGTTCACTCCACATTTGGCCACAATGGCCAGAGCTGGGCTGACCTGAAGCTGGGAGCCAGGAGCTTCTTCTGGGACTCCCTCGTGGGTGTAGGGGCCCAAGGACTTGGGCCACCTTCTCCTGCTTTCCCAGGCCACAATAGAGAGCTGGATCAGAAGTGGAACGGTGGAGTGGCTGGAACTATAACTGGTGCCCATAAGGGATGCTGGAACTGTAGGTAGTGGTTTACCTGCTATGCCACAGCGCTGGCCCCCATCTTTGTTTTTGAAATAACAGATAAGAAGTGTTTTTGTTTTTTAATCTTCTAAAAAAATTTGCAAAAGATAATGGACATTGAACCTGCAATCATCTTTAAAACCTTTCAGAGAAATATAAGTGGGAAATCAGAAATTGTATCAGATTTTCATCTTATATCTAGGCTTAAGAAGTTACAGAGAAGGCCAGCGCCATGGCTCACTAAGCTAATCCTCTGCCTAGTGGCGCCGGCACACAGGGTTCTAGTCCAGGTCGGGGTGCCGGATTCTGTCCCGGTTGCCCCTCTTCCAGGCCAGCTCCCTGCTGTGGCCCTGGAGTGCAGTGGAGGGTGGCCCAAGTGCTTGGGCCCTGCACCCCATGGGAGACCAGGAGAAGCACCTGGCTCCTGCCTTCGGATCAGCGCAGCGCGCTGGCTGCGGCGGCCATTGGAGGGTGAACCAGCGGCAAAAGGAAGACCTTTCTCTCTGTCTCTCTCTCTCTCACTGTCCACTCTGCCTGTTAAAAAAAAAAAGTTACAGAGAGAGTACAAATGTTACTTATTTATATACTCAAAAATTTAAAAACATGTGAGTCATTTATCAACATTATAAACTCTTGATATAATATATTTTAAGGCATCAATGTTAATTATTTTTTATCATTTCTTTTAAGATTATGCTGAAGGCTACATCTGGGGAAGCTAGAAAAAAAGGTATACAATAGTGTATTACTTTTTTAACTTGCTTAAAATTATTTTCAGATAAAATATTAAATGCTGAATAGAATAAAACAAGTGAAAAAATGTTTAATCTAGCATGTACAATAAAGTATAATCTATTCCTTTGGCTAGGTAACTATACAAAGAAAATGAGATCAGTTTGTTGAAATGATATCTCTACGCCCTTGTTTATTGTAGCACTATTTACAAATCTAGAAATGGAAACAACGTAAATTTACTATGCTTTGTGAAGAAAGAAAGCATGATACATTCACACAATGGAATAGTACTCAGCGGCAAAAAAGGAGAAAGTTTGCCATTTGAAACAACATGAATAGAACTGAAAGCCGTTATGTTAAGTGACATAAACTAGGCACACAAAGATGAGTACCACATGATCTCACTCATACATGGCATCTAAATAGGTTGACCTTATAGAAGGTAACAGTAGAATAATGATAGCCAAAGACTTGGGGAAGTAGGAGGAGGGAGAGAAGGGAAACGGTTGATTCAACGGTACTAATTTACAGTCAGATAAGATTAAGAAACTCCAGTGTTCTATGGCACAATACAATGAATATGATGATAATCTGCTTTATGATTTTCTATGATATGTAAGCTAATAGAAAGGATTTTGAATGTTTTCACCACTAGAAAATGATAAATATTAGAGAAGATATGTTTGTTTACCCCCTAATAAATATCTTCAAAAATATAGTTGCCCTCATTCCTGAGTTTTTTATGCAGACATGCTAGTACACATTTGTTTTCCTCCTTATTTGAATTTTGTATTTAGTTTGTATTAATGGATAGAAGCATAGAATTAAAACTTACATCTGAAAGGGAGCTTGAAATCATGCAATTGGATTGCTTCACTTTATAGCTGATGAAGCCCATCAGCTTATAGCTCACACAGATGAGCCAGGGAGCCTGGGACTGGGCTTAGGCCAGTGATCAGGAGCCTTGCTCTAAGTGTAGTTCTTTTTTTCTTTTTTTTTTTGACTCCGGACTTGGGAGGGCTATTAGCAGGATTTATAATTTAATTACAAGCATAACAAAGTCTTTTAAACTCTCTCCATTTCTATGACCTTTTCCAGAGTCATTTTTCCCCATAAAATTATCCTCCAGCTTTGTGTTACCAAATGAAATTCAACATTAGTGATATACAGACAGATATACCAATGGCAAACATAATTTCAAGTATTAGTTGGTCACTGATGGCCCATCACCAAAGAACAATCTATTGAATGACAGAACTTATGTTTGCAATTATATCGATTGTTTCTTTGAATTTTTTGAAGATAATTTTCTAACAAAAGCTTTCTTCATTATACCCCACGTGTGTATATATATATATAGGTCTTTCTTTATCTTACAAACTGAAAATGGAATAATTGAGGAAGTTTTGCAATATTCTCATAATTTTCACTTAGATCATAGTCCAGTAAACCTGGGATTGGTTATTTCTTTGAATAATCAATGTGTATGTGTGTTCTTTGCATTAACAATAACAAAGAACAGAGCTTTTTGTCTCTTTTATAGGAATAAAATAAAAATCTTAAAAATTCTAAATGTTTTTATGTAGGTGTCAGCCAGTTATTAGGCACTAAGCAGCCAAAGTAACCAGCTCATAGAAGTTTCATATTACTTTTATATAGTTAGCTATAATTAGAAAAGAAATCTAGTGTTTCACTAATCTTAATAGCTGTGTGTCTGAAATGGGCATAAGGCATTGGTTATTTATTAGTCATGATCATTAACACATTAACATTGTTCTCACTGGGATAATATTAAATTGGGGAAAGAGTTCTGAATGAGCTTGACAGGTTTTTCCTATCAAATGAGCTTTCATCTATAATGCCAACAGCAGATCTGTCCCTCCATGAAAGTCACCTGTTGTGACAACTAAAAGTACTGCTTGGTTACAACTGGAATGGAGAGAGTGTTACCACATAATGTGGTTGGGAAAAGATTTTTCTTAAACAAAAAAAAACTTGTAAAAGAATCAATGAGGGTTGCCCTTTGGCCTGGATATTGGAAACTAATTGGACACCCATGTCCCATGCCATCAAAGTGCCTAGATTTGAATCCTGACTCCACTTATGATTCAAGCTTCCTTGAAATGAACAGCCTGGGAGGCAGCAGGTAATAGCATTAGTACCTGGGTTCCTACCACTCACATCTCCTGCTTTTGACCTGGCCCAGCCCCAGTTGTTGCAGGGGGAGTAAACAAGTTGTTAGAAGATCTCTCTCTCACACACACACACACACACTCTCTCTCTCTCCTCTTCCTCCTCCAGTTTGTGTGTGTGTGTCTTTTTTTTCTATCTTTTCCTCTCTGCCTTTCAAATAATGGATAAATAAAACAAGGATAGTAAAGGAATACGATTAGCAACTCTGTACTCACAAATTTTATAGCATAAATGAAACAGATTAATTCTTTGTATGACAAAATCTGCCAAATAATAGACAGACAACCAGAACAAGCCTATGTCTGTTACAGAACTTGAATCACTAGTTAATAATTTTCCATAAAAAAAGTATCAGACTGAAATAAGTTCACTGGTGAGTTATATCAAAGAATTATGGAAGAGATGAGACCAATTCTTTACTATCTCTATAATTAAGATTAGAGAAAAGATACCATCAAAGGAACAATTTCCTAACTCATTCCATGAGGCCAGAATTACCATCGTTTATAATTCAGATAAAGACATAACAACAAAAGAAAATCATAGACCAGCATCTCTCATGGACATAGAAATCAAAATGCTCAACAAAATATTAGCAACTCAAAAACAAAATTATATAAAAATAATGATTTATCATGACCAAGTGAGATTTATATAGTTTATGCAGCAGTAATTCAACATTCAAGAATCAATATAATCCAACCTATCAACAGGCTAAAGAAGAAAAATCACAGGATATCAATAGATGCAGAAAAAGTCTCAAAAAAAGTCCAACACTCATTCATGAGAAAGCTCCCAGAAATCTAGGTGGAGGAAAGCTTATTCATTTGATAAAGAACACTTATCAAAAAAAACCACTATAAGTAACATCACATTAATTGTGAAAAATTTGAAACTATTTCATTAAGATCAGACAAAAGACAAAGATATTGCCTCCCACCACTGATATTCAATATTGTGCTAGATTGTAGATAGATCAATAAAACAAGGGAATAAATATCATAGAAATAGGAAAGAAATGAATAGAACTGACTTTGTTCACAGAGGACATGATCATGTAATTAGAAAATCCAAAAGAGTCAACAGCAACAACATAACAAAAAGCCTCCTGGATCTTACAAACAATTAACAAAGTTCCAAGATATAAAATTAGTATAGAAAAATCAGTAATTTTCCTATAGATCAGCAATGAAAAGTTACATTTAAAATTTAGAACACAGCACTCTACATATTAGCAGCCCCCCAAATAAAATAATTAGGGCAAAACTAACAGAATATTTACAAGACTTGTATTAGGAAAACTATAAAACTGACTAAAGATATCAAAGAAGTAAAGAAATGTTCAAGGATAGGAAGTCTCCACGTTCTCAAGATATCAGCTTTTCCCAGCTTTATAGAATCAACACAATCACAATCAAAGTTCCAGAAAATCATCTTATAGCTATAAAAGCACTTATTCTAGAATTTATGTTGAAGACAAAATACCCAGAATATTCAACACAATACTGAAAAAGAGAACAAAGTTGAAGGACTGACAAAATCCAACTTCTATGACTTACTGTGAAGCTACAATGATCAAGACAATGTGGGATTGGTTAAAAGCTGGTATAAAAAGATACACAGATAAATGAAACAGAATGGAGAGCTCCCAAAAATAGAACCTCACAAATGCAATCAGCTAATCTTTGACAAAAGAGCAAAGGCAATACAAATTCAAGAAATTGCACTGGAACAACTATGCATTCTTGTTAAAAAATGAATCTAGAGGAAGATCATATACCCTTTACCAAAATGAAATCAAAAGGCATCATAGATCAAAAATGTAAACCACAGGCCACATAGGTGGGCTTTTGGCATAGCTGTTAATTCACTGTTTAGTACACCCACATCCCATATTGGAGTGCCTACACCCAAGTCCTGGTTCCACTCTCCATTTTAACTTCCTGTTAATGTGTTCCCTGGGAGAAGTAGGTAGTGGCTCGAATAGTTGATTCCCTGCCACATAAGTGAGAAGCCTGGACAGAGCTCCTGGCTTCACGTTTGCCTAGACCTGGCTTTTATGGACATTTAGAGAATGAAGCCAGTGAACAGAAGATCTCTTACTTTCCTTGCCTCTATCATTCTGGCTTTCCAATAAATACACTTCAAAAAAAAAAAAAAAAGAAAAAATTAAAAGCACAAGCCATGGACACCATTTGGAAAAAAATGCAAAACATGCTGGATTCTTAAATCTCAAAAATAAAAAGACAAATAACCCAGTTAAAAATGAGCTAAAGACTCAGAAGACTCATTAAAAATATATATACAGGTGGAAAATAAGCATACTGCAAGATGTTCAACATCCTATGTCATTAGGGAATTGGAGTTAAAACAACAATGAGATACTACTACACATCTACCAGAGTAACCCAAATCAAGAAGACTGGCAATACCAAATGTTGGTGGGGATGCGGAGTAACAGGAACTCTGACTTACTGCTGTTAGGAATATGAAATGATGCAGTCATGTTGGAAGACAGTTTGTCAGTTCCTTCCAAGATTAAACATACTCTTAGCATATAACCTGACAAATTTTTCCGTGGCTTTTTCCCACATGAATGAAAAATTATGTTCACACAAATACTTGGCAGCTTTATTCATAATTGCTCAAACTTGGAAGCAACCAACATGTACTTGTAGGTAAATGGATAGCTAAATCATAACACAAGCAGATAATGGGATATTATTCAGTGCTAAAAAGAAAATGGGCTATTAATCCATGAACAGATATGAAGGAAACTTGGATATGAAGATTACTAAGTGAAAGAAGCTAATAGGAAAAAACCATATACTATATGATTTCAACTATATGACCTTCTGGAAAAGGCAAAACTATGGAGGCCAAAAGATCATAGTGGCAACCAAAAGTTAGGGAGAGGAAGAGATGTGTAGGTGGAGGATAGAGGGCAATGAAAATATGTATGATACCATAATGATAGATTCATGTCATTACCCATAGCCCTCAACACAGAATGTATGATGCCAAGATTGAGCCCTAATGAAAACTATGGACTTTGAGGGGCAATTATGGGTTCATTGACAGCATCAAGAGCAGCTGTGTAGTAGGGGGTACTGATGGTTGAGGGGACTGTGCGTGTGTGTACATGGCATCAGCTTAATGAGACCTCTCTGTACTTTCTACTCAGTTTTGCTAGGAACCCAAAACTATCCTAAGAAGTTAATTCTACTTCCAAGGACAAAAGAAATACAAGAAGTGAACAACTGAAACAATCAACCTGAGACAAAAGCGGTTTTAAAAGGTCACGTGCTGTAGGAGTGCATTTAAATAACACTGAATAGCATTCCATAAGTGGCAGAACTATAGAGACATACATTATTGCTTGTTAATGCTTAAGGATATTGGGTGGTGAGGACTGGGTGTGTCTGTAAAGCAGTCACTAGAGGGAGGCTTTCCTGGTGATTGGGGAGTAATGTGTCTTGGTACCATGGTGGCTACCTTCATCTACATGTATGATGGAATGGCTTCTCTCTCTCTCTCTCTCTCTCTCTCTCTCTCTCTCTCTCTCACACACACACACACACACCCCCGTCAGTTTCCTTGTTTCAGTGCTGAATTATATTTATGTAAGAGGTTAGGACTGTCAAAATTTGGTGAAACATACAGGGTACCTCTTTATTAGCTTCACAAACTTAAATCTATAATCATTTTGAAATCAAAAGTTTTAAGGCCAAAATAAAATCAGAATGTCCCAAGTCTTGTTTGGACCTGACTTGGGAAGGTTTGAGGAATGCTCTGGCACAGTCGGAGGGTCCTTGGTATGTCTTCCCTTTGAGCAGTGTCATAGAAATGCAGACGGTTACCTGTGGGCCTTGGGCCTGCAGGTTTTTTTGAGCACCGTGGATAGGTCAAAGCTGTGCCCAGAGGCATTAAATAGCCTGAGAATGGCCTGGCTTGCTGATGGCTTGCTTATCTCAAAGTGGCCTGGGCACTCAGTATGCTGGCAGAGTACAACTCCTTGCCCTACATTCTCTATTAATTTAAAGGGATGCTTTTTGGTGTGTTCATACTTCCGTTTGCATTCTTCCTTGGAGAGATTGTTTCTCTGTCGTTTTCAGGCGATAGTTTATGACACTCATCTCATGTACAATGTGATGAACTTCAGAAGATTAATTTTCTTCTAGTCATGATTCCCAGGATGACAAAAATATAACTTCATTTTAAAATCTGAAAAAGAGGAGAGAGCGTTTGGTCTAGAAGTTAAGATTCTGCTTGGGATATCTGCATCCTATATTGGTGTTCCTAGGTTTGAGGTCTGGCTGCTTCAAATTCCAACTTCCTGAAAATGTACTTCCTGGGAGGGAGCTGGTGATGGCTCATGCACCTCAGGTGGCTGTCCATGCCTCCTCCATGCGAGTCCTGGATGAAGTTCCCAGTTCTTGGCTTCAGCCTGGCCCAGCCCCAGCTGCTGCAGATACATTTGGGAAGTGAACCAATGTATGGGCGATTTCTTTCTTTCTCTCTCCTTCTCAAATACATAATGTACTAAAAAATTAAAAAAAAATTAAATCCTAGCATGTATTCCTCAGAAAGAAAGTCAGGTAATCTTAAAGATGTAATTATGACCTAAACAAAGAAAAGCCAGAGCAGTGCTCAAAGAATTCATGTTTGAAGTAGTAGATAATCCTGTAATTGCCACTTCTCACAAAGTTCTGTGTATGTGTGGGAGAAAGCTGTTATTGAAATCTCGGGAACACTACACTTCAAAGCCCTTCTGCCAAGGATGTTTTATTGCCTTAAAACATATTAGAGAGGGAGAGGGAGAGAGGGAGAGGGAGAGGGAGAGGGAGAGGGAGAGGGAGAGGGAGAGGGAGAGGGAGAGAGATGAGATTTGGGAGAGATCAGACTTGGGACAGAAATTTCAACTGAGGCTTTGGAGAAAGGAAAATATAAAGAAACATCTTTTGTATTTCCAAGTTCATTATTTTCTATACAAAGGAAATGGAGTTTTATGAGCAGTGGTCTTTTGTGATGAGTTAAGGAACAACAACAAAAAAATGCATTTTTCTAGCAGGAAGCAACTGTACTGTATCTGTCTCTCCATCCTTTTCCTGCTGCAAATATGGGTCTGTTACCTGGCCAGAGACCTGGCAGTCAAGTTCAAACATGATCATGACATTCTCCTCCTGGAAATCCTCAACAGACTCCACATCATCTGTTTGTAAATGTTTAGGCCTCCTGATATGAATTATAAGCTTACGTCAAAATAGCTCCCGTAATTTCCCATCTTACTTCCTTCAAACCTGGTACTCCAGTAATTCCAGATGTGCACATTGCTCTGGGATCCTGCTTTGTTGTTTTCACACCACTGCTTCCTGGACATGCCTTTCCCGCTCTCTAGAATCCATGGACACCTCCCCTCCCCAACGCACACACACACACATGCACACATAATCCCCTATTCCACTTAACCTGGATACATATTACTGATGCCTCATACCTGAGTGGCCAGCCCAGAGCCCTCTGCAGTGTGACAATGTTCCTATTGCATTTCTATGAAAATCCTTGCAGGAAGGACAAAAATTTCTTGTTGACTTACAATTACCTCTCTATGCTGTGGTCCCTCCAGGACAATGCCATATTGTCCACATTTCTCAACAACTCAAATAATTCGGTGAGTGAAATGGTGAAATGTATCTTTCTACTTACAGTGTCTTTTTTTTCTGATTTTCTGATTTTTCTTATTGATTCAAAACTCAGTCCATTGGGGGGTGAACCAATGGAAAAAAGGAAGACCTTTCTCTCTGTCTCTCTCTCTCAATGTCTAACTCTGCCTGTCCAAAACAAAAGCAAAAACAAAAACAAAAAAACAAAAACAAAACCTCATTCCTTTGGATCCCAGGAAATCTTAGGAACTAAATAATTTGCATTTTATTTGTTTTGTTTTTATTTTTGAAGGTTAAATTTGCTCATTAGATCAATAGAGAGGGAGAAAGAATATTCCCACTCACTGATTCACTCCCCACGCATCTGCAGTAGCTGGGACTGGGCTAGGACTGAAGCTGGGAGCCAGGAACACAATACAGGTCTCCCACACAGGTGAAAGGGACTCAACCACTTAAGACAGCACTGCTACCTCTGAGGGTCTGCATTAGTAGGGAGTGAGAATAGGAGCCAGAGGCTAGGCTGGGATCTAGGCCCAGATGTCTTAACTACTGGTTTAAACATCTGCTTCCCTCATATTTGTTTGTATTTTAGAATTATCCCCCAAACTCCTGAGACGATAGTCATTTGATCTCTATGATGGTCCTGGAATCATTAATTGGACTAAAGAACTATTTTACATGGGGTTGATTGTCACAACTTTAATTTTTCTGTTGAAAATATAGCTTCTTAGGCCTCAGAGACATCTCTGGCGTTTATAGAACTCCCAGAATTGGCCAAAGTAGTTTTGGGTATGTGCCTTTTTTGGCAGAGAATCAACAGCCTTCTTGAGATGTTTCAAGTTGTTTAGAAAGAAAGAAAGAAAAAGAAGAGTGAAATTACTGCATGAGAGCAGAGGGCAGATATTTAGGAAACTGCACAAAAAGATAAATGATCCTTAAAGCCGCAAATACATGGGGCCACTGACAAATCTCACTTCACTAAACTTAGTCGCAGTCTCACATAGACACAAGGCGATATGTGTCCCCTCTTTGTGGGAATATATCATGTCTGGGTATAAATATATTCTTTTTTCCCCACTAAGGCAAGAAAGGCCAATGCAGGGCTTAAAAGTAGGTGACACTCAGAAGTTCAATATCTTGGCTAGTAATTATTTTCTAGGTGATAATATTGATGACTGGAGAGAGACATACTTGTAACATATGCTTTTTAGAAGATTTATTTATATTTTATTTATTTGAAAGGCACGGAGAGGGAGGGAGAGAGAGAGATCTTTCATTCCCTGGTTCACTTTCCAAATGGCCACAACAGCCAGGGCTGGGCCAAGCTGAAGCCAGGATCCACAAACTCCATGTTTCCCATAGTAGGTGGCAGGTGTCCAAGCACATGGGCCACCTTCTGCTGCTTTCCCAGGCGCATCAGCAGGGAGCTGGCTTAAAAGCAGAACAGCCAGGAATTGATCTGGCACTCTGATGTGGGATGTTGGCATTGTGAGTGGCAACTTAACCTACCGCACCACAACACTGACCCCAACATATTCACTTTTGAGCAACGTGAACATGGAGAAAATTATATCTAGTAGGAATATATTTAATTAAAAGAAACTGCAAATAAAATATTTGGAAAATACTGCTTTACTTCTCAGGTAAAGTTTTCATAATCAGGATGAAATTCCAAAAAAATCTCTCAACAATCTGACCACGGCTAACCACAATTCCAACCAAGAACAGCCTGTGCAGACCCTTGTTCTAGGAAACCTACTCAGAACTGGTATGTTTGATTGCTGTGAAGGAAGCCGTCATAGGACTTAAATTCCAGGGGTGGGTGTGGGAAGGGAAGAGATGTGAAATAAAAATCTCAAGAGTCCACTTTAATGAAATCCTGCTAATTACAAGACAAACTGAACATACATGAACTGGCCATTTTAACTTACTGTTGAAAAAAGTCAACCGGTTTCCAAAATTCAAGCCTTCGAAAGAAAAGCACAACATTCACAAATAAAAGTCAGGCCATTGATTCAGCCCCAAAGCTGCATTGCCTGACTGCCCTGAGGATGCTCAGCACGCCTCCGGTTTGGTCGCATGCAGGTTGAAGACTTCTGACCACGGGATTTAATTTGCTTGATTCACACAAGTGTCAGTCATCCGGTCGGTAGGCCACGTAGAAGAAGTATTTTTAGCAGACCTTCCCAGGGTGAGCACCTTAATTTGTTGTGTTGTAAAGGATCAAAAATGTCAGCACATGTTTGCAAACATTCCAATTTCACATGCATTTTTAATATAATATGTTTGATAAAAATCTTACTGAGTGGTTGCATCTTGTTAGTAATGGTCCTTCATCTCAAATCCCCCAAGGGTTCTTTATTCTGGGAAAAGAGTATCTTGGGCACCCCCTGGGTATTATTTAGGAGAAATGACTGCCTGATCATCTACTCTTGTGTCAGTTCAAGTTAAAATACTTTATGGCACTGTCAAAATTTGGTCAATAACAAATAACTTATTGTCATAGTCTATTGCAATAACAAGTAAGTATTTGTCAATAACAATGCAGAGAATAGCTTATCCATCCTGAGTTTCTGTGTGCGTGAAGCTAAATCAAATGTCTACAAAAAGAAGAAGAGGAGAGGGTATCTACGATTAAATCTGGTTGTGGGAGGCATTTGATGTCTCTATCAATGGGAAGATCCATAAATAACAAAGGAGAGCTTTGAAAACAAATTATTATTTGTTATTCATAAATTATTTGTTTTAAATTATTTGTTATAAAATTATTTGTTATTTATAAATAACAAAGGAGAGCTTTGAAGAATTAAGAAAAAATAGGATCTGAGTGAAGATTTTCTCAAATAGAGCAAAGCAGATTTTTGAACCCTCCAGTTGAAAGTGTCTGAATGTTTTTTCAATAGTTTAATATTCATTCTACAGAGACACTTTACACTGAAGTATCATTATGCTGCTAATTTTAATGAAAATTAAAACATTTTTTGCATTCTCTGTTGCCAGAATAAGAGAAGCATTCTTCAAGGAGTCAGACCTCTTAGGTGGAGACTTAAAGATTCATGGAGAAATAAAATTAAAAGAGAAACTTATTCTGGTATGAAAATTTTGAAATCTATGCATAGTTTTTTCCATAACATGTATTTTCATGAACTTTCTGAAGACCCCATTATATGCATGGATTTGAAACGATTTGCACTAAAATAAACTTATATTTTCAATCCATCTTCTATGAGACTTTTGAAGCGCTCTCGTACTGCGATCCCTCTATGTGTTGTTGCTGCTGTGGCCTCTTCACCTTGTGATGGTTCACAAAGAAAACTTCCGCACCTGAGCCACAGGAGGGATTCTGAGAGAAGAAGACATTTACATGCTCCTTGCCTCTAGATGTCAGATCCATTTAGCAGTACTGGCTTCCGAGACTCCACAAAGCTCCCCAAGGCACTAATTCCCTGCAGGGTGATCCGATCATCAAGTCAGAGGGTTGGAATCACATTTGGAACCATCTAATCCCACACTTCTCCTTAAAGTAAAACTCTCCATGTCAACCCCTGCAGTGGCACATCACACAGCCTCCAGGGACAGGGGTATCTTTTCTTTCTGGGGCAGATTCTTTCACTGATGCTTAAAGTACTGTGAGAAACATTCTGCTTTCTCTTGGTGTTGGCTCCGACCATGTACAAAGGAGCTTCAAAAAAGTTCATGGAGAAACAGAATTAAAAGAGAGTGTGCATTGTCTATGAGTTTTCTAAAGAGGCTTCATATTTACTTTCCATCACAGCCCTTCAAAGCTGTCAAATTGTCTAGGAGCCTGAAATTTTCTCCGGGTTTTCCTTATAATAATTCTTATGGGACTGTGGTTTCTAGGACTTTTCTCATCTGGTATCTCTCCTCTATACCTAATTCAGTTTTTCATGGTACTTCTTCATAGCTGAAGTCTCATCTTCCTGATGGATTTTAACCATTGACAGCTAAGGCTACTGTTATTTATCTAAGCACTATAATTGTTTTAGTACAGTGTAAGTTTGCCTTGACTTATTTACTAGATGCAAATGGCATAGATTCTTGGAATGCTAGTGATGTGGACTCTAGAAAGGTTAAGCATGTCTCTGTTATTTAAACTAAAAGCTAGCATATTGGGCAAATTGTACTAACTTTTGTAGACATAGGCACAAGCCCCATTAGCAGAAGCAGAGCATGTGGGTAAACTGAGTTCAGGAATGATGTAGAGCCATTATAGAAAAACCTCGGGTTCTGGTTGGTAGAAAGATTTATTGATTTAAAAATAAATTTTGGGACCAGTGTTATGGCTCAGTGGGTTTAGCTGCTGCTTGCGATGCCAACATCCATATCAGAGTGTCCATTTGGGTCCTGGCTGATTGGGCCTCTGCAGCCCATGTGGGAGACCAGGACGCAATTCTAGATACAACCAGGTCTATCCCTGGAAGTTGTAGCCATCTGGGGAGTGAACCAGTATGGAAGACATCTCTCCCCCCGCCCCAGGCAACTTTCAAATAAATAAGGAGGGAAACATTTAAAATATTCACAAAAATAATCTTTCCACAACTTCCACAGTTGTGCTAAAGAGTTTTACACCTTTGATTGATTTTAATTCTTATAACTCTCCTAAAAGGTTGGTAACATGATCTTCATCTTACAAATGAGAGAAGTGGAACTCAGAGTCGTTAACAACATGACCAACAGCTGTCAATAGCGAAGCTGGAATCCAGACAGCATAATCTGACCCCAGTGCCTATGCTGATAACCACGCCTCTTACATATGGCTTCTTTGATTTGGAATTGATCCAGAAATTTTGGGATTGTTCTGGGGACAAAATAAAGCTCACCATCACAGAGGTGTTTAAAAGGGAAGAATGTAAGTAGCTAGAACTAATGGAGTTTGAAATTTACAACTTACCTGCAAGGTAACTTACTATCCTACCAGTCATGGTGATGTTACTGGACAGAGAGAATAGAATCCGGTGCCTGTATCACAGGCTATTTTACCACCCTTTCATCTTAATACCTACAAGTTAGAATCTTGGCTTCAGTAAAGAACCTGACACTGAATATAAATTGGAAAATAAAATTATGTCAAAGAAAGTCTCTTATACCAACACAAAAGAAATGAGAAATGTAAAGTTTTTTTGTAAGTGGAAAACTGACAATCACCATTTTTATAAGAAAAAAACTATGATCATCATTATTATTAATATTCTTCAAGCCAGCAGTTAATATAAACCTCCTGCTGTTTTTGAGTGCTTTGCCTATATTAATTTATTTGATGTTTGGCCGGTGCCGCGGCTCACTAGGCTAATCCTCCGCCTTGCGGCCCCGGGACACCGGGTTCTAGTCCCGGTTGGGGCGCCGGATTCTGTCCCGGTTGCTCCTCTTCCAAGCCAGCTCTCTGCTGTGGCCAGGGAGTGCAGTGGAGGATGGCCCAAGTGCTTGGGCCCTGCACCCCATGGGAGACCAGGAAAAGTACCTGGCTCCTGCCATCGGATTGGCGCGGTGGGCCGGCCGCAGCGCGCCAGCCGCGGCGGCCATTGGAGGGTGAACCAACGGCAAAGGAAGACCTTTCTCTCTGTCTCTCTCTTACTGTCCACTCTGCCTGTTAAAAAAAATAATAATAATTTATTTGATGTTGATTATAACTTAATTATGTAAGGGCCATTATTATCCTCATTTATAATATGAATAAACAGAAGCACAGCTAATTTAAGCAGCTTGTCAGGGTCACACAGCTGGGAAGTCACAGAATTGGTACCTGGATCCTATAAAGCTCTAATGTTTACCTCTGCATTATACAAAGGGCTTTCAAAAAATTTATGGGAAAATATAATTCAAAGATAAGTTCATTTTGGTGGGAAATTTTTTTTTGAAATCCACACATGTGTGTCTTCCATGAACTTTGTGCAGACTCTTGGTAGATCCTCCCTCTTCTGCATGATCCTACTCATCAATCTCCCGCTTATCATTTATCTGGAAAAAATGTTCCTGCGAGACATCAAGTCAGGCCATCAGTGAATATCGGAGCAGAGTCCCTTACTGTCACCAGATTCACTGTGTCTGAGTCTCGAGGTTAGATGTGCAGAGTTTATCTAAGGACAAGTACTTTGCAGAGCTGACACAGGTTACTAATGATTTCTACAGGGATAGACAAACCCTAGTTTGAGGCTTGCTGGTTTAAATCTCAAATATAATATGCCGCTTTCCACACTTAATAATGTATTAGTAGAAATAATAATGAATTGTTTCTCTTTTGCTATTTCTTAACATTTGTAATTAAAAAACCAATTGTTGCCCAAATGGCCTTGTGTATTTTTCTGCAAAGTCTAGTGAGTGGTAGTCATTAGCACCATGGCTGTTGTAGGGATTTTTTTTTTTTATCTGTAGCTAATTTACATTTAACTTGCCTTAATTCATTGGCTTCCATTTCTATTTTTTTGAAAAGCCCTGAAAATAACCCATCCATTTATTTAGCATTTTCATTATTCAAAGAGTATTTTAAAGAATTATTGTGGTAATATAACAATAATAATATTTTTAGAAGAAACCAGAAGTTGAATAGTTTAAATGTGAGCTCATGTGCTGTTTCTTCCCTCTTACCCTCTGCCTGGCCCTATGTTTATTGAACGCCATAGAATGCCAAGACAGCATTTGTAAAGGGGGATTTATTTAACTCTGGGTGAGTTGTACAAATGCAATAATGTGGCCCAACTCTTGTTTAATTTTGAAGGCTCTCTCCCAGACAGCATTGCTCATCATGGACGGTTCAAGCCAAATTATCCATTATTGTTCCCCAAGTTTACAATTAAACTATCGATCAAATCTGGCAGTGATTTCTCCAGCAGCCCAAGCTTGGAAGCTGTGGAATTACATCAGAACCTGAGCGCGTGGAGCCAGAGAAGGTGACGCCGACAGACAGATGCTGACCGAAGGCTGTGCTGAGGACCAGCCACCTCGGGATGCAGCCGCTGGTGATTTTCCTGGAGCCAAGAAGCACTGAGCCAGCACCACGGCCACCGACAGCGGGTGGGTGGTTTTAATAGCCAGAGGTGCCTGCAATTCGTGACCCCCATCCCTTGCTGTAAAAATTGGAGTTTAACAGGTTCGGCTCCATGGGGAACCAACCTCGGCTCTTAGGCTCCTTCGGACACTGCAGAATGCATCTTTTTCTGGGGAATTCCACAATAAAATGACTGTTATTTATCATTACAAACCTCTTTATCATTTAGTCAATAAAAGGCCTCTTTCTCTCTCACTTTTTTTTCCAGTGGCGTGCTCAGAGTCAGAAATCGGTATTAGTCTCTCCTGGCCTGGAGGCAGGAGATGTCAAAAGCTAAATCATGATCTACCCTGGCTTCCTGGCTAAATTGTGTATGAAGGCCTCAGGCAAAAAGGTACACATGCTCATTATTTGAAACCGAGATTTTTTTCCCCTCCTTCTTTTCGTTTTTCTTTCTTTTTCTCTTTCTTCTTTTTACGTATTGAGACGTGTGATACACAGCTCAGAAGACAGCAGGCATGAGAGGAGCCAACAGGAGCTGGACGTGCCCCCTCCATATATTTTCTGTTCCAGAAATGAAAAGTGGATTGTCTTCTTTCAACACAGACAAGGAGCTGTGGGTTTCACCTCTTGAACCCTTTGATCATGGTAGAAAAAGAGCGTTGGGTGTAATAGGTGAACAGACCGCACGAAAGGCAGGTCTTTAATTGGGCATGAACAGCACTGTTTGCACTTGCATGGAGAAAGAGACATTGCTTTCCCGCTGTGAGCAGGTACCAGGGATCCATTCTCCTGGCTTCCCAAACAAGCTGTGCCTTTGGGATTCCCTGACTTCATACAGGGCTTCAGGGCTGGCCACGCGGCAGGAGGTCTCATGGTCACAAAAGGTCAGCAGGGGCACTGAATAAAGATGTCATTGGCTGTGACGTATGTGGGACACTGTGCAAAGCTCTGTAACCTGAGTGTGGTCTGAAGCATTTCACCTTTTACCAGAAAGTTAAATTTGATCCCCAGAGATCTCTTTTTCATTCACTTGCTGTGGGTGTGTCGCGTCTCCTGATTGTCACCTGTGCCGAATGAAGACAGCACTATTCAGGGACATGGGTTTGTTCCCTATTTCACTGTCTTATTTGTTCAATGCATATTCAGAGCTTAGACCATGTGCCGCATATGATGCCAGCAAAGGGGGTAGAGCTGTGAACGTGTAAGGGTTATCCACCATGATGAGATGTGACCAGAAAAAAAATCTTTTTGTAAAGATTTATTTTTATTTATTTGAAAGACAGAGTTACAGGGAGAGGTAGAGACACAGAGAAAGGTCTTCCATCTGCTGGTTCACTCCCCAAATGACTGAAAGCGCCAAAGCTGAATCGATCCAAAGCCTGGAGCCTGGAGCCTGGAGCCAAGAGCCTCCTTTGGGTCTCACACGTGAGACCAGGGGCCCAAGGACTTGGGCCATCTTCTACTGCTTTCCCAGGCACATTTTCAGGGAGCTGGATTGGAGGTGGAGCAGCTGGGACATGGACTGGCATCCATATGGGATGCTGAGGCTGCAGGCCAGGGCTTTAACCTGCTGAGCCACAGTGCCGGCCCCTAGAAAAAAAGTCTTTTAATGTTAAAAACTACAGAGATCTATAGCCAATATTTCTAGTGGATCAATCTAGAAAATAAGAAGTAAAACTTCCTGGTATCTCTGTTGCTGAAACCTTGATGTTTTCCCTTGTATATCCAATTCCTGGAGGAAAGAACATCTAGAAACATAGAAATCTGTATTTTTACAGCTTAAAATATTTTACAGGGGATCTCTTTCAATACTCTGACTTTATAAGGGAATGAGTTAAAGCTTAAAGAAATAAAACAGCCAACAGCATTGCCAACAAACTGTTGGAACCCTTCACTAGCAATATCCATTTAGGAACTGACACTCAGATTCCTGTACACCCACCTAGATTCCACTTGCATAGGATGTGTCCAGTCTTTTTTATTATTATTTGCTAAGAATACATTCAAGGATTGCTTGGCAAGTACAAGAAGCAGAGGGAGAATCTGCCTCAGTGGTATCAAGTTCTTGGACTTATTTTCATTCTCTCATCTGCGATCTGAAAGATAAGCAGGGATTTGCAAAGGTGTAACATGAGTCAGCTGGGAAGTTCACTTTAGCTACAGGGAACTAAATAGAGTCGTGCCTCAGTATCCACCAGGGATTGGTTCTAGGTCCCCCAGGAGTACTAAGACCTGCAGAAGCTCAACTCTACATACACAAAATGGTATAGCCTTTACATGAAACCCATACACATCCCCCTCATACACCTGAAATCATCACTAGGTCACTTGTAACACTTGATACTTCGTGAATACAACGTAAATCCTTATTTATTATTTAGAAGATATTTATAAGGAACTAAAGTGTGCATGTTCAGTACAGATTCAATTTGGGGGATAATTTTTTTTTTTTTTGCCTATGTTTGGTTGTTGGTTGAATCTGCAAATATTGAGGGCTTACTGTGTTTATTTTTGTATATATTTAGAGCTAACTATGTGTAGTCACCCCCTACCCCCGGCTGTTATGCATGTCCATAAAAACATCGATGCTCACTTATCCCTGACATGACATGGATGGATTAGAAGTATTTGCCTCCTTTCTTGTCTGTGGCCCTGTCTGGCCTGCAAACTGCTCTTCCAAGCAATCAGGATGGAGCAATTGTCTACAGCTCTGGTCTGCAAGGAAAAGGAGCCTGGGGATTCCATAGGCTCTTAGCCTTACACAAACCCTGCTAATCTCCAAGGCTAAGACAACCACGTCTTGCGGAAGCTGGGAGACAGATTGTGCCATACAAAACCATGCGCGAAGAGAGCAGAACCTTTGTTTGATGGGTAGCTGTCTTCAGTGTCATCCTCCTAATTCTCACCCAGGCCACACACCTGCTGAAAGGAAATTTGCCACAGTTTACAATCTCACAGTTATTAATTTATTTGCATTCAGAGTTGCCTGGTTTATTATCAAACATTTATAAAGCGATTGCTTCTAGCCTGAAACCTTATGTCCTTATCTCAGGGTAAAATCTTATGATAGGCTGTACGCCCTTAAACAATGGATAGCTTGTGGTAAGAATTCAAACTGAGGGTCTAGTAGCACCTTGTTGCTTTTTGGCACTCCTACAATAAAGAAAACAATATCATATTTGTGTTTTTCAGTCCTGAGCATATTTACAGTAAATCTTCCCTCTAAGATGTGATGTGCAAGATTAAGAAAAAAATGGAAAACTTTTAAAAAGTACATGTGTTTCTATTTTTCCCATCTTCCTTCTGTTGTTCTCTGCTGCGATGTATATTCAAAGCCCTCATGTAAGCCTGCCAGCTCTGACTTGCAAACTAAGGAGTTCCAAGCTCCAAGCTCTAAGTAGTTTAAAAAAATCATTCAAATTATTTCCCTAACTTATAATTATGCCTCTTTTATCATTGTAGTCTAGATCTCCTAGGGATGCTTGTCACACATGCTTGGAATCCTGGCTCTGGCCTGTGACCCACCAAGAAAAGGAGTGCGAGGATGTTAATGAGTTTAATTCAGACATCAATGTGCCTCCCACTGCATCTGTTGTGTTTATTGCTCCTTCAGATCAGACATCGCTTTCCTCGGCTTCATGTGGCTTGGGGCGTACACATGTGTGGTCCTGTTTCCTAATGAAGTGGGCAGATACCTACCAGGGTGCAGTGGCCTGTGATTGACAGGTCTTGTGGGAGGCAGTAGCAAGTGCAGTGCAGTGGAATCAGGTAGTTGGGAGGGTGCAGAGGCATTCTTCAGTGGGACCCAGGGTCTGGCTCTCTCAGCATTAAGTGTCTTGATTCCCTTTTGAGTGGAGGGGCTCAGTAAGTGCTTTTTTGGGTGAAGTCAAGTTATTAGACATCCGTGGTCCAGGGGTAGACCATCCTGACCAATGACACTCTTGAACCCTGAGCAGCGATGCCATTTTGAATATTTTATCCTCATACATTTTTCCAATATTTTACCTCCTAACATTGTTGATGGGCCATACCTTTGAGATGGATGAACCCAGACTGTCCGTTCCCAACAGTGGGAACACTTAAATATTTTTAAAGCTCTCTCTGTATTTCAGGTTCATATCCTAGATGGATAGATTTTTACCTTACATATATGAGGGTACTTCAAAAAAGATATGAGGGTGTGGAAAATGGAAATGAAAATAAGTTTATTTTGATACAAAAATATTTTGAAATTCACATGCAGTTTTTTTCATTATATGCATTTTTCTTGAATCTTTTAAAGATCCCTCATATGCATGGATTAAGATATACATGGAAGGGGTCAGTGCTGTGGTGCATTGGGTAAAACTTCCATCTGCAGATCCAACATCCCCTTCAGGCGCTGGTTTACTTTTGATCCAGCTCCCAGCTAATGTGCCTAGAAAAATGGCAGAAGATGGTCCAAGTCCTTGGCCTCCTGCACCCACAGGGAGACCTAGATGAAGCTCCTGGCTCCTGGTTTTGTTCTGGCCAAGCTCTGGCTGTTGTGGCCATTTGGGGAGTGAATAAGCGAATGGAAGACCTCTCTTTCTCTCTGCCTTTGCCTCTCCTTCTCTGTAACTCTGACCTTCAAATAAAATAAGTAAATATTTTAAAAAATATATACATGTATATTTTATTTAATGTTCCCTTTATGGAGAAGAGAGTTTGCTCTGACTAGAAATTCTCTTAGAATAGAATGGTTAGGCACTCTAGTAAATGGCCCCTTTGTTCCCATGCATCACAACCTAACTTTCTACAAGGAAACAGCCTTTGTGCGCATATACTGTATGATTTGTTGGCCAGTGACCTTCCCTGCTGGGCCACATTCTGGATGTCCTATGGGTCCCTGAAGTTGGGGTTAGTCCTGTAACCGGCTTTGCCGATGACAGTGACCAGGGGATCTTGAGACGGAGAAACTTGATGTCCATTGCATCTTGTTGTCAGTTGTTTTGCTTTTCTCTCTGCTACAAGAACAATTTCCCAAGTAAGGACTGTTTCCTTCAGTGCAGAATATTGCCATATTGGAGAAGAGCCACAAAAATCTCAGTTCCTTTGTGGTGGAATGAGAAGGCCATGCCAAGATGGCTGCTGGCAAGCAAGCGTCAGTTACTCAGGAATGGCTTTGAAACCCACCTGGCAATGGAGCCTGCCTGGCAACAGGTTGTGACTGGATGGCTTTGGATACTGCCTGGCAACAGGTTGTGATTGGTTGGGGCATAAACCACCCCTTGATCAGCTTGGCTGCCTTGGCTATATAAGCTTCTGTACCAACTGAAATAAACGAGTCTGCGGGCTGCTCGCCTCTGGCCTGTTTTCACCAGGCTCCCGGAGCCTCTGTGGTGACTCCGCGCCTCTTGCCCCCACCGCGCTCCTCTCAGAACGAATCCACCTCAACACTTCTTTCCTTTGACATGACAGAGAAATAACCAGTTGTTTATTAAAGGCCACTCAATTTTAAGGTCATTTTTTGTAGCATGAATAATATACTATTATTTATTTTCCAAAAAGGATAAATAGATATTTCAGTGGACAGTGAGACAAAGAAGAAAAAATAGTCATTATCTCCAACATAGATGGCTATTGTTAATGTGTACACACAGTTTAAACAATTGAAACAGAACAAGACAGAGTATATTTTCAATTACAACTCAATTATGATATGGAAAAATGCACTGTTTAACATATGTACTTTTTCTTTTTAAATTATTATTATTTTTTTATTTTTGACAGGCAGAGTGGACAGTGAGAGAGAGACAGAGAGGAAGGTCTTCCTTTTGCCGTTGGTTCACCCTCAATGGCTGCCGTGGCCGGCACACCGCGCTGATCAGATGGCAGGAGCCAGGTGCTTTTCCTGGTCTCTCATGTGGGTGCAGGGCCCAAGCACTTGGGCCATCCTCCACTGCACTCCCGGGCCACAGCAGAGAGCTGGCCTGGAAGAGGGGCAACTGGGACAGATTCGGCGCCCCAACCGGGACTAGAACCCGGTGTGCCTGCGCCGCAAGGCGGAGGATTAGCCTAGTGAGGCGTGGCGCCGGCCTTTAAATTACTTTTAAAAATATATGTCATATATTGATAGAATATGTTCCCTTGTTTTTTAAAAATATTATATTTATTTGAGAGACTGGGATGCAGAGAGAGATGGAGGGGCAGAGAGAGATAGAGAGAGAGCAAGAGCGAGAGCACACTCACTTCCATCCACTGATTCACTCCCCAAATGCCTGCGGTAGACAGAAGTTGGGAACCTGGAAGTCAGTTCAGGTCTCCCACATGGGTGAAAGAGACCCAACACCTTGGGCCGTCACCACTGCCTCCCAGTCTGCATCAGCAACAATCTGGAATCAAGAGCCAGAGCCAGGATTTGGACTCTGGTATGGGGCACTGCATCTTAACCAACATCTTCACTGGTAGGCTGAATAACTGTTTTCCCCTCACATTTTTCTGTATAGTTTACCTGACATTCTCATGGATGCTTAATATTTGAAAGAGATAAATGATGACAAATAAGTATTTTTATATTTATGATTTACATTTCAAAGCTAAGTATCCTACCAATGTTTATAATATCTATATTAGAAAAACACATTTCTGTACAAAGAAGATGAGACATTATTTTAATATTGTTTTCATTTCTTTCCTATGTTTATTCTATTATGATGAAAATGGCTTTGTGTATCTTTCTTTCTTTGTTTTGTTGTGGCGAATATTTATTTGATTGGCTTGACACTTCATTCCAAAAGCTGGTTATCTTCAGGCAAAGTCATTGCAATTCCAAACCAAACTCTTACTCATCTTGGTGATGGGAATACAAAGTGATGCCAGCAGAAAATCTTTTCTTTATTGCTCTGTTTGTTGATTTCTTTCATTCTTTCTATCTCAGGGATATTTAATGAGTGAGAATCCTTTGCATTTTAATCATGCATGTTGCTATATGCATTCAGAATATGATATTCATATTCCTTTGGCCTCAGAGCAGTTGAGGAGGAACTGGTGCCTGGTGTTGATGGGCGGGGATGACTGGGGATTTTCTGAGAATGAGACACATGCTTCTCTAAGATGAATCTGGTTTTCAGGTCTTCTACATTCAAGTGCGTGTGTATAAAGTACTTAAATATGTATATGGGTACTTCAGAAAGTTCATGGAAAATTGAATTAAAATGTAAGTTTATTATGTGGCTACATTTTTTTTGAAATTCATGCACAGCTTTTTCATACTAAGCACTGTCCCTGAACTTTTATGTGACCCTACATGTGCAGATTTCAAAATATTTTGCAAAAAATAATCATCTCCCTTCCATTTTCAACTAACTTTGAAGCACCTCTGTTTACAAGTATATAATAAATAATATAGAGCAACTTTGAAAAGTAAAGATGTATCACATTCCCTTGAACTTGATCAGTCTAGATCCTGAACTTATTTTAAGCTTGGTGACAGCAGAGAAAAGTATTTCTGCGGAGAACTGTTGAACGATACTTCACTTAGTGCACTTTTTACCATTCAAAACCTCCGTCTTTGTAGATATGTGCTATCGCTGCAATTTTGTTGCACAGTAGTACCTCTCAGCTGTGCTTTGCTTTCCACAGTTTCTGTTCTCCTATTCAACTGGAGTCTGAACAAAATAAATGGGAAGTTCTAGAAATGAAGATTTCTCACGTTTCTAACCAGCATGATAAAACCTCAAGCCATCCTGCTCCATCTCACCCATGAAATAAATCATCCATCTGTCTAGTATCTCCATGCTCTATGTTCTACCTGCCCATTCATCATGTAGAAGCCATTTAAGTTATTAGACCAATTACGTTAGTATTGCAATGCTTGTGTTCAAGCAACTCTTTAAAAAATTTTTTTTCTCATTATTTATCTCTGGAGATATTCTGTTTTTTTTTTTGTTTTGTTTTGTTTTTTGGTTTTTTTTGACAGGCAGAGTGGATGGTGAGAGAGAGACAGAGAGAAAGGTCTTCCTTTACCGTTGGTTCACCCCCCAATGGCCGCTGTGGCTGGCGCACCGCGCTGATCCGAAGGCAGGAGCCAGGTGCTTTTCCTGGTCTCCCATGGGGTGCAGGGCCCAAGCACTTGGGCCATCCTCCACTGCACTCCCGGGCCACAGCAGAGAGCTGGCCTGGAAGAGGGGCAACCGGGACAGAATCCGGCGCCCCGACCGGGACTAGAACCCGGTGTGCCAGCACCACAGGCGGAAGATTAGCCCATTGAGCCATGGCGCCGGCCCAAGCAACTCTTTTTAAAGATTTATTTATTTATTTGAATGGCAGAGAGAGAGAGAGAGAGAGAGAACCTCCATCTTCTGATTCACTCCCCAAATGGCTGCAGCAACTGAAGCTGAGCCAGCCTGAAACCAGGAGCCATGAATTCTATGTGGGTCTCCCATTGTGGATAGCAGGGGCTCAAGGACTTAGGTCACTTTCAGCTGCTTTTCCAGGTGCATTATCGGGGAGCTGGATTGGAAGTGGAGCAACGGAAACTTGAACTAGTGCTTAAATGAGATGCCAGCATAGTAGGTTGCAACCTAATCCACTGTGCCACAAAGTCCAGCCCGAAAGTAACTGTTGTTTTATTTAGCAATGGCCTCAAAATACAAGGGTATTGATGCTGGCATTTTTTTTACAATATCTTGTTTTAATGGTTCTGTTTTGTTATACTTGCTCACTTGCCTGATTTCTAAGTTATGTTTTATCAAAGGTAGTTTGTATAGGCAAAAACAATACAATGCAGAAGCTTAATTGCAGGGGCCAGAAATTTTATGCTTAGAATATTTAAAGATATTCACATACATTTTGAATAATTAGACATAACATGATTCAATTTAATATTTATTTTTTCAAGACATAGACCAAAAAAAGAAATATTGCTGCCCAGTTTAAATAGTTTTTCTAATATATAACCTTTCCGAATTGCTCTTCACTTGACATTTGCAAGCAAAGTTAAGACCATCATTCATTACGGATACCAGGTAGTTATCCCTACAACATATGCTGAGTTCATACTAAAGGAATCTTGTTCTAAGTGACTTTGTACAGTTTTCTGCAAATATTTTGAGTTGTCTTTTCTACTTAGAAAGACTACAAATATTTTGAGTGAAGGATCATGTTTCATATCTCTTGGTATCAACTGACTCTAAATTATGCCCTATGTAGCAATTTTCACCGAGTATTTGTGGGATGTAAAATTGGGAGATACCTAGGGCCTGCACTGTAGCATAGTGAGTTAAGTCACCTCCTGCAATGCCACCATTCTGTATGGTCACTGGTTCAAGTCCTAGCTGCTCCACTTCTGACCCACCTCCCTGCTAACGTTCCCAGGAAACCAGCAGAGGATGGCCTAATCACTTGGGTCCCTGCACCCTTTTGGGGGACCCAAATGAAGCTCCTACTTCCTGGCTTCAGCTTAGCCCAGCCCTGGTAGTTGTGACCATTTGGGGAGTGAACCAGAGGATGGAAGATTCATTCTCTGTCTCCCTCCCTCCCTCTCTCTCTCTTTCTCTCTCTATTTATGTTTCTCCCTCTTTCTCTTTGTAACTCTGCCTTTCAAATAAATAAAAATAAAATCTTAAAAAAAATGGAAGACTCCTCAGAAGCGAGGCAAAACCAGGAAAAATGTACGTCTTACATTTTGTAAGACTTGAGAGAATTTAGCCATCAGAATAAGTTTATAAGGCAATGGGAAGTGTCTGGCAACAGGGTTCAAATTTTGAGAGGAGATGATGGATTTGATTTTGAACTTGTTGAGATTGATGGACCAAGGTAAAAGGGATAGTAGACACTTGTGTAATTAATCTCATGCTTGGGAGGAAACTCCAGATTGGAAATATATGATTTGGTAGACATGGGTTCCAATCTTGGCTCCTGCAATAACTACTTCTACATTCTTAGACAAGTGTTTAACTGCTTGATGTCTCCAGTCTTTATCTATAAAATAGAAACAAACAATACTTATCTGTAAACTGGACATAAACAGTTTTGCCTACTTTTTAGAACTATGGTGATAGTCTCATAGTGTCTACCATCATCATTTAATGCCTTGTTCCTTCACCATTGCCGTCATTTTCTTACTAGTCTTAATTCTGATGAGATCCATTTAAATATTATGTGTGCAGAAGCCATTATTTCAGTGGGTAAAGCAACTGAGATTACTGATTTTACTTCTAAAAAACTGAGATGGAGATTTATAATTATAACTTGATATAAGCAAAGGAAAATTTTTTAGATGAAAGTCATGAGCATTTTTATATTCAAGGAGAAAGTCAGAAGAGGAGACACATAGAAGAGAAAAAGGAATGGAGGGAGCAGAGTCAGTTCAATGAAGGAATATGTGAATGAGGCAACAGGGTCCAAAGTAAATCTAGAGCTACGTGCTCCATCTAGGAGGAAAGAGGTTATTCTTTAAAGATGGTGTGCATTGGCAGGGCAGTTAAAAAACAGGTTAACACGCACCCACACCCTACATTACAGTGCCTGAGTTCAACTCCCAGCTTCACTCCTTACTCCAGCTTCCTGCTAATGCAAACCCTGGGTGTCAACAGTGATGGCTCAAGTAATTGGATTCCTACCACTCACATGTGGAACCTGAATTGTGTTCCTAGCTCCTGGCTTTGGCCCAGGCAGAGGCCATTGAGAGAATTTGGGAAGTGAACCAGCAGATGGCAGATCTGTCTTTCTCTTTGCAAGTAAATAAATAAGCATGGGGGATTCAGAAGTGAGGGATCATAGGGGTGGATTACTAGGAGGTTCTTCATTTATAATGTTTGCAATAATTAAAAATAATTAAACTATTTTCCAAACTTGAATTTGATTATTTCAATATAGAAAATTTTTCACTATTACTTTTTAAAAAAATATTTATTTTTTTCATTTTGAAATTCAGAGTTACTGAAAGAGAGGGAGAGACACAGAGAGATCTTTCATCTTCTTCCATCTGCTGCTTTCACTCCCCAGATGGCTGCAATGGCCAGCACTGCGCCAGGCTGAAGCCAGGAGCCAGGAACTTCATCTGGGTCTCCCAAATGGATGGCGAGGTCCCAAACACTTGAGTCATCTTTGGCTGCTTTTCCCAGGCCATTAGCAGGGAGCTTTATTGGAAGTGGAGCCACAGGGACAAAAACCAGTGTCTATGTGGAACACTGGTGTCGCACCTAACAGTGCCAGCCCCTCTTTACTTTTTAAGTCTATATCAAACCTGTTTCCGTAAGTAACTGTGAAGTTAAGGGTATAGCCGTTCATATTATGCTCTTTTATTGGTAAAGAAACTGAAACCCAGAGAATGAACGTGACATCTCAAATGAGGGAGGTCATGCTAGCCCTATCAACTCATGCAAATCTATAGCACTTCTATTTGAGGAGCCTGCTATCTGGGACCTTCTATCCTAGCCCTGATTTCTGCTGTCAGCCTCTGAATTTTGCCCCCTCTCCCAACCAAAAACCCTTCGCTTCCTACACAGCACTTTCCTAGCTGGTCTTCTGGGTTTCGCTTCTCTGATTTGTCTGATGTGGTGAACTTGGATTCCACTGTACAGAATCCAAAGCCAGACCGGTCACATGGCTAAAAGACACCTTTGAGGCTCTCTGCTTCATTGTCAGTATGGCTTTAATTCACAGCCAAGGGAAGTAAGGAAATTAGGAGCTTTCTCTCCACCCCAGGGAGGTGAAATATGTATCTCACTTCAACGCATATATGTAGGTCCTTGAACCAGCCAGGGAACAGATATCAACAGGAAGTTTTCCTGGTTGAAACTTCTACAACTGGGATTGCACTTGGCTCCTTCTACAAGGAAGCTGAGCCAAAGGATTAGTTGATCTTTCCTGCATTCATTTATATCCTCCCAATTCAAGAGGCAAATGCTCTCAATCTCCTTGGAAAGTCAGACTTCTTTTATTTTGACATTTTTGCTGACATCACTACCTCCACTCTCTGACAAGTTCAGATTTATTCACACTGTACATTGCTTTGTAAAGAGCTTAAAAGATCTTTAATGCGAGACAGGCAGTACTTCTAACCAATCACATTCCCTAGTGCCCCAAATGGCATCATTTAGGTTCTGTTCCTTATAATCTCTATGTGCCCAGGAATAGTTTGTGAAATCAAGCAGCATTGGAATTGTAACACATTTAGCTACTGCTTGTCTTTGGCAATGATTTTTTTTTATTAGATACCCTGGAAAATATATACACGGCAGCTTAACCCACTGCACTTCAACACTTGCTTCTGTTTTTTATTTTAAAATTTATTTATTTATTTATGTATTTATTTATGTTCTTATTTATTTGAAAGGGAGAGTGAGAGAGGAGAGAGGAGAGTAGTGAGAGGAGAGAGGAGAGAAAAGAGTGTGAGTTGTAGAAATGAGTTTGACTCCATTGAGATAACACAGCACAAATCCCAGACACCAACACCTTGACAATGGATTTCTCAGCCTCCAGAACTTCTACTCATATATTTCTGTTTATTGTAAATCATGTGTTCTCAGGTATTCTGTTATAGCGGCACAAAACTGACTAAGACAAGTCTAATTTAGGAGGAAAGAGAATTGATTTCTATTTTCTGATTTCTATTCCCCCTTTTTTTAATTTTTCAGGTATGACTCTGGCCCCCCAGTCCCCAGCTGTACCAACTGTCAAGGATTATAGTTACTTTAGGAAAAACTGAAAAATTAAGCAACATTAACTAAAGCGGCATGAGGGGATGCACAGCAGGTTAAGCCTGGATTGGGATGCCCACATCCCAGGTTGGATTACCTGCGATCAACTACCAGGTCTGCCGTCTGATCCAGCTTCCAGCTAATGTGCCTGGAGACAGTGGATGATCACCCAGGTGCTTGGGTGTCTACCACCCACATAGGAGACAGAGTCCTGGGCTCCTGGCTTGACCTGACCCAACCTCAGCTATTGCAATTATTTGGGGAGTGAAACAGTAGATGGAAGATTTGTTTCTCTCTGTCAAATAAAGGAAAAAAATGATTAAGTAAATATTTTTAAATGTTTGAATGTGTTGTTAAAATATAAATTTATTTTTTAACCCATTATCCTTTTAGAGTTGGACTTATTGTTCAAAATTTACTGTAATCCAAATGTTCTTTTGCCTGCTATAATTAAAGTCACTTCTTGTTACTTTCCCAGAAGAGAGGAACAAACATTATTTTTTAAGTATGTATATATATGTATATATATATATATATATATATTGGACAGGCAGAGTTAGACAGTGAGAGACAGAGACAGAGAGAAAGGTCTTCCTTCCTTCCATTGGTTCAACCCCCAAATGGCCACTATGGCTGGTGCACTTCGCCAATCCAAAGGCAGGAGCCACGTGCTTCCTCCTGGTCTCCCATGCGGGTGCAGGGCCCAAGCACTTGGGCCATCCTCCACTGCACTCCTGGGCCACAGCAGACAGCTGGCCTGGAAGAGGGGTAACTGGGACAGAATCCGGCGCCCCGACCGGGACTAGAACCCGGAGTGCTGGTGCTGCAGGTGGAGGATTAGCCTAGTGAGCCGTGGCACCGGCTAATTATATTTTAATTTGACCAAAATTCTAAAATAAAAATTATATATTTTGTCTGCTTGAAAAAGTGTTTAGTTGATTGCAACATGTTTCCTCTTTCAAATTTGTACTTATTTATTTATATTTTTGAGAGTCAGAGAGACAGGGAATGAGACAGAAAGATAGACAGAAAGAATTCCTATCTGAAATGGTCAGGGCTGGACCAGACCAAAGCTAAGAACTGGAAACACAACCCAGGTCTCCCACATGAGGAGCAGGAGTCCTGGTACTTATGGCATCAGCTGCTGCCTCCTAGGGTATGAATTAGCAGGAGATGGAACCAGGAGTGGAGCTGGGACATGAAAATGGGCATACAGGGCATCCCAAGTGCTGTGTGTGTGTGTGTGTGTGTGTGTACAGCAAGAACAGCAAAACAAGGTTTATATATGTGTGTGTGTGTATTTCATTTTTTCTAAAATTTGTTTATTTATTTATTTGAAAGCAGAGTGTCAGAGAGGGAGAGAGAGAGAGAGAGAGAGAGAGTCAGTCCACTGCTTGGTTCACTCTCCAAATGGCCAAAACAGCCAGGTCTCAGCCTAGTTGTAGCCAGGAGTTGGGAACTCCCATCTGGGTCTCCCACATGGGTGGCAGGAGCAGAAGTCCTTGGGCCATCCTCTGCTACTTTCTCAGACACATTAGCAGGGAGATGAATCAGAAACAGAACAGCCAGCCCTCAGAACTGGCACTTAGTTACAGGGTGTTTATGTTACAAGCGATGGCCTAAGCCTCTGTGCCACAACACTGGCCCTACTTCTAAATTCCTCAAATGTGACAAATAAAGAAGAAAGAATACGTGTCAATTTTTACAGTTGGATGGCATTTATTATTTTTGCTGATTATTTACTTCATATATGATCATTCAAAAATATTAGAAATATGAAGGCCAGTTAATAAATGAGGAAGGAATGATGAAATTAGAAAGTTACCATTTGGCAACCATTATGGAAATATTGAGTCAGACTAGGGAATAGACAATGGGTGCTAAAACTAATTGTTAATTTGTATGAGAAATATGGTGTTTGCATATTAAAATATTCAGAAGACATTTATTAAATTCCAAAAAAAAAATGGCAATTTCATAGTGGAGAAGGCTGGAAGACACATCCTTAAACCAAATAATCACAATTGAAGTCACCAGGAATAAAATAAGTTGACAGGAATAAAATAAGTTGGCGGTTGATATACTGTACTGAGTATACAATGACTTCTGTGACAATCCTGTCAAACATGAGTAATCTGAGTTTAATTAGGAGGAAACATCAGACAAAGCCCAAACGAGGTCATCCTGTGAAACAACTGATCAGTGGTCATTGGAAATGTTGAGTGGTGGGACTGGCAGTGTAGGTGACCCTTTTGCCTCCATTCTTTTTGCCAGCAGATTAATGAATTTGTTCATTGAGACAAAAGCAGTAGCAAAGCAGGGTTCATAAAAGTGTGCTCCAAGAGGGGAGTGGGCCAGTCGAGGGCTCCTTGCCCCTAAAACCTAAAGATGATTGGTTATGTGGTAGAGATGCTCATTATTTGCATTTGTGATTGACATCTGGGAGATGCATAGCTTTGAGCTCTGTGCATGTACCTGTACATAAGATTTTCCTGGGTTGGCTGAGCTCCCATTTTATGAGGATACTTAAACCACAAGTTAAGCAGCATGTCTGGTGGCCTTGGGTGGCCCCGGGCAAAGAGTCTTTGGTTCCACCCCTGGAGGAGGGTCTTAAGACCCTTTCCCTAGTCATTCATGTCTAACTCTGCTTGACAGGAGCTGGCATTTGGCATAGTGATCAAGATGCAAGCTGTGATGCTGGTATCTTGTCTCCAAGTGCCTGTGTTCAAGCCGGCCACACTCCTAATTGCAGCTTCCTGTTAATGTGCGCCCGAGGGTGGATCCACCCTGAGTTGGTGGATCCTTGTCATCCACGTGGGAGACCTGGGTTGAGTCTCTGGCCTCTGCTTCAGTCTGGCTCAGCCCTGGTCTGCATAGACATTCAGGGAGTGAACCAGTAGATGGGAGCTGTCTCCGTATGTGTGTTTGTGTGTGGGTGTGTGTTCTTGTCTCTCTCTCCCTCCTTATATCTCACTGCCTTTCAGGTTGAAAAAAATTAAAAGTTATGTTATACAAGATAAGGAAAGTCTGAGGAACTATTCTAGATGAAAGCAGACTAAAGAGTCGTGACGAAGAAATGCAACTCTGATTCTGGCTTGGGTCTCACAACAGACTTTTTAGTTTTCTCTAAAGAACATTAGTAGGAAAATTGGTAAATTTTGAATAAGTTCTATAGATCAGGTGGCAGCACTATGGCAAAGTTAACCTCTAGGTTTTGATAATCATACTGTGGCTACATGAAAAGAATGTTATTACTATAATATACACGTGTGTGCAGGTGTGCAGGAACATACCTATATGAGTATGTATGGAAAAACACGCTAACATATTCAGATGTAAAAAGGCAAGAAGCCGAAATGTAGAAAAGGATATATGATAAAATAAAAAGTACTCTAACTCTTTGGAAAGGGCTAAAATTTCTCATTTTTTCCATTATTTTTCTATGAATAAATATGTACAAATACAAATGTATCATAGGTGTGTGTGTATTTGCATAGTCAAGCTTCTGCTGCTTTGATATGTTTTAGTGAAATGTAAAACATTCTCCCAAAAAGTTGACCTGTTGACCTGTATGAATAGCTGTCCTAGCTTCATAGTTGAAACATGTATTTATTATTTACCATAAATAATGAACAATGTTCATTGGTTGTTTATTATTTATGAATTACCTTTTGAATGTGTCTTGCTGAGTTTCTTTGGAAATGTAGTGATTTTCCTATACATTTATTTAAATTATATATATATATTTATTTGACAGACAGAGTTAGTGAGAGAGAGAGAGAGAGACAGAAGGGTCCTCCTTCTGTTGGTTCACCCCCCAAATGGCCGCCACGGCCAGAGTTATGCCGATCTGAAGCCAGGAGCCAGGTACTTCTTCTTGGTCTCCGATGTGGGTGCAGGTACCCAAGCACTTGGGCCATCCCCCACTGCCTTCCCGGGCCACAGCAGAGAGCTGGACTGGAAGAGGAGCAACTAGGACTAGAACCCAGCGCCCATATGGGATGCCGGTGCCGCAGGCGGAGGATTAACCAAGTGAGCCATGGCACCGGCCCCCTAAATTATTTTTATATTAACATATTAACCCTTTGTCAAGTTTGTTGCAAATAGCACTTTGCATTCTTGTAGAATTTTCTTTCTTTACGTTTTCTGCTGTAAATGTGCTGGTAGACCATTTGATTTTCTCAGTGAAGAATCGCAAGCTCTTTTTCTTACATTTTGTGCTAAAATATAGATGAGTAATGAGTCCTTACTTTGCTGGTGCCTTTTCATGTATCTTAAACTCCGTGAGGAAAGAGATCATTTAGTTTTGTCTTAAAAGCTTATTTCCTAAGCCAAAAGAGAAGGAAATAAAATAAAAAGCTACTAACCAACCAGGAAAACACACAGTAACTAAATACAATCAACCCCACCACCTCCACTGACAACCTTGGATTTATTGGGCATTTTAGGAATATGTGTGTGTTTCCCTTGCACCATTCCACCTAGGTTGGATTTCTCGTAGTTGGTGGGAGGGTTTTTACAAATTGGTGAGTAACCTTCAGAGATGAGTGTAAGCTCCAGAAAGGCCAGAATCGTCTCCCACTTAAGTCTGTCCTCCTATGCCAAGAACAGGGCACGTGTCAGGCATCTGGATGAATTAGTGGATGATAAATGGCACATTGGTCTTGCGATCATGAGGAAAGGCATCTGGGAAAGTGGAGAATCTGGAAAGAAGACTGAACAGAGAGGCAGAAAGGTGACAAAAAGAATCTTGACAATTTTGCCTACAGCCAACTCTACTCTCAAGTTTTAACAAGATTTTCTTTCACTGCCCAAATTCCTGGGATTCTATTTCTAATATTCTTGTTTTGTGTAAATAGTTTCCACTTGGGAGAGGGATGAAATTCACTTGAATAACAATGAAGAGACTTTAATAGAAGACAGTTCGGCTCAGACTTCACTCTGTAATTTATTTACTATCCCGTGGGATCTTCCTTATAAATTATTCCATATCTCTCCTCTGTCCTTTTTATAATGTAACTTTTGTCAAAAAATACACAGTTTCATAAACTTCACAGATTTCCATCTCAATCAATTTATTTTTATAAAGCCATCACTGATGCACAGATTATATCAACGGCCACAGGATGGGCATCTGCTCTCAAGCAGGGGGCAAAGGCAAGCAGCATCGAATCTTGTAGAAATAATCATCTGTTGGGGTCACCAGAACTAGTGCAGAGGGTCACAAACCACTGCCCGAGATTCAAACAGGTCTGGATTCTTCTTGGAAAGAGCTCTTCCTGTATGTAGGAAACATTCCTTCCTGGGATTTATGGGGCAAAGAAATCAGGCTCCGTTCTTCCACCGTCCATTCAAGCACACTATGAACCAGAGAAGTGCATCACTCTGGATTGTAAAGTCAGAAGAATGTTGGATCACAGCTGGGCAGTGCGCAGGAAAGTGCCTTCAAAGCTGTAGTGGAGGAGATGGGAGACATGGTAAACCCAATATCCAAGGAGCTCGAGGACACTCTAGTTAACGTGGACTGAGTGGTCACTATGCTCCAGGCACTGTTCTGAACACTTTGAACACATTGTTAATTTAGTACTCAAAGAATCCTATGAAGAAGCTAATATTATGCCTACTTTAAAGATGAAGAAATGGATACACAGATAATTTAAGCAATTTTTTCAGTAGTAACACATCTGTCAGTGGCATGTTGTGGGTTCACACCCAGCCCGGCTCCGACACATGCTTTGTGCCACTATGCTCTGTTGCTCTGTCTTGGGAAAACGTGAATGACACCACTGTCTATGGAATGGGAACTCCAGTTATTTTTCCTTAATTTTAAAGGTATGTGTAATTCCAAATAGCTGGAGGGCTTGGGACCAACCAGAGAATGTAAGCCAGAGAGTAGGAATTAACTCAGGTCTTAGGACATTCTATAAGGTATGTCCAAGTTTTAAAATGTAATCATTTTGAGCCAAAAAGAGACATTCAGTTGTTTATTCTTAGTATTTACTGTCATTAAGAGTCCAGAGCAGATTTTATTGTATGGTTTCTATTGTTTTGCTAGGTGAGTCTTCCAATCCAACTCTGAAAAACAGCTTAAGCGAAAATCTGATTGTCCCTGGAAGATACTAAGCTCTGCTGGAAAGAGTACCCCATTGGGATTCAAGTTGAACTGTGTTTAACTGGGTTATCTCACTGATGGCTAGTAATCACAAAGCCTTGTCTTGGGAGCCACACACACATCCAAAATTAGAAAGTGCAAATGTCTACAGCCCAGCCCCTTATGCCCTCCCTTGTTCTTTGGTAAGCTTCCTTCTCTCTATCCCTGTTCAGTCCCACTTTCCACCTAATCACCCATGTGGAAAACCTTGAGTCTAGCGGCATTGCCTCTGTATCTTGCATGTGCCATCTACTGTCATTGCTCTGATTCTGTGAAGTACGATGGCACCAGGCTGTTCATGGGCGTGACTGTGGGCTAGCCTTCCTCATAGCTGACCTCTTCTCAACACCACTATTTCCTCCTCTTCTAATAGCTGAGAGAATAGATCTGGCTTGACCACTTCCATGCTGGGAACTATCCAGTGATTGACATTGCCAAGCCTAAGTAACTTGTCATGGTATCCAAATCCTATGTTCTGGCCCTTTCAGTCCATGTAGCCACTGTCTACTTTTCATGCTATGTTTTAAAACACCATTGAGCTTTCCTAGGGTCTATCTGTTTAATTGTATCCATACTTGAGCTAATCTCTTTGCTTCGCTATGATATTATTTCTCTTCTTATCTTGCTTAAATTCTTAAGTCTTCCTTCTTTCTGCTTCTGTAGCATGCTGTAAATTTTATGTGAATATTACATATTTTTAAAGTTGTCTGAATTCTTACTGCCTCCATGATAAGTAATGAACTTTTTATGGTGAATGACCATATCCTACTTGTCTTTGCATTGCCATTGTATAGTTCAGTGTGGAGGATCTGGCATGTACCTAAGAACTTGTGTATCATTAAACTGAGATGATCACACATACATCTTTCTCTCTCAGGCCTCATATTGTCACCTACACAGCAAAGTGTTGATTGCAACAATTTTTCACACACCTTAAAAAAAAACAGTATCTTTGCATGTAGCACACAAAATCCTACTTAGACTAGGTAAAATACCATTTTCAAAATCTTTTTATGAGTATATGTGTTTAGCTATTCAATTAATGAGACATGTTTATTACTTCTGCTTCATCAAGTTTATGTTTACTTAGTGACATCAAATTCTTCCTTATATTTGCCTTCTGAAAAAATATATAGCAATACAGAACATTTTCAAACCAAATGGTAGTAATGAGAAAATTAAATAAATGTTCTTCGAATGTACAACACTAGCATAAAGATTGGCATTGGTGGTCTTGTGGTATAGTGGGTTAAATCACCAACGGTGACACTGACATCCCATATGAGCACCAGTTCATGTCCTGCATGCTCCACTCTCAATCCAGCTCCCTGCTAACATGCCTGAGAAAGCAGCAGAAGATGACCCAAGTGCTTGAGCCTCTGCCATTCATGTGGGAGACCCGGCCCAAGCTGGACCCAGACTTGGCCACTGCAGCCATCTGGGGAGTCAATCAGCAGATGGGAGACCTTTCTCTCTCTCTCTCTCTCCCTCTCCCTCTCTCTCTCTCTAATTCTGCCTTTCAAATAAATAAGTAAATCTTTAAAAAAGAAATATTTCTATTTGTGACTTTAAACATGACAATAATCATTTACAAATGCAAGAATCACCACTTAAAAGCATTATTTTTAGAGACTGGACATATTCAAAATGTCTACTATGAATATAATGAGCTTGCCAGATTTTGAATCAAATTGCATTGGCTAAAAAAAAATGTTGTGATGCCTAGCTTCCTAACCTACATATATGAAGAGAGATGTTCTCTGTGTATTGAGTTTGCAGTAGCAAGTCTCCATTTCAATATATACTAAGCATTATAGAAGACTTTTAGAAGTGGCGGCACAGCCTCCCGCAGCTCTGTTCAGAGTGATACTAGCACTGGTGGTGAAGATGACAATAGTGGTGGCAGGGATAACCATGGTAGTGTTGATGGCGGTGATGGTGATGATAATGGCGTGGTGGTCATGGGGTGTTCTAGTGCTGACAATGATATCCATGGTGATGGTGAGGGTGGTGCTGGTGTGTGGTGATGGTGATCATAGTGGTGTTGGTAGTAATGATGATGGTCAAAATGATGATGTTGATCATGGTAATGATGATAATGACTATGGTGTGTGGTGGTGATGAAGATGGTGATGGTGATCATGGTGTGTGATGGTGGTGATTGTGGTGTAATGGTGGCAGCTATGATGATACCTGTGGTGACAGTATTAATGATGGCAGTGGTGGTAATAGCCCTTCCAACTTCTGTGCCTCTACCTCTGTTATGAGAACATTCCTCATTCCGAGACCTATCATTCTATCCTTTCACTGAGCTAAATCCTATTGTTTAACATTTGGGCTTCAGTTTGGTATCTTTTCCTCAGGAAAGCAGCCTCCAATCTCTCAAACTAAATGAAAGTCCCTTATAATCTTGGCAAGTGTCATGAACTTTTCCTTCAAAGCTCTTTTCATAAATGTAAGCAATTAATCATTTATAAAATATCATCGCACACAATCTCTCCCAACTTGACTATAGTCCAAGGTACTCAACCTTTATCTTGCATCACCACAGTCTAGCACTGTGCCTGACGTGATTCCAGCCCCTCAATAAATGCTTAATAAATGAGTGAAACAGTGACAACAATGACTCTCCAGCTGAAATAGTGTGGAAGGACAGTCTCTTGTACTTAATTCAAGGAGTTGAGAGAAGCGACTATTTACCTGCCATTTGGAGAGCATCCCCAGTGTGAGGGTTATTTTAAATAAGAGATGGAAAAACTAGTAAAATTTACGTGAAGGGTCTTCATGGAAGGCCATGGAAAATGTGTTTTATTACAGATTTATGCATGGATTTCAAAATTGATCTGTACCAAAATAAATTTATCTTTTACTTCCAGTTTCAACAAAATGTTTGAAGTTTCTGTCTATAGTTAGAGCCCCAGGAGAATGCTAGTGCAAAACTTAGAGCAAATTGTTAAAAAGAAAAAAAAAATTGATGGAGAAATGAAGAAAAATTATTGAAAAGGAGCCTCTCCTGATTGCTCTGTCCTTTTTCTTTGCTTCTGTAGCAGGCAAGGTCTCCTGATAAGGAGGCTGACTGAGCGACAGTAGGGCGTTGCTAGGCGTCGGCGAATCCCTGATGCCTCAGTGTCTTTGGCCACAGTTGCTGTGCAGGACAAGAAAGAACCATAAAGATGACATGTTTGCTTGTTGGCTCCCTATTGGGGCTCCAATGTATTACCTGGATCTAATTATCTCGTCTCCAGCTGACAGAGGGCTTGCCACAGAGCCGCTCCATCACTACTGCCTCAACCCAGCTTCCAGGGGGCTGTCTAAAAGCTTGATATATTTTTGGATCCCCTGCTCATTGGATGAACAAGCTGAAGCAAATCACGTATTGACCTCAAAGCATTTATAAACTGTAGAACATTATATTCTCATCAGAGCCATAGGGGCAGTAAACTATAGTTTCTGTGCTGTGAAACATGGTTTTGGTTATGCACTGTGTTACTGGGGTTGTACCCAAACAATAATACATCATTTATGGCACATGTCGCCTTCTTTATTGAAAGGCAAAACAAAGAGTTGAGGACAAAAATCATTACTTCTTTAGCAATTTTTCACAAAATGCTTTTCTTTTGTACTTGACACACAGATGGGACATTGCACTGCGAGGGAAATGATGTATGGCAGCATGACAAATTTCATTTCCTTTCTAAAACCAGAATCAGAAGGATGCACAAATTTCGGAGAGTTGTGTTTCTTTAAAAAGAAAAGGGGGTGGGGAATAAAGATATGCTTTTTAAAGGGGGGAGAGGGGACTCCAGTGGATTTCCCTGAGAACGCATTTGTATGCTTTAATTGACTTGTCGAGTATTGATCAAAGTGCGTCAGTGAAAATATTGGTAACAATAAACTGGCTCACGTAAGAGCTTTTGTATCATCTTGAAAACGGTCACCCATGACTGAGGCTGGAGTTAACAGAATGTGAAGCAGCCCAGGAGGAACCAGACAGACACAGAAGGAACCCACACAGAATCAGCTCCTCTGGGCCTGGGGAAAGTTTCATGCATGAACTTTTTGACAGTTGGAAGAAATAGTGCAGCTGCTCTCCATTCTTGGCCATTCCTTCTCCATCCTTCTCTGTTTTCTCCACCCCATCCTCAAATGCAGTGTTTCTCACAGCTTATCCAGCCACCACCTGCTTCTGGGTGCAAGATCGCTAGAGAGGGAAGAATTGGAATGAGACTGCAGAGTTAGGGCATTGTAGGGCATCAGAGTCCATGTATTTCCAACACCCCCAAGGTGTTGTACCCCAAAGTCCTACGTGTCTTATACCAGTCTGCACTGAGGCTAAATCATAGTTGACATCTGCAAATGAATGAACTTCTTCTGACTTCCTCCCCCTCAGAGTCCTTTTCCCTTGGTGTTTAACTAGGCGATTCTTTCCATTATTCCATTACTGTTTTGATTGACACACGATGTGATCATTGACACCTATATAAGTTACGGTGTGATGTTCTGCTTTAAGTAGATACTGGATAAGAGTCAGAGTAGTTAGTGTATCTGTCAACTTAAACTTCTTATCACCTCCTTATGGTGAGTATATTCAAAATCCTCTCTCCCACCTACTCTGAGACGCATGATGCATTCTTGCACATTACATTCATCCTACTGTAATATACAAGACCAGAACTTATTCCTGCCATCTAACTGTATTGTGGTACTCTTTGATCAGCCTCTCTACCCTCCCCCTACTCTCTCCAGCCTCTGGTAACCACTATTCTACTCTCAACTTCTATGAGATCAACTTTTAAAGATTCCACATGTGAATGAGGTCATGTGGTGTTTTGTCTTTCTGGGCCTGATTTATTCACAGTTATGATAATTTATTGTGTCACTGTTCCAGATAACATGTTTGCATTTTTTTTGAACTGGGGTCTTTGTGTTTCTGAACTTATCATTTTCAAAATTGTGCTAGGAATTTCTTCAAGGGAAATAAATAAAAGGTTGAAATATTTTTAAGAAATGTTAGGGGGCTGGCACTGTGTCATAGCAGAGAAGGCTACTGCTTGCGATGCCAGCATTCCATACGGGCCCCGGTTTGAGGCCACGCTGCTCCATTTTCAATCTGGCTTCATGCTAATAGCCTGGGAAAGCAGTGAAGGATGGCACAGGTACTTGGGCTCCTGCACTCATGTGGGAGGCCTGGAAGAAGCTCCTGCTTGCTGGCTTCTGTCTGTCCCAGCTCTGGCTGTTGTGGCCATTTGGGGTGTGAATTAGTGGATGGAAGATCTCTCTTTGTCTCTCTACCTCTCTCACTATAACTCTACCTTTCAAATAAATAAATAAATCTTAAAACACACACAAAGGCCGGCGCCGCGGCTCACTAGGCTAATCCTCCGCCTAGCGGCGCCGGCACACCGGGTTCTAGTCCCGGTCGGGGCGCCGGATTCTGTCCCGGTTGCCCTCTTCCAGGCCAGCTCTCTGCTGTGGCCCGGGAGTGCAGTGGAGGATGGCCCAAGTGCTTGGGCCCTGCACCCCATGGGAGACCAGGAAAAGCACCTGGCTCCTGGCTCCTGCCATCAGATCAGCGCGGTGCGCCGGCCACAGCGCGCTGGCCGCGGCGGCCATTGGAGGGTGAAGCAACGGCAAAGGAAGACCTTTCTCTCTGTCTCTCTCTCTCACTGTCCACTCTGCCTGTCAAAAAAAACAAACAAAAACACACACACACACACACACACAAAAAAGAAATGATAGGATGAGCTCAGTTAAATAGCTTGGTTATAAAAACTGTCAGGGCCTTTATACATGATATATACACATTTTCCAAATAGGAATTTCTCCCTCCTCCCCCAATTTAGAGCTTTAATTTTTTCTTCTATTTAAAATTTTTAAATCATTTTAATTGAAGATATTTTGTTGGTGTAGTGTGATAGTTCACTACAGATATTCAAGGGGTGTTGATTAAATAAGATTCTTCACCTCCTTAAACCTTTCAAATAAGAATTTAGGAAACTCCTTTGTCCTGGAGAATCTCATGAGATCTGTGTTTCAAAGAATACATTTCTATAACACTGCTACACTCAGAAGGAAAATTGCAGCATACAGGGAATCCTGAAGACACTTTGGCAGGTGAGTTGTAACAGAAGAGACATTTGGTGCCTCGTTAATGTAACCACATATGTGGCTGTTTACTATGCTCGCAGAGGGTTCTGTACTTACAGAGGGGAAAATTGTCTGATGCTAAGAAGTGAAGATTGTGTCTTCGAGAATTTAATATTTATGTTAAAAAGACACATGCTACTAGAAAATGTTTCCTTTGGTAAAGAAAATGGCATTAGCAACATTTACCTAAATTTATAGCTATAATAGTTAAGCTACTGTGATTTTTTTTTTGTTAAAATTCTTATGTGTTACTTAGATTATGCCAAAGTTAACTACGTTTTAAACACCAATGCAACAGAAACACTGGGCAAGCAACTGTGTTACCACCACACATAGGATACTTCTGCAAAGACAGGGCTGGCCGAAATCTCAGTAGTCCCTGGTCCTTTGGGTGTCACTAGGTACTATTATGAGATCTGTGATGAAAACAAAGGGACTTCTTCCTGTCACACATCCAGATGCCAAGTGAATCTTCCCTATAGTTTCCTGCATCAAAGAGGTCTGTTTCTCACAGTCAAGGAGCTTACATAGGCCAACTCCACAGTTAACCTTGAAGTTCACTCTCAGTGCTGTACAGTCTATGGGCTTTGACAATTATATCAGGTGACATGTATCCACATGATAGCACCAGACAGTGTCATTTCACTGCAGGAAGAATCCTCTGTGCCCTGTCTGCTAAGCCTTCCCTCTATAGTTTCACCTTTTCCAGAGTTTCACATAGTTGAAATCATACAATAGGTATCTTTTCCCAAATTGATTTATTTCACTTAACAAAGAGCACCCAAGTTTTCTCCACATCTTTTTGTGAACTGATATCTCATTGCTTTAACCCTGACTACTCCTGCCTTAGTCCATCTCACAGCATACACGTACTGTAGTTTATTCATCCCTTGACTTACTTTTGGAACTGGACTGCTTCCAAGTCTTGGTAATTATGGGTGAAGCTACTCTCAACCTACCTGGGCAGGTTTTGTGTGAACATTAGTTTTCAGTTCACTGGGGTAGATACCAAGGTGTCTGGCTGCTGGATAATACGGTAAAGAGTAGGTTTAATTTTTGTTTTAAGAAACTACCAATTGTCTCCCAACAGGGCTATCTCATTTTGCATTTCCTATTGTTCCACATCCTTAGCAGTACTGGGTGTTGCCAATGTTTTAGATTTTGACCCTTTAATAGGTGTGAAGTGGAATCTCACTGTTGTTTAGATGTGTAATTTCTGGAGCCAGTGCTGTGGTGCAGCGGCTTAAAGCCTGACCTGCAGCACTGGCATCCCATAGAGGAACAGGTTCAAATCCCAGCTGCTCCTTTTCCAATCCAGCTCCCTGCTAATGCGCCTGGGAAAGCAGTAGAGGATGGCCCAAGCCCTTGGACCTCTGCACCCATGTGGGAGACCCGGAGGAAGCTCCTGTCTCCTGGCTTCGAATAGGCTCAGCTCTGGCCATTGCAGCAATTTGGAGAGTGAACCAGCAGATGGAAGACCTCTCTCTGTGTGTCTTCACCTCTCTCTGTAACTTTTTCAAATAAATAAAATAACTCTTTAAAAAATTTAAAAACGCGTAATTTGTGCAATTAGTCTCTATAATTACATTTCCATAAATGATGTACAGTGTTGAGTATCTTTTCATATATACTATGTGCTACCTTTAAGTGGAAAGGTATCTATTTAGGTTTTAAGCCCATTTTTAAATTGGGATGCTTGTTTTCACATTGTTGAGTTTTAAGAGTTCCTTGTACATTTTGGTTAACACTTCTTTATCAGGTATTTTGTTTGCAAATATTTTCTCCCAGTCTATCCATTTTTTGACTATTTCTATTTCTCCCAGTCTTTTCATTTTCTTGACTCTCCGATATACTAATCATGTCACCTTTATGGCTTTAGGATATTTTAGTGATGTTTTTGCATTTCTAGATGGAACTTGAAGCACAAGTAAAGTTATGCTTTTTTTTTTTTTGGTCTTTTAGTATTATTTTGAAAGGGAAGACCTTTTTATTCATGAATGAAAATCTAAAAATATAGTTGGCCTAATGATCTGCAAGGATTTTCAGGTTAACAAAAAAACACAGTGAAGCCAACAAGTTAAATAAGCTGAAGAATATACCAAAAATGACTTCAGGGGATTCTATTTCTGAAATCTATGGAGTCTAACTTGAAACCCTGTCAAGTTTCAGGGTTTATTGCCTTTGGACTAATGTTACATGTCATATTTTCTTCTCTTCCTTTTTAAATGGAATCATCACAGCATAGTTGAGGCACATGAACTGGATTATGGTAGAACCCTGGGATTCATAGTTTTCATAAGCTCAGTAAGTAGTTGATGGAGTAGAATCTTAGAGTAACTTTAGAATTTGTGCTGAGTGGTCACTGTGGCTGGATTCTGAATTCACTATTTGGAAGAGGCTCTCTCCTATCCAGTGAATCTCCCAAAGCACATATTTGTTCTGTCTCCTACAGAAAGCATGAGAGTCAATGTTATCAGTTGCTCTTAGCATTAATTTTATAAAATATTTTTTATTAAAGTTAAAGGCTTATTGGCTCCAGTAAATAAAGAGTTCAACAAATAAAAAGTCCATGCTCAAAAAAGGTGGAGAGAAAGAAAGAGAAGCCTGGATGTACCAGTTTTACTGCAAATATTGTGTTTTGTCAAATTTTGTTTTAATAATTTGTCAGATTGATAGGAATTATATATCACCCTATAATCTTAATGATTTTGTGACTTTTTTAAAAAGATTTATTTATTTATTTGAAAGTCAGAGTTACACATAGAGAGAAGGAGTGGCAGAGAGAGAGAGAGGTCTTCCATCTGATGATTTACTCCCCAGTTGGCCGCAACAGCCAGAGCTGAGCTGATCTGAAGCCAGGATCCAGGAGCTTCTTCCGGGTCTCCCATGTGGGTGCAGGGGCCCAAGGACTTGGGCCATCTTCCACTGCTTTCCCAGGCCATAGCGGAGAGCTGTATAGGAAGTGGAGCAACCAGGAACTCAAACCGGTGCCCATATGGGATGCCGGCACTGCAGGCGGTGGCTTTACCCACTCCACAGCGCCGGCCCCCGTGACTATTTTAAAATTTACTTTATATGAGTGAAATTGAGCATCCATTCCTCTGATGATTGTGTATAGCCTTTGCCTATTGCCCTGCTACTAGCATTTATCCAGAAGGCTGATTTGTGGCCAACATTAGCAAAGGCAAATTCTACACTTGTCAGTCTTAAGTTTATCTGTACATTATACCTTAAAACAACACCACCCAAACTACACAGGTTCCTCTCCAATTTACATGCAAAAGGCTGTTTCTAGGTGTGTGGCTTATAGCTCAGGTTTAGCTGTTGTGCATAGTTTATCACACCGGTATGTTGCTGTGGATCTTCATTGCAAGTTTCCAGAATTTGCCTTTTCGTATCCATTTCTTTCAGTGTTATCATCAAAGCTTTCAAGCTTGTCTCAGCAGGACGTGGAACTGCATGATTGTCTTGATTGGAAACGTCTCCAGTGGTGAACTGTGCCCTTAGGACTCTGCTTAATTCCAGCCTGAAGGTGTCTGTGAAGGTCTTGGAGTTGTTTTGCTTGTTTTTCTCTTTCCAGGACTCAGTTCCACTTTCAACTGTGTCACAAGCCAGATGTTTTGGTGCTAATGATGCTTTCGGCATGCCATCACTGATTGCAGCGAAAGAAATAGTCTGATTAAGAGTATATTTAAGGGCCAGCGCTGCGGCACAGCGAGATAAAGCCCCGGCCTGCAGCTCTGGCACCCCTTATGGATGCTGCGTCTAGTCCCGGCTGCTCCTCTTCTGATCCAGCTCAGTGCTATAGCCAGGGAAAGCAGTAGAAGATGACCTAAGTTCTTAGGCCCCTGCACCTGTGTGGATGACCCACAAGAAGCTTCTGATGCCTGGCTTCAGATCAGCACAGCTCTGGCTGTTACAGTCATTTGGGGAGTGAACCAGCGGATGGAAGATCTTTCTCTCTCTCTGGCTCTACCTCTCTTTGTAACTCTGTCATTCAAATAAGTAAAAGAAAAATATTTTTTAAAAAGAGAACATTTAGAGATAAATTTGATAACAATGCATTCATCATTGTTTTTACCACGGCCATATCAGTTGTATTTAAAAAGTGAATGAAAATTCCCCATAAGAGGCTTGATCAGCAAACATGCTTTTGGTACAAAGTAGAACATCTTCCCTCTTTTCTAAAAGATTAAAACGAGAACTTTGCTTGCTTTATTCATGGTCCGACTTGTGAGCTATGGGTGGTTCAGTTAAGGTAAAATATATGTTTATTGGACCTTTATAAATCAGTTAATAAAAATTAAACCCGTTAAGACTATAGCATTTAGATGAGAAAGAATGACTTTTTTAAATGTCACACTGAAAACCACATTTCTTTTCATCAACATCTGTTCTGTGTTAAGCTGCCTATAAAGTCTGGTACCCTGTTGACAGTGGAAGATGAAAACAAACAAACAGGAAAACTCCAAAGGCATGGTATTAACATCAAAGTAGAATAACCCTGCTCTCTTTCTCTGGCATTCGAAACACATCTTTATTTTGACCCTAAACAATTGGATTTGCTTCCCACCAATCTTGACTTTGGAACTCCGGATTGAGAACTGAAACAGGAGAGCAAAGGGAACTGGGGATGCACAAGGAACTGTTTGAACAAATTAAACCATTTGCAGTTCTAAGACCTCCTTTATTGTTTAAGACAATCAGGAACCTACACCACATTTGTAGATTAAAGTCTTGCTGTGCAACCACACTGGCAGGTACCACGCAGAAGGAAAACTGATCCCAACTCTAGCTTTACTGACTATCAGATAAAGTAGTTTAAAGGTTGAGATTACAGAGAATGAAAGAGAGAGCCCCTGTATTTTTTTTTTTTTTGTGGATACTGGAGTTTGAATATATTACCCTTGTTTTTATTGAAAATGATGATATAGCTACATTTGTCTTGATACTTTATGACTAGTCTGTGTCTATCCTGAATAACGGCCAATGTGTGGGATGTCTCACCTTTGATGATTACTCACACTGATGATTACAGATATGTCCATTGGGCAGGGACTGCATCTAGTCTGCACTACTGAGTTACATGGAGAAACCAGCTACGTCAGTGTTTACAGTAACCTGGTATTGTCTACTGTTTACCAGGCAGTGTAGTATGTGCAGGGAGAACAGACAGAAATGTATCTCTGTCCCTAACTTCCTGGAGCTGGTGGGGAAACCAGTTCCACCACCAACACTAGCAGCAAGCAGGAAAGGACTGGGTGCCAGGCCCAGAAGAGGCGTGGACAAGTCCTTGCTCCCCAGCAGGCTGTTTCTTAGAACTGTGTGTTGCTCTACCGCTGTGTGATTGAGCGATTCTCGTACCATGTAAGTAAGGCAGGAGAAATTGGTCAGCACAGAGAATAAAATGCAGTTAGCACTTTTTTCTTCCAAAAATAAATATTTTGAAAAAAATTCCTGCTACTTGTTGATAACTTGGCATTTCGCTCTTCCCACTGACAGGATCTTATCCAGCTGTAAATGTGTGTGCAGCATTCACTCGAAGCCCCAAGCTGAGAACTTCCACAGGGTCGTTCCAAATGTATTCTTCTCTAAGGTCACTACATTCTAAGACAACTCTTTTCCATTTTAGCATCATAACTATCTCTGTCACAAAGGCTTCTGCAGGGTGCCAATAGGAAAGTTCTAGTGCACTCACATGTTAAGTACCTTTAAGTATCTTGGTTTTTTTTTTTTTTTGTATAAAGAAAACTTTCTAGATTAAAAATATAAACTTTAAAGATCTACTTCCAAGATCTTTGCTCTTATTCTCTCTTCTTTTTCTGCTGAAATCTTATTCATCCACACATCTCTGAATTTCCTATTGCAAGCATGGATTTGAGAGAGAGCCATGGAGAATTTCTGAGGCTAGCAGCTGTGGTCAGTAAGACCCAAGGAGGAGGATGGGGAAAGTTCTCCCTGTTTTGTTTGAAGACAGAAGGCAGGAGAAGGCACAGCAGCTGCTCAGGTCAGAGGCGTTCTTTGCTGTAGGATTCACTTTTCTTGACCTGAATCTCCACTGAACCAATTATACAATTGAATTAACTCATCCTTACTGCCGTGCATGGCTTCCAGCTGAGGAGCCGCTGTGCAGTGAGATCTGGTAGGACCGGGGTGGGGTGGGGGGAGTAGAAGCTGAGGAGGAGAAGGAAGGAAGAGAGTTTCATAGACTCCCAGGAGTTGCCCGGGTGAGACCTGTGGAAGTCACTGACTCGGAGAACTGGCTGTAACTGAACTAACTGCTCCAATCCTGTTGGTGTTTCCAGCCACCATTTGACATCACTGACCCGCATGGTTATTGACTTGGGGGTGCATTGGGGTCACAGGCCAATGCTGAGGAGCCGCCCAGCCACACAAAAGGATGCTCCTTTGGGAGGTGGTTATTTTGTTTTATTTCAAACCTTTGCTTTATATGTAAAGCTCCAACACAGAGTGAACACAGAAGACCTTTTGTTACTCTAGTATTTCTTTTTTTGGTCATCTAAAGGAGAGGAATTTAGTCTATTAAGAATGTTGTACAGCTTAGATACAGATAATGATGTCGATAAAAATAGACATGTAGATGGTGTGCACACTAAGTGTGCAACACATCAAATCCATCTGCATCAACGCTTTTCAGAGTACAACCCAAATATTCTTAAATGTGTGGAGAGTGTACAATACCTCATTAGCAAAGGCTCAGGAATAGCTAAAATCAGCACAGAAAACAAAAATCCCTTAATGAGTTAAAAACCATTTAACCAATTACTTCTCATTCATAACACCAACTTTACCTTTAAAACAATTTGTTGCTAATCACTGATTTCTTATTCTTTCCTTTTTTCTCTTTATATCTTTTCTCACTTATTTTCCTCTTTGTTCTCAATAATTAAACAGGAGCTATGAGGCAGCAACACAATGCATGAAGTCTCATTCTAGTTTCATTGCCCATATTAAGAAGATACGCACAATAGCAATTTTTTACAGGTGAATAATGTGAGGTAAAATGTTAAATTGATGTATTATATCTATAATGAGGAGGGCTGGAAATTATACTCTAAGAAACCTTTCTCCTTTCACCCTTTCTATATATACTGCTTACGTATACATATCTATATGTATATATCTATATATATACATACATATAGGCACACACACTCATATAACACATTGATCACCTTTGAAAGATTATGGCATCAAATGGGTAAGAATATCTAAGAGGCTTCTCCACTTAATGGTTCTAGAATAAGCTCCTTTCCAAGGTAATCCATTTTTCTTTATGCTTTTAAAAATAAAACAGGGTACATTTTTAAATTATGCACATGGAGGCAATATTCGGCTGGCTGCTTAACATTCAGAAGGGATTTCTCTGATCCACCCTGTCACTGCCTTTCTCTCTGGGCTCTGCAGTATGAGCAAACACTGTTATTTACCCTGGGACACAGGTGACTGAACTTATAAAAATCACTACAAGACAAGATGTATTGAGGCCTGGCATGGAATGACAAATTCTGGTGAGGTTCACCAAGAAGAGACATATTGATTCTTAAATGATTAATAAGGAGAATATAATTGTATTTCATTAAGATGGATGGGATTTCATTTAGTCTGTCTTCCCCCTTTCCAGTTCAGATGCGAGAGGAAATCAAGTCATCGTCAATGGCACCTCGTGTTAGCCTGCCATGGCAACAAGCTCATTGATTGAGTAACAGAACTTCCAGATGCACTGGCTGGTCTCTCTGGGTTGCTGAAAGCACAGATAACAAGGCCAAGGGAGATGCAGGAAATGTGTGGAAATCCACGGTGCAATTTCTCATGGGTTCCTCGTAGAAATAAGCCCTTTTGTAATTCTAAGATTCAGGTACAAAATGATGCCCGCTTCCTTTATTTGGTTAAAGCTACTGTGAGGGGGGTCAAGTCTGTGTAAAGCAGAACACTTTGCACCAGGATTTTCTTAGTTAAATTGCACTTAGGTAATAATAATACCTAAGGATTACCGAGGACAGGACTTCCCTTTCTGCATCATCTAGGCTTTTTTTTTTTTAAAAAAAAGATTTATTTATTTATTTGAAAGTCAGAGTTACACAGAGGGAGGAGAGGCAGAGAGAGAGAGAGAGAGAGAGAGAGAGAGAGGCAGAGAGAGAGAGGTCTTCCATCCGCTGGTTCACTCCCCAGTTGGCCGCAACAGCCAGAGCTGCGCCGATCCAAAGCCAGGAGCCAGGAGCTTCTTCCAGGTCTTCCATGCAAGTGCAGGAGCCCAAGGACTTGGCCATCCTCTACTGATTTCCCAGGCCATAGCAGAGAGCTGGATCGGAAATGGAGCAGCTGGGACTAGAACCGGTGCTCATACAGGGTGCTGGCGCTTCAGAGCAGGGCTTTAACCCACTGCACTACAGTGCCGGCCCCCTCATTTCTTTTCCCCCCAAACACCTCTGTGTGGTGGGTACCACTGATATCATCATTTTACTGCTGAGAAGGCCGAGATTCAGAGTGACCAAAAAAGATCACGCTTTGCCTTGAATCCATCCTACCTGAGTCTGTTTCTAAACAACTTAAGAGTTTCTCACAAGATATTTTAATACAGTCTGCTTCCATTTTACAGGGTTTGCAATGTGGGTTCAATCAACCAACAAGAGAAAATTTTTTTAAATTGCATCTGTACTGAACATTTACAGACTATTTTTTCCTGAATGATACAGTATAACAAGTATATACATAGTGTTTACAATGTGTGAGGTATTTAATTAATTTAGAGGTGAATCAAATCATACAGGAAGATATGTATAGGTTCTGTGCAGATATAGCATCACTTCATACAAGGGGCTTGAGATTCTAAGGATTTCAGCATCCACTGGTGGTGATGGGGTGTGTGTGTGTGTGTGTGTGTGTGTGTGTGTCTGTCTGAGGTGGGGGAGCGGCGGGGAGTGCCATAGAACCAATGCCCCACAGAAACCAAAAGAGAAACCAAGCTGAGGGCAGTGATACGTGTGTAGACTTTGGAGCCAGATATTGGGATTAAGGCCAGCTCCGCCACCTAATAGTCACTAAATTAAGGAATTATGTAATCCCTGACCTTTTTTTTTTTTTTTTTTTTGTCTTCTGTAAGAACGTGGAGAAAGTGCTGTCTTCGTGCACAGCACAGATGTACGTGTGGATGACAGCTCCTCCCTGCTAGGACAGTGGAGTCCACCAGGCCAAGCTCCTCCCTGGCAGCACTTGCCAAGCCTGGCTTTGCTCCTTCCAAAGACAGTCAAGGCCAAGATCAACGTTAACATGCAGGGGAGACACATTCTGCCCATTGTACGTGGAACGAGAAGAATATTTTCTGAACGAGAATCCAAATGACCCCATTCCTTGACTGTTAGAAGACTCAGCTTTGTTGTCCGTGGAAACAGGACAGTAGTAACCAGTCCAGACCATGTTGTGTGAGGGCTGCAGGATATGAAGCAAATAGCCTCGTTTTCACTGCCTAGTTCAGAGCCTTGGATGTGGTCAGTACCCCACAAGTGGGGGCTGTTATGATTAGCATTATGATTATTATTAGGACAGCACAGCAATAGTAGTAGCGGTAAAACAGACAGACTTACCTAGTCCAAACTGCAATTTAATAAAGAAATTACCACATAAAGCCTCTATGGTTTCCAATGTTCAAATAACTGGCATCTAATAAAATACATGCAGTGATAAAACTGAACTGCATATATCATAATAATTTGATAAGACGCAAGATTTGTCAATTATCATTAGCCTTCACATATTCAAAAGATGTCAACAGATACATTGACGACTAAGCCAGTTTATCATGGCCACAGTTTTCCAGATTGTCTCAAATATAGGATAATGCTAAAAATAGAAATTACATAAATATAAAATTACACACAAATTTGAAAAAAAACCTAAGCAGTATAAAATTAGTACCATTATTTAAAATATTTTAAAAGCATTTATAACGAGACAAAAAGAATAAGGTGGCACTATGTGGCCTATTACTAAGAGAGAAACTGAGGCAAGGAAGAGAAATGATCTTGCTAGTCTTTATTTTTTTTTTTTTTATTTTTTGACAGGCAGAGTGGACAGTGAGAGAGAGAGACAGAGAGAAAGGTCTTCCTTTGCCGTTGGTTCACCCTCCAATGGCCGCCGCGGCCGGCGCGCTGCGGCCGGCGCACCGCGCTGATCCGATGGCAGGAGCCAGGAGCCAGGTGCTTTTCCTGGTCTCCCATGGGGTGCAGGGCCCAAGCACCTGGGCCATCCTCCACTGCACTCCCTGGCCACAGCAGAGGGCTGGCCTGGAAGAGGGGCAACCGGGACAGAATCCGGCGCCCCGACCGGGACTAGAACCCGGTGTGCCGGCGCCGCTAGGCGGAGGATTAGCCTAGTGAGCCGCGGCGCCGGCCTCTTGCTAGTCTTTAGTGTAGATGCCAAAGAGTACTTACTTTTCAGGCTGCCTTCTACTCCCAACAGCCATTTCTAACGTGGGTTTTGAATGTCACCATACTCAGAGGTGGGTGTGCTGGAGCACTGGAGGTTTGCGATTCTGACTTTTGCTTTATTTATAAATCACTGTGGATAAACTCATCACTTCTATCAATCCCCTGGGGTGGTGGAGGAGTCAGATGTGGAGGAGCTGGGCCCTCTGAGACCAGCCTGAGGTAGGGTAGGCGTGCAGGGAGAACAGAATTGGGGAAGGGGGTATGGAGATGGGGGAAGGTGCTTGCTGGGCAGCTCTGCAGGTGGTTTTTTGTTTTGTTTTCTCTTTTTAAAATTTATTTACTTGACAGAGTTGATAGGTACATAGAAAGATTAGATAGATGCTAGATTAGATAGGTAGCTGGGAAGAGAGGACCCTTGTTTCTGATTCACTCGCTAATTGCCCACAAGGGCTGGCTCCCAGCCAGGAGCCAGAAATTAATCCGTATCTCCCATGCCGGTAGCAGGGCCCCAAGTGCTGGGGCCATCACCTGCTGCTTCCTAGGGAGTGCATTAGCAGGAAGCTGGAATTGGAATTGGAGACAGGATGACAGAGGATGTGGGTGTCTGGGCTACTAGCACAAACACCAGCACCTCTCCCTTTTGGTGTTTTAGAAAATTCCCAAGGTAATCACTGGACCAGTAACTGTGTAGGTGGCCTCCTGAGAGGGGCTGTGTTCACACAACTGGTGAAAGAAGACAGAGGGAGTTGACAATCAGCTTTCAGCTCCTCGCTTTGAAGGAGGCAGTCACCTGTTGAATGAGTTGAAGCTGTCCAGAAAGGTAATGTGGTAACAGTAGGAAATAAATCATTGGGCAGCGGAATGGGGCATGCCCCATACTTGGAGGTGTATTTATATCAGGTAACAGAGAGAATATTTTCTAATAAAAATAAAATAAAGTTTAAATGGCATGAGAGTCGCTTTAGATTTACAATGGTTCCTGTATAGTAACATTTTGATTATTTAAATGGAAATAAATCAGAACATATATTAAATTTCCTTGAAAAACACACTGGCTTTTGTATATTTTTTATTAAAAATTCATTTCTGATTTTCTGAAGTAGGCGATAGAAAAAAATTAAAAAGAAAGGAAGGGTAACGAAAAAACACATTCAGCTCTGAGCATGATGTTGTTTTTATAATATTTTTGGTAAATAAGAAAATTTTCTCTTTCTTTCTCTCTCTTTCTTTCTCCATCTACCCTGTCACTTTGCCTTTCAAATAAATAAATGAATCTTAAAAGTAGAAATTGAAAAAAATTAAGTTGCTATGAGTGCTTGCTACACAATATATGCAAGAAGACTTGACAGAAGAGGGATTTGAATATAACAGCCAAAGAAATGTTAACATACAAAATTTCATGTATAATGCTTTTATTTTAAAAAAAAGATTTTATTATTCATATGAAAGGTAGAGTTACCGATAGTGAGAGGGAGAGACAGAGAGAGAGGTCTTCCATGTGCTGTTTCACTCCCCAGATGGCTGCAATGGCCAGAGCTGGGTTAATCCAAAGCCAGGAGCCAGGAGCTTCCTCCAGGTCTCCCACGTGGGTGCAGGGTCCCAAGCACTTGGGCCATCTTCTACTGCTTTTCCAGGCCATGGCAGAGAGCTGGATTGGGAAGAGGAGCAGCTGGGACTAAACCCAGTGCCCGTATAGGATGCTGGCACTGCAGGCAGAGGGTTAACCTACTGCACCACAGCACCAGCCCCTTGTATAATACTTTTTTTTTTTTTTTTGACAGGCTGAGTGGACAGTGAGAGAGAGAGACAGAGAGAAAGGTCTTCCTTTTTGCCGTTGGTTCACCCTCCAATGGCCGCCACAGCCGGCGCGCTGCGGCCAGCGCACCGCGCTGATCCGATGGCAGGAGCCAGGAGCCAGGTGCTTTTCCTGGTCTCCCATGGGGTGCAGGGCCCAAGCACCTGGGCCATCCTCCACTGCACTCCCTGGCCACAGCAGAGGGCTGGCCTGGAAGAGGGGCAACCGGGACAGAATCCGGCGCCCCAACCGGGACTAGAACCCGGTGTGCCGGCGCTGCTAGGCGGAGGATTAGCCTAGTGAGCCGCGGCACCGGCCTCCTTGTATAATACTTTAAAGACAGATAAATAACCCTTCTCATTCCAAGCGTAGGCTTATAAGAGATTCCTTTATGTAGTGTTTTTTGAATGCTATCTGCATGAGACATTTAGATATCATTTCAATTTGAAACAAGATTTTAAAGAGTAAAATAAAAACTAAAATTTTTCCAATAAATGAATAATCAGTTGAAGGGCATCAAAAAGAGAGGCCTATGAAAATGGGGTATACTAGAATTATCAGTACTAATAAATATTAGCTCTGCATGACCTCACTTAATTATCACAATATTTATGTTGTATTATCCAGATTTTACAGAAGTGGAAACTTAGGTTTATGGAAGTCAAGAATTTTATCCAAGTCTGTGAAATTAGGAGGGAGTAGATTAATTCCCACCTCATGCTATAACCACCCCCACCATACCCTCTTTTGGTCTTTGTGTAACCACTCCATTTTGAGAGAGAAAATTCTAGTAGTTTCTTCAGAAAGAGGGTATGGGAGGCAAGTTATTGAGCCTTCCATGCCTGGAGTAACTTCTATTTGTTCTACATTTTACAGGTAGTTTGTTGGTATAGAATTCTAGAATAGAAACTATTCCCCTTTAGAATCTTTTTAAAAGATTTATTTATTTATTTGAAAGCCAGAGTTACACACAGAGAGAAGGAGAGGCAGAGAGAGAGAGAGGTCTTCCATCCACTTGTTCACTCCCCAGTTGGCCAGAATGGCCGAAGCTGCACCAATCCGAAGCCAGGAGCTTCTTCTGGGACTCCCATGCAGGGGCCCAAGGACTTGGGCCATCTTCCACTGCTTTCCCAGGCCATAGCAGAGGGCTGGATCAGAAGTGGAGCAGCCGGATCTTGAACCAGTACTCATGTGGGATGCCAGCACTGCAGGCAGTGACTTTACCCATGGAGCCACAGTGCCGGCCCCTCCCATTTAAAATCATGTAATCTGTGTGTCTTAGTGTTTTCTAGCTTTCTCTGTTGTCATCAAGAGAGTTACAGGGCTACTCTGATTTCTGAACATTTTTGTGTGGCTTTTAATTTTTTCTCCTCTGGGAGTCTTGGGTATTTTTCTCTTGCCTCAATTCTACCACAGTTCTCTAGAAACTTACCAAGTTGCCGATGCTTATTTATTCTTTGTGCTGAATCCTTTTCAAACATAAAATTTATGTCATTTACCTCTAGAAAATATTGTTTAATTTTTTTCATTGGTCATTTTTGCTCTACTATTTTATTTCTGTTGTTGTTGGTCCATGTATTTGGGAGATCTAAATAAGAGTGGGTAAAATTGTTGGATTTCCAGACCTCCAAAATTCTTTTCAGCTCTGATTTTCCACCTCTTTGGTTTTTTTTTTCCATCTTGTGCAATTCTTACAACATTTTAGAGAATGTTTTCTATTGACTAACTTCATATAGACCTATAAAATTCTGAAGACTCATTTTGTGTTTCCTCACTGTCCCTCCTGACTACCACCCTGTTCTTGTTTCGTGGTTGGTGTATCTTTTATAATCTTTCTGAAGATATGAATATGATGATATGTTTCAGGGAGATGTCTTCTGCTTACATAATCTCAGTTTTCTTCCATTGTGTTTGCTTATTTGTATGAGTCTCCAGCTGTTAAATCAGTTTCTGTCCTCTAATACCCTTTAAATCTAGTCTCACTTTTGTTTTTCTCTTTATTTCTGAGGAATAAACCGGAAACTATGATTACAAGGGTGGAGTATACCAACTTTGGGTCTTAAATTTTCCAAGTCAATATGCCAACCTGCATGACAAACGTTGACTGCCCATTTTGGAGGGTTGGGGATCCAATATCCACTCTACACTCCTTATCTGCCTGCAGAGGTCCCACAGAGATTAATGCCTTGCATAGTAATTATCAGTCCATACAGCAGTTACCCATTCATCTTTGAGCTTATTAGATCTTTAACCATATCCTGTTCATGTTTGCATTTTTACCAACATGCATGCATCCGTTTGCTGGGTGAACAAATGGGTGCAAATGTGTAATTTGTCTTCTGACCAGCGGGGTCAATACTTTCCTATACAACTGAGAAATATTTTGCAAAGAACTTATGCCTAGTTCTGTCATAACAATATCAAATAGAGGAGCCCCCATAGAGTATATTTAAAGGGGCTACATAACTTAAAAAATGACCATTTAATGAACACTGTAGCATTAGTTATAACAAACTTCTCTATAATAAAATTTCCTAGTCTCCTGGAACTGGGAAAATTCATCATCATCATCAGTTTCTAAGGTCTTATCTAACATTGCTGGTGAAAACCCAGTAGGATGAACAGAAAGGAAATTATCAGTGTCAGTTCATGTTATCTGATGTTGTTAGTAATTTTTCAAATGTGTGTGATAGGATAGTTGTACTATCCTTACATATAAATGTGTGACATGCAAAAAAACTATACTCAAAATAATAAATAATTTTCTCCTCCCTAGAGATACTTTGATTGGTAAATCTACAGATAACAACCAAAGCAAACCAAACAAAACCAAACAAAAACACAGGTAAGACAGAATATTGTAGTGCATCCTTAATCAAAGAGGCCAACATATAAGAGGGTCTTCAAAAGTTCATGGAAAATGTGTATTACAAATTTCAATTTTTTGCAACAAAATAAACACATTTTTAATTCTACTTTTCCATGACAATCTTGAATTCTCCTCACAGTTGTGTTTTCATTTTCTTTCAATACAGTTTAAAGATGGAACTTGTATAATTTTATATAGTTCATAAAATACTATGATGGCTAGTAAAATGATAGTTTTACTATTAAGATGGGCCCACTTTTCACTGAAAATCTGTAAAATGTTTAAAATCATATTTTACACTTTAGTGGGGGTCTATTCCGCTTATTTTCATAAACCATGTTGAGAAAATATGACATACAGGCTTTGATCTCAGAACTCAGAGACTGGCAAGGGATAGAGACAAAATCCTCAAATCCTCTCTTATGCTGTGTATGAGTTGCTGAAAATTTTCTTACAAATTCTGTGCTGACTAACCTACATGACATGTTCCCTCAACAGTCTCACCATCTCCTTTCTTGGTCTCGTGTTAGGATTCTGGAATTACAATGATTTTCAATTAATCACAACTCAGTGTATTAAGCGTGTATTGATCTGTGATCATTGTGCAGGCACTACAAAAGCAGTAAAGGGGGCCGGCACCGCAGCTCACTAGGCTAATCCTCCGCCTTGCGGCGCCGGCACACCGGGTTCTAGTCCCTGTCGAGGCGCCGGATTTTGTCCCGGTTGCCCCTCTTCCAGGCCAGCTCTCTGCTATGGCCAGGGAGTACAGTGGAGGATGGCCCAAGTGCTTGGGCCCTGCACCCCATGGGAGACCAGGAAAAGCACCTGGCTCCTGCCATTGGATCAGCGCGGTGCGCCGGCCACAGCGGCCATTGGAGGGTGAACCAACAGCAAAGGAAGACCTTTCTCTCTGTCTCTCTCTCTCACTGTCCACTCTGCCTGTCAAAAAAAAAAAAAAAAAAAAAAAGGCAGCAGTAAAGGATTATACACCAGATACTGCGTCAGGATAGGCCACTGCCTGGGCTGCCTCTGTGTCCCCAGACACAACACAGGTAGGCACTCAGTATCTGTTAAATCAAGGACTGACTTTCTGACTTACAGATTTGGAACCCAAGAAGGAAGACCAGCAAGATTTCCTGAGGTAAGAAAATGCGGTCAAACCTTCAGCTAATGGGCAGGCTGGGGACCCTTCCCAGGACAGATAAGTCTCCTTGCAGTCACCTGAACAAACCCCAGTTTCCTTGGACATCAAAGACACTTAAAGATAAAGATATTGGGGGAGATGCTTATCAAGTGGTCTTTGTAAAACACACACACACACACACACACACACACACACGCACTAGTAGTGTTTTAACTGTTTAAAGCCTATTCAAGATATCTCACTCAAAAGGTGTATCTATGAGATAACAATCTCAACACAAACCCAATCAAATATGATTTAGTTATCATCTCAGACACTGACCAAACCCATTTTAAAAAATATTTATTTATTTATTTGAAAGCAGAGTTACAGAGAAGCAGAGGCAGAGAGAGAGAGAGAGAGAGAGAGAGAGAGAGGCTATGTCCCAGTGCAGGCCATTCAAAGCCATTTTTGACTACAAATCTCTTGAAGGCAGGGTTATGTCTATATTGCTCATTGTTTTATTCCCAGAACACAGCATCATGAGGATCCTTTGTTTGCCTTGTACACACACACACACACACACACACATACACATGCACACACACATCAATGAAAGAATGAAAAGAATGAAAGAATGAAATCTTACTGTGTGTGTAATACAGAACAATGCAAAACCTTTTTATGATGAATTATTCTCTGAGAGTCCAGAATGAACTGAGATTCATAGCAAAGGCATATAATTGGACAGGGCAACATGAGCAAATTTTTGGAGTTTTACAAAGTCAATGCAAAATGCCCTACAAAGAATGAATAGTTAAAAGATCTCTCTCTTTCTCTCTCTCTCTCTTCCTCCCTTTCTCCCTTCCCCCATCCCTCCCTCCCTCCTTCTTTCTCTCAACTGTTAGCAAAGAGAGAGCTGAATGGTGTGGTGTGGATTTCTTGTGGGTGTTGTTTTGTATACTTGGACTTGTGTGTGTGTTTTGTTACACGTTGTCCAGTGCCAGAAACTTTCAGTTGAATCTTACTGTCTTATCCTTAGGTCCATTCATCCTTATAAGCTGGAAGCAGACAGACATTGCATAATGAAACACTGAATAGCATCCAACTAGCAAATGCAATTTTAGTTCCAACAACAAAGATTACAATTATTTGGTCTCACAAAGGCCCTGCAAGGGAGTCACAGCATGTCCAAAGGACAACAATGAAACTGAAGCTGTTGATCAGCACCTTAACTGTGACGCGGAATTCTCACACTTTACTTAAAGCAATTTATAATTTTATGACCATGTTTTAATTTCCTGTGAGGTTGTGATGATATTTCATATCCCGCCTATGCCCCAGAGGTGCACAATGAGGAATAATTATATGCAAAATTACCAAATGGGCAGCGGAAACAAGAATTTCAATTATTTTTGAACAACCTGTTTACTGATTCTCTGGTGCTTAGTATTTTTCAGGCTTATCCTCACTGATGGCTTCAGGCAAGAAACTGCAGAAGGTTGATGGAGAGGATCCAGAGTGTCCTGGTACGTGGGAAAAATTCTCTTACTCCGGGGTGATTACATCCTCTGTGTTCTGAAACACAGGTGCAGGACTTTCTGCTTGTTTGAGTGAAGAAAGTATACCATTTGGTTAAAAAATGTGGTTCTCATTTAAGGGAGAGGTTTTGGCTTGACACGGCCATGTGTCCCACTCAGAAGGCACAGAAAATAACTAATAAGTCGTAACATACCCCACTCAGTGATGGAGAAAAGGTGTTAGTCATACAAGTGCTGGGTCTATCAGTGTAGACAGGTGTGAATTTTTTGCTTAAAATGCAAATTTTTGGAACACTGTAAACACGGAAAAAAGACCATTTCTTAAAAAGAAGAATGGTTATTTACTGTAGGAGTCTAGGGCATACATACATTATTCCTAATAATCATACATATAGTATTTGAAGCTTGTATTTAGTTCTCTTCAAAGAGATTTAATGTACTTCCCATAGCTCCCTGCAATTGTTTTTGCTGTGCTGGTAAATTTGCTTGGTTATTTAGGGGTTTAATTATTTCCATTTCACAGATGGCCAAGTGGAGAGATTGAGTAAACTTTTTGATGCTGTAGCATATACTAGGAGTCATGGCAACATAGGAAATATAACCCATGCCACTTGATTATTAAGTGAATGTTTATGTGAATAAATATAACATAGAGAGAACTAATGTTACCTTGTCAGCATCAGCAAGGCATTTTTCTCTTTGTTAGTAGATAAGATGTTAGTGGCAAATTTGAGTTCTTAAGAAACATACTATTGGGTATTTAAATAATGCAAGAGCATGTCAAACAGTCCACGGAAAGGGGAATTGAAAGATAAGTTTGTTTTAGCGCAAAAAATTTGGAAATCAATACAGATTTTTACATAATGTCTTTCCATAAACTTTCTGAAGAATCATCTTATGCATGGATTTTAAAAATATTGCAGCAAAATTAACATCTTTCAATTTGATTTTCCACAAACTTCCTAAGTACTCTCTCACATTTTTAATTTTGATTCTTTAATTTTGATTGTGTTTCTATCCTCCTTAGAATGTTTCGTGATGCCCACTGGACAGTAGAATGCATCCATTGTACATCACATGGTAACAAAGCCCTGTTATGCTTATTTCTGATTTCTGGCAGGGGGACCATTCTGTACTGCTAGTGAACTTGGAGTTGGAAATGAACCACACAACCCTGGTTCCAGATCTCCTCTCCAAGCTGGTCAATCAGAAGGAAAGCATGACACAGTTTGTCTCCTAGTCCTCTGTTCCTTGAGATTAAATGTAGCTCCTAATCCAGCTTTGGAACTCCCCTCTCTCCGCACATACGCTTTCTCCTTTAGTCAATAATTCGTTTTATTGGTTACAGTGCGACTACACTATTTTGGGCTTTTCCACAGCCGAGCACAGCTGCTCGTGTTGGCTATTGATTCCATATGTTAGCTCAAAATTGTATAATAGTCTTTTCTAATAGTTGCCTTTGGCTTTTCCTTTCCCCACTCGGAAAAGCACCCTCTGCCCCCGGCCTGCCATGCCAATGACTAGAAATGACTGCTGATTCTATCACCCATTCATCACCAAAAGGTCCAGGTAGTTGTCACGTGTTTGAGTAGCTAACCATGATTTTGGGTCATTTGGCTTCATGCCACTCTATAGAAAGCACTTAAAGGAACAAAGCTGAATTGTTGATAGGCAAAAGTGTTGCCTCTGTGGAAGGTCACTGACCTCTAACTGAAAGCAAATATCATTGTTAAATAATTTTGCAGGGGCAGATGTTACAGCATAGCAGGTGGAGTTACCATGTGGGATCCTTGCATCCCATACCAGAGTGCCTGAATTCCATTCTCACCTCTGTTTTCCATCAAGCTTCCTGCTAATGCACACACAAAGGTCCAGCAAATGATGGCTCAAGTAGTTGGGTCTCTGCCACCTTTGTGGGAGACCTAGGTGGAGTTCTGGCTTCAGTCTAGCTCAGTCCCAGCTCTTTCACGCATTTAGGGGAGTAAACCAGTGGTTGGAAAATCTCTCTCTCTCTTTCTCCCCCTTTTCCTCTTCCTTCCTCATCATCCTTTCCTTCTCATTCTCCCTCTGTCACTGTGCCTTCCAAATAAATAAAGTATTGTGTGAGCATTGAAGTGTAAGTTATTTTTATATTGTCCCATTTTCTTCATTCTTTTCTTACAGCTGTGAGCTATATGTTTAAGTTGTACATTATGCATGAAATTTCTTCCAGGGAAGACAACGTAAATAACTCCTAGTGAGTTTCATCTCTGAAGGCTGATGGAAGCTACAAGTTGCTGCACGTGACTGGCAGCTCAAAACGTCCATGGATGAAGGGGCTTTGCCTCAGGGCCTGGGTATGTGACTGATCAATAAGCTCATTATTATAGCTGCAGAGTCTTTTCAGCGTTCTTTGATTACCAGCTTCTTGTGTCACTCTGTGAAACAAACTGATCAGCTGTCCTCTTGTCCTGGGAACCAAGGTGACTGAAAGAAGACGTGAAATCTAAGACAGTCAGGAGGCTCAGTCCATCAAATGTGGAAAGAAAAAGCTCTGATCTTCCTCATCAGCACAACTTTCCTAAGCGTGTTCCTGCCCTCAAAATCAACCAGCAAGAAGGGGTGGGACATAAGTTGAATTTAGTTTTGCAAGCAAATCTGGGAACCTGACAAGACATTAGCAAGGTGTAAGCCACAAAACCTGCAGTTTTGGGGTAACTTAGAGTTTCTTTCCTTTTCCTCCAGGATCTGGATCTAAGTCCTGTGGCTTCTACCATTGTAGCCTCACTGCCACTTCTATATATGAAGGTTCTTAAAATGTGCATTATATTTTAATTACATGCTTCTATATCTTTTTTAATAACCATATATATGCATTTGTTTCATTTCTAGATTACTGAGAAATTTCCTAGACATTCCATTTCTGGTCCCATTATCCTTCAGTTAATTTCAATAGCGAGTCAGTAGTCAAACCAATCTTCCCAAGAAGTCCCATTATTTATGCCATTATTTTGCCAAAAAACAAAGTTTTCCACTTGTTGTCACAGTAAGCTTGTGTGTGTGTGTGTGTGAGAAAGAGAAAGAGAAAGAGAGAGAGAGAGAAAAAAAAGGCAGAGAGAGAGAAAGAGAGCGAGTGAGTGAGTGAGCGAGAGTGGGCAAGCAGGTAGAACAAATTGCACCAAAGAGTTTGTGTCAGGTGTAAAGTGGGTTTAAGGCTTGTATTTTACCTTACTAATGCTAAATAGGGTAATGTTTAAATTTCCACGTGGTTGGGTAACATGGAAACTCCTCTAATAGTGCTGCCTGTATCCTCTAATGTACAGGTTATTCCCCCACTCCCCCATCTCCTTTTTCCCTGCACAAATTGCACAGACTCAGGCCTTGGAAGAAAAACTCTCTCCTTTGACAATCAGAGCCCTATATTATAAGTTGTCCAAGGGAATCTACAATCTGCTTACCTTTTTTATTTACAAAATCTGGCCATTCTATACAAACCTCGCTTTGTATCTTTGCTTGTTTATTTCTCCTAATGAAAGGATTGCCATTGCTATCTATTTGCTATCTGGTGGTTCACTCTCCAGACACCTGCAACAGCCAGGATTGAGCCAGACCACAGCCAGGACCCCAGAATTCCACCTGGGTTTCCCACAAAGGTGGCAGGGACCCCAGTACTTAAGACACTACTATCTGCTGCCTCCTTCAGTGCATAGTAGCAGGATGTTGGATGGGAAGCAGAGTCAAGACTGAAACCAGGCACTCTGACACAGGATGTGAGCATCCCCAGTGCTCCCTTAACTGCTCTGCCAATGCCTACCCCTGCTATCCATTTAAAAATAGTAATTAAAAAAAACTGTCCTAATTACCAAATGGGATAGTTTCTGATCTTTGACACTTGTTTTCATAAGACAGTGACCAAACCTTCAGTGCCGACCAAGCACTCTTAAATGGACCAAAATGTACAAGGTTCTGAGGTTTTACTGAATCCACCTTGATTTTAAGATTAATGGGAACTCAATGATAAAGGTTCACAGTTCCACATTTGCATTCCCACCAACAGATTTGCTCCCCCTTTTGCTGCCACAGCTGATTTCTAAATTTCTAGTGTTCTTTTGATTTTTCTTGTCTCCCTCATTGAGCATGAAGTGCCCAGCTCAACACTGACATGGATAGTTGCTTAATAAACATATCAGGCAACACTTTGAATAAAGAGTAACTAAAGTGGGGCCAGTGTTGTGGCATGGTAGGTTAAGCCTCTGCCTGCAGCACCAGCATCCCATATGACTGCCTGTTCAGGTCCTGGCTGCTCCACTTCCAGTCCAGCTCACTGCTAATGGCCTGGGAAGCCATGGGAGATGGCCCTGCACTCACGTGGAAGACCCGAAAAAGCTCCTTATTGGCCCAGCTCTGGACATTTTTTGGGGGGTGAACCAGCAGATGGAAGACCTCTCTGTCTCTCCCTCTCTCTGTAACTCTACATCTCAAATAAATAAATCTTTTTTTTAAATATAGCGACAGTTATAGGATTCATTTTAAAAGCTATGAGATGTTTCAAAGTGGGGTATGTCCAAGATCCACCTGTTTGGCAACTATGAAATTAAAAATTCTCTATATAAGCTTGATGGTTCAATGAAAAGAAAGGTTATTGTTGGCAGGACCAATATGCATATGTGAGGTAGCTTAAACAAATACATCAGGATTCTAAAATCTGAACATAATTAAAGGGCTCTTGCACTACTTATAGGAAAGTAAAACATTGAGATATATTTCTCCAAATATATATTGTTAAAAATATCAACACTGACCTTAATCCATTATGCTCACATTCAAAATATAATTTGTTTTGGTATTCTACAGGTTTTCTCATCAGTAAGATAATTAAAGATTCTGCCTTTTCAATTTCAGTGAAATTTTGAATTAAGCATTTTATGAGACCATGTGTGTACAGCTTGAACCTACTAAAGAAGGAAATTGAACATTAAGCTTTAACACCCGCTCTCACTCCACTGTACTTTCCAAAGGCCCGCATACTGAGAACACTTGTGATGCAGTGCCAACTTTTTGCACCGCTTGCATAGCCAGCTTGCATTTAGGGCTCCTATTAACTTGAAAGAGAGTTCCAGGTGCATTCAAGTTCCGCTGAAGAAATGGAAATTTGGAAGCTTTATGGTTAGCAAAGGCCATTTTCAACTCACCTGAATAAGAGATTGAGAGAAGTCATTAGAATTTATTATTTTTTTTTTGTAACTATTGGTTCTAGAGTGCTGTAAAACTAATGTAAAGATTGGTGCTTAGACATGGGTGTATGTCCTTTCATGTGACAAATCAGGATAGCATTCTGTTTCATCATTAACACAAGTTTCAATTGGACTTTTAAGATAAATGTCCACAGAGGTGGTAAACTTGCAGTATTTGGCTTCCAGGGATGGGAATCCTTTGGCATTAAGGAGTAGAAATCCTTTCTTACGAGTTGAATGAAACTACTCACAAACAGGAGTGGCTCACAGGACCTACGGATGGAAGGTGGAGCCAGAGACCGGGAAGTCAGAAGAGACACACTGTTGCTGACATCTCTGCTTTCCAAATGGGTCTTAGTTTACCTTTCCTGCCTCCAGTGGGGACTTGCTTTCTTTAATACATTCATGCACAACAGAACGTGGTGGTCCTGGTGCCAATTTTACTAAACCTCTCAGTTAAAGGATTCCAGAAAGACACCTGCTATCATTTGTCTCCAGTGCAACCTACTATCACTTGTAGACAAAACAGGTTCAATGTTTAAGTCCAATGACCAACTCTTGTCAAACAAGGGAGAAAGAGGACCACAAGGTAGAAATATGGACTCAGTGGTCTTTCTTTCCCTCTCTCTTTCTTTCCCTCTCTCTCTCTCTTTCTTTCCTCCCTCCCTCCCTCCCCCTTCCTTCCTTCCTTCCTTCCTTCCTTCCTTCCTTCCTTCCTTCCTTCCTTCCTTCCTTCCTTCCTCCCTTCCTTCCTTCTCCCTTCTTCCTTCTTCCTTCTTCCTTCTTCCTTCTTCCTTCTCTCTCTCTCTCTCTCTCTCCTTTGAAAGGTTGCAATGCCTACACCTGGCCCCATGTTCCATCTAGTTATTCTTTTATTTAATCAACTGGGCTACAAGGGAACTGAGGCGCACAGATGTACTGAGAAGGCAACACCTCTTTCCCGTGGACCTTTCATTTTCTCATCTCTTTTTTGTCTTCCAGTATCTCTATGTGCTTATGTCTTCAGATTTTCTGACATTCACTTTCCTTTTCTCAACTCTCCACCCTCTTGTCTGTCTTTTCTCTTTGTCAAGGGAGATGGTGTTGGAATACATCACTAATTCTCAAATTTGAACCTGCACCAGAACTACATGGACTGGTTTAATCAGACTTCTGGACTTCACTCCCAGAGGTTCCAAGTAAGTAAGATTAGATAGGACCATTTATAACAAATTTCCTGATATTATGGACTGAGTTGTGCTCCTGTCTCCTTTATACCTCACCCCCAAGTTTATAACCTGAAATACTAACCCCTAATAGGACGATATTTAGAGATAGGGTCTTTAAAGAGGTGGTTAAAGTGAAATCAAGTCATCAGTGTGAGCCCAAGAGCCAATCTGCTGTGCTTGTAAGAAGGGGACATGAGGCACAGACACATAGAGGGAGCACCTAGTGATGCTACTGGAAGAAGACAGTCATCTACAAGTCAAGGAGAGATCTCCCAAGAAACCAAGACTGGTGATACCTTGTTCTTGAATTCCTAGCCTTAGGAACAATGGGAAATATATGTGTCGACTAAACCACTGGTGCTGGTTATAGCAGCCCTAACAGATCAATATTGCTGGTGCTACTGGTCTGGGGACTGCACCTTGAGAACACCTGGATGGAGGGTGGAAAGGAGTTACTGCAAATTAACCCACCATGCAAACATTCAGATTTATCCCCACTTCTGCCCTATTTCTCCTTGTCAACAACAGCCAGAGGTTGAGAAACCACTGTTTTAAAGTCAGTCAATCTGCCAGTAGGAGTAAGATGTACATCCTGTCCTCAAGCAATCAAGCTCAAAGAGAGGATAAGAGCTGCCTTCAGATGATGGTAAAGGGTGGTTGGACTGTTCTTGTCCTTGTCTTGGGCATTATGCTTCTATTCAATCAATTATCTGTAGGCAAGAATGATAACTATAATTCTGACTTTGCAGAGCTGTCATGAGGATTCAAGGAGGCAAGACAAGTGTGCATTTTAAAGCATCATAAAATATTAGCAACTAGAGCTTGCTTTTCGGATTTGCTTGGAGCACCTGGTTCTGTGTGCTTAGATCCCATGAATGGACAGTCCCATCCTCCTGTCTTCCTGACTGCTCAACCTTAGGGGAGCTTCTACCAACTCATTCTCATTTTCCAGACCTGTTGTTGGCCTTAGACTCTTATTGTTTGCACCCATCTACATGTGAAGGGACTTCAATAGTGGAGAATTAAGCTTATTATTATAAAATAAACAAAGTATATCAGTGTAAAAATTAAAAGAAAGAATAAGACAGGAAAGAGGAGGGAGGATGGGAGCATGGGCAGGAGGGAAGGGAAGATGGGACGTATCGCTATGCTCCTAAATCTGTATATATGAAATATATGAAATTTGTTCACCTTAGTTAAATTTTTAAGATTAAAAAAAGAAGTTCATGGGAAAATAAAATTAAACGGTAGGTTTCTTTTGATGCAAAAAGTTTTGAAGACTATCTTCCTTGAGTGACCAGATTCCTCTGCCATATGCTTATCTCATTTCTTGCCTGGACTATTGTTTTTTTAGTTTGAGTCCTGTCCAACAGCAATCAGACTATCTTAAAAAAAAACTTATTTTATTTATTTGAAAGGCAGAGTTACAGAGACAGAGAAACAGAGAGATCTCCCATTGGCTGGTTAACTCCCCAAATGGCAACAATAGCTAGGGATGGACCAGACCAAAGCCAGGAGCATCTTCTGGGACGCTCATGTGGTTGCAGGGACGCAAGGACTTGGGCCACCTTCTGCTGCTTTCCCAGGAGCATTAGCAGAAAGTTGGATTGGAAGTGGAGCATCTGGGACTCAAACCAGTGTCCATATCTGCTATCCCATAGCACTGGCCTCCTGAGACACTAATGAGAACATATTATTCCCTTATTAAGCCCTTTCGATAGCTCCCCATTGGTGGTAGGCCCACAAGGTCCTACATAATTTGCGTCTTGCCTATTTCTCCAACTTTATCCTATACCACCCTTCTCCTTGCTCATCATCATCCTTCTGTGGCTGCAAGACAAGCAGCCCTTCAGAAACTTGGCTGCTCAGTAGCTGGAAACAGTCTTTTTCCAGCTGTTGCCCCAGGAGATTTGTTCTTTGCCTTTGGGATCCGGTTCCACTGTGAACTCCTCAGACACTTCCTCTATCATAGCAGTGTTTATTTCCTTTATAGCCTCATAGACTCTGTCTTTATTTCTCTGTTTACTTATTTACTACTGCTATGCTATGAGCTCCCATGGAGGTAGCTGCCCATTTAGCGAATCTGTCCCTGGCACAGGGCAGTCCCTCTGCACACATGTACAGAAGCAGAGAAAGGATGAACATGGCTCTCAAGAAGTGATATCTAGTTAGCCATCTACATTATCTCCTTGCTTCTGCTCTATTTTTCTTCTTTTGTAGGAAAACCAGCCCACTATGGTCAGATTCACCATTTTTAAAACTATTGCTTTTATTGTAGTGCCTTTTGTATTAAAAACCCTTCGGAATGCTCTCTGTCTTTTAACAGATCAGTTTATCTCCCACAGATTTTGGGTGGGTGAGAGTGAGGATTGTGTTCTGACTTTGAGATCAATTGCTCTTAGACCCTGGACCAGCCACATAACCTCTGCTGGTCTTAGTTTCTTTCCACACAATGGATAAAGCCCCATGGGATATAGCAAAGTTTGCATTATATGGGAAGTCCTTAGCACGATGCTGCCTAGCATAGAATAAGGGCATAATGGATATTAGCTACCTCCCCAGCATTCATGTCTTCTCAAAATCAGGTCTTCTCACCTGGCTCCGGTGTCTGGTTAGTCTGTTAACACCCAACAAGCACATCCCTTCTGCTTCACCGGAACAGGTTCTTCCCTGCCCGGGGAGCCATGACTTCTATGATTTCTTCTCTGTACTTCTCTATATTCTACCCAGCCTTAAATACCCAGGTTGCAACTCTATCTCTGTTCTTAAGCCAAGCTTGAGTCCACAGTTTTGGTCAATGATGAGAGCAGAGTATTCACAAGCATGGAGTTTTTACTTTGTGCCAGGCTCAGTGTGAGGAGGTACTCCCATCTTTGTTATCTTGCATAAACTCGATGAATCTTCACAGTCATGCTATCCTGTAGATGAGAAAACTGTGGCGCAGGAGAGGAAGTAACAAGTTCCGACAAGGCATCTAACCCAGGTTCCTCTGATAAGTATTAGGAAATGCACTACCTAATTATAAAGTTATCATGATTTGAAACAAACAAAGCAATTATATAAAATGCTAGCAAACAAAATTGTAGTCAAGTGGAAAGACAAAACTGCCTCTGTCAAGTGCTCCAAACAGAAGAGCCTAGAGATAAGTGGGATCCACTGATAAGAAAGTGTACATGCACACACCATAAGCATCTTTATTGTATTTAGATGAACATCTTAATTATAAATGAAGCTAACAAAAATGAGGACAAAGGCAAAAAAGTCCACTTCAGATTTCTTAGGTAACATCAGGACAAAAACACGCCAGAATTAGGAGGAAGCACCAGGGCTCAAGTTTTCATGCTTTTGTTTGTTTGTTTGTTTTCCCATGGGAAAAAGAGAGGGATTTGGATCACTAGCATGTTTGACAGTCCTGCTGAACACAAAGTTCAGGCTACTCAACTAACTATATTCTTAGTTTTAGTCTTGAAAATTTAGAAGTAATGAGATCTTAGAAAACAATACCCCACCTAAATCTCATCCCATCTTTGTATGCAGTTGAACACTGGCTACTTTAAGCTATTTAATGGCAAAGCTGTGCTGGGGCTTGGTTCTTTGAATCCTGGTCCACTGCTCCTTCCTTCTCAAAGCGGGTCCTCAGCGCTGTCCCTGTGAGTACATGGGCAGGAGTAAGGGTGGAGATTGAGCAAATAGAATGGAAGCAAGAAAAGGAACAGAGAAGCGTAGGGATTGTATGAGGGGGAAACAGACATGCATGTATCATGATGGAGTGGAAGAATGGAACAAGTAGTGGGTGTTGAGACCATAGCAGCTTTTGCTTAAAAATAGTTTTTTTTTTTTTTTATTTTTTGACAGGCAGAGTGGACAGTGAGAGAGAGAGACAGAGAGAAAGGTCTTCCTTTGCTGTTGGTTCACCCTCCAATGGCCACCTTGGCTGGTGTGCTGATCCGAAGCCAGGAGCCAGGTGCTTCTCCTGGTCTCCCATGGGGTGCAGGGCCCAAGCACTTGGGCCATCCTCCACTGCACTCCCAGGCCAGAGTAGAGAGCTGGCCTGGAAGAGGGGCAACCGGGACAGAATCCGGCGCCCCGACTGGGACTAGAACCCGGTGTGCCGGCACTGCAAGGCGGAGGATTAGCCTAGTGAGCCGCGGCACTGGCCCTAAAAATAGTCTTAAATAAACATGGATATACAGATGTTTTCCAGCAGACTGATTTCATTCACCTGGGGTATGTACCCAGTAGTGAGATTGCTGGATAATATGGTGCTGCTATTTTTAGGATTTTTTTCCTAAAAAATCCATGTGCAACAGTCTCCCTTTCTCCTCACCCTCTCCAGAGTTGCTATCTTTTGTCTTTTTAAAATCAGCCCTTCTAACTGGAGTAAGGAGATATTTCATTGTGTGTGTGTGTGTGTGTTCTAAGATTTATTTATTTATTTGAAAGGCAGGGTTAGAGAGAGGCAAAGGCAGAGAGAGAGAGAGAGAGAGAGAGAGGTCTTCCATTGGCTGGTTCACTCCCCAGATGGCCACAGTGGCCGGAGGTAGACTGATCCAAAGCTAGGAGTCAGGAGATTTTTCTAGGTCTCCTACACTGGTTCAGAGGCCCAAGGACCTGGGCCATCTTTCACTGCTTTCTCAGGCCATAGCAGAGAGCTGGATCAGAAGTGGAGCAGCCGGGACTCCAACTGGCGCCCATATGGGATGCCAGCCCTGCAGGCGGCGGCTTCACCCACTATGCCACAGCACCGGCCCCTCATTGTGGTTTTGATTTGCATTTCCCTGATGATTAGTGATATTGAGTATTTTTTCACATAGCTGTTGGCCATTTTGTATGTCTTCCTTAGAGAAATGTTTGTATAGATCTGTTGCTTACTTTTACATGGAATTGTTATTATTTGCTATTAAGTTGTTAGCTTCCCTTAGATACTCTGGTTTAGTAATCCCTTGTCAGATGTATACATTGCAAATATTTTCTTCCTTTCTGCAGATTGTTCCTTCCCTCTTTTGATGGTTTTTTGTGCTTTCAGAAGCTCTTTAGCTGGATGAAACCCTGTTTGTCATGTTTATGATTGCACTATTCACAATAGCCAAAATAGAATATTACCTAAATGCTCATCAGCTGACAAATGGATAAAGAAAATGCCACACACACACACACACACACACACACACACAAAACACTCTATGAAATCCTCTTAAGTCATAAGAAAGATGAAATCTTGTCATTTGCAACATGGATGGAGCTGGAGGTCATTCAGTGAAATAAGTCAGGCACAGAGAGAAGCGTGTGGGGTGACCCTCTAAGAAGTAGAATCTAAATATTGTCCCTAGAAATTGAGAATGGAATAGTGATTACCAGGGGCTGTGGAGAACAGAGGAGAGGGAAGGATGGGGAGGGGTGAATTAATAGGTACTAACTCATAGTCAGGCATAAAAAGCTTTGTTGCTCTCTTGCACAGTAGGGTGGCCAAGGATAAGATAATATACAGTGTATTTTCCTAAAGAGGAAAAAGCTAAAATCCTAGAAGAAAGAATTTTGAAGATTTTCACCATATATAAATGGTAAATCTTTGAGGAGTTATATATAGTTACCCTTATTGGACACTATACAATATATACATGTTTTGAAACATCATGTGGTAGGGGCCAGCACTATGGCGCGTGGGTAACGCCCTGGCCTGAAGTACTGATATCCCATGTGGGCTCCAGTTCTAGTCCTGGCTGCTCCACTTCTGATCCAGCTCTCTGCTGTAGCCTGGGAAAGTAGTGGAAGATGGCCCAAATCTTTGGGCCCTTGTACTTGCGTGGGGGACCTGGAAGAAGCTCCTGGCTCCTGGCTTTGGATCGGCGCAGCTCCGTCCGTTGAGGCCAATTGGGGAATGAACCAGTGGATGGAAGACCTCTCTCTCTCCTCTGTGTGTGTGTGTGTGTATAACTCTGACGTTCAAATAAATAATTAAAATCTTTAGAAAAAAAAGAAACATTATGTGGTATCCCATAACTACATATAGTAATTAAATGTTGATAGAAGTAAATTAAAATATATTTTTAAAAAACTATATACTAGTGAATCTCATCTCTAGCTGTACATTAGAGTCATTTGGGGAAATTATGTAAAATGCTGATTTCTGAATCCAACAGCAGTTAACAGACTGACTTAGTCTGGGTTGGGGCCCAGGTGTCCCATATCTGAAGTCCCCTGAGTGATTCTAATGATAAGCCAGTTGAAAACCGTGGGTTATAGGGTGCACTAATCCAGTGGTCCTCAAAGACTTGTCCTGGGACCAACAGAATTAGTATCGCTTGGGAATTTGTCAGAAATATCCCCATTCCAGAGCCAGCAAATCCAGAACCTGCAGTGGTAGTCCCAGGAACTGTGTTAACAAGGTCTGCAAGGGATTTGGGTCACATGGAAGTTTGGATGCCACTAATTTACCTGGTTGCAGAATGATTGATTAACTTGTTATTCTGATAATATATGTAGCATTTAACAAGGGGTGGGGCATTTTCCTTCTGCCCACTCTAAACTTTCATGAAATTCTTCATTATAAATTTTAGATAAGGCACAATCTGAAGACATAAGACATACACAATTTCCTTACTCTACATTCAACTTTACTCATAACAGCATTAGAATAGAATGATTAACCATGGAATAATGAAATATAAAGTATCAGAAGAAAAACCAACAGCACTTGAGCGTGAATTATTTCACCTGCAGAATGCCTTCCTAGAAATCTTTTTCCCTGGTATCAGCTATAGCTATGTGTGGCTTCTTCTCTCCCCATTTAACAGGGGGTTGTACCAGCCCCAGCTCCTGTGCTGGGGATCTGCATACTGTTACTTAACCGCTATGCTCTGTGGGCTCTCAAATCATATTAACTTGATTAGATGACTGCATCTGCTTGAATTCTCTAGCAAACCACTAGGAACCTTCAATTTCTCCAGAACAGGAAGCAGACACTTGGTGTAGATGAATCCACATTCTAGAGAGTGTTTGTAACTATGCTGCTCATCAGATCATTTTAGGGATTTTTTTTTATCACTGCAAGATACTTTTAGATGTCTTCTTAAGAAAAGTTTAGAAGAAATGTAAACAATATTAATGAAATTTCAATGTAAATCTTTCACGTTGAAGTGAGCTGAGCACCTACTAATTATCATTTTAGTTCATTGACAGTGCTGTTTTTTAAGATTTATTTGTTTATTTGAAAGGCAGAGTTACAGAGAGCAGAGGTCGGGGTGGGGAGAGATAGAGAAAGAAAATGAATCTTCGATCCCCTGGTTCACTCCCCAGATGGCCACGATGGCAGGAGCTGCACCGATCCGAAGCCAGGAGTTAGGAGTTTCTTCCAGGTCTCCCATGCGGGTGCAGGGGCCCAAGCACTTGGGCCATCTTCTACTACTTTCCCAGGCCATAGCAGGGAGCTGGATCGGAAGTGGAACAGCCAGGACTCAAACCGGTACCCATATTGGATGCGGGCACTGCAGGAGGTGGCTTTACCGGCTATGCCACAGTGTCAGCCCCATACAGTACTATTTTAATGAGTAAACAACCAATGACTTTCCGCTGTACATAGATAAAAACAGAATAATATTTTGCCTAAATGGTAATATTTTTATGTTTCCATTTTCTACTTCCTAGAGACAAACATATCTGAAGTAAGATTGGTGTAATAGAAATTACATTCTTAAAAAGTCTCAGATTGGTTAGCAAACGCACACACACGCAGAGACCAACGAACATTCTCTCCCCACCCCCCACCCCCGGTTTCCTATTGTGACTTGTTTTAAGAAACATTTATATCGGGGCCGGTGCTGTGGCGCAGCGGGTTAACACCCTGGTCTGTAGTGCTGGCATCCCATATGGTTGATGGTTCTAGTCCAGGCTGCTCCACTTCCCATCCAGCTCTCTGCTATGGCCTGGGAAAGCAGTAGAAGATGGCCCAAGTCCTTGGGCCCCTACACCCACGTGAGAGAGACCCAGAGGAAGCTCCTGGCTCCTGGCTTCGGATTGGCACAGTTCTAGCCATTGCAGCCAACTGGGGAGTAAACCATCGGATGGAAGACTCTCTCTCTCTCTCTCTCTGCCTCTCCTCTCTCTGTGTAACTCTGATTTTCAAATAAATAAATCTTCTTTAAAAAAGAAAACATTTATATAGGTATATACTCCCTCTTTACCCATTGTTCTATTTAGTTGATTTTTCTTTAGAGTATGAATAAAATTTTGCTCTTTGATTTTTCACTGAGTAAAAGTGGCAATTTTCTAGATTATATGGTATATTTAATTTTTACAATTCTTTTTTAAAATATGTTAGTCGTTTATTTGAGAGGTAGAATTACAGACAGTGAGAGGCAGAGACAGAGAGAAAGGGCTTCCATCCGCTGGTTCACTCCCCAAATGTCCACAATGGCTGGAACCGCGCCAGTCCGAAGCCAGGATCCAGGAGCTTCCAGCACCAGTCCGAAGTCAGGAGCCAGGAGATCCTCCATGAGTGCTGAGGTTCAGGGGCCTGTTTCATCTCCTACTGCTCTCCCAGGCCTTAGCAGAGAGCTGGATTGGAAGAGGAGCAGCCAGGACTAGAACCAGTGCCCATATGGGATGCTTGTGCCACAGGCAGAGGCTTGACCTACTGCGCCACAGTGCTGGCCCCTGATTTTTATAATTCTAAAGCCAACCTTCAAGGGTACATATAATGCTCCTAGTAAACAAAAAGTGTTGATTTGTCTTCCTCTTAAGTGTCTCCATTAATGTTAATTACATTATGGCACTGGGCAGGCTGGCCCCTAGGACACTCTGTATAAAATGCAATAATGTAAAGAATGACATTCTGTACCTAAAAATGGAGAAGGTGGGTTTTGTTTGGCCTGGATGTTAAGATGCTGATTAAAATATCCATGTTCCACATCAGAGTGCCTGGGTTTGATTCTCAGCTCTGTCTCCTGACTACAGCTTCCTTGTGAAGCAGACGGTGGGAGGCAAGGAATTTACTGAAATAAGTGTCACTCCGATATCTATTCAACCTGGCATAACCCCGCCCCCATCTTTAGCACCCTAACTAGTAATTGCCCAGGGCTTAGGGACCAGGACAAGCAGATCCAGAATCTGATAGGTAAGAGCACAATGTGGAGCCCTTTGTAGGTTTCTATCTCCTTTACACACAGTGGTGGTGGGAAATGCACAACATACAGCCACTAACTCCCAAAGGTGCTGGGGCCACATGAGATATTCACTCTCACTTTTGTGTCTGTGACATTGTCAGATGCACACAAGAGACATCTACATACATCCACACAAATTTCATCCACCGATTGCCATGTCTAGCCAGGCCCCCCCCCAGTTGCTCCTAAGGATTACAGACAATTATAGCCAAGAGCCAAATCGTTGCATAACAAATCTGTGGGCAGCTGGGCAAGCAGTGGGCCTGGTGGTTACTCCGACACTGGGTACCATACAGAGACATAGATATGGGATCTGCAAGTAAAGGAAGCAAGGGCAGAAGCTGTGGGGACTTGATAACTTCACCTTCCTAATTCATCTACACACACTGCTTCTACAGCGCCACTTTTGGTAAGAACAACGGTGAAGAGTCAAGGCTAGATGTTACGTGTGTTTGTGTGGACTCATCACACACACACACATACACAGGTGCACACGCATGCATGGGCATCCATGCAGCAGTGATGACTATGCTGTAATTTCAAAACGTGAAGCATGGCAGATTTTGTTGGATGGCGATGATTGTAATCTACTCTTCTCCATTGTTTTTTCAAGAGTTAAAAGTAACACACACCAAGTTAAACAGCCTCTGATGGAGGCTTCCAACCCATTTCATATTTGCCAGTGGTCTAGTCCCCATCTGTTAAATGCAGTAACTGTGGAATAGATGAAGACTTGTAAAATATGTACCAGGACAGCACCCACTTTCTGTAAAAGGTGACGACCATTTGTACCCTCATTTAGCTGAATGAGAACGAGTCATTTGCTTAATGGGCAATTTTAACTTGATTTCCAAGAAGTGGATTAAGTCACTGAAGAACCCCAAAACACGTCAGAATATTTGTCGAAGCACTTGGAAAAGAAACCAGAGCCAGGACTGTCAGCAATTTAAGATGGAAAATTCTTGTTCGTCAACTTATCAATAAAGCATCATTATTAAGCAACTTTCTAATGGCTTGGCTTCAGCGCTGACATGTTGCAGGCATTTGCAATGTTATACCAAGGTTGCAGGCTACCCTCATAGGCCTCATGCTGTTAGTCCACTTTGTTAAATAGAAGTTGATTTTATATTTAGCTGTGCATGGAGTGTACAGATGAAACAAATCACTTGTATAAGCTCAACAAGATGGATAGTTGCTGTTGAAAGCTAGCACGGAGCTGGATACAAGATTAATATGCAGTCCCAAGTTCCACTTCCCGCAATTTTTATTGATTGTGTGAAAAAGTACTGGAATTCATGATTTCTTAGGTGTGTTAGATTGAAACTTGTGCATAGCTATATTTGATGTAATTTCTCTGAAATGTACCATTTGTCTACAAATATAGCTTTTCATCTGGGACCACGTGCAGTGAATTCTAGAACGAGAGTCAAGCCTTTCTGATGATGCTCTTTGCCACAAGTGCACCACGGTTCCCAGGCTAGCTTCTTTGCTCCCTTAGGTCTTTGCCAAATTGCCTCTTTGGGAGAATTCTCTAAATGCCCCCTCATACTGTGGTCCAAATACCAGGACTTATTTGGTGTTTGTTTTTCCATTCCCACAACCCACAAAAGATTGAATGTTGATATATCTTAGCATGAAGATCTTTCTACTAACATCTGAATGGCATTCCAGCTAATTTGACACAGCATTCCATTGTCTTCCAGTAGGCTTCAGGAAGAGAGGAAGGTTGTTAAGATTGCCCTTAATTATGTTATTTTATATACCTGTATTTTGGTAGAATGACAGAGAGGATTACATCAGGTTTGGCTCAGGGCATATGTTCCAGTTCTGTTACTGCACAATAATTTTAAGAAAATACACATATATTTCAAGCTGTACATTTAGGCTTTTATTTCAATTGAAATCCATTGTTTCAGTAATTTCTTGAATTCCATTTTAAGACTATACTGTTAGTTTGATGAGGACCATGTCTCAGTTAAATTCTAGACTTTGTATTATTTTCCATGAACTGTTCATAACTGAAAAACATTATCCAGGACAATTTTGGTGCCTAATTTTTTCCCTCATCTTTGTTTTCCTTCTATAATTATGATACTCAATTCACACGTAACAAAGTTTTGGTGAATCAGTAAAGGCTCACACACTTTAATATATCCTAAGTTCTTTGCGTGGATCAAGTTTTGCAACAAGTCTGAAAAATGATTCCCTAAAGTGTTTGTTCTCCTCTACTATGAAACCTGAAGCTCAGACTAGCCCTAACATCTACCTGACTCGCAGTTCAGGTAAATGATATAATCTCCCAAAATTTAGACTTTGTAACCATTTTGTCATAAGATTCCACTTATAAAAAATATTGAGGTGGAGGGGCTACAGCTACTGTATTTCCTATGCTCCCAGTTTGAGTATATTTTCCCTTGTATACGATAGTGTTTTTAAGTCCCCTAATTATCCAACACTTTTATGTTTTTGCCGAGGCCATATGCCATTGCAAATTTCAAAGCAGGTTCTGATAATGAGTAACACACTTGGAAATAGGAGAAAATGAGACTGTACTCATTGTTCACTATCCACAGGTGATTGGTCCCAGGACCGCTTCCTTCAACACTACTAAAATCTGTAGGTGCTCAAGTCACTTATGGAAAATGCTAGAGAATGCTCATTCCACCTATGCACACCCTCCTGTATACTTGGGCATCTCTAGACCACTTACACTACCTAACGCAGTGTAAACAGCATGCAAAGAGCTGCTAGACTTCATTGTTTAAGGAATAATGACAAGGGAAAAGTCTGTACCTGTTTGGTACAGATGTAATTCTTTTTTTTTTTCCAGAATATTTTCATCCCCCTGTTAACTGAATCTGTGAGTGCAGACCCTGTGGATAGAGATGCCCAGCTCTATTTAAACAGTCATAGGAGAGTGCTTTCTAACTCCCTCCCTGTCCTCTTGGAGGGTCTGTAGTACTCCTGGCATGGGAATCAGAGAAGGTATAGACAAGAGAAACCATCCGCACTCCACATGACAGAGAGCAGCTTAGAGCAGTGTGGAGTGGCTTCACAGGGTATTGCAGCTCTGCGGGGCCCGGGGACTTCAGCATCGATGCATGGTGCTGGACTGGAACAGCAGCCTGGCTGGTGTGTGGTGGGGGCTTGGTTGGTGCCCTGAATAAGCAGAGATGTAGCGCACACGGTGTTGCCAGAGACTGAGTGACATCCTCTGACCACTGTGACTAGTGCTTGTGACACCGTCTCCCAGTCTAACCCCAGTTCTCCTTAGCTTTCTTGTCTTCACATGAACAATTTAGAGCATATACTTCTCATTTTATTATATTTATCAATTTATCTTTTTTAGAAGAATTATGTATTTGAAAGGCAGAGAGAGAGGGACACACACACACACACCTTTCATCTGTTTGTTGGCTCCCCAAATAGTCACAACAGCCAGGTCTAGACCAGACAGAAGTCAGGAGGCAGGAGCACCATCTGGGTTCCCCACATGAGTAACAGGGACCCAAGCACTTAAGCCATCATCTGCTGCTTGGGATACATTGGCCAGGAGCTGGATCAGAAGTAGAGCTGCCAAGGGCTTTACCTGTGGATTAAACTGCTGCCACAATGTTGTCCTCCTCTGCTTTTCATTTTAGCCTCTGATTTCTGAAAGTATTCATGTCAGTTTTCTGACCCATCTGCATTTTTAAAATTTACTTTATTGGGTTGGGGTAATGGCTTGTGAATATTAATACTTAAAAATGCATCAATATTTTTCTTGATCAATTGAAGGTGTAAACATATAACTCCTCTCTTAAGTGGGGCCTTGCACGAGGGCATGTCTGTAGTTCATCTGGATATAACAAAAAATACTGCCTCTTGTCTGTCTTCTGCATTAAATTCTACTTTGAAATAAATTACATTTCAGAAAGGTTCCCATTTGTCCATTTAGAGATCTGAAGATCGCTGGACAGGGTGCAAATAATTTGAAAGATGATCTTGTGTCCTGTATCATCCATAGTGTGTTCTCTTCACGGCTAAATGATGAAATGGTTCACAATTCAAAAGACTGCATGATGAAATGTGTGAAATGTGTTAGCTTAGGCAAACATTTATAGACATAGAAAACTATTGGAATGAACATAAGAGGTGTCCTGTTGTTGCAGATATGAAATATAAACGTGGAGTGAAAGAGTTAAGTCTACCCCCAGGAAATTGCTAGTTGCCTCAAAATACATTTATGTAAAAATATCACATTGGACATCCTCTGTTGGCACTGCCAGGTGGTGCTCTTACAGACATGTTACTTTGTTATTCCACTAAATTAAGATTATACTTTTTAATTTGCTTATGTAGTCACATGCTGATGTTAATTTTGTGGCACAATAGATAAAACATACTTTAACTATGTTAGCCTATAGACAACATGCTTGATTCATTCTGGATCTATCATCAAGACTTTGAAAATAGAAACACATACAAAGCATCCAATGGAAAACCTCTTGATATCCCAGTTCTCTGTGATATCTCACAGGGGGCGGGGAGAATCTTCGACAAGTGAGATCGTTTTTATCCCTTTCCTTCCCACTTGCTTCTTTCTGCAACATGGAAGTTATGGGAACTGCCACAGAAAATGAAAAATAATTGTGGCTATTTATATACACAATAAAGTTTCCTTCTAATTATCCTGAGTGTGGATATGGGGGTGCATCTTTCCTACTCTGACTCTGGGTTGAAGGTCTGTGGTCTGAAGAAAGCTGCCTTGAACCCCATTTAAAATGGCCTAATGACTAAAAGCATGCAGAAACACAAACACAAACTTAGACAGGGAGAGGGAGTAAGCAAAAGAGAGACCAAGCTTGAGCCCTTCTGCTACATAAAATTTAACAGCCATTAAACAAATAATTGCTTTATTTTAGAAGCTTGTTCTAATTAAACGCTAGTCACACACTCTCCCTTGACCGCTGCTTTCTGTGTTAAAAATCACCATTCTCAGAAGCTTACTTCATGCATTCTATAATTAAAAAAAGTTCCCAGAAGAATGCAATGTTTCATTGTATACTTGCTCTTGGGGGGAAAAAAAGTGTGTGTGTGTGTGGGGGGGGGAGGGATGTGTGTGTGTTCAAATGCATAGATGTAAAGATACCTGATTGTATTTCACAAAATATTCGCAGCCATACTCCAAAAAGCATGAGGGAGACGAGAGAATATGGGTGACGCTGGGGAAGTGGGGCTGAAGAAAGGAAAACAATAGGTACAAATTTCTACCAGTTTCCTCGGGCACCCATCGCGGTGCTTAATGATACATGTATCATTATTTCCTGCAGTAGTTGGAGGGCAGAAACAGACTTGATTACACTACAGACAATTGTTTCACAATAATTCTGGCCCATTTTTCATTAGCTGTCTCCCCTCACAGCAAAACAAGGGGTAATTTTTTTTAAGGAACATAACAAAACAAAACAAAACACCCTCATACCACAGTAAGGTTGTCCAGCAGTTAAAGATTTTTAATAATTCATCATGCGAAACATTCAGGCTACACGGGAAATTTCTCAACTGTGACAACAAAACATGAGTGGGAAGAAAGCAGCAGCTCTTACCTTGATTTGATAAAGACAATAGGATGAATGAAGAAAATGACACGCGCATTTTTGTAATTGTACCATCCTTTATCATTTTTATTAGTTAATATTACTACCTTTCTCTGACAGGTTTTGTCACTGTTTGGGCAACAAAAGGAGTTCATTTGGACAAATTGATTAAGAAGCTGGTTTCCTTTCTAAAAAGCATGGGAAGCTCTCCGCTGGTTATTATTCTTGTATTTTCACCTACAGGCTGACTGACATCATGGAAGGTGGTGAACTGCAGTCCAGCATGTCGTTCAAGGAGCAGGGATAGGCACAGTAGGGCTCTGTCTTTCCTTGAGACTTAATGATCACAATGACTAATAGGTATAAGGGGCCATGTCTCCAGCCACTCCCTGTTCTACGTAGGGAGTGATGAATCTTCAAAAAGAGCATGGAAAGTGTGTATAATGATAAAGAACTATGCATTGATTTAAAAATTGTAAGTTGGTGTCTGTTGATCCATCTTGGCATGCCCTCTTTGGACAGTCTTCTGAGGTCTTAAAGAACCCTTTTCATAACCATACTTTTAACGGAAACCCCCGACACGTGCACACACACACACACACCACATACACAGACCCCAAATCACTGCTGAAATGGCATTCAGGACACTGCTTGGGATGTCCACAGCCCATGTTGGAGTGCCTGGGCTCAGGTCCTGGCTCTGCTCTTTATTTTGTTTGTTTTAAAGATTTATTTATTTATTTGAAAGTCAGAGTTATAGAGAGAAAGGGAGAAAGGGAGATCTTCCACCTGCTGGTTTACTTCCTATCTGTAACAGCCAGGGCAGAAACCAAGAGCCAGTAGTTTAATCTGGGTCTCCCATGGAGCTGGCAGGGGCCCAAGCACTTGGCCATCTTTCACTGCTTTTCCCAGGACATTAGCAGGGAGCTGAACTGGAATTGGAACAGCAAGGACACAGGCATCATGGGCAGAGGCTTTATCCAGCATGCTACAGTGCCGGCTCCTGGCTTTGCTCTTTTTATTTATTTATTTATTTGAGAGGTAGAGTTATAGACAGTGAGAGGGAGAGACAGAGAGAAAGGTCTTCCATCTGCTGGTTCACTCCCTAAGTGGCTGCAACAGCTGGAGCTACGCCCATCTGAAGCCAGGAGCTAGGAGCTTCTTCCTGATCTCCCACGCAGGTGCAGGGGCCCCCAAGCCAAAGCAGAGAACTGGATCTGAAGTGGAGCAGCTGGGACTCGAACCAGTGCCCAAATGGGATGCTGGCACAGCAGGTGGTGACTTTGCCCACTACACCACAGCACCAGCCCTGGCACCCAAATAAATTTAATTCAAATCTCCATGAAAATTCTAAAGCACTCTTGTAAATTATATATATATATATATATATATATATATATATATATATAGTTTTATCTGGTTATCAATGCGTACATACAAATAAATTACTTGTATAATCCTTTGCCTGCGGCCCCGGCATCCCATATGGGTGCTGGTTCTAGTCCCAGCTGCTCCTCTTCCAGTCCAGCTCTCTGCTGATGCCCGGGAAGGCAGTGGAGGATGGCCCAGGTGCTTGGGCCCTGCACCCGCGTGGGAGACCAGGAGGAAACACCTGGCTCCTGGCTTCAGATCGGTGCAGCGCCGGCTGTGGTGACCATTTTGGGGGGTGAACCAACGGAAAGAAGACCTTTCTCTCTGTCTCTCTCTCTCACTATCTATATCTCTACCTGTCAAATAAATAAATAAAAAATTGTTTAAAATATTTGATATGGTAATCAGTCATGCTACTGTGCAATGGAACATCGGAACCTTTTTTTTTTTTTTTTTTTTTTTTTTTGACAGGCAGAGTGGATAGTGAGAGAGAGAGAGACAGAGAGAAAGGTCTTCCTTTGCTGTTGGTTCACCCTCCAATGGCCGCCACAGCTGGCGCACCACGCTGATCCGAAGCCAGGAGCCAGGTGCCTCTCCTGGTCTCCCATGGGGTGCAGGGCCCAAGCACTTGGGCCATCCTCCACTGCACTCCCGGGCCATAGCAGAGAGCTGGCCTGGAAAAGGGGCAACTGGGACAAAATCTGGCGCCCCGATCGGGACTAGAACCCGGTGTGCTGGCGCCGCAAGGCGGAGAGGATTAGCCTAGTGAGCTGCGGCGTCGGCCAACCTTTTTCTTCTTAACATCATCCTTGTCCTTGGCCTCTGCTCATGAATCCAGCAGCACACTGCATATAATGACAGCGTTGAAGTCACTATCTTGCCAGAGAAACACAATCTTACATAGCCTTGTGAAAAATAATCCACTGTTTTTATACCCTGTGAACTATGGCCCACGCCTGAGTCAATGGGCAGACCAACCACCTCTATTTACTAGGGGAATTCAGGAAATTGATGGAAAATAGAGTTACAAAACAAACTTAGGGCATGCGTTGTGGCACAGTGGTTAAACCACTGCTTGTTATACCCGCATCCCTTATGCGAGTGCCCAATTCAATTCCCAGCCGCTCTGCTTCCGATCCCGCCTTCTACCAATGATATCCTGAGAGGCAGCAGTGATGGCTCAAGGGATGTAGTCCCAGCCACCCACTGGGCTCCTGGCTCGAGCCTGGCCCAGTCCTGGCTGTTGCAGGCATTAGGGGAGTGAACTAGAGGATGGGAGTGCTCTTTCTATGTTTCTGTCTCTCTCTGTCACTCCCTTTCTTCTCTCTCTTCTCTCTCTTTCTGTCTCTCCTTTTCCCTTTGAAATAAATAAAAGTTGAGCTTATTTGGGGGGGGGCAAAATAATCTGAAATTCCCGCAGGTTTTTTCATAAAATGCATTTCCTCTGAGCTTTATAAAATTATTTATTTATTTGAGAGGCGAATCAACAGAGAGATGAACAGATGGACAAACAGACGAACAGAGCGCTTCTCTGCTGGTTCACAATCCACATGCCTGCAATGACCTCCGCTGGCCAAGGGCCAAACTCAGGAGCCAGGAATGCAATCCAGGTCTCCCATGTGAGTGGCAGGAGCATAGTCACTTAGCGTGTCATTGCTGCCTTGCTGGGTCTGCATTACTGCAGCTGGACTCAGGAGTCGGAGGCAATCGATCCCAGGTATTCCAATGTGAAGTGCAAGTATCTCAACCTGCGTCTCAACCAGTAGGCCAACTGCTCACCCCTCTATGAACTTTATGAAGCTCCACCATATTCCGTATGGCCCAATACAGGTTGAGAAGACGTCATGGTTTGACTAAGGGAATCTGGGGGGAGGGATGCTTCCAAGTGAAAGGAATATGGAGAAGTTCGGGAGAAATGAGTCAGCTCTGATGTCTCCAGATAAAATGTTGGGGCTGATTCTATAGAAAGACGATTAAACAGTAAGGTTCTTTCCCAAAGAATCACATAGGAAACATTCCCCTGGTTGGCAGTTAGTTCTTCAAGCCTTTGAATGGGAGGAACTAATTTTACAGGACAAGGGAATCTAGCCAGAGGATGTGGAATGTTGGAGATGTTGTGATAAGAGAAAAACATCTTTCCTAACATTTCTCACTAATTGAGGACATCCTTACCCACATGCCTCAGATGCTAAGCACCGGATTTCTTTCAAAACAAAATTCAGAAGTATGGAAACCATTCAAATGAAATCAAATGATGCTTAGAATATGTAAATAGATACACTGGAGATAAGAGAAGAACGTTAGCATAAATTTGTCCTCAATTTACCTCAACATCTTTGGAAATACCACCCATCATTTTTTTTTTTTTTATTTTTTGACAGGCAGAGTGGACAGTGAGAGAGAGACAAAAAGGTCTTCCTTTTGCCGTTGGTTCACCCTCCAGTGGCCGCCGCGGCCAGCACATCGCACTGATCCGAAGCCAGGAGCCAGGTGCTTCTCCTGGTCTCCCATGCGGGTACAGGGCCCAAGCACTTGGGCCATAGCAGAGAGCTAGCCTGGAAGAGGGGCAACCGGGACAGAATCTGGCGCCCCGACCGGGACTAGTACCAGGTGTGCCAGCGCTGCTGGCAGAGGATTAGCCTATTGAGCCTCGGCACAGGTCACCACCCATCATTTTCAATGAAACTCTTAAACACACCACAGGAGCAGGTGTTGTGGTACGGCAGATCAATTTGCCTCTGGGGCATCCATAGCCCATATCTCAGTGTTGATTGGAGTCCTAAAGACTACACTTACAATCCAGCTTCCTGCTCATAACGGGCAGCAGAAGGTAGAGGAAGATGGCCCAAGTGCTTGGGCCCCTGCCACCCACATGGGAGACCTGGATGGAGTTCCTGGTTCCTGATTTGTCCTGGCTCAGCCTTGGTTGTTGTGGACATTTGGGGCACTGAACCAGTGGATGGGTGATCTCTCTCTCTCTCTCTCTCTCTCTCATTGTTCTGCTTTTCACACACCTGCAATAGGTGAGCAAGTCAAGGATCTGCTAAGACAGTCCACGGTGAAACAGCCCTGATGCCATCCTCTCCCCCCTGCTCTGTGACAACCCTCTCACTCCTGACAGTGTTGGGCACTTGGCTGCAGGTCAAAGGGGCCTGGCCTTTGGAATTGTACCTTGATGGAAACAGTACTTCTGAGGGCACAGAGGGTGGACAGAGGCACAGACAGGCATGAAAAGGCCAGTCTGAAAGTTCCTATGGATGACTCTGGGGAAGAACCGAAGTTGTTCATTAAGCAGCAATGTGTGGGTAGTTACGAGAAACTCTGAAAACAGCATCATGCTCAACAGAGCACTAGCCTATTTCCAGTCTTAAAAGGATGCTACAGTTTGTCTGGGACTTAACTGCTCATGACTTAACTCCATCCCAAACCCCTGGAGTCCAGATCTGTGGAACCCAAACATGAGGCGTCTGCATATCCACCTACAACAGCCCGTGATCTTGATGAGGCTTCTGCAGGAAGGACAGTGTGAATGCTCCAAGGGGTGTCTGGGATAATTCTTAGTCCCAAAGAAGAAAGAAAATGTAACTCTTATCAGAATGTCCATGGGGCAGAGGGAGAAGACCACTAGAGGAGGATGTCATCTTTCAGTTGACCTGAGACCTGACCCAGACACCAGGCAGAGCTAAAATGGGTATCACCATGGTAACTTGCAGCATGCATGCAAGATCTCCAAAACTGGGGGGTGGGGTGGCAAATAACCATCCTAAACCCAGCACCTGGAAGTCTCTTGAAACCACATAACACAGATTGAATGGAGGTTATTCATGAGCCAATAGCAGAAATTAAATCCTTTTTCTCTCAATTAATGGATTTGCTAAACTATTTTCAAAGAGTCTCCTTTAGCATCTTCATATATCCTCTTTAGCATTAAAGGTGCTCACTGATCCCTCTGAGCTCTTCGCAAGAGAAGCTACCCTTGTGGTTTGTCCTATAAGCTCTGTTCCCAGAGTGCTAGCAATAAGGCGACAAAAGATTTCTCTTTTATGGCCCAATTGGCTCAATACACACACACACACACACATGCATGCATGTACACAAGCCCTATACTGTGGACAGATTTAGCAAATAAAAAATATTAAACATACAGTTAGATTTGAATTTCATAGAAACAGAAAATAATTATTTTAGTTTAAGTATGCCCAAGCATATTCTTAAGCATTTATTTATTTATTTGAAAGTCAGAGTAACAGAGAGAGGAGAGAGAGAGATATCTTCCATTGCTGGTTCATTCCCTAGGTGGCCACAATGGCCCAGGCTGGGCCAGGCTGAAGCCAGGAGCTTCGTCTAGGTCACCCATGTGGGTGCAGGAACCCAAACACTTGGGCCATCTTCTGCTGTTTTTCCCAGGCCGTTAGCAGGGAGCTGGATGGAAGTGGAGCAGCCGGGACATGAGCCGTCCTGCACATGGGATGCCAGCATTGCATGCAGCTGCTTTACCTCATTTACCTCATTGCTGCCACCGTATGTCCCAAATATTGCATGGGCAGATCGCAAGGGTTTTGCTTATGCACATCGCTGTGCCTCTTTGAGCAGAAACTACACTGGAGAAAATGTCCCTAGCTTGGCTGAAAAAGATGGTGGTCTAGGAGACAGAAGGGGCTTTGGAATGGGTGTGGGGTAGTGGTGAACACTCGAAAGACTGGCTTTTCACCCCATTTCTGCATCTCTCTGACTCTGGTAGGTGATTTAACCTGTCTGAAGCTTCAGTTTACTCATCTAGCCACTGGGACAATTACACTAATAAAAACTCATGTTTTATGAGGCTTGACTAAGTAGTAGGCACTACTTTGAAGGACTTACATACATTGAGTGATTTTATTCTTTTTTTTAATTTTTTTTTTATTTGACAGGTAGAGTCATAGACAGTGAGAGAGACAGAGAGAAAGGTTCACTCCCCAGGTGGCTGCAATGGCCGGCACTGTGCTGATCTGAAGCCAGGAACCTGGAGCTTCTTCCTGGTCTCCCATGCAGGTCCAGGGGCCCAAGCACTCGGGCCATCCTCCACTGCCCTCCCAGGCCACAGCAGAGAGCTGGACTAGAAGAGGAGCCACTGGAACTAAAACCTGGTGCCCATATGGGATGCCGGTGCCGCAGGCGGAGGATTAACCAAGTGAGCCATGGCGCCAGCCCCGAGTGATTTTATTCTTAGACCAGTGCTATAAGCCATAATTATGAATGGTATCATCCCTATGTTATGCTGGGATCTAGGGCACTGAGAAGGGAGGTAATTTGCCCAAGGAGAGAGCTACTCATTGATGTGTCAGTGATGGATCCCAGACAGGAAATAAGGATCACTCTCTAGCATCGTAGGGTAAGGTGTATGTGGGGCCAAGCTCACTGACAGGTGCCAAATCAGGACTTAATCCTTAAAACTGCAAACCTTATCAAAACAGCAGTGGTGCCTGACCCCTGGGAAAAGGCAAACTTCAATATACAAGAAAATGACCCAGATTCTTCCTGGCAGCACAAATGACTCAATCCATAAAAGGATCCCTGTGAGTTGATGGATACTCCCCACCCAAAAGCCTCTATTAGTAGAGCAGCACAAAGCCAGAGCTGGCAATTTGGATTTCCCTTATCTGGGAAGACTTGATTTTCTCAGAAGGCCTCTAGCCTGGTCCCTTCTACTGCCCCAGGACTAGAGGGCAGTCACCAGGACTTCAAAGGCTTGCCTGACAGTGCTTCAGTGTTGTCTATTTCTCCTTCATTACTTCACAAGTGTTGATTTTCCTTCTGTGTCTTATGTCTTAATCACTGGGCTCCGACCTATGAATATTGATGTAAGCATAGCAGGCTCTGTCACTCATCACACGGGATGTAGGGGAGACAGATCTGTTAAGTCCATGATTTGGATGCAGGGTGATTCTTGCAACATGTCAGAGGTCGCAACAATTGCACCTGCTAGAGGTGGGTTGAGGGCAATGATGCTGAAGATAGAATGAATGGTGGTATCTGGCTTCATCATGCTCCCACATACTCTATAGTAAACTAGGAGTTTTACATGTGCTAACTCATTTAATACACTGCTATTGCCATCATAGTAGCAGAAACACAGAAAACCAAGTTTAAGTAACTTGCCCCAAGTCTCATGGTTATTACACAGTTGAGCTAGGATTTAAATCCAGGCATCTGGCTTCAGAATCTGTGCTTTTCACTCTTTTGCCTTCTAATTCAGTAAGAAGTTTTCTGGACAGAAAATGCAGAGGAGTATCACAGCTAAGAACTGACAAGATGCTCATGAACATGAATGCAAGATGTGGGGACAGAGTTCAGGAGGGAGGGCATGAAATGGGTGGGTGATACTGTGCAAGGCCTCCTTGGCTAGAAGGGGGCATTCGGGGTTCAGCTTGTAAGTGTGAGAAATCCTAAAGGATCTGAAACTATCTGTGGAAGGATATATTTCTCAGTTTAGAAAGCTAACTTCAGAATAAGGAGGCAGCACTGCCGGAAGATGAAGCTGTAGGCACAGAGACCGAATCAGAGAATCTTGCCATTGTCCATCTCAGAGATGAAGTAGCAGAATTCTAGCAGTAACTGAGTCTGTAGGGGTTTATCAGGAGGTGGGTTTTATTTAAAAAGGATATTAAAATGGGTGGGAATCTGGGGTGGAATGAGAAGGCCACGCCAAGATGGCTGCTGGCAACTGAGCCTGCCTGGCAACAGGCTGTGATTGGATGGCTTCGGAAACCACTTGGCAAAGGAGCCTGCCTGGCAACAGGCTGTGATTGGTTAGGGCATAAACTGTCCCTTGTCAGGATTGGCTGCCTTGGCTATATAAGCTGCTGTACCAACTGAAATAAACGAGTCTGCAGGCTGCTTGTCTCTGGCCTGCTTTCACCTGACTCCCGGGGTCTGTGTGGTGACTCCACACCTCTTGTCCCCACTGCACTCCTCCTCTCAGAATGAATCCACGGCAACAGGAATCTGTGTGAATTTGTTTATCCAAGAATTCTCCTGTTACCCAAGAATTCTCCAATGCAATAAAGCAGTTAGTTGTAGGGTATAATGATACAATCATTTAACAAGAATGTGATGGAGTTTCCTGCCTGTAAACTGTAAGCCCTACAATCCTTCCTATGTGTAAGTACAAATCTCCTTTGCTTTTCAATAAAATTTTAATAATAAGGGATTGCCAAGGAAAGCTATAATTAAAAAAATATTAATTGTTCTAAAGAAAGCACCCACAGACTTAGGGTTTAACACACCAATTTGGTACTAAAATTCATTTATTAACTAGGATAACCAATTTAGATGCAAGCCATGAATTTTCTAATCTTTAAGTAGGTAAAACAGAATACTGACAGATTTATTGTTTCCAACTCAGCCTTTTCATGTCTTACATTTTTTCAGAACCGATTCATCTTCGATCTGTAGATCATGCAATGCAATACAGTCCTCCATTTCATTAGGAATGTAGGATTTTTCATCTTTTCCTATATTTTTTTTTTTGTTTTTAGAAAAAAATCATTCTATCCTATTCCATATGCATTCAGAGGTCACTTTTAAAATCATAACTACTGAAGCCTTTTTCTTAGCTATCTTTTGTTTCATCTATTCATTCTTTCATTCAACAGTGTTTCATCCATCCATTCATTCATTCAACAAATATAGATTAGGCATCCATTTGGCCAAGATTCTACTTTACTACCACTTATGGGGGAACCAAAGAGATGAAATCATTGTCCCAGTGAGATACAGATTTTGAAGGGGAAGAAAGACTTTTAACAGACAGCCACGTTGAAGGGTTTGGATTTTATTCTAAGAAAAAAGGAAGTAAAATGAAAGAAAAAAATCACTCATTCAAATAATTGCTCTCTGCTGTTTCTCTTGATTTTAATGAATAAACCAGTGTGAATGGACTAGAATCGGCAATTGGTTGGGAGAGAGGTTTAAACAAAGTCAAGGGACTCTTGACCTTTCCATCGATCATTTTAATTTATGTTAAAATAAATATTGTTATTTTGCTTGAAAGGTAACCCTTGTTGCTATAACTTCCCCTATCCCATCTAGATGAGAAATAACATACAAAATCTTAAATTTCTCTAATATATAAAATGACAATTAATATATTCATAGAGACAATCAATTTTTTTCCAGAGAAACTATCATGATTCAAAGTTAATCTGTTCCAAGTAAAGGAACTGGAATTGGTTACTGACATGCAATCATTCATTTCTTATTTTACCAACAGTAATTAAATTGCCCAGAACTGTTGTCATTTAACAGCCTATTAATTGACTAATGTGCATTACTTGCATTTAGAGTATAGGTAAAATCCTGGGATTAAGTAGGAAAAAAAGAGATTTTTCAAACTCTGTCATCCTGAAAGGGATAAATTCACCTCCTATTTCAAGATAACTTATAAATGCACAGGTAGCTTATGTTTCAGAAGAGGGCAAGATGTCAGTGTGAAATTACAGGAACAGCCAGGGCCTGCAGCCCCCTGAGAGCTATGGATTTTGCTCTCTTAAAACCTTTCTCATGAGCAGAAGGCCCCATAGCCCCTTCTCAGCAACAAGACGCCTTTTTCTGCAGTGACTTCTTAGCTCATGAGAAATTTCAGTCACCATCGCCAATTCTCCAGGGTTGCTTTTAAGACCTGTTATTTATACTTCTAGTTGGTGTCATTCCCATTTTTCCTAAGTCACATAGAACTTGACCATGCATCCTTGTCTTATCTTCTTTCCCAGTTTTAGGACTTTAATTGTAAATGGTTATGGGAAACATAACTTATTCTCAGAGTTTGGACTGCTTGGTCATCATCTGAGATTTTTGCAGGTTTGAATCTCCAATTCTCCTGGAACATTGAAAGTATCTCATTGATACTCAATGAAACAACATTGAAACATGCTCAATGAATTCAGTAGGGGTAGGAAATAAATTATAATGAATAAGATCAAATTAAAGTGACAAATTGACATTAACTTTATTGGACATTCAGTACTAGATTCCTTTTTTCATGTTGTATTTGGATTAATTTAATTTTTATATTTTTATTTATCAATACAAAGAGAACAGATTTCGTATATTTCAGATATGATTCCAAGAATATATTGATATTCTCTCCCTCTCTCCCTCCTTCTTTCCTTTTTTTAATCTTTAACTTTTTGCAGTAACATCATTTCAATTTATTTTTTCATCACAGGCTTAATGCCGCTCTAAATAAAGAGTTCTACAACTTAAAAAGGAGAAAGGCCACCATTTATCGCTCTTCACTTCCCTTAGACCAAACTGTCTCTGAGGCTAGCTTAATGTTATTCTGAGTTTATATATTTAACTTGGTAACTTTTCTTTTTAAGGCCAAATTTGTGAGACAAGATGCAATTTCTAGTATCTATCCATAAAAAGCTTGTAAACAAGAAAATTAGAGCTTAATTGTTCTTCCTGTATCCTCTCAAATCATCTTCCAACAGAAAACCTAACCAGATGCCCTAACCTGCATAAGTTTCCTGTGACAGGGAATTGGAGCCCCTGCTTCATTAAAGATACTTATCAAGTGCAGATATCCAACCACCACGGATTCTCCCATCCATTGTCTATTCTTCACTGAGTGCAGGAGAACTTTATTCAGGACCTGCTACAGTAGGCACCAGCCCTGTCAAAGCCTGTCATAGATACACCATCTGTGCTTGATATCTGGAGTAGCGGGAGCATTTCTTGATAGTACCTCCAAAATACCGTGAGAGATTCAGGTCAACATGCTTCTTTCACAGACGTTTGGTTCAGAGTTCGTTTCTCACTGCGGAGTGAAAAGCCTCATTTCATAGTGAAGAGATGGCTGTCATCCAGAGAGAATCAGAAGTTTGGGAAGGGCTAAGGGATCCTTTCTAACGTGCTGGGTATTAAGCAGCCTAGATTCGTTCCTTTGCCAAAGGCCAAACAGTATGCAATCGAGGAGAGTATTGCCTGGCACTGAGAAATCTCATTAAAGGCAATGAATAGACACATCTGACTAATATCTGGATGGAAACCTCAAATCTGAATCCAATGGACAACATGGTGCATTTCCATAGCAGATTGCCAGTCTGGGAATTTTCCGGGAGGCTTCAGTGTGTATCAAAAGTTGATGGTTCGACTGAGGTCTCCGTAGAATCTATAGACAGAACAGCCAGGCTGGCTGGCTTACAAATTGCAGTATTATTCTTCCTAAATCCCCAACATTCATGATTGCACTTCAGTAAAATAGTAATTTAAACAATGACTAAATGTGTAAGAAAAATATATTGAATGCTATGGAACAATTTATTAATAATGGTAGGACATTTTCTGCCGTACTTTTAATGTATCACTTAGGACCGTATTGATTCAGCATCAAAGTTCTTGGAAACAAGCCTCTTACCAATATCTAAGATCCTGATGTTGTAATTGAACTAGAAAATGTAAGATCTCCACTGTTCCTGCTGAGAATTCTTCTCAATAAATGTATGTTTTCCACCGGGGCTAAAACCACTGCTACTTGTGTTTTTAATTTTTCCTCCTGTTTCTTTTTCATATTATTCAGCTTTCTTTTTTCTCCCTTTTACCAGAAAACCAGACGTATTAGACACTATTTATTCCTCCAAGACAACTTGCACTTTAGGGGGCCATTTGAATGATAAACTTTGTTATAACTTATAGCCAGAAAATCACCAGTGTGCAGTATGAAAGAACTGGAGAATGCATTAATGTTTAACCCTACAAGGGGATTGTGGGAAACTCTTAGCAGAGATAAGACTTCATTGTTTTTATGAAAATTTTACATGTCAGTCAATAAATAGTTTCGGGAATGCCGCAGTTTGCATCCTCATTGAGGGGCCAGGCAGGATGCATACCTCGGAAATTAATGAGTTGTGAACTCTAAGCATCAGCTTCACAGCATCCTTCGTTGGGAGAACAAAGAATATTAAACCAGGGCTGTGGCTCTGATTCCAATGCTAGCAGACGCGTGGCCGTAGGGAAGGTGCTTCATCTCTTTGAGCCCCTGAAAATGAGGGCCTGGGCAAAGCCGTCTCCAAAGCCCTTCCACTGCTGTACGTGGGACACCTTAGTGGTGAGTTTTCAGAAACTCAACAAAAGTACTGAAGTGTTACTTAAAAACTGGATAAAACACCTGCTGTGGTTTACATCTGTTTTTTAAATACAGGGTATTGAGAAGTGGAAGGGCACTTTAAAGATAATTAGATCAAGCGATTCATTCCTGTGAGACCTAATCCAGTGGTGATGACCTGGCTTCATTATCATTATTATGTATTATTCATTACAAGAGCATATTATTGTAAATCCAGAATGTTACTGGTATTTTGGTCCCTTCTACACACACCTGTTCACATGCTTCATGGCATGTGATATTATCCACCAATCTGCCCTGGCCAGAAGCTGAGCACACGCTGGCACTATGCTCTGAGAACTCCAGACCTGTGGGATACATAACACATTTTTACTTCATAAATCACCTGGCATAGGGTGTTCAACAGAATAGCAATGCATATGCCCAGATGCGTTACTCAAACGTCCCCTCTAGAATGGGCACTTTTCCTTTCCCAAGAACTGAGTGTTGGCTCCCATTGGCTCCCAGACAAATCTCCCACTTAGTCTTGCTTGTAGTTGACAGGTGCTTCCTCGACTGTTTGCATTTTCTCTCTGGAAGTTAGCTTCTCGAGACTGGTCAGTGGAGGGAGGACACAAAGTCTCCCTGGCCTCCATTTCAGATCAAGCTGAAGGATCATCTGAGCTCAGGATTCCCGCTGATCCATGGGCTCTCTGGAGATCTAGGGTGCACATGCATCACGGTTGACTTTGTCTCGGTGCATCTGTGTGTGGCTTTCCCCATTCCCTTTCCTAAGATGTTCCTTAGTGCACTTAGGAGCCAACCTCTTGAACTCAGATACTGTCTCAGAGTCTGTTCCTGGATAAGCCAATGGGGGTGCCAGAGATGGGAAGCAAACTTCAATATTAAAACCCCCTTGAGAGATAAGTTGAGGTGGACTATGGTAGGGTAAAATAGCAAAGGAAATCTGGGCAAAAGAAAGTTAGAAAATGATGAGATGCTACTAGAATTAGGTTAGTACAGATCATATATTGGATGGAATAAGCAACTTCTGTTGTCCAAGACAGAAAACCCTCTTTGGTAGTATTACAGGGAGGAGTGGTGTAGGGTAGGAGGCAGTAGATGTTTACTGGAGGGAGCGTGAGTGATTGTCCGGGTTTTTTTCACTGCTGATGCAGTCATAAAGCCGGCAGAGGTACTCAGGGCTGTTTGCAGAGAACACAGTCTGTGTGAGCACATGGGATCCCTGAGGAAGGACAAAGTCCAAACCACCAGGGCTGGAAACAAGAGAAGTCCAGGATCCCAGTAACAAACGGCACCTCCTGCACAGGAGAGTACTCAGGGCTCCAGTCCAGAAGGTCCTTAATTCTGACAAAGATGTTCAGACGGGGGTTGGGGGGGGTGGGTAAGAAAAGATTTGTGAGGCTGTGAACAGTGGGTCAGAGGGTTGTGTTTCTTATGGCAGAATCTCAAGAGACATAATTAGACATTTCCTTTTCTACGTTCTTTTCTGGTCCAGTCCCGGGAGGAACCTGTTGAAACTACAGATATTCAAGCAGTGAGCAGCTTGGGAAGGGGGAGGAAGTTTTTTTATACACTCTGGGGTTATTATTCTCCTACAATGCCTAAGTATTTCTGAAAAAACACTGCCAATCGTTGACACATCCTGCTCCCTCTCTTCTGACATTTCACACGTGTGTAGCTGCATTGTGATCATACCCACGTTCACTGTATTCCGCTATATTCTCACATGGTGAGACAGGAAGCCAGAGAGTGACTCAATGGTTTGGCTCTTCCTTTCGTAATCAACCTGTCCTGGCAATTAACCAGGGTCTCTTAGAAAACTCTATCAGTTCCTTCCAAGAGAAGTGCCCCCAGTGACCTCCTACAAAGTTCCACTTCTTAAAGCTCCTGCCACTTCTTATCATGGTTACCCTGGAGAACAAGCTTTCAACACATGATTGGGGGGCACTCTCAAAACACATCCAAACCGTAGCCTCCAGTGCAGAAACTCAAATCTTGGTGGCACTTCCATATGGGACATAAAGGGCTTCTCTTTCACTGCTGGGCAGGAAGTATGATGAATCATCCCAAGAACCTCTGGCTTCTGTTTCCATTGTTTCATAGTTCTGTTTAATAGTAACAGATCACAATTTATTCTCCTGTAGAATAAGTGGTGTAAAATGCATATGTGATAGGTCCAAATTTATTCATTATCCTATTATCCGATCTGTAGCATTCATTGTGAAAATACTTGGTATATATATTTTTTACTATATCAATAATATTATGAAGCTGTGTATATAATAAAATATGTTTAAAATGTTACAAAAAATACAATGAAATGTAATTAGAATCCAATAGTGTATACACTTTTTAGACGAACTTCCTTCACTTAATAATGAGAATTTCTTGACCAACTCATTTCCAGTATCACAGAAATCACTTTCATTTAATGACAGGCTGCTTCTGGGAAGAGGAAAACTTGTGAGCAGGTGGAGCCTGTATGATCCAGATCTTCATTGTCAACTCAGAGTGACGGATCTTTTTGATTCCCATCATCAATTAATCAGACTACAGTAAGACCCATTTGCCATCTAAGAGGTATTTATCTGAGGGATGGTTATTTGCTAAAATAGATATCGCTCTGCTCTAAGATGCTGGGTTCTTTAGTGCCTAATTACTTGCTTTCATCCCACGCATGCTCTGATCCATGGACTACTCCCTAAGACCTCTGTGATTAAGGCCATTTTGTTTCCCACACTGTTGTTGCAGATGATCATTCTGTCTGCAGATAGTGGCTGAGGGATGTCCAGTTGGCTTCTGACACTCTGGAATCCTACTCTATTAAAGTTAGAGAATGGATATCTGATAATAGCATTGCAGGACATAGGGAAATTGTCAGTAAAGAGCTGATCAAAAATTCTGATAGTCTCCATATTTATTTCTCATTGTTTGGAAGTCATTTATTCCAACACGACTATGCTCCAAAGACATTGAGCTCTTGTCCCCATATTAAATCAATGCCATTTTTGGCAATTTGTCTTTGTTTAGGGTGGGCTATCATAGTGTTGCTTATTGTGGACCAGTCTTACCCACTCATGCTCTCTCTTAGGTAGACATTGTGCTGGATTTAGGGTTATACTTTGTATTTCTGGTTCTAGGTTTCTCAGAATATATTCCAACACCAGTTCATCAGATTTACAATATCTAGAAAAGCCAGCAATACTTTGGTGCAACGAAGATTCCTTCTACTCCCTTGATCCTTTGCGCTTGATCTTAGCCAAAAGTCTGAGAAGCAATCTCCCAATGGCTTTCAATTAGTTCCTTGGTGCATGGCAAGGAACATCCAGTGGATGTTAATATTGGCTTCCTTCTTAAATGAAGAATCACCACATAACACAGTAGGATCCTACTTCAGGCAAACACTTCACATGTGTTTAGGTTTGAGATACTTTTCCCATTCTAGGAGTTCTTCTCATCCATAATCAATGCCTTTATCTTCACTGAGAAATGGTGAGATTGAGAATTTTATCGTTACTATAATTAAGCAACCAATTGGATTAATTTTTTTATTTAGCTTCATCAAGCTTGGCTATGAGGTTATGAGATGTAAGATCTTTTGGCAAGCTCTAAGACTTAGCATGAAGTTTATGGACTTGATACTCTTGTTTTTTAAAGCAGTCAAGGGCTGTGAAAAGCAACCACCTCACCTTGTTGTTCTTGAATTCCTGGACTCTGCTTTCTGCTGTTTCATAATCATTATGTGGTTTCTCAAAGTCTTGGATCTGGATAATTTGATTCCAAGTTACTTTCTTTTAAAAATTATTTATTTGAAAGGCAGAGTTATAGATAGAGGGGGGAGAGAGAGAGAGAGAGAGAGAGAGAGATCTTATCCTCTGGTTAACTCCCCAAATGGCAGTGAAGGCTGGAGCTGGGCTGACCAAAAGCCAGGAGCCGGGAGCCAGGAGCTTCTTCCAGGTCTCCTATGTGGGTGCAGGGACCCAAGCACTTGTGCCATCTTCTACTGCTTCCCCAGGCCGTAGCAGAGAGCTGGACTGGAGGTGGAGCAGACAGGACTCAAGCTGGTGCCCATACGGGATGCCAGTACTGCAAGCGGCAGCTTTACCAACTCCACCACAGCTCAGGCAATTTCCTATGTTTGAATAGCTAGCTGTGGAGTAACTCTAAGAACAATGATTTATTATAATTACACTACCCACATATCCACCCAACACAGGTCATTACATTGTACCAGATTCAATATCTGCTTTATGCTCTGCCACCATCTACCTACAGTTGGTGGGCAAGTTTTTACTCTTTCCTGGATGTCATAGTTAGGGCTGACACATTACAGTTCTCACAGTCTGAATTTTTGCCTTTAATAATGTTTCTCTTCATGACTATGTTTTGGGTTGGTTTATAAGAGGTCATGGAAGGGCTGTCCCTTGGCTTTACACACTGACCTCACTGGTCATTTTGTAGGGGATACAGACATACACAGACTCCTTTTTAGAACACATAAATTGAAGGTCTGTACTTCAAACACATGGTTTTAACTTGACCTTCTCAAGATTCCTGAGATACAGGACTGAAGTGGCAACAACTTGTGATGAGAGACTAGGGATGATCTATGTAGTTGCAAGCCCTGTCTGGATTGGAGATTAAAGAAGAAACTTTGAAAGCAAATTCCTTTGGAGAGAAAGAGTAGGAGCCACCAAAATTCGATTTTTTTCAAGGGCTAAATTGGTGCTGGCTTTTCCCCCCTCATTCTAAATTAAGTTTGTCCTGGAATAGAAATCCTTTTCTTTTTCTTTTTACTTCACTTCCATTCTCAGAGCTTGTCTGGGGACCCTATTCAGGATTAAAATAAATGGACCATTTCAGCATAAATGTAGCAGTGCAGGAAGGAGAGTGGAAAGTGCTTACTGCATAAAACACATCCCTTTCTGATTCATTACATCCCTTTTCTGCTGTGTATAAGTGGACACCTTTCACTAACTCACCACAGGGTAGCTGAGCACATGTATTTGGAAGGGAGGAGGACTCCTCTTCTAAAATACATAGAAATAACCATATATCAAATAGATTTACCAAAAATCATCAATTAACAAAAAGAACCTTCAGAAACCAGTCTCAGTCAACCTTGAAACATTATTTTCTTGTGTAAGAGGATAAACATTCTTCATACTCAAAAGATGCTCTGTATTGAAAATAGGTTGTAGAGGAGAAAAATGACCATTGCTAGTAATTAACTCCTAAAAATAATCATAAAAAACCTGGAAACTGACGTATTAAATAGAACCAAACTAAGTAAGACTGTCATGACTTTTTTGATCTGTTATCTACATTTCCAGGCCTGTGGAATTTCAACAATCTTTAAATAGAAGCAAAAGGAAAGATCTTAGTAGACGCATCCATGAACTCTGGTCATCAAGCTATTTTACTTAGGAATTTTAAAGAGAGGTGCTAATTCAATCATCTGATTTTTCCTATTTTTATGTAAGATAGTATGTATGGTAAGATTTTTATGTAATATACAACTGTGCAAGCAGGAGGCCATTTTCCACCACTGTGAGAGGAGACATGGGAACTCCATGTGTTGATCATTGATTTCCCCTTTCAAAAGTGGAGCAAAGTAGGAATTTTCTCCTTTGCTAGGCCCAAAGTTGGGACAAATAATCTCACTTTCCATGATTCCAGAAATTTGTAATGGCTCCCATTGCTATGTAAATTGCCCGGCGTAGATTCTCTACCCCTCTTCAACTTGCAAGCCTCCACGGGAGATTACAGTTTACTCATAAGAGCAAATACCTCCCGTTTCATCTTCAGAGATTTGGAATCCTCCTTTGTAGATAACCCTCATAAATCAGAAATTGTAATTCTTTAATCAATACTACACCTCTCTCCTGATCGGCTTCAAATATCATCAACACTTGAAGAGCAGATGGCAACAGGGAATTCAAAATATCTTGAACCAAGTATTTTTAGTGTCGACATTATTTATGAGTATTTGTTAACATTTTTCCACATAATCTGAACACTACACAGTTCTACTGCTTGTTTACTTCTTCTGTGGTCGAACATCTCTTAGTGACAGCAGAATTTCTAGTTCTGCTTTACTTTAAGAGTCAATGAACACCTGAGGTTAAAAGAACCTAGAATAATCAACTAGTTTGTAACTGTAAATCTGGGTATTCCAGACTTAGCTGCATCCTAAAATGACTGATTACTCTTGCCTGATGTAGGTACTGAATGTACAAAATACACATTCCTGATACTTATAATTTTATTAGTAGTTAACATTGTGTTTTTTAAAAAAATTTTATAATTGATATCACTCACCTATCTAATGATTTTAAATGTCTCTTATGTTTGCACATCTGTATATTGTGTATTCTTTTAAGCAAGGAATCGTACTCGTTCTGTGTACAGGATAATCATGTCCCTATGCTGTGGGTTGCATTGTGTCCTCAGAAAGATATATTGAAGTCCTACCCCTGCTACCTGAAATCTGAGCTTGTTTGCAACCAGGGTTTTTGCAGATGTAATCAAGTTAAGATGAGGTCATACTTGATTAGAGTGGGACTTAATCCAATGTGACAGGTGTCTGTAAGAAAAACAAAATGGCATAGGAAGAAAAAGACAGGACAAGAATATCCTGTGCAACAGAGGCCAATATGGGACTGTGACACAGTGGCAAACAAACAGCTCAGGATCCACGGTCATCAGCAGTAGCTGAGGAAATACAAGGAACAAATCTACCAAGAGTCTCAGAGGTGGCATGGCCCGTTGTCATCATGATTTTGGATTTCTAGAATCCAGAATGCTGAGAGAATAAATTGCTGTAGTTTTAATCCAACAAGTTTTTGATACTTTGTTGCAGCAATCTTAGGAAAAGAATACACCATGTAAGTCAGAGTTTAAAATAGGCACTCAATTAAAAAAAATGAATTAGTAATGAATGGGTGAATAAATACATATTTGGGGTTGGCCCTGTGGCATAGTAGGTTAAGCCTCTGCCAATGGCACTGATATGGGCATATGGACACTGATTCGTGTCCCAGCTGCTCCACTTCTGATCCAGCTCTATGCTGATGGCCTAGGAAATCAGCACAGGATGACCCAAGTGCGTAGGCCTCTGCACCCATGTGGGAGACTCAGAGGAAGCTCCTGACTCCTGACTTTGGGTTGGCCCAGCTCTGGCCATTGCAACCATTTGGGGAGTGAACCAGCAGATGGAAGACCTCTCTGTCTGTAGCTCTGACTTTCAAATAAATAAATTAATTTAAAAATATATCATATTTGGTGTGAAATTTTTTGAAATTCCTGTGTAATTTTTTTCCTGCATTCCTACAAACTATCTGAAAACTGGCAGATGCATGGATTTCAAAAATGTTTTGCACCAAAATAAATTTATCTTTTAATTCCATTTTTCATGAACTTTTGGAAGTACCATCATACATCGGCCCACAAAGGAGTTGTTAAGTATAAATTTACCTGTGTGAGTTCATATATGAGGTGGTGTTAGGTTACTAAACGTATTTTAGATTGTAGGCCATCTCCCTGTCAATGAGTATCTGTGGGGTACTTTCTTTTACATTCAAATAAGACAAGTGAATTTTAACTTTGGTTATGTAACTTGTAATTAATAAATGAAAACAATAATCAGCAGACATAATATTCTTAATTGGGTAAAAATATAAATTAAAGTGAACTTTTTTTCCTTTGGAATATGAAAGAAATCAGAGTGTTGGAGTGGTGAATGTTTTGTCACTGCTATTTTACATCTAACTGTGATGATTCATAAATGCTTCATTATGTAAGTCATCAAGGAATTCTATAGAATCCTATTTCCATTTTATAGGCAATGTAATTAAGGCATTTTAATGTCTAGATTAGAATCAAAAATGTCAAAACTGGGTCACATTTAACTCCTGACTTTAACATTGTATCACATAGAGTTGCTGGACAAAAAAGAATACTTCTTGTAATCCAATTTTGGTGCCTCAAAGGTGATCTAAATGAATCAGTTGCCAGTCTTTCTCCATGGAAAATATAACTTTTTGTAATTAGAAAAAGTTGCTAATTTTTCTTCTAAATATTTCAGAAATAAATGTTTGTATTTTGAAAAACAGCCGATACTTTAGAGTCATTGTATTGCCTTTAAACCACAATTTTAATTATTGGGTAAGCTGGGTACATTTTAGCATATATGCACTTCGCTGTGAGGAGAGAAAAGGAGATAGACAAAGCTATAAAATAAAACAAATGAAGAAAATAAGCATGATGTGTATTTAATGTTTATGTATGTTTTATGTTTTATATTTTAAGTAGTCACATATGTGTTCATACATAAAGATAATGAAAATGTACATCTATTAGATTTAGAAAACATGTTTCTGGGGAACATGACCAAGGTTGAAATGTATGACTCCTAAAATATGCTATGTCAGTGGTTTTGAGCTTGGGAGCAACGCTTAGTGGTGATAATGTGCATATTAATGTTCCTATCTTCTTATCCCTGTTTGTTGTCTTTGAGCAGCAACTGACTTATTGGTAATGGTGAAAACCTCCACACTTGGGGGTATTAACTGTCTATTTTTCCCACTATTACACTAAGCATAAGAACCCTATTTCTTATGAATAAACTCTAGAAATTTCCCAGTGGAGCAATGGAAACGCTAAACCTGTTTCTTTGCATGATAGCCTTTGAAAATAAGTTCCCCTAAAAGGAAGTGCTATTTTAGCAATAGGTACAAGAGAACAGTTGTTGGCAATGGCATTTCCTGGAGATTAGAGACATCATCCATCTCAGGTTTGAGGTTATCTCTTGGGATTTAGGAAAAGCTCATTTTTATTCACCTACAAAAATTCATGTGCATTTTCCCTTAAAAATTTAAGCTCAGTGAATTTTGCATGTGCCTGTGAAGTAATTACAACCATCTAATTACTGATACAGATTTTAAAGAAGAACCTATTGAATCCATTGAACTGCTTAAAAATACTGTCAATGGGAAAGTAAATGGTAATATCTGATCAAAGCAACTTCCCTGAGGATGGCCTCCAATGGTAGGATCCAGGACCAGGTAGAATTTTCCCCTTGCTGTGGCCACTGCCTGGAGTACCTCTTCTTTCCTCCTTCAAGCACTTTCTGTGCAAACTATTCTGCAATGTCATCAGTTCGCAGTGATCCTCTCTTCTCACTGGTGTACAAACTGCATGAAAAATAAGCAGTTTGTACATTATTGTAATTAACTGCCAGTCTTCAGGCTTAATTTCAATATGCCTGTGACTTCTCCATAAAATGGGAATGTTCATGATTGTCCTGCCTACCTTTTAATTCAATTAATCAGCCATATTATGATGATGATATACAATAATATAGACTAAGGGGCTTCAAATCATATAAAATATCTTAGAAACATGAAGCAGTGGGTTAGTTCTCCCCCCAAATTGAATACTCTATTAGTATTGATCTGTTAAACAGATATTGATCTGTTTAAATCTCTTTATAAGTAGATCAGTAAAATACTGATCTTTATGAAGTGACTTCAAATGTTCATGGAAATGGAATCAAAAGATAATGCACATTTTCCATGAACATTTGCAAGATCTCGCACTTGTGTATATACAATGGTACTCTACAATATTTGTGGGAAATGGAGTTAAAGGATAAGTTTATTTTGTGTAAAGAATTTGATATTTATGCATATGAAGGGTTTTGAAAAGTTCATGAAAGATGCACGTCATGAAAAAAATTATGTGATTTCAAATTTTTGCCCCAATTTTTAAATCCATTTTCCATTCACATTTGAAATACCCTTGTAAATGATACACACATGCATACATGCTAGTCTCATTCTTTTTGTTGCACCTTCCTGTATCTGGGCAATACAACCAGATTATGAACTTTCATGGACAGCAGGGACATACTCATTTTCTGCTTCTCTTCTCCTCTTGTGTGACACTGCTGGCTACAGAGAACATGTTGTATGAATCTTCATTTAATGACTTACATTGGCAAACAGTTCTAACAATGTTCATTTCTCTACCCTGTCTGTACTTTCCTAGCAAGTCTCCATTGTCTTCAAGCAACTTGCTCTAGCCATTATCGGTGACACTGGCATGTGCACAGTGACAAATCATTACTGGCACAGTACCTGCAGTATCTGAGGACACCATGGACTCCAGTTGGTTTAAAATTTACCAGCTGGTTTGTCCTCGTTTATGTTCGATGTGTGGCAAAGCTAATAATATTTCTTTTAAGTGTGCTTGGAGGCAATGCAGGAAGGGAAAACATTCCCTACAGAGTTCCATCTGCTGCCCTCTATGTCAAATGCAGAAGCAACAGTTTTACTATTGAAGGATGTAAAGGGCTGACCTGTGTGCTTGCCCGTGTGGAAACATGGAGATAACCTGTCCTGCTGTATTACTGGAACCCACTCGGCCACAGTGCTAAGCTCAGAGCACAGCGGGTTAAAAGCTGTGGTTTTCTCTCCATAACTGTTTAGAAACACACAACGCAAGTCAACCATCGTTTAATTTATTTTGCTTTGTTAGATGGCGGCGTTAATTAATTTTGCTTTGTCGCCTCGCTTTCCTCTTGATAACATCATTCTTTTTAATAGCAATGGAACCTTGCAAATGTCAAGCAGCCTGCCCCAATCACAACAGGCTGCAACATAAAAACACATTAGAGTTTGGAGGCCCCACAAATAACTACTTTAGGAAAAAAATGTAATAGCTGTAATTATGTTTGTGCCTGCCAGTGAGCTGCCCTCCTCCTTTTTCTCACTCTCCTTTCCAATGTCCTTAATGGATTTTTGTTGTACAAAAATTCAGCTTCTTTTGTCAAATACTCTGTGGCCTCTGCCTTTTAGAGTGTCAGACGCTTCTGTCTGGGTTGACCCTCTGCTACATGGTCATGTTCACGAATGTTCTCTATGCTTAGACTTTCCACGTTGCATCTGTTTTATTGACCTGCCTCTTGAAACATTTTTATCATCTCCATAATTTCCAAATTGTTTTTTTCTTGATTATGTTAGAGTCTGCTGGTATTCCCAAGCCACAGCTGCTCAGCCTGAGACCAGTGACAAGGCTCACATGACCTCGTCTCTCCAACTAAGGGACTCTACTAGGGCCATGTGTAGTGTATCTAACAGGTGCTAAGGCCTCAGTCATCGTGAAGGGAAACAGAAGGATTCATTGCTTCAACACCCTCATCTCCAGAGATTTCAAGTCATTCCCCAGCTTTATGCACTTGGTCTGGCTTTGTGTCCCAGGGGTCTCTAAAGGGTGAAAAGAAAACTAAATTAGTAAAGGGAGTTGTGGGCCCCCGGGGATGTAGATGTGGTACCCTCAGAGAAGTAGCTATTGTGTACCTTCTGTTGAGTGCTGGTGAATTAAAGCAGTATCTGCCATCAGGAAGAACTAGCAGGAAATGTTTTCGATTGCTAGGCTGGAAATAAGGGAAGTGAGTGTGTAGGGAGAAGGGGTTCTATGTATACACGTATACACGGATGTGGGGGGAGGGTAGGGAGCAGGATGGTTAGTGCCTGAGGTCTTGCTTCTTGGCGTTAGGAGATAATTGCTGGACTTCACAGACAGTCATACAGAATTATCAAGTATTATGGATCTTTGTCCTTAGTGTGCTGTACGTTGAGATTTAATGCTATAACTAGTACTCAAACAGTATTTTTCATTTTATGTTTCTGCGTGGGAGCAAACTGTTGAAATCTTTACTTAATGTATGCTAAACTGATCTTCTGTATATAAAGAGAATCGAAAATGAATCTTGATGTGAATGGAAGGGGAGAGGGAGTGAGAAAGGGGAGGGTTGCGAGTGGGAGGGACGTTATGGGGGGGAAGCCATTGTAATCCATAAGCTGTACTTTGGAAATTTATATTCATTAAATAAAAGTTTTAAAAAAAAGAGAACCAGCAAAAAAAAAAAATAAGAGACCACCTGGAAGGACTTCATGGGATTCAAACTTTGAGACAAAATAAATTTACTTTTTAATTCCATTTTTTACAAATGTCCAGATAATGTGTGCACATGAATGTGTGTGTCATGTTTTATGTGTATGTGTTTCTTTCTGTCCATATAGCTATCTCTAACATGAGATAAAATGAGAGAGAGATGTCTGTCCATGTATCTATATACCTATAGAGAGATAACGAACAAGATTAGGAGAGGGGATTATAATAGTGATCAGGAAGAACAACATTGCCACTACATTTATGAATCCACTAGACTACTTAGAATGCCCTGCTAAACCTCATGAATGAACTTGATGCATTTAGTACCTATGTCTTTGGTAGTGGACAGCAAGGGTCATGCATATAGGGTCTGCATGGGGTAGAATTGGCACAAGCGAAAACCCCCCCATGAGGAAGTTCAAAGCAGGCTGGGGATGGGAATCAGAGAGCCTCCCGGATGGAGAAGTTCGTATCCACAGGTCTTAGAGAGAGAACGGTCATAAATCTAGACCAGTCCATGAGAATGCTGACTTTCACATTGCAGGATTTTTGCTGCATTCTTTAGCAATGAGAAGCAGGAAAGTATTAAACAGTTTGAGCAGTACAAAGTGAAGGTCAACCTTGCACTTGAGGGAGAACGTTCTCGGGTCAGGCGAAGTCCACAGTTAAGGGGAAGATTTTAGAGGTGGTCAAACGCAGATCGGGCAGGGATCGTTCTGAAAGCAGAGGCTGTTTGCGGGGTGCAGCGATGCCATCCAGGAAGCAAGTGGGAATAGGTTGTCTGGCACAGGGGACAAGATCGCAGTCTTCAGGGTCAGGCTGACATGGAGTTGTCCTTGCTCTGTCCTTTGTCTTGAGACTTGAGCGTGGTACTTGCCTCCTTGTTCCTCTTTGATATACGTCTGAGTGAGTACTCAGGGAGGATTCTAAGATGAACACAGGAAAATACATAGCACACCACCTGCCACACACTAAGCAGTAAACCAGTGATAGCTTTGTCTCTACCATGAGTCTTCTGAGTCTGTTGAGTCTTTCCATTCCATCTATAGGTCTATTTTAGTTTTTCTTGAGTTTTGGAAAAGAAACAGAGTACACAAAGCCCCACAACTAAGTATTGTTACCCCAGAGTTAAATCCTGGTTTTGGATTCTCCAAAATCAAACACTGCTTCTTTGTTTCCATTGAGAAATAACTGACATATGGTTTACCACTGAAAACATAAAGAGAAGAGTAACAAGAGTAACAAATGAAAATCCTGGTTTGGTAGAACTAGGGTGAAAGGGAATGGCGCTAGTGGATAATTCATGATGGTGGCATCTCAGGATCTCACCCTCCCTGCAGAGCCAGCTCAGCAAAGCCTGCTTCTGTTACACCAGCAGGAACTAAAGATCTTCAGTGAGCCCCACCACCTCAGGAAAGAAGCATAGTCAACCCCACTTACCTTTTACAGTCTTCGCCTTGGTCCTAGCCTGCATTTACAGCTCTACGCTCAAATCATTCCCTTGGAATATGATTTGTACTTGACTATTTCTCCCACTACTGAGATCTTACTAAAACATTTCTTTATGCTTACCTATAACTGGTCACTCTGCTTCTGTGAACACATGGCAGCCCTGGGTGGCATGGTCAAGGGCAGGGCTCTGGAATCTGAACCACGGTTCTGCATCCTGGCTGCACACTTCATGGCTCTGGGACCTCAATACTGCATGCCTCAGTTTCCTTATCTGTCAAGTGTGTATATAAACTTTGAGGTTTAAGACAATAAATCAGCAGTACTTAATAGCATAAGAGGTCAGCAAAAGTTTGTCTTATTATCTTTGACCTTTCAAATTTCAGGACAAAATTCCACTCCTTTGAAAGACCATTGTTGACCATTACAACCACTAAAATTACCTACACCTTTAAATTCTTTGAATGTTCACAGATATTACTCAGTGGAACAGAGGGAGAGAGAAATCTTCCACCTGCTGATTTACTCCTCAAATGACTGCAACAGCAGGGATGGGCCAGGTCAAAATTAGGAGCCAGACACTCCATCTTGGTCTCCCACGTGGTAGCAGGCTCTCGAGTAATTGGGCCATGATCTCTTGCTATGCCAGGCACATTAACAGGAAGCTGGATCAGAAGCAGAGCAGCCAGGGCTCGAACCTACACTTGGAAATGGGACGCTAGTGTTGCAAGTGGTGGCTTAACCCACTTTGCCACAACACCAGCCCCTGTGTGACTTCTTGAGGTTGGAATGCTTCCAGGTTTCTCCAACTCTCAGTACATCTAGGATAATCTTTTCCAAATAGTAGGTGCTCGGTGAATGTCTGAAGATTGGGACATCAAGATGTGTTTTGATTGTCACAGCAATATTGCAAATGATTTATCAGATGTAAGCAAAAATTAAATCCGAAACTCAAGGGGAGATTCTGAGGAAGGCTACCCATTGGTCAGTTAAGATAGCATCTTCTGTTTATCCCGTATTTACATGAGTTTAGCGTTTGAATGGTAGCCTAGCATTACAGAGGGAACTCCAGGAGAGGCAAGGCAGATGCCGCCTTTGACAATTGTGGTATCCTGGGTAAACTTTTGAGGTCAGCTTCACCATGTCTTTTTCTGCTTGCCTTTTTAATATCCTAAAGAAATCTATTCTTAATAATCAATTGGAATTAAAGAAGAGCACAGACATTTCAAATTAAATGTCTTAATTAAACACACATCTGAGAACCTTAATTTAACATATTACCTAAAGCACCATGTGCACAAGACGTCTTAATTTACGCTGAGGATAATCACACCTTATTCCTTCTCTTCAGGCAGTAAATGGAACAAGTAGCTTCCGTGCTCCTTAGCAGAAAGTAAGATTTCTGTTGTCAAACGTTATCATCCACACAAACGGGACCCCTTTTTGCTTTCAGCAAAGCTGTTTATCCAGGGTAGATCATTAAAGACTTTTGTTTGTTTGTTTTAAGCTTTGAGGCAGTCAAGCCAAACAATCATTAACGAAACAAACCAAAGAAAAGCACCTATGATGACTTTCAAATTCAAAGACAACTGATAACGATTTTATTTAATTAGTATTAAAGTAAAAGTAAAGCTCCAATAAAACTAACCATCAATCCTGTTCACGTCTAAAAAAGAAAAGAGCTTTTGGCTACTGGCCAAAAATACAGATAATAGAAGGATATATCATTGGAAGACACGCAAATTCTGTATTTCCTGTTCTTGTAGTAAAATTAAGTTTTTATTAACATGGTAAGTTTTTAAAACAGCAAAAGAAGGACAAATGTGTGCAGGTAGTTACACTGCTGTTTGTGAAGCTGGCGTCCCAGGTCAGAGTGCATGTTCAAGTCCCAGATAATTCAGTTCTGATCCAGCTCCCTGATAATACTCATGGAAAAGCAGTGGATGAAGGCCCAACCTCTCGGACCTTGCCATCTGTGTGGGAAACCTGCATGGAGTTCCAGGCTCCTGGCTTCTGCCTGGCCCATACCTGGCTGTTGAAGCCATTGGCAGAATGAGCCTGCAGATGGAAGATCTCTCTCTCTCTCTCTCTCTCCCTCTCCCTCACTCACTCACTCTCCCACTCATTCTCTGTGTCCTTCCTCCCTGTCATTCAAATAAATGAAATAATTCTTTGAAAGTAAAGCAAAGAAAATGATATTCAAATATAATTTAAAAATAAACAAGCAAAACTTTGAAATATCAATTAAGCTTTCTTTCTTTCTTTCATTCAGCCTTTTAACTTTAGCAATAATTCTGTAAATCATATTGATAGAATTTCCATTGCTTTGGCAACTGAAATTGTCACTTAAGGTTTTTTGTTTGCTTTGCTTTTTTTTTTTTTTACTGCAGTAGTTAGATAAAATAGAATTGTAGGCTGGCGCCACAGCTCAATAGGCTAATCCTCCCCTGTGGCGCTGGCACCCCAAGTTCTAGTCCTGGTTGGGGCGCCGGATTCTGTCCCTGTTGCTCCTCTTCCAGTCCAGCTCTCCTGCTGTGGCCTGGGAGTGCAGTGGAGGATGGCCCAAGTCTAGGGCCCTGCACCCGCCTGGGAGACCAGGAGAAAGCATTTGGCTCCGGGCTTCAGATTGGTGCAGCGTGCCGGCCGCAATGCACCGGCTGTAGTGGCCACTTGGGGGGTAAACTAACGGAAAAAGGAAGACCTTTCTCTCTGTCTGTCTCTCTCTCACTCTCTAACTCTGCCTGTCAAAAAAAAAAATAGAATTGCAAATGAAGGGAACTAAAGATTATGCATAAATCTAATGCAAAATTTGGATGAATTGAAGGATATTTTTTAAAAAATATTTGTTCATATATTTGAAAGGCAGAGTTACAGAGAGGCAGAGGCAGAGAGGCAGAGGCAGAAAGAGAGAGAGAGAGAGAGGCAGAGAGAGAGAGGTCTTCCATCCGCTGGTTCACTCCCCAGTTGGCCGCAACAGCCAGAGCTGCGCCGATCTGAAGCCAGGAGCCAGGAGTTTCTTCCAGGTCTCCCACACCAGTGCAGGGGCCCAAGGACTTGGCCATCCTCTACTGATTTCTTCCATCTGCTGGTTCACTCCTGAAATGGCCACAATGGCCAGAGCTGGGCCGATCCAAAGCCAGGAGCCAGGAGCAGCTTCCTGGCCTCCCAGGCGGGTGCAGGGGCCCAAGGACTTGGACAATCATCCATTGCTTTCCCAGGCCATAGCAGAGAGCTGGATCAGAAACAGAGCAGCTGGGACACAAGCCGGCACCCACATGGGATGCAAGGGTGGTGGCTTTACTTGCTAGGCCACAGTGCTGGCCCCAAAGGATCATCTTGAAAAATAGGCATACCTCCTCCATGAGGCCACCATGACATCTTTTGATGTGTTGTGTTAGAATGCAGGAAAAAAATAATAACTCGTAAAACAGAAAAATTCTTAGGCATTGTCCTAGGCAAACGAACTCAAATACCAACAAAATAAAAAATTACATGTAGGTGCTTGTGTTCTCCTACAATGGAGGTTAATTCTGACATCTTCACAGGTGTGTTTTGCACTTGGTGTAAAATGATAAAGCACACGTAGGATTTGGGAAGTCAAAGACGCAGGGTGAAGCAATAGAAAATAGCATTGTTTAAATCCAAAGCATGGAAACTCTTTTCACCCCCTTCAGTCTTCTCTCTTTTGCTTCCAGTGCCATGTCATGCAATTCATGTAGACGGAACAGATTACGTGATTTATATGCAGCTGTTGTGTTTATGAGTGGTGGAGAATTTTTTTCTCAGTGTTACAATGAGCCTTTACAAAGGATTATTTTCTACCAGCATGCCAAAGATGATGTTTAAACATGGCTTTCTCAGCATTTATCTCTGAGTGATTGAATTTGAGTGTCTCCTAGGACTGGAATATTTGATTATGAAACTTTTGGATTACACTTCAAATGCTGTCGCATAAACATTTCTCTGGGCCACATTGCGGGAAACAAGTGCGTGCTGACCTTGAAGAAAATACATATTACTAGTGACCAAAATTTCCAATAATGTAAAATCCTAGAAGTGTTATCAGTGAACCTAGGGACATGGTGCACCTCGGTTGCCTGTCTTGGAACTCCCTTGTTTGGTTTTAGCTCCTGCAATATTTGCGATCCTGTGGCCCTCTGGTCTATTTCCCTCAGGAAGAGTGCTGTATAAAACTGAAAGCTAATGGTTCTTGAAAATGACCGATGGATTGTATGTCTTAATAGGTTGAAAATAATCAATGGGGCATGAAAGGTGCCGGGCTGGAGCGGCCTGACACTGCCGATACTAAAGCAATCCTACCGCCGCAGTCAGAATGAGGGATGTAGCCACATGGACCAAGTCCTCTTCGGTAATCAGTTAAGCAATATTAGTACACATTTCTCAAATAAAAATCATTACCTATCACTTAACAGCTCCCATTGTGAGTTCGGTTGTTATTTGTCTAGCACAAAGCATCACACAAAACGACTGCCCTTTGTCACGAGTGATGAACACTTCCCACGCGAAAGAAGAGGCAGTGGGCTCTGTGTATTCTAAAACATGTTCCATGTAAGAGGGTCCACCAGACTAATCTGTGAAATGATGAGGTCATTGGTCTTGGGCCTATGTTCACTTTTTATTTCTCTTCTTTAATCTCATTCTCTTCATTTTCTTTATTACTGAGAGGGAGGCAAACTCACAAAAACCTGTTATCTATTATCCTTGTTCCAAATTTTGCTGGTTCTCAGTCCCCAGGGTTCAAAGTCAATATGTTTGGTAATGACTTTTTACAAAGAAAAAGGAAAAGGAGCAGAGATTGGATTTCAAGTGTTATGATAAATGCATATCTGAACTTTCAGCTGGGCTTGGTGTACAGAACTCAGCATCGATTGTGTGAGGAAGGCTTATCTTCTAAGAAACCGCAGTCTGACAGAATACTACATAAAATGCTATATTTTGCACTTTTTTGCTCTCTAGCTCTGTACAAACACACAAACATAAACAGGCGAGTTCAACCTCTATCTAGTGAAAATTTAAGAGTTCATTTTTCTGTTTCTTAATAAAAAGGTTTGCAATCAGTTTGAGAAACCGGAGTTCATATTGCTCAAGCTACTTTTCCCATTCAACCGATTTACTAATTAACTTCAGATGAACTTTCTAGCTTGCAATTTGTTGGCTTGTCAGGGTGAAAATAAAAGCGAATTTCCTAGATTAAAAATATGCCAAGTCCTTGGGCCCCTGCGCCCGCATGGGAGACCTGGAAGAAGCTCCTGGCTTCAAATTGACCCAGCTCCGGTCATTACAGCCATTTTGGGGAGTGAACCAGTGGATGGAAAACTTCTCGTTCTCTCTCTCTCTCTCTCTCCCTCTCTCTCTCTCTGCCTCTGCCTCTCTGTAACTCTGCCTTTCAAATAAAAAATAAAGTAAATATTTAAAATAATAAAAAAACCCAGGTCTTCCATCTGTCTGCTTGTTCACTCCCCAAATATCCACAACAGCCTGGGCTGGGCCATGTGAAGCTGGGAACCAGGCGCTCCATCTGGCTCTCACGTGAATGCTAGGGACCCGAGTATCTGAGCCTTCAACAATAGGGAGCTGGATCAGAAGTGAAGAAGCCTGGACTTGCACCAGCACTCCAATATGTGATTGGGTCTCCTGGACAGCAGCATAACCCTTGGTACCACAACATCTGTCCCAGGTAGTATTTCTTGAGAAAAGAAAAAGGAAATATTAGAAGTGTCAGTTTTACCAGTTCCTGTTTGTGAATATAGCAGCTGTTTGAAAAATGTGGAAAAGTCAGACAATAGGAGTTTTTGCATTTTAAAATTAAAATGTAGGTCCCTTTTTATAAAGGCTTGACAAGTATTTTATTCTTAATTTCCTGAGAGACTGTGAATGCAATACTTTCCTGTGTGTGCACGTATGTTGTATGTGTGTGTGTCTATAGGCACACACCACATGCTGTAGTCAGTGACTGCATGCATGAGATGTGTGAGGACAGTCCCGTGAGATGGCATGGCCTCGTGAAGTCGACGTCATTTCAGTTTGTGTAAATGTAACAGTGAAACCATTTCCTGACGCATTTCCCAGAAAGTGTCCCTCTGGTTAGGCAGCATGCACCCGTGTGTACATCTGTGTGCCTATGCTTAATCATGTGCCTCTTTGGTTCTTTTCCGAACTGGACACCAAGTGTTCCTGTAACTAGAACCAGCTTATTTCCTAACGTCCTCCGTGCCTGGGCAGAGTAGAAAAGTTCAGGGCCACCGTGGAAAACTCCTACATTGTTTATTTGTGTTGCATTTTTTTTCACCCCAAATCCCAAAAGTACGGTGCTTTCCAGGAATGCACAGGGACGTGAGGAGTGGCAGGCCTTGCTCTGCAGACGCGTCCTCCTTGCCAGTCTTCGTGAGCCCTCTCAGGGTGTGAATCGGAGAGCGAGACGAAGAAAGATGTGTGCTGGCTGTTTTTCCATCTCAGTGCCGGTAGTGTTCCTGCCTCAACAGTGTAGGCGTTCTGCACTATCACAAAGGTCTCTCCCTGAAAGCTGACGCACGACAAGGTGTTGTTTCTCAAACAAGTCCTCCAAGAGTACTGGCATCTCTCCACTAGCTCTTCCCACACGTCTGATTGTTTCTGCTTTGATGGGAATAGTCAGAGGCTAGCTAGGCACTGGATAGCTTGAATGTATGCACAAAGTTGTTCAGATCAGAGGGGAAAAAAAATCAGCTTGAACTGCCAGACACACTTGCAAAGAGAAAGCAAAACACCATTGCAGCCAAGCATTCGCCAGATGTCTCTGCTCAGATACGAAGGCAAACTAGAGCAGAGCGATGACACTAAAGGCCCTTAAGCTCCTGCCATAGATTTGTTATTAATTAAAAATTCAGCAAGGGAAATCTCAGGTTCTTGAAAGGCACGCTTTATCTATTTCCCCATATGAGGACGAACTGTGACAAATTCTATTTTATGACACTCATAGAGATGGTTTGGGAGAATGAATTAATTGTTGGGGGAACAAAGTGGGTAAGTGAAGACAGAAAAAAAAGTCTTACCCAAAGAACAATTAAATGAGATAGGTCTTATGATCAGGGTTGAATATACTCCTGGCGACTCTCCAGGTTCCTTGCTTTCCGTAGGAGGGGACTCGGGGAAGGTGTTACTTTCCCAAGGATTATTATTTAAGTCTGCATGCGTATTGAAGTGAGGAAGGTCTGGCAATCGGAAATTAAATGATTATTAGGAAATTAAGAGAGTTTTCTCAGCTAGTCCTTGTCTTAACTCAAATTGCCTCACGGTTCCTGTTCCTGAAATGCAGGAGAGCTCATGTTGCTTAATTCAGTTCTGTATTCAGGAAGTACATGTTTCAGCACTAGAATGTTTTGATGGTATAATAGGGATGAAAGACTCCAAACAACAATAAAGTAAATGAGTACATTTATAGTACATTCACTACTAGAGTAAAATATGTTTCTAGTTAGCTATAAAGCATCAAGAAGTCATAGTGTGTGTTCCTTTGTGCAAGTGTAGCATAATTTGAATTTTGGTAGTCTTTTTAACTGACCTAATCAGGATTTTTTTTTTTATTCATAATGTCAAGTTGTAGTGTTTTAATGAGTAAACACTTTCTTTGATGTCAGCTTAATTTTAGAATCCTGGCCTCAAGGGCTGGCCCTGTAGTACAGTAGGTAAAGCCACTACCTGCTATGCCAGCATCCAATATGGGCTCCAGTTTGTGTCCCAGCTGCTCCACTTCCAATCTAGCTCCCTGCTAATGGCCTGGAAATGCAGCAAAAGATAGCCCAAGTGATTGGGCCCCTGCATCTATGTGGGAGACCTGGATGAAGCTCCTGGCTCCTGGCTTCTGCCTGGCCTAACCTGGGTATTGCAGCCATCTGAGGAGTGAACCAATGGATGGAAGATCTCTCTCTCTCTCTCTCTGTGTGTGTGTGTGTGTGTGTAATTCTGATTTTCAAATAAATAAATCTTAAAAAAAGAACTCTGAAGGCCAACACAGTGGTGCTGTAGGCTAAGCCTTCGCCTGTGGGGCTGGCATCCCATATGGGCTCCTGTTCTGTCCTGGCTGCTTCTCCTCCAATCAGCTCTCTGCTTGTGGCCTGGGAAAGCAGTGGAGGGATGGCTCAAGTGCTCAGGCCCCTGTACCAGTGTGAAAGGTGCAGAAAAAGCTCCTGGGTCCTGGCTTCATATCTGCCCAGCTCTGGTCATTGTGGCCATTTAGAGAGTGAGCCTGTGGATAGAAGACCTTTCTGTCATTCCCTCTCAAATAAGTACATAATATTTAAAAAAAAAATTCTGGTCTACCTTTGTCATGCATCTGATATAACCCAAATTCTTTCTTATATTATGTTTACAAAATTGTACCAAAAATACAGCTTTACACGTTGATGTGTTTATGAGGTGGATGTGGAATTCTAACACATCTGTCCTCATTGAGAGGCTTGGAGTGATTAGTGCATACACTATTCATGTAGAAAATAATTCGTTCTGCACTGCCAACACTTGTACGTATCTGCTGTAGAGAAAGAAAATGCGTAATAGGAGATGTAAGGTATAAAGTCATGTTACTTGTCTTCATGGAGAGAATGAGGGAGGAGAGAGGAAATGACAAAGCAAAAGAAATGGAATCTTTAACAAGTTCTTGAGAGATGTGAAGAGAGAAAATTATTCATGGATCCTAGCCCCAGAGAATGGGAGAAGGCTGTGGTCACAGAGGGAAAAGGCACATTGGGCAAAAATAACCTACTGTGCATTCAAGTATTGACAACTGAGCTTGTGGGCTTTAAAAAGAAGTGCTAGAAATGAAATCTCTCTCAGTGGTTCTGTTAGTAATGCTGAACATAATGCCATTGCTAAAAGATAGAAATGTTATATCTAAAAGCTGTCAACATATTACACAATATAGTTGCACTTTCATTGGCCTGGAATTCAGCTAAGTGTGTATTGAAAAACATCTCTGCTATATCTATGTCTCACCATACAGTTTCTTTCTCCTTAGGCAAAGAGTGTCCGCTTTTAGACTTTTAGACAGGACCTAGACACATAAAAGTAAATATATATGTGTGTGTTTTATATATATATATATATATATATTGCCCCATTTTCATACTAATTACATAGAATCAAAATTTTATAGTTGTTACTCTCATATACAGTAAATATGTATGTTTTGTTTTATAATTTTATAGGACACTGCTAATGTTTTCCAAGACAAGGATTTTTTTTTTTAATTTGACTGATAGAATTATAGACAGTGAGAGGGAGAGACAGAGAGAAAGGTCTTCCTTCTGTTAGTTCACCCCCTAAATGGCCACTACGGCCAGGGCTGCACCGATCCGAACCCAGGAGCCAGGTGCTTCCTCCCGGTTTCTCATGTGGGTGCTGGGCCCAAGCATCTGGGTCCACCTCCACTGCTTTCCCAGGCCACAGCAGAGAGCTGGACTGGAAGAAAAGCAACCAGGACTACAACTGCTGCCCATATGGGATGCTGGTGCTGCAGGCGGAGGATTAGCCAAATGAGCCATGGTGCTGGCCCCAACAAGGATTTTAAAATAGCTAATTTTAGTGGATAAAGTTTAGAAATTGCCACACAATAAAAAAGAATGCATTTACTAGTTACTCATCTCTTACCACTCTCATCATCATAGAACAGTGGTTGAGAATATGGGCTGTAGACTCCACTAGCCATGGTGGGCAGCACTGGAGGTGAGCTGCTCAGACCACCCTCAGAGAACACTTGCAGGACAATTAGCTGTGAGGTGGGCAGATAGCAGACAACCTCCAGCTATCTTGCTTTTGGGATCTGCGGCCCGTTCTAGATGAGGCCGTGCTCTCCTGGGCAGCTCACACACTGACTGAACATGCCAGCATGCTGGCGTCTGCCTATTCCTTCTCCGCACGAGCAGTCATTGTACTGGGACCTCCAGTGGTTGCATTGAGTCCTTCATGAAGCTACAGCGTAGTCTGAGAGTCTTCCTACCCAATCTTTATTTATAACTACACGCCTTTCACAGGTCTCACAACAGCATTGTTCTTTATCCATTCATACTCGTATTCTCTTCATCTTTCAGAGGTGTTGCCTCAACACATCTCTTGCACTTTGACTTTGTCTTGACATCTGCATCCTGGAGCAACCAGACTGAAACACATGGCTTTTACCTGCCCTAATTTAGTGAACATGAGGAATTCGTTTGATTTTTCTCTGCTGTTAAAACTCATTTTCTTTTCTTATTTGAGACTCAGACAGAGAGACAGATGGACCAACAGACAGACTGACAAATAGCTCCCACCCACGAATTTACTCTCTAAATGCCTGCAGTGACTCAGCCTGCATGAGAACAAAGTCAGAGGCTCAGTTGGGGTCTTTCACACGGGTGGCAGGGACCCAATCACGTAAGGCATCATCTGATGTCTCTCACATTAGCGGGAAGCTGGAATCAGAAGCCGGAACCAGGACTTTAACCCAGATCCTCTGGTATGGAATATGGACATTTTAATCACTAGGACAAATGCCCACCACTCACTGCTGACTTTTAATTCTTATGGAAGTAATTCATGCATAGAGTTCTAATGAGGTTGGTGTTGTGGGGGGTTAGGTCATCACGTGGGGTGCCTGTATCCCGAATCAATGTATTTAATTTAAGTCCTATCTGGTTCTCCTACCCAGCTTCCTGCTAATGCTCATCCCGGTAGGCAACAGATGATGACTTGAGCCACATACATGGGAGAGCTATCTGGATTTCCTGGCTATTGACTTTGGCCTGTGCCACCCCTGACTTTTGTGGGCATTTGGGAATTGAATCAACACATGGAAAATCTCTGGAAAAAATCTCTCTCTCTCTTTTTCTGTTTCTCTCTACCTCTGTGCCATTCTGCTTTAAAAAAAATCAAAAGTGCCCACATAATTGGCCGTGGAGTGGAGGGGAGGCGTTTGGCACAGTGTCAAGACACTGCCTGGAACACCCTCATCCCATTTGGAGTATCTGGGTTTGATTCACAGCTCCACTTCTAATTTCAGTTTCCTGCTAATGTAAACCGCAAGACACAGCAGGTAATGGCCCAAGTTCGTGGATCCTTGCCACCCACGTGGGAGACCCAGATTGAGTTCAGGGCTCCTGACTTTAGTCTGGCATAGACTCAGCTGCCACAGGCATTTGAGGTATGAACCAAGCAGATAGAAGATCTCTCTCTCTCTCTCTCTCTCTCTCTTTCTCCCCCCCCAACTTCTGCTTTTCAAATTAAAATAAATAAAAATTGAAAAAGCTCAAATAATCAACCATTTTACTGGAGAACCTCCTCAATTTCCTTAAGAGGCAATAACAGGAGATAAAGTTCTCAGTTCCTATATTCTGGAAAATTTTATTTTGATGTTACATTTATTAGCATCCCTGACTACAGAATAATGTACAAACTCATTTATTTTCCTAGAAACTTGATCAGTTTCTTTTTGCGATTTATCAGAAAATTTAATGATGATTTGAAACTTAGTTCTTTGTAAAATAAATAAGTAAATGGATAAAAATAAAATAAAAATAAATAAATAATTGGAATATATTTTATGTGTACTTCATTTAAAATGTTTATTGGAATATGTCCAGGTTCCAGACTCTTTTTGTGAATGCTGCTAAGCGCTTGGTGAACATGTTTGTTCTTAACACTTATTCATTTGCAGCTATCTTCAACCCTGAGAAATTTTCTTCTGTTATTTCTTTGATTATTTCTTTGATTATTTCCACCACTTCACTGCTATTCGTCTCTTTATTTAATTTCTATTGTAAGGATTTTGAGCTCCTAGATTGGTATCTATCTGTATTTCCCTGGCATTTTTGCAAATCTTTTCAAATTTTGCATATTTCCTCAACTTTTGTTAACCTTTTTGAATGTGTATATCTAGTTTCAAAAATTCTGTCACCAAAAGATTTTTTGGTTTCATAGATGCAATAGTATATCTAAATGGATTATAGAGGCAACAGGTAAGCCAGGTTTGAAATATGTACTTTTTATTATTAAAAATTAGACTTGTGGTTTCCCATAACTTTGTTAAAACTCTTGCTTAGATAACCTTTGAGATTTGAAGCCTGATAGCATCTACTTAACATTAAATATTCAGGATGGGTGTTAGGCACAGCAGTTTAGATGCCACTGGTATGCTCTATCCAAGTGCTTGGGTGTGTGTCTCAGCTCTGTTTCTAATATCAACTTCTTGCTAATGCTCACCCTGGGAGGCAGTGATAATGGTTCTAGTACTTGGGTCCCTGCCACCCTTGTGGGAAACCAGATGGAGTTCCAGACTCCTGCCTTCAGTCTGAACCAGTTGCAGCTACTGCACATATTTGGGGAAAAAAAGATGGAATACATCTGTCTTTATTTTTGTCTCTGTCTCTATCACTATTTCTCTGCATTTCAAATAAAAATTGAAATTAAACATTCAGCTCTTTTTTTAACTCCTCTAACTTGGATTTTGTTTGCTGCTTAAGTTTATTTTTTCTCCCTCATGTCTATAACTCCTGTGCATACAAATCTACTTACATTTTAATAACCGAAGATAATATTTCCTCCAAAAAATTCACCCACACAGGGCTCATTTTTCCATGAATGATTAATGATGATAATTTATACAGAATCTTCTACTGAAAAGCACATTAGATAACAGCATTGCCAGTACCTCCTCCTCATATCTCATTACACTGGAGAGCAATGCTGGAAACAAATGCCGCTACTTTAACCAGTTGCAAATCATCAAAGTTGCGTCTAGGAAGGAACTGGATAGATAAAAAGAAAGTATTTTAATAGGTGCACATGATGACCACAGTATCTCTATCCACAGGGATAATATTAAAACTTCTCATTCCAGAAACACCCAGCTGGATTCAGATTCCAAACCAACTGAATACTCTCAGGGAAAACTACTTGGCTTTCTCAGAGCCTGTTTCCCCACAGGGCTAGGATGAGGTTTGATGAATATAATGCACATGAAGTGATTACTCCATTGTAAGCATTAGGCAGTAGTAACCATTACGGTTTGTGAATAGATCAGCAACTGTCAAAGTGAAATCATGGTATTTTCCTCAAAAAGTTAGCGACCTTTTCTTTCTTGTTACCTAATGAAGGAGGGTAGGGAATGGGCAGAGCTCTCCTCTAGAGAGTGCAGTTCTCAGCCTTAATAGTCAGAACTGAGTTCAGGTGGGGAACCCATTCAGCGTACTAGGTACACGTGCACTAGGAGAGGAGACCCCTCCGACTGACGGCTTCTGAGAGAAAACAGGTAAAATTGTGGCCACTAATAGTGTCTTTCCAGCCCCATGGCTAAAATTCTGAGTTTCCATAAGAAACACAGGAGATGGTAAAAAAAAAAAAAAAATCTATGGCCGTCTTGGGGAGGGCTGGCTAGAGTGAGAGAGGAAGGCCCAGGTCTATTTGGAAGTTATGCAAATCAAAATTCTGCACACCACTTGGAATTACCACAATATACTACTTCCTTGTTATGGGCTTAGTCCAACAGTAGACTCAGTAGATTCAGCAAACACTATCTCGGTCTCTTATATGTTTTATACCCAACCTCTTTCAGATTTTCCTATTTACTACTATTCTGATGCTCATTAGCATTTCCGTCAAAGAAACAAAATGGGAGAGAAAAATGTGCAACTTAATTCCCAGTAATAACATGGGTTAATGGGTTTGGCAGAGAGAAAAGGTAACTAGTCAGACTACATGGTTTTAAAAGTTTTGCATCTATTTCAAGGCATGTCCAGACGCTCACAATTAAAGAAGATTAAAATGAACCATTACAATTTTATTCTGCTCTCAAAGTTTTAGCCTCTGTTATTCTGAACTCATTGTGTTGGCTCTCTTGTTTACTAATTTAGCTAACAGTCAGGGTTCCTTGAGGTTTGGAAACAGCCGAATCTCAATTCCGATTCTTGCTCCCTGCATTCAGTGTAGAGCTGGCAGAGTAGGTGGTGGCCGCCCTTGGTGCCTGGAATCTCGGGATCCCTCTGTGGGAGGCTGAGGGGGGTGTGAAGCTGCAGGATTGGGACCTGAACTCAGCTTGGATGGTGAGGGAAGGAGCCTATTAGTGTATCACAAAGCTCCTTCCTTCCTGGTAGGAGTTGCTGCTTGGGGCCAGCAGGTGCTTAATGCTGTTAAATTTATGAGTAGTGAAAGCTGTTGGATTTCTTAACATCTGGGTAACATAAATTATCAGAATTTTTTTTGGCCCGATGTAGCTGGAAAGTGATTTTGAAATCCATGGAAAGCCATTAAGTAACCTTTACTGGAATGTGTTTATTTCTGAACATTTACCTCTGTGACTGTAAGTTGTCCCTAGATGAGCTGACGGACCCTTGTCAGGCAGGGAGCCACAGGGTCAGGAAAAGCTAAGTCACAGCAATCCCACCCACCTCGCGATCCCTGGTGAGACACAGAAACACCTCTAATTGATACAGTTACAGTTTTCCTTTCTAAAAATTTTTCTTGCTCAGAATTACCAACAAGGTGAGTGCAGAACCAAAGCATCAATTTGTAAATGAGTTACAGCGGTTATTTTTCATTTTAAACTAAATATGATGCTGAGAGCTGCTCCCTTACCTGCCTTTCTTTCTTTTCTCTCTGTTCTTTCATCATAGTAGGTAATTGAGTTTATGACCTGTCATGCAGAATTTTAAAAGTAAAATAAAACAGAGAGAAAGGAATTGGCTTTCCTTCGCAGTAACAAGCTTTCTGCGTAATGTTATCCATTTGTGTTGCTGTTGCCCGTTTGTGTTTTTCTATAGGACCGCCAAGTGCAAAGAGGCATTTCTTAAACTTTTAACCACTGTTGATTTTAAATGGTACTGTCTATGAAAAGTTATCACCATAGTACTTCCATGTGGCAAAGGGGAACTTTGGCGCTTGAAGTGAAAATGTTGAAAGGTTATTTCCCTACCCATATTTTACTTTCTAGCAGAAATTGAAGTAGTATGCAATATTGGCCGAAAAGATTGCTATTTTTCATACTCCTGATATTGGTTGCCTACTTGAGACTGGATTTAATGGATGATAAAGAAAAAACACAGAACACAAAATACACTAGGGTGTTTTTACATGACGTGGTGGAGAGAGTAATAGATTTATGAGAACTCTTGGGTTCAATCCCAGTTTCCACTCTGGTTATGCTGTGACCCTGGGCAAAGTATATAAACAGCCAGAGTCAAAGTCTCTCTTCCTTAGAGTAGTACTTGTGGTGGATATTGTAGATGGCAGCCCAACGTGCATTGAGTCCTTACCCTAGTGATAAATAGTAATACAATTTGAGGATCTGACATAAGGATTGAGAGGATTGATTGTCCTATGAGTTGTCCCAACTGTTTGTTGGTAAATTTTTATATGCCATATTCTGTTATATGCATAATGGTATAACATTATAACATCTATTATAATATGTATATTCTTAGAACAATAATCTAATATATATATGTCATGTATGTGGTATATATAGTACATGTTTATATATAGATCATATATATATATATATATATATATGTCTTAAGGCATTAGATTCACAATCAAGCAAACCCAATAAAATAGATACACCTGGGCTATTGTATATAATATTTTGTAGTTCCCAAGAAAGAATGCAATCAGTGCAAAAATATGTTTAAGTAATATTTTGCCTGACCTTGAAACTTCAGCTCTTCCAGATTTTCCATGTTCACTACTTGAGAAAATATGCAACTTCAAAGGTGTGTGTTTTTAGCACAATACTTGCTCATAAACATGTGGATGGTGGCTCCAAATTGTACTCATTTAAAGGAATATTTTAGGATGTTTTCATAAGAGAAGAACAAAACCCAAGGCCTTCAGATAAGATCTATAATAATGCTTCACGACTGAAGATGGTTTTCTTGGGGTTTTTCCTCCTTGAAAAAAAAAAAAGAACAATAATGCGCCAGAGACCCCAAAGGGAAATATATTGTTAATGGAAAAAATTGCCTTCATTCACTCTTTCTATTTAAGGGAGCTCTTGCTGGCAGGTTGTAATGAAAACATAACGGTCTGAACAAAACTGATCAGGGGGAAGCAGGCAGGGGAAAGGAACCCAGAAAGTGGAACTTCTCCACCAGCTGCGGGCACCAGTGGGGTGACTCATGGGAAAGGCACCCAGAGAACCCAACTTCTCCACCCTCTCTGGGGTCCCTACTCCATGATCAACTGAAAAACAACAAAATCCAGGCTTTTCAGACTTCAAGACTTTTTCACATAATTTAGTTTAAATAGTGTTTACTTCTAAAAATATCTCATGTGTGAAATCATTTCTTCATGGCGGTTGATCTAATGGATTGAAAGTTCTGGAAAAGTAACACCAAAAGACGAGTTTTATGGAAACAGGAACATCACCTAAAATACTTCCTATTGTTTCTTATTTTTTTTTAAAGATTTGTTTTATTTATTTGAAAGACAGAGTTACAGAGTGAGGTAAAGCAGAGAGAGAGGTCTTCCATCCGCTTGGTTCACTCCCCATTTGGCTGCAAAGGCCGGAGCTGCGCCGATCCAAAGCCAGGAGCCAGGAGCTTCTTCCAGGTCTCCCATGTGGGTGCAGGGCCCAAGGACTTGAGCCATCTTCTACCGCCTTCCCAGGCCATAGCAGAGAGCTGGATCGGAAGAGGAGCAGCCTGGACTAGAACTGGAGCCCATATGGGATGCTGGCGCTTCAGGCCTGGGCATTAACCCACTGTTCCACGGTGCCGGCCCTGCTATTGTTTCTTATTAAAACAAACACTTTTTACCTTGATGAAATTATGTTAGTGACAACTCTTTAGAAATAATGAAGAGTAGATTCTTGTGTGACTTAGTAAGTAATATTTTATTGGCTCATTTAGAGTATAGGGTAGAGTTTTTTGAAGGGAAGAAACAAATTAGTCTCAGAAAGAAACCCAGACAGACTTAATAATTAAATAAAGGATGCTCAGTGTCAACTGCTACAGAGCATACATCTCAGAGGAAGAAGTGAATAATCTCTCAGACCATCTGTCTTGGCCTTTTTCATAACCTTTGGGAACGCATTTTGGGGAAAGTAATCAGAAAGCTTTCCAGAATGGTAAATTGTTCCCATAGTCCCATGGAACCTGCTTTGTGCATCCTGCACTTCACATCTCTCTAGGAGGCTGTGCAGTGTGGTGTGCACACCAGATCCTGCACATGGGGCAGGAGGAAGACAGTGCCAGTGGAGCCTGGTTTACCCTCTCCTACTACTGCCTACCTATGCCTGACACTCTTTATGACTGCATTTTGCCACATAATTTGTAAAACAGTTTCATTAAGCTTGACTCCTAATGAAATGCCATCTAAAGTAGTAGTACAGACCAATTACTTGGTCTTACAGCTAAGCCACCAGTTGGGATACTCACAACCCACTCCCACATTGCATGCTAGGTTTCAAGTCCCCGCTCTACTCCCACTTTCAGCTTCCTACTAATGTGTACCCTGGAAGGCAGCAGGTGGTGGCTCAATTACTTGGGTCTCTGCCACTCATGTAGGAGACATGGATTGAATTCCTGGCTTCTGTTGTTTGCCTGTCTCAGCCTCCATTGTTGTGGGCATTTGGGAGTTTTCTGTCTGTTTTTCTCTCTTGATCTAATAAAATTAATAAAGTAATATAAAGTTGTCCTAAATGTTTAATTTCCATGAATAGATTGTTATGACTGTACCTCATCTAAAGCACATTTGTATTCTATTTTAAAGAAGTTTTGTCTTCTCTTGGAGTCTTTCTGAAATAGACTAGTACCAAAGACTTGATTTGAGAACCACAGGCAGTACCAGTAGAGCTCAGGGAGACTGATGGGGGAAAGGGAACTCATCCAATAACTGGTGCTGTGGAGACTTGGGTTTATTTCAGTGGGAAACTGAAAATCAGTGCAAGACACCCCTGAGAGTCATCCCACCCAAGGGATGTGGCATTTTATACCAGCTCCTGCAATTATCCATTGAGAGGTACATTCATGGGTGCTAACTCTTCTGCACATCCAACCTACTGTACATAGGCACAATGGCACCAACAGGGTCTACTTGAGTAAGACAGGATTCTCTAGAAATTATCAAATAGCAATGAAATCTTAAAAATTAAATTGTTGCAGTCAAATAATGAGAAAACGGAAAATTAACAAGAACTACTAGCAGCAATAATAATGATCTAACAACACACATGGAATATTTAGGTGAAAGGATGAAGATGGTTGCTGTCTTTATAAAAATTTCTGTATTTTTTTCAAATGTTACACTTTAAGTTATTTAGGTGTAAAAGTTACTAAAATATGAAAACATTATTTTTGAATATTACTTATTGTATTATTACATGAGTTTCTTGTAAGGAATACTTGCAATATTGAATCAACTTAGGCCATGAGGAGGTTAGAAGTTTTATCTCGTGTGCATGCTTTGCAAATAACAGACAGAACAATAGAAACCACAGGTGAAAGTTCACAAAAGAATTGAATGAGTGGAAGATTCTCAGGAAATAAACATTTCTCTAGCTGGGATGAAGAAGCATTTCTTTTAAATTATTTTTACGGTATGCAGCAATTTTGCATTTAACGTGATAACTATTACACTCACTGTAAATCTGTTGGTTTGTATTTTGTATTTCTTGTGGACTAAAAGGAAAGTATGTCTATGCAAAAGCTAAACGAACAAAAAAGAAAGAGAGAAAAGGGTCGGCACTGTGGCACAGTGGGTTAAAAGCCCTGGCCTGAAGCGCCAGCATCCCATGTGGGCACCGGTTCTTGTCCCGGCTGCTCTTCTTCCAATCCAGCTCTCTGCTATGGCCTGGAATAGCAGTAGAAGATGGCCCAAGTGCTTGAGTCCCTGCACCCATGTGGGAGACCTGGAAGAAGCTCCTGGCTCCTGGCTTTGGATTGGCACAGCTCTGGCCATTGGGGCCATCTGGGGAGTGAACCAGCGGATAGAAGACCTTTCTGTCTGTCTCTACCACTCTCTGTAACACTGTCTTTCAAATAAACAAAATAAATCTAGAAAGAATGAACGAACGAAAGAAAGGAAGAAGGAGGAAGGAAGGAAGGAAAGAAGGAAGGAAGGAGGGGGATTGAAGGAGGGAGGGAAGGAAGGAGAGAAATATGATTATCTTCTTAAATTGTACCTGTGAAATACAGGAAATAATAAAAATAAAGAAGAAGTACATGCAAAAAAAAAAGGTAAGAAACTATTTAGCTTAAAATTAGAAAAAAATACCCAACAACTTAAGGGAAAAATGATTTCTATCTGTTATCATTATATTTCAGTGGTATATGATATCTAAATTGCAGAAGATGGATAGCAAGAGAAATACATAAATGGGCCAGATTAAAATATGAGAGTATATTCTCTATAATACCACATCAGTAAGCTAATATTTTGATATTTGTTGTAGTCATAAGGAATTTAAACAATGCATTAATTTTTAAATTATATTCAGAAAATTCTATCAACCTAAGATTTATTTATAGACAAATATGAAAACTTATGAGGCTAGGAATTTTGTCTACTTAACTTTCCTAAACTGAAAATCAAATCTCATCCAGTTAAAAAATGAATATCAGGCCAGCGCTGCGGCTCAATAGGCTAATCCTTCGCCTAGCGGTGCCAGCACAGCAGGTTCTAGTCCTGGGTGGGGCGCTGGATTCTGTCCCTGTTGCCCCTCTTCCAGGCCAGCTCTCTGCTGTGGCCCAGGGAGTGCAGTGGAGGATGGCCCAAGTGCTTGGGCCCTGCACCCCATGGGAGACCAGGAGAAGCACCTGGCTCCTGCCATCGGATCAGCGCGGTGCGCCGGCTGCAGAGTGCCGGCCATGGTGGCCATTGGAGGGTGAACCAACGACAAAGGAAGACCTTTCTCTCTGTCTCTCTCTCTCACTGTCCACTCTGCCTGTCAAAAAAAAAAAATGAATATCAATTTGTATGGCCACCACAATTTACAAAGTTGACTAGCCTCAGTAAAGTAGCAAATAATGAACTCTCAAACTCACTGAAAAGGATTCACTTAATTTTATTTGCTTATTCTCTAAATCATTGCTACTAAAATAATGTTAAACAAAATGCATTCATTTCATTTTACATTTGCAAATAAATGATCAACAATTACCCATTGGTTTTCAAATGAAATAATACTGAATATATATTTCAGAGACTACAATAATTTATGCCAGTGATTTTGAATTAAACAAAAGCCATACTAATGGTATATTGGTTATCAATAGCCTAATACAAGAGCTTAAAACTTGTATTAACTCCTTTCAGAATGTTTTAGATATATTTGTTTAATGCCCAATTAAAATATTACATCTTTGCTTCTATCCTTAGGAATTTTTTTGTATATTTTCTGGGATTTCATTGCCAATCATCAGAAAATGACAGCGGATCAGTGAATTATTCTCAGGAAAGCTAACTTCTATTACTAAGTTACAAAACTTCTGCTACATATTTTAAAATGTATTGATTTAAATTTCATTTTAAAAGGGAAGATTGGAATGAGCAGAAACCTGGAAACAAGATTCTTTCTGTTTATATAGATATTCCTAAAATACAGTTACTGGGACATCAAAATACATTTTAAAATAAAATCTGCCTTTCATTTGCCTTTTGACTAAGACTACTCATTACTACCCCCAGGATCTTTCTCTGACATTCCCTAGTGAAAGGAACTCTCAACTTCCTCTGGATAGAGTGGTCACTCAGTGAAAGGATAGCATTCTGTAGCCTCTCTGACATCCAGGTGTGCTCATGTCATATTTTGACTACTGACACATAAAACAATATGTCGTGCCCAGCTTTATAAAACATCCTCAATGATAAAAAAATCATATCCCTTTATCTTTCCTCTTTCTTCTTGAAAGCTTGGTTAAACGTATTCTGTCTAGGGGGTGGGCATCTGACATAGTGGTTAAGATGCCGAAATGCCTGGGTTAGAATCCCAGTTCCTCTCCCAATTTCAGCTTCCTGCTAATGCAGACCCTGGGAGGAAGTGGGTGGTGGTCTGGTAGTTGGTGCCTGCTGCCTATGTAGGAAACCCAGGTTGAGTTTCTGGTTCCTGTCCTTGGCTTGGCCTAGCCCCAACCATTGTGGTCTTCTGGGGAGTGAATAAGAAGATGGGATATCCCTCTCTCTCCTTTCCCCTATCCGTCTCTTTCAAATAAATGGTTTTTAAAAAATTATGTGTTACCCAGTAACCATCTTGGGCAAGAAATGTCATCATGAGGACTGCAGAGTCACAGATAGAAGGAGATGTATTTTCTGTGTTTGTTTTGGAGCTGTCTGTCCCTCTAGTCCTGTGCTATCTGCTGGAAGACTTAATTTTTCATGAAATATATAGGAACCCCTATCTTGAGTAAGATATTGCTTCTGTTTATCTTTCCCAATTTTATTTCATTTAGCCAAACCTAACCCTAAGAGACACACAGCTCCAGTGTTGTTATCTACTACTTTATCAGAAAATTTGAAAGAAAAAAATTTTAAAATTTTGTTGTTTTAAGTCACAGAAGACCAACCACAATAGAAGATCTTAGAAGATCAAGATTTGGAGACATTTCAAATACTACTTTTACAAAGTTATTCTTTTATGGCATAGGGACAACATTCTCCTTTTAAATAGCTGTTGGTCAGAGTTCACTTCCACTGTTCATCTGTGTAACCATCATGTATCTTATGCACTTTCCTTTAATTTTCACTATACCTATTACACTTGGAATCCTCTCACTCCAAATTCCTTGGCTACATAATACAAATAATGAGAATGAAAATTTTCCAGTGAGATAACCATCAACATCAGAAGATTTTTGACTTGCAAACATGACATCAAACACATTTTGAGAACCAACAGTTTTTAAAATCTAATTTACGAAGGCTGTTTTTGATTTTGAAATAATTATAGTCAAATATGTATTTATTCTTGCCCAATACATTTTTTTTTTTTTTGACAGGCAGAGTGGACAGTGAGAGAGAGAGACAGAGAGAAAGGTCTTCCTTTGCTGTTGGTTCACCCTCCAATGGCCGCCACGGCCGGCGTGCTGTGGGCCGGCGCACCGCGCTGATCCGATGGCAGGAGCCAGGTGCTTCTCCTGATCTCCCATGGGGCGCAGGGCCCAAGCACTTGGGCCATCCTCCACTGCACTCCCTGGGCCACAGCAGAGAGCTGGCCTGGAAGAGGGGCAACCGGGACAGAATCCGGCGCCCTGACCGGGACTAGAACCCAGTGTGCTGGCGCCGCAAGGCGGAGGATTAGCCTAGTGAGCCAAGGCGCCGGCCGCCCAATACATTTTAAAAACATGACCATTCTTGGCCGGCGCCCAATACATTTTAAAAACATGACCATTCTTGGCCGGCGCCCAATACATTTTAAAAACATGACCATTCTTGGCCGGCGCCTCGGCTCACTAGGCTAATCCTCTGCCTTGTGGCGCCAGCACACCGGGTTCTAGTCCCGGTCGGGGCGCCGGATTCTGTCCCGGTTGCCCCTCTTCCAGGCCAGCTCTCTGCTGTGGCCAGGGAGTGCAGTGGAGGATGGCCCAAGTGCTTGGGCCCTGCGCCCCATGGGAGACCAGGAAAAGCACCTGGCTCCTGGCTCCTGCCATCGGATCAGCGCGGTGCGCCGGCCCACAGCGCGCCAGCTGCGGTGGCCATTGGAGGGTGAACCAACGGCAAAGGAAGACCTTTCTCTCTGTCTCTCTCTCTCACTGTCCACTCTGCCTCTCAAAAAAAAAAAATGACCATTCTTGCCATAAAATCTATTGCTGTCATTTATCTTTAAAGTTTCATCGATTTAGTAATAAGAATTTGCCAATCACTTTTTCATCTTTCTTGTGAAGGGCTACTTTTCCAACAGAAATATTCTCTCAGATGCATTGACTGGTTCAGATATCATTGTCAGGTGCCACAGTTATTATCTACTTCAGCAATAAACCTTAACTTTAGTGTGGGCTGAATTAAACTGCTTGTTTCATTTGCTGGGTGGCACCAGAATGTGCTTCCCAGGGCTCTGAGCCTGCTGGGTCAGAGCAGTGTTGCGGTGTCTTCTTACGGCCAGGTCCAGTGTGGTTACTCAGCTTATCCACAACACACTTGCCTGGACTCCCCATCCCTGCACCCCGTCACTCTAGCATAGTGCTCCCTTTGCTGTTACCCTAGGTCTCCCTCTTGGGGAGCTTACCACCAGGTGTAAACATGGTGGAGGGAAGCCCCTGACATCTCATCTCTGCTTCTCCTTCGGTTTTGTTGTCCTTCTTCTGCCTGACCCTGAAGGGGCTTCCCTCCAGCCCTCCAAGGCTGCACTGGCTTATGCATCACTCTCTATGCTAATGTCCCAAATCCCTGGAAAAGGGATGATCCAGCTCCCAGTGGAGCAGCAAGGATGGCCTGCTCAGCAGCGTTCCCTACTCACCTGCTCCAGTAAGTGGGCCCTGGCACTCCCCTGGAGCTTTAACATTGCATGCACTTCTTTTCCAATCGCTATTTCTGTCCTCTTATCTAGAGTCACTCATGCAATTTAAAGCTGCAAAGAAAGCTTGGTGATCATGGGACTCCAAGCCCCTTTACGCTGCTCTGCAAGGGACCATGGGCGATGTTGCAGGGACCAGTGAGGAGAGAAGGGAAAAGCTGCTGTACTGGCTCCTATCATCTGACTCTGCTTCTTCCATAGAAGTTTTGTGTCTAAATCTACCTCATGGCCATTCTCACAAGATTTTAGCAGAACAGAGGGTTCCTTGGTCAAAGAAATTTCGGAGGAAGGGTGTGGGACCACAGCTCTTACCCAGAGACCAGGTCCTCTGCTCCCCTCTTCACACATGGAACCGAATGTAAGAAAAAGGAGATGAACAGAGAGGAGACAGAATATGAACTTGCAGCCAGACCAAATTTATTCCAAGAAAATAAATCTGCAGTGGTGGGTGACCAACTGCCAGTGTGCAGACTGAACATGTGGCAGAAGACCCAGACCCCAGTGGGCTGGGTCTTTTTATATCTTAGGTAGGGTGGGGTGGGGGTGTGGGGCAGTAGGTGGACGTGAGCTTCTCCATCCTGGTCCTTCAAGTTTGGCCCACTGGCTTCCAAACCTGGGGAAGAATGCAGGGGGTGGAGTGGGGAACAATACAGGTGTGAGACTGAACTGGTGTCTTGAAAGAAGGTGGGGTAACAAGAACCTAAAATAGCTGAGGCATACCTCCTCATTCCATCAGTTTATACTAAAAACTCATTCAAGTTTATGAGCAAAATATCAGTACTTAGCCTCCTATGCATGTTGCTAACCTGGATGACTGTGGTAATATAGAATGCTTCTTGCCGATATTCTCTTTTTCCTTCTCCAGGTCTCTGTTAAAATGTACCTTCCTAGAGAAGATTCAGTTAAACGCAATCTTCCTGTCTCCTTGTTCCCACACCAGATACTTTGTATCACTTCACTCTCCTTGTATCCACTACTTGCACTCACTACAATTTACAGACACTTATTTTTCCATTTACTAGTTTGTTGTCACTCTGATGCATTTATTTTCAAAGTCTTTCTTTCACACTAACTGACTCAGAGTGGCGTTCAGTAATATCTGTTGATGAAGTAATTGGAAAAGTAAGTGGATTTGTAATGGTACAAATGTCTAGTGCCCCACATGTTAAAGAAAATATACACATCTCAGTGTAGAGCTCAAGTAACTTAAACCATTATAACCTCATTATTCTAGGAAGTTGGCACAGACAGTTCAACACTGTCTTCAAATTATCTAATCAAGTATTCTAAATTCACAAGTTGTAATTAGGTAGACTGTAGTGAAAATCCAAATAAAATAGCCTGCCACACATATCAAGGAAAACAAAACTTGGATATATTAACAAACTCAAGGAAATACTGACAACACAGTATTTTTTTCTTGAATATTTCAATAATCATATCTGTAATAAAATAAGCCAAGATTCTTTACCAACTAAGATATATTCAGACTATATATGATGGGGCATAGATAAGTTAATACAATAAAATACAATCCAGCTTGATATAAAGGTTAGAATGGTTGATATATGAATGTGACAAGACACCATTATTGGAAATTGAGTTTCTTAAAATTAAAACAAAAAGGTTTGGGAGATTAGCAATATTTGTAGTCAATAGTAAGCAGATAAAAGTTTCATAATGACATATTAGCCAAGAATTTTATTTTTCTAAGTGACCAATGCATCATGTAGTAAAAAATTATTTTTTATGATTAACTATTGCAGGAACATTTTATCTGAAATCATTCACTATTATTTAATATAGAAACCCCTCTGATACTATAACAAATTGATGACAATGACGGGTGCTTTGAAAGATTCTTTTTAATATGTGGCATAAAAGTCTATCTTGGTTCATACTTAAAAACTGAATTAAAAAAGTATATTTGAACACTTTCATATGGCTTTAATAATAATTAACATTTATTTGTGCTCTTACAGTTATAATTTCAATTGACTCTTTGTTTAACTTTTTAAATTTCCCAATTGTTTTCAGCTCCATGATATACCATGGCTGTTATTTTGGAGAAAAGTATCCTAACTTGTGTTAAAATAAAATCTCTTAAGACAATGAAGACTTTTGGTTTTACCTGACAAAAAGTATATGGATTTGAAGAAAGCAGGGACAAAGAAAATTCATGTTGGAGGTAGGTGTCCTTGGTATAAACATATGAGCGAAGCTCACAGGTAGAGATTAGTGCATTCCTTGTGTGTGATTTTTGTGTTATGCTGCACTTGGGGATGTGTGCATCCCATATCAGAGTGCCAGTTAGAGCTCCAGCAATTCCACTGCCCATCCAACTTCCTGCAGATGCATTCTGGGAAGTACCAGATAGTGGCTTAAGTACTTGGATGGCTGCCACCCATGTGGGAGATCTGGATTGGGTTCTTAGCTCCCAGATTCAGCCTGGCTCAGCCCCAGCTTTTGTAGGCATTTGGATTTGGGGAGTGAACCAGCTGATGCAGGATCTCTCTCTCTCTCTCTCTCTCTCTCTCTCTCTGCCTTTCAGGTAGATGGAAATAAATAAACATTTTTAAAAAAGAAAATAAGAGTAAATGATGAACACAACACAGAAAGATGCAATTTCTTCTAAAACTAATATACAGGTTTGGGTCAAATATAACATAATCCTAGCAAGGCTTTTTAATATAAATAGTTCAGCTTATTTTAAAATCCACATGGAAAAGGAAATGATTTTAGAATAGTAAAAACAATTTTGAAAAAGAATAAAGTAAGAGGAATGTCTTCCTTATAGCTACAGTTATCAAGAGCGTGTGATCCTTAGGGAGAGACAAAATACAAGAAACAGAGCCACACAAATGTGTCCAACTAGATTATTTTGCATGGATGCAATAATAACTCAATGGTGGCAGATAGTCTGTCACCAAATAGTACTGGACCAATACAATGGATAGCCAGGGGCAAAAAATGAAAAGAAAAAGTTTAAAAAATAGGGGTGGGTTGAGAATTCCGGATTATGCTGTGGGGCTTGAGAGTACAGCCTGGAAAGATACCCCCTGCCCCCAGTTTGAAGACTTAGTCCAGGTTCTTGTCTTCCTGTGATACAACTGGGAGATGTAGCTAGAGGTGAACAGAAAACCACGGTTTATTTATTGAAAGGAGAAGAGATTATACACATGCAAGGTATGAGTGAGGGCAACCTCATGAAGAGAGTTATCTGCACTCCAGGTTGGCCAGCTCCTTTGTTGCGGGGAGAGGCGTGACCTAACTGAACATATAAAGGAGGAAGAGTTTGGGCAGGTTTCAGCATGAATGATGATCTCTGGGAGGCTTTCACAGTATTCCACGTGGAGCTCAGCTCACGCGTGCTCATCATGGCATCCTCTTGCTTGACAGAGGAGACTCAGGGGCATCATGGCAAAGAGGGTGTGCTGAGTTGGCAGGGAAGGGGGTGGAGGTTGTTTAAAGTGGTGCAGAGCTACAGCACAAAGAAGGCTGGAAGCCACTTAGCTCTTGTTCCTCAGTAACTTCTTGCCTAGTCCACATCAAAAGGAAGAAGTAGAAGGACCCTCTACCTAAAATATACATTTTATACAAAAATCAACTCAAAATGAGTGATAAACTTAAATGTAAAGCACAAATATAAAACTTTTAGAAGAAAAGGAGGGGGGTACTCCAGTACCTGGATGAGACAAAGAGGCCTTGTTCTCACAATTGGGTTTGTCAAACTATGAAGAGAAAACAAACACAATGTAAAATACAATTGTCACTACACGTGTGACAAATAAAATAGAGTGATAACACCATATGTTTGCAACTACGCAGAGAAATTAGATCCCTCACACATATTTAGCAGAATGGTACAATTCCTCTGAAAAATACTCTGAGAGATTTTTTTAAAACTATAAATAGAATTGCACAAAATCACCCATTGTACTCTTGGTTGTTTACACTAGGGAAATAAAAAACTTATTTTCATGTAGAAACTTGAACGTGAATGTTTACAACAATACTATTTATAAAAATCCCAAACTAGAAACTACACAAATGTTTCTTTGGGTGGATGGTTAGGCAAACTGGTACATTCATACCATGGAATAATACTTAGTTTAAATTTTACAGCAATATTTTGATGACTAATTTGAAAATTTTGCCTGGTTTTGAAATTCAACTTGAAACTGAATGTGTTAATCTCAACTCCCTTTCTTTCCTATATGTCTTGCAAAATATTATAAATACGATGGAACTATGTTCCCTTGTTTGCTGAATCAATATCTGACCAGTAAACCTTATCTAGAATTGCCTTCAGATAGAGTTACAAAGCTTGTATGGATATTGGCTCAATGCTGGAGAGATGAGATATCATATTTCCAATGTGGAAATCAACTTAGGATTTTTAATTTGTTATTAAAACACATACCCATCTCCCTCCCTCAAGCACATTTTTCAAAATTACTCTGCATCCAAATTATTTGATCCAACCAAATCTAGATTTGGGTAAGATGAGTTATACAGATAATTATCAAAAACGCATTTGTTTTGCATTCCAGTACCCACTTACATTCTAATGTCTTTTTGCAGACAGAGAAATCATAATTCTTTATTCCCATTTTGACATTATGATCCAAGCAAAGAATATTCATAAACTTTGTGGGTATGCTTCAAAGCATAACAGAACTCTCCAAATCCTTCTTTCACCAAAACCCCATAGTCTGCCTGGAATTCTCACTTGTTTACTTTATTCTTCCATGTGTTAAATCACAATGAGTGCTCACAGCACATGTACACTCCTTAGAAGGGGAAGGATGGTATCATGAAAACGCTGCCGTACCACACTTCCTTCTGACCCTGGCTCTGCCACAGTTGAGTTACAAGGATTTGGGGGAAAAACATCATTTCATCAAATTTATTTTGTAACTGATAGGAAATAAGGGAGTTGTTTGCAAGTTATTGCTTTGAACAAGGAACCCTCTGTTCTGCTAAAATCTTGTGAGAATGGCCATGATGTAGACTTAGACACAAACTTCTATGGATGAAGCAGAGTCAGATGATAGGAGCCAGTACAGCAGCTTTTCCCTTCTCTCCTCACTGGTCCCTGCAACATCGCCCATGGTCCCTTGCAGAGCAGTGTAAAGGGACTTGGAGTCCCAAGATCACCAAGCTTTCTTTGCAGCTTGAAATTGCATGAGTGACTTTAGATAAGAGGACAGAAATAGCGATTGGAAAAGAAGTGCATGCAATGTTAAAGCTCCAGGGAAGAGCCAGGGCCCACTTACTGGAGCAGGTGAGTAGGGAACGCTGCTGAGCAGGCCATCCTTGCTGCTCCACTGGCAGCTGGATCATCCCTTTTCCAGGGATTTGGGACATTAGCATAGAGAGTGATGCATAAGCCAGTGCAGCCTTGGAGGGCTGGAGGGCAGCCCCTTCAGGGTCAGGCAGAAGAAGGACAACAAAAGCGAAGGAGAAGCAGAGATGAGGAGATGTCAGGGGCTGCCCTCCTCCATGTTCTGCCCCTTCAACCCTCATGGGCAGCTCAGATTGCATTCCTGGCTTTAGGCTGGCCCAACCTTGACTGTTGTTGACATACAGGGACTGAACCCAGTGGATGGAAGATCTCTCTCTCTCTTTCTTTCCCCCACACACTTTCTCTCCCTTAAACACATAAAATATATTTTAAAAATTTGATGATGGTTACATTTCCCATCCACTACAGAAATCATAAGGGAATTTTTCTCAGATCCACTCCATTAGAATCTCGTAGAGCTCCTGGAGATAAATTCATGAAAAAAAGATCCTATTCAGTTTTAAATATCAAACCTGCCCACTTTGATTTTGTGGGGAGCAAACCGGACTGGACTGTTACTGGAATTAAGACTTATTCTATGCATCTGCTCTCCTACAATATGGCGCTGGGAGAGAAGTAAACAGCTTCCGCACAGCTGCCTCCAGTTCAACTAATAAACTGTAGGACTTGCTCCTGATTGGAGAGCAGCGTACTCGGCGTGTGGGCAGCCGAGTTGGGATTGGCGGAGGAGGACCATAAAGGAGGAGAGAGACGGCATGCACCAGGGAACATCTATGGGGAACATCTAAGGGAACCCGTGCAGCCCCCGAGAAGAGCCGGCCGGCGGTGTGCCGCTCCCCTGCGGAAGTGGGGAATGCGGCCAGGGGGAACTGCCCTTCCACGGAGGTGGAAGGGATAGTAGCCAACCCGGGAAGAACCAGCAGCAAACCCGGGGAGGGCCGAGCAGACGAAAGAACAGCGCAGGGTCCTGTGTCGTTCCTCCACGAAGAGGGGGAGCGACAGATTTTCTAGCAATTCTCAAGTATTTCTATCAGTTCCTGGCTCTGGTAGCTTCTGCTCCCTGTAGCTTGTGATTCTTTGTACCAACTTTGTCTGTAGTTTTACAGATAGTAGCTTGCCCTTGATCTCAATTCTCTAGTAGAATTAATGAAAGTTGTTGATTTTTAGTTCTTTCAGCTTTTTTCTTATTATGAGGGCAGAAGTTAAAACTACCATGCTCTTTACACATCAGAGTAGAAATTGGAAGTTTCAATGAGTTTTGGAGGATGACTTTCAAGAACTAGCACTTAGTACTATGTATCTACCTGGTCACTATTTTGAGAGAATTTTGTCATGTAGGAGTACATGATTCTGTGTGCCAAATTTCTTTTTCCTAAGACAAGGAATGTTGAACAGAAAATTTTGGAATCTTGTTTTAGTGCACAAATGGAAGAAAAATAATTCAATATATGAACAGTCAGTAGGAGCTCTATCCTATTATCAAGTTACCCTTGATAAATATTGAATGTGCATCCCTAATGGTCCTACAATTTCAGTTAGCAGCTGTCTTCTGAAGGTGTTGGAGCCTACCATGATGTTCCCAGGGCTAAACGAATAAGAGGGAAGCTTTAGTTATGCCTTGCTTGCTTCAACAGTGACATCAACTGCATTTCCTTCTACCACTTGCCGGATTTTTAAGTCCAAGATTGAAAACACAATTGACTCCTCATTATCTTTTGATTTGCTTTTCACTCATTTCTGTTCTTCAGATTTTTGTCAGCTTAACCATTATTCTCATGCAAGCTTGACCTTAGGTGATAGCTGTCATTCTATCTTTGATGTTGGTAACTGTTCCTCACATTCAGTGATGGTACGTGGCTGTATTCCAATTATTAACCCGTTAGCCAGTATCATGACCTAATCTAGCAATGACCCAGATCTGCTAAATATTTCTGATTAGAAATTTTGCTTTATTATGCTACAAAGTCAAAGTGCCACAATTATTTTTATAATTGACCACTTCAAATTGTGAATATCCAATTTGCAGATGACAAAAATGCTTGTATAATGGTTGCTGAAATCCAAATTCAAAATTGTAATACATAAGAGCAACCATGTAAAGTAATATGAAATGTAATGGGGAGCAAAAATGTGTAAGAGGTCACGTAAGTTATTATTCCACTTACATTTACTGGCCTGAATTTTAGATTTGCTTATTGGAATCTGTTACATTGACTGTAGAACTAAATCACTAAAAGACCAATGTTTTCAATTTGCTCAGAGAAATTCTTTTGCCCATTTCATAACAAGTGCATTCTCAACACCATTGCTCAGGCATTATATCTGCTTTGTTTTCAATAGCTGGTGACATAATTGCATATTGAAGCCACTAAAGGCAAGGAATAGTTGAGTTGCAAATCTCAAGCTCTGTCCATTAACTATCCTTATCAAACTTCAGGGGATATTTGCAGTCACATTTCCAATACATTCCCCTATGTTGGTTCTGCTCATATCTGTCTCCAACATAAGGTAAAATTTAAAGTATACTGAAGTAACAATGCACAGTGATTAAGTATACAGAAAAGGCAGCCACTCTGAGCTCAAAACCTGGACTTATGTTGTAAATACCTCCTTGATCATCACATCTGCAAAAGAGGAACCTCCCTTATATATAAAACAAATTAATTCATGTATGACAAAGAAGTTGTCATATATTAATTAGAAATAACCCAATAAATATAAAAATATTATCTTTTATTGTTATTGTTCAAAGTTAGATATTACTGTATATGTCAAAGTTGGTATTTCTTTTTTTTAAGATTTGTTTCTTGGAAATAAAGAGAGATGGAGAGAGGGCGAGATCTCCCATCCATTAGTTCATTCCCCCAAAATGGCTGCAACAGCCAGGGCCAAAGTTGGGAGCCCACAACTCCTTCTGGGTCTCCCAAGTGGGTGGCGGGGCCCAAGCACTTTGGCCATTCTCTGTTGCTTTCCCAGGTGCATTAGCATGGAGCTAGATTGGAAGTAGAGCAGCCAGGGCTCAAACTGGCATTCCAGTATGGGATGCCAGCATTGCAGTTGGCAACTTGGCTTATTGCATCACGGCACCGGCCCCAAACTCAGTGTTTCTGATGGCTTTTATTTACTTTGTGTTCTTTTCTTGTTCCCTTTCATCTACACCCTTTTTAATCCCTTCATTTCTTTTATTTGTGCTTTTCACAAAGGTTGAGTGTGGGATTCCACTACTGAGGTAAGTCCACACATACTGCACATATCTGTAACTTCTGACATAGTAGTCCAGCTGTTGTTGATGTTGAGAGAAAGAGAGGAGAGAGAGAGAGAGAATTAGAGCATTTCATGGAAAATATAACATGGTTTTCCATTTACTATGTGCTGAAGCCTGGGTCTCACCTCTATAGAACTGATAGGAGCTATTCCCAATTGTTGTGCTACAGCAACATTAATCTATTAAGAAGGCAAGTATATTGGGATCAAGGGAGTCCCAGGGTAAAACATGATCTCCACATCATCATCTGTTTTCTAATTAGGATTGCTTAGTGGCAATTTTTTCCCAATAATTTAGTTAAATTTCATTCCTAAACTATAAATATCCTCTGAAGGCACATGGGTGAAGTTAAATCAATAACTGCGTTATTGTAAATTACTTCATAATTATATATTGATAAACAGAATAAGGTTATATGATATCCATTATCCATATTGCTTCATATCTCAGACAACTTAGTAGAAAATTGTTTTATTATTTTTAAAACAAAGCTTTATTGTGTATAAGGGACATTTCATAATTTTAAAGAAATGTAAACTCAGCATAGCATCTCTTCCCTAGTTTAGGTTAACATCTCATACAATTAGATATTAGGTTACATGTTGCCTTTTTAAATGTCCTTAGGAAATTCTATATGAAATTATTTAATGAATGATAAGGAAAAATGCTTTCTCTTCTGTGTTTTAAATGCTTATTCATTCTGAATTCTTTTTACCCCATAACCATCTGCTGGCCTTCACCCTAGAATGTCCTCTGTCTACTGACCTCCTTTTGATCTGTGATCTCCTCCTCTCATGTGCCGTTTCTCATGTGCTTACACCACTTGGGTTTCCTAGAATGTTCAGAACCATCGGCTTTGAAGTTTGCTGTCCATTTTCAGGATAGACATGCCCATTTTTGGCTGACAAAACATGATCAGTCTATGTACAGTTTCCTATTAGTTAATGTATCACTTGTCTCTCAACTCATGATAAGGTCATGGCTCAGAGATGTCTATGGTATGAGCCTGTTCCATCTATGTTGACATTGCACCTCTCCTGGGAAAAGACACTGGGAGGACAAGTGTACAGTGGAAAGAAGGTGTGATTTGGGAAGGACTGACGTCCTCGAATCCATTTTTTAAGAATTCCTGGATTCTTCCTCCTTATCCATGGAAATTTACCTCTTCTTTTATGAAATAGAGAGAATACTTCCTCTTTTCAGCTGTTGTGGTGTTTGAATGAGATATTTCATGACTAACCTTGGCGTTTAATACTTACCAGGTGCTCAATAAGTGGTCGAGAATTTGTGGATAAAAATAACGATTGTAAGTTCAGTATGCAAATGAAATTACCTTTCAGTTCCTGATCACATTGTTTGCATCACCAAGTTTTATCTTGAATTGTTGGTCGTCATTTCTGTGAGATGAATCTATGGTCTTAGATCTGAGAATTTTTCTTCTTCACCCATGGTAATTTGCCAGGAACATCAAGTAACGTTACCTGCCACCAATGATTGGAAACTTGCCACAGCAGGTGCTCCAGGTTGGACAATTTCCAAGCAGCAGAGATCTTCCATGAATCTGCTGTGTGAAATCCAGACTGATTTTTGAAATGATTCTTAAACAAGAGGCCTGGGGGCAGGCATTGCCCTGCAGTGGGTTAACCTGCTGCTTGGAACAGCCACATCTCCAATTGGAGTGCTGGTTCATGTCCCAGCTGCCATGCACCTGATCCAGCTCCCTACTAATGTTCCTGAGAAGCTGCAGATGGTTGCTCAAGTACTTGGGTCCCTGCCACCTGCGTGGGAGTTCCTGGCTCCCGGCTTCAGCCTCGCCTATCCCTGGCTTTTGCAGCCCTCTGGGGAGTGAATCAGTGGATGGAAGCTCTCTCTCTCCATCTCTCTCCCTCTCCCTCTCTCTCTCTCTCTCTCTGCCTTTCTAAATGAATAAATAAATAAATAAACAAACAAACTTTTAGAAAAGTGTCCAATCTTGTAATTGTGGCACAGGGCCAGCAAGATGTTAGAGATTAGTTTAAGGAGCAGGTGGTAATCAAGGCCAGGTAATTCTCGAGTCAACCCAAGGTAGGAGTAATTGGAGTATACCGCAGCTGTCCAGTTACATGCACAGGCAAGTACTCTGGGGGAAATATTTGAGCAAAGTGCAGTGGCCATGTCTGGTTACACAGCAGATATTGAGACTGTGGAGCCACTCCAAACAACAGAAGTAGTAACCCAAGGTGATGACTTGCAGGCTCTTCTCATCCATGTTTTTGATCAGTGGCTTTACAAATTCAGTGCTAACGAATTCTCCATGCTCTAGGAAGTCAAAGTGCTTAATAATGAGCTAAGAAATTTCAAACATGGTCATTTGGACAGGACGGGGAGAAGAATTTTCATTGTTCAAGGATTCTCAGGCAAGAGAAACCAAAGCAATAATGTGTTCACGAATACAGATCCATAATACAGAGAAGCCAGAATTTCTGTGATCACTGACATTTAAGATACACAAACAGAAAGAGAGGAAGGGAGGAAGGGAGGGAGGGAGGGAGGGAGGGAGTCTAACAAAAACAAAACCAAAAACCCCAGAGAGCTAAGGACATAGCCAAGAAACAAGAAAAGTTGAGTCCTGTGAGTAACTATCAACTTAAAGCAAAGAGCAGTAAGAGGTGAGCTCAAGGAGTAAGATTACCCTGACAACAAACAGCCTTAGCTTTCCTCTCAGATCAACAGCAAATTCTACTTCTTGGTATTGTTTTATTTGTACAATCAAAGGTGCACTTGAAAGTATCATTATGCTCCGAAAACTGTATCTATGAAATATATGAAAATTGTTTACTTTCTATAAATAAAAAAGGCAAAACATAATTAAACAGTTTCTCAAATGAAATGACTTTGCATCAATTTGTATTGAGGTCTGACACATGCAAGAACATTTGCATCTGAAATGAGTAAAAATGCAAAATGCAACTTGTTTTGTCACCAAAGGGCTACTTTATGATAATTTTGCAATAACTTATTAACTGTGCTATGCTGTTAAGAATGCCACGTAGAGGGCCGGCGCCACGGCTCAATAGGCTAATCCTCCACCTAGCGGCGCCGGCATACCGGTTTCTAGTCCTGGTCGGGGTGCCGGATTCTGTCCCGGTTGCTCCTCTTCCAGGCCAGCTCTCTGCTATGGCCCAGGAGTGTAGTGGAGGATGGCCCAAGTGCTTGGGCCCTGCACCCCATGGGAGACCAGGAGAAGCACCTGGCTCCTGCCTTCGGATCAGCGTGGTACACCAGCTGCAGCACTCCGGCCGCGGCGGCCATTGGAGAGTGAACCAACGGCAAAGGAAGACCTTTCTCTCTCTCTCTCTCTCTCTCTCTCTCACTGTCCACTCTGCCTGTAAAAAAAAAAAAAAAAAAAAGAATGCTACCTAGAACATGTCCAATGTAGACTAGGCAAGACATCTGATACTAGCAACTTAGCACATTCTGCAATGTGTGGGAAGAGATGCAAACCATTTTAGAGAGAACAATAAGGTCATGTTTCAAAACTATGGATTACATAACTCATTCATTCATTTTTTCACTCATACTCTTATTTAACAATTATTTGTTGAAGTCCCTCCTATGAGCAAGGCATCATTCAATCTCAAATTTTACAAGGAGGAAGAAAGAGTCTTACTTCTCACAGACGTTTTATTTTAATGAGGGAAAGTGATCAACAAGTAAACATAAGGAAAACATCAGGTTCAAATAATGCTGCCCCAATGAGCTATTTTTAACAGGAGAATTTCTGTGTTCAAGTCTAGTAGGGAATCACATTTCATCTTATATTATATTATATTTTTTAAAGATTATTAACATGTTAGAATTATGCATCCTACTTTTGTATGAAGTCACTTAGCTCTATAATATTAAAAAAAGAAAAAAATCCATACACTATCAAAAGGGTAGAGATGATCAGAGTGAAGCAAACTTGTAGAAGAAACTTCTTTATTGCCTTCCTGAGGTCAGCGCTGTGCAGGTCAGGAAGCAAACACCTTTCTTGTTCCCTGGCCGCATTCTACCCGTTTCATCACATGCACTTACTCAGGTCAGCCAACTGCGAACCCTTTTCCTTTGTCCTGGTTTTGCAAGAGGGCGCTTCTTTGTCCCTAGTCATCCGAGAGAAGGCAATTAGTCCTGACAACTGCTGTAAAGGGAAAACACGGCAGTGATCAACAGTCAACGTTTATGCTTGGATTCCACACTGGGTTTCTGCCCCCATAGACTGCTAGGAACCAGTGAAAATATATTCTTTTATTTTATATATAGCAAGAAACATTGGTCACTTTATAAATGAGTGCCAAGCCAATTCTTAGAAAGAAACTGCTGTGATGTGGTCTGGCCCTGATCAGCGAAACTTGCCTTTCTTTTACATATTTGCTTACCATAATCAATAGGTTTGAGATCATTTAAAATATACACGTTCTATTTGCTCTTCATGCTAGCCTGAGCTAAATGTCCCACATATGAGCAGTCTAGTTTTGAAATCACCACCAGTGATTTTTTTTTTTTTTTTTGACAGGCAGAGTGGACAGTGAGAGAGAGAGACAGAGAGAAAGGTCTTCCTTTGCCGTTGGTTCACCCTCCAATGGCTGGTGTGGCCAGCGCTGTGGCCGGCGCACCGCGCTGATCCAATGGCAGGAGCCAGGTGCTTATCCTGGTCTCCCATGGGATGCAGGGCCCAAGCACTTGGGCCATCCTCCACTGCCTTCCCGGGCCACAGCAGAGAGCTGGACTGGAAGAGGAGCAACCGGGAAAGAATCCGGCGCCCCAACCGGGACTAGAACCCGGTGTGCCGGCGCCGCAAGGCAGAGGATTAGCCTAGTGAGCCGCGGCGCCGGCCATACCACCAGTGATTTATAAACTACACAGATACTTGCATACACAGGAGGCAAAATCCGGTATTGATACCTGCAGGAGCCATTTATATGAATAAATAGATTCTTTAAAAAAATAAACTAATTTTTAAACACAATTGTCTCTTTAGGAACAGTGACACTAGTACAAATGATACTAGTACAAGAGATGCTGGTACAAGAGTGATACCAAGGCCACCGGCGCCGCGGCTCACTAGGCTAATCCTCCTCCTGCGGCGCCAGCACACAGGGTTCTAGTCCTGGTCATGGTGCTGGATTCTGTCCCGGTTGCTCCTCTTCCTGTTCAGCTCTCTGCTGTGGCCCAGGAGTGCAGTGGAGGATGGCCCAAGTGCTTGGGCCCTGCACCTGCATGGGAGACCAGGAGAAGCACCTGGCTCCTGGCTTCGGATCAGCGCAGCAAACCTGCCGCAGCATGCTGGCCACAGCAGCCATTGTGGGGTGAACCAAAGGAAAAAAGGAAGACCTTTCTCTCTCTTTCTCTCTCTCACACTGTCCACTCTGCCTGTCCAAAAACAAACAAACAAACAAACAAAAAAAAAAAAACAAGAGTGATACCAATACCACTCTGTTAAGTCTGTATTTTGAAAGTCACCTGAGAACTGGCAGCAATGGTTTGCAATCAACATGCAGTGTCGAGGCGGGCATTGGCCAACATACGCATGTTCTGTGACATCATATCATATTTACTTTGTCCTGGTAGTGAAAAGGTGTCTTAAGCGTGCATCACAGACTCCTTGTCATAAGCCAGGATTGGTGGAGAGTCCCAGACCACAGGATAGTAACAGAAAGCAGCTAGGGAGGTACAGAAATCACACAGAGAGACTACATAAACCACCAGCCCTCCAACGCTGAGGAGCAAGGTGCTTCTGAAGATATGGAAGACATGGACAGGAGTTGGTTCCTGGACTGCTGTCTTGTTGGCCTCTGACCATAGTCCCCAGGCTTTTGTCTGAACACGTGGTCATTCAACACTCATTCAGTCTGACAGTCACCTCCTGGAAACAGATAAAACTGATTCATCCTCTATTCATCTGCATTTGTCCTTGGCCAGGCACAGTACTAAACACGCAAACAAAATCTCGTCAAACTGGAATGATGAAATGAGTTGACTATTACAAACACAAAATTACTGTTTGCAATGAGGTCTCTTTTTTGTGAAGATAGATATTGTTTTTATTTATTGTGGTTCTAGCTATGTGTTACTCAAATATGTCACCATCTGGAGGAGCTCTCTGTCCAAGAAAATCAATCGTAATGTCTGGACTGTTTTTAACATCAAATCTCACAATAGCAAATATTTCTCAAAAATTTTCACTATATGCTGTTGAGATACATTGTGCTATTATTTGAGTTTAAAGGCTATCCTTTTAATCAACACTAAATAATTATTTCCTCAAAAATTGCCAAATGCATTTTTACTTTATCTTTTCTATAAGTATAAAGAATAATGCAACTTTAATCGTTATTTTAAATTATGAATAATTATTATTGAGTCAGTCAGTTCGCTTCTTGCTGACATCTGGGGAAACTTCACCTGCACAGTGTTATGGAGAGACAGATATTCTCACGGCCTTTGTCTGCAGAGTCTAACTCTGAAAAGGAGCTCACCTGTAGCAGAAGTGGGAGGTAAACATTCCTGACCATAAGAGACACTCAGTAAATACTTGTTAAGTGAAAGATTAAACAAACAGGCTCAAGTTGACTCCTTGCAGAGTAGTCACTCCTGTTGTCTTGGAAACATCAGAACACACAGACTGGTCTTTGCAGCTTCCTTGAGCCAGCTCAATGAACTTGGCACACCACTGAGGCTTAGCTGGCTCATTGGAAAAGCAAGGACATCATCTGGTGTGCTTATCTCCTTGCATTTGCTAATTCATGAGAAGACACTTAGGAAACTAGATACATAGTATATACCTAATTAGAAAGTACATAATACTTAACTAGTATATAAATAGAATGAAAATACTGTAGAAGATTAGGTGCTCATGAATTGCTAATAAGTGAGGTATTTATTGAGTCTATCCAGTAAGCAGAATTTTCTTAGGGCACAGAAATTATTTTATTGATAGCAGGAATTCGTAATGTTAAGTATTTAAGTTTATCTGGAGTGGATTTCTCTCAGTGATTTTCCCTTGTTGATCCCTTTGATTTATCCCTACAACTCACTTACACAGGCTATGCACTTTAATGTCATCTTGTTTATGGGGACTAATAAAAGAAAACTCTCTGCAATGGGAGATTTGCTTTATTTAAATGCAAATTAAAACTATATTCTTTCCGTTACAGGCCAAAGATTATAAACCATGCTGCTTAACAATTCCAGGCACCAGTAAGAATTTCTTCCTTCCCATAATCTAAGGAAACTGATTTTTGTAAAATGGTGCAACTAGTTGAGCTACGACATGTATGTTATCTTATGTAGGTTTTATGTTGCTTTTAAAAAGGTAAAGTAACACATAAGAAATGAAAAAATGAAGTTGCTGGACTAGTAAAGAAATTGGTCAACTTGGAATTAAATAAGATGACAGGTTACTATAATAAATTTAATTCCTCTTTTGCCATTTTTATTGAATCTAGAAAAGTTAGGGATAGTTGACTTCAAAGGATAGCCTAAAATCATTAATAATCATCAGAGCAAGAAATCAAGGAGGTAAATAAACAGGACTAAAAAGTACCTATAGCTTGAACAGAAGGCAGTAAGATTTCTGGAAGAACTGTGTTCTGTGTGCTTTAGCAGTGCACTTAAAGTGACGGGGTCAAGGATTAAATGTCTACAGTGTAATTTCTCACACACTTTACTTACGATTCAAAATGAAATGCGATGTCTAGAGGAAAAGTATGACACGTCTACTCGCTCACAGCGCCCCACCAGCACTGATTAGTCCCACCTTGAGTGGAGAAACATTTGTGTCGGGGTACTGTGGCTCCCATGCATTCACGTATTAGAGAACGCCTCTCCCCTTCAGTTTTATCCTTAAATGATTGTTCAGCTGATCTTGGAGCCTTGGGGGAGAGCTTGGTATCATGAGACAGAAACCCCACAACAGCATGGCAGCCCACCACTCTCCAGGTTTTCTGACTTTATATCCTACACGCAGAGGGAAGCTTTTGGTGGCTGTTATTAAGGTAACAGTGGGGCATGACTAACATGGATTCTTTCTAGCTTTGCAATGTGAATAAGGTTATTTAAATTTAGATTGTGCAACTGGGATACATCCTGGGAGAACAAACTCCCAGAATCAAATTTCACAGTGCTTTGACATGTAATAGCGTTCTCTTCACTTTATTCAAGGTCAGTTTTCACTAAGAGGCCAGTTTTATGTACATTTGATGATGTAATGATTAGAAAGAGCAAAGCACTGATGGCAGATATAATTCATGAAAATGTTAAAAACATGGAACAAATTCAGTAAAACAGTAGCTTTCTTAAACTTTCATAAGCCAATACTAACTTTTAAGTTTCCTGCTCTTTTTTTATCATAAAGTTGCTGTTCTTAAATTTATTTGAGAGTGAGAGAGACACAGAAAGACAGAGGAAGAGAGAGAGAGGTCCTATCTGCTGGATTACTTTCCAAATGCCTGCCACTGCAGGATTAGAGTGAGACCAAACCCGGCAGCCAGAAACACAATTCAGGCGCCACATGGGGGAGACGTCCACTACTGAGCCGTCAATGCCGCCTCCCAGCGTCTGCCCTGGTGGCAGCTAGAGTCGGAAGCGGGAACTGGAAGCCTACCTGTGGGGAGCAACCTGGACTAGACTAAGTTACTGGAATTAAGACTTATTCTATGCATCTGCTCTCCCACAATATGGCGCTGGGAGAGGAGAAAACAGCTTCTACGCAGCTGCCTCTTGCCAACCGGAGTGATGACCTCCAGGAGCTGATCCTGCTCCTGATTGGAGGAGAGCAGCGTACTCGGCGTGTGGGTAGCAGAGTTGGGATTGGCAGAAGAGGACTATAAAGGAGGAGAGAGACAACATGCACCAGGAACATCTAAGGGGAACATCTGAGGGAACACCTGTGCAGCCCCCGAGAGAGCCGGCCGGCGGTGTGCCGCTCCCCCGCGGAAGTGGGGAAAGTGGCCAGGGGGAACCGCCCTTCCACGGAGGTGGAAGGGACAGTAGCCAACCCGGGAAGAACCAGCAGCAAACCCGGGGAGGGCCGAGCAGACGAAAGAACAGCGCAGGGTCCTGTGTCGTTCCTCCACGAAGACGGGGAGCGACACTACCCCAGGCACTCTGAAGTGAGATGCGGGCCTCTTAAGACCTAGGCTAAACACAGCTCCCAGTGCAGTGTTGTCATATGATTTACATGTATATCATGTTGCTTTCCCCACACAAAAAATTCTAGATGAGAAATTTGAGTTTTTAAAAGTTTTGTGTTGCTTATCTCTGTATCTCAAAAGGAAATAAAAATGAATTTCGTTATAATTACATTAAGCATCTCCACTCTAATTATGTGAAGAATAAACATCTTAATGAGAAAAAGGTAACATTTCCCAACTGTTTGTCACCATAATATTGAAAGGAGTTTGTGCTGGTTTTCAAAATTAATGCATGGATTTTTTAAAAAGATTTATGTGAAAGGCAGAACAACAAAGAAAGAGAGAGGAGAGAGAGAGAGAATCTTCCATCTGGCGGATCACTTCCCAAATGGCTGCAAAGGCTAGGGTTGGGGAGCCAAGTCGAAGCCAGGAGCCTGGAACTTCATCCAGACCTCCCACATAGTTAGCAGGGATCTGAGAACTTGGGCCATTCTCAGCTGCCTTCCTAGGGGCATTCATGGGGAGCTGGATTAGAAGTGGAGCAACCAGAACTCTAAGCAGGGTTCTCATATGGGATGCCAGTGTCCAAAGCAGTGGCTTAACCTACTGAGCCAAAAGGCTGATCCCAATTCAGGGATTATTAATTGAAGAAAATGTCCTTTTTAAATAGAAAAATCAATTGACAGTAATTAAGAGAATCAAAAAGCCTTAAGAAAAGTCCAAAGAAAATTAAAAGGGAACTTGGGTGTATCATATATCCTGTATGTGCCAGAACTCCTGCTTGGTTGGCACTTTAGGTGCGCCTTTTATCTCACTTCCATTGTAATATTGTGTGTTAAGTGTTACTTCTCCCATTTTCCTGATGAGTAAGAGAGACTAAGTAACTCCTCGAAATTCATAAGTGATAGGAAGGAAAACTAGATCTGCCTTCGAAGTCTCAGATTTCTATGCAGCAAGCCATCGTGGCTTCTGGACTAAAACGAAGTTTTAAAAGTCACACTGGGGGCCATCGTTGTGGTGCAGCGGGTGAAGCCGCTGCCTGCAATGCCAACCTGCTGTATGAGCACTGCTTTGAGTCCTGGCTGGGAAAGCAGCAGAAGATGGCCCAAGTGCTTGTGTCCCTGACATCCATGTGGGAGACTCAGATGGAGTTCCAGGCTCCTGAATTCTTCCTGGTCCAGCCCTGGCTGTTGCAGTCATTTGAGGGAAAGAACCAGTGGATGGGTGATCTCTCTTTTTCTCACCCTCTATCTCCCTCTTTCTCTAAAAATCCGCCTTTCAAATAAGCAAAATAAATCTGTCAAAAGTGACTTTGTAGGAATGAAGCTAGTTTTCATTTTTACTTAATGTGGCAGCTCTGAAATCACTGCTCATAGGATATGCAGAACCATGTTACACTGAGTTAATTGTAAATTAGGATGTTTCAATATTTGAATGACAACTGCAGCTTTGGCATGTTCTAATCTAGGATTTGCTTCTGAACAGACTTTCCCATTTCTTCACGTTGTGGGTCAGTTGGTCATTTATAGGGATTTATGCGTCTGGGCAGTGCTGCTATGTGCATGACGTGCCCATTTCTTGCCTCTGTGAGTCCTCTTATTATACCGCATGACTGGGACTTTATGGGGGAAGCAACAAAGAACCATTCCCCTCAGAGGGATTAGCCTTTGCTTTTCACAGCTCAGCTTGAATCAGAAACCACCCTGAAGAAGAAGTAGGATCTGAGAGAAAAGGCTGAAGAAGTTCAAGAATGCGGGTTTAAATATCAGGTTGTGATGAGTTGCTATTCATTTATGCCAGCAAAAAGGGAGAGGAAGTAAATAAAATTGAATTCCGAAGAATTTTTATTAGACAGCAAGAAAATATCTCACTCTACAAATGAAGAAATAAGGCTTTTTTTGGGGGGGGTGGGGTGGGGATCATACAAAGCATCTTCTACTTAATTACACAATCATTAGACCAGGATGCATGGGCATTCCATGCACAATGTTTCCCAAAGAAGCTTTGTAAGACATATAGTCATCATTCAGAACTTGAAAATGCAGAAAAATATAATTCGGAATTCATTTTCAATTTTGTACCTCTAAGGAAATTCATGTTAACATCCACGTGTGTATTATTTCTGCAAATACTTTGTCAGTGTGTACTTACGTGATTGTGGATGTTTTAGCAAAATAATATTTATGAAAACTTGAAATACAGAAATGATGAAAATGGCTATGAACGAGTCACCTAGTGGCAAATATTACCCTTAGCACTTTAATTTTCTCTTGTCATTTAATGCTTTTTAAAAATCATCATGTTCCGTTATATGGACTTACCATGATTTAGTCAATTTTTTCCTGAGCCATTAGATTATTCCATTTCACAGTCACTCAAATAAGTGATTTGGGATGTTCTCTTACATATACAAGGGGTCATCGAAGATTTCATGGAAAGTGCACGCTGTGTAAAATGTATGTATGGCTATTGAGGTGGTTTGGAACGAAAGTAAATTTGTTTGTTTATTTTATTTTTCATAAACTTTTTGAAGCCCGCTCATATTTTCAAACACATGTCTGATTATCTCTGGAACATCTAATTCTATCCACGTAAAATCATCCTGGTAGTGGATTTGAGCAATCTAAAGGGTTCTCAGAGATCTTGGCATCAATCATTAAGAGAGGAATGACTAAAGATGAAAAGAATTCAGTTTCTATGTATTAATTCCCATCCTGTAGAAACCACGATAAACTTTAAAATGTCTCTTTCAGTAATTTTTTTCACTTATAAGAAAAGAGCACACATCTAAAGAACCTTAAAATCTGGCATCAGCTGAGGCTTACTAAACCGTATCAAGAGCATGTCAATCTGAGGAAAAAGCATGTTTCAAATAAAAGGCAGTGTCAGCCCTGAGCGTTTTTATTAACCATCTCCCCACATGACTTCAGAGTCAGGTTCGGCTGACCACTTCCTCTCTCCGGTTTATTTGTATTAGAAATAAGTGGATTCATTAAGGGTGCCACTTGGTGGTCAGGCCCGGCCTGCCAGTGTCCAGTAACAGGTAATCGTTGTATTTTTCACAGAGTGACTGATGTTTACTTTGTTGATGGCCCCAGGAGCAGATGTAATCTGAGATAGGTCTTTGTTTATTTCTTGTCTTACTGATATGCTGACCCATTTGAAACTAGTGAGAAAGAAAAATAAACTCTCTGGAATATGGTACCTGAAGTCACTCTTCTCTTAGCGACTGTTTCAGCATCTCTTGAACACTTTTCTTAAGCTGCCCTTTCCTAACGAAAAAGAAACTCCCTTATCTTGTCCCCTCCCCCCCAGCTAAAGCAAAAGCAATCAACACCACACCACATAAAAAGCAAATTAAAAGTAGAAAAGATGGCAATGATGGTTTAAAGAGTTTTGTTCTATCCATCATTGAGCTATACATGTGCTTAAGCATTTTGTATAAATCATTGTTGATGATGCATATTAATAAAATTAACTCAATAAAATTGATACTGAGTCTATGTACAGTAATTTAAAAAATTTTGAATGTGAAGTTAGATTTTTGTGTATTCACTCATTTGCCCATTCATTTATATGTTACAACAATTTTATCATGGCTACATTCATATTTTATGGATGAAAAAAAAATCAGGCTAAAAAGGTTAAATAACTTCTCAAAGACAAAATGCTAGGGATTGGTGAGTGCCTGCCTGAAACTGCAGGTTTTTCTCTTAATTGATAAAGTATGTTGTCTCTGTATTTTATGATACCAAATATGCACTGAACTGAGAAAACCCCAAGTAGACTGGAATCTGTGCATTCAAATGAGCGATGTACATTCAGTCAAACTGGAATTATGACAATTTTCTTCATACATTCAACATCTACTGCAGAGTTAACTGGCACTTAATGCTTGACTAAGTACTGAACACAGTCCCTTTGAGAATCTTTTTCTCTTTCTGTTCAAACCATTTTTGTTATTCTAGTTCCGCGATTATCTTCATTTTCAATTTTGAGTCCGATGGTTAAATAAGTGTTATTATTTCATAAATTAGAGCTTGAATTTATAATGTATAAATACACATATTTACTCCATCTCTTATGTATGTATTTAAAAGTTCTATTTAATCTCAAAGAATTAACAATATGTCACATGGCAAATTCTGAAAAGAGTTTCGAAAGTACTTGGGCAGCTGCAACACAAAAATGTATCCTATAACAAGAACTTCAAGGAAATATTCTTTGTGTCACATGTGCTCATTAATACATTTGATAAAAAGTGTTTATTTATACTTCTATATATTATATAACAGCCTTTCTCTCTCCATTTTCCTTTCCTTTCTCTCTTTTGCTTGCTCTTTCTTTCTTTTGAATTCAGGGATAGGGGACCTTTTTTTCTGCCAGGTGTCATTTGGATATTTATAACATCATGCACGGGCCATGCAGAATTATCACCTTAAAAATTAGTCGCCACATAGTTATTGAACTTTAAGTCCCACCTGTGATTGACTTGGCAGGGACAGACTCGATGATTTTGCAGGCCTTATAAGGTCAGTGGGCAGGATGTTCCCACCCCTTTGACAGATGGTTAGATAGATAGATACATAGATAGATAGATAGATAATAGAGTGAGTCAACTTTCAGTACCACTTGGGATTAGTTTCAGGATCCCCTCACAGACAAAACCTGCATTTGTTCAAGTCCTTCTATAAAATAGAATAGCATTTGCATATAAAATGTGCACATCTTTCTGTGTATTTTAAATCATCTCTGGATTGCTTAACATACCTAATACAATGTAAATTTGATGTAAATCGTTGTTACACTGCAATATTTAGAAATAATGGCAAAAAAAAAAAAAAGCCTGAACATGTTCAGAACAGATTCGATTTAAAAACAAACAAAATATGTGCTATTGGTGGAATCTGTGGGTATGGAAGCAGGGATATCTACTTAAAACTGTGTTGAATGCATTGAAAATCCATGATATGTCTAGGACGCTGACAATCATATCTCAGCACAGTTATTGGAACCTTCTAGTCTCTTCCCTGGGTTACCGTCACTCTGCTCCTTCTGGTTTCTCTGCTTTGACTCAGCTTGGCAGCTGCCTCAGCAACAGCCTGGGAACACAGTCTGCACTTCACGGAGAAGCACTGGAATAGAAAAGGGTTTTGAAGGGCATTTTTAAAAACAAATGAAATAAAGATGTTGCTAAAAGCTATCTTCATAGATTCACAAGGCTGACAGGAAAGCAACCTTGCAGCACATACACAGCCCCAACAGCCAAGTGGTCTGCTCCGTGGAGAGCAGTGGAGCCAGCCCACAGCCTTGCTGTGTTCACACTACTGGCACTGCTAGAACTCAGGCCAGATCTTCACTTCAGATAAGAACATGGGTTATTGGGGAAAAACAATCCATCGTAATTATTGCATTCGTTTTCCAGGAATATAATCCAAACCAGCAGAGAACGTTCTGGAAACCAATTTTGGTGGCTGTGCTCAGTTGAAGGAACTCAGAATACGAGAACATTAACATTGGGTACAACTCAAACAGAAATAAACTTTACCAGGGCTGGGTGACAAGAATATATAGTGTTTACTCAAGGTAAATATTTTTGAAGAACTTTGTGATGTTATCAGAATAGGGTGTAGTATGAACCTGATATTAACTCCTCCTCCTGAGAAAATGGAAAATCCTGAGATAGGTATAACAAAGAAAATTATCATTATTTCTCACAGTGTTAATTCCAATTCCTGAATTAAATCTTGTCCATTCTCATTTCTGAATTCAAAATTGCTCTTTCCTATGTCAGCCTATGTTACAACCAGGACTGCTTCATCCATCTGGTACTATGAACACAATTCTTATGGCCTCTGAAACTTATAAGAACATGTGGTTTGGTTGGAGCTTATTTTAAAAAGTAACAGTAATAATAGCCTGCATTGGGTGTTTGCTTTGTTTCACGCATGCTAAGAGGGCTTGAAACGCCATTAATACTCTGGATCTTTATATCACCCTGTGGGGTATGTCCTTAAAACATCACCATTTTATATACTTTTATATATCTTTATGTACATTTTATATACTTGAAGTTTAGACAGAATACAGAAGTGATACAGGGCCAGAGATAGAGACAGAGCTGTGCTTCCAACCCTGGGAGAATGGATAAACTCTTGCTCCCTGCCTTCCTGCACTGACTTCTCACACATAAGTTAAATCGCCCACCATCCAGGAAGGGACCCTCAATATTTCCTCAACAGAGGACTCAAAAGTCTGCTCTGACTGTGGTTCTCTCGACTCAAACACCCAGGAAGAGGAGAAGGTCCTGTGCCTGTGAGAAGCCTGAACGCTAGCAGAAGTGGGTGGACCACAGATAGCACGGTCAAGGTGACATGAGGAAGAGGTCCATCTGGTAGAACACTACTTGCTACATCCAGATTTTGATCTTTATTTTTGGAACAATGGGAAGCCAATAAAGCATTCAGCCAATTAACATTTTTAAAAGTTCACTCTGGAAGCAATTAAAGCACTATTCTGAAATGAAGAAGGCTGAGTGGATGCCAGGAAAAACTTGAGGCAGATTCAGCAGCCCAGGGAAAGACAAGGGGTCTTAGATAAAGGGACTGGGACCATACGAGTGTGCATGACGCTCAAGAAGCCCACCTCTCCCTTGGGCCCAACCTTGAAAGCCAATCAGGACAGGCTGGTGGTGTGTAGACCCCCCAGATGTGACCCTTTGGCTTATGGGTGATTTTTTCCTATTCCATTTTTTACTGCCAAACTCTATTAATTTTAAATGAAATACATGCCTGTGTTTCTTGAACATGAGGTAGGCTGTTTGACATTTGCAAGAAAGCAACATAGAAAAAAATTCACATGTTAAATTTGGCATGATAAATAATGAGACTAACAGAATTATTAATTTGTTCTCTTGGATCCCTCCTTCTGTAGTTAAAAAAAATCTGGCCTGGAACAACAATGAAAAAGTTAAATAAACACAAAATCATTAGGCTGTTTGCTTTTCTTGAGTTCAACCTGACATATGACTTCAATATTTTTACAAGGATTAAGATCATTTTCTATATAAATCTGTATTGCATCATTAGCTTTCAGGTAGTTGAAAAGCCCCAGCATAATATGAACTAATTTTGACTTGATAAATTTCCTGTTTGTATTTAATTTGCTAGTTTAATAATATCTGTTCAAAGACTCTAAATTATTATGTCCAATTTTTCTTAATAGCAAAAATTCTAGCTTGTCAAAACTTTATGTATTCAAAATGTACAGCTTGATTATAAATTATGAGAAATTAAAGTGTGGGTTTCAGTTACTACTTAATGCTAAATAGCCTGAGCCCATGTTCTGACCTAATAGCCTGCCAGACTTCACTTCAAGGATGTAGACTTAAACACTTGTTGAAAGAAAGTTTACGGAGGTTTCCATTAGGAATGACTGCTACTGGGAAACAGAATTTATTGGACTGTCTGTTGCAGGAATAAAGCAAGCCAGATTCACCCAGGATTCAAAAGAACATTGTTTGTATCCTCAATAACCTAGTAAATTTATATTTATATTTCAATAAGCACTTTTGAAAAACTCAAACATATAGGGTTTTTCTGGTCCACTATTTAAGAGCAGGTTAAAGTTGCTATCCTCTACTGCATCTTTTTGTCTATCAATGATAAAAAAAAATCATGTACAAACTATCAATTTATTGAAAGTGCTAAATGTGGGATACTAGAATGACCCATTTATGAGCCCTATTGAAACAGAACAGACGGTGAGCTCAAAGTCTACACACGATGTGGGAAGTGCCACTGTCCTTTTTTGAACATAATTCTCTAAAAGGTACATATTTATTCTTGGCCTTGAGGGAATTTAATTCCACTCATGTTTGTACAAAGCTCCTTCAGTGACTGCTGATTATTAATTACCCTCCTGAAAGAATTTCGAGCCGGACTGGACTCGGGTTTCAAAATTAACCGACAACGTGGTTATCAACCTTTGCGCTTGGAATCCTGACAGTCGCTGTTTTTAGTCAAGGACAAGACCAAAGCTGCCACACTGGGCCCCAGGACATCCTGCATCGTCCGCCTGGGATCCTAGTTAGGAGGAAACATATTACTTACCTGAGAGACATTTACCCGGAATCTTGGCTAGAAGTAGGAAGAACATTTGTTTTCTTGTCTAAAGAGCAAGCTGTGAGTGAACTACAGTGCAGTTCATCTAAATGCCAGTTCGACTAACATACACTAGACTTATCCTGGGAAAACTAGAAAGCCCAGCTGAGCACCAAAGAGGACCAAGAACCAACTTTTTCTGAGTTTTCATTCAGAATAAAAATTCTGCTACAGCCTGCTGATTTTGAAACTACAAATCTGAGGTTCGGGGCAGACTCCTCCGTGAGTCGTATTCAATAACCACTAGGAAACAGGAACAGAAACAAGCAAACAAACAAAAAAGTCTATCGAAAACTACACAAGCCAAACAGGCACAAGAAGTATTAGATTAAAAGCCTTAAAAGTGGTTTACTACACACATGAAAATGTAATAAGACCCAAAAACATCACATAGACCGTCTGTTTGGGTTGCTTTGCCCCATGTAGCAACTCCATTTCCAAGTTTTATATCACAGTACGTCAATCTGAATGGGCTTTTAGTTTCTCCTGAGAAGATTTAAAGTAATCAATACATAGTTACTGAATTCTTGAAACTACTCCAAGAGGTGTGTATCTTTCCAAGAATTCTTCTACATTTTTTCCCTCAGTTTCAAAAATCTCCTGAGGAAGAAAATTGGACGCTCAAGTTTAAATCTTTGCTTTCTACACCCAGGTGATGAATACTCCCCTTTTCTGAGATTCTTCTATATATTCCACATGTACTTTCAAAGATGTACAGGACATTTTGACACCTATTAAAATTTACCAATAGAGACTGGCGCCGCGGCTCACTAGGCTAATCCTCCGCCTGCGGCGCCGGCACACCGGGTTCTAGTCCCGGTCGGGGCACCAGATTCTGTCCCAGTTGCCCCTCTTCCAGGCCAGCTCTCTGCTGTGGCCAGGGAGTGCAGTGGAGGATGGCCCAGGTACTTGGGTCCTGCACCCCATGGGAGACCAGGAGAAGCACCTGGCTCCTGGCTTCGGATCAGCATGGTGCGCCGGCCGCGGTGGCCATTGGAGGGTGAACCAACAGCAAAAGGAAGACCTTTCTCTTTGTCTCTCTCTCTCACTGTCCACTCTGCCTGTCAAAAAAAAAAAAAATTACCAATAGAACAAATGAGTAAATGGGGAATTTATAACTAGAATAAATGAGTTCTTTGTTGTTTTCCGCTTTTGAATCTAGTGGGTAATGACTTCAAGTTTCTAATTCCTTGGAGAGGAGATAATTGTGCCACGGTTTGCAGTGCAGCTACAACAACAAGAGAAGGAGAAAACTCACAAAAGAACTATCCTAAGGATCCCAAATGGAATTCACTTTGTGAAAAAGATTTGTTTATTTGAAAGGCAGAGAGCTTCCATTTGCTGATTCACTCTCCAAATAGTCCCAGCAATTGGGCTTGGGCCAGGCGGATGTCATGAGCCAGGAACTCCATTCAGTCTCCCACATGGGTCCACTGACTTCCCAGACACATCATTAGCAGGGAACTAGATTAGAAGGGAAGAGCCGGCCGTCAAACTGGTGCTCAAATGTGGGATGCTGGTATTCCAAGTGGCACTTAACTTGCTATGGCACATAATAAAATCTTGGAATTCTTTTCTTAGACTGTTTAGAAAAAGCTGGCTTTTCATGCAAGAAGAAATAACCAAAACACTTCACTTAATTTAATTTGTTCTTGTCGTTAGGAAGACACACACACACTCACACACACACACACACACAAAGAGAGGGTGATGGGAGGGAGAGAGAGAGAGAAAATATGAATTCTTACCAATACACACATCAACTGTCATAGTGAAATCTCAACATATGAGAGCGAATACCAAGCACCAACTATCCTGGGCAGATTTCCGTGCTGGGACCCAGGAGCTCTGCCACACTTTCTAGTGGGTAAAGGCAGGGACTAGAGATTGGTAGGAATGGGGAAAAGGAGGTATTGACAAGGATGTGGTGCAGTTGAGCTGCTTTGTGCATTTTGTTTCATTTTCTTTGTGATGAGGGCTGAGGAAGGGAGGTAACTGAAGGGAAGTCAAGCTCTCTGTGGACAAGGTGGGCCGAGGCTTGCGTGAGAGGCGTTGTCAGGGTTGGCTCTAGCATGAAGGGTTCATAGTTCCCATAAATGGTTTGAGAAATCAGTATGAGGGGACTTCAAAGGGTTCATGAAAAAAAAACTTAAAAGATAAGTTTACTTTGGTGCAAAAATTTTTGAAATCCATGTATACAAGGGGTCTTTAGTGGAGAATGGATATTAAGAAAACCTGAATTTCCAAAAATTTTTTAACTAAAATTAATTCATCTTTTAATTGCTTTTCCCACAAACTTTTTGAAGTGCCCTTGTACTCATCTCTGGCCAGTTAATTAAAAAAAAAACTTTTCTGAAACATCTCCAACATCAAAGCAATTCTCTGTCTCAGGATCAGGAAACCAGGATGTGGTCTTAGGATCAGGGAATGAGGAAGTGGAATCAAAACTTTAGATCAGAAATTCCAACAGATATCTTGATACATTTCCAGACATTGAAACAGAATCTCTGAGAAGGCAAACTGTCTAGATGAAGCCAGACACATTTACAAGCTCACTTTGAAGTTAAAGGAATAGGAGAGTTCGGGTGAATACAATCAATTTCACTTAGTGACTGATGGCGTTTACTGCGGTTTTATTTTAGTAAATGCACACACTGAATCATATATGGCTTCTCACCGTTTCTTCCAACTGTCTTTCCACATTGCAGTCCTTTGCTTCATCCTTGAGTTTCAAAAATTGCGTTTCTCTTGTGGTTTGGAGCTGAAGCAGCTACAGGTTGCAGAAAAACTACTTTGGATGCGCATGGTAGTGCCGTTGGTTTCCTGTGGATCACAGAAATCATCGTGCTAAGTGAACACTCTAGCTCTGACTTTGATATGACTCATCTTTCGTCTTTTGAAGCTATCCTGTGAGTTGACACGTCGATGAGAACGTAAGGAATCATGCCTGTCTACTGTTTAAACACAATGGCTTAAATTCCTCAGCTATTTCTGCATATCCGTTTTGCAGGACTGCCCTAAGAACCACACACTGGGTGTCGTCAACGATACAGATTTATTTTCTTTCCGTTCTGGACTCCGGAAGTTCAAGGTGTCTTCACCTGTGTGCTCTCCCGAGGCCTCTCTGGCTTGCTGACTGCCTGCTCCCCGAGTCTCCGCCTGATTTTCCCTCTGTGTGTGTTTGTGTGCTCATCACCTCTTCTCACAGGACAGCAGGCAGATTGGATTGGGGCCCACACAGACGAGGTCACTTAACTTCATTACCTCTTTCAAGACCCTGTCTCCCAGTAAAGTCACAGTTTTGAAGGACTGGGAGTTCAGACTTCACACTCACGAATCCGAGCAGACACAATTCAGCCCGAGACAGTTTAACCTCACCATTGGGGTCAATTCAAGGTCATTTAGTAGACGTCCTCCCCAGCCTTCTGGCAATTACTATTATCATCACAATTAATTATATATACATAATAATAAAACAATATATTCCTGAGTAAATAAATACTGGAAAAAATTATAAATGGAAAAGTGAACACCACTGAAACTGCTCAGATTACACCTAAAAAAAACAAAACCCATACAAAAATAAACAGAACCCTCAACAAAATGACACATGCTGTGCAGTTTCCCACATGAAAGTCACCCAGAGGAAATACTGAGTTGAGTCACACGACGTTCTCTATACAATATTCTTGCACTGCTTTCCCTAACTTTTTTTTCCCTCAAACCACCTTTCAGGGAATAAATTGCAAAGAGGTGCCTCTCCTTCATGATGTGCTACTAGAACAGAACCACTGCCAGTGACAAACCCCGACAGTGTCTGAGATTAAGACATTGGTGCCCTGCAACACATAGCATATTAGCATCAATGACAACCACTTAACAGTAATCTATTCCTTGCTTTGCAGGGCTCCAAGCGGTGCACACCAGGAAAACAGAGTTTTGGGGTCCCTGTTGCGTTATTTACCTCTGCTCTGAGCTGTTAAGTCCATCACTGCCATTTAGTAAATTATCAGTTTTCTTATTGGCCCTAAATCGTGCCTAATTAAAAATCTGACCTCCACGAGCTAGTCCTCTTCCTAAAGAGACAGAACATAAACAGGAAAAATCCACTAATTGCTACCAAAACTGCTTTTGTGGCACTGTAATTGGACCTCAGTGAGACAAATGAACCCACTGGGGATTCCTTAATGAATGTTTAACTGCAAACGGTAGTCGGGCACTTAAGCAGCTAGGCGGATGGTCCCTAATGAAATCAAATAAAATCAAATAAAAGAATCTGGCATTTTTACTAACCAGATTTCTTGGCATCATGACACGAAGAATAATATATTTCCGAGTAGATAAATATAGGAAAAGTTATAAATGGAGCAGTGAAAACTTAGTTGAAACTGTTCAGATTACACTTAGGAACATAAAACCCATAAGAAAGTAAATAAATAAAACTCTCAGCAAAATGACACATGCTGTTTCATTTCACACATGAAAGTCACTTGGGGGGAATGCTGGACTTGAATTGGACGATATTCTTATTGACACACAAAGTGTATTACCTGTTTTTTTTTTAAACATTTTTAGTTCAAATGGATATTTTAAAATCAGCAAATGTGAACATCACAGTTAACAATCTTACCAATGAGCTTCTTCAGGGAGTCAATGACTTTCTAGTTTATTACCCCCTTGCTTAATAGATGAAAATGAATTCCAATGACAGCGAGTTAGTGCTATAATTTCAATTTTTCCCTGATTACATTGATAGTAAAAGAAATCACTAGGTATTGTTATTATCATTACAAATAATGTAGTAATGAGTTGTGGTGAGCCTGCTAGTTTACACTAATGATTGCATCTCTCCTCCATTGTGGGGATCCTGTTGATTGCAGCCAGCTTTGCATCTCAGTGGGGCGGGGCTCAACTTCTGGCCAATGGGTTGAGGGAAGAAGCGATGTGTGCTACTTCCAGAACTAACCTGTACAATATCCCATGATTATCTCCTCTCCATGGAAGATGGATACTATGGATAAAAACAGAAGATCTCAGATTGTGAAGCAATCATCTGGAACTTGTCAGAAATGCAGACTCTCATGTTTTAACTCCTACTTCCTGAATCAGAAACTCAAGCCTACTCCAGAAGCAGATCTGATAATCTGCTTGAACAAACCCTCCAAGAGATTCTTATGTGTGCAAACATTTGCATATCAATGCCTTTGAAGAAAGCTACTAATCAAATAGAAGTTAGGTCCCATTCCTTCTCCTAAGTCATTGGGCAGTGTCCTGAGCTAGAAATACACTCAATTATGTTAAAATGTTGAGTGCTTAGGGTTGGCTATCTAAAAAACTAGCACGCTTTGTTTTCACACCAGTAAAAACAAACAAAAAACACTTTTCCCTAAAATGGCTCAGTTTAATTACAATAGGCAATTTTTTTAACATCCAGATTTTGAAAGTGAGAAAATTGATGTCCAAGTTAAGTATTATTTCCAAAATTGTACCATTGCTTCGTACCAGAGCAGGCAATAAACCTATCTGTCCCTGGGAGCTTCAAGATGTCCAAGAGAATATAGAAGTGAAAAGATGTTTATTTCAGTGCAAGTGACTTTTGAAATCCATGCCTAGTTTTTAAATAGTATGCAATTCCCTTGAACTTTTTGAAGACCTCTTGAATACACGATATACAGCCATTGAATTTTTGATAATAACATGACATATTTTTCCTTTTACACATGTAATTCATTAGGTATTTGCAGTTAGTTGCTCTAGCACTAAGCTATCCCCTTCTGCAATTTCTTTATGTATTTGATAGTTATTAAGCCACTTACGTATGACTTTGGATGCTTCCACAGCATTTATTATTTCTACTCTTCAACTAATCAATAAAAATGTATTGGGCTCTTTCTATTTTCTGGACACTATCCAGCAAATAACTCCTTTCTTAGAAGTCCAGAGTATTCTACCACTTTGGCATAAAAATTATCTTTAGCTGAAGGAAACTGAGTATCAGCAGATGTAGGGAATTATCTTCCCTCCTCTTGTCTCCCTAAATAAGTAGGGCATGAATTTCCTGCGTAAAGGTGTCCTTTCTGTACCAGAGAGAGATGTGCACTCTTCACACTGGACAGGGAGCTAACATTGCAATGTGCCTGCACAAACATTACAAAGGTAAACATTACCTTCCATTAGATTTCCCATGATTACTTCCCCACGATTATCACATAAGCCCTGACCCTCTTCCCTTTGTTAAACTGGCATGTAAACCCTTGATTCTAACCACTTCACTGAGTTTTACTTCTTTTCTGTGCACTCCTCTGTACATAAATATTGACATAAATTGTATGCCTTTCTCCCATTGATTTGTCTTTTGTTAGCTTAATTAGTAGGCCCCCAGGGAAAGCATCTAAGAAGAGTAAAAGTTTTTTTTCTTGATACTTATAACTAGTCATAGACCGATGTTGTTTATAGTCTATGAAAATAACTTTATCCCTATAATTATTTGGGAAATATTTTACAAATGCTTATATGATTTAGCAAACATTATTCAAATCAGCATACTATAGAAAAAAAATCTGGACTGAATAGATCACTTGTTTTTTATATAGTTTCGCCGCAAATTAAACATTCAGATTTTAACAAATCCTTACTATATCTTGGCTTTAAACATCTGCAAATGCATATTGTGCATTTAAATGAGCTCAAAATCTCATCCACCTAGGATCAAATCCAAAATTTGGAATCCAGATAGCATTGGGAAGATCACATTCAGTTGTTCAGTGTGTCTCTTATTTCAAAAAGAAAGCAACCCTGTTCTGCTGCCTTAGCATGCTGAAATGATATGAAGAACTGGTCAAGTTCCAATTCAGTAACTCTGAGATTTTTGCTGCTGTAAATGCCAATATGTGACAATAGCAAATACTCCGATCACTTTAAGCATACTGTCCAATCAGAGTTACTAACTGGTTTCCTTGTTACAATCATGACCACCTGGCAGCTCGGCAAAGAAGGTCATTGGGAGTCAGCGTAGTTAGATTTAAGTCTCAAGTTCAAGTTCCAATTCTACTGACTTCAGCTCTAAAGGCTTACATCCCTCATTTTCTAAAGAAGCATATAAATAGCACATGCCTCACTGGCTTCTTGTCAGGTTCAAATAGGGTAGTGCATATAAATGCTGTGTATGAAGTGTAAAATCCTATTTCATCTAAGTTTCTAACTTACTTTCATTTTCCCCTCAAATCTTAAATTTGGAAAAAAAAATGTAGGTCTGCCATAGCAATAGAATCTCTAACTCAGATTAATTTTGTTGGATGAGATCTACTGGAATCAGTAACCCAACTTACTGAGTAATTTAAGCATACAGCTTATTATTTTCTGAGTGTGTGTGTCTAGTACTTGAAATAACTGCCAGCAAATTGTGTTCAAATAGAGAGCCCTTGGGACTACTTACGTAAATAGTTAAGACTCATTTAAAATTAGCAGCCCTCATTTGCATACAAACAAAATAATGTGTTGAAGCTTTTAAAAACTGTTCAGTGTTATGAATTGAAATTCTGAGCCCTGAGGAACAGTATGTATACCTGTAATTCCTGAAGCCTGGATGTTTACCTGCAGCTCAGAGCCACAAACTCATTTCCTTAAGCAGTGAACCGGTCCAGGAGAATGCATCTTCCAGGCTTCTAGGACCCAGTGCCCGTGTTCTCGGGTTTTTAGAGTCTGGGTTCTGAGCGGTATCCGTCTCCCCTGATTCACTATCAGGATGTAATGCTAGGGGCGGAGTCTGGGAGCTGTGTCAAAAGAAGAGCAGATTCTCAGTGCTGATGAGGCTTCCCTCCTCTCGTTACAGTCATCCTGGCGACCTTCGTCCCTTGTTTTCTGATCAACTAAAAATTTTTGAGCCCATAGATTTTATCATACCCTACACCCATGGGAACTGAAAATTAATTTCTGAAATTGGGTTTAAAAAGAGCATTGACACCCCTTTAGGAGCTCTTCCATTCATTCAATCACTTTCTCTTGATTGGACACAGATCATTTCTAGTAGTAGTGCATTGCTGTTTATACCACCTCCACAATAACAAGTACTAAGGAATGTTCCATGAACTAAACTAAGGACTCCAACAGGAATCATTCCAGACTACCATGGTATCCAACAGAGAAACTAATGTAAGGAAACTCAAAAATATTGCCTGGAGGAAGTTATATACTAAGATCTGAGCAAAGACCTGGATGATATTTAAGACATAGTTGGGTAAGTGAAGCAAAGGCGTGGAGCTTTCCAGACTATGTAGAATTTCAGAGGCCAAAGGAAGGTATTAGTGCAGGTACCTGAGTCAGTCTAGAGCGTCTGTCTCCCATCTTTACATGAGATATAAGCATAGACGACAAGGATTTTTCCCCCCTTGAATGTGAGTCGCACTTCTTGAGGGATTGTTACTGCCTCCGTTTTGTTTTTACATACGTTCATAGAGAAATGCAGCTAGATTAAAGAAAATAAGTAAGTTTTCAGAGAGACACGATCACCTCCTGGCAGTTTTGATTGATCTCTGTAACTACAATGTTGACAGCATGGAGACGTAGAGGCAACATACATTCTGGTGCCCTCTTTGCTTTTTGTTTCTCTATTCCGTTGATTGAGAGGCCCTGAGTCCCTAACACTGACTTCCTAAGGCATCAGGTTAACCTACAAAGCTGACTTAAAACCAGACACTTTCAGTCTGAAGCCTTCGCAGATTCACGATTTAGCTCTCAAGAAATGGGAAAGAGATTCCACCAACCATGAGCAAGCAACCGTAAAGCTAAAGTGGAGACATAGCATCGCACACGGTGAGTCATGTGTTCAGTCTGAGGGTTTTTGGCTCCTGCAGAGAGATGTTTTTGAAAGAAGACAACTTAGAATAAGAAAAAATGGCAGGAAAGAGAAGAGCTAGTCTTAAAGAACAAGCCAATGTGAAAAGGATTTGCAAGACCAAGCAGAGAAAATATTGAAGGTGTACTCAACAAGATACAAGTTATCACAATATCCAAAGAAGCAAATAATCCAACCAAATAAAAAACCCGGGGAATGCAGTGCTGAAGACAGAAGAGAAAGCAAATCGACAGACACTAAATGAAAGCAACAAGATCGTGGGTGAACACTCTGAATGCGTCAGCTGCAGACCCCTGTCACCCAGAGAGATCCATACCAGTGGATCCAGCCTCAGTGGATCCATTCCAGTGAATCCAGCCTCCGTGGATCCATTCCAGTGGATCCAGTGGATCCAGCCTCAGAGGATGCCTGAAATTGCTCACAGTATTGAAATACATAGATATATACACATAAGCCCTGTGGTTTTCTACAAATGTATACCTATGATGAAATCTAATTTATAAATTAGGCACAGTAAGATATCAATAGCAATAATAAACAATCAAATAAAACATAACTATATGCTATGATAAAAGTTATTTAAAAGTTACAAATATTTTATTTCTAGCAATTTCCATTTAATATTTTTGGACTGTGATTGACCATGGGTAACTAAACTGTGAAAATTGAAGGCATATATAAGGTGGGATTGCTGTACTAAAAGGGAGCCACAGTTACTATAGCAGAATTAAAATATGTGTAGGGGACGGTGCTGTGGCATAGAAGGCTAAGTCTCCACCTGTGGTGCTGGTAGCCTACATGGATGCTGGTGCCTGTCCTGGGTGTTCCTCTACCAGTCCAGCTCTCTGCTGTGGCCTGGGACTGCAGTCGAGGACAGCCCAAGTGCTCGGGCCCTGCACCTGTGTTGGGGACCCAGAGGAGGTTCCTGGCTCCTGGCTTCAGATTGGCCCAGCTCTGGCCATTGAGATCATTGCAGAGTGAACCAGCAGATGGAAAACCTTTCCTTCTGTCTCTCCTCTCTCTCTGTAACTCTACCCCTCAAAAAAAGAAAGAAATCTTTAAAAAAATATATATGTGAAAGGTATCAGAAAAATGACTACAGAAAAGCAAAAATTTTAAATAAAAATTATGAAAATCTCTCTAATGAAGAAGCATAAAAGACAAATATTAAAGCAATGAGATAAAAGGTAACAGACTTGCAAGTCATACGCTAACTAAAAAATAGGCAATAAAAGATTAATAGGACTTAAAAATAGCCACAGTTAATTTGGAAGATTCACAGTGTTTATTTGCATCCTTATGATAGAAATAAAATCTGACAATTATAAGATTAAAAAACAAATTATAAAGTTTTCAAGGTAAGGAAAACAAAAACAAAAAGCTTCCGCCACATATAAAGCAATATATATCAGAATGAAATCGTATTATTTTGTGTATCCATGAGTGCTAAAAATAATAAAGCATTATTACAGAATTTTTTTTTTTTTTGACAGGCAGAGTGGACAGTGAGAGAGAGAGACAGAGAGAAAGGGCTTCCTTTTGCCATTGGTTCACCCTCCAATGGCTGCCGCGGCCTGCGCGCTGCGGCCGGCGCACCGCGCTGATCCGATGGCAGGAGCCAGGAGCCAGGTGCTTTTCCTGGTCTCCCATGGGGTGCAGGGCCCAAGCACCTGGGCCATCCTCCACTGCACTCCCTGGCCACAGCAGAGGGCTGGCCTGGAAGAGGGGCAACCGGGACAGAATCCGGCGCCCCGACCGGGACTAGAACCCGGTGTGCCGGCGCCGCTAGGCGGAGGATTAGCCTAGTGAGCCGTGGCGCCGGCCGCATTATTACAGAATTTTAAAGAGATAATGTTCCAGTAACTTTAAATTCAGAAATAAGATGTTTCATTTTAAAAGCTATCATAAAGAAATAATTCAAAACACAAGAGGCAAGAAAATATGTCATACACATATCATTATGATAATAAAAATATAAACATAGATAAGACAAAGACAGTAGAGTTTAGGTGCTCAGAGATTCTAGGGCTTTATGTTAAAGGATCAATGAAAGCACTAACATCATTTCAGACTGAACTCTAATTGTGAAAGGAAGTGTCCAAAATAAAACCCGAGGAGAAAACATATGATAGAAAATAAGTTACCATAGCAATGGACACACCCACACCCCCCTGGGAATGCCTGGTGTCCGTCCTAGCTCCAGCTCCTGACTTCTGCTTCCTGTCGATACAGAATCCAGAAGGCAGTGGTGATGGCTAAGTAGCTGGAGTCCTCCTGCCCAGGAGGGAGATCTGGATGATGTTCCCAGCTTCCAGCTTCAGCCTGATTCAGCCACGGCCCTTACAAGCATTTGAGGAGTAAGCCAGCAAACAGAAGCTCTTGCTTTCTCAGACTCTCTGTCCCTGTCTTAATGCCTCTCAAATAACAAGAAGATACTGAAGGTTTAAAGTGCTTAGGGGCGGCGTGTGGCGCAGTGGGTTAAGTCGCCGCCTGCAGTGCCGGGTTCTAGTCCCGGTGCTCCTCTTCCAATCCAGCTCTCTGCTATGGCCTGGAAAAGCAGTAGAAGATGGCCCAAGTCCTTGGGCCCCTGCACCCATGTGGGAGACCAGGAAGAAGCTCCTGGCTCCTGGCTTCGGATCAGCGCAGCGCCAGCCATTGCGGCTACTTGGGGAGTGAACCAGCAGATGGAAGACCTCTTTCTCTGTCTCTATCTCTCACTGTCTTTAACTCTACCTCTCAAATAAATAAATAAATCCTTAAAAAAATGCTTTAAAATCTTTTAGAGAATAAGTTGCTGATAGTATTATATTCTGTTGTCGTTGAACAGGTAGAAGGATGAAATTGAAGTAAAACTATATAATTCACAACATTAAGGCAAAAATCATAAACTTAAATAATAATATTAGAAAATCCAAGAAAGTAAAAGAAATTGTTTCACATCTTCTTCAGTTTTTGAGAAGTTAAACAAATATAAAATAAATATATATTTATTCATGTGTGTATTTATGTGCCTATATGTCTATTTTCTCCTTTGTTTACTAGTTAGTATAATGTTCTGAGAGGTAATAAAGTAAATATTTGTTGAATAAGTAAACTTTATCAATTGACAATACACAATTTTGAAGACAATATTATCATAGGGAGAAATACACTTCTGTGAATTCTATTAGAAGACAATTTATGAGTTGTAATACCTGACAGTAATTAAAATTATATCAGTTCTCTATTTTAATAATAAACATAAAACTCTTATCTATGACATCTAATGAAATAAGACTAAAGTTGCATTTAGAAGGAAATGCGTTGCTTCATTAACAGCATTATGGGGTGAACATCTGGCACAGCAGTGACCACCTCACATGGCAGAGAGCCTGGTTTTGAGTCCAGCTCAGCTCCCAAGTACAGCTTCCTGCTAACGTGTTCCCTGAGAGGCAACAGATGATCATTCGAGTACCTGGGTCTCTGTCACCCATATGGGGGACCCAGACTCAGTTCCCAGCTCTTGGCAGCCTGGCCCAAGCCTGGCTGTTGTGAACCAGTAAATCAAAAATAGATTCATCTCCCTTTCTCTCTCTCTCGTCTCAAATAAATTTCAAAAAAATAAATTTGGAAGTTAGAAAAAGAACTGTGAAGCAAGCTATGAGTTAATTAGCATAACAATGATAAAAACACTAATTACCGGGATGAATGTTGTGATGATTAAGATGCCACTTTGGACACCTGCATCCTATCGTGGAGCTTTTCGTCTCAGCTCTCTAGCTCTGTTCCCAGTTCCAGCTTCCTGATGCTGTGCACCCTTGGAGCAGCCATTGATGGCTCAAGTAGTTGGGTCCCTCCTCTCACATGGGAGATAGTGTTTGAGTTCCTGGGCTCCTTCTGAGTTTGGGAAATGAATCAGAGGATGGGCATTGTCTGTCTGTTTCTTTGACTCTCAAGTAAGAGATACAAAATTTTAAATCTGTTTTAAATACTGTTATCAATGAAATATACATATTGGAGAACTAAGATATGTAAGAGAAATTACTTTGAAAGAAACTGTAAAATTGGGCTTTCATAAAAATCATTAAAAAGAACAGGATAAAAAGTTCAAGATAAGAGCCGGTGCCGTGGCTCACTAGGCTAATCCTCCGCCTTGAGGCACCAGCACACTGGGTTCTAGTCCAGGTCAGGGCGCTGGATTCTGTCCCGGTTGCCCCTCTTCCAGGCCAGCTCTCTGCTGTGGCCCGGGAGGGCAGTGGAGGATGGCCCAAATACTTGGGCCCTGCACCCCATGGGAGACCAGGAGAAGCACCTGGCTCCTGCCATTGGATAGGTGTGGTGCGCTGGCCGCGGCGGCCATTGGAGGGTGAACCAACAGCAAAAGGAAGACCTTTTTCTCTGTCTCTCTCTCTCACTGTCCACTCTGCCTGTCAAAAAAAATAAAAAAAGTTCAAGATAAGAAACAGTAGCTCATTTACATATCTTCTTTTCACACAGCTGAACCTTTTTTTGAATGCATAATGATTAATAGATTTTTTGAATATTGCCTTTCATGGCAAAACAAATATTGCAGGTGATATCAAGTTCAGGGTCTTGAGGTAGGAAGATTTTTCTGGATTTCCTGGGTGGGCCCCAAATGCCATTTTGAGATTCTTCACAAGAGGAAGGCAGGGGGATTTCACGCAGACTGAGGAGGAGGCAATGCGAGGACGCTGGCAGAGACTGAGCTAATGCAAGTGGAGAAGCATCAGCCACCTGCAGACCTGGAATGGGCAGGGACCAGATCCTGTCTCAGAGCCTCAGGGTGGGGCTGGGCCTGCTGGCACCTTGACTTTGCACCAGTGGGACTGGTTTTGGACAACTGTTCTCCAGAACTGCAAGAATTGTTATTGAGAATAAACTTTAGAAAAACCGGTAAGTCTGTGGCAGTTTGTTAACAGTAGCTAAAGGAAAACAACACTTTTTTCTTGTAAAGGAGGAATGTTCATCTCCAAACTACATCTATATGCATGATAGACAAAATCTCTAAATGACACTTACTAGTACATCATCTATGATATGAAGAATAATAATTGGAAACTACCTTCTGCCAATAATATTTATTCATAAAAAAACAGGGATTAATGTGAATCAAGCAACATACCCCCTCTAAAATATATGAAGTACAAATACACAAAATGCAGCAAGGAATTGATGAGGTCACAATCAAAATGATAAATTCTAGTACTTCTCTCTCATAAAGTTAAGTGAATTTGACTACATATAATATTTTAATTATCATGATGAAAAACCCTGTGCTATTAGATGTTATAGAACTTAATATCCAAGAAAGACTACTATCTTATTAACTATGTATGAGCCATTTACAAACTTGTTACGTAATTGACCACACAGGAAGTTTCAACTTGATTTGTGTTTTGGAGATCACATTTTGAGTCACAATATAATTAAACTAGAAACCAATTTTTCAGAAGTAACTGAAATATAACCTAATATTTGAAAACTGAAAATACCATGATAAAGAATTTGTAGAATAAATATGAAAACATGCAAACATTATGAAATGTTTAAGATGAAATGCTCACAAAAGCATGTATGTTAAAACCTATGGCAGACAAACATTAAGCTCTTGTATGAGAATTTACATTTTTAATGAATTTAATTTAAAATAAGGAAAGATGAAAAAATTATGATGTTAGCATATATATTAAAAACCAAAAGCACAAGCTAATGAACTAACTCAAATAAAATTAGAAGTAAGTAATATTAAGGTAGATATTAGTTAATATTAGTTAAATCTGAAAAATAAAATGCATATTAAACTTATAAAGAGCAAAAAGATAGATCCTTGAAAGCACTGATATAGATAGATTAGAAATACTAGTAAAAATAAAGAAAAGATGTAAATATATTACATATGAACATAGAATTAGCTATAGTATCAATATAAAACAAACAGTAAACACACAAATACACATATATTACTATGCAAAGTTGTATGAAAATATATTTAAAAACATAATTTAATTTTTAAAATTTTTAAATTTTTTTTGACAGGCAGAGTTAGACAGTGAGAGAGAGAGAGAGACAGAGAGAAAGGTCTTCCTTTTCCGTTGGTTCACTCCCCAAATGGCTGCTACGGCCGCCAATGCGAAGCCAGGAGCCAGGTGCTTCCTCCTGGTCTCCCATGCAGGTGCAGGGCCCAAGCACTTGGGCCATCCTCCACTGCCTTCCCGGACCACAGCAGAGAGCTGTACTGGAAGAGGAGCAACCTGGACAGAATCTGGAGCCCCAACTGGGACTAGAACCGGGGGTGCCGGTGTCACAGGCAGAGGATTAGCCAAGTGAGCCATGGTGCTGGCTAATTTTTAATTAAAAAAATTTTTTTTTATTCATTTGGCAGGTAGAGTTATAGACAGGGAGAGAGAGAGAGACAGAGAGAAAGGTCTTCCTTCCGTTGGTTCACCCCCCAAATGGCCACTATGGCAGGCTGGAGCTACGCCGCCGATCCAAAGCCAGGAGCCAGGTGCTTCCTCCTGGTCTCCCATGCGGGTACAGGGGCCCAAGCACTTGGGCCATCCTCCACTGCCTTCCCGGGCCACAGCAAAGAGCTGGACTGGAAAAGAAGCAACTGGGACTAGAACCCGGCGCCTATATGGGATGCCAGCACTGCAGGCGGAGGATTAACCAAGTGAGCCAAAGCGCCGGCCCCCATGAAAACCAATTACAGCAGAAAGTTTAAAAGGGTGTAACTTGCAAGTGCAGGGATGATTAAAAACACAATAGACTGATAATAATGCTTCAACCAATGCAGAAATTAAACAATTATTAAATGCAACATAAAAATGATTTCCCAATAAAGTTATTTCAAGAGAGTTTTATAATAAGAGGAAAGTTTATCCACTAAATATCAGTAGATCTGATAGGACTTGATAACTTTTGAGAAATATTTTTATTAAAGACAGCATAGAATAAATATGCCCCAGCTTGTATCATTGTATTGGATAACATAGCTGGTGAAATAAAGAACAAAAAGGAAATAATGACTGGAAAGGAAGACGAAAAATCGTTATTTTTGAGCAGATATGATTTTTACATGATAATCATTGATAAAGAAAGAATTAGCAAGAAGTCATTGAGATTATGAGAAATAGGATCAATCAAAAGTCAGTAGTATTAGGAAAATGTGATAAACAGAAATTTTTCGTTCTGTTTATGTATTTGAGAGGAAGAGAGAGAGAGAGCACATTTCCACCCACTGGGTCACTCCCCAAAGCCAGGCCAGAAGCCAGGAGTCAGGAACACAATCAAGACATCTTACGTGGGTGGCGCAAATGCAGTTATTTCACCATTGCTGCTGTTTCCACAGTCTGCATAATCAAGAAGCTGAGGTCAGGAGCTGAAACTGGACTCCAGGCACTCAGGTATGGGGTGGCGACTTCTTAACTGATGTCTTAATCACTAAGCTGCTTAATTCCTGGATTCCAGTGTTGTTGCTCTCTCATTGGTGTTTGGATGCTAAAGGACTGGGTGAAACAGGAGGGAAGAGGAGTCTCCAAAGATTGCATTGGAAACGTTGTTGTTCTTACCGTTACTCCTTGGAATTTGGAAAAGAGTCAAAAATAAACACTCAACACAGCCAAGTAAATTAAATTCGGTTTTCAAAAATGATAGACTTTTGAAATTCTATTTGATTCTTAAGAACAGTGAAGGGACTTCAAAAGGAAGGTAAAAGATGTTTATTTTAGTGCAAAAGAGTTTAAATCCCTGCATAGGTTTTTCATAATGCACATTCTCCATGAACTTTTTGATGTATCCTCATGTCTTCAGAAATATAGCAGTAAATACCTATTAAACAAGCTTTATTACATATCTCTTCCTAGAACTCAATAGCTCTTTGTAACTATCATGCTTATTTCACACAGCTGGAGAAAGGTTTGCATTGTGGTCAGCGGAATACCATGACTGCCTTTAGAACAGTAAATAGAAGTTCATTTTTGATGCCTCTTTGATCTATTTTAGAGGCTAAACTAATGACTCATGCGTATCTGGCCTTTATTCTTTAGCAATGGTCCTTCACATATCTCTGACTTTCAATGATTGAAATCATCAAAGACCATTGTTTACAAGATTTTAAAATGCAGAGTTGATATAACTCATGGAAAAATCAAGTGCATTTAATGTGGTGTATTCTCAAGATGGCCTGACATGACTTTGAAGGTCCTTTTTTTTATTTTTTTTATTTGACAGATTGAGTTAGACAGTGAGAGAGAGACAGAGAGAAAGGTCTTCCTTCCGTTGGTTCACCCCCCAAATGGCCGCCATGGCCAGCGCTGTGCCTATCCGAAGCCAGGAGCCGGTGTTTCCTCCTGGTCTCCCACACCGGTGCAGGAGCCCAAGCACTTGGGCCATCCTCCACTGCCCTCCTGGGCCACAGCAGAGAGCTGGACTGGAAGAGGAGCAACCGAGACTAGAACCCAGTGCTCATATGGGATGCTGGTGCCGCAGGCAGATTAACCAAGTGAGCCACGGCGCCGGCAAAGATCCTTTTCTGACACATTACTTTGTTATTTGTAAAGTACTTTGTTATTTGTAAAGTACTATTAAGACAGTGAAAATACTGAAATGGCAGACTGTGTACTGCTCCAAAAAACAGATCTTATTCTAATTTATTGAGGTTTTATTTTCAGGGTCATATAATTATATAAGACAAATTTAAGAACACTCATAGTAGCTGTCACTTTTAAGTACCTGGTCTTTATAAAATCTTTATCTCAACTTTTAAAGCATAAGTTTTAGGAATGATAGGCAAAATCTCTAAATGATTCTTACTGGCACGTTGCTTACATAGCTAGGAATGATAATTATAAGCTATTTTCTTTTTTTAACTTTTATTTAATAAATATAAATTTCCAAAGTACAACTTTTGGATTATAGCAGCTTTCCCTCCCCCATTACCACCATCCCATCTCCCACTCCCTCTCCCATCCCATTCTTCATCAATATTCATTTTCAATTATCTTTATATACAGAAGATCAATTTAGTATATATTAAGTAAAGATTTCAACAATTATAAACTATTTTCTATCAATACTATTAAATAACAAAAATCATATAAATGAAATTTTTGTTGCTGTTGTTACTAATTGTATCAGAGAAGTGTACTGGTAAGACTATCATGTCAAGACAGGACCCAGCCTCTAATCTGTCTCCCATAGCACAAGGAGTCTTTGCTTGTCCTTTGTCAAAATGAATTCACTGAACTGACAGAGTGGTACAGCTGGTCCTACAAGGTTCAAATCACCAGACTCAAGGAGTCATTTGTTTCTCCAATAAAAAAAAAAAAAAAAAAAAAAAAACAAAACACCTTGTATCCAATAGAAAAAACCAGTATTGTCTAGAAGGGTTTCTTAGGAAATTCCAGAACCAGGAATAGAATTCCTGGTCTGGAGCAGAAGGTGATGACCACATGCATGTAACATACTCCCTACCTCTGCCCCACCACCAGACCAAGTGAAACCCACCTGCCCATTATAAACATTCCCTAAAGAGCATGGCATCACCAACCAATCAAAGGAAGGACATGAGCACCACTGACCATGACCCACTGATCTGGGACACAAACTGAGCATAAACCTCTCAGCCCCAATTTCAGTCCATAAGAATCTTCACCCATAACTCCTCTGAGAGCTGGAAATTAAGCAAGGGCTCCCTGGCTTCTTGTTCTGTGCTTTGCAAATAAATACCTACTTCCTGCCATCAACCTGATGTCAGTGATCGACTTTCTGCGTGTCAGGCAAGTGGACCCAAGTTTGGGGGTTCTATCTCAATGCTTCCAGCTAGTCTGGGGTATTGTTCTGCAACACTGGATTCGGCTATAACCTTGTGTATCCATCACTTACTGGGCTTTATTCTGCATTCATCTCTATTCACATAGTTAAAAATGAACTCTGCAAAATGCCTAGAGCCTTAAATGGAAAATCACTGATATTTATAAATCATGATTATAATTTAAACTGGTAGATGATCCATGTATTCCACAGAATTAAAAAATATTTCCTTTGTACTATATTCTATACTCTGACATAAAGTATACACATACACATATATACATACATATATATTTGTTCTTACAATTTCAGGTTTGATTTTGTTGCATTAATTTTCTATTGCTAACAAATTACCACCAACTTAGAAACCTAAAACAACAGGCACACTTATCATTAGGAAGTCTAGGCAATCTTCAGTGGATTTTCTGCAAAGCTGCAATCAAATATTGGCCAGAGATGAGCTGTCTCCTAGAAGGTTGACTGGGAAAATATCTGCTTCTACAATCACTTGGGCTTCGGCTTAACGTATTGCACCACAACACTGGCCTTGTAATAGGAGTGTTTAGATTATTAATATTTAGCATAATTATAATTTTGATGGAATCTAACATTGGATTTTTTGTTTCTTTCCTTTGTTTTATTTTTCTCTTACCCCTTGTTGCCATTTCAAGATTATTTAAATGTCTTTTAATGTTCTATTTTGTTTAATTTTCTTTTTAGCTCTTATCTTTTTATGGTTGGATTCATTAAATAATAAAATTTTTAATTTTACTCAGTCAATATGCAGTTAATATTTACATAAAGTATAGAAATTCGGCAAATTTTCCTATAATTATTTAAGCTATAATTGTTGGATGTAATATGTCTACTTATGTTACAAACTCCATAAGACAATGTGGAATTAACATTTCTACAATATAAAGAATTATGTTTTAGTTCCTGTTAATGGTTATAGTAAAATTAAGAAAAACAGTTTCTCCCAAATAACCTTTTTGCACTCACTTAAATATTTACCATTTTTTGGACATTTGTATATTATTTATCTGAAAGGTACAATGACAGAGAGAAAGGGAGACTCTCAGAATGAGAGATTTTACACCTGCTGGTTCACTCCCCAAATGGCCTCACCAGCCCGGTCCAGGTCAGGCTAAAGCCAAGAGACTAGGAGCACCATTCGTGTCTCCCACATGGGTAGCAAAGACCCAGATCATTGGTCCAGCTTCCGCTGCTTCAACAGGAGACCTGGCAAGAAGTTGGATTGGAAAGGAGGTGGCCAGGGCTTGAACCTTCATTCTGGCATAGGATATTGACATTGCAAAAGTTAGCTTAAAGCCACAGTGCCACAAAAGCCATCCCAGAATATTTACCGTTACTAATCATTATCTTTTCTTTAAGCATTAGAGTTTCCATCTACTGTAGGTCTCGTTTAGCTAGGAGAATATCTTTTAACGTCTCTTGTAAGTACACTAAAATAATTCTTAGTTTAATTTTAGCTAATTTTCATTGTACTCTCATTCTTGAATATGTTCACTGAATGTAGAAATTTGGGGGAATAGCTTTGCTGTGGTTTTCTTCTCTCTCTTTCTCTTTTTCCAATTCATTAATGATTCTGATCCTTTGCACACTTATCTGGCCTCTCTGGTTTTATTGACTACATCTCCATCTGGACTTTGATTTTCTTTTGCTTATTACTTGGTCAGCACCTTGTATCTGCAAATTATGGATATCATCAGCCATTGTTTTTTAAATACATCTTTTTCTTTTCCATAAGAATCTGTTCTGTTCCATTTGATTTCTTCTCTCCTGGCATTTCTATAACATTTATATTTGACTATCTGATGTGATCTAGCAGATTACTAAAATGCTGTGTTTTCTTTTTCATTTTTTCTTCTCTGTTTTTCACCTTGAATAATTTGCATACTGTTATCTTTAAGTTCACTCATTCTTTTCTCCATTATATCCATTTGATAAGATTAATTCAGTATATTTTTATTTTAAATTTTTCTTTTTTATTTGGACAATTTCTATTTCTTTCTTTTTTATTTCTATGACTCCAATGATATTTTATCTGTTATTATTCCTATTTCAGAATAGAAATATTTCCTATTTGCTGCTATTCATCAGACCAGGAAGACTGGGACATTTCCATGTATTTGTGGACTGCACTTAGTCACAAGGTAGAAGTGCAGATTGAGAGACTACTTCCTCATATGTCTCCCTCCAACCATTCTGTTGGCACCTGCTGACTCATTTCAAGTAGTTTTTACTTTCAGGATCACAGCACATATCAGAGCTCAGAACAGTTCTTATCTTTGCTTCAGGTGCTATGATTCTGTTCAGACATGATGAGCAATGTGGGTAGACAGAATTTGCCTTTAGAATTTGTCTAAATTTAGACTAGAATTTAGAATATGTCTAAAGCGTTCCGTCTTGAGCTTTTCCTTTCTGGGTTTTCCTTTGCAATATTCAAAATATCCATGCTTCACTTTTTTGCTGGTTCTTCAGCCAAAATATTATGGAATTTTCCATGTGCAGTTCGTGGATTGCTTACTTTCCCGTAGTGCTCAACTGAATTCCTCAGATATGGGAATTGTTTGCACATCTCCTGTCTTTCCTTGTCCAACCACAGCTGATCATCTACCAGAATAAGTCTGCTTCTATTCACTCTCTAGTACCTTCAGATAGGACATTCTGTCCAGCTTTCTAGTTATTATCTGCAAGGGAGGTCATCCAGCAGGGTCTAAGTCCAGAATACCCGATTGTGAAAAAAGTCCAGGAACTTTGTTTTTAATGGGGTCTGCCTACTATTTTCTTTGATTTTTTTCTTTTATTATTTCTATGCTAATTCCCTTATGTTCATTTTTTTCATTCTCTCCATACTTATATTAATCTTTCTTCTCGATTTTCTCTGGCTCATCTTTTCTCTCCAAGTGTCTTTTATCAGTCTTTTATTCTGTATTTTGTCAATTTTATTGTTCAATGCTTTACTTCAGCTATTGTTTTGATCCTAAGAAATGTCTTGCCAAATGATTTACCACTTCACATGTCTTCTGAAGAAATGGACGCGTTCAGTCCTTATAAAAATCCCTTCTTACTTACACGAGGACCCTGGGAGGCGATGAAGTTTTGGACATTACACAGGATATGAAGCCTCCAAAAAGCTTATACATATATATGTATATATATTTAAAATATAAAATTTAAAATATAAAATTATATTTTTAAATATGTATTTATTTGAAAGGCAGAGAGAGAAGGAGAGAGAGAGAGAGAGAGAGAGAGAGAGAGAGAGAGATCCTCCATCTGCCAGTTCATTCCCAGATGCCTGCAACAGCAAGGGCTGAGATGGGCAGAAGCCAGGAGCCCAGAACTCCGTGTGAGTCTCCTAGATGGATGGCAGGGATTCAAGTTCTGGAGCCGTTGTCTGCTGTTTTCCAGGTGAATCAGAAGGAAGCTGGGTTGGAATCTCAGAGGAGCCAGAACTTGGACCAGGCGCTCCGATATGGGATATAGGCATCCCAAAAGGCAGCCTAACGCGCTGTGCCACCACATCCTTCTGTGCCTTTCTTTTTCTTTTACAGCATTTTGTTTTTGTTTATGAAATGAGCATCTTCTTCACTGTCTTTGACCTTTCACTTAGTGTGTTTAAATTTCTTTATTTTTTCCAAATTATATTGTTGAATTTTTTTCCGTTTCTCTATTTATGTTAGCCACTCTCTTTTATGCTACAGAATATTTTTTCCAGTCATGTTTTAAATTGAGGCATTGGAGCAATGGTTGGGATATTTATAAACACGAGCCATCTTTGGTGAGTGATTAACTTTTATTTAGAGAGCAGATGGGAGCCAGCAGTAAACATGTCTACCTCCCACTCTAACCACAACAGTTCTGTATGGTTTGTTCAACAGCTTCAGAGAACAATCTCCTAATTTTCATGAGTGTTAGCAAATTTTCAGCTCATTTTTTATTCTGTGCACTGGGGTAGGTGGAAGGATGGGGATCGTTGTAGGATAAAAGACCTTAAACCATCTCTTGTTTCCATCATCATTTCTCATATTTGTTCCTTTGTCCTGTGTTTTAATTTCAAGACTTGGGCTTCCCCAGGATTCAATCCTTTTTTTTTTTTTAAATAAAGCTGTTTATTTGAAGAGAGAGAGACAGAGAGACACACAGAGGCAGGAAGCTCCCATCCATTGATCCATTTCCCCAAGTAACTACACAACTAAAGCTGGCCTTGGATTGAAGTTGGCCAGCAAGGCAATGCAGGTCTCCCCCATAGACACCAGAAACCCACTACTTGAGTCATCACTGCTGTCTTCAAAGCCAGGCAGCTTGAGTCAGGAGCTGGAGCCGGGACTTGAACTCAGGCACTCTGATCTGGGACTGGCGTCTCAACCGAAGCCTTTACAGCTAAGAACAAACACCTGTTCAGAGGAATCTTTCTATGCAATTGCGTGTTTTGACACAGTCTTGTATCTGTCGTAGCTTCTTCTATTTAGTTCATAATCTGTTCATTTCCTAGAATTTGGTTGCAATATATTTTATGTTTAAGACACCATTCTGTAGATTGTTATTTATTTACATAATTGTAATTTCTTGAATGGTTAATTTTGAGGTTTATTTTTTTCAGTTATTTCTCCCTTTCCGTTCCCCCATCCCTCTTTCTCTCTTCCTCTGTCTCTGTTTCTTCTTTCTCTCTCTCTCTCTCTCTCTCTCTCTTTCTCTCTCTCCTTCCTTCCTTCCTTCCTTCCTTCCTTCCTTCCTTCCTTCCTTCCTTCCTTCCTTCCTTCTTTCTCTCTTTCTTTCCCTCCCTCCCTCCCTCCTTCCCTCCCTCCCTCCCTTCAACTTTCATTTTTTTTATATTAAGATTTTATTCGTTTTTTGAAAGGCAGAGTGATAAGAGACAGTGAGGGAGAGACATGCTCCAAATGGCTGTAAGGTTGGGGCTCGGCCAGGCTGAAGCCAGGAGCCTGGAACTGCATCTGGGTCTCCCACATAGGTGACAGGAGTCCAAGTGCCTGAGTCATCTTCTGTGCTTTGCCAGGCACAATAGCAGGAAGCCGGATCAGGAGAGTTGGGCTGGGGTTCCAATACGCGATACAGGAGTCACAGGCTGCAGCTTAACCTGCTAAGACACAATCCAGAGCTTATTTTCTTTTAATTTACTTAAAAAAAATGGAGAGACAGGGAGAGTAGTTCCCTCTGCTGAGTTACTCCCCAAATGCCTATAATATCTGAGGTGTGGGTTGGGGGTTAAGCTTGAAGTTGATAACTCAGTCTGGGTCTCCCTTATCGTTGGTACAAACCCAACCACTTAAAAAATCACTGTTACCCACCAGGGTCCATGATGGCAGAAGATTGGAATCAGAGACAGAGCCTAAAACTGAACCCAGACACTCTGACACAGGATTCAAATATTCTGGCAGGTGTCTTAATTGTTAGGCCAAATACCTATCTAATAGACTTCTGAAAGAATAATTTGGTGTTCACAATAAAATTGATCCGAGAAAGCAGCTATTTTCCATGTACTCCCTGTACATCAACATCATGTACCAGAGTGGTACCTTTTACAACTGACGAATCTGCATTGACACATCATCATTACTTAAAGTCCACAGTGTTCACTCTTGATATTGTAAAGATTTAGACCAATTTATAATGGCATGGATCCATCATTATAGTATTGTACAGAATTTTGCTGTTCCAGAAATCCCCTGTATTTCATCCACTGTCTCTCTACCCTCAATCTCTGGCAATCGTTAATTCTTTTACCAATACCGTAATTTTATCTACTTAAGAATATTACACTTTTGCAGTTATTTGATTTCACTTAATAGTGTATGTTTACATTGCCTCCTTGTCTTTCCGTGATGTTCCCACTGTGTGTATGTACCATAGTTCATTCATCCATCCACCTACTGAAAGATATCTTGACTCCTTCCAAGTTTTGGCAACTATGAAAAAAGCTGCTATAAACATCTGTGTATAGGTTTTTGTGTGGGCATAATGAACTTCTTTGGATAAATAATAAGGAGTGAGATTACTAGACCATGTGATACGAGTATATTTAGCTTTATAAGAAATTGGCAAACTGTCTTCCAAAGTGGCTGTACCATTTTTCATTCCCATCAGCAATGAATGAGAGTTCTTTGCTTTACATCCTTGACAGCATTTGATGTTAGCAGTGTCCCATATTTTGGCATGAATAATAGGTACAGAGTGATTTTTTTTCAATTTATGAGAGCAAATGGAGGCAAATGTCATTCTCAGTTGGCTAGTTGAACCTTATTGTTTTTATATATGTAGCAATTTAATATTCTCTTCTTCCTATTAACTGATGAATATAGCATTGAATATAGTCTCATCAAAAGCTTAAATCTGTTCTAATACAGTGCTTATATATTTAAGCATTCAATTTTTAACAATATCTACTCACGAAAGTCATTTATGATTACTTTTCAATATGAAAAATTAGCAATAACAACATCACTCAGAATCCTATCTCCATGAGACCACTAGGATGTACGTAAGTAAAATTGTGTCCCAGTGTATGTGTGCTTTCAGAAGCTATATTAACATAGAAATAAATGTATATAAATTTTCTAAAATTTAATTGATGAGCAGTATGACAATTTTGAGGAAAAAGGCTCTAACATGATGGATTCATGTATAGCTCCAGCAGAATAAACCTTATTGCTCTACAAAGAAGGCTATCAGAGAGCCTCATGGGAGAGAGAGAACACATTGGTATTTGTGGGGTCATGTCCCTGTAATTTATCTCTCTGGAGTGTGTTCTCATCCTTTGCCTCTCTGGGAGATACTTTTGTTTACAATCATAAATATGAACATACGTGAAGGCAAATCAGACTGAAGTCTTTGAGAAAATTTGGCAAAGTTCTAACTTCTCATGAGAAGGCGAAAATCTAATTTTGAAGTCTACACAGAGTCAACTTTCGGGTTTATAGGTTATTACTCAAGTAATAGCTCTAGGAAAATATGCAATCATGGATCTTTCATCATAGTGAATGTCTAAGCAGTCAGTGGAGTAACCAAAAGTAGGAAAATCAATTTTGTTACGTTTGTGATATTATTGATATTGTTGGTGCTAGCATAGGATATTGTCTAAAATTACCACTCTTCACAGGCACTGTATTATTATTTTAACTTCCACTTTGCTAGGGTCAGAGTTGTGTCTAAAACTAGATGTAGCACCTTTGTAGGATGATGTGAAATGTAATTTAAAAGTATATTTTTCCTTGCTACTTAATTTTTAAATGTGTGTGCTTTAGCTCTTTGATCAGACTAGAGATGTCTGAATTGATAAATTCATGGTCGTTTTTTTCAGTCATTTCTACTTTGCTTTCTGTAGCACAAAGACTATTCATGGAAATGTTCTCTTGCTTCCATAATATTATTTATAATTGAAACTCTCCTTATATCCAAACTGTATGTCTCTTTCTTTGGCTGGATCTCCCTCTAGGAGAAATCACTTTTCCATTTTCCTTTTTATTTGACAAACAACAAGTATGACATCCACTGAGCAAAGATTCTACCACCACTGATATGCACATGGTAAATGAATATGTATTTGCAGTCTTGACTCTATTTTGATATCTAGGAATAGATTTGTTCACTTGAGAAACTTTTTACATCTTCTTCATTTTGAAGGATAATTTTATCTTAAATATTTTACTCCACCATGTTGTTTGCATGGTTTCTGCAGAGAAGTCTGCTTTACCTTGTTTCCCCTTATTTTCCTTGTCTTTGTCCATTCAGGCTTCTAGAAAAAATGCCACAGACTGTCTGGCTCAGAAGCTACACAAATTTGTATCCTGCCATGTCGCAGCCAGGAAGTCCAGCATGGTGGGTTCTGGCGGGGTCCCTCTTACGCGCAGCACAGTGTACTCTTTTTGCTGACTGTTCTTGCGGCAGAAGGGCTGGCCAACTCTCTGGAGTCTCTTTGATAAGGGCATGGATCCCGTTCACAAAAGCTCTACTCTCATTACCTAATCACCTCCCATATGACTCTACCACCTATTACCACCACCTGGGTGACTAGGATTTCAGCATGGGAATTTCAGAAGAACACCAATATTTGAACCATACTGCTTCTACAGTTGGAACTTCAGTTGTTCTTTTGCTTCTATCAAGAATTTCTCTTACTTATTTAAATATAATATTTCTGGGTAAGGACTGTTTGGGGATTTATTCTGCTGGCTGCTCCCTGATCTGCTTCTGTGGATTGGAGTCTGCCAGTAGTTCAGTAATTTTGGAAAATGTTGGGGTGTTATGACTTAAAGTATTTCCTCTGCTTCCCTGTAGCTTTCTCCTTCTCAGGTTGCAATGATGCATGGCTCACCCCTCCTGAACTTTCCCCCAGCTTTTCTAGGGAAGTTCTGTCTGTCTCTTTCCTGACTTGCCCCCTCTCTGCAATTCATTTTGTCAAGTTTTGTTTTACCTATCATCAGTCTTCCTCTCTACTGAGTGGTTCATCAAAAACTATTTCTTTTAATAGTGTTTTCTCTACTAAAAGTGTTTTCAATGGCTAAAGTTTTCTTTTGGTTTCTCAGTGTCTGTGTTTCTGACCATATTTCCCATAAGTTTATGCCTTTAACTTATGAATCAGTTATTTTAAATTTCTCAAAATTGTAAAACAAGTTTCAAATCTGAACCTGTTTCTAGTAATTGCATTGTCTCTTCAGTGAGTGCTTTTGCTTGCTTGCTTCCCCAGGCATGTAATCATTTTTTTTCCCCAGACTAACTATCATCTCTAAAATGGAGACAGAAATGATATACTGAGTAACAGCAGTGCAAGTACATAGGGCTCCAGTGTGAAGTTTTACGTCACATGGGAGGAGTTGCTGTGTTTGATGTCAGCCGTAGCCTTGCATAGCACAAGCCCCTCCTTGTCATGCTTGTTGCCCTTGGCTTCCCTAAATGCTCCTCCTCGGGTGCAGCCTAGGCTTTCAAGCTCTTTGCACTGCTGTGCCTTGCCTTTTGGGGCAGGGGAGCTGGTCTACAATCTTGAGATCACACCTCTGTATTTTAGGGACCTGGTCCCTGGGCTGTGGCCTGAAGCTTTTGGTCCTGTCCTACCCCCAGCTTTGGTGAGACAGGAAGGGAAGGGGTCTCCAGTGACAGAAACGCCTTTCCACCATGAGGCCTGTGGCTCAGGTGATGTCCCCTTCCCGCCCTCCCCCCTACCCCGGGCCTCCCCTGCTCCCCTCCCTCCCCACCCCGAGACAGCAGTGATTTGTTCTGGAGGATGCTCTGGGCTGATCTCACTCAGCTCTTTTGCTTCCGGCCAGAGCTATGAGAAAATTTTTTCTTGACTTTTCACTGTGAGAATTGGGTGAGATTTTTAGAGGTCAAAGAGGACAGCCCGTGTTCCCAAGATCCCAGCACCCCAGTTTCTTATTCTCAAACTGGCCTCCAGGAAGTTGCACAAAGTACTGTTCAGCCGTTGACACCAGTTTTTGGCTCCAAACATTTCCCTTCCAGATGCTCATGTCCTCGCTGTGGTCCTTTTCCTCACTCGTCTTTTTTGGTTTTGAAGGGTGACAGCTTCCCATGAGACCTTGATTCTCTGGCACATCCGGGCCAAGGTGCTCCTGTTCAGCTCTTGCATCTTTTTCTTGTGGTGAAGACAGGAGGAACAATTTCCAGGCTCTACATGCCAGAACCCAATTTAGAAATTCCGGTCTTGTCTTTTCCCCAATAATTCAGAAACTGCAATTATTTGTTTGAGAGACTGTTGGTGTCTCATATCACTGGGGGAAAAATGCTTTCATTGCAACTTTATGTTTATGTTTTTATTTTACTTTCTACTGTTTTATTTCCCATTTTTTCTCTTTTACATATATTTGAATATATTCTCTTGCCTATTTTTAAGTTCACTGATTCTTTCTTTTCCTCTGTCTAGTCTGTTGATAGGCCTAGAAGAGAAGTTCTGTGTTTTCAAAATTTTATTTTTCACTTATTGCACCTCTATTTCACTCTTTGTATAGTTTTCATCTCTCTATGACATTTCCTATCTTGTCATAAATTGCTCATATATAGGGGTTATTGTGAAAGTTACCTGAAAATAAGTATGTTGTTAACAGGGTACTCAATTTTTATTAGTAATTCATACTACTAGAGACTTATGGAACTTATTTCTTTTTACACATTATATAAGCCAAGATTTAGTCTATTAGTGGTTAATTCATAAGTAAAAGTTTTAAAAATATAAATAATAATTATAAAGAAAGTCAACATTAGAGTACACTTGTAGAACTAAGTAGAAATCATTTTGTAAACACTTTGGATGGACAAAATTTACTGTATCTGCTCTAACATTTTCCAGGGAAAACTCAGTCATTTCCATTCAGTAGAGACAGATTTTTATAGCCAAAGAAATGGTGAAAATATTCTGCCTTTGGGGCAATTGTAAAAAATGTTTTAATGTGCCTCAGCTGGAAATTTCTGTGTTTTGCCAAATGAAATGATCATTTTCTCCCTGCAAAAATGTTTCTTTCATGTTGGAAAAGATTTGAGAATAGAGTATTTTGAAAACTATGTAAAACATTTTAAAATTTTCGCTGTGGCCATGAAAATGCTGATTTTTTCTTTGCTTTAGCTACCAATGTGAGAATTCCTATGAATGGAAAAAGTAAAAAACGAAAAATGCACCATACATTTTGACAGTGACTTTTCAAAATAACATACATGAATTGGAGTAGGAAATTGTTGGTTGATTATACTTCTTTCCTGTAACACTTTAAAACAAGTTTCATTTCTCTTCTTCCAGTGGAATAAAAATCCAGTATTTCTAGGATATCATTTGCTGGAAATATAACACAGCTATATTTTATTATTATTTATTTATTATTAATAGGAGATCCAGTCATCAAATGGGCTTACTTGTGGCTGCTTTATTTTCTAATATTTCTGATGTATTCTAAAATTAATAACTTAATAATTTAATATTATAAACCTGTAATTATCTTCAACATAATAACCAGATAGTAGATTTTAAAAAAATATTTTAAAGGTTGCCTTTTCCTCCCATATAGTGTTTCAGTGGCACATCCAAAGTAAATTGGAGGTCATTTTTAATTAGTAGAGGCAGATGTTTATAATAAAAAAGAAAAAAAGAAAAAATTACTGACTTCAATAAAGGAAATCATTGCATTTCCACAGTCTAAATAGTCTGTCTAATGAGGCAAGACATAAGCAGAAATGTCATGAGTTATGACAGTCTGGAATAAAGTGATTTTTTTTCAGCAGGAAAATTTGATTATGATTAGGTATGGTTATGATTTAATGATTTAGGGTGGTGGACTTGGAAATATGAGAATTTGGAAAGTCAAGGACTGATTTGAAGCTAACCTGTCTTATCTCCCCCATCCCCACTCCTCCCTACACGTGCCAGATGACATTCTGAAAGACAGAGACAGATCTCCTTTCCACTGGTTCACTCCCCAAATGCCTGCAACCGCCAAGGCTGGGCCAGGCTGAAGTTAACAGCCAGGAACTTACTCCTGGTCTCCCATGGGAGTGAAAGGGACCCAACTATTTGAGCCATTAACTGCTCCTTTCCAAGATTTTGCATTAGCAGGAAGCTGGCTTTGGGGTTAGAGCTGGTATTGGAACCCAGACACTCTGATACGAGATGTGGGCATCCAAGCAGTGGCTTCACCTCTGCAACAACACCTGCACCCCAGTTTTTAAAGAATTACTTCTCTTATCCCTACCCCCCCAAAAGGTGCAAAAATAAGAAGCCTATTTTCAAATTAAATCAGGATCCTCATTAATTGGGACATCAATTGTTTTTAAACAAAAGACTATCACAAGCAAGTTTTTAGAAAGACCTATCAGTACATTAAAAATGTAACTTGTGTTTTCACACTCTCTTTACATATTACATATATAATATATTTATCACGTACTAAAGGCTACCAAAAGAATCAATGTTTATGATATTCATTAAAATTTTTACAAAAGTAACAAGATACCTATTCATGGTGCCTAATGGAAGAGACAAATTTTATTTTGCTCTTGGATGTATCTTTTACTTTGATTTAATAACAGCAAACCCTAGTATATTGAAAACCTTACTAGGTAATTGTTCTTATTTGATTTACTGACTTGATTTTTCTGGATGGAGAAGGAAAGCAGAAGACTCAGAACTGGCAAAAATAATAGGGCTGCTAGCCTTAAATAGAAAGTCTTCAGTATACCACTTTAAATGTGCTTCTGATAATCTTCTTCCACAAAACAGAAAGCACATTGATAATACAGATATATCCATTTTTTATTTTAATTTTAACACTCCTATTTCTAGTTTAAAAAAAAGACTACTCCATTGATTATTTTAGAGGTCTTATTTTAGGCTTCTAATATTAATAAAGAATGGAGATACTGATAGCTCAAAATTTTCACATTAAAAAGCTCATTTTCACAAAAACCAAAGTAAATGGAAGAAAAATAATTTATGCAGGAATTGCTAATCCAGCTGTTTTGCTTCTGGGCTTAATTGGATTTACCTAGAAATGATATTTAGTGTCAGCATGTGTTATATCATCAACATAAGCAATAGTTACCCAGCATTAAAAAAGACTATGCAGAGACATAAATTCTCAAAATTATAAACCTCCGACCAAAGACAAAACACCAGCTCATTTGACTTGATCTTAGCATAATTAATTTTTACTACTGTCTGTTACAGACTGAATATTTCAGTAAGATGCTGTCTTGCCTATGTTTACATCCTCTACCATCAGCTGCGTTACAGAGTAGTAAAGGAGACTGCGGAGTCCAGTAAAATGGCTCTGAGAAAGCTCACACACTTCTCCTGCTGGCAGGCAGTCACGTGGATGAAGAGAACCCGTGCGTCGTCTCTAAGGCAGTTGTGTGTCATGTGAATTACCCGATTCACAGCACTGATTACTAGGCTCTTGCACTTTACATGTAAAAAAATAAACTCATCCTTTAAGCGCTATGTCATATTTGAGGGAGGAATTTTATATGCATTTATTTATATATGTTTTTGCTATTTTTGTCCCTGAAGCGTTCATATTCGATGTTTTCAGGTGAATATCAAGAATATGTTACTTGGGAAATATGTGAAAGCGGGGAAAGAGATTACTATTACTTACAGGAAAAAAACTAATAGAAATGTTGATCAACATATGTGTCTATTCATCATGAATGTAAATCTCATGTATATATGTCAACCTGCAATATAAATGTTTTATATACAAATGTGTATGTATTTTCTATTCCTACCATAGAAAATAGCACATTTTGTATTTTCCTTCCATACTCTCTGTATCCTGTATGAAATGTAATACCTCACTATGCCGCACTCCCTTCCTATTCTACTTCCAGTTTTCTTTGCAATCATCATGCAACATGCCAAATAATATATTCTTTTTAAAAAAATAACCTGTTAAAAACTAGGAGGTCTTTTTAAGATTTATTTATTCATTTGAAAATCAGAGTTACACAGAGAGAGAAGGAGAGGCAGAAAGGGGGCGGGGAGATGTCTTCCATCCACTGGTTCACTCCCCAATTGGCCACAATGGCTGGAGCTGCGCCGATCTGAAGCCAGGAACCGGGAGCTTCTTCCGGGTCTCCCATGTGAGTGCAGGGGCCCAAGCACTTGGGCCATCTTCTACTGCTATACCAGGCCACAGCAGAGAGCTGGACTGGAAGAGGAGCAGCCAGGACTCGAACTGGCACCCATATGGGATCCTGGCACTGCAGGTGGTGGCTTTACCTGCTATGCCACAGAATCAGCCCCAAATAATATATTCTTATTATGTATGTTGATAGAGATGTTTTCCCTGTTCTAATGTAAGTTCCATGAGAGGAAGGCTCTTCGTTTAGTTCACTGAGCATCCCAACTGTCTACTACAGAGCACAGCATAAATATAGTAAGTGCTCAGTAAGTGAATATGTTACCAGCATTATGCGCATGTGCTTGTGTGTACGGGGATATACACGCGCGGCTTATCTAACCACACTGCTGCATTTAACAACAGTATGAGTTGTCTTTTGGGGAAAAAAGGGAGAAATTTCTGCAAAAATTCAGGTCTTGACTCAAAACGTTCCTTCTCAGAGTTCTACTCGGATGAACAGCATCCCTTCGAGGCACTGCTGTAATTTATGTTCGTTTTGTTTGTCTCTAGTGAAGAGGAATATAACCACTGTGAAAGCAAGGTCTTTGCAGGTTTTATTCATCCTTGACTCCCCAGTGTTTAGAAAAACATTCCTCTTAAAATATTCTGCATAGTTATTAAACCCATGAATGACTGGAAATGTGTAGTTCAAGGAAGGGGATAGGCCTTCTATGGAAGTCTGGGGGTTCCTCAAACTCCCCTTCACACTCCAAGGAAGATTCTGAAAAGCCCAGAATTGAGCTCTTAAAATACTAAACACGTTTTTCTGAAAAGCATTTTGATCTTTCCTAGAAACATCTTTCTATAAAGAGAGTTTGGAACATTGTCGTGTTTACTACAAGTCATGTGTTAGAGATTTCAACACCAGTGATTTCATAACTACACACTTAGTCCTTAGAAATGACCTGATGTTTTAGTAGCTTTGTCCTGAGACACTAAGTGGAGTGTTAACATGAAGACCAAAGACCTATTTGCCAAATAAACATGTTGCCCAAGAAAATGGGTAAATCAGGAAGATTGCAAAAGATGCAGACCTTTGGTGGTAGGGTGGGAAAATTCTAAGTTTCAAATTTAGACCTGAGTTCAAAGGGCCCTCTGGAGATTCAAGTAGATAGGTTGAGTATGTAGTTGGACATAAAAGCTTGGAGTTAGGAAGTCACTATCACGAAGGTATTTAAAGCCCTAAGAAAGCGCATGAATGCAGATGGGAAGAAGTGAACACTGCACTCTGAGGTAACTCCAGTACTGAACAACTGTGGAGCCTGGATTTCCCGAGCAGACACAGGGACAGCAGGGGTCAGAGCTGCAGATGAACAAAAAGGCAGCAGGCGCTGTGTCCTTCTCACTAAGTAGCTAAGAAATAGGAAATGTTAGGATTAATATGCTGCAATTAAACTTTATGGTTTTTAATGATTTCTGAAATTATAAACTATTTTAGCTCTGTTTTTCATTACAAAAGCAACAGATACATGATAGAAGTATCAGAAAATAAAAGAAAAATTAGTTCGCACAAAAGCTCAGTAAAATAAGAAAGCAAATCTGATCCATCTTCCTCCTAACGTATCTGGGAAAGCAGCAGAAGATGGCCCAAGTACCTGAACCTCTGCCACTCCTGTGGGAGACCTGGGTAGAGTTTCAGACTTCTGGTTTCAGCCTGGCCCAGCCGTGACCATAGTGGCCATTTGGGGAGTGAGAGAGTGGAGGTAAAAAAATTGCTTTATCTCTGTCTATCGACTTCTTTCTCTCTCTGTAACTTTGCCTTGCAAATAAATATATAAATGAATCTTTTTTAGAAACCTTAATTAAAAAATATGTAAAACTTGGAACTTGATCTTCATTATACACCAGAGACTGTTCAGAGTGATTTACATGTATTATCATATGTAATATTTAGCAAAACTTGTGGCATATGTGTTGTGATGGGGAAGAGTGCGTGCACTGGTGTGAAAGAGCTTGGGATGATTAGAACGCTTCAACAGTTTGCAGAAACATCACAGGAACAGTGTAGGGTAAGGTGGCTGCTGTCAGAAAACAGCGTGGAGAGTGAGCCAGAGGTGCCTGGACAAAAAGACCGGGTCCCGCCCACCTCCGGCCCACGTGAAAGGGAGCATGAAGGAGGCGGGAGCTCATTTGAAGCCTGTGTGAATTGAGTGACACGCACAGATTTACAATTCAGAAACACTGCTCTGTAAGTGAGACAGAAACCACACAGGCTGGGAAAGAGGGTGTGCAGTGATTGCTAATACAATAGGCCTTTCCTCTGTGTCTAGATATAGTTCCCAGAGGCAGGAAATTGGATGAAAGAATGAGTATCACGGGGCCTGTGTTGTGGTGCAACAGGTTAAGCCGCTGCCTGAGATGCCTGCATCCCGTATCAGTGCTGATTTGAGTCCTGGGTGCTCCACTTCCTACCCAGCTCCCTGCTAATGTGCCTAGGAAAGCACGGAAGACTTGAAAGAAAATCCTGGCTCCTGGATGTTATGGCCATCTGGGAACTGAACCAGTGGATGGAAGATCTCTCTCTCTCTCTCTCTCTCTCTCTCTCTCTTTCAGTCTCTCTGTCTCTCCCTCTGCATAAATCTGCCACTCAAATAAATAAATAAATCTTTTAAAAATCAATAACAGAATGAAAATCGATTATTTGGAAAGTTTTCCCAAAAAAGATTTGGTAAGGTTGGGGTACATAAGAATGGCTTCATTTGGATGGCTTTTACTTTTTTTTTTTTCCTATTATTGATATCAGCCGGTCAAGTTTACAATAACAGCCACTCCTATTTCCTCTTGATGTTTGATTTTAGCAGATTCTGTATTAAATATCTAAATGTATGAATGTTTTTAAATTCCAACTATAGGCCGGCGCCGCGGCTCACTAGGCTAATCCTCCGCCTTGCGGCGCCGGCACACCGGGTTCTAGTCCTGGTCGGGGCGCCGGATTCTGTCCCGGTTGCCCCTCTTCCAGGCCAGCTCTCTGCTGTGGCCAGGGAAGGCAGTGGAGGATGGCCCAAGTGCTTGGGCCCTGCACCCCATGGGAGACCAGGAGAAGCACCTGGCTCCTGCTATTGGATCAGTGTGGTGCGCTGGCCGCAGCGCGCCGGCCGCGGCGGCCACTGGAGGGTGAACCAACGGCAAAGGAAGACCTTTCTCTCTGTCTCTCTGTCTCACTGTCCACTCTGCCTGTCAAAAAAAAAAAAAAATTCCAACTATAAATATCCCCCTGCACTTTTGTTCACATCATTGTTGTTAACATCATTTTTTATTACTATTGTTACTGTCATCATTGCTTGTGAGGTCCAGGCTTTTTGTAATCCTACACATGGAGGCATTTCTGTAAGAATTAATGTATAATGCAAATTTTCATGTTCAGAGCTCTTCATTTCTTTGTGGGGGTGAGTTTCTCTCTAATTGCATTGTGCTTCTGTTTGGAGAACTTTAAGAGTACTTGACATGCAGATGTGTGGATAAGGAACTCGCTCAGCCTTTGTCTGAAAAAGTCTTTGTCCAACTCTGTTTTTGAAAGATATTTCCACTGGGCATGCAGTTTCACTGACAGATTTTCTTTATTCTCTTATTCTTTTAAAATTATTTTAAAATTAGTCTTTGAAGTTGTCTTCCTGGCTTATCTCTGAGGCGAGTGCACGCTAAACCTTGCCTTTGCTCCCCTGTACGGGGTGTTTCTTTTCTCTGGCTGCCTTCAAGACTTTCTGTTCGTCTTTGGTTTTCACAGTGTCTGACTATTTCCCATTTTGACTTTTTCTTTATTCTGCTTGAGGTCTTCTGGGTTTCTTGAATGTGTGTCATTGTCGTTCTCATTACTTTTGTACAATTGTCAACTAATAATTTCTGTCATCTCCTTTTCTCTTCCTCTTGTGGGACTCTGATGTCACGTATACTATACCATTTGGTATTGTGCTACAGCTCTCGCAGACTCTGTTCTTTGTTTTACTACCTCACTAATTTTTTAAAAATTTCATTTTCTTTAGTTATTTACTTGAAACAGAGCAACAGAGAGAGAGGTAGAGGCAGAGGGAGACTGAGTTCTTCCATCTGCTAGTTTACCCTGCAAATGCCCTCAACATCCATGTCTAGGGCAGACCAAAGCCAGGGGCTTGGAACTCCATCTGGGTCTTCCACATGGGTGGCAGGGCACAAGCACATGGGTCATCATTTGCTATTTTCCCATATGGGTTAGCAGGATGCTGGACTGGAAAAGGAGTAGCAGGGACTCAAACCAGTGCCCTGATGTGTGGACTGCCAGTGTTACAAGCAGCAGTTTAACCTGATGTGCCATTGTGCCAAACTACTTACATATTTTTTAACTCTTTCTATTTGATTTTGAGTAATTTCTAATGACATCTCTTCAAAATTGTTGAGTCTTTCATCATCTGTGCCAATTCCTGTTAAGCATTTCCTTTCTCCTCAGATTTTAAACTATAGCATTCCCATTTGACTGTTTCTAGTTGTTAAATTTTTTATTTGTTCGTTAAGGTTGTTCACCTCTTTTAACATCCTGTCTTATTTAATTATGATTGTTGTAAAGCCTTTGTCAATTGGTTCCAATATGTACCATTTTTTTCTTGTTATGCTGTTTGCTTTATCCTTTTTAAAATGGATTGTTTTACTTGATTTTTTTTTATTTATCTCCTAATTTTTTGAGGAAAATCAGGTATCATGAATAGAGGAACAGTGAGATAGAGCAAACTAATATTTATACCTAGAAAGAATTGTACCACTCTCTCTCTCTCTCTCTCTCAGGCAGTTAGGATGTGGGGTTTAGAATCTGAAAGACTTGGCTGGCTTGGCTTTGGCCATATTCGATGCACCACAGGATTCCAGTTCCTCCAGATGCTAAGCACAGGGTCCGTGGTCCTATGGGAAGAGACAGTGTCTGTCTCCCCCATCAGCTCTCCTCCTCCCCCAGGTTCTTGCCATTCTCACAGTGGTGAGTGTGCTTTCAGCAGGACTGTGCGTTTCTTGGTTGTGCCGCTGCAGCCTCAACCTTAGGCAGGACCTATCCATCTGGGTCTCAGTGGTCATGCATTTTTATTATTCCTGTCCCTCTACCCAGGGCAGCCAAACTCTGTCTTGTGTCTGTGATTGCTGGTTTTGTGGGGCATAATTCTCTATCAGCCTCTTACACTTCGAGATACCTTACCAACAGAGATACTGACAGTTTTGACTTTTTAGTTTCCTGGAATATCTTTTCAAGAATATTTTTTATAGTGAACAGCCCTGTAAAATAAAAAAAAAGGCAGTGTTTTCCTCTAGATACTTCGTTCTGCAGATTTGCTTACTGTCCAGTGTGATAAAGACAAATGCTCCTTCCAGGGTGAATGTCAAGTAGATTTGCTTGAAGTCTGCTCTAAAAGACTGGAGAATCCCGGGTCCATGTTCCTGTCTGTGATGCAATGCACTGCAGGTGTGGGCGTCAGCTAACCTTCCTTAAGTCACCCTATGGGCACTGGGGCTCAGGGACCTGGTGAGGGAAAAGGATGACACACTGAGCGCTGCACAGCTGCTGTGAGGATTAAACTGGCCTTTGTCTGACCTAGGAGCTGCGTGCCATTCTGTCAGCATGTATGAAATGATGTTCACCTAACTTGTTCACTTAGGGGTAAGTAAAATCCCAGACCCTTCCTGGCTGTTGACAAGCTTCGGTGGGAGTTTCCCAGCCCTCTATGAGTCACGCCAGGCCTCCACTTGCAATCAGTGCAGGATCTCAGATTTAAAGCTGTTTTGTGCCTCTTGTCCCTAGGGATGCAGGGCTCAATCCTAGTAGCAAAGCAGTTTTGTCTGTGTCCCGAGTTCTCTTCTACTGCTCTAGCCTCTGGCTGGCTTTCCTGACTCCCTCCTCGGGGGCTTCAGGCATTTCTTTGTAAGAGTCTGGAGAAGTAGGCAGGTCTACGCCTTTACACCCAGGGAGGGATGCTTATCACTTACGTCATGGATGTGCCTAAAAGGGGATTTCCCTGGTCTCCTGCTCACACCTTGGTCTTTCTTCTGAGCACCTGGTAAGGACCCACAGATAAAAATCTTGCAAGTACATGCAAACTTTCCTGTGTCTAGTGTCTCAGTGACTCCCAATTAACATGTTAGCCCACTCTCCGCCTTTAATTGGGCACTAAAATCTTTGCTTATATCTTTCGTATCCACTTCAAGGTGTTTACTTTTTATGTCCAACTAAGCAGAGGCAGTGTTGGAGACAGCATCCTGTCTCTCCTTGGATGTTTATTTACCTTTGGAATTGTATTTACTAGGTTCCTTGCAGAATTAATTCTCTAATGAGTTCAAGAAAAGTATAAATCATAGTGGGAGGGTCATATTTATCCCCCAAGGACTCTTTCTCCATCTTAAGTCTCAGTCTTAAGCTTATCAGATGGGGAACCACTACTACTTTATCTATTGAACACACTCAAGACTTTCTCTTTGTTCCCTGTTCCCTCAGTCAGGAGGCTAAAGAGCCTGCAGCAGAGCAAAATGGAGTCCCCCAAAGTTTTGGTGCATTTTTAGTAAGTAACTAATTCTTCCAAGGACTCTGGTTCAAAACCATTGGCTTCGTTTTTCTTAGAACTTAACCCTCCACCTTTAAAAGGAGACAAATTGACTGAAGAAATCTTCAGAGTTTTATCTGCATGCTGACTCTTTAAATTTTATTTAATCTTCAACAAAGAAGATGAATGTATGATTGAAAATTGGAAAGGAACAGAGAGAAAATTGAGACTAAAGAAAGGTAAATGACTTTCCCAAGGCTATACAGATGAGAAATGAAAACAAGAAATGCAGAATAAGATTGCAGTTATCAACGTTCGACCACAAGGAAGGCCTAGGGGAGTGAATAACTGTACAGACTAGATGGACTGTGTTCAAATCCTGCTCTGCGGCTTACTGACTTGCAAATCTTAAGAAAGGTGATTCAACCATTCTAACCTCCAATTTACCCTCCTCACAATGGGGATGATAGTGGCAACTGTTGCTTCCTGGTAGAAGGTGAACATTAAAGGACATTGTTGAAGGTAGCTTGCCAAGTGCTGTGAATGGAAGTATGAAGTCTTGCAAACAAGGACTTAAATGAACGAGCAATCAGACGTGCTGTCAAGTCAGGATTTCTTTGCTCAGTCTTCAATGGGCCTACATTGCATGCTCTCCTAGGTCTCAACCTTATGCAGCAAATTTGTATGATGTCATTATTCAGGATGAGTGATATTTAAAACTGTTTAACTATGCCATCTGCTCGCAGGTGTGTGGCGTGACATTGCTCCAATAACCCTGCAACAGTTTGGATGGATGTGTAGATGGGGATACGGTTCTGAATGGGGATAAAAATGATGAAGAAGCAAATTTGGCTTAAAGCTACAGCAGGGGGCATGCATCTGGTGTAGTTGGTTGGGACACTATTTGGGATGCCCACGTCTCATATCAGAGTGGCTGGGTTCAAGTCCCAACTCTGCTTCCAATTCCAGCTTCCTGCTAATACACCAGCATGGGTCAGGTAGGTGCCAACCCTACCATCCTCACGGGAAACTGAGATTGAGTTCCTGACTCCTGGCTTCCGCCTGGCCCAGCCTTGGCTGTTGCAAACAAATGGGTATTGAGCTGAAACATGAGATATCTATGTCTGTCTCTGTTTCTCTCAACTGAAAAAAAAAAAAAAAAGCTACAGTGGAACAATTGCCATGGAACTCATTTTTTCCCCAGGAATAGCTGCGGTAACGAGCAGTGCCAGATTGGCGTTTCGGATGTTCATTTTCTAGCCCAGGCTATAATTTTTATTCCTGTTTATTGACCAAGAACTGCTTCATTTACTGAACTAAACGCCTTGTGCGGCAGTCAGGCGGCTCTGCGGCTTTGCTGCCCGGGGCCCTGCCTGCAGTGTGCGCTGCTGTCCCATAGATGGCGGCATTTCACAAACAACGTGGCGGCCATGGCTCTAGGAGAAACTAGCTCCATGATCTGTTGACAGGATTAAGGACCCCTGTTGTTTTACAGGAAGTAAATAAATCCTTATGGTGTTCTGGAAACCTCAGAAGTATATGAGAGTGGTAAGAGATTGTTTATTCTATGGTAAAGGTATCAAATGAATATTTACAGCATTTAAAACAATTACCTCGGATTGATGTGGATTAGTGTTAAATAAAAGCCAGCCTGTTTGCATTATCTAGTTGAGAGCACTTGGTAAACTGTTGCACAGTAGGTTTACTTTCCAAGCACAGACTTGTTTGCTAGCGTGAGTCCATAGTGAACACCACAGATGAGATGTCGGTGGCACGTTCTCTTTCTAAATCCTGATGGGATATTTAGAAGTTAAAACATCTATTATGTGTGTAAACCATTATGTAATGCCCAGGTATAGAGCTGTAAACTATAGGGGCATAATATATAGTAACCAGAATAAAGGCTACAGTCACAGAGGCTAAATAGTAATATAGTAGATAGGTTAAGCAAACGATTATCTTCAACTTTAAAATTCATTCACATTCTCAATGTTGGAATCTGTTTGAGTAGACACAGAAAAGCATTCTTGTCATCAGTCTGAAACGTAGATGCTTCCTTGGATGGTAGTAGTGCTTTTAAATATGTCTCTGAATTATTTCAACACTGACACAGGGCTATAGTTCAGCTCATCAGTGGGATTCACACAGATGGCCATTCCTGCTCTCTGTATTATTCACTGCCTTAAGGTGTGTTCTGCTTGTTCTTCCTAATTTTTCTGGAACTAATTTTACCCTGTATGTTTCAAGAAGCTACTAATTTCTGAAAAGTGCATTTGATTTGCAATCATGATGCATTGCCAACTAAATATGATTATAATTTTGAGCTGTAACACACGCTTCCACACACTAAAGATCAAGATTTCCAATTTTAAAAAATGATCTTATAAGTGGGAATCTTAAATATAAACTGTCTGTTCTTTAATTGTGCAACTAGTCTGGGAAGACTTAACACAGAGTGCAATTTTTTTCTTAAGTGTGAAGCTGAGATGTTGACTATCCACAATAAGGCTCTGTACCATTCTTTTAATTTTTATGATGACTAATTGGATAAACTGGCTGCAACAGTCAATGAAACATAGACTTAGGCCCTGGATATAATACTAACTGTGCCTCAGTCTGGCTATTCTCAACCATCCTGTTCTTCAATTTTCATAGTAGTAAAATGGGAATCATAATTACTTTAATAGAAAGCAGTGTTTGATTTGCTAATGGCAGTAAATATAGTATTGTTTGTGTAAATGAGATGCTGGACATTTGCATGAGTTACAGTTTAGGAAAAGCTTCAGGAAACTGGTCATCAGTGGCAGGTTCCTCTTGCCTACCTAGCTTGCACTTCCTTGTGTCACACGGTTGTATAACGTCACGGCACAGTTGTCCCGGGGCCAGTCCAGAGCATTTAGCTTGACAAGAGTCAGCCCAGAGCAGGGAGAGCATTACACACTTTAGAATTGGTAACACAATTCAATAATAGGCAAGAACGGAGGCCAGCGCTATAGTGTATCAGGTAAAGCCAATGTCTGCAGTGTTTGCATCCCATATGGGCACCGATTCAAGTCCTGGCTGCTCCACTTCTGATCCAGCTCTCTGCTATGGCCTGGGAGAGCAGTGGAAGATGGTCCAAGTCCTTGGGCCCCTGCACCTACATGAGAGATCTGGAAGAAGCTCCTGGTTCCTGGCTTCAGATCAGTGCAGCTCCAGCCATTGTGGCCATCTGGGGAGTGAGCCAGCAGATGGACAGCTTCTCTCTCTGTGTAACTCTTTCAAATAAATAAATAAATAATTTAAAAAGGCAAGAACAGTGATAGAAAGGTGATGAAAATCTAACCGATAATTGTTTTTGTGTGTGTGTATTTTGGTGCATTTTTTATAATTATCTTTGATGCTCTAAATACTGCTTGAGAAAATTACAGAAAAGAATCAAACGTAGGTAAATAGTAAAACATTCTGCAATGCATTTTTAAAAATTGTAGTAAGCACACATAATGTGAGACTTACCCTCCTGTTTTCAAGTGTGGAATGCAGCATTGCCAATTATGAGCAGAGTGTTGCATCCCAGGTCTCTAAGCCCTTTCCTTCTTGCTTAACTGAAACCATGTATCCATTGAGCCTTCCTCCATCCCCTGGTCCATCCTTCTGCTTGATGCTTCTATGAGTTTGACTGCTTTAGATAACTCATGTAAGTGACATTTTCTCTATTATTTATCTCTTAATGGACTTTTCAACTGTTTCTGTGTCTTAGCTATAATAATTCTCCAGTGAACCTGGGAATGAAGGTATCTCTTTAAAAAACTGATTTCAATTCTTGTTAATAAATAGCCAGAAGTAGGATTGCTGGGTAATTTGGTAGCTCTATTTTTAGTTTCCTGGGGAACATCTGTAATGTTTTTCCACAGAGGCCGTGTGTTCCCACCAATAGTACAATGGTGTCTGATTCCCCCATACCTCACCAACACTTTTTATTGCCATTATTGTTACAGCCATCCTCACATCTGTGAGGTTACACATCCTTATGTTTTTTATTTTAATTTCCTTGATGACTTATGCTTTTGAGCATCTTTTCTTATACCTGTTAGCCATTTTTATGTATTTTCTGGAGAAATGTTTCTTCAAGTTCTTTGCCCATTTTTAAAATACAGTGAATTGTTTCTTTGCTATTGAGTTGCATGGATTCTTTAAATATCTTGCAGATGAACTCCTTGCCATATATATATATATATATATATAGTTTGCAAATATTTGCAAATATTTTCCATATTCTGTTGTCCTTTTACTCTGTTGTGTCTTTGCTGTTTGAAGTAATCTGACTTGTCTGTTTTTGCTTTTGTTGCTTGTGGTTTAGGTGTTGCATCCAAAAAGTCATGGCCAAAACCAAGGTCAATAGACTTTTTCTGGAGTGGTCATTTAGCTTGGTTGTTAAAAGATGAATGGTTAAGATGATTGCATTTCATACTGCAGTGCCTGGGTTCAATACCCAGCTCTGACTTTTGACTCCAGTTTCCTGTGACTACACACCCTGGGAGGGAGGAGTGAAGTATTTGAGTTCCTGCCACCCATGTCTGAGACCTGGGCCCAGTTCCTGGATGCTGGCTTCAGTGTCAGGTCCAACTCCAGCCATTGCTGGGTTTTGAGAAGTGAACTAGCAGATGGAAGTGCCATCTGCTCTCTTTCTCTGTCTCTAAAATATAAATTAATTCAATTTAAACTCAATGAAATAAAAAATCAGCATATGAAAGGGTTATCTGTATCCCCATGTTCATTGCAGCACAATTCACAATAGCTAAGGTATGGAATCAACCCAGATGTCCATCAACTGTTGACTGGATATTTATAAAAAAAAAAACTATGATATATATACACTATGGAGTACTACTCAGCTATAAAATAAAAAAGAGAGAGAAATCCTGTTATGATTTCTATGAGGATTTAATCAAATTCAAGTCTTACCTTTAAGCCTTTGTATTGGTCAGCTTTTTGTGACTTTAACTACAACAACTGGGAGGACCATCTCAGGGAGGAGGGTTTATTTCGGCACATGCTTTGGAGATTCACAGTCCGAGATCAGGAGACCCCAGTAGTTAGGCAACTGGTGAGGCCAGAGGACAGTGAAGTGGCAAGCGCGTAGGCCACCAGGAAGCAGAGAAAGCCAGGAGACACTCTCTTCATCTGCCCTCCGTGTAGCGCCTTCTTACAGAGCAACCTCATCCAGTCCAGTCACTTCCCAACGTGCCTGCCTTAGACACCTTAACCGGATCAAGTCTCCACCCTTAATCTGTTCACTTTCAGTTTAGGACTGGATTTCAGATGTTTGCCTGAGGTGGCATAATAATCTTTATTCCATTTTGAGCTGATGCTTGTGTCTACACCAGGTGTTTCAGAAGTTGCCATTTTGTTTCAAACATAATAATCTAGAAGTGCAACAAATCTGTGATCCCTTTAAATCATCTCTCTTGACTTCCAATATGATCAAAAATTGTTTCAATTAATTTAAATACTTTGACAGTTTTTAGAGTAGTTTCATCAGTTCTTTGAATTGACTTATAAAAATCATGCAGTTACTGTTAAATATGTGGTATGGGCCTGGATCTTTGAGTGACTGGCGCATTTACTAAAGTAAGGGGATAGGCCGGCGCCGCGGCTCACTAGGCTAATCCTCCGCCTAGCGGCGCCGACACACCGGGTTCTAGTCCCGGTCGGGGCGCCGGATTCTGTCCCGGTTGCCCCTCTTCCAGGCCAGCTCTCTGCTGTGGCCCAGGAGTGCAGTGGAGGATGGCCCAGGTGCTTGGGCCCTGTACCCCATGGGAGACCAGGAAAAGCACCTGGCTCCTGCCATTGGATCAGCGCGGTGCGCCGGCCGGCGGTGGTGGCCATTGGAGGGTGAACCAACGGCAAAGGAAGACCTTTCTCTCTGTCTCTCTCTCTCACTGTCCACTCTGCCTGTCAAAAAAAAAAAAAAAAAAGAATTTAAGAATTCCAAAGGTACAGTTTCTTTATATCTTTTAATTTCTAGAACAAACCAAATAAAAATATTACAATAAAATACGATGATGACAACAGACCATTAATAAACATAAAACTGAATGCCATTTAATGATGTTCTTGTAAGTGAATTAAACATCGGAAGAAAACTATCCCCCTTTGAATTCTAGAAATAAGGTCACTGCTGCTGATTGTGTGTGTTGCCGAACTCTTGTCTCAGTGAGTCAGGCTCTGTGGCAGATGTGGTCAAGGCCAGCATTCTTCCCCCACGTGGGCTTGTCGCTATGTTCTGCAGGGGAGCTTGCCTGTTGGCTTGGAAACATTCTGACTCTGTCCTCGTTTCCAGAGAAAATTAGGCACTTAGGCGCCTTCATTATTTCAGGTAGCTAGGTAGCTTTTCCTTTTGGTAGCAAATACAACCTGACATGTTACTTTTTTCCTCTGTAATGTCACAGGCCTCTGCTCTCCGTTCAGGTCCTACTGTCCCCAACTCATCATCTCACATTAGGATGCACTGCATAACTAATTCTGCTCTGTTCCTGGTGTCGCTGCCTCTTAATGTCACCGGAAAATGTTCCAAGAAAAAAAATCATGTAAAGAACCATGAGTTGTCAGTTTATCCAACCCCTCTCCTAGGGAGTGGGAGATGGGGCGGTTGCGGGCGGGGGAGAGGCTATGGGGGAAAAGCCGCTATAATCCAAAAATTGTACTTTGGAAATTTATATTTATTAAATAAAAGTTAAAAAAAAACCTCTCCTTGCCTCTCAAGGCTGTAATCCAACTACATCTGATTTTCTGTGCCTTCCCAACAGGGACCCTGTAGATTATTCAAACTCTGTATCTAAAAGGACATTGTGTCTAAATCTTTTTTTTTTTTTTTAAGATTTATTTATTTATTTGAAAGTCAGAGTTACACAGAGAGAGAAGGAGAGAGAGAGGTCTTCCATCCAATGGTTTACTCCCCATCTGGCCGCGACGGCTAGAGCTGAGCCGATCCAAAGCCAGGAGTCAGGAGCTTCTTCTAGGTCGCCCACATGGATGTAGGGATGCAAACACTTGGGCCATCCTATACTGCTTTTCCAAGCCTAGTAGAGAGCTGGATTGGAAGTGGAGCAACCAGGTCTCAAACCGGCACCCGTATGGGATGCCAGCACTGCAGGCAGTGGCTTTACCCACTACACCACAGCACAGGGCCCGGATGGTGTCTAATTCTTAACGCAATGATTCATTCCTTTCTCTTACATCTGGAATTCTCTTCCTTTTCCATTGTGTCTAAATCTGACTCTCCTTTAGGTTTCTAATTTACTTACTTGTGTATGCCTGATTGGAATGTAGCCTGGACTATGAGAGAGACTTACTTTCCAGCCTTCAGAGTTGAGTAAAATACAAACGCCAGTTTACTTTGAAGTGTCTCTGATTATTTGGCCACAGTGGCTCTGCTTTCCCAGGCAATCTTTTCATGCTTATGGCTTGAACTACACTTCAATTTATCCTTTTGTAGTCATTGGTAGATTGATAAACCAGCACTATTTATAGGACTTTATGCTATCATATTGCTTAGTAAGCCCTGTAATTAATAACGCGCTTGTCTTCCTCTGCATTTGAGTAGCTGGATCATCGGCAATGATTTGTAGAATGCGTGTCCCCAGGAAAGAGGCATAGTATCATGGTTAAGGGACACCCATATTAAATACAGACCAGTGTGAGTGTCATGGTCAATTTTATGTCCCGACTCAATCTGGCTGAGCTGCCCAAATAACTGATGAAACTTTACTTCTAGATATGTCTGTGAAGATGTTTTAGGGAAAGATTAGCATCTGAATTGGTAAATTTCCTCATCAATGTGAGTGGGCATTGTTGGAATAAAACAAGGCAGGGGAGGGGTGGGCTCATGCTCTCTGAGGTGGGACACCCGTCTTCTCCTGTCCTCAAATATCAGTGCTTGTTATGCTCATGCCTTTGCACTGAGACACACACAACAAGTCACACACACACACACTCAGACACACATACACGCTCACACACACTCATACACATACACACACAAGAGTACTTCAAATACCTCGTAAAAATGGAATTCAAATAGGTTTATTTTGGCACCCAAAATTTTTAGGTATTTTTTGTAATAGACATTTCACAAGCTCTTTTGAAGATCCCTTGTGTGTGTGTGTGTGTGTGTGCGCCCCATTGGCCCTATTTCTTTGGAGAGCTCTGCCAAACACAGAAGTCTGCATTTCATCTCTACGGAAGACAAGCTCTGCCATCTTAACTTTTCCGAGTCGGATTTTCACATATGAAACAGAGAAAAAATTCAGCCTTAGGTGGTTAGCAGAGATTAAATTAAATTATATGTGCAGAAGAGAATACTATGGTTTGCCACACTGCAAACATTTGACCATGACCATTGGTGCTGCGTCTGTTATTCCTGGTATTTCACTGAGCTCCAGTTTGGTTTCACTGGCTTTACTACATGTTAGCAACATGCTAACAACATGAGTTCCACTAATTTTCATTATTTTGAGACATGCCTCAATCATATGAGAACAGGATTAAGGAATAGCACTTTCAAACTACCTCTGTCATTCTACATGAAGTGCTCTCTTTTAATTTTATTCTCAACATCCACCAAATGAAAATCAGAACATTTACATTAAGGAGATAATATAGGAATCTAATTAGTTTTGATTTTAAGCTAGTTTGACAATGCAAAGCACTGTAGCCAAGTGCTAAAATATTTTTTAAATATTTTATTTATTTATTTGTTTTTACATTTTACATCTTACTGTTTGATTTTAGTCTTACCAACTTTTGAATTCTCTTGATGAAAAGCAGTTTAAAGTTGTGTATTCAGCTGTCCATCTATATGCATCTGGGATGAACATGGACTGTTAGCCATCACAGAGACCCTTGAGGACCAAAGCAATCTAGTTGCTACTAGGACCTCTCTATTTTTTTAAGACTTTATTTATTTATTTATTTGAGAGGTAGAGTTGCAGACAGTGAGAGGGAGAGATAGAGAGAGAGGTCTTCCATCCGCTGGTTCACTCCCCAAATGGCCACAATGGCCAAAGCTGTGCCTATCTGAAGTCAGGAGCCAGGTGCTTCTTCCCAGTCTCCCACATGGGTGCAGGGGCCTAAGCACTTGGGCCATCCTCTGCTGCTTTCCCAGGCCATAGCAGAGAGCTGGATTGGAAGAGGAGCAGCCAGGACTAGAACCAGCACCCATATTGGATGCCAGCACTGCAGGTGGAGGATTAACCTACTGTGCCACGGCACCGGTCCCCTATGCTAAAATATTTTTAATAAAAGCTTTCTTTGTTTAAAGAAATGGCATGAATCACCAACATCACATTTCTAAAATGTGAGATTATGGGCTGCTAACCGAGCTTGGCCTGAGCTCTACAATCAGACTGACCTGCATTTGAGAGCAAGCTCCGCACTGAGCCTGGGGGTGACCTAGCTGCTGCTCCAGTTTGAACATGATTTGATGCCCACCTCATGTGGATCTTACACTCCAGAGTCACAGGTTGATGGATTAAGGGTGGACACTTGATTAAATCATGGTGTCTGAGGACAGGGCCTCTGCAAAGTGCTTGGACTGGATGGGATTCTTAGGTTAGAGCCCCTTTGATGAAATCATGATGCTTTCTAAGAGACCACATGGACATAGATGAATGAGCATGCTGCGTGTCTCTCTGTCTCTTGACTCACTCTGTGGTCCGTCTTCTGCACGTGTTCTGCCACCCATTGCCCTCATCAGATGCCAGACCAATGGGACCACATGGTCTTGGACTGTGAACCTCCACAGCCATGAGCTGAAGTAAACCTTGTGTCAGAAGCAGCTTCTTTCAAAATTTCTTATGGTAATGCAAAGCTCTCTAACACGCCTATCAGCTTCTGCATCCGTTTCCTGCTTGTAAAACTGGAGTAATAGGCACTATCCTGCAGGTGTTTTTCAAGGATTAAGTAAGACCATGCCCACACATCTTAGTGTGGACAATGCTTCATTTTGTAGTCAAGTTAATGTGCTGAGATGGCAGTGATTTATCACAGGGACCTTGCTGTGGGTTTCACTCTGATTTAGGCACATGGGGCGATTCGAGAGCTGTTTAGTATACAAATATTTAATCAGTATTGCTCACCTACGTCTTGGCAGGTGTACTTATAGGCACACCAATAGAACAAATAAAGTACCACCTCTTCCTTCACAGGACTTGCATCCTATTTGATGGAAAAATATCTAAGAAATGAGTGCAAGATGTTACAGCTTAAGAGTCAAGTCACAAAACTTGAACTTTTGAAAAAAGGAAAGAAAAGAAAATTTAAATAAAGGTCTGAGGTAACAATCGCAGATTATCCTACGGGGGTAGATAGTGAACTGTGAATGTTACAAGCAAGTGGCCTGGAAGTCTTAAGGCAGGAATCACTTTATATACATACTATATAAATAGTAAACATATGCATGGAAGTTTTCTTCAAACTAAATTCACTGTGAATCCGGTCTGTGTGCTGAACGCACAAGCTGTGTTAACTATCCATGCGACGAAAGCTGGCTTCCTGTAGACCAACATCCATGGTGACTCTACTTCCAATAACGAATAAGAATCATTAATTTGCCCTGCTTCATTCTGCTAATTCAATAAGTAAATAAAACCACTAGTTTTGAAAGTCTGAAGAAAGGAGACGTTCGGATCTCAAATCAAGCTGAGGGTCTACGAGGAAAAACAAAATGCCTTGGCGGCTCCCTTCACTGTTACGCAGCGGTATCTCAGGACAGAAGGAGCAGAGTCCAAGAGCACTTTGTCAACCTCAGTAGAGTTTCTTCCTGTCACTAAGTCAAAGTTTATGATCAGGAAGGAGGTTTTTTTCCTGTTAGGTGTCTTTTCCGAGCTTCCTATCTCTGCCTTTCATCTATAATGAAACGACATTTAAAAGAAGGTGGTGGGTGCGATATGATCAGGAGATCGGAGCTTTGTTTCGCCTAAATAGGGAGCTGCTGTTCCAGTTCACTTTTGCCTTTTATTTTGTTTTGACCCAATTGTCAAAACGTTTACCTCTTTCCCAGAATTGGTCATTTTGGGAGAGAGTGGTGCTCAGCAAAGGAATTCCACTGATGTTTTTGAACACTGATCTGATTATGCAAACTTGGTATTATTTTTGAGATAACAAAGTTGTGCAGAAATAGAACATTTGATGTTCTTTTATACAGGGTAGCACAGATGCAAACCATGTGGGTTAGGTCTATGAGTTAGAAATATGAAACATGACAAATAGATATTTTTTTAGAAAAAAAAAAAAACTAGAAACCAAAGAAATTGTAAACTTTCTAAGGAATTGGACACTTGATCTTTCCTAGGAAACCTCTGAATCTTCAGAACCACTTTCTGTCTTCAAAGCCTTTTAAGCCCAGCTCAGCAAGTGTTTACTCGGTCCAGGCATCCAAGTCAAAGAAAAGAGGACCAAGCTGGCTTTCTGAAATCACAGTGTGGAATGACATAAGGGTACACTGTGTTAAGGAACCGTCTTTGAGTGACAGATTATAGGTGGGGGTTGCAATGAGGTAGAAGAGCAAGTGTTTTGCAAATAAAGTTATGGGCTGCAATGCATACTTGACTTGCTGTCTTTTAGATATATGAATGCAAGAAAAAGGTATAGTTGGTGAATGGTTTGAGAGAGTAAGTCACAAAGGATCTGGCTGCATATGCCCTCCCTCCTGGACTTAGTTGAGTCCAGAAAGGCATGAAAGTGATTCCCTCGATGTTGTGTCAGAAAAGGAACATAAAGGAGCAAGCAGAGAAGCCCCCCAATGAGTGCTTACTGCTGTACACGGAAGAATGCTCCCAGGTGGAGGGCTTTAGGAGGAGAGAGCACCTTGAGCTGGTTTGAATTATCCACCAGCTTCTGACTGTGAGAAGAGTGACAGAGATACTAAGTGATAGAGAGGGTGGAGACCTTTTAGAGGAAGAGAAGGTGATTGGGCAGCCATGTCCTGCAAAAACAAACATCCGTGATGTGAGCTACCTGGCGATCCGGCATCACATCGTTGTGACACACGCATTTGGCTGTAAATTTGGCCTTTTCGTTTTTGCTACTGACTGTTCTCACTTCGACACACTCTCTGTGCCTTTGACATCATACAGTTAGTGAGTGCTGTCTGTTTACGATCCATTTCCCTCCATGTGCTCCTGACACTCTAAATGCTTTATCTCCTGCATTTCTCAGCTGACATTTGGGGCCAGAAAATACTGTCTTGTGACTTGTAGGAGTTTATCGGCATCCTTGGCCTTGATACCAGTAGCATTTCCCACTCAGTGAGTGGGCTTACATGCAAAATGAACGAACAGAAGATAAAAAATGTCAAGTGGTAATTAAGCTTTTCTAGATTATCCTGCAGACTTGATCACTTACTTCTGCAAGGAAGACGGATTACGTCAGTTTTACTTTCCTCACAGTAATAGTTTAACAAGTAACTTCACAGCACTTTGCTCATTCTGTCTGCACAAGTGACAAAGAGGATTTTTTCAAGGGTCATTGTCTTCAACCTGTTCAAGCAAAGGAAGTTTTTTCTGGCTATTTCTTGGTACAATGAGCACATGCAAATAAATTCTTAACTGAGTTGTGTGAAGTATTTTGAAAATTTTTAATATTGATCTACATTGTCTCTTGCAGAAATAATTAATATTGATTAATGCAAGGTACTTAGCTTGATAATAATTGAATTCAATTCACAATAAAATGAAGTCAAGTGTTGTGCTTAGAAATTTTTAATAGTAATTGCCTTCCCTTTTTATTTCTATGTCTAGATGAGAGTTGATCTTGGACAAAATTTATTTGACAAATTTGAAGAAAACAGAGCCAAAATCATGGATATAGGTGGGTGGATTTTTTTTTCTTTAAAGATTTACTTGTTTATTTGAAAGTCAGAGGTACAGAGAAGCAGAGGCAGAGAGAGAAAGAGAAGTTTTTCATCCACTGGTTCACTCCCCAAATGGCTGCAATGCTGCAGCTGCACTGATCCGAAGCCAGGAGCTAGGAGCTTCTTCCAGGTCTCCCACACAGGTGCAGGGGCCCAAGGACTTGGGCCATCTCCCACTGCTTGCCCAGGCCATAGCAGAGAGCTAGATAGAAAGAGGAGCAGCCGGGACTCAAACCAGCACCCATAAGGGATGCCAGCACTGCAGGCAGTGGCTTTATCTACCACACCCAGTGCCGGCCCCATTGGTGGGTAGGTTTTAAACAATTGAAGCTGCACAAAATTAATGTTGAAGAGTTTGCATAATAGGAAAAATCATTAAGTATGATGCATTCTTTAAAACTGATTTGAAAATAGTATATTAATTTGTGACTTATGTAATAAAGTAAATAATGTAAAATGAATAAATTTTGTGGTTTCTGCAATTCTAACCTGTGGTATCTGAATTAACCAAGGACATGTGAAGGTGCTCTTCATTTAAGAAAAAAAAAAATTCATCCCATCCCATCCTGCTGAATTACCCTATACCACCCCAAACACTAAGCCTAAATCATCCCGTGTTCCATTTAATGCTTCTTCATAGTCATCAGAAATATTTTAAATGGCAAACAAGAATTAAAATTTTGTTATTATTATGCAAAGTTGACAATTCATTTCGGAATGAGAAAAAAATCAATACAGCTGTAATTATTTATAATAAACTTAATTTACAAATAACCTCCCTGCTCAATCATATGTTTTATTAGTAGGATTTAATGTGATTAAAATATAAAAGATTTAGTTTCAAAACCAATAAGCTATGGAAATGGTTTTCTTACAATAAACTGATGAATAGCACATCTTTTTCGTTTGCTTGTTTCCTATCTGGGCATTAACACAAATGGGCTTGTACCCGGAAGTGGCAATAACAATTTAGACAAGTCAGAGACTAGTCAGGTAATAGACAATTCCTAAAGTCGATTTTTTTCTATTGATCTAAACATGTAAATGGTTTCCAATAATGTCATCTTTTATCACATGTACTCATCTTTAATTTATTCATACACTGAATTTTTCAAATATGTCTTTCATATTTTTGAAGCATTTTTGTCACTGTTAAAGAGCATAAAATAATTAATATTTTTTTCTAAAGGAAATATTTTATTTAATGTTTTTGTACTTAGCAAATCCATTTTATTTGAGGCTCGCTGGGCAATATTTAAAACAGAAAGCATTAGGATCCTTTCCAAATAAAGCATAAAACTAGATAAGAAGCTTGACACAGTAGAACTCCTTGAAGAGAATTTTCAAAATATCAATCTAATCTTGCATTGAGATTATAAAAGAGAGCTCCAAACAAAAATTTCAAAATATATTTGGTTATATGTAAGATAACAGACTTCTAAAGACAAAATATACATAATTAAAATTATTGCAAAAATCAAACCGTGAATAAATTATTTTCAAGTCTTAAAAAGTAAGGGGTTTGTTTAAAATAACAAGGAATAAACTAAACCTAATCAGATCAAAGAACACACACACAGTTCATGAATTAAAACAAGCCAATGGACCCATCGACACAGAAAATTCAACACTAGTAACAAAATTTGTGCAAATTGATGCAATTCAGAAATGTTTTTTCATCTGTCAAATTGGGGAGGCTTGTAAAATTTGTTAGCATGCCATGTTATGAGAGTGAATGGAATACAATTTCTTGTGCACTTGCATTTCTGGAAGGAATTCATTTTGAAAGTTCAAATCATTTACATCATTGATCTAACAGTTGCAATTCTGGACTATATGTCAAATACATGTTAAAGCATAGGCAAGCATTTCAGGATAGCCTTGTTTATAACATACAGAAACTAGAAACATCTTGAGTGCCCAGCCACAGAACATGGCTGAATTGTGATTATAAATAGGATAATAGAGAAGATGTTCATGATAAAGGTAAATCAGAAAGCAATATAGAATAAAGTGAAAATAAGAGTGACTTCCTCCACCTCCTGTATTTCTATTTGCCCACAATAAAGGGATCTTGCTGGCACTTGGCTTCAGTCATTACTTGGTGATCACAGTTCCCAGCCAGTCCTTAGGGCATCCCAGATGGGCAGAGATGGGGGTGAGGGGTGGTGTGCATGAGAAGGTTTTACTTTACAGCTGAACGAAGACTGGATCCAAAGTTCAAATTCTTCTGGTGAGAGATGGGAATTCTTATGCTGCCATTCTCAGTGGTGAAAAGACTTTACTTTCTTTGCCTTTATTTCTTTTTCTGAGAAGAGGACCTAAAATATTCGTCATCGTTCAGTTGTGGACAACATTTAAAACCTATTAAGTTTACAAGAATTTCATCTGTTTCCCACAAAAAAATAAATAAATAAACCCTGAACTTTTCATGGATATTTTCTGGATTTGTCAGTTCTATTACAATATTTTTCATCTGGAGGCCGATAGGTTACAAAATTACCAGTTTCGCAAATTTGGTTTGGATTTTACATAGATTCTCACATATCAGCAAATATAATGGCAACAAGCAGAAAAGGAAGGTTATCAAATTGACAAAAAGTGTAATATGGGGTATTCTCTGCTCTGTATTAATTCTATATCTATTTTTTTAAAAAAAGAATTTAATAATTTGAAAAGTAGAGTGACAGAGAGGGAAAGAGAGAGATATACACTGAAAGAGGAAAGGAGGGAGGGAGGGAAGGAGGGAGGGAGGGAGGTAGGGAGGGAGGGAGAGACACCTTCCATCTGCTGGTTCACTCCCTCAAAATGTCACAGCAGCCTGGCCTGGTCCCGGTGAAGGCTGTAGCCTAGGACTCCATCTGTGTCTCCCATGTGGGTGCATGGAACCAGGCACATGGGCCATTATCTTTTGCCTCCTCAGATGCATTAGCAGGAGCTGGAAGCTGAACAATTGGAACTTGAACTGGTGCTCTGACAAAGGATACTGGCATTGCAGGTGGCAATTTAGCTCACTGCATCACAATGCCAGTCACCTGTTCTCTGTCTCTCTTTCCCTCATTCCCACACCATCTCTCCCTCCCCTGTCCCTAACGTATATGTGGATGTGTTTTCCTGATGACCAGTCCAAAGTTTCTATGAAAATCCTTATACAAATATAAGAAACTCATAAAATTCCCCGAATCTTTCTGATTATGTAATACCCTAGTGAGAATACTTTAAAAACACAACTTCACTTTTTTTTCTGGACTCTAATAACCCACATTAATTTCCACACCTTCAATTTTGCAATTGTGTGAATGTATTTACACTCTATCAGGACAAATTCTGAACTTTTTATCTCTGATCATAAACTGCTGTATTTCTAACTTTTTTACATTTGCTGAAGCTCACTCTTTCATTACCTCCAATTCTCTCAAATACCCTGTTCCCTGTTCCATATATGACTCTACTTTTCTTCCATTGAATGGATATTCTGATTGATTACGCCAGTGTTCTCATTATACTCTAACCACCTTTAAGTTTGCCTGAGAAAGAAGCAAGCCTGAGGAAGTGTTTGACAGCTGAGAATTTTGGAAGAAGTTGTAGATATTGGAAATGGGTATGGAATCTGGGTCTGATGAAACACCAGAGGAATGGACTTGGGGTAGGGGCTGGGATTCAGGCAGAACATGCTAGAACAGGATTCTTTTGGTTGCCTGACTGTAGGATGTTGAGTCATTTATAGGACTGGAGTCCATTCCGACAACTACTGACTACTAAGGAGAAAATGCATTACTCAGTTAGTTTTCCTGGGATTCCAAACTTACTAAATTCAGACCCTCCACCAGGCTTTTCTGGTCATCGTATTATTCATACCAGTTCACTTCCTCGTGACTATTTCTTACTGGAGTTGTTTGAAACACAGTCTGATCCACTAAAGCTCCTACTTTACTCCTTCCAGACCACTGCCTCCTACTCCAGTGAGATGATAAAAGCCGTTTGGCAGAAACCACTCAGTCATATCCCCCCTTAATCCCTGTTTCTGAAGAAGAACCTCGTGAGCCCCCAATCTCCCCTCCTCTTCAGATTTTGGAAGATCTTGCCACCTTTCCTGTTGCACACATCCACAGTGTTTCCCTTTCTAATGGAAGCTTTCTTCCTATGGATAAAAGGCCAGCGTTTCTTCAATGTACATCATTACATATCCATGCTATTCTTTCATTTACACTTGCTTTATCCATATCATCTATTTAACAAGGAAACTTGAGAATAAATTCTGCTCACTGCTTCCTTCATCTTGCACTTAAATAGGAATCCATCGTATTCAGATTTCTGATGCTATTGAACTACTAGCTCAATGGCATTCTATGATTCAGGTGGCATTATCCATTTGTGTTTGTTTTTTCAGTATTCTTACTGGTAACAACTTGGCTTTTTTTTGTTTTGTGTTGCTATAACAAAGTACCTGAGGCTGGCATTTTATAAAGAAAGGAGGTTTATTCCGCATGGGAGAGCAGGAAGAAGCACCTGGCTCCTGGCTTCAGATTGGTGCAGCGCCGTCCATGGCGGCCATTTGGGGAGTGAACCAACGTAAGGAAGACCTTTCTCTCTGTCTCTCTCACTGTCTATAACTCTACCTGTCAAATAAAAAAAAAAAAGAAAAAGAGAAGAAAAGAAAGGAGGTTTATTAAGCTCACAAATCTGGATATGCTAGTGTCTGATGCTCTCATTTGCCAGGCTCTGCTAAGTGATGACGTGAAAATGGCAGTAGCACATGCAGAGATGCTACATAGTGAGACAGAAAGCAAGAGAATGGGAGGACTGGACTCACTCTTATATAACAATTAACTCTGTGGGAGCTATTCCACTACTACCAGACCTGACACACTCCTATGAGACATTAACTCATCATGGGAGTATAACCTCAATGAACTATTTATCTTCCGTTAGACCTCATCTCTTAAGAGTTCTACCACCTCAACACCACTATGCTTGCTACCATATTTCCAGCATTTGGGGAAAAAAAAACAGTAGCCAAACTGTAGCACATTTTCTTAGAATTGCCCTTGTTTTAATGATAAATTATATGGCCTCTCTACTAACATCTCACTTTATCAGGAATGATGAGATATCAAAAAAATCTTGTCTCTGGGGCTGTCCTGTGCATTGTAGGGCATTTCACAGCACCCTTGGTCTCTGTCCATACTATGTAGCTGCCAATTATGTTCCCCATCTGCCTTCTTGCCCCAGTGTGGGCTATTAAAATGATCTATAGGCACTACCAATATTCCCTGGGGGGTAAAGTCACCTCTGGTTGGGTATGAATGGTTAGGAGGGTCATAGAAGTGTTTCTGGCAGCAACAACCTTTGAGCTGAAATTTTATTTCAATGAAGAAGTAGGAGACAATAAGCTCCCAGCCAGAGGAACTGCACCCTGTAGTGATAAAAGAAGTTGATACTGTGTATGTTTTAGAAACATCAGAGGTGTTTGCAATTCAGCCCCAGTAGTTACAAGCTGTCTGGGTTGTTGTTGTTGTAGTTACTCAGTATTTCTGAACCTTAGATTAACCTTCCATGAAATAAGAAAATGGTAAAGTAATCAGTTTTTACGGTTACCCCAAATCCTTTCCTTCCCCAGTCCACAGTCCATGTATAGGGGGAAGTTATTGTTCACTCTGAGGGAAGTGGTTACAATAGAACCCAAAAAGAAGACATTGAGATTTTGAATATCACAACAACTAAGATATGGGATCAAGCTTGATGTCCATAAACTGATGACTGGATAAAGCAAGTGTGGTATATATACACAATGCAATATCACTCAGTCATAAAAATGAGTGAAATCCTGACATTTCCAACAAAGTGGATGCAACTGGAGATCATTGTGCTAAGTGAATAAGCGAGACCCAGAAAGACAAATATCACATGTTTACTCTGATTTGTGGAAATTAATATATGGAGAGAATATAAAAATTGTATGGATAGTGCATCATTTGGGATGCAGAAGCATGAAGCAAGATCCCTACCTTACACCTTACACAAAAATCCACTCAACATGGATTAAAGATCTAAATCTATGACCAGACACCATCAAATTATTAGAGAACATCTGAGAAACCCTGCAAGATATAGGCACAGGCAAAGACTTCTTGGAAAAGACCCTGGAAGCACAGGCAGTCAAAGCCAAAATTAACAATTGGGATTACATCAAATTGAGAAGTTTCTGTACTACAAAAGAAACAGTCAGGAAAGTGAAGAGGCAACCAACAGAATGGGAAAAAATATTTATAAACTATGCAACTGATAAAGCATTAATAACCAGAATCTACAAAGAGATCAAGAAACTCCACAACAACAAAACAAACAACCCACTTAAGAGATGGGCCAAGGACCTCAATACATTGTAAAGATAGTACATAGAGCTCCAGTATAATCCTGTAGCCAGTGTCTCCTGTTAATAACATATTAGTATGATATATTTGTCACAACTGTTGAAACCATGCTGGCACATTATTATTAACTGGGGTCTGTAATTTTTCTCCTTGGTTTTCACCTGATATCCTGTTTCTATTCCATCCAATACATCATGTTACCCACCAGACCTCCTCAGGTTCCTCTTGACTGTGACAGTTGTTCAGCTATTTCTTGTAATTGACAGTTTTGAGAAGTCTGCTCAGGTGTTTCTGTGTGCATCAGTATAGCTGCAAATCTAGTTTTGTCAAACTTTGCTTTATCTCTTTGCCAAGCCAGTGGTTAAGGATGATATACTATTATAGTCTTAATATTTTCAATCTTTTGGAGACTCATAGTTAGTTTGTATTTACACCGCCTTGGAAAGGAAGAGTGAAAAAAGCACCTTTAGGGAAAAACAAAGGATAAACAAGGGAACACCTTGAAAGTGTACAGTAACAGTGCACTCTGTCGTGATGCAGAAGATCTGACCTCTCCTCCTCTCCCCCAGGCACATTTGCAAGCAAAACTTCTTAGTTTGTCCAAATATGGTGGACAATTCAATTATGTCCCATATAATTTTTCATTCTCTCATCAGAAACTATTGTGCAAGATAAATTAGCAAATGTGTGTTTTGCCTGAAACTGAAATGTCAAAAGTTACTTTCCCCATTTATTCAATGAGTGAAACTGTCATTACTCCAGAAACAATCTGAAAAGTGATATAACTTTGCCATAGAGGAGGAAATGTTGTTAATAGAAAAGTCAACATGTGGGGTTAAGTCTATGTTTCATACGGTTGATACATAGTAGACATTCAATAAATGGCATTTGTTATGACTGCCTTTCTTCTTCTGCCTTTGAGAGTCCCTGACCCGTTTCCTTTCTGCTCTACACTCCACCAACAAAAACTCAATCATTCCATGACTTAATTGATGTGCTCTAGGTTAATCACAATGGTTTCCAATTTCATAGTACCTGGTGCTTTAAATCAAGCAATAACTCAACGATTGTTACTATTTTTCATTCCTTCCAAATTGACCTTCTTGCTATCTATTGTTTTAAGATTAAAGTCATCAAATTTCATCTAGAAAAACTAGGCTATTCATCTTAAAGTCATCTTCTAAGCCTTTATTTTCTTCTTCTTTAACTTATCCTTGCCTGTTTTATTTTTGGAAAACCAGAAATGACAAAAGTACCTATGTCATAGTTCAAAAAGATTAGATGAGCTCATACATTAAAAATGTAACAGAAACTGTAACACAAAGTATAGGTAATTAATATTCAATAACTATTATTGAGCTATTATTAAAATCTCATATCAATTTCTCCTTTACATCTTTATTGATTAAGAAGAGAATAAATAAATAATTTCCAATCTACTTTTCAATTCTTTTTTTTTTTTTTTTTTTTTTTTTTACAGGCAGAGTGGACAGT